>NC_092511.1:51512500-53912500 GCF_047511675.1 Marmota flaviventris | reverse complement strand
ACAAGTGAGAGGCAAGCACTCTATCACTGAGCCATAAGCCCGGCCTACTTCTGGACATTTTTAGTGAGTGGAGTATAAGTCTAGCTGCTTCCTCTGGGATAGACTTGGGAAAGACCAATGGCACTGTGACACAGAACCCACCAAGAAGTCCACAATTTAGAAGTTCAATTCAGGGTCCTCAGTGTGATCCTGGAGTCCCTTGATAGTCCTGACAGATTTTATTTTTGAAGGTTTCTTATCTTCTGCACATATTCTTCCAAAAGGATTCCCTGAAGGACACTATTTATAACACCTAGAAAAATCATATAAACAACCTCGTTTGAAATGAAAAGTACCCATCTTGTTCACTTAAGTTTTTTAAATATGATGAATGAATGAGTGAAAAATCCCAGGTGTCCTGAAAGGTGGGGATACATAATAGGAAAGAAGGTATGGAGAATTTCTGATCAGCCTCCCAAAATTAATGCATTTGAAACAACAGAACAAGATTAAGCCATGAAGCTATAGAATACTCATTTATACCTCATCTGTCTACATCCTAAAGTTAAGCAATTTTAGTTTAGTATATTTTTTTGATTGTTCAAGCCACAGGACATGCTTCACATGGGCAGTAATCATAACAGTGTTCGTGCCAGGAATTGTGCCTAGAAATAAGGGGTGGGGAAGACCCCTGTGAAGCTGGACTATCAGGTGCAGTGACTCTAGTAGTAAAATTGTCAAACTGGCTCAGAATACAGGTAGGAAAGCTGGTGAGTTCTATTATTCAGGGAGAATGGCAAGTGTCCGGTCAGTGTATCTGTTAGGATTCAACTGTAGCTAACAGAAACCACTCTAACTAGTTTGAATACAAAACGATTTATCACTAGGCATTAGGTGGCTTCAAACATCTATGCAGAGGTTCCAGTAATCATTCCCAGTGCCCAACCACAGTGGACAAAACCCACCATTGAGCTGAACACCCGTGTGAGTGAACAGTGGCAGTTCTGGCCCAATGCATACCAGCCAAGTGATGCCTCAGGCCCCAGCTGTGCCTTATTCTACTCAGCTTCAAAACTTACCATGTAAACAGGGAGGACCAATGTAGCACACCAAAACTGAGCTGCATGGGAGTATTTTCCAAGCAGCTTTTTTTTTCCAGCATCTGCAGCACAGGAGGCTGGATGATGTTAAGATCACAGATGAGAAGGTTGGAGTCAACCCTGGGAATCCAGATCAGCAAAGGAGCAAAGGAAGGTCAGAAATAAGAATGGAATGCAAGAAAGAAGAAAATCTGGCGTATTACCCAAGGAGGTAGACTAAGCCAAGGCAGAAAATAAAAATCAAACATGAGAACTGATAGAGGAATCCAAAAACAGGCCTGAAGGGTAGATGGTGGAGACCATGTTCTCTACAGAAGAAGAAAGGCTTACTAGCAGGTTGCAGTCAAATGCTCATTTCGTTTATTTGTTCATGTATCTCAACAGGCATCAGGGAGCTTCCTGGTTAAATGGTCCCTTGCATCCTTTAAGGAGCCAGGGCTACTGCACTTGAAGGAAAGGAATCAACTTAACAGAGACCCTGGCCATAGACTGTTTCAATTCAATTCATGGCATCTTCTTTTACCCTTTACAACCTGCCCTTCCTATGGGACAACCTGTTAAGGCACTCAGGATGCAGCCAGGGCTTGGAAGGTAACAGACGTTTTACCCAAGGGGAGGTGAGAACAAACTTGCTGCTCATCCAGTGAAATAATCAGCTTCTGCTCTTTGCAAGGTCTGCTACAGCTGTCATTGCCTGGGGCATCTCTCAGCAGTGTTTTACCCGCTGGACACTGAAAGGAGGTTGCCAGCCCCTGGATTATAAAAGTTAGACACAGAGCCCAGGCCTTCCTGGTGTGCATGGATGCCTAGCCTTTGTGAGCCAATGTCTTTACAAGCTCTCTCAATAAAACCTCACCAATCTAAATTTGGTAGGTAGGCCTCTGATACCCATTCACCCCAATGTTCTCTGGGATCAATTCTACTCTTGCAGTCAAGGATCTTTCCAACTGACATTGATAAAACAATGTTGTTATTATTATCAAGGCATCTCTACAAATTTTATTCCTTCTCTGCTACAACCTTGAGATAGAGGCAAGAAAAAGACATGGATCCCTACTTACGGTTGAGAAAACTGGAATTTAGTACAGATGATGAATCTTCCCAACGTACATAATGTTGACCTGAAGTCAGACACCAAGCCCCCATTAATTACAAGGGCAGGGTGGAGCTTCCACTATTTGGAGCCAAATCTCAGAAGCAAATGGAGAGTGTTCAAGGCCCTCTGCAAAGCTGGAGCAGGTATGAAGTAGGAGCACCACCAGTGTAGGGACACACACCTGTAATCCCAGCTCAGGAGACTGAGAAAGGAGGTTCACAAGTTCAAAGTCAGCCTGGGCAACTTAGTGAAACCCTATTTCAAAATAAAAAGACCTGGGGATCTAGTGTAAGGGTAGAGCACCCAAGAGTTCATTCCCCAGAGTACCTGAGAGCCTCCCCAGGAAACATGAAACTATTTCATTGCAAAGAAGCCTACTTAAGAAACTTCTGGCTCATGTTGAGGAGCAATAATTTTACATGATTCTAAAAACAATTTCAGAATTGAAGTGGAAAGAATAGGAAAAAAATGAAAAGGGGAAAGTCTAATGCCAATTTCCAACTTTTTTTCAGTGCCCATGCCTCACTGAAGTCTAATTGATGTTAAGATCTCTGTAGCTCCTTATAAAGTGATAATTACACATCTTTCAATTTAATACAAATTTTGCTTTCCACACTTTCTCAAGATAATTGGAGACACCTTATTAGAAGGCATACCCATGGGGAGTGAGAAGAGAGCAACCCATTGCACTCATTCCCACCACAGTCACTTGGTATCTGTATTTTCAAGGAAACTAGAAGCCCAAAGAAGCAAAAAATAAAATAGAAATACAAATCAGAAAATCTCAGGGTATGGCTCAGCAACCTCTGTTTTAATAAGACTTCCAGAAGTTTCTGAGGCACACTTAAGTTTGACAACTACCACACTATACTATGCCTCGGTTTCTATGTTTTGTTTTGGTTTGATTTTAAATCTTTCCTTTTGTTTTACATTTGAGTCTTAGGATGTCTTTGCAGTTTTGACATATTACAACCCCTCTGTGCTAATTACTGTCATACAAGTAGTTTGTTCAGATAAGGTTGAAAACATATTACCCCATGACCAAAAAAAAAAAAAAAATGCATTGCTTTCATCTTCTCCATAGCAGAGAAGAATAACAAAACAACTTATGCAGCTGATAAGATGGAATGCAAAGAAAGAGCTTAACTGACTTTCCAAATCAAATTGTTTATATGCTCTGGGGTTATAAAGTATAACTGAGCTGCTGCAGGCATGTGCTTTATACCTAGGAAATGATCATTCTCCTAGGCCTAAGCATAGAACAGATTTCTTTGAAGGAATGGAAATGTTTCCCCAGAAAATTCCCCAACACAGCAACAACAATGATACACTCATTTCGTTTTCACATTCAAACCCATAGAACTCCAGTGCTTCCCCAAAGCAGGTCTCTATGGCTGCCAGAAATCACACACGCGCGCACACACAGACAGACACACACACTCCTAAAATGAAGACTAAATGAAGTTCAAAAACTGGAAGAAGATAAGTAACGTTTTTCTACTTGTTGACTCAAGAATAATAGTATCCCATTCTGTTCGATTCACAGTCTGCTTAAGGTCTGCTGCTTCTCTCCTTACTTTATGTGACCCAGTACATTCATCCTCACTAAAGCTCTCACCTCATACCCACTCTGGCTAGACTCCAGTCAAGATATTTTATAAGTTGAAAGTGTGATAGGCTCTTGATGACAGCACATATTTCCCCGCATCTGCACTAAATTCAAACCATTCTTCACAGCCCTATTAGACATGAGCAAAGTCACTTGTAGCCAGTAGGTGTCCTTTGATTGTATTTTTAGAATAGCCCATGAATAAAATAGAGTTGAATTATCCAAAGAAAGCCAGTAACTAAATATGACAGTTTGAATATATCAGGAGAATTCCAACATTTTATCTGAAGAAAAGTCTCTCTCAATGTCTTTGGAAGTTATGTGTTCTATTCGGATTCCTGATTTCCGATAATCCCAAAGAGTTGATTTAGGTGTTGAAGGATACTAGAAAGCAATACAAAAGCAAGTAATACTCAAAGTTAATGAGAAAGCATTTATGTGTGAGCGTGCATTCATGCATGTGCGCACACACACATGTGCGTGCACACACACACACACACAGACACGTGCTTGCATACCATATAAGACCAGGAAAGCAGGCTTGAGTGGAAGAAAAGCCAATCTCATAGTCTCATACTATACAATCCTCTTTCCATAAATCCCAGCCTTTTCTCCAAAGCCCAAACTCCCTTCACTGTTATCCTTAGATATTTAATTAATTTGCACCCACGTCCCCAGAACTCTTATTCCTTAACTTCCATCTGAGCCAGGCCCCAGAGAATCAAATACATATTCACACTCTCAGAAGCTGGAGTTCTTACCATATTTAACAAGAAGCATCTCTGACAGTAATTGGAGTTTCATATCAAGGTAAATAAATGGTAAGATCATAAGAACATACACCAGTGGCCCTGTGCATCCTGGAAATGCTAACATCAGAGAGCAAATTTAACATAAGGCCTCGGTGGAAATGAATTTTCTATAAACAAACAATGTGAAGAAAGCCTCACTTTTGTCATGTGCTATTCCCATTGAAGAGAAGATGAATATTCTGTTTCATATATTTGTTACCAGAAGCTGCTGCTTCATTTATTTAATAGGATGTTTTCCACTCCCTTGCCACATGGGCCCAGTTATCGCCATATCTTGACCAGCAGTGGATAAGCAATCTTACCCAGCAGTGGCTTTTAACACAAATTGCCCAAATTATTTAATGTGCTATGGTGTTAACCATTCCAAGCTGGTTGGTTTGGAGGTGGTTTATCTTTTTTCTTTTATCCACATTTTATCTTCTAGGGCTAGAACACTTTCTCTGGATCAGGGTTTCTCAACCTCAGCACTATTTGGAGCACACATTTGGAGCTGGTTGGATTTTGTTGTTTTTGTGGTCAGGGCTGTGGTAAGCAGAATAGTAGCCCCCCAAAGACATCCATGTTCTGATCCCTGGAACTTAGGAACATGTTACGTTACACAGTTAAAGGAAATTCAGGTTCACAGTGGAATTAGATCTGCTAATCAGATAATCTCCTTAAAATTAGGAGATTATCCCAGATGATCAGGGTGGCCCAGTGCCTTGGAAGTGAAAGAGGAGAGAGGACAGTTGGTCAGAGAGGTGTGATGATGAAGAAGAAGGAGAGATTTGAAATGTGAGTGGACTTGACCCACTACTGCAGGTTTTGAATATGGGGAAAGGAGCTCAAGCCAAGCAAAGCAGGCAACCCCGAGATTCTGGAAAGGGCGGGGGTATGGATTCTTCCCTGGAGTCCCCAGTGGAAGGCAGCCTGATGACCCCTTGGTTTTAGCCCATGAGGACTTCTGACCAATAACCTATAAATTAATAAATCTGTATTGTTATATCCCTGAATTTATGAAAAATTGTTATATCAGCTCTTTATTTAAAAAACAATATAGCACTATGCTATACTACATTTGTAGGATGTCTAGCAACATCCACGGTCTATACTTGCTAGGTGCCTGTAGCATTCTCCCCCCAGTGATAAACATCTCCAAGCATTGCCAAATGTTCCCTGAGGGGAAAAAAATCACCCCTGGTGAACATCTGTCCTCAGTTTACTAGTCCTATTTATTTTCAGAGTCATATTCTCTTCTCACTATCAGGTCAAAAATACATATCTAACTTCAAACTTTGAGGTCAAATTTTTTCAATATCCAAAGAAAATGCAAAAAAAAAAAGTATTTTTATTTTGAAAAGATAATAAAGAAAAATTTTTAAGAAAAAAAATTCATCACTCATTGTATTAAAACAAAGCAAGCTTCAAAGAAGATATGAAAGATAACAGGTTAAGATCAGAACCATGTGGGGAGTTGGCCCATTATCAATGATGTAATAATAGCAAAAAATTTTTTGATATCTATCATTTAATTTAATCCCCCAAAATATTAGTATCCCCATTGTGACTCACAAATATTAGGATGTTCTTGCTCTCATTTGCAAATTACCATAGCTGATACTTCAATGATGGAGATAGAGTGAACTTTTATTCAGAAACAGAATGAATGGAGAGCATAGAGTTCATTCTGAGTGTTTGGAGATGCAAAGGGGAGTGGTTAGGACCACAGCCAAGCTTCAGAAAGCAGTCTTTGTTTGTATCTGATCCTCCCTATTTAACTGGATGTTCACACCGCTTCTGATGAAAACACACACAGAGACCTTGAAAATGTTTTTCAAAGTGAACTATGAGAACGATGACTCCTTACTCAAAGTTAGGTCTATTCCCTCCCTCACCCTAAACCTCTGATACTATTATACCATTATCTCTGGATCAGCCCCACAAACTTTAAAACAGTGTGTCGCAGGAATGTGCAAACAAGATGTCTAGAGGAAATCTTCATCTCCATCTGCTCCCTGACATTGATGGGTCTTCAACTCCATAGGTTACATGTCTCTTGGGTTTTTCTTTGTCATTCTCTTAATATCAAACAAATGGTTTGCCTCCGACCCAACTTGGAATTTGTTGCCGGTCCCATTTACTCCAAGAGCTTCCTAAATGACCCATCAGCTTTTGCCATTTCTAGTCACCCTCTTGTATGGCCAAATGATCATGCTCATATTAGGACCACTTCTGTCTTCGGTTTTCCTGGAGCCTGACCCTGTCCTCTGGAGCCATCTCATCAAAGTATTATTCTCCGGATGAAGCACAAATCCCACATCTGCCTAATGTTGCCTTGTAGGAAGGACAGAATTTGATATAAATGATTCTTTTATCTATGGAGGATTCAGAAAGAGGCTGCATGGGAGAGGCAGGGAAGACAAAGCAATTGCCAGGACAGCCAGCGACCCTTCCCGCAATGGACAATAACTCTATCCCATCCACATTATCCATAAAGTACCATTCTGCTAATGTGCATTATTTTCCTTTCCAGCTCTGCAATATCTGGCTCACTTTACTATCATATTAAATGTAAGAAATCAATGCTAGACCCTTTTGCCTTTGCAGAGTCCAATGTCAGGAATATTTCTTGCTGCTTTACCTGAATTTCCCCTTCCTTTGCTTTTTAAATTTTTTTTTATCTGCTCCAGGAGGTAATTAGCCTCAGGGTAAAAAGACAGAAATGCAACATTGCATCAGAAAACACCATTTGGAGTATATTTTATTGATGTTGTACTCACAGCAGCACCCCCTCCTTGAAATGAACAGTAGTTATTTAAATTGGTTGTATGATGAAGCTGTTTATTACCTTACACTGAGCTAAACAAACGGATGCTGAACCATTTCTAACATCCAGTCCGTAATTAGGGAGAATAAAATGCAATTTCACATTGAACAAATGCACCTCAACTAGCTAGCGGGTGGTGGGCCCAGCCGGAAACCCCCTCTCGGTGCTGGAAAACCAGGCTGCTACCAGTTCCCGAGCTTTTTCAGCAAAACTAGGATTGATTGTTCAGCAGAAGTCCCCGCCTTAGGCATAGAAATGGCAGGAAGGAAATGCAGGGCAAGAGGGGCTTAAAACCTCACTCACCAAGGAGCAGAACACTATCAAATTGGGTTGTTCACAGTTTTCACCTCTGGATCTTTTCAAGCTAGGCTAACAAGGCCCGGGTGCATCCTGTACGGATGGCTGCTATATTCAGTGGGGCTGGAGGGAAGAAAAAAAGGAAAGAGCCTGAGGGCGACTCTTCTGTCCCCATTTGAAAGACAGAAGCTGAAACCCATGCTAAGGCTGGATTGTTGATTATTTGTATTCCCGGAAAAAAAAAAAAAAAGAGATTTACAAGTTGAGTCTATTCTTCTTGGGGGAACTTCATTCAACAAACATTTATTTAGTATTTCCCATGTGAAAATGATCAGCTATAGGGAAAAAAAAGAAATGACAACATGTAAGACACGATTCCTTTGTGGAAGGAGGTATTTAGATCAGTAATGATAATACAGTTCAGAATTAAATGCTTGCCTTGGGAGAGGTACAATCAAGGGCTTCCATGCCACCCGCACCGATGAAGGGATCAGGAAAGTCAGAGCGGTGGAGCTGAGCCTTTGAGTCGGACAAGGATGGTAACAGATGGCAAGGACATGGGAGAGCGCAGCGAGCTGGGAGCAAAGGCTCGGTGGCGTGGACACGCAAAGCACATCTGGGGAGCAGACAGCTTCCTGGGAACTGGAAGCAGACACTGAAGAGGATAAGGATGCTCCCTGTACTTACTTCTAGCAGCTAACTCAAACCACGCCAGCACCTAGTGTCCGCTCAGTCCATAGTGACCAACACACTCCAGATTGACCACCCCCCACGAGTCATCCTTGTACCATCCTCTCTCCTTGAGTTTAAGTGGGACATGTGACTTTCTTCTGACCAATAGAATATGTCACAGCTGAGTGGATATCGCTCCCTTGACATGGTTACATCCCAAGTTCAGCCAGGGACTCCCGCGATCATGTTATATTATAAGACTTTATCTTCCCAGACAGGAGAGAGAGAGAGAGAGAGAGAGAGAGAGAGAGACTGACTCCTTTACTGACTTTGAAATAAGAAATTACAAGAGAGCCCAGAGAAAGACTGTGGGCAGCCTCTAAGAGCCAACAGTATAGCCTCCAGCCACCAGCCAGCAAGAAAAGGGGAAGATGAGCCCTGTCCACAGTGGGAGAGAGCATGGGAGCAGATCTTCCCCTAGGCACACCTCTGATGGGACCATGCCCCAGCCAACACCTTGGTCAATAAGTCCCTGACAGAAAGTTTGAAAAACTTCGCCTGGATTTCTGGCCCACAGAAACAGTGAAATGATAAAGCAGTGGTTCTTTAAGCCAGTAAGTCTGTAGTAATCTTTTATGCTGCACAGAAAACTAACACACTGCATAAATAGATATTGAAAAGGGGTGCCATTCAAGACAGAGCCAGCAGGGCCTCAGCACGCTAAAGGAACTGCGTCTCTCATGGAAGAGTGACTCTTCACTCTAGCCCAAAACTGTTTTGTTTTTGACAATCACAGGCACCTTATGAAGTGAGCTAACATATGTAAAATGATCAGCAGGATACCTGGAAGATCATAAATGCCATGAGTATTAACCATTATTATTATTGCTGCTTTTATCATTATGATTTCTTGCCATTAAGACATTTCCTTAGGAGAAATAAAGCGCTATTCCAGACAAAAGCTCACCTGAAAAACAATACTCTCTTTGGGTTCTAAACTTCTTGGAGCTTTGAGAATCTAAAGAAAACTACATAGTGGTGCATGTCTATAATCCCAGAGGCTCCAGAGGCTGAGGCAGGAGGATCATGAGTTCAGAGCCATCCTCAGCAATAGCAAGGCGCTAAGCAACTCAGTGAGACCCTGTCTCTAAATAGAATACAAAATAGGGCTGGGGATGTGGCTCAGTGGTCAAGTGTCCCTGAGTTCAATCCCCAGTACCCCCGCCCCCGCAAAAAAAACTACATACTAACCTCCACTAAAAAAATGTGCATGTTCACATACACACAACATTTTACCTACAGTGTCAAGAGGGTCTCAGGTAAGAGCCAGTGACCCAAAAGAATATGGTAAATGTGACGGAGTAAGGCAGATGGAAAGGCCCCTGAAAACCTTTAGAGACAATACACACTTCAGGCCTCTGACTTACCATTAGCTCTGATGCCAACACTTTGTAACTAGCTTCTCTGGCCAGAGTCAGTTTTAAGTGCCACTGGATGCTGCCAATGGTTATTTCCAGGTAAAGAAAGCATCCTGACCCTCAGCTCTTCTGGGTGATGGGTGATGTCCCATACCTCCAGACCTACAACACACAGCAGCCCAAGGCCAGCCACTGTAACCCCCTCCTTGGGTTTTCTCCACACTCCACAGGCATGTATGGAACCCCTCAAAGCAGTGTCCAATGCTACTTACATTCTAGCCTTCCCTCTCACAAGAGGTTGCTGTATGTGGATCCCAGTGGAAATGACATGTAAGAAACTAAGGACTTGGCCAAATCTTACAAAAAGTCCAGTCTAGAGCACCAACGAGCATGTTCAAAGTCACCCTTTCTACACTCAATGTTTCCATGCAATTAGTCCACATATAAATGCAGGCTTCTGAGAATGCCTGATTCGGTTTGTTTAAATTGACAACTATATGTTCTTGGGATTGCAAGATATTCATGATTAAACTAAAATTTTAACTTTCTGCCTGAGAGGGAAAAAATTGTTTAAATGGACATGGAAATACAATGAACGATGTGTGGACTAAGGAACAAAAGGTAATGTGCTTGGAACTGGGGAAAAGTAAACCTCCTTCCATGAACACACTCCATTCAGTTGTTCCAAAATACATATTTGATGTATATGTATGTATGTATATTACATTCACACAGTGGCTTGAAATTAATAATCAAATTTGCACATCATTTTTAATTAAATCCACATCTTTCCTGTCTCCCCAGCTGTTGGCCCGGTGTTTCTGCGGAATACATCTGGCAGTCCTCAACATTCTCCACAGTCACCCATCCTCTCAGTCCCCAAATACACCTGCTTTCTGCAGCTGGTGCCCCAACAGGTGCAACGGAAAGCCTGGTTGATGGGCATTATAAACACCCCTGCTGTTGAGCATCTGTGAGGTAACAAAGGGCCCAATTCTAATGTCAATGTTTCTTCCTTCAGTACAAGTGAAAAACACCCTGTGTGAACTAAACATGCCCGAGTCTCCATCAGTCACTTTCCCCCTCCAGGAAGAAATGTGTCTGGTCAACTGGGCATTAACAGCTGTGCCACCTTCCCAGTGATGAACAAAGGTCCCCACGGAAAGCTAGGGTCATTCTTGGTTTGTTTGAGCTTGTAAGCCCTCTGCTTATGGGGTGGATGTTCATTCTCTATTTACCCTAATGAGCAAGGCAGAGAGATCTCTTCATGGTCCCCAGTTTGTGACCATTAGCCACCTGGTTTTGATTGAGGAGCCCGCGGACCAATGCTTCCCACAGTACTTCCAAATGAGAAGCATATGGAAGCAACACATATTGTGAGAATTACTGTTTTGCCATTCCTTACTGATAGAGTAGTAGGTATTTCAAAGCAAGAAAATCTCAGAATACTGTTTAGCATCTTTTGGGTTTGTTTTGGTTTGGGCTATTATCCCAAACCCCTGAAGTTTGGAAAGGGGTTCGGATCATTTTTCCTGTGGTGATCTGAAATATATCTCACCCTAGACTGAAAGCATCCATGCAATTAGTCCAGATATAAATACAGGCTCTAAAACTATGCTCCGTGGCACCCAGGTTAATGGACTAATGTAATAAAGCAATAGGTTACAATAAGGAATTTCAATACAATTAAAACCATAAAGCTAATGATGATCTGTTTCAAATGAAGCTCTAGATGAAAATACAGCACTAAAAGTCACTTATTCATTAAACAGTTTTGGTTCCACTCACAGAAGTTCACAGAGGGCATTAGTCATCTGAAGTGTAAGATGCATTGTAAGTAAAATACATTTAAAATGGCCCCATCCCACTGTTTATTTCAACGTTCTTGCTTCCACACCAACGCACTACTCCCCATACACCTGTAAGGCCAAGTTCAAGTATCACTCCGTTACAATCTTCTTAAAGCCTTTTAATCTGCATTTTATGCTACTGTATACAGCCCAGGAATTTAGTTGGTGACCTGAAACACATGGAGGCCAGGTCAGGGGGCCAAGCCACCATTAGTAGCAATGATGTTCATCACCACTTACTTGGAAAAGTTATTATCACAATGTGATTCAGGTAGGTCCTACTACCCTAGGTGAATCCATCCCCCGCATGAAATGACTATTCTATTCCACTTCAGCTTCTCTAACTTAAATAAAGACCTTCTTGGTCCTTTTCTGGCTTCCTCCCACTCAGAACTTCTTACTAATATTGCTGAAAATAGGAGGTAGACACTGGGGATGAATATACCTACCCACCAGCAAAACACTTGAGAGTAACATCCAAATAGAAATACAGAAGGTCAAGAATCTGTGTATTATATTCCAAGGACACCACTGCCCAGGGAAGAGAAAAAGGATGCTCTCCATTCTAAATGCCTGTTGCCTGTACAAGCCTAGAGATGTGTTGTCTCTGGGCATAAAGGGCCATAAAAGACAACCACATCCAACTGAAGCTTTCAGCAGAACACATCTATTGGCAAGTGAAAGCTCTATATGTGCTTTCCTTACATAAAGTAGTTTGTAACTCCTGTCTTTTATAAATAGTATCCACCTAAAACCTTAGCAAGCATGAAAAAAAAAAATACCACTTGCTCTCTTCTCCCTGGTCTGCACTGTGATTCAAAGACAGAAACCTGAATCATACACTTAGTCAATGGGGTAGAGGGGAGGAAGACTAGAAAGCCAACTTTCATGTTATTCTTGTACTGTGGGTACATGGCTGTGCTGGGGACCTTCCCCAGTGGTTCCAAACGCACTCTCCATCCTGCCTCTCCCTCCTCTAGGCCCCAAGAGGCTGACAGCCCAGCTGAAGAGGGGCAGAGGGGCTCCCCAGCCCTCTACCTTCGAGTTGGTTGGACCCATGCAGGTCACTAGCATGGGTGAAATACAGTGGGAAAATACATTTCCTGCCACTTCTTCCCTCCAGGCTCTAGATCAGCAGTGTGCTCCAATCAAGTACCTGGGATTTGTTTTAATCACACGTGGTAAGACACACAGACATAGAGATGACTCTCATGAAGGAAGAAGTGCTTATACTCACAGACATTAGAAATAACAAACAAAGCAGGCCACAGGACAGGGTAGATGGAGAAGCCCCAGGGTAAGTCCGGAGGCACAGAGAGTTGGGGAAATGTGGGCAGGACTCTTTTTATTATTATTATTAGTTGTTCAAAATATTACATAGCTCTTGACATATCATATTTCATACATTTGATTCAAGTGGGTTATGAACTCCCATTTTTACCCCATATACAGATTGCAGAATCACATCGGTTACACATCCACTTTTTTACATATTGCCATACTAGTGTCTGTTGTGTTCTGTTGCCCTTCCTATCCTCTACTATCCCCCCTCCCCTCCCCTCCCCTCCCATCTTCTCTCTCTACCCATCTACTGTAATTCATTTCTCCCCCTTGTTTTTTTTTTCCCTTTCCCCTCACTTCCTCTTATATGTAATTTTGTATAACAATGAGGGTCTCCTTCCATTTCCATGGGCAGGACTCTTTATCGTGATTTCCACTGGGAGGCTCAGGAGAGGAAGTAACTGGTTTAGAATTGGCTACGTTGAATAATTCCAGTGAGCATAAGAGCTGTCCTGGTTGCCTGGTTCCTTGACCTGGGGTGATTAGGGCATGTGGATAGTGACCCAGAGTATAAAATCCCAATAAAAGTGGTGTTTGGGGTTTGGGCTCTGCATGGGGTGGTCTGCATATGAGAGAGGAACTCCAGTTGAGTTGTTTGCTATCTCTAGGAATTAAGTAAGGGGTGGGGTGGGGGGTGTCCCTCCAGGGTCAAAGAAGCTCCGTGATATCAATGCATCAGACAGATAAATAAAGACACAGTTAATACACTGTTCCTCCTCAGATAGCTCTTTCCATGGAACTGCATCCCCCAGCTGCTCTTTCTCTAGCCCCCACCTCAACCTCGGAGCAACCATCATTCCCACTGTTGCTCCCCACTGGGTGGTTTCCTTCAACTCTGCCTGCACTCTTGTAAATAGTCCTTTTATTAAACTCTCCTCCAAATTCCAAGTTTAACTGTGCCATTTATTTCCTGCCAAGTTCCTCACAGATACAGTCAAAATCATACTTAAAAGTAAGTTACTCACCCTCTAAAACCTGAATTTGGGGGGAAAAAATTCTTATCTAACAACATGTTGCATAGGAATAGAATGTTTGACAGCAGACAGGCCAGTCATAAGAATTTAGCACCCACTTTCCCATTCCTGCACCAATGTCCATTGAATTTCCTGTGCCAGGCACTGTTGTCAGAGGAAGCAATGATACCCTGGCTCTTAGAGGAAATCCAGAATGTGCCCTTAGGGATATCCCTATTGCATATGCCAAGCAGGGAAGGGTAACTGTTCAATGGATCGTCAAAAGTAACTCGGTATATTAATTTGTGCTGGGGAAGGTGGACGAGAAGTTGGCAGACTTAATAGTAGTATCTCATAACATATCCATTGTTCTCATGTTTGGTTGAAAATCAGAATCACCTATGAGCTTCCTAAAAACACATATGACCCAACTCCAACCTCAGAGTATCTATGTGCCCCTGAGTGAGAATTTTTCCTGCTTATAAAAAATCATAAAAACTGTAATGAGTTTTAGATAGGGGCCACTCTCTCCTATACTAGTCTTCTCAAACCAAGGTACATAAGAATCACCTGGAAGTCTCATTAAAAGGCAGATTCTTTGGCTGAAGTTATAGCTCAGCGGTAGAGCGCTCACATGCAAGGCCCTGGGTTCAATCCTCAGCACCACATAAAAATACATAGATAAAATAAAGATATTGTATCCAACTACAACTAAAAAATAAATAGTAAAAAAAAAAAGGCAGATTCTTATTAATTACGTCTGGAATAGGGCAATGCTACTGGTCTTTGAACCACACTGAAAGTAACAAAGTATCAACATCATACAATATAACTTAACCAATTTCCTATTGTTGGATATCTAGGTTCTGTTTAATATTTTATTATTATAAGTAACAATACAATGAACATCTCTGGACATACATATTAGTACAAAATTCTGAATAATTTACTTTATAGTAGTTTTATAAAAGAGAAAGATTACTGAGTCAAAAAGATGTGAACACTTTTTTCAGCTCTCAATATATGTTACTAAATTGATTTCCATAATGCTTATTCCAATGTATGGCCCAAACAGCAGTTTCTGCCTATGTCTTTCCCTGGATCCCTATCAACATTATATTCTTAAATCTTTGTTGTTTTACAACTTGATAGGTAAAAATTGTTTCACATTTCAATTGGCATTTCTTATTAGAAAGATCTAGGGCTTTTGTTAGACCAGGCTTAAATTATTCACTTGTCATGTTTTTCAACTGAAGGCTATCATTGATTTTTTTCCCACTCTTTCTGAGACTCCATTTCCAATTTTGTAGTTGAAGTAGGAAGGGGAAATAAAAACTTCTTTAAAGAAATTCCGTTTATTGCTAAGTTGTGAAAACATATTCCTGTACTGACTTCAAGGGAAAACCTTCCCTAGTAATGCACAAAGATTCTACCATAAAATTGAAACCGTATACTTTTTCTTTGCCATAACATTTGTGTGTTTCAACTTGTAGCAGAAAAAAGGCAAATTCTGTATTTTGTTCCTTGAGGGATGGTTGTTTGCTTGGCAGTTTAAAAAAAAAAGTCTTTTTAAAGCAAGAAAGGAAAGGAAAAGAAATAGAAATAAAACTCCCATCAATGTTTCTCCACACCAGAATAAAATAGCTGCACAAAACCACAGAAAAGTCACAGTCAAATACTGATAGCACTGTATATATTTATGAAGTGCTGCAGTCAGAAACACAAAATTCAAAATACAGTAAGGATTTCATACTGTGAATGTAGAAGAGTGTATTTTTCAACATCATAAAACTGAAATATTTAAATCTGTAACAGATATGAACTGTGAACACTGAATTCAATACTGCACAACATTGAAAGTTAAATCAGCAAGAATTTTTAAGCACTGAATATGTCCTCTTCTTATATAGATCCCATATATTCTAAGAAATACATGACTCAATCCCTGCCATGTATTACCTTATAATCACACTACCTAAATTAATGATTTTTTTAATATTTATTTTTTAGGTGTAGATGGACACAACACAATGCCTTTTTGTTTTTAATGTGGTGCTGAGAATCGAACCTGGGTCCCGCCCATGCTAGGCGAGCACTCTACTGCTGAGCCACAATCCCAGCCCAAAACGTCAAGATTTTTAAGGTTAACTTTTGAGGACACCTTTATACATTGTCAGGGAGAGTGTAAACAGGCATAATCTCTTTGGAAAGCAATTTTCAGTATTATACCAAAAACCTCAAAATTGTTTATACTTTTAAATTATTCACAATTTATCAAAAGAGAAAAGTAAACAGAGTTTTATTCACAAAGACCTCCACAATTTTGCTACATATATGATGAAAGAGAATGCCAACTTCAAAGCAGAATGCAAGTTTGTTCACTCAGTATGATCACAACTGTGTAAACTAAAAAACCAAAAACCAAGCATTGGAAATGGAGAGAGAGAGAAATAAAGCAGGAAGTTACAAGGATTATTTATGCCCCTCACTTTTATATATTTTTCAAAGTTTCCTAGAATGCGCTCCCCAATCCATGGGTCACTATTCCAGGCCACCATCACCTCTTGCCTGAATTATTGTCATCCCTCTTCAGTTGCTCCACTTTTAAACAGAATACTCTTCTAAAGACTTAAATTTGATCTTGCCATTCACCTGCTTTCACATCTAAGGATTTACCATTGCCCAAAACTCCTCACCAACTTGTGAACCCCATTGTTGGACCCCAAAATGGCTATAGTTAGGCTCCCTCACTGAGACTTCCAGCAGGCTATGTTATGTTTTTAGTGGTAGGCCGGGCTGGGAACTAGCTATATTATTGTTAGTCAAGGCCAGAAACACCCTGATTCAGTGTATAGACTCCAGGTCATAAACATTAACTTGTGAGCATGCGCCCCCTTATGTAACCTGTTGGCCTTGGGCCTTCTTGGTTTGGCCTGCATGTAATAAAAAGGGTCTATAGAAATGGGCTGGCCGGAAGGGCCAAAATGGAACAACTGGCTGGGGCTGAAGGTGAAGCTGAGGGCTGGCTAAGGGCTAGGGCCACCATGAATTAAAAAATGTCTACTATCCTAACTGTGTCTTGCATCTTCTTCTACCTGCTGAACCCTGAATCTGTTCCTGGGTCAGAGCCCCAGCATGACACCCACACCACACAGCTCCCACTCTTTCACAACTCCGCTCCTACCACTTGTTGCTGCTTCCCGAATATGTCGTGCTCATTCCCACTTTCACACCTGCATACTTGATTTTTCCTGTGACTATAAGGCTCCCATCTCGGGTTTTTTGTGTGTGGCTCCTTCCTGGTAATTCAGGTCTCCACTCAGATGGCCCCACTACAGGGAAAGCGGGAACTATGGTAAGGAGAATAATGGCCCTTAAAAATCGCCTTACCAGAATCCCTGGAACCTGTGAATAGGCTGCATTACATAGCAAAAAGACCTTGCACGTGTGACCAAGGTTAAGGATGCTGAGACAAAGAAGGCCTGGATTATTCAGGTGGGTGCAATCTAATCACTTGTCTCCTTGAGAATGTTCCCAGCAGTAATCAACCAGAGGGAGACAGGACTCCTGAGAGAACGGGTCAGATGGCTACAAGGTTGCTGGCTTTGGGGTGGAGGTGGGGGCCATGAACCAAGGAATGTGGGAAGGCCGGAAGTGCCTCCAGCCTCCTGAAAGAATCACTAGCCTAATCAACCCCTTGATTTTAGCCCAATGAAACCTATGCAGACTTCTTACAACACTGTAAGGTAGTAAATCTGTGTCACTTTGGGCCATGAAGTGTGGTAGTTTGTTAGGACACCATAGCAAATGACTTCATGCTCTCAAATAGTTGCAGACTGGCTCAAGGTCCTGCAGCTTGAGGTCGGTCAGGAGCATCTGCTGGCCCATCCCTTCTGTCTTCTTCACTAATGAGCACATGGGCTCTTGAACATCCAACCCTGCCCAGAAGGCCTGGAAATCAAAATGGGAGCCCATCTGGACACTTCTGAGGAACAATAAATAATAAACATAATTTTTTTAAATTAAAAATACCTCTATAAATAACAGTCATTTAGCTGCCCAAGTATTTCAAAGGTTGATGAGTGAAACCAAAGTCTACATGATGATAATGTTCAATACATGGTCTGGTTTGCGATGAGAGGAATCTGATGGGGAGAGAGGGGCACCACAGACAGACACAGGGTAGCCAGGGTAGAGGAGTCAGCTCAGAGAGTTCTTTCCCTAAAATGACCCATCCCTTCAGTCCTAATCAACGGTCAGCAAACTCCCACTGTCAGGCCAATTCTGGCCTCAAGAGTCCTGTTGGAACACAGACCACTTACGTATTTTGCCTGTGTTCCTTTCCTACTACAATGGCAGAGTTGAGTAGCTGTGACACACCCTAAGCATAAAAGGCAAATATAAAATAATACTTGTCTTATTACTTTTTTTTTTTTAACAGAGAAAGTTTGCTGACCCCTACAGACACTCTGGCACACAGCCCCATGGAAACCCATGAGTAAGAGTCGTTCCTAAGCTCACAAGAGCCACCATTGCCCTATGGGCAACCATGATGTGAGCAGCCATGTTTGTCTTTCCTCTTGCAGCTGGTTTTGTGACTCACATCTTCTGACCCCATTCAGTAAGGCTGAGACAGACAACCACACAACCCAGAGAGAGCCAGCTGTGGCAAGCCAGCTACATTTTCCTCTGAGTCAGCCGCCTCAGCATGTAAGCAGCCTCATTTGATCCACTTCTAATCCAGAAGTCCTCAACCTTTCTATCATATTTTTAAAAATAATACATTGATGTATTTTTCATCACCCATAAATCACCATGACTTGCTGCTCTCCACCCACCCAGTCAATGGCCTTGGTTGTTTCAGGGAAAGAAAAGGTACAACTTTGAATCAAGAAATACTTTTTTTTTAGCTCATATTTTATATTATATGTCTCAAGTCGGAAACTATTGTCTTAAAAATGAGTTTTGTGGGTTGGGGGGAACATATCTTATTTCTATTCAAAAATCATTTTTGCACATATTAAGAACAAAGCTTGGGGACTAAGAGGAGAGAGGTTTACTCAAGCCACAGTGTAGAGAGATCAGCATGTGATGCAGGCAATCCCTGCTCTGCAGAAGAGAGAGGGAGACTAAGGAGCTGCCCGTATGGCAAGAAGAGCCTATGGCAGAAGCTAAAAATTGTGCCACCAAAACCAGGTTTTGATAAGGATTTCTGGTGAAGCCCCAGCGGCTCTAGCAGCAAGAAGCAAAGTGGAGGACACTAAACCAGGGCAGCCACCACGCCTGGTGGTGCCCAGCCTGACCATCCACCAAGTACACCTCAGTAGCTGAAACTAATGCCCTAGGAGGAGATAAGAACTGAACCAAGGTCCCCCAAGGCTGTAATCCCAGTAGCCTGTGAGGCTGAAGCAGGAGGATCGCAAATTCAAAACCAGTCTCAGCAACTTAGTGAGACCCTGTCTCAAAAAATAAAAAATAAAAAGGGCTAGGGATGTGTTCCGTGGTTGAGCACCCCAGGGTTCATTCCCTGGAACCAAAAAAACAAAAACCGGAGCCAATTCCCAAAGAGGAGATAGATGAGCTGTACTTCAAAGAAAGGTCGAGAGAAGCCTGGAGAGAAGGACATGCAAGTACAAAATATCTTGTCACCCACATGACAATGTTCTGTAAGCCTTTTTTTGTACCCAGATATCAGCCAGGGAGAAGGAGCAGAAAGAAAGCAAATAGGCTTAAACCCACAGATTTCGAAGCTCAGTTGAAATTTTTTGCTTCATGCCAAAATAGGCCAATTTACATTAATGGGCAAATTTAACTTCTCTTGGGTTACTCAGTAATGAAGAGGGACTCTGGAGCAAGATAACATCAATTACGCAAAGTGAAGTTTCCATGTGTTGAGTACTATTTGAGGAAGGTGGGTGTGTTTACAGATCCCCCCACCCGCTTAGTCTCTTCCCTGCCCCATCCCCCACATACACTTCAATCCACTTTTTAACACCAGGAAGCAAAATTCCCCCCTCCTCTCCCAGCAGGGAGGAGAAAGGGAACAGTGATGGATTAAGACAAGGGAGAGGAGCCACAGGGTCCCTCCATGTGGGTCTAACTGCCCTGAAATCAGGGAAGTGGGTCAAAGGTTCCTGGCCACATTCCTGCCATCACTAGCCCGCTACCAAGCAAGGCGACAATGGACAGTCCTCTCTTCCCTCACTGAGGCTCGCTGCTGAGGAGGGTTTTCCAAACCAGGTGGCCAATTTCAGATCAAACCAGCACTCCCAGTTCTTCTACAAGCCACTTTCAGCCTCGCGTAAAATCCCACCATG
This sequence comes from Marmota flaviventris, assembly GCF_047511675.1. NCBI lineage: Eukaryota > Metazoa > Chordata > Mammalia > Rodentia > Sciuridae > Marmota > Marmota flaviventris. Next base: position 53,892,250 of record NC_092511.1, on the reverse strand, counting down.
CACAGGGTGCACCTGAGAAGCTCTAGATGGGGGTGTTGGGTCCCCTCCCTAAGAGACACACAGAGCAGGACAGAGGCGTGTGGCTGCATAGTTACAGTATTTCCCAAAAACTGGAGTTAATTATCACTACTTGCTCCTCTGTCCCTTTCAGATCTGCAAAGTGTGGGTCACAGTGACTTTGTTTTCTTTGGCCAACCACATATTGAAACCATTCCTGCATATTGATACTGAATATCTCAGCCAAATCCTTGTGAAAATTACTTACTGTGCAGCACAACGCAACGACTCTCTAAAGTTAAACGTCTTGGGATATTTTATCTTTTCAAGTACATACCAAAAGCAATTCAGTTCAAACTATGGAATACAGTCTTTGCCAGTTTCCATTCTTGACACATATGTGTCTGGGTTTATAAGTTCAAAGACCTCTTAAAAGATCAAATCTCTAGCTTTAATTTTCTCTTTGCAAGTAAAAAACAGTCCTGCATCCTTGTTGAAATCATGTGCGAGGAAGTCTGTGGCGGGAGGCTTCTGCCCAAGACACCTCTCATGTGGCCAGAAAAGGCAGAAGGAAAGCCCACCATGGACGCCCCTCTCCGGCAGTCCACTGGGGATACCTCCGTCGTTGGAAAGTAAAAAAATATTAGTCACAGAGCCCGGAGCAGGGGATAAGTATAATAGCCCATGCCAAAAAAATCACTCTGACTCACTGACCCAGAGCGCACCGCAGCTGGAGCATTCGCAGCGGCCTGTTCTTCTTGCTTCTTTTCCTCTTCCCCGGCCTGACTCCGGATCCTCTGTTGCAGTCAGGGCACAGGCTTCCCATCACTTGGGCCCTGGCTCACGGGATACTTGAGGCCTCACAGCTCCTTTCTTCTTACTTCTCAGAGCCACACCTCCTGTCTTCCTCTTCCCCTCTCAAACATGAAGGCCTTTCTTTCTCCATGGGGTCTGCACATGTGACTGATACACCCTAAATGTGCTGGAAGGGCCCAGAAGACTCACCCATTCCCATGCTCCATCCTGCACACACAGGCGTATACACACACACACACTCACACACCCACGACACCCTGAGTATATCTTCCGACACTGGTTTTCAAATTGTAGTGGGATCTCAATTGTGAAATCCACATTTAGAAATTCACCATTCGCTAAAACGTATTGGTAACCCTTCAAAGTCGTTTGCAGACACGAGCGGTACAGCAAAAACTCTGATCTGCTGAATGTGCCCATTCCCAGCTGAGGTTCCACAAGGCAACACTGCCTTCTTGTTTTAGTTTTCATACTAGAAGCATCTTTCTGGCTCTCTATTCCATGCCATATTATTCACTTTTTTTTTTTTTTTTTTTTTTGCTTTTCGTTAGTGATGTTGCTGTTTAACATCCTGTAGGAAGGTTGATCAAGTAGTAATTATTTATAATTAGATATTAGCAAGAAATTCTGGAGTGCTATTGCACAGTAGGATGACTATAGATAATAATAATGTATTATATATTTCAAAAAGCTACAAGAGGCCTGGAGATGTAGCTCAATGATAGGTCACTTGCCTAGCAAGTGTGAGGCTCTGCATTCAATCCCAGCACTGCAAAATGAAAAAAGAAAGAAAAAGAAAAAATTTCTTTTTAAAAGCTAAAAGAAATAATGTTGAAAACTTTCACCAAAAAGAATTGATAAATAGGCTGGGGTTGTGGCTCAGTGGTAGAGCGCTCGCCTAGCACGTGCAAGGCCCTGGATTTGATCCACAGCACCACATAAAAATAAATTAATTAAATAAATGTATTTAAAAAACAATTGATAAATATTTAAGAAGCTAGATGTTTAACCTATATACTTATTTTGAAATATACCTAATAGGCACAATTTTTATATTTTTAATATATCAACCTTAAAAATAAATTTAATATAAAGAAAACCACAAAACAAAAAATAAATAAAATAAGATTAAATGGCGCCCAAGTTTAGGGCCAAGTGCTGCCCATTGTTCCTAAGCTCAAGATGGTTGTGATGTGCCTTACAGAGAAAAAAAAAGATGTCTAAGCTTCATTCAGGTTGAGTTATGATTCTCTTTATTATGCATTCAATTTTAATGAGAATATATATGAATCTTTGAACAGAAACATACATAAAACAAAATTATGTATTGATCAGTTGACAAAATTGTGACCAACCTGTATTCCCACTGGCTCAGTAGTCACTAATTCACTATTTTTGGTGACTTTCTAAAACATAACTACCAGGAATAGTAAGAATCAACAGTAAATATGGTAAAGAAGTCAAATAGAAATTTTCAACATTATGCATTCTGGAAAAGACCATCTTCTTCCCTTTGCCATAGAACGATAATTTCAGAAATATAATTCACAAATTTGTTTTACTATCGATAGAGTGGGTGCCTCTTTTCTCTCTCACATTAGCCTCAGAAGTATCCACCTCCAGGCTGCTCCAGGCATTCCCTCTGCTCCCTCACCCAGGGCCAGGCTCTCTTCTCTGGGGTGCCTTCCACACTCACCTCATGTTATGAGGATCTGTTAACCTCCTAGCTCTCACCTCCACTCTAACCATGATGTACAACAGAAGCAGATTGTTTAGACTCATCTATGTGTGGGCCATTTTTCCTTGATGTACACATATTTCATTGTCCCCATCTCCTCCTGGGTTTGTGAGTTTCCCATTTCCTCTGTGGGCTCACAGTGCCTGTCAGAGTGCTTTGTATTTATGTGATGACTCAACTGTCTTGAGGACATGGAAATGCTCGCCAACTCCACACCTTCTGGCTCCCTGCACAAGGCCTTCTGTTTTTTCCATCATACTGCAGGCAAACTAAAGCATCATCCCTGGTGCTGTGTCTCTCAATCTGAATTGTAGGTTGAAAGGAAAAGGCATTCAATCACAGCACATGAAAATTTCCATAAGCCACATGTTTCAGGTATGTCATAAGATGATCCCTGTGACTAATCCAAGAATTGACCACAAAGTAGTTGCTGCTGTATCACATAGAGAAAGAGAAACTCATAATGGAAGAATATACTACCACTTCGTTACCAAAAATCATCATCATCATCATCATCATATTCTTCATCATTTTCATCATCTTCATCATCATTCATACTAAGTCTTACCAAACCTATAACTACAACTACAACTTACAGGAAATTCAGAGGACAGAGGAACATGTCAAACTACACCGTGAGGATACAACCAGTAGATTCCAGATTATAGAAACCCTCCATACAGGTCAAATTCTCTGATTTCATCACAAGGTTAATCATGAAAAAAAAAAAAAAAACAAAGAGATGGAGGGAGAATTTCTAGATGAAATACCAACCAAACACAATGTATGGATCTTATTTGGATCTCAGTCCAAATAAACTGCAAAAAAGTATAATATTCATGAGACAATCAGAAAAAATTTAAATACTACCTCACTATTTAAAATATTGGAGAAAATTGTTTATTATTTTAGGTATAATGGCATTGTAATTATCTTCATAAGAAAATAAACCTTAGCCTGTGATAAAATTAATCAATGGTGGGGAATTGACTTCAAAGTAATAATGGCAGAGGAAGGGAATGGGATTAGTAGAAGATTAGCAAGGAGCTAAGTGAAGGTACATGGAATCTTGATCATGCCATCCTGTCTACTTTTGTGCTTATTCAGAATTCTCCAAAATGAAGAAATAAAAATAAGCATGTACATTAAGATGATCCCTGTGACTGATCCAAGAGTTGACCACAAAGTGGCTGCTGCTGCAGCCTGCCACTAGTTGTGTGACTTTGCCTGATTCCTCAACTTCTCTGAGCTTCAGTTTTCTCAGCAAAATGTACTATTAGTATCCCCGTGAGGTCTCCATGAACTATTTTCTTTTTTCCAGGCTTTCAAATCTGTATCACCAGTCCTAACTGCTTCTCTGCAACGCAAATCTCTATTTCCTGAAAGCTGAGAGATTTCTTCCCAAAGACAGCAATTTGGGGCAGAAGGAATTTTTGCCTACTCAAAGGCCATTTTCACTTTTTTCTCTGCTAACACCATAATTGTGTTTCCAATATATCCTATAACCCCATTTCCTTTGGTTTCTTGGTGGGCCCCCAACCCAGTTCTGGTCACTGAGACATGAAAAGTCTGCTGAAGATTTCCTTGCTCATTTAAAAAGAAAAAATATATATTCATAAGAGAGAAAGAGTCCCCTTTCTTTTGCTAACCATGGTCACCTCTGCATGTGATATCTTGAACTGCAGCAGCCATCTGGTGACCATAAGAGGAGACAGTCTAAGAAGAACATGCTAAGCATGGTAGAGCAACAATGTCACTGGGTTCTCAGTGACATTACTGAACCATTTAGTTGTACCCCATGAAATTCTTGTTTTACATCATGATTAATAAGTTCCATTATTGTTTAATTCACTTTCAGTAGTATATTCTATTACTTGAAGCTGAAAATCTCCTACATGAAACAGGTTGACTCACCAGCATCACCCAGGAAAGGGGGATATCCATACATCACCTGGCAAAATTAATAAAGATTTAAGTAAAAGGGAGAAAAATCAGTCCATCAATGAATGTCCTACCACCTTTTGAAACTTAACAGTTTCAAATTTGGACTCAACTTCCACCCTCTGCTTCCCAAGTAAGCAACTTATGCACTGCCGGGTTTCTGTTCTCGAGACTAAAAGGCTCAGGGGTCACTCTAGTTAAACTGGGCTAACTGGGCTACACGAAATAACCACACAAGAGACACAAATACCTTTTTCTTTGGGGTTGCTGTGACAGCTCCTCTGACCTTAAGGGTCTGCAGAAAGAGAGAGAGCGAGAGCATGCGCTGACCCCTTTTATTGAGGAGAAGCTATTCAAATGAGGCAAGGGGTCAGGTTTCAGGGGGCTGAGTATCTTCATGATGTCCACTGTCAGCAGGTTGACTGACACCTGGGTAGGCCACACCCAAGGGCACAATAAGAGGAGGGGACACACACAAGGCACTTCCATGGAAGATTCTATCCTAAACAGGGCAAGGGGTTATATTACAAAGGAACAGGTGATCATAGCTTCACCCATGGGGCTGTAGCAAGACACAACCATTTCTGTGACTGAGCGCCTCAGCACCCAGCTGGGGAGTGTAACTCAGTCACCAGTAAGGTTGGCCTTCCACAATGCACCCTCTCTTACCATAACTATAATGATCCCAAATGGCCTCCCTATCACCAGCCTCTATCCTTCCTGCAATCCACCCTCTCCAGGGCCCTCAGGTTTATCCCCTAAACACAAATCGGATTACCTACTACCCTCCTCAAACAGTTCTAGTTGCTCATAATAAGCAACCAGATCAAATACAAGTTCCTTTCATGGAATGAGGTTCTTCTTCATTCGACCATAAACTCAATCCCCTGCCACATCTCCCTCACCTCCAACCACCCTCAGCTCCAGGCACAGGAGTCACTGGTAGTATCCTGCACCTCCATCTCATTCACGTTTCTTGTAGTGTCTGTTCTCTTTCCACCCCACCTAGCTACCTGACAGGCTCCTGATCATCCTTGCCAACTCACCCCCACATTTCCAGGCAGAGTTGGTCATGACGCTTTGGTTTTTCTCATAGTCCTTTGGCCATAACTCCACAATAGCAGTTGTTGCATCAAATTGTTGATATCCGTTTAAAGGCGCATCCCTCCTACTAAACTAAAAAGTATTCCAGAGATGGATCTTACTCCTACAATATCTGGTATCAGATAAAAGGTTTTGAATGATGGAAAAGAAGAAAGGAGGACAGTATTGGCATTTTTCCAGTTGCTAAGTCTAGAAACCTGGAAGTTATGAATTCCCAGAACAGAAAGGAATGTTACAGATCATTGTAGAAAACTCTTACTTTAAAGATAAGTAAGTTGACTCTTCTTTCATCCCCTTTACTCAATTTGTCACCAAATCTACTTGTCATATCCTCTTCCAAAATGTTTACCAGATTTCTTCCTGCATCTCCACCCACCTTGACCCCATGCTCCCTCTGTGCTCTCTTACTTATGCTAGGATTGTTGAGAGAGTCCTCAAAGAAGGTCATCTTTTCTGTCCCCATTCTGAACCATCTCATTTACAACTGACAGAAGAAATGTCTATAAATCAGTACTGTTAACATGTCACTCCAACCATCCCAAAGAAGTCTCTACAATTCTACAATTTTCTATTAGACTCCATTTTTTTTGGGGGGGGTGGTACTGGGGATTGAACTCAGGAGCACTTGACCATTGAGCCACATCCCCCAGACCTATTTTGTATTCTATTTAGACACAGGGTCTCACTGAGTTCCTGAGGCTGGCTTTGAATTTGTGATCCTCCTGCCTCAGCCCTTGAGCCACTGGGATTACAGGCGTGTGCCACGGCTCCCAACTGGACTTCTTTTTTAAACCAAGCTCACAGTCTTGCCTGGAGCTCGCTCATCTGGGCCCTCACCTAGCCCAACCCTTCCTCACACTCTTAGTCACACACATGTCCTGGATATCTCATAGAGTCAACACTCACTGCCACCTCCAGTCTCCACAAAACCTACCTAGTTATCGTCCTGCTCATCTTTGCTCATGAAAAACCTAGATCTCACTCGAGGCACCCCCTACCATTTCATCATTCTTCCCTCCCTGCCACAGATCAGACGCATCTTTTCCTTTCCCTGAATCCCCGGGGCCCTAATGCTCATGGTCCTGACACCCACTTGGAATGTAAGTGACTTGACAGGGACTGTGTCATCAGCAATCTGCACACCCCAAGAGCCAGCTGAGCCAGCCTTTACCTCTCACCATCCTTTGTGACTCAATACCAGTGCCACCTGCCAAGGAAACAAATCAACCAAAGCTCCGTGCCTCTGAATTACAGAACTCGCTGGTATCTTTCTCACAACATTTATCACATTCTTCCTGCTGGCAGAACGGTTTGCTGTTATGTTTTATTTCTCTTAACACAGGGAAATTGGAAAGTCTCCGTATCTCCTTATCCCACATGCCCTCGGCACCCACTGGAGTGCCACAAAGTAGATCTTTGTTGTGAGAGTCTTTCTTTGAGCCTCTGTTTTTTTTGGGTTTGGGGTTTTTTCCTTTTGTTTTGTTTTTGTTTGTTTGCTTTTAAAAATCAGAGCATGTGTACTTCAGGGAGTGAGAGAAGACATGTTTCACGTACAGACATGTGCTTGTACTTGGCCCCCATGTGGATACCCAGGTGATACCATGTTTAAATAGCTCTCAGTGGTATCCTTGAAGGGGAAAAGTTTACACAAGATAAGACAAAGATCTGTAGCAATTAGAGAAATGCAAATCAAAACTACTCTAAGATTTCATCTCATTCCAGTTAGATGGCAATTACCAAGAATATAAGCAACAATAAATGTTGACAAGGATGTGGGGAGAAAGGCACACTCATACATTGCTGGTGGGACTGCAAATTGGTGCAACCACTCTGGAAAGCAGTATGGAGATTCCTCAGAAAACTTGGAATGGAACCGTCATCTGACCCACCTATCCCACTCCTCGGTTTATACTCAAAGGACTTAAAGTCAGTATATTACAGTGACACAGCCACATCAATGTTTATAGCAATTCAATTCACAATAGCTAAACTATAGAACCAATCTAGGTGCCCTTCAACAGATGAATGGATAAAGAAAATGTGGTACATATACATAATGGAATATTACCCAGCCATAAAGAAGAATGAAATTATGGCATTTGCCAGTAAATGGACCCAGTCAGAGAATATCAGGCTAAGTAAAATAAGCCAATCCCCCAAAACCAAAATCTGAATGTTTTCTCTGATATGCAGATGCTAATTCACAATAAGGGGGAGGCACTAGGGAAGAATAGAGATACTTTGGATTAGACAGAAGGTGGTGCAGGGAGGGGAGAGGGTGGGGGGTAGGAAGGATAGTAGAATGAAACAGACGGTATTACCTTATGTACATAGGTGACTGCATGACCCATGTGATTCTACCACATGTACAATCAGAAAAATGAGAAATTATGTTCCATTTATGTGTGATGTATCAAAGTGCATAAATGCATTCTACTGTCATATATAACTAATTAGAACAAATTAAGAAATAAAAAGATAAGGCAGGGGCTGTGGATGTGGCTCAAGCGGTAGCGCGCTCACCTGGCATGCGCGGGGTGCTGGGTTCAATCCTCAGCACCACATAAAAATAAAATAAAGATGTTGTGTCCACCGAAAACTGAAAAATAAATATTAAAAAATTCTCTCTCTCTCTCTCAAAAAAAAAAAAAAAAAAAGATAAGGCAAAGAGGTAGGTCCATTCCCAGGAAGTCCCCTATTGGTCTAACTTAGTTTTAACATTGGAAGTCCTGTGTCATAGGAAACCCAGAATCACTGGCAAACCTACATGGCTGCCATCCAGCCCCAGGCCTAATTTTAGCACACTCGTCTCCCTTTCCTGGCTCCCGAAATCACTGTTCATTCACCATCATAGGCACCAAGGAAATACACCAATTCATCGTAGCCTAAGCCACATCAAACTTTGATCATTCTTCAAATTTCCCAGTGCTAAATTAAGTCCCACTCTGTGCAGTAGGTGCTTTAGTTCTCAGGGGGGAATTATTTCAGCAGATTAGAAAGACTTTAAATGGACATTTGAAGTTGTTCCAGCAAAACAAGAGACAAGTAGGTAAATACACTGAGATAATACAAATGCCTTGAAAATGTCACTGAAAGGCAACTTAACTATCCTCAAATCACACACAAACACAGTTGAGATGAAGAACCTTCAAGCATAATATCAATAGGTTCTATCTGCCTTGGAGAGCCCCTTTTGCTTATAAATACTTAAAACTCTTTCCATCTTCTTGACTCTGTATCATTACAATGGTTTGAGAAACCCTATTTTGAGCTGTGGTATTTCCAGGTCAAATTTGAATGCAAACGAGTTCATCTTAAAAAAAAAAAACAGTGTTCAGAAACAACTGAGCTCTAAGCAGGGTCTCAAGTCTCCTGATGATTCTTTGGGTGTCTTTGTTGTTGCTCTGGTTTTGCAAAGGAATTTTCAGTGTGAGAATTCGCTCTCTTTGGTTTCCATTAGTTCCCTCAAGGGAATGACAAAGCCCTCTCAGTCCTTCCCCTTTGTGACCCTCCACCATGTCTAATCCCTCAGAGCCAACATCTGAGGCAGTCATGTATGCGCTGGTGTGATACCTGAGGACCTATAAAATGTATTTAATTTGGTTAAGATTCTGGGAGTTTCTACATGGTTTATAGCATGTGAATTGTTCCAAGTGGACTCAACTAACGGAATTTTTGGCTGGATTAACTAGAGGTCCAGACACCTTCTAAATCCACCATTACAAGACTCAAAATATGTGACTAACATTACCCATAAAGTTGATAGAATCAATTATTTTTTAACAGGAAGAAATTTTTCAATTGTCCCTTCACATTGGCTGCACCATCAGTCGAACATGCTACATAACTTTTCATAGAAATATGATTCGATACGAGAACATCTGTAACCGTCTGGAACATATTTTTCCCAGGACTTTACTTGGAGCTCTCTATAGATATCAGATGTTCTCCACAGAATCTGTGACATGTCTTAGGATTCTTGCATAAACATCAGTTGTGCCTCTGTCTTGAATAGTGTCAATCTGAATTGAAAATCTGCCAGCTTTCTTAACATCACCACCAGCAGGCTTCTTAATTAATCTGCTGATACTGTGGATAGACTTTTATTAAAATCAGAGTATGTAAGCAGATCTTCCACTTGTTTTAGAAACTCACTTTAGTTTCTAAAGATTCAAGATGCGTTTTAGCAAGCGAGAATCTGAGAAATATACACGAGAGCCTTATCACACCATTCACATTTGCTGGTATTTTTTTCTCATGATGACTGACGGAGTCCTTTACCAATGGCCTTAAGTTCATTAATCATGCAAAATAAAAATACTTTGTCACAACTTGCTTTACCCCTGTGTACTTTTGAATAGAATGGAAGACTAACCATGTAATTAATAGTCCTTATTAAATGGGAAAACTTCATCTCAGATACTGGTCTCTCTGACACAAATGTTCAGCAAATTACATCTGAAGTACACATTAAAGAACCTTCATAATTAATTTTTTTTTAGAGAGAGAGAGAATCTTTTTTAATACTTATTTTTTAGTTTTCGGTGGACACAACATCTTTATTTTTTTTTTAATTTTTATGTGGTTCTGAGGATCGAACCCAGCGCCCCACACATGCCAGGAGAGTGTGCTACCGCTTGAGCCACATCCCCAACCCCATAATTAATTTTAATGAAATCTCAGATATGCACAAAGATGTATGTACAAGGATATTCTTCTCAAAGTTGTTTAGAGACTCAAAAATTTGGAAAGACTTGCACTATAGAGAATAATTAAATGATTTATAATATACCCCTACAAAGAAATACTATGTTGTTATTAAAATTAATGTGGAGGAAATGTTTTCACTTACATGAAAAGATATCCATCCCATCATTATTGTTAAATGAGGACAAAAGAAATGTTGAAAACTGCCGCAGTCCGGCTGCAGCAAAATAACCGGGGGGTGACAAGCAACTTGTGTACATTGATACAGCAGGAGTGGGAGCCCTTTATTGTAGGACAGGAGGGGTATTTATACATTCCACACAGCTTATCTTAATTAACATAAACCAGATACAGCAGTCAACCAATAAGGAATCTCCACACTTAATGGCTCGCTGGCGCCACCTCACAAACCACTCCCTCTGGCAAAATGCCAGGCGCCATCCCGACTTGTTTACAGACTCTAACAGAAAACATCATGATATAGTAGATTTTTGTTTATACTATCTAATTGTAAATATCTATATTGCATGGAAATAAGTCTGAAAAATGTACAACAAATAGTAAGGGTGGTTATCTCTGGATGGTGGGATTATGGTTAAATTTTATTTTATAGCTCTTCTTTATACCACAACCAACCTACAACCTATCAATGCCCAGGAGAGAAAGGGGACTTTCTCTCTTGTGAGCAGAGGATGAAGGGGACTTACAGGTTAACTCACTCCTAGATGCAGAAAGCTCTGGGGTGGGACCTGAGAATCTGCACTTCTAACCAGCATCCAGATGGTGTCAATGCTAGTGCAGGGACCAGCCACCCTTTGAGTAGCACTGCCTAGGGGTTCCATCACTTCCCTCCCACTCTGTCTTCCATGGGTAATTATTTGTGCATGTGTGTGCCCATACACACTTGGATCCTGGCCCAAGCTTAGGGCCTTCCAAATAGCAGGTGCTGCTTGCATGTTTGTTGAAGAAATTAATGGGGAGATTTTCAGGCATAGTGGGAAGCCAGCTGAGAAAGATCTGTGACATTCACTACTTAGATCTAAAGTGGCCTCAGAACCTTCTTCTACATCTTCATCTACATGTGGGCTGGAACCTGGGGTGGGCCTTGGAATCTGAACACTTAACTAGCTTGCCGGATGGTTGTGCTCAGAGATCAAAGGAAAAGGAAGATTCTTTAGCTTGGTCAGGGAAGGCTTTGCCTTGAGACCATCTGAAGGTTCATGGGAAAATGTGAGAATGCTTTCTAAGGACTTAGTATGAATGAGTGCTTCCAAGTAGTACAGGAGAGAGAGAGAGAGAGAGAGAGAGAGAGAGAGAGAGAGAGAGGAGGCAGAATTGATTTGATAAAAGAAACTTTGTAAATTTCCAAAGGAGAGCTGGAATTAACCTTTTCCAAGGGGCCTGGGGAAGAAACACATTGCATGCTGCCTAGAGGCCTCCATGCTTTCAGGCCAGACAGCCCCAGAATAAAGAGATTTTTGAAAAGAAAAGAAGAAAAGTAACTGTTCCCATTTCCCAAGAGACTTTGAAGCAAGCTCCGAGCAGAGGCCACGAGGGAGCCGGCCTGGGAACCGTCGGGGGGGCCTCCCACACGCTGCTGTTCCCAGCTGCACCCGCCAAGGCCTCGAGTGTGGGCATCTGATAAAAGGCGCTGGAGAGGCCGCAGCGCTTCCTCCTCTCACCCCAACACGAGGCCCTCCATGAGGCCGGAACTAATTCTTATGACAAGTTACAAACCGCAAGCAAAAAATAATGAAAACCCTGACACCGCTCACACTGGGAGAGGACTTCAGGGCGCTCCTGTGACAAACCCCGTTATTCACCCGGCTCCCCCGGAGTTACCAGGGCTGGGCAGGGAGTCGGGAAGCCCCGCAGGAGGAGGCAAAAGGCAGAACTTCCACTGTGGCTCAGGTTCCTGTCCCTGGCAGGTGGTTCTATAAACTGACAATTTTTTTTTATTAGCGCATTGTAATTATATATAGTAATTGGGGTCATTTTTTTTTCTTTTTATTTTTTGAATTTAGTTATACATGACAATAGAATGCTTTTATTTTTTATTTATTTATTTATTTATTTATTTATTTATTTATTTATTTATTTTTGGTACCAGGGATTGAACTCAGGGGCACTCCACTACTGAGCCCCATCCCCAGCCCTATTTTGTATTTTATTTAGAGACAGAGTCTCCCTGAGTTGCTTAGCACCTCTCTTTTGCTGAGGCTGGCAAAAGAGAACTTGTGATTCTCCCGCCTCAGCCTCCCAAGTCACTGGGTTTATGGGCGTGTGCCACCACGCCCACCTTGGGGTCATTTTGACAAAAATCATACATGATTTCAAGCCCCACTCTCCTCTCCCACTCTTCTCCTCTCCTCCTTCCCCCTTATCTTTCTCCTCTACTCTATTAAACTTCCTTTCTTCTATATATAAATCTAGGTGATATTTGCCTTAGCACCTTTATATGTGAATATAACATGATGTTGTTAAATTCATTCCATGGTTCTTCCCCTTTCTCTTCCTTCTTCTCTCCTTCTTGTTCTCCTACTTCTACTCCACTTATCTTCCCTGTATCTTTATGATATCCAGTCCTCTCTCCACCCCTAATAACTTCTTTTCTTTGTTTTGCTCTAGATTCCACATATGAAAGAAAACATTCGACCCTTCAGTTTCTGGTCCGGCTTATTAACATGATTTTCTCCATTTCCATCCATTGACTGGTAAGTGCCATTACTTCATTCTTCTTTATGGCTGAGTAAAACTCCTTTGTGTATTTATACCACATTTTCTTAATGTGTTCATCTATTGACAGGCATCTTGTTGATTCCATAATTTAGCCATTGTGAATTGTGTCACTGTAAACACTGAGGTGGTTGTATTGTATAGTATGCTGATTTGAGTTCTTCTAGATAAATATCAAGGAGTAGGATAGCTGAGACATATGGTGGTTCCATTCCTAGCTTTTTGAGGACTCTCCACACTGCTTTCCAGAGTAGTTGTACTAATTTGGAGTCCCTCCAATGTGTAAGTGTACCCTTTCACCCACATCCTCATCAGCATTTATTATTATTTTCATTCTTGATATTTGACATTCTTTTTTTTAATATTTATTTTTTAATTTTAGGTAGACACAATATCTTTATTTTCCATTTATGTGGTGCTGAGGATCAAACCCAGTGCCTCATGCATGCTAGGCAATCACTCTACCGCTGAGCCACAGCTCCAGCCCCGATATTTGACATTCTGACTGTAGTAAGATGAAACCTTAGTATAGTTTTGGTTTTTTTGTTGTTGTTTTTGTTTTTGTTTTTTTGGTATGGGGGATTGGTATCAGTGACACTCGACCACTGAGCCACATCCTCAACCCTGTTTTGTATTTTATTTAGAAACAGGATCTCACTGAGTTGCTTAGCACCTCACTTTTGCTAAGATTGGCTTTGAACTCACAATTCTCCTGCCTCAGCCTCCCCAGCCACTGGGATTATAGGCATGCACCCCTGCACCTAGCCTTAGTGTAGTTTTGATATGTATTTTTCTAATTGCTAGAGATGCTAGACATTTTTTCATGTATTTCTTGGCCTTTGTGCTTCTTCTTTTGAGAAGTTGCTGTTCAGTTTGAGGTTTTTTTGTTTTTGCCATTTATTGATTGGGCTGTTAGTTTGTAATCAACTCTTTATAGCACTTTTTTCTTTAAATCAGGGTAAGGTGAGGGAAGAAGATTAGATTCTGAGACAAAAGTCTTACCTTTATATCCAAGTTTATAAAAAATGAGATGACCTCAAATAAGTTTATTTCTCTGAGTCCCTGTGGTGTGTATGTGTGTGTGTGTGTGTGTGTCTGCATAAAAGGGTAAACTGTTACCTTCAAAACTGAGCCATGAGCATATCCAGTGTGGGGGTGACACCCAGGCCTATTTGCATCTATTTTCAGATGTTGGTAGATGTTTAGTTGTTGGTGTTATTGTTGTTTTTGATTTGGTTTTGGTTGGTTGGTTGGTATGTTGATTTTAGTTCTTCTAGATAAATATCAAGGTTTTTGCTATAAAAGGAGGCACTGGGAAGCATGTTTCTGATGGAAGTAATAGAAGGATAAAAGGTTCCACATCAGTCCCTGCAGTACCACTGGGAGCAACCTGTCATCAGCCCAGATATGAGTGGGAAGTGAATTGCTAGCACCGTCTCTACCCAGTGGCACAAAATGTGAGGCCTAGTTCTGAGCCCAAGTGAGTCACCCTCTGGGGACCCCAGAAAAACAGAGAATTCTAGGAGAGCTCAGAGGTCCCACGGGCATGCCAAGAATAGGCTGAGCACCTTCAGACTTGGGTCATTAGACTTAATGAGATTTCCCTCCTACTTGCTAGTGGGCAAGGCCTGGGGACATGCAGAGGGAACAAGAACTCTCCTGCCAGCACCACAGGCCAGCACGAGGCTCAAACTAGGTAACATTCAGAAAACAATCTGTAAATTACCCAAGGAGTCCAAACGGGGGAAGGAAGTTCCTGCTACATTTTTTTTTATCAATCTGAAGTCCACGGCCAAGGGATCTTTAGAACTCAGATCCCCCTTGTTTCAGTCAGCTATTTCACTGCTGGGACAAAAAGACCCACAAGAACAATTATAGAGGAGGAAAAGTTCATTTGAGGCCTCACAGTTTCAGAGGTCTTAGTCCATTAGAAGGCTGGCTCCATTCCTCAGAGCTTTAGGAAAGCAGAACATCATGGCGGGAGAATGTGGCAGAGGGAAACAGCTCACATGATGATCAGAAAGCAGAAAGAGACTGGCTCTACAAATATATACCCCATAGGCATGCCCTAGGGCTCCACCTCCTCCAGCCACCACTCAGTTAATCCCATCAGGGATTGACTCACTGATTGGATTAAGGCTCGCACAGTCCAATCGTTTCTCTTCTGAACTTTCTTACACTGTCTCAAACGTGAGCTTTTGGGAGACATCTCACATCCAAAGCATAATACCCCCTGGTAAATTGAGCCTCAGAGAGTGTGGTGTGGCTACACCTCAAAGCATTTTCTGGAATATGGGGAAGTTTCCCTTACTTTCCAAAGGACCTTCAGATTGTTTCTAAAGAACTGGCTTGATCCGCTGGATTCAGTCACTTTATATTTGATACCAGGTCTCTCTTGCTAGTGTTATTCCCCTGTATATTCACGTTGGATAGTATCATTTAGTGCCCTACAAATACTTCAAGTCATCTTTCAAAATTAAATCAATCTTTCTTTATTTGGAAATTTTTATTACCATCAAATATATACATCTGTACTTCTTTTAGATTCCAAAATCACGAGTCTAATGACCAGCTCTTATATCACTGTATCACCAATAAAAAAATAGTAGATTCTCATTCAGGCTTGGTTGCACTGAATTAAAGCATTCGGTATTAGCCACAGTAATGCTAGCTATTATAACAAATGCCCAAGTCTTAGATGCCCAGTATAATTTAATTTTGCATACCCCAAAGATGGCAATGTGAATGCTCCTGATGAGCTGGTGGTTTTTCCAATGATCCTTTGGTACCTAGGATCACTCCATTTTGTAGCTCTGCCTTCTGCAAGAATCTCAGAGTCTTCTGTATTCAGTCTTGCAATAATCAGCTTTCTGTTCTATAGCAAATACCTGAGATAATCAACTTATAAAGAGAAAAGTTTGATTTGGGCTCACAGTTTTAGAGTTTTCTGTGCATGTCCCCTTTCTTTTGGACCTGTGATGAGATAGCACAATATGGCAGGGACACATGATGGAGCAAAACTGCTTGCCTAATGGCCAGGAAGTGAAAGAGAGAATGAGAAAGAGGCTGGTCCCACAATCCCCTTCAGGGCACTCTCTCAGTGATCTAAAGACCTTCCACTAGGCCCCATCTCTTAAAGGTTTCACTAATTCTCAATAGCACCTTCCTGGGGACCAAGCCTCCAACACCTGGGCCTTTGGGCCAAACTACAGGAGAAAATCTATAAGCCAAACTATAGCAAATCAATAGGTGGAGATGGAGCAGGGGAAGGGGAGATAGAAGGTAGAAAGTGGAAGACATACCTGCTTCTTAAGCTCACTGGTCCCAAAGTAACACAACTCAATTCCAAAAATATTTCATTGGCAAGATCAAGTTTCAGTGCTACTTAGATACAAAGGAGCTAGGAAACGTCACTGCTGGTGGGAAAGCTACTCCTAACACAACTCTATATCGTGGAAGCAGGAGCATGACTCTGATGGAGTGAGCCATCTCTGTCCAATGCTCTTATTGACCCTAATGTCTAACACATAAAAAAAACAAGTGTTCCTATGGCAATATGTAAATCAATGGATGTGTAACTGATGTGATTCTGCAATCTGTATACGGGGTAAAAATGGGAGTTCATAACCCACTTGAATCAAAGTGTGAAATATGATATATCAAGAACTATGTAATGTTTTGAACAACCAACAATAAAATTTTTTTAAAAATGATAAAAAAAAACAAGTGTTCCTCACAAATACAAAGATCATGTATCTAATCTGCCTTGAAAAAAGTTATTTTTGCCTATTTCATGACATAATTACCAATAACATCCCATTATATCCAACTTTGGAAGGCAAATTATATTGTTTACTTACTCATAAGCCATTTTATAGATAATCTATGAGCCTACCAAAAAGTGTTTCAAGGCCTATATTTTTCACCACAAGCAACGCAGGACCTATCTGATAGTAAACATCTATAACATAAAGTATAAAATGTCAAGAGGGGCACATTCCATTTTACCTGACCATCATCAGCCTTCTCTGTGTGGTCAGTAAAACACATACTTCAAACTTTAAAATTCACTTCCGGAAAACATGGCCCTCCAGAGCACACTTCCTCTGAGCTGCGACAAATCTGTGCCCGAAACCCAAAAGAGCAACATCTAGCCGAAAAGCACAGATCTTATATTCTGACTACCACTGAATCTGTGTTTTCCAGGAAACATCTGACATCCTCAGAATGGCTAGTTTTCCTCTTCAAAAGCAAACAAACTAAAAGTACCTGCAATGCAATCCCCAAGCCCTTCATTATGGCACAGAGAACAAGAATAATTAGGAAGTCAACAAATTTCTTCCCAAGTGTGAATTGCTACCCAACCTTAAATATTATAATTATAATTATATTCTGAAATTATAATTATACAGAGACCTGCCTGAGATTTACGTTTGATAATGTAAATTCTACATAAAGCATCATAATGCAATTAAAAATGAAAGTACCAAGAGAATGCTTAAAGGAGTTGAAGTCAGAGTTTTTATGAACCCAGGAGAACTTCACAAGGTAGAGGACAGAGGCAGATAGAACTAGATACAGATATAGATGCCAACTACTAGAAAGCTGAATGAAGCCGAAAGTGTAGAATGAACAAAGTGGTGTCAGGTTTCCAAAACTGGAACCTCTTTGTTAATAGCAGGTGGGGTCCTTACTTACGTGGCTAATAAAACAAGGATCTGGGTACAGTTAGATGCAAAGGAACTGGGTCATCCCTGGTGGGAAAGCTGCTCCCAGCATGACTTTTTTCGGTCTACACTTTCTTGAATTTAATTTGAGCAACCTGAAATCACATAGGAACCTCCTTGAAAAAAAAATAGTCTGAAAATCAATTTCACCAATTCAGACTGATTTTTTTCCTTTCAATGAGTCCAGATGAAAGCCGCTTTTCCAAATGGAGGGGGTTTCTCCATCAAACATCCCTGGCTGGGCTTTGTGAAGATACCAGGAGGAAGAGGAATATTTGATCAAATGCTTAAGCATTAACTATGTGCAAGGAAAGCCATTAAATGAATGAACTTTCTGTGAATTAAATTGTTCTAGAAAATGAAAATAAAATTGAATCCAAGAACAAACTATCTTAAAAATCGCATTAGTGAGTAAAACTTCCACTAGAGCTATAAAAATCAAATTAGCTGAAAGGGAAAATAAATGTCTTTGTGTTCCAAGTAGTTCTATTTGTTAGGACAATAGGTACCTATGAAAGAATTAAAACTCTAAAAAGGACTGTACCAGTTTCTCAGGATGATGGTGTATGAAGTCAAAGGAAAGTCAGCTTTTTCTCTAAGTCACTTGCCTACAAGAGGAGAGTCACACTCCATGGCTGCTCACCGTGGGGCAGAAAAGAGGGGAGGCTACCAGAAGTGTGGCACTACTGACTGAGTGGGCACTCACTTCTCTTCCCCTTTCAGTCCTTCCCAGGTATCACCAGTCTGTCCTTGGGTTTAAGTTGCTTTTATCCATCCAGCTTCTCATATTGGGTGGTCATAATAAGCTGATCGGGGCTCAGTCCACTTGGTCTGCAGATTGAATATATTGTGCTGTGAAGCCTGCAAAAAAAAAAAATGTTGACTGTGCCCAGATCCTTGTTTTATTAGCCAGGTAAGTACACTACCTGTTATAACAAATAGGTTCCAATTTCCAGAAACCTGACACCACTTTAAAAGTCCAGGTCGTCTTCTCCAAATGGAAACTGAGGAATCCAAGCTATTTCTATCCTAAGATGCCACCATCTTTCAGTCTATTGGATGGGAGGGAGGAATGGGGATCATGAAACTTTGTGCAGTAAGTTTAAGGCAGGCCTGAAAGTAGCACCCATCATTTCCACATGCACACATTCCATTTGTCAGAACTCCATGATGTGGTTCATCTAGATGCAGAGGGATCTGGGAAATGCGGTTTGGCTTTGTGCCCAGAAAGGAGAAGAGAACTGGATGTTGGTGGATTCTGTTTCTAGCACCCTGGCTCTGCCCTTCAATCAGACAACACTTGCTCATCTATTTTACACGTCAGACACTCTGACAAGGACCAAAGCAAATGGCAAGTGGTACATTGCTCTTGAGTGATCACAGGCTGTAGGAGAGAAGAATGTGTAAATTAACAATTACGGTAGAGCATGATAAACTGTGATAGCAGATGCATTTTCTGAGCGTCGGAGGACCCCAGAAAAGAAGCAACTTTAGGGAAGCTTCAGGTGTGTGTGAATGGAGTCTTGCAGGAGAGTGATCATAGCTAATATTTTTCAATTGCTTTTCCACTCACAAGCCAGTGTTCTGGGTGCTTTTCATGTATTAACTCACTTAATCATCACAACGACTCTAAGAAGTAGGTGTTATCATATGCAGTCTAGAAAACAGAAAAGTTAAGTCAGTTGCTCAGGGTCTCTGATAGTAGTTGAGGCGAGGTTTGGACCAGGCAGTCCATATCCTGAAATGACTATCGCTAGCACGACACTACACTGGGAGGCAGAATAAGCCTACCAGGGAGGGTGAAGAGAGGCCTCTCTGTTTATGTGAACCCTGTGTTACCATATCTGCAACAGTGACAGTAGTGGGGTAGCATTTGGAGGTCTGGAGAAGCATGCCACTTGTGCACATAGCTCTGGGTATCATAAATGGTGAGGGTCCTGAACCAGGCCTGCCATTGCAAAGCTGGGAGGATGTCAGGACATTCGAGAGATGGGCCAAATTGGAGCATGGACCTCAACCTGAATAGTAGATAGTCCCACTGAGACAAGGCCAGTAGCCAAGGAAACATCAGAAGAGGGTTTAATAAATATCTACGAAGATCTTGTGAGGTTTGACGTATTTCAATCCAAATTGAAGTGGACTGTCAATCCATCTCCCTATATGTAGGTGATTCCAGAACGATGCAGTTTCTTCTTTGTTTCAAAGAAAAAGTGGTGGCACAGGTTTGACTCCCTAGGAATGCAGCATCCTCTGCTGAATAGACACCATTGCAGACTCTAACCATTCCTGGGATCCACCTTGACTGTATGAACTAGCTCCCTACGTGCAGTGAAAGCTTCTAGTGCTCATATCTCTCCTCTTTCCTGTCACTCAGCAAGTCTACACTCTCCAGCTCCCTTGCAGTGAGGTGGAGTCATGTGACTTGTCACCACCAATGAAATGTGTGCAGAAGCGATTTGTGTTTCTTTGGGCCATGGCATCCAGAGCTGACCACTAGTTCTTTGCATTGGCAACCCCAGGAGCCACCTGTTGAGATGGCAGCCTAACAAGATAGAGGGCGTGCTGCCCAGAGAACTGACTAACCCATACAGGACGTCATGCAAGTCAGAAATAAGCCTTTTCTGCCTTCACCTCCTGAGACTTCTGGTTTTATTTATGAATGCAGCATAACCTAGCAAATATATAAAATACGTTATATTTTACATCTTTGCCCATCACTGGTTTAGTTTTTACTTTTGTTTCAATCCTGGAACTCATGCCAACCTCACTTCATTATTCAGCTAAGATCAAATCTGATAAATCAAACCTAGTATGTGCATGTAGGTGCCTTCTTAGTTATTTATCAATGTTCACATTTTTACATGAAGCTATAAACAAAACTCCCGCCCACCCCTTGGAATGTCTACATCTGTGTTATAATAGCCAGAGAGCCTGAGCTATTTCCTAACATATCCCCTTGCTCTAAGAGGAAATCTTACAGGATGAACTTTCCAGTAATGAGGCTTGACAACCTTGCCACCACCAGGAGAAACAGCAGTCAGGCCAGGAGAAAGGCTGCTAACTTCTTCACAGAGTGTTGATTAGGTTGTGCGCAGCTGGCCCGACTCCTGTGGAGAGAGTCAGTCCTTATGTGAACACGTTGGGTGTCCTTTCTGGCTCCCCCTGTCCAACCACACACAGACACAAACACTGGGGATGTTACCAAGTTGCAACACCCAACCATTTCTAAAAAAAAAAGCCGCATCCAGTGCAGGTATGAGCCCATATTAGGCTACATTCAGGAAGTATTGGGTATAAATTCAATGAGAATTGATTGGAGAATGGTGTCTTTGGTTAATTCCGACTTGTGTAGTGATTCCTTAGAGGGAGATGTACACACATCTGTAATTCCAGCTTCTACTTGATGATTTTGACTTTTGGAGCAAACACAGGGAAAAGTATCCTTTTTAAGTATCCTTTTTAATCTCTAGAACCAGTTGGACAGACACCAATCATTTATATATATGTGTGTTATATATATGTGTGTGTTTTATATATTTTATATAGATAATAAATATGTACATTTATTTATATTTTATATGAATATATATTTAATATATTCATATAAAATATAAATAAATATATATTTATTTATATTTTATATAAATGTATAAATTTATATAAATATATATATGCTTCTCCTCATCATACTTATTTTAAGAAACACACACCTAAATTGAGCTCTGCAGAAGAACAGGAACTCAGAAAAAAACAGATAAATGATTCAAAAGTAAATGAAATACAGAAATTGTATGAATGCCTAAAAATCCACGAAATTAATTAGCTAAATGCTTCTTTTTACTTTTTTTTTTAAACTGGGGGTTGAACCCAGGGGGCACATTACCACTGAGCTACATCCTCTTCTTTATATTTTTTTATTTTGAAGCAGGTTCTCACTAAATTGCTGAGAGTCTTGCTAAGTTACTGAGGCTGACCTCAAATGTGTGATCCTCCTGCCTCAGCCTTGTGAGTCACTGGGATTTACAAACATGTACCACTACACACCCAGTATTAGCTACATGTTTTAAGGAATAACATTACTTAAGATGATAATAATCCTCACTTAACTAACAGTATTTCATTTTTGAGGGCATAAATAAAGCCCCAGGACAAGTAAATTAGTATGATATAAATTAAATGCCTTGAGTTCCATCACAGCCCCATTTCTCCTTACCCTGTATCCCCTTTTCCTTCTTCCCACGCATTTCCAGAAATCCTTCTAAGACTTTGATGAAATATCTAGGGATATAGGTAGAGAGTACCACATAATCATTTTTATATATCTTCTAAAAATGATTTTTTTATTTTTGCTTTCAGATAGTAAACAAAAATATAACTACAGCATTTCTATATAACCACTAATATTTATAATTATCTAGATATATAAATAGATTTACTTAAACCAACTTAAGTGTTTATTCCCAACCTTTTTAATACTCTGGCTTACCTATTCTGAGCACACACTATAGCATCTATCATCGTTGGTCATCTGGAATTTATCTTCATGCACTTTTTTCAACAGAGACATGAGTGAAAGTTTACCCAAGAGAATTATCTATGATGGAATTTTTTTAAACCTACAGAGAATATATTCCTGTTGCTTTCACACGTGAAGGACAACATGGCTGGGTATAAAATTCTTGAATCAACAACTTTTTTTAAAAAATTTTGTTGTTGTTATAGATGGACAGAATGTCTTTATTTTATTTATTTTTGTGTGGTACAGAGGATCAAACCCAGTGCCTCACGCATGCTAGGCAAGCACTCTGCTGCTGAGCTACAGCCCCAGCCTGAATCAACCACTTTTATGAACAAAAGTCTATAGATGTTTTTGTATACTAATCACAGGGTTGTATGATTTGGGATGTTTTCATCTTTCTGCTTTGGGCATTTGGGCTTTATGTATTCCACAGAGAACACATTGTAATAATCATTAAAACTTAATAAAAATAAATAATAGATTTAAGCTGAGTGACTATTACATTCCCACATGCTATTGGATGCTGAGAGACATGCCAATATCACTGTTGTCAAGGAAACATCAACTCAATTGTAAATCACACTATCAGTGATAAAAATGAATGATACTATACAAGTAATTTTTTACTAAACAAAAACACAATATTGAGACATTATTATTTCTCTGGGGGAAAAAAACAGTAGTGCTTCTAAAATAACCAATAAGATGAAAACCTCAGAACTTTTCAAACAGACTCACAGTCTTTCACAAGGTAAGATTCTAAATCTAATAGTCACAGGCTCTTGTAATAATTAAGCTGTAGTCCTAGCCTCTTGAGTTTGCACAAACATATTACCTCTTTATTCAGAATGATCAGAAATGCCACACCCACCAAAAGAAAAAAGATGTCAAAACTGGCTATACTTTGGAGAAGGTCAGAGAGAGGAAGGCGGTGTAGTTGTTGAAAACATACTGTGTTTGGACAATCAGGGTTTGAGTCTGAGCATGTTACTATGATCTATTTTTACTCACAACACTTCTGACATCAAATGTTCTGGCAATTGCACACTAAAAAAACAATCCTCCATACCATGGCTAGGTATCCTACAATTCACTTCAATTCTGACACTATCTACCAGGAGTTAGCATCAGATCCCACAAGTAAAACTTTCAGTCCCAAAAGACGGACCCCATTTCAGCACATTAATCACTAATTCCAGGTCTCCCATATTGCTAACCAACCAGCTATAATTTGGGAGTTCCCATAACTCACTCTCATGTTTGATGATTTGCTAGAGTGGTTCATAGAATTCAGGAAAACACTTCATTTACTATTACTGGCTTATTACAAAAGATACAACTTGGAGGATCCAAATGGAAGAAATGCGTAGAGCAAGGTACATAAGAAGGGGCACAAAGCTGCCATGCGCTCTCTGGAAATGCTACACTCTTAGCCCCTCAATGGGTTCGCCAACCCTGCTCTCCAAATCCTATATTTAGGGATTTTATGGATATTTCATTATATAGAATGATTGATTAAATTCTTGGTCAGTGGCAATTAAATCAAATTCCAGCCCTTGCCCTCTCTGGCAATCAGAGGAAGGCCAAAAGTTACAACCTGTAATCAAATGGTTTGTTCCTCTGGCAACCGGCCACCATCTTGAGACCACCTACGGGCCCACCAAGGAACACCTCATTAGCATAATCCCAGATATGGTGAGAGGGTCTTATTATGAATAACAAAAAAAATGTTTTTCTCGCCCTATTACTCAGGAAACTTCAGGAGTTTTAGGATCTCTGGGCCAAGAACCAGAGATAAAGACCAAATATATGTGTTTTATTATGTCATAATATCACACAGATGCTAGTTGTAAGTGACCCTAAGCAAATCAACTTTTATGCACTTCTGTTTCCTCATCTGCAAAATCAGGATAAGAAAAACATCTCCCTTGTAGGATGGTTTTAAGAATTAAGTAAGTTAACATAAAACACAGTACCTGGCATACAGGAAACACGAACCAAGTGTTTACTATGAGCAAATGAGCCAGACAAAATAAGTTACACCTCAACCTCAATTATTTTATACTGTCCCCCAGGACCATCTATGACCAGCCAGGAAGGTGGAGTGAAGGCTCTTATTCCCATACCAAGCCAGTAGCTGAGGGAAGGCATAGGGGCTGGCTCCAGTCATGGCAAAACCAAAGCACAACCAGGAGATGAGAACAAAGAGAGGTTTCTTACCTGCAGCAAGTAAGGAAAGTGCTTGAGATAATTCCCAAAGCAATGTTCTCCCAAACGAAGCAAGCAAGAGGCTCTTGGGGAAACTTACACATAGTCGGGTAGAAAAGACCCAACATCACGCGTAGAAGTGGGTATGTTCTTTTTTTTTTGGTTGCTCAAAACATTACAATGATCTTGACATATCATATACCATACATTTGATTCAAATGGGGTATGAATTCTTATTTTTCCCACATGTACAGATTGCAGGATCACATTGGTTATACAGCCATGTTTATACATACTGCCATACTAGTGTCTGTGGTATTCTGCTGCCTTTCCTATCCCCTTCCTATCCCCCCTCCCCTCCCCTCCCATCATCTCTCTCTACCCCATCTACTGTAATTCATTTCTCTCTCTCTTTTTTTCCCTTCCCCCTCACATCCTCTTATATGTAATTTTGTATAATAATGAGGGTCTCCTTCCACCTTCCGTGCAATTCCCCTTCTCTCTCCCATTCCCTCCCACCTCTCGTCCCTCTTTAATGGTAATCTTCTTCTCATGCTCTTCCTCCCTGCTCTGTTTTGAGTCGCCCCCTTTATATCAAAGAAGACCTTCAGCATTTGTTTTTTAGGGATTGGCTAACTTCACTTAGCATAATCTGCTCTAATGCCATCCATTTGCCTGAAAATGCCATGATTTTGTTATTTTTTAGTGCTGAGTAATATTCCATTGTGTATAAATGCCACATTTTTTAATCCATTCATCTATTGAAGGGCATCTAGGTTGGTTCCACAGTCTAGCTATTGTGAATTGTGCTGCTATGAACATTGATGTAGCTGTATCCCTGTAATATGCTCTTTTTAGGTCTTTTGGGAATAGTCGGAGAAAGGGAATAGCTGGGTCGAATGGTGGTTCCATTCCCAGCTTTCCAAGGAATCTCCATACTGTTTTCCAAATTGGCCACACCAGTTTGCAGTCCCACCAGCAATGTACAAGTGTACCCTTCTCCCCACATCCTCGCCAGCACTTGTTGTTGTTTGACTTCATAATGGCTGCCAATCTTACTGGAGTGAGATGGTATCTTAGAGTGGTTTTAATTTGCATTTCTCTGACTGCTAGAGATGGTGAGCATTTTTTCGTGTATTTGTTGATTGATTGTATATCCTTCTCTGAGAAGTGTCTGTTCAGATCCTTGGCCCATTTGTTGAGTGGGTACGTTCTTGAGCATGCTCAGTTCAAGGTCATGTATCACATGTTCAAAAAAATGATGGCCTCTGGGTGGAGAATGAGTCAAGTGCATTCTTGGTCACCTGAAAAAAATAAATTAGAGTGACTTTAAGATTTTGACTGTTTCCTCGTAGGTTTCTTGGAACGGTTTTATTTAAAACAAAACAAAAATTTTTGAAAGCATGTTAACGAACATTTAAAGGAGCAGCCGCTTTTCCCCCCTAAGTCTACGAGCTTACTCTAAGTGCCTGTCTAGCAGCTAATAGGACTGATTGGTAGCAGAACTAGAGCCATTCCTTCTGCCCTGTGGTGCTCCTCTCTACACACCTTCCAAGTTGCCCCACCTCTGAGCCTGTTCATTCAAAGAAGGTCCCACTGGAGATTGTGCTCCCAAGCAGACCACAGTCTTCAAGGTAAATAGAGAAACAGTTCTTAAAACATCCCCCTAAGAATGAAGGAATTCTACTTCAGTTTAGTAGGGGTTTTTTAATCATTGATTGATTGTGGAGTACGGTAGATGTTTTACTTGTTCTTCTGCCTAGGAATTACAGATTTCTCAACTTCCTTTCTTTCAAGAAGTTGATCCAAAAATCCGTGTCCAGGAGTCCCACCGGAAGATACAACATTGCTATTTAAAGCAATTAGAGTGAAGTCAAGAAGCATTTCTGCTAAGGCCTGGTTGGAGAGCTAGACTCTCTTCGCCTTGTGGTCTCACAATTAATTGATTGGCATAGTTAATCAAAATGAAAAGGAGGATTTCCTTCTCAAATCCATTAACCCACAGTAGGAAAATCTGTAAGGCTCAACACCTTGGGATAGAACCACAAGAATAGCAAAGACCCTCTAAAGGGAGAGGAGAGGATAAGAAATCACAAAATCTCTTCCACCTGTTATCCGGGCAAGCCTGCGCAGATGCTTTAAGCTCTCTGAGCAAAGTGTTCTCATCTGCATAGTAGAGATGTAATAGTACCTACTTCATGTTGTTATGAGAATTATATGAGAATATGTCTAAGGCCCTTAGCACAATGCCTTGCATGTTTAATATGGGCTCCATATGACAGCCTGGCAAAAGTAAAGACCCTTATGCCAGAGGATGGGGTCTCTATACTTGATGCCACACCGAGCATTGTGCAAAGCAATTATGCTGACCCGAATGGTTCACATCTGTTTCCCAGAAGAACTTCTGTGTCTCGATCCAGAATAGACTCTGTATATATCCAGGACTCCATCTTGTGCCATTGCTCTTGCAGAATCCCTGAAACTTCATCATGGCAGCCCTGAATCTTGCTCCCAGGAGGAAGTGCTTTCTTGGAGGTCCCTTATCCAACTTTGACATTTGTTAGTCAATGTTTTGACCTTTAGAGGGAAGGAGAAGATGGCTGGCTGGCAGGCTCCTGTGTTGGATCCTGAGTGGCCACAATCACCGGCTTTCCAGGGTCCGGTGCCCCCTCTTCTGAGTGCATCTCACAACCCATGGGAAACCTCCCCAGAGGCCTAATGTTAAAGCTGGCAGTTAGGTAGCCCTTTCCTCCTGGTGACTTTAGGGACAGGCTAAAGTGGCCAGCGGGACTGTTTCTTCTCCCATCTGACAGCTCCTTCTGCTCTCTGAAGTTGGGTTTATTTGCAGCTAGGGACCAATGACTGCAAGAGCAACATGGGAAGTTCACAGCCAGCCAACAAATCAGGCGAAGAGGTTCACACTTCAACCCCTGCTTCCCTTGACCGCAGCAATTTGGAGGGGAATGTTCTGGTCATCTTACTTCTCTCCCTTTGCTGCCTCTCTGCCCCTTTGTTCCCCAGACTTCCATGCCCAACTCCATGCATATACTTTCTTCTCTCTCTAAGTAGACCCTAAAAGCATTAAAAACTAGAGCAGGCCAAAAATGAAGACGCATGCTAATCATACACCCACAGATATTTCATAATACTTTTGCAAAATGGTAATTTAGGTATGATCTTCTTGGAGGTGATAAATATGCAAGGTAAAGAATCTAATCCAAAGACCCAGAACAAACACGTGAAATGGAAAGTGCCATACTGTTGCTTATGAGAACAAGACTGAAATGACCTGAGTCACATGTTCCTGTGTGACTTTTCTCAGAAGAGCTTACAACCTGGAGGCCATTGCTGGGTGGACTATCATCATATCCGGCTAGTGAGAGAACCTCTCCCTCTGTCTCTTTCTTTCATATTGTCAGTAAGATAAAGGGGACTATCACTATCTGCCATGCAGGAACCCGGTGTGTCCAGTGAACCCATCATAAGCAGAGAATCTTCTTTTCCACAAACTTCACACTCTCAAATCACAGAATAAAGGTCAGAAGCACAGTCCTTTAATTTTATTCACTGGGGCAAGGATTCTGCCCAGTCTTTATCCACTGTCTGATTTCTCACCAAAGGAGCATTTGCAACATGAAAGATTTATATTCTGTGAAATATTTCACTTGTCATCAGTTGGGGACTCCAGGCTCCCTAGCTGTGCTGGTCAGTCTTAGGAAGTTTCCCTGAGCCTCCCTCATAGGCAAGGCCACACTGCTCCCAAGTGGCTTCTGTGGAGAAGCAGAAAGTCAGAAGTGGCTGTGGCTGCCGTACTCTCCAGACCCTGGGGACTTGCCTCCCTGTGGCCTCGGGCTATGAGCCCATCTCGGCAGACCCAGCCTCAGAGCCTTCCCAGCAGCCATCACGCCCCAGAATCCAGCTGCTCACAACTCCAGGAAGCCCCTTTGTTGTGGCAAAGGGAGCAGCCCCTTAAATGAGCCTAAAAATCTGCAGGCTGGTCAAACAAAAGAAAGTCCAGAATTCAACCTGGACTTCATCATAGTGAGAGTTCAAGATATAAATGTAAGGACAGGCAAAAGGAAAGAGGAGACTAAAAAAAAAAAAAAAAAAATGGAGACTAAAAGCAATTAGTACTTTAGCCCAGAGTTGTTTGAAACCCAAAGGCAGCTCCTTGCCCCTGTGAATCTACTTGCCGTAGCTGATGGAGATAAAGCAGTCTTAAGAAGCAAAATCTCCTTTATAACATTGAGTGTTGTTGCATCTCTAAGCAGATGGATGATTCCAGCACTATGATTGGTGCACTCAGATTGGCAGCAACCTCACCTATGAACGCTCATTGGACAGGAGAAGCAGGGGCAAGGCAGAGTTATCCTCCTAGGGAAGACAGCCAAATTAAGGATGCTCCCCTCCAGAAAACAACCCTCAGAGCTCCCACCCGGCCCTTCCACTTCCTGAATCCCCTGAAGAAATCTTAAAACACCAAAACTCCAGGCTGTACTCCAGCTGAATTAAATCAGAACCTGTGCAGCAGACCCCCCAGGAACCAGTGGGTTTTGAAGTTCTGCAGGCCATTGTAACACGCAGACGAGTTTGAGAACAACTGTTCAGTATCAGATTCTTTAATTCTAGGTGCACATAAGAACCAGCTAGGAAACCTCTAAACACTACCCAACACCAGGTCCCAACTCAATCTCTGGGGATGGTGCCCAAGTGTTTTGTTAAGCTCCTAAGATTCCGACTCACTGAATGCTGAGAATAAGGTACTATTATTTGATTAAATGACTTTGTTTATTATTCAAATGTGTTCATAGAAAAATGAAAAAAAATACAGAGAATAAAGAAGTAAAATATATATATATATATTTAAACATATATTTCAGCCATGCCTAATCCCAAAGCTTACCTTCCAGATATAACTATAGTTAATTACTTTGGATGGGGAAATATGGGGGTATTGAGGGAACATGCAAGTGAAGGAAGGTAACACGTGGGTCTCCATCACCTTTCTAAACTCCCTCCCAGCAGTTCTGGGGTTGAAGGTGGTGTCCCAGCATGCATGTACACACACACACACACACACACACACACACACACACACACCCTGGCCCAGAGGAGGCTGTTCCTTTCATCACCAGGAAGCTCTTTTATCACTTTGTTTTGTGGGTGCCTAGATTAAAAAACATTTTGTTCATCAAATAAGATTTATGGGGCTGGGCTTGTAGCTCAGTGGTAGAGCGCTTGCCTTGCACATGTAAGGAACTGGATTTGATCCTCAGCACCACATAAAGATAAATAAATAAAAGTATTGTGTCCATCTACAAATAAAATTTAAAAAAAAAAAACAATCACCTCATTTGCCCATTCTTTAAATTTATCAAAGATTTATATAACTCCCAATCAGTGGTTCATATTCATACTGAACAGCCTAGTCCTAGCATAAGTTTCAATAATGCCACCACAGAGCAAAGAAAAGTGATGCTTTTTGAACTTATGTAATTTGTTGTAAATAAATTGGTTTTTTAAAAGAAAAAAAAATTTAGAATACTAAAATACAGGAAACAAACCACTGCCCTTGAAAGCTTGAGATGTTTGAGGGAAGAAAGGAAATTAAATGAGTAACAAATGTCTCTGGGGAAATAGGTGAAAGGGAGAGAGTTAGAGAATAAGGACAGGGTCCCTCTATAATGCTGCAATGGTTGGAATTTCATTCTGCCAATAAATGTATACAACAACTTAGGTGAATCAAGCTATCATCTCTGTACTACATTTTCCCATTTTTAAAATGAGAGAAGTTAAGCTAAGGCAGAGTCTCTTTGAGCACTATTGATATTTTCTTGTGGTAGAGAATTACAGGCTATTTAGCAGCATCTCGGCCTCTACCCCCCAAAATGCCAGCTCCACCCTGAATGCTGATCAAAGCATCTAGACATTGCCCAGTCATCCCTGGTTGAGCATCATCACTCTTGGGCAAGTTTGAAGTTCTCTTCGTTCTTGAAAATTCAGAAAGTATGTTGAGGAAGTTAAAATAATGACAAACCAGGGAACACTTAAGAAACAAACAATTAAGAATGTGTGGACAGAGCTGGGGTCATGGCTCAGTGGTAGAGCGCTCACCTAGCACATGCAAGGCCCTGGATTCAATCCTCACACCACATAAAAATAAATAAAATAAAATAAAATAAAGGTATTGTGTCCAACTACAACTAAAAAATAAACATTAAAAAAAAGAGTAGACCACCGGGCCCAATGGTACACACCTATAATTCCAGTGACTTGGGAGGCTTAGGCAAGAGGATTACAAGTTCAAGGCCAAAGCCTCAGAAATTTAGCAAGACCCTGTCTCAAAATAAAAAATAAAAAGGGCTGAGAATGTAGCTCAGTCATAAAGCATCCTGAGTTCAATCCCCAGTACAAAAAATAAATAAATAAATAAAATAGACATTATTATTGCTGTATATATATATATATATATATATATATATATATATATATATATGACTGTATGACCAATGTGATTCTGTAACCTGTATAATCAGAAAAATGAGAAATTATACCCCATTTGATTCAAATGTATGAATTGTCAAGATCATTGCACTGTCATGTGTAGCTAATAAAAAAAAAAAAATGCATGGCCTTATCCTGTAATGAAGAGGTTCTCAGTCTCAGCCGGAATTCTGAATCATCTAACATCCTTTTCAAATTCCTTTCATCAAGGTGAAACCCCCTGACCAGTTAAATTAGAACTCCAGGGCTTGGACAGAGCTGTCCTGTGATTCCAGCATGCCACAACTTGAGGAGCACTGTGGGAAAGTTGAGTGCGAGACAGAAATAACAATACATCTGTTCATCGTTTCTCAAGATTTTGATAATACTTTATCATTTCAGTCAATAAGAAAACCAAAAATTCCATCTGCGCTCACATATTCCAAAGCACCAGGAAACAGGATATCTCAAATCAGGCCAATCACAAGCTGTGACCCTCACACACGCCTGCAGGAAAAGTACCGAAACCCATGAACACCTAAATAAAAGTGGAAGCACCAAGCATCTGGAGGAGATGCCACTGTTCCTCCATCCCCCACAATTACAGACCTGAGACGGTGCCAGCTATGGCCTCCAACCATGACTGTCAATGGCATTAATCCCATCCAACAAGAGATTAACTGTTCCAGTTTATCAAGTAAACGACAATCGCATTGAAAGAAAATGCATGCACTTCCTGGAAGAGGATGATCGACCCCTCTGGACTCATTTCTGAGTGAAATCAGTCTATGCTGTCAGGCTGGGAAGAGGCTTAGACACCCGACCAATGAAGCAGAGCCACGCCAACCGTGGTTTAACACAAATATGACATAAGCAGTTCAAAGGGGCCACTGTAAGATCATTAAAGAATCCTTGACTCTTTCCTGGGGATTCTATGCTATAAACTTGAGCCTCTTTGCAAAATGCTCACTGTTACCTAAGAATAAAGTTGGAATATAAAAGTATGCGATCTTATTTATTATAAATATTGTCTTATCTTACAAACAAATAGCCTGTGAGAGGAAAGGTTTCGTGAGCATGTACTCTGTACCAAGCCCCGTGTCAAGCACTTTCCATTAATTATTTAATCTGATCCTCACAACGACTCAATTCAATTGTTGTTGAGGGTGTTATCCCTGTTTTACAGTTGAGGACACTGAGGTTGAAAGAAGCCACATGATTTGTCCAAGGACATGCTGCCAGCAAGCACAGGAATGAGAATTAAAACCCAGGCAGTCTGAGAGTAGGGCCTAAATTTGGGAACATTATGTAATATGGCCTCATGATCTGCTCACCTATTAGATCATGAACTTAATAACTTTCCAGAACCTTCTTTCAATCAAGAATTTCAAAACGCATTCAAAGTATATAGAATATAGGCTAATGTCTACACACAACCTGAAAGGAGAAATCATATGCCAACATTCTCAAAGGATGGCTTCAGACCTCCTAAATCAGAATCACCTAGGGGGACGTTTTAAATGCAGGTTCCTAAAAAATAAGAAATGAAAAAAAAAATCAGTGCAGGTTCCTGGTCTCTATCTGTCTCACTCCTATCATGTCAGAATTTGGGATGCAAAAAGCAGCCAGGGTGGGACTCTACCAGGGAACAAGCTTCCCAGGTGATTCTTTTGCCCACCCACATTCAAGAATTGCTCCCCTAGAATTGCCCACCTTTGCATCCACAAAGCACAGCCTCCTGCCTGCAAAAGTTGAAGAAAAAAATTAACTGTCCCTCCAGAACTGCAATATAGAGAAACTGCAAAAAATCAACCTTAAGTGCCAGAAAATCCCCAGTAAGGTAGCCCCTTAAAGATCCCTGGATATATTTTAACACACTCAATTTTAGACCAAAACCCACTTACTAGAATATATCATACTTTGCAGTGAGAATCTGCCTTCCTCCAGAGACCAGAAATCTGCTTTATTAATATCACTTAAGCTGTTATTCAAAGCCCCCAACACACAGGCTCACGTGCACGTGCGCGCACACACACACACACACACACACTCACATCCTTACACAAATTTGAGTAAACACTGTGTAACCAGAAAATGAAATTGCTCTCAAATAACCATTATGACTTTTCTTATGCACTCACATTACAATAAAATTCAGAGTGAGAGCTATCAGTGGAGATGGAAATTACAGACCATGCATTCCTTGGTTAGATATGAGCCCTTAAGGGCTGGGATGGCATCCTGTTCCTCTCTGTATCTCTAGTCTGGCGCACATAGTAGGTGATTAATCCAGTTACACACTGAAGAAGGAAGCTTTGAAGAAATTAGTGAGCAAATCAGTTACCTAATGAGAAAGAGCCTCACAGCTCATCTCTTGTCCCACACAGGCTTTGGACAGGACTGCTCTCCAAATGCAAGAATAAAAAGGGTTTTTCTTTAACTGCCTGTCTTCTCTTAACAATACTTCTTCAAGCATTGGATCCATACCTCTTTGCATCAAAAGACAATCACCTCAACTTCTTCGGCATACACAGATAGCCCAAAATGAACCTCCAAATGAAAACTAGAATAAAACATACTGAGGAAGGAAAAGAAAGAGAAAGAAGACAGACTGTGGCTTTAAACACACACACACACACACACACACACACACAATAACAGCATACAGTACACCAGAGGTTAGAAAAATATCAAGTTTTCATTTATAGCAAAGATTCTGTTGATTTTGTTTCATTCTGCTATTCATGAGTTTCATATTCTTCCTTACATTAAAACATATTTATTCTGCTGTTCATTCCCTGCAGTCCCTATGTAGCATGAATATTCGAGTAGCCTCTATAGACTGCAAATGCACACACGGGGTACACACATGCCTACACCACAGCCAGAGGTCAGCCTCTAGATCCCTGGGAAACCATGGAGTAGGTAATTTCCAAACCACTGTAAAATCCACATTAGGGATAATTCTACTGAAACAGCATCAGGAAAACCTGAATGTGTGGAGTTATTTCTAGCCACTGGAATAATTCTGAGTAGATGCATTCAGAGTGTCTTATGCAGACTTCCACCTAATCACACCAAATCATAAACATTCCAACTTCAAAGACACCCTAGAATCATCTGCTTCCATATCCCTGATTTTATGGACAAGGAAATTAAACTCTCAGTGCAACAGTTTACCCATAAGCCAAGTGATGAGTTGATGCCTGAGTATCCAATCCAGTTGTCTCTCTACTGTGCCTTAGTGGAGCCAATATTTGGCACTTAATTGATAGCTAGGTGGTAGTTTGGCTCACACACACAAGAAAAAAAAACTCCTCCAGAGTTCTCTAGATCATGACTGCAAGATCTAAATTCAATTTCAATAAATAATTGCTAATTTTTGTCACAGTTGCCAGAGAATACTGGACACCAATAATCAATATTATGATAAATGAGTTCTAGCTCTTCTTTTTTGCTAACCTCTTTAAGTGCTACTGAATAAAGGGGATGAAATGTGAAAAAAATAAACAAGACTTTAAGGATCAGAAAATCTACAAACTAAATACTCCCACTGGCTACCTGCTTTCACTTCCTGACTTCACACAGACCATAGTTGAAGGAGACTTCCTCTAACACAATGCTTCTCAAGTTTCAATATCATCAACTCCAACAAAAGGCATGTCATGATTAAATAGGTCAGGTGGAGTTTGAGATTCTGCATTTCCCCGTAAGTTCCCAGGTGAGTTCACTGCTGCTGGTTATAGGATCTCACTTTGAGTAGTAAGATTCTAAAGGACCATCCACAATGACCCAACTGTCCTCACCATGCAAAGCAAACCAAGGAGCAAAGAGTAAAAGCCCAGACAGAAGGCCCTGAAAACAGTACTCACGATGAAAATGGCAAAGCCATAGAACTAGTGACAAAAATTAGTCACCAGCTAATTAAAAATGTCCTCTGGGACTTAAGTCTACCTTATCCAGCTGTCAGTGTCAGAAAAGCCCACGTGTCACCGTGCAATGGCACTGGCAGGAAACCCACCTCAGAGGAATAAATCTGGAAGTACAAAGGCAACAGAGATTCTAATTCTCTATATTAATACTCAGGAGCAAGGAACAAATGAAACAAGAGCACTTGCATTTACTTATAAAATAACCTCAATGCCAAGTTCAAGGAAATAGAAAGATCTTTAGTGGTGCAGCCAGGAGAGTGCAAGGCTGAGTCCAGCCCCATTCTTAGTTTACTAAACAAACCAAATCATCATGTCTAACAACTTCGCTTGGAAAATAGGCTTTGTGCCAGATGAACATTTATTTCAGAAAATCAAATGGGCAACTTAATTTCAACCTCTCTGATTAAGTAGATCCTAGGCCGTCTATGAACATGCTTCCAACCTTTCCCCAAGGGAACTGAGTGGTAACATGAAGAGCATGACCATTTATTTGGCTTAAGGAACACATTAATTTATCTGGTTTATAGAATTTAAACATCTGACGAATGACAGTGGGGTTGATTTTATTCATCAGCTAATTGCTTTGCCACCTGGAGCTGAAGCTTTATATATGCAGCTTATAAAAGATCTGAAAAGGATCTCAATTATTCTTTAATTTGTTCCTTGAATATAAAGTAGGAAAATCTGGCTTAATCAAACATTGTCTCAATTCTACTGGGATATGTCTAGTTACCTTATAACAAGGTAAGCTTTCATTTAATCATATGATATGATAATTCCCCACTTTCAAGCCAAGTATCCTCTTAGTTACAATCAATTTTCCACTGAAAAAATAAACATTGTCTCTTTATTGAAATCCCAGTAGAGAAAAATAGCCCTTTTTAATGAAACTTGCTGCTGATACAACCACACTAGGAATTTCTGTGTAGGAATCCATTAAACCCCCCTAATTTGACATTGCTGGTAAATTGCAGAATAAAACAAGTTTCATGAACAATTCTCTATGCACATGGCCATTCTTGGCACACGTGGAAGAAATGGATAATGAATGCATGTGTGTGAGCACACACATACACACACGTTCACGCGCATGCACACACATACACAAGGCATTACTGGAGTCTATTAAATCTCAGTTAATAAATGTTTTAATCAAGTTGGATCGTACAATTTATCTGAGAGGGAAAAAAAGAAGAGAAACTAGCAGTCATGCAATTTCTTTAATTGCACCGAGTGAATCTGAAATGCCAGCATGTGCTAGAAGGGCTGCTAGAAATCCCAAAACATAAAAGCGGTAACTGGCAGGCAACTGGGACACTCCTGAAATGTAATCTTGCAGAAAGCTGAAAGTTAGACTCTAATGCCATTGTATGAATGACCCAGGGTATTGTAAGTTTAAAGCCAAATATTTGGTCCTCATTTAACAAATTTCTCTTCCTCATCTTGAATGCTCCACAAAGGCATAATACAGCTGCCAAAATGGGGTAAGTCTAGGAGAACGGGGGCCAGGCATTGCACAGGCTTCACCAACTAGTATCCCAAAACGGGGGCTGCTGGAACCTTAAGCTGAAGAGTGGTAGAAGTGCAGGCAGACCTGTGGCAACAGAGACAGAGTCACCAGGAGCACAGGCTTGGGTTCCAGGGCAGATCTTCTGTTCCAAGAAGCCCTGCTGAAAGCAAGACAGAGCTCGAATCCCTTAAGAACAATCCTGTATGATGAGATAAGGAGCCAAATAAAATTCAAGCAAGCGGGAATGGCACAGGCACCCAAAAACACCAGGATCCAAGCAGGAGACTAGATTGTGAATAATAATGCAAGACACCAAGAACATAGAGACGAAAGTTCAAAGTAAAACCAGCCCCAATTCATCATCTTTCCACGCACCTAGAATTTGGCCTTCCTTAGAAGGTGCATGTTCAATAAACAGTACAGGGAGATCAAATGAAGCCTCGAATGCAAGAAGTAAAAGACCCCAAGTGATATCTAACCCTTTGTACATGTGATAATATGAGTCCCCCCAGGTGTTTAGAGATAATATAGCTTAGGATATGGGAGCTAGGACTCTGGAGTTGGAATCCTAACCCTTATAATTCATCAGCTGTGTTTCTCTGAGCAGTTTTTGTGCCTCTGAAAAATAAGATGATGAAAGTACAACCTATTCCATAGAGTTGTGTGAGAATTAAATGAGGTAAGCCATAGACAGCAACTACAACAGTATCTGGGATGTGTCACAACTCAATAAATGCAGGCTTCTCCCATCATCATATTATTATCACTGTTCTGGACTGATTTGTACCCCAACAAATTTATGTTGAAGTTCTAACTCCAAGTATGCTTTGCAGACAGGACCTTTAAAAAGGTGATTGAGATTAAATGAGGTCATAAAGGCAGGTGGGGAGCCATTCTCACACGTGACTGGGCAACTCCCGGTTTGGGTCTGAGGCGCTCTGGCTAAACTGTGTCGGAGCTTTCCTGACCCTCTCCTGGTGCGAGAGCCTGTCCGTGTGGGGGTGTGACTTGACCACTGACCCTGGGGCCAATCACTGACCCTGACCTTGGAGTGCTGCCCCCCTCAACCTTCATTGGATGAAATTCTCCCCCTGAATTTCTTGTTCTCCAATAAAAGGCTACTCCCTGGCGTGCTCTCTCTCTCTCTCTCTCTCTCTCTCTCTCTCTCTCTCTCTCTCTCTCTCTCTCTCTCTCTCCTGCTAGCCCTGAGTAATCCTTGCTGCCCTACCGGGTGGTTCAAGGTGGAAGCCAGAGGGGGAGCCGTCTCGGACCTGGTCATAGAAAAAGGTAACTGAGTCTGTGTGTTTATTTGATCTCGCTAGCTAACTTTTATGCCAAGAACATCTTTAATGAAACCAGTGCACTGGTCGCATGGTGGAATACCAGGGATGTAAGTGAACAGAGAAAAGACAGTGGGAAGCAGACAGCCATCTGCAAGCCAAAGAGAGAGGTTTTAGGAGAAACCAAACCAAACTTGATCTTGGACTTCCATCCCCAAGAACTATAAATAAGTTTCTTTTGTTGAAACCCCAGTCTGTAGCATTTTGTTATGGGACCCATAGAAAACTAATACGATCATTATCATTGATATCTGGTCCTGCCAACTCAAGGTGGGACAGGATGGAGACCCAGCTCAATGCTATTTCCATCAGCTCCCCTTCTCACATTTATTTCCCCAAATTCTCTAAGTGATCTATTGTGCTAAACACAGGTTCTCTGTCCATGAAGAGAGGTTAAGACATTATTCAAGAAAAATATGAAGTTTAAGAAACAGGAACATCTGGGAGAAAAGTCAAGTGTCTCTGTCTCAAAGGTAAAGGCTGCTTCTGGCATTTATACCCTCTGTTCTCAACCAGAAGTCCAGTCTAGAACCCATGGGTGTGCAGCTGTTTCTCTCTCAGATTTTTGGGGATATTGTTGGATCTGAGCAAAGTGCCTGGCATATGAAAAGAGACAAGCACAAACCCCGGGGATAGAACCAATAAAGTGGAATGTTTTCCACTGGGTTTACAGTTGGAAGCACTTGGGGAACATATGTAATTTGTCTAGTTACTTCCCTCCCCCGCTCGATGGTGGGTTTCCTAGACACTGGGCACTAAGTACACTGTTAGTTGGCTATTCAGATACATGGATCCCTACTTCCACCCCAAGTGGTTTCACTGAGAATAATGCCCTACCAGGTATCCCCTGGGAGGAGGAATGAGTGAGTTTGCATCTGTGTCTCTCTGAAGGCAAACGACATTTGCTCCACGTTTTTTCATTTTATTGCCCTTCCTCCCTGACTCAGCCATGTGTGTGCACACCCACATGCATGCCCAGACACAGGCAAATCTGTAACTCCGTTTCCATATTTAATTATGCCCTTAATAGCTCTCCATCTAATTGCATTCCAACAAATATGCTTCCACTCAGAATTATAGAATTGGTAAGATGAGCAGAGAAATCATTCTGATGTTTCCATGTCTAGATCCCTTGAAAATATTTTCTTTTTTCTGCAAGGACTATTTAAGATCTGTTCCATAATTAGGGATGTTTATTGAGCTGTGCCTATAGGCATAGTGTGTTATCCAAAGAAGGAACACAATAAAGCAAAAACTGTGGTCCCTGATCTCTCAGGACTAATTCTGTCCTGAGTAGAGACAAGTTGTAGATCTTGGAACAACTCCACAGAAACTCAAAGCTGTTCATAGTTAGGAGTCAACTCAAGTGGGGCCAGCTGGAGGTAGTACACAGGGCCTTCAACAAGGGATAAAGAGAGTTTGGGGGCCTAGAAGCTCTTGACAAGGTAATCCTGGGACCAGGCTGTATTTTGAGTGGATCTCAAGGGTCTGAAATCTGTGGATAGTTTATTTGTGACAAATGCTGAAACCAAAAGCTAAGACTGGATAGTAAGTGAGTTTGGAGAAGCAGGTAGCTAAGGAGGGACTTTGGGTACTACAAACCAATGATTCTCTGATTTCTGTCTCCACCCACTTCCCTGGGCTCTCATTTGCATATCTAAGTGCTGAAAGACTTCATGTTTCTCTGGCCTGGGCAGAGTGCTTGATTCCCTTCCTTGTGTCCATTGGGCTATAGATTTGTACATGTGTATATAAAAGAAGCCCAAAGCAATGGTGGTTGAGCCAAGGTTTATTTCTGACATGAAGTCTGAACTTCTGGGGACTCTGCTCTGCAAAGTCATTAGGGTCCGCACTGTGATCTCTAAGGCACCCCCTTTGTCAGCCTGTTGAAAATGGCTCTCCACCACCAGCAATTCAGCCCAGCCAGGGACAGGCTGCCCCACCCTTCAAGGATGTGACCAAGTTCTTACCCTTTAAGCACAAATTGTGTCACAAGGGAAACCACAGCTTCCCAGGACAGCAGATACAGAACCAAACACCAATCTGTGCTGACCACAACAGATGCCTCCTGGTGCCACCAGCATCCCACGGCTAGGTGATCGAAATATCCACATAAGGGAATATTAAACGACATTAAGATATAAAATTTAAAAATAATGAAGCACTGATATATGTTCCAAGATGGATGAACCTTGAAAACACTATGCTAAATAAAAGAAGCCAATGACTACAGACCACATAGTCTTTGATGGTGATCTATAGGGATAAAAAGATGATTTGTCTAGGGTTGGAGGGATGGAGGGGGGAAGAGGTAGTAGTTTCTTTGGTAGTGGTTAAAAATATCTTAAGATTGACTGTGATGATGTTTGCACAACTGTGAATAAAGTAGATGGTATTCTACAAATGAGTGAATTATATGGTGTGTGAATTATATCTCAATAAAGCTGTTTAAAAAGAAAAAGAAAAAACATCAGTCCCTTAAATGTTCACATCTTCTTTCCCAGTCTGAAACACTCCCTGTTTGGAACTTGAGCCACCAGGAGGTCTGTGTGTGATGCACAAGTGGCTTCTGTTTGACCTTCCAAGTCAAGGTCATATTCAGACTCTACCTTTGGCCTTTTAAATTTCCTGTATATCCACAGTTCTCCCTGTCATTCCTCATTAAGACAGATTTTATTTTTCCAGTATTCTATCCTTTTTTTTACAAGGTGATTTTTGGTATCTCAATCATAAATAGCAACTCTTTCCAATAGGATCAGAATGAAAAGCTTAAAGAGATCAAATTTCTATCTTTTAAAACTGCTGGTCCAAAAAGATGGACCCAGGCACAGATAACTCAACAATGCACAATATCCTTTCTTATTTTCAGATACTAAAAATTCACGAATCTTGTCACATTCAGAATTCTCAATTTGCTTTATTAAAATTAAAAAGTAAATTGCCGAAGTGGGAAATATCTAAAAACAAAAAAATTAACCTCCTGGCCCATGTTCATAATGGATGATTTCCACTCTCTCTGTGGGTTAACCATTTCTAAATAGTATGCTCATTCAAAATTATCTGTCTTCACTGAGCTTCTAAACTCAGTTATTACCCAAGTTTTCTGCCACAGGCATCTGCTCCTTAGCAGTAAACCAGATCGTTGTGGGCCCATAAAATAACTCCTTGAACACCTACCGTGGATAAGGAGCTCTTTGCAAGCTCAAGTAATTCAGTCTCCCTTTCTTGGGGAGGGGAAGGGAGGTCCTTAAAGGACAGAAGCCAAAATAAGAAGATGGGAAGGGACTTTGATTTTTCTCTCTTTCTTTCTCCCCATCACTCTCTCTCTCTCACACACACACACACACATATATATCCTTGCTTCTGCCCACCAACTATAACTTCCCTGGGAAAACAATAGAGTGATTCTTCTTTGAAATGCAAAAAGAAGACTAGAAATAAATATGCCATCTGTTAACAATGGATAATTCTGGGGACTGGAGAATATGGATAGATTTAATTTTCTTCTTTTTACTGTTCTGTATTTACTTAATTGTTTGAGAAATAATTTTTTAGATAAACAAAATTTCAAAACATGTGCCATGCCTTTCAAAGTTCTATTCCCACAATCCCAATCCAGAAACTACTTCAATATAATATCCTGGCTGGCTCTGACCCCAATATAAATGGGAAACGTTGTGATTTTTCTTGGAAACCACTCCGCCCCCTTCTGTCTTTTCAATATTCTCTCTCCCACCTACCACCGCAGTCCCAGCCTCCACCCAAGAATCAATACTCTTTCTTCTAAGACTTCGAACTCACCCTTCAAGAATTGTGGGAATTTTTTTCCACTGCTTATTTTAAGATCATTATAGGTTCACAGTCATAAAGAAGTGTACAAACAAGTATTGGACACCCACCCTTCGCCAGCCTCCCCAGTTATCAACATCCTATAGAACTATAGTACCACAGCACAATATTTTTTTAAAATTTCACTAGAATACATGAACCTGTGTCTGTGTGTGTGTGTGTGTGTGTGTGTGTGCTCAGCATGTGTGTAGCTTTATGCAATTTTGCCATATGGTAGCTTCATGTAACCACCAGTGCAACCAAGATGCAGAACTATTTCATCTTCACAAGTCTCCCTTGTGCCACCCAGTAGCCACATCTGCCCTCTCCTTCTTCAACCTGCATTCTCAACTCCTGGCAACCACTCTCCATCTCTATAGTTACACTGTTTCACAAATGTTTTATAAATGGAGTCATGCGGTGTATGTATACTTTTGGAATTAGCTTTTTGGTTGTTGTTGTTTTTTTTTTTTTAGCATAATTGCCTTCAGATTCATCCAGACTGTGGCATGTCGATAGCTTGTTCATTTTTATTCTTGAGTTGTGTTCCATTGGCTGACGTGTCACCATTTGTTTAACTATTCAAACATTGAAGTATATTTGTGTGGTTTCCAGATTAAGGCTACTAATGAAGGAGCTACAAGTATACCTGTACAAGTTTCTCAGTAAACAAAAGCTTTCCTTTCTCTGAGATAAATGCCCTGGTGGAATTGCTGAGTTGTATGCTAGTGGCATGTTTCATGTTTTAAGAAACTGTCATATTATTTTCCAGAGTTCTTATAATATATTATATCCCCATCAACAATATGTTAGTGACCTAGTTTCTCCACAATCTTGCCATTGGTTTTATCACAAGTTTTTATTTTAGTTATTCTCAGAGATGTACCTCATTGTTGTTTTAATTTGTGTTTCTCTAATGCCTAAGGATGGTGAGCATCTTTTCAAGTGCTTGTTATCAAAAATATCTGTTCATGTCTTTTTTTTTTCATTTTCTAACTGGATCTTTTTTTTTTTTTTAATTTTTTATTGTGGGTTGTTCAAAACATTACAAATTTCTTGACATATCATATTCCACACTTTGATTCAAGTGGGTTATGAACTCCCCACCTTTACCCCATACCCAGATTGCAGAATCACATCAGTTACACATCCATTGATTTACAAATTGCCATACTAGTGTCTGTTGTGCTCTGCTGCCTTTCCTGTCCTCCACCCTCCCCCCTCCCCACCTCTCCCCTCCCCTCCCCTCCTCTCTCTCTACCTCCTCCACTGTATAACCCTGAGGGTCTCCTTCCATTACCATGCAATTTCCCTTCTCTCTCCCTTTCCCTCCCACCTCTCATCCCTGTTAAATGTTAATCTTCTTCTCCTGCTCTTCATCCCTACTCTGTTCTTAGTTACTCTCCTTATATCAAAGAAGACATTTGGCATTTATTTTTTAGGAATTGGCTAGCTTCACTTAGCATAATCTGCTCTAATGCCATCCATTTCCCTGTAAATTCTATGATTTTGTCATTTTTTAATGCAGAGTAATACTCCATTGTGTATAAATGCCACATTTTTTTTATCCATTCGTCTATTGAAGGGCATCTAGGTTGGTTCCACAGTCTTGCTATTGTGAACTGTGCTGCTATGAACATCGATGTAGCAGTGTCCCTGTAGCATGCCCTTTTTAGGTCTTTAGGGAATAGACCAAGAAGGGGAATAGCTGGGTCAAATGGTGGCTCCATTCCCAACTTTCCAAGAAATCTCCATACTGCTTTCCAAATTGGCTGCACCGATCTGCAGTCCCACCAGCAATGTACAAGTGTACCCTTTTCCCCACATCCTCGCCAGCACTTGTTGTTGTTTGACTTCTTAATGGCTGCCAATCTTACTGGAGTGAGATGGTATCTTAGGGTAGTTTTGATTTGCATTTCTCTGACAGCTAGAGATGTTGAACATTTTTTCATGTACTTGTTGATTGACTGTATGTCCTCCTCTGAGAAGTGTCTGTTCAGGTCCTTGGCCCATTTGTTGATTGGGTTGTTTGTTCTCTTATTGTCTAATTTTTTGAGTTCTTTGTATACTCTGGATATTAGGGCTCTATCTGAAGTGTGAGGAGTAAAGATTTGTTCCCAGGGTGTAGGCTCCCTATTTACCTCTCTTATTGTTTCTTTTGCTGAGAAAAAACTTTTTAGTTTGATTAAGTCCCATTTGTTGATTCTAGTTATTAACTTTTGTGCTATGGGTGTCCTATTGAGGAATTTGGAGCCCGACCCCACCGACTGATTTTTTTTTTAATGTTGTGTTTTGAGAGTT
Source organism: Marmota flaviventris (assembly GCF_047511675.1). NCBI lineage: Eukaryota > Metazoa > Chordata > Mammalia > Rodentia > Sciuridae > Marmota > Marmota flaviventris. The sequence goes on along the minus strand of NC_092511.1, from coordinate 53,848,363 downwards.
CTTTATACATTCCAGATACAAGTCCTTTGTCAGGTAAGTAAATTGCACATTTTTTATACCAGCCTATAATTGTCTTTTCATCCTCTTAATATGGTCTTTCACAAAGCAAAAAGGTTTTCATTTTGATAAGGTACAATTTATCAATTTCTCCTTTTATGAATTATACTTTCAGTGTCAAGTCTAGAAATTCTTCACCTAGTCTGAGGTTACAAACATTCCCTCTTTTTTCTAGAATTTTTTTTATATTTTACATTTATGTCCATGATCCATTTTAATTTCATTTTTATCTAAGATATGGGATTTAGGTAGACATCCAGTTTTTTGCCTATGGAAGTCCAGATGCACTTGAACCATGTATTTAAAAAGCTACCCATCCTCCATTTAATTGCTTTGGCTCATTTGTCAAATCTATGTATGTAGATTTGTTTCTGGGTCCTTCATCCTGTTCCATTAATCTGTGTGTCTTTCCCTCTGCAAATTCCATACTACGTTGATTACCATGGCTATATAATAATCCTTGACATCAGGAAAAATAATTTCTCCCACTTTATTCTTTTCTCAAATTTGTTTTGGCTACTATAGAACCTTTCCCTTTTCATGTGAATTTTAGCTCAAGCTTATGTATGACTCAAAAAAGTTTTGCTGAGCTTTTGCTAAGAATTACATTAAACCTATAGATCAACTTAGAGAAAATTTACATTACTATGTTGAGTCTTCCAGTTAATGGTATGTTTCTGCAAATATTTAGGACTTTTCTCATTTCTTTCATAAGAATTTTGAAATTTTCAGCAAATAGTTCTTACATAAATCTTGTTAAATTTATACCTAGGGATTTCATTTTTTGCAATCATAAATGAATGCTTTTTTATTTTAGTTCATTGTCAATATAAAACAATGCAATTGATTTTTCGTGTGGATCTTATATCCTTTAGCCTCACTTACTTCTAGAAGGTTTTTGTCATTTTTGTTGTTTGTAGATTCTTTTGGATTCTCTATGTACACAATCATATTATCTATAGCTTAAAACAGTGTTACTTCTTCTTTTCCAACCTGCATGCCTTTTATTTCATTTATCTTACCTTATCACAAAAGCTAGAACTAGCAGTAGTATGTTTAATAAGACTGAGTGTAGACATCATTGCCTTGTTCCCAATGTTCCCACCTTAGAGGGAAAACATTCAGTCTTCATCATTAAATACAGTGCTAGTTCTATGTTTTTGTAGATGCATTTTGAGTTTGAGGAAATTCCCATCTATTCTTAGTGTATTGAAAATCTGTTGTTATTAACAGAAATTGAATTTTATTGATTTTTTTCTACCGCCATTGATTTTACCAATGATACTTAAATGGTGGACTGCATTGAATCTCCTTTTTTTTTTTTTCTCTTTCTTTTCTTTCTAGTGCTAGGTATTGAACCCTAGACATCATGCATGCTAAGTACATCCTATTTCACATCCTAATTCTCCTGTCTTAGCCTCCCAAACAATTTATTTTCAAATATTTGATTAGCCTTGAATAACTGGAATAAATCCCACTTGATCATAGCCTAGCGTTTTTCTTATACATTATTAATTGCTAAAATTTTTAATATTTTTACAACTAAATTCATGACAGATATAGGTCTATGGTTTGCTTTTTGTGCTGTCTTTGCCTGTTTTGGAACCAGGACAACACCTCACAAAATGAGTTAGAAAGTGTGCCCTCCTCTTCTATTTTCTGCAAGAGATTACATAAAATTGATAATAATTCTTTGGTGAATGTTTGATAAAATTCTCCATTAAAACCATCTCATCTAAACCTAGATATTTCTTTTTCAGTAGCTATTTAATCATAAATTCAATTTTTAAAAAGCTATTAGTTAATGTAACTATTTAGGTTATTCATTTAACCTTCACTGAGTTTTGGTAACTTATAGGTTTTGAGGAATAGATCCATTTCCTCTTCTTCCTCCTCCAGCTCCTCCTTCTCCTCTCCTCCTCCTAACTCTGGATTGAATCCAGGGCTCTCTGTCCCAGAGATACAGCCACAGCTCTTTTTATTTTATTTATTTTGAGACAAGGTCTCAATAAATTGCAGAGACTGGCCTCGAATTCATAGTTCTCCTGTCTTAGCCTCCCAAAATGCTGGGATTACAGATATGTTCCACCATGCCCAGTACCTAGCTTATTTTACTTTTTTATTTTATTTTATTTTATTTTATTTTATTTTATTTTATTTTATTTTATTTGGTATTGAACATGTACCTTTTTATTATTTTATTTTGAAACAGGATCTCACTAAGTTTTTTAGTGTCTCACTAAATTTCTAAGGTTGACCTCCAACTTGCAATCCTCCTGCCTCAGCCTCCCGAGTCACTGGGATTACAGGCATGTGCCACCTACTCAGCTTGATTCATTTCTTCCAAGATTCTCCTCTCTAAGCACAAATTTGTTCATAATGTTCCTCTATTATCATTCTAATAGCTACAGGATCTGTATCAGATTGTGACATCTGATTCATTCCTGGTATTGGCAAATTGAGTATTTTCACCCTTTCTTGTCTTTGTCAATATTGCAAGATTTATCAATTTCATTGATTTCTTTTGAAAAACCAGATATTTTTCTTTCATTAATTTTCTGTAATATTTTTCAGTTTCCAATTTTATTGATTTCTTCTCCTTATTTCATTCCTCTGTTTGCTTTGGGTTTGTTTTGCTTTTCTTTTTCTAGTTTCTTGGGGTGGGAATTTAGGTTTTTTATTTGAGATCTTGTCTCTTTTCTAATGTAAGCATTTAGTGTTATAAATTTCCCTCTCCATACAGTATCCCAAAAATATGTTCTTTTTTTTAATTTTTTTGTTCAGTTGTGTTTTTTTTCCTTCGACCCATACATTATATGCAATCATGTTATTTAATTTCCAAGTGCTTGGAGATTTCCTGTTGTCTTTTTGTTATTAGTTTTTAGTTTTATTCCATTATGGCCCAAAAACATAATCTCTGCAATTCTAATTCTTTTAAATTTTTTCAAGTTTGTTTTATGAATCAGGACATTGCTTATCTCAGTGAATGTTCTGTCATTATTTAAAAGACTATATATTCCCCTGTTGTTGGGTGGGGTGTTCTGCAATGTCAATTAGATCCTATTGTTTAATGATATTGTTCAGTCCTTCTGTATCTTTACTGATTTTCCATCTTCTATCAATTCCTGAGAGTGAGATGTTGAAATCCCAATTATCCCAGTCCCACCCAGAGTAGTACTTTCCTTTCTGGAAACTAGTCACTTGAATTTTTCAAAATACAGGAGCTAACATGTATGAAGATACGAATTGGTGTGAATATACTTTGTATACAACCAGAGATTTGAAAAATTGTGCTTTATATGTATAATAAGAATTGTAATGCAAAAAAAAAGAATTTTAATGCATTCTGCTGGCATATAAACTTTTTAAAAAGTAAAAAAAAAAAAATACAGGAGCCACTATCTTGAGGATTATTAGCATTTTGAGCCAAAGCCCTGACCACTGGTGAACTATGGTAAAATCCAAGGTATCCATAACTTCTAATATAACCCAAAGAAATTCATTGCTACTGGGACAATTTCCTTCACCAACAATGGAACAGTGTGGAAGATATTTAAAGGTATATTTTTTGAATATTCTAAAATCGCTCTATAGGAAGACTGGGATATAGCCTAGTGGCATAAAAAATAAATACAAATTCTATGTGAGTCTCACTTCATTAGCCCCTGTCAAGAGCTTAAATACCTTTTGAAGGATCCTTAAGCAAGGTAATGTTCGGGAATAGAATCAGAAGAAAGAGCGACTTAAGGAAAAAAGATAAAACCTTCTACAACTTCAACTGATAAAGAAAATATATAATAACCCACAAACCACTTCTCTCAGACCTTAAAAAGGCAGATGCACCCTCCTGTTTAACCCACCGCACCATTACCATAGTCAGTTGACAATGACAATGACAATATTCCTAAACATATTTGCCAGCTGCCATTGTACTTGCGCTCTGATAACAACATTCCAACATACAGGACAAGAAATCCAGCATGAGGCCCTAGCCCTTTCCTACAAGTCTGGGGTTCACCCTCAAATGCACAAAGGCACTCTGCCCAAAGTCTGGCTTGGAGGTGCCCTTGAAGTCATGTGCTAGATCCAGAAGCAGAGGCCTTTGGGAGATGCTGAACATTCCGGGCTTCTGCTCAGAAACGAGACACAACGACTTTAAGCACATCACAACCATCCCCAAGTCAGGCCCTTCCAAGCCCTCACACTAACACCACCCAGGCCAGGAGAAACTTGCTGGCCTCACAAGTTTTTGCTCTCTGAGGTCTCAGAATTCCCCCACAATAAGGCTTAGGGGCCATGAAAGAAATTCAAGGACACCTTCTCAATCCTTCACATTCCACTGTTGCCATTCTAATATGTGTCCAGAAAAAGATGAAACAGAATGCCCCCGTAGGAGATTACTGATTTATTTTATCACATATTTTAAATGAGGCACAAAGTCTACACTAAAATAAAGTGGAACCGGGGCATCTGCAAAAAGCACCAATCCCGTGGTAAATGAAAGCCTCAGTATACGGAATTGGATAACCGGCTCATCAAACCAAGACCGTGTGTGGTGATAATGTGCTGCTACAATTCAGAACTGGGCCCCAACAATAAAGCCGGGACTGTAATTACTATAATGACCTCCCACTGCTATTGTGTCTTTAATTAAGTCTTTATCAGTAGGCATTTGCCACTTAAACCTAACTCACTGTAACTACGGCAGCGTATCATCTACATTTTCACAAAGAATTACGGAATCATATTTCTGTCACAAAGATGAAAGGGAATATTTTAGTTCAAGTGCCATTTGCAGACAAGCTGCATAAAGAAAAATCAAGCTGTCCTTTTGCAGCACTTTCTGACAAGTGAAACTCAACTGAGAGATGCCGAGGGGTTTTGTGTATGTGTGTTTTGGCTTCACCCGGTTTCTTTTTACCACAACTCCACTTGCTTTCTACGTAAACTATGGGCAAAGAATAACACCCAATGGAGAACACACTTGATTACATTTCTGAGGTGGAAAGGCGCTGAGACTCCTACCTACTTAAAGCCCAGAGATGCTGCAGGAGATGCTCCAAGGGTTATCATGGTGACTGACCAGGTCAGGCCTACAACTCCTGCCTCACAACTGTGTGCTCTTCCCACCTCACTGTGAAACCTCCCTTGGAGCTGAGAAAGCCCATCTCACCCAGGGAGGTGCACTAGGAGTACCCTGGGCCCGAGAGACCATGCTTCAAGTTCAAGTTTTCAGCCATAAATAATCACTTTCTTACATTAGCATTGAAGTGAGCACTCAGATGGTGTTGTGGCAGAGCCCAGCTCTGGGCAGACCTCCTCAAGGGTGCTAGCTAGGAGCTTCTCTCTGCAGCTCTGCCCCTTGGTGAGGAAAACATGAGCATATACTCTGGTCCTCAATTCTCAAAGATAACTTGATCAGTTTAGGATCCAGGGAAAGTCCCTACCTCATCCCCCAAACCCCTGTGACCAACAATTCTGACCAGCATGAGCTTCTATCAAGTAGCCAGGCCTAGGCAAAATCATCTGTGCTTCTATATATCACCTGGTTTAAAACCAGCTCCTCAAAGGGCATAAATCCTCCCAAAACAGGAAGGGTATATGCATAGTGCTAAGAGAGTGGTGGTCACCCTGGAGGAGGCAGAGGGGTAGGAAATTTCAGAGGAGAGTGGCTGCAGCCATCCCTGGGGTCTGAGTGGCACCCCTACAGCAGGAGTCCAGGATCCCAAGTGGCCCTTCCACTCTGCTTCACCCAAGAGAGCCGCAGTTCCAGAGGAGCAGTGATTTCTACTTATTTATCTCAGACTCCGACTCCTGCTGGGAAGCCTGATGCTGCCACCAATTTCCACCTGTTTTCAGTGTCATCTTTGGCCACAACTGCTCCCCACTTTCCTTTCTGATCTAATTTCATTTTTAACCACAGAAAGGCTTTGACTGGACACAGAAGAACTGAAAATTAGAATCAAATGGAGAGTTGAGAGGAAGCACATGTCCCAGGAGGATGGGGGGAGGAATGCTATTCAATTTTCTCCCGCATATTTGCACTCACTAGGGAGCATCTCAGATTTTTCCCACCTTGGCAGCGACACCTGCTGGGAAGGTGCGACCCCACTTAGGTGTGGCCGCTGCAGCTGACTGGCTTCTACTATTGCACTGTTGCCTCCAGCAAAGCAGCCAAGCCTGCAACACACAATCAAAGAGTCCACATTTGGAGAAGAAATCCAAATTGTCCTTGGCCCTGAATTCAGACGCAGTTTTAAAATACTTAATGTTGTTTTTGTTTGTTTGTTTGTTTGTTCACCTTTTGAGAAAAACGTAGCCCTCTAGCCTGGAAACTTCATCCTTCAGACACACAGGTGAGACCCCGAAGCTGGTCTTTGAATGCTCACAGGTGTGGCATCGTCTGCCCACTTGCATTTGTTCTGTGAAGGGCTCTTCTCAGTAGAGGTTTGTGTCAATCAATCTCAACCCTGTCACTGGCTGCCTGCTGGCACCTCTTTGCTCTGTGTCTCCTTCCTGGCCTCTGAGCCAGGATTGCTGTCATCTAAGGTCCTTTCCCAGGACCTGAACACAGTCAGGAAGCATCTTGGTTTCTGCCGGGGGAGGGGGGATATGATATGACAACATGACAGGGTTCTGAGCTCAGTGGATCTGCCTTTTAAGAGGCTCCCTACCTCTGTACTCAGCAGAACTTCTCAGGCAGCCCACACCCAGGCTCCCGGCCCTCCTCCGTGGAGTCTGCTGCTCTCACGGGGAGCTTAGGCTGAGGATTGTTTCTGCTAATGCTCTCAGCTACTACCTTTCCATCTGACAAAGGACTTGGCCAAGTGATGAGAGACATAAGCCAAAATCAACTCTATACCTCATCATACAAATGCTTGGCTTTCCTGGGGCCAAGCAAGACACCTCCTAGTGACTGACATGTTTCCAGGTTCTCTACCACGCCCGGCTGTCATACACATTAGGATATTTCTCTGGGTAAATGCCAAGATTCTCCCTGGAGGGTAAAAGAAATGTCAGAAGCACAGTTCCTATTCAACAACCTGAAATGATACCCCCAAAATCATATTTTCTAGGAAGAATCTGTCTGAGACATTTGTTTTACCAAATGTAAAGGCAATTCCCATCCCCAAAACATGGAGCTGCACCCAAAACACTTCATATTTCTTGAATATAAATGAGTGATGCATGCATAAATGAATAAATGAATTTTTCCCTAGAGAGAGAGCTGATTTTCTTCTCTGTTCCTTCGCCTTCTTTATTCTTAAGCATCCCACTTGCTGATAATTCCTACAGGCCATGTTTGATTTTCTTTTATATGGAAGGTGACAGGAGAAATGCAGGAGATAACAGAGCTCATTTTCATTAGCATGAAAGAAAAACACAAATAGGAGAAATGAGATAAAGCTACGGGTACTTAGTTTAAAACACCTGTTCTCACCCTGTATAGAGCTTTAAAATGCCCTGGTGCCTGAGTTCCACCCCAGAGATCCTGACTTCATTGGTATGGTGTTATCTGGCTATTGAGATTTGTTTTTAAGTGTCCCAGATGATTCAACCCATGTAGCCAAGTTTGAGAAACACTGAGTTGTTACAAATGTCCACCCGCAGGTCCAGATACTCATTAGAGGAGAACAGCAAATTTGTCACTGATCCTCTTAGCCACAGGTTAAAAGAAGAACCACTGATGTGCCTGCATCACCAGAGTATGCTGATTTTTAGTTCTTTTGGATAAATACCAAGGAGTGGGACAGTGGGATCACATGGTCATTCCATTCCTAGTCTTTTGAGGCAGAATCTCCACACTGCTTTCCAAACTGGTTGTACTAATTTGCAGTCCTACCAACAATTTAGGAACATACTTTTTCCCCCCACATCCTCGCCACCATCTATTAATCTTTGTATTTTTTTTAATTTTAATTTGTTATATATGACAGCAGAATGCATTACAATTCATATTACACATATAGAGCACAATTTTTCATATCTCTGATTGTACACAAATTAGAGTCACACCATTCATGTCTTCGTACATGTAGTTAGGGTAATGATGTCCGTCACATTCCACCATCTTTTCTAACCTCATGCCCCCTCCCTTCCCCTCCTACCCCTCTGCCCTTTCTAGAGTTCATCTATTCCTCCCATGCTCCCCTCCCAACCCCACTATGAATCAGCCTCCTTATATCAGAGAAAACTTTTGGCATTTGGTTTGGGGGGATTGGCTAACTTCACTTAGCATTATATTCTCCAACTCCATCCATTTACCTACAAATGCCATGATTTTATTCTCTTTTATTACTGATTAACTTCCATTGTGTATATACATATATCATATTTTCTTTACCCATTCATCTACTGAAGGGCATCTAGGTTGGTTCCACAGTTTTCTTTGTGTTCTTGATGATTGCTATTCTAACTGGAGTGAGATGAAATCTCAGTGTAGTTTTGATTTGCATTTCCCTAATTGCTAAGGATGTTGAACATTTTTCCATGTTTGTTTCCATATATTTCTTCTTTTGATAAATGTCTGTTTAGTTATTTTGCCCACTTACTGATTAGGTTATTTGGTTTCGGTGTTTTATTTATTTTTGCTGTTAAGCTTTTTGAGTTCTTTATATATTCTAGATATTAATTCCAGAGGAGTAGGTGGCAAAGATTTTTCTCCCATTCTGTAGGCTCTCTCTTCGAGCTCTTATTTCCTTTGCTGTGCATCTTTTTAATTTGTTGCTGTCACACTTATTGATTCTTGGTTTTACATCTTGAGCTTTAGGGTCTAGATAAGGAAGTCAGTGCCTGTGCCAATAGATTGGAATGTTGACCCTGTGTTTTCTTCTAGCTGTTGCAAAGTTTCTGGTCTAATTCCTGGGTCTTTAACCCACTTTGAGTATATTGTTTTTGTGCAGCAATTTACAATAACTAAGTTATGGAACCAGCCCAGATGCCCACCAATAGATGAATGGATTAAGAATATGGGATGTATATATACACAGTGGAGTTCTACTCAGCTAGAAAGAATGAAATCATGATACTTGCTGGCAAACAGATGGAAATGGAGAATATCATGCTAAGTGAAATAAGCCAGGTTTAAGAAAATCAAGGATCAATTGTTTTCTCCCAAAGGAAGAAGGTGGAGCAAAATAAGGGGGAAAAGGAATGGGGAAATCTCATGAAAATAGAAGAGAGATCAGAATGAAATTGACCAAATTATGCTATGTATATATGAATATACCCCAGTGAATTTACCTTTATGTATATCTATAAAACACCAATTAAAAAAAAACAACAAATAGGCTGGGCGCCGTGGTGCATGCCTGTAATCCTAGTGGCTCAGGAGGCTGAGGCAGGAGTTATGAGTTTAAAGCCAGCCTCAGCAAAATTCAGGTGCTAAGCAACTCAGTGAGACCTGTCTCTAAATACAATACAAAATAGGGCTGGGGATATGGCTCAGTGGCCGAGTGCCCCTAAATTCAATCCCCAGGACTAAATAAATAAAAAGTAAAGTAAAAAAAAAGGAGAACACTGGACATTATCATGTATAACTATAAGGCATTAATTAAAACATTTTCTAAAAGAAGGAAACACAATCCTCACAATCCATAAGATAAATCAAACCAGTTTTTAGAAGCACAGTTTATCCTGAGACAGATCATCAGAGATTTGTCTGGGGATCCCCATGATAAAGATATGAAATGAGGCGAGTGACAGTGTCTTTGGCAGTATCCCTATGGTATTCAATCAGTGAGTATGTACTGAGCCCCTACTATGAGGTCAACTCTTTTCCAAAGGTCCTGGAGACAATAGTAACAGACTTGAAACCTTCTGTCCAATGACAATTAACAGATACTATGATTGAATGTCACTCTGTGCTGAGCATGTCCATCCACTGCCTTATTTCATCCTGGGAAAGACCCAACAAGGTAGGTATTTTATTCTTGGTGGAAACCAAGGCTCAGAGAGGATAGCCAACTGTCCTAACCCAGCACATCTGGCAGGTGACAGAGTGAAGATTCCAACAGGACTGACTAAGTCTATGCTCTTGGCCACTATATGTACTACCTAGAAGTAAACATGATGGTAAGCATCATAGAATTCTTTCTTAAAATTTGTTTTATGTGAAATGACAGCATCATTCCAACCACCATTGGGTTAAAGCAAATTATTTAAGAAGTCAGCACAATGTGGTTCAAACTCACCTAAAATCATAACTGCATTTATCCTTTGTCCCATAAAAGGTATTCCTAGAGGCATACCAGCACATATAGGACACAGATACAGAGGTTGTTCATTGTGACATTATTTCTAATAGCGAAAGACTAGAAACAGTGTAGTAGGTACTGGTTAAAAACAAAAAAAAAAAAACTATGGTACATCCATGTAATGGCATAACATGCAGCTGCAAAACAAATTAGGAGAATCTTTATGTCTGATGTTTTGAATGAAAAAAAGCAAGAAAGACAGGGGCAAGGGAAGAATGGAGGAACTTGAGATTGAAAAGGGATAAAGGGTGGGAGGTGGGAGGGGTGAAGGGGTGGGAGGGAGATGGCGGATGAGATGGACATTATTACCCCTATGTATGGGTATGATTGCACGAATGGTGCGACTCTACATTCTGTGCAACCAGAGAAATGAAAAGTTGTGCTCTGTTTCTGTAAAAAATAAAAAATTTTAAAAAAGAAAAAAAGTAATAATTCAACTTGCTAATATGTAAAGAGTTGGATGGGCTGTGATGGGGGAATAAAAAATATTAAAAGATTGCGGGCAAAACAAAATGCTAGACAATGTTTATAGTGTGATACCATTGGGGGAAGGAAGGAAGGAAAATAAAAATAAAAGTTTTATGCATATATTTGCATAAAATACCAGAGGGAATGATAAGAATCTACTGATGATTGCTGATGTGAGGGAAAGCAAGATGGGTGATGGAGGAGACAAGAAGATTCTAAGCACCTACATCTCAATACCTTTTGAGTCTTCAACATGTAAAATGTTCAAGAACAGAAAATAAATAATAAGAAAAAAGCTATGTGAGTACTTAGGTCCCTAAATTAGTGAGTGCTAGACCTGGAATTTGAACCCAAGTCCATTTGCTCCCAAGTTCAAGTTCATGTTCTTGACACTGTAGTGCTTGCTTCCCCCCGCCCCAGAACTCAGAGAAGCACCCCCCCTGCTGTTAGCCTGACTTGGGTGCAGAGGGCCCTGCTGCCTCTCTCAGATCTCCCCTATAGTGGCTCAGGATCTGTGGGGAAGGGGTTCCAAGGCACCCTCTTCTTCAGGTTTGTTTTGTTTGTCTTTTTAATCTCCCTCAAAGAATTGGGGAGTAGTAACCAGTCAAGTGAGAAGCCATCTGCAGGAAGAACGTCTCACAAAGACAAGTTGAGTGAGTTTATATTTATAGCGCTGTGTAATCCAGGCATTTAGAGCTCATCTGTTTAGGGTGAGTTGTGTGCTCTAATCCCTCCCAGTAACAAATAACAATACTCGCCAAACACATTATGCCTGTCGTCCTGGTTTATGACTGTATCTTGGCTTGTATTAAGGAAAGGGTTGCTTCTGCCAGTACAAAACAAGGATGCTTTTCTACACAGGAGGAATTTCAAACAAATTCTAGAACTTTACAGCCTGTCTGCTCTGATTTGGAATGGTATGTCTTCAAAAAAAAAAAGGATTAAAAAAAATTATTTTCTACCTCAACTTTTTTTCTCAAGTTCAAGATGATCCCAGAGCTGCCCAAGAAGATATTTAGAAGAATCACTTTGAACCTCTCAGGCACAGATAATAGAGCCGTCCCCAGGAGACACAGCTGATCTGAAGTGTTAGTGTAAAATTCCCTGATCACCCGCCCATGTTGGAAAAACACAATACAGAGGTAATGGGTGAAGCTATTGGCATCAATGGTGGCACATCTTCCCAAGGCATTGCTCTCTGCCTCTCAGTGGATCTTGTCCAAGCTTGCCGGCAGCCCTCTTCTTTTCTTGAAGGATAGGAAAGATGGAACGATTTCCTTTCTGTCTCCTGAACACAGGCCAGCCATGTTCACTTTGCTTCCAAAAACATAAAGTGAACGGCCTGAGTTTTGAGGTTGGTCTAGGTCTGGATAGGAAAAAAATAATTACTTTAGGTAGAATTATTACAAAGGGGGCCTACGTTGGCAGTACATTGGATTTTCAATGCAAATAATGTATCACCAGGGTGTGTTTGACACCAAATTATGAAATAATACTTTTGTCAGCAGCCTTGAAGTTTGCCCTTTTTCTTTCCATTCCCTCTTCTCTGTAACCTAATAAGATCTATGAAAATTCAGCTACAACTTGGGTAGCTATATGTGCTGGATTCATGGTGTTAGGAACATGATGGGAAAGGGAATAAGGAAAACAGACTCCTTAAAGAGATCACTCCAACAAAACACAGTGAATACTACAACAGTGGCATTCAGAATGAGCTAGGAAGGTGTTCATGAGGGTTATCCTGATATTTCAAATAGCTCTGGGGAGATAAGGGAAGACTTTCTAGAGGAGGTGATATTTGAGCCAAATGTTGAAGGTTACATAGACATTAGCCAAGCATTAGCTTCAAGTTCAAGGCTTTGCACTTCAAAATGCTAATAGTACTCACACACATACTCATTCCTAGTGTCAGGCAAAATTACCTATGGTGTAAATTTATTTGCCATTTTTTCATAACCCAGCTTTGTGCTTGTACTCATATTTTTTCAAAAGCCCTTATCTCCTTCACCCACCGAGCCTGGAGATACTTCACTAGGGAAAGTTTTCTAGCACACCTCTATGCCCACCCCATAGATTGTGGCCTGTCTGTCAAACACTTTAGGGGAATACATATAAATATACTCTAAATCATTTTTAAAATGGGACTCTATGAAGCTCAACCCACTGATGTTTCTTCTTCCCCCTCACTCCCTTCCTGCGGTTCCAAGGCTTCCACGCACACCAATCTCCCTTTTGACCTCAAAAGAGATCCATACCTGGAACAGGACCAAAGCACCATGCAAGAGGGGACAGAACCTGGTGTGCAAACTGTGTTCCAAAAAGAGAATCTGGGAGGTCTTCTTTTCCCCATGGCTCTCTCGTCAGACCCCTGCTGTAGCCCCTGGCAAATGTTAGTAACCAAAGATGACTGCCTGGTTGTATCAGCTGCTGTGCTAAACACCTTGTCCACATTAGACCATGTCATTCTCAAAACAGCCCCATAAGGCAGGTGCTGCCATTAGCCTCATCTGAAAAACCAACCAGTAAATAACTTGTTCAAAGGCACAATTGGCACCTGGTAGGTACAAGATTCACACTGAGGAAGTTTAATTATCGAGCCCAACCCTGGCTATGCCCTAGCCTCTCCTAGTGGAGTCTCCAGGACCCCAGATTCAGGGTTTAATCTCAGCTTCACCACTGACCTACTTGAGGGACACAAGGCAAGATACCCAGCCTCTCCTGGGCTCAGCATCCTCATCTACAAAATGAGATGAGTGATAGACCCACTTCATAGGGTTAAAGGGGAACAAGTGATGCTGTCCTACCAACTCACTTGGTATTGGCACCAAGTGGCGTTTTTGTAGACGTTCAAACATGTGATCTATTTCCATCATCACATACTTGCAAGCCTGTCTATCTGCTCCCCTCCCCCAATGAATCATTAAGGGCGATGATCAAGTTCATTCGTATCTTTCTTCCCACATGCCCAACAAGTACCTCCCATGGAGCAGGCCCTTGGGAAATGTTTGTTGAATGGATAGTTCAACAACACTATTTTTCCTGCTATTTCAAATGATCAAGTAAGGGCCTCCTCTATTTTGACACACAATAGCCTCTTCTTGCTAAATTCTATCCCTTAACATTCAGAAATAAATTATCAAGTGTTTAAAGAGATCATTCTCAAATTCTTGATTTAGAAGAGTTGCATAATTTTTTTTCTTCCCTATAGAAAATGAGTGAAAGTCGGCCTCCCTTCTCTCCCCCAAGGCTTCTTGGGCTCTCACTTGCATTAAAGGAAAGCCCGTCTTTCACAGATGTAGACATGGAAACCTACTAAATAAACAATACCCAGGTGAGAAGGGAGTGGACTCTCCCTTTGTAAAAGATTTATAGTTCCTTGAAGTATTCGTGATTCCTTCAAATTTTACTTTCTTATAGAGAAGTTCAAGAAGAATTTAACTGTTGTAAAAATAAGAGATGATCTTGTTAAACACAGGGAATTTCTCACTTAGCACTTGAGTTGCTCTCAGAAACACCTGTGATACTGTCCCCCCACCCCCCACCCCCCCCACACACACAGCCTACACCCATTCTCCCTCCAACTGGAGGGGACACATTTCATGCCCTACACTCAGCACAGTTCAAGTCAATACCCTTGCCGGCCACCAAAACTGCCCACCCTGCTCCCTGTTGTGGGGCCCACTAGAACAATCCCAATCATCCAACAAGCTTGGTCAGTGTGTGAGATTTTTAGAGCAGCTGTACCAAACTGGGGGGTGCTTAAAACAGCAGCACTATATACTCTCCAAGTCTGGAGAATCTGCAGTCAGGGTATCAGCAGGGTTGCGCTCCCCCTGGAGGCTCTCAGAGAATCCTTCCTTGCCTCATCTGCCTTCTGGTGGTGGTTAGCATCTTTGTCATTGTCTGGCTCATAGATGTACCACTCCAATTTCGACCACTCCTTCACATGGCCTGATCCCCTGTATATCTTCGTCTGCTTCCAAATATCACTCCTCTTACCAGAACATCATGCCTATGGGGTTTAGTGTCCACCATAATCCATTCTGACCTCATCTTAACTTCGTTATGTCTGGAGTGGCACTATTACCAAATAAGGTCACATTCTTAGGTTCTAAATGAACACAAGTTTATGGAGGACACTATTTCAACCAGATACCCAGAAGAGATCAGTATGAGTAGACTCAGAAGGTACCTCCAGGAGATGACTTGAAAACTTGCAGGATGAAAAGCCCTCTCTCTATCCATTAAAAAAAGAAGAAGAAGAAAAGAAAAGCATGTGCTATGATGCCTAAACTCCACTATTAGATTTTCCTTTGGTTTTAAATGCCTTTTCAATGCCAAATGAAATAAAAGCAAAGCCTGTAGTAGTTCCAAACACTGTCTAGAGGGATGGCATTCATAAAGCACCTTCATCTCACACTTGAGGGGTTCATTGGCCCCTTTTTGAAGCATGACATCTAGCAGAAGCAAGGTTCTGATGGAATGTAGTCTGGGATCTGTGACGACAAGGAAGCAGGTGGCACCAAGGGTAGACGTGGACTCAGTGCCTACTTCCGTAGCCTACCATGTTACAGGGCCCAGCACCACCATGAGGAGCCAGAGAGAGTACAGGTCATGCCCACTCCGGTTCACATTTATTGACCCCCCTACTCTATGCCAAGGACCACGCTTGGTGCTTCTGCACACTGTCTCATTCAGTCCTCACAGCAACACTATGAGGAAGGACAGATTGCCTCCCTATTCACAGATGAGCAAACCAAAGCTCCAGGGACTCAGGTGGCCTGTAAAGGGCTGAGAAATAGGTTCAAACTCTGCTGCTGAAATCTTCCACCACATTACAAAGGAGAGAACAGGCAATGGAATCCAAGGTTCCCAAACCCAATTCTGCTGGGAGCCAGTCCAGCCTGAAGCTCTCTCACTGTACATTGGGAGTTGCTTTTCTTAACTTCTGGTTTTAAATTGGCAGCCGTTTTCTATTGCATTTTCAATGTGCTTCTGTGTGTATCTTGGAGAGAGGGAAAAAGAGAATATATGGGTCAATATAAGCAGACTCTTAAAAGCTTATACTTTATCATTGTAATAATCATAATATATTTTACTTTACAGCCACTCATAACCGAAGCCTCTGGGCACCCTAACAAAAATAGCTAAAAGAAAAAAAAGAAATTATATTAAACAAAGGAAATATGACTATAAAACCCCAATAGCCAGGAAACTAAATGAACAACATAAAACCTCCAAACAACAAAACTACGATGAAACCAAGAGAGGGGGGAAAAAAAAACCTCTTCACAAGCTTTACCCTGAAGAATTCCACACCGTGAGATCACATCTGTTTAAAGCACCATAATTTATCGATATGACATCAAACCAGGAATCAGCCATTGTAAACCTTTCCCGCAGAAACGCTCAGAAAACTAACCAGGTGGTCGGTGGAGGGGGGTCTGTAGCATGAATCGGGGGCAAAAATGCCTTTAAAAATTTATGTTCAAATACATCTATGTGAAGTTCTAAATCTTAGGACTGAGATGTAAAAATTAGTTCATTCCATGGTAAGCAGAATTTATAAACAGGGCTTTGGGGGACGGGGGGAGTGAGGGTACTGGCTGGGAATTGAACCCAGGGCCACTCAACCACTGAGCCACATCCCCAGCCCTTTTTTATATTTTATTTAGGGACAGGGTCTCCTGAGTTGCTTAGAACCTTGCTACGTTGCTGAGGCTGGCTTTGAACTCGCGATCCTCCTGCCTCTCCCTCCCAAGCTGCTGGGATTACAGGCATGTGCCACAGCACCCCACTCAGGACTTTTAATTTTTTAACAACAATTTCTTTTTCTGAGATAGTTCATCCATTAGCACTCTCTGATGGCTTCTCAAACTGCATTCAATTGACCATTTTCAAGGATAAATCCTCTTTAGAACTAGCTATGCTGTCCCAAATACCATGGAAGTCCTTGGGGAGGATAAAGTACCTGTTTATAAAGCAGTCCAGTCCCTGAGCCTACCCTCTCCTATCCCAATGTTGCAACCATTCAAAACCACAGAGTCCTGTTGACCCAGTCATTTGTTTAGGAACCACTGTGATCCATTTTCTTATTTGTGAGAACAATATTTCCTGAAGCAATTCCTTCCCACGGTCTCTCCTACACCTTCCTATTGAATATGGGAAGCAGAATCTGCCAGGGAAAACCCTTTAAAAGATTTTCAGGGTTGGGATGGCCCAGTGTTTACAAAACTACTTGGTTGGCAAAGTAGAATCAAAACATGAAAATACTGATGAAAGATGCTGGGCAGGCTGGGTGGACATGTGCCTGTAATTCCAGCGACTTGGGAGCCTGAGGCAGGAAGATCACGAGTTCAAAGCCAGCTTCAGCAACTTAGCGAGGCACTAAGCAACTAAAAGAGACCCTGTCTCTAAATAAAAATATAAAAGGGACTGGAGATGTGGCTCAGTGGCTCAGTGGCCCTGGGTGGTTCAATCCCCAGTACAAAAAAAAAAAAAAAAATGCTGAAAGTCACCCTGTGCTTGTGTCAAATGTTTTTCAAAATGTTCATCCTGGAATACTTTCAGGGTCCGTATGGGTCTGGCCCCAGGAATTAGAACTCTTATGTCAGAAAGGTAGACCTACAGTCCAATGCAGCTTTAAGGATGACACAGGTGAGAGAGGAGTGCAGACAGAGGGGACAAAGGTGGTCTCACCAGGGGAACACGCAGAAGAATCCATGCATGTTGGACAATCAACTCAGCCTGGGTGCCCACCCGTACTGCAGCACTTCACATTCGGAACGCCTTGGATAAGTCACTTAACCTCCTTGGGCCTCAGTTTGCTCCCTTATGAAATGAAGAGAAATTGCTAAATAAACTCTGCTCCTTTTATACTATGGAAGTTCATGCAGTTCTTCAAAGAAATAACCCAGGCCTGCAAAGAACACAGCCAGCTCTCAGACACATCATTCAGCTAAAAGAGCAAGACAGGAACTGATGCAAAACAGGGTGATACCATTCATGTTTGAAAAAAAGAACCCACCAAAACTATACTGGGTGATTTTGACAGGTCCACAAACATGCAAGAGAGTGCAGAAAAGAACAGATTGACGCCTGTGGACCAAGAAGGCATGAGGGTGGCCTCCTCTGAGAGCAGCCCTGCACTGGGTCAGGGCAAGTGAATAAGGACTTTATTACTTTAATATTTCAAAAGAGTATATGTTTATATATGGCTTATATATAAAATTTCATTTTATGTGACCAATAAAAAGTACCATCTAGCTTGTTTCAGGAAATAAATATTGTAATTCTAGAAAAGTCTCCGCCAGCTAATAAATGAGAGTTGGTGTTACCATGAAGCCAAAACTCAGAGAACCCAAGGTTCTCATTCAGGATAATGTTAGTCTGAGTTCTCTTACTGAGATGGGCTCAACCCCTATTTGAAAAATGGACCCTGTGAAGTACTGATAGGTAAAGTGGAGTTGCAGCTGGAACTGGGGGAATCCTACACAGGTTGAGAAACTAGATGTGTCCCTTCAGCCCCAGCATGTCAGCCAGAGAGGCCCTCAGCCTTGCTGTCCACCATGCACACCAGGTTTAGGATATGTGCCCTCCTCAACACACAAAACCAGGTGCTATGTTGCTTATACTATTGATGGCACCTCCCCATATTGATCAGGGCACAAAGCTTTGGGTCTTTTTCACTTGAAACTGTCCAGGTAAACCAATATTTTACTGTCCAGGTAAACCAATGTTCATCTGGAAGAGGTCAGAGCTGTCAATCACTTTGATTGACATTGCTTCATTTAAGCAGAAAGATCCTCCATGGACCTTCCTGGAACTATCACAAAAACCTTTTCTTCTTCTACACACCCAGGGTATCACTAACACACACACAAAAAAAAAAAAAAAGAAAAAAGAAAAGAAGAAAAATGAAATGATTTCTGACATCCTGAGATTGTCTAGTGAATGAATTATACTTCTCAACATTACGTATAGAAGAGGAATCAAAGCAAAAGTTTATTTAAAAGTAGGTCTTCAACTGACTACTTTATTTAGATTGGTCAATCAAAGCCAGAAGATGGTAGATGACTAGGGAAATCACTTGGAGTTTGCAGCAAAATGATTGTGATGTTTTCTTCCAGGATCAACTTCAAAGAACACATTCAACTCCGTAAATCAGACAGACAAAAACCCAGGGTCAGTGCTCCTAAGCAAAGGGGAGAAGGAAGACCAGCAAGCTCCAAAAGGTTCCCTTCTTTGTTCGTCCAATTTTGCACAAGTCAAGGCCCAGATAAAACCTCCTATGGAAGGAGGCACTATCTGGTGGGCAGAGGGGCCCATGGCCTGTGTGGCTGTCAGCTCACCCCCTTCAGGAGTTGGAATACACACACACAGTTTATCTTAAAAGGGCAAAACAAAAGGCAGGTTTTAACAAAATAAAATTCATTTCACTTGTGGAAAAAAATTTTATGTTGCTATTTTTTTTCCATGTTGCCCGTATCATTAAATATATGGACAGAGTCAGTCCCTACTCAAACTGGAATGCACCTCTTTAAAAAGTTTGAGTTCAATTCAGGCGGGGGTGGGGGCAGTTTAAATCAGCATTCAGGTTTAGCAAATTAGTGCAGGTTTGCCTGTTTCCCTTCAAGATCTGTTTTTAAGCATCCAGCTACTGAAGGATTATTATTATTTTTTTTTTTAATTTGTATACCTTCTTAATCCCCTAATCCTTTCAGAGGAAGTGTCCAGATTGTCAGGCCAACACATGAGAAAATCTCAATGAAGCAGCAAGAAAAAAAAAATTTAAAACAATAGACAAATAACCATGGGATATATCGTTCATCTTTTGTTGAGCTTGAAATGTGCCAAGTTGGAAATAGGGGAGAGAGGTTTGTGATATTCCACAGGAACATATTGTCACTGTTATAACCAGCCCACGTTCACCGGAGCTGCCAATTATTCCCCAGCCACTATTTTTTTCCTTTAGATTGATCTTCTGCTTGAGGCTGTTTCACACCCATGACTCTGAAGCTTCCCTAGTGGCATGTTGGCTAATTAAGAGCAAAATCCATCTCTTGATGAAATAATGCTGCCACTGGAAAGGAATTCTACATTTTTTTTTTAATTCTTAATCAGGCTGGAAGGAGCAGTATTCTAACACTTGTATTAAGCATAGGAAAAAGGTCTATAGCTAGCAATTAGCAATGATGAAAAGGACAGCGATTTAAAGCATGTTGCGGTGACATTTTTATCAAATTAAATGAGTTTGTTAGGCCCACCAGCTGCATATGCTTATTGTCATTTACTGTTTGGACAGCAACACATCAGCCACGGAGTATCAGGAGGTGCCGAATTTAATAAGTCATTTTGACACTGGTGTGAAACGAGCAGATCAGCATTCTGAGGAATGTGTTCACACTCCGAACAGACAGGCAGACATTCTAAGCATGCGAGGTGACACCAATCAACAGGAAGAAATGATGAAAGCCGGCTAGGAAGCAGGCAATCGCGGTGGAAACACCACCGTGAGCAAAGAGAAAAAGAGACGTGCACTTCGCCACACCTACTGAGTCTTGGTTTAGCCCAACCGAGTCTCTGAAAAGGCAAAGAGTTTTCAGAAACACCGGGGAAGTGTATGCATTCGGGACACTGGAAATTTTCATTTATAATTTAAAGACCCTTGCAGCCTCCCTGTGACAACTACAGAAAGGAAGCCGATCGATCTTCAGATTTTTGTTGTTGTTGTTCAGCCTCCTTGAATTGGAAGCACTGTACTCATTCAAAAAGAAAAAAGAAAACCTCTACCTGCTGAGAAAACAGAAGTTTTCATTTACCCTGTGTACAGCACATGTTTGCTCTAAACTGACTGCCTAGTTGGGATGAGAGGAGCCAGCCTCCCTTGGTTTTGATTTATGGTGGGGTGAGGGTATAGGTTGCTTTCAAGGCTCTTGCTTGGAATATGAGATGTGGAATGACATTCTGATAATCCTAGAAGCTATTTGTTGTCAAAGGAGAGAGCTGATACCAATGTCTTAACCATGTACCTCCATCAGAGTTAAAATGCACAAGATAGTCGATTGCCAATTACTTCTTAAAACATGCAGGTGTAATTTACAACCAAAGGTGACTAGTAATTAGTTTGTGGCTTTAGAAGTTTCTAATGCCATCTAGTGGAAATGGTTAATTTGATCACTTGCACATCAAAGGAGAGACTGGATCCCAAATAATGTGCCAGTAGGCTGCCAATTATTCAGAAAAACAATCCCAGAGTCCAATCTGAAATATGTCTCAAAAACATTGCTACAGTGCTTTTGTGAGACTAGAACATGGCCTGGAAAAGACGGCTTGTCCAGAATACCCTTGAATGCCTGCCCCCTACAAATGAAATCACAATTAGTACCTCTCTTATTTTCTGGGCTCTAGAATCAAGAGATTGGCCATTTGATAGATTTTTTTTTTAATTATTTCCTAAGTCTATAGGTTCAATAATACCTGAAATAGCTTTTGAAATAAATTTTGCACTGACTTTAAATTAAAATCTAGTTCAAAAGAAATTAATACATTGTTGCTGGTTTAATCCTAGAAGCTATTCAATTTTCAGTAAACTCTTGGTGGATTTTGCTTCAGTGGAATTGTACAGTGAAATTCTAAGCAAAAAGGAAAGCACTAGAGATTGTATGTTTCCTTTCAAATGGTCACCAAGCAGCTTTAGCCATGGGCTATGATGCAGGAATCAAAAGGTTCTTCACATAGTTGTAAAAACAAAATTGGTGCATATTTTACTTTGTGCGTGAAGATAAGTTGATAACTAATCCACATATGTCACCCTCTTTCATATCACTTCTCAGAGTCAGTCCTCATTAGGAGCATGGTTATGATAAGAGAAATCCCTATACATGGAACCCACAACCCTGACTTCCAGTGCAAATGAGGACAAAACTCAGCCTTTCATCAGTTTCCTCATCCATGCAACAAAGATGTTAAGCTTGAAGTCTACTCAAAAGTCCTCTCTTCTCTATAAAACTCTGTGATTCAGAATTTCAGGTCCAAAATTCAGGTCTTCTATTTCATTGTAATAATTGTATTTAAAAGAACTGACTTCATTGTAGCTACTTCAAGTAGTTATTTTGATGTAAAGCAAGTATTTTGATATCTTTTATTTTTAATTGACACACAGTAACTGTACCAACTTACAAAAAGTACAATGTGACATTTCAATATAGGTATACAATGTATAATGAACAGATCAGGGTAATTGGCATGTCCACTATTTTAGACATTTGTGATTTCTTTGTATTGGGAACATTCAAAATCCTCTCTGGCAGCTATTTTGAAATGCAAATAATTATTTTATTAAAATTATTTTATTGGTAAGAGTCTTGGAACGAACTTTGCTATTCAGACTCCCCTTGATTTTAAAAGTAACTTATTGGTAAGAGGAAAGACCTGCAATTCTAACAAACTCTATTATTAAAGAGTTAATTTTAAACAGTATATCTTGCCTCATCTTTTAGAATGCTTATAACATATTTTTGGTAGTAAAGAAATATATAGCCATGTCACATGTAAAACTTTTTTTTTTTTCATAAAGAGAATTCACAGGGATAGGGTTGTGGTTCAGTGGTAGATCACTTGCCTACCAGGTGTGAGGCACTGGGTTCGATTCTCAGCACCACATACAAATATAGAAAATAAAGGTCCATCAACAACTCAAAAATATTTTTTTAAAAAAGAGAATTCACTGTAGTTGTAGTATCTGAAAAGCACAAACTACACATTCAACACTATGGGGTAGTCTTTTCAATCTTGTCCTCATGTACAATATTTATATCATATGGGATATATAAAATTGTATGTAGTGATTTTCATAACACCTTTTTCTGCCACAAAAATTAAAAAATTCTGACAATAATAAAGTATATAAGTACATGAAGAAAATTAAAATCACCCAGAATCTCACCACCCAGAGATATCTTCATTTACTATTTTATTTCTTTAAAGTTCTTTTTCTATGCATAATTTAACACAGTTAAGATTATATTACATATTCTGATTTTAAGTACAATTAACCCAAGAAGAGTCATTCACAAGTCCTAGTTGGAAGATGTGATAAAGAAGGTCTTAATCACAGATTATATCTGCCACTGGGAGTTTATTCATTTTTCATAATTACAAAAGAAAAAACCCTATACACTCAGGTCATTCAAAATGAGTTCTAAGAAGCATAAAATTATTACTCAAGTTCCTTGTCAATGCAAAGCTTTTATACTGGTGAATAAAAATCTATTTCAGTGGGAGAAGAAAATACTGAGTATAGTAATTTGTGAACACAATGTCCCTGCCATTTACATATTGCAATCCTGCTTTGGGATTAGAAAAGAAGTGGATTCTGTTATGTTTCAAGTATCAAGACGATTCCATCTGAACCATGAGGTAAAGAGGACAGTTGTCAGTGTCCATGGGAGGATTGGTTCCAAGACTCTCGCAGACACCAGAATCCACAGATGCTCAAGTCCCTTATCCACAAGGGTGTCCTATTTGCATATAACCTACTCATATCCTCTACACCTTAAATCATCTCTAGATTCCTCACAATACCTCAAACAACATAAATGCTATGTAAATAGTTGTACTGTATTATTCAGGGAATGATGACAAGAAAAGGGTCTATACATGTTCAGTACAGGTTAATTTTCTTTTATTAATATTTGTTATCTGCTATTAGCCAAGTCCACATATACAGAACCTGTGAATACCAGGGGCCAATTGTATTACCAAAAACAAAAGCATATTCTGATGTTGAATTAGCAAAAACTGATAATAACACCAAGGAAAACATTATGGACCCCAGCTTTTCCCCTGGATTATAAATCCACTTGAAAAAAAAAAAAACCTGATATAATTAGTTCCTGACAGTGGCATCTAAACAAAGAAAAAAGACATTTCCTATCACAGCTTCCTTATTTCCAAGTCCTTTATTTCTTCATGAGCTGAAGTTCAACTCCGAGTAATTTTTTTTTTAATTAGAGATTTTTGGTTATACATAGTAGTTGGGTTCATCCCAACAAACTCATACATGCATGGAAATTGATTTCAGTACATGATTCCCCCCACTTTTCCTTCCCGTCCCCCCATTCCCCTTCTCCTTCCTCTGCTCTACTAGACTTCCTTTCACTCATCTATTAATTTGAATTTGACTGGTTATTTATGTAATCTTATCCTTCCCTCCCCTTTCCTTTATTTTACTCTAGCTTTCACATTTGAGAAAAAAACATTCAACCTTGGAGTTTCGGATTTTGGCTAATTTCACTTAACATGATATTCTTCATTTCCACCCATTTACTAGCAAATGTCATCATTTTATTCTTTTTAGTGGCTGAGTAGAATTCCATTGTTTATATATTCCACAACTTCTTAATCTATCCCTCTATTGATGGGCATCTATCTGGTTTGCTTTCATAATTTTCATTAAAAAAGCTATTGTGAGAGCAGGCCCAGCGGCCTGCTGAGGGGCAGAGCCGCCCCCCACCCCCCGCGCCTGCCAGGTAGGGGAACGGTGACCACCGACAGAAAAGGCCCAGTGGCCCGCGGGGGGACAGAGCTTCCAATCACTCCTGCAAGGTAGGCGGGCCTGCGACCCACCGTCAGAAGAGGAGCAGCGGCCTGCTGAGAGGCAGAGCCGCCCCCTCCCCCTACACCGGCAAGGTAGAGGGAACTGTGACCACACACAGAGAAGGCCCAGCGGCCTGCTGAGGGGCAGAGCCGCCCCACACCCCCCGCGCCTGCCAGGTAGGTGGAACTGTGACCACTGACAGAAAAGGCCCAGTGGCCCGCGGCGGGACAGAGCTTCCAATCACTCCTGCAAGGTAGGCGGGCCTGTGACCCACTGGCAGAAGAGGAGCAGCGGCCTGCTGAGAGGCAGAGCCGCCCCCTCCCCCTGCGCCGGCAAGGTAGAGGGAACTGTGACCACCCACAGAACAGGCCCAGCGGCCTGCTGAGGGGCAGAGCCGCCCCCCACCCCCCACGCCTGCCAGGTAGGCGGAACTGTGACCACCGACAAAAAAGGCCCAGTGGCCCGCGGAGGGGCAGAGCTTCCAATCACTCCTGCAAGGTAGGCGGGCCTGCGACCCACCGGCAGAAGAGGAGCAGCGGCCTGCTGAGAGGCAGAGCCGCCCCCTTCCCCCCGCGCCTGCAAGGTAGACGGAACTGTGACCACCATCAGAACAGGTCAGACCTGCAACCGAGAGACAGAACAGGCCCAGTGGCCTGAGGAAGGGTAGAGCCGCCCCCCCCCCCCCGCGCCTGCAAGGTAGGCAGACCTGCGACCCACTGGCAGTACAGCCCCAGAGGCCTGCAGAGGGGCAGTGCCGCTGCCTGCGCCTGCAAAGTA
This sequence comes from Marmota flaviventris, assembly GCF_047511675.1. Taxonomy (NCBI): domain Eukaryota; kingdom Metazoa; phylum Chordata; class Mammalia; order Rodentia; family Sciuridae; genus Marmota; species Marmota flaviventris. Next base: position 53,823,205 of record NC_092511.1, on the reverse strand, counting down.
GGCAAAACTGCGACCACCGACAGAACAAGCCTAGCGGCCCGCAGAGGGACAGAGCCGCCGCCCGCGCCTGCAAGGTCGGCGGACCTGCTACCGACCGGCAGAGCAGGCCCAGCGGCCTGCCGGCGTGGTAGGCACATTGCCCCAATTGGAGGAAGGGCAGAGCCGCCACCCGCGCCTGCGAGGGAGACTTTGCAACTATACAAGACCAATATAAATATATAGGGGGAAAATTCAATAGCACAACAGTTTCACCAAGTAGAAAGGAACGCGAACAGTATGAAGAGACAAGGAAAGAAAGGACCACAAGCATTGCAGGTCAACTCAACGTTAGAAGAGGTAATAGCTGCAGCAGATGGAATGTCAGATAAAGAATTCAGGATATACATGCTTCAGATGATCTGGAGTCTCAAGGAAGACATCAGACAGCAAAATCAGACAATGAAAGATCACTTCAACAATGAATTACATAAACAAATCCAAGAAGCAAAAGATCAACTATACAGGGAAATAGAGGTTATAAAAAACAAACAAACAGAAATCCTAGAAATGCAGGAAGCAATAAGCCAACTTAAAAACTCAATTTAGAATACTACCAGCAGAGTAGAACACTTAGAAGACAGAACATCAGACAATGAAGATAAAGTATTTCAACTTGAAAAGAACATAGACAGCTCAGCAAGACTGTTAAGAAACCATGAGCAGAACATCCAAGAAATATGGGATAACATCAAGAGACCAAATTTAAGAGTCATTGGGATACAGGAAGGGACAGAGTTTCAAACCAAAGGAATGAGCAATCTATTCAATGAAATAATACGAGAAAACTTCCCAGACTTGAAGAATGAGACAGAACCCCAAATCCTAGAAGCCTACAGGACGCCAAATGTGCAAAATCATAAGAGACCCACACCTAGACACATTATAATGAAGATGCCCAACATACAGAATAAGGAGAGAATTTTAAAAGCTACAAGAGAAAGGAAGCAGATCACATTTAGGGGTAAGCCAATCAGGATAACAGCTGATCTTTCAACACAGACTCTGAAAGCTAGAAGATCCTGGAATAACATATTTCAAACACTGAAAGAAAATGGGTTCCAACCAAGAATTGTGTTTCCAGCGAAATTAAGCTTCAGGATGGAAGATGAAATTAAAACCTTCCACGATAAACAAAAGTTAAAAGAATTTGCAGCTAGAAAACCATCTCTTCAAAACATCCTTGGCAAAACATTACAGGAAGAGGAAATGGAAAATAACAATGAAAACCAACAGTGGGAGGTAGGACACTAAAGGGGGGAAAATAATCAAAGTGGAAAACAAAACATGTTTAGTAACATAAATAAACAAATATGGCTGGAAGAACAACCCATATCTCAATAATAACCCTAAATGTTAATGGCTTAAACTCACCAATCAAGAGACACAGGCTAGTAGAATGGATCACAAAACAAGACCCAACAATATGCTGCCTACAGGAGACGCATTTGATAGGAAAAGACATACATAGGCTGAAGGTGAAAGGTTGGGAAAAATCATATCACTCATATGGACTTCGGAAACAAGCAGGAGTATCCATACTCATATCAAATAAAATAGATTTCAAGCCCAAGTTAATCAAAAGGGATAAAGAAGGACACTACATACTGCTCAAGGGAACCATACACCAACAAGACATAACAATCATAAATATATATGCCCCAAACAATGGTGCAGCTATGTTCATCAAACAAACTCTTCTCAAGTTCAAGAGTCTAATAGACCACCATACAATAATCATGGGAGACTTCAACACACCTCTCTCGCCACTGGACAGATCTTCCAAACAAAAGTTGAATAAGGAAACTATAGAACTCAATAACACAATTAATAACCTAGACTTAATTGACATATATAGAATATACCACCCAACATCAAGCAGTTACACTTTTTTCTCAGCAGCACATGGATCCTTCTCAAAAATAGATCATATATTATGTCACAGGGAAACTCTTAGACAATATAAAGGAGTAGAGATAATACCATGCATCTTATCTGATCATAATGGAATGGAACTGAAAATCAACGATAAAAGAAGGAAGGAAAAAGAATACATCACTTGGAGAATGAACAATAGGTTACTGAGTGATCAATGGGTTATAGAAGACATCAAGGAGGAAATTAAAAAATTCTTAGAGATTAATGAAAACACAGACACAACATATCGGAATCTATGGGACACATTGAAAGCAGTTCTAAGAGGAAAATTCATTGCTTGGAGTTCATTCCTTAAAAAAAGAAAAAACCAACAAATAAATGATCTCATACTTCATCTCAAAATCCTAGAAAAAGAAGAGCAAAACAACAGCAAAAGAAGTAGAAGGCAAGAAATAATTAAAATCAGAGCTGAAATTAATAAAATCGAAACAAAAGAAACAATTGAAAAAATTGACAAAACTAAAAGTTGGTTCTTTGAAAAAATAAACAAAATCGACAGACCCTTAGCCATGCTAGCGAAGAGAAGAAGAGAGAGAACTCAAATCACTAACATACGGGATGAAAGAGGCAATATCACAACAGACACTTCAGAAATACAGAAGATAATCAAAAATTATTTTGAATCCTTATACTCCAATAAATTAGAAGATAGTGAAGGCATAGATAAATTTCTTAAGTCATATGATCTGCCCAGATTGAGTCAGGAGGATATAGACAACCTAAACAGACCAATATCAATTGAGGAAATAGAAGAAACCATCAAAAGACTACCAACTAAGAAAAGCCCAGGACCGGATGGGTATACAGCAGAGTTTTACAAAACCTTTAAAGAGGAACTAATACCAATACTTTTCAAGCTACTTCGGGAAATAGAAAAAGAGGGAGAACTTCCAAATTCATTCTACGAGGCCAACATCACCCTGATACCTAAACCAGACAAAGACACTTCAAAGAAAGAAAACTACAGACCAATATCTCTAATGAACCTAGATGCAAAAATCCTCAATAAAATTCTGGCCACTCGGATACAAAAACATATCAAAAAAATTGTGCACCATGATCAAGTAGGATTCATCCCTGGGATGCAAGGCTGGTTCAATATACGGAAATCAATAAATGTTATTCACCACATCAATAGACTTAAAAATAAGAACCATGTGATCATCTCGATAGATGCGGAAAAAGCATTCGACAAAGTACAGCATCCCTTTATGTTCAAAATTCTAGAAAAACTAGGGATAACAGGAACATACCTCAATATTGTAAAAGCAATCTATGCTAAGCCTCAGGCTAGCATCATTCTGAATGGAGAAAAATTGAAGGCATTCCCTTTAAAATCTGGAACAAGACAGGGATGCCCTCTCTCACCACTTCTGTTCAACATAGTTCTCGAAACACTGGCCAGAGCAATTAGACAGACGAAAGAAATTAAAGGCATCAAAATAGGAAAAGAAGAACTTAAATTATCACTATTTGCAGATGACATGATTCTATACCTAGCAGACCCAAAAGGGTCTACAAAGAAACTATTAGAGCTAATAAATGAATTCAGCAAAGTGGCAGGATATAAAATCAACACGCATAAATCAAAGGCATTCCTGTATATCAGCGACAAATCCTCTGAAATGGAAATGAGTACAACCACTCCATTCACAATATCTTCAAAAAAAATAAAATACTTGGGAATCAACCTAACAAAAGAGGTGAAAGACTTATACAATGAAAACTACAGAACCCTAAAGAGAGAAATAGAAGAAGATCTTAGAAGATGGAAAAATATACCCTGTTCATGGATAGGCAGAACTAACATCATCAAAATGGCGATATTACCAAAAGTTCTCTATAGGTTTAATGCAATGCCAATCAAAATCCCAACGGCATTTCTTGTAGAAATAGAGAAAGCAATCATGAAATTCATATGGAAAAATAAAAGACCCAGAATAGCAAAAACAATGCTAAGCAGGAAGTGTGAATCAGGCGGTATAGCGATACCAGACTTCAAACTATATTACAGAGCAATAGTAACAAAAACAGCATGGTACTGGTACCAAAACAGGCGGGTGGACCAATGGTACAGAATAGAGGACACAGAAACCAATCCACAAAATTACAACTATCTTATATTTGATAAAGGGTCTAAAAGCATGCAATGGAGGAAGGATAGCATCTTCAACAAATGGTGCTGGGAAAACTGGAAATCCATATGCAACAAAATGAAACTGAATCCCTTTCTCTCGCCATGCACAAAAGTTAATTCAAAATGGATCAAGGAGCTTGATATCAAATCAGAGACACGCCGTCTGATAGAAGAAAAAGTTGGCTACGATCTACATACTGTGGGGTCAGGCTCCAAATTCCTCAATAGGACACCCATAGCACAAAGGTTAATAACTAGAATCAACAAATGGGACTTACTCAAACTAAAAAGTTTTTTCTCAGCAAAAGATACAATAAGAGAGGTAAATAGAGAGCCTACATCCTGGGAACAAATCTTTACTCCTCACACTTCAGATAGAGCCCTAATATCCAGAGTATACAAAGAACTCAAAAAATTAGACAATAAGAGAACAAACAACCCAATCAACAAATGGGCCAAGGACCTGAACAGACACTTCTCAGAGGAGGACATACAATCAATCAACAAGTACATGAAAAAATGCTCACCATCTCTAGCAGTCAGAGAAATGCAAATCAAAACCACCCTAAGATACCATCTCACTCCAGTTAGATTGGCAGCCATTATGAAGTCAAACAACAACAAGTGCTGGCGAGGATGTGGGGAAAAGGGTACACTTGTACATTGCTGTTGGGACTGCAAATTGGTGCAGCCAATTTGGAAAGCAGTATGGAGATTTCTTGGAAAGCTGGGAATGGAGCCACCATTTGACCCAGCTATTCCCCTTCTCGGTCTATTCCCTAAAGACCTAAATAGAGCATGCTACAGGGACACTGCTACATCGATGTTCATAGCAGCACAATTCACAATAGCTAGACTGTGGAACCAACCTAGATGCCCTTCAATGGATGAATGGATAAAAAAAATGTGGCATTTATACACAATGGAGTATTACTCTGCATTAAAAAATGACAAAATCATAGAATTTACAGGGAAATGGATGGCATTAGAGCAGATTATGCTAAGTGAAGCTAGCCAATCCCTAAAAAACAAATGCCAAATGTCTTCTTTGATATAAGGAGAGTAACTAAGAACAGAGTAGGGTCGAAGAGCATGAGAAGAAGATTAACATTAAACAGGGATGAGAGGTGGGAGGGAAAGGGAGAGAGAAGGGAAAATGCATGGAAATGGAAGGAGACCCTCAGAGTTATACAAAAGTACATACAAGAGGAAGTGAGGGGAAGGGGAAAAATAATACAAGGGGGACAAACGAATGTCAGTAGAGGGGGCAGAGAGAGAAGAGGGGAGGGGAGGGGATGGGAGGGGGGATAGTAGAGGATAGGAAAGGCAGCAGAATACAACAGACACTAGTATGGCAATATGTAAATCAATGGATGTGTAACTGATGTGATTCTGCAATCTGTATATGGGGTAAAAATGGGAGCTCATAACCCACTTGAATCAAATTGTGAAATATGATATATCAAGAACTATGTAATGTTTTGAACAGCCAACAATAAAAAATTAAAAAAAAATAATAAAATAAAATAAAATTTATTTCAAAATTGAAAAAAAAAAAAAAAGCTATTGTGAATTGTGCTGCTATCAACGTTGATGTGGCTGTGTCTCTGGAGTATGCAATTATAGATCTTTCAGGAAAATACCCAGGAATGAGATAGCTGGATCACATGGTGGTTCCATCCTAGTTTTTTGAGGCGTCTCCAGACTGCCTTCCAGAGTAGCTGTACTCGTGTGCAGTCCCACCAGCAACATAACAAGTGTTCCTTTCTCACCAGCGTTTACTGTTGCTTGTGTTCTTGATCATTGCCATTCTGACTAAAGTGAAACTCCAAGTAACTTTTCAAGTTGTGTACAACTTGGCCCATTGCAGACTTTTTTAGCACTGTCTTCGCAGATGAAGACAATTCTTGATGGGATCCTGTCAATTGTAGGAAAATGGATAGAACTGGAGGTCATTTTGTTAAGTAAAATAAGCAAGACCCAGAAGGACAATTGTTGCATCTCTCTCTCTCTCTCTCTCTCTCTCTCTCTCTCTCTCTCTCTCTCTCTCTTTAAGTTTCTAAATAAAAGACCTGAAAGTAGAAGAGGAAGGAAACAGGGGATGGGGAGAGAGAGGAAGTCAGCAAGGAGGGTAACCAGTGTCAGAGCAGGATATATGCATGAACGGAAACGTCACACTTAAATCCATTAATTTTAACAATTAATCAGTTTTAAATTTTTTTAATTTAAAAAAAATTTTAAAAGACAATTCTTGGATTGCAACAATCCTCCTCTAACCCTGCTGTGTAGGTGGCCATTGACTTTCCATCACATAGTTCCCCAGGAGAACTCCTGAGACCTGATTTTTGTTCCTTTGTCAGCTAATTTAGAATCTGAATGCTTAAGGGTCTTTCTTTCACCTTACAAACCAGGAGCAGACTTCTTGTCACAGACCTTGTCAGGACCTCTATGAGTCTTTCCCACCTCCACCCAAGTCTTCCTTTGCCTCAGGAAACTTTTCTTTCTATACGTCTTTGATTATAACTTCTACGCAGTTTGCAGGTTGGGCTCTTTCTCAACAATACAAAATTGTCCTTCTTCTCTTTTCTCCAGTCTCCTTCTCTACCTTTTCCTTCATCGTTTTAATCTTTGTCCTTTTCCTCTCTATATATTCTGAGAAAAGTATTATTTTCCACAATCTGCACTCTACACTGCAGAATACCATTATGGTTTTAATCTCATTGCTAACTTCTTACAATCCCTTGTTATTTTTTTTTTATTCTATGCTTTTTATTCCTTACCCCATTGCCTTTTTCAGGTAATACAACTGTAAACATCCATAATTTAAAAAGTTGTTCTTATTTTCTAAAATTTTCCTGTTTTAAATTTTATTTAAATTTATTTTAGAATTCATATAGAAAAAAACAAAAATTTTAAAAAGTGTACATATTTATGGGGTATGGTATGATGTTTAAATGCACATGTAAATTGTGTAATGTTTAAATCAGGGTAAGCCTATCTATCTCCTTATCATTTCTTTATGGTAAAAAAAGAAGTTCAAAACCGTCTCTTCTAGCTTTCATTATTGTTACCTTATAGTCACCCTATTGTGCAGTAACACACCAGTGCTTCTTATTCCTACCTGACTGTAACTTAGTACCCATAGGTCAACCTTTCCCTATCCCTTCCCATCCTGCTGTTCTTCTCAGCCTCTGAGAACCACCACTACACTCTCAGTTTCTTTTTCAGATCAACTTTTTTAGATTCTAAAAAAGTGAGAGGGGGGGATCATGTGGTACTTGTCTTTGTAGAAGTGACTTATTTCACTCAACATAATGATCGCCATTTCCATCCCTGTTGTCATGGGTGACAGGATTTCATCCCTTCCCTGATGGAACAGTACCTCATTGTGCAGATGTAACACATTTTCTCTATCCACTCATCAGCTGATGGACACTTAGGTTGTTTCTATTTCCTGGCTATTGTAAACAGTGGAAGTGCAGATGTCTCTTCAACACACTGATTTCATTTCCTTTAGTAAATTTTTTTTCTTTATAAAAAGAAAAAGACTGCCAGGCGCGGTGGCACATGCCTGTAATCCCAGCAGTTCCAGAGGCTGAGGCAGGAGGATCATGAGTTCAAAGTCAGCCTCAGAAAAAGCAAGGCACTAAGCAACTCGGTGAGACCCTGTCTCTAAATAAAATACAAAATAGGGCTGGGAATGTGGCTCAGTGGTTGAGTGCCCCTGAGTTCAACCCCTGATACTAAATAAATATTAAAAATTATAGATAGAAAGGTCCAAATAATAGCAAATATGATTCTTTATCCATATATAATGTTAATAGTTTATCATATTGATTCATATCTTCCCCTATACAAATAAAATATTTGAAGCTCAAACCTCTACAGTCCTTTTGAACTTGTCGTGTATCTAAGTCTATGTTCATAGTTTTACTTCTTATATACACAGCCATAAATAATCCATGCTATTTTTATAAAAGATAATCTATAATAAACTGTCTTTGTTGGATCTCTATATACAGTGTCATACTAAAAACAGTATAGACTATGTTCCATGGAAAGGCAACATTTAGATGTTCCAGCCAACAGCTGCACTGGAGGTATAATAGGACAGACAACCAGTCTCCACTACAAGACATAGGAGTGTCGGATCCTTTTCATGGCCTGCTCCCCTAGTCTTTGTGCCACTCCAGCTGATACCTAGAAACTGAGATGAGCTGACTACACTCAGTCCTGCCCAAATTGCAGATTTGTAGGCATTTTAAATGGTACCACATTTTTAAGCAACTCAATTTGGGGATCATTTTTAAGGGCAGACAGCAATTTTAAATAGCTTCTTTTTATTCCCTACCCTGATTTCCCACTTCTCTACCTGCCCCCATGAGAGCACCACCTTAAAAAGCCATTTGTTTATGAATCTAAGAGACCAAAACAGAGTCATGAGATGGTCCACAGCACAGAGAAATGAGCAACTTCCCTGAACAACTCTGCTCTCTTTAAAAAACTTTTCTGTGGTACCAGTCATGGGGTAGAAGCAATTAAACTGAAACTCAAAGATGAAAAGAAGGGAGAGATTTGCTCTCTGAATTCTCCTGTAATAATCAGATTAACAGGAGAGCTGGAGAACCAAGAAACATCTAGAGGCAATGCGATTACAAAGAGAACTACTTTGTTGATAGTCCTATCTTGGTTGGTTCCATTGGGAAATTCCCAGGGTTCCTGTGAGTAGGTACCCTAAAGAATACCAAGGGCTGGAGGAGAGAGCACAATTCTGATCCTCTAGAGACAACCTTTGCCAACAAGTAAACTTGACAGGTTACAGAGCCTTCTAGAGACTTCTAGAGATAAGTTTCTGAAGTCATGGAATTCCATCACCTGACGGGTATCACTCTAGATATGGATCTGAGAATTTCTCAGAAACAACTTTAGAAGCTGGCCTCATGGACACACCACACATCATCTGCTACTCCTACTTCAAAATAACATGAGCCAGCCCACCTAACTATACTTCTCTTTACCCCTGGAGTTTTGACTCCTGCCTGGTAACCTTGAGACAGTCACAGAGAATTGATACACTTTGTGTTAGGGAATTCACATATGGGTCTTTGGGATGGATGCCAAAGAAAAGACTCCCAAAGTCTACTCTGCAGCCACTCTAGTGTGGCACACCTTCCCAGTGACTTCAAGCTTGGATACTCCCAATGTCAATGGTCCTCTCAGTGTCATCAGTGTCAAAGACTGCATGTTCATGGATGGAAAGTCACATCCTGGAGCAGTAGCCACACAGTCACAGGGAGTTCTCCTGGTGACCAGATTCCCTGAAATAATGATCGCACTTGGAGCACTACAATATAAGCCCTACAGAATTTTCTAGAATGGCATATATTCAAATTATTCTCCATCATGGGTCTTTATTTTTCTATGAGCTTCTCCCACCTTCACTAAGGTAGACATATTGTCTTTCCCAGGACTTAAGCTGCCCAAAGCAGCTGGAAAATGAAGCTAACCTATGAGATACTAGAGCCCTCATGGAGACTAGTCTCTTTCCCTCTGTACTTACCATTGTCACTTTCTCACACCAGGGAGGCAGCCTTACCTTGACAGTCTGTTAGGAAGTTGAGCATCTCCTGCATCTCCTGGTGTTCTGCCAATAACAATGTAACATGAAAAACAAGGTTCAGGTCATCACCAGGATTGCCCAATCCTGATGCTCAAGAAAGCCCATCTCTTCCCTGCCTTCAGCGGCCTAGAAAGAGATGAAAATGCACCACATGCAATTGTGACATGCTCTGAGGAAGACTCCATAAGGCCTCCTGGATGGTCACTCCCAGAATGACAACCATTTTATCAGGCCCAGCCCCATATATCTATAAATCCTAGCAAATATAAAGATATCCTAGGAGCTTTGGCATTTGGTTTTCTTTTTTTGGGATTCTTTTTTTTTTTTTTTTTTGCCTTTGCCTTTGCCTAAATATGCATACTTCCAAGGACCTAAAGTTAATTTAATCTGTATTAAACTGAAGTACCACAGAAATGGAACTCACGATGGAATTCAGACTTCAGAGCCAAGTAGCCTAGGTTTCAAGCTCCATCTGGTTCTGTACTTTAATTACTAATTTCATGACATTGAAGAGGTTATGCAGATCTTCCAAACTTCCATCTTCTCATCTCAAGAATATGGCATAATGATCGTACCTTTCACCATTATGAGAATTCCCTGAAATGTTACACGTCAAACACTGAGCATGTAAAAATACTGAACATCCAAACTGACAACTAGTGTGAATTCAACTAATATTGTCTATATAAAGAAAAATCCTATGAATTTCCATCTTATCCATTCACTCTCTGTCAGGATCCAGACTGGTCTTTGACAAGGGAGCTGGTCTTATGGCATGTGGTAGAACCCCATTCAAAGGCCCTAAAGTATTCGCCATACACAGTAGCGTGTGTGTGTGTGTGCGCACACACACATACCCTGAATGTCTTCTGCAAGCACTAATCATAAAAGAGGGCAGGCTCCAAGCCAAAACGCATTTTATGTGAAATTGAAAATCCATCCCACAATATGTGCTGTGTTCTTCAGAGCTGGAAACTTCCTTATGCTAGAGACTGCGTTTGGGGAATACGACACAGAGTAGAATGGGCAGGGATTTTGAATTACATTAGCTTTAGGTTGTTGGAGATTCTTCTTACCAAGTCATTCAGAGGTGCAAAGATCTTTTTTCTTTTTCAGGATGGAAAACTTCAAATGTGTGCAAAATATATAATAAATCTCCTTTTCTCTTTATCTATTACTATCAAGTCATAGATGATTTTGTTTCATCTAGGCCCCCACTTACTTACACCTATCCAATTACTTCAAAACATTTGCTGCATTTCATCTAAAAATATTTTAGCATGTATCTCTAACAGGACTCATTTTTTTAAATACAGCCATAAACACTACTGTCACACCTAAAATTTTAAAAACAATTTTTTAATATCAAACACCCAACCAGTGTTTAAATTTCTAATTGTCTTATGTCATATTTTCTTAACAGTATATTTGTTTTAGTAAGGATCTAAATAATGTCCACACATTTCAATTGATTGATTTTTCTCTTAATTAAGTCTTTCTTCCATTGATAGATCTTCCTTAATATTTTCCCTTGCAATTTATTTGTTAAAGGAACTAAATTGTTTGTTCCATGATAACTTATTACCACCAGATTTATACTAAAGGCAATCCTAAAAAGAGATCTTCTAGCAGAAATAAAAGATCCCCAGTGGAGCTCAGAGATGCAGAAAGGATAAAAAGCCACAAAAATGGTTAGTGTGTAGGCAGACCTAAATGAATTTAGAATGTAAAATTAATAATGTCACAGGAGTTAAAATATAGAGAGAATAAATATAAATGACAATAATAACACAAAATGAGAAGAGTCAGTGAAGTTAAAGTATTTGAAGGTCCCTGAATTGCTTGAGAAGGGATAAAAGTACCATTTTATATGTAGCATAATCTAATATGTACGACTCAGACCCCCCCTTTAAGACTAAAGGACCTATTCCCTTAGCTGTCACTTCTCTTTTGAGGTTGCCATCAGCTGAAGAGGGCCACCTTACCCAAGCCTATATCCAATGCTTACTCACTATGTGAGTATAAAAATGTGGCCACCTCCACCAAATCCAACAACTCTGAAGGGACCTCTTGGCTCCAGAGAGAGCTTTAGGCCTTTGTTAAAACTGCATGATAACCCACTTTCCCCTCCACAAAACCTGTTTCCTTTCCTTCCTTTCCCCAGTGTTAATTCAAGAACATCCCCCCAGCGAATTTCTACTCCACATCTCAGAATCTATGTCCTGGGGACCCCATCATGAAACCTTACATTAGACTTTTGATAAGTCTAGGGGATATGTTTGAATTCTAGGGTCCTCTCTAAAGAAGAGCGAAAGAAAATGTAGATTTAACAAACTGAATGAAGAGACAAGTGGAATAATAAAAATTAATTCATCCTAAATAAAGCAAGAAAGATGTACAAGTCAAAAAGGAACTTAGAAGGACAGGTAGGACACATGGAAAAGAAATGAATTGGTCAGACGACTGTTAAACTTAGGAAAAGTTACTTAACCTTCAATATTCAGGACAACGCAAATTAAAGCAATGCTATTATTCATTCATTAGATCTGGAGATTTAAAGAATGATACCATACAGTACTAGCAATGATTTCAGGATAGGGCACTTTCATATATTGCTAGTGGGATGTTAATTGCTACCACCATTTGCAAAAGTAACCTGGTAATATATATTTAAATTAAATATTCATTGACCCTTTATAGCAGAAACTGATTAACTACTCACAAAAGTTTCCTCTACATCTGGAAAGCCCTAAACTACAGTTTTGAGAATCCTCTGCAGTAGCTGACTGAGTCCTAGTTCAGGTATAACAGAGCCACTTGTTATAAAACCAACTCCTGGGATTGTGGCTCAACGGTAGAGCACTCGTCTAGCACGTGTGAGGCCCTGGGTTCGATCCTCAGCACCTCATAAAAATATAAATATAATAAAGGTATTGTGTCCAACTACTTCTAAAAAATAAATGTTAAAAAAAAAAAAAACAGACCCCTGGCAGCCTAGACCCCTAACTGACCATATGGAGTAGAGAAGAACCTGAAACTAACTTGCACCATTTTATTATGTTTGAAATATTACATATTTCAGGGTCTATTTGTTACAGCAATTAGCTTACTCTAATCTATATATTCTATATATTTTTCATTCCACCAATACCCTTCACAGGTATATAGAGAGGTAAAAATAACAGTACATAAGACTCTATGGGTAAGGAAACATAATAAGAGAAACTGCAAACAACCTAAATACCCAAGGAAAAAGTTAAAATAACTATAATATATCCATACTAAGGAATATTATGCAGCTATTATGAGTTATTTCTATGTCTGCTGATATGGAAAGATTAGCAGAATTGTTAATCAGGGGAAAAAATCAAGCTCATACAAATGTTTAATATAATCTCACTTTTGTAAAAAGAAAAGAAAAACAAAATGACATGTACATTTTTTATATACATTTTATATAAGGATGTATAAAGGTATGTAAAAACATGAGTTAATGATATTGGCCAAATTTTATTGTTATATTGTGTGCATTTATAAATATGTAACAACAAATTCCACCATTATTATAACTATAATGCACCAATAATATGGGAAAAAATGCAAATTAAGTTTTTACCATTAGTTACCCAAGAGAATTATGTGAATACAGGTTATGGGAGAATACAGGTTTGGGGAGAAAAGAGAGAGAGAAAAAAAGAGAGAGAGAGAGAGAGAGACTAATGGAATGTAAGCATATCTCAGTGTAATATTGAATGGAAATGTAGAATGTTAAATTGAATCATAAAATATTGAGTGAAATATGTAAAAAATTGAATAGGTATGTAGACAAGAATGAGAAGGTAATGTCAACTTATATAAAATTCATTGTCTTAAATGCTAATATTTTAATATTACTTTTATAATAAAAGAATATTGAAAAATAAAGGAGAATAGGCATAACCTCTACCTGGACAGGGCTTTTGATGTTGCATTAATATTTTTAAAACTGACTGACCTAGATCTGGGATATGTACTGTGTTAGGGTTGTATGACCAACTTGTTGAGCCCAAAGGGCCATATCACTGTGAAGGTGGAGTTTTCCCAAAATAATAATCATAATCATAATCATAATCATAATACATGTTTCCACTATCAATCATCCCAAGTGGAGTTCAAACCTGGAATGAGGATGTTACTAATTAATTTTGCATTGAAATGAAATACCTGTGGCAGGCTAACTTTATTTTTAAAAAGAGGTTTATTTAGCTCACAGTTTGGGGACAACCCCAGTAGTTTAGCCTCTGGTGTGAGTCTAATGGCATCGTGGCATCACATCACAAAACAGGAAGCCAGAAATTGACCAATATTCCACAACCCCGTCTGAGGCCATCCCCCTAACTAACCTTAGGAGCTCCCACCAAGCCCCACCTTCCAGATTCCACACTACCTTCTAACGCATGCATCACCTAAGGAATAAGCTTCTAATCCAAGAAACTTTAGGGGATGCACTTAAACCTCTTATAAACCATAGCAGATCTGATCTCCCCTGAAGAATGTTGCTACCCGATACTCAAACAAAACCTGTGGTCTACCAGCAGAAAAACACCAGGATTAGAGATATGTACTGGTGCTAGAGTTGGAAGGAGAAATGAACAGAGAGAAAGCAGACAGCTGTATCTTCCATGCCTGAAAAACTTTCACAAATAGATGAAGGGTACTTTGAGCAGTGTTATTTTCCCTCGATAAAGGAGGCAGATGGACATGCCAGTGTATATAACAATTCCAGAAAACAGAGGAAAAGAAAAGTCAAGGAGATAGAGATCAAGTTTTGCCAAGAACTATAAAAACTGCAAAGAAAGGACTACACATCAGAGTCAACGGCAAGTGACAGCAAACCCCAAAACAGATAACTTCTAAATGGGAGAGCTGTGTTTCTCTCTCATGTAAATATCTAAATTAATGGTTCAGAGCTGCTATGGTGGACCTCTCCACCAGGCCCAGATGTGGCTCTTGAAGGTCAGGTGATATATAAATACTCATAATTAGTAATCTTCCCATCACCTGAAACAGAAATGGTAGAGAAGAAACAAGAAAACTGCAACTTAAGTCTCCCATTTGGAAATGGGGAGAATGGGAAAGGCCCAGAATTCACTAGTCCGTCACTATTGTCAAATCCCAGTGGGCAGGAATTAGAAGATTCTCTTCCCTGATAGTGAAGTGAGCTCCTTGCTGAGACCCTCGGGCACCCTCTCATTCTCCTTTCTGAGAATAATTCCCCTGGCCATTGTCCCTGGCTGTTTCCCCTCTGGAAGTCTCCCCCTTATCCATCATCCTCTCAGCCACAGCTGAACCGAGCTATAGAGAGCATACACCACCCCTTTCACAGCCTCTTCCTGATAACACAAGCTCAGGAGCCTGGAAATTACTGTAGAGGCTAGTGCTCGAAGGCTTTTTGTTTCCCAATACAATGCCCTCAAAATTTTAGTCACTGGGGGATGGGGATATAGCTCAATTGGTAGAGTGCCTGCACACAGTCTCTCTCTCTCTTTCTCAAAAGTGGTGTTTTAGTCAGCTTTTTTCACTGCTTTGACTAAAAGAAACTGACCAGAACAATTGTAGAGGAGGAAAAGTTTATTTAAGGGCTCACATTTTCAGAGGTCTCAGTTCACAGTCAGCAAGCTCCATTTCTCACAGCTGAAGGTGAGGCAGAACATCCTGGAGAAAGAGTGTGGCAGAGAGAAGCAGCTCACATGATGATCAGAAAGCAGAGAGAAGTCACCACGTGCCAAATACAAATATATACCCCAAAGCCACGCCCCCAATGACCCACCTCCTCCAGACACATCCCACCTGTCTCCAGTTACCACTCCATTAATCCCATCAGGGGATAATTCACTAATTGGGTTGAGGCTTTCACAACCCAATCATTTCCTCTCTGAACCTTCTTACATTGACTCACACATAAGCTTTTGGGGGACACCTCACACCCCAACCATAACAAGTGTCAAATGAAATTCTTGGATGGGTTCTGATCTTTGCACCTAGCTAAGCTGATTCAACTTTACGGCAGAGAACTCTTAAATAAAATTGCTTGAAGAAGTTCAGGGCCATCGTGTTACATCTTAATGAGGCTGCCATTTTGCAGTCATCTATTAGGACTTCTTAAATTTAGGGTACAGACATAGTCATCTTACTAAACACTTATAATATTCCAAATTACTAGACTCAATCAATTTAGAATTCAAGCTGCAGTACAGAGTGCCTCTGTCAGCAAACTGGCTAGTTCTTGCCTGAAATCAATTCTCCCTTGTAGGACTTTGCCAAAAGCAGTAAGAAGCAACCAACACTACCAGCATTCTGACCTCTCTTTACCATTTCCACAAACATGTATTCTGTCTTCCAAGGTACAATTCAAAAATGCTTTGCTACCACATTAAAGGGGTTACCATCCTTCTCATCTATAATGTCTGTGTACTGGCAGCCTACCATCTGCCTAAACTTATGACTAGCACTCCATTTCAGGACAAAATTCTGAAGCTAACGTGTGTGTGTGTGTGTGTGTGTGTGTGTGTGTGAGAGAGAGAGAGAGAGAGATTATGATGCTGGGGATCAAACCCAGGGCCTCCCACATACTAGGCAAGTGCTCTACACCCCCAGCCCTTTTGGACAAAATTCTGAATTGGCTAGGATTAAGTTCAGTTGTAAATGTCAAACAATCCATAATATAAAGTGGGGTTTTAGTTATGGAACTTCCCATGTGGAAGTTTCACTGTTCAGTCTATGTATGAGTCATCAGGCGTTATCTGCTTCCAACTTATTGTTCAACCCCCTCAAATGCCACATCCACCTCTGAGAGGTAGGTTTTTGTTTTGTTTTGTTCTGATTTGATTTGATTTGTTTTTTTATCACTGAGACAAAATACCTGAGAAAAACAACTGAAAAAAGGAAAGATTTATTTTGGCTCATGATTTCATAGGTTTCAGTCCATGATGGGCTGACTCCAATGCTTTGGGCCTGGGGTAAGGCAAAACATCATGGCAGAAGGGTATGGTGAAAGAAAGCTGCTACATCATGGCATCTGGGAAGCTCAAAGACAGGGAGAAAGGGGGCAAGGGAAAGGATATGTCTGTTTAGGGCCTACTCCTGGTAACCAACTTTCTCCAACTAGGCCCCACCTCCTACACTTTCTACCACCTCCCAATAGTGCCTTCAAATTACTAATCCATCAATGAATCAGTCCATTGATGAGGTCAGATCCATTATCATTCAATCACTTTCCAAAAGTCTGATCAGTTCTACACTTGGGACCAAGATTCCAACACAGGAGCCTTTGGAAAGGTTGTTGCAACCTTTTCAACACGTGTTCCAACCCATAACAAGGACCAAGATGGCTCTTCTGAGCTAGCCAACTGCACTCTATGTAAGACAAGAGGGTAAGGAGAATGGCATGTCCTCACCCTTCAAAAACATTTCCTGCAAGTTGCCCATACTACGTTAACTCTATGCCATTGATCACCATTTAATCACATGCCCCAATCATCTTTATTCTTGAAAGCTATGTTTGTGGCTAAAAATCACTCTATCACTATTTGGAAAAAAAAACTGGAACAAATGTTGAAGGACAATTAGTGTTTAGTG
Organism: Marmota flaviventris; assembly: GCF_047511675.1. NCBI lineage: Eukaryota > Metazoa > Chordata > Mammalia > Rodentia > Sciuridae > Marmota > Marmota flaviventris. Next base: position 53,805,857 of record NC_092511.1, on the reverse strand, counting down.
TTTCCCTTCAACTCAAGCTTGGTGGAAAGAGCTTCAAGGAGATCAATCAGAGTTTGCCATAGTACCCTGAAACCTGTAGGGCAACAGAAGCTGGTGCCAGAATGCTGTGTGGACAAGCCTAACAAGGCAACAGAGGCTAGCAGGTCTGAAAGCAGAAAGGAAAGGATGGCCTGCATGACTGAGGGAGCACCATCCTGGTACCATCTTAGAGGACTTTGCCTCAGACAGCCCCCTGGAGAGCCACTGGGACATAAGCAGAGTCTATGTACAAGTCAGATTGCTGGAAACCCAAGGGAACTGCAGTCAAGATTTGTAGAGAATGAAGGTGGTGTCTGAAAAATACACAATACACAAATTCTCACTCCTATCCCCAGAGCTTTAAACATCTGCCATAGGAAATTACAGCAGTTACTTTGGAAATTAGTATGAAGACTGCTTAAAAAACTAAACACAGTATTACCATATGATTCAATGATCCCACTTCTGGGTGTATATTCAAAGGAATTGAACCAGCATGTTGAAATGTTGAAGAGATATCTGTATCCCCATCTTCATTGCAGTATCATTCACAATAGCCAAGATATGGAAGCAACCTAAATGCCCATCAACAGATAAATAGATAAAGAAAATGTTTACACACACACACACATTAGAATACTGCACTATTATAGCAAAAGAAATTCTGTAATTTGCAACAGCATGGTGGGAACTGGATGATATTGTGTTAAGTGAAATAATCCAGGCACAGAAAGATAAACACTGTATGATCTCAATTATACAAAGTCTGTCTTATAGAAACGGAGTAGAAAGTCGGTTACCTGAGACTGGGGCTAGGAGAGTATTGATCAAAGGGTGCGAAGTCAGACTGGAGGAATAAGTTCTGGTTCTATATTGCACTGTCAGGACCATAGTTGAAAATAATGTATTGTGTGTCTCAAAATTGATAAAAGAATGGATTTCTAACACTCTCACCACAAAAAGGGGGTTGGTGATATGATGAATACTTAATTAGTTTGACTGCATCTTTCTGTAATGTATACACAGACCAAAACATCATATTATAGCCAAAAATAAACACAATTATTGTCAATTAAAAATAAATTCTAGGGCTGGGGTTGTGGCTCAGTGGTAGAACCCTCACCTAGCACATGCAAGGCCCTGGGTTCGATCCTCAGCACCATGTAACAATAAATAAATAAAATAAAGGTATTGTGTCCAACTGCATCTAAAAAATAAATATTTTTTTTAATTCTAAAACAAATTATCTGCTGCATGTGTGAGAAGCCCTGTCAGATGGCATTGATGCCGATCACACTTTGGAAAAGAGGATGGAGGCTGCACACAGACCCTCCCAGCCATTACTTATCCTCCCTCTGCACCACCCACCTCAACCACAGAGCAGTTAGCAACTTTGGTGAGCAAATTGGCAGGGGAAGAAACACTAGTAAGTTAGGGTGAAAAACACAGACTTCCCGTGCCCTCCTCTCCAGTTCAGCACTGCAAACCAGAGGAGGAGAAGAGGAGAAGCTATAGTTTTAAATAGAATTTAAAGTTTTCATTATTTATCTGGACTTGCATATTTCATTTCTATATTTCTCAACCCTGGCTGCCCACTGGGATCACCTAGGGAGCTTTTAAAATTACTGATGTCTTGAGCCTCGTCCCCAAAGATTCTCATTTCATTGATCTGGGGGCAGCCTGGGCATCAACATTTTTTTAAAGCTGCCCAGGAGATTCTGATGGACAGCTTGGGTTGAAAACCATGATGGTCATATTGAATTAAGACTATTTTTTGCAAACAAAAGATTGTGGAGTGACTAGAAATGTGATGAAACTTTCCCTTGGTCAAATAGGAGATATTTGACCAAGGAGATAGAGAACTAGCCCCACAGCCCAAGCTTGAAAGGAAACTATGTCAACATTTTACAATTATACCGTGTAGGAGATTCTCTTTTCAATCCTACCTCCTTCAAGGAGATTAGAATCCTCTTTAGGTCAAGGGTATGACATGATTCCTTGGGTCTCCACACTGCCCAGCACTTGCTGCATGGTAAGAGATTAATATATATGTATTTATTAGCCTGATGTTCACCTCTGATCTCAATGCTGGGATAAATCAAAGTGTTCTTCCTGATGCACTGGGAAAGCTAAGCAGACTCCAAGATAGCCTTGAACTATCTCTTGGAATCAATGAAGAAGATAAAGGGTCCGTAAGATACTGTCATTATGAAGCGGTTAGACATTTTTCATCAACCTATGTCCAAAATCTGTGTCTAAATTGGAACCTCTATATTGAAATTGTTCCAAATTTGAGCCAGTTTTTTACTTCACCAACCTAGGAGGAGGTCTACCAGAAAGCTGAAATAGCCAACATGGCAGTGCAGGTCCAAGGGGTAGGCTTGGACATCTGTGAAAGTCAAGCCCACCAAGTTGAGTGAAGCTGATCCAGTTGGTCAGGTCAGAGCCTATGTCTCCATTGCTCCCTCATCCCCACCTTTCCTAACAAGACCCTGGTAGGGCAGTCTCACTTTCTCACACACCATCACTATGACCACCACCCCTAGTCACTGGGAGCCCTGCTCCATTAATAAAAACAGGACACGATGACAGGATGCAGGAAAAAAGCCACAAACTTGCAAAACCATCAGCTAACATCCACCAGCAGCTTTAGTCTGTCAACACAAAGATGTCATGTCCCAGAGTAGAAGCCCACAGCACAGGATCCCACAGGAGATGCTTCTCGAAATGCTCCCGATTCCCCCAAGCCCACACTTATTGTACAACTCCATCAAACAGACAGGGGCTGATTGCCAAATGCATCCGGCGCCAAGACTTGACACTTGAGAAATCGCCCTTTCCTGTGAATGAATCCTAAAGCTTGGTGTCAAGAGAGCACCCTTTTCATAACCTAAAAAGGAAAAGCAAATCATCTTAAGCCCATTCTGGTATCAGAATTGGCCTTCTCCATCACCAGCTGCTGTCTTTTGTCTGATTCAAAGAAATTTTTTAACTCGAAATAAAATGTACTCCCCCATAAGCCCAAGCTCAGACAGACGTCTGTTTCAACTGCATTTGGTAAAAAGAGCCTTCCAATCCCAGTCCATTCTACTGGGCTTTGTCAGCAGAGGAAGCCCCCACCCGAAAGTTAAGTTGAACCAAAGATGATAGGATTCAGTCAGACGCAAACAGTTTTACCCTGTTGCCCCCATAATCTGACATCCTCAGGAAGGTCCACTACCTTCCAGACACATCAATTAAAAAAAAAAAAAGATCCCCTGACACTTGCAACGCTGGTTATAGAGTCCACATTTTACCCTTCTAGAAGCACGCACTGTGCCTTCTAGCCTGGGTAGCTCCAATGGCCCCCAGCCGTGAGCCCCAGTCCTTGGTTTTAATCAGGTATTAAACCCTGGAACATTAGACAAGTGAAGCATTTGATGATGACGATAATGAGTGGCCCATTAAAGGTAATTTTTTTTAAGTTAATGAGTTCTCCCCAAAGAACAGCCACGTACTGTACTGAAAAATGTCTGTAGGACGCACTGCACTTTCTCGCTATTTATTTAACTTTATGTGGATGCCATAAAACTTCTTTATTTGCTTTCAGTTAGCCCATAGGTTTTGACAAGATAAATTTTTTATTTAGGTCTTTGCCCAGCTACAATCAGAAACAGGAGACTCACTTTCCAAAGCGGGGCTGATAGATGGATTAATCAAAGCACTCCCCACCCTGCTTTCCTTCCAGCAACCACAGGGATCAACAGACGGAGTTTTTCCTTAATTAAAGAAACTCAGCAACAAGGTGATTTATCGATGATGAATCTTGCAGGCCTTTTCATTGTGCGGTCACTGTTGGCCACTGTTTGAAATTTACCAACATAAATAAAACCTCTGCATGACTAAACAAAGTTAAAGTAGCAATAAATTGAGGCTGCCATGTACTCTGGGCTAGATCTGGGGCCAACATAAATACCAGAATGCCTTGGCTGTGATACGCTTGACACAATGACATCATGCACTCCCAAAAAGAATAGCCAAACCCCAGCCAAAGCCTAAAACCGAATACAATTCCCCTAAATGAATCAAATTGCAATGGTCTAGACTCGACTGTTCTAAGGGTTCGACTTCTGGCTCCCTTGCCCTCCGCTGTCGAGAGATCACATTAAAAAATAATCTATACACTGATCTAAATTTCACTTTCTCTGCATGATTAAATTTTGGCAGGAGTAAATCTCTGTTATTCTCACTCCCCGGGAATGTTTGGAAAGTTACTAAAAACTCAGGATTTATCAGCTTAAGGCCCAGCCACTGAGATGCGATGCCCCAGCCTGTCTGCTGCTACCCTCCCCTCAGCGGGAGACAGGCCCAAGGCTGCAGGGGACACGGGGCAAATACAGGGAGAGAAACTCTGTTCACTTAAAAACGGCTCAAGGCTGGCTTCTCTCCCAAGGGGTTTGCTTTGCCCACATTTAGCAAGGGGGCTGTAATGAAATGCCTTCGGGAGATAAGAAAGTCAGCTAAACGGGTCCCAAGGCCCCCAGCCCTATTACCAGTGAAGAGATGGGAGAAGGGAAGGCACCCCTCAGAATGTACACACAGAACAGCAAATTAAAAATGGAGAAAAATCTAATAACTAATTGTTGAAACCATAAAAGCTGGCCATAAAAGACATTTTCCTTCAACTACTTTACACAGAGCTGTATAATTTTATGTCACTTTTAATTTATGTTACTGTAATGAAAGATGTTCTAGGTGCTAAAGAGCTTGGGGGGATAAAAGGAATTAAACTGTTTTTAAAATGAGGGGGGGAAGTCCATTTTCAGGGCTTTGAAGGAGATTCCTTTTGTAAGGTAGAAGAAGGGTTAAGGAGGAGAACCTATTTACTCCTCAATGCCTCTGAGCCAGAAATTTTACAATGAGCATCTTTCTCCCACCACCATCCTCAGACCCCAAGGCCTTAGGCAGGTAACATTCACAAAATGGGTTTGATAGAGATTCATGAAATTAAGGTGTGAGTGAGAGAGACCCATGCCAGGTACGCTAACGTTGTGAAACCAGGTTTTTATTGTGAAGAAATACATAAAGGAGCAGGATTTGGATCTTCTATGGGGATCCATATACAAATGAACCCCGTTTTTACAAGATATAGATGAACTGGCAAAGCTCAGTGGGACATGTCAAAGCTATATTCAAGGATTTTAGAGAAGCACTGTTTATTGTTACCAGAAAATCAAACAGGATCTTTCCCCTCCCCATCTGTATGTGATGATTCAGAGAATGTCTGGGAAAGGGGGAATAAATTGCAATGTAGAAAAACTTGGATAAATTATAAATTTGAAGCAATTTAATTAAAATTGTGTATGCTCAAGCGGAGGGGCAGGTGGGGAGCTCTTTGGTACTGATGTGCTGTTTCAGGTTCTAGAAGCCAATTGCTACTGTGTGTAAAGTTAAAATTCACTACACATTTATGATGTATGTGATTTTCTCTATGTCTATTCTACTCCAAAAAAAATAATGTTTTTAATATAGCATTATGCTCAGATGAGTCTCCTAAAAGACATGCAAAGGGTAGGTATTGTGCATACACATATAGAAGTTGTGGTGTGATTTTTCCCAAGGAAAATGTAGATCTCCCCTTAAAAGGCAGAGGCCCTCTGAACTCTGGCTAACTTTCAAAGCAAAATGAGGTTGTTTTTAGAAACAATTTGCCATCTATTAAGAACGAAACCCAACTCAGCCTCGAATATTAAAAAGCGAAACATATATACAACTTCCAGAGACTGCTGAAGTATCAAACAGATAGGGCATTATTTAGGTAGGCTCCAAAGTCAAGGCCACTTTACACCATTACGGACCAGACTAAACAAACCTGACCCTCAGGGTGACCCTCCAAGGATCCCAAAAGATTGGAAACTCCGAAAAGGCAGCTCTGACCAGACTTTACAGCCTGGTAATGGCATTCAAATGACACTCCGTCTCTGTCACGCAGCCAAAGATTGGTGTTGTATATGAGAGCAATTTCCTCAAGAATTCAGAGGAAAATGTGATACTTTGCCTTTTATGCATGGGCTTCACAACAGCAAGCATATTTACTAGTTGGGGACATCAAACCTCCTGGTGAATGTCCCATCAAATCATCCTGCCCAATCACTTGGCAGGGGCAGGAAAGTCAGGGGCAGGGATGTCAGATGCAGGAGGAGGGAGAGCCCCATCCTGCAGCACCCGATAAGCCTCTGTCGCAGGCTATTTTAAAAGCTGAAATCGTGTCCAGCAAAACCTCATCAAGATGCAGAGTCACTTTTCACTGGAAAGTGGGTCTTCGCTCACCTTACTGTCTGTGTCTCTACCCAAGCAACTCCTGCCTGGCGCCGCCCCACACACAGAGGTCTGGCCTACACTTGTGCATGGGTCTTGCTCACCCAGAAACTGTTGGCAGTGGGCAGCCCCGAGTCCAGCTCCTCCCGGGGCCAGTTCTCACATGTTCCCATTTCATGACTCTCTGCCCAGTACAGGGTGACTCAGATCCGTCCCATGGGGAAGCAGCTACTCCAAACAGCCCTCAGCCAGAAGTTGACTGGGAAAGGTGATGTGTTCCCCATGTTGCAGAAGGGGAGCGAGGCAGGGAAAGAAAAGGAAAATTAAAAAAGGAGCTAGCACTCCATGCTCTGACGGGAGATCCAGCCGTGGAGATGGCTTCAGATTCAGGAGCCACCGTCATTCACAGCCTGTCACTCTCCTTAATTTTTATTCTCTCACAAAACAGGTGCAGGGGCCTCAATCCTCACTACATGCCTATAGCTGCTACCTGGTGGCCTGAAAGATGCGCAAGGAAGGGCATGTGTTCCTACCTTCAGACTTCTTTCTGACCCACCCAAACACTGATCCCTCTGAGGACTACCACTGGTTCTCCTCAAGAACAACTGAACCTGTGGATCCTAAGAAAAGGACACAAACCCCATACCAGAGATTTAAAGGCCACACGCAACCTCTCTTTTTCTTTTTTCTGGTACCAGGAATTGAACCCAGGGGCACTTAACCACTGAGCCACAACCCCAGCCCTTTTTTTGTATTTTATTTAGAGACAGGGCCTCACTAAGTTGCTGAGGCTGGCTTTGAACTCATGATTCTCTTTCCTCAGCCCCCCACAAAGCTGCTGGGATTCCAGGCACACACAACTGCACATGGCTCATTGACCCAGCTATCCTTCTCCTCGGTCTATATCCAAAGGACTTAGAAACTGCATACTACAGGGACACAGCCACATCAATGTTTATAGCAGCACAATTCTCAATAGCTAAACAGTGGAAACAACCTAGATGCCCTTTAATAGATAAATGGATAAAAAAAATATGGCATATATACACAATGGAATATTACTCAGCAATAAAAGAGAATAAAATCATGGCATTTGCAGGTAAATGGATGGAGTTAGAGAAGATAATGCTAAGCAAAGTTAGCCAATCCCAAAATAACAAATGCCAAATGTTTTCTTTGATACAAGGAAGCTGATTCATAGTGGGATAGGGAGCGGGAGCATGGGAGGAATAGACAAATTCTAGATAGGGCAGAGGGGTGGGAGGGGAAGGGAGGGGGCATGGGTTTAATAATGATGGTGGAATGTGATGATCATTATTATCCAAAGTACATGTATGAAGACACGAATTGGTGTAAATATACTTTGTATACAATCAGAGATATGAAAAATTGTGCTGTATATGTGTAATAAGAATTGTCATGCATTCCTGTCATATATAAATAAATAAAATTAATTTTAAAAAAGAAATTATATTTTCTTGGTTTCAATTGTTAGTATGTGTGTGTCTTAATATCGTATTAAGATGTGTCTTAGTAATATATATTATTTACCATAATAATATTGTAAAAATAACTAACAAGAAATTACAACATTATAACTAAGGGAAAAAAATACAAATTTCTATGTTATCAAGGAAAAAGAATTCTTTGTGCCCCTGTTTTTACATAGAATTTGGGTTTTGCTATAGTTTGGATGCTGTTTGTTTCCCCTAAAAGTTTCATGTGCTGGACACTTGATCCCCAGTTTGGTGGTGGTGGTGGGTGGTGGGATCTTTGAGAGGGGGGACCTAGTGGACGGTAAACCAGTCATGAGCTCATCACCCTCAGAAAGAACTACTGGTGATCTCATGGATTTGTTAGTTCACTTGACAGCAGTTGTTAGAAAGTGAGACTACCCTATGGCCTTGTCCCCCTGAACCTGCAACTGGTTCTCTTTCCTTTTCTCTACCATGTTGTGACACAGCCAGGGGGCTCTTGTCAGGATATTGCCACCATGCTGTTTGGGCTCTCCAGTCACCAGAATTGTGAGCCAGCTAAATCTCTTTACTCTATATAAGTTACCCCGCCTCGGGTATTTTGTTATAGTGACACAAAACAGACTAACACAGCTTTGATCTCTCATCTTTTTCAGATGATCTCTGACCCCATGTTAAGTTCAAACAAGTCATTCCTTTCAGCCTGTTCCACAGCATGTTTCTGCCCTTCAATTCAAATAATGCTTTATTTTCAGGTGGACCTTGAAAGAGATGGCAAGTTTGTAGCATTTGTGTTGAGAAGCACATTCTTTTTTAACTTTTTTCTTCCTTAGAATGATGTACCTGCTTTTCACAGATGAAAAGAAAGATAACATGGCTTCCAGGTGAAGGGTACACACAGCCTAGCAGCAAAAAGAGAGCAACCAGCAGACAATCTGCAGAAGGAACAACATCCTCCCTGCCCAGCAAGAGAGGGGGCCCTAGTTCAATGCAGCCCAGGCCTTACATAGTCGAGACCTAGAGATGACCAAGGCCTTCCACTGGGAGGAGGCACCAGGGACCTGAGAATCGTTCACCTTCCAGAAGGAGAAAGATACTAACAGGCTTAAGCTGATACCTGCTCTACTTTCTGTAGCAGCCTCCCCTTCCATGTCTGCGAGAGCCACCTCCCAAATGACCTCAGCCCCGCATGAGTTTGGAAGAGGGCAGCGTTGGCTTCAGCCCTCCCCACAGCACATTTCTTCCCTCCCATTTGAGGGGCTTTTTTTCGCCTCTCCCCCGTTTTCCTCTGCCCTTTCACCCCCACCCTGGGGAATTCAGTTACACATCCTGCATGAAGTGGGGACCTCGGGCTGGACCTCTACAAGCTGCTAATTGAAGACCTTGTCAGGAGAGGGAGGAAGAGGCCAAGGAGGAAAAACAACACCACTTGCAAGGTCCCATTCTAAATTACGAACAGCAGCACAGCTTCCCAGAGGGGCGGCCTTGCTCCACCACAGCCACATGGGTCCTTCCCTCCAGGCTTGGGGGCTCAGTGCCTGACAGATCAAAAGGCTGCAAGGGTGCAGCTAATGGTCCTTGAGATCCCTGCCCCGCTCTGTGGGGTTTCTTGATTATAAGCATAGGGTGCCTGCTGCTTCTAGAAACCAGCCACCTGCACAAGATCCTGGTCCCACTCCTCTCAGCTGTGTGATCCTGGGCAAGTGATACGACTTCTCTGGGTTTTGGTCTCTTCCCCTACAAAATGGGGATAAGAATTGTACTTCACTGTGGTAATTAAATGTGAAAATATAAATATGTCATACAATATCCAATGCAGTGCATATTAATTAACTTTTAATATTTTGCTCTTATTTATAACAATGAGAATTCTCCTCTGGCCAAATTGGAGAATGAGCAAGGTTTAGGGAGGGAGGGAGCAAAAGAGGGAGGGAGGGAGGGAAGGATGGAGGAAGGGATGGAATTTCTCTTCTAGCCCCATTTCATAAGTACATCTGATTCCAAGTCTATGGAAGACTTCAAATGATATGGGGACAAGGATGCATGCCTGTGACAAGCAGGGGACAGGAAGACCTAAGAATGTGGAGGAAAGAACGCCAGGGGCACAGGGAAAGAAGGCAGAGCTGACATTTTCAAATATCTGTTACCTAGCAGGCACCTTTGAGGTACTTCCGTGGTGTGTCTGCACAGTGCCATAAGGTAGTTATGATCATCCCTACTTCCCACAAAGAACTGGGGGCTCCAGACAGTTAAATAAGCTCCCCCAAAGCACAAGGCTCCTAAAGGTGGCCTTAAGACTCCTCTCTGACTCCTGACACTGCGATCCTGCCACCAGCCTCCACATGCTCCAGACTGGGATTCTTTCCTGCCTTGGCAGAGAGGGCAAGAAATCCTGGGACAGCTGTACTCATCCAGTTCCCAGCAGCTGGACACGTATCTCTGATACTACAGTTATAGAAGGTCCCAACTCGAACGTTGGTACCTTTGGGGTAAAAGGTCTTGGTCCAACATTTTTACTCAGAACAGAAGTTTCCAGCTCATGCTAAGGGTTGGAGGGAGTGTCTCAGGCCATGAGCAGAAGCTTTTAAATGCTTCCCTGGGAGGGACAATGTGTCCCCATCCAGGTTAAGGATTTAAAAGGCAGAGCCAGGCTCGGGGGAGGCTCACGCCTACAATCCCAGCAACTCAGGAGGCTGAAACAGAAGGATCACAAGTCCAAAGCCAGCCTCAGCAACTTAGCATAACCTTGTCTCAAAATAAAAAGTAAAAAATGGACTGGGGAGGTAGCTCAGTGATTAAGCCTCCCTGAGTTCAATCCCTGGTCAAAAATACACACACACACACACACACACACACACACACATATACACATATGTCAGGCCAAAGGAAAACACCCTGATTCCAGTGGTGGGGACTATCAGAGACCTTCCAACATTACTAGCAATTACATGATATGAAACATTAGGAACATTAGGAAAACTGCTACGATTTTATATCTCCTAATGAGGATAATGACTAATATATTCTGTCAACAGACATGACAGCTGTCTGTACAGATTTGGAGGCATATATTTTTAGATGCTGTTACTGTACCTCCAGCTATTTTAACTACTAAATTTTGTTGACACCATGCAATCCAGCAATGAGGAAGCTTAGGAGGAAAGGTTTAAAATCCCTTGTTTCCAGCTGTTTCTCTTCCCTACATCATTTTTACCTCGTTATTATTCACTGGGACCCATAAATCTGCCACTCAGATCCCAGGCTAAGTGATGTGCTACAGAGAAATTGCTAATGTCACTAGGAAACAAAAGTGAACACTGGGACCACAGCATTCGGCATTCAAAAGCCATCCCGCCCTGCCTGATACACACGCTAACACTCAGCCACTGGCCAGTGAACTCGCACACTGTTCTCTGGCCGGTGCCAGAGCTTCTATGTGATAACGGACAGTGCTTCATGCCCCGACTGCCCGCTTTTCCTAATTGGAGGCTGAAAAGGGAAGGAAGGTGGAAAGATTTGCAAGACAGGCTCTAATTTTAAGACAAAAGCCATCCCATTAAATCTTAACAGATGTTTCTCAAGTTTAGAAGATTAAGAAAGATTTCAGCATCAAAAATCAAAGAAAATACTCCATGACCTTAAAAAAGGATAAAACACAAAGCTCCAACAAACCCAAAGTCCACTTTGACAGCTGTCTCTGACGGAATTGACGAGGTGCTATTGATGTTTGGATTAAACCATGCCTCTGTGATCAAGTACTCAAACATGGGATAAAAGACGAATATATTCTTTAATCCTACCCACTAATTTTGTCGAGGCCCTGAAAAAGCAACGAACGCTGAACAAATGTTGAAAGTGGCTTTGCCTCTGTTTATTGACAAAGCTATTTTTATTTCATTAATTTGCCACGTATCTTATCGGCATTTAAACTAACACAAGGAAATCCATACAAGGTATTAAACTCTCCACAAACAGATGGCCGCAACTTCCAAAGCTGCTAAAGGTAAAATCAATAGACGATGATTCCAAGAAAGTGAGGAAGATGTTGCAGAAAAATGTAATAGGAAAAAAAAATGAGGCTCTGATTTATTCTTCTTTTTCTTTTCTTTTTTTTTTTTAAACTAAACTGTAAAACAGCATGGAGAATGCCAGCTTTCAGCCAGGCTGAGTTTTGAAAGAAAAGAAGAAAAACTTTTTTTCTCTTAAGAAAGAAAGGGTGAAGAGGCAATTAAGTCATTAATTACTCTCTTTGTCTCGCAATGTCCAACCCATCAAACGTGGCCTCTTCTGTCTTCATCAAAGGTAGAGCCCACTCTACTTTACAATAAGTACCTCTTAATAAGACAATCTCATGTTTCAAAAGCTGCTCCACGAGGAATTTAGATGAAGATAAATTAAAATAACACTTAGCAGCAGACCCCAGAGTTTGACAGCCACACAGCGCCCACTATCACCCAAGGTCCTCCAGCGAGCTGTGAGCAGGAACAGGGACATGGTAGAGAAACAGGGGCTGTAAGCCAAGAGGAGAGGCTTGAGGTTGGAGTGACAAGGGATACAGGGTCCAAGGAGATGCTTAAGATCAGCATAAGAACACTTGGTGGATCTGGATGGCTCCAGGGAGATGTTTTAAGAGAGGTCCTCCACCTTAAACCCTCCAGAGTGGGTTCAGCTCCCTGAAGACTCTGTCTCCAGACAGTTGTCTAGTACCCCCATGAAAGACCCCTCTAAGGTATATGTGACCAAGTGGACTCCTTTAAGGAGTTTAATGTGCTTCCTTAATATATATATATATATATATATATATATATATATATATATTTTTTTTTTTTTTTTTTTTTTTTTAAGTCCTGAAGTGTGATGCTCCCTCAATTTATTCTCTCCTGTCAAATTTCCTGTTGCTGATCTGGATGACCTTGAACCAATTCTCCCCAGAGGCTAGCTAGAAGCCAAAGGCCCATGCACACAAGGTACGAGTGAGCGTGTGCATTTTAAAGCTCTTTTGGAAGACTGGACCATGCTTACCCAAGAGCCTCCCTTTCCATACCAATTTCCAAAGATGCAACCAGGTTACACGCTAAGAAACACGATGAGAAGATTCAACTAAGAATTTGTTGACTTGGTCCTCCAATACACTCCCTCCCCGGGCCTGGGATTACATAAGCACTAAGTGTGCTAACAACAGCTTTATTTTTGTGTGTTGCTATGGAATTTCGAAAACAAAACAAAGAAAGCCACTGATCAGTAATTGTGACAAAACTTCTTAGCCACAGCATTGAGAATAGGGCCTAATTATTCTATAAACACACTTTGATTTGTTTACTTCAACGTCAAATTAACTTCAACTATGTAACAGCAGACGCTGATTTGACACGGTAGGCGAAGCCTCGGCAGGCTGTGCTCCGAGTACCTTGCGCAAATCTTTTTTTTTTCTTTTTCTTTTCTTTTCCTATTTTTTTTAAACAGATTCATTTGTAAAAGTGTCTCTGAAGTACACACCACAGAGGAGATTAGGAACTTCGTATGCATTTTATTTACCTAAGCAGGGCATGCATATTTGTGACTCCGTATTTGGCTCTCAATTGCCTCTTTCCACAATGGAGACAGGAATATTCTTTAAGGAATATTAGCAGTTCATGTCTAAAGAGATGAAGATATAATGTGAGCCTAAGAAAATTAAAAGCTACAGAGAAAGGAGACGTTTTAGATTGTTGAGAAAAAAATCATGGCAGGCTGGGCTGGAGTTGTGGCTCAGTGGTAGAGCACTTGTCCAGCAAGTGTGAGGCCCTGGGTTCGATTCTCAGCACCCATATAAATAAGTGAATAAAATAAAGGTCCATCAACATCTAAAATTATATTTTTTTAAAAATCATGGCAGGCTAAGTGAGACAGGAGGAACAGATAAATGTCCAGAATCACAGTGAGACCAGCACCTGTCATTCCTGAAGTATTTGTTGAGTGCTGATGTCACTCTTGTTCTTGTATTTAACCCTTATGTACATTCTACTTCTCTAAGCAACTTACAAATAGTATCCCATGTATTCCTCCAAATAACATTCTCATTTTATGGAAGAAGAAACGGAGGCTCAGAGAGGTTACTAGTTTGCCCAAGGTCACATAGCTAGTAAGCAGCAGAGTCTGAGATTCAAATCTGGGTACTGTCTTCCCAGCCCATTCTATGCTATGGTTCTTCTGACAGCCATATTCCGGACCCTAGACTGGACCCTAGTGTTACCAATCATGCTACTTCCATCAGGAAGCTTCTAGACTAGAAAACAATCACAAAACAGTGTAGTAAGCAGGGCGAAGTGGTGCACGCCTATAATCTCAGCGTCTTGGGAAGCTGAGGCAGGAGGATTTGTGAGTTCAAAGCCAGCCTCAGCAACTTAGTGAGGACTCTATGCAACTCAGTGAGACCCTGTTTCTAAATAAAATGTTAAAAAAGGGCTGGGGATGTGGCTCAGTAGTTAAGGGCCCCTGGGTTCAATCCCCAGTACCAAAAAAAAAAAAACAGTGTAACAGGGCCGTGAAGGCAGTAAGCACAGGATGGTCCCTGGAGGTGCCAGGAGGGACACTCAACCCATGTTAGAATGAGCAGGGAGTGGGTGGGAAGGTTGGTAAAGACTGTTTAGATTTAGGGCTCAGTGAATCAACTTCAGCACTTTTGATATCTGGGGCCAAATAACTCTTTGTTGTCTTGGGCTGTCCCATGAATTAAGGAATATTTAGCTCTATCCCTAGTGTCTACACACTAGATTTCAGTAGTCTAAGACCCCTCCAGTACGATGACCAAAAATGTCTCCAGACATTGGCAAATGCCCTCAGGGATGACAAACGTTATCACTGGTTTAGAACGAGTGGGCTAAAGGAAGCTGTGGTCAGTACAGGCCTGAGTGATGGGCAGTAGGTATCAGAGATAGAATTAGAAGAGTTTCAGGCAGAGAATACAGCACATACCAAAGGCCCAAAAGAGAGGAGTTAGCACTTCCTGGAAACTAAAACAATTCAGTGTGAACAACTCTTAGAATTAGATATCAAGGATCAGAATTGAATCTAGAGAGATAAGCAGGTCATCATAAAAGACCTCATGCTGTATGCTTGGGCATTGCTCCTAAGTACAAATGGGAGCTAGTAAGGGAAAAACGGTATAACAGAGTTTCCTCTTTTTTTTCTTTCCATAGAGACAATGAATTAGAGAAAAACAATATAGGGATCAGCCAAGACATTATTTATACTTTCTCTGCATGTCGATCAATTTTCTTCTAATTTCATTTAAAACTAAATGTGTATTCTTCATATGTAAAAAGCTCTTATGTTTCAATAATAAAATGCAAATCACATGAATAACAAAAAGAGCAAAGTTCATGGACAGGCAATTTGCAAAGAGGAAGTACAAATGGTCAATAATTGTGTGAAAAACACGCTACTTTTCCAATGATCAAATAATGCAAATTAGATCACAAAATCTCATTTCCCACATATCATACAGGCAAACAATTTCTTAAACTGTAATTGCATCTTGTGTTGACTAACAGAGAAACCGCATTCTCCATACCACTAGTGAAAGTCAATATTATTACGCTTCTCTAGAAAGCAGTAAAGAAAAAAAAAAAACAGTAATACAATTGGGTTTTGTGAAAAATTAAGTGATGAACTATTGAAATGATTAAACACCCAACGAGAACTTAGTTGATCACATAATAGAATACTATGCTTCTATTAAAGGTGATTTTGTAGAAGTCTGCTTGTTAAGATGGGAAATACTTGTTATATAAACATTGATAACAATCATTGTTGGTGGAGGACTGGGGAAGTGGCTGTACCAGAATAGCTACAATCTAAGAAGAAGGATTACAACCCCGGGGACACACAGCCTCTGGACCCAGGTCTTTAAGCTTGCCTAAAGTTGGGGGTCAAGGCGGGAGCACCTTAGTGTCCTCTTCAACTTCTAGGGCAATAATCGGTAGCCTGAGGAGCTGGCAGCACTCACCTTAGGGCAGGGCTCACAGTGGCAGTCTCTAAGCACCATTCTTAAACACAAGGTCATTGAAGAGTGTCCCCATTTTGCTCTTAGCTAACTTTTCCATTTGACTGTGTCAGTAAATCTTTTTGAAAAAAAATGGACGTATAGGTTCTCTTTGCTGAGCATTCCAAAACAATACCCTAAGGAACCAAAATTGGGGGAAAAATTGAATTTAAAAATACGATCAATACTTTCATCATCCAAAGACAACCATAATTAACTGTTGGTGCATTTCATTCCAAGGTTATTTTCTTTTTGTTGTGTTATCATTGTACTATATTTTAAAGGAAAAATAAATAAACCTGCATTGTATAATCTAGGAATGAGAGAATATCCCACCTTGGCAAGGAAAGATTTGCCCGATCAACTGTCCCATCCTAGACTGTCATGAATTTTAGCAATGATTCCCACAGTATCTGCATCAATCTTCCTTCCCTCCATCTAATGGGCCCCATGTGGCAAAATGTGCTAAAGAGATTGAAGAGTCTCTCCCCAGTGGTCCTGGATTGACATTAGCGCCGCCATCTTTACTGCCTCTTGTACCCTGTCCAGTGTTCCTGCCTCTCTGAACACAACAATGCTTGGCCCCTGGACATCCCTTTCATCCCCGGCTCCCCTGTATTTTCAACACTAAACTTAGGCTATGTGATGAGTTAAAGCTAACACATAATTAAAGGTGTTGTGTTCTTGTCGTTGGTTTGGAGGATACTTTGGTAGCCTCCCATGCAAAAATGAAAAGACTTAATTACTTAATTAAATACCATAAAAATAGAAATAAAGTCCATTAGAGTGTGCCACAGACCACTCTGAGAAACAGAACTGTTACTCCATAGCCTTCTGTTGTGATCTTACCCAAGCAAATGTCATTGTTAGCAATAACTTTGTTCTTTCTAACACACATAGGTGGCATCCAGTCGTTAGAGGTGGATGAATCTACAGCCCCCTCCTCTTGCCATTTGATAGCTATGAAATTAAGCCATAGGCTCGATTTTGTCCCATATACATTCATTTAGCAAGCAGACCCCAAAACAGTTAGACAACCTTGTCTACAGGCTCAAAGAAGTTTCATCTTTCTTGCCCTTATAGAAACACTGAGCTTCACCAAAGGCAAATATAACAAATAACCTAGTAGCCGGTTTCAGCCAAACTTATTTAGATATATGAGACCAAAATTCTCTGATGAGTGGCTAGACACAGGCTAATTTCAAGATAAGGGCTGGACACCATTCTAAAAGACACAAACCACCAGATTAGATCCCTGTGCCCCACGTACACCAGGGTAGAGAGTCTCTGCCATCTTTCCAGCCAATCACAGATTCTGAACACCACAATTTTCACCTGTGAAAAATAACAAAGCCTCTGGTATTAATTAGATATAAATTTAGCTGAAGTCCATACCTAATTAGAGGCTTTCAAAAGCATATGTTCCTGTGATGGAGTTGTGGCTCAGTGGTGGAGCACTTGCCTAGCATGCGTGAGGCACTAGGTTCGAGTCTCAGCACCTATAAATAAGTAAATAAATAAAGGTCCATCAGCAACTTAAAATATATATTTTTTTAAAAGTGTAAGTTCTGGGCTGGAGATGTGGCTCAAGTGGTAGCGCGCTCGCCTGGCATGCATGCGGCCCGGGTTCGATCCTCAGCACCACATACAAAGATGTTGTATCCACTGTAAACTAAAAACAATAAATATATATATAAAAAAAATTTTTTTTAAATAAAAAAGTGTATGTTCCCTTTCAGGATACCAGACTGACTCCAGGATGTAGGTCAAAATAAATTTACACAAAAAAATACATACATATAAAATATGCCAACATGGAGTGTACATTTATACACACAGAGAGAGGTATATGTGTGTGTTTGTGCATATGTATGCATGTAAATATATATATACACACACATACATACCCAGCTTGTCTGTGTCAAAGCATTTTAAAATAAATTAAAGGCAATATAATATCCTCATCATATATTTTTTTAAAAAAATGTTTTAAAACCCAGATAAAAGAAGGAGAGAGATAGGAAAAAATGTAAAGACCTCATTTCATTTTTAGAGATGAGTTTTAAACTCAATTCATTTGAAATAAGCCTGAATACATTAGACACACAGGGAAATAATCCCACTATTAGTATAATCACTTACATCTGTCAAATGTGCCCTGATGTATAATACACTTTCCTTCACTCCAGAGAAACTCAAAGAAACAAAAATTTAGATGAAATTTCATAGGAAGGAGAAAGAATATTGTTACCCAGCGTTGAATCTTGTCCAAAAAAAAAATGATATCCTCAAACCACTCATAGGCCAAACAATTATAATCCCATAGGAAGGAGGCTGTAGAGGACAGAAAAAATGAGTTCAAAGGAGGAGGGAAGGAACAATGATCCTGGCCACTGGGAAAATCAGAGGGAAAGCCCCAGAGTCAGATTTGAGCTGGTCTTGCAAGGGAAGAAATTTGACAAAGCTGAGACAGGGTTGTCCATCTTGACTCCCTCGTTTGTCAAATGAGGAAGATAGAGTACCTACCCATTTCTCAGAAGTGAGAATTAAAAGAGCATGTTAAATCCTGACGCATGACACCCAGATGCGGTAATCCATTTCTCAAAGTCAGGAAGGGGCTGTGAAGGGCTCTGGGCTGAGTCAGGCGCCTGAGCCCCAAACCCAGCTCTAGCCCCACTTTGCTGCATGAATTGGGGTCAGTTTCTTCCCCTCTGTGTCCCTTCATTCCCACGTGAACTTTGCAATGAAGCCTGTGAAACTCTGCTACCACCTCTCATGAGGGCCCAGTGAGATGCAAGACTGGAAAGTTGAGGAGTTAAGTCCTTTGCTATGCAAAGCATTATTTTCACCCCTAATAGAGTACACTATTCTGAGTCCAAGAACAGTAAAGGAGAAAAATTCAGGGTGGGAGAGCAGAAAGGAGAAGAATTTAAAAAAAAAATGTGCTTTGCAGCAGAGAGTCAGGAAGCCTTTCAAGGAGGACTGGGTCAAGTCTTGCCCCCCTCTCCCGTCCTTTTGGGATGGTGCTCTAGGATCTTATAACTGGGCCATGAATATGGCCCTTGGAATCCAATGTTGAAAGGAGGGTTCTGGCAGGAGGTCACCCATCTCCCTCTCCCAAATAAAAGAGAGAAAGCCCAGTTCTGGGGCTGGAGTGGTCTCTCCATTCTTTATACAGTGCTAAGAGTCCTAATGAGTGCTCCTCAGGGTAAGGAGTCAAAGGTGATGCCCCATGTCACTTGGTCCCTTAATCCTCACTTGAAGCCAGATTTAAAAGTCTTCAAAGTGGATCTTTGATCAAAAGACAAATATGTTGTTTAACGGGAAAAAGCTGCTTTTGGGGAGCAGTTGGTGTTTCCCCCATGGGGCAGCCACTTTAAAGCATTCCCAGTAGTGGGAGAGTCTCTTGGCCTTATGGGTCAGTCACCAGTACCAGCTCTGGGCTCTGGCAGGTACCATCAGCCTGGCAGTCCACATGGTTCATTTAAAATAAATAGATGCTTGGAAAGAGAAAAGTAATGTTATATGAGGAAGAGACATCCTTTATTCCCAGTGTGTGAACATTACTGACTGGCCACTCATGCAGAGAGTATTTATTGAACACTTACTATATGCTGGCACTGGAACAATCACTGAGTCAACAAAGATTAACAAATATGGTCACAGCCCTCAAAGAATTCAAAGCCTAGTATGGAAAACAGAGAAGTAAACTAAAAATAACAATGCTGCTTTTAAAGACTTCCAGGGAATGCACGAGGCTCAACTATGCAACCTGTAGGTGGGCAGATCAAGCTGCCTAAAGCAGGCTTTTCTGCAAACACATCTGGTGTTCTTGTTAAAGGCAGTCTTTGGGCTCAGGAGGTCTGAGGTGAGGCCTGAGATTCTTACTTTAACAAACCCCAGGCCCGCAGGTCAGCAAAGGTCTTAGAGGTTCTACTACCTGAGCAGGTCTTGGAGAATGGGCACAGGTCAGCCAGGTAAGGGGGCTGGGAAGAGTCCCACCACCCAGGTACCAAGGTGGGGGCATGGAGAGTTCAGGAAGCACTGTGCTTCCGTTTGGGTGGAGCAGAAAGTGGGAGATGTGATGAATAGGATGACCAGGACAGAAGCCTGTGGTATGTTTGTCCTGCTGCACATTCGAACTTGAACTTGATTGAAAAGACTCTTTTATCTGATTTTCAAAACATGTTCCATCCACTTTCATCCCATCTCCTACGAGATCCCTCTGTAACCCAACATGGATGCCCATTGGCTGCCCTCTGCGGATGCTGTCACCTTCCAGGTTCAGTCCTACCCTGAGGCTTAGCTCTCACTATTAAGCTTGCTGGATTGTGCCTGGGTTTCTCTCCACTACCCACATTCCGCTGTGATTCCAGGTCTGGCGTAGGCAGCCTCCTTGGCCAGGTTTCCCCAGGACCATTGATCTGCATAAGGTACTGTCTGCTTCATTCTATTTGTACTTGGTCCCAGAGGGCCTGGTGCTTCTTAATGCCTTTTTATATTTCCTTTTGCTTTTCATAAAATAGCTCCTCTTTCAATAGTATACCTAAGCCATATACGTATAAATTAGATAAGAGTAAAATGTAACCTGAGCACCCTCCTCTTGGATTCAGAAACAGACAGTACCAAGATATCAGAGACTCCTGTGTCCCTCCCTGGTGGCCTTGTCTTCTTGATGGTGCCCTCCCCTAACTACATACCCATAAAAACACCTGAAGAACAAGAACAGTTGGCTGCATCTTTTATGTCTTCCGAAGCCCTTGCCACGATACTTTCTGTACTCAAAATCTGGGCATGCAACCAGCCAGTGTGAGTGCATTTGTGGGAAAGTGGGAGAGGGTATTTTAAATCAAGTCTGCCTTGAAGAATCCAGAACATAAGGTCACCATCACCCTGAGCACTGAACAGACTATCCACCACAAGACCTGTTCTCAGTGAATATTTATTTAATCAAATTCATCTAGTGGATGTAACAGATTCTGGTCAATGTCAGGCAATTGTCTTGGCCACTGCACTAAAGCAAATGCTCTCCATAATGGGGCCCAAGCCCCCTCCCAGAGGTGGGCTTTTACAGCCCTGGGGGTTAGGAATTAATATTAGCACTTCTGTTTATACTGAATTTTTTCATGTTATTTTAAACATTCTAATTTTTGTATATGTTTTAGAATGTGCAGTATGTTCATGGATATGTACTAGGCACTGTGCCGTGTAACTATGTAAATAGGTACTATATACTCTGCCGTGCCTAGCAAAGCAGGTATGGGGCAGGCAGAACAGTACTGATGGCACTGAGGAGTCACACTTAATGGTGAGGACATTAAAAAAGCAAAGTGAAAGACCCAAAGTGCAGTCTATCATATGAGCCCCTAGGACTCATTCATTAATCCATTGATTCATCCAAAACAAATATAATTTATTGATCTCTTCACATGCACCATGCTTTGTTGCCCAAACTACATCAGACAGAAACAAAAGCAAAGAATCTTTCAGAGATGGGTCATCCCCTGTCCTGTCCCACTGCCCACAAGACTCAGGCTGCTGTGTATAACACTGAGTTTCCCAGAGTGTGCAAATATACAACCAACTACCCACCCACTCACAAGAGGATGCATATGCAAGCAGTCAGCCAGATCCGGGTCCTCATCCTGATGACAGACGTGTGCTGGTCACTGTGAGCTCAAAGTCACTACTGAACTCGGCTCTTCTATTTGCAGCTAGCCTTCTCCAGCAAAGAAAGGAACTGCCTTCCAATGTGATGCAGGGAAAGAAGCTCCTGCTCCCTAAAGATGCCTCGCCACCTGCCCCT
This sequence comes from Marmota flaviventris, assembly GCF_047511675.1. NCBI lineage: Eukaryota > Metazoa > Chordata > Mammalia > Rodentia > Sciuridae > Marmota > Marmota flaviventris. Next base: position 53,784,238 of record NC_092511.1, on the reverse strand, counting down.
AGATGCTCAGAACTACTCTCACAAATAGGAGGTCCTGCACATAGGGACATGTTTTTAAATGCTCTTGCCAGGGAGCAAGATAAACTATTTTGCAATATGTTGTAAATGACTCCCATCCAGTCCTTTCTGGAGAACCAGTTTTGATAGAGGGAGAAATGGAAAGGAGAATGGTAGTACCTAAAAGTGAGTGGGTCTCCTGAATGTAAATACAGCCTTGGAAAGAAAGCACCCAGACTCACACCCGGGGCCGCTAGGATTACAGGCATGCACCATCATACCAGGCAGTACAATGATTTTGGAAACAAGGTCATGTTTGTTATTTTGAAGAGAAGTTTCTGCTTGAAATAAAAATAATTTCCTATCAAACAGTTCTACTGAACTTTTTAGTTGTGCCAAGGGCTGTTTTGACCCAACACTTGCCCACTGGCCTCAAAAATTCAGTTACTCTTGAGAATGTTAGTGCTATAGGAAAGCTCAGAGAGGTACCTGCCCTTTACAGGAAGATGCCAAGATTCCAGAAGGTCACCATGACTCAGGCTAGGCTTGTTCCCAGACTCCTGACTCCTGGCCCAAGTTCTATTTCTATGAGCAAATCTGGTGACAAGACCAAAAACTCTTTTTAAAAAAAAAAAAAAAAAAGGAGCTCCATTCCAGGGTCTAATGTTGTTAACCACTCAGCTACATTCTGCCCTCTGGGTTTTTGATATAACATCTTGACATTTCTCAGAGTGCTACTGAAAGAGAGGAGCCACTGGTGATGACCGTCTTCCTCCATCTCCCATCCCAAAGGCCAACCGGAGACAATGCCCTGTTGTTTGGCTGGGGAAAATCAGACAAAGAAACAAACTCCACTTACTCTGCAAGACTTGGAGCAAAATGTCCTAGGACAATTTGGGGGACAGACAGAAAAGAACAACATCAAATATACCTTCCTGATTTCTAAGGATGGAAAATTGAAAGAGGCAAGCTGTCGCATTGAATCCAGGCACAAATCGAGTTAAGTTTATGCGCAACTTACAAAGGGGCCATCAATTCAATAATGTGATTTCTTTAATGAGTTCATTTATTTTAAGTAATTCTACTTTTAAATTACTCATATTAAATTATTAAATCCATGACCTCTACATCAGATATGCAGAGATATCATTTTAATACATTTTTTTTGGCACAGGGCATTGAACCCAGCGGTATTTTACCATTGAGACTCATCCCCAGCCCTTTTTTATATTTTATTTAGAGACAGGGTCTCACTGAGTTTCTTAGGGCCTTGCTAAGTGGCTGAGGCTGGCTTTGAACTCGAGATCCTTCCACCTCAGCCTCCTGAGCTGCTAGGATTACAGGCATGCAGCAGTACAATGACTTTTGAAAACAAGGTCATGTTTGCTATTTTGAAGAGAAGTTTCTGCTTGAAAGAAAAATAATTTCCTATCAAACAGTTCTGGAGAAGTTCAAGGTGTCAGCAGGATTGATTTCTTGCAAGGCCTCTCTTTTGGCTTCCAGAAGGAAAGTCTTTCCTCTGCACATGTCCTCCCATGGTCTTCCCTCTGAGTATGTTCACTATAATTTTCTCTTCCAACAACACCAGTCATATTGGATTAGAGACCACCCTAATAATTCATTGTACCTCTATGAAGAATTTATCTCCAAATACATTCACATTTTTAGTATTTGGGTTTAGAATTTTAACATATGAAATGGTGGGGGTGGGGGGCAACTCAGCCCATAGCTCTGTGTTTTTCATTTTGGGGGGGAAGCGGTTGTGAGTGGGTTATTATTTGGGGGGGTACCAAGAATTGAGCTCAGGACACTTGACCACTGAGCCACATTCCCCAGCCCTATTTTGTATTTTATTTAGGGTCTCACTGAGTTGCTTAGTGTCTCACTTTTTCTGAGGCTAGCTTTGAACTTGTGATCCTCCTGCCTCAGCCTTAAAAGCTGTTGGAATAACAGGTGTGCACCTGTAGGTAGGACTGCATAGAGTATTCAATGCACAGATAACTAAGCATCTTTGCTTGAATCAGCACAAGTATAATGCGTGCGGCTATATTTCCAGTCAAATTCTTACAAGTCCTTAACAGAAATGATAAGAGACTGTAGATTATAATCTAGAATGTACATAAAGAATAACACACACACACACACACACACACACACACACATGCACAGGGCATTAGGATAATTTTCCTCAAAGGAACAGCTACTCTTTAATTCTGAACATTTTAAGACATCCAAAATCACTTTCCCTAAGCAATTATGATTTTACAAAATGCTGTCAAGACCATCGCAAAGTTTTACTGCCCAGATAGAGCTAAATGCCTGGAGCTTTCGGGAGTGATTTATTATTTACTCTAGAGCTAAGTTGCTAAGCAAGATTTATTCAGTAAGAACAGAACCATCCGTAACAGTGCAATATAGGTTTGACCATGTGGGAGTTTTTTTGGGTTTTGGTTTTCTTTGTTTGTTTGTTTGTTTTGGTTTTAACCTTTCTTCAAGAGGTTTTGTTCTCTTTAATCAGAAAATATATACATTTTTTCTATTTGTATGCAAGTTTTCATCCTTTTGTGAAATCAAGGGCTCTACTTTGACAAGCCAGATTGGTTCTCGTGTCCTCGTTTGAATTTTAGCTCTGAGAAATTTGTAGTCAGTTTTCACAATAAAAACAATTGAAGAACAATATCAAAGTCCATCGATAGGATCTATAGGGTATCTGCTTTACCTACACACACCTTTTATTTTCTCTGCATTTGCTTCATCGCACTACAGCAAACTAACCTGCACAAGCAACCCATCTTGGAGTACTCCAGATTCCTAAGAAAACACTAATAATGCATATTTGCCAACTTTGGTTTTCAGAACCGTTAACAGTCATAGGGGCTGATTGCTGGCCTACTTCCGCCCCCTAGTGACTGTAATGTATTATTACTTTTTGCAAAGGGAAAGCTGGGGAGCTGAGGCCAGAGAAAGTGACTGCCTTCCATTTCCCCTCACTTCAACAACCTGTTCCCCAAGATACCTGTGGCCCTCCGGCTTCCCTTTCACCAAGTTCAGAAAAGACACCTTCTCCCCAGATGATTTGCATTTTTAACAAAAGCACTGAAGGGAGAAGAGAATAGTGTTGCAACTCAAAACAGTAAATCACCAGTGGTGGAAATTTAGCCTTAGGAGGAGGATTTTGCCTGGGCTTTTTGATTTGGCTTTTGGTTTTTTTGGAGGGGTGCCTTTGAACAGTCACCTGATGCCTCCATTTCTTTGATAAATCACTGTCCCTGCTATCATCAGTCAGAGATGGGGGGAAAAATCAGTAGAGGTCCCCAGGAAACATGCCACTTCCCAAACTTCTTGCCTCTGTTTTCCACTCCTCTCGTCCCTAGGCCCCGTTGAAGGTCAGCTCTCGGTGGACACCCAGTCCAACAGGGCATCTTACCCCACAGACATGGAGTGGGTGGAAATATGATCGAGGAATGGTCTGGTTGGATTCCAATCCCCCCACACACAGCTGCTAACAAGACTCCAGGCTGCAACTCCTCTGCAAGTCAGGGAGGTCTCAGGCAGGTAGCCAGTCTCAAGATGGCTTCAGTTGAGGAGGCAGGGTTCAGCCAAGGGAGACCCACAGAGAGGCGGGCACTCAGCATCTCACAGAGGCCCCAGGCAACATCTCTGAACTCTGGTTGGGGCTGGTCATTCATCAAGCCCCGCCCAGGTGTTGGAAATTGGCCTCTGTCCCTATTAGGAACTACGCCAGGGGGACACCCTGTACAGCCAATGCCCAAATCAAATCTAGACAGAACCATGAAGAAAATGAGAAAAATTCGCAGAGAGCAGAGGCTGCATGGTGTTGCCAATCTACAATCCACCACTCCCAAATCCCACGGGGTCACAGTCTGCAGGTGAGAAGCTGGAAGAGTGTGACTGGTGGCCAAGAAGCAAAGGTCTGATTTCATGTTGGCTTCAACTGTGTGTAGTGGTACAATACAGACAGAATCTGGCATCAGGAAGACCCAAGTTTGAATCCCAGCTCTGCCACTGATTACCTGTACCGCCTTTGATAACTTCTCCATACTTTAATTGTCAGCTCAAAGGTACATCCTCAGGACGCCATCTCTGACCCCACAAACTAAATCAGTCAAAATCAAAACAAATCTCATAATCCTTTATCATTTTTATTCATAACACATATCACAGTTTGTCATTCTGGATTTTATATGTGGGATGATTTGTCTAATTTCTTTTTTCCTTCCTGCACGCTAAGCTCAGAGAGTGCCAGAACCACATCTCTTGTTTGCCATTTTATCCCAGGGACTAAGACATAGAATATACTCAATAAGAATTTGAGAACTGAATGAACTACACTGAGTTTTTAATCATCTATAAAATAACAGCACTTTCCTTGTAGGTTTGTTGTGAAGATTAATGAAATAATATATATGTGTAAAAAAAATTTCCCCTGTGCACAGAGTAGGTGCTCAAAGCAGGACTGTTCCTTTGCTTCCCTGTCTTTGGGGACCCACCATTTAAGGACCCACCCGACCACCACAGGTGCCACTGAGAAGTGAAATTAGCCAAAAATAGAAAACCAAGGACCTGAGCCATCCACGAATTCCATCACAAGTCCCTGAACAATCAAAACTAGTTGGCACATTACAATTAATCGTCTCTTCTCTCTAGATGTCCCTTGATGGCAGGAAAAGTTATCTCCAGCTTCACTTTCCTCCCCATCCCAGATCGAGAGCAGCCAGAGGGACTGTAAATCCATTCCTAACATTTTCAGTTGTTTGAGTTATGTTCTACCAGAATTAAGAAGGTGACTTTAAAAACATGAAGGAGAAATAAAGGTTGCACTTCCCAGAGCCGAGTACAGGTGTAAAATGAAACTGAACTTTTAATATGAGGCAGCTCCAGAGGAGATAGGACTAGGGATATTTTTATAGAATACTTGCATTGTGGGTATTTTTTTTTTAAATCCAAGCTTCAACTTGCATGACACTGAGGCATAAGTCTACCACTTAATGACATTTATAACTCTGTAACAATACGTATTGTATAAATTACTGCTGAGGCTTAACATTTCTGATTATGATATATAGAATAAAGTGATGTCATAAAGGCGAAGTTTGTAAGTTATGATCTGTCCTGTTGCTTTAAATAAGAGGATTTCTGGAGACAATTGCCTTGATGAATATAAACTCAAATGAACCTTGAATCTCTTCAATTATTCTTATTTAGAATTCATTTTCCTTTGAACTTTCATTTAACTCAAAGCACAATCGTTCCATTATAAATCAAATGCGAGCTTGTCTTCCCTGCAATAACAAGTGTGCTTTAAATAATGAAGCAACACCTATGATCATAAAAGATAATGTTTCAATGCACCAAAATACAAAAGGTAAAGAGATTTATTATCCCAGTTCAGTGTCGAGAGTTGAATATTTTCGTAGAAACAGATATCTCTATTCCACACAACATTTTCGTTTGATTTTTTAGTGTATTTCCTGAGAAGAAATTCACGTTTTTAAATCTGGGGTGTCTCAGTACAAATGAAAAAAATCCAAGACTCAACGCCTAGGCTGGTAGTGACTGAGAAGCTCAGATCTCTCCTTGTTCAGTTTCGCAAGGCTAATGAATGGGGAAAAAATCCCTCACCTCCCTGGGCCTCTTGTCCACTGCAAAATGGCCAAGGCTGTATCATCCCAATTCATCCCAAGCTCCAAAGACTGCAAGTCCTTCCTTTTGCACAGAATTATAGTGAGAAACAATTAAGCTGATGGATGTGCATATGCTTTAAATGGCATGAAAATGCTATACATCTCTCTTGCTGGCTTTCACTCTGCATTTCGTTTATAGCTCTACACATCCATTCTGTCAACTACGCTATCCAAAATAATATAGAAAAATCCCAGGGCGTCTCCAAGCTATTACAGATAAAACAGGACTGTAAAGAGGATTTTCTGGAGTTCCTGTAAGGAATTCTCTTGAAGGGGATCTAAATCCCACATAATAGGTCAAGTGGCCAAACCACCCCAGACAAGAGCCAAACTTCCCCATGGACAATCTCTCCAGCAGACAGGACCCAAAGAGCTGAACAGGTAGGCTGAGCATTTGGGAAGCTCTCTTCCTGTTATCTCTTCACGCATTCCATCTTCAAAGCACTGTGACCTGTCTTCAATACACCCTCGGGTGCGGGATTTACATTTTTAATATTGGCATTTATGACGTGGTGCTTCTTCCTGGCTAATTGGTATCAGAGCAAAATGTTTGCCTCACTCCTGAAATAAATCTCTTCAAGAGCTTCAATCGCACATTCTTTTGTTCTATCCCTCATTTGAAACGGGCTCCATAAAGCCGCCAGACCACGCTACATAATCTTTCGCCTCTCACGTTTTTAAATCTGGGGGTTTATGCTTTAATGGCTTTGATGTGCTTACTATTCAGCCTGTTACTTAAACCACGTTCTTCCCCGTCCAATACCCGCCTCTCCCTCAGCCTCTACCCTCTGAGGCTGAAAGGATTTATTTATCATCCAGAACGTTTCCCTAATTTTGGAAACATATGTTTCGAAATTGCATTCCAATATCTCATACTATGTTCTTTGTCTTGCATCTGTTCTATAAAAACAAACAAAACACACATAATTATACACCAATGGCTGCAAAGTCTACATTTTCCACAAGAGTTGGTTCTTCCACAACAGTCACCAAAAAATGGCTCTCACCCCTTCCGTGGATGTCATCTGAAATACATTTTTGTGTTAATTAGAGATGATCACTATTAATAGCAAACTTCTACAACATCGCCGTGTGACACTTTCACGACTCCTTCCCAAGTTCATTTCGATTTTACAAGATAATCTCTTTATGGAAAATGAGCTATCATCAAAAATTCTGAAGATAATATTCAACATTGCACAGACAACAGTTCAGTAGTCTTTCATTCTCCTAGTTGGATGGACTACATTAAATGAATAAGCTTTTAAAAAATCCACTTCTCTCCCTGTTAATATCCTAGTGGAAACATGGTGAGTCAATGCACAACAACAACAAAAAAAAAAAATCCAAAACAGAAATTGGAAAAATAAAACTGCAAGAAATAGAAAAATAATTGGCCAAACATATTCCCTTTTTCTTTTTTCCATACCAGGAATAATGGATCCCAGGAGCACTTAACCATTGAGCTGAGCTGAGCCACATCCCCAGCCCTTCTTCTTCTTTTTTTTTTGTTTTTTTTTTTTTTGTTTTGTTTTGTTTTTGTTTGTTTGTTTGTTTTTGAGACAGGGTCTTGCTAAGTTGCTCAGGGCCTCACTAAGTTGCTGAGACTGGCTTTGAATTGGCGACCCTCCTGCCTCAGCCACCTGAGCCACTGGGATTACAGGTGTGCACCACCACACCAGCATATTCCTTTTTTTAAATAACTACTCTGACCACTTACCACCTCTCTGCTGCTCAGAACTCTCTCATACCACACAAATACCCTCCTTTTCTCCCTCCCTTCCTCCATCTCTCTCTCTTCACACACATACCCACACACATATACACCATTTAAACATAAAAACCCAATAATTTTAAATCTACTGATTTCCTATATTTTTTATATCAAAACAGCAAAATTAGATCAATCAACATTGAAAAAGTCCCTCAAACCTGTGAACCACTATTCATCCTATCTATTAAAAATAAAATTTCACCATTGAAATAAATTTCCTCATATGTCTGCCCTTGTTACCATGATCCTTATAAGCTTAGGATTTTGGAACTGCTCAGAGAGGCCAGTCTGATGTGTGCAGCGGTGTGTGCTGGTAAATATTTGACAACCAGCTTGAAGCGAGTGGGGGAAACTGATTTTTAGCATCTGCAAACTTCCTTATCTGTTATGGCCAATTTCAAGCTACAAAGTGATTTTACTGAGTGGCAGAGTTGAGGGTATCTATAGTCAATCTATGCACAATCGACTCTCATAAAGTGGTACAAACTAATTCTACCGTATCAACAGGTGCCTGTGACTCAGAGCTTTTAAAATGTCCCCAACACCTTTGACATATGGCAGCAGTTCTAGAGGTAACTCCTAAACTTTTCTGCTGACCAGTCTGTTTCTAGAATAGTTTTCAGACATGGTTGTCAATTTCTGAGCTAAAGAGCAGTCAGGATCATCGTGGGTGGAGAGACCAGTACTAGTTAACATGTCCACTCAACACACACACACACACACACACACACACACACGACCCATGTAAATACTGGCCTCCAGGTGATCCCGTCTCAACATGAATTCAACAAAACACGAATATGATTCCAGAAGTTTTTAAAAGCCCTAACAATCTTGGGATTTTCTTATATTTATGCAAGTGCTTCACCCCAAAAATCCTCCCAACCAGCCCTCCTTAGTTATCTCATCCTGTTTCCAATGTTTGACAATTGCTAATGGCTAAAGACACACACACACACACACACACACACACACACACACTTTCTCCCTCTTTTTCTCTCCCACCTGCACATCCTCCCCCCTGCCTTTCCCATCCCATCTTTCTCCCCGCCCCCCACTTTTACACACACATACACATGGGCACATATATACACTAATTAACACTGTTGACTAGTACTCATACTCACTGGCTCCTCATAACCTAAGAAAGAATACCATGACTCTCTGTTGGGGTCACCAACACCCCAGAAGAGTAGATTCCTGTTTGGAAATGTGAACCGGCTGGGAAAATCAAAAGTCTGAAAATAATCAATAAGGAACAGAATACAACAGACAGAAAATAGTTTTAAAAGCAGGGTGACTGAACACGGGGCCCAAATCCTTTATTTAAGGAAAAATCAAAAGGTTTCAGTGTGGCAGGCTTCTTAAGGCAAACAGGATAAGAATGGGGAAAACAAGTTGTTTGGGACGTGGCAGGTTACGCCCATCTCCTGGACGCTAGGGCTGTGAGCTAAGGCAGGGCACCAGCATGATCTGGGCTTTCTTGAACCAGGGAATTTCACCCAGGAGTTCCCAGAAAAGTAGCCTGCCTGCCTTATGATGGCTCAAACAAACCCATAATTTATACACGGCTTCCAACAACTCTCATAGTGTCTTCTGAGAGAGGCCCATAAGTTGGTAAATTTTTTTTCTGTAAAAGGACAGATAATAAATATTTTAGGCTTTGCAGGCCATATATCGTCTCTGTCATGTCATCTTAGCTTTCTTTTTTAAGCCATTTGTAACCTGTGAGCTAAAGCAAACCACAGACTGGATTTGGCCCCCAGGCCATAGTTCACTAACCCTGTGCTAAACCAAAAGAGAAAGCCCCATTTTAAATGCCGTATATTATTATTTAACCATACAGGAATTCAGAAAGACACACATGCATCAATTCACACATTCCCTTGGCAGACATTCAGTTATCACTTATTAAGTGCCAGGAGCCCTGCTGGAAGCCACCTCTGCAAAGATGGTGAAATGCTCAATCTTGGGCTGGGGACATAGCTCAGTGGTAAAGCACTTGCATAGCATGAGGCCCTGGATTCCAACCCCAGTTCAAAAAAATGGGAGAAAGAAATGCTCATTCTTGGTTGCTCATAGCCTGATAGCAAGATAACCACAGCAAGCATCATGATGACTAGTGCCTTGGAGGAGGAAGGAATCAGCTTCTGTTAGGGGATGGTGATTGAGAATCCAAAGAGGAAAAGCTGGTAGAGCTCTACCCTGAAGGCGATGAGGAATTCATTCAGTAGACAAAGGTATGAGAGGGCAAGGAGGAATCCTGCACTTGTGTAAATCTTTTTTTTTTTTAAGAGAGAGAGAGAGAGAGAGAATTTTAATATTTATTTTTTTAGTTTTCAGCGGACACAACATCTTTGTTTGTATGTGGTGCTGAGGATCGGACCCGGGCCGCACACATGCCAGGCCAGTGCGCTACCGATTGAGCCTTTTCCCCAGCCCTTGTGTAAATCTTTATAAGAAAATCCGAATTACAGGTTACACAGGAGGCTGAGGCAGGAGGATTGCAAGTTGGAGGACAGTCTCAGCAATTTAGTGAAACTCTGCATCAAAATAAAAAATAAAAAGGGCTGGGGTTGGAGCTCAGTGATTGAGTGACCCTAGGTTCCATTCCCATTGCCACAAAAAAAAAGAAAAAAGAGGGCAAGGAGGTATCCAGGAAACTGCAGTGTCTGGGATCAGAGGAGGCCCAGGCAGTCAGCAACAACCAGGTCAGGGAGAAAGGACCAAGAACACAGCCTGAGGCCCTGGGACTTTAATCCTGTAGGCCTCTGGTTTTCAAATTTTTATACACACACACACACACACGTGTGTGTCCTCAGGGGAAATCTTAGAGTCTTGTGTATAAAACTAACCCAGTGGAGGATGGAGGGGTGAGGAGAGCCCAGAGTACCACTCTCCTGTGGGCCTCCTTCACATGATACCTGGGAGCTTCCTGGTATCACAGAGGGAGAGCCATGGCTCCTAGCCCTGGGCAGCAAGCTGAGGGGCCCAGAGAAACCCTGCATAATGGCTCCACTTCAACGAATTCTTCTGAAGTCAATAAATTCCATAATTAATCTACTTTTATCTTGAACAGACATCTTGTTCTTCCAGCACCTCTCCCTCTGCTGGGCCGCAGGCTTGTCCCACCACGACGGCGCACTATCTTGTCTCACTGCAAAAGTTTCCTGAGCATGTTTCTTCCCCACCTAGATGAATTGTCCTGAGGACAGGGAATGCATCTTGCTTCTCTTCTATCTCCAACAGGCCACACCAGGCCAGGATCCTGAGACTCTAAGATCCTAAGATCCTGAGACTCACCAATGGATGAAAGTATTTTCACACAGATTAAGATCAGTAACATAGCCGAGCACAGCACCATGCATCTGTGGTCTCAGCTATTCAGAAGCCTGAGGCTAGAGGATCACTGGGATCCAGAAGTTCAATGCTAGTTTGGGCATCTTAGAGAGATCCCATCTCAAAAATCAATCAATCAATGATTGCAGCAGAAGCACCACTAAATATCTATGGCAAGCATTAAATTAGTGAAAGTGGGATATTTAGTGGAGAGGTATTTTTGTGTTTCAAGAATAAGTTTGATTTGGACAAATTTCTCAGTCCAGGAAACATTACTGTTTGGGGTTCATAGGCAACTCTCTTGTCTTTAATTTCCCTCTTTTCCCCGTCCCTCAGCCCAATTTCTCCCTCTACAACTGACAATCTTTTGTCATATTTTATACATATACATCTTTGTTGTCTTGTCTTATATTTTAATGTATAGAAATTGTGTATTCCCACGATAGATATCATTCTCTCTCCCTGTTTTTAACTCACATGAAAATCTATCCATCTTGCCAAATATGCGAGTTTATTTCTCCTAATATTACAAACTATTTCAACATCCGTGTCCACTCTATTTGCATATCCAGCACCCCAACGAAAATGACAGAAGATTTTCAACTCCCCAATTCCACAAGCAATACCCTGAGGGACACCCTCATCTGTCCCAAACAAATCTGTGTGGGAAATTCTGTGGCATGTGTTCCCAGGAAAAGAAAACTTTGAGTCACATAGTGTGAGTTTGACCAAGTACTGCCAGGGTGCTCTCTAGAGGGGCTGTGCCTGTCCCCTCCCCCACCAGCAATGCCAGAGGTCTTCTGAAACTCACATCCCCACCATCACTGAGCACTACCCAGTGGCATGTGCTAGAATTTGTCCCCCAGAAAAGATATGTTGGACTCCTAAATCCCAGGAGCTCAGAATGTGACCATTTTTGGATATAGGGTCTTTTCAGATGTGGTCAAGTTAAGATGAGGCCATTAGGGAGGGCCCTAAACTAATAGGACTTGTGTCCTTAAAAGAAGGGGAAATTTGGACACAGGCCAGAGATTGGGGTGGTGCATCTGCAAATCAAGGAGTGCCAAAGACATCCAGGAAACCACCAGAAGCCAGGAGAGGTGCCTACAACGGATTCTCCCTCACAGTCTTCAAAGGAACCAATGTGCCAGTGGCTTGATTTTGAATTTCTAATTTCCAAAACCATGTCAATAAATTTCTGTCATTTAAGCCACCTAGTTTTTGATTCTTTGTTACAGCCATCCTAAAAAAAATATATAATTTACTCTACTTTGCAAGTTCTGCCAAGCTGGTGGACAAAACATATCTTTTTCTTTTTCTTTTTCTACTTTCTAATAGGTTGGCTTGTCTTCGTATGCTTTTTAGTCACATAGGTCCCTGTAAACTGCCAATTTCTGCCCTTTGATCATTTTTTCATAGAGGTTCCTGTCTTATTGTTGATTTGCAACAGTTTCTTGTAAATTCTAAATATCAGTCTCTCAGAGTTTCATATTTTACATACATCTTCTCCCAAACTAGTATCTGCCTCGTTTGTCAATTTCCCATTGAACAAAATCACCTAACTGGTATTTAATCAAAATCATCATTTTTTTTCATTTATGATTTATACATTTGCGGTTTTGCTTAAGAAATCCTTCCCTACTCATATGTTGCACAGATATTCTCCTTCGTAAGACTCCATGATCTGCATTATCTTTAACATTTAGCATCAACCTATGTTTATGGTGTGACACACAGAACCGTTTAAAACAAACCACAGTGTAACAAAGCACCCCAAAATGGACTGGCTTAAAACAATTGTTTTGCTCATTTATCTACAGTGTCAGCAGAGATCAGCAAGAATGGCTCATCTTTGTGACATGGACAGTCAGCTGAGATGATTCAACAGGGGCTGGAATCTACTTCCACGATGGCTCGCTTAGATGGCGGATGATTTGATCCTGACTGTCAGCTGGGGACTCAGCCAAGGATGAGGACTGGGGAACTTCAGCATCTTTCCATGTGGACCCCTTCACATGGTGCTGGGCTTCCTCCCATTGTGATGGCCGAGTACCAAGAAAAACCAAGTCAAAGGTTTTTATCACTTATTACAACCTTTATACGATGCCCTGATAAGGCTGTATCAGCTCCAGATGCTGCTTCAGAAATCACTTAACATGATCTCTTCTGCAGTCACAAACCTGCCCAGCGTCAAGGCCAGGGAACACACAGCCCCCCTCCTCAATAGGGAAAGTGAAAATCACTTTGTAAGAAGCCCATGTGGGAGGGAAAATAATGCTGCCATCATCTTTGGAAATAGAACGTGCCACAGGATCCAACTTTCTTAGTAGGTCATCTTTATATTGATTAAATTACACATATGGGCTGGGGATGTGGCTCAATCGGTGGCGCGCTCGCCTGGCATGCGTGCAGCCCGGGTTCGATCCTCAGCACCACATACAAACAAATATGTTGTGTCTGCCGAAAACTAAAAATAAATATTAAAATTCTCTCTCTCTCTCTCTCTCTCTCTCTCTCTCTCTCAAAAAAAAAAAATTACATATATATGCGGGCTATCATATGAATGCTCCACGTTAACACTGTTCTAGTTGTCTGTATCTTACCACACCCAGATATTAAGGTGTATGTCTTACTATCTTAATATTAATATTTGAATGTGTCTTAATATTTGTTCTCCTCTTTCAAGCTTATTTGTCATTCATGAACCTTTAATCTGCCATATAACTTTTAAAATATATCCATCAAGCTCCTAAAAAAATTACTACTGAAATTTTGTTACAATTTCCTTGACTTTATAGTTAATTTGGGGAGAATTGACATAATCTTATATTGTCACCCAACTCAAATACATAGAAACTATTCCAACCATTTATTGAGAATTTTTCATATTTTTTAAGAACTCTAGTAATTCTTCTATAGAGGTTTTGTCTATTTTTTCAGTCCCTAAATAGCTTATATTTTTCTACATAGATGATCATGTTGTCTGCAAATAATGACAGTGTCATCCTTCCCCTCTCATCCACCCCCCTGTTCCTTTTCTTTTTTATAGTATTGGTCAGGAAGTCCTGCGCTGTGTTCACAGGCTCTCTCTGGTTCTCAGGTAGAAAAATCAGCCCAGTGACTCAATATTGCTTCCTGATTTGCTCCAAGCCCCAGACACCTGGGTCACTCCACTCAAACTCCTTTATTCACCTGGAAACATTTACCACACGAATTAGGTGCCATCTCATTTTGTGAGAATTCCTGTTCTCCTCAGACAGTATATGCTGTATGAAGCATGTTTTTCTGAACAAGAAGAACTAATGCCCATGCCCCACTCCTCTACCTGGAGTCTTCCACGTAGCTTAAATGTTAAGAATTTAAGAACACCAAGGTGAGGCTGGGCACCATGATGGGCACCTGTAATCCCAGCAACTTGGGAGACTGAGGCAGGAAGATAGCAATTCAAAGCCAGCCTCAATGATTTAGCAAGACCTTGTCTCAAAATAAAAAATAAAAAGGGCTGAGGATGTGGCTCCATGGTAAAGTACCCTTGGGTTCAGTCATCCTCCCCCCGAAAAAAAAATGTGATTTTGGTTTAAGCTTGTATACCAACAGTCCAGGCTGTTGGTTGTCACCAGCAAAAATAGCTCTGGCTACACTGATAAGGAAAAGACTTGACAGAGATATTAGGCAGTTCACAGACTCTCTAGGATGGCTGAAGGAAGAGGCTCAGGGACTAGCAGACACCAAAAAAAGCTAAGTCCCAGGAACCACAGCCCCAGCCTCCCTATGGATGAAGATTGCGGAGTCCCTTGAGCCTGTCACCACTGCAAATGACATCATTCCCTGGACACCCAGTGTCCTTGCCATTGCTGCTGTTGCCACCACCCAAAGGATCCCCCACTGTCCCCACACCTTGGATTCACCAGGTGTCATTTCAGAGCCTGAGACAGGGTCACGTGGTTGCTGGAGCACCAGGATCCACATGCGTTCCAGACACCAAGGAGCAGGAGTGGGGATGGCGGGTGTCGGCCTTCTAGACTTCTCCATTGAGAGGCTAGCTTTATCACCCCAAGAATCTCATGACAGGAAATTCCCCAAATGCAGGAAGGGGGTTCTGATGCACTGCAGACGTAAAAAAGACAAAATTCCTTGAGCAGGTTGAGTGCTGAGTGAACTCTGCAAAGTTCTTCTGAGAAAGGCGTGGCCCCCAGAATAATTTGAACCCAATTTGAACCTTATTCTCATTTTAAAGCCGGAGAATAATTTCACATGTGGTTGAAATAAGGATTAAACGAATTGAGACAAGTAGAGGCAAATTATAAATTATAAGGTGCTAGATGGATATTAGTGACTCGACTCATTCCTTTGTTCTTTCTGCAAACTTCCTCCTATTCTTCATCTGGTGCTGGTCCCTCACATAAATCTCACCTTCAGCCTCTCGGCAGACAGTCTTGCCTCTTACTCCACAGGCTCAATAGAATCCATATGAAAGGAACTCTCCCAGTTTCCCATCACCAAATCAACAGCCTGTCCACCATCCACTTCCTCCTGTCCACCTTCACTGTTGCTTCCACTGGGACACCTCCACTCCCCAATCAGGGCCAACCCTGCCTTGGAGAACCAGCTCCCACCTTTCCTGCCTTCTCCAGAATCTTCCATGATCAGCTACCCACTCTGCGCCCTGTGTCTCTCTATCTTCTGGTCTCTGCTCTATCCTTGCATCCTAAGATGCCCTTAAGGAGGTCCATCCTCAGGAGAACCTTATCTTCTCTGACTCCAAAACCAACATTTCCCTTAGCTACTGTCCATTCTTGCTTCTTTCCTTGATGAACATCTCATAAGTTGCCAGCACTTTCTCTCTCTATTCCTCATCTCCATCCCTCTCGGCCTGTTCCAGCCGGACTCACACACACACTCCTGTCTCCGCCAAGCACAACTTTGCCAAGTCTCTGATGCCTTCCATGTTGCTAGGTCCAAGTGATCCCCTCACTTGATCTCTCTTTGACACTGTGATCAACCATTCTCTCGTTCCACAGATGATCTCCTCCCTGACTTCAGGACACCATGCTCTCCGGGCTCACCTCTTATCTCTCTGGATGCTCCTTGCAGTCACCCTCGTCTGTTCCAGTCCTCCCACACCTCAGCACAGCCTTTAGAAGTTGCCTCTCCTTCATCTTTATGCCTCTCACACACCTATCATTAATCCCTGAGTTCCATCCATTCCACTCTGATCTGTGCCCTTCTCCCACCCATGCAGTGCTGCAAAACCTCTTGTAGGTCTGCCTTCAGTCACTTTAATTTTCTGACCCATTCCCAACACAGCAACATGAATTTGTTTGTTTGTTTGTTTAAATATACAAATTACCAAGTTATCTCTTTGCTTAAAATCCTCCAAAAACTTGAAGCCCTTCGGTTCCTCAGGCATGAACTGCCATGGGTTGATGTCCCAGCCCCAGCCTATCCCCTCATACTTCCTGCACAGCCTACCCTCCTGGCTTGCCTGCACCCCAGTTGCATGGTGTTTTCTCACCTCAAGACCTTCACACATGCTATTTCTCCTCCTAGGACCTGAACCCCACTCACACTATACCAGCTATGGGTTGCATGACCTCAGGGGGCTCCATTTGCCCCCACAGATCTGGAATTTCTACAATTATTTATCTTAAATAAGAAATGGATTTTTCTAATTACCAAAGAGTCATCCTATTGGCTGACACCAGGGCTGTGTGAAACACCCCTCCTCTCTTCATCTCTTGGATCTCTTCAGTGTCACATGGAGGGAGAAGCCTTCCCTGACCCTACCAACTAGGTTAGGCCTCCCTGTTAGTCAGTAAGCTCCACACTCGGACTTCATGTTGCCTACCATAATTACAGATATACATGATAGGTATCTATTCATGATGTGACTGTCTCTCTGATGAACTGTGAGTTTCTAAGGGATAATGACAGTGTCTGTGGTCACATTCAAGAGAAATGTTGGGAACAACGTGAGGTCTGTTCTGACAGGTTTACACAGGAAAATGGAGAAAAGAAGCAACAGGAATCAAGTGGTTGGGTCACCACCATTAATGGCTGGTCCTTCAGATTAGCAAATGTAGCACCAGAAGCAGGACAGGTGGTTAAGGAGAGCAGAGGAAAGGAGAGAGTTTGAAAGGGTGAATAGTCTATCCAGAAGAAATGTGTGCTCGGTCCTCGGGTATGCAGGACAAAGTTCCCATCCCAGAGTAGCTTCTTAGGAACTTTCCCAGTCGCCTCCCTGGAACCAAATGGGTATGTGCTCCAGAAGCCTATGAATGGCCCTCTTGCTGAAAATAAAAAGAAGCGGATCAGGAAGAAATGGTTCCATGTGTCAGAGGCAGGAGCAGTGTTCACAGTCAGCTCGGGATTCCCTGTGGCAGGAATCTGCAGGGAAATGATCCATGCCCGACTCGTGTAGTGTTCGGTCTTATCTGATTCCAGCCAAATCTACACCCCATAAACTAGCATAGAAGGATCCCACAATCCACTTCCTTTGCTGGTTCCAATCTCTCCAAACAGGGTAGCCAGGCTCCCAGGGGCCCAGGGACTCCCACCTTGCCAACCTGGCACTTCTGTGGGTCTCAAACCTAAGGGATGGATATTCGCTCATGAAAACTCATCAACATACACCGAGAGCTTTCAAACTCCACTTTGTGGCCACATGACCTATGTCTTCTGCGTGGCTGCCTACTCCTAGACACAGCATCTTCATCTTCCTTGGGGATTTGCAACCCCCGAGGAACGAACAAGACAAAATCAAAGAGAACCTGCCTCCCTAAAGTTAAAAAATATTGTTTGTCAGGGAAGAGTCTATACATTTGTTAAAATTTCACCCAGGTTTTGCAGTTCTCCATTTTTAAGAAGTTCTGCTTCTGGAGCATGATTTTAACTGGCTCTAAGCTTTAAAATATATTTGCGTTATAGATGTATATAATACATATACATGCAATGATTCTGCCATTTGAACTATATAAGACGGCAACCACAAAATTGAAATTCTGTCTTTCAAAGGGTTTTATGTACTCCTCTAACTGAAAACAGCTTCACAATAAAAAGATCCAGTTTTACAAGTGAGCCCAACCCAAAATAGTAACTACGGCCTTAAGGGCTATTATCCCATTGCTATATAAAGGATTTAGGGCATATAAATGTCCATTAACACAACTAAGCATAATAATCTGATTTATAAACCACCCCTTGCCAGGGCCCTTGTGGCACCCTACAATTACACCACCCTAATTAAAGTGTCCTGGAAGCCTAATAGATTCACCCTAAAAGAAACCGCCCAGCAAAGGAATGACCCACCCACCAAAAAACCCTGACAGTAGGGGTTCTTAGACACGGGGGGGGGGGGCACAACAAAGGGGTTTTCAGATGGAAGGAGAGCATTTTAAGTATCTCATTCCCATGCTCAGAGCTTGCCAAAGTACACAGAAGTGAATAATACCCCAAAGCAAAGACTCATCGTGAAGAGGGCTATCTGAGCGTCCATCTCAGGCTTTCCTGTAAATTTGGCATTGGCTTGTTACAGGTGAGCATTCCTGGGCTCTAGGCTTGGGAAATCCAAATGACAGTTTTGACTGGAAGGCAGGGGGAACCATTCTGTACCAGAGAACTGTTTGAGCACAGAAGTTGGAAAATTTCTCAAGACAACCCCAAATTACTCTGTCACCATTTGCAGGGTCTTAGATGTGTGTGCACCGCCAAGAGGGATTCATAGGCTTCTGGAGCACATACCCATCTGTCTTATTGAATCATTGACAGTTTTAGGACTGAATGACACCTCTCAAAATTTGCCCTCTATTCCTCCACATCAGCAGACAAATGAAATTTCCAACAGGCCTAAGAATTTGCTAAACTAAATGTCTTCAAAGTAGGCTCACAGCTGATGTTAGTGAAGACTGAAGACTTCTCCCTGAGTATACTGGGGAGAAAAGCATGCAGCAAAGGAGAGAAGAACATCTACTCATAAACAGACAGGAACATACAATGCTGTGTGTGTCCCACTCATCGTTTGACCCATTGCATTAGTGATGTTTGTTCTCAAAATGCTTCGAGGGCTCAGCCAGGTGGTACTTCCAGGAGGGAGTACATTGGATTTGTTTGTTTGTTTTGTAATGCCTGGGCTTGAAGACCTAATGCATAGTAGGCAAGTGCTCTACCACTGAGCTACAACTACAGCCCCCTAATTTTTAAAATACAAAAAAAAAAAAATTCCAAATAAGTTACAACACTAGTCCTAGAAGTCATTGTCATTATTATTCTAGTGTTTTCTTGCCAGCAATTTTTTTTCTATATATATGTTAAGATAGCAAACTTTCAATTTAGATCATACTCTCTATGTAATTATGTAGTCTGAGGTTTTCATTTATACTACATTATAGTTAATTCTCTGGGCCTTTAAAAGAGTCTTGATAAATAATAAGATGCCTCAATTTTTAAATTACTATTATTTATAATCAGAAAAAAACTATTAGTGATCAACTTGAAGTTTGCTTAGCAAACTTCCAACTAGGATCAAGGGGAGAGAAAATGTGGGATGGAATCCCTTCCCTCAAACATTTTAGTTTCACAGATGAATCTGGAGTTAAAACATCTGTACATATAGAGGAGTTGGGGGAGTACCCCAGTGGTCAAGCATTGCCAAGCAGGCATAAGGCCCTGGGTTCAATCCCCATCAAAAAAAAAAAAGAAAGAAAGAAAAGAAAAGAACCTAATCAATTGAACACAACCGAAAAGAAGAAGAAGAAGAAGAAATGCTGGTCCAAATCAGCATCTCCCTAACCAGGATAACAGCCTTGAGAAACAACACGCACACTCTCGTCCATAGACAGAGTGAGAAATTTACACATGCCTGATTCCCAGTATCAAGAGCCACTTCCTCAAAACAAAGCTTTCTCCACACACCAATACCTGAAATTTTATTGTCAAAGATTAATTTCCTTATTTCATATTCTCTACTCCTCTTACAAAGCAAATGGACCTGGGAATGCCAAGACATGACATTGGATGGCACCCTTCCAGTCTCCCTGTGCCAGTGACAGACATCACTAATCAATCTCAGCACTGCTGCCTTCATAGATAATCTCTGAGCCCTCAGCACAACTCTGCAGGCAGCTACTACCCAGTGAGCAAAATTGAAATGTGAGTAGAAAACTATTTGCCGTTCTTTATTAAAGAGATGATAATAATAAACATATATTTGAACAGGGGTTGAGAGTCTTACAGAGTTCTGTCACATCCATTATCTCATTTGAGCAGATGTTATTTTCTATTTTTTTTTTTTTGTATGCCAAATGAAGGATTGAAGATTTTCACAGATCATTCAATGGTCACTCTTAAGAGGCAGGTCTCAGATTGCAATATGGAACCCCATCCCATACCATTGCTTTCTCAAAGCACTCCCCTGGCACATCAGTATGAAAAAGTTGCCCCTCTCCTGTTCTGAGAGTCAGTTTGGAGAAATTATGTAGACCTTAGAAAACACTGAGGATCAGAAAAGCACATTCCTTAAAAACCCAGGATATCAGAACCCAGAGACTGTGGGCAAAAGAGACACCATAATTTTGCAAAAACCCAGCTCTTTCCCCTGGAGGGACCAGGAAATATATTCACATTCTACCCACAACTGGTATCTGACTGGAATTCCACCAAGAATCCCACTATGAGTTAGACCAGCCGCGCCACAGGAAAGCCCTGCAGTGACTGAGCTGGACTCAGGAGTCTCAGTGCCTTGACTTGACTAATGATTAGAGCTGTTCTGCCTTGTTCGTGCCAGTACCCAAGCAGCCTGCTTCCTCTCTCTAGGCTGGGAAGGAACAGAGCCAACCAGACAGTACTCCCAAGGTCTTCCCCAATTTCCAAACACCCATTGGAAAAGCCACATCCACCAAGCCACTTTCTCCTTTGGTGCTTCCTATTTGACTCTCAGACACCCTGGGGCTGCTCCTTGATCTACAGGTCCTGTGTCTGACTCCATTTATAGGTCTACCAGGGGCCCTCTTGTAGTGTGTGATATGCAATGTGTGCTTATGTGTGTGAACACCCACCGACTCTCCCCCCAATCTAATCCAATCCAATATTGAAAGTGCAATGGTCCTAAAAGTGTTTTAAAACACCAGAATTAGATAGCGTGTTGAATTTGAGGTTAACATACGGATTTTTGACTTTAAAAGGCTAGATTTTCACAACAAACACACGTTGCTATAGAGACAGCATAAGCCTATGTAAACTTTCAGGCATTCATATTCATAGAAACTCCTGAAGCAAGACCAAATGTTGGCCCTAACATTCTTGTTCTTGCCAACTTCCAAATAGTGCACAAATTATGCCAAAATTAAATGGGTGTGACTAATACAAGCTTAGAACATTTTTTTTTTTTAATTTACCTTGAGGGCAGCATTTGTTGATATAGGAGCTGGGTGTGTAAAGCATACTTCCCGCTCTATAAATCCATCTGTTTTATTTACACTTCCTAAAAGACCTGCGTGCACATTTTTTCCATAAATTGTACAACTGCTAGTAATCACGTATCATTTCAATCTGTGCCCCAGTTCGGTTTTAACGTTGTGTCTCTTCCTTTTTTGTTTGTGTTCCATGAAGCACATACTACAAGCAATGCAGCTAAGACTTAACTCTTCTGGTCCCAAATACACACGCCAGGGTTACAAAATAGTCAACCAGTTTCTGCAGAGGCAACACCTCCAAGGTCTGCAAGCCCAGGGTAAATCCTATTACAAGCTCAGAGATGTCAAATTGGTTTCTGCGATTGACCTCCTTTCTTGTGACCCCCTGCCCCAACCTTCCAGGCCCCAATCCCCAATCCCTCATTTCTCTCGCACCAAGGTCAACCTGTATGACGACTGTGCTCAGCCCTGAGTCTACTCTATCTTGTGCTGGATACTTGCTGCTAATTACTGTAGTCACACTTCTTAATTCAACAAGCGGCAGGCGGCTGGCTGCCATCTCCCCCGTGGGATGGGTCACCAGCTATCTCACGCAGGTCACTAAGTCGGCATTTATTTCCTGATAGGAGATGGCGTTACGAGGTAGCTGTTCCAACATGAATGGTAATCAACAATAATTAAAAGTGATACACCCATTCTGACTCATAAGATAGTGATAAAAAATAATCCAAGACGGTTGGGGGAAGGAGGGAAGAAAGAAAGAGAAACTGCTCAACCATGGGGCAGAGGCTTTTCATTTCCCTTTAGAATTGATGGGCCTTTGTTTCCTTTTCATTCACACAGAAAGAGTATGTCCACACAGTGACCACAGAGCAAAGTAGTAAGTTTGGATTTTCCTTAAAAAAAATGTTCCCTCTCCAAGGCTGAACCCCTTTGTGTGATATCAGGGGAGGAGCAGATCAGGGATCAGACCACACATGGAACCCCTGTACCATCAGAGGTCATAACGACTGTTTTGTGTATGATGCCAACCATGGTCAGTCTCCATCACCAGGAATGGTTTGGACACCACAACATGGATTGAGTGTTGCCCACCCAGATTCCCAGCATCCACCTAGGCTTCTGGTAGACCCAGCTCCATACTACTAGTTACCAAGCCTTGCTGGTAAGGAGATACTCAGTCATCCCCACCGCGCCCTATGCACAAGTCAGGTCACATGCCTGCAGATCAAGACTCTGTGCAGCTTTGTTTAATCATGGTCAGAATTTTCCAGATCTATGCCCTCTCCCCACATCTAAAGCCAGATTCTCCAGACCCTGGGACTATGATTCACTTGCCACTAATATAGCAATGAGGTGTTCTCAGCAGAAACTGGAAGGAAGTAGGAGAAACAGAATAGAGATGGGGTGGGAGTGGGGACCAGAACTGGTGTGGTTCCAGGTCAAGCCCAGCCTCAGCCTGATTCCATACAGAGCTCAGGAGCATAAAGTGTCCCATGTCGGCAAGGGGGCCAACCTTTATTCCTCCCACAAAAGCAGTTATTTGCTACTGGCCACCTCAGAACAGATGGAAACACCCAGGTACTTCTGGCTGTCTGTGCCATGACCCATGCAGCTCCTCTGAAGGTAGCCTTGGGTGCCAGCTCAGAAGCAAAGTGAAGCTGGACACACAGAATTGGTAAGGGGTCCTGAGGGCACTGGCAGGATCTATTCCACACCTGGAGAAGTGAACACTGACAGTTTAACCTTAATTTTCTAAAGCAATTCCTAATCTGAAAATCTCAGAGGAGGTAAAAATCAGGGAAGAGATTCTAACTCCTATACTGGAAAACATCACAATGGAAAGTCTAATTATCTGATGTCACATCTGGACCAGGGAGTAAGTGTGTGAGACCTGGACCCCTGCTTATTAGTGCCATATCTTGAAGCACCTATTCAACCTCAAAGTGCCATTTGATACCCCCCTGGGACCTGACCACCATCTAAGCATGATTCTTCAGCTCCTCCTGGGTAGCAAATGTAAGGGACTTCCTCCAGTGCCCAAGACAGCCTCTTGCCCTCTGACTAGCCTGCCTTCCACTTCCTACTTACCTTGGCCATTTCAGGGGAGATAGAGAAATGAAGGGTAAGAATTACAAAGAGGCCATGTTTGCTTCTGAACATGAGCCAGCCTTGATTGACTCCTAGTGTCTACAATGAAAAGGGTTGTCAGGCTGGTAAGAGCATGTGATATTACTGATGCCTACGAAGGTACAGGATGAGGTGGTTAAGGCCATTCCTGCAGGACAGGTGATACCAGAACCTCCTCTACCCTGCCCCGTTTCACATACTTTTTTTTTCCTTTTTTCACAACAGAAAAAGGGAAAAAGTAATGTGAGGGTTTTTTTTTTTAATTACTATTTAGTTTTAGGTGGACACAATATCTTTATTTTACATTTATGCGGTGCTGAGGATCAAACCCATTGCCTCGGGCATGCTAGGCAAGCGCTCTACCTCTGAGCCACAATCCCAGCCCAGTAATGGGTTTTGAAATGTTTACAATATTCAGTATAAAATTTGGAATCAAAAATTCCATAAATATAGGGCACATTGTTTGCCCTAAAGAAGTTAATCTCAAGAAGAACCTAAGACATACAGAGAGAGAGCAATTCTTAACACATACATAATAAACTGGCAAGATAAAACTGAATTTCCTCTGTTCATGTATGAATACACCACCAGTGAAACTCCACAGTACTTACAACCACAAGAATGGGATCCTAATTAGAATAAGCTATACTCCATGTCTGTATAATATGTCAAAATACATTCTATTGTAATGTAATCTAAAAAGAACAAATAAAAATTTTAAAATAAAAAAAATTCAATTTTAAGATGAATTTCCAAATGCTAATCTACATGAATTTCAGGTATCTAAGCACTTATTCTCATGATATGTATAAACTAAGTTCTGTGTGTTTCATGAAGTAAAGAGAAGATTGTTCTAGAAGTATAGGAAGTGGGATTTGAACTGAGCCCCCAGAGAGTACGTTGGATTTGCATAGAAGGAGCAAAAGAAGAAGGACTTTTGAGCTCTGCATGGTGGCGCATGCCTGTAATCCCAGGGACTCCAGAGGCTGAGGCAGAAGGATCTTGAGTTTAAAGTCAGCCTCAGCAACTTAGCAAGGGGCTAAGCAACTCAGTGAGATTCTGTCTCTAAATAAAATACATAAAAGGGCTGGGGATGTGGCTCAGTGGTTGAGTGCCCCTGAGTTCAATCCCTGGTACCAAAAAAAGAAAGAAGAAGAAGGAGGACTTTTGACTCAGTGGGGAGAACAAGAGAAAAAAGAGCCACCATTCTGGGAATGCCCAGTGAAGCCCTTAAAGGTCCCGCTGCAGTGCCACACTCAGAAACAAAGCCATTTCCTCACCTGCCCACATCCCCAGCAGCTGCCAGGGAGGCCCTTTACACAGAGAGCTGCTCACAAAAATATGGTGGAGCTCAATTTGCCAGCTGCTGGTAAAAACCGAGTGTGGAGTTTCAAAGTCCTAGCACAGGGGTCTCCCAGTGCTGCCCAGCCCACACCTGGGAAGCCAGGCCAGGATGTGGCCTCTAGTTAATACCTGAGCATGTCCAAGCGTCCCCCAGGATAAAAATAGAACCTGGGTTTAATACAAAAAAAAAAAAAAAAACTAAACAAAATAAACAGGAAGAAGGGAAAGGAAACAGGGTCTTTTCTGTTTCAAAGAGTAGTAGAAATATCCCCTGCCCTAAAAGCCTAGAGTGACCCCCCATAAACACCCACCAACCTCTCTTGCCATTTTCCAGCAGCGTGCTCATACGTAATGAAATCTCACCAGAGCAAGGATACTAATCAGACCCAGGACCTAAGCACCTGGAAGACTCCTCCTGCCTGCACACCCACGCCCCGCGGCTGCCAGTGCTGTGAGCAAACAGGAGCAGACCCTTAGGGATGGCTCAGCCCTGGACTTGGCCTCCTGATTCCTGCCAGCTCCCAGATTCCCCCAGGGAGTCCTTCTCCCCAGGCTCAGCCAAGCCAAATGCCAGGAACCCCTTCAGCTTCCAGAAGGTTAATATCAGCTCCAAGCATAGACTTGTCCTAAGGTTGGGGGGGAACCGAGAGCAAGTTAAAGCCATCGGCTCCCTGTCATGTGACACTGAACCTGCCAAAACAAAGTATGCCATTTTTAGAGGATTTGGAGGATTTGGTGGAGGGGGAGTGGGGTGGGGTTAAACATTCTGGTTTTTAAGAACAACTTTTCATTCTCTTCAGTCGCAGTGTACACTGATGGGGATTTTGTTTTTCTTTAAAGAAAAAAAAAAAAACAATAAGTGATACCTCTTTTCAAATTGCCCCCAGACTCCTCAAAGATGGCTCTGTTTTCCAGAGGAGGGCCTCTCTGACAGCTGTGGATTAACAACTATAACAGTTCGCAGTTGTGAGGAGCTTTTAACTTTTCAAAGTCTTCCTCCATCCATCATCCCACTTTATCCTCCTGACAGCCTGGTGATGCAGGTGAAACAGGGATTACCCGGGCCAGCCCCTAGTGTAAGCAAAGTAGATTATGTACTCAGGGAATCTAGGGGCCCTGGAAGGGATGAACCGCCTCGGAGAATCCCTCCCAACAAATTGCACCTGAAATGTTCCCTTAACCAAAACAACCCTTCCATTTCACAATGCAGGTGAGGCTTAAGAAGCAAATACCCTTTGGAAAGACAGCTCGTCAACCAGTGTGTGATGGGGACAAAGCACCGGCAAGCCTTTCCCAAGAGCACATTTAATAAGGAAAAGAAATGGGACACCCAAAGGGAACGTAGGGTAATCGTGGAAAACTCGGGTGGCAGTTTACCTGTGGTCGCCCCAATCATTGTTCCTACTTCACAGGTATTAAGACACAAAGAGGTCAAGTCACCCAATCATTCATTCACTCATTCCTTGATTTAAACAATTTTATAGTAGCTCTTGTTATACCAGCAAAGCCTGGAGGTACAAGATAAAGAGTCTGCCTTCAAGCAGGTGGCAGTGGGGTGAAGGGGCAGTAGGAGAATCAGATCAGTATTGGAGATCCTCCCCTCACTCTGGGCAAAAGGGATGGCCTTCTACACTCACTGTCTAAGAAGGGGACAACCCAGTCTAGGACAAATATGGAATTGATTTCAGAATGGGTGTTTTAGACACATAGTAAAGATTTTTTTTTTTTTTGAGAGGCTTTGGGCTGGATGCAGTTGCACACACTTGTAATTCCAATGACTCAGGAGGCTGAGACAGGAGGATAGTGGGTTCAAAGCCAACCTCAGCAATGGCAAGGCGCTAAGCAACTCAGTGAGATCCTGTCACTAAATAAAATACAAAATAGGGCTGGGGATGTGTCTCAGTGGTTGAGTACCCCTGAGTTCAATCCCTGGTACAAAAAGAGAAAGAGAGAGAATTCTAAAATCTTGGAATTCTAAAATCTTGATTTATATATCAAAAGCGATTTCTGTGATCCCAGTGGCTGGGGAGGCTGGGGCAGGAGGGTCTAAGTTCAAAGCCAGCCTTAGCAATGTAGTGAGGCCCTAAGCAACTCAATGAGACCCTGTCTCTAAATAAAAGATAAAAAGAGCTGGGGATGGAGTTCATCAGTTAAGTACCCCTGGGTTCAATCCCCAGTACTAAATTTTTTTTAATAAAAAGCAACTTCTGGACATCATAAATAATAGAGTCATAAATAATAGAGCAGGGAAGAAAGCATGAAACTGGAAGTCTTCCTCATGCCAGGAAGAGAGGCCATCCCACCAGTCTTTCAGAGCAGACAAGTTCCTGGTGATCCGATCACACCAGAACACTGACCTCAAGGGGTTTGAGTGACCAGAAACCCTCATTCACAGTCCTTCAAATATTCACAGTCCTTCAAATTCTGATCACGTGTCATTTAGTGGTAGTACTAGTGATTTAAATATTTTTCTCCATACATTCAGTGGAAATTGTGATATGGGTCTTTATAAATGACACATTGTCTATAGTTGATTTTGTGTTTGATTTTGTGCATGCCTTGACCTAATTGATTCCAAATATGATGAGATTAGAATTTGCAATTGACCATTTTGTTAACTGTAGGGAAAAAAGACCCCACCCATGACATAGAATTGCTATCACAACCATTCTTGGCTAAAGGCCAAATCTATGGGTCTGCCCCAATCTTGGACATTCAGTCTCTAAAACTGTAAGTCTCTAAAACTCTTTTCTTTAAAAACTCTTTTCTTTAAAAGTAGCCAGTCTCTGGTATCTTGTTATAGTGCTTAAAAAAAATGGACCAAAATATAACCAGAAATAGGATTGCTGGTTCATATGGTAGTTCCCTTTTCAATATTTTGAAGAACTACCACCCTGTCTTTCATAGTGATTGTATTATTTTACAGTCCCACTAACAGTACAAAAAAGGACTTCTCAACAGCCCCACAAACACCAACACTTCTTTTCTTCTTTTTTGGATGGTAGCCATGCCAAAGGTTATAAGGGGATATCTCATTGTGAGTTTGACTTCTTTTCTCTGATGATGCATGGTATTGAGCATCTTTTTGTATGCTTATTGATCATTTGCAACTCAGTAACCTTTTTTTTTTCCCTCACTCAACCACTGAGCCACATCCCCAGCCCTATTTTGTATTTTATTTAGAGACAGGGTCTCACTGAGTTGCTTAGTGCCTCACCAAAGCTGAGGCTGGCTTTGAACTCGTGATCCTGCTGCCCTCAACCTCCAGAGCTGCTGGGATTACAGGCATGTGCCACCGTGCCCGGCAACTCAGTGACCATTTTTTAAAGCATTATTTTCAAAGCTCTGAAATCTATTTTCCTGTTTGGGGGGCAGATGTCAGTTACCATCTTTCAAGTTGAATGTCCCCATGAAAAAAAGGCAGTTTCTCCTTTTCACTTTAACATATGATCAAAGCAGAATGTTTCAACCACATCACAGTTGATATCTTGGGTCAGGCAGTTCTTTGCTTTGGGGAATACCCTTGCATCCCAAAATGCGAAAATCCGGCCTCTGGGTGCCTGCAGCACTCCCTACTCCACTTGAAATAACAAACAACATCTCCAAACATTTCCAAATGTCTCCTAGGGGTGGCGGATAGTGCTCCTGCTTGAGAACCACTGGATTACAGTTTGCAAACTAGCATGTTTAAGTCAGCCGACATAATCATGTTAAATCTTTGAATCAGCATTAAATGTTTTGGAGATAACCCGGCTTCCCTTGAGAACGTAGAGGATCAGGCCATCCTGTGCCTGTATTGCCCCGTGGCAAAAATTGGCTGGGCCGAGTAGCTATTGCTTCACCCAAGTTTGAGTTCCTGCTCTTAATAGAATCCATAAAACAAGACCTGTTCGAATGCTAGCTAGATAAAGCTGCTTCTAATGTTTCAAGTGAAATAATTTTGATTTGCCTGACTTGTCCTACCTGTACGTGATTATGTGAAATCTCAGACCACCTGACTAAAACTATTTGATCTCTCTCTCTCTCTCTCTCTCTCTCTCTCTCTCTCTCTCACACACACACACACACACACACACACACACACACACAAGAGGCAACACAGGTTACAGGGAAAAAGTACTGGACTCAAAGTCAGAATAACGAGGTTCTAATCCTAAGCCTACGACCTTCATTGCAAGCCTACTATATGAGAGATTTCAAGCTCGGGGCCAGACTTAATCTGGGCTCCATCTTCTTTATCTAACCCAACTCTCTACTGAACACATGAGTTCTAAGAGCTGTTTACACTCTAAACATCTGTGATCCACACATGCATGAACATAACTCAGTAAAACCCTGCTGCTCCGTAATAACTGAGACAGGGATAGAGAAAGAGGAACAGAGTAGATTAGTAGACAGACTAGAAAAATTTTTTAAATCTTTATATTTTTTTCACATTTATGCAATTATGCACACTAGTCTGTGGTAGACACTGAGCAGTGTAGCACACAGGGGTTATATACCACCCAGATCTCCCAGATAGGCAGGACCTACTACTGCCCACCTATGGAGAATGCACACTTCCAGGTCTGCCTCAGCTGCAGAGAGCTGCCTTGCCCTGTTTGAATGCTAACTAGATAAAGCTGCTTCCAAGCTGCCCACATCTGATGAGTAGGTTCATGGGTATTAAGTCCTGGCCATTGCTATGCAAAGAACAGATGGGCAGTACTCGCCCCAGAACTCTCCACACATCACCCAGAGCCTTATCTCACCTGCAGTACAATTCAACTTCTTCCTCTGCCCAATCCTGCCTCCTCCCTTTTCCCTTCACTGGAATTGAACCCTAATAACATTTTGTACCCCAAACTTTGTCTCGGCATATTCTTCTGAAGAGCACACACTTCAGCAGTTCACTATTTTGGATAACTGCCACGTCCGGCTAACGGAGCTGAGTCCAGCGAGGGACGGCGGGGTTAAAAAATACACAGGACTGCCACAGTCTGGCTGGGCACAATCAGGAGCCACTTGTCAAAAGAAACTAACTTTATTTTTAGAACTACACACGCCAAACAAAACAGCCTCTCAGGAAAAACCCTCAGAGCCTCAACTGCCACCACCGGCTTTTTTCAAGCCTCTCTCTCCAACACAAGCTTCTCTCCACCTCCCACAATCCTCCTGCTCTTGAGGCCGATTGGCTGGGTCACATGGGCGGAGCCAAAAAAGTCCCCCAATGAGCAGCTCCGTGGTCTGAAAGGGCAGGGAAACAGCCCAATGAGCATCACCGCAGAGGAGCCAATCAGCTAGATGTTGCTGGGGCCGCTGTGAGCCAATCATCAGCCAGCAGCTGGAAGTTTGCTGGCAGCTGGAAGTTTGCTGGGGCCCCTTTGGCTGTGGCTCTCAACACAGGACACCAAGGTTCTTCATCCAGGAGGGAGCGTGTGCGCGCTTTATTGCCAGATTTGTTCCCCTTATAAATCTTTTTAACAGCTGCGGGAAATCACTCAAAAGTGAGGAGGGAAGAGTAATAACTGCGTCCTTGGGTTACCATGACGTCACCGTCCCCTATCAGGAGGCTCGAACAGGTCAAGATGTTCCCGAGAGACACATATGCGTGAGGCAGATAAACAGGGAACCGCAAGCCCGTGTCACGGCCTTGTGAGCTGGCCACATTGACATGCATAACAAAGAACTGGGGGTTGAGTCCCCAGGGGCCAGGGTGGGCCTGCTACCAGCAAGTCCCCCTTTTTTGTTTTTTGCATGTCAATGGGAATCAAGTAGCCCCTGTCTTAGGTCGTCCACCGCCCCTGCACTGCTTACCCGTCTCTGGGGAGGCCCCATTCCCCTGGCTTAGGTTGCAATGCAAGCGTGGAAGTTGCCCGTCACTGGGTACTACAAGATCAGCTCTTGTCCTACGTAAACGGACACTTTTCAGTTAGGATGTCATGGCCAGCAGGACACAACTGCAGATCCCAGTCATCATCTTTGCCAGTGGGATAGCTATGACCAGGGAGCTTTCTGAACGTAAGGGTCTGGGATGACGGCACCAAGTCGGCAGGGTAATTAGGGACCTGGGCAAAAGCAGGCATACATAGGAGGGCTCGGGTATTGGCTCCTGTCCAGTTACATCTCATCTCCGGATGGGTCCTAAGTACACCTCGTGGGCGGAGTCGTCCATCTCCAGGCGTTGGTAGTGAACCTGTATTGGCGACTTGACCCTGGCACCCAGCCAACTGAAGATAGGAGTCAATTTCCCCCTGAAGTCCCAGGGTCGTTGCTCCTTCCCGAGTCTGCGTCTACCGGTCTCGTGCAGCATTCGGGGACCCAAATGGGTTTTTCCGTCCCTGGAGGGAAGACACATACAGCTCCTCTCACTCTAGCCAAGAGTG
The DNA here is from genome assembly GCF_047511675.1 of Marmota flaviventris. Lineage (NCBI taxonomy): Eukaryota > Metazoa > Chordata > Mammalia > Rodentia > Sciuridae > Marmota > Marmota flaviventris. The sequence continues at coordinate 53,753,175 of NC_092511.1, read as the reverse complement.
GAGCAGGGGGTTGCCACTTCCCTGTAGCCAGATCCTTCCATCTTATCTGTGCTTTTTGTATGGTGGGAGGGGAAAAGTGCCACTGCGCCGCTGTACGGCCTTCGGCGTCAGTGAGCAAAAAATTTAAAGTGAATAGAGTTATGCTTAGGAGTGCTTGTGGTCCCTGACAATTCTGGTATATCTCCCCCTCTTTTGTTTTTTGCAAATAGGTTTTAAGATGTTGATGGGCCCGTTCAACAATGGCCTGTCCTTGGGGGTTATATGGGATTCCTGTTTTGTGTATAATATCCCACTGTGAGCAAAATTTTTGGAAGGTTTGACTAATATAAGCTGGGCCATTATCTGTTTTTATACATCGAGGGGTTCCCATAAAGGAAAAGGTTTTAACATAGTGCTGTATCACGTCCTTAGCCTTTTCTCCTGAATGTAAAGTAGCGGAGATAAAACCAGAGAACGTGTCTATACTGACATGCACAAAAGACAGTTTTCCAAAACTAGGAATATGAGTTACATCAGTTTGCCAGATGTCGTTTTTCTGAAGGCCCCTTGGGTTGACTCCCAGAGAAGGGGAATGGATAAAAGGTGCACAAGTAGGACATAGGGAGACAATTTTTAAAGCTTGATCCCGGGAACATCCTGAGCGGAAGCGCAAAGTTTGTGCGTTTAGGTGAAATTTATTATGAAGTTGTAGGGCCTTATCATACTCAGTTATTGTATATATAAAATTAGTGGCATGTGTGGCAGCATCTGCCATGGCGTTGCCCACCGCCAGAGGACCTGGAAGTCCGGAATGACTTCTAATGTGACCTATGAAGAGGGGGTCTGCCCTAGCCCATATAAGAAGCTGCACTGTTTGTAGTTGATCCATGATAGTGGGTTGTTTTCCAATATAAGGTGCCGTCTCAATCGCCGAGGCGAGCCTGGCGATATAGAGACTGTCTGTGAAAACATTAAGGGGCACCGAGCTATAGGTCTGTAAGGCCAATATGAAGGCTGCAACCTCCACTTTTTGGGCCGAACAATTGGCCACTCTCTTGCGGATGACTTGGGTCCCATCTGAAACGACAGCAAACCCATTTTTGGCCCCGTCAGTGAAGACGGTTTGTGCCCCCGGGAGAGGATCCTTTTTTAGGATCTTTGGGAAAATTATTGGACATGTCTTTAGACTTTCAAGGAGCCTGCTTTTAGGGTAGTGATTGTCAACCTGTCCCATGAAACTACAGAAGAAAAGACACCAGAGATCATGTTCCTGTCTTAATTTAGAAAGAATGTCTTGATTATATGGTAATATGAGAACATCAAAGTTTTTCCCAAACAAGGCATCTCCTAGATATTTTGCTTTCCAAACTAATTGTATTACCAGATCATGGAAAGGTATCAAGACCTGGGAGGGGGATGCAGGTAAGTGAACCCAATAAATAGGACCAGTCTGCCAAAAGACTCCAGTCGGGGTGAGTTTTGACGGCAGAACAATGAATAACAAGGACTGGGAGTAGTCCACCTGCATCACCTGCATCTCTTGTAAGGCTGTCTCTATCAATCTAAGCGCCTTCAAGGCTTCTGGAGTAGGTTTTCGCGGGGAGGTGGGTGAGGGGTCTCCTCTCAAAAGGTCATACAGGGGTTTAAGTTCACCAGTAGGGACATGGAGGGAAGGCCGCAGCCATTGGATTTCCCCCAGAAATGTCTGCCATTGGTGCAGGGTTTTGAGCTGGTTCACCTGAAATTGAGGCCTCTGGGGAGTGATCCCTACCTTGTTAATAGTATATCCTAGGTAGTTATAAGGATACTGAATCTGCACCTTCTCTGGGGCTATAATCAGTCCGGCCCCCTTTAACAGGGACTGGAGGACTTCATAAGACCGGAAAAGTGCTTTCCTATCAGGGCCTGCCAACAATATATCATCCATATAATGGACGAGGTAAAAGTTTCGAAATTGTTGCCTAAAGGGTTGCAGAATTTTTGCTATAAAGTACTGACACATAGTAGGGCTATTGGCCATTCCTTGAGGTAAGACAGTCCATTCAAACCGCTGATAGGGTTCCCTAAAATTTATTGAAGGTAAAGAGAAAGCAAAACGTTTACAATCCTGGGGGGCCAGGGGAATAGAAAAGAAGCAATCTTTTAGGTCCAAAATAATAAGATGCCAATCTTTAGGGATAGCCGAATCTAATATCCCCTTGAAGATTTTATCCTGTATTTTAATGGTTAACTGTGGTCGGGAGTCCAAGTGTGCTACCCAAAAGGTTTGAGGGGTGCCGGTGGAACCAAAACTGCCATTACCCCGGGCTGCCTGTAGGGCACGGCTGGGTAGGGACACCGCCGACAGCAGCAATAATTGTGCTATGCGTTCTCCGGGAGGAATAATAACGATCCCTTGGGTAGCCTCGGCAACAATTTTTAACTCCCCGTGGTAATCACCATCAACCACACCTGTAAGAATTCTGAGCCCTTTATGCAGAGTGCTGCCTCTTCCCAGTATCAGTCCCACAATTCCCTCCGGCAAAGGGCCAAAGGCTCCAGTCGGCAGGGTCTGGGGACCCATCTGCGGAGTCAGTACTGCTCGGGAAGTGGAACTGAGGTCCAATCCTGCACTTCCCGGCGTTCCCCTTGGGAGCTCCCAGATAGAAAGGGGTTGGTCTGAGGAAGATGACGAAGTCGCCCACTCCCCGGGGCACCATTCCGTCCCTGGATTGCCCTGTACACCTTGGCTTCCAGGGCCCGGGGCGGCCCCTGTTCCTGTTTCCCAGCTGTAGTGGGCGTCCCTGAGCATCAAACTTGGAACAGCACTCACTGCTCCAAATTGTTTAATGACCGGCATGGCTTGTTCCAAGTTAGGGAATATCTTTCCCGCTATCTGCATCAATCGGGCTATGAAGTCAGAATAAGGCTCAGAGGGTCCTTGAGCAATTTTTGAAATTTTTGTTTCAGCATTTGAAACAGGTAGAGCCTTCCAGGCCTGAACGGCTGCTGTGGCTATCTGAGCATAGATCCCAGGGTCATAATTAATTTGCTGATTTATGACAGCATATTGTCCCGAGCCTGTTAACATTTCGAGGTTATGCCGTGGGAAGCCGGCGTCCTGATTGACTTGGGCTAGCTCGCGACACCTCTCTTGATTTTCACTTTTCCACAACAAAAAATCCCCTCCAGACAACACAGCCCTGCAAAGCTGTTGCCAAACCAAATCCCAATCATTGTTGTTGAGAAAACCTCCTGTCAGAAACCAAGGACAAGCCTGGGCAATAACTTCAACGAATTCGGTTGCAGTCTTAGTTTTTATTCCTGTTCCTTGTGTATTTAACAGCTCTTTTAGTTCGTTGGCCAGACGAACCTTCGCTGTTGAGTTACCCATGGTACGTACCCTGTCTCTTTAAATTATCTTTAAACCAATCCTCCCCCTTCTACCTTTGGAAGGTGAGCCCCGTCCGCTTACCCCTACTTTCCGGATCTCGGTGCGAACCTCCAGATGTCGAGTCCGGCTAACGGAGCCGAGTCCGGCGAGGGACGGCGGGGTTAAAAAATACACAGGACACCAAGGTTCTTCATCCAGGAGGGAGCGTGTGCGCGCTTTATTGCCAGATTTGTTCCCCCTATATATCTTTTTAACAGCTGCGGGAAATCACTCAAAAGTGAGGAGGGAAGAGTAATAACTGCGTCCTTGGGTTACCATGACGTCACCGTCCCCTATCAGGAGGCTCGAACAGGTCAAGATGTTCCCGAGAGACACATATGCGTGAGGCAGATAAACAGGGAACCGCAAGCCCGTGTCACGGCCTTGTGAGCTGGCCACATTGACATGCATAACAAAGAACTGGGGGTTGAGTCCCCAGGGGCCAGGGCGGGCCTGCTACCAGCAGATAACCACACACATATAAATGAATGTGCGAGCTGGGCACAGTGGCGCACACCTATAGTCCCAGCAAGTTCAGGAGGCTGAGGCAGGAAGATCATGAGTTCAAAGGAAAAAAAAAGCAAAAGCAAGGCTCTAAGCAACTCAGTGAGACCTATCTCTAAATAAAATACAAAACAGGGCTGGGGATGTGGCTCAGTGGTGGAGTACCCTTGAGTTCAATCCCTGGTACCCAAAAAATAAATAAAATGAATGTGCGAGGTTTGTGTCAGCGATTCACTTCTCCCTCATTCGACCCAGGGGTAAATCCTGATTGGGCTGCAGTTCTAAGAAGCCCAGGTGAGCACACTCACTTCACTATTTGATGACTTAGGAAGAGATGGTAACCCAATCCTAGGCAATGATATGTGACAAGAAGTGTGCAGAGGGAGAATTTTCTTCTGCTGGACACAGTCGTGTCTGCTTTGATGTCCAAACTCTGGCAACCACCTTGGTAAAAGAAGAAGGCCCGAAACTCAATGAGAAGGACAAAATAGAAAAAAAAAATGGAAGACCCTTGGGACTTCTTTGAGGTGCCAGTTTTGAAATCCATTCTGGAAATTCAGCCTTCTTATTATGCTAGATGAAAAATTGTTGATATCATTTAAACCATTCTGACCTGGGCTTTCTGCCACTTGCAGTCAAAAGCATCCTACCCTAGGTACAGGCAAATCAAGTAGAGCCTAGAGGAGATTTTTGTAGGGTCTTTTTAATGCGTACATTAAAAATCATGAATACTATTCCATTTTTTTCTATGTGAGGTAATTAAAAATTTGTCAAGAGCAATATAAACGTCTTTAAAACCTCATTTTGCTTATCCTATCTGAAAAAAATTTGCCAAACAGAAACAAATCTCATCCTAATTCCTGTTGATTACTGTTGATTGTCAAATTATTTTAAGTCTAAGGTAACAGCCTTATGTTTAGGGTTTCCTAGCACAATCCACCCAATATCACTGACCCAGCCAGTGTGTCCAAGTTACCAACTGGAAGTCCAGAGGGACCTTGTGGTAGCTCCTAGCTCAGACCTCCAGGGAAGTATTTCTGGGTATAAAGCCAGAATTTACTGAATGATTCCCTAACGACTACATTGAATGGGCTTCTTCTCCAAACAGGGAGTAGCTTGCCCCCAGAGAGGTTCTGTTTCTGCTGTGTTTTCTAAAAATATAACTCGTTAATGACAAGCCATTAAACTTCTTGTGGGTTAACCAAAATCAAAACTCTAAATGGATAGAAATTAAATTTCTGCACCTAAGGCCACGTGTGTGCAGGTCAGAGGGGCAGGTCACTCACTGGTGGGCTGGCTGAGCCAGCAGGGCTCCAGCTCCCCAGCTGGACGTGGGCAATCTGTCTTCTGTCTCCACCAGCTTGTGGCTTCGAGGATTTGGGCTCAGAGACTGTTCCCTATGCCAATTCCCCTTGGCAGGAAAGACACCTTCTGGCATTACCATTGCTATTCCCGTCCTTCAACCCAGCCAACCTCCTCATGTTTTATCTATTTTTATTTGAATTGGTGATCAAGGGATTAACCCAGCTTATACAAATCCCATCTTCCAAAAGCCATTATGGCATAGTTGCTATTGTGATATTTCAGTCTCCAAAATGAATCGAATTGGATTTTAATGATAGTAGACTCCATTAAGCAACACCTGATTGTGTTATTTCCTGGAAATTTCATCTTCATTGTTTTCTCCATCCCTGTTATCCAAAAAACACAGCAGGAGAGCTATCAGGGGCTGCTGCCAACCCATATTGGATTATCCTTGAAATCGTGGTCACATTTTCTTCTGTTTCTAACAAGTAAAATGTCTGTTTCGTTCATTCATTTCATAGGATACCCTCAATACAGTGTCAAGTTCCATTGAAAAAGAAACTTAAAAAATTGTTGTAGGTTACCTAGTATTTATAGGGGACTAAAATTCTTTACAAGAAACTCTTATGGTGGGGGTGTATCATATACATGTCATTTCCTATACTTATTGGAATTTATTTTGAGCAACATTAAAGCACTTTTTTCCTTAGAATGGAAAAGCCAATTTGATTGTATATTTATTTATATAACCCAACTTCTGTCTGTGTGGGTCAAATGAAGAACAAAACAATTACTCAATGGAATCTGTCTGAAGTATCCATTTTTCCTCTGACACCAGCAGACATTAAGCAGTTCACTATCTTGTCTACAAAGAAGTGTGTTTAGGATTTAGCAGAGCCTAGTCCCAGAGGACCACAATGTTTGTCTTGTTCCCACTATAACTCTGGGGTTTGTAATGCCTACTATACAATAGATAATCCGACATATTAATTGGAAGAAAGAGAACAATTAAGAAGTGTCCAGACTGTGGATAAACTACCTTGACAGTGTAGCCAACCAATCTGCTATCCATTTCACCCTGGTAATCAGTACTACCTAAGAAAGGGAAAAATAAGAAAAATGTCCTGCATAAATGGTCAGATGGGTATAAGGGAGAATGGGAGAGATGAGAAAGATAAAAAAGAAATAGTAACTTTGTCTTTCACCCCTAAGTCCTAAATTTCAGTTTTCCCTTTACCAAATAAAATCTTCATGGGTTGGGGTCGTAGCTCAATGGTAGAGCACTTGCTTATCTCGTGTGAAGCCCTGGGTTTGATCCTCAGCACCACATAAAAATAAATAAAATAAAGGTATTGTGTTCATCTACAACTAAAAAAAAAATTTTTAATAAAACATTTATAAAATGAAACCCAATAAATGAGGGGTTTTTTGTTTGTTTGTTTTCATCAGGGATTGAACCTAGGGGCACATTTCTACTGAGCTACATCCCCAGCCCTTTTTATATTTTATTTAGAGACAGGGTCTCCCTGAGTTACTTAGGGTCTCCCTAAGCGGCTGAGGCTGGCTTTGAACTCACAATCCTCATGCAGGCATGAGCCACCATGCCCAGTGCAAGCATTTTCAATTAATGAGAAGCTTTTTACTCTTTCATAGAAACAGTCCAACCACAATTGAATAGAAGACAGCAAAGATTTACACCACCACCATCACCCTCCAAAAGCAACATTTGGGCCATGTCTCAGTGTAGTAGATTTGAACTAATCTGATGCCAGCTGCACTTCTAACAAAGGAATATATTTACTTAGCATCTACTATTTACTATCTTTCCAGTGATACAGAACACAAAAAGTATAGGTTGCAGACTTACTCCTCAATGATCTTACAATCTAGCTGGGAAGATAAGACACATGTGGAAATAAACAAAACCACCACAGTGGTTGATTCAGTAAGACAAAGCATAAAACAGGTAGGTTAAAGGGCAAAAATTAAGTGCTACAATTGAGAAATTTGCATTAAAAATCCCCTTCTTACTGAAGAGAGCAAACCAAAATGCAAAATGTTTTAAAGACAATCCTAAATAATAAATCATATATTTTATTGTAAAAATGATAAATTAAGGGTACTAGCCATGAAAAGAAATTCCCAAATTTCTCACGAAGGGGGATTTTTGACCTTCTGCTATTAAGTATTTCAGAATTTGCTTTTCTGCATTAAGTAACTGTTCATGAATTATTTCTAAACTGAAGGGAATATTTTTAAATATTTAGGGACAAAACCTAATAATTTAGGTTCCTAACCTCCCCCTAAGTCTATTCTTTCTCAGCATTCTTCATGTTAATAGGACATATTGAACTGAATTTGAACAAATGTTTAGCATGGAATATTTGAATAATAACCTTCTCATGTTTTGATAAGTGCTCATTCACATACCATAAGACAAAGCACAACGAGTTGGAAAATAAATGAATTCTGACACATCAAAAGCATTTTCCTTCCTCTGATATTTTATCTGTTTGTGGTCTGGATTTTGAAATACTGGAGAATGTTATCATGAATTCCAAATATAATTATGTGTTTCTAGAAAAGAGACATCATTATTTGATAGCATAAATGGTTCTGGTATGATATCCAATGTCATTTCCCCCACTTGGTTCTCGTAAGTGATCCTAATTGAACACTTGGAGGAGACTCAGGCTCTGTCCACACAGGCAAAATCAGAAATGGCATTAGAGCTATGATAGAACATCCTACTAAAAGATTACTTCTACAGGATAATTGAATCAAAAGCCAGACTTCAAGGTGGGGGACAAGTACTAATCTCATATTCTTCTCCCATAAAGAAAATGACATCACCCCAAAACACAAGAGGTTTGTCTTCTGTAGGTATTTAAAAAAAAAAAAAAAAAAGGATCAGGCTCACATCCTAATCTTGATTTCATTCCAAATGGAAAATAGGCCCAAAGAACTCTGAGTATGGCATCATATCAGGTTAATACCAATTCACTCTTTCAACTACAATATTAATACATGCACACTGGGCAAAATATCACATTCATATAAATATCCCTGGGCACTGGTTTTTGTTTAAACAACTATTCTGCATGGCTACTTACTAGCATCCTAAACAGTCTGTGAATTTTTTTTTATTTACTCACATACATTCTGGCCTCTATGGGGGTAGTACAAACAGCTGGAACACAGGTGTCTCAGAAAGTTGCCATCTGCCTGGGCCTATGACCAGCATACAAATGCTCCTCCTTGAGCTAACCACTCAGAAATAGTAAGAAGGGAAACTCTTCTATACCTGTTCCTGCTTTCCTGAACAGAAACCTCCCCCTCCTTGGGGAATAGCCAATGGCTACCAGCAAAGACCAGTCAAAAAGAGAGTTGAAATAGTTCCTCTCTGAGTTTGTGACAGTCCTCATACATCTCTCTCCATCACTGTGTGTGAGAAATCCTGGACTGGAAGAGAAGGCTAATTGGATCTACTTCCTGATGCAAACTGTCCCTTCCATGGAAGGATATACTCACCTCCTTCCCACACACATGGATTCTAAAACATCAGTGTAACAAAAACTCCACATCCTCTGGGAAGACTGGAATCACACACAATTAGAAATCTTTTACAAGCAATGACAGTACCAAAATGGGAAATAAAATTGAACATGATGCAATCTATATGACTATAGATCAGAGGGTCTTAGGTCCCCATGAACACCCATTTCTGGAACTAGAAGGGTTTCAGGAAAGGTCTCTAGTACCCTGTTTACATAAAGGCCTCTGAGTCTCTTTGGACCTAGATGATTTGGGGATTTACTGTTAGAAGACTAGACATTGAAAAACGAGACACTACATATACACACACAATCATATGCTCATGATGCCTGCCTTTGATAGCCCAAGGGGCAGAGAATCTGGGGATCTGTGTTTAGCTTCTGTGTCCCAGGGTCTGTGGAAGAAACACAGCAGAGAACTGAGTGGAGCACAAAATTCACTTCCCATGCCAAGAGAAGCCCATGTTTTCTCCATGAGGGAAGCTATAGAGAGAGAAGAGGAAAATCCAAAGCAATTAAGAGAAATTAAAATAACCATCACCTTCAAGAAGTCCCTTCCTACTTGGATTAAAGAGAAGAAAACAGAATATGTCATTGAGTCAAAAAAATCACTTTTTTAAAGCAGACATTGGGTCAAAAACAGTTTGGTGACTTTCAGAGCCAATCAAGATGGAGTAAATTAGGGTTGGGGGTATGGGTCAGTAATAAACCGTTTGCCTAGCAGGCATGAGATCCTGGGTTCAATCTGTGCACCAAAAGAAAAAAAAAAGGAATAATTGAATCATCGCCTCCTCTCCCTCTTATTACAATTTAAAATCTTCATGGAACACGAAGGGCAACTACCCAAGGGCTCTGAAAAGTAAACCATAGCAAGAAACTCAGAAAGGGAAGTCCAAGCTTGAAGAACATTCAGTACATATATGAATTTGGTCCATCTTTATCTTTCAGTTGTAACCCAAACTGGCCCAAGTTGTAAAACTGTGAAGCAGGGGTGAATAGCAAAACCCTAAGAGAATCTATTTTCTAGTCAGATAACTGAAAAAAAGACTCAGTTCTGAGAGTGTAGAAAGAAAAGAACCATTTATTTATATTTATATTTGTATTCATCTCTCAGCCCTAAGGCCAGTTTTTGAGCTACACTGCCACCACCACACAGAAATCTAAAGCCCTATCTCTCCCAACTGGAAAAACAGTCCCTGTGGTCCAAAAAATGTGGAGGAAACCCTTGTTATAGTTTGTTCCTCTTTTCTCCCACACTTGAAACTTGAGAGCAGCCCAGGGTTGCAGACTTGCATGAGAGAATGAGGGAGGATGGGTGAATTCTAAAAGAAGCCCATCTTTCTGGCAAGAAGAACAGAAGAGTTTCTGAAAACTGAAGAGTGTGGAGACTAGAGAGCTGGAAAAAGGGATCCCCTAATTCTGTGTCTGAACTAACACAAGTCTGAGCTGCACATGTATGAAACAGACCCAAAGGAGTATGTCAAAGGCTTTGAGAGCTGGCCAAGCCCCAGACTAATCCCTAAGTGGCACAACTTCAGGGAAGACCCAAAAGCATAGTGAAGTGTTGAAAACTGAACCAATAATGCATTCACTGCCCACAGAATGTGGGCTAGAACTCCCATGCTGAACCTAATAGGATTGGCTGCCTGCTTCAAAAATAATAATAATAATCAACATCCCCCATAGAGCTCAGATTCATGCAGCATAATATTCAAAATATCCAGGATTTAATCCAAAATTGTTTGACATAATAAAAATAGGAAAATCTGACCAACTCTCAAGGGAAGAAAACAATCAACAGATGCCAGTCCCATGATAACTCCGGTGTTAGAATTATAAGGTAATAATAGGTGCTATGGCTATGCTATATAACCATACTGTAAAATGAAACACAATTTAAATTAATTATATGATAGACATTCTCAGAATAGAACTATACATTTTTATTTAAAAGACCAAGTAGAGATTTTAGATCTGAAAAACACAGTATTCGAAGTAAAAAATGCATTGAATGAGCTCAATGGCAGAATGGAGATGACATAGGGAAGAATCAATAAATTTTTAGATAGATCAACAGAAATTATTCATTTTAAAGTATAACTAGAAACCAAGACTGGAAAGAAAAAAAATCAAGGAATCAGGAAAATATCCAAAAAAACCTAACAGTCGGTATATTAGGGTCTCAGAAGAAGATGGGGGAAAAAAGATTGATGCAGAAAAAATATATTTGAATAAATAATGGCAGAAATTTTTTCAAATTTTTTGTGGAAAATTATAAGAAAAGGAACATTGAAAGAACATTCTCAAAATGAGGCAAGAAGACCATCATGGAAGCAGAACTTATACACAATTCCAGTTGCTGCCTAGAATGTGAATTTGAGTCACTTCTGCCCTTTGACCACTGCATCTAGAATGACCTATGTGACAAGAAAATGATATTGTACCAGAGGCTCAGGATACATATCATGAGGTTATACTTTATGGATACATCCATTCTGCTTCCACATTTTTTCTTTATCTTCTATTGGTCATGTAGTCCCTGTTCCTTCTCAACATGGAAGCTCCCACTTTTCCTGTCTTCCTCAGAACACTAATCCAGAACTATATGAATCCATGTATCCCAAATTGCAATTCAATTCCTAAGACCTCAAAGTCTTTCTACATTTGTAGTTTCTGAGTTTGAAATGCCCAACAAATAAAAAGATACAAATTTTAAAATTCAAGAAACTCAGGTGACTTCCAAACAGGATGAATTACACACACACACACACACACACACACACACACACACATAAACACACACAAAATAAAAGTTAACAAAATGTCTTAAAAACAGCCCGGGGGGGGGGGGGGGGGGGGAGGAGTTTACATTTAGGGAACAGATCACTGAAGATTTCTCCTCAGAAACAGTGTAGGCCAAAAAGCAGTGGAACAACATCTTTAAACTACTGAAAGAAAAGAACTTAATATGGAATTCAAGCCAGGCACACGCCTGTAATCCCAGCAGCTCGGGAAGCTGAGACAGGAGGATTGCAAATTCAAAGCCAGCCTCAATAATGGCAAGGCACTAAGCAACTCAGTGAGACCCTGTCTCTAAATAAAATACAAAATAGGGCTTGAGTACCCTTGAGTTCAATTCCCAGCACACACACAAAAAAAAATAGTCAACAAAAATATCTTCAGAAAAGAAAGGAAATAAAGATGTTATGGTTTTAATGTTCCCCCAAATGTCATGAGGGCAGAGTGCTCATGAACAGATTAATGTCATTATCTTGAGAGTGGGTTAGTAGTCTTCTATTAAAGGAAGAGTTCAGCCCAATCTCTCTCTCTCTCTCTCTCTCTCTCTCTCTCTCTCTCTCTCTCTCTCTCTCTCTCCATCCCCCATCTCCTGCCCCACCCCACACTCCATCATGATCTCTTGCCTGTCTTCTACCACGGAATGATGTAGCTTGAAGGTGTTGTTCGCCAGATGCTGACAACATCAGCAGACTGATGGTCTTTCCAGCTTCCATAACCATGAGCCAATAAATCTCTGTTGTTTATAAACTACCTCATCCAAGGTGTTTGGTTATAGAAGCAGAAAACAGACTAACACAAAAGATATTCATGGATTTAAAAAAAAAACAAATTATCTGCAGATCTGCTCTAAAAGAAACACAAAAGCCTGAAGAGAAGTGATACCAGGTGAGTCATCAAACTACTATACAAATAAAAAGAAGCAACAGAAATAGTAAATATCTGGATAGATAAAAAGAATATTTTTTTCCTCTTCATTAAAATATATCTGAATGTTGACTGCAAAAATTGGTAGGATTTTCAAGGTATATAAACACAATAGATAGATATGGCGGGTGAGGAAAGGAAACAGATAACAAAGGAGAACAAATAAGAAAATGCTAACCATTAAAACAACCATATAAAATACAAATGGCTTAAATATGCCAATTAAATGATAGATATTGTCACAGTGGATTTATCAAAGACCCAATCATATGCTAATACCAAAAAAACTTATTTAAATACAATTATATAGATGAGTCAAAGGTAAAATCACAGAAAAAATTCACCATGCAAGTACTAATTTTAAAAACCTGGAGTGGTTATATGAATATGAAAAGTATCAACTTCAAAAATTCAAACTAGAAATTTACCAGAGATAAAAGAAATATGACAGGATAAAAGAGTCAGTGACTTCATTCTAAATGTGTATGTACGTAAGCAATTAAGCATTAAAATATATAAAGCAAAAAATGATATATTTAAATATATGGAAGGAGATACTTGGATGGCAAATAAACACATGAAAATGTGCTAAACATCCTCAGTCAGCAAGAAAATGCAAATTAAAACCACATTGAGATATTAAACACCTATTTGAATGTTCCTCTCCTCTAAAATATACCAATACCAAGTACTGACAAGGATAGACAGCAATTGGAACTCATATATTGCTGGCAGGAAAGCAAAATGGTACAACCACTTTGAAAAACAAGTTTGGCATTTATTTTTAAAAAATCAAACATATGATTCATCAGTCTTGCTCCTAGGTATTTAGCTTAGAGAAATAATGTTTATGGTCACACAAAAATCTATACATGAAAGTTTTTGGTTTGGTTTTTTTTTTCTTTTGTTCTAATCCATTATACATGACAGAAGAATGCTCTTCAATTCATTGTGCACAAATAGAGCACAATTTTTTACTTCTTTGGTTATACCCAAAGTAGGGCCACACCATACATTAAAGTTTATTCACCAAAAACTATAAACAACCCAAATATCCTTTAGCTGGTATGTTAAAACAAACCATGGTACATCCATGCAATAGAATACCACTTAACAATAAAAAGAAATGAACTATTGTTAAATCTCAAATGTATTATACTAAGCTCAAGGAGCCAGACTACAAAAGCCACATTCCGTATGAATCTATTTAGACATAGACATCCTTGAAAAGGTAAAACTGCAGGATGAAAGAACAGACCACTGGTTGTAGGGTGGAGGGTGGAGGAAGACTTGACTTCAAAGGGACAGAATGAGAAAAACTGAAGGGGAATGGAACCATATTTTGATCTCAATGAAGGTTCAATGACTACATGCATTTAACAAAACACATTGAACTGAATACCAAAAGGTATTAATTTGACTACATGTAAATCTTGGAATAAATTTTGTAAGGGAGCCAGGTGTGGTGGGTCACACCTGTAATCCCAGCAGTTTGGGAGGCTGAGGCAAGAGGATCGAAAGTTCAAAGCCATCTTCAGCAAAAAGTGAGGCACTAAACAACTCAGTGAGACCCTGTCTCCAAATAAAATACAAAATAGGGCTGGGGATGTGGCTCAGTGGTCGAGTGCCCCTGAATTCAATCCCCAGTATCAAAAATAAAATGTTTTTATAAGGGAAAAAATAGTGTGGTCAGTGTCTATCAAGGTCTAAAGTAGTAGTTTTAAAGTCTGGAACCACCTGGAATCAACCCCAGATCCATTAAATCCAAATCACTGAAGATAGGATGCAGGTGTCTGTAGTTTTTAAAGCTCCCCAGTTGATTCAAATATATAGTAAACGGAGAGAAACTCCATAATCAGAAACAGCAGCAACATTACTTAGAAATATGTTAGAAATATAAATTCCTGGGGCTGGGGGTGGCTCAGTGGTAGAGCACTTACCTAGAATACAGGAGGCCCTGGGTTCAATTCCCAGCACCCTGGTGCAGGGAGATTCTTGGATTCCCAGCCCTATTGAACCAAAACTCTAGAAGTGGGGCTCTGAAATCTGCTTTTTCTTCTTTTTTTCTTTTCTTTTTTATTTTTCTTATTTTTCTTTTCTTTTTTGTGACACATAACATTAGGATTCATTATGACATAATTATAAAAGCAGGAAATATAATTTTCTCTAATTCAGTACCCAGTCCTTCCCCTTTCCTTCCCTCTTCCCTCCTCCCTCCCCTGTTCCCTTCCCTCTACCCTCCTGAAATCTGCATTTTAACATACCTTCCAGATGGTTCTGTTTCTTTCTTAAGTTTGAGATCATCATCTATGTTTATCATCAATGTCTCCTACAGTGTTGAAAGAATCTACCACTTGGAGCCAGGGGTGACCCTGGCTCCAGCCTCTTCCTCCCCACTGGGGCCCTTGATCTGCCACCTGAAGGGCCAGCTGTCATCAGTATCCCACTCTAAGCTTTATCTTAGACTCAAGAGACAACATGGTGGACACTTACCAGCACTCCTATTGTAGCCGTGACCTTGGACCTCAGCTCCTGGTTGTGTTTTGTTCTCTCCCTCTGTATCCTCTACTGGTAATGTGAATGCTCCGGGCTAGCTTTTCTAGCCCAAAGACTAGAATCCTACTTTTAACCCAGTCCAGTAGCTAGAGGTCATGTTTGGGACCTCCGGGTACACTCTGTTACTGTATTATTTGTCCTTCAGTATTCCCATGCCATCCACTACACGCCACCATCATTTTTGGAAACTGTTTTTTTGTTTGTGTTTTGGTTTTGGTACCAGCGATTGAATCCAGGGGTGCTTTACCACTAAGCCACATCCCCAGCCCTTTCTTATTTTTCATTTTGAGATAGGGTCTTGCTAAGTTTCTTAGGGGCTCACTAAATTGCTAAGGCTGGCTTTGTTTGAGCTTGCAATCCTCCTGCCTCAGCCTCCCAAATCTCTGGGATTACAGGGATGTGTCACCACATCTGTTTTAGCACCTGTTCTGCAAGCTCAGCTGGATTTCCCTCTAGCAATAAAGCCTTCTGATCCACTCCCTTGCTCCTATTCTAATTGGCTTTAGAACTTACAGCTGCCTGATGACACATCTGACATATAAAAGGTCCAACATCCTCAGGTCAAATTCACAGCAACAGTGATCATCTTTTAAACGTACATGTCCTCCACTCCTACTGCTTTTTGTTTTAATGAAGCATCGGGAACTTCAGATGTTATGATACATTCAAAAAGACACAAGTCAACATAACTCACCACTAGCAGTTACCTTCTAATCTAGCAAAGAATAGGAGAATTGTCCCCAAGTCATTTCTATTATTTGACATAAATGACACTGAGTTTTTAGGTCTAAGAGGAAAGAAAGAGGAGAGAAATGGGCTGCAGATTAGATCTATCAAATCAGCCCACACTGGGATGAGCCACTCTACCCAAAAGGAACACCAGCCTGGCATGGTGGCACATGCCTGTAATCCCAGCACCTTGGGAGGCTGAAGCAGGAGGATCTAGAGTTCAAAGCCACCCTCAGCAAAAAGTGAGGCACTAAACAACTCAGTGAGACCCTGTCTCCAAATAAAATACAAAATAGGGCTGGAGATGTGGCTCAGTGGTTGAGTGCCCCGAATTCAATCCATGGTACCCCCCGCCAAAAAAAAAAAAAGGAACACCATCTTCACAATGATCATTTAACAACAGCATGAAACATCTCCAGGCCACGCGACAACCAAAACCAATTGAACACATTCCAACTGTTCTATTTGGCAGGAAAGAATGAAAGACATTTGTTCTTCAGGATGAGTAATCGCACATGATTGTTCTGTTCTTTTCTTTCCATTTCCAACACCAACCTGGTACAGACCCTGCACACTACCTACTAAGGAATGTTGCTGCAGCCCCTGGTTGGGTGCTCTCCCATCTGGAGCCACCCTCCTCTATCCTAAAACAACTCTCCTAAAGGGAAGCTGGGATTGAATTATTCCTGTGCCAGTAGCCCCCACATGCTCCCTGTTCAGGGCCCTCAACAATAAAAGGCCAGCCCACCTCCTCCAGCAAGAACCCTCTCCTGCCAGCCTGGCTCTTTCCTCCACAGATGTCACCTCCATCATGGCCTGAGGGCTCTCCTCTGCTCCCTCCTGATACCCACCCACGCCCCCAACAAATACTTTCCCCAGTAAATCTGTTTGTCTCCTCCCATCTCCATGTCTGCTTCTTTGAACTAACATAAATGGAGACTGAAAAACAAAATAAAATAAAATAAAAACAAATAAAAGCCAAAAATTTCTGGACAAGTTTGTAAATTCATCCCAAACTACCAAAAGTTGGAAAACGCTTCTCCAAAGGAAATTCTCACACAAAACACTCCAAGATTCTCAATTTACCCATAATCTAGCACATTCTTCCTCCTGATGGTTACATTCTCCCAGGTTCCAGACATGAATCCTAAGCCTCAACAGGTTGAATGAATTGTCTGAAGGTCACAAAGCTCAGTGATAAAATCTGGGTTCTTGTCTCAAAGTCCCATTGTTCATCCAACTGCACTTTAGTGAACTTGAAATAGATCATAGGTGTTTGGATAAAGGTATGTCACCATCTAATGTAAGGTAGTTAAACCATTATCCCCCTCCTCCTCCTCATTTCTCCCTGAGGCTCTTTGCAGTAAAGTGAAAAGCAGGATGAATCTGTCAGACCAAATGTGGAAGACAGGATAATGACCCCCAAAGATGTCCCTGTCCTCATACCCGCAACCTCTAATTATGAAAGCTTGGATGGAAAAGGGAGCTTCACAGATGTGATGAAATTAAGGCTCTCAAAGAGTAAAGTTACCCTGGATTATCCCGTGGGCCCTGTGTAGTCACAAGGGTCCAGGATGCCAGATGACCAGAGTCAGAGAAGATGTGAGAAAAGAAATAGAAATCGGAGAGCCAGTGAGAGTTTCCACCGATGCTACTTTGCTGGCTCTGAAGATGGCAGGGATTACAACCAAGGAATACAAGGAGCCTTTCACAGATGGAAAAGGCTAGGAAACATCTCCCCCAGAGCCTCCAGAGGGAACATGGCATAGATGATACCTTGATTTTAGAACTTTTGACCTCCGGAACTGTAAGAAAATAAATCATGGTTGTTTTAAGCTGCTAAGTTTGTGGTCATTTGTTACAGCAGCAACACGAACCTAATACACTGAATACTCTAGACACCCACCACTAGAACACTCACCCAGCAAACATATATATACATGTACACAGGTATATGCACACAGACAAACCTTCACACTTTAGCCTCAACCTGTACTTGCAGTCTCACGGGTTTTGAGTTTATTTGTTTGTTTGGTGCTGGGGAGTAAACCCAGGGGTGCTACATCCCCAGTCCTTTTTATTTTTTATTTTGAGACAGGGTCTCTCTAAGATGCTGAAGTTGGCCTGGAACTTGCGATACTCCTGCCTCAGCCTCTTGAGTCACTGGGATTACAGGCATGTGCCACTGTACTCGTGGTTCTTGCAGGTTTCCATCCTATCCCCTCCTCCCAGTACTGTCCAAGATACCCTTAAGGACCCTCAATTTCCAGTTCTTGATTTCTGCGGCTCTAATCTGCTTACCAGTGGAGTTGTGCTTTTTATTAAACAAAAAGAAAATATCAGATTTCCCTAGTCCATGCCCAGGAGTTCCACAGAAAGAAGATATAAAGTACATTATATCAAAGACTGGAAAAAGCTCAGCTTCCTTAAAAATCAACACACATACCAGATGCCCATACCTGTATTCCCAGCAATTCAGAAGGCTAAGACAAAGGATTTCAAGTTCAAGGGCAGCCTCAGCAATTTACCAAGACCCAGAGCAACTTAGTGAGAACTTGTCTCAAAATAAAAAATTTAAAATAAAATGACTGGGAATGTAGATCAATAGTAGAGCATCCCTGAGTTAAATAAATAAATAAATACACAATAAATGTGAACTTCTTCCCAAAAAGCTTTATAGAAAAGTAGATTACCCACAGTAACTTTCTGAGATGACTGTTTGGAGACACCTCCCCCCAAAAAAAAAAAAAAAGAGAGAGAGAGAGAAAAGCTTTCCTGCCCTGCTTTGGAATCTCACCCCCTATGCTTGGGAAACTTTGGGACTTCAAGTACAGCAAGACTCTGTGTGGTAGCTTCTCTGGCACTTAACAAGGAGGGGGGGAAGCCTGGATACAGGATACCCTATGGGAACCATCACAGAAGTCTGTAGGTAGAACAGAGACTGAAGGACAGCTGACAAAATCCCAAGGATATGTCACAGGACCCAATTCAAAGGATTCACAGGATCACTGGAGTTAGCAGTAATTGTTCTGTGACACCGTCAGCAAAGGGTCCATTGATCTCTGCTTCCTTAGAGCTGATTATTGTCAGGAAAAGTAGGAAAGAACTTCATGATAGCCCTGGCAATTTCCAGCCTGGGGTCTGATTACATAATTCTCCCCTGAGTGGGGGGGTCATAGAATCTACTGCATTAGATAGCTTAGCAAATGAATTTATAAACTGCCTGAGCAAAGGATGCTTTAGTTAATACCTCATCGGAGAATTAACATTTAAACGCCTATCTCATCCAAGCGTATGATCAACTTTCAATCAGGGATATAGAGAATAGAGAATGAGGACTACACGAATAGTGTTTATATAGTCAGTGATAACCTAGGGATTTCAAAGATTTTTACTCAGCCAAAGGAAAATAATAATGTTTGTGAAAGCTGTGGAAGAGAAATTATTTGGTGAGCAAAGGTACAGAGTATTTAGAAAAAGTATCTTGCCTCATATGTAATGCTTCACAGTACCTGATACCTTCTTTTTAATAAAAAAGCTGGGTGAGGGGGTGCACGCCTATAACCCCAGTAGCTCAGGAAGCTGAATCAGGAGGATCACAAGTTCAAGTCCAGCCTCAGCAATTTAGTGAATCCCTAAGCAACTTAGCAAGAACCTGTCTCAAAAAATAAATAAATAAATAAAAAGGGCTGGAGATATGGCTCAGTGGTTGCTCCCCTGAGTTCAATCCCTGGTACCAAAAGGAAAAAAAAAAATTAAAGCCCTTACAGACACAATATCAAAGATAAGAACCACGAAAGAAATTAGTCATTGAAAGCTAGTGAACAATTCTGAGAAAGAGAAAAAGGAGAGAAGAAAAAGCAGGGATCTGGGGCGGATGGAGAAAAGGGAAAAGAAGAGAAAAGAGAGAGAAGGGAGGGAGGGAGGGAGGAAGAGAGAGGGAGAGAGAGCGCGCATGTGCGATGAGCTGTAGCTGTGGACCTAACAGTTGCTGCTAACTGCCCTGGGGTGTGTGAGGGGGAGAGAGAGAGGGAGGGAGGGGGGAGAGAGAGAGGGAGGGAGGGAGGGAGGGAGGGAGCCCTAACGGGAGAGAGAGAGTGAGCAAGCGAGCTAGAAGAGAGGTGGAGGGGGCAGGAATAAGAGAGAGGAGGAAAGGAGAGAAGGCAGGAAGAAGGCAAGGGACGATACCAGCATGCTGTCCTGTCTGAGAACCAAACCGGTGGGAAAAAATGCTGAGGACCAAAAGATTGAACAAGACAGAATCAAACCAGAAGACAGAGCTCAGAGGGCCGCGACCAAGATTCAGGCTTGCTTCCGTGGGTACATAACAAGGAAAAGGCTCAGAGGAGAGAAGAAGGGCGATGCCCAAGCTGCTGAGGCCAAAGCCGAGGAGAAGGAGGAGGGAGCCCTCGCTGCCGACGGGGTGGGGACGGAGGAGGCACAAGGCCCGGCTGCCCAAGCTGCCCCGGCCACTGGCCCCGAGGCCGAGGAGCCCGGCAAAGCAGGAGACCCCCCTTCCGAGGAGAAGCAAGCGGAGGGCGCCCCCGAAGGTGCCCCCGAGCAGGCAGCCACCCAGGCTCCTGCCCCCTCGGAGGAGATGGCCGGCTCCGCTAAAGCGGAGTTGTCCACCCACAACTCGCCGTCCTCCAGGGCCGAAGTCGTGCCCGCTAAGGAGGAGCCACAACCAGCCGATGTGCCTGCTGCTGTCACTGCTGCTGCTGCCACCACCCCTGCTGCAGAGGACACTGCCCTCGAGGCAACAGCCCAGCCTCCAACGGAGACGGCCGAGAGCAGCTAAGCTCCAGAGAAGATAGAAACTGTTGATGACCCAAACCTAAGGACAGTGGCCCTCAGGATGAGGGAGGGTCAGGAAGAACGGGAGGCTAACCAGGAACATGCCTGAATTCTAGGAAATGGCTTTCCACGTCCCCACCCTCCTCTCTCCTGAGCCGTGTCTCTCCTGCCCTCTCTCAAATCCACTCTGAAGTTTCCCTTCCTGTCCTGCTCACGTCTGTGAGTCTGTCCTCTCCCGCCCACTAGCCCTCTTTCTGTGTGGCAAACATTTAAAAAAAAAAAAAAAAAAGCAGGAAAGATCCCAAGTGTGGCTTAAACATTTTTTGTTCCTTGGTGTTGTGATGGCGAATTTTTGGTTATGATGATCCAATCATTTGGGGAAAAATTCTTGCACTGTATCCCAGTTTTTTGATCTGGTACGTGTGGCCCTGTGAGAGTCCACTTACCTCTCTCTCTGTTCCAAGTGTGTGTACAATGTTCTGTTCATCTGAGGAGTCCAAAATATTGAGTGAATTCAAAACCATTTTGGTTTTTCTCCTTTTCAATGTGATGGAATGAACAAAAAGGAAAGAAATTAAAAAACCCAGTTTGTTTTAAAAATAAATAAATAAAGCAAATGTGCCAATTAGCATTTAAAAAAAGAACCATGAAAGATAAAATTGATATACATGATCATACAATTTTTTTTTCATTTTGTAGGTCAAAGAAATTAAGTAAAATTAAAAGCACAAATAGGAGAAATAATTACAACATAGAGGTGGATGTTCTTAACATACAAAGTCCTCTTTCCTGGAGAAAAGACACACTCCAGAGAAGCAAGCAAACAAGATGTTATGGTTTGAATCTGGAAGGTTCCCCCAAAGGTTCCTGTGTTAAAGGCTTGTCCCCCAATGCAGCAGTGTTCAGAGGCAGGGCTCTTGGGAAGGAATTAGATCAGGAGGGCTCTGACCTCATCAGTGGATTAGTCCATTGGATTGAAAATATGGCATTATTGGTAGGTGATGGAAACCGTAGGAGATTGGACCTACTTGGAGGAAGTAGGTGACTAGGGCTTGCTCTCACTCGCTGGTGCTCTCTTTCTCTCTGCATCCTGGCTGCCATGAGCTAAGTAGCTTTTCTCTGCCATTCCCTTCTGCCATGTTGCACAGAAATGGAGCCAGGTGACCATACACTGAAACTCTGCAACCATGAGCCAAAGTAAATCTTTGTTTGGTTGTTATTGCTGCTGCTGCTGCTGCTGCTGTTGTTGTTTGGGGGTTTTTTGGTTTGGTTTGGTTTGGTTTTTTTGTTGTTGTTTTGTCTTGTTTGGGTACCAGGGATAGAACCCAGAGGCACTTAATCACTGAGCCACATCTCTAGCCTTTTTTTTTTTTTTTTGATACAGGGTCTCCCTAAGTTGCTGAGGCTGGCTTTGAACTCACATTCCTCCTACTTCTGCCTCCTGAGCTGCTGAGATTACAGGCAGTTTGTCCCAGCAACAAACGCTGACTGACACATGAGCCAAAAGAAGGAAAATGAATGATCTATGTATATATAAGTAATATCTAACTTTATTAATCAAGAAGCACAAATTAAAACATTAAGTTGTCCCATCAGATACACTTTTAAAATGGATGGACACCTTCTCACATATCACTGTAAAAATAAAATGTAACACAATATTTCTGAACAAAAATTTGGAAAAGTACATTTAAAATCTTAAAATACGCATTCTCTTTTGAGCCAATAATCACTTCTAACACTGATCACTTCATTTCTATTCTAAAAAAAATCATGAGGGATGTGAGTGAAGGTAAGCATTTTTAATGGTGAAAAAAAGTACTTAAATATTTGAAATTAGGAATTTCATACACTATGATAAATCAAGCAATAGGATTCCATATAACTACTTAGAGAATTGTGTTTTACATATTGATTATAGAGAAATAGTCATGACGTGTTGTTAGGCAAGAAAAGGAAGTACAAATAGTAGATACAGTGTAGTCTGTTTTTGTGAGATAGATTAGATAGATAAATACAGAAAGAAGCTAGGCCCAGAAGCCCACACCTATAATCTCAGCCACTCAGAAGGCTGAGGAGGAGGATCACAAGTTCAAGGCCAGACTGGGCAACTCAGAGTGAACCTGTCTCAAAATTTAAAAAGGGGCTGAAGATGTAGTTCCATGGTAGAATGGCCCTGTGTTCAGTCCAGAGAAGGAAAATAGGAAGGAGAAAGGATGTTCAAATGACCAAGGGATATCTATGTCTACCCAGCATCCATTCCCCACTCCCTGTTTCCCAGGAGAACCCAGGTTTCCATGTCTCCATGGGTCCTCCCTTCACCATGTAAGTGAATCCCACCAGGGTGGACCCTGACTTAGGCCCATTGGCCCATTCCATTTCCCTGATCACAAGCCATTGGTTCATGAATGATCAGGCCATCTGGGCTGGGCCAATCAGGTGATGGCTTGGAATCCTGAAGGGAAACTTTTTTTATATCTGATCCCATATATGGGGCTGGGAAGCATATGACAGGGGGCGTCTTTGGCCAACTTAAAATGCAGCTGACAGTAGGGAAGTTTAAATAGAGAAAACAAAAAAAAGATAATCAATCTAAGCAACCCAAATAATAAATATAATGACATAGCGGAGGGCATTCAGACAGCTTGGGCTTAGATCCTGGACCTGCCACTGTTTAACTGGGTCACCTTGGTAAATGTAGCCTTTCTGAACCTCACTCTCCTAACATCAAAAATGTAGATAATAGCAAGGCACAGAAGTGCACACCTATAATCCCAGTGACTCGGGAGGCTGAGACAAGAGGATGGCGAGTTTGAGGACAAACTGCAACTCAACAAGACCTTGTCTCAAAATAAAACATAAAAAGGCCTGGGGACCCGGGCACAGTGGCGCACACTTATAATCCCAGCAGCTGGGGAGGCTGAGGCAAGAGGATTATGAGTTCAAAGCCAGCCTCAGCAAAAGCAAGGTGCTAAGCAACTCAGTGAGACCTTGTCTCTAAATAAAATACAAAATAGGGCTAGGGATGTTGCTCAATGGTCGAGTACCCCTGAGTTCGATCCCTAATACCAAAAAAGGCCTGGGGAATGTGGCTCAGTGATTAAAACTAAATAAATAAAAATGGGGATAATAAAGGTACTTCCTCCTTGGGTGACCAGAGGAAGAGATGAGAAAAGGTGTAACACCTGTGTCTGGCTCCAGGAACTGCCAGACATGCCTGGTTTTGTGTAACAAAATACCTCTTGCATGCTATTTCAGAGTCTTGGCCCCACATATCTCTTAATTCACTCCAACCAGTTCCTACAGCACCAAACTCAGTCCACATTGGTCTTTCTTCTCTGTTTTCTCCATGATGTTCTTGCTCAGAGTTCATACTATCAAGACCCAGAAGTGCGGTTTTGAACAGCCTGTGGATAAGTACTTCCCCCACCCCTCCCATTGAAAGTTCCCAGCATGGTATTTCACACAGTGCAGGGCTCTGTGTGGGCTGGGAATTAAAACCAGCACTTTGGCTGGGCATAGTGGCACACACTCGTAATCCCAGCAACTCAGGAGGCTGAGGCGGGAGAATTGAGAGTTCAAAGCCAGCCTCAGCAGCTTAGTGAGGCCCTAAGCCACTTAGTGAGACTCTGATTCTAATAAATATAAAAAGGCCTGAGGATGTGGATCAGTGGTAAAGTGCCCCTGGGTTCAATCCCTGGTACCAAATAAAAATTAAAAAAAAAAAAAAAGCGTGCTAAGTTTTGAGGGGTCAACCAATTGCCCCCAGCAATGGTCACATCATATCCCCTCCCCTAGGCCCCTGTCCCTCACCTCAGCTCTCCCTTTCAGTTTCTTCTTTCTGGGAAACCCAGACAGAGCTCAGAATACCTCTAGACAGGCACATTGTTGTGGATGGTTCTTCTTTTTCTTCATTTCCCTTATTATTTATTTATTTATTTATTTTAATGCAGAACCAGGGGTTGAACCCAAGGCTGTGGGCAGCAGTCCTCATGCAGGACTCTATCACTGAGCTCCACCCCCAGCCTCCTCTCAGCTCTGTTTTCTAATTAGTCTTACAAAGCACACATCTGCATATCGTGATTTTTAAGTCTTTTCCCCCCTCAAGCCTATAATCAAGTCTTCAAAGTAAATTGACCTTTGTTATAAAAGTAACATGAAATGAGGGTTAGAGAAAGTATGGAGATGTGATATTAATCTTTGCTAACCAAAAAAAAAATGCCCAACATGGAGTCCTCACAGGAAGTGGGGGACGACGGAAAATAGGAGAGGAAGAGCCTAGTTATTCTCCCTGGTTGGTCCTGGATGTGCCACAGCGGCTCTGAGGCCAGTTTCTCAGAGGAGAGCCAAGAAGGAGGCAGAGAGGGAGGAAGGGCGTGTTGCTTTCCTTTGTTCTCCAGACTGGCTCCCTGAGGTGGGATTGAGGAGCAGGGCCCCTTCTGTTCCCGGCCTTCTGTTCAGCAGAGGTGCTAACTGGTTGACAGGCCCCAGTAAAGGTTGACTGGTTGACAGACTCAGAGGGGGACCGGAGGAGTGACAAACTGGGTGTGAAGGCCCCTTGCAGAGCTGGAGCGAGCCATTTGCCTGTGGCCCAGAAGGCACTTGGAACTGGACACTGAGGGGCAGCTCTATGTTCAGGAGCAGGGAGTCACCTCAAGGGGCTCATAATTAAAAATCAGGGGGCTCTGCTGAAGACTGTGCATGTCACTGGGTGGAATTTGGGCCCTGGTGCTTTAGCGTCTGCCCACCAGCTGAGAACCAAAGCCCCATGCCAACCTCTGGCCTTTCCCTGTCCTCCCATGTCTGTGCGTCTGAGTGGCAGAGAGGAGCCCACACCCACGGCCCGGGCTGGACTGGCGGTGTTGCAAAGCACGGAAACTGGACAGGGTGTCCCAGAATTTGATGGCAAGGTCACCCTCTAAATCAAGCAGATAAAACCTCATAAATCAAAAATGATGAGAGAAGCCCCAGGAGTCCTGCCTCCTTGGGTGTAACCCACATGGAGGATTTTTTGTTTTTAATTCTTACTAATTACATTTTTTAATTATGATTAAGAAACACAATACGTAAGATTTATCACCTTAGCCACTGTTCAGTGTGCGCTCGTGTTATCAATATATACATTGTTGTGCAACTGGTCTCTAGAACTTTCTCAACCTGCAAAACTGAATCTGACCCATTAAACAACACCCATTTCCCTCCTTCCCCTGGTCCCTGGCAAAAAAACTACCACTCTACTGTCACTTCTAAGAGTGTACCTTAGGTACCTCATTCAAGTAGAATCCTGCAGTATTTTTATCTTTCCGTGACTGGCTTGTTTCATTTGGCATAATGTCTTCCAGGTTCATCCATGTTGTAGTCCATGACAGGATTTTGTTTTTCATTTTCAAGGCTGAATACTATCCCCCTTGTATATGTAGTCAACTATTTTTGCTGCTTCTTATCCTGGTGAAGAGTGGAAAGAATGGCCTGGCCAAAATCCAGTCGTGTTGACTCATGTCTG
This sequence comes from Marmota flaviventris, assembly GCF_047511675.1. NCBI lineage: Eukaryota > Metazoa > Chordata > Mammalia > Rodentia > Sciuridae > Marmota > Marmota flaviventris. The sequence goes on along the minus strand of NC_092511.1, from coordinate 53,727,116 downwards.
TCCCCAAAGAAGGAGACACAGCCTCTGAGGAGCCCAGATATGAGAGTCATGGGTCATTCATTTGTCCTTGATCTATTAATATACCAAGTACGTACTGAAGCTATGGTGTCCCACTGTCCTGATGCATAAGAGTCAGAGTCCCTGCCTTCAAAGTGCTTCCAGCCCCACGGGGCCCCACCCACACCCGCGAGCCACACCCACACCCCCGAGCCACACCCACACCCTCGTACCCCAAGAGTCCCCTCAAATGCTTCAGGGAGCAGAGCCCAGGGTGTAGACGGAGCAGGAAAGGAGGTGGTCCCTGGCTTGGGAGACAGAGTGGGGAGTCCTTCACTGGGAGGGAGGAGGGGTGAGTATGGGAAGAGCAGCAGTTGTGGATGCAAAAGTCCTGAAGAACCCAGAGAACAATTCTGCTGTGATGTAAAGGGAAGCACATGGTTCCGCTCATAAAGAATCCTTGCCCAAACAGAAACTCGAATCTAACCGAACCTCTAAGTCCTAGTTTCCCAACCTTGGCGGATAAACATTTGGGACCAGATAAACTCCTTATTGCAGGGGAGTGTACTTAACCTACATGTTGTAGAATATTTAGCAGTGTCCTTGGCTTCTATCCACTATGTGTCAGGCACTCCCACCCAGCTGTGACAACCAAAACTGCTTTTGGATACTGCTAAATTTCTTTTCAGAAGCAAAATTGTCCCCCACGAATAACCACTGTTGTACCTGAGGTAATGAGGTCTTCAGGAATAGTTGGATCAGGGCTCTGATTCTGTTTCTCTGCATTTTTTTTTTCCATCAGTTCCCCTCTCCTTATGTCTGCATCATTCTAAATCTGGCTTTTTTCAAATGTATCAGAGTAGCTGCTGTAGCTCCAGCCCTCACATCCATATACATTGATCAGAAAAACAAGAGTTCTCCCCCCAACCAGTGAGCAAAGGTCTGACTTCGCTCTTATTAGGCTAACTTAAATCCTGCCTCCTTTCCTACCTGAATCACTGTTGTCAGGGGGCAAGTCTGCACTCATTGGCTTGAACTCACATTAAGTGTCTATCTCTGAATCAATGCATTCATTTACTTTTAAAATATTGCATGCAGGACTGGGATTGTAACTCAAATGTTAGAACATCTGCCTCACATAGGCCCTGGTTTGATCCCCAGCACCACAACAAATATAAACATATTGAATGATTACTATTACAACCCCATGTGTATTCTTCCAGTAAATTCTTTTTTCTGTTTAACTTAGTTGGAAAGGATTCATTATTAAGACAGTCTATGTCTCCAGCATTTTGAGAAGGAGCTCTGACAATCAGGCAAACCTAAAATCAGTCCTTGTATTAGAGTTCTCTAAAGGAACAGAATCCATAGAATGTATGTGTAATCATAAAAGGAGATTTATTCAAATGACTAACATGGATAGACGCTGGATATCAATGGCTGTCTGTAGGCCGGAAAGAGCTGGAGAAGCCAGTAGCCGCTTAGTCCAAGAAGCTGGAAATCTCAGAACAAGGGGGCCCAAGGGTACAGCCCCAGTCTGAGGCTGAAGGCCTGGAGGCTCCCCAGACAGTTGCTGGTGTGAGTCTGAGTTCTTTGTTTTTCTTTGTGGTTCTACGGGTTGAACCCAGGGATGCTCTACCACTGAGCTACATCCCCAGCCATTTTTAGTTTTTATTCTGAGACAGAGTGGCCATACATTGTGCAGACTGGCCTTGAGTTTGCAATCCTCCTGCCTCAGCCTCCCCAGTAGCTGAGATTACAGCACTGCGCCCAGCCACGAATTCAAGTTCAAAGTCTGAAGAGGCTGGAGTCTGATATCCGCAGGGGATGGCACAATAGCAACAGAAAAAAAGAAAAAATAGAACCCGCTTGAGCAGAATACAGCTTGCAGGCCTGGGCGGCTTCCTCCTTCTTCCATTGTCCGTTCCATGCAGGCCCCAGCCCATTGGATGGTGCTGCTCACATTCAGGATGGGCCTCCCCCCTCTATTCACTGACCCTCGTGACACACCCTCACAGACACCCTCAGAAGTGTGCTCTTCCAATTTCCTCTCAATCCAAGCACGTTAACAACCAAGATGAGCCAACACAGTCCTAATACAACCAATATGTTGAGTGATCAAGATACTTGAAGAAATGTTCAAAACTTGAAGAAATGTTCAAATGTTTCAAAACAGTCCTAATTCGTATGTTTCGTCTTGGACAGAAGCATTTGGGGGTTAGGAGTGGGAATGGAAAGGAGAAGGGGAGTTTTCATATTTTTATTCTCCACCATGGATTGACATTTTGAAGGCACACCTGTGTAACTATTATTTAAATAAATACACAAAATGATTATAAACCTCTTCTCTCAAGCCTTCAGTGTCTTATTCTTGACTATTGCTCAGGATATTCTGTTATGTGAAAAAGATCAGGTTACACACAAAGCCACAATAGTTCCTTTTTTGAGTATATACAATTATATGCAGTGAGGAACAATCCTGATGGATATATTCTAAGTATTACTTGGTAATGGAGTTTTGGATGATTTTAAGCAATTTTGTTTTGTTTTGTACTTTCTAAATTTTCTTCAATGAAGATGCAATCACTTACACTGTAAAAAATAATGAGAATAAACTTATCACCACAACATACTCTGATCCCTTTCTCTCAGGTTTTTTTTTTTTTTTTTTTTAAGTTCAAGAGTTCTGGTCAGGAAATAAGAGATCAATAACAAAAGGAATACTTTAATTCTGAGTTTCAGTGGGCTGTTTGGACAACTTTGAATTAAAACTGAATAACAGGTGTGACTTTTGGGGGGAAGTTGCACCCATTCTGTCTGTAGTCGCTGCGTTAAAATACTTTTAGACCTGTGAATGGCTGGGAAATGACTTTTGCAGTTCACCACCTGGATTGGTTTTGGGTTTTATTTCTTGGTTTTAAGTCCTGAATTGTTTCCCTACCCTACAATTTTTTTTGTGTTGAAACCTTAACCTTCCTTGTTTCAGAATGGGACTGTATTTGGAGATGGGGCCTTTCAAGATGGGAATTCATTAACATGGGGTGGGTGCTGATCCTATATGACTGTTGTTCTTATACAAAGAGGAGGTTAGGATCATGTGAGGGTGCAACGAGAAGGTGGCCATTTGTCTCCCACATCCCTTGAAATTTTATTTATAAAGGAATCAGCTTCTTCTCATATGAAAACCCTACCAGTTCTTTTGCCCACTCATGGGTCAGGGATAATCCTGTGGTCACTGTCAATCCCAAACATGGTCTTGGTTCCAAAATAAGGATGCTTAGTTGATATAATACTGGGGACATACTTATACTTAAAAAGTATTTATTCTTGGTTAAAAATATATGAAAAAAATGTTCACCATCTCTAGCAATTAGAGAAATACAAATTTAAAACTACACTGAGGGTCTGGTGCCCGCCTGTAATACCAGTGGCTCCGGAGGCTGAGGCAGGAGGATCATAAGTTCAAAGCCAGCTTCAGCAAAAGCAAGTGAGACCCTGTCTCTAAATAAAATACAAAATAGGGCTGGGGATGTGGCTCAGTGGTTGAGTCCCCAAATTCAATCCCAGGTATCCAAAAAATACTACATTGAAGGGGCTGAAGTCATGGCTCAGTGGTAGAGCACCTGCCTAGCATGCATGAGGCACTGGGTTCGGTAGTCAGCACCACATAAAAATAAGTAAATAAAGGTATGTGTTCATCTACAACCAAAATTAAAAAAAAAAAAACTACATTGAGATTCTATCTCACTCCAGTCAGAAAAGCAATACAATAAGTGTTGGTGAGGATGTGGGGGGAAAGGTACATTCATACATTGCTGGTGGGACTGCAAATTGGTGCAATCACTCTGGAAAGCAGTAGGGAGATTCCTCAGAAAACTTGGAATAGAACCACCATTTGACCCAGTTATCACATTCCTTGGCATATACCCAAAAAACTTCATACTCCAGTGACACAGCCACATCAATGTTTATAGCAGCTCAATACACAATAGCTAAGCTATGGAACCAACGTAGGTGCCCTTCAACAGATGAATGAATAAAGAAAATATGGTATATATATGCAATGTAGTATTACTCAGCCATAAAGAAATTATGGCATTTGCCAGTAAATGGATAGATCTGGAGACTATCATGCTAAGTGAAATAAGCCAATCCCAAAAAAACAAAAGCTGAATATTCTCTCTGATATACAGATGCTAACGCACAATATGGTGGAAGAGAGGGAAGAATAGAAGTACTTTGGATTAGACAAAGGGGAATGAAGGAAAGGATGAGGAATGGAAATAAGATGGTAGAATGAATCAGACAGAACTTTCCTATGTTCATATATGAATACACAACCAGTATAATTCCACATCATGTTCAACCACAAGAATAGGATCCTAAACTGGGCGCACGTAGCAGTGCATGCCTGTAATCCCAGAGGCTCGGGAGGCTGAGGCAAGAGGATCTCAAGTTCAAAGTCAGCCTCAGTAACAGTGAGGCACTAAGCAACTCAGTGAGACCCTGTCTCTAAGTAAAATGCAAAAAATGGCTGAGGATGTGGCTCAGTGGTTGAGTGCCCCTGGGTTCAATTCCCGGTACCCCCTCCAAAAAAAATGGGATCCTAATTAGAATAAGTGAAACTCCAGGTATATATAAAGTGTCAAAATACACTGTACTGTCATGTATATCTAAAAAGAACAAATAATAAAAGATTAGCTCTTAGATTGAAGAAAATTAAAATATTGAATACTCACTATGCACCATAAGTGGAAAAAAAAAAACACTTCCAGATATGTTACACCCTTAAATATTTTTAAAGACATAATTTTAAAACTACGAAGGTTTTAAGTGGATATTTAACTGATTTTGAAAGATTGTAATAGAGAACTTTCTAACCCCAAAGGTAATGAATGGAGAAGATAACAGATAGGTTTAACGTTTCTTTTAATCAAAAACACTCAGATATTAAGAAACTGCTGTTCAGCAGGGCACACACCTATAATCCCCAGCAACTCAGGATGCTGAGGCAGGAGGATCACAAGTTCAAGACCAGCCTCAGAAATTTAATGAGATCCTATCTCAAATTTTTAAATAAATAATAAAATAGGCTGGGAACATAGTTCAGCAGTAGAGCAACACTGGATGGATTCAATCTCCAGTACCAAAAAAAAAAAAAGGACCTACTGCTCAGTTGAGCCTCAGGAAAATCTTCTAGGATCAGAGGCAGTAAAGACCATAAGAAATGAACCCACACAATATACCAAGCACGTTCCTTTAAAATTCTATAAGTCACTTTGAACTGAATCTTCTCTATTCTAAACTCTTTCTGAGACATACGGAAATCATGTATCTAATTAACACAGCCCAAGAGCAGACTATTATCTTTGGTTTATTCAATCCTCAAAAACTATTAGGAGTGCAGACTTCACCTAGCACTGTTCCTGGCTCCTAGGATCTAATGGCCAACCACCATTACTCTCATGTATTTTTTAAATTGCAAACAGAAATTAACAAATGCTTTCACGTCCTGAGGAAGTGCTCTAAATACAAGCTGGTAATTTTTGCAACCCAGAATAGATTTCATTGAACAGGGTTTTCACCATTGAGGTGTGGTTTTCAACTTTGTATTCTGAAGTAGTGCAGAAATATGTTTAAATGCCTATATCCCACTTCCATCGAATGTGTCATAATATGGGGTAAAGCCTGGGTATCAATTTTTTTTTCTTTTAATCTCTTCAAATAATTCTAATGTGCAGTCTGATTGAGAACCCCTGAAAAGAGTTTATAAAAGAAACTACCACTAGATGTCGCTGTCCCCAAAGATTTGATGAGAGTCCTCAGGTAGTCAAAGGATTATTTCCCACAGTCTTACTTAGCATGGCCAGATTTGGGATTCAAAGAAAAACCCAATGTTTAAAATTTCCTCCATTTCTCTTTGGCCTGAATGAAACAAGTGACACAAAACCCATGTGTATTTGATTTAGGGTTGCCATAATATAATACCACAGTCTGGGTAACTTAAATAAAAGTTTATTTTTTTTACAGTTCTGGAGGCTTACTGGTTGTGGGGTTCAGGCCTATAATCTCAGGAGGTTGAAGCAGGTAAGATCACAAATTCAAAGCCAGCCTCAGTAAGGCCCTGTGTCAAATTTTTTAAAAAGTAAAAAATAAAAAGGACTGAGGATGTGGCTCATTGGTAGTGCCCTTGGGTTCAATCCCCAGTACCAAAAAACAAAAACAAAAATAAAATTCTGAGCTGGGCACAGTGGCGCAGACCTGTAATCCCAGCGGTTTGGGAGGCTGAGACAGGAGGATCTTGAGTTCAAACCCAGCCTCAGCAAAAGCGAGGCATTAAGCAACTCAGTGAGACTCTGTCTCTAAATAAAATACAAAATAGGGCTGGGGAGGTGGCTCAGTGATTGAGTTCCCCTGAGTTCAATCCTTTGTAACCCCTCCCCTAGAAAAAAATACAATTCTAGTGGCTTGAAGTCCAAGGTCAACATGTTTATCTAGTTGGTGTCTCCAGATTCCCTGTCTTGGGCTTGCAAATGGCCACCTTCTCATTGCACCCTCACATGATCCTAACCTCTTCTTTGTATAAGAACAACAGTCATATAGGATCAGCACCCACCCCATGTTAATGAATTCCCATCTTGAAAGGCCCCATCTCCAAATACAGTCCCATTCTGAAACAAGGAAGGTTAAGGTTTCAACACAAAAAAATTGTAGGGTAGGGAAACAATTCAGGACTTAAAACCAAGAAATAAAACCCAAAACCAATCCAGGTGGTGAACTGCAAAAGTCATTTCCCAGCCATTCACAGGTCTAAAAGTATTTTAACGCAGCGACTACAGACAGAATGGGTGCAACTTCCCCCCAAAAGTCACACCTGTTATTCAGTTTTAATTCAAAGTTGTCCAAACAGCCCACTGAAACTCAGAATTAAAGTATTCCTTTTGTTATTGATCTCTTATTTCCTGACCAGAACTCTTGAACTTAAAAAAAAAAAAAAAACCTGAGAGAAAGGGATCAGAGTATGTTGTGGTGATAAGTTTATTCTCATTATTTTTTACAGTGTAAGTGATTGCATCTTCATTGAAGAAAATTTAGAAAGTACAAAACAAAACAAAATTGCTTAAAATCATCCAAAACTCCATTACCAAGTAATACTTAGAATATATCCATCAGGATTGTTCCTCACTGCATATAATTGTATATACTCAAAAAAGGAACTATTGTGGCTTTGTGTGTAACCTGATCTTTTTCACATAACAGAATATCCTGAGCAATACTCAAGAATAAGACACTGAAGGCTTGAGAGAAGAGGTTTGTAATCATTTTGTGTATTTATTTAAATAATAGTTACACAGGTGTGCCTTCAAAATGTCAATCCATGGTGGAGAATAAAAATATGAAAACTCCCCTTCTCCTTTCCATTCCCACTCCTAACCCCCAAACGCTTCTTTCCAAGACGAAACATACGAATTAGGACTGTCTCAGATCCCCATAGGATACTAGATATCTCCATAGGACACTGATCCCCACGCCTTATAACCAGGCCACTGTGTGAGAACTATGTGTTGAAGAGTCGGAAGTTACAGGTTGCCAAAAATCCCCACCTACCACACACACAAAAAAAAAAAAAAGCCCGCCCACGGCTGTCTGCTAGGGTGACTGAGAATCCCATCACCACCCTTTCCCAGCCGTCGGGAAACTGACTCGGAGTTAAGTTATGATGTGACCTCGGAGGCCTGACTCAAGGTGGCACACTGCTAGCAGTCTTCCTGACCAAAGCATTCCTATCCTTTGCACACTACCTAAGAGAACCCCTTAGGTATCTCCAAGACAATGTCACCAATGCACATGGCTGTTTAAATTTAAATTAGTTAAAATTTAAAATTCAACAAAACAGAACATCCTTTTCCACACTCTGTCCTCCTGGCTATTACTGGGTACCACTGACCCTTGTGCACGGGTCCCATGTGACCCAGCTGGAAAGAGACAGAGCTAGAAAGGAACTGAGGGAGTCAACAATCTTACCACAATGCCTAGAGCCAACCTGGCCTCCAGGACTCCTTTTTTTGTGGTGAGGGAGGGGGTACCGAGGATTGAACTCAGGGGCCCTCAACCACTGAGCCACATCCCCAGCCCTATTTTGTATTTTACTTAGAGACAGGGACTCACTGAGTTGCTTAGCGCCTCCCTTTTGCTGAGGCTGGCTTTGAACTTGAGATCCTCCTGCCTCAGCCTCACAAGCTGCTGGGATTACAGACGTGCACCAACACACCCAGCTCCAGGACTCCCTTTTAAAGCTCTCTGCCATGTGTCAGTCTGCACTTTGGTTGAAGATGAACCCAACAGGACCTCCCCGAGAATCCCAAGCTACGTGTACACAACCAAGCAAGGCTGGCAAGAAAGGACCCCCAGGAGGAGGAGCTCCCACCTGCAAACCCCAAACCCACTTCTCCTCCCCATCCTGAGCCATGCATAATTTGCAAGGGCCTGATCCAACATGCTGAGGAGCCTCTTCAAGTCAGAAGTCAGAGCTGAGACATTCTCAGTCCCAATTCAGAGCTGGAGTCACATGTCCAGACCAGTACTGAACAGCCCGGCTGTTGGCAGAACAAAGAACACCTTCCTCAGGGCGCCAAAATCCATCTGAACAAGCTCTACCTGGAGGAATTCCAGCACCATCAGAAAAATCACACTGAGCCCCCAGGGAAGGGATTCACTCAGAAAAGAGGCTGTCACACACAAATACCAAACCAAAATAGCTTCGGGACACTCCAAGGAAAAGAGACATTTCCTAGAACTTCTCTTGGCAGGAATGTGTCTAAATCACCGTCCCCAAAACATCCTGCCACAGTGATTCCACCCCTGGTCCAAAACACCAATAAGACAGCAGATTAACTTGAACTCCACGTGGCCACATGCGATGGTGAGTATCCAGAGAAACCAAAGACCTTTTGCCAAATCTAAAGGACGCCTGACAATCTCTCCTCTCCACACCATGCACACTCTCTTGGTTGAGTGTTTTCACTGCAAATGAAACACACCCTGCAGAATGTTCCTCTTTTTACATTTTATTTCAAGTTTTAAGACAAGCCAAGCAAGTTTCACAGATGCTGCAGAATCACTGCTAGCAGTTTAAACCCTTCTCTGTCCTCCTTCCCCACTTTTCCTCTTTCAGGTCCTCCCACCTCCTGGCCAAGCCAGCTACACCAAAGACGGCAACGTGAGCATCTTGTGAAGCTCAGAATCCACTAATTTCATACACCCACGGTCACCTGGACCAAGGAGGAAGAGGAGCACGTTTAATCACACATAACAGCAACACAGGGGCTAACAGAGGGCCTTCACCAGGGCCCAGGGTGAAGTAGCAATTAAATGAGATCTAAGAGCTGAGCTGTGGCTTCCTCCCTACTCAAGAGGGTGAACGTGGGTCCTAGAGAGGAAGAAGTCCACTATGGCTACTGTCCAGGAGGAGGGAGAAAGCCTGGCAAGCTTCAGAACATTCTAGGCTGGTATAACATGCTATGGAGCAAATGGAGCAATTGTGGGGAGCAGCAATCCACAGGCCCCTGGCCTCTTTCAGTACCAAAATCTGTGCCCGCAGCCATTAACTTATTTAATAATTGTTGGTCTTAAGAGGCCCTAAATTACAATGCAAATAACCACGAAAGGCAAAAGCTTCATGTTTATCCAGTATTGTGAGGAAATAGGAAACAGGCTACCAGAGCCCTGAGGACCAGCAGGGGTTCAAAGAAAACCCCAAGAAAGAGACGGGAGAAAACCATAACAGTCAGAGGCATCACTTTGACTGAGGCTAACCCTGGATCTCCAGGACCAGTTCCTCTCAAGTTCAAGTTCAGGGCTTCCATATCTAAGACCACACACAAGTTTCCAAGGGTTTAGCCATTTGGTCACTCTGGAAACATCAGGCTTTTGATGGACAACTGGAGAAACAAGATCCAAAAGGGCCTGAAAAGCCAGTTTTGGGCCTAGTCGGGGCCCTGGCCAAGGAGGCCAGATACAGAGGCCTCGGGCGAACGTAACTCACAGAGGCACTGGGTTTGTCTGATACAGTGATTGGCCTGTGCACAGTTTTTAAAATTTGAAGTAGATGTCAACGTTTAAAGATCAACAGATTTCACCTTAAAAAAAAATTCACCCCAATACAAAAAAAATTAAAATCCAGATTACCGAATCAGCTCTTAGGCTCCTTTAGATTCACTCTCTGACCACAGCCAGAACATGGCTATCCCTTTACAGCTGAGCATGTGCCCTCCACAGTCCCCCAACCTTCTGCTGTCTCCCCAAACATGAAGCTGGCTGCCACAGGCCATTCATCTCAGCTACAGCTGTGGCTTCGTTGCTGAATCCCAACCAGCTTCAATTGTGTGTGATCTCTTTGTCAGTCAGTAATGGGCTGTGGCCTTGCCCTGGTCTGGGTGAGTAGAGGCTGCACCTTGGGGGCATAAAGAGGCCATTTCAATGGCCCCTGACTGGACAACACAGGTTTCTGGGCTCCTCAAAAGGTTTTTGGAGGGAACTTCATCTCAGGAGCCTCAGTCACTGCCACCCAGATAGAGGAGGTTGCAGGGTTGGTGTCAATATCAGTATCAGCCTTGCTTGGAGGTAGCTCAGTGGTACAGGGATTGCCTAGGATGCTTAAGGCCCTGCATTCAATGCCCCAGCACTACAAAAACAGCCTTGCTTGATGTAAGCAGGTCTTTACCCTCATTCCCTGGCTTAAGAAGAACAGGTACCCCTAAGAGAAGCCATCTTGGCCAACCCTGCTGATGGTACTGCCCGGTAAACCTCGAGGTACAACACAGCTCAACAAGGCCACAGGAAAGAAGCACTCCTAGAGAGGTGGGGGTTGCTGAGGGGTGGGCGAACTGGTTCAGTGGTTTGGGGGTTCCAGGGACAGGGTGGTCTCCATGAAACCCCCACTTTGTCTGAAAAGAATTGAATGGAGCCCTCAGAGGGTGGGAGAAGGCAATGGGGGCTAGTTACAAGATCTGCTCAACCTGAGAGAGCATGTCCCCTTCCTTGCGAAGGAAAGCAGCCCTTGCTCTATCTTCAGGTGTTTGTAACATGTGGGTGTCAGTGACATCATCCATCCTGATGCTTGACTTCATCAAGCCTTAGAGAGGGATGGGCCTTCAGAATCTATCTGGTGGTGGGTGTCTCCTCCATCAACAGAGAACTGGCCGGGCATGGTGGTGCGTGCCTGTAATCCCAGAGGCTCAGGAAGCTAAGGCAGGAGGATTGCAAGTTCAAAGCCAGCCTCGGCAACTTAGCAAGACCCTGTCTCAAAACTAAAAATAAAAAAAAAAAGGACTGGAGATGTTACTCAGTAGTTAGCACTCCTGGGTTTAATACCCCTGAGAGAGAGAGAGAGAGAGAGAGAGAGAGAGAGAGAGAGAACTCAAGAAACCCCTGTGGAGGTCAGATCTATTTCCTGGCAGAGCCCAGGAGCCTTGACTTCTGACTCAACTGTCCCCACTCCCCCACATGGCTCTCATCACCTAGAAAGGAAACGGAGCAATGTTCTAGTTTTAAATTCTTACTCCATTGAGCCCATATTTCTTTCAAACATAGCTTTTTTGTTGTTTTTTTCCCCTGAAACTTGAGCTGTCCAGAATCCTCCCACACAAGCTTCCTGGAAGCCTTGGGGGCCCAGCCATGATTTTGATCCAAGTTAGGGCTGGGTGACCAGTGACCAAACGGGGCAAGTTATCCTTCCAGGGGAAGTCTGCAGCCCAGGTGCCAGCGGGAAAGCAGAGCCCCTGTGACTACAGAAGCTGAGATGTCCCATCACAGGCTGGCTGCAGCTGGAGACCCTGGGATGCCGGTAGCATGGCTCAGTCCAAGTCCAAGGGCCTGAGAACCTAGGGGGCTGCTGATGCAAGTCCTGGACACTAAGGGCAGGAAAGATTGGAATTGTGGTGTCCACGACCAGCAAAAGAGTGACCCAGCTCCAGGAGAGAGAAATTCACCTGTCCTGTTTTTTTCTCTATCCTGACTTCCAACCCATTAGATGGTATCTGCTCACATTGAGGGCAGATCTTCCTCACTTAGTCCACTAAGATTCACATGCCAAGATTTTGGGAAAAAAAAATAATAACTTCTCAGACACATTCAAAATAATGCTTTAGGCCAAAGGCAGTGACGCACACCTGTAATCCAGCACCCAGGAGGCTGAGGCAGGAGGATCTCAAATTCAAGGTCAGCCTGAGCAACTTGGTGAGACTGTCTCAAAAATAAAAAAGGACTGGGGATATAGCTCAGTGGTAAAATGCCCCTGGGTTTAATCCCCAGTACCGGAAGGAAGGAAGGAGGAAAGGAAGAAAGGAAGAAGGAGGTGCAAAATAGTTACAATGAGACTGGGGCCTGGGTATATGGCCCAGGAGAAGAGAAAGCAACCCTCACATCACTGGGAGGTAAGCCCATCTTGCCTAGGTTGGTGACACAGGTGCAAGAAGGACCTGCATTCAGGATGGCACCAGAACAGGAGAAGCAATGCTGCAGGCCAGCAATGCAGAACCTATGTTGGTGAGCAGGACAGGGAGAGGCTCCTGAGTTCACAGTCAGGACTCAGAAGTGCAGAGAGAACCAGTAGACACAGTGTTATGGTTTGGATATGAGGGGGTCCCCCAAAAATTCATGTGTGAAACAATGCAGAAATGTTCAGAGGTAAAATGATCAGACTATAGGAGCTGTATCCGATCAGTGGATTAATCCATTGGATGGGATGATAACTTGAGTGGATTAATGGGTGGCAACTGTAGGTAGGGCATCCCTTGGGGATTGTATTATGGATGCTCCTTCTGCTCAAGCTCTCTTGGCTTCCCAGCTGCCATGTCCTGAGCTGCTTTCCTCCACCACTCCTTTCCACCATGATGTTCTGCCTCACTTGGGCCCAGAACAATAGAGTTGGCCAAACATGGACTGAACCTCTGAAAACCGTGAGCCAGAATAAACTTTTCCTCCTCTAAGTTGTTCTTGGGGGGTATATTGGTCACAATGACAAAAAAAGCTGACTGATATGTAGAATATGAGAACATCTGAGTAGAAACAAGATTAGCTCCTGAGCCAACAGGCCCCAGCCCTGGGCAGAGGCTACTCAGTTACCATGGAGTCACAGTCAGGATACAATGAGCCACAGCCAAGGCCTGGATGACCCACAAGACCAGAGGAGCCCTGACTCCTGGCCACACCCCAGAGAGGAGAAATCTCTGGGAGGAAGTGGGGAGAAGGCCAAAAAGAGATTGATTTCAACCAAAAGAGACCAACTTTTAAACCAAAAACCAGAATGAATTTGACTGGCAAGATAAGGGTTTCCTCCAAAAGAGGAATCATAGTTGGAGAGGAGACAAAATCTGTTATAGAAAGTGGTTATCTCTTTCCCTTACCAGGATTTTAGTATGTTAATGGCAAAGCTGCTACAGTTTTATCAAGGAAATGGATGAGGCAATGTCATTGCTTTCCAATATCCTTCCCAGTGGCTTTTTGGAAATAGCCCAGCTGTAAAGTATAACATTGCCTTCTACAGACAGCAAGGTGCCCATTTGAAGTTCCTGTCCCTGTCTAATTTCTCAGCCTGGGAAGGACGGTCACCAGCCATGTCCAGGTCACTGCTGCAGGAGGAGCTGGCAGAGCTCAAAGATGGGTATCCCAGGCAAGAGCCAATTCCACTCCTGCCTGTCCCTTCACAAAGGGCTTTGAGTTAATGCTACTCACCAGCCACCAGGCAAATGCCCAGGAGCTTCATAGAGTAGCTCAAACCTTGGTCCTGTAACCTGAGCAGGAAGAGAACGGGCTGGGGGAGGGGAAGAGAGGACCACAGACAGCCACCGTGGCCACCCAGATACCCCTTCATTATGTGAAAACATAAAGCCACCTCCCAGCCAGAGACATCCTAGGGCAGAGGGCACCCTTCAAATGTTCACAGCAAACTTGAGTAAAAGCCCCTGGGCTGCCAGTCTGCAAGGATTTTGAGGATTACCGAAAATGTTCAATAAATGCTGGTTGATTGATGCTTTTCATGTTCTCTGAGCTTTTAAGAGGAAACTGCCATTTCAAGATAAATCATCTTGTTTCCCGTCTCTTGGGATCGCTGTGTAGGGACTAGAGATTGACAAGTTCTTACATATTTTCCTCTGACTTCACCAGTGTTGTTATTCAGAATATATAGAGGTATACATATGTCTCCTCAGACACCTGCTGCTCAGGTATATTTGTTCTGGAAAGGTTGTGTTTTCTTTCCTGCTTAAGCTGGTCAGTTGTGGCCCTGCTGGTGGTGGAGACAGGATACAGGCTGCTGCCTGCTGGAAAGGGACAACCTAGGGTGGGGGATGCTGAGAGAGGCCGCCTCGGAGCAGAGATCTTCAAGGTCCCAACTCCAGAGGAGAAAGAGAAGAAGGAGCAAGCCCTAAATAGGAAAGTAACATAGTAGGAAGATTTTCCTCTTCCATCATGGTACAAATATACCATTTTGTTCTCAGGGCTGAATGTGGTAAATAGAATATGCCATAGCTCCCTAGTCCTGCCCAGCCCAGACCCATCAGTGAAGAAATCATAAAATTTATCTCCTAGCTTTGATGGAACCGGACAGATAGGTCTTTCCCCATGTTGATCTGAAATCCATTCTGCATTCCACGTCCAGTATCTGTAGGCCCTGAACATAATAGAACCCAAGTTCTCTCTCTTCCACATTTCAAAACTGAAATGATGATGAGAAATTGCTTTGATGCTTTTTGTGAGTTTTTATTTCCTAGCCCAAATGTCCTAAGTTCCTTAATTAACCTATTGCTCACAGGACTCACCACCGTCCAGTATGGTCGGGTCATCCTCTGGAGCATGGTGCTTAAGATCTCAACACAATGCTCCATCGGGGAAATTAGCAGTTTTATCAAGCTTGCCAGACAGTGCAGCTCTGCATACATGACCTAAGATTCTGCTAACCATTTGGGGAGTCTCCTCACCTTTGTAATTTTGAAATCCATCTTACTAACCCTAAAGTCTAGTTCGTGAAGATGCTCAATAATGACTCTTAATTAAATGAATGACTAGAACGAATGATGGGCACACATAGAGCTTTCTGTAGAATCACTTTTAAAACATTTGCACATTTTGGAATAGATAGTGGTAAAGATCACACAATAATGTCCATGTAGTTCATGCTACTGTACCATATATTTAAAAGTGGTAAAATGGAAAACTTCCTTGTATGTTTTTTTAACCACGATAAAAATACAGCAAATATGTAGAATATGAGATATGTAGAATATCTTGCATAAATGTTTCCCTTAAGATGCACCTCTTTGGGCTAAGGATGTAGCTCAGTGGTAGAGTGCTTGCTGAGCATGTGCATGGTCCTGGGTTCAATCCCCAGCACTACAAAAAAAATTTCTTTAAATCTTTCAATGGCTCACCTCTCCCTTCCTGCCCCTCCCTGCTGTGTAACTAAGTATTATTAGCAGAACTGCATATAGGACCTGACTTCCCAATAAAATTCCATCTTGCTACACCCAGCCTATCAAACGTTTATTCTGATTTCTGTCATCCATCCCTTCCGTCCCAACTGCATCGTTCACAACTTGATGACAGTACCTACTATACCAGCAAAGGGCAAAGGGGCAAGCCAGCCCAAGGCTGCATGAAGCCTCTTCTATAGGGGCCTTAATCCCACTCAGGAGGGGAGAAGCCCCAATGACATAAGGGCCTCTTAAAGACCCCACCCCTCAATATCACACATTGGCCCTTAGGATCCAACACCTGCTTTTTAGAGGAGACATATTAAAATCATGGCATGCAGAGCCCAGAGATCTGCATCTCCAACAAGTCCCCTGGTCATGCTCATCTTGCTGATTCAGGGGTGACAATTGGAGAACTACCAGAGTAAGGAGTTCCTATCAAGCTGCAGGAGGAGGTCTGGGCTCTTAGGTTTCCAGAGCCCAATTTCAGGTGGGGTTCTCAGCATCTCCCAGATGCCTCCAGAGAATCTGCCTTTGTCACAAATCTGAAATCACTGCAAACCTTTGTTTTGTGAGGGGTGACAGAATACCTCTGAGGCCCAGGTGGCAGGACAGCAGATCAGAATGACAGGAAGAAGAAAGAAACTTACCCCCACCCGCAGAACCTCAAGCTTTACAACTTACATACAGTGAATGAAGCCAACATTCCCCCCTTTTCTCCTTCCAAAAAAAGTAAAGGCAAGGGTTAGTGTTGAGCTTCTTGCTTTTCTTACGCATCCTCAGGCTGAATGTTGTTGTCCCTTTGGGGTTCCAGGCTGAACCTGGTACTCATTGACTGCTAATTCTATTTGAATAATGGCCAAATTGAGCTCTGCCCCTGTAGCTGTTCCCGGTGGTGCTGACCTGGGTCTCTTGTAAGCTCCAACCTAAGAAGGTGAGTTCAGGAAGGTGATATAAGAGAAAAAGGTCCTGATCTTTATTGTTCTATTGCTCTCTGGTCTACAGACCAAGGGAGGAAGGCCAGATGGTAGTGGTGGTGGTGAGAATCTATATAAAACACCCACAATGTGCCAGACACTGTTCTCATTCCATCTTTACTACCATGCAGTAAGGCTGGTACTGCCAGGATCATCAGGTAGACAAGGGATCAGGTAGACATCAGGATCATCAACCAAGACAACTAGCTGAAGCTACGAACAACTATGTTCTTGACAAATGGCTGAATTGTGTTCCATCAAAATTCATCTGTTGAAATCCTAACCTTGGTACCTCAAAATGTATCCTTTGGAAATAGGATGTTTATGGAAGGAAATCAGTGAACATAGTGTCCTTACCAAAAGTTGAAAGTTGAAGACAGACACATAAAGGGAAGATAATAGGAAAAGACAGAGGCATAAAATAGCTATCCAGAAACCAAGAAGGGAGCCCCGAAACACATCCTTCCTCATGGTCCTCAAAAGAAACCAACCCAACACACACCTTGGTGTTGGACTTGTAGCTCCAGAATTGAAACAATAGATTTCTCTTATGTAATACCAGGCTGTGTGGTACTTCGGTGAGCGAGTCCTTGAAAATGAACACAACACCCAGTTTGTGTTCAAACCCGGGTCTGAAGCCCCGCATCGTGGTGCACACTTATAATCTCAGTGTCTCAGCAGGCTGAGGCAGGAAGATGGCAAGTTCAAGGCCAGCCTCAGCAACTTAGCAAGACCCTAAGCAACTTAGTGAGACCCTATCTCAAAATGAAAAAAATTAAAGGGGCTGGGGATGTGGCTCAGTGGTTAAACATCCCCTGGGTTCAATTCCAGGTACAGAAAAAAGAAAAAAAAAAAAAAAAA
The DNA here is from genome assembly GCF_047511675.1 of Marmota flaviventris. Classification (NCBI taxonomy): domain Eukaryota; kingdom Metazoa; phylum Chordata; class Mammalia; order Rodentia; family Sciuridae; genus Marmota; species Marmota flaviventris. The sequence continues at coordinate 53,709,811 of NC_092511.1, read as the reverse complement.
AAACCTGATGTGACTCACCTCATGAATGGACCCTGGGACTACCCATTCAGATTCTGCCCAGACCTGACAAGGACTGGGAGTCAATTTTCATACCAAAACTAAAACCATTGAAATCATCAAAAATAGAAACACAGAGGCCTTGCCTTCCACCATATTCCTCCCACCCATTTTATTCACCCCCATCACCCCTTCTTCCCCTTTCAGCAGGTACCTCCCTAGCTAGTTCCTTGGGCCACTGACAGCCGCCTGCATTCTTCATGGAACAAGGTCTCCAGAATATTCTCCCCACCCACAACACTCTGGAGCCCTTGTTCCATGAAGACAAGCTCCCTGCTTCTCAGCCTTTCTGTGGGGCACGTTTCCATCTCCTGCTTCCCCAGGTGGGGAGCTGCTCATCCTCCCATGTTCCCAGGACCCAAGGCAGGAAGACAGGGCAGGTAAGCTTCCTGTTCCCAGTCTGGACCACACCTCACATCAATGAGAACTTCAGCACACGTCATCACCTCAAGAGATTTCAATATCTGTGGAAGGACCTGGGCAATCCCCCAGGCTTAAAGTTCCCCAATCACCAGGACTTTCACCTCCACTCCATCTGCCTACCTTCACGGCCTCACCCAGACCTGCGTCACCCCCTGAATTCCTCTACCTCTGACACCTGAACTGTAGCCTGGTGCCCTTTGACCCCTCTCACTTCCTCTCTTTAGGTAGCCCTGTTCTCTGCCCTTCCTCCCAGTCCCAGCAGGAGACTTGTGCTTCTGCCTGCCTTGCTACATAAGGCTCTGGTTCCCCTGGATTCCATCCCTGCCCTGGGCGGGATGGCCGTCTACCAGTTATCTCCCACCAACCCTCTGTCTGTCTTCACTTTTTCTCCGTGTGGCCTTTTCACATCTGTATTTAAACAGCCAAATCTTTCTCATCTTTGAAGCGAGAATTCCATATATGTGAAATTTTTCTGGAAGAAAATATAAGAAATCGACCAGGCTGGTCATGTAGCTCAGTGACAGAGTATTGACCTAGCCCGTGCAAGATCCTGAGCTTGATTTCTAGCCCTGCAAAAAAAAAAAAAAAAGAAAGAAATGCTCATAATTGGTATCATCTTCATAATGGTTCTATGTGGAGAGAGAGACAAGGGAGTTTGAAATTAAAAGGACAGAATGATCATTTTATACATTTGCTCTAGCATTTGATATTTTAAGCCACATACATGTAATATTTTCATTAAAAGCAGCAAATAGGGCTGGGATTATGGCTCAGTGTTAGAGCGCTTGCCTAGCACATGTGAGGCACTAGGTTCGATCCTCAGCTCCATGTAAAAAACATATATATATATATATATATATATATATATATATATATATATATAAAGTTTTGAAAAAAAAATTAGTCTTAAAAAAAGTGGCAAATAAATAAATTAAAAGACAATGGTTTGCCAAATTCCTCTTCTCCCTTAACCCCCAGTTACTATCCACACCTCCCACTGAGCTTATCAGTAAGAGGTTTCCCTCCCTACTCTCTCCCTCTGCCACTTTTCTCCTGTCACCACCTGTGTGCAAGCCTGCACCATCTCTTTCCTGGACTAATCAACAGCTGGCTGCCCTCTCTGACTCCAGTCTTGTCCCTCTCAAATAGGTCCCGTCCACCAGCTGCCTGGGTGGCTTGTCTGAAAATGCAAATCTGTGTTCAGGTTCCTCGGTGCCTACCTACCAGGAAGGCTGAGCTCCTCTCATGGTTTCTAAGGCCTCACAACCTGGCCCTGAAGAGGCTCAAACATGAGCTCCAGGTCCCCTGAAAACTGAGTGACAAAGCAACCACTGCCATTTCAGGGCTCCATGTGCAACTCCCTGTAATATCTGCAGGGCCCAGGGGCAAAAGCACACGTGAGGCCTATGTGCCGTGTGTCTGAATATCACAATCAGCTCTAAATCAAGCTAACAACGTGTTCCATGAGATACTTAAAAAGAGCTGGGGATGGAGCTCAGAGGTAGGACACCCCTGGGTTCAATCCTCAGTAGTAGCAAAAAAAAATTTTTTTTTTCTTTTTGTATTGGTGTTATAGCTCAGTGCTATAGCATCCACTTAGCACGCACAATGTCCTGGATTTGATCCCTAGCATTTATTTTATGTGTGTGTGTGTGTGTGTATACACACACACACACACACATTCTTTTTTAAATTAATATATAATTTACATATTGGAAAAATCTACCATTTTATTGTTTACAGTGATTTCTAGTATATACTCAGAGTTGTCTAACTATAATCACTGTCTAATTCCAGAATATTTTTATAACTTCAAAAAACCCATTAATACTCCAGTCAGAATGGTAACTATTAAGAAGACAAACAACAATAAGTGTTGGCAAGGATGTAGGGAAAAAGGTACACTTATACATCTGGTGGGACTGAAAATTAGTGCAGCCAATATGGAAAGCAGTATGGAGATTCCTTGGAAAACTGGGAATGGAACCACCATTTGACCCAGCTATCCATCTCCTTGGTCTATACCCAAAGGACTTAAAAACAGCATACTACAGGGACACAGCCACATCAATGTTTATAGCAGTACAATTCACAATAGCTAAACTGTGAAACCAACCTAGATGCCCTTCAATGGATGAATGGATAAAAAAAAAAATGTGAGATATATATATACACACACACACACACACACACACACACAATAGAATATTACTCAGCAATAAAAGAGAATAAAATCATGGCATTTGCAGGTAAATGGATGGAGTTGGAGAAGATAATGCTAAGTAAAGTTAGCCAATCCCAAAAAGACAAATGCTGAATGTTTTCTCTGATATAAGGTGACTGACTCATAGTGGGGTAGGCAGGGGGAGCATGGGAGGAATAGACGAACTCTAGATAGGGCAGAGGGGTGGGAGGGGAAGAGAGCGGGCAGGGGCTTAGCAATGATGGTGGAATGTGATGGACATCTTTATCCAAAGTACATGTATGAAGACATGAATTGGTATCAACATACTTTATATACAAACAGAGATATGAAAAATTTGTTCTATATGTGTAATAAGAATTGTGATACATTCCATTGTCATGTATTTTTTTAAAAATCAATTTAAAAAAAAAAAAAACATTAACAAACCCATTAACAGTAACTACCTATTCCTTTTCCCCCAAAACCTTGCAATCACAAATCTTTCTGTCTCTATGGATTTGCCTATTCTGAACATTTTATATTAATAAAATCGCACAATATGCGACCTTAGCGTCTGATTCTCTCACTTATCAGGGCGTTTTCAAAGTCTGTTCATGCTGTAGCATTCTCATTCTTTTTCATAGCTGCATAATACTTTGTTGTACGATTCTAGCCCATTTTATTTATACATTCATCAGTAGTCAGCATTTCCACTGTTTCTACCTTTGGTCTATTGTGATTAATACTGCTAGGTGGATCCCTATAGAAGATTTTGTGTGGTTATATGTATTCAATTCTCTTGGGTACATTCCCAGGAGTAATATTGCAGATCAGATGGTAACTGAAGGTCAGTTTCTCCAAATCCTCACCAACATTTACTCTGACACAATTGCTCACATGTGTTTTTGTTCATCTTGTTTAGTACAGCCATTCTTGTGTGTTAAAATATTTTTTCCTCCTACCTTAACATATACCTTCATCATGACCAAGAAGACCAGGTCTTTATTTAGAACCATGGTCCCTCTTGGAGTTCTACACCCAAATATAGTATGGCAAAAACACATTCTCTATCCACCCAGCACATGTGCTCCACCTCAGGGCCCCCTACATGTGTGTGGACAACTGAACGCTAGCACCCAAGCTCCCTCCTCACACTCACAAAACAGCCACCTTGGGCCAGCAACACTGTTGGAAGCTGGAAGGAAGAACCCGGGGAGGAGGCCCTGCAGCCCCTGGGCAAACCATCTCAGAGCCCAGGGTGGGAGGTGCAGGCTTTGCATAAGCACATCCCCTAGCCCCCACAGATTTCTGGCCTAGTGATCCGAAAGGGCTAGAGGAAGTCCAGAGCCACCTCTGAGGTCACTCCTCTTGCCCACATCTGAGAAGGGTATTCTCCATGCCCACACGGTTGCTTCTTTATAGAATGCTCCATGTCCCTGGAAGATCCCTTCTCATTTTTAAAACACAGACCAGGCCGGGGTTGTGGCTCAGTGGTAGAGCGCTCGCCTAGCACGTGCAAGGCCCTGGGTTCGATCCTCAGCACCACATAAAAATAAATAAAATAAAGATCCATTGACAACTAAAAAAATATATTTAAAAAAATTAAATATTAAAACACAGACCAGAAGTTCCATCATATGGGACGCCTTCCCTGGCAGGCCTTATGTTGTGCCAGGCAAGGGACCAGGACCTGGGGACACAAGGGGAATAAGACACAGTTAGCTGCTGCCCATGGGGGAGCTCACAGTGGTGACCAACAAGTAAACTGGCAACTTCTGGAGTGAATAGTGCAATGGCAGGGTGTGGCCAGGGTGCTGGTGGTGGGGGAGGGGAGCATGGCAGAATCCGTTCAGCCAGCCTGGGGAACGCAAGGAGGGCTTCCTGGAGTAGGCGACCAGGAAGGCAAGCCAGACTTAACCAACCCACTGACAGGGGCTTCCCCAGTCATCAGACCTTCCTACCTGTCTGCCACCAAGATCGAGGACCACATGGGGCAAACCCGGGGTGATCATGCTTAATGCTGACACACCCACACATGACGGTTGGGATAGACACACGGATCACTGCCCATTCTGCTCCACCAGCTTCTGAACAGGCAAATCATGACTGAGGCCCCTGACTCCTGACCCTCTTTAGTTACACCCCATTTCTGCTTGGGAGAAGGGGGGCCTCAAGGCCAAGGTGTGGGCAACGAGGAACCTGGGCCAGGCTGAGAGGCCTCCAGGGCTGGTGGGCGGCTGACAGCAAGGGAACTGGAGAGGCAGTGCCCTGTGTGGATGTCCTGGCAGCCCCAGGACCCAGGAGGCCTGGCCAGCCTGGGGTTAAGGGAGCCCAAGCCCAGGGTCTGCTGGGAGCAGAAATCCTGCCCGTGCCCTTTGAATCATTTTGTTTCTCCTCCCGCGATGGGAAAAGAAAACAAGTGACAAGAGATCTCCCAAAAGAGTCTATTCCTTATAAATGACCTGGGTAGGGAGGTTAGCCATGGGCAGACTGAAACCATAGGCTAAACTTTGGTTTGTTCATTATCTGCACATTCCAGCTGTTGGATTGATTTATGCTCTACCACCACCCTCCACCAGCCTCCACCAGCCTCCAACCCTGTTTTTGCAAAACAGCAAAAAACAGCTCCATCTCAGAACATCTCTTTGGGGGGAGGGTGGGGGCGATGTTCACCCAGGAGCATTTAATCACTGAGCCACATCCCCAGCCCCTTTATATTTCATTTAGAGTCTCATTGAGTTACTTAGGGCCTCTCTAAATTACTGAGGCTGACTTTGAACTCAAGATCCTCCTGCCTCAGGCTCCTGAGCGACTAGGATGATAGGAGTGCACCACCGCGACCAGCTCAGACTGCATTTTGCAGAGTTTCTTGGGGTGGTTGCAGTGAAACAGTTATTTGCCAGTACTATAGAGACCCCTTTCTCCCTGCTTGTCTTCTCCCCGCGTTCCACCAGAGGGGGCCAGCAGGTCTGCTTGGGCCACAGCTGCTAGTACAACCTGGGTGAAGGTGAAATGGTACAGAGCCTGGCTCTGGTAAACCAAGCCAGCAGTTCCTGAACTTTGGTGAAAAATACCACGTAGAGCACTAGCATATTTTTTTTTTTGGGGGGGGGGGGGCGGGCAAGTTATTTTACAAGAATTAGAGGCAAAAGTCTGTTCTTTCACTTTTAATTTATTTTTAGTTTATTTATTCGTTTTTGCAGTACTAGGGATTGAACCCAGGGGCACTCTACTAAAGACCTTCAACCCCACCCCCTCCTCCCTTTTTTGAGACAGGGTTTTGGTAAATTGCCGAGGGTCTTGCAAAGTTGCTGACCTGAATTTGCAATCCTCCTACCTTGGTCTCCCAAGTAGCTGGGATTACAGGTGTGTGCCTTCATGCCTGACTCATTTCTTTTTTTGAAAAATGAGGTCTGGGGATATAGATCAGTGATACAGTACTTGCTTAGCATGCCCTGGGTTCAATCCCCAGCACCGCCAAAAAAAATAAAATAAATAAAAGTTCTGATCCCGGAACAGTGGCACACACTTATCTATAATCCCAGTGACTTGGGAGGCTGAGGCAGGAGAATCACAAGTTCAAGGCCAGTCTCAGCAATTTAGCAACCTTGTCTCAAAGTAAGTTTAAAAAAAGAAATTAAGGGATAGAAATGGGGCTCAGTGGTAAAGCCCTCCTAGGTTCAACCCCTGATATGAAAGGAAGGAAGGAAGGAAGGAAGGAAGATCTGGCAAAAATGAAAAAAAACCTCTGTTCATTATAGTCCTTAATACCACTATATGTTCGTGTTTTTTATTCTGAAGAGTATGAGAAAATCATTCTACATGGTAATTACAAATTAACTGATATTTTAATGAGATGCAATGCTGATTTTTAAAGTAATTTTTTAAATATTAGAGAATGTAAATGATACGGTGACTCTCATTTCGTGATCAAGGGATGTTGCTTGATGCCACACTGTGAAGCATTTTGAATAGCAGGTGAAGGAGATGGGAAATCCAAACTACTTTTAGACAAGGAGTTGTGTGGACCAGGAGGAAAAGATATTTGGCAGCAGTGAACTAAATGGTCTGGGATTGGGCCTCAGAGACCAAGTAACAGCCCTGGTCATCTGTAAGCAGAAGACCAATAAGATCAGACTTGGGTGACAGAGATAGGGAAGAAAGAAAACATATTTGAGATTCCAAAGGAATAATTGACCGAAAAAAAAAATAAAAATAAAATAAGCATCAAAAATTCTGAAAAAAAATAATAATAATTGACAAACCTAGTTCCTGATTGAAGAGGGAGAAATGGAAAGAATTGGAAGCTAGCTAGGAGACAGATCTAAAACTGGCGAGGAAATAGTAGAACATACATTTGTGAGACATAATGAAACCTTGTTGCAGGTCACAGAGCCTTTGTGGTATCTCTGCAGGGCTTTTCAGGATAGAATATGAAGAATATACATGTGACAGGAAAAGAGGTTTGTTATGCTGTAAGTCTATCAGCAAAGGGATTGTCCGGGTATTCTTGTTCCAATGGAGCAGAAAGAGGGACATAATCTCCAGATGGTCTAGGGTGGGATTGAAACCCAGGCAGCCTTCAGATCTTATGCCTGGGTGGACTCCAGTCTTTATGGCTTCTGCATCTCAAGCCAGAATCCCTCTGCTGAAATAAACCTTTGCAGTCTACTGCGCTCTGGTGGCTCAACATGCAGTCAAGGGTGGTGAGAATGATTGAGTCGTGATGACCAGATGCATTTCCTCCTTCTCTACAGCTCCCTTGGCAGGACACCCTCACCCAAGAACTCCCCACTGAGCAGGGCTTCCTGAGGCCGGATGTGGAGACATTTCTTCAGAAATCTTCAGGTCAGCCATGAATAATCATGATTGAGCAAGAGGACGAGCTCTGGACTCTCAGTCACATCTGAGTCCATCCCAGTCACTGAAGTGAGTGTCTCTGGAGTGGGAGGCAGCACAGATGAGGAACCAGGAAGGAAGCCTTTGGAACAGGACCAGACACAACTGAAGCCACCATGACAGGAACACAGCACAGATCCATGGGGAAGTTTACCTCTCCCCAGACCCTGCTCCCAGTGGATAGGGCAGGGTTGAGGACAAAGGCCAAGCAGGAGGCACTGCCACTGAAGCTGCGGTTATCTGAGAGCTGCAGCAATCTCTGGGGAGCATCCCATCTAGGACAGGAGAGTGTGATTGCAATTGTGCCGCAGGCTGGATGGGAGACATGCACTCCCCCCCAGCATCTCCAGCCATCCTTTAGCTCCCACTGTGCCCAACACACAGAGATGCTCTCAAGACATCTGGTGACTGTTCCACACACAGGCAGTTCCATAGGAAGAAGAGAATGTTTATGTACCATTGCTGTGCTTTGGGGTCCATTTACAACAGGTCTAGAGTGACACTAGTGACACTTAAGGCTGGGTAATTAGGGCTAACCTGGATATAGATGCTCTTGAACAAGATCCTGGCCTCCACCCACTAGATACTAGTAGTGCCTCCCTCTCGGCTTGACAACCAAAGGTGTCTCCAGTCATAGTTAAGTGTTCCCAGGAACAATGTCGCCCCCACCCCGCCCCCACACTGAGACTCACTAGGGTGATAGCCATCCTCCTGCCAGGTCCCTGTGCTCTGGGATTTTTCTATTCTGTTTCCTAGAAAATTATTCTTCCCAAAATTCGTGATCTCAGAACCTTGTTCTTTCAAAACATCGATCAATTAACATGAGTGAATCCAAATTAAATCATTAATAGAAAAAGATACCAACAACTTCCTCACCCAGATTTACCTTTACAACCCTTTATTTGCTACTGAAACAACTTACAAGGACTACGTGGAAGCAATCCTATGACATAATACACTTCTGATGACACCAACACCCAAGATGGCACACAGGAGGCCCCGATGACGTCGGACAAGACCTGCTCCAACCAGCCACCAAGCGCTAGAGCTTCAGCTAAGCAGAGTTTGCTTGATCCCACCTGCCAGAAGCACAGAGCGTGGCAGAGGGACCCATGACATTTTCAAAAGACCCAGAAACCATCACTTAAAATGGTGAGAATTTTAAACAGCATCCGGTCTGGCCCTGAAACCAGTTTCCAAATGTCTGTGTGTCCCTACTCCTGCTACAAAGAGCTGACCCAGAGGTGGGATGAAAGGTGCATGATCTCAAAGGCCCCTTGAGACTCTGATTTTCAAGCATTTCTCACAAAGATCCACTGGGTGGCCTCTCTGTAGGGATGAAGGGAACAAATGGAGAGAAGGCCGGGTGCCCCAGGTCAGCGGAAGCAGTGACCCCTCAGGAAAGTGCTGGATGGGTTGCCCATCCGGCATTTTCTGCTCCTCCCCTCTTGATGGAGTCGCCTCTGACATGAAGGCATTCCTGTCCCAGTCTTTTACCGGCAGTGAGTCAGCTCAGCCCAACGACTCTAATTCAGTGCTTATTCACAAATTATAATTTTAGTACAATAGGGCACAGCTTTAAATAAGAGCTCTGAGAAACCCACCCACCTATGACACGCCAGCGGGCTGCTCATCTCCCATCTTTGGGTGGACGTTCTGTTAGTCATGGGGAGCATCTGGACCAAGTCACTTGTCTCTCCCCGCCCCCCGCCCCCTTTTTGTATCTCCAGACATTTTACCAAACAGACACTGAGTCAGAATAAGTAGCTTTAGCAATTAAAATCTGTGTGGAGGCTGCCTTGAGGAGCATTTGGTGGACTTGGAAATATTCCTCCACTGCGACTCAAGCATGCATTCCAAAAACCTGAATGTGATACGCATGAAGACACTCAGGGATGAAACCTCACAGCATGGCCTTCTCCCTCAACAGGGAACATAAATGACTTCCATTTGCTCGCAGGATAAGCTGAGTGACTGAGAGTGGAATTGTCTCTGGGTAAAAAGAGCAGTGAGATTCTGTCAAAGGCAGCAGCTACCTGTTTCTGAATAAGCAGATTTCTAGCAGAAACTAATTCAGATGAGGAATACCCCAGACAACACCCCTCTGCACTGAACCCAGAGAGTCCAAACGAGACAGGAAGTCCACACACATCCGCATTTTCCAGCCAATACTCGCCTTCAGTCTCTGAAAAGAAGTGGAGGTTGAATGGTTATGTGTTTGGAATGACCCTCCGAGGGAGTTGGGGAGCCCCCTGCAGCACCTTATCCCTCCCTGCATGTGGTAGGAGAGAAAGCTATCTGTGGGAGGGTCTCCACCTGCCAGCCTGCCACCAAGCCTACAAGACAGTCCTCAGGATGCTTCACCTTCATCCTCTCCAGGTGTGCTGTGAGAGCTACAGAACCTCTGGCTTGGTTAGAGCCCTGGATTAGGAAGGCCAAGGTCTGTCTTCATTTCATTAGGATCACGGCATGTCTCTCGTTTCCTAAGTTCCTGGATTACAGACTGCACCTCCCACTGGCAGCTGGTGCCAACATCTGCCACCCAGGATCCAGGCAGATCCGTTCTCACACTCATTCACACACACACACACACACACACACACACTGCAGAAGCATCATTTCCAGAGCCTGCCACAGTCTCTGACCAGCACTCTAGCCCCTGTCCAAGCAGAGGGCTAGGAGCCTCTGGTAGAACAGGCCCTGTCATGAGGGCAGAAGCCACAACAAAGCCAAATCGTTTCACACTCCAGTCCCCACTAAAGAGCTCTGGTTTTCCTGTCTAGATGTCCAAAGCCACCTTGCAGCTGGCATTGTATCCGGGCTAGGATGGACTTTCACTCTCAATATTGGGTACCATTTCTATCACACCTTATAAGATATCAGAGCAATACACATTCAGATGTTTCCGTTTGTAGGATTCACTGCCATTGTTTCTGAACATTTTAAAGTCATGGGCTCTTCTGAGAAGCTGAGAAAAACCTAACACTCTTTTGCCCCCAAAAATCCACTTTCCCACAAAATTGATAGTAACATTTCAGGGAGGTTCAGAGAAGCCATGAAAACCTCTTCCCTGGTCACTGAATTTTAAAGCAATAGGGAATTTCCTGCATGTGAGACCACCCCAAAGCTGCATGCTTCAGCAGGTAACTTCAGTTAAACCAATGCTTGCTTTGGGGTGAAGCAGTAATAGTTCCTAGACTGACCAAAGGTATAGCAGGAACTTTCTGGTTCACTCACCTCTATGTGTCTGCAATAGACAGCACCTGTAGCTTGTGCAGTGATTACTGCATGCCTGACCCCAAGAAGGGCTCCTTGAACTCTCACAGCCCTATAATGCAGAATCACTGTTTGCATTTTACAGATTAAGACACTGAGGCTCAGAGGCATACAGTACCATTCCCAACCAGGTCCACAAGTTGCCAGGTGGGACTGCCAATATGCGTAGGTCCCAAGGATTGCACCAGGCATGGTCAGCCAGAGAAAATGTCTTTTCTCTAATAGGAGCAGGCTGAAATCCCCAAGTACTTGGTGAGGGAGTTGCCAAAAATTCTGTTGAATTTTGTTTGTGAACTTGAATTGCCTCCATTTTCATTTTCCTTTGGACTCCTTGTTTAGAAATGAAAACAAGCTCATAACTTTCAGGAGGCCCACTCTTCCTGAATTTGTAATGGAACCACAGAAAAGCTCTGACTTCAAGGAGGAAGCCTCTATAGCCTCATATAGATAAGATGTGTGTCTGATGGACACTCAGTATGGAAGCTGATCACGGGTACATTGGATTAGCTGTAGTCACATGAAAACTAAGAAAACTAAGAGTTTAACATATGCTTTTTCTCTTTTCTCTTGGTTGTACTAGGGATGGAATCCAGGGGCTTCTCTGCTGAGCTACATCCCCAGCTCTTTTTATTTTGTATTTTGTATTTTAAGACAGGGTCTCACTAAGTTGTTTAGGGCCTCACTGAGCTGCTGAGGTTGGCCTCAAACATGCAATCCTCCTGTCTCAGCCTCCCAAATCACTGAGATTACAGGCATGTACCACCATACTCAGCTTCCAGGCCTTTTTAAATTTTATTTTAAGAAAGAGTCTCACTAAATTTTCCAGGCTGCCCTGGAACTGATAATCTTCCTGCCTTATCCCCCTGAGTAGCTGGGATTACAGGCGGGGGCAATCACACGTTATTTGACATCTGCCTTTTTAAATGCCATTACTAAACAGTCTGGGGGAAGTCATTTCACAAACATTTAGACAGCACCTCCTCTGTACCTGGCACATGCTGAGCCCTGGAGATACCGAGGAGAATAAGACCAGGTCCTGTCCACACTGAATCCCTCATCCAGCAGGGAAAGGAGGGGAAGGCGTGTGATTAACTGGACGATTAAGGTGATATCCACTCACTGGAGATGTGACCCAGATACCAAGGGCCAGAGAACAGGAAGTGAATTATGCCAGGGAAAGGAGAGGCAGGTCTCAAAGATTCAGGGAAGGTCTCATAGGTTCTAGGAAGTCCTGGGAGGTTCAGGGAAGGTCTGAGGGAAGAAATAAAAAGATCCTTCAGAGTTTGGAGAACTTGGTGTGAGTTGAGACCCAAAGGGTGACCCAACAGGAATGAGGGCTGGCTGAGGTGCAGGCCCAGGCTAGGCAAGGGGATATACAGGATGCGAGTCAGAAAACAAAAGCAGGGCCCAGATGTTGAAGGCTTTTGACATTTATGAGGAGTCATCAAGAGAATTTTTTGCAATGGAGAAAGGACTCAATGACTTGTGTACCATAGGAAGACAGCCATGGCCACTGCAGGAAAGGTGGAAGCTCTGGGGAGAAACAGGAAGCTGGAAGTAGGATAGACACTCTCCGCACCCAATTAGTCCAAGGATGCTGGAGTCCAGCTCTGCAGGCCTTCACCAATGAGCATTCACCTAGGAAGCCAGCAAGGTCCGGATGATAAGCATTCATCATGAACAAAAAGACACAAACTGATAGACCCTCAGGCATATTACTTTTTAAGGGAGGGCAAGGTGAGAAGAGCTAGCAAAGGGTATGTTGAGACACCTTCTGAGGAGTGAGCAAACACCAAAAGCCACAGAGAGGGGCAGATGACAAGACCCAAAAGAAAGTCTCTGGATTGGCCAGTTAGAAATTCTGAACTGGCTCAGCCCAGTGGCTTAGGAGGCTGAGGCAGGAGAATCTTGAATTCAAAGCCAGCCTCAGCAACTGAGCGAGGCCCTGTCTCTAAATAAAAATATAAAAAAGGCTGGTTTCTGATCAAGAAGCAGAGAGACTCCACTCTCCAGATGCAAAAAATATACCCCAAATTCATGCCCCTAATGAACCGCTTCCTCCAGCCACACCCCACCGACCTCCAATTACCACTCAGTTAATCCCACTAGGGTTAATTCACTGATTAGGTTAAGGCTTTGACCCAATCGTTTCTCCTCCAAATCTTCTTGCATTGTCTCACATGTGAGCTTTTGCAGGACACCACATCTAAACCATAACATCTAGCGTGCTCAAAACCCTGGGCTCAATCTCCAGAATAGGGGAAAAAAAATAACAGGAGGAAAAAAACTAAAACCTAGCATACACTTTAGCTCCAAGCCATCCTATACAAGTCCTATACAATAGGCCAAACATAGTGACATACACCTGTAATCCCAGCAACTCCTTGGTCTGTGGCAGGAGACTGGCAAGTTCAAAGCCAGACTCAGCAACATAGCAAGACCCTGTCTCAAAATTAAAACAATAAATAAATACAAAGGGCTGGGGATGTGGCTCAATGATTAAGCATCCCTAGGTTCAATCCCTAGTAACAATGACAACAAAAGTCAACAATGCATACCTGTAAAGGTCTATCTACAAGAATATTCCCTGTGGCTGTATTTATAAGAATGGAAAACTGGCAAAAATATAAATTTCCAACAACAGGGAATTGGTTAAATACATTATCATACATCTATCTCCACAGGGTACAATACCAGGCAACCATGTAAAATATTGGGAGACAATATATTATTGGGAGTTTACAATATATTATTAAAATATAGTAGTTGTTCACAAAAGATAGTGAGTCCATTAAATATTTACATATATATTCACATACACATATAAACACTCATATATACTCAAATAAGACTAGAAGGATGAACACCAAAGTAACAACTGTATCAAAATTTCTGGATGGCATAATTATGGGTGGTTTTAATTCATTTTTTGCTTTTCTGTATTTTCCAAAATATTTATAATAAACATGTATAGCTTTTGTAATTAACAATAATCACTTATTTTTAATAAAATAGTTTTTTAATTGAAACAAGAACCAAGAAAATCAGGACAGATGAGATCATTCTGTCCTCCTCTTCCACTTAAACTAGAGCCTGGTGTTTCAAATAACAAATTCTGGGTTGGGACTATAATACAGTGGTAGAGCAGTTGTCCAGCATGCATGAGACCCTGGGTCCAGTCCCCACTACAAAAATAAATAAATAAATAAAGTCAAATGACAAAATCTGAAGGGACAGAGCAAACTCTGGAAGATGCCGCCTCGAATTGTTCTTCCAAGGTTTTATTTTAAAGAAGTAAAGAGTCCCAGGCTTCCTGATCTGGAAGGCCAAGACTGTCTGGGTCAGGTGGAGGCAGGTGTGGGAGCTCAGGGAGGCCCTCTGCACGGCTCAGAGAGATACCAGCTGCAGGTTCCCAAAGGAAAAGGAACCAGACGCTACCTAGCGATCCAGGCCCAGGCTAGTCACAGATGGGCCACATGTGGGCCACATAAGAGAGTATCGTTCTTTCGTTTTACCAGTAAAGTGCACTGAAAGGAGATTGACACCCCAGAAGTGTTGTGTAAACTTGTCCCCCCAATCCGCTATAGTTTGTGGGCTCTTCTGAGCCTTGCTGAGTCAATAAATACCTCTATTAAGCATCTATTTTATTCCTTACACAATACTAGGCACAGCGAACACAAAGACGAATAGTGGGTTCCCACTTCTTTCCCAAGTAGGGGTTCCTGGTGGGTGGAGGGGGCCAATATAGATAATGTATAGTATGGAACAATTGTAGATAATGCTGACACTATTGAAGGGACAGTGAATGGAGTTCTGTCCAAAGCACTATGGGGTTCAGAGTGGTGCAAATGATGAGATCTGAGTAAGGGGTGAGTCATGGGAGATGCAGCAACTTTGGGGTTAGAGCTAGAAAGATAACTCCTGAGTTCATTGATTTTCTTTCTTTCTTTATTTTTTGGAACTGGGGGTTAGATTCAGAAGCACTTACCACTGAGCTACATCCTCCATCCCTGTTTATTTTGAGACAGGGTCTTGCTAAGTTGCTGAGACTGACCTCAAACCAGTGAACCTCCTGCCCCAGCCTCCTGAGTCACTGGCATTACAGACATGCGCCACGGCACCCAGCTGAGTCTATCAATGTTAAGACACACATTTTTTACATTTTCACACGTCTAAGTCCGTATGTGTCATGCAGTCATTGCCAGCTGGGTAGGTGGGTGGTCAAACCATAGTCATCAATGCCTGACACCACAGGACACAGCCAGGAAAGTGTCAGCACCTAAACTTGCACAATGGGTATTGGTTATTTAGGAGAAAAACTGAGGGACAACAGTAGGGTCTGGTTTTAAGAACAGCTGTGTTGGGGTTATGGTGGCAGCTCAGTGGCACAGCGCTTGCCTAGCATGCGTGAGGCACTGGGTTTGATCCTCAGCACCACATATAAATAAATATATAAATAACTAATTAAAAAATAAAAGGAACAGCCACATCATCTGATAGCAAAGAGGATAGTGCTATGGGGAAACCAGAGTGAATAAAGTGATAGAAGCCAAAAATGTTCTACAATTAGGTGGCAGCAATGGCCACACAACCGGTAAGTAAACCCAAAACCACTGAATCGTACACTAGAAAACAGGTGTCTCTGATGATATGTGAGTTATAGCTCATTTTTTTTTAAATGGGGCAACAGTTGAGGAAGATTAAGAAGGTTCTAGAGACAAATGGTAGTGATGGATGCACAAGGATGTAAATGTCCTTAAGATCACTGAAATGTACACTTCTTAAGTGTCTAAAAAGGTCCATTTTGTTGTTATGTATATTTTACCACAATAAAAAATAAATGTGGAGGGAGAATCCCACACGAGGCTTTTCACCACCTAGAAACAAAACCATGTGACGACTTAGTCTCTCTTTCAAGAGCTCCGTGAAAACAGTGTCTGTGGCTGAGGACCCTCTGTATGACAGGTACAGGTGATTTCATAATAAAAGTGGGAAGCTGTAAAGTTGATAAAATATAAGTAGATTGTTACTACCCTCCAAGATAGCAACAGGAGAGGTAGAGACAGATGCCAACTCTCTGTTTGGGCAAAACCCTAACATTCTGGATTGACCGCAGTGGCCCATACCAACAGAACCCTGTCTGGACAGAGGGTCCCCAGGGGTGCCAAAGAGAGAAACACTGGCACTCAGGAGACCCCTTTTATCTCATCTCCAATGGTTACAGCACCAGTGTCCCCCAGAGCCTAAAGCCTGGCAAATGGGCAGCATGAATACCAGACAAAGTTAACAGGCTTGCCCTGACTGTTCCCAGGTCTTCCTTCTGGAAGAGAAAAGTCTCTCATCCACTTGCGCCCCTAAGGTCCACATGGCCCACTCCAGATTGTTATTGGGGCTAAGGGGAAACATAAGATCTCATCATCAGCGTGAAAATGGCAGAGTTCCCTCCAATCCCCTTGCCCCAGCCTGTGAGCTGCCTGCCAGAGTAAAGAACAAGGTAGGAAGACACAGCTCTTCCTAGGTACTTGCCTCCCAAACACGAGAGATGAGAATGTTTTTAACAAACAGCAAAGATCAGAGCTCTCTATGCAAAATGACCTGTAGGCAATGACTCAGGGCCCCACCCCGAGACTGAACCACAGAGTCCACACTTACCAGGGCCTGGGCATCTATGCACTGACCACCCAGGGCTGGGGCCACCATTAATGACCACAGTTGACTCTCTGAAGTTTCATTAACACCTAGATATCATCCAAGGAGAAGGACCTCATTGCTACCCTTCAAACTCAGCACGCTGAGCTTTGGAGAAATCTGTGTTCAGGTTTGACTCAGTCAATTTGGAATTTTTTTTTAAATTTATTTTTTAGGTGTTAATGAACCTTGATTTAAATTTATTTATTTATATGCAGTGGTGAGAATTGAACCCAGTACTCCACACATGCCAGGCAAGTGCTGTATCACTGAGTCACCACCCCAGCCCCCTCAATTTGGAATTTGAGTTCAATATTTTCTTGATTGCTTATGTCCATTTTGCCATTCAAGCCCTACAGATTCTTTTCTGACCAAATTTTCACCAGC
Source organism: Marmota flaviventris (assembly GCF_047511675.1). Lineage (NCBI taxonomy): Eukaryota > Metazoa > Chordata > Mammalia > Rodentia > Sciuridae > Marmota > Marmota flaviventris. Next base: position 53,692,896 of record NC_092511.1, on the reverse strand, counting down.
CCAAGATGAATCCCATCTTTGTTCAAGGCCCAGATGCTGCCTCCGGAAGATGGATTCCCAGAAGGCAAAGCTCTCAGCTGCTTGCTGACAGGCACAGTCCATCCTTAGGGGGAACTAGGTTCTTCTCGCTTCCAGAGCAGGCAATGTTGAGTTTGGGAGCTCTGAGAGGGTTAGAGGCAGAATGGCAAAATAATTAAGAGCTTCGATTTTGGAGTGCAAGTGACCTCAACCTCTTATTCTGTGTGCCCTTGGGCCATCAATTTAACATCTCTAAGCCTCAGTTTGTAGAATGAGGACAGGAATATATCCACTTCACAGGGGTTCTTTTATTTGAGGGTGGCAAGTGGAAGGTACTGGGAATTGAACTCAGGGGCACTCAACCACTGAACCACATCCTCAGTCCTATTTTGTATTTCACTTAGAGACAGGGTCTCACTGAGTTGCTTAGAGCCTCACTTTTGCTGAGGTTGGCTTTGAACTCACAATCCTCCTGTCTTAGCCTCCCGAGCTGCTGGGATTACCGGAGTGCACTATTTCACCGGCTTCACAAGGATTCTTGTGAAGATTAAATAAGATAATCTTGTAAACTGCTTAGCACAGTGCCCGGCACATTATAAACACAAAATAAGATTATGATACCACTGTGGATGAGTTGAAAGTGGGTGATGTTTGACAGGCTTCTGTCTCTGCAATACCAAGTGCAGCCAAAAGGATACAGATTAAGCTGCGTTTTTCAGTGTTTTGAGCACAACTCTCATAAGAAATACTTTCCTATTGCTAGACAATACAAATAAACACAGCTACAGGACTGAAGCAAAACAAGTTCACCAAATAATAATTACCTTTACTATGGCAGTATGTGATGCACTTTGAGACTTCCAATTCTCTTATGAGTCTACTTTGTTTCCTTTATTTACTTCTGAAATTTTTCAAACCTACAGAAGAGTTGCAAGAATGATATGAGCAGGATTTTTCAATCTCAGCACTGTTAATAGTTTGGATCCAATAATTCTTTGACGTAAGGATTTTTTCTGTGTGTTGTAAGAATCTCTGGCCTTTACGCACAAGATACCATGAGTACCCCAAACACAGACCAGTTGTTACAAGCCAAAAAAGGTCTCCAGACATTGCCAAATGTCCCCTGGTGGGTAAAATCATCCCCCACTGAGAACCATTGACCTTCACCTGCCAGTGGTTAACATTCTGCCATGTTACTTCATCTTTCTGTCAATACACATGCAAGGACACACAGAGGCACAGTTTTTTTGGTTGAACTATTTGAAAGTCAATGACGTGCTTTATGCTACTTGCCAGGGAAATAGTTCATCAAGCAACTCCTAAGAATAAGGACATTTTCTTACACAGCCACAATGTCATTATGGCACCTAAAATTTTAGCATTAATCTAGTAAGATCTTTCCTCCTTCTTGTTCTATGTTGTTTGTAACCCACTAACATGGTTTCATGGCCTACTTATGGTTCATGACCTTTGAGATTAGAGGAGGAGGGTTACAGAAGAAATACAGCTCTCCTTACCGACCTGAAAGGTACACAAGCAGTCTCAGAGCTGACTGCACTTCTACGGGAGTCTTACTAACACACCCTGCTGTGCTCTCTTCCTCCCTGCCTCACAGAGCATGTGCACAAGCACACACAGGCGCGTGTGCGCGCGCGCACACACACACACACACACACACAGCTGGCTGCACTTGGAGCAGACACCCTAGCCAGCCCCACCCTGCAGGGGACCCCGGGAGCTCCTCCAGGCGCCGGCGGGCACCGCGCAGTGTGTGCCCTGGCCTGTCTGCCCAGGGCTGGTGGGGCCTGCTGAGCTGGGTGCACGGCAGCCTGACCACATCACAGGCCCAGGCTTGGGCTCAGGCTCAGGCTCAGGCAGGCCGCCCACCCCTTCCCTGTTTGCTAAGCGCCTTTCCTTTACCTGCACTGGCTCCAAGAAAGTGGTTACAAGTTGGTCCAGAAACTGCCAACAGACCAGGGCCGAGAAACATGAAAGTGTGTGAGTCATTGGCCGTCTTTGATTCCCCTGACCTTATAAGTCTGGCCTTTGAATCTAGCATCAGGATCCAAACAGCAGAGAAATGTGAAAACTAAAACAACCAAAAAGAAATGGGGAACAGACCACCAGCCCCACCCATGTCCTGCTGCCAGTTCTCCCTGGTACCCTAGATCAGTCGGTGAGGGGCAAGAAGAGGTAAGAGGGAGACTCGGGGCTATGGCCAGTATTTCCATTATCCTGGAAAGGAGGCCCATGGCACTCTGGCTTTGGGTTTCTTGGGAAGGCTTGAAACCTGTGTACTCAGACTTCCTTGAAGGTCAGAGGCAGAGGAGTCAAATCTGCTCCTACATTCCAGGGGAAAGAATTGACTCAGGAGAGACTCCCTGGGACAACATCTCTGTCTTAGAAACAGTCACTGCAACAGCGGCCCATCACCCTCAGAAGAGCCCAGAATGCAGGTTCCACACCCCCACACCAAGAGTGTGGGAGAGACGCGCTACCTGAGCCGGGGGTCTCAGGAATGGGGCCACACAAGAAAATAGAGTATCCAAGAAAGGAAGAAATGCTGTCCCCATGGCTTCCCCCACACTGCCCCTGGGAAGTAGGACAGAGGTGAGGAAGATATTTCCAAAGATGGTGATGAGCAGAAACTGTGATGGGAGGGAGCGATGGGTGGAGCGCCACAAATATTCCCTGACTGCAATCTGCTTCGCCCATCCATAGGCCCACAGTAAGTTCAAGGCCATTACCACAACCCAAAATTGTCTCCTTAATTTACTTTGTTTTCTGTCTTCTCCACTGAATAACAGGGACATGAGAGCCTTGTCTACGTCGCTCATCATCATATCCTCACTTCTGAGAACAATGCCTAGAACATACAAGCAGCGCTCAAAAGACACCCAATTCATAATCGAGTGAGTGAACACGAGTCTTGGCCGGCTTGAGCCAAACAAAAATACCATTTATTCCTCACGGTTCTGGAGTGTGAAAATTCAAAGTCAAGGGGCTATCAGATTTGGTTCCAGGTGAGGGCACTCTTCCTATGTTGCAGATGGCTTCCTTCTCATTTTCACATAGCTGGGGTGGGAGGGTCTTCTGACATCCCCTCTGCTAACACCATGAAAAGCCTTCTCTCATGACTGCACCAAAGTCTAATTATAAACCCAAAGGCTCCATCTCCAAACGCCATCACGTAGGGGGCTATGGCTTCAAAATATTAATTTGCAGGAAAGGGAGGACTTGATTCAATCCATAGTACATGGTGTCCCCTCAACTAAGCAAATCAAGTTTGTTCTCCTCTCTCAGAAGTAAAGCTCTGTGCTATAAGCTCATCTTAAGTGTCCCCCACAAAGGTCCATGTGGTAAAGGCTTGCTCCCCAGGGTGCTGCTATTGTAGTAGAGGTTTTAGGAGTGGAGCCTAGTAGGAGGTCTTTAGGTCGTCAGAGACACACTCTTGAAGGGGACCCTAATGTCCTCTCTCTTTCTGTTTGGCATGGTGGCCCTAGGTGAATACTTTTGCTCTGCCACATGCTCTCACCACACAGGTCAAAAAGCAATAGAGCTGAAACCTCTGAAAATGTGTATCAAAATAAACCTTTTCTCTTTATAAGCTGATTATCTCAGGTATGCATTATCGTAACAGAAAACTGATTAATACACCCAGAGATCTCAAGATCTTCTAGCTAATCAGTGGTAAGCCAAAAAGCCAAACTCTTTTTTTTTTTTTTTTTTGGTACCAGGAATTGAACTCAGGGCAACTTAACCTCTGGACCACATCCCCATCCCTTTTTTGTATTTTATTTAGAGACAGGGTCTCACTGAGTTGCTTAGTGCCTCACTGTTGCCGAGGCTGGATTTGAATTCATGATTCTCCTGCCTCAGCCTCCCCAGCCACTGGGATCACAGGCGTGTGCCACTGTGCCTGGCTAAAACCCAAATTCTTGACTCCAGTTCCCGCACTGGAACCAATAGAGATCCAAAACAACGAAGATGGAAAAATCATCTTTATTATCCTTTTTTTCATCCCCATGGGTCCTACGCAAGGATTCACAGGACAATCCAGGCAAGATGGCTTTACTTGCATCAGCTTGAGTCTAAAATCAATAAGACACTTTCTCAAACAATGGGCAACGTTCCCTGGCCCTTTCTCCTAAAGGCACCCACAGTGAGCTCAGGCCTGCCTGAGAAGTGAGTCAAGCTTGTCTTCAGCATCCAAACAAACCCTCACCCCACCCTTAGCACCCTAGTAATGCTGCGTGCTGAAGGTGGTCCCTCCAGAAGACAGCATCCTGTTGCTAACAATCCCTTATAATCAGAAGAACTGATGTGTGGGGCGGGGTTAATTACATAAGTACTTCACTTTCAAGAGACTCAGATAAAGTGATTCAAACAATGTCAACCAGCCAGGTGCCCTGGTGCACGCTTGTTGCCCCAGCTTTTTGGGGAGGCAATCTCAAGTTCAAGGCCAATCTGGGCGATTTAAAGAGACCTCATCTCAAAAGAAAAATTTTTTTTTAAAGGGCTGGGGATGGAGCACAGTGGTAGAGCCCCGCTGGGTTCCATCCCCAGTATCACAAAAATAAATAAATAAAATAAGATCATAAGGGGGCCAAATCTCTCCAAATGAGTTCCTGACACAGCACTGTTTCAAAGGGAACCACCTAGATTTGTCAAAGGGACACAAAAATGAAACAAATAAGAATTCTAGAGAGAGAGCAAACATGCTGTAGTGTTTCCAATATTTTGGATTCACATGCAGGAGAAGCAGCATTTCAGGGCATCTGGGGACAGGGGGACTTTCCTAGAGCCTTCCTACTGTTGGCACAGCATCCTTCTTCTGCCTCCCTGCATCCGGCTGTGACTCCCACCCCCTCTCTTATTAAGGCACTGGGTGCTGAAAGCCCAAGACTCGATATCACAGGGATGTTGTGCAAGATCAAGCTGAACAGCTTCTTCTCCTGACAACCCCTAAAATTCGGCAGTCACACTCATACACATCGCTGCTTTCCTTGTCTCCATTCCTGTCGCCACCAGCAGCAAATCCCAAAGTTCAGCCCAGAAAAGGCAGTAGCTGTGCTGTCACCCTCAAGCAGGGCTCTCTGAGGACTTAAGAAGTCCCCAGGGGTCTGAAGCTCATCCTTCCCCTGCTCCAAGGCAACCCCACCCTCTAGAGAAGGGATCCTCTGTTGATGGCCTCTCTCAGGCCTTGGCTGCTACTTTACAAACGGTCTTTAATTCTCCCCCAGGTAGATCACTGCTCATATATAAAGTTCTATATCACGAACACAGGTAAGAATCTGTCTCTGAAACTTGCTTGGTTTCATTCAACCAAATTATTCCCCAACTCATCATTCTACTATATTTAAAGTTGAAAATACAGAGCTTTCTATTCTCCGAAACAAAACTGACTATACTTACTTGTGACTAGAAAATTAAAAGCTTAAAAAAAATTAACCACCAATCATATTAAAACTGCAAATTTGGGGCTTGTGATATAGCTCAGTTGGTAGAGTGCTTGCCTCACATGCACAAGGCCCTGGGTTCAAACCCCAGCACCACACACACACACACACACACAAAATGCAAATTCGGCCTAAAAGGCAAGGGTAAATGTGTGTGAGCTATGCACATTGGAGCTATATGAGGGGACAGGTCTGACGTTGCATGCTGATTGGGCTGTGCAACACAAGTGCGCTTTTCCTCTCTATCTGTTATCCCACACAGCACGTGAGATGGGTGTGACTTGCCAAAATGTCAATCAATCTGCTGACCAAAGACATCACAAAGCAAGACTCCACCTTTGGATACTCTATCCCCTGCCTTATGTGGTGAAGAACGTTCCATCAAAGCTCCTTTGGGTGTCCCTCCTATAAAATAAAGAGATTCCAAGTGCATGTGCTGTTCTCTCTTTCCAGCACAGTCCAGTGTAGAAGCTGACCCTAAGGTCACAGAGCGGTCCCACCCTCAATCTGAGAAACTCATGTCCGTGTGTTGCATGATTTCTTTGCCATTTTCTTAGTTCAGTGTTGCAGCCAGCTCCTTTGAACCCAGCTCATCTCGCCAGCGCAAGAAGCTGGCGAGAGAAGTGGATCCCCTGAGGTTTACAACAGCCTCCTCACAGGGGAGTGACCCCCAGGGGGTTAAGAAGGAATATGTTGCTTGGCAAAGGTCGACCTTTCTCATTAGGAATTAGAGAAGATTCAGCATTTTGTCCTGAATGGAAAGCATCCTTGCACTCTAATAGGCTGCTTTGAGTGGAAGGGGGAAAGACAAGTGGTAATGAGACCCAGGCAAAGGATGGGTAGCTGATTATCAAAGAAAAGGAAATGGGTAGACAGCACTTCCCTATCAACCCGTTGCTAACACCTCTGGGGGAGGGGAAAGATCGAATTTTCCAACACAAGCAATTACCCCCTGGATAGCTCTTTTCCTGCCTTTTGGTCACTGTAGGCAAGATAGGAAGAAACCTGAGATCTATAAAAATGCAAGACACCCCCTCTCCCATGGGCAGCAGGCTCCTGTCTAGAGGAGAGTCTCACCCACCCCTCTCTCTTCTGTCTCTTAAATAAAATTTGCTTTCTCGAAATAAGCCAATCCCAAAGAACCAAAGACCAAATATTTTCTCTGATATGCAGATGCTAATTCACTAGAGAAGAATAGAGGTACTTTGGATTAGACAGAGGGGAATGAAGGGGGAGAGACAGTTCGGGGTAGGAATGATAGTGGAATGAATCAGACATTATTACCCTATGTGCATATATGATTACACGACTGGTGTGACTCTAAGTCATGTACAACCAGAAGAATGAGAAGTGATACTCCATTTATGTCTGATTTGTCAAAATGCATTCTACTATCATGTGTAGCTAATTAGAACAAATAAAATTTTTTCAAAAATAAAAATCATTTAAAATGTTGAAAAAAAAAATGTGTGCTTTCTACTCTTGCCTTGGCATTTCTCAGGTGTTTAATCCTCAACACCCAGGGAATGAAGACCCGATCCTGATTTTCAAGACCAGAATCAGTAAGGACCCGTCTTTCTGTTGAATATAACTCAGAGAACATGTTTGGGGGTGAAGTTGCCCTTGCAACAAATCACTCCTTAAAAATAGAAAGCAGAGATCACAAGTTCAAAGCCAGCCTCAGCAACTTAGCAAGGCTGTAAGCAACTTAAATAGACCCTGTCTCAGAATAAAAAATAAACTGGGCTGGGGATGTGGCTCAGTAGTGAAGCACCCCTCGGTTCAATTCCTGGTACCAAAATAAAAAATAAATAAAAAGCAGGCAGTCATTGATCCAAGAGATTCCTGCTGGGCCGGGACTATAAGGTGAGTTTTTCATCAATCAGTGGTCACAGACATTCACAGAAGAGTTACCAGGGCTGAAAGAAGGTCTCATGCTACTGAAATGCACCCAGCCGGAGGCCAACATCCAAACGTGACTGTGTTAAGTTACAAAGAGAAACAGAACTCCACCTGAGCCCAAATCACCTGTGCCGGCATGATAGGATTATTCACTCTCTGGGCCAGCAGCTGAGGAAGCCAAATCCTGACCTGCGCCTACTGTATTTGCCAAGAGCCATCCACATCACAAAGACCAGAAATGCCCCAAATCTCTAGGATCAGCATTTTCACTGTCAGAGATCCAGGTGTGAAACTGAATTGCAGAAGGAGATGGCGTGGTGAACGGGACATCAGAGCAAAGGTGATTCAATAAATCAGAGGTTTAATGGCCTCAGCTGGAGAGGAGCCTGGTGGAGATTGCTTCAGAGACTGGCCACCCTTTACCCTGGAATTTCTGCAGTGTTTTGGAGGCCAGATAGACTATAAGAGAGCTTAGTGAGGTTACTCTCCCCTGGACAAAGCCACGACTCCACCACTGCTTTGAGGACCACTCTGCCTTCAAATGCATCTGTTGACTTGATCAGGCTGCAGTCAAATCCTGTTGCCTGGAACCTGCTTGTCTTCCTCCTGCTAGTAATTTGTTGCCCTCCTCTCCTCCAGCCCTGGGGATCCCACAAAGACAGTCTGACTTTTTAAGTTCAGGGTCCAGCCCCTCAAGTACTCTCACAAATTGAGAATTTGAAGCATCTTTGGGGAAGCACTTTGGACTCCATCTGTCCAGAGAAAGCAAAAATTTCCCTAGTTTACCTTGTCAGCAAAGAGATATGCTTAATGAAATTCTGCAGTGTTAAAGAATGAAATACGGTGGCATTGGGTGGCTGAGGCAGGAGGATCACAAGTTCAAAGCCAGCCTCAGCAACTTAGTGAGGCCCTGTCTCAAAGTAAACAAACAAACAAAAAGGGCAAGGGATGTGACTCAGCAGTTAAGTGCCCCTGGGTTCAATCCCTGATACCAAAAAAAAAAAAAAAAAAGAATAAAATGAAATTCTTCAGTGTAAGACCCAGATTTGGGTGCTCCAAAAGAGATTCAAAACCATCCCAGTTTAAATAAGATAGAATGTAATTTTCCTTTTACAAAACTGATTTTAAACAATTCTAGGGCTGACACAATGGCACCTTGGTTTAGGATCCAAGCTCTTTCTATTTTGTGTATCTGCCATCTAGGGGCATAGTTATTACCAAACCAGGCCTGTTTTGCCCAATGTACACTATGCCAATTACTGAAAAACCACATTTGCAAAAGAGAGAGTTTATTCATGAAGTGACCATGTATGGATATGGAAAAACAAGTCTCAAATCTGCCTCCCCAGGGATAGGGTTTGTGGACTGAGGTGATTGGGGGTGAGCTGAGAGCAGGAAAAGCAGGTTACATCTAGAGGGCTTACTGAGGTTTTCCCTTGGTTTTGAAGTCCTCATCTCCATGGTCCAAGATACCTTGTGATGAAGTCCATGCTTTGGTCACTAGCAGCAGAACAGAGGACAGGAGAAGTTCAGCACAATCTCCCTCCCTTTAAAGGCAAGAAGATCTGGAAATCACACTCATCACTTCTGCCTGTTCTCTTGCCAGTACCTAGACCTGGCCTGGGACAGATAGTTTTCCAGTAGGCTTTAGCTGGGCACCTTGTGCTCAGCTGAAAATTCTAATTCTTCCATAAAAATGGAAGAGTAGATATGGTCTCTGCCCAGGTTTTATTGTTTCTCCTCTCCCTATTTCCCAATTTTTCCTTTTCTTATTCCCAGTAATAGAAACAGGGAAATTCAGGTTGAGAACAATGATCACCTCATGTATAAAATTAACTTAGGTAATGCATTCTGCTGTCATATATAACAAATTAGAAAAAAAATAAATTAGGAATATTCTGAATTATTGAGAGTAAAGATGTCACATGGATTCAAATATGCAACATTCACACAATATCTTTCTAAAATTCAAGACTTAGAGCATTCTTCCATTAATTAAAGAACACCAGTGGAAAGCAAGTCTACTTGAGAAATGGTTTTGCGAAGGAGGAAAGTGGTAAATAGAATAGGAAAGAGTTGGAGGTCCCATTGGACAGACAAGAGGAGAATGTTCTTTCTCTCTTCATGCTGGATTTATTTTCTGTTTACATATTCAGGTACATAGAAATTATGGTCTTTCTAGCCAGGTGTGATGGTACATGCTGTAATTCCAGCCACTCAGGAGGCTGAAGCTGGAGGATTGCAAGACCAAGGCCAGCCTCAGCAATTTAGCAAGAACTTATCTCAAAATTAAAAAGGGGAGGCATGCTGGAGATGTAGCTCAGGGGTAGAGCACCCCTGGGTTTAATCCCTAATACTGTAATGAAAAAAGAAAAGAAAAAAAATTATTGTCTTTTCCATAAATAGCTAAGGGATACATATATAGTATTGGGTTTTCTTAGACTCTTTAGACTGTCTGTTTCTGAGCAGGGGTCAGTTCTATGCTCAGCTGCCATGGACTTAAGGGTTCATTCTGAATGCCTATGACCAAGCAACTCCATTGTCATTCATCCTCTGGCCCTCCCCAAGTCATCCATGAAATGCCCTCTACTGTTTTTAGCTGAAAGGAAAATCTCTGAGCTCTTTAAAAATAAATGAAATGAAAATGAGACATAATTATCTACAGTTGCAACCATAACCATAGGGTTGGTTGGTATAAATGTTGCAATATTTTATTGGTCAGCTTCTGATCTACCACATGAAACATTTAATTTTTTTTTTAATTTCAAACCCTTCTCACTCTCATTGACAACATAATCATTTCAACCACTGATCCCATTGGACAAAAGGGGGATCCTGGCAGCATCTAGGTAGAAGGGGGTGGGGAAGGTAAGTCACATATCATTGTGTTTTGTGGAGGGAGAAGGGGACTTAATAATTGACTATTTTAATATTAGTTCCAATTCATTTTTTCCTGATTAGAATCACTCAGTTAATTTAGTTCAACTCTCTGTGGCTTTGCACAGGAACACACCAGATTTCAAAACACGTGAAACAGAGGGAAGGAAGTATCTGTTTAGTTTGAGAAAACTGAATTCCCAAGTTTCACTCCCTTAGTCTGATTGGATGCCATCAGACTGAGATGTTCTTTCAACAACAAAAAAAAAGTATTTATCCTTCCCCATTGTAAAATCTATCCAATAAAAATGTTTAACCAAAGAACAGAAGAAACTAGAAGAAAGATTAAAAACGTAGGGGGAGGGAAGAAAGAAGAAAAGAAACATGCACAGTTCCCCACAAAAACCCAGAGTGTAGACCCCACATGTTGAAGCAAAGGTTACAGACCCTCCCCAGAATCTTCTGAAAATAATATTCCTCTCTTCCAAATGGAAACTGTGTAGCCTTTAAAATAAAAAAAAAATTAAAAAAAAAACCTACCATGAAAGAACATATGTGTTTGGAGTTGGTCAATAAAAAGGACCATTTCTGGGTTAGTCAGCCCTTGTTTGAAGATTGCAAGCTGGAAAGACCTTGGAGGCCTGAATGGGGGAACTTCTGCCCCCAAGGAAAGACCGAATTCAAGCCAGGGATTCTTTGGCCCCGTTTTAATAGCTCGCAGAAACCTCGGAGTGTTGGGAAAGGGAAAAAAAAAAAAACAACAACAACAAACTGAAAAATCAGCTTTTTCTTTCTCCTTCAGACTTTTTTGAGTTACAAAAGAAAAAGGAGGAAAAAAAAAAAACTCCTCCAGCATTTTATAAGGTCTCCACAAATACCAATTAATAATTTTACAAGCAAATCAACTTGTTTGTCACACAGTAATATATTCCTAAACTAACAATGACATTTTGGAGCTATAAAGATAAGTCATCAGGCTTTTTTTAAAAATTGCTTTTCATGTTGTACACATTTAGATTTTCCCAACATTGACGCACTAGCAATATCCAACATTGTCTTCTTATGTCAATTCACTCAAAAAAAAAAAAAAAAATTACTGAGTTTCTGTTATGTGCCAGGCACCACCCAGCAGCCAGGTAAAAAACAGGGATCAGATAAAGACATAGCCTCTGCCCTCCTAAAGCCTACATTCAAGCAGAAGAGATGAGTTTTTAAGCAATAATTATTCAAATTCATTTTTTTTTTAATTCTCACATTGATCTTAAACCTGGAATCAATTTGAATCTACTCTGATACAAACATGTCGCTGTCATGTGATGCTTCTATGATAGAAGGAGTCCCTGCACAGTCTTGCATTCAGGGAAAGGTATAATAACTGATCTGGCAGAAGCTCTCCAAGCCATGCCCACCCCACCCCCTTTTCAGGGCAGCTGCCCAACTTCCAATTGCCAACCTGCATCCCTTTGCCTGTGGGTTTGTATTGCCTACTGGACCCACTCTTCCAGATAATTAACACCCACCAGGAAGGAGCAGCCCTGAGTGAATAGGCCTGATGGGAGTTGGTGCTCCCTCATCTCTTGGATAGCATAGGAATATGTTTCCTATTATACTCTATTTTTCTGTTATGAAGTGTTTTCTATTATACTCTGCAAAATTCCCAAATGAGAATAAGCTTCAGTTACACATTCTGGTAACTTGCTTGATAAAGCGCTCTTCATTGGCTACCTTCCCTCCATATCTATCTTCCTTACTATCCCACAGTTGTTTTCCTCAAATAAATCTTTACTAAATCAATCATCATTTAACAACAGCTACTGAGCCCTAACAAATGGAGCTGGGGGGAAAAAAAATCCTCAACCCTTAACTCACACCATATACAAAAAGTAAAACAGATTGGATCATAGCCCTACACAGAAGAGATGAAACTCCAAAACTACTAGGATAAAATCTTGTAGTCTTGGATTAGGTGAGGTCTTCTTAAATAGGACATACAACGAAATGGGCACATTGAGCGTCATCAAAAATTTTAATTTTACTTTTGAAAAGACACAGTTTAGAAACAAACCAACAAAGACAATTAATTAAAGTAGCTAGAAACCAGCAAAAAATATCTACAAAATAAATATCTGACAAAAGGCTTGTATCCAGGGTACACACCAAGTTCTCTTATAACACAATAAGAAAAAAAATGGGCAAATATTTTGCATAAATTCTTCATAAATGAAAAATAAGCATTTGCAAAGATGCATTAGTCATTAGGGAGATGCAAATAAGAGCAATAACGAGAAGCCACTATACACATCCATTAAAATGGTTAAAATTAAAAAGACTGATAATTCTAAACATCGATAAGGATGTGGAGTGCCTGGAATTCTCATACTTGCTGGTGGGAGAACAGATACCTTAAAAAATCAATAAGGTAGGCTGGGGTTGTGGCTCGGAGATAGGGCGCTCACCTAGCATGTGTGAGGCCCTGGGTTCGATCCTCAGCACCACATAAAAATAAATAAATAAATAGAATAAAGGTATTGTGTCCATCTACAACTAAAAAAATAAAATATTTTTTTAAAAAAGCAATTAGGCTCTTTCTTATAAATTCAAATAAACTCAAAAAATTCTTATAAATTTAAATATACACTTATCATATATCCTAGAGCTTCTGCTCCTAGATATTTACTCAATAAAAAATGAAAGCATATATCCATACAAAGTGTCCATATGGATATTCATAACTGGAAAGAACCCACCTGTCTATCAGCTGGCAAAACACTAAAAAAAAAAACTGTGCCATATCCATCAGTGAGTCACTACTCAACAATAAAAAGGAGTGAACTCAAATCTCAAATCCATTATGCCTAGCAAAAGAAGCCAGATTCAAAAGGTTTAAAATTGCATGATTAATTTGTATGAACTTCTTTTCTAACAGCAAAAAAAAAAAAACTAGGATGATAGAACTAGATCAGTGGTAGTCAGGGGCCAGCAGGGGAGGGGTAGGGAAGGACTGAATGGGAAGAAAGAAACTTCTATGGGTAATAGGCATATTCTAACATACACATCTGTCAAGGCTCATCAAGCTGTAGTCTGACATCAGGGAGTTTGACACCTCAATTAACCTGACAAAAATAAAGGGGGATAAAGAAAATAAATCCCTGCCAATCCTTTCCTGCCCTTCCTGAAGTCTTCCAGTTCTTCCTGGTGTATTGTATGCAGCCTGGGTGGTTGTCTCAGAGGTGTGGGGTTTTTTCCCAAATGTAATTCCAGCTGCTAATCTTTCTAGATAAACTGCAGATTCTCTGAGGGGAGGAAATTATGGAGGACAGACTTGAGCCCATTCTGGTTTATGTTACATTGAATCTAATTGGTGCAAACAGGAGCCGCTGCAGATGTTGGAAATGGGTGAGGATCAGCCAAGTCCCACACACTCCCTGTCCCAAGACATCGAAGGGAAATCTCAAGCCAAATCTTGCCACATATAAATTTAAAAAAAAAAAAAAACTTATGAACAAGCAAATCAAGACAGTTTATAAAACTCTGTGTATATGCCCCATGAAGTCCAAGCTCTCTATCCTTTGAAGTATCTTGACCAACACCTTGTAAGAAGGGTTTATCTGAAACAGACTTGACAACATTCCAGAAATGAGATCCTGTTACCATGATGAGTGGCATTAGGCAACCAAACATGGTCCTAAACCAGTGGCCTAATTTAGGTATATTTAGAGACCAAGTCTCTGGTATTTTCCCTAAGGGTGCAGGCCACAGACTTTCTAAATTCTTTTACCAGTTAGGCAAGTGGCTCTAAAATATTTTATCACATTCACACTTTTCAAATACCTTCAGTTTTACCCAAGTGGGTGCCTATATTCATCATACAAGCTACTAACTGTGACTTTCACTAATAAAACCCTTTTCCGACATTCACTATGCTAAGCATAAATAAGGTACCAAACAGGATGGATTGCAATGTGGACAGCATTGGTGCTTACAGTAGCTGTCTGAACTTCCTCATTAGAATGGAGCTGGCCACACCGATTGAGCATTTTTGGCAAAATCTACTACCCTCCACGTTATTGCTTAAACCTAATAGCACAAACTTCATATTCTCTGTCTATCCTGAACTTTTGGAAAGTAAATTATTAACATCTTACCAAGAACATACCCTCTCTTCTTTTATATCCTTCACAAAATGTTGACTTCTAATAGATGCTTAATAACTGATGATGACTATAAGCTGAACAAATTAAGAACAGAGAGCTTTTAGAAAGGAAGGAGAAGCAGGGCATGGTGGCACATGTCTGTAATCCCAGTGGCTTGTGGGGGCTGAGGCAGGAGGATCACAAGTTCAAAGCCAGCCTCAGCTAAGTAAGTTCAAAGACAGTCTCCGCAACAGAGCGAAGCCCTAAGCAACTCAGTGAGATCCTGTCTTTAAATAAAATACAAAAAAGGGTCAGGGACGTGGCTCAGTGGTTAAATGCTCCTGGCTTCAATCCCCAGTGCAAAAAAAAAAATAGGAAGGAAGAACAGGTGGATTGGTTTAAAATTCTTCAGATTTTTGCTAGGTGGCTTCCAATCCTCCTTGCATATGAAGATATGGACACTCCACCCTGAGCTAAGTCCTGGATTCCAGACCAGCTCTTTGGGAGGCCTTGGGGGCTGGAGAGGTTTTTCAACAGATCCAAAAATAAGGAAATGGTCTGGCTGTGAAAAGGCTAAATCACTCTGTGTAAATACAACTGGGGAATTTCTGGAATGAGAAATAATTGCCCAAAGCTGAGGAATAGCCTCAAATGAGCATGACTGGTCCTGAGAAATAAGGTTCCTCTAGGTCTGAGCTGGCCATTTCCAGGAAGCTCCACATACCACCAGCTAGCCACTTCCCGGATCTTTACTTCTGCAAGTTGTCTGAGTGGTCCCGGGTTGGAATTGCTCAGTGTTGAGCCCAAAGACAAAAAGGGGAGGTAATGTGAATAGACAGAGCACCAGGCAGCCTCCAGTCTCTAAAATCGGCCTGCCACCTGACATTTGGGTCATTTTGACTTGGATCTTTTTTATGGCAGCATGACACAAGCTTTGGAATTCAAATCCTGGGCCAGTTGCTGTGTAGGTCTGTGATCTCAGGCAGATCGTTTGGTCTTCATGAATCCTAGGTTCCTTGTTTGTTAAAAAAGAAAGAAAGAAAAACAGCAAGAACAAACATTAGCAAACAAAAAAGGCAAGTACCTACCTATTGTGGCCATCCAAAATTGTTCTTTGTCCAAATCCATCTTCCTGCTTAGAATGGCACCCCATTAATTTTAAGTGGTGGTTTTAAGTGATCCAAAATGAAGGAAACGCCACCATCTGGGAAAAGGCTAAATCACTCAGTGTAAATTAGACCAGGGAATTTTATTTCCACAGTTCTGGTGAGGCAAACTCAACACCACCCCCAACCCTTAACTGGACAGGCTGCCACAGGACCGAGATCTGCTAATTAGTATGTCTTATCCTGGCACCAAAGTGAAACATTCAGGTGTAAGTCCATCACCCAGCTGGGCTCGTGGAGACTCTGTCCTGATGGCCTCTGTTGGAACTGTCAGAAGATTTTCTCTCTCTTTAAATTTGAAGCTGATAATGACCTAGATCTGGTGTTGCCAGAGTCAGCACACACACACACACACACACGACTGCCTGAGAATGAAGCTGAGATGAGAAGAGAAGCACCAAATCCTGATCCGTGAGCGCTTGGTTCAAGCTTGGCAAGAGCCACCCAAGGACGAGAGGTTGGAGTGGGGAATAAGTTCCACTTTTGACATAAGCTGGTTTGAGATGAGCTGGGTTTGTGTGTGTGTGTGTTGTTGTTGTTGTTATTCTTTTTATCATCTAAAAATGCAAATATGATGAACTCTGGAATCACAATATCTGAGTTTAAATTGTGGCTCCATCATCTATTAGCTATGAGAACTTGAGCAGTTTACTGAAGATCTCTGTGCCTCAGTTTCCTCATCGGAAAAATTAGATAATAATAGCACTGACTCCACAGCATTGTTGTGAGGTTTACAGAAATACCTCACACACAGAAAATTCTCCTTGGGCTAGGCGTGGTGGCACATGCCTATAATCCAAGCAACTTGGGAGGCTGAGGCAGGAGGATAGAGAGTTCAAAGCTAGCTTCAGCAGATTAGAAAGGCATTTAGCAACTCAGCGAGACCGTGTCACTAAATAAAATATAAAAAAAGGACTGGGGATGTTGCTCAGTGGTTAAGCACCCTAGACTCAATCCCCTGTACAAAAATAAAATAAAATTCTCTTTCTTATTAGCTATTGTATTGTTGTTATCAACATGACTTTTAGCATTAATATATAATAATGACAATTATTATTGTTATTTCTACCTCATAGGTTTATATGATTTGGGGGAATACAGCCAATGAGCTTCAGTGAGATTAAGAATTGTACAGGAGGGCTGGGGTTGTGGCTCAATGGAAGAGTACTTGCCTAGCATGTGTGAGGCACTGAGTTCGATTCTCAGCACCACATACAAATATATGAATAAAATAAAAGTCCACTGATATTTTTAAAAAAATCAAAAAAAAAAAAAGAATTGTACAGGATAGAGTAGGATGTTTAATTTTCCCAGAAGGAGGAAATCTTGAATTTTACCTCATCCAACCTAAGGTTCAATCAGGCTTATTGTCTTTTTTGATCTATTGATCAGATTTGCTGAACAAGGACATGCATAGATGTATTTAGGATATACCTTAATAAAAGACAGAACTTTGTTAGGATCTCAATAATATCTACATGGACGTAATCCAAAACTGTGGTTAGCATATTTGGCTAACCAACTAAACCAAGCCTCAACTGAAAAAGGTAAGATTTAAGTATGCTTTGGAGGAATAGAGGACATTAATCTTGAAGACACCTGGTAGAACAGTATTCTGGTGACAGGGACCAACCAGTGCAAAGCCCCTGCCAGGCATTTTGGAGGAAGAGCTGGATCAGATAGAGCAAGGGGGAGGACATCAGGATATGAAGGCAGAGAGGTCGAGGGGACCTTGCTACTTGGGGGATCTACCACAGGGCAAAGACATCCATTTTTACTCTGCTTGAGACAGGCATGCAAAGCCCGGGTTTTGAACAAAGGAGTGACACTGACTTTTGTTTTTAAAGATCCCTTCAGTCCCTGTTGAAAGCAGCAAGAATAGAAGCAGGAAAATAAAGTGAGGAAACTGTTGCCACATCCGTGTGAGAGAGAATGCGTCTCCCAGCGCGCTACCTTTATTCTCCAAGACAAGCTTTCTCCTGATAAATTTAGGAGCCATTTCTGCTGGTTGCTTCTACACAGCTTAACCGAAAGGCAAAGTCTTTCTTCCCTTTCATTCAAATTTTAAAAACAAGTAAGTATGGTCCAGAGGAAGGCTCACACCCACTCTAGACCCACACTGTACACCTCCCTCCCACAGGCCTTGCACATCATCGGGGCTCATTGGATGGAAGATGAACAAGTTGCACCTAAGCACACAGACTTCTATTTGATGGATTTTGTGGGATGGATTGTAGTACCTCATTTCATCCTTTTGCTTTTTCTATTATCTATCTATCTATCTATCTAGGCACCAGGGATTGAGCCTAGGGGCACTTAACCACTGAGCCACATCCCCAGCCCTTCTTCATATTTTATTTAGAGACAGGGTTTTACTGAGTTGCTTAGGGTCTCACTAAGTTGCTGAGGCTGGCTTTGAACCCGTGATTCTCCTGTCTCAGCCTCCCGAGCCACTGGGAATACAGGCGTGCGCCACCTCACACCGCTGCCTCTTCTACTTTATGACCAGTGACCATATGTGCAAAGAAATTAAATGAATTTCACAGGAGTGGTCAGTAGCTTCAAGGAAAGCACATGGTCATACCCCGAGAATTGAGTTCCCAGTCTCATTACCATCATCTTCTCCTGGACTTCTACTTTCCTAGAGAATCAGAAGATATGTATTGCTTGAATCTTAGGCAATATATTTGCAATCAAAGACAATGCTATATCACTGAAAGGAAGAAGTCATATTTCAATTATTTTATCAACATTTTGCCCCAAAAATCCCAGTAACTCAAGAGGCTGAGGCAGGAGAATCGCAAGTTCAAAGCCAGCCTCAGCAACTTAGCAAGAACTTTGAGGATATTAAGCAACTTAACAAGACCTATCTCTAAATAAAATTTTAAAAGGAGACCAGCCCCAGCCCAATGCTTGGAGGAGGCAGAGCAGATTGACCCCAGTCCAATGCACAGAGGAGGAAACCAACCATGCTGTAGCCTCCCATTTACCAACACATGGCTGTTCTGGCCCGCTTACATCTAGAAGTATCAGCCAGGACCAGGAAGACCATCACCAAGGTTCCTGCAAGCCTGGTTACACCAGAGGCAGGTATTGGTAATCTGCAGGAACATTACAAGATTACAAGGTAGAAACTGTAGTACCTCAGATCTGCCCTGGTAGAGGGGAAGACACACAAACAACATGAAAAAACAAGGGAAGAAAATGCTCCAAACAAAACAAGATGCTACAATAATAGAATCCATGGACAACACAGTAGATGAAATGTCAGAGAAGGAGTTCAGAACATACATGATTAGAATGATTCTGCAGCACAGAATAATATAAGAGAGCAATAACAGGCAACAATTGATCACTCCAACAAAGAGATTAGAGAGCAAATACAGGTGGCAAAAGATTATTTCAAGTAACAGAGATTCTGAAAAAAAAAATAGAAATCCTTGAAATGAAGGAAATGATAAGCCAAATTTTAAAAAATTCAATAGAAAGCATCACCAACAGACTAAATCATTAGTTACTTTGCACATATGGTCACTGGTTATAAAGTAGAAGAGGCAGCTGTGTGAGGTTTCACACGCCTGTAATCCCGGTGGCTCGGGAGGCTGAGATGGGAGAATCATGGGTTCAAAGCCAGCCTCAGCAACGAAGACACCAACAATTTCTAGAAGCACATGATCTGCCCAAACTGAATCAGGAGGACATACACAATTTAAACAGATCAATTTCAAGCAAGGAAATAAAAGACACCATCAAAAGCTTACCAACCAGGGCTGGGGCTGGGGCTCAGTGGTAGCGCACTTGCCTGGCATGAGTGAGGGACTGGGTTTGATTCTCAGCACCGCATGTAAATAAATAAAGGCCTATCAACAACTAAAAAAATATTAAAAAAAAAAAAAAGGCTCACCAACCAAGAAAAGCACAGGACCTATAAGATCTTCAAAGAAGAATTAATATCAATACTTCTCAAATTATTCCATGAAATAGAAGAGAAGGGAACCCTACCAAACTCATTATATGAGGCTAGTATCACTCTGATTCCAAAACCAGACAAAGACACATTAAGGAAAGAAAACTTCAGACCAATATCACTGGTGAACATAGATACAAAAATTCTGACAAATTCCATTCAAAAACATATTAAAAAGATAGTGCACATGATCAAGTAGAGTTCATCCCAGGTATGCAAGGTTGGTTCAATATATGGAAATCAATAAACATAATTCATTACATCAATAGACTTAAAGACAAGAATCATATGATTCTCTCAATAGATGCTGAGAAAGCATTTGACAAAATACAGTACCTCTTCATGTTCAAAACATTAGAAAAACTAGGGATAGTAGGAATATAACTCAATATTGTAAAAGCTATCTATGCTAAGCCCAAGGCTAACATCATTCTAAATGGAGAAAAACTGAAAGCATTCCCTCTAAAAACTGGAACAAGATAAGGATATCCTCTTTCACCACTTCTATTTAACATAATTCTTGAAACTCTAGCTAGAGCAATCAGATGAAGGAAATTAAAAGAAGATGCATAGGAAAAGAAGAACTCAAACTATCACTGTTTGCTGATGACATGATTCTAATTTTAGAAGATCCAAAATATTCCACCAGAAAACTTCTAGAACTCATAAATTAATTCAGCAAAGTAGCAGGATATAAAATCAATACCCATAAATCAAATACATTTCTATACATAAGCAATGAATCCACTGCAAGAGAAATTAGAAATATCAACCCATTCACAATACCCTTAAAAAATAAAATAAAATAAAATAATTGGGAATCAATCTAACAAAAGATGTGAAAGAACTATACAATGAAAACTACTAAAAAAAGAAGTTGAAGAACACTTTAAAAAGAAGAAATTGAAGAAGACTTCAGAAGATGGAAAGATCTCCCATGCTCTTGGATAGGCAGAATTAACATAGTCAAAATGGCCAAACTGTTATATATATTTAATGCAATTCCTATAAAAATTCCAATTACTTTCTTCATAGAACTAGAAAAAGCAATCATGAAATTTATTTGGAAAAATAAGAGATCCAGAATAGCCAAGGCAGTCGTTAGCAAGAAGAGTGAAACAAGAGGCATCATAATACCAAACTTTAAACTATATTACAGAACAATAGTAACAAAAATGGCAGGGTATTGGTACCAAAATAGACATGTAGATCAATGGACACAATAGAAGACACAGAGACAAACCCACATAAATCTGGCTATCTCATATTAGACAAAGGCACCAAAAACATACATTGGAGAACAGGTAGCATACTCAACAAATGGTGCTGAGAAAACTGGAAATCCATATGTAGCAGAATGAAATTGAACATCTATCTCTCACCCTGCACAAAAATCAACTCAAAGTGGATCAAAGACTTAGGTACTAGACCAGAGACCCTGCGCCTAATAGAAGAAAAAGTAGGCCCAAATCTTCATCATGTTGGCTTAGGCCCCAACTTCCTGAAAAAGACTCCTAAAGCACAGAAGTAAAATCAAGAATCAATAAATGGAATGGATTCAAACTAAAAAGCTTCTTCTCAGCAAAGGAAACAATCAAGAACGAGATAAGAGAGCCTACAGAATGGGAAAAAAATCTTTACCACTCACACCTCAGACAGAGCACTAATCTCCAGCATATATAAAGAATTCAAAAAACTGAACACCAAAAAAACAAATAACCCAATCAATAAATGGACTAAGAATCTGAACACACACTTTACAGAAGAAGAAATATAATCGATGAACAAACATATGAAAAAATGTTCATAATCTCTAATAATTAGAGAAATGCAAATCAAAACTACTCTAAGATTTTGGGCTGGGGATATAGCTCAGTTGGTAGAGTGTTTAGCTCACATGCACAAGGCCCTGGGTTCAATCCCCAGCATCACCACCCAGCACACACACACATAAAGGACAAAACCAGTCTAATATTTCATCTTACTCTAGTCAGAATGGCAATTATCAAGAATACAAGGGCTGGGATTGTAGCTCGGTGGTAAAGAGCTTGCCCGGCATGGCTTGCCTGGCATGCATGAGGCACTGGCTTCAGCATCATATAAAAATAAATATTGTGCCCATCTACAACTAAAAAGAAAAGACAAGCAACAATAACTGTTGGCAAGGATATGGGGGAAAAGGTACACTTGTACATTGCTTTGGGACTGAAAATTGATGCAACCACTATGGAAGGCAGTATGGAGATTCCTCAGAAAACTTGGAATGGAACCATTTGACCCAGCTATCCCACTCCTCAGTTTATACCCAAAGGACTTAAAATCAGCATACTACAATGACACAGCTACATCAATGTTTATAGCAGCTCAATTCACAATAGCTAAACTATGGAACCAACCCAAATGTCTTTCAACAGAGGAATGGATAAATAAAATGTGGTACATATACACAATGGAATATTACTCAGCCTTAAAGAAGAATGAAATTATGGCATTTGCAGGTAAATAGATGGAACTAGAGAATATCATGCTAAGTGAAATAACCAATCCCCCAAAACCAAAAGCCAAATGTTTTCTCTGATAAGCAAATGCTAATCCATAGTGGGGCTTTGGTATAGGGAAGAAAGAAGGAACTTTGGTTTGTATGTGGAGGGGAGTCAGGGGAGGGGTGGGGTTGTGAAGATGGGAAAGATGGTAGAAATAGGGAGACATTATTACCTTATATATGTGTATGATTATACTACTGTAGTAACTCTGAATCATGTACAGCCAGAGGAATGAGAAGTTGCGCTCCTTTTGTGTGCTATATCAAAATGCATTCTACTGTAAAATAAATAAATTAATTAATAATATATAAAAAGGGCTGAGGATGTGGCTCAGCCACCCCTAGGTTTAATGTCAATATCAAAAAAAAAAAAAAAAATAGAACCTTTGACCATACCAGATCAGAGAGATAAATTTAGACTTATTTTAAAGTCATTAGAATTATTAGCTCCTGTATAAGAAAGGCAGATTTATAAAATCCTCCTGCCTCTGTTCTTTACCTCAAGTCTGCCCTTCTAAACCTTAATTAGAAAATGCCCCGTGTGAACACATCAGAACCAGGAATTCGAGTTGACCCAAACTCTGGACAAAAAATTGGAAAGGATCATACTCATTTGGGAAATGCAGTACCAAACCGAAACAAAACATTTTTTTCTTCATTATGGATTCATCCAAAAATATTTCTATGAAAATTAATAAAAACCTGAACTCATCTGAACTACAATTGAACCAATGTTTTCTAAAATAACTGAACAAAACATTAAAATATTATCTGAACAAACCAATGCTCTTTTCTATATGCATCTCTTCTGATAAATATTTTTAAATGTCTCCATATTTTTGCTCTGGTTACTGTACATATCAAAATTGCAGAAAACATAACATTGCAATCCATTATTAACTCTTAAATTCTGACAGATACTGCTAATTGCCTATTAAATAACTATTTCATCTTATTTCTTAAAAAAAACAAAACTCAGATTTGATTAAGAAAACAATGTATCCAACTTTACTTATCTAACATCCTTTGGAACCAGGTGTGATGACATGTCTAAATTTCCAAGTATGAAATTTAAGTAAAAGTGAGGAAGAACTTCCAGGAAACATTTTTTGCTATGGACTCGTTCTATACTCTTCCATCTTGGAATTCAGACCTGTGGCTACAGCTACAGTATCATAAGATAAATTTAAGGATGGAAGCCATGAACCAGGGGTGGCAAAACAGAAACCCAGGCGGTGAGAACATGGTTGATACCCTAAACGTCCTTCCCAGCTCCAAACTCCTTTCACGTGAGAGATGAATAGACTCTTATTATGTGGGAGCCATTATTTTGGGGGCTTTCTATTATACATAGCCACATGTTTCCAAACTGATTTTTTTTAAGTTTTATATTAACATTGTAGAAAACAACTCCCTGACTGTAATCCCAGCTGTTCACAAGGCTGAGGCAGGAGGATCACAAGGTGGAGGCCAACCTGAGCAATTTAGGGAGGGCTAGTCTCAAAATTAAAAAATAAAAAAGGACTGGGGGTATAGCTCAGTGGTTCAATCCCCAGGAGAAAGAAAGAAAGATAGAAAGAAAGAGGTGGGAAGGAAGGAAGGAAGGAAGGAAGGAAGGAAGGAAGGAAGGAAGGAAGGAAGGAAGGAAGGAAGGAAGGAAGGAAGGAAGGAAGGAAGGAAGGAAGGAAGGAAGGAAGGAAGGAAGGAAGGAAGGAAGGAAGGAAGGAAGGAAGGAAGGAAGGAAGGAAGGAAGGAAGGAAGGAAGGAAGGAAGGAAGGAAGGAAGGAAGGAAGGAAGGAGAGAGAGCCAGGAAGGAGGGAAAGAAGGAAAAAGGAGAGAATGTCTGCTTTTCACTTATACATTGTATCATACATATATATACACACATTTTACTTTTTTATATTATGTTGTTAATTTTTATATTAACAATATGAATGTGTTTTTTAGTTGAAAAGCTAATTTGATAATTAATTTGGAAATGCAAAAGACCTAGAATAGCCTATTTAAGAGAAATAAATATGAAAATCTGGTTTGGTGCAGTAGTGCATGCCTATAATCCCAGTAACTTGGGAGTCCAAGGCAGGAGAACTGCATGTTCAAGACCAGCCTGTCTCAAAAGCAAATAATTAAAGAAATAAAAGGTGCTGGGGATATAGCTCTGTGCAAGAGACCCTGGATTCAATCCTCAGTGCCCCCCCCACACCAACACATACACACACACACAAACACACACACACTCACACACACACACACACTCACACACACACACATCCATATATTGAATGTTGGGACTCAACCCTTTTGCCATGCTTGCCTCCCAGAACCCTGGAAGACTCTTCTGTGGGCAATCTTACTGGACCAAGAGGAAATACTTAAACTTTTTTTTTTTTTTTTGTACAGGGGATTGCACCTAAGGTACTTAACCACTGAGTCACATTCCCAGCCCTTTTTCCTTTTCATTTTTTATTTTGAGACAAGGTCTCACTAAGTTGCTCAGGGTTTCTCTAAATTGCTGAGAGTGGCCTCAAATCCTGCCTCAGCCTCCCAAGACACTGGGATTACAGGTAAGCACCTCCAAACCCCAGGAAATACTTAAACATTCTGTGGAGGGTTAGCATAGCCAGATAACTCTGTGGTGAAGACTGCAGTCAACAAGCCCCACTTATGAAGCCAGAACTTCTAATTGGCTTATTATTATTATTATTATTATTATTATTATTATTAGGTACCAGGGATTGAACTCAGGAGCACTCAATCACTAAGCCACATCCCCAGCCCTATTTGAATTTTATTTAGAGACAGGGTCTCACTGAGTTTCATAGCACTTCATCTTTGCTGAGGCTGGCTTTGAACTCGCAATCCTCCTGCCTCAGCCTCCCAAGCCGCTGGGATTACAGGCAGGGGCCACCCAGCTCTAACTGGCCTTTAACTATTCCACTGTTAAACAAGAGCAGATGCTAAAAATTAGTATTAAAGTATTCTGAGAACATGGAAGAACAAGAAACATGCTCATACGAAGGCAGGGAGCATTACTGAAATGGTCAGATATCATATCCTTTAGAGAGCAGTCCTTAGAGAAGATGCCCAAACGGGAAAAACAACTATGCATATCTATCCATTCAGATATGTAAAGATAAATATTAAAAAACCAACTGAAAGAATTGAAAGTGGTTGCCTCCTGGGAAAGTGAGCAGGGACGAGGAAATTGCTGTAGCAACATGAGGATAAGAATCATGTGACTCTCTATTTTTTTAGTTGTAGATGGACACAATACCTTTATTTGATTTATTTATTTTTATGTGGTGCTGAGAATCAAACCCAGTGCCTCACATATGCTAGGCAAGTGCTCTAACATAGAGCCACAACCCCAGCCCTCATGTGACTCTTTAAATTTTGTGCCTGTGCAAGTTGGATAAAAACTGAAAAGAAAAAGTGAAAGAAAATCAACTAGAGATAAAGACAGCTCTCACAAAATCAATGAAGAGCCAGGAGCAGTGGCTCATGCCTGTAATCCCAGCAGTTTGGGAGAATAAGGTAAGAGGATCCCAAGTTTGAGGCTAGCCTCAGCAATTTAGTCAACTCTATTTTAAAATAAAAAATAAAAGGGGCTGGCAATTGGCAATGTATCTCAGTGGTTAAGGGCTCCTAGGTTAAATCCCCAATACAAAAAAAAAAAAAAAAAGAGGAAGAAGTCAATAGATAGGATGATCACATATCCTTGTTAGCCAGATATTCCCAATTTTCCTCTGTTAAGAGCATTTCCTGAGGCTGGGGTTGTGGCTCAGCAGTAGAGCGCTCGCCTAGGACAGGCGAGACCCTGGGTTCCATCCTCAGCATCACATAAAAATAAATGAATTAATTAAAGATATTGTATCCAACTACAACTAAAAAGTAAATATTTTTTTAAAAAGAGCATTCTCTTGTACTCTCAAAATGTCCCAGTTTGACAACTTTACAAAGAACATGTCCTTCCAAATCCTTAACGTCACCTTTTTTTCTGACATGTTGTCCTCCTGAGGTGACATACCCTGAAACACACAGTGCCACCTGTGGAACATCCTTGCAAAAAATAACAACAGCAAAAAAGGAACTTGAATCTAATCAAGTATCCTGGTGAGGTTTCCCAACCTCTGCCCTGTTGACATTGGAGGACATACTTCTTCACTCTAGGGCGCTGGTCTGTGTTCAGAGATGTTCAGCAGCATCTCCAGCCTCCACCCAGTAGAGGCCAGTAGAACCCCAACCCACAGCTGTGACAACCAAAAATGTCTTCAGATATTGCCAAACGTCCCCTGGGAGGTGAGGGGAATAAAACTGCCCTCAAACGAGATCCACTGCTCCACATCTTAAGGAGAGGAAACAGTATAGAGAGAAAGGTTCAAGGACATTAGCAAGATACATCAGCCAAATTGAGAATGTGGGACCTTCTAAAGGACAAATGACCTAGTTTCTTCATCAAGCATATGGGGGGGCTGGGGATGTGGCTCAGACGGTAGTGTGCTCGCCTGGCATGCGCGGGGCGCTGGGTTCGATCCTCAACGCCACATAAAAATAAAATAAAGATGTTGTGTCCACCGAAAACTAAAAAATAAATATTAAAAAAAATTAAAATTTTTTTAATTTTTTAAAAAATTTTTAATTTTTTTAAAAGGCTTCTTAAAAAAAAAATCAACAGAGCTGGGGTTGTGGCTCAGCTGTAGAGCGCTCACCTAGCACAGGTGGGACCCAGATTCGATCCTCAGCACCACATAAAAATAAAGGCATTGTGTTGTGTCCATCTACACCTAAAACATAAATATTAAAAAAAATTACGCCAGGAATAAGTTTTTTTAAAAATCAACAAATAATAGTTAGGTGTGGTGGCTGGCACATGCCTATAGTCCCAGTGACTAGGGAGGCTGAGAGAAGGATCACAAGTTTGGGGCCAGCCTCAGCAACTTAGTGAGACCGTGTCTCAAAAGAAAAATCAACAAATGTAATGTATGGACCTTGTTTGGATCCTGATTTAAACCAATTGCAAAAGACATTTTCCTTTCCTTTTTTTTTTTTTTTTAAACCACCTTTTTGCACACCTGGTTGCAAAAGACATTTTGACACAATAGGAGAAAATCAGGTATGAACTGGGTATTAGGACACTAAGAATCATCATCAGTTTTATGTGTGTGATAATGGTACTATGGTGACATTATTTTTTAAAGCTTTCTGTTAGAAATACATCTACCTGGTTGGGGATAAAGTAGTATGAAATCTCTCTGGTTGCAGAGGGATAAATATTAAAGCAGCAATGATTGTTAGAATTGACGGATGGGACCAACCATGGTCATGCACCATAGTCTTCTCTATATTATTGTGCATGTTTGAAATTTTCCATAATAAAAACTTTAAGTCAAAAAATGAAATTTAAGAAATTAACAAAACAGAGCTTAATGAGGAACCCGGGGACTTCCAGAATTTGTGGCTGCGATCCTGGGTCCTCCACATTCTGGGTCCTGGGTCCTCTTGCCATTTTAAGCCAAAAAGTGACCCCTCTGAAACATCAGAAGAAAGATCTTGAATTAACAGATTTCCTGGTGAGGGTTTCAATGACTCTATGACATCATCTGCAAAGTCCCCAGCAGTCAGTGCCATGGTGCACACCTATAATCCCCAGTGGCTCCAGAGGCTGAGGCAGGAGGATCTTGAGTTCAAAGCCAGCCTCAGCAACTTAGGGAGGCCCTAGCTTACTCTGCAAGACCCTGTCTCTAAATAAAATATTTAAAAAAAAAAAAAAGGACTGGGGATGTGGCTTAGTGTAAGCACCCTGGGCTCAATCCCTGGTACAAAAAAAAAAAAAAAAAGTCACCAGTCACTAGCAGACCTGGAGTTTCAAAAGCCTTGGATTTGTGGTGGAGATCCTGGTGGTAAATTCTGGCCCAGATAAATCGTGCCCCTCCTTGGCCCCTCAACTAGTTTAGGAGTCACAAGATCAACTGCTCCGGACATTCCGAATTAGGAAGCAAGTGTCTGCAGAATAAGGCTTGCGTCAAACCCCTCTTTAAGTGGCTGTGGCTTTGAGTAACTTGTCAGGAAAGTGTGAATTACAAGTCAGTATTACAAAAGTGTTTCTTTTCAGCCTTCCCAAAAACAGCCAGAAGGAGGGAAGTTCTGCATAATAAAGCAGCCGGGCATCTGAGGCAAAAGTTTGCTGGTCCTAATCCTCTCCCTCCCGCCTCCCACCTAAGTCCCTTTCCTGGGAAACCAGACGCAGCCTCCCACAGGTTCAGGAGGAAGAGCAGCAGGAAGGGGGCAGGTGCAAAGGGACAGAGGAGGGGACATCACACCTAGGTGAGGGTGCAGAGCGTGACACTGAGCAAGTGGAGTCCTGGGTTCCCACACCCCTGCTGAGTCCTGCTGCAGGGGAAGTGGAGATCTTGGTGGGGCTGCCAAGTGCCACAAAGTAACCCTTATTACAGAGAGCACTCTGGAATGCGCCCCTGTCCCCCACCAACATCCAAAAGGTCTCTGCCCTTGTTTTGGAGGATGCAGAAAACTTGCTTTGCCGCCATATGTAGATCATCACCCAGGGTGAGGGGAAGAGGAAACTCCCCTTCACTCCCACCCCTGGGCCCTACTAAGACCTCAGGTTCACTCCCTCAGCCCATGGCAAAGGATGGTCTGGCCATGAGGGTGGCCTTCCACAGAGGCCAACCTGCCCAAGTCACTGGCTCTCTTCTTTAAGGTATTGTCACAAGCCCTCATAGCTGTGGGAATAAAATCCAGTGTGCAGGACTTCCAGGAGAGGCCGTGAAAATAAGTGGCTTAAAAGGACCCTCAGAAATCACAGGAGATACAAGACCCTCTCCACCCCCAACTGATGATTCTAGAATGGACTTCTTTACAATATTCCAGGCCTAGTGTCAGAACCAAAGGAATGTGGCCTGGACCCTGGGGATTTGGGGCTTTAGGCCTGCTCCCCTGGGTTCTCCCACCCCATACCTATCCAATCCTCCCAGACCTTCTTCTGTTACCAAACGACACGCCTCTTCCTGTAAAAAAAAAAAAAAAAAAGTGTGTGGAAAAGGCAGCTCCAAATAGTGGGTCCCCCTGCCTGAGAGGAGCAGAGGATGGAGCAGCCCCAAGAGTGTGCATTCCAAAAATCCTGTTCACCTGAGTCATCAATTGAAGCAATTCAGAGGCTAGAGGCAGGGGCCAAAGAGAACCCTAGAGGGTCTAGAGTCTCAGGGAGTCTGCATTAGGTAGATGGGGTCAATTCTGGAGGTAAAATTCACATGTCTGAGGTGACCTGAACAAACTGGGGCCGGGGGTGTAACTCAGTGGTAGAACACGTGCTTGGCATGTGCAAAGTCCTGTGTTCAGTCCCCAGCATCCCCCACCACCAAGTGTTTAATTACACATACAATTAGTTTATGAATAAATTCCCCTGAGAAAATATGTATACCATTTCAGATTAAGTTATTGATTCAGATGTATTTAATTGTAACTGAATGCCTGGCTAACCATGGTTCAAGTAATAAAGGCATTTAAGTATCTCGGGTAACAAAAAGTTTGGAGAATAGTTTCTGCTTTGAAACAGAAACTGTCTTTGAAACTTTGAAATAGATCTGTCTCTGCAGTACTCCTGGCCCTTCCCTCGTAGTCACAATGGGGTCGCCATATCTCCAAGAATCACATTTGCAAACTTCACAATCCCAAGGCACAAAGGAAAGGGAGAGGCAGAACTCTTCATCAATGTATTGGGAAGAACATTTTGTTAGGAGAACAAAAATGTACTTCCCCCCCAAAAAAAAATGTACTTCCCAATAGTCACCTACAGGCTGAGTCACATGCCTACTCCTAGATAATCACAAGCAAAGAGGAGCTACATAAGCACATTTGGCTTAGAGCTGCATGATGTGACACCTGTACCCTGAGCCTATTCTCCCTGAACACAAAGCTGTTCTTCAACACCTGAACAAAACTGGGATTGCTAGCATTGAAGAAGGGGAAGGGGTGGGAAATGGCTCCTCTTAGGTGGTCGAACAACTGAAGTCACCTATGATCACCCCCACCATCACCTCCCCAGAGCAAACTATTATTTCTAATTTGAAGTATATTATTCCAGGCTTTATACCATACACATACACATACACACCAAAGGCCATAATAGATTCGGGATATTTAATAGATTCATGTGGCTTGTGGGGAGGGGGTTCTATAATTCCAGCAACTCAGGAAGCTGAGGCAGGAGGATCACAAGTTTGAGGCCAGCCTGAGCAATTTAACAAAACCCTACCACAAAATAAAATTTAAAAATCAAAAGGATTGGGGCTGTAACTCAGTGCTAGAGCACCATTGGCTTCAATCCCTAGTACCACAAAGAAAAAAGTAAATTTTGAAAGATTCATGATAGGGCTGGGGTTGTGGCTCAGTGGTAGAGTGCTTGCCTAGCACACGGGAAGCACTGGGTTCAAACCTCAGCACCACATAAAAATGAAATAAAGATATTGTGCCCACCTGTAACAAAAAAATAAATATATATATTAAAAAAAGATTCATGATAGTTTGTGTGTGTGCATGTGTGTGTTATAAACATGCCCTCCTCCTCTAGCCATTGTTCTGTAATTTGCTTCACCACTCAACAAACAGTAGTTCTCTGCAATCTACCCACATCAGTACTTACAGATCTATTCCATCTGTGTGTGTGTGTGTGCGTGCGTGTGTGTATGTGTGTGTGTGTTTTACCGGGGTTGAACCCAGGGTGCTTTGCCACCGAGCTACATCTTAGCCCACCCCTCCCTCACTCCCTCCATTCCTTTCTTCTTTTCTACCTTCCTTCCTTCTTTTCCCTTTTTAAAATTTTGCAATAGGGTCTCACTAAGTTGCCCTGGCTGGCCTTAAACTTGCCAACCTCCTGCCTCAGACTTCTGAGTTGCTGGGATTACAGGCATGCATCACCTAGTTCATTTTCTATGGCTGCATAGTGTTCCATAGCATGACCACATCACAGTGTATTTAGATACTTTCCTCTTGAAGGTCTATTGGATTGTGTTTATAGGAGTTTCTAAGCACTCCGTTTTTGCCCCTCTAGCTCCATCTCCAGATTGCTAACTGCTACAGATAACATTATATGTTCTATTACAGGGTTCTTTCAAAAAAATTATGTAAGAAAACATATCTGAAAGATCTTAACCTCAAGCCTAGTCCATAGAGAGTCTTCCATAAATAATAATAGATATAATTTTCTCAACTCCATACAAGTCACTGTGGGAGGGAAAAAAAAGACATAGACCCTACTCTCAAGGAACCTACAATCTACTTTGGAAGATGGCAAGAACATTTTTGTAATAATGAGCAACACAGATGGCTGCATATTTTTAAAATGATAAGTTATATGGTATAAATTCCAGGGTGACCGTATTGAAATTATCCTTCCAAATATCTGTCTTTTCAAATTGCCTGTGAATTTTTTGAGGGTAAGCAGCAGGCATCATTTTATAGAATAATCATGTTCTCGTTTGTATAATAATATATTTGTTTTGTATAGCTGGTGTGGGTGTGTGTGTGTAGGGGTGTGTGTGTGTGTGTGTGTGTTTGTGTGTGTTCTACTGGGGATTGAACCCAGGGGCATTTTACTACAGAGCTGAGTCTCCAGCCCTTTATTATTTTGAGACAGAATCCCACTAATCACTTAGGCTGTCCTTGGACTTGCAATCCTCCTGCCTCAGCCTCCAGAATAGCTGGGATTACAGGTGTGTGCCATCATGCATGGCTTTAGTTGGTGCTCTCTGTATACTGTTGCTTAGCACACAGTATGCATTCGATCACAATTTCTTACAAGTTCTCAGTTATTTTCAAAGCACTTGTTATGCTCGAATTCAGGACTCCCAAAAGACCACCAGAGACCAAGATCGATGTAAGCAGCAAAGAGGTGTTTATTGAGAGCTAGCTCGGTCCTCCGCGCGCACACACAGCAACTGGTGATGCTGAGAGGTCCCGAGCCCAGAGTTTGCAGCAGTTTTATACACTCTTTGGGGGAAGGCAGGGACTTCACATACATCATAGCACCTCTTAGCAAATCATCACACACTGCGGGAAAATCAAATTCTAAAACATGATTAGCACATTCACTGGCGGGAACAAGTTGGGTAGGGGTGATTAGTTACTATAAGAGGGGGATTCATTTGAACTGATTGGTTTAAGCCAAGAGGGGTGTTTAAGCTGACCTACATGGTTTCCCAACACCATAAACTACTGGGAGGGTCATCTGGCATCCCAGGTATTTCCCTGTCTCATGCTGATTGGTGGCTGCTAGGGGGTTGTTATGGATCCCCACCTAGCCTGACTGAGTCAGGGACACCTGGTGCAGCAGATCTCTCCTGTTATTTGTAGATAAACAACTTAGCAGG
Organism: Marmota flaviventris; assembly: GCF_047511675.1. Classification (NCBI taxonomy): domain Eukaryota; kingdom Metazoa; phylum Chordata; class Mammalia; order Rodentia; family Sciuridae; genus Marmota; species Marmota flaviventris. Next base: position 53,660,447 of record NC_092511.1, on the reverse strand, counting down.
GTGGGAATGTGCCTAGGAGTGCTCTGTGGGTTTCCAAGGACAAAGGTCATGTCCCTTCCTTGGACAGGCTTTGCTCTGAGGTAGAGGCTGTTTTTTCACACTGTGAAAGTCAAGCATCATTTAATTCTCATAACAATCCTGTGAGATAGTTATTAAATTTTTCTTGATATCCCAAATGTGGAAATTGTGGTTCAAAATCAACAATGTTAAACACAGGGCAGGTGCAGTGGTGGCATACACCTGAAATCCCAGCTATTTGGGAGGCTGAGGCAGGAGGACCACAAATTCAAGGCCAGCCTCAGCAATTTAACTAGACCCTGTCTCAAAATAAAAAAGAAAGGGGGATGTAGCTCAGTGTAGAGAGCCCCTGGGTTCTATCCCCAGTACAAAAAAAAAAAAAAAAAATTATCCACAGTAATGGTGGGGCTGGTCTGGGACACAAGACCTTGGACCATAAAGGTGGAACCTCTTCCTATGAGGGCCACAGAAGCCCAAAAGCTGAAGAAGTTCCAACCCTGCCAAATGTCTTTTTCTGGCTCCAATTATACTCTTTCCTAACCTTCTCTTTGCTTTTCCCAACTGAGACAACTGGCTCCAATGTTTTCTTTTAGCCAAAGGGAATCCAATTCATTAGGATTTCTCTGAAGGAAGACAGAGGCTCTCCTGTTTATCCTAGCCTCTATCAGACATATAAATGTATAATATAGTCATTAAACCCAGAAATACATGATACAGTCATAACCACACACCAGCTATTAAAAAGTTCGTTACCTCCAATAAGAGACAGTCACTATACTTAGTGTTCTCTCCTCTTGGCAGGACCAGCAGAGAACATGAGCTCTCTAGTTGGAGGAGATCTTTTATTTTTGTTAAGAATCCTCATAAAAGCAGTTATATTGCTGATAAATCCTGGTATATTTATATGCTTCTGAATATGCTGGAAGGCAACCGCAAAAAAAAAAAAATGTACTGCATGCTCTTTGAGGGGAGGCAAATCAAACAATTCTCAAATATGTAAAGTAAAAACTGAAAGTCCTCAAGAGAATGAGAAGACAAGAGAGACTTGGAGAAATTATTCACAAAGGACATATCTGATAAAGGACCATTACCCCCAAATACACAAAGAACTCTTAAAAGTCACCAAGGAGAAAATGACACCTCAGCAAAGAAGATGTATAAGAGGGAAAATGAGCATAAAAAAAAAAAAAGATATTCAACATCATATGTCATTAGGGAATTGCAAATTTAATAAACAATGGACAAGCCCGGTGGCCCACGCCTATAATCCCAGCAGCTTTTGAGGCTGAGGCAGGAGGATCAAGAATTCAAAGCCAGCGTCAGCAACTTAGCGAGGCGCTGAGCAACTCAGTGAGACCCTGTCTCTAAAATACAAAATAGGGTTGAGGGTGTGGCTCAGTGGTGGGGTGCCCCTGCATTCAATCCCCAGTACAAAAAAAAAAAAATGAGATACCACTACATGCCTATCAAATGGTGAAAACCCATAACACCAATACCACCAAATACTGACAGGAATGTGAAACTACAAGAGCTGTCACTCCTTGCTTTGTTATGCAAATGTGAAATGGCACAGCCACTTTGGAAACTAGTTTGGAACTTTGTTACAAAACTAATTATATTTTTAAATTCTGATCCAGTGATTGCATTCCTTGGTATTCACCCAAATGAGATGAAAACATGTTCATGCAAAAACCTATGTTACAAAAGTTTATAATAGTTTTATTCATAATTGTCAAAGCTTGGGGAGCAACTAAGATGTCCTTAAGTAGATGAGTGGATAAATAAACCATGCCAAAATGTCGCTCGGTACTAAAAAGAAATGAGCTGGCCAGGTGTAGTGGTTTACACCATAACCCCAGCTACTGGGGAGGCTGATGCAGGAGGATTACAAGTTCAAGGCCAGCCTCAGCAAATTAGGAAAACCCTGTCTCAAAAACACAAAAAATAAAAACGGGGATGTAGCTTAGTGAGAAAGCTCTCCTGGGTGTAATCCCCAGTACTGGAATAAAACAAAACAAAAACATTAGTTTTATCTTCCTTTAGGTCTTTTCCTACATTTACCTTACATATGCCATACATATGAAATGTTATGTGTGTATTCATGTTCTCCCTGCATGATATCCTTTTATCATGTCAATAAACAATCATCCATGACATCATTTTTAATGGCTGAATAGAATTCCAGTGTCTGGCTAAACCATACTTTATCTAACCAATCATCTATTGTCAGACATTTGGGCCATTTCCAAAATCTCGCTACTATAAACAGAGCTACCAGGAACTTCCTTAGAACCATGCCCTGAACTTCTGATCCTCTTTCACAGAAGGGTGGAAAAGAACAATGAGCTATTTGCTTAGTTCAACTTTAACGCCAAATAGCCACCCCCTCCTCCCCACCCCTGATGATATTTGGTCTTCTGGAGCCCAGCTGGAGGAATCCACGGTCAGGACCTTGGATTCTTGAGGATTTGCCCCACTCCCAGAAGGAGCTTCCGAGTCTTTCCAAATCCACATAATTAGAAACAAGGGCCTAAAATCCAGGCCAGTCCTAGCCAAAACTGGGAGGAAACGAAGCAGGTCTTGGCTCCCTCTCAGCTCCCTCTCTGCTCCCTCCTGGGTGTTTCTCTTCCCCAGTACTGTCCTGTCCTCCAGAGAGGCAAACGCCCAGTGCCCCCAGCCCTGCTAACAGTTCTGAGGCCCTAATTTCAACAGTTGTGATGTCAGGCTAGGAAAGGCAAAGCTTCCAGTAACACAAACTTTCCTTTTCCTTCTCCTCTTCCTCCTTCTCTTTCTTCTTCTTCTTAATATTTATTTTTTAGTTGTAGTTGGACACAATACCTTTATTTTATTTATTTATTTGTATGTGGTGCTGAGAATGGAACCCAGGGCCTTGCATGTGCCACAACCCCAGCCTTCTTCTTTCTTTCTTTCTTTTGTAAGGGTAAAAGAAATTGAAGTTAAAGCGTAAAAGTTAAAGGGTAAAAGACCGGGTGTTGTAAAAGTTTCTAAGCTGCAAGGTCTGAGTTAAAATGTAAAGGAGGTATTGTTAGGTTTCTATGCTACCTGCAAAACCCGAAATTTCTGTAGCTGTTAAGACAATGCTTAGAACCGCCCAGTAAATATTTCCCCTGACTATTTGGATTGTTTAATAAGGGCTCTGTGTGGTCGCACATAGGCATTGCAGGGCCTGAACCAATCAGTTTGAATGTGTACTCTCCTTAGGAATGACCTATCACTCCAGCCTGACCTGTTCCCGCCAATGAATGAACCAATCATGTTTAGGAGTTGTTATTCAATTTTCCCGCGCCTCATGATGATTTGTTCTGATGTATACAAAGCCCTCCGCCCTCCCCAAAAAGTGTACTTAAGCAGTGCTCAGCCCCTGCTCGGGGCTCTGGCTGCTTTCCCTTCTTGAGTGGGCACAGAGCCCCAGCATGCTGGTTCAATAAATCCCCCTTCTGCCAATTGCATGAGTGGTCACTTGGTGGTCTCTTTCTCCGCGCGGGAACCTTACTCTTTTTCTTTCTTTCTTTCTTTCTTTCTTTCTTTCTTTCTTTCTTTCTTTCTGTTTTGTTACTGGGAATTGAACCCAGGGGCTATCTACCTACCACTCTGTACTTAGTGAGACCCTGTTTCTGCTTCAAAATAAAATTTTAAAAAGCTGGGAATGTAGCTCAGTGATAGAGTACCTTGAACTCCAGTACCAGGGGGAAAAATAAAGAAGGAAATAAAGAAAGATGTTGCTATCATGGCTTTAAATGAACCAGGAGAGATAAGAGGTGGGAGTGAATATGGGGTGGGGGCACTTTTGAGCCTGGGGGTGTCCCATAAGCACCTTAAAGTCATTTTGTCTTACACCTCCCAGCCTGGCTCTGCCTACAAGCTAGACTATTGATGTGAGACCCCAGTGGCCCCCCTAAAAGTTCCTGTGGAATACGGAATACTACTTGAATTCTCTCCAGCTCGATTTGCAACCCTGTTCCCTTTCAAATGTAGGTTCTAGAGAAAAATCATGGCAGAGAGAAGGCAGCCCTCAATGCTGTCTAGACCAAAACTGCAACAGCTTTCCCCCTAATTGGCTGTGCTTTTCGCACATTTTCCCCCTTTGCCGATGCTATGTCAAGTTTTAGAAAGTGGGGGTGTTGCAGGAAGTAGCACTATCCTTTTTGAATCCACGAGGTTGCTCTTTCCCGCCCCAGCTGTGCCCCTGTCCCTCACATAGCAAAAGACAAACTACAATTAGGGTGAAGCCTTTCTCCCAGAGCAGCAATCTGGATTTTCAGAGCTGACCTCTGGAGCTGGGAGTTTGGCAAGTGCTGAGATTTGAGAGCCGATACATCCCAACCAAGCCTTTACAGAGGGAGCAGAGTGCGCTTCAGAAGCCTATGCCCCCCCATACCTAAACCATCCCTCGAACAACCTCAAAAACGTTTTATTTTCCCCCTCCACTAATTCTTAGGGATGGCAGGAATAACTCATGATAAATGCTGTCACAGTCAATGCCTCCCACATAGGCCCCTAGTACCTTGTCTGGTGGGAAGTATGGCCTTGATTCTCTGGTTCTCTTCTTCTGTAAGCATCTTAGGCTCTTGGAACATTCCTTGGTTGCCGGTAGAGAATGTGCTGACATACAGGGAGGAAGGTTTAGGGAGTAGCCCTGAAGTAAGGAGTAACAGGAGGAGGTGGAAAGTATCCCAGTCTTCTCACCCTCTGGCAGGGGGACAACTCTGAATTTGGCTCTCCACAGCCTCCCAGAGGTCACCAGCAGGACTGAGCCCCAGCTGCCCAAAGCAGCAACCTGCTCCCACTTGTCTCTCTTCCCTACTCCTTACCTGGGCTTCCTGGGGTCACCTCCCAAATAAACTTCTTAGACTCAAACCTGTGTCTTTAGGTCAGCTTGTGAAGCCACCCAAGTTAAGTAGTGTTCTTATGCCAAAGTGCATGTTGGTAATGAGTTCCCCGGGGAGTATTCCTGTCAATACCTACCACTTGCCAAGTGCTTCCACATCACACCTGCATGGCAACTCCAAGGCCACCACCATGGTGACTATTCCCATTTTACAAATGAGTTAAGTTATTTGCCCAAGGTGAAACAGAGCTTTGAACCAAAGTGGCTTTTCTGAAGCCTATACTACCAGTAACTACTGTTACGGTCTGGATGTGAGTTGTCCCCTAAAAGCTCTTGTTAATACAGGAAGATTCAGAGGTGAAAAGACTCGACTATGGGGTGTAACCTAATCAGTCTGTCCTACTTTGAATGGTGGTAACTGTAGGCAGGTGGGACATGGCTGGAAGAGGTGAGTCACTAGGGGCCTATCCTGAAAGGGTACATCTGTGCTCTCTCTCTCTCTCTCTCTCTCTCTCTCTCTCCCCCCCCCCCCCCGCCCTTCCTGGCTACCATAAGCTGAGTCATGCATCCTCTACCATGATGCATGACCTCACCTTGGGCCCAGAGCAATGGAGTCGGCCACCCCTCTGAGCCCCAAATGAACTTTCCTCCTCTAAGTCGTTTTTGTTAGGTGTTTTGATTACAGCGATGGAAAAAACTGACTAAAACAGTCTATGCTGTCAATAGCTGCTTTAGTCAATTAATATTTGTGGAAGGAAGGGAGATGGCAGCAAGCAAACTGGACAAGCACTGGTACAAAGTGTTCATTATTTGGATACTGGAGATGGAGTCTGAGATCAGCCAAGGGAAAGGTGTCAGCATCCCCCCCAGAACCCTCATGAATCCTTTATTTCTATTCAGTTATGGATTCAAGAGGCATTATTGACCCTTACTATGTCTAAGACACTAGAATAGGCCCTAAAGAAATTACAAAGATATTTAAAGCAAATTCAAGGAGCTCAAAGCTGGGCATGGTAGTATACGCTTGTAATCCAGCGTATCCTGAGGCAGGAGGATCACAAGTTTGAGACCAGTCTGGTTAACCTAGTGAGACCCTGTCTCAAAATAAAGTAAAAAGGGTTGGGGCATGTAGCTCAGTGGTAGAACACTTGCCTAACACGTGTAAGACCCTGGATTCAATCCCAGTACTGGGGTCCAGGGGAGAAATTTACAGTCTACTGAGGGTGTGTGGGAGAGGCATATGGATAAGGTAGAAGAACCCGAAAAAATAAATTATAGGACCAGAGCTGTCATCAGGCAAAACTGATTTGTGGCCAAGTGAATTGAGCAGAGGAGTAACGTGTTTTTAGAAGACAAAGTGACCCTTGGGGACTGGAGTGGACAGCTGCTCCGGAGGCAGAGAGGCTTAAAGAAAGGGGAGAGCATGCTGGCTGGAAACAGAGATGGGAGGGAGAAAGAAAGACAAGAAACAGAACCAAGCCATAAAGCGCGGGAATGCAGGTGATTCTCTCCCTCCTCTCCTGGAGTCAAAAGGAAGGGGAAGGAAAAGGGGGCCATTGGACAAGATGGGAACCAGGAGCAAAGCAGGTTTAAAGAGACAATGACTGAGGATTATAGATACACGGTAATTGCAACTGTTTTTCAAGCCAAGACAGGCAGAGAATACAAACCACAGGCTGAGAAGGTCACCTTTCCTTCAGCTCTAAGAGGACCGATTGAGTAAGAAGACACACGTGACCACAGTGGCTCCCCCACTTGGAAAACTTGGCATCAGGAGACACTGAGTAACTGCCAGCTCCCACTGTTGCACTTGGAACTCAGCCGGGAATCAGGAGCCCCAAACTTAGGGTGTTGAAGACATTTTCCTGAAGACTTGGCAGTGGAGACCTCGCTTACAGCCCTTGTGCCAGGACAGGATTTCTTCTTCCCTCGCTTTCACCCTTCTCTCCAGTGAGGGAGTGGGCAGGCCGGACTGGTACACTGCATTAGAAGGAGAAAAAGGCCAGCCCAGTTGCACAAGGGAGATCAGGTCTGGGAAGCCCTGAGGTCTCTTTGCTCAAGAAGACCTTCCCTCTGCCAGGCACATCTGTAATCCCAGCAGCTCAGGAGGCTGAGGCAGGAGGATCGCGAGTTCAAAACCAGCCTCAGCAATAGCGAGGTGTAAGCAACTCAGTGAGACCTGTCTCTAAATAAAATACAAAATAGAACTGGGGATGTGACTCAGTGGTCGTGTCTTCCTGAATTCCATTCCCGGTACCCCCCCCCAAAAAAAAAGCCTCCCTCCCGACACTGTCAGAGATAACAGCCCTGCCACATCCCTCCAGCATGCCCCAAATACACCTGCAATCCAAACACCAAGAACATCTGCTCTGCAAACATAACTTCTAGACCTTTCCTGAGTCCCAATCAAATGGCAGCTTCAGGGCTCTCCAAATAGAAATTCCCCAGCACCATGCTTGGCAGCTTCCATTGGGCACCCAGAATTTTAGAGCTTGGGCTACAGGAAGTAGTCAAGTCCCAGGGGGTCCCAAATAGTTTTGTCATTTATTCAGTAAGACTCCGTGAACTGTTGAAGTGATGTTGTGTACCAAGAGGCCTAGGTAAGGGTCACCACGTCCCTGCCTTTCCCCACATCCCGGTCCCTAGAGCAGATGAATGTGGATATATTGATGCCGGTGGCTCTCCTTGCCCACTGTGGGGTGGGAGCAGAAGGACAGATGCTGCCCCATTTCCTCTCCCCATATCTGAGGATGTTCCTGAGATGCATGTTGTAAAGCTTCTCAGATGGTCCAATTCAGTGTTGGCCAACTTAATAACTCATTGCTTCATTGAACTCACTGTGATGGGGTTTAGGACGGGTGACCCTAAAATATGGCAACTTAGCATTTGAGAAACAGCAGAAGCAGGAAGTCTATTAACCTTCTTCTTCCCCTCTCCTATGAAACAGGCCATAAAAGAATTCTCTTTCCTGCCAGGCGTGATGGTCCATGCCTCTTATTCCAGCAGCTCGGGAGGCTGAGGCAGGAGGATCGAGAGTTCAAAGCCAGCCTCAGCAACTTAGACTCTGTCTGTAAATAAAATATAAAAAGGAGTGGGGATGTGGTTCAGTGGTTAAGTGCCCCCTGGGTTCAATGTTCAGTAGCAAAAAAAAAAAAAAAAAAGAATTATCTGACCTTCCCAATGAGGTCATCAGATCCTCATTCCAGAGGTGCCTTCCCTATGCCCAGAGGAAAGGAATGTCCTTATCTCTGAAGACACAGGGACACAGGAGAATCCAAACTTGCAGGCTTGCCATGATTAGTCCCATTTTGTCTAATTACCCTTCCCCACTACTATCACTCTTTATCAAATCTTAGCATAAAAATAGACAGGTGTGCTGGGCGTGGTGAGGCACACCGGTAATCTCAGTGACTCAGGGAGCTGAGACAGGAGGATCGCAAGTTCCTCTCACGGCACTAAACAACTCAGTGAGACCCTGTCTCTAAATAAAATACAAAAAATAGGACTGGGGATGTAGCTCAGTGGTCGAGTGCTCCTGAGTTCAATTCCCGTTACACCCCCCTCCAAAAAAAAATTACACAGGTGTCCCTGTTTCCTTGGGTGCGCATTTCTAAAGGCTCCCAGATCACATACAACTTTTTATTTTCTTTCCCCCAGTATTAGGGATTGAACCCAAGGCCTTGTGATTGCTACCCAGTATTCTACCACCTGTAGGAGTGTACCACCATATTCCAGAGACACAAAACTTACATTAGATTAGTTTGTATAGTTTTCTCTTGTTAATCTGTCTTTTGTTATGGGTGCCCCAGCCATGAACTAGCTGTGGATTAGAAATCTCTTCTCCCCTACAAATGGCTCTCGATTCTTCACCCTTTCACTCATAAATATACCACTCACACAGAAGCCTTCCTATCAGGCTGAGCTTTCAGGAGAACCCAGGCTAAGGCATTCAGGAATTTCAAAAGCTTTTGGGGGGGCTGGGTAGAGTGGTGCACACCTGTAATCCCATCAGCTCTGGAGGGAGGGGGATCACGAGTTCAAAACCAGCACCAGTAAGATCGAGGTGCTAAGCAATTCTGTAAGACCCTGTCTCTAAATAAAATACAAAAATAGGGCTGTGGGTGAGGTTCACTGGTCAAATGCCTCTGAGCTCAATCCCAAGTACCCTTAAAAAAGGGGGGAGAGGGAGCTGGGGATGCGGCTCACTGGTTAAGCACACCTGGGTTCAATCCCTGGTACCCAAAAAATTTTTTTTCCTGGATCCCGTGCTCATGCTGGTGTGGAAGGTGAACCAACCACGCTGTTGTGACCAGGCATTAACCCTGAGGTTCTCAGTACACTCAGACCAAAGGAAAAGAAGATGATCCCTTTACCTAGAGTAGACAGGCCTGGCAGGTGGGTTCTCTCCACCAAGCCCTGTTCCATTTGTTGATTCACTAGATCTCGACCTGTGGGAGGGCTACTGACTCACCAGGCAAAAATGGGAAGCAGTTTCACTAGAAGTGGGATGCTTCACACTCTTCTCACATCCACACATCAGGGCACCGAGCGGGGTGACGTGGGTTGGCTGATGTCTAAGTACCCTCGACTCAATATAGAGATCTTCAACCAAATATAGCAGGAGGCTTCAATTCCAGGCTTCAGCTCCCTCTTCCGAAGCAGATGACAGGTGAGAAAAAGAGAGGGGGTTGGGGAAGCAGGGGAGGACAAGATTGGAGTTAAAATAAACCTGAGGGGAAGGAACAGCGTTCTACAGAGGGAAAGGAAAGAAAACCTCGCCTGCACCTTCCTCTGTCTGAGGGTCTAGGTCTGACCATAAATGACTTTCAAAGTGACATAGAAAACATTCAGAAATATATACATCATGAGAGGGAAGTTGGGCTTTGTTTGGGGTAGAAGAACTAAGTTCACAATTAGGAAAAAAAATAAGAGTAGTGTTTAGTTTTTAGCACAGATAAAAAATATACCATTTTAAGTTTAAGATTTTAAACTGATTACAAAATTATTAATATTCTCTCTCTTTTTTTTTTTTTTTTTTTGATGGTACTGAGGATCAAATCCAGAGTTTCAAACATGTAGGCAGACCGAGTCACATCCCCAGTTTTTATTTTATTTTGACATGTGGGCCTCACTAAGTTGTTGAGGCTGGTCTTGAATTTGTGATCCTGCTGCATCAGCCTCCCAAGTAACTGGGACTAGAGGTGTGCACCAGGATACCTGGCATATTATCATTTTTGATATATTAAAAATGTAAGAACTAGCCAGGGGCCGTGGTGCAAGCTTGTAATACCAGCGGCTTGGGAATCTGAGGCAGAAGGATCACGAGTTCAAAGCCAGCCTCAGCAATGGTGAGGCGCTAAGCAACTCAGTGAGACCCTGTCTCTAAATAAAATACAAAATAGGGCTGGAGATGTGGCTCAGTGGCTGAGTGCCTCTGAGTTTGATCCCCAGTATCCCCCCAAAAAAATATAAGAACTATCCAGGCGTTGGAGGCACATGCCTGGTAAGCAACTTAGGAAGCTGAGACTTGCAAGTTCGAGACCAGCCTGAGCAACTTAGTGAGTCCCTAAGCCACTTTGCAAGAGACTCTGTCTCACAATAAAAAATAAAAAGAACTTGGGATGTGGCTCAGTGGTTAAGCACCTTGGGTTCAATCCCCAATACCTAAATAAATAAATAATAAAAATAAAAAATAAGAACTGGGGATGTAGCTGAGTGGAATTATGCCCCTAGATTCATTCCCCAATACTCTCCCCAGCTCCCCCGCAAAAAAAGTGAAAACTAAAACCAAAAATATATATATTTTGAGGGTTTTATTTTTAAGTGTATAAATTAAAACTCTTCCTTTTCCCCCCACTCTCCCCTGGCAGTACAGTGCTACAGATGTCTACCTGAGTGTGCAGCTAACATCTTGATTTGTGTCTAGTTACACAGCATCTTGGAGCCTGGTCAGAAGCATGAACCATGTAATCCTAAGAAATGAAATTCTACATTCACACAAAAGCCTGTTCATAATGTTTATGAACCTTTATTCACAATTCCCCAAAACTGGATACAACCCAATGTCCTTCAAGTGATGAATGGATAAATAAACAGCAGTACAGTCATGTGATGTTTCTCTGCACAGGCGATTTAAGGATGAATCTCAGATGCCTTTTGCTAAGTGAAAGAAGTCTCAAAAGGCCATCTGATTTCATTTGTATGACATTCTAGAAAGACCAAACAAACCAAAAATGGATCGCTGGATGAAGAGGGCCAGGGCCAAACGGAAGGAGGGGATTAAGGGAAAGGGGTGTGAGGGAGTTTTGTAGGGTGTTGGAACTGTGCTGTAACTGGTCTGTGGTGCAGGCTACACAACTGTGTGCATTTGTCCATGCTCATAGAATTATACACCATGAAAAGGGGTAAATTCTACTGTATACAAATTACACTTCAACCAGAAAGGGGGGGGGGGGGCTGGGGTCGTGGCTCAGTGGTAGCATGTGTGAGGCACTGGGTTCGACTCTCAGCACCACATACAAATAAATAAAATAAAGGTCCATCAACAACTAAAAAATATTTTTAAAAAAAGAAAAGAAAAGAAAGACACAGTCTGTGGAGTCATCAGTCTCAGACAGAACCTCAGCCCTACCAATTCCTTAGCTATGTGACCTTGGATAAGTGACTTAAGCTTTTTGAGCCTTGGTTTCCTCATCTGGACCTGGAGACAGTATCTCCTACTTGGCAGGTTTGTTACAGGATTCAGTGAGTAAAATATGTAATGAAGCCTGGCCTCCCACCCTGGGCATTAGATCTCATGATGACCATCCAGCCAAAGGGAACAGCATGAATGAAGTCCTTTCCCAAGAAGGATTGTGTCTGTCTGCCCTGCACTCTACCAACCCAGGACTCCCTCCATTAGCCATCTGCTCAGACTGGTTTCCTGGGGAGAAACTGATGCCATCCCCTGAGGATTCTGGGAAGCAGTCTGGGACTGGAACTTGGTGTTACTGAAACCTGACTTAAAGTCCCAACTGTTTTAGGATAGGAGACCTATATCTCTCTTCCACAGTCAGTGGCTGTGCCCCACAGCCAAACCAGTCAGCTCTCAAGTGCTACATTTTGTTTGCAAAAGGTATGCTGTCCTGCTTCCATAGACTATGATTTTATATTCTTCTTTATTTCATGGAACATAGTAGATGTTCAATAAAGGAACAAGATGTTCCGCCCTTGGGCAACTAATCTCTTGGCATTTTATTGGACTTTACATTGTTTTGATTGCAGTTTCCAATATTTTTCTTTCTTTAGTTTTGGGTGTATAGGTCACATACACTAGCTAACGTTTTGTTTTATTTTTGGTTTTTTAATTACTAGGGATAGAACCCAGAGGCACTCTACCACCAAGCTATACCCCAGCCTTTTTCTTTTTTGTTGTTGAAGCTGAACTTGAACTTGCGATCCTCCTTCCTCATCCTCCAGAGTAGATGAGATCAACAGGCATGCACAAAATGAACTGCTTAGACTTCTCCACAGACTTTTCTGTCTTTAGGAAGTTATGTGGACATATTCCTTGATTTTATTAAATAACCAAGCAAACCCCTCCTAATATTCTTGTGAAACATGATGAAGTCTAAGGCACTAACCATGTGTCTGTAGACCATGAGCAAGACTTCACTGCACTTTCATTCACTAGCAGGGTCAAGTGTGCAACGAGCATTTACAGAGCCCCTCTGCCTTGCCCAGGTCTGTGCTGGTGGGAAGGCAGGGTGCTGGGTGTGAATTTGCAAAGTACAGACACCTTTCTCCCTTGGGGCTCCATTTTCTCAGTGAATCCCAGACTCACCCATTCCAGGACCAACAACCTATGAACTTGGAAATTACATTGCAAACGGTGGTAAATAGTGCTTTATGGGGACCGAAGATAGTGGTGGCAAAGGTGACAATATGGTTGACCTGAAGAAGAGGAAGAGTTAAAGGAATGTTTTCAATGGAAGTAGCTAATGGACAAATTTCCATTTCTTTTGCTGCTTTGAGACTGTGAGGGAGTAAAAAGATACCAGGCCTCAGGATAGAGCAGGGAAACTGGGGGGAGGGGGGGCTCAACTAATATTTGTAATGGCTTAATCTTTAAATTTTCTTTAAAAATGGAATTCAATGAGACTAAAAGTTAAACTGGGGCATTAGAAGTTCATATTCATGGGTTATATTGTACTCTGTACTCTTTCATATATATTCTAAACACATGAAATTTGTTTCTTGATAATTTTTTAAGCTTTTTTTTTTTTTTTTTCAAACTGGGGATTGAACCCAGTGGTTCTCTCTCCCTGAGCTACAGCCCCAACCTTTTTGTTTTTTATTTTGAGACAAGGTCTTGCTAAGTGGCCCAGGCTGACCTCAAGCTTGTGATCCTCCTGCCTCAGCCTCCTGAGTTGCTGGGATTACAGGTGTCTGCCACCATGCCTGGCTCTCTCTTTTCTTTTTTAAGTAAACTAAACCATGATGTGGGCATTTTCCATCCTAGAAAGGGTCTTGGTGTGTTTACCTGAGTGATCGGGTTTGTCCTTGGAAATGACACTCTGCTGATTCATCCTAAGGGCTGCTGCCTATCCTGATGCTTGAATGAACAAAGAGACTGACAGTGAGATCCTGACAGCCGGAAGCTCGGGTACTTAAGCCGCCCCAAACCTTTCCTGACGGCAGGTCAGTTCCACCTCCACACCCCTGACAGAAGGCCGGACATCCTGCTGATGAAGCAGCTTTGAGCAAGTCTTACTCAAGGACAGCTCCCCTGAGAACTCTTGCCCTGGCCGAGCTGGGGAACAAAAAGGACTCCACATTTCAAAGGAAGGGGTGAGGGGAGGGGTGAATCAGCCTGCCTTTAAGGCTAAAAATAATCGGGCTTTGTAGATTTCTTCCTCCAACTAGTCTAGGCCGGAAAAAGGGAGGAGGGATGAGAGATGGGAGGATATCTGCCTCAATCTTGACAGTTAGTATGTTAAGTATGTTCTGGTCAAAACAGAGTTAAATGGGGGCCTCCACCCCAGGCTCTCTCCCAAGTCAATTTTTTTTTCTTTTTTGGCATTGGGGATTGGACCTAGGGGTTCTTTACCACTGAGCTACATCCTTAGCCCTTTTCATTTTTATTTTGAGACAGGGTCTTGCTAAATTGCTGAGGCTGGCCTCAAACTTGTGATCCTCCTGCCTCAGCCTCCCTCTAGTCATTGGGATTACAGGCATGTGCCACCACATCTCTCTCCTAAATTCAACTTCTTATAGCTAGGTCTCATCATTCCCTTCATATACATAAAATGCAATTGGGAGGAACTAGGTGGTTTCTCTTGTTCTGTCTCACAGTTTAGAGAAGAGCCCCAGCAAGCACAAGATCAAGGCAGCTTGTATCCTCAGGTGCACCTGAGCCTGGGCATGTGGCCTCTCTGTGTGCAGAATGTGTCTGCTAAAGTGGTGGGAGCCTGTGAATAACTCCATCTTCCCCTAGAAGCTTTCATAACAAAGAAGATAATGGCAGGAGGTGCTTTTAGCCTCCTTGAAGAAATCCAAGTGATGTTGCAGGCTCTTATGATCAGATACAAGCTGCCCCTGCATGCCAGGGATGGATTTTTCTCTTTCCTGGGTCTCTTTTATTTCTAGCCTGCAAATTATCTTAGTAAGGCAAAGACTCCTTGCTGCCAGGATAATTCTCCTTCCCCTCCTCCCCCCCCAAATTGGGTGTTTATAAACCTGTTGAAAGTTCTAGAAGAATGGTTTCTCTTACAAATAAAACAGAGCAGTCCAGGAAGCCTGCTCATTGGCCAGCACTTGAGCAGGATGACAGAGCTACAGCCTCCCCATGGGTCCCTAGATTGGGCATTCTTCCCTGAAGCAGTAAGAAAAATGGTGGATCTGGTCCTTTGGTCTAGTGATTAAACCTTTTCCCTACAAACTACTTTGTTTGTTTGTTTGTTTTTAATAATACCAGGGATTTAACTCAGCAGCACTCAACCACTGAGCCACATCCCCAGCCCTATTTTTTTTGTTTTATTTAGAGACAGGGTCTCACTGAGTTGCTTAGCGCTTCATTTTTGCTGAGGCTGGCTCTGAACTCCTGCCTCAGCCTCCCTAGCTGCTGGGATTACAGCCATGCGACATGGCACCCAGCCAAACTAGTTCTTCCTAAGTGTTGAAGCCCACACCATGACTGGTTCTGGTCAGTTCACCTGTAACACGGAGCTCTTGTTCAGCAGGACACAAAACTGTCACATAACCAGTTTCCCTTTTCTGGAAGCATATTCCATCCCCACTGGTTTTAAAGAAATATCACGGTCTCCAGCTTTCTCAAACTAATTGCTATCGTGAAATATCTACCCAGACCTCTGGTATGCTGCAGAAACACCTCAGCTTTTACGGAGGAGAGTTCTGAGTCAGGAAAGTTCCACGCTGGTTCCACATGAGTGAAGAAGGCACCCAATCCCCAAATGTGGACTTGGAAAGCCTTCAGGTTCCATACCCTTAAGTCTCAAAATTCACTTCTTTGAATTACAAAAAATATAAACAGCTAACACCTCCTGAGGGCATACTCTGTGAGGCCCTATGTTAAAACTTTACAGGATAGTCCCCTATAATGCAAAGTTTAGGGAACAGTAAAGCCTCAGTTTTACTTTCCTCAGTTTCTCTATGGTCAACTGAGGTCCAAAAAATATTAAGTGGAAAATTCCAGAAATAAACTCTTCATAATTTTTAAATTGTATACCATTCTGAATAGCATCATGAAAACTCTTGCTGTACTGCTCTGGCCTGCCCAAGATGTGAATCATCCATTTGTCCAGTGTATCCATGTGTTATAGGCTACCTATCCATTAGGCATCTAAGCCATCTCAGTTACCAATCAACTGTCTGGTTGACTAGGGCTTAGACCCTTCACTTTTGCCTTCAAATGTCTGATGCATGGCTAAAGGTAAGATTAAAGACTTGGCATCTCTGCCTCCATTGTGCATCTGACTCCTTTGTCCTTGAGTCACCTTGGATTCCAAGAACAACAGATCTGATTGATAAGTATTTTGCAGTGAGTTGGAAGCTGCACCCCACCCTCCTCCCCCAAGCAAGAGCAACTTTCTTAGGGAACAAGACCTTGCCTAACCAATCCTGAGACACTGATAGACCAGATCACACCTGACCAAGATCACCTGCTTTGGCAATTGTGAAAACCCTCCAGCTACAAAACCCCCATCACTTGCCCTCATTATGCTTCTATAAAACCTCAAAGACATTGTCATCCATGGAAGATAGGGCCAAGGACATAAGTCCCGTGTCTTCCCAGTAATACCCCTCTCATGATTTTCAAAGTTGGGTTTTTTTTTTTTTTTGGTAGGGGCGGGGCGGGGCGGGGGTTTGAACCCAGGGGTGCTCAACCACTGAGCCACATCCCCAGCCCTTTTTGGTATTTCATTTAGAGACAGGATCTCACTGAATTGCTTAGGGCTGCGCTAAATTGCTGAGGCTGGCTCTGAATTTGCAATCTTCCTGCCCTGGAGCCGCTGGGATTACAGGCATGTACCATCGCACCTGGCCCACTGTTACCTTTTCTGTCTCTCTCTCTTTTTTTTGGTGTGGGGGGGGGTGACTGGCCAGACCTGATTTATTGGATCCCTAGAGTCAGGCCACTGACCTAGAACTCTAGTACGAAAATGACAGCGCTTGTATTCACATAACCCTTATTTTCCTTTATAAAGGCTCCAAAGCCATTATGAAGAGGAAGAGGCTGCCCATATCCCCTTAGAAAGCATCCAGGGGTAGGAGAAGGCATTTTCTAGATTGTATCTGTAAGGTGGGTCCCTCCCCCAGCCTCCCCTCACCCTTCCAGTAGACAAGGTTGCCAGGAATCCACAGACTTGAAATAGGCCTGGTTACATTCCCTGCCTTGACACCTCAAGGAAAGTAGGACTCTTTTCTAGTTGCTGGAGGCTTTAAACACAGAAAAGGATCTTTTAAGACCTAGCAATTTAGGCAGGCCTTAAAGAATAGTTATCAAAATATGCCCAAGAGGGTGGGGGAGTGGCACAGGCCTTATAATCCCAGGGGCTAAGGAGGCTGAGGCAGGAAGATGGAGAGCCCAAAGCCAGCCTCAGCGAAAGCGAGGTGCTAAGTAACTCAGTGTGATCCTATCTCTAAATAAAATACAAAATAGGGCTGGGGATGTGGCTCAGTGGTCGGGTGCTCCTGAGTTCAATCCCTAGCCACCTCCCCCAGCAAAAAAAAAAAAAACAAAAGAGAGAGAGAGAGTTGTGGGGGGAGGTGGAGATGGGAAGCAGATCTTAAAGAGGCCCCTCAACAGGCATCATATGTCTTGAAGTTTGATTCATATGTTTAAAAATATACGCAGGGCTGGGTTTTTGGCTCAGTGGTAGAGCACTTACCTAGCATGTGTGAGGCACTGGGTCAATTCTCAGCACCACACCAAAAAATAAATAAAATAAAGGTATTATGTCCATCTATAACTAATAAAAATATTTCATGCATATATTTAAAGTTTGCATTCCAGGAGTATCCATACCCATTTGTTCTAATAATCTTTTTTTTTATTACTTAGTCAACTTGCTTATTGATTTCCCTAAATCTTTGAATAATCAGTACTATTTATTGAACACAGTGCAGGAAATTTACAGGCATCATCTCATTTAACCCACATGACCCACATGGGTAGGTGCCGCTACTCCTTCCTGTTTATAGTTGGGGAAATGATTCTCCTCTCCACTGCCGCCTCCCCTTTCCCTACACAAAGGGATGCCTTGGGTTTAGTGGTAGCTTCTCCTCCTGGGGAGTTATGGCTAAGTGCCTTCCCTTAATTAGGGTTGAATGAAAGAGTATTATTGTCACTTTTAAATATAAAAGTATAAAATAAATATTATGGTAAACATAATTTCCTTAAATTACACACTTCTGTAAGACTGAGATGGGGGAGGGAAGAAGGCAAGAAAGGAGAAATATTAGGGAGTGATATTGGCCAAATTATATTGTAAAATCATATGCATGTATAAATATGTAATTACAAATCCCACCATTATATACAATTGTAATGCACCAGTAAAAAATATAAAAAAGAAGAAAAAAGACTGAGATGCAGGAAAAAAAGACTTGAAGCAGAAATTTGCCTTAAGTGTTACATCGTTTCAGGTGAAGATCCCTTTTTTTCCCATTTTTTTATTTGTTCTTTTTAGATACACATGACAGTAGAGTTATTTTGATGTATTATACACACATGGAATATAACTTATTCTAATTAGGACCCCATTCTTGTGGTTGTACATGATGTGGAGATTTGCTGGTCATGTATTCATATGTACACATAGGACAGTTATGTCCCATTCATTCTCCTGTCTTTCCTATTCCCATAAAGACGCTATTTAATGTGGTGATTAAGCTGTTTGGACTCAAAGCATGCACTCAGGAGTTGGAACCCCACTTCTCCTCTTCCTGGTTGTGTGATATTATTAGTCACTTACACTCTTGGCCTCTGTTACTCACCTGTAAAACAGGAATAATGTTAGGATCTATCCCACAGGGATGTTGGGAGAATGAAGCGAGCTGATGCATACATAGTGACTGTCACAGAAGAAGTGACCAATACATATCATCTGCTTTTCTTTAAAAAGACAATGGAGCTGCATGTGGTGGCACACACCTATAATCGAGCTACTCAGGAGGCTGAGGCAGGAGATTGCAAATTCAAGGCCAGGCTGGGCTATTTATTTATTTATTATTGGGGATTAAACCCAGGGGTGCTCTACCCCAGAGCTACATCCCAGTCCTTTTTTATTTT
The DNA here is from genome assembly GCF_047511675.1 of Marmota flaviventris. Taxonomy (NCBI): domain Eukaryota; kingdom Metazoa; phylum Chordata; class Mammalia; order Rodentia; family Sciuridae; genus Marmota; species Marmota flaviventris. The sequence continues at coordinate 53,641,788 of NC_092511.1, read as the reverse complement.
ATTTTATTTATTTTTTGAGACAGGGTCTTGATAGATTTGCTTAGGGCCTTGTTAAGTTGTTGAGGCTGGCCAGCCTGGGCAATTTGGTGAGACCCTGTCTCAAAATAAAAAATAAAAAAGGCTGGGGATGTAGATTCATGGCAGAGCGCCCTTGGGGGTTTAATCCTCAGTAATGTACACACACACGCACACACACACACACATACCAAAAAAAAAAAAACTACAACAAAATGCCTTCCAGCTCTTAACTACCCTTCTTTTCCTAGATTGATACTAATCAAGATTCTATGCTTGATCAAACTTTAACCAGGCTCCCATACCTTCTCCTAAGCCTATCTGTATACATTCTTATAAAATCCAGTTTGAGCCAGGTGCAGTGGTGCACACCTATAATCCCAGTGGCTTGGGAGGCTGAGACAGGAGAATTGTGAGTTCAAAGCCAGCCTCAGCAACTGCAAGGCACTAAGCAACTCAGTGAGACCTATCTCTAAATAAAATACAAAATAGGCCTGGGGATGTGGCTCAGTGGTCAAGTGCCCCTGAGTTCAATCTCTGGTACTAAAAAAATAAAAAACTCAGTTTGAGACTCTGCTGGATTTGTTCACCCATAATCTCCCATCCTTTGATGATCATTGATAGGGCTCCTCATCCTCTAGCAGCCCCAGGTGATGGCCCATCACTCTGGCCTATCTTCAGTAAGAATCCTGTTGGGTCAGTTTAGCCAGAATCCCTCCTTACTCCTGGATTTTCCTCTCAGTCATTTCCATGTACCAATCCCATTCGGCTCCTTAGTTATAAACTCCCAGTTGCCCATTCGGCATTCTGAATGGAACCCCATCCTCTTTGGAGATCTCTTCTTTCCCACTATTGCAATAGGCCTGAATGAAATTTCTATTTACCACTTTACTGTCCAGCTCTGGGTTTTCTTTCTCAGTACATACAGCTACCCTTTATCTAATAATCAGCTCAAAGACTCGGGTCATACAGTCACAATCATTATATTCTTTATATTTTAATTGCTTGAGTAGGTTATCTCCCTGGTATCTTCTTTCCCAAACATTTCTTCAGCTGAACCACTTAGGCCAATAAAAGAGCTAATCTATTTTGTGTTAATTATATCAGTTTTGGTTTCTTGACCCAGCTTCCATATTGGGGGAAAGATGGGGAAGGAAGGCCCTGTCCATAGGTCTCAGGAGCTGTGACTGTTCTCTCACACTCTCATTTGAGCCTGTCCTTCTCACCTGCGTAAACTTGATAAGAGCCTCTCTCTGCAAACCGAGTGGAGCCTGACTCTCCTATCCATAAAAAGATTGGTCTGGCATCCTGGCAAAGACCCTAAATTTATAATCATGGGCCCTGCCTCTTGTTGTGACATTTTGGATGGGTAATCACTTAACTCTCTCAGATTCCATTTTTCATTTATAAAAGCAGAATCAGCCTAGAATATTCTTCATGTTCTCTATAATGTTGAAGACTGAAAAGCACTATACCAACATGAAAAATGATTAGTCTCCTTACAAAATGCCTTCCTTCACCCCAAACGCAAGCTGGTAGGAGGGTCTGAGAGCAAAAGTCCCTAGCAAAAGAGAACAGGCCAGATGATCACAGATCAAGTTCAGAATAAAAGCGGCTGCAGAAATCCCCAGACACATTTGTTTGGGCAGAATTTTCTCCTAGAATCTTGTGGAGATGTGAGAATCCCCCAGAGTTACCTTCCCATGGGACTACACATAGGCATCCATTGTCTTCAGGTCATATAAATGGGAATCTTTGGCTCAAACCAAAAGCTTCTAATATATTAACTGATTTGTAAACTGGCCCTTTAAGAGGGCAGGATATGTCAAATGTTGCCTAAAGAACTAATAGTGCAATGTGTGTTCTATTTTCCGTGGTTATTTTGGGTCTTTTAAACCATAAGTGCAATTAAAAAAAAATCAATGCTCTCAACAAATGAAAGTCAATCCAGTTACTTAAGCTTTCCTCTGACATATATGAGCGTGGACTCTCTGGGAGTCTGGCTATAACACTGGGGCCTTAGGCAGACTCCAAGTTACTTAGCCAGCAGGTGGAAAAAAGTAGGTATCTCCAATCGTCCAATCAAGAGACTATTAAAATGTGGTTCATAAATCTCCAGTTGATGACAGCCTGACAATCCTCCGTCCTCATTGGGGCCACTCTGTGGAGCAGGGGTGGCCAGGGTCTGTCTTCTCCTCTTATTTGTAGCCCAAGATTATAATACACAAGTATCATCACAGGTCTTTTGTTTTCTTACCTGAAAAGGAGTCTGTTTCCCCTCAAAGTATGTTTGCCAGTGTACCCCTTAGCCTCAGCCTTAATCCTTTGTTCCCCTCTAGAATTCCTATGCTACTGGTCATAAGCAGGCTTCTAAGGTCTCTCCCATGAATCCTGTCTCTGCCTTCCCAAGTTGGTGTGTCAGAGGACAGAGAAGTACTGTCCACCTTTGGATCTGAGCTCTTTGAGGGTCTGTCCTGTTGCCAGGGTACCTGGGAGTAAACTGATGGTGTGGGGGGAGTCTTCTCAGGAGGTGACTGACAAAGAGCTCCCGGATCCTGGCGTCCCATCCCAGCACTACTATTGCTGAGGGGATCCGTAGCTCAGCATCCGTCACCCGCTCAGAGCACCCAGTGGGAAACTTTGCTGCCAACTCTTGGTCCTCTAAGTCACAGCTGCAGTCGACTCCTTTGCAAAATGAGAGACTAATATCAACATTATTGGGTGGTTGACTCCCTGTGAGACAATTATGGAGGCCAAGGGCCAGGTGCAGTGGCTGTCTCAGCAACATGGGAGGCTGAGGTAGGAGAGGGCAATTTGGAGGACAGCCTGGGCAATTTAGAGAGATCCAGTCTCAAAGTAAAAATATAAAGGGCTGAGGAGGTAAAGCATCCCCGGGTTCAATCCCCAGTACCCCCCAAAAATCTTATATTCTGATGTTCCAGTTCTTTCATGGTGTGACCCATACATATCCACCCCTTGTTGGAGACATGGAAATGGTTATAAAGGGTTCATTTCAGCCTTTCGTATATTAAGAAAAGTTATTTAACTAGACAATAAGGTGAAAAAGATTACAGCTGGCCTTCCTTATCCTTAGGTTCTGTGCGGGAAGCCATCCGTGAATTACTTGAGAGTCTTCTCTCAGTATGGTAGCCAGGGAGATTTAGGTTTGCATCGTGAACTATCCATGGCTCTCCCACAGCAATAGATTGCCCAATGCACGTGACCTTCATCTCTCCTCTACTAGGAAGATACCTCATAATAGCTCTGGAGATGGGCATGACCCATTGGGAACTAGACAGTCCACCTTTAACCTTTTTTTAGTGAAGAACATTCTATGGAAGGCCTTTGATGCTTCCCCATATAAATAAAGCAGACATGGGCTCCATTTTGCCATAGTGTAGAAGCTCGATCTGTATGATCAGTTTGTCCATCCTTCCCCCGCTTTTTTGAAATTATTTTTCTTAGCTTTTATTTCTCAGCCAGCCCATTCCACCAAGGGGAACCCCATTTTCACTGCCTGCATGGACACGGGTGAGAATTATGCATCCATAGATTTAACCAGTCGTAGATCAAAAATCCTTTTTGAAGCTGGGTTAAGCAGGGCACAGTGGCACATACCTGTAATCTCAGGAGTTCAGGAGGCTGAGGCAGGAGGATCTCAAGTTCAAAGCCAGCCTCAGTAACTTAGCGAGGCCCTAAGCAACTCAGGGAGACCCTGTCTCTAAATAAAATACAAAAAAGGGCTGGGGATGTGGCTCAGTGGTTAAATGAACCTGAGTTCATTCCCTGGTATCAAAAAAAAAAAAAAAAAAAAGATTTTTTAAGCTGGGTGCAGTGGCACATGCTTGCAATCCCAGACACTTCGGAGGCTGAGGCAGGAGATTCACAAGTTCAAGGCCAGCCTAGGCAGTTCAGCAAGACCCTGTCAAAATAAAAAAGAATAAAAAATCTGTAGCTCAGTGGTAAAACATCCTTGGGTTCAATCCCTAAAACTAGAAATAAAATTATTTTAAGTTTCTGTGCTAAATACATACAGACTTTTTTCCTTGCCATTATTCCCTAAACAATTCAGTTTAGCAACTATTTACATTGTGTTAAGTATTATAAATAATCTAGAGATGAGTTAAAGCTTACAGGATATACAGGAGGATGTGCAAATAACAGGCTTGAGCATCTGCAGAATTTTGGTATCAGCAGTGGTGTCCTGCAACCAATTCTCTGCAGATACCACAGGACAGTTGTATTGCATGTTCTTCCAATATCATCCTGGAGCATTTTCTAACAAATCCACTTAAAGGTTCTACAACAGAAATTCTCAAAGCATAGTGTCTGGACCAGAAGCATCAGCATTTGTTAGAAATGGTAATTCTTGGGCCCCATCCTAGATCTATTGAATTAGTAACTCTGGGGTTAGGTCCTGCAATCTGTGTTTTACTAGTGATCCGAGACTGATACACTGGTCACGAGGAAACATGACTCTGTTTGTAAAAGTGCTGTTGCAAAGTAAATGCTGTATCAGTGTTTAGCTGTCATCATAAATTAGCATAGGTACATATTAAATCATGATGCTACGTGCATTGGATCAAAGGCATAGTCAGAGGACTGGAGAACTCTGAGTGGACACTGTCAGGCCAGGCCAAGAGCAGAGGCTGCCACAAAAGAGGCAGGCAGAAATGAGGGAGGCAGGGGGCAGTGCAGCCATGTGGTTGACCAGAAGAGGGACATTAGTGTCAGGGTCTGGATGGAATAGACAGAGCTGGGATGAAGCCCTCTCAGACATACCTGAGATGGCTCCAAGCTGTCTGGGGACAACTCAGGCTTTTAGCTGAGAAGACTCTGGTCTCTGCGGGCTGACACTTCGAGTCATGAAGATTCCAGACCCAGCTGCGGGTCCTCGCTGTCCCAAGTTACTATCTGTGTTCCTTTTCTTGAAGCTAAGAGCCTCTGACGGTGGCGCTGTCATCTCTGGAGCAGGAGCAGACAGCCCAGAGCAATGAGGCCTCGTCCTGGATCCTACCCATCTTAATTTTTTCAGGCTGCTGGAACCAAATACCTCACACTGGGTGATGTGTACCTAAATAACAAAAGTTAATTTCTCAGAATCCTGGGGACTAGAAGTCCAAAATGAAGATACCAGCAGATTCAATGACTGACCCCATTTCCTGATTCTGTGTCCTCCCATGGCAGTAGGGATGAGTTAACTCTCTGGGGTCTCTTTTATAAGGGCACTAATCCCTTCACAAGGCTCTACCCCTCAATCACCTTCCAGAGGTGCCATCTTCTAAAACCAACACCTTAGGGGTTAGGATTTCAACATAAGAATGGGGAGTGGGGGGCACACAAACATTCAGACTGTAGCCCCACTCACGATCCTTCTCAGATGAACCTTCCCAGCTCTCCCAGCTTCATAGGAGTGAGGTCAGTTTCTTCTTGGAGCCAGAGGCCAAAGGACTGAGTTTTCAATCAGGGCACTGATATTTATATAAAAGGTGACTGATTAAAAATATTATTCCAAATCGGACAAGTGGCCAATGTCTATAATCCCAGCTACTCAGGAGGCTGAGGTAGGAAGATTTCAAGTTTAGGCAAATTTGCAAGATCCTGCCTTAAAATTTTTAAAATGCTGGGGATGTAGCCTAGTGACAGAGTGCTTGCCTAACCTGTGTGAAGCCTTGGGTTTGATTCCCTGTATTACAAAAACAAAAACCAAGTACTGTCTTGGGTGCTGGGGCTGGGGCTTAGTGGTAGGGCTCTCACCTCCCATGCATGAGGCACTGGGTTCGATCCTCAGCACCACGTTAGGAAAAAAATAGATAAAATTAAAATATTGTGTCCATCTACAACTTAAAAAAAAAAAAAAACTGTCTTGGTCCCAATTTCTGGTGCTTGCTAGCTTTGTGATGCTGGATACATAATTTAAGGTCTCTCTGCCTTAATCTGTGTAAAGGGAAAGTACTGCTACTGACCTTAGAAGGCAGTTATAAGAATTAAATGAGTTAGCAATGTAATAATAATATATAAAGCCCTTTGAAGAAATCTTGATACATAGTAAGCATTATAAGTTTCCTATTACTATTTTTATTTAAATTTTATGTAATATCTTCTCATTGATTAGAGAGGATATTTCATTCATTCCTAGTTGATGGAAAGACATGGCAAAAAAAAAAAAAGAAAAGAAAAAGAAACAGAGGGGCTAGGATTGTGGCTCAGTGGTAGAGTACTCACCTGGCATGTTTGAGGCACTGGGGTCAATCCTCAGCACCACATAAAAATAAATAAGTAAAATAAAGGTATTGTGTCCATCTAGAACTTAAAAAAATATATTTTTTTAAAAAACCGGAAACAGGCCGGGCACAGTGACTCATGCCTATAATCCCAGTGGGAGGCTGAAGCAGGAGGATCCCGAGTTCAAAGCCAGCCTGGGGATGTGGGTCAGTGGTTGAGTGCCCCTGAGTTCAATCCCTGGTACCTGCCTCCCCCCCCCAAAAAAAAAAGAAAGAAAAAACTGGAAACAAAAAAAAACTGAAAATAGGTTTGCAAGGTCTTTTGATCAATTCCTTGCCCTAAAAGCATATACACGCCTCTTCAGGGATCCTTCAGCATCATTTCTTAGTGAGTCAGTAGAAAGTGGTCTTGGCTGGCACCATTCACAAGCTTATATTCTGGCATGGCACTTACATCTTTACCCCCAGGTGGTCTAATACCCCAGAGAGCAATGGGTGGATGCCTTTAGCAAGGCCAACCAAACCAGTTAATAGCCATGAGAGGAACACACACACACACACACTGAAGGGGGAGACCTGCAAACTTTTGACCTTGAGAGCCATGAGCCATCCAGGGTAAGTGAGTTTCATGGCTGGAAGCCATCAATCCATCTGTCTGATAAGCCATTCAGAACAGTTTGCCATCTTCAGGTCTTTAAAGATAAATGCCTAATGGCCGGAGCTGTGTGCGGAAGCCAGGAGTCCCTGACTTCCCTTCTTGGCTCAGATGCCCCTGCTAAAAAGCCATCCAAGGAAGTCACTTAACTACTCAGTTTCCTTATCTGCAAAAAGGAAAAAGCATTTGGTGCCCTTTGTTCCTACTTATCTCCCTAGAGGTTTCTGCTATCTGTGTAATAGTGCTCAGAGGATGTCAAGAATCCTATCAAAAGCATCCAAGAGTGCAGAGACTTGAAAAATGCCTGGTGAATTTATTTTGGATTCATTGATGTTTCCGAAATTTGAATGACTGGGTGATGTGAAAGCAGACGTCAGGTCTGGCCCTGTGTATCATGTCTCTGGAAATCTGGCTGTTTAAAGAAGAGAGAACATCCTGAACACATCCTTTCTAGAAAAGAATTCTCTCAAGTATTCATACTGTCTTTTCATGGGCTTATTCCTGGCCTATTCTTGCTCACTCACAGATTAAAATAATTTATTTCATCTTCTCTGCCCCCTTGTGCACAATCAACTCGAAGTGGTGCTGCTGAAAGTGTTGCTTAGAGACTCTTGCATGATACATGGGTCTTCCAAGTTGGGTTTTTGGGGTTTGTTTTTTGTTTTTTCTGTTTTCATTTTGCAGTACGGGAGGGGGGTGTGTTGAACCCCCAGGGTGCTTTATCACTGAGCTACATCCCCAGCCCTTTTTATTTTATTTACAGGTTCTTACTCAATTGCTGAGACTGGTCTTAAACTTGAGATCCTCTGCCTCAGCCTCCCGAGTACCTAGTTACAGTGTGTGCCACTAGGCCTGGCTCTTTCTAGTTTTGAAGCCACAGGATGTGTTAGGGGTTTCCCTCCCCAGCCTTCTTTACTACTTCCATTGGAGTAGCTAGGCCCAAATTAGAGGACTGAAGGTCAACCCATAAAATTAAAGCTAAAGAAGAGTTGAAATGAGATCATTGTAGGGGTCTGGCATTTGGGATTTATCTATTCACTTTCTGTTTTATCAGACAATGACCAGGTTGACTACCATTCTCATCTTATCATGCAGCATTTATGTGTAGTGCAGGGACTGCCTTGGTGACTTGGTGCATAGATGTGCAGGCATGCTAGGACATGAAATGTCCACCCAAATCATGCCATCTCCTGCTATAGACAACTTAGTGGTTTCCCCAGCTCTGAGAATATGTAGAAAATAAACCTCAGCTAATAATTGTCAACCCTGCATGGTTTACTTCTGGAGAATGTTTTAAAAACACCTACCTCTAGTCCTCCTTCTTCCAAGTGAATCAGAATCTTTCAGGGTGGGGCCAGAGTAATGAATTTTGTAAAAGTGTCATGGTCTGACACTTCTTGCCTCCCTAATCTCTTCTCCACCACTGTTTAGTCAGCTCTTTCGGTGCTGTGACTTAAGGATCTGACCAGAACCATCATAGAGTAGAAAAAGTTTATTTGGGGGCTCATGGTTTCAGAGGTTCCACAGACAGCAGGCTCCATTCCTCGGGGCTCAAGGTGAGGCAGAACATCATGGCGGAAGAGGGTGGTGGAGGGAAGCAGCTCACATGATGAGGAGGAAACAGAGAGAGATCGCCACTCACCCGATATAAATATATACCCCAAAGTCAAGCCCCCAATGTCCCACCTCTCCCAGCCACACCCTACCACTTCACATATCCCTCAGTTAATCCCTATCAGGGGATGATGAATTCACCAATTGGGTTAAGGCTCTCATTGTCTCACACATGAGCTTTTGGGGAACACCTCACATCCAAACCATAATAACTATTCTCTCATCCCTCGATCTGCTCACTTTCACTGCCCAAGTCTCTGATTCCAGACATGGCCCAGGGCATTTGCATACGTTGTTCCCCCTATTGGCTTAAGCATTCCTTCCTTCCCTGACATATCAAATTGGAGAGCGCTCCAATGCACACCCACCTGGCACCAGCCCCGCCCCCCCCCAGCACATCTCACAACTGCATTGTACATTTATTTGTGAGATCCTTAAATTAAGGATGTGGTGGAGATTTTTTTTTTTTTTTTTGGCATTACTGTGCATTGAACCCAGGGCCTCACCAATGCTTGACAAGTGCTCTATTGCTAAGCTACACCCTTAGGATACCTACATTTTTTCTTTCTTTTTTAAGACAGGATTTTGTTAAATTGCCCAGGCTGGCCTTGAACATTTTGCCTCAGCCTCCTAAATTGCTGGGATTACAGGTGTGTACCATTGAATTATCATTATTATTATTATTATTATTATTTTGGTACCAGAGATTGAACCCAGTAGCATTAACCACTGAGCCGCATCCCCAGCCCTTTTTATTTTTTATTTTGAGACAGGATCTTGCTAAGTTCCTTAACCTTGCTAAGTTGCTGAGGCTGGCTTTGAATTTGTGATCCTCCTGCATCCGCCTCCTGAGCGGCTAGGATTACCCAGCTAGACAGTGAATTATTTATGATCAGAAATCAGTTGCTTTTTGCTCACTATTATGTCTTCCCCAACCCCAGCAAAGGGCCTGACAAATAAAAGACGCTCAACATTGGTATCAAATGTGGGAAGTGAATGGCAGGATGGAAGATGATCCAAATTTCTGTGTCACAGGTTTTAAGAGATCCAAAAAATGTATTTCTTAAAACCATGTGTCACCAAGGAAGTACTGTCACAAAACACTGAACCCCATTTAATCTTAGCCACAGCTCCCCTAGCCAAGCTTCAAAGACAAGCATCATTTGGAAAATAAAATGACAGAACTAATATAACGAGCCATATCCTGTTGAGAGTTATTTTGGGAGGTGCCGACAAAAGGAGAGTTGTATGCTGCCTTCTCAATGCTTGGACAGGGACCCACAGTTGGAGGCCTCTCCTTCACAGCAACAATGTTCTAAAAGAAGAGTCAGGTCAAATGGTACCAGCAACTCCTCTTGACTGGGGCCTCTCTGTCCATAACCAATATCTGTTTCTAAATCTAGAAGGGGACATTGACCTCGAGTTTGGTTCCCATTGTTCGTAGGCCTGTTGGAGCCGCCCCTTCTCCAGGCCTCTGACGAAAGTCAAAGCTGGTGATCCTGAGCATAGAGGTTTCCAGACTAAGCTGAAATGCACAGCAGATGAAGTGGATTTCCAAAACAAAGAAGAATCCGTATAAGGCGTGGTGGGCCTTAGATTTCAGATTCTAGATGAATAGAAACGGATTCATCTAGGGTATTTATATTTGAAAGATGGGAAGCAAATATTTTAAAACTATAAACTAGCTCTAAATTCCCTCTTTATCTGTCCTCGGCTATAAAAATGTCCTTTCCTGGGCTGGGGATACAGCTCAGTTGATAAAGTGCTTGCCTTGCATGCACAAGGCCCTGGGTTCAATCCCCAGCACCACAAAATAGTCCCTTCTTGAGAGGTAGAGGGTTCCAATGGCTTGAGCACTAAACTGCTGGAGAGTGCATTGTTATGTACTGATCTCTCACCCTGCCACAAAAGCCCCTGAGGAGGTACCTGCCTGACCCATTTATTATCACTCAATAAACCAGCTGTGTTTCCTGGACCCAAAGCTGCATGAAACTTTTTTTTTTTAATGAAACATCTACTATATATTTTTTTAATATTTATTTTTTAGTTGTACACAATATTTTTATGTGGTGTTGAGGATCGAACCCAGAGCCTCACGCATGCCAGGCAAGCGCTCTACCGCTGAGCCACAACCCCAGCCCCTGCATGAAACTTTGATGTTTGGCTTTAAGCATCCTTCCTTCCCCTCCAAAAAACTTCATTTTCATTCCATCCAGCAGCCAGCTGCAAGTGTCCCTGGGCATCTTGTGGCTACTAGGAACACCCAGGAAACAGACTTGAGCTCTGGGACCCCCACTTTACCCAAATGTGAAAGGCAGAGGACCATAGGGAAGGCTTTATAAAACACATGCCAAATCCCAGTTGGTGTCCAGTAAATGTTAACTCCATATGTGAAAGACTTCCTCCACAATGTCAAAACTTCCAGTGTTTGGGTGATCTGCTGTCAAGTGGGCAGGAAATCATCTGAGAATCTAATTTACACAGTAGTGTGAACAACTAAAATGGATTTCCTATCAGCTTCTCAGTGTATATGGTAGCACTTTCATATACTTTTTTTTTTTCCATTACTGGGAATCAAATCCAGAGACTCACATGTGCTACGCAAGTGCTGTACCACTGAGCTACATTCCCAGCCCTTTTTATTTTTTATTTTATTGTGTATGTGGTATTGGGGATCAAACCCAGGGTGAGCTTTACCACTGAACCACATTCCCAGCCCTATTTTGTATTTTATTTAGAGACAGGGTCTCACTGAGTTGCTTAGTGCCTTGCTTTTGCTGAGGCTGGCTTTGAACTTGCCATCCTCCTGTCTCAGCCTCCCAAGCCACTGGTATTATAAGCGTGACCACTTCGACCAGCCCCCAGCCCTTTTAATTTTTTATTTTAAGACAGAGACTTGTTAAATTGCTAAGGCTGGCTACAAATTTACATTCCTCCCGCCTCAACCTCCTCAGTAGCTGGGATTGCAGGCAAGCATCTATGGCTACATGTAAAAAAGAAAAAGAAAAGACAAAAATTATAGAAATTATTAACATAGAAATATTAGTGGCTACCAGGGGTAGGGATGAAGGGGTATGATAATATAATGGCAAAGTGAAGGCTCCGTGTGGTGATGGCAATGATATTGTGGTCTGACTTGATGTGTGACTGGTTGTGATATTTGACTGTTGCTTCAGTTACCACTGAGGGAACCTGACGGAGTACACATTATGACTTTGGCTTATTTTTTATAACTGCATGTGAATATACGTTCCTATCAAATAGTCAGAAAATAAAACACAGTTGGTGCTGGGGTTGTGGCTCAGCGGTAGAGCACTCACCTAGCACGTGCGAGGCCCTGGGTTTGATCCTCAGCATCATATAAAAATAAATAAATAAAATAAAGATATTGAATCCAACTACAACTAAAATATAAATATTAAAATAAATAAATAAAACACATTTGTGGGGACAGGGGAGACATTTACAGAAGTAAATCCCCAGTGCAGTATCTAAACACCAGTGACACATAGCCTGAGCCCAGATCCTGACATCTGGGTTCAGACCCTGCTTTCCTCACCTGATTCCCAACAAGAGACCTTAGGAGAGCATTTATCTCTTCTGCACCTAGTTTTCCTTATCCTTAAAAAGGGTTTGATACTATTAGTACCATATCCCATGGGATGGTTGGTGGGCTAACTGAATTACCATAATACATGGGATGTATTTAGAACAGTGCCTGCTACATAGTAAGTGCTCAATAAATATTAGCTGTTATTAATGATGATGGCATTTTGAACAGAAGGTGGGATTCTTAGGTGGTTGATTCTTTCCCCAAGCCCAAGCCCAATGCTCCCTTACCAGATGGCCTTGTGCTTACAGGGAGGGAGAATCATCTGCTGTGCTTGGAGTGTCAGGGCCAAACTGAATGAGAAGACCCCCCAACGTTTAACAAGGAGAGAATAGGTGCCAGAAGAAAAAGTATTATTGCCATCAGAAAAAAGAGGGAAGAGGAATTAGATGACCTCCTTAGTCAAAGGGAACTTAGAAGAAAAGTAGGAAATAACTTTCCAGAGTTCCTCATACCACTGATACCTGACATTTGCATCCCAGGCCACACAGAGCCCTTCTGTATCCTTTAAGCTCTTTTATGTTGGGTTTACTTCACCACCAGCTCCCATCCCCCACTCAAGATTCCCACCCTGCCCACCCTGTCCTGCCCTGTCTAATGGCTAAAGACCACATTGAGCAGAAAGGGAGGAGAAGCAAAAGAAAAAGAAGCACGTTTAGAGGGATTGATTGATTGATTGATTGATTTTTGTACTGGGGATTAAATCCAGAGATGCTCTACCACTGACCCACACCCCCAGCCCTTTTTTATATTTTGAGACAGGGTCTCACTAAGTTACTGAGGTTGCCCTCCAATTTGCGATCCTCCTGCCTCAGCCTCCTCAGTCACTGGGATTACAGGCACACATTACCACACCTGGCTAGAATTTTAGAAGTTCTTTTTTTGTGTGTGTATGGTGTTGGGGACTGAATCCAGGGCCCGTGCATGAGTGGCAAGCTCTCTACCTATATTCCCAGCTATATTTCCGGCTCTAGAATCTTAGAAGTTCTTTTTTTTTTTTTTTTTCAAGGTCAGAGTAGAAATTAGAAGTTTATTAAAGGACAGCAGAAAAGACTTCTCCCGGAGGAAGAAGGGGACCCAAGAGGTGGAATCCCTAGAATCTTAGAAGTTCTATCAACAGAAGTTTTGTATATTTTTGGTGTATTTGTTTGTTAGGGATATAATAACAAAGTACCACAGGCTGGGTGGCTTGAAGAATATAAATTTTTCTTCTCAGTATGTGGAGCCTGGAAATCCAAGATCAAGGTGTCAGCAGGGTTGGTTTCTTCTGGGGCCTCTCTCCTGGGCTTGGATATGGCTGTCTTCATGTGGTTTTCCCTGCATGCCTGTCTGTGCACCTTAAGAAGGGACAACTCCTCTTCTTATAAGGACACCAGTCACATTGGGTTAGGACCTATCCTGATAGCCTCACAGTAACTTAATTACCTCTGTAAAGATAGTCACATTCTGAGGTACAGGGGGTAGGTCAACTTTCAAACTTCAGAGGGATATAATTTAGCCCTTAATAATTGGTTAGGTTAATTCCTTTTTTTTTTTTTTTTTTTTTTTTGGCACCAGGGATTGAACTCAGGGATGCCTAACCACCAAGCCACATCCGGAGCCCTTTTTAGATTTTATTTAGAGACAGGATCTCACTGAGTTGCTTAGGGCCTCGCTAAGTTGCTGAGGCTGGCTTTGAACTTGCAATCCTCTTGCCTCAGCCTATTTTATGGATTTTTGATGATTATTTTGAATGTTCTCATGTATTTTTAATTGCATTCTAAAGTGGATTATTGCTAACATAATTGTATAGTTCTTGTTTTGGTATTGGGAATTGAACCCAGGGGCGCTTAACTACTAAGCCCCATCCCCATCCTTTTTTTTTATTTTTTATTTTGAGACAGAGTCTCGCTAAATTGCTTAAGGGTTTGCTAAGTTGCTGAGGCTGGCTTTAAACTTGTACTCCTCCTGCTTCACCCTCCCAAGCCATTGGGATTACAGGCATGGGGCCACTATGCCTGGCAACGTAGTTGTTTTAGTCAGTATTTGCACCACTATGACCAAAATAATCACCAAGAACAACTTAGAGGAGCAACAGTTTATTTGGGGCTCATGGTTTCAGAGGCTTCAGTCCACAGATGGCAGACTCCATTGCTCTGGGCCTAAAGTGAGGCAGCACATCATGGGGGGAGGCCAAGGAAAGATGCTCAGCTCATGGTGGAGTCAGGAAGCAGAGAAAGAGAGACAGGAAGGGGAAGGAGCCACAGAGACGCTGAACCCTTCCAAGGCATGCCCCAGGGAGCCCCTCCTCCAGCCACGACCCACCTGACCGCAGTTACCACCCAGTCAGTCCATTCAAACTAGGATGGACTGATGAGGTCATCACAGCTTTCATAATCTAATCAATCTACCTCTGACTATTCCTGCATTAACAGAAAATTTAGGGGGACACCTCAGATCCCCGTTATAACATTAGTCGAATGCTTTTGATTTTTATGCATTGACCAGCAACCTTCCTGAACTCATTTCTTAGATTTAATTCTTTGTTTCTTGTCTCCTTTATCACTCAACAATTAACATTTAGCTCATTCATGTCACATTACCATCTGACATTCCCTACCTTAACTAGCTTTGTCTCCCAAGGACCACCATTTCCTACAGGAGTCTCTTTTCCTTTTTTAAAGTTAGATTTCATAGACAACTATATGTAGCAGAATCTAGAGAGAAATACAAAGTCAACCAAGACACATTTTGCTTTTTAAGATGAAAGAGACTCAAATGGCCATCAGACAAAAGGCATTTGGCAAGGAAGTAATTGAGGATGAAACGGAGAAAGGGGGTGATTTGGCACATTGGAAATTTGAATGAGATTGTGGCAGAGACGTCAGGATTTGTCTTGGCCAGGAGGATAGAAGAAAGCAAAGGTGGGTGGGCATGTATATAAGACAGTAGGTCGGGGTACAGAGATAGGTCACAGGATCTCCTATCTGATGGTTTCACCTGTAGACATCTGTGGTAAGCCACAGGAGTATGGGTGAAAGGAGAGGTTGGGATATGGATGAAGACTGAAGAATCACAAAGGTTTGTTGTAGTCACACTGAATTTTTGTATTTTTCTGTCATCCTTCCATGATTAGTCATACATGTTTAACTTGAGGAATATACTATATCTTGCTTTTATCTCCATGAAAACTGGGAACAAAAGATCTTGGCCAAGAAGTTACTTAAGTCCCTTCCAGAAAGTTTAGGAGTTAAAGACAGTATCCATTAACAGACACAAATACAGCTTTCTTATTCCTCGTAGCTTGCTGCCTCTGGGAGATTGAGCTTAACTTTGGGAGGGGAATGTGAAGTCTGGGTATTTGCCTGTCTAGCAGGTCCCAAATCCACCCACTGTGATTGTGAGGAGGATGACTACTCATGCTGCAGCTTATGGGAAAACCCAAAAGTCAGCCCAGCTTAGAGAGATGATGCCAACACCCACACGCCCATTCCCTTCACCTTGGGCACAGAATGAGACCCGGGGAACAAATCGCATGCCCCTGTTGCAAGGATAATGAGATACATGCATCACAGCTGGATTCTACCTGAAGTTTGGAGCTCAGGATCAAGGGCCAGCCTAGTTCAGTCCAAGTTGCACTCCATCTATAGACCTGTGTGCATGAAAATAAAGGATTGTTGTTTGAAGCACTGACCTTCAGGATAATTGTTAACATAACTATGAGAACAGCTGACAAACACACCACTTTATATCAAAGGAAGCACACTCAAGAAAAGGAGGTGAAGAGCAGAGACTGATATATTTTTAGTTACATAGCAGTGAGTTTCTCTGCTTTATCAGGTAAGATTAATCCATTCACTTGTTTATTTATTCATTCACTCTAAGGCATCTAATGAACTATGTTTCAGATCTTGGGGATAAAACATTGAAACAGGTAGAAGTTCTTCCATATGGAGCTCAACTTCCAGTACGTGAGAGACATTAGCTATATTATATTAGCTATAGGTGTATGTGAGCAAAGGAAATGGTTTTAGAATTTCTTGACTTTGCCAGGCATGGTGATGCAGGCCTATAATCCCTGCGACTAAGGAGGCTGAGGCAGGAGGATCTCAAATTCAAGGCCAGCCTCAGCAATTTACGAAGGTCCTAACCAACTCAGCGAGACCCTGTCTCAAAATAAAATATGAAAAGGGCTGGGGATGTGGCTCAGTGGTTAAGTGCCCCTGGGTTCAATGCTTAGTACCCAGGGAAGGGGTGGGGGCAAGGGATGTCCTGCCCTTGCGTAGAGGACCCAATTGCATTGCTTTACCTCCTACTACACAGGCTGTTGATCATGTATACAATTCCCTTCCCCAGGTCCCTTTCAAAAGGGGTGATGTGCCCTGAGTGCCTATTTGACAAGCACTAAAACCACATTGTGCTTAACAATTACCCAGTCTTTAGAGTGGATAATAGCATTCCTATTGCAGACATGAGGAAACCAAGAGGAGGAGGTGGAGCAATTTGTCCATGGTTATACAGCTGGGAAAGACCTGGATTTGAACCCAGGTGTGTATGTCGACAAAGCCCTCATTCTCTGAACCATAATGCTTCTCACAAGCTTGGCATTGCCCGGGAAGGTTCTAGGCTAAAGGAAAGTATTCTTGCTGAATGTGGTGGTCACACCTCTAGTTCCAGTTACTTGGGAGGCTGAGGCAGGAGAATCAATTGAGCCCAGGAGTTTGAAGCCAGCCTGGGAAATAAGGCAAGACCCTGACTCAAAAAGAAACGAAAAAAATCCGTAATGTCAGCTAACATTATGCTGAAATCAAAATGGTGGTCTCTAAGACTACATCTTTTCCTACTAAATAAATCTGTTTTTTTTTTTCTTTCTTTTCTTTTTTTCTGGAATCATATTCCACAAACATTTATAGCTTAAACCAACTAGAAATTCCTCAAATAGCTACATATGTCAGAATATTCAATCCTGGTTAGCTCTTCAAATTTCTTATCCAAAATCAAGTCCCAAACCCACTCCAAAAAAATAAAAAAGAGCCAGAAACAGTGGCACATGGCTACAGTCTCAGCAACTTCAGAGGCTGAGGCAGGAGGATTGCAAGTTCAAGGCCAGTCTCAGCTATGGAGGTCCTGCGCAATTTAGAGAGAACCAGTCTCAAAATAAAAGCTAAAAACAAAGGCTCAGTGGTAAAAGTGCCTCTGGATTCAATTTCCAGTAACAAAAATATTTAAAAATTAAAAATATATAAATAAAATACAGTTGTCATACCCACAGCACAAAACAACTGTTCACATGAGAATAGTAATTCTAGAAGTTGGGTTGTGTGAGGTGGCACACACTTATAATCTCAGCCACTGGGTGGGCTGAAATAGGAGAATTACAAATTTGAGGCCAGACTCAGCAATTTAGCAAGACCCTCCCTCCAAAGAAAAAAGAAAAAAAATATGGGTATATAGGTCAGTGGTAAACGCCCCTGGGTTCAACTCCCAGTAACAATAATAGTAATAACAACAACAATAACAATAATAATACTTTTTCAAATAAAATTAAAAGGGCTAAGGATATGACTCAGTGTCAAAGCGCCCCTGGTTCAATCCCCAGTGCCCTCATCAATATTCCCTTAGAAGTCAACATAAATAATCAAAAGTTAAAGGTGGTAATTCCACCAACTCTGGAGGCTGGGGCAGGAGAATCACAAGTCTGAGGCAGCATCAGCCACTTAGTGAGGCCCTAAGCAACTCAGTGAAACCCTGTCTCTAAATAAAATATTAAAAAGGGGGCTGGGGCTATAGCTCAGTGGTAGAGCACTTGCCTCCCATGTGTGAGGCACTGGGTTCTATCCCCAGCACCACATAAAAAAAATAAATAAATAAAGATATTGTGTCCACATGCAACCAAAATTTAAAAAATAAATAAATAAATAAAATATTAAAAAGAGCTGGGGATGGGGCTCAGTGGTTAAGTGCCCCAGATTCAATCCCTGATACAATATATATATGGAAGTATTTAGGTTGAGCTGTCAAATTATTTGCTACTTACTTTCAAAAGGTTTGCCACAAATATGTAAGTGTAAGGATGGGGCTAGTGTTGTGGCTCAGCAGTAGAGCACTTGCCTAGCACATGTGAGGCCTTGGGTTCAATCCTCAGCACCACATAAAAATAAATAAGTAAAATAAAGGTATTGTGTCCAACTGCAACTAAATATATATATATATATATATATATATATATATATATATATATATATATATATATAGTGTAAGGATGGATGGAAACATACACACAATGGAGACAGAAGACAGACATCTTGAAAGATTAAGAAAGAAACAAAAAGAAACCAGGAGGGACTAGGGGTGCAGCTCAGTGGTACAGCATATGCTTAGCATGTGTGAGGCCCTGGGTTCAATCCTAAACAAAGCAGGGGTGGGGTTGGCGGTGGAGGTGGGTGGAATACAAAGAATTCCAAGAGCTGGAATGTGTGTGGAGACACAGGTGGGTGCGGTGGGAGTGTGTGTTGAGAACTACTGAACCCAGGTGAAGATTAGATGACTATTGTTGGAAGAGATGCTGTCTCTAGCCCTTACCTTGCTGGCATTTGAAAAATGCTAAGATCTGAAACAGATCACCCTTGTAGCCACAGTCCTGCCTAAAGCCTGAGTCAGGTTAACTCACCACAAACCCACAGAGTCTCGCCATGCTCAGGAGCTCAGGGAATGGGGCTCCAACACCCCTGCCCTTCCTCCAGGCTGCAGCATGAGATGACAATTTGAAAAATGCCTTTGACAGACAAGAGGGTATTTGTGCACTGCTGGGAAAGACTGTGGAGTGTGATTCAGAAAGACCAGGAAGGAGATGAGGCTGCAGAGATAGGGTGTTAGCAGCCTCAAGGCAGCCCAGGGAAGGTCTGGGAAATGCAGAGGAGGAGAGGCTAGAAGCGGATGGAGGCACGGGGGCTAGTCTGAAAATTCTTTAATAGGGAACAACAGGGGAAGACTTCTTAGGTCTTATTTATCTAACACAGGTTGATGTTGTGCAGTAGGTGGACAGCATCTTCCCACATTTCCTCATCTTTCAAGGAATGCAAAAGTTTCCTTAAAAACTCTCATCCAAGGCTCCTTACCTTGAAAACCAGGACAAGGACAAGTAATTTTTTTTTGTGTGCCAGGGATTGAACTCAGGGGCACTCGAACACTGAGCCACATCCCCAGCCCTATCTTGTATTTTATAGAGACAGGATCTCACTGAGTTGCTTAGCACCTCACCGTTGTTGCTCAGGCTGGCTTTGAACTCGCCATCCTCCTGCCTCAGCCTCCCCAGCTGCTGGGATTACAGGCATGTGCCACTGGGCCCTGGCAAGGACAAAGAATTTTAAGAGCTGGCATGTGGTTAGAGACATAGGAGGTAAGGGTAGAAATAGTTTGGGGGGCTTTTGCAAGTCATCCATTGACTAATGAAAGGGGGTTACAAAGCAGGTGGTGAGACTATCTGGATTCTGGTGGAAGT
The DNA here is from genome assembly GCF_047511675.1 of Marmota flaviventris. Classification (NCBI taxonomy): domain Eukaryota; kingdom Metazoa; phylum Chordata; class Mammalia; order Rodentia; family Sciuridae; genus Marmota; species Marmota flaviventris. The sequence continues at coordinate 53,622,190 of NC_092511.1, read as the reverse complement.
GAATAGCATTCCATTGCCGCCTTGTTTAGAAATATAACTGGCCTCTCAAGATTTCCCTTCAGCATTCCTTATCTCTGTGGCCTTTGTTCTTCTTTAACTGGAGGGCTGGTTTCTTGGAGCAACAAGGTGACCTGCAGAAGGGACAGAGGAAGCAGATCAATTTCTGATCTTGAAAACACCATTCATTCACAGGCAGGGACAGAGGAAGATTGGTCAGTCAATCAAAGGAAGTGGTGTTGAGCTCAACATTCCATGTTTCCAGGAAGTTTTACTCCCTTAGTGTGATGTCTTCCTCCTGTGAACTCAAGGGCAGGCTCCTCTGTTCTAATAACAAACCATCTGATGTGAGTACAGATAACACTTTGTCGTGGTTTAGATATGAGGTGTGCCCCCAAAGCTCATGTGTTAGACAATGTAAGGATTTTCAGAGGTGAAATGATTGGGTTATGAGAGCTTAACCTAATCAGTGGATTAACTCACTGATACAGATTAATTGAATGGTGACTGTAGGCAGGTAGGGTGTGGCTGAAGGAGATAGGTTACTGGGGGTGTCCTTTGGGGTTTATATTTTGTCCCTGGTGAACACAGCTCTCTCTGCTTCCTGGTTTCCATGCCCTGAGCTGCTTTCCTCTGCCACACACTTCTGCCATGATGTTCTGCCTCGCCTTGGGCCTAGAGCAACAAATTCAACCATCTGTGAACTGAGACCTCTGAAACCCTGAGCTCCAAATAAACTTTCCCTCCTCTAAAATTGTTCTTGTCAGCATTTTGGTGATAGGAGCCATAAAAACTGACTAAAACATCTTTATAGTGTTTTAGTTATAAAATATCCCACAACATTTGGGGAGGTCTTTCCCAACCCCAGGCTAGGTCATGTTCTATCTTCTATGTTCCCATAGTACCTGTTCTTCACCTATTGTAATTTTCACCATATTTTATTGTAAATGTTAATTGACTTTTCTCTAGATTGAAATGTTATGAGGGAAAGATATTGTATCCTTGGTACCTAACAGTGCCAAGCTTATAGGAGGCATTTAATATAGGCATAAAATAAATGACCATTAACTCCTTTAATCTCCAAAACAATTCTTCTAAGATGGGTGGTATTTTCTCCACTTCATTGATGAGGTGAAGAAGCTGATGAGAGACTGTGGTCCCAGAACAGGTTAGCAAAGGAACTAATTGGGAATGGTACCCAGGTCAGGCTCTTTCTACCATGTTCTACTTGGAACCAAGAAGAAACATCCATTCATTTAATTTATGAAACAGACACTTACGGGTTATCCTCCACATCAGACTCTACTAGATGCTGGGTGGAGGGACATATAAAAAAGGGTAAGATTTGCATTCAGATGCTGGAGACCAAATGCAGGGAAATGGACATACAAATACACAATTGCATTCAGCATGTTAAAATCATGGGAGCTTCTCAAAGGAATGTCTAACTCTGGGTGGAGGAAGATCTTAGTAGATTTCATTTGATCTGGGTTTTTTTTTTTTGTTGTTGTTTGTTTGTTTGTTTTGTTTGTTTTTTAAGGGTACAATGCTAGTAACAGGAGAGAGAAGGTTATTAAAGGAAAATGCTAACTTGCCTAGCAGTGCATACCTGTAAGCCCAGCTACTCAGGAGGCTGAGCAGGAGGACTTCAAGTTCAAGGAAAGCCTCAGCAATTCAGTGAGACCCCATCTCAAGATAAAATAAAAAAGGAAAAAGGAATCCAGGTGTGGTGGTACATGCCTATAATCCTAGCAGCTTGGGAGGCTGAAGCAGGAGGATCAAGAGTTCAAAGCCAGCCTCAGCAAAAGTGAGATGCTAAGCAACTCAGTGAGAACCTGTCTCTAAATAAAATACAAAAAAAGGCTGGGGGGTGTGGCTTAGTGGTTGAGTGCACCTGAGTTCAATTTCCGGTATAAAAAAAAAAAATGGAAAAAGATGGGGATGTAACTCACTGGTAGAACACACCTGTGTTTAATCCTCAGTACTGCTGGGGGGTGGGGTGGGAAGGTAAATGCCAATAATGGTTTGTGCCTGAAAAAGCTGTGTCACCTTGCTTCCCCTCTTTGCTGAGGGCTTTCAATTACTTACTCTAGCAGCTGACATCAGGATATGGAAGAATTAGTCGTAGGAGCCCAGGTATGCTTAACTTAAAAGCATCCAAGAGGACGTAGCTTTTAGCAGAGTGCTTGCCTAGCATGTGCAAGACCCTGGGCTCAACTCCCAGCATCACAGAAATAAAGACAGAAAAAAAAAAAAAAAGCAGCCAAAACAAGAGACCCATAGTGCATAGCTGAGTTGCATTATGAAGATCCCTGGAGCTTACCCCCGCCCACAGACAGACTAAAAGGTAGTCTGTGTGAATGGTATGTGTTGTGCTCAAGCAGTGCCCAGCCTTCACCATCACGCACAATGGCCCCAATGCCTCATTTAGATCAATGAACAAAACCTATTTTTGTAACAAGTGAAAGAATGCTGAGGGTTAATTGTCAGTAAAGTAAGGTGCAACTTCTTGTAAGAGAAGATTAGAACCAAAGGAAGACCACTGGTTTATAGGAGTTGTTGCCCCTGAGAATATAATAAAACAGTCACAGTATCGAGAGTCCTTCTCTCATTGAGACAAAACACTTATGGGAAGTCAAGACAAGAAAAGAGGGGATGGGGTTGTAGCTCAGTGATAGAGTGCTTGCCTAGCATATGTGAGGCACTGGGTTTGATCCTCAGCACCACATAGACATAAATAAATAAATAAATAAATAAAGTGTAAAAAGAAAGGAATATGAAGTGGTCTTTTAAAAAAAGACAAGAAAAGATTCTGTGAGCATAATATAGTATAGCAGGAACTATGAAGAAGAAAACAAAAATTATTATCATAGAAGTTGAAGTGACCTCTCAGGAGGCTGAGGCAAGATAGTCACAAGTTCAAAGCCAGCCTCAGCAATTTATTAAGGCCCTAAGCAACTTAGTGAGACCCTGTCTCAAAATAAAAAATAAAATGTAGAAATTGATAGTGGGGAGATATAACAGGGGTTCACTTGGTGCTTTGAATATCTCCCTTGTGGCTTTGAAACTTACATTTTTTTTTTCTTTTTCCCAGTCTTCTTTTTCCTGAACTTCTCCTCCTTTTGGGACAGGAGTCCCCTGTGTTTCTCCTTTGCTAGCAAAGCAATAAACCTTCTTTTTCCTTTTTCTCAAAGCCATATCCTCATTAATGGATTGGCATCGGGGACAAGGACGGAGCTTTTTTTTTTTTTTTTTTTTTTGAGAGAGAGAGAGAATTTTAATATTTTTATTTTTTTTTAGTTATAGGCGGACACAACATCTTTGTTTGTATGTGGTGCTGAGGATCGAACCTGGGCCGCACGCATGCCAGGTGAGCGCGCTACCGCTTGAGCCACATCCCCAGCCCAAGGACGGAGCTTTTGGCAACATATCTGGCATCCCAGATGAGACCTGAAAGCAGTCCCCCTCCAGCTTTCTTGGGCAGGTTTGCTCTCTGAGTAACTCCACTTCCATGCTGAGGATTCATGTTGAGAGCTGACCTCTGGAGAAATTAGGAGACAGTGTGAGTTTGCCTCAGATCCAACCGGAGGAGCTGTTTCTGTGAGTAAAGGGAGGAACTGAGGGGCCATCCCAGAAGTTCTTTTTTTTTTTGCTTCACAGAACTCCCACCTTCTCTCCCTGAACTGCAAAAGTTGCTCCATCAGTTGGTCTACTTTGAGAAAAAGGAAACTGAACTAAGGAAAGTTGTGACAACTTTGGCCATTCACATGATCCCTGCCCTACGCAGGCCTTGTCCAGTCACCTGCCATCTGCCACTGTGGACCTCTGGGCTGCTCTGATGCCAAATGCTCTTAACTATCCTCACCCCTCCTGATAGACAACAAGGACTTTGGGTTACTTCTCCCAACTTTGCCCCGTTTCAGCAGTAAGTAGCCTGGAGATGTTGTTGCCCACTTTCCATAGAAACGGAATACAGAAATTGTGGGCTGGGGTTGTAGCTCAGTGGTAGAACATTTGCCTCACATGCGTGAGGCCCTGGGTTCGATCCTCAGCACCAAATAAAAGTAAATAAATAGAAATAAAGATAGTGTGACCATCTACAACTAAAAAAAAAAAAAAGAATATAGAAATTGACAGTGGGGAAAGGTAATGTGTTCATTTGATACTTTGACTATACAACTTGTGGCTTTGAAACTTAATTTTTTTTCCTTTTTCCCAATCTTCTTTTCCCTAAATTTCTCCACCTTGATCTTCTTCTCCCTGATCTTTTCCTTCCTGATCTCTCCTCCCTAATCTCTTTTTTTCTGGATCACTTCTATAAAAGCCCCTTGTTCCTGCAGATGGGCAGGATCACAGCCTTTGGGACAGGAATCCCTTGTGTTTCTCCTTTGATAGCAAAGCAATAATCTTCTTTTTTTTTTTTCCTTTTTCTAAAAAAAACCAAACAAACAAACAAAAAAAACAAAGGGGGTTGGGAGGGGGCTGGGCATGTGGCTTAGTGGTTAAGCATCCCTGGATTCAATCCCTGATACCAAAAAAAAAAGTTAAGTGCTAAGAAATTGTTGGGTAAGAGAATATGGTGATATTTATATTTTAGAAAAGTAATGAGTATGCGTTAGAGGAAGAGGAGACAGAGGGATTGTTTAGGAGGTTAATGTAAAGAAATACCAGTGACAGATGATGAAGCACTGACCTGGGTAATGGGAATGAAGAGGAGGAGAGGGATTCAACTACTTAGGAGACAGAGTCATCAAGATCTGGATGACTAAGTGCACGTAGAGGGTGAGAAAATAGGAAGAGGAGAGGATGATGACTCCTGAGCTTCTGGCTTGGGAAAGTGGCTGGATAATGGTTGGGAGAACTCTGTGTGTGTGTGTGTGTGTGTGTGTGTGTGTGTGTGTGTGTGTAGCTGAAAAGACAGTCAAGCTTTGTAACTGTTGGTGTTGACTGCAGTCAACAGGCACAGATATCTAGTAGGGAAGCAGGATATATGTTTGTAATTCAGGAGAAAAGTTCAGGCTGAAGATAGTAATTGAGAGCCATTAATTTAAGTGGGAATGGGCAATGTAATCCAAGGTGACCATACAAGAGGAGGAGACTGACAATGAACTAGGGGAACATCAAGATGTAAGGGCAGGTGGAAGCAGCTGCTCATAAAGAAAACTGAGGGAGCAAACCGTATACTTTATAAACACTATTGGGAGCCATGGATGCTTTAGCCTAGTTGGAGTTGCATCGGTTGTACATAACAACCTGACTATGGGGAGTTAACTAATTTCTTATCCAGAGGAAGGAAGTCTGGGGCTGATGCTCAATGAAGCCATCAAGACTCATGCTACTTCCTGCTGCTTTTGTCCACCCCCCTTTTAATTTTTTTTTCTTTTTGTTGTTGATAGGCCTTTATTTTTTTTATTTATATGTGGTGCTGAGAATCGAACCCAGTGCCTCACATATGCCAGGAAGGTACACTACCACTGAGCCTCAACCCCAGCCTTTGTCCTCCCTTTTTAACAGGAAAAAAAAAAAACCAATAGTCTTCTGAGAAGTTACATCCATCAGATTAAAAACTACAACTCATTGGCCAGAATTCAGTATATGGATGTCTTACTGAATGTTTACAAGGCAAAAATGAATTTTTCTTTTTTAACTCATCGTTTTGAAATAATTTTAAACTAAAAAAAAAAATCTGAAAAAGTAGTACAAAGAATTTCTGTCTTCCCTTCACTCAAACTTTCTGATTACAGGGGCTGGGGCTGGGACTCAGCAGTAGAGCACTTTGCCTAGCATATGTGAGGCACTGGGTTCGATTCTAAGCACTGCATACAAATGAATAAAAGTCTATCAACAACTAAAAAATATTAAAAAATAAAATTAAAAACTTTCTGATTACTTCTGGGCACAGTGGAGCCTATCTGTAATTCCAGTGACTTGTGAGGCAGAATCAAGAGGAACTCAAGTTCAAGGCCAGCCTCAGCAACTTAGTAAGACCCTCAGCAACCTGGCAACACCATGTGTCAAAATTAATAAATAAAAAGGTCATGGAATGTAGCTCAGTGACAAACCAACCCCGGATTCAATCCCCAGTACCCAACAAAAAAGTCTTTCCAATTAACATTCACCATGGTGACTTTATCATTTTCTCTAGCTTTCTCATGCACACATGATGTCCATTTACTTCTAAATAGTTCAATGTGTACTTCCTAAAAATAAGAACTTCCTCTTACATAACCACAGAACAATGATCAAAATCAGAATATTAACATTGATTCAGTGCTATTATTTCATGTACAGCTTTTGCTAATTATCCCACTAATGTTCTTTATAGCAAAGAAAGAATTTTTTTCTGTTCCAGGAACAAATCCAGGATCATATATTACTTTATTTATTGAATTTATATTTTAGTTACTGGGGTTCAAGGGTGCTTTACTGGGGCTGGGGATGTGGCTCAAGCGGTAGCGCACTTGCCTGGCATGCATGCGGCCCAGGTTCGATCTTCAGCACCACATACAAACAAAGATGTTGTGTCCCCTGAAAACTAAAAAAATAAATAAATATTAAAATTCTCTCTTAAAAAAAAAAGAGTGCTTTACTATTAGATAACATCCCTAGTCCTTTTTAACTTTTTTTTTTTTTTTAATTTTGAGACAGGGCTTCACTAAGCCCTATTTTGTATTTTATTTAGAGTCAGGGTTTCACTGAGTTGCTTAGTACCTTGCTTTTGCTGAGGCTGGCTTTGAACTCCCAATCCTCCTGCCTCAGCCTCCTGAGCAGCTAGGATTACAGGTATGCACTGCTGTGCCTGGCTTTCTTTTTTTTATTGGTACTGGGGATTGAACCTAGGGGTCCTTAAACACTGAGCCAAATCCTCAGCACTTTTTAAATTTTATTTATTTATATTTTAGCTGTTGATGGACCTTTATTTTTTTATGTGTGGTACTGAGAATCAAACCCAGTGGCTCATATATACTAGATAAGCAGCTCTGCCACTGAGCCACAACCCCAGCCCCTCCTCAGTACTTTTTAATATTTTATTTAGAGACAGCATCTTCCAGAGTTGCTTAGGGTCTCGCTAAATTGCTGAGACTGGCTTTGAACTCACAATCCTCCTACCTCAGCCTCCCCAAGCTGCTGGGATTACAGTCATGTGCCACCAAGCCTGGCCTTACTTTTTGTCTTTTGAAATGATTTTTTTTAATATTCATTTTTTAGTTGTAGTTGGACATAATACCTTTATTTTATTTATTTATTTTTATGTGGTGCTGAGGATCGAACCCAGGGCCTCGCACATGCTAGGCCAATCCTCTACTGCTGAGCCACAACCCCAGCCCTGAAATGATTATTTTTAAAGGGGTATATTGTTACATTAATAAAACCAGGCTCTGTTAGTAAAGAACAAAAGGAGAAATGAAGATTGTGTAGGCCATCAGCAGCGTCTACTGCCTAGTTTCTCACCAGCCCAGAGGTGGTGGCCTGAATCCAGACTGACAGCCTTGCTTTGTTCTAACAAAACAACTTTGTGCCCACATTCCAAAAAGAGTCCCAAGGCCATTGAATTCTATCCTTTCCTCTACTAGCTGTAATTCTGTATCACATCCAAAGTGAAAGCTCTGAGGGCCAGGTCTCTGTGTCACACAACCCCAAGGTCACCCCCACTCATATTGTAGACTATGAATGATGTGCTAAGGCAGGGGCCAGCCAAGTTTCTCTGTAAAGAATCGGATAGCAAGATGTTTGGTTTTGTGGGCCAGACAGTCTCTGCTGACAAGACTCGACTCTGTGGGTACAAGGTGAAAGTGGCAGTAGACAAATGTTAATCAATGGATATGGCTGTGACCCAGTAAAAATGGACACTGACATTGAATTTCATATCATTTTCCTATGTATCATGAAATATTTTTTTTTTGTACCAGAGATAGAATCCAGGGTGTTCAACCTCTGAGTCACATATTTTATTTTTTTAAGAGAGAGAGAGAGAGAATTTTTTAATATTTATTTTTTAGTTTTTGGCGGACACAACATCTTGGTTTGTATGTGGTGCTGAGGATCGAACCCGGGCCGCACGCATTCCAGGCGAGCGCCCTACCACTTGAGCCACATCCCCAGCCCCATGAGTCACATATTTTTATATTTTATTTAGAGACAGGGTCTCGCTGAGTTGCTTACCGCCTTATTGAGGCTGGCTCTGAACTTGTTATCCTCTTGCGCAGGTGTGTGCCACTGCGCCCAGCTCTTATTTTCATTTTCTTAAAACCATTCTTAGTTGGTGGGCTATACAAAAATAAGCAATTGTCTATACAAAAAAACAGGCAATATGTCCATAGTTACCAGTTCCCACTCTGCTCTGTTTGAGTTGTCATAGGTAATGGACCTGCCTCTCTGCTACCTTACCCTAATCTCCAATCTACAATCCTACGCTGGGCTTCCTCTCCATCTTCTGCCCTCTTCCTTCCTAGGTCTTTTGTTCTGTACTCAGGAACCTTCCTTTATTCAATTCAATTCCTTTCCACTCCTAACTTACAAACTCCTTTCTTACCTAACTTTCCACTCCCAACTTACAAACTCCTTCCTTATCTAATGTATTCCCTAAGGAACCTTCTTCCTCCAGGGGCTTCTAGAAAGGATGCTATTCATTTTCCCAGGTCCCACAACCCACGGGCATGGGAAGTGCTATCGGCATTCTCCACGTTCATTGGCCTGACTTCTACACCTTTACTCTTCCACCCTCCTGCGAAATGCCCTCCCTCCTCTGAAGTTCTTATCTGACTCTTTGAACAGTGGCTAACACCCATTGAGCAATATCCTAACCACCACCAGGAGAAAGGACCATTATTATCCCTGTTTTGCAGAGACACACAGAGAGGTTAAGGTCAGGTGCTAGTAAATGGCAGACCCAGGATTCCAATCCCAGCAGTTCCTGCTTATTCCCCTGATGCTACCCGGCCTCCCCCATGACCACTGGGATAACTAGCTTTCCTCCGAGGCTCTGGATTCCGATACCTTCTGCATCCTTTAGGTATCAGGGCACACTCTACCTGGCTCATGTGAAGAACATTTGGTAGAGACAATTTGTAAAGTGTTTCTTAGCCTCTTTTTAAAAATTGTCATTCACACTAAGGAGAAAATTTTAATTTATATTCAATTTTCCCTCACAAGATTTTGTTGAGTAGGGTTGAGTTTTGGGAAGCCACAGAACATTTTAAGACCTAACATTGTTTTCCCCCTGAAGAACCATTTTTTGTTACCCTGAGAAGGCTTAGTACAGGGAAACCCCCTGGGGCTAGACACTGACATACTACCTCGAGGCCTGAATCCAGGGAGGACAGGATTATTGGAAGTGACGTCAGTGAATGAAGAGGGCTGCAGGACAGGACTTTTGACTTCATGTCAAGAGATGGGTGTGGCCAGAATTGACCTCCAGCTCCCAGGACCTAATCCATTCTTCCCACCATGGTGAAGGTCATCTCTCTACCTGGAGAGAGTGGGTGTCTCTGGGACAGGGAAAGGGGTGGCTGAAAGCAGGCTAGAGGAAGACCTTTTCGGCTTTTGACTGTTGTACAATATGCATGCGACGTCTAATTTTAAAATAAAAAATGTAATTTTAAAAATTGACCTAAAATGCAAATATGGTCATTCTTTCCCATGCTCAAAATGCTTCAGTAGCCCATCTGCCACCAAGTGAAAATCCAAATTTGTTCACATGTCACACAAAGCCCCAGGCATTCTTTAGCCTCATCTCTACCACTATCCAATTCCAACCCTGTGTCAAGGCATGTGAAGTATTGACAAGGGAAGACACCAACTAAGGAACTTTCTTGCTTTGCTGTCAGCATGCTCATAATGCCATTTTGTGTCAGGTGTCTGTTTTTCATATCTGCTATTTCAGGTTCTGAAATTTCTCCCTTACCTCTTTTTTTTCTTTTTTTCCTGGTGAATTCTTCATTCCTTTTTTTTTTTTTTTTTTTTTTTTTTTGCGGGGGTGAGAGGAGAGAGGATACTGGGAATTGAACCCACACCCAGGGGCACTTTATTTTGAGACAGTCTCACTAAGTTGCTGAGGCTGGCCTCAAACTTGAGATCCTCCAGCCCAGTCACTGGGATTACAGGCAGGTGCCACTCTGCAGGAAAATTCTTCATTCACTTATTTATTTTTGGTACCAGGGTTGAATCATGGGCACTTACCACTGAACCACATCTCAGCATCCCCCATGTGTGCGTGCGCATCACACACACACACACACACACACTTATTTTTTTTTTTTTTTTGGCACCAGGGATTGAATTCAGGGGCACTTGACCACTGAGCCATATCCTCAGCCTTATTTTGTATTTCATTGAGCAATTTAGCAAGACTGTCTCAAAATAAAAAATAAAAAAGGACTGGGGATATGGTTCAGTGGTTAAACACCTCTGGGTTCAATTCCCCCACCCCTGTACCAAAAAAAAAAAAAAAGAAGAAGAAAAAGAAAAAGGGAGAAAGCTGGGTGAGGTGCTGCATACCTGTAATAACAGCAACAAAGGAGATTGAAATAGGAAGATGGCCTGTTGGAGGCCAGCCTCATCAGTTTAATGAGATCCTGTCTCCAAATAAAAAGACCTAGGGGTGTAGCTCAGTGGTAGAGAGCTTGCTTAAAGGAAGCCTTGGATTTAATCTCCCTCTACTACTGAAAAAAAAATCCAGTTAAAATAACCTCTCCCAACTTCTGTAAGAAGACCTGATGACCTTCTTTGTTTCACCCCTGTGGAGGATAGTGATTAAGAATACTATATTCTGATGCCAGACCATGTGATTTTAGATACTAGATTTGTCACGTACCAATTGGTAACCTTGGGCACAGGACTTAACCTCTGTACTTTGGTTTCCTTTCTTGTAAAACAGGGATTCCAAAAATTCCTATCTTGGGAGAACATTCATTCATTGAATATTTGCTGAGTATTTATTTTAATATATTAAAACAGACTGAAATTCCTGCCCTGGTAGAACTCAGATTAGATTTCAGGGTATAAGTCTTCATTAAGTTTGTTCTGGGACAAAATTAGCCACTTATTTTGTAAGTAAAATGTTACTGGATCCTAGCCACACCCTTTATCTGCTTGTTGTCTAGGGCTGCTTTTGTCCTACCAAGGTCAAGGTGACTGATTGAGACATAGGCCATATGGCCTGCAGAACTGAAAATATTTACTATTCAGCCCTTTAAGAAAATGTTGAGTGCCCCCTGCCCTAGTAAGATTAAGTGGGTTCATCCATGCAAACATGTAAAGTGGGGCTGGGGATGTGGCTCAAGCGGTAGCGCGCTTGCCTGGCGTGCGTGCGGCCCGGGTTCGATCCTCAGCACCACGTACAAACAAAGATGTTGTGTCTGCCGAAAACTAAAAAATAAATATTAAAATTCTCTCTCTCTCTCTTAAAAAAAAAAAAAAAAAAAAACATGTAAAGTGCCTAAAAACATTGACTGGTAAGCACTCAGCAGATGCCAGCTTTAATTTCACCCCAAACCTTTAATGTCAGCCTTATTACAGGGTCTTAATAACATTTTGAATGAATAAATGAATAAACAGAGAGATAAAGAGAAGCCAGGAGTCACACAGAAGAAAGAGTTTCAAGAAGGTGGAAGTGGTCAGCTATGTAAGTGAAACATCGAGCACTGAAGAAAGATTGTCAGATTTGGCAATCAGATGAAATGACATGACCACGGAGCAGCTGTGGGAAGTGGTGAGGACAGGAGCTGGACTGTGGTGGGTTTAGCTGGGAACTGAAATGAGAAAGGAGACCTGGGAAAGTTAGAGACTGGACAGCTACGTGAAGGCAAGTATCACCATACACAACACGTTTGGCCTCCTACCTGAATTTTTAAAAATCTGCTTACCCCAAATATCAGGTTTGTTGAAATACTGGGATAACTAACGAATTTTCCATTTATGTTAGAGCTGTTTGGTGTTGGGTAAAACTTCAAAGTGAAAATTCAAGTCAAGAACTAGCCGGCAAAATGGGATGCAGAACTTTCAAGCCCATCATTAAGATTTATGATGATGATAAAGCAGGTGATATTGTTGATGATGATAAAGTAGTTTTTTCTGTGTGTGTGTGATCTTAATCCTAACGTGACTTTTTATTTTGGTACTAGAGATTGAACTCAGGGGTGCTCTACCACTGAGCTACATCTCCAGACATTTAGATATTTTATTTTGAGACAGACACTCAATAAATTGCTGAGGCAGGCCTTGAACTTGTGATCTTCCCCTGGCATCTGACTCAGATCCAGCTACTCATGGGACCCCATCTCCCTGACCACAGACCCCCAAGTCCCAAGCTGTGTCAGTAAAATTCCTTTTTTTTTTTTTTTTGGTACTGGGAATTGAACCCACGGGCTCTTAATCACTGAGCTACACCCCCAGGTTTTTACTTTTTTATTTTTTAGTTGTAATTGGACACAATACCTTTATTTATTCATTTTTATGTGGTGCTGAGGATCGAACCCAGGGCCCCATACTTGCTAGGTGAGCGCTCTACTACCAAGCCACAACCCCAGCCCTACTTTTTTTTTATTTTGAAGCAGGGTCTCACTGTTTTAGGGACTCAATAAATTACTGGGGCTGGCTTTGAACTCCAGATCCTCCTGCCTCAGCCTTCCAATTTGCTGGGTGTGTGCGACTGCCCTCTACTCAGTGATAAGTTCTCCACCAAAACACTCTTAGTGCAATTGGGAACAAAAGCCACTTTCCCTGTGGCAGAAAGCTGTGAGGTCCAAGCTGTCGGCAGCCATGTTTCCTGCCGTGTGGAGGAGGCCAGTCTATGGTGAGGAAGAAGGAAGTTGACACAGAGTAGGAGAAAAGAGGGCCACAGGGTCCTGAGGGCTTTCAGGTACCTTGTTGCATATGTCCCTAAGGTCCAGCTTTGTCCTCAGCCTTTGGGTAGGTTGGCATTTCAAACTTTCTTTGGAATCCTGCTTTCAATTTTGTTTTTAATTAAATGTCCTCTTCTTTCAACCTTGCTTTCCTTATTATGTAGATCTTCTTAAATTCCCCATAGTGTGATTCTAATCAATGTGAAATAAGAATTTCAATGGAGACAACAGTGAAAATCTCCCTATTGGGAATAAGCCTGAAGTAGTGGTGCCTGAAATTCCAGCAACTTGTGAGGCTGAGGCAGGAAGATCGCAATTTGGAGGCCAGCCTCAGCAACTTAGCAAGGCCCTAAGCAACTTATACAAAGGACTGAGGATGTAGCTCAGTGGTTAAGTGGGTTAAGTGTCCCTTATCCCTGGTACCAAAAAACTTTAAAGACTATATAAAGCATGCTGTAGGTATAGCTAGCTCAGTGGTACAGGGCTTTCCTAGAATGCATAAGGCCTGGTGTTCAATCCCCAGTACCACAAACAAAAAAACTGTATAAGCATATTTTTTTTGTTCATTCTGTAAACATTTTCTGAACACTCTGTATGTACTAGATTCTGATAAATATGTGGGTATAGACCTTAATTTGATCATTCTTTTCTCTACTACTTTTAGAAATATGATTTAATTGGTGAAGAAAGCTAATTAAGCAAATAGGTTCAATATTTATTATAGATGCTAAGGTAGAAATTTAGATGGGTTACATGGGGGCACCAAGAATAAAATAATTACGTAAAACTATTTCTCCATTTTTCAAGAGCTTTATACATATGTGACATTAAATCAAAAAATAGTATCAACTCATACTTTCTCAAAAACATGTAAAAGACATTTAAGATTTTGGACTCATGCATATTTTCACAAGGTTGTTTGCTTTTTTGTTTTGTGGTACTAGGGATTGAACTCAGGACTTCCTGAATGCTGGACAAGCATTCTTCCACTCTGCTATATCCCCAGCTCTTCCACTGAGGATTTTTTTTTGGGGGGGATGGGGGGTTACTGGGAGTTGGACCCAGGGTGTTTTACCACTGACCTATATCCTTAGCCATCTTTGTTTTTTATTTTGAGATGGGGTCTTGCTAGATTGCTAAGGGCCTCACTAAGTTGCTGAGACTGGCCTTGAAATTACAATCCTCCAGCTTCAGCCCCCCAAGTTGCTGTGATCATGGGTGCACCACAGTGCCCAGCTCCACTGTTTTTTTGTTTTTGTTTTTTTAAAGAGAGAGTGTGAGAGAGAGAGAGAGAAAATTTTTTAATATTTATTTTTTAGTTTTCGGCGGACACAACATCTTTGTTTGTATGTGGTGCTGAGGATCGAACCCGGGCCGCACGATACCGCTTGAGCCATATCCCTAGCCCTCCACTGAGTTTTTTAACAGGACTTCAGAAGGGAATGCTTAGGGCTCTGCATGGTGACATAGGTCTGTAATTCCAGCAGATCAGGAGGTTGAGGCAGGAAGATTATGAGTTCAAAGCCAGCTACAGCAAATTAGCAAGGCCCTAAACAACTTAGTGAGATCCTATCTACATAAAATACAAAAAAGGGATGGGGATGTGGCTCTGTGGTCAAGTGCCCCTGAGTTCAATCCCTGGTACCAAAAAAAAAAAAAAAGGTTTAATATGATCCATATCATAATATATGCTATATTTTATTAAAAATGCATATCTAAATAGAAAAATCTATAAAGGTACATACATAAAATATTATCAGGGTTATATCTGGGTGGTAGGATTACTGGGATATTATTTTCTTCTCTATACTTTTTTTTAGGGGTTGTTGGGGATTAAAAAAAAAAAAAGAAAGGAAAAGAAACCCATCTACATCTAAACCAAGAATTTGCTGAGAAGGGGATACCATTATCATGATTGCCCCAGATCAGCAGTGTCCAGTAGAAATTAACCTGTGCCAAGGAGTGCAAGCCGTATGCATATTGGAATCAGTTTTGGAAAGCTAAAAGCACATCTTCATTTATCCTTCCTGAATGAATTACAACCTTGGCCGGAAACATTGCCTCCCACTGGCATAACTGCAAGTGCAGGCCAAGGGTGTCGCCAGCGCTACAGCAACAAAGGTACCTTGGTTCTAGAATCTGGACTTGGAGCTCCTGAGTGGTGGTTCCCGGATATGACCCTTACTCTGTGTGGTCTGAATTGAGTCACTTTGCTTATCTAGGCCCATTTCCTCATTTTAAAACAGGTAGTTCCTTAATATCCTCTTGAACTTTAGTACTCTTTACCACTTTACATTACTGTGGTAATGGGACCTGCCTAGCCTGCTATCTGACACTAGTAAGCCCAAAGACCTTGGGCAGGGTCAACGACAAGTCATTCAGGACAATTTCTCTGATGTCATGGAGCAAAATGCACATTTGTTTATTTTATTTAGCAGTACTAGGGATTAAACTCAGGGGTGCTCTACCACTGAGCTACATCCCCAGTCCTTTTTATTTTATTTTTAGAAAGGGTCTCACCAAGTTGCTGAGGATGGCCAGAAATTGGGGTTCTTCCTGTCTCAGCCTCTGCAGACATGGGGATTATAGGCATGTGCCACAGTGCCTGGGAAAATGCACTTTTAGAGAGAGGAAAAAAATTTGAGCATGTGGTTTGCCATTCATTTACTCAGTATTACAGAGTGCTTACTGTGTGCCAGAGTAACAGGATTGAAGAAGGGAGGAGAGGATATGGTCTCTGTACTGCCCTCAGTGATAGAAACCAGTTGGAAGAAAATATAGATAAGCAGATAAGCAATTACCAAAAGGTCTGCAGAGGGCTCAGATAAAGGAAGGAGAGGGTATAGCACCTAGCCCAGCTAAGGGGAAGTGAGAGCAGCTTTCCAGGAAGTGATACTCAAATGAGAACAGAAGGAATGGTACTTGTTTCTGTCTTCTGATGCTATGGAAAGTGACCTACAGGGCATCTCATGTTAAACTTTATCTGCTTTTCTAGTCTGATTCATTGTTTTTCTATTCCTTTCTCCAATGCACTTACCCAGTTTTCTGTACAACCTGGAATCTGGTGGGAGGACCAGGGTCCTCAGTAACGTTGCATCCATCTGCATCCATTGGTAAACTCAAGTTTTGCATCAGTAAACTGTCACCTCCACCATCTCCAGCACCGTCACCTCTACCACTACCACTCCCAACTCCACTGTGCTACCATTAGAAAAGCGTACTGAGACTTATTTTAAGTAATCGTCAAACTGTCTAAAATCCGAGTTGATATAATGAACAAATTAAGGGATGATTATTTGCTTTCCAAATTATTCAATCTAGAGCAACTTTAAATAATTAGACTTCCCCAGTGTTTTTTAAAATGTGCTTTGGTTTACAAACATTTTAATTGCCCAGATCTCTTTGGGAACATATCTACTTCAAGAAGTCAGGCATATCAGAGACAGGATTTTCATGCTGAGAGAAGTGCAAGCATTACAAGTTCATAAGGCCTCTTTCTTTATTCATTGAACTAATCGAGCATTTTGTAGCATGCACACATCTGAACATTAAGCAGTTTAGTTGGCCATAAATCAGTAATTATGAAGGTAGAAGTTCACTGCATCAGGACCACTCATATAAAAATAGTATGCCTATGTAAATATATAGGTATCATATTTTTATCATATATTCATCTTTTGTAATGTATATGTTTTCATAAATATGTAGTATATTTATGTTTTCTTTTTTTTAATTTTTAATATTTATTTTTTTTTAGTTTTCGGCGGACACAACATCTTTGTATGTGGTGCTGAGGATCGAACCCGGGCCGCATGCATGCCAGGCGAGCATGCTACCGCTTGAGCCACATCCCCAGCCCTTATGTGTTTTCATTAGTACACTATTTTACAAATGTCCTGTAGATTGTGAAATTTAGGTTAGGGATTGAAGTATATTATAAAAATGACTACAAATTCTTCTCATCTTTTTGTTTTTTTTAATGCAGTGCTGAGGATCGAACCCAGTGCCTAACACATTCTAGGTGAGCACTCTACCACTGAGCCACAACCCCAGCCCCTAATCATTGCATTAAAAAAAAATCTTATTAGTTCTAATCAGTTATACATTTTTTTTTTTTTTGGTAGTACTGAGGACTGAACCCAGGGCCTCATATATGCTAGGCAAGTGCTCTATCACTAAGCTGTATCCATTGCCCTTTCTATTTTTTTATTTTGAGACATGGTTTCACTAAATTGCCCAGGTTGGCCTCAAACTTGTGGTCCTCTTGACTCAGCCTCCCCAAGTAGCTGATATTGTAGGTGTGCATCACCACACTGGCTAAATTCCTTTCATCTTGTGTGCATATCATTTGCAATATGACTTTACATGCTTTTCATGGAGGAGGGGAGTCTATTTTTTACTCCTTGACTCTGATTCTGGGTTGGCCACGTGACTTTCTTAGGTATGAGTTCAGGATTGTCAAGATGACAGAGTCAGGATATAAGAAAGGTGCTGCTGGAGGACAAGAGGAGGAGAGGAGTCATGTCCGTGTTTAGGATGAATCCCATTACAGTGACAACACCCGCCACTGAGGACTTATCACCATGACAAACTCCTAACACAGGTTAGGTATTTTAAAATGACTGATGGGGCTAAAGTGGGCAGTGTTCTAGGTTTCCTAAAGTAACTGATGGGGGTGAGGATTAGACATATTCAAACCAGGTATTATAAGGTAATCAATGGGAGCAAGGGGTAAGGTCAGTATAGGGAAGAGAATGCCTTACAGCTTAGTGTATAAGACACTGATTTCCAGACACTAGGGTCTTGAGCCTTTCTCTTGCTTGGCTCATTCCACTCTACCTAACAGAATGCTATCCTCACCTTCAATAAATCTGTACTTTGCCTGTTACTTGTGTGTGTCATGCTCAATTCTTTGTTGGAGGACAGAATGAACCTGGAGCCAAACTGGACACTCCAAGGATAATAACTTCTTTGGCTAATGGGATATTAACAAATAGATGCAAGCAGAGACTTAAAAAAAAAAAAAAAAAAAAGCATACATATTGGGGGTTTGACTTCTTGATAACCTGGTAACCCTGCCATACCACCATGTGATTCCACTTGAGTTGGCTTGCTAGAAGATAACAACAGATCATGTGGAGTAGAGATGAACTAGCCCAGCTCAAGCCATACTAGATCAATCAGCTTGACAATCATCACATCTGCCAATGAGGCCATCCCCATTTGGTCCCAGCTGAACCTGTCCAGGCCACAAAATAACAACAAACTGACACACCAAAGACTCATAAGAAAGAGTAAAATATTTGTCCTCTTTTTTTTTGTTTTGTTTTGTTTTGGTACTGGGGATTGAACCCCTGGCCTCATGCCTGTTAGACAAGCACCCTTCCACTTAGCCCTTCTTATTTATTTGAGACAGGGTTGCTTGCCCAAGCTGGCCTTTTGGGATTCTCCTGTCTTAATCTCTGAGTAGCTGGGATTATAGACTAGTGCCAATACCCCTGGCAAATGTTTGCCATTTTAAGCCATAATATTTATTGAAATGGTTTGCTATAGCAAAATTGAACTGATACAAGGAACATATTTTATTTTCCTTTTTTAATTTTTATCCATTCCAAAAAAGACATTTGGTTTGGGCTGGGAAAATAGCTCAGTTGTGTGAGGTCAGGGTTCAATTCCCAGTATCACCACCCCACCAAAAAAAAAAAAAAAAAAAAAAAAGATATTTGGTTTACTGCACCCACAGTTGCCACAAACATATGGTCTATCACTTCTTCCAATCCTAAAAGCTCTGATTCTCTTATATTATTAAGCTCAGCTGTTGCTTTTATGGAATAAAGGAGATAGAGAGTAAAGGTAAAAACCAGACATGATATAAAGAGTGAAAGGAATACTCAGGGGGCTGAGGCAGGAAGGATCGGATCACAAGTTCAAGGCCAGCCTGGGTGACACAGTGAGGCCATGTCTAAAAAAACAAAAAAGTAACAGAGTTGGAGATGTGACTTAAAATGAAGATGGCAGGATACTCTGACTAAAATGATAAACCATTGCAACCCATAAATTATTGATTAACTCCAAAGAAAAAAATTGTTCTATTAAATCAGAATCTTTGTGAAACTCCCTGGCACTGACCCCAGATGGCCCTGTGTTAAATTGCAAACCCACATTCTAAAATTCCCTTTCTATTAGATTCTTTAGTTTCCTCAATCTTTCTTGCTATTCAAGGTATGTTTTTATATTTTGGTAGGTAAAAATTTTTTTGTCTATAAGTGACAGAAGCCTGAGTCAACCTAGCTCAAGGAAAAAAAAAAAGAAAAAAATGAATGTAGCCAGGAGTGATGGCTCACACCTGTAATCCCAGTGGCCTGGGAGGCTGTGGCAGGAGTTCAAAGCCAGCCTCAGCAACTTCAAATCAAGGCCCTAAGTGACTTATCGAGACCCTGTCTCAAAACAAAATCTAAAAACAAGGGCTGGGGATGGGTTCAATCCCTAGTACACGCACCACCCCGCCCCCCGCCCCCAAGAAAATGGATGTATTAGATTTTGCATCTTTTTTTGGTACTGAGGATTGAATCTAGGGGTATTCTACCACTGAGCTACATCCTCCCCAGTCCTTTTTTTTTTTTTCCCCTTAATTTCGTACCAGAGATTGAATTTATGGTTGCTTAATCCCTGAGCCACATCCCTAGCCTTTTCTATTTTGAGACTAAGTTGCTTAGGGCCTCATTAAGTTGCTGAGGCTGGCTTTGAACCTACAATCCTCCTGCCTCAGCCTCCAGAATTACTGGGATTACCAGTGTGCACTACCACACCTATCCTTATTTTTTGAGATAGAGTCTCACCAAGTTGCTGAGGCAAACCTTAGATTTGATATGCTCCAGTCTAGAATAGCTAGGATTATAAGCATGGGCCACAGCATCTGGCTTATATTTTGCATTTTAAAAGTCCAGATCATCCCTAAACTTCCAACCCAATTGAATCCAGCTGCTATAATCATAGCCCCAGGGGATGGTCTCCCCATCTCCATATCTGAGTTCTGTTTTCTTTGGTCTTGGCCCATCTGTATCCCTCAATCCCTGACCTATTTTCTGGATCTCAGATTTGAGTAGTAGCAACTGCCTGTTGTGTGTCTCCATCTTGAGTGCCCAAGCCCTCCTCCTCACCAATTGCCCTAATCATGTTAAAGGCACCAGGAGGCACCGAATTTTCTAAGTCAAAAACTTGGAAAGTATCCCAGACCTCTTCATTAGTCCTAATATCTAATAGATCAAAAGGCCAAGTCATTTCTACCCCATTTGTGTCTTTGGAATTGGTTATCTCTCTCCATGGCCACTGCCACTGTGCTTTGTCATATACTGTTATTCCTGTCATGGAAGAAGAAAATTTCTTCCTAACTAATCTTTCGCTTGGCTCCCCAAAAACCATACCTGAAGTAATAAATTTATTAAAAGTGTAACATCTGAGTCTAGCATTTCCTACATAAAAAGTTTGGCTGTGTGACTTGCAATGTTCTACAAATTTGGGATACAAGCCTGATCCTGTTTGGGGATTTTTCCAGCTGATCACTTGAATGCCCAGCTCCCCATGTGACAGATAGTCTACTATTTTAGGTGGGTTTCCCTAGAAACAGCCTGAGCTGGGATACGCATTAGTTGTTATTTAGGAACTTCACTGTTGCCTGTCACTGGGCTGTGGTTAGGCCCATTCTAAGGCACCCTGCCTGGTTTGGCCACTTAATACAGTATTTTGAGGAAGGAGATTGAAATTGATGTCTTTCCTCCCAAGAGGCCCAGGGCTCCTCATGCAAATTGTTTAACCCAGTGACAAGCTCTACCTACCTGGGGTCTCAGAGTGAGGCCTGATCCAGTTACAAAACTTTCTTTCATGCCAGGGGTCAAAAACTCAAATGCCTCTAGGAGCCTGAAGCTGGAGCAGCAGCTACTTAGCAACAATCGGTTACTACCAAGCAGGAATTTGGCACTCACAGTTGCCAGATCTTTCATTTCTCCCCCCATCAGGAGGAACCACAAATCTTGAGTTTTATATAAAATATTCTAGTTTTAAACTGTCAGCTTTATTTTTAAAAAAGCAGGCAAAACCAAACTTGTCTAGGGCCTTATCTGGTTTATGAGCTGTCAGTTTTTGAATTTGATTTGATTCCCTAATCCCGGAACAATGGATGCCCACTTGCCCTACATTTGCATAACTATAGAGGCCACAGCAATGATCTGTGACTGAATAAAGATCAGCTGTGAACCTACTACAAAAGGTTCACGACTTCAAAAAAAAACCTAACCTCCTTTAGCGTGGGCTGTCTGGCCTTCCAGACCCAGCTCTTCGCCTTCTCCCCTTTCTGTTACCTCTTTCCTCTAGTTCCTAATACCAGCTCACATCTCAGGGCCTTTGTGTTCACTGGGCTTTTTGTCCTGGAGACCCCTCTTCCAGTTATCCATGGGCAATCCAGCCATAATGCCATCCTTCAAGATTTGGTCGTTTCTTGTGTGGTCTTGCACACCTGTAATCCCAGCTACCGGAGTCTGAGGCAGAAGGTTCCAGGCAACAAGTTCCAGGCCTACCTCAAAATAAAAATAAATAATAATAAAAAAAAAATTAAAAGGGCTGGACATGTAGCTCAGTGCCCTGGGTTCAATCTCCAGTACAGTCTTCCTGCAATTTCTGCTGTCTCTTTTGTTTACCCCAATCTTTAGTTACTCTACTGTCCTCTTGTGTTCTTCACATGCTTGTGACCCCACCTGACACAGTCCCTACAGGCCAGAAACCTCAAACTTCCTTCACCTTGGTATCTCCCTGGCCTTATAGAGTACCTAGCACCTTAAATGGAAATTGGAGGACTGGGGTACCCAATATAAAAAATAATGATCTTGACCATTGCATTTCACAGGATGGAAATCCATTAAAAAAGTAAATTTAAAAAAACTTGACAACCTGAAATGAAGTTGCGTGTTTAGCAGGAGAAAAACCCTCCGCATACTTTAATTTTTAAATTGATCATGTGTGAAATAGAAAGAGTACGTTTTTAAATTCAAGCTTTGACGTAACTGAGGCTTCTGATAAAGAGTTCTAGAACTAGCATGGTACAGTTACTCTCACTGGCTTTTGAGAATCTCAAGGGCCCCAGGGTTCTCTTAAAATCAGCGGAGGACGGGGCTGGGGTTTGCAGTTCCAAGGGGTGGGCAGGAGTGGTGGTGGGTAGGAAGCAGCTCCTCCAGATGAAACAGCACTTTTTACAGGAGCAGTGGCCTGCGGCAGGAGGGAGAGCAGCCACGGAGGAAAGACCCTTTTGCATAATCCATTCTTAAATTGACTGAGGCTTGTACAGTTGTAAACTGAAACTCCAGAGGCAAACCTCCGAGTGGTTACATTTTCTTAAAAAGAATGTTTCCTTCCCAGCCCTGTCAATTATTTCTTACTTTCTGTCCCCACCCCAACGCGCGCGCACACACCCAACTTTTGGTGGGGCCGCTGCGTCAACATTGAGCCTCTCTCCTACCTGAAGCGGAGACCTCAGGACACGGCAGGGCTGGCGTTTCATTCATAATACATGAACTCAGGGGAGGAGGGAGGCGGGGGCTGGGGCCTTTCATCTCAGCTATTTTAAATCCCGGCATTGCAGCCGAAAGGGAAAATGACCTGGGAGTGAACGGCACCGGGATGAAGCATTGCACGATAACGGTACAACCGAGCGCGTCAGCAGCCCGCCCGCTGGCTATTTATACCGCGCAGATTATGCAATCGAGCTCCAGCCATTCATACCCAACAGGGACGCCGCGCGCCCGGCGGTGGCGGGTGGGGGAGGGCACATTCCCGGGTGCCGGGTCAGTTTCTAAGTTTGCATCATCCCCTTCATTACCAGAGTAGCTTGGGTTTCCATTGCTGCCAGCGGGAAACCGTCTTGGGGGAGACAGCTGGGCTACAAACTCACTTGGCACACACTGGCACACACGACTGCCTATTTAAACCTAACAATAAAGGCAGCAGAGCGCTCGAGGCGCGGCCAGGCAGGGCGCAGGGCTGGGTCGGGGCAGACCGGAAGGAACTGATAAACCAAGCGCTAATGACACCCCTCCCTCCCGCGTCGGAAGTGTCCTCGCAGAGGCGGTCATTGAGAAATACCGAAGGGGCAGAGTGGGGGTGAGGCGAGGACAGGCCCTGGCGCAGCTGCGCGCGCCTCGCGGGGCCGGGAGCTGGGTGCAGCGGCGGCGGGCGGCTGCTGTTGGCAAGACAGCACACGTCGCAGGCCTCGCGGCGTCCGGCCGGAATCGCCCCCTCCCCTCCCCTGGGGGTAGCGCGAGTGGTTTATCAGATCCCACCCCCACTCCCCGGCTGGGGACACCTACACACCCAGCTCTGCCCGACCCCGGCGGCCGAGAAGGGGCGAAGGACACCAACGAGAAAGCGGACTGCACAGGAAGCTAAAATGTCCGCTTCTCCCAGCGCCCGTGCGGGCCGGGAGGGGGCGGGGGCCGCGGCCCGCTTCCGAGAGCAACAGGACCTGCGGGGCTACTGAGCATGCCCGTCCCGCCGCCGCCGAGGGTTGCTCTGGCTCCGAGCTCCGGGCTTTCCCGGCCGCCCGCGGGAAGGACGCTCCTGTGGGTGCTTCCCCCGCCCGGCACTCGGACTTGCGAGGCCGGTAGGTGGGGTCCTGCTGGGTGCTCCGCTGGGTTTGCGTTGAAGTTCTGAGCCGTTCCATAGCACATTTGGAGCTTTACCGTCTTACTCTGAGTCCACCCTCTGGATTAGATCGTGTGCAGAGCTGACTGCTCCCTGTTTTGCTGGATGTGGGGAGGGAGAAGGAGGGATACGGGTCCTTAACTCGTTTCAGAGGCGTCTTTTAAAGTCTTAATCTGTGCTGTTCCCTTTTCCCAGTTACGATCCAGTGGAGTGGACTTTGCCAAAACTCTGATATTCAATTCAATAAACGTATCCGAGTTAATTCATCCAGTATCCTCATATATTCTCTGAAGATGCAGAAATCAGATTCGCCTCAACCACAGTTAACAACTGATGGGCAGGACAAGCGGCGATCTGCTAGCATGGTTTCTATCAAAAGACCCCTCTAAGTGACAGTGACGAGCAAAGCAGAAAAGAACAAGAAGGCTTACTTTCTTTATTGGATACTAGGGATTGAATCTAGAAGTGCTTAAATCACTGAGGTACATCCCCAGCCCTTGCCCTTTTTATTTTTTGAGAAAGGGCTTCACTAAATTTTTTTGAACCTCCAATCCTGCCTCAACCTGGTGTGCTTCACTGCGCCCAGCTGTTAAGACTTTATTTATTTACTTATTATATTTTTGGTACTGGGGATTGAACCCAGGGGCGCTTAACCACTGAGTCACTTCCTCAGCCCTTTTATTTTTTTTAGAAACAGGGTCTCTCTGGGTTGCTAAGTGCCTTGCTTAATTGCTGAGGCCGGTTTGGAACTCTGGATTCTCCTGTCTCAGCCTCCTGAGTAGCTGGGATTACAGGTGTGGACCACAACACCTGGCTTGTAAGGCTTTATTTCAGGGAACAAAAAGAGGCTGGGGTCTAAAACGGTGAGAGAGCACTTTGCCTAGCAAGTGCAAGATTTTGGGTTCCATCCCTGTTGGGGGGAAATAAAGGGAATAAGAAGAACGAAGAATCAACTGAAGAGCAGGAAAAGTTGTCAGGATTTTTTTTTTTTTTTCTGTACCAGGAATTGAACCCAGGGACACTTAACAACTGAGCCACATTCCCAGCACTTTCTTTTTTTTTTTTAATATTTATTTTTCAGTTTTCAGTGGACACAACATCTTTGTTTGTATGTGGTGCTGAGGATCGAACCCGGGCCGCACGCATGCCAGGCGAGCGCGCTACCGCTTGAGCGACATCCCCAGCCCATCCCAGCACTTTCTTATATTTATTTATTTAAAAAATATTTATTTTTTTTAGTTGTAGTTGAATACAATACCTTTATTTTACTTATTATTTTTATGTGGGCTGAGGATTGAACCCAGGGCTTTGCCAGTGCTAGGCAATTACTCTATGCTGAGCCACAACCCCAGCCCCTCTTATGTTTATTTAGAGACAGAGTCTTACTTAGTTGCTTAGGGCCTTGCTAAATTGCTGAGGGTGGCTTTGAACTTGTGATCCTCCTGTCTCAGCTTCCTGAACCGCTGGGATTACAGATGTGTGCCACCGTATCTGGCAATTGAATCTCTTATCTACGGTACCTTAACTGTATAGCCCATTTCATCTTCCAGCAACTCTACATTGGGGATATTATACTGATACAAAAGACACTGAACCCAAGGCCAAAAAGAATCTAAGACCTTCCCAAGATGCTCCAGATTGAGTCTGGCACCAAAGAGATCTCAGTAGGGACTTCGTGACTCCTGGACTTCAGAATGATTTTTTTTCCATTGTCCCCCTGGCTGCCTAGCCCATGGGCTGTACCAGTCCTTCACTAGTTGCAACAGCTGGCTGAGTGAGTAGGGGTAAAACCCATCCAAGCTCCTCAGAGCTTGCCAACCTGCAGAAACTAATAATCACCACAACTGCCATGGTGCTGTACTGTGTACTCTGAAACTAGAGGGTAGAGCCAGAGAGATGCCCATTGAGTAGGTAATTTTGGTGTGAATAAATGCCTGTGTTCCTAGAAGTTCAGGAATGACTGAGAGTAGGATCTCTTTCAATATACCCAGGGAGAAGAGCATCAAAAGTGAAAGGTGAGAACTGGGTAGTTATGGAATTCAGAGGACACTTGCCTTTGTATAGGTAGTGCTTTCTCTTTGACTTTTTTTTTTTTTTTTTTTTTTTGTGGAGGAGAATTAAACCCAGGGGTGCTCTCTAATGCTGAGCTACATCCTCAGCCCTTTTTATTTTGAGACAGAGCTCACTAACTTTTCCAGGCTGACCTCAAACTTGGCGATCCTCCTGCCTTAGTCTCCCAAGTAGTTGGTATTACAGGCAAGCACCACCAGCCCTGGCTTAAGATTCTTTATGGCCTGAAAAACTGAGAAAAACACTGTTGGCTTTGTTATCCTTGTGAAACTGAAGACTTGATAAAAGCCTCACTCAGGGTCTCAGGTGGGCCAGGAGAAAACCAGAACCCAGGTGTTCCACCCAGTCTACTGCCCTTCTCACCACTACACATCACCGGAACCCAGCATCAAAGGAGTTGAACCTCAGTCTTTGTACACAGAGATCATGGATGTGATAAGCAGGAAGTCTAGGGTAAGCCAGCAGTTTCTCCTGACTCAAGGTGAAATTTACTATCTTTAGAGCACATATGGCTTTCCATATGTATATACCTTTTAGGTATTCCATATTTGAGGCACATGCTTATCTTCTAGTTTAATAGTTACTGTTTTGCTAAAATCTCTGTGAATTGTCTTATGGCACATTCACAAGTACAGAAAATTCTACTGTGCTGTGGAGCAGAAAGGGACAGGGAGTAGGTCTCTTGCTCCATGGCAAGATCCCAGAAATACTCAATAATTATGTAATGTGTGGGATCCAGTGCAAAGTGAAAATGCAGAGTCCCCTTGTTAAAAAAGTATAAAGGAGTCCAGGCACAGTAAACAACTGTAATCCCAGCAACCCAGGAGGCTGAGGAGGGAAGATCACAAGTCTGAGGCCAGCTTCAGGAACTTGGGCCCTGTCTCAAAAAAAAAAAAAAAAAGTTGGGGGCTGTAATTCAGTGCTAGAGCACCCCTGAGTTCACTCCCCAGTACAAAAAACAAAACAAAAAAACCCATGCACACATTTTTTTTTTTTTTTTAATGTTACTGGGGATGGAACCCAGGACCTCATGCAAGCTACCACTGAACTACATCCTCATCCATATTTTGTATTTTATTTAGAGACAGGGTCTCACTGAGTTGCTTAGGCCTCATTGTTGCTGAGGCTGGCTTTGAACTCACAATCCTCCTATCTCAGCCTCCCCAGCCGCTGGAATTACAGGCCTGGCCACCACACCCAGCTTTTATTTTTATCTTGAAGCAGAGTCTCCCTTAGTTGCTATGGCTGGCCTTGAACTTGCCTGCCTTCTGCCTCAGCCTCCAGAGCAGCTGTGATCACAGGCGTGGGCCACTGCATCCTGGTTTATAAAGGATTTCAAGATTGCAACAACAGAGCATGAAACTAAGCACAGATCCCCTACAACTATACCAGCTGCATACCCAGGACGCTAGTCCTGGACGTTGCCCTTATGCTTTGTAGAGCCTGGGCCCACCCAGAAAACCTCCAGCAGGTACCAAGCCAAGACAGGAAAAATAAAACTGGGGGTGTGGTGGGATGGGGTGGGGAGTTGATGAGCTCCTCACCTCTCTGTGCCAAAGTCCATAGGGCTGGCAACCTCTGGCTCGGTAACTGGTCTTCAAGGGCCTGAAACAAAATCCATCCTTCATCAGCAGAGAGATTCGCTAGATAGTTTCAGAAATATATTTGGGATTACCTTTTAACTCTATCATTTCTACAAAAACACAAACGTTTCTGGGGCATTTGGGGGGCTTATCCTTTATTTTTCTATGTACAAATAACGACTCCTTTAAAATGCCCGCTCATCTATCAAGACAAAAAAAAATTAAGACTTGCGTGAGACGGAAAAGCCTCTGCCATCAGAACCTTGGCAAAGTCTTACTTCCCACTCTTTCTGGTTGGGTTGGGGTGGCGAGGCCAGCCGCTGCCACCTGCGCCGTCCCCGCCCTCCCGGTGGGGGTAGTGGTTCCTCCGAGCACCACCACCCCTCCAGCCGCTTAACTCCATTCCCTCCCTTGAGCTTTCCCATCTTCGCCCCCAGGCGCCCCCCCCCCCGCCTCGATTTTCAGTCCTAGGGTTTGGAAAGAAGGAAGGGACAAAACGGGAGCCAGATGTGTTCGAGTCCCCAGCTCCCGCCTCCTTCATCCTCTTGGGCTTCCTAAAACCCGGAGTCTTAATCGAGGAGGATTCGGAGCCAGACAGACGCGGCGCAAACAACTCCGCTCCGCGGCTCCTTGGGGACTGGAAGCCAGGAGGGAGGGGGTAAAGAAGCTGGGCATGCTCAGTAGGCGGGACAAAGTTTTTTTTTCTCTCCCTCTCTCTCTCTCTCTCTCTTTTTTTTTTCGGTCGCAAGTAGGAAGCTTTTTGCACTCCACCACCTCTGGCCGCTGGGAAGACGTCATCGCTTCCGCCCTACTTCCTCCTCCTGTTGGCGGCGGTGAGAATCCAATATGGAGTAAATCGGTGGAGTCGAGAGATGGGGCTCGGACGGGGCGCCCTGCACCGCCTCTCAGGCGCACCTCCCCCGGCCGCCGACCGCTCCCCGGAACCGTGATTGGCCCGGCCCCCCGGGGGCGACCCCGTACCCAGCCCCCACCCGCCGCTGGACCTTTCCTGCTGCGAGCAGTCCCCGAGGCGCGCTTGTTTTTCTTCTGCTCTTCCCCACCGCGGTCCCCTGCCCAAATCTCGCCCTCCGCCCGCTCAGAGTCCCCGACCTCCGCCCGCCTAGCCCCGCGGCGCTGCGGCGCTCACTCCCCCGGCCCCTGGCTGGTGCGCCCCTTCCCCAAACCTCACCCCGCGCTCGGGTCGCCCTGCTTCCCCTTCTGCCTCCAGCGCCCCCCTCATCTCTAGCCGCCCCCCCTCCCCAAATCAGGCGATCTCCGGAGATGTGAAGAAGGGGGGGTGAGCGGACAGGAAGATGAAGGGAGCAAAGCTGCCCGCCGCGGGACAGGCGTCTAGGTGAACAAGAAAATGACCGAAGAAACACACCCGGACGAGTAAGTTCGGTCGTAGGGTGGGAGGAGGGTGCCCCACGGGACAGCATGGGGGCCGGGGCTGAGGACGCCGGCGGGGACTCGTTGGGTGAACTTGGCGTGGGATGCAGCAACTCGCTGACCTGTTAGGATTGGGGCGCGAGATTTCTCTCCTTGTTGAATCGAAGAAGGGGGCAAAAACTGTCGCGGGCAGGCAGGGGCATGCTTAGGGTCGGCAGGCTGGTGGCTGCTGCGGGGGCCAAGGGCGCGCGGGTGACCTCGGGGCGGTCCCCGCTCCCTCTCCAGGGACCTCCCTCCATTCGTGGCGGCCGGAGCTGAAGATTTGACACCCCCACTCAGGCTTCCCGGGGTCGATAGGTTTTTACGTGGTGACTTTGTGACTCGCGCTCTGCCGCTAGCCCCGCGTCCCCTTGCTAGCCCACTGGGGCCCAGGCTCCGCCATTTCGTTTTCTTGAATCGCTCTCATTTGCATACCACATTTTCATTCATAAAAAACACCGTGGAGCACGGGGAGGACCGGCGCGGGCCGCGCGGAGGTCTGGTGCGCTGGGGTCCGTGCACGAGCTGGTACACTGGAGCCGCCCGAAGGGTCCCGCGGCGCGCTTGCTTGCTTGTGTGTGTCTGTGTGTGTGTCTGTGTGTGTGTGTGCGCGCGTGTGCACGCGCCTGTGGGACGGCACGCGAGCCCCGCAGGGTCGGGGTAGCTGGAGGGGCGGATCCGGAGCGCGAGCGGCCGGGGCGGGCGAGAGTGTGCGGGGCAGCGAGCTCGGGTGGTGGAGAGAGAGAAAGAGTGTGTGTGTGTGTGTGTGTGTGTGTGTGTGTGTTCATTCGCTAGCGTGCACGCGCGTGTGCCCGGCCCGCGAGCTCGAAGGGAACAATGCTCCGGGCACTGCGCCGAAGGGGCTCCCGAGCCTCCCCGCGCGGGACCAGTGCCTGTCTCCATCCCTGGGCCCAGGTGCAGCTCCATCCTGCCTCGCGGTGGCGGGGTCGGGATCGGCTTTTCTCTGCCTGGCGGGAGGCGTTTCCCCTCTGGAGTGCGACGGGGGCGGGGCGGCTGGGCCCCGCGCCTTGAGTCTTGGGCCAGGGGTCCCAGCGGTCACCACACGGCAGCCGCTGTCGCTTCTCAGTGGCTGTGCCCGCTACCATCCACTTTTTTTCATTTTTTGTGAATAAGACGCTCTCCTTTATTGTCACATGACATCCCTCCTCCCTTGCACATTCATAAATCCGGAGCCTGCCTCGGCTCCTTTCATTCAGAGCTGCCATTAGCTAAGGTAGCCTCGGCGCCGGCTTGGGTGCTAAGAGCCTGTCGGCAGTCGCAGGGGCGCATCCCAGAGGGACACTTTCCACCGGTCCACGCCTGGGAGTAGGGACTGCGGGCCGTGAGCTCTAGAGGCCCTGGGTCTCCCCGCTCTACACCGCCACCCCCTCCTCTGTGAGCATTGAGACTCAGACGTGCAGGGAGGGGAAGTGACTCAGGGCTGGGCGACTGGGAGACTTGAAGGTCTTGCAGCAGGTGACAGAATGCTGTGTTCTAAGAAATCTCACTTCTTTTTAAGTGCCCCTTTATCCTTTGGTGTCTTGCCTGGCTGGGCAGGTGGGGGGGGGGGGCTGGTGTTTGGGAATGGGAATTTCCTTCCTGTGAGTCCCCAGGGAACTTAAACTGTAGTAACTCTTGATCTGCTGGACACCAGTCACTGGAGAGGATCCTGCCTGGTGTGCAGAACAGGGTGGCTTCACTGTACCTGCCGGTATTTCTGTTTTGGCATTTTGCTTTGCCTTCATATATCTTTCTTGAAATAGTAAAGTGACAAAAAAAGTTGTGCTTTTAGTACTGAAATATAGAGGCCTTGTCCCTTTTTGAACTTGGCCAATAAACAGGTACTTTTCTGGTCCTCATTTGTGCCTGCATACATGAATAACAGTAGGAGTAGTGAGAAACTGTCCACATGCTCAGGCCTTGGGGTCTTGGAGAGGTTTGACCATTCTGCATTAAGTTCCTTGACTCCATCCCTCGGAGCCATACAAGCCTGGTCTGTTCCTTTTCACAACAGCATGTCAGCCTTGCATCCTTCCCCATCTGCTATCCAAAGCAAAAGGTGGGATCACAGCAATAAGGAAATCTCTCCCTTTCCAGGTTTTCATCCACTGCTCCACTGCTGTGAAAAACCCAGTGGAAACAGTGGACATTTGAGGACAGGTTCTGGTTTCAGTTAGAATCAGAAAGCCCTGGCGCCTTCACCACTGCAAAAATGGCCTTCTGGGGTTTGCATTTAATGTGATGCCCTTGGCATGAGATATTAAATGCCTGGGAAGAAAGCAGCCGCATGGGCAGTAAACTGCCATTGTAGTCACTGTCCATTATATTGTTTAGTGTTCTTATGTAATGACCCATCTGAAAAATTCCTTTTAAACCCTACTGCCAGGAAGATTTCTCCTTCTGAGTTATAGAGCTTGCCATAATTGCTTTATTGTTATTGCTTTTTTTTTTTTTTAAGCCACACTGTCTGGAAAGTTCAGAGCTTAAATTATTGCTTGATATGGTAACCATATTAGCCTAGGTTTTTGCTAGATTTATTTACCCCCTCCTCTATGTGAATTTTTTTTAAATTTTTTAGTATTGATTTTTTTTTTAACTTTTAGGTGGACACAATATCTTTATTTTTATGTGGTGCTGAGGATCAAACCCAGTGCCTCATGCATGCTAGGCAAGCACTGTTCCACTGAGCCACAATCCCAACCTTCCTCCATGTGAATTTTGATCTTTTGTTTTCTAACGGGTTTTTGTAGACAGGATATGTTACTTATAAGGAGAATTAGTGACATCAAACTGGAGACTTGGGGAGATACATGTACCTTAGATAAAAGAGACTTTTTGAAAAATTGAATGGTCCAGAAGTTTAAATATATCTAGCATCAATACAAAAAACCAAAATCGTGCTTTGATTTTTAATAATATTGTTTTGTTTGATCTTTTTTGTTTTGTTTTGTATGTATGTGTTACTGAGGATTGAACCTAGGGGCACTCCATCACCAAGCTACATCCCCCCAGCACTTCTTACTTTTGTTTTTCCATCCTGCTTTGGATATTTTAGTAGCTGGGGTTATAGGCACGCTCCACCACTCCCAGTCCAGTGTTCTTTTTCATGTCAATTTAAAACTCCTCTTTTACAGATACGGTAATTCAGGAAAGCATGTTTGCATTTGTTGAAGATGATCCCAAAAGATTGTGGACGATGGTTCCATGTAGAAAATACACTGATCATTCATTCTTCTTTGATCTCACTCCAGATAGAATGCTTATGTTAATGTTGTGGTGCTGGGGCCTGTGGCATGCTAGGCAAGTGCTCTACCAATGAGCTGCATTTCCAGTCCCACTGAGATGCATCTTAAGGTTTACATTTTCACTTTTTAAAATTTTTAGGTGGACATAGTATCTTTATTTTATTTCTATGTGGTGCTGAGGATCGAACCCAGTGTCTCACGCATGCTAGGCAAGCACTCTACCACTGAGCCACAATGCCAGCCCTACATTTTCACATTTTTTAAAGATAATTTTAAAAGTCGGAATGGGAAAGTGGCTCAGTGGTAGAGCTCTTGATTACATGTTCCAGGCCTTGGGTTTGATTCCTAGCACCTTGGCAAAAAAATTTTAAAAACTTAAAGAACATCAACAACCTTTTTGAAAAGTGGTCTTTTGTACATAGTTGTGGGGGAAAATTGAAAACCACGCAATTTTGTCTGGGTTTTGTTTTGTTTGTTTGTTTTTGGTTTTTGGTGGTAGTAGGGAGTGAACCCTGGCTTCCTGCATGGTAGGCAAGTGCTGTACTACTGAGCTACATCTCTAACCCTTTATATTTATTATTTTTTTAATTTGAGGCAAGTTCTTTACAGTTTGCCCAGGCATGACTCGAATTTGTGACCCTCCTGTTTCACCCTTGCTGTAGCTGGAATTATAGATGTGCACTACCACTATTGGTTGTCTGTATCTTTCCCCCCCCCCTCCCCCCCATGTGTCTAAGGAATTTGATCATGGCTACAAATGGCTTGAAAATTCACAGACAAAAAAAATAAAGCAAGCCTCATGAAATAAGATCTAACTCGGGAGACATGGGGCTGCTGTTCAGTTTTTTTGTTCTTCTCATGATCTCTTCTCTGTAACCTACTTCTTGCTGGGAATGAATTTGTAGCTTAACCATCACTTATATTTTTGTCTATTGCTGGAAGATTTTCCATTAAAAAATATTTTAAAAACAGGCTTAATTTTTTTTTAACTGAACCTATTTCAAAAATATTGCAGGCATGAAGACTCTTACAACTAAATACCTGAGCCTACTTCTCAAAAAGATAAGAATACTTTCCTGTGAAACTGCAGTACCATTATCATACTTTAGAAAATTTAAGAATTATTCCCTGATGTCTTTAACACTCAGCCTGAAATATCTGAAAAATGTCTTTTATAACTATTTTTTCAGCCAGAGACCAATCAACCCTGAGTTAAATGCATTTGTAACATACACTTAAGGCTCAAGGTTTTACCATTTCCTCACTTCATGATCTAAGACAAGATATTTACACATCTCACTTTGGTTTTATGCAGGTACCAAATGGGAATAAATACTGCCTTTTTCTGGGTAGTATTTATAGGCAGGTGCTGTGAGGGAGGGTTAAATGAGATAGCTTATGTGGAGCTTGCAGTATCTAACATAAAACAAGGTGTTCTGGGTGATGTTTTTTGGGACAGTGAGATAGGTGTCTTACAGGCTTAGCTTGTTACATTCAGATAGTCCTGTAAAGGAGTTGTTGCCCATTTAACTGATGAGGAAGCTTATATAAAGAAAATTCCTTGCCCAAGACAGCAAATTTTTATTTTATTTTTCATTTTTGAGACAGGGTCTTGTTAAATTGCTGAGGGTCTTGCTACATTGCAGAGGCTGGCCTCTAATTTGCAATTCTTCTGCCTCAGCCTCTTGAGTTGCTGGGATTATAGATGTGAGCCACCATGCCCAGCTGCAAGTCTTTTTTATAGCACTTCACTCATTTAGCTTTCTCAGCAATCCTGTGAGAGAGATGGTATTATTATCCCCATTTATAGATGGTGAAACTGAGGTATAGAGAGGATAAATAGTTTGCCCAAGGTCTTGTCATTAGTAACGGAAGGAGCTGGCAGTTGAGCACCTCAGTAGCCTGGTTCAGGAAGAAGTGTGTTCTAACTAACCACCGTAAATTGTAGTGTCCAGTCTTAGTAAACCCAGGGCCTCACACATGCTAGGCAAGTGTTACAGTAATGAACTACATTCCCAGTCCCCAGCCTTAGTCATTCTGACCTTGGGAGTTTTCATTGTTTCCACCAGTCATGCTGTTGGTCCATAATTCTTCTGATTTGGTGATAATTTTGTCATCGCCATGATTTTTCTGACTTCATATCTAAAAATGCTTTGAGGCATAAGGGTCATAGCAAATTAAGGTGAATTTAAGTAAATTTGGGGTTGGGAATTCCGTGATTCACTTCAAGATTATAGGGGATATGTGTAAATGTGAATTCAGAGTTGGACAGTAGATCTGTGTTAATTCAAATAACCTGATACAAGTGAGACAGGGTCTCACTCAGTTGCTTAGGGTGTCTCTAAGTTGTTGGGGCTGGCCTTGAACTTGCCATTCTCCTGCCTCAGCCTCCTGAGTCTTTGGGCGCCCAGCATAAATAAAATTCTCTAATGCTAAGATAAGCAGTAGAGTGCTTTGGACTTCAGAATTGGAATCTTGGTTCATTCATTAGAAAATCCTAAAAGCAAGACAAAATAAAAAATCTTGGAAAGACCTTAAGAAGCTTGTAAGCCAGGACCTGTCGTTGTATAAATTTGTGTCTACTGCCAGACTGCCCAGCTTGTTAGGTAGTGGGCCCATACTAACCCCCATCTGCTTGGTGGCTCTCTGGATTTGTTTCCATGGGGATATTAGCAAGTATTACCTCCTTTCTGATTACAGCAGTTTCCCTTTAGCTTTCAGTTCCTTTAACCAATAAGATATATTAAAAATGAAGCAGTCAAAATACCAAAAACTGTTTTGCCTCGGTAGTCCGTCCACTTACTATTATTTTATTTTCTTTTATTATTTTTGGTACTTGGGATTGACCCTAGAGGCATTTAACCACTGAGCCACATCCACAGCCCTTTTTTAATTTTTATTTTGAGACAGGTTCTTGCTAAGTTGCTTAGAACCTCACTAAGTTGCTGAGGCTGTCTTTGAACTTGCAACCCTTCTGCCACAGCCATCCAAGTCTCTGGATAATAAGTGTGCACCACCGTGCCCGGCTCTTTTTCTGGAATTCTTTTCTTTCTTTCTTCCTTTTTTCTACAGGTGCATTGCACTCATTTCCCCCAGGCCAGCTGTGAGCCTTTCCTTTTGGGAGCTCCTTGACTTTTCCCATCTCACCTCCACTCTCCAAATAAAAATTGATGACTCTACTATTTTTCCCCTGAGCTGTATGGCCTTTACCACCATTTACAGTTGGGCTTATGCCCAGCTAGATTCTGTATCAGAATCATCAGGATTTGTGGATTCAGGGCTACTGCTCAACTGCTTAGTTTTCTAGTTGTTGGCCCAATACCATTGAATATGTTGTGGTTGCTTAGTAAGTATCTGTTGAAGAAAATAATGAATTTTAATTATTTGAAAATGCTCTTTCATTCCTGCAGGCTAATGCAATAATTATAATTGTAGCATTTGGATAACTTATGGTGTATGTAAGCTTCCTTCTGAAAAACTTACCATATTCTAGTGAAGCCCTGGATGTGTTTTGTGAAATTGGGTGCAGAACTATCTGGTGGTGATGATCTGTCTTTGGCAACTCAAAACTGTTTTGATTCTAGTCATTGTTGTGGAAACTGAGAAGATCTTGAGCACAGTAAGACAGTGCCTGTGTTTCTGCCTCTGCAGGGGAATCTGCAGAAATCACAATATTAACAATTTGTAGTAGCTGCAGGGTTCTGGTGGAGTCTTAACACTTGAAGTTGGAGGCAGCTGTGCTGATGAACTCCAGTATTGGCATAGTTCCTGTATTTCAGGCTGAACACAAATACACAACTAACAGCAGAATCCTTAGAAATTGAACAAGATGATAATAGAGGCAGAGCAGGAAGTTTTGGTGAGTTTGGATGTTTGTTCTGGCTTGTTTTTTGTTTTCTCTTAAGTAAATTGAGCTGAATTTTTTTTTTTTTTTTTTTTAAGATCCAGTCATATTGCTCAACCTGATACTTATTCTTAGAAGTGTTTCTTTTTTGATCAATATTTAAGGTTAGAACATTGATGGTTTTTAGGCATTTTCTAAATAGAAGGAATATTTTGTACCAATGGACCCAATGCCCTGTGAAGCAAACTGAACTTTCTATGTGCTTGCTCTGGGTAGGCAGGAAGAGTCCACAGCCTGACCTGCATCCCATATCAGAGAAAGGAAGTCAGGCCAGGATTAGTAAAATACATGATATTGACTGGCATAGGACTTCCTTAAGTAAGTATTAGCTGTTTCATTACTACTTATTTCCCTTTCTCAAGAGTATGTCCACATGTGGCCCAGTGCACACTTGCTATTAAATAGTGCTGATGTTTTTCCTGGTACTGTCAAGGTAGGGGACTGTTTAAAAACGAGATTTAAAGAAATAGATTTTGACTTCCTCCTAGCATTTAGCACTTATGATTGAAGAGATTAGAACAAATACAGTTAGCTTCTAAAATGTATGACTGTGGCTCCTCTGTGTATTGGGATTATGATTTTTCAAACCTAGTTGTTTCTTAACTTTAGTACTAAGGATTTGGTACAGGGACACTTTACCACCAAGCTGCCATCGCCAACCTTTTTTATTTTTTATTTTAAGACAGGGTCCCATTAAGTTGCCCAGGTCAGCCTTGAACTTGAGACCCTCCTGCCTCAGACACCCTAGTAGCTGGGATTACAGGTTGTGTGCCACCGTGCCCAGTTTAGACCTAGTGGTTTTTGTCTTAGGTATATTCCCTGTGGTCCATTCTTAAGTGTGTAAAACTTAAATCAGGTTAAGTTTTCAAATGTCTTTCCTTTGTTCATCTAGTAATACCATCTCTGTCTTTTCATTATTTCTTCCTCTTATTTCTTTTTCCCATTGCATTGCTGTGGCTCTGGCCTCCAGTGCTGATTTTTCAGATAAGCACTGTTTATTCTGCATTCGCATCCTGCCCTGAGAATGTGTAGGGAAGCCTGGTTCTCTGCTCTTCTAGGTGTGGAGAGGACTTACCCTTCTACCTATGATCTGGCAGAGTGCTGAGCACATAGTAGGCATTCTTCAAATATTTTTACCCCCACAGTACTGGGGATTGAACCCAGGGGCACTCTACCACTGAGTTATATTTCCAGCCCTTTTTATTTTGAGAGAGGGTCTTGCTAAGTTGCCCAGGCTGGTCTTAAAATTTACCATCCCCCAATCCCTTTGCCTCAGCCTCCCGAGTCTCTGGGGTTACTGGTGAATGCCACTGTGCACGGCCCCCAAAAGATTTTGAGGTTGCTCTTTCTTTCAATACCAACAAAGGGGATGCTGCCAAGGTAGTAGTAGGAACACGGGCTTTGTGGTCAGACTCTACCTCTGCTCTCTGTTGACTCGTGTCCTGAGAGTCCTGAGTTACATAAACAAGGTTCAGTCTGCTGAACTGGTCATAGGATGTTAAAAAGTGGAAATGAAGTAACCTAGTTAAAGCATTTTAATGCACACATGGTAAATTGGGACTTCAGTGGACTCTCCACCTCCGGTATGTCTTACGTGGTGTAACAAGGTACTATTTCTTGTCAAAATTTACAAGGCAGAGAATATCCAGGAGTCATGTTAGCCTCGCTGCAACCTTGTTTTGTTTTTCAGGGAGGGGGATACCAGGGATTGAACTCAGGGGCACTTGGTCACTGAGCCACATCTCTAGCTCTATTTGTATTTTATTTAGAAACAGGGTCTCACTGAGTTGTTTAGTGCCTTGCTTTTGTTGGGGCTGGCTTTGAACTCCTCCTACCTCAACCTCCTGAGTTGCTGGGATTATGGGCGTGCACCATCATGCCTGGCAGCTGGGCATTATTGATTTTAAAAAAATAAAGGCCCTGTATTACAGGGATCTGTAGGAAAGCAAATGGAACAACAGAACGTGACCTCTGACCGTGCTCCCACAAACTCCCCAAGGAGCCTTGAGCAAGTCACTTCCACTCTTAGGTATGAAGTGGGAATCTTGTTTCCTGCCTCAAAAGGTTGCTGTGAAGCCAGGTGCGGTGGTGTACACCTATGCAACAATTCAGCGAAGCACTAAGCAACTCAGTGAGCCCCTGTCTCTGAATAAAATACAAAAAAGGGCTGGGGATGTGGCTCAGGGGTTGAGTGCCCCTGAGTTCAATCCCCAGTATCCAAAAAAAAAAAATTGCCCTACTGACTATTGACCCTTTTGCTCTATGATTCTAGTTGGTGCTTTTTGAGATTTTTGTTTGTTGTTTGAGATTCTGACTCTTAGAGCTGTCTGCTGTCACTGCCCTCTCTGTGATATCATCCTTGGCTCCCTTGCCCTCTCTGCTCCATTCTTCATCTATGGTCTAGAAATCTGATTACCAGCAGCTTTCAAATTGTTTCTAAAACAAGCCAGGTGTGGTAAGTACACAACTGTAATTCCAGCTACTCAGGAGACTGAGGCAGGAGATTGCAAGTTTGAGGCCAGCCTTGGCAACTTAGTAAGAACCTGTCTCACAATTAAAAAAATGTAAAAAGGGTCAGAGCTGGTGATATAGTTCAGTGGTAGAGCACCCCTGGGTTTAATCCCCCAGTACTGGGGGGTTAAAAAGTTTCTAAAATGAAAGTCAGTAGGCTTGGTGGGGCTGAAGTTTCCCTTAGGAGTAAGCTGGCTTATGACATGTTTTGTCTAGTTACATGCCATGTTGGTGTTTCACTTTATATTTTAAGCCAAGGAATAAAGTGTATGAGGGTGTGGGAATACAGATGTAGTACTGGACCCGTTTAGTTTAATCATCCACATGCAAGTAATTTTATTCACGTTACAGACCTTCTAAAGCTGTATAAATATGAATAGTCTTAATATAATTATTAAGTCTCTCATGGAGAGGCAAATCTGTTTTTACTCAGGCTCAAAATTCCAAAGCAAATCTGCCCGGCTAGGATGGTGTGCCCTGGTTCCCCATCACCATTCTTCCTGTAATGGTTGCATCTCATTCATCTTCCTGTGAATGGATTTCAGAACAGATGTCTTTCTGTTTGTCAACCTGCTTTGAGGCCCTCACCATCCATTCTTAGATGTCTATTGTACTAAGGAAAATTAGAGGATACTAGATAATGGGTTATTTGGAGTGTGGGAGACTTTGGATCTTAAGAACTTGAATTTTAGAATGTACTTAGACCCCAATTGCAAAACAATGTATCAAGTTTTGTATTGGACAAAATAAATCACAGTGAGGGTGCAGTCAGAGCAAGAGAGTTTGACTAGCTTAGTGATTGAACCCAGGGGCACTGTATCCACCCATAGTGCTAAAGCTGTGACTCAGGAAGACCCTGCCCTTGGGGAGCTTAGGTATGAGGGCAGTATTTTTTTTTCTTTAGTCCTGGGGATTGAACCCAGGGGCACTTTACCAATGAGCTATATTCCCAGCCCTTTTAATGTTTTATTTGGAGACAGGATCTTGCCAAGTTGCTGAACTTGGCCTCCAACTTGCAGTCCTCCTGCCTCAGCCTTCTGAGTCACTGGGATTACAAACATGCTTCATTGCACCCAGCTGGCAATATTGCCTTAATGATTGCCTGATTGATTACTGGTGTGTTCTCTTTTCTTCTCCCTCCTTCCTGCTGGCTTCTTCTGAAGCTGCAAACTAGGAAGGACAGCAGCATTGGGCTTCCTATATTTGGATGGGGGCAACTCTTCATGCAGAGCCTTAAAGGTCCTACTTGCCTTTGCTGTAATCACGTAGGAGCAAGTTCTTCCAGTTGTTCTTCAGTTGTAAGAGGAGAGAGAGGGTTTGTGTACGTGTTGTACACACAGGCATGTGCTCATTCACCCTTGTGTGAATGTCTGATAGTCAAGTGTCCACATACTGCAGGTGAAGAAAAATTCTTTCAGGTTGAGTATCTTGCCTGAGGTTACAGAGCAGTTATTTTTAACCCAGGTCCTTGACTTCAGACGGAGTTCTGTAGAAGGACATTGTGTGTACATAACTTGCAAGGACTTAGTTTTCCTGTGTGAAGAAGTGTATGGATCATTCAATTTCTATTACTATGAGGCAAATGTGATTAGAACTGCCTTAGGATCCCATAAGTACTTCAAAACCGCAGGTGATGTTTCTCCCTCACATTCCTGTTCAGCTCTGTGGAGCAAGGAGCCAGTGCACATTAAGGTGGTCTTTTCTGCATTGAGATATGAAGAGCAAATATTTGTTTTGGAAAGAGAATGAGCCTCTTTCCAAAACAAATATTTTCAACCTTGTTGGGAAGCACATGTGAGCAGCGTGGCTGAGGAAGCATACTGTTAACCGGATCCTGTATGTAGCCCAGTTGTTGGAGAGGAGGATCTTGAAAGGGTGCTTCTTAAACTTGAACTTGCATTGGAGGTGGGAGTAGAGGTCCAGTAAAATGAGGATCCTAATTCAGTAAGGTATGAGATTCTTTGTTTTTAACAAACTCTCTGGTAATGATGTATCTGTGATGAAGATTTGTGCCTTCATTGTCCAGGTTTTAACACACTTGGCATTAGAAACTCATTTGCAGAAGCTCACTGGATGAGAAGGTGGTGCTTATACACTGAGAAATATAGAATCAAGTACATGCCCTTCCTCATCCCTGGCAGGACTTGTAGCTTTATTTATTTATTTTTTTAGTTGTCAATGGATCTTTCTACTTATTTATTTATTTATTTTTAATTAATTAATTTATTTATTTATGGTGCTGAGGATCGAACCCAGGGCCTCATGCATGCCAGGCAAGTACTCTACCACTGAGCTACAACTCCAGCCCCGACTTGTAGCTTTTTTTTGCGGGGGGCGGGGGGGGGGGTAGTAGGGATTGACCTCAGGGGCACTTGACCACTGAGCCACATCTTCAGCCCTGTATTGTATTTTATTTAGAGAGGTCTCACTGAGTTGCTTAGTGCCTCACTTTTTCTGAGGCTGGCTTCAAACTCATGATCCTCCTGCCTCTGCCCCCAGAGCTCTGGGATTATAGATGTCTGTCACTGTGTCCATCGAAGCTTTGATGAGAATGAACAGGAAGACTCTTTGCTTTTTATTTTTTTTGGTACTAGGGATTGATTGAACCCAGGGCATTTAACCACTAAACCCAATCCCCAGCCCTTATTTAAAAAAAAGTTTTTGGTGAAAGCCAGGAGGGCCAAGAAATCCATAACTTGGATATGTGAAATCCCCAAACTGTGGGTAATGCCTAACAGTCAGTTGGCATTCTGCACCTCCCAGGGAAAGCCTGCTGCCCTAGGAAGAAAGCAAGCTCAGCCCTAGAAGAAATCACAGGAAGTAATTAAACAGAGAAGGTCAGAGAAAGAGGAAGTGGTTGTGTTGTTTCTGATGCGAATAGCATTGTTGTTACTGGGAATCAAGATGATGATGTTTAAGTCTCTTGGAATGTGACTGCTTGGGGATTTGATTGTATTTAAATTATAGCCCTTTTAGTTTATTCTTTTAGACAGCAATCTAGTTAGGAAATGAATTGCTTTTAGGTCTTATCAGGAATCCCCACGTGCCTAAGCAGAAGTCTTAAGTGAGAGTTGCTTATAGCTTGGCAAATTGCTCTTAAATGGAATGAATGTCAAGACTATTAGAGGTTAATTTTAGGTGTCTGGAGTTCTCCCTAATTCTCCTGATTAAACACTTTAACATAATAGTTTCCTTAATTGGAATAATGATGGAATATTAGCATGCATATTAAACCATTTACCCAAATTTGAATAGGGTTAAAATGCAAATTATCCATCACTT
Organism: Marmota flaviventris; assembly: GCF_047511675.1. NCBI lineage: Eukaryota > Metazoa > Chordata > Mammalia > Rodentia > Sciuridae > Marmota > Marmota flaviventris. The sequence goes on along the minus strand of NC_092511.1, from coordinate 53,580,639 downwards.
GTCAGTGCTTACTCTTTAGGGATAATTCCTGGTGAGAAATGGAGAAGAGACTGGAATATGAATTGAAATAAGGCCTTCTATTTGAAGCAGCATTGTTGGGAGAGCCAAGAATAGACCAGAGGACTGAAATAAGTGAGAAGCCCTTTGTTTCCCAAAAAGAGATATTAAAAATACAAAAGCTTGTGATATCATTTACTTCTACGTGGAGGTGGGTGCAGTGGGACCCTCTGGTTGGGTCTTCATGAGCCTGTCTTGTTTTTCTTTTAGAGGAACATATATGAGACTTAAGGTCCTTCCCCAGCATTTAGATATTCCCAAGTCTTGGCCAACTGACATACAGTGGTTCCCAGACAAGTGGCTGGAAATCCACATGAACTTGAGGTGTTGTCTGTGAACCTCATATGCAGTGTCATCTATATAAATGTATTGTTCTTTGCACATAGCTGCATTTATGGAATAATACATTGCAATCTCATTAAAATACTACTGAATTTTCAGTGGATGTTTGTAATATATTTTCCTCAACTCAGTTATTTAGAAACCTGACAATCATCCCTAGGAAGGGGACTCGTCCCTAAATTTCTTCTTTTGAATTCTTATACTTAGAAAACTGGGAATTAGCCTTCTACTCCTAGGATATTGAGTAGATTAGGTGGGAGATGGGCAGGAAACTAGAAGACAAATTTAGGTGGAAGTGGATGTGGAGAGTTGAAAATGAGTCCATATTGCTTCCCTAGAGACTAGGAGGAAGATCTGTCTTCCAGCTTTACCTTCCTCGACTCTTGGAGTCAGCATTTATCTGAATACCTGTAGTGATGTACATTTCTTATAGTGAAAGAGAGGATATGCCCTACACTAAAAGCTTCGAATGCTTTCCAAACAGCAAAGAAGATGGGTCTCCAGTTGCCATGTGTGGTAAATAGTAGGATTCAGGAAACTTAGTTCCTGTCCCTTTTTTGCTACTAACCTGCTCTTTGGCTTTGAATGCACCATGGTGAGCATCCCTAGACTCAAGTTACCCCGCCCCCATATACACATTATTTGCTGCTGAAAATTAAAATATCACATCAAAATTTCTTTTTATTGCAACTCAAATTTTTGAAGACCAGAAAAGCTAATTATCTACTCTTAATTATTACACTCTAATCAAGCTATCCAATATTCTCTTTACATCTCTTCCAGTTCCTGAGTTTTATTTCACAGATTTCGGCCTTCTAAAGTCCACAGGAAGACTTGAGACCTAGTGGAACTTCTTTGAGTCAAACAGAAAAGTAAAACTAAAGTATGTTGAAATCGTTTACATACATTTTAACTGCACAGATTCCTTATGAATTACTGGCATTAAGGCATGAAGAGATCCCCAACACACACACACAAAGTAGAAAGAGATGCAAAAGAATAAAGACATCACAGAACTCATACATAAGCTATTCAAAAGCATCCCTAAAATTACCCCCTTCATGAAGAACAAGATACAACTTATGCCTGTATTGACTCTGTGACATAATTATTCCCTATTCTAGCATTCTCAGAAGGATCCCATCCAGGATATATGCAATAACTGCAGGTACATTTGAATTATGCTTCATGATTCACTCTGAACTCCCTTAAGATTGCTGTCTCTTTGTTGTTCTCTTTCAAGCTGGAAAAATCTTACTCTGCTTAGGAGATATCTCCATTTTGCTCTTTCTGTGCAGATAACAATGTCCAGACTCCAAGCCACTGATAGGGAAAGCCACTTCTGACCTCCCATGAGATCCTCTCACTTCTGTCCTTTGGTTGGGGTGGGCCTTCTGGCAGACATAAGGGCATGTAGCCACAAGGATTCAGAAGGATTAGCATTTCTGAGCTGACTAGATGAGAGTCCACTGAATCTTTGGGGAATTTTTTTTTTTCATTTTCAGACATCAGAAAAGACTTCTGGGTCAAGATTAGGTTAAACTTTTTTGCAATGGGTCCATTGGGAGGTGAGCTGAACCCTCAAAGAGTTGCTCCGAGGTTGCCTGAAAAAGACTAAAACTTCAATACAAAGTGAACTGAGCCATAGGCTCAGTTTTCTTATCTCTAAATTAAAGAGGTTTAATAATGAAATAATATTAAAGGACTCTTCTAGTTCCAAAATTGTAAGGAGACTTCACATTATAAAAATAATAGTCCCCCCCCCCCCCGCCTTTTTTTTTTGGTATTGGGATTTGAATCCTGGGGTAGTTTACCATTTAGCTACATCCCCAGTCCTTATTATTTTTTAATTTGAAAAGGGTCTAAGTTGCTGAGCCTGGCTTTGAAGTTACCGTCCTCCTACCTCAGCCTCCTGAGTAGCTGAGATTAGAAGTATATGCCAACACGTCCAGCTAGAAGCACGATGTATTTTTTATTTTTAAATATTTTTAGTTGTAGTTGGACACAGAACCTTTATTTTATTTATTTATTTTTATGTGGTCCTGAAGATTGAGCTCAGGGCCTCACACATGCTAGATGAGCGCTCTACTGCTGAGCCACAACCCCAGCCCCAATGTATTTTTTAAATAGAGAAAAATATTTTTTAAAAAAAATTTAGATTTTTTTATTGCTATACTAACCAGGGGAGAGTTCACTTCCTACAAGTTTGGTCTTGAGTTTTGAAGGACTTCAGAAAGGATAATGATCCAGCAACTCAGGAGGCTGAGGCAGGAGGATAACAGATTCAAGGCCAGCCTGGGCAACTTAGACTCTGTGTTAAAATAAATTTAAAGGGCTGGAGATATAGCTCAGTGGTAAAGTGTCCCCAGGATCAATTACCAGTTCCAAAAAAAAAAAAAAGAAGGATGATGGTGGCACATGGGTGGAGGGGGGAGGTCAGACAAGATAATGAAGGGGCTTCTTGTGTCTGGAAGTTTCCTCCATAGGCAGAGACACTGCACCTCCAAGTTTATGCTGGGTGAGGCCAGAGAAAGAGCTGGACAGGTTCACAAGGTTAAATCTGGGAGGATGCTGGGTGCCTGGCTGACAAAGTAGGTATTTGGACTTCCGTTCTTTAAATAGAATGGATCTTAATTTTAAGACTGCAAAGAGAAGATAAAATAATAAGTTGGTAAAACAGAACTAGTTAATTAGACTAGGGTGCAGGCTGGACTGGAGTCAGGGAGATCACTAATAATTTTGTTGCTAACATACCTGTACGGGACTTTTCTCTCTGACTTGAGTTAAACGCAGTGGACCGTAGATGAAGAAACCTGTGCTTCAGAGAGGTAGTCCTTGTATTTATTGGAAGGTGGTCAGGAGCTGAGATATCCCGTACAAAATTAACCAACTTGCTATGTAGATGAGATGTACAGCTTAGAAATAGCCTAGGTGAGGTTTTCTGGTTGTTTCAAGTATTGTTATTCCTCATGGTACTCTTCTGAACAGTTACAAATGCCCTGGCAAGCTGGCAGATGCACTTGTCCTCCATAGAGTAAAATGCTTGCAATCTGCCCACAACACTTTAGAACTGGAGAGGATCTTAGGGAAGTGACACATAAATTTTAATTTCTTCCCCATATTTTTCTCTATTGCAAGTATGTTCATGCTTGAGATCAGAATAAGATTTTTTTGTTTCTTTGTTTTTGTCATTGTTGTTTTTTGCAATACTGGGGATTGAACCTAGGGCCTTACGGAGGGCCTTATGTGTGCCAGGCAAGCGCTCTACCACTGAGCCAGCACCTTGTGTTTTTTGTTGCTGTTAATGTGAAGTCTCCTGCAATTTATGCAGACTGGAGACATCATGTGGCTAGCTCAGGGTCACACTGCTGGTGGGTGTTTGGACTATGTCATTGAGATGTCATGACCTTGGTTCCAGTCCAGTTTTTGGTGCTATATCAACTATTCATGAGATTTGTTATCCTTGAGTTATTGAACCCTGGGGAAACAGGAAAGAGAAGGTAGAGCCTCAATTCAGATCAATATGGCTGATATAGAGGTTGAATGATCAACACTGAAGAAGCCGCTAGTCTTGGTCACACCCTGTGCAAGGGTGAGATAGATGAGCTTCCCAAATGCTGTTCCTGTGTGGCTTACCTGTGGATGACAGGAGGGTCCTGAGGTGTGATTTGCACATTACCCTTTGGGTACAGGAGCATTGGGAGTAGAGGCCTTTAGCAGAAAAGGGCCTCTAGCTTGCTGTCCAGAGAGAGAGAGAGAGAGAGAGAGAGGATAAGCTCTGAGATGAACAGTTGAAACACATGTAGAGTTCCCAGGTTTTTGCACCTGGGCACCAGAAAAAAAGTTTATGAGACATTACCTATGCTTGCTCTTCCTCCCCAGCTCTCTTGCCTTCTGTTCTCCCCATGTGTTTGCTTTTGATGTTAACTGCCAAGGCGGTGTGGTCTTAGACAGCAGGAAGTTATATTTGATATGCAGGTCTCCTGGGGGTGGGGGCTGGCGGATGCCAGGACGGGAAGGGTGGCGGTTTTGGCACATTATTGTGAGAACTTTGTGCACTTACAAGCCAACAGGTGCTGTCAGAGCAAAGGGAGGGAGAGGTGACCTGCCAGTCATGTAGGGAGCTTTTTTATGGTAGCTTTTACCCTTAAGTTTTTATAAAGTCACTGCCCCACAGGTTAGCTCCAGGTAAAGTTGGGATCGTCCTTGATACTGAATCACATAGCTAGTAAATGTCATGGCCAACGGTATGTAAAAGCTAGGTGTGATGGCTCATGCCTGTAACCCCACCTACTCAGGAGGCTGAGGCAGGAGGATCTTAGTTCAGGGCTAGCCTGGTTAACAGTGAGACCCTGTCTTTCAAAACAAAAATAAAAACAAAGGAAAGGGCATATGAAAACCTAAATTTAAGAAAAATGAAAATCCCTAAACCAAGACACTATTCCTGAGAGTCTGAGTTTCAGTAGATAGCTAGGAGAACACACCCCACTCCACCATAGTGAGACCTGGTCCAGCTCCCAGTCCTACTGTGATAAATGTGATTCTTTTTTCCCCCTTTTGCAGTACTGGGGATTGAACCCAGATCCTCTCACATGCTGTGTAAACACTCGACCGCTGAGCTACACCCTAGCCCCCAATCCTACCTACTTTGAAGAACTCTTGTTTTTCAGTCAAGATTCCTCTTGGAATTAACGAGATTCATATTGCTTGTTTAGGTGGGAAACTTCTATTTCCAGAACATTTCCTTCTCATGGCTTCCAGCCCCATCCCACCCCCACTATTTCCCAAGGTTAAGCCCCACTTGCTGACCATTCTTACTTTCACAGTTAAGGGTTTCTTGTGGGCCTAAATGGTAAGGGTGGTTTGAGTATAAGTGTTTTCCTGCAGATTCCCCCCACTCCCCATTTCTCTTGTTCAGGGTCAAGCAGTCTAACAGTTAGTGGCCAGGAGAATTAGAGCCGGTGGCCCATCACCCCCTCTGGGTGTTGGGAGTGTTGTGTGGCCTGTCTAAAACAGCCCCCACCCTCCTCAACAATCTTAACTTGGACAGTTTATCAACATAACAAGAGGCTCTGAGGTCAAAGAACCACATGTGGGGCTCATTGGGATGATATGGGGGAAACAACACGTTTCCATCCTTCATTCTTAACCTGTCTCATCCCTAGACCAGCTGAAGTAGGCTCTCACTCCCACCCTCCATCCTCCTGGGTCAGTATTTTAAAAATCCAAGAGATCCTAACATGCCTTAGACTAATCAGGGTGTGGAAGTAGGCCACCCCAGCTAAACCTAGAGGGCTGCACCCGCCACCAACGGAATCCACCAGAGAGCAGCTCTACTTTTCAAGGGTCCCCTTGATTCTCCAACTGCCCATTAATTTATCCTGGTTAGTGTGTCATACAGGAGGGTGCTCAAAAGGTGACAGACATCCCATTTAGTGAGCTCAGGTGTTGTGCGGCCCTCGTTCTTTCTCATTTCAGTTTAGATAGCAGTTTCTCGGGGAGAACTACACCAAATTGACGTTACGTGTGAAGTGAGATCATAAGAGACAATAAAAAATCAATTCTAATTATTGATCCAAAAGGTCTTTTTTAAAATTAAAAAAAAACCCACACACACACACATTCTGAAGCACATGAAAAAAAAAAATCACCTCCAGCTGGCAAAAGTTACCATGTTTTTTATTATTTTTTTTAAAAAGGTTTGGCTGAAACTTTAAAAGCCCTATTAATTGTTTTCAGAAGTTTTCCTTGGTGATGTAACACAGATGCCTTTAGGATCTGAATTTAGTGATTTTAATGGCTAAAGTATAACATACAGGGTTTTTAAATTCTTCTTTTTTTTTTTGTACAACGGGGTCTATAATTTAACAGGAAACAAGACTAGTTCTAGAATTTGATTTTTTGACAAACCTTTATTAACATGGGATCTATATTTGCTTGAATTTAAAGGAAAGCAGAACTATAGGATTATGTGCTTTTACCTAGAAATGAAAATAACATTGACTTAAAACAGATGTCTCTAACAATAACTAATGCCAGGCTTTAAGAGTGTAGCTTGTCACCCACAAGTGTGACACTGCATGCAAATGTGAGGAAGGCCTCCAAATTGTTTTTAATATCTTAGCATAAAATGAGAAGGGACGTCCAGAAATGAGACAAAGTCCTACAAATCTGTGTGAATGTACTTAATGCCACTGAACTGCATGTTTAAGGCTTAAAGTGAGTTGGGTACCTTGGCGCATCCCTATAATCCTAGTTACTCAGGATGCCGAGGCAGGAGGGTTGCAAGTTGGAGGCCAACCTCAACAACCTAAGAAAGCCCCTGTACCAAAATTAAAATGAAAAAGGATGGGTGTGTGGCTCAGTGGTAGAGTGCTTGTCCAGCATGCCCAAGGCCCTAGATTCAATTCCCATACCACACACACACACACACAAAAAAAAAAAAGTTAAAATGGTAAATCATGTTATGTCATTTTACCATAATTTTTTTAAAAAGTTTTTAAAACGTATCAGGGTCAGCTAACGACTTGATGGGAACCAAAGAAATCCTTCTCTGCCAAAAAATAGAATCCTGAACACAGTTGTCTTAGGCTGTGCTCCTTGGAGTAGAAACTCTCCCATTTACATCCCTTTTACAGATTGTAGCTCCCACTCCATCCCTGCCTAGTCCCCTGTGCTTCTCTCTTCTGCTCCTGCCCCCCAAAGTCCCTTCACAGAAGCCTGAGGCAGATGGAACTTTGAGATCTGGCCAGTAATGCCCAGAGTCGTGCATCTTCTAAGGTCCTAGGGTTCACCAAGCATGTGCTTTCTATCGTAATATGTCTTGGCAAGGGGTTGGACCCCTGAGAAAGAGGTCCTGACAACCTTGCAATAGAACTGACAGCAGAGCTGGGGCTAAGTGGTGGATGATGGAGATTCCCAGACACGCAGAGCCCAGGGTTGAAGGGAAACCTCTCCACGGTGACAGCTGATACCACTGTGGGCAAGCACTTCCATCCATAGAGCTTCATGGTTCTCAAGGGCAGCAAGAATGCCCGATCTGAGGTTGTAACTTAGAAGTGTGGCACTGCATGCAAATGTGAGGAAGGCATGTGGGATGATGATGCACAACAGTGTAGTCCTCATCCAGGGGGGCATCCCACCCTCTACTCTCTGTTTGGAGATGGGAAAATTCATAATCTGGTGGATGCAATTGAGAACCACTTAATTGAAAGAAACCCCTGCAGAATGTATGTGCATGGTGGTGTGTGAAAAAGCAGCTTGTTCTTGGAAAATGCTGGACCCCTCCACCTTTTTTTTTTTTTTTAAAGACTTGACGTTTTTCTCCTTAAATCATTTCACTAGAAGCATATTGGTGTAAATTGGATCGTTCGTGTCTCAGGTGGCATACTACTAGAGTGGGAATATTAACCACTTACAGCTTTTGTGAATTTTTCAATAAAATGACACACCAACTCTTACCAACAAGTGCTCATTCTTGATTGTTGAAAATTGAGACTCATTCATAAACTGTTTATGGATTTGACACTTCTTAGCCTTGGGAAGACTTTAAGCCACCACATTTAATACCTAACTTGGGGGCTGAGGATGTGGCTCAAGCGGTAGCGCGCTTGCCTGGCATGCGTGCCACCCGGGTTCGATCCTCAGCACCTCATACAAACAAAGATGTGTCCGCCGAAAAACTAAGAAATAAAATATTAAAAAAAAAGTTCTCTCTCAAAAATAAAAAACAGGCAATCTGTGTCCAGTAGAAAAGACAAATGTGTGATGATCCACTCTCATAAGGGTGGGGTTAGGGTTACTTGTGTTGGAGGTACACAGCCCCCCCCCCCCCCCCCCGCACCCAGACTGAAATCTTAAAAATGAAGGGACTGAGAAATGTGCCCTGTCTTACCATGTGGGCCCTTCAGGTTCTGCTTAGACACACCCTCGGTAAAGAACCCCAGCTCCCATGTTCACAGTAACTTGGGTATGCAGTTCTGCTGTCAGTCAGTGAGTCCTTCTACCGAAGCATGGTCCTCTGCAGTAGTGACAACCATCCCCTGTTGTTCGCAAGTACTTTCTGCTGGCCACTATCATCCCTGTATCTCCATCCACACAGCGTGGGGCCCCAGAACTGAGGTGCTTTTCAGGGCCGCAGCCTCTTAGACACTGTGGGTATTTTGCCTCTTTGTTGCAATCTAGAGCAGCTTTGGGACTGTGGTCACTGGAAGGGCACCAGGATATTTAGTGGAAAACGAGTTCATGTGTTGGCCACCATCAGCCTCTGGATCTTCAAGGAGAAGACATCTCTCCCCTTGAAAGAAGGTCCTCCTGGTCCCAGGGTGGTTACTGTACTGAGTAGGATTGGGGAAGGGAGTCCCCTCCTGCTCCAAGGATCTCTTCACTTCTAAGTAAAAGACTCTGGTCTCTTGTATTCCTTGGGTGGTGTTCTTTGGTAGGGGTGAAGATGAATGAGCTGCTCATAGAACCCAGATCATTTCTTGAAGCTGCTCCTGGGCCACCTACTCAGAGTCAGTTCCCTGGGAGGGCTTGTTAAAATACAGATGTCTGAGGCCCACCCAAACCTCCAGAATCAGTCTCTTGGGTGTGGGGTCCAGGGAATCTGTGTTTTTGAAATGATGCCCAGGTGATTCCTATGCCTGCAAGCCAGAATTTGAGATCCACTTCCTAAATTATAATTACATCCTTGATATTCATTTTTCCTAAATGTCTAACTACTGAGTACTCAGGAATCTTAAAGGCCACCTTTGTGCCTTACTCTAGCCACCCAGCACTTTTAATAGTTCCTGAGTCTGTGTTTACACAATCTGCATTTTATGAAGTCCATAAAGACATATTTACCCAACAAGTCACCAGAGCTCCAAAGGTCAGCTTTCCTAGATTTGTATGAAAGGCACTTAACTCAAAGCCAATTAACACTAAGATAGAAGCCAATTAAGGCAAGGAAGTGAGCTGTTCGGGCCAGCATTCCATCCACTTTTGTTCCCTGTTGTAGCTTAGTTTTACAAGTCCCTTCAAGCCGGTTAGTTCACACAACTTATGCATGGGTGGCCCATTACACAGTATCCAGGTAAAAGTGCCATTTGTCATGTTCTTGTGTGAGAGTGCTGTTTAAAAGCATGTAATTTAAGTTACTATTATGTGTTAAAACTTTTGCAACTGACCAAATTGCTCTCCCCACTTCAAGCAGCAGGGATGTCATCAGAATGTTAGGGAGGACGGGAAAGAGACCTAGTCAGCCTCCAAGTTGCTTTCAAAACCTGCTCTTGGATCCTGGTGGAAGATTCATTGAAATAATGTGGGTCAGGTGCTCAGCCCAGCGCCTGGTACATGGAAAGCAAAGTTACCAAAAAGATAGCTACTGCAGCTGGTGATGATTATATAACACAAACGCTAAAATCCCCGATGAGAACTAACTCCTGCAGGGTTAGCAGTTTCAATGAAGAGCATCATCTTTATAGGTTTTTCACAGTGAAGGCACCTGAAACAGACAGCCTTAGGTCCTTCTGTGTGGGCCAAGACCCTCATCCAGGTGCCAACTGTGTGTCCTTCCTTGCAAACTCCTCCCCAAAGGGTGAGAAGGCACAGTAGGCTTAGCCTCTTTCATGTGGATCCTGTGCGTTGACTCTTCCAATCTTAGAGGAAAGCAAGATTCTTGCTCGTGTGTGTGTGTGTGTGTGTGTGTGTGTGTTTTGCTGGGGATTGAACTCAGGGCCTTGCTAGGCATACTCTATCACTGAACTATATTTCTAGCCCTAGATTCTCTTTTGGTTTTTTACTTAGATTAACAACTGGGAAAGGGAGTACTAGTATTGCTTTTGAAAGGAGGTTCTGCCTGAGGTCTGAGTCAGTGCTGTGAACCATGCTAAGGACCCTAACAGGGAGACAGCCCCTTGTAGGCTACTTACAGATCCTTTGGCACCTACACATAAAGGTACACGTTTTTGGCATTTAAAATTGTTCTTAAAACTCTTCATCAGGAAACAAAATTCTTGTCCAGAGATGTGAAGCTGTTAAACCTCTTCTGGTTCTTGGGGATGCCTGACATGGAAATTGTTTTTTGCTCAATTAAGTTAACTTTGTGGAATAAAACAAAAAACAAGAACAACAACAAAATCATAGGATTCAGATCAGTGCTATCTATTAAAATTAACAAGTCAGTCCACTTAATGTAACTCTAAATATTCTGGTAGTGGTGCTAGGGCAGAAAAAAATAAATAGAAACAGGTGGAATTAATTTTAAATTGATCTTAGTGTATCCAAAAATGGTCATTTCAGCATTTAATCCAAATTTTTAAATTATGAATGTCGTAGGTATTCTGCCTTCTTCCTGTCCTTCTTTTACTACACTTGAGAAAGGCAGTGTGCATTTTGCACTTTCTGTGCCTCTCAGTTTTCCTGTGTTCAGTAGCCACTTGTGGCTGGTGACTCCTGTGTTGACAGTGCACCTTTTGACTGAAAGACCTGCGTGTGAGCTTCACTTGGCTGCTTAGTAGCTGTGTGACCCAGAGGTAAGTTACCTGACCCTTCTGGAGCCTCGATGTCTTTGAATGTGAGAGGGGACCATGCACTCCATTCCTGGGCTGTGCAGTCAGTTGTGTGTATGTAAAGTTCTGGGTCCATGAAGAGGTGTCTGTACATGGCATCTGTGATTTTTGAGATATCCAATGTTGGTTGTGGTCCCACACAGGGTGAGGATTAAAGGATAAGTGTTTTGATGAGAGCCAGCATTTGGGCAGTTGTATGGGCCGAGGAACAATCATCCTCCAATACTCCTAGCTGATTTCTGGGGCCTGAGACTGGGCTCTTGTGTTCAAACATTGGAAGGGACCCTGGTTCTAGTTGGAGCATTCTGTGCTCTTGACCAATTCAGAGAAGAGTGGGGTGCCTGAATTTCCTAGGGGAATAGCTGGGTATCATAAAAGCAGCTGTGGCTTCAGAGGCAGGGGAACAGAATTCAAATCCTACCTCTGACTCTTCCATTGCATATTTTTTCCAAATTTGGGCTCCCTTGCCTGTCAAATGGGATTAACACTGTGAGGCTTGTAAGGATTAAATTAGATATAGGACATGAAAATGCCTGCTGAGGTGTCTGGCACATTCACAGTTTCCAGTACATGCCAGGCGAATGTTGCTGGCCTCTGGAAAGCAGTGTCAACACAAAGCCTTGTTGAAAGGGCCCAGGTTCTAGATGAGGAAGGATCTTGTTTGTCTGATGAGCATCCAAAAAGATGGCATGAACAAGAAAGGAAAGGGGCCCAAGAGGAACAACTTCTGGAACTGAAAACAGAAAATACCATCTAAGCCAGGCGAGTCGCTGGGAGGGATCTAGAGCCACTCATCTGTTTGCTTCATTGAATTCCCAAGGTTCTGGTAGATTGTAAAGATTTGTGATTGCACCCAGGAAAAGAAACAGGACAAGAGGAGGATAGGGGCATGGCCCAGGTTCATGATATTGGGAAGGTAACCTGTGTGTGCTTGCACACACGTACACAGGCCATGTCATTATCAGATTGATGTTTTTCATTTTATTGTTGTTGTTTTTTACCTTCCCCTTTAGTCTTCTGGGCTCCTTGCCCAGCTGTAGATATTTTGTTGTTGTTTGTCTTGGAAAGTAAGAATAGAGCTAGAGCATCACATTCTCCCATGTTGGTGGAGATGGTCCCAAGACCAAGGGAGCCCTGCTGTCAGAATGGAGTTCTGGGATGGTCCCTGTGCCCTGCCTCCACCTACTCCGCTCATGCAAGACGAATCCTGAGCAGTGTCTCCAGGTAGGAGGACAATGTGATCCAGCCAGAGAGAACACATACAGTTGATCTTGAGATTCAAGCAAACCAGATGCTCAAATATAGATTTGCAAAGCTTGAATGGAAGTTCACGTGACAGTCACTGTACACCAGGACTCAGCAAAAAAACGGCTTTAAATCATGCTATTCTCCCCCAACCCTATGCTGAGAGGAGCTTTGTGTGCCAGATTCTTCTCCATCTACCTGTAGCTCTCATGCCTCTATGGGCCGGGTAGGGTATATTAGAGCCCCTTCTGTTGCACATCTAGTGATGAGGACAGTTGTAAGTGGTCCTGAAGATTGTCATTTGATGGGTATTCATTGTTGTCCCTGAATTTAGACGTCCCTGAATTTAAACGTAGGTGTTAATTTTCCTGCTCTGCACTTGTGCATACACACACAGCCACAGCCACCTCAAGTTCCTGTTAAGAAGTTATTGTGATTTGGGAGTTTTTCCATTGTTAGTTCACATTATCTGAAGCTTTCTGTCTGGGGATCTGTAGACAAAAATACAGCAGCTGAATGCTCTTTTTGAGAAAGAGACTAAACTTTCCACTAGTTCAAATTCGGTATGAGCCTTGGGACAGGGAGCTGGGTGCTGGGTGGAGGCCCCACCTCGCTCAGCTCTCAGGAAAAGGGGATCTTATCTCTAAGGAAGTGGCTGCTCCCTCTGTCAGGCCATTCTGGTGGAACAGGTTAGCTCCCAGCAGGGACAGGTAGGAAAACTTGATGTTAACTATTTCTGACCTGTCCCTCTGGGCAGTAAAGTGGGCCTATGTGGCAAGCAGAAAAAAGTGAAATGAATATTCCTGCCTGCCCCCTTACTTGCCTGCCCACAAATACCTTCCCCAAAGATGGAATGTCAGGTCACCTCGGGTGTGGTGCACAAAAGGTACAATGACCCAGTTCATTTCCATGACCACATAGGCCCTTGTCACTGCTTTCCAAAAGCTCCTTGCAATCTTGGAGACAAACTTAAGTGCACAGGCTCGAGTGGGTAAAGTATTGGGTACCATTAGCAAAACCAGGCTCTTTGAAGGGTGGGTGGCAGGTGCTGGGTTTGCTTCTGTCTTCAACATTTTGATTTGTTATTCTTGACTGCTGTGAAGAGTAAGAGTGAGTTATAAGAAAGGAGAGGAGCATCAGAAAGTTTGTGGGGCGAATTAAGAAATCCTGGTTCTTCAGCATTTTCTTCTTCTTTTTTTCAATACTGGGGACTGAGCTCCGGGCTGCTCTATCATTGAGGTATATCCCCAGCCCATTTTTATTTTGAGACAAGGTCTCCATAAGTTGCCAAGGCTGGCCTCCAATTTGCAATCCTCCCTTCAGGCTCCTGAAGAGCTGGGATTACAGGCGTGCATTACTCCACCCAGCCTAAAGCACCACTGTAAAGATGAGGACATTCAGCAATAAAAGAGAATAAAATCATGGCATTTGCAGGTAAATGGATGGAGTTGGAGAAGATAATGCTAAGTGAAGTTAGCCAATCCCAAAACAACAAATGCCGAATGTTTTCTCTGATACAAGGAGGCTGATTCTTAGTGGGGTAGGGAGGGGGAGCATGGGAGGATTAGACAAACTCTAGATAGGGCAGAGGGGTGGGAGGTAAAGGAGGGGCAGGGGACCAGCAAGATGGAATGTGATAGACATAGTTATCTAGAGTACATGTATGAAGACACGAATTGGTGTCAACATATTTTATATACAGAGATATGAAAAACTGTGCTGTGTATGTATAATAAGGAAAAATAAAAAGATGAGGACATTTGGCGGGAGATAGCCAGTGGTAGAATCCTTGGGTAGCATGTGAAAGGCTCTAGGTTCAGTCCCTGGTACAGCAAAAATTAAAGATGAGGACAGGGAAGCTTGCGGGGCAAAACTCAGGTCACACATTGGGTCATGGAACAGTCTGGTTGGCCTCATTTTCCGACTGGACTCATGCCGCGCATGGAGTGGGGGTGTTGCCTGTCGCAGGAGGGTCAGCTTGGAGAATTTGAATTCCTGAGAGAGCCTGAAGGAAAGGGAAACAAGTCAATCGGTAGAGAGGCCCTGATCTCCAACAGGAGTGCTCTGGGTGGGAGGAGGAGGCTGGATAAGCCTGAGGACTTGTGGAGGAGCTCAGACGAAGCTGCTGAAATTAGTTCCGAGTGAGAAATGTAATTACTATACTTGCTCAAACCAAATGTCTGAACATTGTTATAAAATGAGGTGTAATCACAGAAAAGAAGGTTGCAGCGCTTTGTGTGTGTGTGTGGCAGTTCCATTGAGTTCAGGTGTGTGTCCTGGACTTAATTGGGGAGTTTGGGCCTGCTGCTTTGGACACCCATTCACAATTGTTTTGCATTTGTAGCAAGTGTGTGGTAAGAGGAAAAAAGAATCAGCTCTAAGCATTTTAGCTAGGAATATTTGGGATCAGAGTAAAAAAAGATCTAAGCTAGAAGGGAAACATGATTTGCACCGAAGGGCCCTCATGAATGCTGTTTGAATGATAAAGGACATTTCAGAAACTTCTGGAAATCAACTTCCTCTCTCCGGATTTTTATATCAACTCTCTACTCCACCAAGCTACAAAGTGCTATAAGAAGGCCATTTGAGTCCTGATTCTGCCATTTGTTAGTCTTGTGACTGACCCTAGGGCAGTTATGGAAATTCCAAGCTTTAGTTTTATTTTTGAAAAATGGACTGATGTGTATACAGTTACATAACACCTGTGCATAGGAAAGCCCCTGGTCAATGTAAACAAGTTGTCATTAACGTCATAATTATTGTTATGTTAATCATGTTTGTAACATGTTTATAACACATGTGTAACATAATACAGTTATATAACAACACCTGGGCATAGGAAAGCCCCTATGTAAGCAAGCTGTCAGTAATGTCATAATTATTGTTCTGATCATTTTTGTAGCAAGTTTATAGCACATGGTGTAACACAAGAAAAACATCACCAGTAGCCACAAGACAGGGGGGGATGTGAGGAATGAAAGGTCTGTTAGGGAGCAGGTGCCAGGAGCTGAGCCAGTCCAGAAATTGGCCAACAGAGACTGTTGGAGGGAGAGACTTGTTTGGCAGAGGGAGGAGGGAAGGGTGCTGTGTCTGTATGGGGCAAAGGGTGCATGGATGACTGAGCTGTGCTTAATCTGTAAGACATGGGCATGTGGTTTCCATAGGCCTACAACCTGTACCATTTGTGTGCTACATTGCTTCTCCTTGATCTTATGTCCCGAATTTCACAGGGTCTGTGGCTCCAGCTCCCACAGACCCCAGGTCTCTGCACAGTAGGGTTTAGTTCCAGCAGGGCAAAATAGTGCCTCTTCTCTTCACCATTGTGTTCAGTGCCTGGCATAATCGAGTCTCAAGGGGTATCTGCTGAATGAATAATTATGGCGCAGCATGAATGAATATTCACATTACATGTGTTTTCTTGAGAAAACTGAGACGCTGTCCTGAGATTATTTAGCATCTGATAGAGATGAGAGAAACAACTTGGTTTGGTCATAGACAAGTAGTATAAACTTGCACTTATATCTCGTTACCATGCATTTCATATATTAATATGCTTAATATATACGGTAACAATAAATAATCTTGTGAATATATTTGATTATGGATTTTGACTTTTTTGTTGTTTTGTTGGATACCACTCAGCCACATCCCCAGCCCTATTTTGTATTTTATTTGGAGACAGGGTCTCACCGAGTTGCTTAGCTCCTTGCCTTTACTGAGGCTGGCTTTGAACTTGCGATCCTCCTGCCTCAGCTTCCTGAGCCGCTGGGATTATAGGAGTGTGCACTGCACCTGGCTGATTTTTCCTTTTTTAACATGGTTGCCTGCCTATATATAATTCTTAAAACAAGAAAGTGCTACAGGTGTAACTAGTGGTGCTGAGGCCCTGGGTTTGATTCCCCAGCACCAAAAATTAAAAAAAAAAAAAAAATCAAGGGAAATATTTTTAGTGTGAGCATTCCTTTTGGAGTGGTGGTATGAACCTTGAATATGATAGTAAGCTTGCTGTCTTCCACTGAGCTATACTACAAACATTCCATTTAGCAAGTCAACTGTGCTACTGCTTCCGGAATATAATGTTTTGTGTCAGATTTTGAGTTTGGTATTCAACTGATGATGGTGACGAGTGCAGTGGTACCCAGCAAGCCACCTATGTCCAGGTCTCCCAATCCCACACTTTGATATGCTATCGCTGAGGATCCAGCAAAATTGCAGGTTCTCATTCAGCAAGACTGAGGTTGGGGGATGCTATTCAGCCTTTCCAATTAGTTCTTAGGTGCTACTCGTGCTGAAGACCTGGGACCACATTTCAGGCTGCCAGACTTTTAATTTGTCTTTAGTATTTTAAAGTTTCTTTTGGTTCTAAAGAAGTCTAGCATATCTTATTCTAAATGTTGACTTTTCTAAACCTAATCCCTTGTGGAAATAGTCATTTCCTGAGGAGGGCTGTTTGGTTTGTGCATACTCATTATAGTACTGCCACATTTTTGTGAAGCTTGGAGCTTGAACGGGGTCCACTGTGGACCTGGAGAAAAGTCTAAAGCCTTATATTTGGCTTTTGGGTATGTTTTTGGCTTTTGGCTGCAAATCTAATGTTATTAGTCTCAGTGTTGGTAAAAGTTGATCATGCCAAAACATTCTTGGCAGAAGTGTGAAGTGTCCCAAACATGGTAGATTCCATTGTTTTTCTCAGTGCAACCAAAAGTGCTCATCATTGTCTAACCTTTTTTTAGTTAATACATATTAAGGCAAATCTTCTGTAGTCTCAAGAAAATTAAAACCCACATTATGATTCTTTGCATGTCTGTGCCATGCTTATTGATTTTAATAATTTCTGAATCATCAGAGGATTTCTTTGGATGCAGCTGCTTTGTGGAATTACATTAATCAAATTCAGGCAATAATATGGGTCTGAGTTTAACTTCTAGTTTGTGTCTAGACACCAAAATTCTATCAGGAACTCTGGTATTGTGCCTTCTTAAACCTTCTCTCCTGTAGGTACTGGAGTACCCAGGAACTCAAACCTACCCACTTCCCCCCTTCTCTCTCTACACTCCTGGCTGGGTGGCATCTTGTCCAATGACTTCACATATCATCTGTGTCAAGATGACTCTTAGGTTGATTTCTACAGCCTGACCCTGCCTAGAACTCAAGCTTTG
Source organism: Marmota flaviventris (assembly GCF_047511675.1). Lineage (NCBI taxonomy): Eukaryota > Metazoa > Chordata > Mammalia > Rodentia > Sciuridae > Marmota > Marmota flaviventris. The sequence continues at coordinate 53,563,286 of NC_092511.1, read as the reverse complement.
TGTCAGTTTCTCCATATGGATGTCTAACAGGCATCTACCCTTCAAAGTCCAGAAGAGAACTAATCCAACAAGGCTGTTTTTCCTCCACAGCACAACCCAAATTTATTCTCTTTGCAAATTTATGCTCTTTAACTCCCTTGGCCAAGCTGCCACAGTCTTTCACCTGAACCCTGCTACAGCACTCTGGCACCCCATCTAACTCTCACCCCTGAATAATGCATTTCCTAGAGCAGCCACATGATCTCTGTGGAAACCACATGCTGATTTCTCTCCTTGTTTAAAACCTGCCAGAAATTTCCCATGGGGCTTAGACTCTTGACCCGGTTTACGGACCTCTGACCTTGACTCAGCCTGTGTCACACACTCTGCCTGTCTCATGCCATTCTCTTGCATGCCTGGCAGTTTCTTTCTTAAGGTCTTTTTGTTTTTCTTTTTGGAGGAGGAAAAGTTTATTTGCTCATGGTTACAGAGGTTCAGTCCATGATCTTTATGGCCCTCTAATTCCATTGCTCTGGGCTTAAGGTGAGGCAGAACATCATGACATAAGGACACGGTTAAAAAAGCTGTCAGCTCATGGCAGCCAGGGAACAGAGAGATCAGGTGCAGGTGTTCTCTGAGAATCTTTGTATTGTTCATTCCTTCTGCTGGGATGCTGTTCCTCCTGCTCATTTCTTGACAGTTGTATCTGAGTTTCAATGTCAGCTCCTCTGGGATACTTTAACTGACCTCAGTCACCACTCTTGGGCCACCCACCTTTGAATCTGTGTGTAATTACCACCATCTGTTGATTTATGAGTTCACGATCTGTCTTCCTTTGCATGAGCAGAAACCTCATAGGTTGTTTTTTTGTTGTGTTGTGTTGTGTGGTTTTTGTGGTGCTGAGGGTTGAACCCAGGGCCTCGCACTTGCTGGGCAAGTACTTTACCAGTCCTTTTTCTTTTATTCTGAGGCAGTCCTAAGGCTGGCCTTGAACTTAAGATCCTTCTGTGTGTGGGTCACTGAGATCACAGGCATGTACCAGTGCACCCAGCTTCCATTTGTTTTTTATTAGCATATGCTAGTTTCCATAAAGTTTCCAGACACAGTAGGATTCTTTTTTTTTTTAAACACTCAACGATCCTACATGTTATGCCATCATCACCCAAAGTCCATAGGTGACCTTAGGGTTCAAGCTGTTTTTTCTTTTCTTTTTTTTTTTTTTTTAAAGAATCTTAAATATTTGTTGAATAAATGAATGACTTTATCTAGAATAGGAAGAATTTACAGTCCTTCACATATTACCATTTGTTCTGTACTGTTTTGACAAAATGTAACATAATAAAATACACATTCTTCCTAGAGGTTGTTTTGTTTGTGTTGTAAAAAAGGAACTTTCAGAGCATGTCACAAAGTGAGGCACTGCCAGGACAAAGCTGTTCTTTTTGTCCAAGTTGCCATGAAACCTGTCTTTAGAGTTACCTAAGAAAAATGAGCAGATGTGTTGGTTGTATATCTATAATCCTAATGGCTCTGGAGGCTGAGGCAGGAGAATCCCAAGTTCAAAGCCAGTGTCAGCAACTTAGTGAGGCCCTGTCTCAAAGTTAAAAATAAAAAGAGCTGGAGACGTGGCTCAATGGTTGAGAGCCCCTGGGTTCAATCCCTGGTACCAAAAAGAAAGAAAAAAGAGCAGATGTGTGTATGTTTTACTATTCTGCTCTGATTGCTTTACAATTTATAATCTATGGATGGCTTAGATATAAGCATGTAGTTAACTAAAATATTGACCAAGCATAATTGGCAAACACTCTTTGAGTTCTTACTATTTATAAGTTTCTGTACTTGATACTGACAACGGGAAAAATGGTATGAAACAGGGCAGCTGACCTTGTAATTCTGTTTGTAAACATTGAGTCCTTGACTTCTGGTTAAACATAGTAAACTGAACAAGTGTATGTAGCCCTGCTTCCTCCTGAAACTCTAATAAAATGACAGTAAAGAATAAAAACAGTATAAACCCAGAAACCTGCCAGAGCAATATCGGTTGATATTTTGCAAGATGGAATGCGAGTGCGAGAATGCTGATTGAGCAGAGCAGGGAAAGCTGGAATCACCTGCCAGGTGGGTGGTGTGAAGCCCGGGGTGGGGCAGAAGGAGTTTGCTACTGAGTCCCAAAGGTTGGGGTTGCAAATGCTGTAGTGAACCCCGAACACCTGAGCGAGAGGACATGTCATCCGCAAATCAGAAAGGAGAGAGAACACCACAGAATCCAGGAAATAATGTCCAGGGAGGGAAGTGTAGGGAAGAAAGAAGCTCCAGCTCCAAAACCACACACTTGGGATCCTGAAAACAGCCAGTGTAGACAGGAGTTAGGGGATGGATAGTCCCAAAAGGGAAGGCACCAAGAGCAAAAATGCTTTTTGTTCCTACTCAGAGAGTGTTCTTCAGCTCCAGCCCAGTTTGTGGATTAAATAATAACATCCATAGAAAACTAAGGAAGCAGGTAGTACTGCTTTTCCTGCAGGGCTAGGGATTGAACCCAGGACTTTGCTGGGCAAGTGCTCTACCATTGAGCCACAGCTCTCCACAGAAAGAGGCACTTTTTAATATAGAAATAAAACACGGTTGCAAGAAAGTAAATAGAACCATAGAATATTCCAAGGGTAGTTCTAAATATTTACATGATCATGACAATATGTCACCAAATCTTGATTTAATTAAAATGCCATACCACTGTTTATGAAGGAGTGGGGATGCTGGGCTTGGTGTTGTATGCCTATAATCCCAGCAGCTCAGGAGGCTGAGGCAGGACGATCACGAGTTCAAAGCCAGCCTCAGCAATTTAGCAAAGCCCTAAGCAACTCAGTGAGACCCTGTTTCTAAATAAAATACAATAGGGCTAGGGATGTGGCTTGGTGGTCGAGTGCCCCTGAGTTCAATCCCTGGTTCCAAAACAAAAAAGAGTGGAGAGAACTGTGAAGGGGCCCAGATGAAGAGAGAGGAGGACATCAGAAAGTGGCTAGGTAATGTCCGAGTTTGACATCAGAGGGTTTCACTGGAAAACTGTTCATGCCTTGTATGTGAGGCCACAAGGCTGAGGGTCCTCTATCACGTGCCTTGGAGGAGATGGTATGTCTGAAAAGTTTTGAGCCAAGACGTGGCTCCTGTCTTTTTAGGATGTTGGCGGTCTAATTGGAAAGGGCTGGGCCTGCGAATTACTAGAATCACCTTGTATTGTGAGTGAAGGACAAAGAAAAGTGTACTGAAAAGATTGTAGGAATTTAGTGGGGAGAGAAGAGATCATCTTGGTTTAGCCAGCTGAGAAAAGCTTCACAAAAGAGGAAGGAATTGAATGGCCATGAAAGGATTTAGGTTAAAAAAAAAGAAAGAAAATGAGAGAGATGTCTCAAACCCTAGCCCACTCAGTTGCCAGTGAGAAAAACTGATGCTGCTCATTTGTTCAAGATGGTGGCAGTGAGGGCCGTGTCGTTACTTTGTGCTGTCTTGGTTGATTTCTGATAGGCCCATGTCATTTTTAGATTATTCAGGAGTGAATGTAAGGACAGGAGTCTGAGCATCATCTCAGCCTAATGCCAAGAGGAGGCATGTATCAGTTTCTCTTATCAAATTGTTTCCATTTTAGTATTTCATTTAAAACAGGGAGAACAAAGTCTGATCTTTTTCTTTTTCCCTTTTCTGATAGCCATGGCTGAATTTTCTGTGTCTGAATGGTTCTTGTGTTCTTATTTAAAAGAGGAATTTGGCACACGGCGGACCTCCTCAAGCTATCTTTAGTGGGTCGTGGGGTGTAGGTGATTAAGAATGCATCTGTACTTGCTACCAACACATGGTTTTAAGGAGTGAACTGCTAGGCAGACAGGCCCACTTGGGAGTTTAGAAAAGCCTTGTGGTGTCAAAGATGTAATCTTTCAAGTGCATGGTATACCAGAGCTCCTCCCCTCAGGACTGAAGCATGGCGGTCTATTTGCACCAGAGGCCATGGGACTCATTTGTTTAAAATGCACCCACCCTTGGCTCTGGAGAGTCAGCCATGCTTCACTTGGAGTAGACAAGAGGAGGCTGACTTCACTGTACTTTGTATAGTTTGGCCTCACAGCTCCTTTGGAATACGAAAGTCTTCATTGCTCTAGTGTGTCCCTGCACAAATCCATCTCGTGCTGTGGCTCAGTTACATTGGGGTGCTGGTGCCTTAGTTCCTTAATTTTGGTTCCTCCCCAAATTTGTTCTTTTTGGTCAGAAAATATTCACCAAGTTTCTGCCATATGCTGAACAGTGTGGCGAGCACAAAGATGAGTCAGATGTGGGGACATCCACAAATGGTGTCAGTCAAGTATAGGATGTAGGGCTGGCGCAGGAGGGCTTCTATTTTTTTTTAATATATTTATTTTTCAGTTTTCAGTGGACACAACATCTTTATTTTATTTTTATGTGGTGCTGAGGATCGAACCCAGTGCCTCACACATGCAGGTGAGCGCGCTACTGCTTGAGCCACATCCCCAGCCCCAAGGGCTTCTATTCTTAAGTGTCCCAAAAGAGCATGCTGTGCTCAAAGTATTTAGTGTGGGGGGGAGGAGATTAGGTAGTGGGTAGCTTTCAGGTAGACTTTCCTGTGGAGAAGGTGACACTTGAATTGATCCTTGAAGAACAGATGTAGGTGTGCAGAGAAGGATGTTCTAGGTAGAGGACATAGTATGGCAGGCAAAAGGAGGTAAGTGGAATAGGAAGAAAGTAATTAGCATCCATTGAGTTCTCATTGTGAGCCAGGTATTTGTCTGATGCTTCAGTGACATCCAGTTTCAACCTCCTAGCAACTTTTTTCCTTTTAGGAACACTAAGGCTGGACATGGTAGCAACACCTGTAATTCCAGCAACTGGGAGGCTGAAGCAGGAAGATTGCAAGTTTGAGACTAATCTCAGCAATTTAGTGAGACCTTGTCTCAAAGTAAAACATAAAAAAGGGTTGGGGAGCTGGGCACCGTGGCAGGAGGATCGCAAGTTCAAAGCAAGGTGCTAAGCAACTCAGTGAGACCCTATCTCTAAATAAAATAAAAAAATAGGGATGGGGATGTGGCTCAGTGGTGGAGTGCCCGAGTTCAATCCCTTGTAGCAAAAAAGGGGGATGGGCTGGGAATGTGGCTCAGTGTTTACACAGCCCTGGTTCAATCCCCAATACCAAAAATAATAAGAGAGAAAACTAAGGCCTGGATGATTTGAACCCAAAGCAATCTGACTCCAAATCTCCAAACTCCATTTTAGGCCAGTTCAGGCTTTAGCTACCTCAAAAAATGTTCAAAGGGGAAAAGGAGTAGTTTGAAGAGGTAAAGTTTAGAAAAAAGTCCTTTGGGCTAGATGGGAAAATGGGCCCTGAGTGCTGAGCTAATTACTTTGTAAGCTGCAGGAATCCATTGAAGGTCTTTAATGGGGTGCACCCCAGCATAGCAGGGCCTCCAACTGCAAAAAGCATTTGAGTTTTATTGGGTGCCAGACGCTGTTCCAGGTGACTTTTCTACCCTTCTTTACTCCTCCTAAAAACCCTGTGAGTTGGGTGCTTTTAACACCCCCTTTTAATTCTAAGGAAACTGGGTGCCAGTTTAGGGAGGTTCAGTGACTTTCTGGAAATGGCATTGGGTATTGATGTTGGAGATGAACTTGAGGTCAGTGGCAGAGAGGTTAAGTCAGGCCAGTGCAGGGATCCCTGACAGAGAGTGAAGAAAGGAAAAGGGTGGATGTGAGAGTTGGGGTATAGCTGGAGGACTTCTGCCATGTTAAGATGTTGCTGTTGGAATAGAAGAGGAAAAAGTGGACATTCCTTTCCCTTCTAAACCCTCAGCAAACTCCGAAGAGTCAGATTGCAATGTTCTGCCACAGGTGGGGCTGAAGGTCTGCTCTAAGGGCAGGTGTCATGGGTGGTTTTAGTAGGGATGCAATCTGCGGAGGGTTCGAGTTGGTAAGGAAAGTGTGTGGTAGCTGGAGAGCTGGGGCCACAAACAGTATTGCTGGGGATCACTGAACACTTAGACCCAAGGTTGGATGGAATGATGGTCAAGCAGGGTGTCTTAGTCCACTTTCTGTTGTTACAACGGACTTTATTTGGCTCTGAAAGGTGGGAAGTTCAAGGTCAGGTGGCTGTATCTGATGAGGTCCTTCTTACTGGTGAGGACTCTGCAGAGTCCTGAGGCAATATTGGGCATCAAGTGGCAGTACAGAGCTTCCTTGCTCAGGTTTCTCCTCCTCCTCCTCTTCCTCCTCCTCCTCCTCCTCCTCCTCTTCCTCTCACAAAGCACTAATACGGTCCTGGGGCCCTCCTGATGGCATCTAATCCTGTTACCTCCCACGGGTCCCACATTCAAATTCCATTAACACATGACTTTGGGGATTGTTTGCAAACCTGAAATTTGGGAGATACTATAGCACAGGGACAAGGATGGGTGGTCCACAGGCTGGATACCCAAGGAGAGCTGGATGATGGAGACAAATTAGTGGATGTGGCAATTCCTAGTCACTGGACAGCACTTGCCACTAGAGTCAACCACAACCTGAAGTAGTCTGCCACTTTCCTCATTCAGAACACTATAATCAGCATACATTTAGCTAATAGAAAGAGATAGTATAATGTAAAAATATAGTGTTTTCAATATAGTGTTTTTATTTTTTATTTTCTTAGTAAAAGGAAAAAGCTGTTGGCTAGTACTTCAATGTCCAGCTCATCCTCTGCGTTTACCTTCTCCTAGCCTCCCTGTGCCCAGAACTGGGATTGGCATCCTGGGAAGTGGAAATAATAAGATCCCTCGGCAATCTTAGTAGGAAAACCAACAGAAACACAGGGAGATGTGGGACTGGGACGCGTACACAGAGGACAAAGCCCTGTCTTCCTGGTGCTCAGGGAGACCGTGGGAGGGGGCAATGAGGCATATTCTCTTTAAGTTCAAGTGAGTTAGTGATATGAAAGTATGTGCCTCCCCGTCAGATTTGGCCCAGAAGCAATTCTCAGTTTTTGTTTTATTGAGGTTGCTTTGAAATAGAGGTCTCTTAAGCCGGTCCATTCACAAGTGTTCCTGGTTTCAGACAGGCAGCGGCGGGCACAGGGCGCCAGCAGCCACCCCCTGTCTCTAAAAGCAGCATCCCTTACCAGGCGCCTGTGCGTTTTTAAAGCAGGGATTCATCTGTGCCATCCTCTTTCTCAACCTAATGATGTATAATTGTCTTGAGCTGTGGTTGGTCTATTTCTAGCAGATTAACTGAGAGGAAATGAGAATTTAAATTGTTTGCTGGACTTTTAGAAATTTACATATGAGGGAGACATCGCATCCAAAGATAAAGAGGGAGCTGTGGACACAAGGGTCTCCTAGCAGCCTCTATTTATTAGTTTTTTGTTTTGTTTTTTTAACCATTTTCCCTTTCTTTTACCACACTGGGGATTGAACTCAAGGGTGCTCTACCACTGAGATACATCCTATGACAGAGGGTCTCAATAAGTGACCCAGACTGGCCTTGAATTTGTGTTCCTCCTGCTTCAGCCTCCTGAGTAGCTGGGATTACGGGCATGTGCCACCTACTGTGCTGGGGTCTTTTCTCACCTATTGTTAATGATCCTGGATAATATTATTTTGTGTAGTTGGTTCAGTAGCTTGCCCCCAACTAGTGTGTGCTAGAGCTAGAATGGAACACATTTCCCTCAGACTCCATCATGGCTTTCTGCTCACTCACCAGGAGTAGCTCAGCAGTTGACAATGTCAATCACTAAATGAATGAATGAATGAATTCTCTGGAGAGAATACAGCCATGTACCATGTAGAGATACTTCTGTCAACAACAGACCCACATATACTGTGGTGGGCCCATAAGACTATAAGAAAGCTGAAAAATTCCTATTGCTCAGTGCCATTATAGACATCAAACTCACATGTTTGGGCTGATGCTTAGATAAACAGACCTACTACTACACTGGCAGTCATGTAAAAGTGCATAGGTAAATACAAGAGGCGTGCAGTAGGATATACCATTTAGGTTTGTGCAAGCACACTTTACAACATTGCACCATAAGATCTTCTGACAACACATTTTTATCATCTGTCCCTTTGTTAAGCAGCACATGAGTCTAGTTCATATATTCCCTGTTATGAGAGAATATTTGTGGTGTTCTCAGATGTGTTTAAAAGGCACTAATAAATCTTCCTTATTTCTGGTAAATCCCTTTGTAATGACTACTCATGCAAAGAAAAAGAAACTATGATTAGTCCATAAACAGTACCACATAAAATTGCAACTTTTAGCTCTGGATTTTGGGAGAGGGAGTAGGGGTTGGAGATTTAGTAGAAGGGGAAGATTGGAAAGAGACCACATTTCTGATCTTGAGTTTTTCACACCAGCACCATGTCTATGTGCAGAAATCTAAGGTGGTTAAAAGCTGTACTTAGGATTGTTTGAATAACCTGCTGCCTTGTTCTCTGTAGCAATAACTCTTTTCCCCAACTCCTGGTACTAAGGATTGAACCCAGGTGCGCTCTCCACTGAGCTCCATCCCTAGCGCTTTTTATTTTTTTATTTTGAGAGGCAGTCTCACTGAGCCTACCTAGCCTGGCTGGAACTTGTGATCCTCCTGTCAGCCTCCTGCATGGCTGGAATTACAGGCATATGCCACTGTGCCCAGTTGTGGTAATAACTTTCTGTAAGAAAACTGGTAGTTCCATCCTTTTTAAAGGATACAGGGTAAGAACTGATTTACATATTTTTTTTGCAGAGGGATACTGGAAATTGAATTCAGGGGCACTCAAGTACTGAGCCACATCCCCAGCCCTGTTTCGTATTTTATTTAGAGACAGGGTCTCACTGAGTTGCTTAGCACCTCACTTTTTTGCTGAGGCTGGCTTTGAATTTGCGATCCTCCCGTCTCAGCCTCCCAAGCCATTGGAATTACAGGCATGTGCTACTGCCCCTCGCTTGATTTAAAGTCTTTTGTTTTTAATTAATATTTTTTAGTTGTAAATGGATCTTTCATTTTATGTATCTATTTTTTATATGCAGTGCTGAGGATTGAACCTGGGGCCTCATACATGCCAGGCAAGTGTTCTACCACTGAGCCACAACTCCAGCCCCTGATTTAAACTCTTGACAGGCTCCTCAACCTTACTTTTTCTCCTGCTAAGTGGCAGGTAGAGTCACTGGTCCCCTTACTCTTTGTGTGCTGCCCTGCTGCCACCTCCCTTTCCATGGTTTCCACTCAACTCCCAACAGTCCATTACAACAGCACTTAGGAAGACAAGAGCTTGGGGGCAGAGAAGGGCTGAGTGTTCCCCGCATGTTCTGATTAATCCTATTCATTGTCAAGTGCAGCTTTTTGATGAACTGATTCATTACTGAGAGAGGTCTCGTGCAAATCCCCAGCTTGTATCCTGCAGGTTGGATTTCTGACAATTTCCTCATTTCAACCCAACTCCATTGTACTATTAGCCTTATGACATCCTTCTAATGGAGATCCTCACCTCACATTGTATTTCAAAATTAAGGCTTTAAGTCAGGCATGTTGGCACACACCTGTAATCCCAGTGACTCAGGAGGCTGAGGTAGGAGGATCACTAATTCAAAGCCAGCCTCAGTAACAAAGTGAGGCTCTAAGCAACTCAAGTAAGACCCTATCTCTAAATAAAACACAAAAAGGCTGGGGATGTCACTCAGTGGTTGAATGCCCCAGGATTTACTCCCCAGTACTAAATAAATAAGGTTTTAAAAACAAAAATCTTAAGAAAGCAAACTAGAACACATAGGTGGACATTTAACTCCCCTTAAGAAAGCAGGATTGTCCACATGTGAAAGTTTCAGAAGAACTTAGAGAAGAAATTATTTACAAGTTTCCAAACTTGAGTTTGCATAATAACAAATTTAAGAAATATGCAAAAAAATCACCACAATTATTTTATATAAAATATTGTGAAGAGTTCAGGAAATTATAAAAGGAGACACCAAGTCAACCAATAGAAAAATAGTTTTTAAAAAATGCTAAGCTAACAGGTCAAAAGAGCAAAATATAGTTGGCTACACACATAGTTAACCCCACAGGTTATTAAACTAATGCAATGAAAACATAATAACAACTTTTCAACTAGTATTGTCAAATGGGAAAATAATTTTTTTATTGCTGGGCACTGATAAATTCCCTGGCCCTGCACCTAAATGGAGACACGTGATCTTTACCTTTTAGTGTACCCTATCTGGAAAGCAGTTAGGTCATTTGTATTCCCCCTACCCCCCAAGTTTGACCTCTTATCAAAAAAATTCCTCTAGAAATTTAAAGACAAAATTGAGTGGTGGCGTACCTGTAATCCCAGCAATTTGGGAAGTTGAGACAAGAGGATCACAAGTCAGAGGCCAGCCTCAGCAATTTAGCAAGACCCCGTCTCAAAACAAAAAATATTTACAGGGCTGGGGATGTGGCTCAAGCGGTAGCGCGTTCGCCTGGCATGCATGCGGCCCGGGTTCGATCCTCAGCACCACATACAAACAAAAACGTTGTTTCTGCTGAAAATTTTAAAAAATATATTAAAAAATTCTCTCTCTCTCTCTCTCTCAAAAAAAATATTTACAGACACATATGTAACTGTTTTAGCATCAGAAGTCCTACTCTGGATATTGGGCCATCCCACTATAGATGCATGTATGTATGTGTATTCAGATGAGGCTGTGTCACTTGACAAGATGGACCATGTTAACAAAAGTGACACATTTATGTGGCCTAGTGGTGATGGTAGTGAGGCAGTAAATTTTCTGATGATAAAATTAATGATGTTGCCATGTTTGGTGACACATTCATCTAAACACAGCAACTCAGGAGACTGAGGAAAGAGGATTGCAAATTTGAGGCCAGCCTCAGCAACTTAGGGAAGATTTGCCTCAAAATAAATAAAAATTAAAAAGGGCTTAGGAGGTACCCAGTGGTAAAGCACCCATGCACTCAGTTTCTAGTACCCCCCACTCCCAAAAAAGAGATCAGTTTCAGAAAATATAGGAAAAACCTGTGCACAGACTTAAATAATGCTTTTAAATAGTGGCCTGTGTTGTTCTAGATGCCTTTGATGGTTAACCCTCTGTTCATCACAGCTCTGAAGTAGGGGCTCTGATGTAGCCGTATTTGCTGAGGGATGAGGTGATTCATCCAGGACTACCGAGTTCTTGATGGAGTCTGCTTTTGAACTCAGGCAGTCTAGATCCAGAGTCCATGTTGTTGGCCACCACATGTGTCACTCATCTGACCAGGTTGGACTCACTGCTGCGTCTTCACTCCAGCCCCAGCACCACGGCTTGAACTGCCTTTGACCTTGGAACCAGGAAGCATGTCCCCTGTCTGGAGGGAGCCTGGAGCGGGGATTTCCATAGCAGAGTTACTGGCCTCTGGTGATAGAGCTCTTTCGGTTTTGCCACATGATCTTGTGGCCAAGGGCTGGGTCCAGGTGCAGCCATGGTTATTTCGGGAAATATTTCTTTTCCTTTATTTTGCTGAGTCTGGCTCATCAGACATCCTCCTCTCTGAAGGTGATTTTGGCTCCTCTGCCTATACCATCAGACATTTCAGTAGGTTGATAATCTTCCATGAGAGTTATTATAGACTCTACAAATTTCAGAAAGAATCTAAACATAGAAGAAATCGGTATCTGGGTATTCATCCTCAACATTGGTTAATAAAGACCCCTCCATGATTTCACATTGTTTTGTTAGTAGTGGTTACCTCCCAGTAGTGGATCACAAATATATAGGTTACATATCCTTTATTCCACATACTTAGGATCTAAAGTGTTTTCAGTTTGGGGTGTGTGGAGATTTGGGGGATATTTGCATATACAAAATGAGATAGCTTGGGAATGGACCCAAGTCTAAACAGAATATTCATTTGTTTCATGTACACTTTATACATACAGCCTGAAGGCAAACTTATATCTAAAATATAATATTTAAAATAATTTTATACATGAACCAACACAGAGTGAAATTTCCCACTTATGTTATCACATCTGTGCTCAAAAAGTTACAGATTTTCTCATTAAGGATATTCAACCTGTATATATTACTTTTGTTTACCTGTTTTTAATTTTCTTTCTTCATTTTTTTTTATGGTGCTAGGGATTGAACCCAGGGCCTTGGGCATGCTAGGCAAGTGCTCTTCCACTGAGCTATATCCTCAGCCTCTGCTTACCTGTTTCAATAATTTCTTCAATAAACTTGCTTTTCTTTTCTTCCCCCGCCTCCCCTTTTTTTTTTTTTTTTTTGGCGGGGGAGGCGGGGTACCTGGGAATTAAACCCAGGGTGCTCAACCATTGAGCCAAATCTTAAACACTTTTTTGTGTTTTTTTTTAGAGATAGGGTCTCACTGAATTGCTTAGGGCCTTGCTAAGTTGCTGAGACTGGCTTTGAACTCAGAATCCTCCTGGCCCAGTCTCCCTAGCCGTGGGGATTATAGGCGTGCACCACTGCACCCACCTATAAACTTGCTTTTCTTAGCCAGGTTTTAAAAATGCATTTCTGGCAGGCATGGTGCTACACAACTGTAATCTCAGCTACTCAAGAGATGGAGGCAGGAGGATAGCAAGTTCAGGGGTAACCTGGGCAACTTGGCAAAACCCTGTCTCATTTCTTTTTTCCTCTCTTCCTTTTTTTCTCGCTCTTTTTAATAGCAGGTCTGGGGATTGAATCCAGGATCATTCTACCACTGAGCTACACACTCCCAACCCCCCCCCCCCTTTAAATATTATTTTAGTTGTAGATGGACACAATATCTTTATTTTACATATTTGTTTATTTATTATTATGTGGTGCTGGGGATTGAACCCAGTGCCTCACGCATGCAAGGCAAGTACTCAACTACTGAGCCACAACCACAGCGCCCGCCCCCCCACCCCCACCTGGTCCCACCCCCACCTGGTCCTTGCTAAGTTGTCAAGGCTGGTCGCTAAGTTGTCAAGGCTGGTCGCAAACTTCTGATCCTCCTTTCCCAGTCTCCTGAGGTGCTGGGATTATAGGCATGCACCACTGCATGGGATTTTTTTGGTGGTATTTTTTTTTAATAGAACAATTTTACTCCTACTTAAAAGTTCTAGCTTCTTCAAAAATCTGTGTATAGCAAAGATCTTCCTAACCATCTTTCAAGTTAGAGCAACTCCATGTATATATCAAAAAGAAATAACTTTCATTCATTGTCTGAACTTGTACCTTGTTGAGAACGATGCCAGTTTCTGGTTAATCGCTTGTTTTGTCACATTAGTTGAACAATGGGAGGGCACTACATTCCTCACCCATGAGGTAGAGACAAGGAATCCACATTTCTTTGTAGGTGTGGGAGATGTTTTTGCCTTTAGGTTGTAGAAATCTATTATTTAACAAATAATGAACGTGAGTTTTAGGTAGGTGTATGTATGTGTGTGTTTGTGTGTGTGTATGTGTCTGACAGATTTAAGCTAAAAGTTTAAATTTGGACCATGTGTTAGGTTTCAGAAAGTCTGTTTGTTTCTCTGAAAAGGATTTGTCAACCTCTTCCGCTCAGTAGTTTTTTGGGGGCTAACAGGAGAAATAATGTAGAAAAGTTAAATTCTTTCACCAGTATAAAAGAGGAAATGTAAATGGAGGGTGCTTTTTTTTTTTTTTAAGAATTTTTAGTATTCAAAGGAAAGATTGTGCTTCCTGAGGCAAGATGTTCCTTAAAATAATAATAATAATAATAATAATAATAATAATAACAACAACTCGTGGTGACACATGCCTGTAATCCCAGCCAATCCAGAGGATGAGACAGGATTGTAAGGTCAAGGTCAACCTTAGTGAGACCATGTCTCAAAATAAAAAATTAAAAGGACTGAGCATGTGGCTCAGTAGTAAAGCTCCCCTGAGTTCAATCCTCAGTATCAAAATTATAATGGCAATAATAATATCAATAAAAGAATGCTGGATGTGGTGGCAGAGGTCTATAATCCCAGCTACTCAGGAGACTGAGGCAGGAGAATCACAGGTTGAAGAGCAGTCTCAACAATTTAGTGAGACCCTATCTCAAAATTTAAAAAGGTCTGGGGATATAGCTCAATGGTAGAATGCCTCTGGGTTTAATCCCTAGTACTGCAAAAGTAAGTAAATAAATAAAGACTAATGTATCTTTTACTGCTATCTCTCTGGAAGTGGGGACAGGGAAGTGAGGCTTCTATTTTGGAGAATTGCTCAGGGGTCTGGAGGTAGATCCAGTCCTCAAGTGAAAGAGTGCTAGGGTCTCGGGAAGTCAGAACCTCTACCCATAAGATAGCTGGGCCAGGCAGGATCCCTAGGGCCCTGAGGCCTGCTGCTCCTTCCACAGGGCCAGCATTACTTTACAGAGTTCTTGGGAATGCAGAATCAACCTCCATGCACCACCTGTGGATGCCAGTGCATTCTGGGTTACGCTGTGGATACTGACTGAATTGGTGACTTACAGGGCTGCCAAGGAGAATTAGGGTGGGGGTGAAGGACTAGGTGCTAGACTGAGAAAGATCATTTAGTTAAAGAATAGGGCAGGGGCTGGGGATGTGGCTCAAGTGGTAGCGCGCTCGCCTGGCATGCGTGCGGCCTGGGTTCGATCCTCAGTACCATGTACAAACAAAGATGTTGTGTCCGCCGATAATTAAAAAATAAATATTAAAATTCTCTCTCTCTCTCTCTCTTAAAAAAAAAAAAAGAATAGGGCGTTGCTCATAAGAGACCACATTTCTCAGGGTTTGAATTTACCTTTGGGTACCTAGGAAATGTCCATGAACACAATAGGAGTTTGTGTGTATGTTGGAGAAAAATTTGCTTTTCACTCCCTCTTCCTCCTGGTTTTGGTCCTTTGTCTGCACTGGTGGAGTCACTGGAGGTCACCGAAGGACTTCCTGTCCTATTGGTAGCAGCCCCTAATGGCACTTTGTAAATCCCCCAGTGAGGAGACTGGCCATTTCCCAGTTGCCCTCATGAAAGTCCACAGTAAAACTATTCGAGGTCCTCACTGTACTCTTATGTGCAGTCACCAAGAATGGAGCCTCAAGCCCTGGGGCCTTGGCTCTTTTGCAAGGCCTGGGATCCAGTAGGAGCAGGAACCTTAGCTGGGAGCCAGGCACGGGGCTGGGTGCCACATGCGCCCAGGGCTGGCATTACCTCACCTTCACTTGCAGGGCGCTGATAATGTCTCTGGCCCCGCCCCGAACAGGAGACACGCGATCTTTACCTGGAGGGCTCCAATTCAGAGTTTCATAAGCTGTGGATTCACTCGGGTTGAACTTTTCTTCTTCTCTAAATGCATTTTATTTATTTATTTATTTACTAATTTTGTGTGCACCACTGTGCCCGGCCTTAAACGTATTTTATTAAAATAAAGTGACTGAACATAGCTTCGTGGTGAGGTTCTGGCCTGCTCTTTGTGGCCGTGTGATGCACCCAGTCTTAAGACCAAGCCTCACAGGTGAATCATGGGCTTTTAGATGTTTGCTCTCCCTAGTTTCTCAGCGTTTGGGAGATCCTTTTCTATCTAAATGTGATATATGCACACGTGTTTATAGTGAATTTTCATTTTTAGTTTGATAGTCTATACAAATCTAAATTAGGAATAATTCGATATTTCTGAATTTGTTTTAATCAAGTTTGGTAGTGTCCCCACTCTGGAGTTAATATGCACACAATGACCTAGCCTTTTCCATACGGGTCCTGTTTACTTCAAAAATAATTTTGAAGCATTTACAGGTATGTTTTGAAAACTTCAGATTCTCTTTTATTTGTTGGTATCAGTTGAATACATTGAGCTGTTGCTTTTGATGAAGTGAGTTGAGAATTGGTGTGCATGTCATTGTGGGAAAATGAGCTGTTGAGCTGCCTTTGTGGCAGTCATCGCTGGACTCCTTCAGACCCTGTTCTTTAAGGGAGCACAGCCAAGAGCCTCAGTAAGGACTGGGGAGGAGATTGCTCTGCTGGCCGATCTGCTTTTCCATCTCCTGTGACTGCGGCCCAGAGAACCCGCCCACCCACGCAAGGCCTTTCAGCATTCCCCACAGACACCCTGTCGCAGCAGGAGGAGCCCCTGGCCTCCATCTGGGGTTTTAGATGTTCAGGGTATTCACTGAATGCTTTACAATTGAAGTATTTCTCTGTAACATTACAACTAGCTTTGATTTTTTTTTTTTTTTTTTTTTTAATTTAAGGTAACTTGTACAGAGTCATGTGTGGAAAACTTCATCAGGGTGATTTTTTTTTTTTTTTTTCTGGGTGAATGGTGGCAGGGAAGCCAGGTCTCTAAAATAGACACCATAAAGGTTGTTTTCATTCCCAGGCCTCCTAAAACAGCAGAGGGCTCCAGACATGCAGGATGACAGCTGACAAACCCAAACTTGAAGCATCTTCCTTAGACATCCCAAGTGGGTTATGTGAACTCTCTTCCCTGTATAATGGGACCCATCTGTTACGATGAAGATGACACAGATTTGACAGATTCATGACCACATGAGATACTAGTTTGTAGCACCATTCTGGGCCTTGAATAATCATAAACGAGCTTACATTTGTGAGAGGAGATTAAGCATGGTAGCATGTAAACAAGAAAAATACAGATGGCATCAATGCCATGGGAGAGGACAGAGAATAATGGCCTGGCCCTTGCCTTGTGAATACTTGATTCTACAACCTGCTCTTGTTACTGTTGCAGGATGTCTTTGGGGTGAGATGGGTCCTTGATTCAGTGTGGCGAAGACCTTCTGTCAGGGGGCACACAGACGGAAGGCCTGTGCTTTCTGTTACAATATCATCCCCTGGGCATGATCTGTTGACAATTTCTGGAAAAATCAACTTTGCTTGAACATTTAGGAAGCTATTTGGGATCTCCAATGTTTTTCTTCCTCTTAAAAATAATACAGCAGGTGTCGGCATTTCAGGGCTAGGGTGAGCACCACCTGTGTCTTGTGCTCCCTGCCTCATTCTGCCATTTTGCTCAGAAGGAATTTATGACCCACAGCATTTTTCCCATTTCCAGGAAAATTAGGTTTTATTCAAGTTTCCAGGTTGTCTTTGTCCTGCTTTTTAGTGGCAGTGGGTAGGAATCCAGCAGTATTTTGACCCCTTCTCTCCATCAGCAGAGGAGGGCCAGAGGGTAATGCTGACTCCTACTTCTGTCTCTCCACCACACCCCTCACACGGGCCTGGCCATCTGCGAAGGCCCAGCCAGAGTCAACACAGGCGGCCTTTGTGTCTGGCAGCAGGTTTCACTATGGCAGATAGTGGAAGTTCCTGTTCAGATGCCCTTAGCCTCTCCAGAGGGCACAGACCTTGCCTCTTAGGTGAAAGGAAAATCTTGGGGGGTTTCTTATTTTTCCTTTCATGGGT
This sequence comes from Marmota flaviventris, assembly GCF_047511675.1. Taxonomy (NCBI): domain Eukaryota; kingdom Metazoa; phylum Chordata; class Mammalia; order Rodentia; family Sciuridae; genus Marmota; species Marmota flaviventris. The sequence goes on along the minus strand of NC_092511.1, from coordinate 53,545,940 downwards.
CATTTGTCAAGAACATAAGAGGCTTTGTCAATGTCCTTTAGAGGTAAAAAGTAAAAAAAAATTATAGCAAGCCTACTGTGTGCCTAGTTTTGTTCTGGACGGGTGGAGGGGAGGGCACAGAAGTAACTAAGCAAGCAATAAGTTAGGAGCTTGGGACACTTGGTCTAATTGAAAAGAGGGGTGAAAGGCACATAAAGAGTCATACTGTAGATTAGTGCACAGGGGAAGCAGGTATTTGAATGGGGCACCTGAGGAGGTAGAACTGGTTTCCTTATCTTGAAATCTTCCTCAAGGGGAAGGATGTGTCTCAGTGAAGGTGTGGGAGGTGAGGAGGGTTTTCCTCAGTAGTAAGTAGTAGCCGCAGCATCTGCTGCCTTCAGTGGTGGGTCTCAGGAGGCATGGGGAAGGGTCGGGCCTCCTGAGTGTATCCTGTGCTGTCACGTTATTTATTGACAGTGCTGGGTCTGGAGCCCAGAGCCTTGTGCATAGACAAGTACTCTCCCACTGAGCTATGTCCCTAGCTCTCCAAACTTAATTTTGGAACTAGGGCTGGCTTTACAGAACATTTTCATTTTGCACCAGGTCCTACCAGTGACAGAAATGGTCCTGCAGATTGGTGGGACTGTCAAGGTGGTTTGGACTGGATTGTGAAGGGCTTTGTCCATCAAGCTTGAGACTGTTTGGCTTTATTCTGTAGGTTGTTTGGAAGGTACGCTGCAGCATGGTAGAAGGAGCATTGGAGGCTGGTGAGAATAGAGAGGCTGGCAACATCGTCCTGTGATGCGGGGCAGATACCAAGGCTATAATGCACGGGCCTGGTGATGGTGGCTTGGGGCACTGGGGTGGAAGGCAGAGAGGGTGCTGCAGATGGCTGCATTTTCTGGCCGAGCTGGGTCCCACATACCAACAGGAATGCAGGGGAAAGGAGTCCCTCCGCCTGCAGCAGCAAGGCAGATGTTTTGCAGGAGTGGGGCGAGGCCCTTTCCAAAAAGACCCGGAAATCTCTGGTCGGACAGCTTGTAGAAACATGCAGTGCAGCTGCTCAGCTGCAGCAGATGACCTGCAGATCAAGGTTTTTGTCAGGATTGAGAGCTTCACTAGAACAAATACTCATCCAAAAATAAACTTCCCGTTCTTCCTGTTTTTATAACTTGCCTATTTCCTCTGAGTTTGAGGCTGGTCTCCAGTTCCGTGGGCTATTAATCTTCAGAGGATCAAGACCTCTATAGAAGTATTTCCTGTACATGTTTATCTACCCAGCCCTAAATTATTTTGTCCAAATGATAAGAGAACTTTTCCATACTGGCGTATCAGACTTTTCCTTTGAAAGATTTTTGGTTAGGCACTCCAGGGAGGAAGACTGAAACCAGAAAGGCTTATTCCAGATCATAGGAAACCCAGGTCATGGTGGGGAGTGACCTTCAGTGCATTTTGACTGGCATGCACCACTCACATCCAGCTTAAAGGTGGCTTCTTTCTGGGCAGAGTCCTGATGATGACAGCAAGTGATAGCTCCAGAGGGCCTTACTGAAGGAAATTTCAAGTTCCCTATTGAATACCATGAGGGGAATATTTGCTAAAGAAGTTCTGCTCCTTTGAAGAACTCAATACCTCTTATTGGGCCTTCATTGTTTCTTACAACATCTGCAGTCTGTAAATAGGACCTGCACTCACACACAAGGCAATCGGAGTGTACCTGGTACTTATGGCTGTGTACACTGTGCACTGAGAAAAAGGAAGCCATGTTGAAGCTTGGCCCAAGTTCGGAGCTGATTGAGAAATAGACAAGTTCGGTTATGTAGGCGTGAGCGTTTTACTCATCGACCCCAATCCACCTGCCTCAGGGAGGCTTCTTTGCTCTCCTACTCTTTTGTGCTTTCAGATCCCAAGCTGGCATGCCAGTGGGTATTTTTAAAACGTAAACTTTCTTGTATGACTCTTGCAGAGAGGCTGAGGTGACCGGGATGCGTGGGTGGCAGCCTGTGCCACAGCAGAACTTGGAAGGAGGCCAGCTGCCTGTCTTCCGAGGTGGGGCTGGGATACCACATTTTCCAAACCAACACCACTGCCCATCCCCTTTGGAGATCCAGGTGACTTCATTGGAAATAACTGCCCCCAGACTACTGCCCAATTCTGTAGCCATTGGCCATCCGGGTCATGGAGTCCTTGACCTGAGCCAGTGTGAATTTTCAGTGTAAATGATGTGTTAGAGTTGAAGCCTCATTACAAAGAAAAATAATGTAAAGCATCTCATTAATAATTATTTTGATTACTTGTTGAAATCAAATATTTTAGATCTCTTGGGTCATGTCAACTCTGTTATATTTATCACTTTTTTGCTGTGACTACTAGAAATTTTTAAATTGTATGATGTGACTCAAGTTAACATTTCTGTCATAAAGTACTGCTCATCTCTGCTGTGAATTCAGCCACCAGTGCAGCTATTTTATTGATTGATTGATTTACTTACCTACCTACTCACTTTTTGAGATGCATCTCAGTGTGTCGCCCAGGCTGATCTCCAACTCCTGGACTGAAGTGGTGTCCTGCTTAGCCTCCTGAGTAGCTGCAACTAGAGACTAGCGGTATGCACTGTCACACCTGCACCAGTGTGGCTTTGAAGGAAATATATTTCCAGAGACCTCTCTTCCTGGTGGCCTGGCTTCAGGATGACCCTCTCCTAAGGTACTGGTGGGATGATGCCTCCCTGGAGGTAGAAGGTTAATCGCTTAATAAGCAGCAGACATTTCTAAAAATCCTTTCCAAAACACCTCTCCTGGATTAATTTTTTTTTCCCCCTTAGTCTGTTTTGCTGACCCACCTCCTTCCAGGAAGGCTTTTTTTCAAATTCAGCACTCTTCCTGATCTTCTGCCCCCAGTCAGACTCCTGTGGCTGCCTTTTAATCCTTTCTCCCCAGGCCATCCCAGGAACTAACTGCCCAGTCTGAACCCAGAAGCCACTGTTCACACCAGCTCCTCCCTCCCTGTCCCTCTGGAGTGGTTGCTCAAGTGTAAACTTGTACCGGGGAGAATCAGGTGGATGGGAGCTTAGGAAACTCCCTCTTGGGGAAATGCAGAAGTAGAGACCCACAACCAACCTCCCATGTCCAGCTGCTGTTTAAGGAAAAAGGGGAGGGATTCCACTGGTGCCTGAAAGCCCCAAATAATTCCCTCTTCTAAGGAAGAGATGCACGTTGACCCCAGAGGTCCAGGAAGAACCTGTTGAAGGGATGATTGTAGCTTACCAGAAAAGAGTGTCACAGTGCTGGGGGTTCTGTCACCCACCAGTGCAGCGACACCCTACCAAGACATTCCATACCTCTGTGGTCTTTTGTATGCTGAACCTTCATTGGAATAATCAGAGTAGGTCGTATTCAGTGTTTGCCGTGTACAAGCATCATACAAACTGCCTTTTCAAGCACAGTTGACCATCGTGACAAACCCTGAGGGACTTGGGTGAGATACTCTTTTTTTTTTTTTTTAATGGTTTGGGTTTTTTTTTTTTTTTTTTAAGTTATATGTGGATACAATATCTTAATTTTATTTATTTATTTTTATGTTGTACTGAGGATCAAATCCAGTGTCTCAAGGGCCCTGCCACTGAGCCACAACCCCAACCTGGGATGCTCCTGTTTCCCTGATTGCACACAGAAAAACTGCAGTTTAGAAAGATGAAATGAGGGCCTCTCAATAAATTCAATGGGCCAGGCATACAGCTGGGGCTGTGCTGCTCCAGAGCCTAGTGTTTAACCATTAATGTGCCATTGCACTGCCCAGACCAGCCCACACCTGTGTCACTTCAATTGTTTATCGTCAGGACATCTACCGCTGGCGCAGGCTGTGACAGTATACCACAGCATGGTTAGGTCTTGGTATGTTGCTGAACCAGGTGGACGGACACTCTCTAACACAGCCTTTAAAACGCTGTGCTACAGGGGCTTCTCCACATGGCCGTTGTGTGTGGTGAAGGGTGCAGGGCTGTCTGGAAAGAGGTCCTAGTTGGTCTTCCGGGTACCCTGCAGCTACTGGGTTGATAGAGAGGGGGCAGCTCTGTGGCTATCTGGCTAACCCAGGGGGGTTTTGGTAATGCTCTGGAATCAGGTTGGCTTCTTCATTCTTTTTTTTTGGGGGGGGGGCAGTTTCCCCAGCTCTAAAATGGGTATACCAAGAGAACTGCCATGCAAATTAAAGAGCATGTGGAAAGAGAGTATTCTTGGCATATCCGGTAAATGTCAGCTGGCATTTCATTAATGCCATTTAATGCCATGTGATGGATCGTAGTCATAAAATGTAACAAAATATAATCATATGGCTTGAATTTTTTTTGCTGTTTTAAGGGAAACAGAGCATGTACCTGTGATCTGTGCAGGTTCCTTTGTGGTTGAATTATCTTTCAGAGCCACGATCTCACCTTGGGAGGTTCCACTTTCATTTTGATCTCAAAACAAGCTCCTTGAAACACTTCCAGAAGCCTTTTTGGAACACTTTTCAGAAGAGAGAAAAGACAGTGCGACCATACTTAGCAATATCCTTTTTTTTTTTTTTTTTTTAAATGCAGGAAGATTTTTAAGTTTGGAAATGGCCATGAGTTCATTAGAGCTAAGTTATGTGACTAACAAGAGCAAAGTTCTCATGATGGATCCACTAAAAAAAAAAAAAAAAATTATGATCCTTAATTAGCAATAAGATTTTTTTTTTTAAACTGGCTGACTCATTCATTGTAAGACTGGCTTTGAAGGTAGTTTGAGAAGCCTTCCAGGCAGCTTTTAACTGAGGCAGCATCATCAGAACACAAGTGTTAAAAGAAGTGTTCTTCCAGTGGACAGCGTTGGCTAAGATCTGTAAGGTTGAGATTTGGGGGTAAAAATTAGTCTTCTTTTACACCTATTGTATTAAGCAATGCTGGTAACTAAGTTGACCTTTCACTTGGGACTTGCATAGCTGCTAATGGGGCCAGTAGCAGGGAAGGGCCCCTGCATCTAAAGAGTAAAAACCCAAACCTGACTTTTCACCTGGGTTGTCTTACATACTCCTGTGATACACAGAATTCAAATCTGAAAGTGTGTGTGTCAAGGGAAGGGCCCTCAGATTGGTGACCTCAGAAAACTTGGGTGAGGCTGGGCACACACTGAAACATTCCTGTGGTCCTAGCTGCTCTGGAGCCTGAGGCAGATAGATTGCTTGAACCTAGGGATTTGAGAGTAGCCTGGGCAACACAGGGAGATTCTGTTTTGAAATAAACAACAAAAAAGACTTAGGGATGTGTGGCCCAGTGGTAGAGCACTTGCCTGGCATACAAAAGACCCCAGGTTTGATCCCCCAGGACTGCAAAAATAATAAAACTGAAAAATCGAGTTGGGTGTGTGAGAAGCACTGACCCTGTGGTATAATGCTGTGGATGAAGCAGCTAGAAGCAGCACCAGTTGGGGTCCATCTGAGTAGAAGACCAATGCCTATCCCCATATAAGGCATGAGGGAAAATTTTAGGGGTTGTATCTTTAGGTTCATGCAGGAGGATGGAGTGACCCAGCAACCTCTGGATTATTTCTGGTAGGTGGGAGCAAGAGGTGCCCACAGCCTGTCCTAATGGATATCTTGAAGGATGTGGCTGCAGGAAGAGTAAAACAAATTCCAGCTTCTGCTTTCTGCTGTTGTGCTGCCTCAGGTATCATAACTAACATAGCCTGGGCCTCATTTCTCCCGTCTATAAAATGGGAATAAGATTACACTTCAGGGTTGTTATAAGGGAGAGTCGAAAGTAGTTAACATATATAGAAAGGGCAAAACTTCCACCTCTCTTGAGGCTCTGAGAATGACACATGATTAACCCCGCTGCCACAAAAAAGTGGGCAGAGGCTCACAGTTGCATATGAGAACATGTCACCAGCCACAGGAAAATCTTGCCAATTCCCTAGAGAGGCAAGGCTTGCACTCCTAGGAGAATTTCCAGGTCCTCTCTGTTTGAATAAGGCCAGCTGTCAACCTGCTCAAACAGGAGTTTTTTTGTAGCTGGCACAGGTTGGTCTCAGTGAGATGCATATTAGTTAGGACTTGGTGCTTGTGGGTCAGGGGGAACAGTCTCTGGAATACTTGATGTGAACTGCAGTCCTGGTATTGATAACAGGTTACCTTCCATCTGGATGTAAAGTAGACCCAACTTCTTGTTTTAACCTACCAGGGACTGTTTTTTTGTTTGTTTGAAGTACCTGGGGTTGAACTCAGGGCCTTGCACTAGGCAACTGTTCTACCACTGCCACAGCCTTCCCCACCCCCCTTTTTTTTGTACCAGGGATTGAACTCAGGGGTGCTCAACCACCAAGCCACTTCCCCAGCCCTATTTTGAATTTTATTTAGAGACAGGATCTCACTGAGTTGCTTAGCTCCTCACTAAATTGCTGAGGCTGGCTTTGAACTCGTGATCCTCCTGTCTCAGCCTCCTGAGCCACTGGGGTTTACAGGCATACACCACTGTGCCTGGCCAAGGGGGCAACTTTTAAAGTAAGTCCAGATATATCATTTCATCCACAAATACTCAATATGTATCTGTAAGAGATAAGGACTTTTTTATCTATGAAAATATCCATTTCTTATTCTCATCTAATACCAAGTCCATTTTCAGTTTTTTCAATTTTTTTTCGGTCTCAAAAATGCCCTTTTTCTTTTGTCACCCCACCCCCACCCCCATTAGAGCCCAAACAAGTATAATTTATTTTTAAGAATTTAACCTCGGGTAATTAAATTGTCCTTGTGTATACACACAGAGGCAATGATGCATGTGCACTTCTGAAAAGAGGTGTCTGTGGCCTTTGACTGGCTGATGTTCACAGGATGGTCTCTCTCCTCATCTTCCTTAGCTCTTCTGATGAGACCTTGACCCTGTTACAGAGGAAATGCTAACTGAGGCCCTAGCCTAGTCTGTTCAGCACTCTGCTTCTGCCTAAAGGCATGTTCCCTTTGGTAAACTTAGAATAGAACCTTCAGGCTGCTTGTGGAAAGAGGGATGAGTCAGCTCCATGGAGAGCTTAGAATTTTCTGCTTCTTTATTGGCGGCTGTGGCAGCTTTCTGGACTCCACTGAGAGCACCTGCTTTGACAGTTACCTGGCAAATTACCTGAGACTTGGGCTCTGATGGAGGGGCTGGCCAACACCAGTCCTATCTTGCTTCCCTATGTGGATTTATTCTAAGTCTCTGGGTACATAGGGCCTCATCCTCCCAAACTGCTGGGATTACAGTCATGTACCACTGTGCCCAGCTGGTAGAATTTCTTAAGGGAAAAGATGCCAGGATTGCCCCAGGTTGATTAGGTGGAAAGGATTTGGTTGATGGTAGGGAATGGCAGGAGGAGGGCAACACAAATGATTGTATGGTCGACTCCTTCCACAGATATCAGTTATCTACTACATATGCATCATATATATTTCCAACCCACTCAAAAAATCAAAATCTGTCTCATTTTTCCACAGCTGTGTGCAGGCGCTTTGCACACACTTTGTTTTGATTTTGGATGGATTTGCAGTTGTGAGGTTTTTTTTCTGTCTTTGTATCACAGTCAGGTGGTTACAGAGCAAAAAGTAAACTTCTTAATATATAAAGGCAACTCTAAAATATAAGGTTATTCATGACAGGATTGGTTTTCTAAGCAAAAAGTTTGGAGAAACCTAAATGCTCATTAATAATAGACTGGTTAAATAAATCATGGGGCTAGGGTTCAATTCCCAGCACCTAAATAAATAAGTTCATGATATATCCGTATAGTGGAATAACGTGAAGATGTAAAAAGAAAATAGATTCATTGTCTGTTCTAATACCAAAAGATCGCATAGAGGTAAAAAAAGCAAGGCCAAGAGCCTGTGAATAATATGCTGTTGGTGCTGGGGGTGCATACTTGTATTTTCATGTATCCTGGAGGATACATGAAAACTTTTTTTAAAAAACGGCTAGTATTGGCTTATTGGTGGGAGAAATAATGACACAGATGGGATTTATATGTATTTATTTATAATCAAATGTATATTTTGCATCTGTACTTACGTTGTATGGATAAATTGATGGCTTTATTATGCCCTAGTTGATCTGTTTTATAAACTTCTGACCACTGCTTATTTGTACTTCAACATCCCAGAATCTTGGGCTCTGAAGTGGCCCAAGCGAGGCTGTGACCAGCCCAGGAATGTGAGTCCTCTTCTTCCCATAATGCCTCGCTCGGCAACAGATTGTAAATATTTGATTCTGTTCTGAAGCTCATGGGCTTTTCCCCTTCCTCACCCTGAAATATAAACTGAGCTGACAGCATCTAAAGTTTAACTGTAGGGACAGGGAAGGCAGGGAGCCTGTGTCTCCAGAGCGCAGTGAACTGCCCTATTTCTGGCAGGGAACTCTGGTACGAGGGGCTGGGGACTAGCATGGCTGCTGCTCCTACCCTAGCCTCTCTGCTGACTCTTGTTCATATGTTGGCATCCTGTGCACCATATTGACTGTGTGTTTGTGTTTGTTTCCAACTTCTCCTGAGTGGTAGCAAAATCCCTTTGAGCCAAACTGGTCCCACCCTGGTAGTTTTGGAATGTTCCAATGTTAAGACTTGCTCTCCACACTGGGCACATTCTTAGCATCAGGAACAGTTCCCCCAGGGCTCATAGGAAACAAACAAATGAAATCCATGGAATTCTTTTCTCCCTCTTGAGTAGAGAAAGGGGCAGAGAGGATCTTTGGAGAGACTTAAAACAAAGGACATGTAGGACTGAGCCTTGTCTAAAACTGTTCTGAAAGATGAAATTCAAAGGTGCTCAGGATCTATTCTCGGCTCTGCCACAAACGCACCTCTGTTGTATCCCAGTTGGTGCTTTACTATTTGGTTCTTGATTCGTAGTCAATAAATAGGTGGAGGTCACATTCATTATCCACCCCCCCCCCCCTTAGCATCTAATACTTAATTTAATGAAATGGGAGAGCTGCGTTTTTAAATGGCAGCTAAATGAGAGCCAGGAAACCCTTCCCTCTGCTCTGCCCTGAGTACTACAGTGAGCACTGATGTACCTGTGTGGCCAGAGACTTGTTCTCTCTTCTGCTTTTTCTGCCTTTTCCAAACAGCTATATGCAGTGAAAAGCACATGGGTCACAACTACCCTTGAATGTTCTGTGGGACACCGGCATGCAACCTTTGCACCCCTCCAGTCTTGGGAAGGGTCAGTCTTTCTGTGGTGGAGCTCAGATGAAATAGTTAGCTAGCATTTAAGGGCCACATTGAAAGATGAGTATGTATGGCATCCTTAAGCACTCAAGTCAGTCATCAGGGATGGCAAGGCATAAGTGCTTAGGGGAAGCATGTGGACGGGGAGTCCCCAAGTCTCAGCCAACTCCAGAGTGTGTGTTCCTTCAGAGCAAGGGCCTCTGCTCTCTAAGATCCTCAGGCTCTCTCTTCTGTTCTCTCTGAGTGTGTATCCTAGACTCCCCTATGAGGCTACACAGAACATCTTTTCTTGATGTGGCAGTTTGGATACCCTTCTTCTGGTTTTATTATGACACTCTTGGGGGTCTCCTGAGAGGAAGAGGTACTTGAAGCAAGCAGGATGCTGTCTAAACATGTCTTCCCTACTCAAAATTCAGGTGAGGCCCTGGGAGAAGGTTGGGGCAGACCCATAAGCTTTCTCAGATGGTTTCTAGCCTGCTCACTGTAGTACTCAGGGTAGAGCAGAGGGAAGGGTTTCCTGGCTCTCATTTAGCTGCCATTTAAAAACCAGTGAGCCCTAACTCAGGTTCAGTGGCTTTTTTTTTTTTTTTTAAAGTTTCTGATAGAATCAAATTGTTTATGGCAAAACTAGAAAGAACTTTCACAGTATTGAGCAATATTGGTTGCCCTTCTCAGAGAGTTATTTAACCTGGCACTGAGAATTTTAGTCAAGGTAAATATTCTAGATATGGACATCTGATTTCTTGTTCTAGATTGATCTCTAATTGATTGATTTTTCAGAACCCAAAAAGGGACTCAGACCACACAGACGTTTGGGGCCCTATAAAACTATAGTTCTGGCCCCTACAACTAATTTTCTCATCTGTTAAGTGTGGTTGCTCAAGAATTAGCTATCTCTAAGGACCATTTTAGACTTCTAGGCTGCTCTTCTAGTTGTGTGTGTGTGTGTGTGTTTTGTTTTGTTTTTTTGTTGTTGTTGTTGTTTGTTTGTTTGTTTTTTTAGTTAATATCTAAGATCCACAGTGTAAAATCCACTAATAAATAGAAAAAAAATAGGGGAATATTATTTCCCAGTCACTTTTTACATGGGATTCAGATAGTGGTGAAGAGCACTTTAAATTAGCAGAATGCCTGTAATACTCTTAAATTCTACCACCTAGATGTTCAGGGAAATGTTTTTCTTTGCATTTCCCACAATGTATTTATTGCTTTTTGTGATGAAGGGGGCGAAATACAAAAGTTAGCCACCATCTATCTGTCATTGCCTTCCCTAGCGAAATCTTCATCGCCTGCTATTTCAGGCAATAAAGGATAAACTATGTTTGTCTGTTGAATAAATGAAAGAAACCCAGTTTTTGAAGGGCTTACCATATGGTTACCGCATCTTCTGTAGCAGATGCCAAAATACAAAAGTGAAAAAGAAAAAACCTTGAGAATCTCAAGTCCAGCAAAGATGATGGGCAAGTCTTAACAAGATACTGTACTTACAGTTATCATGAAATCAGAAGAGGATGTGCTAGGCTCCGTCACCTTGTCTTGGGGTCTTTGGAATAAAATTCTTGTGTGATTCTAAGTTGTATCAAGTACTTGTACATGATATAACTGTGGTTAATGTTGACAACTGCTGCTTTTCCTGCTTGCTTTCTTTTGGCACTGGGGATTGAACTAGAGTGCTCTACCACTCTACCTCTGAGCTACATCTCCCATCTCCCCACCACTTTTTTTGTTTTTAGGTATAGGAGATTGAACCCAGGGCTTTGCATATGCTGGGCAAATGCTCTATCGACTGAGCTACATGCCCAGCCGTTTTTATTTTTATTTTTATTTTTGAGACAGAGTCTTACTGAATTGTCCATCCTGGCCTTGAACTTCTCGAGATCCTCCTGCTTCAGCATCCCTAGTCAATGGCATTACATGCATGTGCTGCTCTTGTTGATGAATGTCTTTTATAAGGAAAAGCCACTTCTAACTTTGGGGTGAAATTGGCATTCGTTTTTTTGGTACCAGGGATATCATCCCGAGCCGCTAGGATTACAGGCATGTGCCACCGTGCCTGGCCAAGACTGGCATTGTTTTAGACTGGTCAGTTAGTTGAGTCGGATCTCTAAGATCCGAGGGTTGGGAACATAGTTTTCTTCCTGATCCCTTGCCCAACTTTCTTTCCCACTCCTCTCCTCTTTGGCTGCTTGAATGACTAGTCAGTTTTCTCACTTATCTGCTATCAATCCATTCCTTGTAGAATTTCAGAGCTTCAAGAGCTGGACTGGTTTAAATCAATTTCCTTGTCTAGTTTAATTTTCTAGACAAGGAAATTGAAGCATAAGGAAGTAACTCTGCCCAAGGCCACATAACTAGCTGCAACGTCAAGTTAAAGCTATGACCTCGGAGTAATTTGAAATTGCAGAATTTCTGATGCCATGAATTTGGTTGCTGTTTACATAGGTAAATGATTAAAGAGTATTGTTGAGAGTTCTTTGAAGAGATTTCCATTTGTAGCTGAATATCTCTCTAGCCATCTGACAAACAAAGATGGCTTCCACGCAGAAGGTTTGCTTTGCTAGGAAGCTAACCTGTTATCCGCGAGTTTTTCCGTAGCCAGCATCAAAATGAGCAAGAGCTGAAAACTGTTCCTAGAATTCTGCAGCCTGGAGCAGCTTCAGGTGTGATGCTGGCTCAGAGGTAATGAAACAGCAGAGGCTGAACTAGGCTGAATGGCCAATGTGGGTCAGTCTGGTCCCCGTGGTCTAAGCTTACCTTAAGGAATAAGTCATCCACCTTGAGTGGACTTCAAGTGCTGACCCTGTTGTTCAGCCTGGCAGGTGCTAATATGTATATTAAATATTCACCCCTAGGTACTTCATATATCCCTTTTCCAGGTTTTGAACCAGCCCCATCCCTTGAACTTAAAATTCCACCTCTACATCTGGGTTTTGACTTCTCCCTGCAGCCCAGGTCTCTGGAGAAGCTAGGTTTTGCCCTGATTGGTCCTCAGCACTCCTCCAGGCTTGAAGTAAAGTTGGTCCTCTCATAGCTCAGCTGGAAAGCCAGTGCCCTGAACACTTAACTTTTCCCTTTTCCTTGCTAATGAAGCCCTTGGCTCCTCCCATAACTTCCCAGAGTGATTTTACCATATTTCTGGTGTGTTTGATTTCCATATCCCTGCCCAGCCCTGTAACATACTGTGCCAAAGAAACTCAGGCTATCTAGACTACACCTGCCACTAGTTTTGCCCCCTATTTTTCCTCCACATAGGCCTGGAACAAAATTTGTGGGTGTGATGATGTAATTATACAAAGCACCCCACACAGAGTGGGCACTGTGAATGTGAGCTCCTTTGCCTTTTCCTGAGGAAACCTGGGCTGAATCCACCGTCCTAGCTCTGAAGATCTTCTCATCATAGGGTCATTTTTTCCCCATCTGTTTAGCATAATGTCTTATATGCATTTCATCAGCACAGATCTTCTCACTCTTGCCAAGCAGAACATCCCCAAATTAACCATGAGTTTTGGAGAGAGCCTTCTTTTACCCCTCCTGCCAGCCAGACTTTGAAACATGGTCTCTATAGCTTACTGTCTCAAATTCTGCTCTCAGTAGATAACACCAGAAATATGCCTCCTGCTCCTTTTCGTGACCAGCCCTCATGGCTCCCTGTGGTATTTAACAAAGGCATTTCCTCACTATATTGCCTTCTCAAAGGTGTTGACATTTCCCAGTAAGGCAAAAAGTGACCACCACAAAGACCCGTGTATATCTAAGCACATCCCAGATTTCATCTCTGCCCCAACAGCTGGCTAAGGTTACCCCCACCCAAGAGATCATAACTGAGAGCAGTTAGAATGGTTTCTATTGTTCAAATCTCCCCTCCCAGAGCCTAGCCCCAGGAGTCCCTTCACCTGCATTTTCCATTAATGCTGTGGATTCTTTTTCCCCAAATAAACAAAGTTTTCCTGCCAAAGAAAATATGCATCACAATTGGATGCAGTTATGTGTCCTGGGACTGCTCTTGAGTCCTGCCTTTCATGTTTCTGGGTTGGCCCTTGGTCTCCTTACTGCCCTGGTCAGAGGTGGAGGTGCCCTGATGCTGCCTGCATCCCCGATTTCCCAAGGCCTCCACTGCTTTCCTGCTCCTGCATGTGGCCATCCAGCCCCCTTGAGGGCATCCTTCATGTTTGTTTGCTCAGGTTCCTGAATACCTCTTTCAGATCATCTTTCACCTCTTGCTTCAAGCTCTGGGGACACACGTGGTTTCTACATAATGCACAGATGTGACTTGGGGGAGGGGAGGCCTGGCCGTAGACTCACATAGTACAGCTGGTGTACTGAACTCTGAAGTGGGGAGGGGTTTTCTCTGGGTAGTTCAGGGGAGAGGGGATGCCAAAAGACCAGCAAGCAGCCTCAGACTCAGACTCTGCAGCTTTCACCACCCACCATGAGACTGAGAGCTTGTGATTTGCATTGTAAGAAAAGCAGCTTGTTTTGTTCTGATCACCATAAGTAGCATTTAGATATCAGATTGTAAATTGGAACCTTAAGCAAAATAAAGGACCAACTGACTTAAACTTCTATGGGGGAAAAGACCTATAGAAGGTCTTCATCCCCCCAAGCATTGATCACCAAGGTCAACAGACTTTCTCTGTGAAGGTCTAGATAGTAAAGCTTAAGCTTTGGGGACCATATGGTTTCTGTCACAGCTGCTTAAGTCCGTCTTTGTAAGCTCTCATAGACAGGATGTAAACAGACGAGTGTGGTGTCTGGCCACAGTTTGCCCACCCCTGAGAGTCTAAATTCATAATGCCTACAAACATCCTCATCACTGTTTGCATAAATTGAAGAGCGTTCTGCATGTGGCTAGGCTGTATGCTAAGTACTTGTTGGGAATGATCACATTTATCCCATTCAAAACAATTGTGAGGTTATTCATAGTATTATACCCATTTTACAGATAAGGAACCAGGGTCTTAGAGAAGTTAAATAATGTAAGTAAATCCAGATATAGTGGCACACACTTCTAATCCCAGTTATTCAGGAGACTGAGGCAGGAGGATTGCAAGTTTAAGGCCAGCCTCCGCAAATTAATGAAACTAATAAGTAAAAATTGCTGGGCAGGTAGGTAGCTTAGTGGTAGAGCACTTGCCTGCTATATGTTGTAAGGTTCTTATTCAGTACTCAGCACCACAAATAAAATAATATGTAAATAAAAACAAGACTGGATTTTGAACCAAGACAACTCCAGGCACATGCTCTTTTCTATTGTACCAGCCTGCAGTGTCCACAGCATTAATACCCATGTTTGTTCCCCACTGTCACCACCATACTGGGGATTGAACTCAGGGCCTCACGCATGCTTCTGGATTTTGACATCAGCCAGTTTTTGATATTTAACAACAGCAAAAATGCAGATAATTGCTAACAGCCCTAACAAATTAATTCATAGCAATTTTTGGAAAAAAAAATAGAGTCTATTGGATCTGTGGGTTCATTTTCCCCAAATAAACAAGTTCTTTATCCTGTGCTACCACTAGGCAGTTGTGCTTCTTACCAAGGATCAGTGCTAGGGAATGACTTATGTGAAGGCCCACGGAACTCAAAGGCAGAAAGCATCCCAGCTGGTTTCTAGATTCCCAAACCCAGCAGTCTAAAGTGGTGCAGTAGAGCCAGTTCTGGAGAGCTCCTGCTCCTTAGGGTGGCCTCCCCAGGACCAACCACTTCTTAGCAGGAATGCCCATGCGGCCTGACTTGCCAGCCCATCATCATCCACACAGATTCACGCTGCCACAGGGTGGCATGGTTGGGAGAGGCTAGATAAGTGCACAGTTCAAGTTGTTTTCTGACTAGTGATGGTCATTAGCTTGCAGGCTGACCATCTAATAAATATGTTCATTAAAGATGGCAGAAACCAATTTTGGAATGTCTTTTATTATAAGAAAATATTCTTGAGAAAACTTATAGTAAAATCATTTAAAATATCCTGGATCCCATCACCTCCAGCCATGTTTCCCAAAGCTTTTGTTTAGGCTCATCAGGATGGTAATAGATGTGGGGAAGGGGGATGAAAGCAGAAGTCTGCAGTCAAACATTGGGAAACACAAAGCCAAACAAACTTAAAACTAATATATCCCCAAGGATATAGTAGTTTTCCCAAAATGTATTTGGGTTGTATATTAATGTGGAGGTTCCTATAGAATGGATTGCAAGGAACACCCTTTGAGAAATCTGAGCCCAGAGGCATTTCAAGAGTTCACATTTTGGTGAGTTACTTAATGGTCTAAGGTTTTCTAAATGGCTAGCCACAGGTTGTGGATGTAGCTCAGCTGATAGAGTGCTTGCCTCGCATGCACAAGGCCCTGGGTTCAATCCTCAGCACCAAAAAAAAAAAAAAAAAAAGGAAAAAGAAAGAAAAGAATTGGGTGGCCACATCAACAGTAGGTACCATGGTGGTTATTAAATCTATAATTTTTTAAGCAGGGGTCTTGTGTTTTGTGCATTTAGACTTACTTTGAAATATTTCATGTTTACAGAAAAGTAAGAATAGTATGAAGAACTCTTCTATCCAATTTCCTATTTGTTAACATTTTACTATATATTTGCCTTTTCACAGTCATTGTGTCTATGTGTACATACTGTTGCTCATATTTTTGTATTTTAATTAAACCCAAATCATAAAATTATTATTGTTGTTTTTTTTCCAATTTACTAGGTATTGCACAACTGAGCAGTAGTCCCAGACCTTTTTATTTTAACAGGTCTTACTAACTTGTTAAGGTTGGCCTCAAATTTAAATCCTACTGCCTCAGCCTCCCCAGACACTGGGATTACAAGACCATGCCATCACAGCCAGCTCATAAGACTCTAATGAGCTTTAGATTTATGTCTTCGAGATTCTGATAGAGACTTCTCAGCTCGAAGTTTGTTAATTTCCCCCATTTGTACTTGTTGCATTAAGGTATATCATGCTTTTCAAGTATGTGAAAGGTCATGAAATGTGAGGGAACATTTTGATAATCCTCAGAGTTTGCTGTCCTTAGGAGGAAAGAATTTGTCAAAGTCAGAAAGTCTTCATTTCAGACGCACACTCAATCCTAATCTTTCTGGATTAGTGAGACTGTAATTTGATGTTATGGGGATTGTCTCAGCTACTCAAAGGCAGTCTGCAGTTGTATTAGACCAGGTCCTTTGGGGTTGGCTGTTGGCTGTGGTGGACACCTCAGCCTGAGGCCTATTGAGGGGACACTGCAGAGGTTTGGAGTACTGGAGGACCTCTGTATTTTGTTTCTTGTGGTGGCTTGTCATGCTTTCACAGTACATCATATGGATAGTTTTTGGAATGACATCTAGTTTCAACAGTGGACTTATTGAACATACACTGGGGTTCTGGTGATGTATCTCAGTGGTAGAGTACTTGCCTAGTACATGCCAGGCCCTGGGTTCAATCCTAAAACTTCCATATGTTGGGGGTGTGGTTTGTTTTGTTTCTGTCCATGAAATCCAAGCTCTCTTCCTCCTCCAGCTGTTGTCAGTACCCCACTTTGAGCACAAAGTCAGTCAAGCAAACACTGCCACCTTACAAAGGGCTTTGTTGGTATAAGGGACTCTGGACTTGACTTACATAACCTCTCATGGAGCATTTCCAAAGCCATAAAAGGAAGCTGGAAATGGTCACCTCTCCTTCATAATGTTAACATTGAGCTCATGAACAAGGCTGGGGCTTGTGTCCTCAAAGAAAGCATGAGGAAACAATCACGACAGAGGCGTTCAGGGAGTTGATACAGTCCTCACCATGGCCTTAGGACATGAGTATCACACCTTCTAGCTGGTAGGTTAAGTCACCTTCAGGTTCATATCCCACACCCACAGTGTCACCCTGTGAATGGGGCTCCTCTTCTTCCCCCATTCATGGGCATGGCAGCTTCAAGTGTTTTGTTGTTGTTGTTCTGTTTTTTTAATTTTTTTAAAGTTGTTGATAGACCTTTATTTTATTTATTTATTTTTATGTGGTGCTAAGGCTCAAATCCAGTGCCTCACATATGCTAGGCAAGTGCTCTACCACTGAGCCACATCCCCAGCCCCTGAATATATTCTTTTATATTCTTCAAGTGTTTTATTCAGTACAAATTAGAATGTAGGGACTGGAGGATTTTTTTTTTTTTTTTTTTAGCTTAAAAGTTTTAACTTAAATAAAATTTACCATGAGAAATTTCACAGATACTCAAAAGAGAAAAATATAGCCAACCTGCATATTCTCACCACACAGGTGCAGCAATTTATTCTGATTTTGCCACTTTTTTTTTTTTTACTCTATGTATATATGTATGTATGTATGTCTAAAATATTTAAAAGAAATTCCAGATACCACATCATTTCACCCTTAGCATACTTCAGGATGCCTAAAAAGTAAACACTGATATCTAAAAAGTAAACATTTGATAAACACAGTGCTACCACCCCACCTAGCAAAATCCACCCAGGAACCAAAATTTTGACATGTCATTTTTTCATAGCTCCCACAACTGGATAACCTTACAACACAAAAATCGCCAAGGTCCTGCCTGTGCTGGTTCAACTGATGGCCTCAGAGAGAAGGATCTTGCTCTTGACTTTGAAGAAAATTATCTGGACTAGGGGGTGGGGTGAGCAGCTTGCACTTGTGGGTCCACAGACTGTGATCTCAAGTATTGAGCTGTGCTCTTTGCTTCCTGGGCATTTCATACTATCATCAATGATTGATAATCATAACTTACAGGAATTTTTTTAAACAATATTTTAATTGGAAAAAGCATCTGTCAGCTGTCAGGCTTCCAGTTTCCACTTCTGAGAAGCAGGATGTTGAATGTGAGTAATGACACAACAGGCCTATAAAATGCGGACTAACCCTCGGATGACTCATCCAGTACAATGCAGTATATTTGTCAAGGAGACTGAATCATATATGGGGGAAACCGCTTCTCAGGCAGCCAGCTGGTTCTCAGGTCAGCGAGAGACGGTCCATTTTTATCGGAAGCTTTATAGTAGCAATAATGCTGAGACCCAATACTTGGGCTCTACAATGTAGAGGAAATGGCATCGCCTGGCAGGTATGTGCTTACTGTTTACATGAACTTTAATTTCTCCTTCTTCTCTTTTGCTTAACATTTCTGGTGTGTGCTTTTACCATTTTTATAAAGGAGGAAAATCATTCTAATTGTAAAGAACTGAAGTGTGTGTATATGTGTGTGTGTGTGCGCGCGCATACACGCCTGTCCACATTCAAGGACAGATAGATAACCACTAATCTGTTGATGAACAGAGAGTTTTTATTCACTCATCCTCTTTCTGAAAACAAATGTCTCCTTAGGTATTCAGATAAAATGGTTCTAACCCATCCCTTTTATTAAGTCCTAATCTAAAAGGTGCTATCCTAGGAAACAGCTTGCAAGAGTGATACATCTTTTGGGTGGGTAACTTAGATCTTTAAAAAAAGAAAGAAAGAAAGAATAAGCAGAGGAGGGCTGAAGGAGGCGGTCTAATGTTAACTGTTGTATTATGTTGGGTTTCTTTTGGTATCTTGTCCCCCATCCACCCCAAGATGCGTGGCTTAACTCAAGAAAGCTTTATTCCCCTTATGACTGAATATGGTTATTTTTTGCAGATCGCAATTTACTCAGACTGAATTCATGCATTAACTTTTCCGAGGTGGGAGAAAGGGTAGTGGGGATTTGGTATCAACATTTAATTATAGCTTTCACATGATCTAAAGGATCATTCTGCATAATTGGAAAGCCGTGTCTGCATGTCTGACCTTCTCTATTTCTTCACTCACTAAATTTAAACAATGCCTGACTAGTTAAGGCACATATTTTGCTTATTTGAGTATATTAAACATTCCTATGTGTGTTGACAGTCTATTCAATGTTTTAAAAAGGTACTTTTGAGTCCTACTTGTTAGAGACAGATGCTATAGTTAGTTTATAGCAGTACTATTTATGCTTTCCGGGGTTGTGGGTCCAGCATGGCTGGGTCAGGACCTATAACACCACTGCCCACAAATTTACCTAAGATCTCACACTGGTGGAGCAGCCCAGTCTGTGATGGTAAATCCTGTTATCATCGGAGAGTGTGAAGAAGATCTGGAGTTTCCAAACTAGAAAAATAGGCAGTCTTTGTTCCTTTTCCTCTTTCTTATAAAACCTATAATAATGACTTGTTTTCCTTGAGGTGTATGAATTTTCAACTGTTGGTAAATGCATCCCATTTACTGATTCAGATGCATTCAGAAATTTATGTTTCTGTTTGTTTTGTGGATTAAGTGGTACACTTTTTTTTTTAGAGTGGCCAATTTGTTTTTGGAGAGAAGACCATCTCTAACTCCAAATTTCATTAATTTTGCATTCTATAAATGAAAGCCACCTGTTATGCTGTAACATGGTAATTATGGTAGAGGACAATAATGAGGAAGAACAGTATTTGAAATATGTGGGGGTTTTGCTAAGAATTTTCCTGCCCACATCTGTAGGGCTTATTTTTATATGCGTGTGTATACACATACATATATAGTTCATATTTAATAATAGCATTTGGTGATATTAAAAATACTTCAGATTCAAAGTGAGAGACCTTTTCTATTCCTTCTCATTAACAATTTTTTCTTTTAGGCTGTGGAAGGAAAGCTACTTAAAAAACATTAACTTGAACTGAGTAAAGCTCATGCTTTGCAATGTTATATAGTAAACAGGGTTCTCTTGCAGTTTTGGCAAATGCCACACTAAACTTGGAGTTTACTTCATCAAAAGTTATCTGAAAAATAATGCAAATTAATTTTGTTTTGTTCTTTTGAAGGCAGAAGAGCCTTCTGATTTGTATCCTCTGATTTCACTGATATATTAGGTTTTACCACTTCCCCCCATTGAGGCCTACAGAAAGTTATAGGCAGGGATATAAAAACACTTCTTTTAACACTCTTAACTTAATGGTATTTTCTGTGACAGTGTCTTGTTTTCCTGTGATTTGTGTCATCAACAGTCCTGTTCATATTCTTCCCAAAGCAGCATAGACCTCTCCAGCTCCACATAGGGGGCACCTGGATCACTGAGACTCAGCAGTGGTGACCACTGCTGGCTGTGGCTACTGCCCTTTGGAGGTCCCTTTGCTATTAAGCACTGTGAGCTATCAGTCCAAAGTGATCACATGATTTTTAGATCCTTCTTTCCCTTTTGAGGGGAAAAAGGATGCAGAAGCATGGTTAGTATTGAAGGTCTCATATCATTCAACTCGGAAACAATCAGTAGATACTGAGGGAGCCGGGTGCTGGGTAGTGTTAAATTAATAAGTGCATGAGATCCAGACCCAGCCCCGTCTTCACTTCAGTGCCCACCTTGTTGGGATTTATCATTATGTGTAATAGATCCCTCCCGGGGTTTTCTTTTATTCATAAATTGACTGGAACCTGCGATCCAGAGCCATCAGTTGCCACATGTATAAGAAACTTTGAGCTGTTCCCTTTTTGATTCTTCAGAAAGTAACTCTTCTTGGATAGACATCAAGAAAAAACTGTCTGGCTCAAAAGTCAGTTTGATAGTTCTGATGACCATGTTTTCTGAACCAAGCAGAGTGACATAATTTTGGACAAAAGCTTCTGTGAGACATTTCTTGTATGTGTGTGTGTGGGGGGGGGGTGGCAGGAGAGCATTTCAATCCTCTAAGATTAACTGTGGATTACCTATCAACATTTAAAAATACTCATTTGTATTTCGAGAGACCCTTTTCTAGAGTTTGCAGTGCATTCCTCTACAGACGTAGGATTTGTGGCTGTGCGGCCATGACTGGCTCCCAGGGGAGGGCTCGGCCTGCCCATTGCCTACACTCCACTGCCACCTTCATTCTCCCCCATCGGGAGTTACACGCATTCTGTCTACAGAGTGGGTGGGATTCCTAACACTTGGAGGTAAATCTTGTGTCATTACCTGTAAATAGCAACCTTCTTCTCTAGTTCAGAAAAGCACAGACTTATTGGGACATAACCCCACTCTTAAAAACAAATGGGACACAAGTTGTCAAATGGCTGTGGACTTTTGTTAGCCCTGTGCCTTCTTTCAGGGATATGTTTGCTTCAGAAGCAGGCTGACACTTCAGCCCTCTTGGAAAGAGCTTTTGGCTTGGGATGAGGGAGGTACTTCCTGCTACACATGGCAGGGGGCAGTGAGCTGTGTCATCTTCAGATCATTGAGTATGCAAGGAAGCACAGGAAGATATCATTTCCATCTCAATCTCAACCCAAGAGATGACTTTTCATTTTCAGTATTAACTCATGGGATTATAGAGATTTTTTCAGATTGGAGATGTCCGAGCTGGGTTTGGAGTTTTTTTGTGGTTTGCTGTTAAATACGTGTTCCTCGTCCCCATCCAGGAGAGGAGCTGGGTTGCCTCCTGTCATTGATCCAGCCGCGTGGGGCCAGGGTTTGACTGGACCTCTTGAATTCTATTATATGGAGCACAGACAGCATGTGTCATAGAGGCTGCTTGGGAAGGGTGAAGAGCAAAATTAGTGCCTGTGGGTGGGCATGTGTTCTCATCACATCGCCAAAGAACAGCAGTGTGCAAAACCTGGCAGGAACTTGTTCCAAAGAAATAGAAAACAGCCCCTCCCCCTTTTTTGCTTTGAGTAATATTAAAAAACATCAGTAACCCTCATGTAGAAGAAATGGAACTATTAGAAAACCCTTGTGATTGAATGTATGTGTTTAATAATCTTTAAAATTGAGGTTAGAATAGAAGAAGTAAAAAGGAACTAATCATAAAAAATGTTCTAGAGGATTCTGTCGCTTGTATTATAAACTCAGTATTCTGTATGAATATTATTGTCTGATGCCTAGGGGAATTTGTTAATGCTAACAATTAGGGGGAAATCTATTCTGTTTAACTCTTTTTCTGTTCTTCTTTGAAATGATTTTATAAGAAACACCATTTATTTTTCTCAGTAAAATCAATACCAAAGGGAACATTTGTGTTTTTCATGTATGTGAATTGCCTTGTATCCCAAGGAACAAAGCAAAGGCAACATTTCCATTTATAATTGAAGCATGAGATCCTCCTTTTATAATTCCCTTGAGAAGGTCTTACAAATTTGCTAATCTTTCCTCCGAGTAGAATATTTCTTGAAAGGATAGTGGTGATGTGTCATTTGTACAGTGGGCATTTTTTATTTATTTGGACATATGTTACCTTTATAATTAGGGGGAAGTTGATATTTTATTTAAATAGTGGTAATGTTTAATTCGTAATGTTCCCTCATAAAAACCAACATTTCTGAACTTGAGGTCCTTTAGTATACAAAATTCAAGTGGCCCAGCTGTTTAGGATTCACGCACGTGCATGTGTACTAAAAAAGCACAACACATAAGATTTACATCAGCTATTTCTAAGTGTGCATCTTAGTAGTATTGTTGTTGTGCAACAGATTTGTTTCATCTTGTGAAACTGAAACTCCATACCCATTAGAAAACTCTCTTTTCTCCTCTCTCAACCCCAGGCAACCACCAACCACAATTCCACTTTCTGTTTCCATGACTTTGACTAGTTACATTCGGGTATCTATATGAGTAAAACGAATAGTGTAGTGTTTGTCTTTTTTTTTTCCACAATACTGGGGATTGAACCTAGGACCTAACTTGTGCTAGGTGACCGCTGTACCACTGAGCTCCACCCCCAGTCCCCCAACCTCTGCTTTTTTGTCTTGAGACAGGATCTCAGTTGCCCAGGCTGGCCCCAAACTTAGAATTCTCTTACCTTACCCTTCCAAATAGCTGGGATTGTAGGTGTGTGCTTCATGAACTATCTGTGACTTGCTTTATCTCACTTAGCATAGGGTTCTCAAGGTTCCTTCCATGTTGTTGGGTATGACAGGATTTCCTTCCTTATTAAGGCTGAGTAATGTTTCATTGTATATATATATGCCACATTTTGTTTGGCCATTTATCCCTTGATGGTCATTTGGTTGTTCCCATCTCTTGTCTTATGGAGGATACTGCAGTGAAAATGGGTTCACACTGAGCAGTCTTGAGATAAGAATGTACAGTTGGTTCTCTCTGTGCAGGCACACAGGACGAAGCACTGTCACGTTGTATCCCTTTCTGTTCATCTAGCCTTTTCAGTTCATGCAGAACTTCCATATACAGAGCACTTGACTCATTTAGGACATTGCTGGGTATAGGGTGGTATTTTCATAGTGCCTACAGGGAAGTGACTGTCCTAGAGAACCAGAACAACCTGGGAGGTGGTGTTCCTCTTGATTAACATTAGTTTGGGGACCCTTTTATTCTTTACATTAAATCCCAGCCCACAGCAATGGGCTTATGACAGACTTTCCAGTAGTGTGATTGCATCTGGCCAACAGGCAGGTCAGCATCTGTCAGTAAAGCTCTCTGGTAGAAGTTGCCTGTGGTCACTTGGCTGTCATGCCACGGGCTTTAGCCACCTCTGAAGGCAGGTCTTAAAACTTGGTTGGGTTCCCTACTGCAAGGATTCTATGGTGGTCAAGAAAGCCCAATTTTAGCAGCTTAGCCACCAAGGGTCTCAATTATCTGTGAAGATCATGAGTCTTGAAATAAAATGCCTTCTAGCGCTGCCACAGTCTGGTGGGCTTTGGAAGTTGTAGATAGCTCTGGTGTTTACTAGGGGTTCTTTTTGAATCAGGTACTCAAACTGGAATCCTCTCATAGAAGTTCAAGATGTTAAAACTGTGAGCAGGCTGGGTAACTAGCTGACCTGTACAGTTTCCTTACCCGGTTCTTTTATGGCAGGAAAGTAATTGAAGAGAATGTGTGTACTGAGTGGATAGCTCTGTTTTGTTGTTGGAAGGAAATTGCCCTTGTTGGTCAAATCCTGTCCCTCTGTGTAGTCCACTTAGGAGGATCACCGTGCAGAGGGTTCATGATCCTCCTCTGAGCCTGATGCTTGCCTTCACTGCTCACCAACAGTCAGTGAGTTCTTAAAAGAGAATCTTCCAGTACCTCTGAGTTTGGGATTTATGAACTGTTTTAGTCAGCTTTATCACTGCTGTGATCAAAAGACCTGTTAAGAACAATTTTAGAAAGGAAAAGTTTATTTGGTGCTCACAGTTTCAGAGGTCTCACTCCATAGACTGCTGACTCCATTCCTCAGGGCTTGAGGTAAGGCAGAACAACATAGTGGAAGCCACTAAGGACATCTCACCAGGAAGGGGGGAGAGAGAGAGAGAGAGAGAGAGAGAGAGAGAGAGAGAGAGAGAGAGAGAGAGCACACGAGCATGGGATGAACACACACAAGCTCTGCTCAACAAGAACAAAATATGTAACCCGAAGGCACGCCCCCAGAGAGCCACACCTTCAGCCACACCCTACCTGCCTACATTTACCACCCAGTGAATCCCTATCAGGGAATTAAGGCACTGATTATGTAAAGGCTGTACAACCCAATCTTTGCACTTCTGAACTTCTTACATTGTCTCACACTTGAGTTTTTGAGAACACTTCACATCTAAATCATAACATAAACCATAGCATTAATGTGGGTACCATTGATAAATTTGCATTTAAATAAGCCATTTGAACTTGGGTATGTAAGTGCTTTGTTTTTATTGGTCAGCTTGCTTTGTAGGCCTGAAGATTTCTCAACCGTGGCAGCCATATTCCAGGGACCCCAACCTGAAGGCTAATGCAGCAGTTTAAGAATTCCTCCTTGCTTCACTTTTCTCCCCCAAATATACCCAGATAGGAAAGTTCACAGTTAAAACCTGGCAGAGCAGAGTAGAACTAGCCATTCTCACTGGCAGTGGGGTTTAATATTTTATTAAATTCATTATAACTCAGTTTTCATGATTTCTTGGTTTTCAAAGTACTTTGACAAACCAGTTTTGCCCTGGGGACTTCATAATTGTGTAATGATACTTGCACTGAGAGAATGTATCTGTTAGTATGTCAGGGTTAGAGGTCTTTGTGGTTCAAGTTTTTTTTTTTTTTCTATTTGAAAGATGTTTTCAGTTGCATTTTACTGGTGAAAGTTTTCTGATCTGCTTTTGTGTAATATTTTCGTGGCATATGTTTGCTAAGTTCACTGGCACAGCTAATGAACTGTAAGGGCATTTTTTTTTTCTTTTTTAACACAAAGATGTGAAAAGGGACCTCAAAGGTCGTTTGGCCCCTACTCCTCGGTGTGCATATGAAGCAGCTGAGACTCAGTAATAGAGTCAGGCTGTGGTACCCAGTTGTGAGGAGTAAATGGATGGCAAGGTAGGCCTCCTGACATATCCCAGAGGAACAACTTCTGTTGGTGAGAAGCCACCCAGACAGTTAAGCCTGC
This sequence comes from Marmota flaviventris, assembly GCF_047511675.1. Lineage (NCBI taxonomy): Eukaryota > Metazoa > Chordata > Mammalia > Rodentia > Sciuridae > Marmota > Marmota flaviventris. Next base: position 53,520,444 of record NC_092511.1, on the reverse strand, counting down.
TCTGCCACTCTCTTCAGCCCTTGTCCCTGGTCTGTAGCTGTGCTATTACTAATACCACTTCATTTCTTATAATTCCTTCACAGTCGCTGCCTTGCCAGCAAATCTTTTTTTTTTTTTTTAAAGAGAGAGAGAGAGAGAATTTTTTAATATTTATTTTTTAGTTCTCGGCGGACACAACATCTTTGTTTGTATGTGGTGCTGAGGATCGAACCCAGGCCACACTCATGCCAGGTGAGCCACATCCCCAGCCCCTGCCAGCAAATCTTAAGGTAACAACAAGAGTACTCTTTTTACATCCTTCAGAGCAGCTAGTATGGATACAGGAACTTTTTCACAACAAAGCCATTTAAAAGAAAAATGTAGGCAGAGGTGGCTAAAGAGACTGAATTCTCTATCTGTCCCTAATGTCAGTGACCTTGAACAAATCCTTTTCCCAGGCTGGATTTACATTTTTTCCCTATGAATGAGAGTGGTTTCTCTAATTGACTGATACAAGAAATGTGTATTCCCAGGGCCTGGAGAGGTTGCCGCAGGAGGGATGCAAGTTCAAGGCCAGCCTCAGCAATTTAGCAAGATACTGTCTCAAGATTTAAAAAAAGAAAAGAAAAGGCTGTGGCTGTGGCTCATGATTAAGGGCCGCTTGGTTCAATCCCTTCTGGCCCTCCTCTTTCCCAGTCTTGGCCCAGGGAGTGAAGACCAGCCCCACATTCTTCAAGGGAGAATAGATGTCTGGAGTGTTTTTTTGTTTATTGTGTGTGTTTAGCTTTTTATCTCTAGTGAGGGAGGTGACAAGAAGCCCCAGGGGCAAAAGAAACCAAACAATTAGTAATTCTTGCCACCTGAAAGGACTCCCATGTCCAGTGGATCTGCCGGGAATATAAACAATGAGGCTTGCAAAAATCCTGTCTATTGCTAGCACGATGTGCTGACTTTCCTTCCTTCCTGTGGGGTAAATGATCATCTCCTTTTGTTTAGAAGAGTTCTTATGAAGAACTAGCTTGTAAAAGATTTTGTAGGTTCAGAATTTGGCATTAACAGTTTAGTAATTTCCTGACCTTTTGACTATGGTTTGCTTGGGACTGGTGCAGGGGGTGTTAGGTTAAAATATATATATATATATATGTGCCCTGGGTCACAGGAGAAGGAACCAGACTTTACAGGACTGTTATTGGCATCTTGTAGATTTAAAATTCAAAGTCTCACTAAATACTTGAGCTTGTGGATTTTTAGGTACTGTTTCCTTTGTTTTCTCCAATAATGAGGAAAAACGCAAAACTATTCTGAGAAAGTCATGCACAGAAGTTCAAGGGCTACAATTTAAAGCCCTGAATTGGAGATTATTAACTTTAAACAACTCCCTTTGCCATTTGTGTTATGAAGTACCAATTTTTCTATTACATGTACGCTTTAATGTGGTGAGAGTTAATTTTGTTCAGTGATCCAATATTTCCATTAACTGGCCTTTGGGGGTTAAATGTGGATCGTAAATACCATTTGTGTAAGGGTGTGTAAAACAGAGGGAAAGGCAAAGAAAATTATTGCTTTCTGGGTAAAAAGTAGGAAAAGAAGAAAGGGTTCTCTGGGGGCGGGTTGTGTTGTTTGTTTTCAGTTGTTAGTTCTTTGAAGTTCATTAACTACAAACTCCACTGAACCCCAGGCTCAGTAGAGCAGACAGACAGTAAAAGCAGGGTCATAAACCTAGATTCAGACTTTGTGGCTCACCTCCCAGGGCTCCCTTGTTTCCATTTTTTGCCTTGTAAGCACCTGAAACTCAGCCCCCTTTAGGACAGACTATTTAGTCTGTGAGAAATGGATGCTTTCTTTTTGGGGGGGCTTGAATAAAAATAAGTTCATTTCTTGAAATATTTCCCTCATATTGTCCAGTGTGGTGGCACATGCGTATAACTTCAGTTATTCAGGAGACTGACACGAGGGATTGCAAGTTCAAGTCCAACCTGGGCAACTAGCACTGTATCAAAATTTTTAAAATAAACAAAAAATAAAAAGGTTTGGGGGTATAGCTCAGTGGAAGAGCACCTCTGGGTTTAATCCCTAGTGCATGCATGCACACACAAACAAACATGTATTCCTCGTGTCAAAGTTGTTTGTGTTTTAGTGATTTTTTTTTTTTTATGAAAAACTCAGAACTGACTCCAATAGATGCCTTGAATATTAATGAATTGTTAGGGTAAAATCTTCCAATAATTTCCTAAAATGTTTTAACTGACTTTAAAATATCCATGTTTGCATTTAAAGAAGCTGTGTATAATGCTATAATAAGTTAGTATTACAATAAAACATATACACATGTCTGTTTTTATCTTGTTACTTCAGTAATTCTAACAGGTAGGACCTCTGGGCCTTTCGGGTAAAGGAAAGTATGGAGGCAGATAGGAGAACATGGCTAGCTGAGTGGCCTTGTCCAGCATATGGAGTTTATTTACCTTGGAGGGAAAAGCCTGAATCTAATTCTCTATCTTGTGTCTGTATAATGCATACCTGGGACAGAGCAGAGAATTATTTGATGGTAGGCTTTTAAAAAGAAATGTTTCTTTTAAAAAAAATATCTTGAACTTTTTTTAATTCCATGGAATTCAAATTTTTTAAAGTTTTTTTTTCTTTTTCCAAATCTTATTACAGTTACTTTCAATTCTGTGGATTTGTTGTTCTTGTTGGTAATTAGTATTAAATTCCTGAAGTCGGTGTTTTCACATTCAGAAATAATTCTACTACCCTCCCATCCTCTACCCCAGCCCTGTACTGGGAATTGAATCAGAGATCCTTACCACTGAGCCACACTCCCAGCCCTTTTTATTTTGAGACAGGGTCTTATTAACTTGCCAGTGATGGCCTACAACTTGTGATCCTCTGTGCCTCAGCCTCCCAGGTCACTGGGATTACAGCTGTGTGCCACAGTGCCGCACTCAAAAATAATTTTAAAATGCATTCTAGGGCCTACTATGAAGGTAATTTACCCACTGAACTATGGAGATTTAACCTCTCCATGGTTGACCAAGACTAGGATTTAGGAAGCATATTATACCCAGGAGTCTCCAGTTTCTGGTCCCTCCAGGTAAAAAATGTTAAGATTTGGGCTGTTGGGTAAAAGCAGAACACTTTCAAATTTCAAGAAACACAGGTGACTTTCTTTGCTGATCGCATGTGAACCACAATCAAGAAACTATCATCCCTGTGCTGCTCCATCTCTCAACTTGACCTGAGCCCAGCTGGGCTGTCTTCCTGCTGGGCACATCATTCACCTCAAAAGATAACCTGCTCCAGGAAAAGCCACATGGGAGAGTGGCCAAAGAGCCATTTTTTTTTTTTAACCTGCCTTAGACACTACTTCTAAAATTGCCTCTTCAGGTGGTGAAGCTAACATTTAAACGCTTCATTGCCTGTTTTTTAGTGTCCCAGGTTTTAATTTGAGATTATGCGTGGCAGTGGCAGCACAGCCCCGATGCCTTTATCTCCCTTATGCCCCAAGTATAGGTGATCGATCACTCGTTGTGGATATGGGATTTCTAGTATTCTTGGGGTCTGATTTTAAATGTGGAATTCAAATGTGGACAAGAAAGATTATGTTGTCTTAAAAAATCACAGCTCTGTCCTTAAGACACTTTTGATATGTTAAAGTAAAATCAAGATTTTTTTTTTTTTATTAACATAGCAAAGAAGGAAGGAAGGAAAAGAAATGTGGTAGAATCCAGTTGAATCACTCTTCCTGTGTAGGATTTGTGCTTGTCCCAGACTGTAGGAGATACACACTTAGAAGTTAATTTAACAATTTAACAATTGCAAATTAAACAATTAATTTAACAATTGCATTTTGGACAGTGCAGTGGAGTGAGTCTAATATAACTTACAAACCTTGTTGAGAAGTAAGCCAGAGAGCAGCATTTTATGAGGGGCTTTCCGGCCTGCCTACCCACTGCCAGGCCGTGGGCATCTCACCTCCATTCACAGTCCCTGTGGCTTGGCCCCCAGTGCTGGGGCTCTGTGTTGGAGGCTGCTGTAGACCACTGTAGACCGGCAGAAATTTAAAGCCTCTGGGCCACAGCAGGTTTTCCCCAGCTCTCTAGAAGTGTCAGTCAGCTCGGGGATATCAGAGGGTCTCTAATTGTCTGCTGGTATTTCTCTAACAATTTCCTCCAAGGCTCCCATGTTTAACTTCCAGCTCTGATCTTTGTTCCTCTGTGTCTTTCTTCATTTCCTTTTATTGGCCATTATGGGTCACAGGACACAACAGAAAAGAGAGACCAGACTGGTGACCAGCACACTGCCTGGTACCTTCGCCTTGGGACCGCCCAGCAGAGTCTCCATTCCACTCCTAAAGATGTCTGGGAGTGGGCGCTGTGGCTGTGCAGAGGGTGATCCAGAACATTCAGTGCACCTGCTGCACTGGCTCCTGGGGTCTGAAGGTGTAGGGAGCATTCAGAGGTTGAAAAATAGGAATGTTTACAGCAAATTGTAATTTTTTTTAATATATATATATTTTTAGTTGTTGATGGACCTTTATTTTATTTATTTGTATGTGGTGCCTCACGCATGCCAGGCAAGCACGTTACCTACTGAGCCAAACACCAGCCCTATCAGCAAATTATAAAATTTAAAGGAAAATTACAGCTGTAATTATAAAATTTAAAGGAAAATTTTATGGAGGCACATAACCTGCTAAATCAGAGCTATATGTTAAACAAAATATTGGCATATAGTTTGGTGTTAGAATCACTTGTTTCTAAATACAGGTGTCCCCAGCCATGGCAGATTTTTTTAAAAAAGGAGTATTTTTATGAAAATTTCAATAGAAAAATAAAGATTCAAGAGGCCCATGCTAATAAATTTTGACTTGCTAGGAATAATTCTAAAGAATAATCTACAAATTACTAAATTTTATAATCATTCATATTTCCAGTATTATTTGTACTCCCAGTATATGGCCCTCTAATGTGCATCAGAGAACCGTGTGTGGGTGAGGAGATTTACATGCTTTGGTATAGCTAGGTAGCATCAACAGCATAGATGCTGGGTTTATCTGAGGCATGTGAGGATGAGGATGGAATGCCCCTTACCTCCCCCTCCAAGGATAGGACTTGGACACAAAGGGCACTGGTGACCTTGTAGAATGGCAGAACTTCTGGCGTGTGGCATAAGACTACAGTGGGATTTCTAAAATGTTTTCAATGGCTTCACTCAGATTCTGAGCCCAATACAGAGTGAAGGAAGAAAATCTATTAACATCCCCAAAGGGGTCTGTGATTGTCACAATATAAGCAGGTTCTTGGATAAAATTCAGGTCCCCAGTCATTAGAAAGCAAAGACCACACAGATACACACACACACCCCTTTTAAGAATCATGTCATTCTCAAGTTCTGTTTCTGAAAACTTACTCCATGGTGTGAATAAACTTTATGTATACAACCAGAGATATGAAAAATTGTGCTATATGTGTAATATGACGTATTCTGCTGTCATGTAACAAATTAGAATTAACAATAAATAAATAGTTTAAAAATATTTATATGGATTGTGAAGATAAAAGCCACCAAAGCCGTGTTGTAACAGGGTTCCCCTGCACAGGCAAGATTTCCTACAGCAGCTCAGGAAAGCAGAGACGCAGTGGAGTGGACTGATGAGCCTGCTTTCTTCTCCTCAGGTCTGTCACTGGCAAAGTGCTCCGGCACTGTGAGTTCAGACTACCTGCTCAGGTACATAGATTTTCTTACTAGCAGTTATTAGGGTAGGGCCGTTTCAAAGATGGCTCTCCAGGTGTATTTTGTGGTTAGTATCACTGACCTTAACTATCTGTGGGGAAGCCTTTTTCTTACTTAGCCCACTTTTCAGCTTTCCTAACTGATTTCATGCATACTGACCCCCTTTATGTTTAATGTTCAGAAAGTTTCTTCTCTGCTTCACGGTGCCTGCTCATCAGGATTTGAGAGGAAGGCTAACTTCTTTGCCAGACTTGCCTGCTGCCAGAAATGGCACTTTGCAAATAAGTCTTCTACCATTTGAATCAGTGATCTTTCCTAACCCTTTCCTGTAATGGCCTAACCGAACCATATAAACAGTACATATTTTGGTAATTAATATAAAGGCCTTATTTCCTGTGGCATTAAGCATGCAGGACATGTGTTCTGCCTTTAGTGGTTTGTACAGAGCAGAAAATGTTACTGCCATTCACAAAACCACATGACTTTCCTTGTCTATCAAGTCCAGAATATGTAAATTTCTAAAACCAGAGAAATTGACTTTTTTAAAATTCTTAACTGACATGTAAAATGAATACCCACAAAAGCACCACCCAGTTTAACAGATCTTAACCTGTACCTCTGACTTCTTAACACATTTGCTTATGCTGAAATAGTTTGTTGAGTCATTTTATAGAGATCACCAGATATATATACATGCATTTCGTATCTATATACATTTTACAAACATATAATTCTATCTATATATGTATGTAATTTGATGTGATCTAAGAGCCTTCATAAATTTATAAGCACAAGGAGGACTGGGGCGTGGGGATGTGATTAAAATAAAGCTTGTGTGCCTGACTCCCTGGAGAAAGCTGGTTATATTTGGCTCAGCTGGCGTCTGGGAGTTGGGCTGGAGAGGCTGGGATCTCTGGCTAATCCCTCTCAAGGTCTGGTGAAGTGGAGAAGAATGGAAAAGAGGCCAGAGGAAGTGAGTCTAATGTTTAGCATAATGGAGAGATAAAGGAGCCGTGTAATCAGATAAGGGCTGGTGATAAGGTGGGGGCCAGGAAGAATTTATGGGGCATATAAAAGTTCCAGTCTCCATTCCTGAAAGAAAAAAAAAAAATACTAAGGGAGGGGCAGGAGCAGAGGGCCAGCTCACAGATGGTCGAGGAAGTCTGCTCCTCCACAGGTGTGCCTGCCTACAGTGTGCCATCAAACCTGGTCTTTATGACAATGTCTTCTGCGAGAGGCCGGGTTCAGAGATTCTCCTGCTGTCTGACCCAGCATCCTCAGCCCTTCCACTCTGACAACTGAGAAGGCTGGGCGGTCTGTAAACCCACTCAGTGGCCAGGGGACAGGGGTTTAAAGGGCCTGTTTCTGCAATCAAAGCCAGCCTTTCAGCAGAAGTAATGATGGCTGCAACTTATCAAACTTCTCTGGCTCTGGCACTTGACCTTTATCACTGCTTTTAACCAGCAGGGTGGATCCTGTCTTCATTTTGCAAAGGAAGAAAACTGAAGCTCAAATAGCAATTTCTTCAGCTACTGAGGAGGCAAGGCACAGCTGACCTGTCTGCTTCCTTTGTTTATTTCTGTAACTTGTCCTTCAAATTTGGAGAAAACTTACAACATAAATGCTGAGATATTTTAGAACTTCTCCTTGGGGCTGCTAGTTTGGAAATTGTTCTTTCTTTGCTTTCCTCTCCTGATACAGGCTGTTACTTGCCTCTTTTTCATATTGAGTGACCATACCACACACACACACACACAAAAAAAAACCCTGCATGTTGGAAACATAAAGCTTTTCCTTAAATGGAAAAATCTCTAGTTCAGTCAATTTATTCATAAACCAGCCAAAGAATATGCTGTTGTTTGAGTGGTAGTCAAACACCATTGGTGATGACACTGGTTGTTTGGGGGCTGTTCTGGTCGGGTTCAGACCCCAGCTCTGCACAGCTGGTGTTGGGGCCTGCCTCTGGAGCCTCCCCATGTCCCCACCAGGCCACCGTGCAGCAGTTGCCAGTTTCAGCAACACATTGTGGTGGTTATTTTTGACAATGGTAGCATGTTTTGAAAATGTTTCTAAGGCATCCCGGCAGCCTTCTCCTTGCACAAATTTAAAAAACCAATCTGTCCTTGCCCTTCCGGCCCATCCTCCCCAAACAAACCCCTGCATCTGTTTTAAACAGATGTTGTTTAATTCTTTCCAGAAAGAGGGGGAGGGAAGGTGGGAAGGGAGTTTTCCTCTCTTCTACCTTTTGGTAGTAGAGTTCATTGTCCTTGCTCTCTGGGGTGGGGAGTGAGGTGCCCGAGTAACGTCAGTCAGTGCTCCATGGATGGGAAGCCATTGGCCAGCGGCCATGCAGCTGGACCACGCAGACAGCCCTCTCAGCTCTCAGTGCAACACCTCACCCGTGGCCTGGTTTTAAATAACCAGATGCCAGAGTTGTTGCCAGTGGAGACCAAAGGGGCTTCTTCCCGCCCGCCCCAAACTCCCTACCTCACCCCACACAGAAGTCTATGCTCTGGGGAAGGCCCTGCTGGGAGGAATCGAGGCAAGAAGCTGCCACAGAGCAAAAGCAGAGGCACAGGTAGCCTTTGTGGTCTGGAAGCAGAGGGTGGGGTATTTATAAAAATCTCTAATAAATGTGTTATTTTGGGAAATAAGTTTGTGGGACTAACAAGTAATGCAAGCCTCTCTTTTTCAAGTTTGCTTCATCCCCTCAAAGGGAGAACAGCCCCCAACTACAGCACGTACAAAGTCAAACCATATTTTAACAGGAGGTGTATAGAGTTTCAGTTCTTTCAGCTCACGTTGGCCATTTCCTGGGAAGATGAACAGATAGTACACTCATCAAAGATTTGAGACAGCTGTGTTGTACACTGGAGGATTTTTAAATCCTAGGTACCCTTAGTTTTTCTGGAATTAAGGGGGTGAAGGGGAAAAAATGAATGTTCTCCAAAGTTGTTCATATGCAACTAATCTGAACACATTATCAAATATTCTTATCTCTAGGATCTCGAAGTAGTGCATGCACAACCTGTGATTTTTGCATGTATTTCTACATGTGCAATTTGTCCATTTACTTGTTAACTAAAGTATTGTGGTTCATAAGCAAATGAGTACTGAATACTTTCTTTTTCTTTTTTTTAAACAAGGATTCTGTTAACTACAAATACATTTTTTTCTTTCTTCCTTTTTTTTTTTTTCCCCCCTTCAATACCAGGGATTGAACCCAGGAGTGCTTAACCACTGAGCCATATCCCCGGTCCTTTTTTATATTTTATTTAGAGACAGGGTCTCACTGAGTTACTTAGGGCCTCAGCCTCCAGAGCTGCTGGGATTACAGGAGTGCACCACTGTGCCCGGCTTACAAAATGCATTCCTTAAAACCTGTTTTATTGTGTATGTCACCTATTCATTTCATAGTCTATTAACATATCTCATTCTAAGCTCCAGGGATATTACAGTGAACAAAAGGGCAAAGTCCTTGCTCTTAAGAAGTTCACATCCTAGTAGCCAGACAGATACAGGCCAGGCAGGGTGAGAAGATGTAAGATGTTTTATGTAGGACGGACAGGGAAGTCTTCTCTAATGAAACAATTTCCAGCAGAGAACTGAATCATGTAAGGGAATGAGTCTAGTTGTGTAGGGGAGAAGGGTGGGGAATGTTGGTTTGGTTTGGTTTGGTTTTTTGTAGTACTGGGAATTGAATCCAGGGCTGCTCTACCACTGAGCTAATCCCCAGCCCTTTTTATTTTTTATTTTGAGACAGAGTCAAACTAAACTGTCCAAGCTGGCCTTGTACTTGTGATCCTCTTGCCTAGCCTCCCAAGTCTCTGTGAGATGACAGGTGTGCACCACTGTGGCCGGCAGGAAACAGGTTTTAAGAAGCAGGGATAAATAGCCAGTGCAGTGTCCCTGAGGCATGAGTGTGGCCAGTGGGACTGAAGTGGAATAAGCAATGGCCGCATTTTGGCTTTTCTCAAAATGATCTAGGAAGCTGCTGGAGGATTTGAATAGAGTCACAGTCTAATCTATTTTCTGGGAAATCAGGCACACGTGGAAGTAAAGATTCCAATTAGGAAGCAGTTGTGATAATCTCAGTGCAAAGTGATGGCAGGTATGTTGGGCAGTGTCAGTGGAGGTGGTAAAAAGTGTCTTTGGTATAATTGGAAGGGAGAATCAAAAGAGTGGGAGCATACTAGAATGAAGAGTTTGATCTGATACATATTGATTGTGATGCCTGTGAAACACCCAAGCAGAGAACTCAGAACTCACTAAGAGCTTCCTCCAGAAGAGGCCTGGATGGAAATGCAAATGAGGACACTGTTAGCATAGAGTAGGTAACTGGAGAAGTTGGCCCCTACGTGGATGGGGATGGTTTAGGCACCAGGGATGGTTTAGGCACCGTGAAGGAGGAGAGGCAGAGAGTACCAGTACCTGGTAGGCATGATGGTGGGTGCAAGGGCAGGGTCTCTACTGACTGTATCTGGCTTCTCAGTGAAACAGGCAAGCTCATCCATCATCTGAGAGCAAGGGAAAGGAGGCCAGTTAAAAGTCATCTTGGAGACAGAGTGGACAGCTGTAGCAGGATGCCAGTTAACAGATGATCACGACTTTAAAACAAGGCTTGTTTTAAAGCACAGTAGAGGGAGTGTTCCCCACACCATGTGCGGCAGCGTGGGTTGGAGCATGGAGTAGGTAGGTGGTAGGACTTAACCAGGTCAGGTTGTGTCAGGCAATCACGATGAGGAGAGAGAAAGCACAGGTGTTAAGGTTGTGTGCTGAGGAGTGTCACGGTAGATATCGGAGCTGAAGTTGGGTAGAGAATCAAAGTGAGAACATGAGGAATGCTGAGCAGGAGAAGGGCCTCAAAAGTGGCGGTAAGAACAGGCTTCGATGCCAGGTGATCACTGGAGTCTGGAGGGAGCTACAGAGTAAGGGGGTGATGGCCGGAAAGTGGGCTGCTTAAAATTGAGGCAGGGAAGTGGTGTAGACACTGGCGATAAAGTCAAGGGTTGACCTGAGTGTGGAGCACTGGTTGGGTACAGGATGGAGTCATTGGAGGGAAAGAATCCCAGAAGCTAAGAGGCCAAGGAATTGGAAGGATGCTCATAATCAGTGATAAGACAACCAAGAATCATGGCAGGATAGTGGTAGGGAAGAGGAAGGACAGTGAGCCTGGTTGCCAGCCTTTTCAGGGATGAGAGGTTAAGGGGTGACCCATAATTGTGGGTGGAAGAAGAGCATGGTCAGGTGTATGAGCTGCAGATGAACCCAGAGGAGGGCGAGGAGCCTGCAGCTCTGCTGAGTCTCTACCCCATGTGTGGGTTTGGAGGAGCCATGCTGCAGAGAGCAGCCTGGGAGACCGAGCCACAGAGGACCTTTCACTTCATTCAGGTTAATAAAGCAAAAGGAATATTCATGAAATACCTAGAGTACTCAAATTCACAGGGACACAAAGTACAGATGATGGTTGGTGGGGGCTGTCTGTGGAGGGAGGAGAGAATGGGGAGTAAGTGTTTTCACAGATACAAAGTTTTGGTTTGGGATAATGAAAGCGCTCTGGAGATGATGGGTGGTGGTTGAGGGTTGCCCGGGGGTGCAAATGTACTTAATACCACAGAAATGTACACTTAAAATGGTAAATTTTGTACAGTAGGTACAGTTTATACAATTTTTTAAAAACCAAAGGAATGGTCAGAGGAGAAGATGAGGAAGTTAGAGGTTATTGGATTTAAGGCCCATGAACTTGGTGGAGGAGGGCAGCTGGGTCACAAGGGAGGTGGAGCCATGTGGGGTCATGGAAATCCAAGCGACTTGTCTTTGGGTGAGGAGGTGAGCAGGAATGTGCAGCTGAGGGATGTCTCTGTCCTGCTGATGGTGGGACCAGGCTCCTTCTGAGATAGGGGACAGCCTTCCCTGGGGCCCAAGGCACAAGAGGGTTCTCTGTTACTCTGCATCTTTGTTTCCTAGAATCTAGCATAGCATCTGGCATACATAAGCTCTGAATATATGATTGAATAAAAAATGAATTCTATCCAAGGAAAGAAAACATCAAGTGAGAATTTAATGGCCTTGCTGAAAATCCAAATAAATTTCCCCAAAAAGTGATGAAGAATGAAAAGAAACTGGGATTGGTCTCTGAAGGAGAAAAGATTGTTGGCAAATGTGCAAAAGAACTTATTGCAAAATCAAAGTTCTAGAATGGAAAAAAATAAAACCATAAATAAGAGCCTACAATTGTGTAAAGGATATCTTGAATTAAAATATTTCCCCATCTATATAAATGTTTCATGCAGAATTTGTGATTTGGAAGTGGACTATCTTATTCTTGTGCTAAATAAGAAAATAATTAGCTTCATAAAGTGTTAATAAGACTTGCCTTTCATTATAAACTAAGTTTACAGTGAATATCCTCTTAAGTTATTAAGTTTGTCTTTCCAACTTACAAATAGATACCAAAATATAGAGATTGGCTCACTTATTTTTAATATTTATGCCCTGAAACTGGAGAATGAGATGCTTTGAATACTTCTTCAGAGACTCACAAGTAGTTGTTAATCACTTAGGTGTCTTTTTTTAAGGTACTTCTATGTTGAGTTGATGTGTTTTGTGTTTTCGCTAAAAAATCTTGAGATGGGTTGCCTCTCAAGATTATTACCAGGCACAGATTTTCTCTTAAGTCCAGAGAAGTGCTGGCTGGTGGTCATCTTGCATTGTGAAACATGTTCTGCAGCTACCAGACCATTGTCATGCCCCATTCTTCTTGTTGTCGTTTTAGTGACAGCTATATTGTGCGTGTCAAGGCTGTGGTTATGACCAGAGATGACTCCAGCGGGGGATGGTTCCCACAGGAAGGAGGCGGGATCAGTCGCGTCGGGGTCTGTAAGGTCATGCACCCTGAAGGCAATGGACGAAGCGGCTTTCTCATCCATGGTGAACGACAGAAAGACAAACTGGTAATGGCAGACATGCAACTGTGGGTTAAATTAGCAATGACTGATTTCTTTACGTGACATCATAGCGCTCTTCACTTAACTTTTTTTTTTTTTTTTTTAATTTTTTTTCTCTGACTTCAAACTCTTGCAAAAAACTTGAAAAGTTAGAATTCTGGAGCTGCTGTCAAATTTTAAAACATAACCCTCCCTTTGCAGTAAAGGCTCTTGACCACACACCCATGTTGTGTAACTCAGATGATACGGAACCTTGAAGCCAGAGTTTTCAAAATGTAGAGTTTATTCATGGAGCTTACCCTTGCATTTGGAAAGTAGAAATTACTTAAGAATGCAAAGGCACAGAGAAAATGTCTTCTGACATTTGGCTCCTTCTAAACAAGTGTTTATCTAAAAGATACCATAGCTTTTATTTCATAAGTAATGAGTAAAGCTTGTTTGGAAAAGAAGTAACAGAAAAGTAGTGGTATCACACTTCTGTAAATAATTATGCATGCTTATAAATAAATACTTGGGAGAGGGATGATTACTTCCCAAGAATGGATGATTGGTAGTTCTTAACGCGCAGGGTGGTGAAGGAGCTGGGATGACCAGGTCTGTTATGATACAATTTATAACAGGAAGGAAAAATAGAATGTCCAGTCTATTTTCAGTTAATGGCCCTAAACATGGAAGACTACTCCTATCTGTATCTGATCGTGGTGTGTATATTCAGAAACCAACAGATGATTCGGAATGTGCAGGATTGTACAGGATTTCACAGAGAATGCAGACGGCGCAAGAATATGTCGGTCTTACGTTTGAGACCCTTTATAGCGGCATCTGTTGAGTTTCATGTGTTAGATGTACAAATTTAATCTTCTTTTGCAACCACTTCTTAGAGTTTAAAAAAAATCACACAGTAGATAAAACAATTTGTAAATGTTACATATGGATTAACAGAAATGCCATTTTCACACTTGATTCATTTCTGAAAATTGAAAGGGAGGATATAGCTAATTTTAAGAAGTATTTACGTAGGAAGTTCCCTACATAATAGTCAGATGAAGAAAACATTCTTATTTACGAAATTTGGGGAATAAAGGCAGTATAATCACACGACCAACAAAAAGTGATAAAACTGTCATTTATCTAGCATTTACCATCTGCTGAGTACCATGTTAATCTTTTGGCTAGGTTGTACCACTGTATGCTTACAACAGTCATTATGACTGAAGATATTAGGATTTAGAATGATTCTACATTGTTGGTGACCCATTTTGTGAACCACAATCCAGTATTTGATACCCCATCACGATGACCAAGACCAAACCAGAGTCACACCTTCAGCCCATTGATGTAGTTTTTTCCCTTGCACAGATTTTTATTTTTGCAAAACTCTCATCATATTTTGTGATCAGTTATATGTCTCATTTACTTTGCCCAAGCATTCTCATAATAGATTTTCTGAACCAGGTGCAGTGGTGCATGCTTGTAGTGCCAGTGTCTTCAGGAGGCTGGGGCAGGAGGATCAATGACAAGTTCGAAGCAAACCTGGGCATCTTAGTGAGACTTTGACTCAAAATAATTTTTTTTTTTTTTAAAGACTGGGAATTAGCACAGAGGTCGAATTCTTCTGGGTTCAGTTTCCAGTACCAAAAAGGGAAAAAAGAAAAAAAGGAAATTTTGGAGGGACTGAAGGTGTGTAGCTCAGTAGTAGAGCACTTTTTGTCTGAAGAAAAAGAAGGGACAGAAGGAAGGAAATAAATTTTCCACGTTGCTGATATCAGTGTGATGTTCTTTTATTTACTTGGCCATCTCCTTAGTGTTGAAAACTAAAGTTCTTTCCTTTCTGCCTACTCTGAAGAGACACCTACCTGCATTTTCCATATTTATTACTTTTGGGGGATAATTTGGAGAAGTCAATTATGTGTGCAGGGGGCTACTGCTAGCATACGAAAATTTCCTTTTAACACATAGAAAGTCATATATTTTAAATCCTTATCACTTTGATAGAATAGCAGTGGTAGCTTATGGTACATAATGAGCTCAAACAATTTTCTCTTTGTTACAAACAGTTGTGACTGTGAATTATCTATTAATGTATGTCCTTTGCATACTTTTCTATTGGGATCTTATTTTTCTCCTTGATATCTGTGCTCTCTTGTATAATAAAGATCTAATCTTCATTTGACATACTTCAAATATAATTTTATAATCTGTTGCTTTGTTTATTTTAGTCGGTATTTTTTTTCTACAAAATTTTAATAGAAAAAATTTTCACTCACCTTCTTTTTGTTTTTAGTTGTTCTGGGTTAACAAATTATCTGATGTGGCTGGAGCTCTTGCTTAATATGCACAAGGCCCTGGGTTTGATCCCCAGCACCTGGGGTAGGGGTGGGGGAACCTACTTGTGTGAAGGGTTAATGACATTTAGGTATATTTTTTCATGGAATTTCATGGTTTGTCATAGACTGTTTCAACCTAAACGGCCATTTAGATTGTCTAACCCAGCCCCTTAATTTTACAATACATTTATGAACTTGTATCTTGTTTTTAATATTTATTTTTTAGTTTTAGGTGGACACAATATCTTTATTTTATTTTTATGTGGTGCTGAGGATCAAACCCAGTGCCTCACGCATGCTAGGCGAGCAGACTACCACTGAGCCACAACCCCAGCCCCCTGAACTTGTATCTTACCTGTGACTTGTACATTATAGTTACAAGGTTTTATTATTTTTTCAAGGCTCTTAGTATGCACGGCATCATTAAACTCTTGCAACATTCCAAAGGAAGAAGATATTGTAGTAGTGGGGGACTCAGTGCTTCAAGATGTGGTCCCCTTCCTTGGTTGAAGACGTGCATTCAGTGTCTGAACCAACACTTGGAACCATTTCTTTGTCAGAGCCCGATGGGGCAGTTCCAGTCCTCTGTTCCCCCTGGACTTGCGGACCAGCTTCTGTTTGTTGCTGTTGCACGTCGTGCTGTCCTAAATGCAGGTGGCATTCCCTCTGCCACCATGTCTCCCCATCCCTCTTCTTTAGTGTATGACTAACTTCTAGGCTCCAGCTATCCACTGACACACACCTGTGTACTTGGTTGCACTCTCACCTCTCCAGCCCTCCCCATGAGGGGTATGGATTCCTGTTCCCACAGTGCGTACACACATACACACACATACTCACCACACACACACACACACACACACACACACACCCCTTCAGAGACTCAGTGACCCCTCCCTTGGCCTTCTGCACTTCTGCAGAGCAGCGTTTCTGCCCACTGGTGGACAGAGGCCCGCAGGGAGCTCTGCACTAAGAGATGGAATGGTGAGAGAGAGTGGAGGCCATTATTAGGACATGGAGGGTAGATGGATCAGAATTCCCAGTTTGCCCGCCAAGGCATGAAGTGCTCTTTCTGACTGAAACAGTGTTGTGGATGGACACTCCAATGTTGTCCAGTTTTAGGTCTCAGTGTATTGTGAAGGGGTTTTGTGGTTGTTGGTTTTAGTTACATATTGGGGCTTGTGAGTTTAACTGTCATTATTTCTGTGGGAAACAGGTGTGTTCCAGAGGCCCAGTCCCAAATAGTATTTCGGATCATTTTTATAAGCTGAGGACAAGAAAATTTTCCTGAGAAATTTTATGTGAGTTAGGACTTTTTGAGTTGAGTATTACTTTAGATGAATTAGAGGAGTTTACTCCTTAATCCCATGAGAAACCACTTTATAAAGACAAATCACAAAATATAGAGTTGGTTGATCCCTCCAGTGACTGCCCATGTATAAGTTGGTGAATATTCTCACAAAATGTTGTGGGGGAATTTGAGCCAGCAAAGCTCTTTGAAAGACAATTTGGCGGGATTTTATTTTTTTTATTTATACGTACATACATGCGTACTCGGGATTGAACTTTACCACTGAGCTATACCCCTAGCCCTTTTTATTTTTTGAGACATGATCTTGCTAAGTTGCTATGGCTGGCCTTGTACTTGAGATCCTTCTGTCTTAGCCTGTTGGGCATGTGCCAACACACCTGATTGAGATTTTAATTTTAAACCTACATAACTTTTTAACCTAGCACTTCACTAGTATCTGGCTGAGTAGACAAGAGCCGAATTCTCATATCTACTCCTGCTTTTTAATCTGTTCTAATATGTCATTTTGGCTATATGATAACATATGCTAGAAAAGGGAGTCATATTTAAAGAGCCCTGTCAGATAATTATATATATTCTTCTTTGATACTACATCAAAACTCAACCTATTGCAGTTTCTTAAATGTGGAATCTGGAACCATTGATAGGAATTTTTTATTCTCTTATATTAAAATCCTTTGGTTTTACTGGGCATGGTGGCGCATACCTGTAATCCCCATGGCTCAAGTGGCTAAAGCAGGAGGATTGCAAGTTCAAAGCCAGCCTCAGCAACTTGGAGAGACCCTGTCTCAAAATAAAATGTTTAAAAAACTCCTAGGGATGTGAATCAGTGGTTAAGCACCCCAGAGTTCAATCCCTGGTGTATCTTTTGCTCTGGATTTTTCACTCATGTCTGATTTGGTAACATGATGCATTAGTCATCTGGAAAATAATGGTTTACTGAGTTCAGCAGATCTTCCAATTGTTGACACATTTTATCCTACAATATCAAAAAATTACATTTCTTAATATCACCAATGATCTTATTAGAACACTATTTAAGATTGGGAAGCTGTCCAAAATTATGATTTTCACTTAGAAGTTCAAATTTTATTATTGGCAACAAATACCTCGAGTTGTTTTCCTTGAAGTGACAAGCTCACTTTGTTCATTTTCAAGAAAATGTCTGCCAGATTCCCAAGTATGATTAACCACGATTGGTCTGTCATTCTTTGAATAAAAACAGAAGTCCAAGAAATAAGCAGTTAGTTCAACTCTCAACCAAACCAGTCACATAAGTACTTGACTCAGTCATCCATAAGCAGAAGAGAAAAGGCAATTATAAATACTCTTTCCTTTTCCAACTGTGCATATGTGCAAAGCCAGGTTTTCTTCATATTCTTCAACCAAAGCAGCACATTGTAGCAGGTGGAATGCAGAAGCTGATGAAAGAATCCAATTGTGTGTTCTTCCCATTTCATCACATAAAATAAAGTGCATGTGTATGCAAAGGTTAAGATGTAGTGAAATAACTTTTGCTGCTTCGTTAAGGACATTCTTGAGCAAAACTATCATTTCTTACTTAGACCATATGATGATGAAGAAGGAATCTAATGGCTTTGATACAGTTGGGTGGTGCTACCATGCTATCTTGATTCATGCAACTGCCCAGCAATGACACCCACCACAAGCAGAAATGTCAACACAGTGAAAAAGGCAAAAGTGTCTTACGATGATAAAAAGAGTTTTCCCATCTTGGAAAGGGTCTGCAGATGGGGGAGGCTCCAAAGGACCTGCAGACTAAACTCTGAAAACCTTTAATGTATAAGGATGTAGGTTGTGGTGTTTGTCTATAAAAGTGACCAGTTGCAAATTACCTAAATGTTCATGAAAAAATGTAATACATCCACACTGAGGAAATACCACACAGCCATTGGAGAGAACCATTATTACCTTCCTATATCTCTTAAGACGTTGTGTTGTTGGGTTTTTTTGGTGCTGGTGATTGAACCTAGGGCCTTGAACATGCTAATAAGCACATACGCTACTACTGAGCAACAGCCCAGTCCCTAAAGTTTTAAGGAAAATAAAAAGCAAGTTGTGGACAGTTTATAGGTGTGGCTGCATTTAAACACACACACAAACTGCTGTGTATATCTGAAGAAGACAGCAAGGGAACTAGGTGTTACTCACCATAATGACAATGGGGTGACACTAGAAATGGAGAGGCCTGAAGGTGAGGCAGGAGAAAAGCAAGCAGGAGGTTCCTGTGTTCATCTAAATCACTTTTAACTCTTTACAACATCTATTTCCTGTGTCTGTTTTTTTTTAAAACTCCAACAAGAATATCTGTTGTAAAGATGAATGCATCTGAACTTTTTTCGTTTTTGCTGTAAAACTTAGCTACATAAAGATATTAATTTGCTTAAGAGGACATCATAAGATAGTATCTAATTTCTCTATCACCTAATTTAAGTGGACAAACCTTGTTTTACTTAAAATTTTCTAAGAAAATATGCATTGGGAATAATTTTTAAAGTTAGTGTCAACTAGAGACTAATTTTTTCACCCTAAAAATATGGAAAAAGAGTCTGTGTTTTTACAAAAAGTTTATTTTGAGACTTTCAATTGAGACTATTAAATTCTAAAATAGATAACATTTGTTAGTTAAAGCCTTGGTTATTTGGATTTCCCCAATTTGGAATGGGGCTGGGCTGACATTTAATCATTGCACTATTCTTAGGGGGAAATGGCCATAATTAGCAGTTTAATCATAAATAGAATCGGGTGAGTGGACTGTTGTCTTCTTTCAATACATTGTTGTAAAGTTAACTGCTTTGGGCCGCTAATGTGTGCCAACTTGAATATTATTTTTATTTCTTTACCAACTTCAGGAATGTTTATGAGGCAGCATTTAATTTCTTTTTGCTTTGAGGTATTCTTGAATTTCTACTCATTTGAACACATTGCTTATTTAAATTTATACTAATTCGAACAGGCTTGTACTTTTGCCATTCATTTAGTCTAAATTAACAAGATCACATTGTGTTAATTGCAGAGCTTTGCCAGAACAAGATCAAGGCTATTAAAACTCAGCAAAATCATTATGATGTTTATAGTGAAGGAATAGATATTGTGAATAGTTTGGTTTTATCCTGAATAAAGAATGAAGTTTATAGTCACATGATTGCAGTCCTGCTTGTTTTCTATAAAATACAATATTAAAAATACAATACTAGTTTCTTTATAACACCATTCTAGACACAGGGTGTTACTTTATGATACATCTTGAAATATTTATATTTAGGGGGAACAAGATCAATGCAAGTGAGGCTATTAGAATGATGTGAAGTCAGATGCCCAAGGGTGAAGGCAACAAGGATGAGTACAGACTACAGCCTCGTGTGATGTGCCCTGAGGAATGAGTGCGGCCCTGTTAAGTTTCTCATTTATTCAGTGTTTTCAGAGCATGTTCTTGTCTCCTTGATAACTTTGGTGTTATTTCCGCCTTAGAGATAAAAAGATGGAGGGACTTGATCTAGAGAGGAAAAGATCAGTCAAGGTTGTAGCTCAGCAAAAGCCAGTTCTGAAACTAGATGGTTAGAAATGTGGAGATTGTTCTAGTAATCTAGATGTAACGTTAACAGTCCCAGATCAGGATGGCAGCAGCTGAAATGGGGTTGATAGAAAAGATACCGGAGACATGAAATGGACTTGGTGATCAATCGTATCGGGGAAGAGAGAAAGCAGAGCAGCAAAGGCGACCGACCACAGAGATTCGGAGCTGGAGAGAGTGAGCAGAGAAGGGTTGGCATTGCCAGATGTAGGCACTTAGGAGGAAACCAGTGGCAGAAATTTCAGAATGACTGATTTTCAGCTTGTTGGATTTAAGAGTCGTGGGAGCCACCGAATAAGTCAGAGGAGGGAAAGCTGAGAGCCATTAGTACAAAGGCCACAACATGGGGCCGATCAAAGACCTGGGTCTCACTGGTGCTCCACAGTGAGGACGGGGAGAAGAATCTGTGAGATGGAGAGGAACGTGGTAAAAGGACAGCCAGGACAGGAAAGCTCACAAGAGCCAAGGGCCAGGGGCAGCAATGATGAGGTGGTCAGTAAGCAACAAAGTGTCCTCCCTGATAGAAAGGCGCCCGGTGGAGGCACAGGTGGAAGGTCTGGGTTAGCACTGTAATGGTTCCCCTGTTAGACTTCTGTAGCCAGACACCATCGTGGCTGCTCCATGAGTAACCAGCCTGTGTGTTTCCATCCTTCAGGTGGTGCTGGAATGCTATGTAAGAAAGGACTTGGTCTACACCAAAGCCAATCCAACGTTTCATCATTGGAAGGTCGATAATAGGAAGTTTGGACTTACCTTCCAAAGCCCTGCTGACGCTCGAGCCTTTGACAGGGGAGTGAGGAAAGCAATTGAAGACCTCATAGAAGGTATCAAACTTGTCACTGGGCCTTTAGTGGGTCTGTGGAAAGTTTCCAGATTCTTTTTCATTCCAGTGGCCTGCCATCGTATATTTATAGTTTCTTTGCAGGAGGGTTTGGGGGCCAGTTGATGCCAAAACTTTCAGAGCTTCCAAGGAGACTAATTAAAGTGACAATGCAGAGGAAAGGAGATAGATTTCAGAGAAGGGAGTGATCCTGATTGGTTTTTGGACTGTGCTCTGAAGCTGGAAGCAGGCACTCCAGATGTCCATGTGAATGGATTTTTTACTGTTTTTTTTCCTCCTTGTCCTGACTATTAAAAAGACTTTAGTCTGGTCTGTCTTGGCTCAGAAGTAGAGAATGCATTCTGGTGGACCCAGCTTACACCAGGTCTGTCCACTATTCCAAAATCAAAGCCTGGAGTGAACAGTGGCCACTGAAAAGGAAAGGGATCTGTCACTCCCCAGGTCCTTGGTTTGGTGTAGGCCGTTCTTTGTAGATGGTGTATGTAGGCAGGGTTAGGGTTGTAGCTCATTGGTAGAGTGCTTGCCTAGCATGTGTGAGGCACTGGGCTCAATTCTCAGCATCACATATAAAGAAATAAATAAAGGTCCATTGACAACTAAAAATATATTTTTTAAAAAGAGAGAATGATGGACTTCGTTTAAAAAAAAGAAAAAGTAAATGGTGTAGGCATTGTTACATCTGATTCTGGCCTGGAAGAGCCTTGGGCCATCAACTCTCATGATGACCATGGTTACAGTCCCCAGGTGCAGATGGACAAATTTCTGTGTTTCAGATTCAATTATCTAATCAGACAGTTAAAGGTGCTACAGCCAGAGCCCTCTGAAGAAGTATCAAGCAACATGTTAATACCAGATTTAGAACTGGGGGAATTGAATCACAAAAGAATATATATATTGCTTGCTTAAGAAATGGAACTGTTCTGAAGTATTGATTGTGAATGAGGGAGAAAAAATGCAAGTCTTGGAAATCATTTAACATTTAACAGCTAAGACAATTCTAGCTACAACATGAATCAATTAATGAAAACCATGAGTTGGCCAAAAAGAGATTAAAAACCAGGGTTTACAATGTTAAGTGGCAGATATTTTAGATGTTGATATTAAATATAGCTTTTCAATGTTTGTAGAGAATCAACCTCTGTATTATTGATAGAAGTTTGCGTTGTATCCATGGACTTTAATCACTGAAGTTACATACAGGATTTGATTCTCACACTGGAATTTTTTGTGTGTGCACACACTACCTAGCTGTTCTCTCGTAAACTAGAACTTTAAAAACTAAGTCATTCTGTGATGGAATAAGCTGGGGTTTCTGACAGAAGCCTTAATTTTGACCTGCAAAAGCAAAGGAAACTCACCTGCCCATTGCCTGGATATCTTCTAAGAACATGGCTCCCACAGTTGGGATTTAGAGGACAGTATCTGAATTTGGAACTGGAAGTGCAAACATTCAAGCTGTTTAATCAGATCTTCCTCAGTGGTGGATGAAAAGACTTACCAAAGCGAAATCCTGTCTCCACAGTAAGATTGTGGCAGGTCTGACTTGCAGGGAGTCCTAGTTCAGTGCTTTCCTCCCTCCACAACTGGGACCTTGAGGTCCCTACAGAGGCTGGACTTACTGAATGCCCCTCAGAGAAGTAGTCAGGTTCTCCTTTCCCCTCCATAGTGCTTCTTTATGCATCTGTTCTTTAGCAGCCAGTGTAGAAGTTTGAGAGATTAACTGAGAACAGTTCACAAAGTTAATGTAGGGAGCATCGGGCAAGAAGTAGTTAAAGAATAAGTTAAAAGCATTTAATTCAGCTAGGCGCAGTGATGCATACCTATAATCCCAATGACTTGGGAGTCTGAGGTAGAAGGATTGTAAGTTTGAGACCAGCCTCAACTAGATCCTGTCTCAAAATAGAAAATAAAAAGACTGTGGTTATAGCTCAGTGGTAAAGCACCCTTGGGTTCAATCCCCAGTATAACAAAAAAAAAAAAAAAAGAGGCACTAATTCCCCAGTAATTGGTTTCTGTTAGTGATTCATAAACAAAAAGGATGGAGCATACTATAGTGACACAGCCACATCAATATTTATAGCAGCTCAATTCACAATAGCTAAAATATGGAGCTAACCTAGATGCCCTTCAACAGATGAATGGACAAAGAAAATGTATACATGCAAAATGGAATATTGCTCAGCCATAAAGAAGAATGAAATTATGGCATTTGCCAGTAAATTATCTGAAGTCTTCAAAGGCAATCCTAAAAAACCAAAGTCTGAATGTTCTCTCTGATATGCGAGTGCTAACACTCAATAAGGGGGAACTAGAAGTTCACTGGATTAGACAAAGGGGAATGAAGGGGGGGGGGGGGGAAATAGGAAAGACACTGGAATGAGTCACGCCTAACTTTCCTATGTTCATTTCTGAATGGATAACAGGTGCAACTCCACATCATGGACAACCCCAAGAATGGGAAGTCATGCTGCATGTATTCATAATATGTCAAACTCTGCTATCATGTATACCTAAAAAGAACACTAAAAAAAAAATGAAGGGAAAAGGATGAAATGTGGTTTTATTAAAGTGCAATTTTTAAGTTTTAAGTGATTGAATTTAGTTTATACTCTTTGGAGACACATTTTTATTACCTTTTTCTCTTTTAGGCTCGACAACATCATCTTCCACTATTCATAATGAGGCCGAGCTTGGTGATGATGACGTTTTCACAGTAAGCTTCCTTTGCCCTTTTCTGTCCACATTAGGTGATGACTAAGAACAAAAAGGTTCTCTGTCATTGCCAGAGACACCTTACAGTGAGGCATCAACTGTTTTTGGGTGGGTGCCGTCAGGTATCTCTATCTTGTATCAGTTTCCTGAGCACTGGGTTCGCCCCTCGCTCCTGTGTGGCTGTACTCTGCTACACAGCACTGCAGTGACAACTCTCCCAGATCCAGAGTCCTTAAGGCTTCTTTGAAATCTAGAGTGATGGGCTGGGATTGTAGCTCAGTGGTAGAGTGCTCGCCTACCATGCATGAGGCACCACATAAATGTAAAATAAAGATATGGTGTCCACCTAAAACTAAAAAATAAATATTAAAAAGAAAAAAGAAATCTAGAGTGACCGTCTGCTTTGGTTTGCTAGGACAGTCCTGGTCTTAGCACCCAGAGTCTTAGTCCTGTGGAACACCTCAGTCCAGGCAAACCAAGACAGTTGGGCCCCTGCTTGGAATCTTCTGTTAACACCCTCCCTGGAGAGGAAAAGCCTGAAGTCCCCCTTTTCATTGAGTAATTCAGCATCTGATAAGAAAGGCCTGGAGGCTGAGCTGAGGACAGTGTGCTGGGGAGGAAGGGGCTTCCATGTTGTGACACAGTTTGACTTAATGAGATGTAACTGGAGATTTGATTTCTCAGCTTGCATCTTCATTTAAATCCTGGGCTTCTAGCAGTTAATTAACAAGTAATTCATTGCCTACCTACTGTGAGCTTAGGAAAGCAAATTGCTTTAGGGCAGCATTTTCAAACTCAGGGCCTTGACCCACAATAAAAAAATGCGTGACCCAGGACACACTCTTCAATGGATACCTAAAAGCAAATCACGCTTCATGCTCTGCATTCCAATTTTTTTTTCTTTCTTTCTTTTTTTTTTTTTTTTAAATTATGAAACTTATTTTAAACTGAGAAAAATTTGAAGAATAACATAATGAATACCTTTGTGCCCTCTACCTGGATTTAGCAATTGTAAATTCTGGCACATTGGCTTGATTTGTCCCAATATGTGTAATTACATATGTGTGCATGTGAGCCCACGTGCACAATTTTTTTTGCTATACTTTCCACTCAATTTTGTAAACCTAAAACTGACCCCAAAAAAGACCAATGAAGATATGTTTTTTAAAAACAATAAGGCATTTCCCTGTACAACCACAACACCATTACGATCTCTTAAGAAAGTTAATAGGAATTTCATAATTTTATCTCATGTCTACTTCATTGTTACCCAGTTCTCCCAAGACTATATTTTGTAAGCTGATTTTTATTCCATATTTTTAAATATTGGGTGCAACCTATTGAACTTGTTTCCCAGGGCACTCAAAGTTTGCAGCTGGAGATATAAAAGACACTGCTTGGGGGCCACAGTGGTGTATAACCCAAGGTTCCAACGAGACAGGAGGTTAACAGGGTAGTTTGCAGAGAGGGGCTAGACCCCCAGGAGGCCTGGAAGCTGCAGGCTGTGGACAGCAGTCTGGTCTAGAGATGAAGGGTTGGTGTGGGCTCAGAAAAGACCTCACTGGGAGATAAACCTCCCGTGGCATCTGAGCAGGGTTCTGGAAGGGGCTTCACAGCTAGGGAGCCAGAGGGGCAGAGGCAGAAGCAGGGATGTGGGCGGTGAGTTGCCTGAGCGTTGTGCATCCCAGCCTGATGTGAACAGAGCGTGCGTGGGGGTTTCAGGAAATGAACTCCCTTGTCCTTCCTTGGAGCGACTGGTGTGATGTGGCTCTGAACAGGCTTCCTCCAGTGCTCCGAGCAGATCCTCTCAACAGTTGGCATGTTGCTTACATCTGTTCTTTTGTCACGTTTCGGGAGACAAACAACAGCAGGCGGGTTAAAAGGTGGCTTCCTGTGCTCCAGAGCAAAACTGTCCTTTGCAGCTGCTTCCCAGCTACCTGCCAGAAGTGATTTATGGAATCGGGAGAGGGTGAGAGGGAAAGGAATGATGGAAGCCAGAATCCCTCCTGGTTTTGTCCTTTAATCCACAGGGGATCCACAGAGCACAGAATGCCTGGGGGGAAAAAAAAAAAGTTTAGAAACAGCCCTGCTGCTTCCAGATGTTTGGAAACTCACTGGAGAAGGAGCTCTGTTTAATGAAGTGCCTTGCACATAGGTCCCCCTGTCTATGGTCAACTGCCCTCATTTCCATTTGTTTACAAACAAGGACCTATTTATAATGGGACCTCCCTTCCCCAGGAAGAGCCCTGTCTTTATGAACCACACCCTAGGAAAGGGGGGGGGGCTTATATGCCAGGTTCCCATTCTTTCAGAGTTCCCTGTGGCCAGACTTTCTATCCCTAAATAGTAAATAAGTCTGAAGCCTAGAGCCAAGGAAATGAGCGACTGCTTTATCTGCTGTGTAGTCTACAGCTTCCCGAGTCTTGTTGTGTCCTGAGACTTAATAATTGGAAGACAGATGTTTAGAGCTTGGAACTCATTTATCAAAGAAAGGGTATAAATAATGATAAGACCTGCTCCAACTTATGACGGACCAGAATCATGATCATTTTCCAAGAGAACAGCCCGTGAATGGGAAAACTTTAGAGTTGTAACTCGAGAAACCAGGAATAGACCTTTTGTGTTTCTGCCACTGGAGCCAGAGGTTATTTTGTTTCAGGAGATTCCTTGGGACTAGGAGGAAAACAGGATATTGTGGACAATATGTGGATGCACAAGAGTATCAGCATTCCTTGATGTCCTACTGGGGGAGTGCTGTGGTTGGATATGGTGTGAGCATGTCCCTTGAGAGCTCACATATTGGAAGCCCAGTCCCCAGTGTGGCCATGTTAGGGAACAGTGAAACCTGATGGGAGGTATTTAGGTCATCGTGCGCACTGACAGTAATTTGGTTTCTGTAGGACCCCTGATAGTTTGTATAAAACAGTAAGTCTGACCCCTCCCCAGACTCTCCACCTTCTCCTTTTGCCGTGAGATCTCTGGCATATGCTCCCACCTTTATTTTTATTTTATATATATATATATTAGTTGTAGATGGACACAATGCCTTTATTTTATTTATTTATATTTATGTGCTGCTCAGGATCAAAACCAGTGAGTGCCTCACATGTGCTAGGAAAGGGCTGTACCACTGAGCTACAACCCCAGCCCACTCCCTCCATTTTTGAAATGCCACCTGCAGTGTTGCCCTCACCAGAGCCAAGCTGCTTCTGGTGCTGTGCTCTTGATCCTCCAGAACTGTAAGCTAAATAAACCTCTTTTCTTTATAAAGTAGACAGCCTCAGGTATTCCATTTTAGCAATGGCAAACAAACTAACACAGGGAATAAACCTAGAGGAAGGGGCTCTCCACTCTGCTCCCTAATGAAGGGGTTGAATGGACTGGGGCACTCACGAAGTGAGTGTGCTCACGCCTTTCCAACTCTTATGGTCAGTCCTAAGCCAGCTTGTCCCCCTCACTTCTCAGGATAGAAAAACAAGTTGCATTCCTAAAAGAAAATGTCCAGCCCAGGCGCTTTGTGGCCAATGGCCAGCACTGTTTCCTCTGAGGGCCAGATTGTAAGCAGGTCATTTGTCGTTGAGTCTCTATAAGCTGGTGAAACTTCACTCTGTGGGTGTTCAATGAATGGAGAATCTGAACCCCGGATATAGTGAATCACAATCCTAAGTTTTTAGAATTTATGTATTTGCTTTAGTGTGATCCTCAGGTTTGTTTAGAGTGGATGGTTTTGAGGGCTTCTCTGTGGGTTCATGTGGTGATCTTTAGCTGTTTTCTGTCCGTCTGTGGTTGGGATTGGAGCCCCCTGCCAGCACTGGCGCTCACCATGACCCTGGGGCCGCTCAGGCTTCTTGTCCCCCCAACTCCTTTCTCCCTCTGCCCCAGTCGTCCCTTCACAGGTCTCTCCACTCGCTGGGGGCCTTGGTTATAATGGTGGGTCCAACTGAGCACAAACACCTAGGGAGCAAAGATCTATTTTGTGTGATTACAGGAGGGCATTTCACTGTCCGGGTTATTTAGTACCTATTTATAAGCTGAATAATGTAAAGAAGATAAAACAAAAAAGAAGCTAGCATTCTGTGACAGGGGAGTTTTTGATATTTGCGAAGAATTGCCTTGCGTCCCCCCCACCCCCTTCAGAGCTGGGAAACTTGGGAGACAGAGCCCAAAAGCCCCGGAGCCGGTTGCCTCTGTTGTCCTTTGGTAAATGGACAACTGGCATGTCTAGGGGGTGCCCAGTAGACTTGTGCTCCCAACACTTAGCTCTGTAGATGAGCTGAGTCAATTGCTCCCCAGCTTAGGCTGAATTCCAGATCCCTGCAGTTGGGGATCATGAGGCAAGAGGGTTTGAGGCTGGCCAAGAAGAGAGTTGTTGAAGATGGTGGTAGAGAGAGAACGTGGGATATAGAGAACTCTGAACACTCTGAATTTGGTGGCCATCTTTATTATCCAAATCCCTATTGCTAAGGTTTGGTCCATTAAAATCTGGCTATTCATCACTATAGATTCTTTTGAAATGTTACCAGCATCTTCGTAGAGAGGATAATTTTGAAATACTCTCGGGGGGATGCAGCTGCGGTATATGCATACTTCTAGAGCAGGCTAATCCAGAATCACGGTCAAGTACTCTTGCTGTTTCAGCTGTCCTTGTGCCGAGTGGCCGGACTCTGGCTCTCAAGCTGAGGATTAGGGAAATAGTTGCTTTAAGGGAAGATTCTTGAGGGTGTATAGTCAAGGCTTCATCTTCCATAATAAGAAGTCCTTAAATAATATCTAAATCTGAAAGGCAGGAAATAGTAATGCAACTATGGCATTTTAAAAATGAAGACAGATGCCAAAAGAAAGAGCCACAAGAATTGGAAGTGAATTTCTCTGGGGAATGAGAAGCTGAGATGACAGAGGTGGGATGAGGGGCTGCTGTTTGATGTATCAAATGCCAGACTGTAGATGAGTTCTTGTTGGTTTGTTTTTGGTTTTTTTTTTTAAAGAAAGGAAGAAAGAATGAGAGGGGTTTTCTCTGGGGGGGGGGTGGCAAGAGAGGAGGAAGGATGGAGAGGCTCACCTGAGTTACAGCATCCTCATGCCCCCGATCTCAGGGTTCAGAGAGACTTGAGAGACTCCACAGGTTGTGTTCTGTGGCTCTGGGCACTTTTTAGTGGCTATCACTGTCTTCTCTGCTCACTGTTAGGAAGCCGTATAGTCATGCCCGTCTACTCCCCACATTGTGGTTGCGGAAATCCTCTGGTACTCGGTCATAGTATCACTGAGCCTGGTGGTGCACACCTGTACTCTCAGTGACTTAGGAGGAGGCCGAGGCAGGAGGATCACAAGGTCCTGGGCAGCCTCAGCAACTTAGCAAAACTGTTTTAAAATAAAAATATAAAAAGGGCTAGGGATGTAGCTCAGTGATAGAGCACCCCTGGGTTCAGTCCCCAGTACCGCCAAGGTTATTTGTAATACCTAAACACAATGTAGGTGCTATGTAAATATTTATACTACATTGTTCAGGGGAATAATGGCAAGAAAAAAATGTCTATATACATTCGATACAGATGTCCTTTTTTTCCCTAAATATTTTTGGTCTGCAGTTGGTTGGATCCATGGATGTGGACCCCATAGATATAGTGGGTCTGTTACATGGTCACCAGGTACATAATGGCATTAAAGTAAACATTAAAATGACATTTTAATTTAACATTAAAATGACATTAAAGGTAGAACCACTGGCAGGAGCTAGCTGGAAATGTTTGGTTTGCTGGGAGGCAAGGAGAGCCACAGACATGTCAAGGCCTTAGAATTTAGAAAGGATGGTGAGTTTGTCTGCTCTAGCCTCCTTCCTTCTGACATTCCCTTTGATAACTTTATTTATGAATAAAACCTGATTTTGTTAAATTTTGTTAAATGGATTTTATAGAGAGTTGTACAAGCAGCGAGGAGTCAGGAGTGACTGACTGGCCTAAGGTCCCACAGCAGGTTCTTGGTGAGGGAACCACCAACATCACCTACCAACTTTCTTAATTGAATAGTTACCTGTATGATATTTCAGCTGTTCCATTTTTAAAACAAAAATCAAATGCAAGAGTTATATTAGAGAGTTTTCTTGGTTGGATACAAGTTGGAAAGGGGACAGATAAGAGATAAACGTGTTCTGTCGGCCTGTTCCTATGATGGACCCATTGCAGGGAATGTTTTACTTCCAAGATCCCTAAAATGGCTACTCATAGCTGGACCACAGGAAATTCTGCCATATGTAAGATTTTTAAGTTTCCCCCCCTTCTAGGTTTTCACCAGCAAGTCCTTCTCAACCAGAATTTCTTTGGGGGGGTTGCGGGGAATAGGTACCAGGGATTGAACTCAGGAGCACTTGACCACTGAACCACATCCCCAGCCCTATTTTGTATTTTATTTAGAGATAGGGTCTCACTGAGTTGCTTAGCACCTCACTTTTTGCTAAGACTGGTTTTGAACTCATAATTCGCCTGCCTCAGCCTCCCGAGCTACTGGGATTACAGGCATCTAGCACCATGGCACATCCACTGCATATAATAAATTCACTTTTCTTCTGTGCACTTAAAATGGTCCCAAATGAGTCCTTCATCTCATTTTGTGTGGGGCTTCATGCTCTCAGAACCCAGCTGGAAGGGCTGTATGTGGGTTATTTTGGGTGTTTTATCATACCTTATTTTTTCCTGTAGGCAATTCTGCTTCACACCGGAAAAATGCCCTGTCTTTGCAGTAGCATCAGCTTTTGGTCATGTTTTTGCCTAGACTGGAAAACTTAGTCCTTCCTCATGCCCTGTGCTTGAACCCCTGACATCCTGTTTATTATAAGCATTTTATAACCTTTGGCCTATTCAGAGCAGTTGTCCCTAATGACACCTCAGACCCCTCATGTCCATCCCAGGTGTTCTCTAAAAAACTAAAGAATTTTGGAGTCACAAACCTGTATCCCAGCGCCTCAGGAGGCTGAAGCAGGAGGATCACAAGTTTGAGGCCAGCAACTTCCTGAGACCCTGTCAAAAAAAAGATCCAGAGTGTTGGGGAGTCAATTATTGGGTCCTAAGTGATCTTTTTGTCCTCATATTTGCAAGTGATGCTTATTTTCATTCTTTAGTCAGTGGAGACCCTGAACTGGGTTTTATAATCGTCAAGGTGTCCTTTACAGAAGCAGAAGCAGCAGGAATAGCACCTTTTCCCTTTTTCTACCTACTTCATCCCCAGCAGACATTAAAGGAAAGGTAAACCTGCCACTCGTGTAATGAATGAAGTTCATTGACTGTTTTTTCTAAGAAGACAAGTTTTTTTTAAAGGTGAAGTGAAGGTGATTCCAGAATGTAGAGTTGGGGGGGCAGCCGGAGTTCTCAACTTGGTCCTGCCATTAGTTAACTGTGACCACTGACCCTTTGAACTCAAAGCCTTTTCAGGGGAACATGTTTCTTTTTAGTCTCTCCTTGCTGGCCCAAGGGGAAGAAAGGAGTGGGAGAGGATGTGGAGTGCTGTCTGTTCTTAGCTCGGCACTGCAGTACGTGGCTGCATTCAGTCCCTGCATCTGGCCTGTGGGCACCTATCGACACCTCCATCTTCCCAGATAAAGCCAGCTAAGCAGCCTGTGCTCACCCAGAATGCGAACCCCAAACCTGCTGGCTCCTGCCACGCAAGTTTAAGAAAGAGGAAGTTTTTGTTTTGGGGAGATAGAAAACACTTTTTATGAGAGCATTATAATTCAACTTAGTATTTGGGTTCATTTTGACAAAAATCATACATGCAAATCATTTCATTTTAATCCTCATCCTCTTCCTTTTCCTCCTCCTTCCCCCAGTCTCCTTTCTCTGCTCTATGACACGTGCTTTCTTGTCCATATACACAAAGTTGACATTCCCTTTGGTAACTTTATTTATGAATAAAACCTGATTTTGTTAAATTCATTTCATATTTCTTCCCCCTTCCTTCCTACTCTTGTTCTCTTTCTTCTACTCCATTGGTTTTCCCTGATCTTTATGATATCTGATCCCCTCCCCAGCCACCGAGAAGGAAGTATTTGTTCAGTAAGTTTCAGAAATTTTTCCATACCAATTTGCTGTGTTCCTTTAATGGAAGAAAAGCCACCTGGATAGAGGGCTTTCCAACTTGTCCATTGCCACAACCCCCCATCTCCTCGGGGAGGTGCCTGGTCCCCTGTGCATGCCTGCAAGCTCCTGACTCATTTTTGAAGATCAGTTGGTCGAAGTGCTTTCTCTCATCTTTACCTTTGAATTCGGGGTTTGGGTCAAGAGTGCAGGGGAAAGGAGAGCATTAAGTTAAAGAAGAAATGCTTTGAAGATATGATTTACTTCTCCAGAGTTGAACTAGTGAAACATCTACAGGGGTTTGTTCAGAGGCGCAAAATAGGGGACTAGGGTAGAGCGCCTCCCTAGCGCAGGAGGCCCCGGGTTCCATCTCCAGCACTAAAAATGAAAAGAAAATATTTTCAAGGGGCGGTCCTCTGCTCCAGGGCTGACACAGGGCAGCACCGCATCCCTAGCTGCTGCTGGCTGAGACCCAGCACTTGGAGGTCTTGGAAGGTGGATGGGAGCTGCTTTATCTTCTAAATGACAGTAATTATCAAGCTCACATTTCATAAGAGGAGGAGGATTTTTTGATTTGGCATGCAGTACCTACAGTGGCTGAATGAAGGCAATTAAGTGTCTAAGGATGCACACAAGAGCTTGGAACTGCTCTCGATGTCAGGAAGCCCACAGGCCTTTGCTAGGCCTCCCACTTGTGTGTGTCTGTATTCAACTCACCTTTTTTTAGGGTGTAGATGATAATCCACTCTACTGATTCATAGAGCAGTACTCAGGGTGGCCTGAATCCTGGCCTTCCTGCCCCCAACCTCTGGGCCTTCCAGTGAAGTCACACTGTGAGTTTTGTCAGCATCCTTTCCTTTCATATCAACATGTCATCCAACCTCATAATTTAGAAATGTAAAGCTTGTGGGTTGGGAGTGGGGTGCTGGGGGTGGAATCCAGGGCTTCACACTTGCCATGCTAGGCAAGTTATTTACCACTGAAACACCCCAGCCCTAAAGCTTTTCTTAAAAATTGTTTTTGACATCATCATTTTTCCCGGGGGAAGAATCATCTAGGTCCTGAAGGAAATAATGTCCCAGAGTCTAGGACAAAGTCGTCTCTTTCCCCTAGCAGAGCAGCTGCCTCTCAGATCCAAACTGCCTGCTAGCTGAGACCATAAAAGAGTATGGGTCTGGCCTGTTTCCTGCTCTGCTTGCCTCTTTGAAAGAGGACACCTGGAACCAATGTAGGCCCTCAGGACAGGTGAGCTGGAGCTACCTGTTCCCAAAGACCTGTTGACACAATAGCTGGCGACTTGCTGTTGGCCAAAGGAGAAAGGACTGACCATGGGTTGTCATGTCAAGTGGGTGCTGGGAAGGGCTTCTGACTTGTGCAGGCAACCTGTACACTGCAGGCCTGTAGTCAGGGTGTGCAGGGAGCGGCAGTACTTGTCCCCTTCTGCCCCCCACTACTGGGGAATGAACCCAGGGGCACTCAACTTTTGTTTTTTATTTTGAGACAGGGTCTTGCTAAGTTGCTCAGACTGACCTCAAACTTGCCATCCTCCTCCCTTAGTCTCCCGAGTAGCTGGGATTACAAGTATGTGCCACCACGCCCAACTTTTTTTTAAAATTTCTTTTCTTTTTCCTTTTTTTTAAAATGTGAATCCCTTGTGAAAAGGGACAGATAACTGCTTTGCACCAGTTACTCCGCTGAATTTGATATGAATATGTGGCTATAAGTTTTAGTTGGCCTCCTTTAAAAATTCACAATCCCATCAGCATGTGCAGTCAGGGCAGAAGTTCTGCTTAAATCAATTCTGTCACTCTTGAACCAGTTAAGCAGCAGGCTTAGTTATTTCACCTGTACGGTCCTTAGAGGGGGAGGGTTACACATGAAGTTGCTAGAGAGCTCACACATACCTTGGAGATGGTTGGACATCTTCAGTCAACTCTTGTGTTCCTGGGACACAGAGATGTTTGTCTGCTTGCCTGTCCGGGCCAGGTATTGGGGTTGGAACCCCCAGGTACTCTGAGGCACACTGAGCTCCGTCCCTGTTACAGGCCTGTGCCACTGCACCCAGCATTTGCTCACCTCTCTAGAGGGTGGGGTGTGTCCCCTCCGTCGCTCTCCCCAAGGAGGAGAAGGAAATTGCCAGTTGCCTGCCTTCTCCTGGTCTCTGCTTCACAGGAACATCCTGTTTGAAAAAACTGTAAACCTGCTGCCCCTTGTTAGTTCCAGGTGTTGCTAAGAAAGCCACCACAGGCACAGCTCTGTCTGCCAGCTGCAGCTCTGTCCCTGCCCCCATTTGGAATAAACAGAGTAGGGAAACCCAAGGGTTTTGAAGGGATGCACATAGTCCCAAAAACACTGGTGTCATTTTGAAATGCACAGTCCTGTTCATGACGAATGCCCCAGAAGCTCGGTCAGCAGCCAGGATCCATCCTAGGTGGATAGTTTAGGCCAACCGTCTCCTCAGCTGGTCTGGCCCCTCATTCTTTCCTCCCTTCTCAAATTCCCTGAATGAGGAAGGTTTGCTCCTGGCCCAGGTGCCCCAAATAGATGCATGTGCTTCTTTAAGAATTTCTGGGTTAAACTTGGAAGAGTAGCCAAAGTAGACTCAGCCCGAGGGAGCTGGTCTCAGGGTCAGCAGGAGGACAGAACTGGCAGCTTCTATCTCCATTCAGACAATTCCCGGCCTCACCAGGAGAAACAGCCAATCCACAAGTTCAGGAAGCCTCAACCCGCTGTCTTGCACTTTAGATTTTGATTTATTGTCACGATATCTTAACATGAAAGTCACTTTTTTAAAACCAGGTGTGGTGGCACACACCTGTAATCCCAGCAACTCAGGAGGCTGAGGTAGGACAATAAAAAAGGACTGGCGATGTACTTAGTGGCATAGCACCTCTGGGTTCAATCCCCAGGACCAAATAGACAAATAAAGTGACTTTTTTGGTTTGAATTTTGGTACTGGAATTGAACCCAGGGATATTTTACCACTAAATTCTATCTCCAGCCCTTTTATGTTTTAATCTTGAGACAGGGTCTCACTAAGTTGAGGGTTTCGCAGAGTTAACGAGGCTATTCTCAAACTTGTGGTCCTCCTGCCTCAGCCTCCACTGTAATTCACTGGGGTTACAGGGGTGTGCGGCCATCCCCAGCAGGAACTTGTTTCCTCCATGTCATACTGGAAGCCCTGCCAAAGATACACTAAGGCAAGAAAGAGATGGTACAAATATCAAAAAGTAGACCAAACCATCTTTTGTAGGTAAAATAATGTACTTGGAAAAATCCAGAGACAAACTTGACAAAGCTTCTGAGGGAGCTACCTAAGCAGGGGACCAGGTGCAGGATCAGCATACTGAATCTGTAACCCTCCTGAACATCAGCACTCACAATTGAGAAAATGATCGTTTTATTTGTCATTGTATTTTTGCAGTAACCTTGAGGAAGATTCTAGCCCTGTGTGATACATGTGAAAACTGGAGTTAAAGGTTAACTTGGGGCTGGGGCTGGGGCTCAGTGGTAGAGCTCTCGCCTAGCATGTGGAAGGCCCTGGGTTCGATCCTCAGTACCACATAAAAATAAATAAATAAAATAAAGGTATTGTGTCCATCTACAACTAAAAAAAAAATAAAATAAAGATTAACTTGACAAAGATCACACACCTTATAATTAACAGAATGGCTGAAATCTGGTGTTCCTGAGCCAGGACCCTGTTATTTTTGGCATTGTGCTCCATTGTTTCTGTTCAGCACCTATCATTAGGCTGCACATTTCTTAATTGGGCACTTTTTAAATAAATGGCCATTGACACTGTCAGTGTGCAACCCAGAGGCTGGATTTCTTTAGAGGTTAATACATGTGTAGGTGGCCAGGGCTGTGCTGGCTAAATCATGAGGACAAGACCTCCCAAGAGTCCACTGTGCCCAGAATGCAGTACCCGCTTTGCTGTCCACAGTGGAGGCACTGACATTAACAGCAGGCTCTGACCTTGTTCCCTCTAGAAGCCACTCTCTTAGGAGCCTGAGGTCCCGATTCCAGAGTCCTGGCAGAGGGCCTCTGCTTTTGTTCAAAACCCTAACAGTTCAGAGAAACCCACCCAAGAGAGCAAGTCAAGTTGAAAACATGGCCACAGGCCACATGATTGCCGGAGCTTGCAGTGAAGGTGACCTGTCTGATTGCTGGGTTGGTGGTTGTCATTTATGTACACACACAGTGTGTAGAATCTTGCTCACACGCATATCTGGGTGCTGCTCCTCTGTGGCTGCCGTGGTCATAGGATAGCCAGTTTTGAGGTGCATGCGCTAGACGTCTCCCTCACCTTTCTTGGAGATGTCCTTTCATATATTTTGTGTGCAGGTCACCTCACAACTGTGGATTTGTCTGACAGCATAGATCTGAAATAAGCCTTGGCCAGCAATGGAGCCGCTCTGTCGTGCCCTCTTTCCTGGGGTTTACACAGACCTGATGTGAGTGGACACGGATGGTGTAGGCCAAGCTGGGATATACCCTCAGCTGTGCTCGCTGGAGGCAGCAGGGTGCAGGCACGCCTGTCAAGGGCATCTGGCCTTCTTGCCATTCTGTACAAATCCATCAGCAGATTAAGAGCTACTGAAGGTCCTTTCCCAGTCTCACTCACATTGACAGATGTCTGGGGAGCCCTGCATGTGACTGTGCCGTGGGAGGAGGCCATTAGGGCCAGGGAGGAGGTAGGATGGGTGCGTTGGAAGGTGGTGCTTCCGACTGGCTGATGGATGCTGGGAAAACTGGGTGTGCCTATTTCTGAGAAGGACTTCCTACACACTGTTAACCCAAGCATAAGTCACAGAAAAGAGGAGGTGGGTTAGGGTGAGCAGATGACTGGGATGCATTAACTGAATTTCTGAGAATTAAATGCTGGGAGCATGTTACAAGGGTGACATCGAACCTAATAGATGACTACAATGTAGATGTTGGATGAGAATTTACCTCTTGAGATTTGAATCACACTGAAGGGCCCTTATCTACTCATTCCAAAGGTATTTATTGAGAAACTGTTGAATTCTGAGACGTCATCCCCTT
This sequence comes from Marmota flaviventris, assembly GCF_047511675.1. Taxonomy (NCBI): domain Eukaryota; kingdom Metazoa; phylum Chordata; class Mammalia; order Rodentia; family Sciuridae; genus Marmota; species Marmota flaviventris. Next base: position 53,483,883 of record NC_092511.1, on the reverse strand, counting down.
ATCTCCTGGATTTGTTTAAAACAGCGTACCCCTTCTCATTTGGAGAAGCTGTATTTGTATTCATCTGAACAAAGAACCTCCCAGGGTAGGAACTGGAAGTGGGCTCACCTGAGGGACAGCAAGGAGATACATTAGGCTTAAAGGACCTTAGTTCTTTATTTCAGAGATGGAGGCAGCAACTCTTCTGATCTCTCCATCAAGTCTGTCTGTATTGCCCAGAGAGGACTATGAATATGTTGGAATCAGCATGTGGATCAGGAGACTGGTAGCAGACATCAGCCCTGAATCACATGAGCCAAATAGAAGTAGAGAAAAATCTAGAAAGATGGGTTCCCCAACATGATGATGTACATATTTACCAAGTTTCTTAAATTAACAATGGTTGTGTCCCATAATGAAAACATGGGTTTCTTTTCTTTTCAACCATAAACTGTCACCTCTGCTGGGCCATCTTCCTTCCCACTGAGCCCGCCAGTGGGAGCCTGGTGTATCGATCCCTCCCCCACAGCCTGTTGCTGCTCCCACATCTGAGAAAACATCCCAACTTTCCAGGTCTGGTGGCGGGGTTTCTCCGTTTGTTGAGCCAGCCATGTCATGTTCGGACAATCTGGCCCTTCGGGGGTCTCCTGCTGAGGCCAGGATAAACTCAAGATTGTGGGAAGTCCAGCACAGTGCCACAGATCAGGGGTAGACAGTACTCAACAATGCATGGTAGGGCTTGGTGTGTTTGTTGATTTTTGTTTTTACAGTATTGGCATTTGAATCCATGGGTACTCTACCACCAAGCTACACCTTCGCCCTTTTTTATTTTTTAGTTTAAGACAGGGCCTAAACCGCCCAGACTGGCCTCAACCTTGTAGTCTTCCTGCCTCAGCCTCCTGAGCAGCTGGGATTTTAGGAAGGTACCGCTGCACCTTGCTAATGGTTGTTTTTTAACTAACTCTTGGTTACTTCCCCTCTAAACAGACAGCTACAGACAGTTCTTCTAATTCTTCTCAGAAGAGGGAACAGCCTACTCGGACAATCTCCTCTCCCACATCCTGTGAGCACCGGAGGATTTATACTCTCGACCCATACCCCACGGACCATTACCACCTCGACCAGGTGAGCACTGGTCTCATTCCCTGAGATCACTAGGACATGTCCCCTTTCCACTCCTGCTCATCTAAATGCCCCAAGCCTAGGCCTCCTGTGTTTAACTTTGTAAACCCCCCCCCCCCCAGTACTGAAGGTGGTTTTGATGGTCACAACTCAGAGATTTCGTGTGCCAAACATCTTGCCCCACACCCTTTGTGTGCTTTGTTTGGTTTAATCCTCTGAAGCCTAGTTCATAGATGAGGCAGGGTTAGGGACATGGGGTACCTGGTGGAAGGCCATTCAGCCCACATCTGTCTCCACCCAGGGGGCCACAAGGCCTCTGTGTTCCTCTATCTGGAGGGTCTCCGGCTTGCTGTGAAAGCATGAAGCTAAAGAATGGCACACGCCTGTAAGCCCAGCAACTTGAGAGGCTGAGGCAGGAGGATAGCAAGTTCAAGGCCAGACTTATTGCCTTAGTAAGACCCTGTCTCAAAAAATGAAAAGGACTGGGGGGGTGGCCCAGTGGTAGAGTACCTTTGAATTCATAATCCCCCGTACCGAAAAAAAAAATGCTGCTCATTTGGCTTGAGCTCCCTGGCATGGCGGGCTGCAGGCCCAGTCTTGCTCAAGGGAGATGGAGCTGGAGTCTGGAATTTAATAATTCAACAAATATTTACAGAGCAGCTGCTTTGTGGAGGAGGTTCCCAAGTAGTGGGGCGTGGACTGGTGCCCATGTAAGGTAACAGGGCCACCACACTGTTTAGAAATGAGAAGAAAGGAGCACAGGGCAAGTGAGTTTTTTAACATAAAGTTAGATTTGTTTGAACCTTTTTTTTTTTTTCCCGTAGTTGTAGATGGACAGAATGCCTTTATTTTATTTGTTGTTGTTTTTTTTAATGTGGTGCTGAGGATCGAACCCAGAGCCTCACGCATGTAAGCGCTTTGCCACTGAGCCACAGCCCCAGCCCTTGTTTGAATCTTTTTAGAAAGATTTTATTGTGTGCTTTCTAATATTTTGACTTTAAAATGTGCTTTTTAAAAAAATCACTTTATGGTAGCAGTAGATGGAAATGGACTTTTTTACACTTTCCTTTCTTTGCAAAATAAAAAATAAAGAAGGCTCAAGATTTGTTCAAAATCCTTCCAGTTTGTGATTTTCCAGAGTCTTACAAACTGATGAAGAGACTCTGACAGGAAGTAGGGCAAAACTGGTGAGCCACAGCCCCTGCCCTCAAAGCACTCAGGATCTAGTGGAAAGTGATGGGTAAATCTGTTACCATCTGATCAGTTCTGGAGCAGTATTATAATGACAATGATGGCAACCGGTATCAGGCATCCTGTTTGTCAGGCACTGAGCTGATCCTCTACATGGGTTATTCCTATTCATTTTCCCATCAGGCCCATGTGTGCATCACCATGCGCAGCTTGGAGAGGTGTAGGTGATTCTGCCGGCTGCATTTAACAAAGCCCTTTTAGTGTGAGGGATCACCGTCTGGTGATACACATATATATACATATATATAATATATATGTATACACACATAACACATTATATTTCCTATATATATTCCTACATACATATATACTGTATATGTATATAAACTACACACACACACACACTTTATTTCCTAGTATCCCCTATTGCTCTCTTGTGAACATGAGCCAGAGTACAAAATGCATCTTATATGGTGACCCAGTTTGTGGATTTTTTTTTTTTTTTGGCTTTGGTTTTGGTTTTGGTTTTGTTTTCTGGTGGGGGGAGGTACCAAGGATTAAACTCAGGGGCACTGCACCACTGAGCCACACCCCCATCCCTATTTTTGAATATTAGAGACAGGGTCTCACTGAGTTAGTTGCTTAGTGCCTCGCCCAGTTTGCACACTTTGTACATAAGGAAGTTACCCTTAAAACATGCAGTATATGCCAATATCCTTATTTCTTTTTTCTTTTCTTTTTCTTTTTATGAAAAGAATCAGTTTCATGAAAGATCATGCTGTACAAAACCAGGCAAAACTAGTGCAAACTGTCAGACATCATCCTGGGGTGCCCCACTACCTGAGGAGGTTAGGTGGAGGAGACAGGTCCTGTTCCACCTGTTGCCGTGGGAGTATTGGGCTTCTGAATATTCAGACTGTTCTGTTGTGATGTGCACCCTTTCCTGTATGGTCATACTTCAAAAAGAAAAGAAAATGCTGGTCCCTACCCGTTTCATCAATTTTCCCAGTAATGGATTGAGACTCACAATTTGAAATACTTCTTTGATCAACAAGATGTTAAGTAATTACAGAAAGGTGCTCACCTCAGCAGCATATATACTAAAGTTAGAAGGACACAGAGAAGATTAGCATGGCCCCTGCAAGGGTGACACGCAAAATCTAAAAAGAACAAATTTAACCATTTAAAAAGAGAGGCCTTGGTTGAGGTGAAAGGTGCATTTTGGAGGATTGGGGTGGGAGGTTTTTATTTTATTTATTTATTTGTTTGTTTGTTTTCTTTATGTGGTGCTGAGGATCGAACCCAGGGCTTTGTGCGTGCTAGGCGAGAGCTCTACCGCTAAGCTGATCCACAACCTCAGCCCCAGGGGAGGGAGTTTTTATGGATTGGGGGTGGGAGGGTGAGGGGGTTGTTTTTCCTTTTTCTTGCTTGTTTTTGGCCACTGCTATAAAACGATGTCTGCTTTTCCCTGGGCAGCGGATGCCAAGGCCCTACCCGCAGGTGAGCTTCCCAGACGACGACGAGGAGATTGTGCGCATCAACCCACGGGAGAAGATCTGGATGACCGGGTACGAGGACTACCGGCACGCGCCAGTCAGGGGCAAATACCTGGACACCCTGGAGGACGCGGACTCCTATGTGCGCTTCGCCGCCAAGGGCGAGGTCCCCAAGCACGACTACAACTACCCCTACGTGGACTCGTCAGACTTTGGCCTCGGGGAGGACCCCAAAGGCCGCGGGGGCAGCGTGATCAAGACGCAGCCCTTGCGGGGCAAGTCCCGGCGGCGAAAGGAGGACGGCGAGCGCTCCCGGTGCGTGTACTGCAGGGACATGTTCAACCACGAGGAGAACCGGAGGGGCCACTGTCAGGACGCGCCCGACTCCGTGAGAACTTGCATCCGCCGGGTGAGCTGTATGTGGTGTGCGGACAGCATGCTCTATCACTGTATGTCGGACCCCGAGGGAGACTATACAGACCCCTGCTCGTGCGATACTAGCGACGAGAAGTTTTGCCTCCGGTGGATGGCTCTTATTGCCTTGTCTTTCTTGGCCCCCTGTATGTGCTGTTACCTGCCCCTTCGGGCCTGCTACCACTGCGGAGTGATGTGCAGGTGCTGCGGCGGGAAGCACAAAGCAGCCGCGTGACTCCGGTCCCCTCTCCTTCCCCTCCTCCATCCACAACCACATGGGAACTTCTGTATCTTCCACACTCATCCTCTCCCCTGCTCCCTTCCACTCCAAGGGGCAAGGAGAGCAAGAGGCCTCCCGGCCCCCTGGTCCCTTGAGGCACCATTCCAGCCTGGGGCACCTGCGTGGTGGACTCTCCACTCCCCAGCACCCACTGCGACAGCCACACACCCATTCACACGCTCGCCCAGTGTTCTAAGGGAAAGAAACCTCCTGCATAGACTCTCGTGTTATTACCAACCTGTAATCATGCTAACGTCTTATCCATGTTGATTCCTGTCTCTCCTCCCGGCCTCTTCCAGTTTGAATGAGTCTGCGGTGGAAACGGCTGGTTTGGGGTGGGTTTTGTAGTTCTTTTTACCAAGGGCACCAAAGCCTGTCTCTCAGTCTGGCTAGCCTGGTTGCTAGCAAGCGTCAGGTTCCTGTGGAAACGTGCTGTCAGTGCTGAAACCCGACCAGAAGTGTTCTCACCTGCAGTCAGCTGTCATGTATAGGAGGTGAGCTAGTTAACAATCTTGTACCACAAAACAATATCGCTTTAACTTTTCTAAAGCCAAATTTCCCATGTAAGCTGCAGTTTCTCTCCTTAGCCCATCGTCATATCTGCCCTCCCCCCACCAAATCTGTTGAATTTATTCACTGATGCAAAACATTTACCTATAAAATGACTGAGAATTGAGCCTTAATTTCAGATTAACTTGTGAGAATCAGGAAAAATTCCTTAAACTGCATCACAGCCTCTTGGATCAGGGCTAGAAAGGGGATTTCAGGTCTCTATGAACCTCCCCAGTTCACCCCTTAAGATAGAACTTTTTAAAATTGTGTTGCCACCACTTCTGAAAACTTAGCAATATTAGAATAAGATGTTAGTGAAGTAAGAGATTTTGCTCATTATTTTGCAAACCTAATAGTCTATTCAAAACAAACCAGTGTTCTTCGAGGAACACTAAGGTTGTGAATAAAACCATAGGAGCTCCCCCCAGCCCCAGCAACTTTTTTCTATCAAAGGGGGGCGATTTTAAATGTCATAATCGAAGAGTGGTGGGTTGCATTTTTGTTTGTGGGTTTATGTTTTTGTTTTCATTTTGGACTCAATTTCACATCACCAAATTCTTCATTTATACTTGGGAAAAAACAAGGCCATATGTAAAAACCCTTCTGATGCCTAAGTGTCTTCTCCTGCAACTCCACACCCAGACTTGCCACTTTGGGTGCATAGATGGTTAGGTCAGCCGACTTGAGTCTGCCTGTCACCTTGCCGTGCAGGAGGCTTCTAATTAGCTGGAAAAGAGTATTTTTCTAATATATTGCAAAGAATAGCCAAATCTTCTTATTGAAGAAAGAAGAAAAGTGAACAGTGGTTACCTGTACCTAGCATAGTACAATCAGAACCTCGTGGAGAACACAGGGACCAGGCTTGTCGATGCTGGCTGTTCTTCCCGCCACGATCTTCCCATGGTAATTGCCAGCAGAGGGCACAGCCTGGTCCCACTCTCCTCCCTCTTCCCCTCCCTTCTTTATTGCACACAGGACAACAGTCTTCAAGGAAAGGGACTTTCTTCCAGTCTGCCATTCGTACTGGGAAAGTGCTAGCCATGCTTACCTTCATGGGAGTGCTATCAGCTCGCCTGAGAGCCCGCCATGCTTCTTTTAGACAGATCATCAGTGTAAATACCCAGTGTGCTTATGAGTTAGTTGGTAGACGTTTTCATTTGTTGGAATGACTAGTTGGGGCTTTCCAGTGTGGAAAAGGAGCAGAGAGCTGTCCGTCTGTATCAATGGAAGGAAAGAGAACCCCTTCCCTGCCAGGAGAGCATCTAGCCAGCCTCCAATGCTGTGGAGAGACCATCTGCCCCAGCCTGAGGTGTCGCCTCGAGGCCTTTCTCTAAGGTCGCCTCTCTGCAAAGCACAACACTAATCTACTTTCGTCAGACCTCAGTTCAAGTGCCCCTATTTATTTCAGTGAAAACACACACACATCCCGGATGCTTTGTTTGTCACCTCTATTTAGTTCATTACTTGTTCTCTCTTCCCTTACCCCTTGCTGGTTTTCCCCACTTTTCAAGAGTTATGCTAGTGAATCTTGCACGCATATCCTTTTTGGTTTGCAAAGGCAGCGGTTAAGGGCACAAAGACAGCCATGGGGACATTTATGTAAATACGTCTCTCCAATTGCCACACTGCAGCTGAACAGTGTGCAGTATTTTCCCAGTCAGCTTTGCCATACTGACGTCAATCATTTGAGAGAAAATATTCAGATTTTTATTTTTGTATCTGTGGTAACAAAAACATTAACCAAAAGATTTTCTGTTCAGAAGCTTCCCCGGCCCTCCCCCAAGCTATTTGCTCACATTAACAAATTAAAGTGCCTGAAGCATAATTCATTCTTTACCTGTATACTAAAAATCCTGTTGTATTGATTTTTTTTATAATAAGCCTTTTTACCTCTGTGTAAAAAATATATATACAAGTGTATGATGTACATTTTAGTTCTTAACTTTTTTTTATGGTTTCTAATATGTATGACCAATGTAGCCATTGCTTTAAAATGTACCATGTAAATATAAACACATTCTACCAGATGGCTGGCTTTGGGGTGTCTGTCTGCCTGGAAATGGGGTGGCTGTTGAGCCTTAGCAGACCTGGGAGTTCTCCCACACAGGATGGGATGGCGTTTCCTTTGCAGAAGGACATGTGGACACCGAGCTGTTTTTGTGAGGCCCTTCCAGCCTAAGGTTATGTCATATTCCCAAGGGGAGACTGCAGCTCCGTGGGCTCCAATGCCTCAAGTGAAAGGAATGCTTCGTGTCACCGCCCGGGAAACACCCCCTCTTCCTAGGCCTGCTTCCCCACAAGAGCTCCTCAGAGGGAACAGCTGTACTTCCTCCGAGTTGTTTTCCACCAGTTCCTGCTAAACCTCAGGGGTACGAGTGTGTGTGTGTGTGTGTGTGTGTGTGTGTGTGTGTGTGTGTGTGTGGTTTGGAAGACCATTTCTCACAGAAGACAGTTGTTAAAACTGCATGACCCTGGGTCTCCTCGGAGCAGCGTTCTTGGCTCTTTGCCTTTCCAAATGGACTCTTTGGATGCTCAAAAGCTGTAGTGATGATTCCCCCGGAGGAAATAAAGCTTGAGGTCTTTTGAGGGTCACAAAGGAAAGTTTCGACTCCTTTTCTAGAGAAACAAGTAGGGTCCCTAAAAAGAAATATAGAGGGCCCCTCCGTCTTAGTTTTAACTCTTCCCTGAAGGGGTGGCTTTTCCAAGCCACCTGGGCAAAGGTGAAAAGCAAAGATTCTAGAAATTGGGGGGTGAGAGAAAATCCTGTAAGGCTCCTCCAGAGCTGGAGCAGGGAAAGTGTCCTAAGGTCATATTTGACCCTCTCCCTTCCTTCCCATTATCTCTGGTATACAGTTGAGGAACTGAAGTTGGGAATGGGTAACAAAGGTGACCTTCGGTCAGGAGAGGCAGGGATTGAGCGCGCCTAGCTGTGGAGTCCAGGCCCCTACAGAGCCTCACCCCAGGCCTCTGCTTCCGTCCCTTCTTGCCCAAGGGTTTGAAAGTGAGCTGCAGCAAGAACCCTAGCCCTCCACCACTCAGGCTGCGGTCTTTGGTGCCCATTGCCCAATGCCAGAAAATAGGCCGCTCCACAAGTCATCTTCAGCCTTCCTCTTCAGCTGTGAGGAGGAAGCCCATGTACAGGAATGACGCAGTCAAGGTCACTGGACAGTCTGCTGCTGCAAGCCAGTAGCCCTTGAGCAAGTGATATCACCCTCCTGAGTTTCTTCTGGTGTAACTTACTGGACCCACAAACAAGGCTAGAGGGGGCAGCTGCCCCAGGTCCTCTTGCTGAGCACCAAACTCACAGCAATGAAAGAAAACACACTTCATCTGATGACTGAGGAAGATGAGCATCAGGTGAGGTTCAATAGGGAGTTAGGCTTGGGATCTGGTCTCAGCACTTGGCTTTATTATAGGTGGATGGATACCTACCCTTGGCAGATTTTGGAGCTTCAATGACATGCTGTAGTAAAAGTGCCACATGCAGGAGACACTCCCAAAATGCTCGTTCTTTCTCCCCTTCCTCCTCTGTCTGTCCCTGAAGAAACAGTGGGGACTGAAGAATAAACCTCTTTCAAGGGACAGGAGGCTAATGCATGAATCATAGATATTTTTTTAAGAATTACAACCTGTTCACTCAGATTTCCTTTTCTTAATTTATGATTCTGAATTTGATTGGGATTTCTTGCTGTATGTTTATGGTCCAAGTTTTAGCCGAAGAGGTGCACTAGTCTGGGTGGATTTGGAGGGGCCTTCTTTGTGGAGCTTGGCAAACGTTCTGCTGAAAAGAGCTGGGTCCAGCTCAGTGGCACTTACCCAAGGTTGGGGCACACTGTCTCCTGGGTGCTGCCTACCTGAACTTCCCAGGCCCATGTCTGGCCTTTGGTATACCTGCCGCAGTCTGGCTGGGCACAAATAACCCAACCGCCACAAAGCCTTGCAGATTCAACTCTCACCGGCACTGCACACACCACATAGGAACCACACTTCCTCCACCGGGCTCTGTCCAATCTCTCCAAACCCCCACGAGAACTCACAGGAACTCCAAAGTAGCGAGCTACCGAGGTAGCAAGAGCCGCCCTATAGCCCGCCAGTAAAGGTCAAATATACAATACAATCAATCCAGCATCACAGCAATTATATATAGCTTAACTCAAATCATCATCTCAATGGTTCGCTGGCGTCACCTTTCAACCATCCCCTCTGGCAAATGCCAGGCATCATTCTGACTGGGCTGTGGCTCTCAATAGGCCTCAGGCTTGCTAAATGCACACACATTTTATAATGAGCAATACCCTCAGCTTCCATTTGTTTAGGCCTGAACCAGATGTATGGATTGAAGGGGGATGACCTGGGTCACATTCTGCTGACCAGATACAGTTGTGACTGCAAATCAGGGCCTGCACCATGTCCTCAGCTGCAGCAGCCACCAGGGCTAGTGCCCTGTAGAAATGGACCTCCCCCCTAAAGGGCAGTGCAGGGGTGTGGAACAGGAGGCAATGGTTTTTGTATATTTATAAGGAAAAAAATTATGAGGTGATATTTATACTTAGTATCCTTTCCCTCTCCTGTGTCCCTTCTCTTTTTTCTTTCAGAGTGGGCCAAGAATTTGGGGAGAAGGATTCTGATTATCGTATGAGGTAATATCTATAGTTGTAAAAATATCACACATTGTTAAAATATTAAAAATGGGAGTTTTCTTATATTCACTTGTAAGGGATGCTAGTAACAAAGTACCATAAATTGGATGACTTAAAACAACAGAACTGTCCCAGTCTGGATACCTGAAGTTCAAGATTAGAGCTGTGAATGAGGAAGGCTGTGAATGAGAGTCTGGCCCAGGTCCCTCTCCTTGGCTTATAGATGGCCATCTTCTCCCTGGACCTGTTCACATCATCTTCTGCTGTGCATGTCTGTGTCAAATTTTGTTTTAGTTTTTGCTTTTAATATTTTTTAGTTGTCAATGGACCTTTATTTTATTGATTTATTTTTACGTGGTGCCAAGAATCAAACCCAGTGCCTCATACATGCTAGGCAAGCACTCAACCCCGCAACCCCAGCCCTCAAATTTTGTTTTTAGAAGGACACCATTCATATTAAATAAGACTCACCCTAATGACCTAATTTTAACTTGATTACCTCTGTAAAGACCTTATAAGGTCATATTCTAAGGAATTAGAGATTAGGAGTTCTTATGACTTGAGGGTAGGGAATAATTCAGTTCCTATCACACCAAAGGTAACTGGTGTGTATACTCAACTTTTCTACAGTTGTATATATGTGTTTCCTCATGGGAGAGGAACTCATAGAATCATGAATCTTACCTATCCTGTTCTGACACCAGTTTTGGTACCAGGGATTAAACCCAGAGGCACTTAACCATTGAGCCATAGTCCTAGTTCTTTACATTTTTATTTAGAGACAGGGTGTCACTGTGTTGCTTAGGGCCTTGCTAAATTGCTGAGGCTGGCTTTGAACTCAGGATCCTCCTACCTCAGCCTCCCAAACCACTGGGATTATAGATGTGCATCACCGCACCTGGTGGGGTGGGGGGGGAAGAGGTCCTGTGTTCCATCCCCAGTACCTCAAAAAATATATATATAATAATAACACTGCAGGGCTGTGGATGTGACCTGGTAGTAGAGCACTTGACAGCACTCCTAAAGCCCTGGGTTTGATCCATAAAACAAAAAAATGGCAAGTTCCGTGGCACATGCCTGCAAACCCAGTTGCTGGGGAGGCTGAGGCAGGAAAATCAGCAGTTCAAAGTAAGTCTCAGCAATTTAGGGAGGCCCTAAGCAACTTAGTGAGATCCTCTCAAAATAAAAAAATAAAAATGGCTGGAGATATGGCTCAGTGGTTAAGCACTCTTGGATTCAATCCCTGGTACCCCCTCAAAAAAGAAAGAAAGAAAATGCTAATTTCACTTAAGAATGTTTTTTCATGAAGCAATAAATATTACTTTTAATAAATATTGGCCCTTGGATTTACATCTTTTTAACATTCTGTGTGGCAAGACAGAGCATGTATAAAACACTTTTGCTGCAGAGTTCAGTATGTTAGCATGTCTAGGTAAAGTCTTTGTGTACTTGAGTTGCAAGCTAAACTAACTGCTTTTACTTGAGCAACTGACAGACTGTCATTATGGTTAAGTTGGAATGGTTATTTAGGCAGAGGTATTTGGCAGACATCTTCTCCAAAAAATGAGCAAAAACAGCCTAAATACCTCAAGGAAATACTTGTAGTCAGTGATAAAATTTGAGCATTCAAGCAAAAATTGGAATTTTGTAAACCATATACCTGCTACTTGTTAGTAGACTTTTCTCACAGAATTGGTGGTTATACTAAGAAATGTGACTTTGGGGTTGGGGTGTGGATCAGGAGTGGAGTGCTTGCCTGGCATATTCAAATCCCAGGGTTCGATCCCTAGCACCCCACCACCCCCCCGCAAAAAAAAAAAAAAATCTCTTTTCCAACTACTTCTTTGTCTAAAGTCAGATTATCTTCAGATACTTCAACTAAAACAACATGTCACAACAAATTGAACTCAAAAGTAGATATAAGAATCCAGCTGTCTTGTACTAGACAGATTTTTAAATTTCTCAGTTTTAATTTCTAATGCAGTCTTATCAATAGCTATAACCTGAAGCTCTTTCGGGTTCTCAACTTTTCAGGATATAAAGGGATACTGAGAAGAATGGTCAATTCTACTCTTGATTCTTTTCAAGTGCAGCTTTCACCTGACCCTTCTACTTTTGGTTGCCTTCTTATTTGGACAGCTCTCTTTGTGTCTTTTCATTCTGTTTTGTCCTTCTAAGTGCCCACTTAGACCAGTAGCACAGGGCTTATCTTGCATTTTGAAGAGGTAACTTTTTGCATTTTGCAGCGTTTCTCTCAAGTGAGCATCTGTTCCATATGGAACAGTGGAGACCTGTGACCTCTAGGCCTTGAGGGCAGTCTTCCTCTCCTTTGGGCTCCACTGTCTTTCCAATGGTCCTTTGCTGGTTCTTCCCATTGCATGGAGAGTCCTCTATTCAGGCTCAGCTTTGGCCATCAGACAAAGGAGTGTTCTTAGCTCCCACTTGGGAGTCAGTGGCTTTCTCTTGTGAATGGCTGGAACATCTGCTCATCTCTTAGAGTCTCTGATAAAGATGGAGAATTCAGTCTAGTTCATTTCCAAGCTTTGAATAGTCAATCTCAGCATCCTTCTTGTTCTTCTTTTTTTTTTTTTTTTTAAATCTTTATTTTTTGTTTTTATGTGGTGCTGAGGATCGAACCCAGCGCCCTAGGCATATCAGGCAAGCGCGCTACCACTTGAGCCACATTCCCAGCCCTTTTTTTTTTTTCCCCCACTTTGGTACTGGGGATGGAACCCAGGGCATTTTATCACTGAGTTACAACCTCAGTCCTTTTTATGTTTTGAATCAGAGTCTAGCTAAATTGCCAAGGGTCTCACTTAAATTGCCCCAGGCTGGCCTAGAACTTGCAAACCTCCTGCTCCAGCCTCCCAAGTTGCTGGGATCACAGGCATGCTGTACCACTGCTGCACCTTTCCCTTTCTACCACTGTCAATGTCACTTTCTCTAGCAATTAACCATCTGATGATGATGATGCACGCCTGAAGCTAGCCTGTATCCACCCAGCCCCCGTTGCACGCTGGGAATTGTAGTCTTTGCTGCTTTTAGGAGAGGTGGAAGAAAATGAAAGCAGGCTCTGCCTAATCTAGACAGTAATTCCTACCGGGTTGCAATATGATCGCTGACAAAAGGAGTAAGTAAAATCAAATGACTTCCTTTCTTCCTGGTCCGTCTGCCCTATTCTGACTCAAAAGAAGCAAGATGGATGGTGCAAAATACAAGATTGTTCTTTTAAATGCATCCCCGTGGATGGTGTGGTCAGTGAGCATTCTACCTGGATGTTGGCTCATGACCTTGTCTTTGCTTAAAAGACTGATGCCAGGTTCCAGGTTTCTGAGAGGCTTCCCGGGGGGTGTTGCCAGGGGTCTCAGGTGTGTCTGCTCTGCCATCTACACTCATCTGGGAGTCCTTGGAAATAATATTTGTGGCTTGATGCAAAATCCATCCCACATTTTTTCTTCTTTTGTCAAGCCTGGGTAATAACTACCTCCATTTCACGCTTGCTATGCTCCATCAGTAACTATGGTTGCCTTTTGAGTGTCTTCCAAAAAAGTTTTTTTCCCTGCCAAAAGAGAGAAAATCAATCCTGTCTGCCCAGCTCTAAAAGCTGACATTGTTGCCATCCCAAAACCATCCTGCGGAAAGTACAGGGAAGGAGAAAGGTCAAAGCACAAGCCCAGGGCTGTGTTACCTCTGAGTCTCCCCTCTGAGGCCAGGAAGTTGTGGTGTGGCTCCTGCATGATGTTTTTGAATGAGTGGCTTGGCTTCCTCACCAGCTAAGTGCAACGGGCATAGAAGCTTTGCAAACGCCTGGCCCCAACTGGGGCCCAGATATTTACATAGTGGCCTTTCAGTCTGTGAACCAAGTATGTACCTCTGCAAATATTTTAGGCCTCCCTGCATGCCTGCAGGCCCCTAAGTGCCATTCACCAGCTTTTAAATTTGTTTTGCAGGCAGCGAGCCACCAAGAGGGAGGCCTGACTCAGAGCACTGGGGGCCGGGCTGTCTGCTGCTGCTGCCTCCTGCCACTGTAGACTTGGCAGGGAAGGAAGCAGTGGGTTTTACAGCTGGTGTTTTTGGTTTAAGAAAAAAGGGGGGGGGATTTTTTTAGAAAATACCTTGCATATGTAAAACGACACTAAATGTAAGAACATATGCAGGATTTGGGGACGAGGGAAATTACATGTACTGCATGATTCATGCTCCCTCTTCATGACAGCAGAGGAGGTTTTGCACTTGGCCTCTGGTATTTTGGGGAGTGTGTTCCAAATGCTCTGAAAGCAAGAAAACCCAAGTTCCTTGCCCCTTCCTCTGAAGGAGGGTCTTATCTGGGTCAAATTCAAGCAACATGATGGTTTTTTGTTGTTGTTGTTGTTTTTCCTTTCCTCTCCCATTTGACTAGTGAGACTCATTTTTCTACCCAAAACTCGGTCAGTCACCTCCTGGGTGCAGGGGGCCAGGGTGTGGAGAGCGAAAGCCACACTCTCCTCAGCCTGACCTGAGCCTAGAAATATGTGCTGGCAGAGTGGGAGGGAGGACCAGCCCCAAGCCACCTCCCAGCAGGTGCAGCAGGCCCCCGGGGGGTAGGGGAGCGGGGAGCATCACTCAGGCTGGAGTCCAGCAGCCAGGAACACACAGACTTTCTAGGATTCAGCCTTTGCAAGTTACCAAAACATTGTGTGCTGCTTCGAGGCTGACACATACCTTGGCAGAGGCAATGGGGTTTCTGCCCAGAGCTGGGAGTCCCCAGGGTCAGGCTGACCTCCAGGCTGCAGTTTGGCCTGAAGGAGAGGCCATATGTTGGGTGGGGTGGCCTCTCCATGCAGACTCCTTCCCTCAGGGTGCCAGAGTCCTAAGGAGCAGGCTGACCCATGAACCACGTCCGCAGTGTCCACAGTTAGAACACTCAGAGGGTCCACAGCAGCTTCCTCAGGTCACCGCCTGGCCTGCCTGGGATCCTTCCTCCCATTCATTCTGAGATGGGAGACTTTCTCACTCCCTTGTCTCAGGCACATTGTAAGTTCACTGTCAAGATTAGAAGCCCTCTGATTTCAAGTGGAGCATTGTACCTCTGAAATTCAAAACTCCACTTTTCCAAAGCTGTGTTAGATCCAAGTCTGGCAAAGTAGAACACCAAGTCTCAAAACTAAAACAGTTAACTCAGCTGTAAATTTCTTTTTCTTGCCTTAGGAAGCAGTTTCAAGAGTGTTTGCCTTATAATAATTTACGAAGCATAAGCTCTACATTTGCTCTGTGGGTTTTTTTGTGTTGTGTGTTTTATTTTACAATATGATGTCTAAGAAAAATAAAAAGCTTCTGCAGATGCATTAACAGTTGAGTAGCACCAAAAAGCTAATTTTGGTCCCCAAATCTCTTAACAATAGTCCCTATAGACCTGTGGTCATTCCCTGCTTAATGTAGCCCATATTTACTTGGCTCCACCAGCTGGGGGGCTTGACAGAGGCACATAATGCTCAGGATTATCCAAGACATCCCACCACCACCATTGCCAATCCCTTGCAGTTAGGTATGGATGGCTATGTGACTAATTGCATCCAGCAGGCGATACATCAAAGTGTCAATGTGTGATTCTCCTGCACCCTCTCCACCCCATCCCGTGCTGTGCTTCTCACCCTGGACAATTATAGAGGCTTCCTGATGAGGCTGCAAACCCCAAGATGAAAGCAGATTAGATCACTGAGTCATTCCAGGGGGACAGCCAACATGAGAGTGGCCTGAGTCAGGGAGTGAATGAGTAAATGAAAAAATAAATGCCGATATTTAGCGAGGATAATCCCAGGTTTGTTACCACCAGAGACCATCATGACTGACGCAGAGTGGTGGCAGTTTATATTAGAAACACAACCTCATGAGACAGAAAACCAGCATTGCCCTGGAGAAGGAAAGGCAGAAAGGGATCCAGGATATACCCATGCTCCCATCTACAGGATGTCACCCATCAGTCCTGTGCCATCTGGGCCCAGAAGTGGCTCAGCAATAGAACGCTTGTGTGAGGCACTGAGTTTGATCCTCAGTACCACATAAAAATAAATAAACAACATAAAGGTTTTGTGTCCATTTACAACTAAAAAAAATTTTAAAAGAAAAAAAGCACAGTGTTGCTCACAGATGTGTGTAGGGCCAACTGTCTGAAGATGCTCATTGCAATGTTGTTACTGATAGCAAAATATTCCAGAATGTTGAAGGAGTGGACTGCTTAAGCTCATATATATCCAGTGTAAACAGTTGTGTGGGCTTCTTAAAAATCATGCAGCTCGAGCTGGGGTTGTGGCTCAGCGGTAGAGCGCTCGCCTGGCACGGGCGGAACCTGGGTTCCATCCTCAGCACCACATAAAAATAAAGGCATTGTGTTGTGTCCATCTATACCTAAAAAATAAATAAATATTAAAAAAAAATCAGGCGGCTCAAGCTGGGGTTGTGGCTCAGCAGTGGAGTGCTCACCTAGCACATGCAAAGCACTGGGGTCAATCCTCAGCACCACATAAAGATAAATAAACAAAATAAAGATATATAAAGATTATATATAAAATAAATCAGGCAGCTCTCCAGACCCTTATCAAAAAAAAAAAAAAAAGAAAGAAAGAAATACGACTGGCCAACATGAAAAAATGTTCCACATCATTAGTGATTAGGGAAATGAAAATCAACACCACACTGAGATCTCATCTCACACCAGTCAGAATGGGAGTCGTCAAGAACACCAACAACAACCAGGCGTGATGGCTTTGCCTGTAATCCCAGTGACTCACAGGGTTGAGGCAAGAGAATGGCAAGTTCTAGGCCAGCCTCAGCAACTTAGCAAGACCCTATCTCAAAATACAAAATAAAAAGGGCTGGGGATGTGACTCAGTGGTTAAGTGACTCCCCCCTCAAAAAAAAAAAAAAAAAAAAAAGGCAAGGTTTAGCTTCGGAATCCCCAAACTAGATTTCTAGTCCAGCTTCCTTCCTGGTCCAATCTCAGTTTCGTCTGCGGAATAGGCGTAGTGATGGTGCCTGCTGAGTTACTGTGAAGATCAGAGACGACATGCGGCCCCTTAGCGCAGGGCCTGGCACCCATTAAACATTCTTGGCATCCATTCATGGTGCCCATTAGGCTATTTTTGATAAAGCCCAAAGCTCACTGTCCATTTGACCACAGGCCCAGATATCTGACAGGATCATTAAGACCATTCCTTGAAGAGCCGGTGTTGGGCCTGCTTTAAATATTTTATCACCTGGCAGCATCCTGTGGAAAGCACTCATTCGCAGCCTCTTCCTGTGCCCTCCCCAGCCTGCTATTAACAGTCCCCAAAGCCTTCTTAAAAAGCGAGCTTCTCCATGTGATTTCCCAAAACTCCTGCTCAGGAGCCAAGGTGATATGTGGCTGGGGGAATGGCCTTTTCTCCTTGAGCTCTCAGGGAGGGTGTGAGGGAAGGGGCTCCTCTTACCAGCAGCAGAAGAAAGACACACCTCCCCTCCCAAGCCTGACCTGCCTGACAGAGATTCAGCTTACTGGGGTCTGGCCCTTTTTGACGAGCGTATCCTAAACTTTATCAGCATGTTGGCAATGTCACCAGGTGACATTGGGCCTTTTATGTGAGAGTGTGGACACAGGAGAGGACAAAACTCTCAGGCAGCAGGTCACTGCAGAGTTCCTCCTTCCTGCACAGAAGGTGATCCCGGCCCTCCCCACGGACTGCATGGAGGGTCCCTGTGAGATTGTGGGGCCTGGTCTGACCCCGAGTCCCATGACCCAGAGTTTCAAGTTATCTTTTAAAAATAAAACTTTCGATACAGGGCTGCGTCCCTTACATTGGCTGGTTAGAAGGAAAATAGCACTAGATTCTCCTGCCAACCGGCAGAGCCTGGCCTTCCCTACCATATGTGCCTGCTTCTGGCCTTAGATCAAAGGGTACCCATCTCTTGGGGGTGGGGTGAGCGCACCGAGTGCACACTGCAGCTATCTATTCCTGCCTGCCCGGGGGTGGGGAGATGCCATGGAGACAGTTTTTAAGAGCTGTGCTCCTGGAACCAACGAAGGATATTGTGGGAGTGGAGGAGGGAGCTGCTAGCCTTTCAAAGGATCACGGATTCAGACCATGAGCACCTTATCATCACCAGAGACCTCTCCCTTCCCTGGCTTGCCCGTGCTGGATTCATACGTAGCCACACAGGAAGGGCAGGAGATCTACCTCCTGAATGTGACTGAGGCAGAGCCTCTTGCCACGTGGTGGGCAGGACCCTAGGGGCCTGGGTGAATGTTTGTGGAATGAATGGATGGTCAACGCTGAGGCCTTACATGACTTTCAATCACCAAATGAAAATGCAGTTACTTTTCCAAAGTCCTATTCCTTCAAAGGCAGAAGAGTGGACTCTCACTAATCCCAAAATTGCTTATCCTCCTTAGAAAGCAGAAATTCCCCCTGTCCCTCATGTCATGCCCCCCCCCATCCCTTCCAATGGCTTTCCATCTTATCAAATAAAATCCAAAGCTGTTGTCTTCTTGTATGTTTGCTTATTACTGGAGATTTAACCTAGGAGTGCTTTATCACTGAGTGCTTTATCCTAAGTCCTTTTTATTTTTTATTTTTTTTTAATATTTGTTTTAGTTGGACACAATATCTTTATTTATTTATTTTTATGTGGTGCTGAGGGTTGAACCCAGGGTCTCCCACGTGCTAGGCGAGTGCTCTACCACAGAGCCACGATCCCAGCCCCCCCTTTTTATTTTTTAACTGAGGCAGGGTCTCACTAAGTTGCTGAGGATCTGTCAAGTGCTGAGGTGAGTCTCTGCTCAAGGGTTGTCTCTGTGGAATAGCCTTCCCAGGCCTGAGGCTGAAATTCAGTGGTAGAGCATTTGCCTAGCGTGCATGAAGTCTCATTCCCTAGCCCCACAAAAAAATTAAAATTAAAAATATCCAGGGACTGGAGTTGTGGCTCAGTGGTAAAGCACTTGCCTCACATCTGTGAGGCCCTGGGTTCAATCCTCAGCACCACATTAAAAAATAACTAAATAAATAAAAATTAAAGATATTGTGTCCATCTACAACTAAAAAAATTTTTTTCAAAAAAATTTTTTTAGTTATACATGGGCACAATATCTTTACATTGTTTATTTATTTTTGTGTGGTGCTGAGGATCAAACCCAGTGCCTCATGTGTGTGAGGCAAGAGCTCTGCCACTGAGCCACAAGGGCCCTAAAAAAAATATTTAAAAAAATATATCCAGTGACTTGGGAGGCTGAGGCAGAAGGAACACAAGTTTGAGGCCAGCCTGGACAACTTAGTGAGACCCTGCATGATACAACTCTGTAAAATCAGGACATACACTGTGGACATATTTGTGCACATCTGCATAAAGACAGAAAGCTTGAAGGTGTCTTCCATGAAAGTGACAGAGGTTATCTCTGGCAGTGAGATTTGGGATGATGTCATTTTCTTGCTTTTTTTAATTATAGATTTACTGTATAAGAAAAAAAAAATTGTGTCACCAAATCTGTAGCTTTTTTTTTTTTCTTTTTGTACTGGGAATTAACCACTGAGCCACATTCCCAGCCATTTTTCTTTTGAGACAGGACCTCACTAAGTTGCTGAGGCTGGCTTTGAACTTCTGATTCTCCTGCCTCGGCCTCCTGAGTTGCTGATATTACAGGTATGTGCACTGCACCTAGCTATACCTAGAATTCTTTTTTTTTTTCCTCGTACCAGGGATTGAACCCAGGGGAGCTTAACCTGAGGCATATCCCCAGCCTTTTTTTTATATTTTATTTAGAGACAAGGTCTTTCTGAGTTGCTTAGGACCTTGATAAATTGTTGAGCCTGGCTTTGAACTCGTGATCTTCCTGCCTCAGCCTCCTGAGCCCCTGGAATTACAGGCGTGCACCACCATGCCTGGGAAAACCTAGAGTTCTTATTCACTTCCTCACTAGCCATGAGACCTCAGCAAAAAATACTCAACCTCTCAAAGATATCCTGGGAGCTGTCTTCCTTCTTTGGGGTTCTATCAGAGCCCTCTCTTTCCCACAACCAGTTTACAAGCAGCTAGAGAGCAGGTGCATCTTTGTTGTTGTTGTTGTTTTAGTTTATTTATTTATTTATTTATTTGGCTGAGCTGGGGATTGAACCCAGGCCTTGTGCATGCTAGGCAAGCACTCTATCTCGGAGCCACATCCCACCCCTAGGGTGTGTGTGTGTGTGTGTGTGTGTATTTTATTTAGCAAACACATTTTCTGCTCCTTCTCTGGTTTTCCTGCAGGGCCTCGTGGTGCCTTGTGCCCTTCAGCATTGCTATTTTTCATTACTGCAGGTGCTAAATAAGTCCTCAGTGACTGAGCTTGGAGTCAAACACATTTATCCTTGTCACCAGTCCAATTCCATGAAGCTGGGAGGGAGCCCAAGGCACTGGGAGCACCATAAATCTGCTCTTTGGGCCCCACCCATTTCTTCACTGAGCAGATGTGGTAGCTGGGTGCCAAGGCTTGGGCACCCCCTGGGCCCAGAGCAAGGAGGCGTGGGGCCAGGAAGCTGGGCCTGGAGAGGACTGGTGTTTCACCAAGCCTCCGTGCCCTGGAGGGCTGTGGGGTGTGAGCAGGCTTTTGGCTGATTTTCCCAGAAGGCAGGGATAAGGTCCCAACCAGGTCCAGAGGCAGAGGGGAAGGCCATGCCTGGGCTCAATTCTACCTTGTCCCCTTGGATCCTTGCCACCAGGAGCTGGGAGCAGGTGGCTTCCTGCTCTGAGCCTCATTTTCTCATTCACTAGCAGGGACAGTAGCCTCTCTATTTTGGATTATTATGAGAACAAAATGCCATTATGTGTGTGTAATCTGCACATAGCAGGTGCTAACCATTGTCATCTCTTCAGATGGCTTAAGGGAGGAAGGCCATCCCTAATGGAGTAGCCCCCAGGTACCTCAAAGTGAATGGTGGGAGCCCTTCCCCATTCATTGAGAAATGAATTTTATATACCTTATTCTCCCCTTTTAACAAAAGGGACATTCTTCAGGGCACAGAGAGGGCAAGTTTGTATCCAGAGCCACATAGCAGGATCAATGGTGGACCGGGTGCCAGTGCAGCTGAGTTACTATGCCAGGGGAACATCTCCGCTGGCGTCTGCTCACTCCTGTTTTGTTTTGCTTCCAGGAATTTTCCATTCCATTTGTTGAACACCACTTGTAATGAAAGCTTCCTGATGCATCTTGGGAAGGAATGTGCTAAATGGCACTATATACAAACTCCTTCTCCCACATACTGGCCACACTGAGTGCCACGCCTTCAAATAATTCTGAGACATTCTTCTCAGGATATTTGTGGCATGGGGAGGAAGCCTTGGTTGCCTTCTTGCAGCTGTGCTCCTCCAGGTTAGGAATTGGGCCATGAGACCCAGGGCTGGGTGCCCGCTGAAGGTTGAGTGTTTCTACCAAATCCTATGGGTGACTTAGGCCCTCTCCAATGGCTCTAAAAACTCACCATCAAAATGAGAGGGAAGGGCTGGGTCTGTAGCTCAGTGGTAGAGCACTTGCCTAGGTTGGCATGAGGCACTGGGTTCGATCCTCAGCACCACATAAAAATAAACAAATAAAATAAAGGCATTCTGTCCATCTACAACTACAAAAAAAATTTTGTTTTTAAATGAGAGGGAAAGTTCCGGGCGCAGTGGTGCACACCTGTAATCCCAGCAGCTCAGGAGGCTGAGGCAGGAGGATCACAAGTTCAAAGTCAGCCTCAGCAACAGCAAGTCCCTAAGCAACTCAATGAGACCCTGTCTTTAAATAAAATACAAAATAGGGCTAGGGATGTGGCTCAGTGGCCGAATGCCCCTGAGTTCAATCCCTGGTAGCCCCACCCCCCAAAAAATGAGGGGAGGGAAAGAGACTGTGGAATCTCCAGGAGCTAAACAAATGTTACCTAAAATGAGGACGTTTGGTGAAAGACATCTGAGAAATGCAATGGATGAATGGACACTCAATTCAGAAACACTGGGCCCTTGGCTTCCACATAAGATTAGGGGATGGAACACTTTTCCAAAGTCATTTCCATTTACATATTTAGTTCAATAGCTACAGTGGAAGGGGAGAATCCAAAGCCTACCTCAGGTACTCTTTTTATTTTGATTTATGCCAGTGGTTTATAGCTTTTTATAAATACGTTGAACACTCCCTTCATTCCAAATGAAATTCATGGATTATATAACCTATCTATCACATTAAAAAAAAAATTCATGTAGTATCCTAAGCCTAAAACAGGGCTTCTCAACCTCAGCAGTATTGATATTTGGGGTCACATTGCTCTTGCAAGGGGGCAGTCCTGTGTGCTGTAGCACATCCCAGGCCTCTGCCTACCAGATGCCAGGAGCTCCTCATCCCGAGGCGTGGCAACAAAAAATGTCTCCTAATATTCCCAAATGTCCCAGGAGGGCGTGGGGCAAAATGCCCACAGCTAAGAACCACTCCCCTCCAACATAAAGGAGACATAAAATAGCATGTATTTCAAAATATAAATGCTTGACATGGCTGCACAGAAGGACTTGATAAAGCAGCCAGATGCCTGTACCTACTGATAATGAACGGGTCTAGATTTAAGGAAAGTAAGGCCATCAAAAACGATTTGTACAGGAACAGAAAAATGAAAGCACAGAGAGGTAGGTATGCATGGACATTAGTATAAAAACTAGTAATAGGCTAAGTAATAACAGAGAACACTTACCCCTCCAGTAGCCCCTCCTTCTCCATGGGGGATACATCCTGAGACCCCCCCAGCAGTGGATTTCCAAAATCACAAATAATACCTAATCCTTCATACTCTGTTTTTTCATATACATACACAAATAGACCTATGATAGTGTCTGATTTTGTAAAGGAGACACAGCAAGAGATTAACAATAACTAATAATGAAATAGAACAACTATTCTATTACACAGTATACAATAATATACATATTATTATATAATACATAATATACTGTATATAATTGTAACTATTATCTAGTATTTAATAATATACTGTAATAAAGGTCATTCAAAACTTAATGGTTATTTCTGTAATTTTCCATTTAATGTTTTTAGACCACAGTTAACCGTAGAGTAAAACCATGGGTAAGGAGGACTACTACAGATAAGGGAGAGTATAAAATAACCTATTTCAAATAGGGATGATGTACTATAGACTCAAAGTCATAAATAAGCTGGGCCTTATTTAGGTTATTGCATCAAGATGGTTTTTGTTTTCTGACCTGGGATTGGGGTGTCACCCTAGTGACAAGTCTATAGTGTCTTAACAGAACTTGAGGGCCTGTCCCTTGAGAGGTGAAGGACAATGAGGATAGGTTTCAAAGAGGCCAAGGAAGATCTCCAGAGAATCAGAATAAGGTTGAAAAAGAACAGGTAACTGGAAAATAAATTATGCTAAGCTGTAATTCTTACAACCTAGATTTCTTATTATGCTACCAAATTAAATACATATATATAAACCAGGTGTGGTGGTGCATGACTGTAATCCCAGTGGCACAGGAGGCTGAGGCCAGAGGATCATGAGTTCAAAATCAGCTTCAACAAAAATGAGGAGCTAAATAACTCAGTGAGACCCTGTTTCTAAATAAAATACAAAATAGGGCACTCTTTGAGTGCCCCTGAGTTCAATCCCCAGTACCCAAAACAAATAAATAAATAAACAAATAAATAAATACTGAAATGATATATAACAATATTTATAAAAATGTCAATGAGAGCTGGGGATATAGCTCAGTTGCTTGCCTCACATTCATGAAGCCCTGGGTTCAATCCCCAGCACCACAAAAAAAAAAAAAAAAAAAAAAAAAAAAAAAAAAAGAAAAAAAAGAAATTCATTGAGATCCTGGTCTCATGCTTACTCATTTATGTTTAGTTCAGATTCTGTTCAAAGATATCTCAGATCTCTGCTAGGTATTTTCTGTTTGTTTGACTACACAGTAACTGCCCTACTGTGTTGAAATCCTTTTCAGTAAAATTCGTAATCAGGAATGTTTAATACATCAAGCAGGGAATGCACAGCATAAGTAAATTACTCCATCACTTCAAGACAAGCTGTTTCTTCCCCTCAAGTTTCTCTCTGTAGGAGGCATTCTTCTCAATTATGGGCTTTTCAATTACTTTCTTGCAACTTTTTTTCAGGATTATGGTGTTCTAAGTTATTGCTGATTTACATCTGTAGTGAGTTTAGTCCAGGGGGACATTTGAAAGTCCTGTGGGACACAAGACAATCTGGGTTGTAGGGACTCTCCTGCATACCACAGGCCATCCAGCTTCCTCCTCATCCCCACATTCCAATAGTGCTGTCAGCCAAAAGGCACGCCCACCCATTTCCAAAATGCCCCCTCTGGGCCACCACAGCTCTTGCATGATCACGTCCCAGATGTGGGGACTGCCACCCACAGCCATATTGCCAAAGCACTTACTTTGAATGGATGCAGACTCTCACGGCCTTCTGGGGGCTGGCATTTGGCATTCAATATAAGTATTTCTATCAGATCCACTACTACTGTTCTCCTTTTGACACTTGTGTGCAATTTAGATTTGCCATAGCTCACTAAATGAATCCCTCAAGTGGCATTTACAAGGAAAATGTCTGTCCCTGGGTGTCAGATCCTGGGTGTTAGGTGTATTATTTTGTTCAAACTTTACAATAACCTTGGGAGGTAGGTCTAGGCTCCCCATTTTTTAGATGAGAAAACTGAGGCACAGAAAGGAGAACTTGGGTAATTTGCCCACCAGTGAGTGGCAGAATCAGAATTTGAACCGTAGTTCTTACTCTACCTGGAATACCATTTCCCCAGATTGTGTTCGATTAAAGTAAAAGAAGGAAATAGCAGCAAAGCATATTTTATAAAGATTTTATTTACTAGGGGATGGGGGTATAGCTCAGGGGTAAACTACTTATGTAGTGTGCGACAGACCCTAGGTTTGATCCCTAGCACAAAAAAAAAATTAATGAAATTTATTTATACCCAGAGTTTTTCCAGATTCAGTCTATGTGCATTAGCTAGCACAGCCCCTGTACCACTTGACCTACATCTGGGTATGTCTGGAGAAGTTGGAGGGGAGGGAAAGTTTGGAATCTTGCCACTGGGGCTGTGAAAGATACACCATAATGAAAGAAATATTGAGCTAACCTCACCATACCCAAAATGGCAAATAGGTTTCACCTCAAGTGTCAGTTTCGACTGGCTGTGGCTGCCTAGGGACAAGGGCTTTTAAGGCAAGTAGAGGAGGTCAGTGATTTCATCAATTAATAATAATGTCTGCCCAGTAGAGGAAGAGAAAAAGTGGTAGCCCCAACATTATGAATTTATATTTTCTGCTCCCCTAAGCAGACATTGGAATTGGTTTCAAAACTGGAAATAAAAATGAAAAGTATTTTTTTTGTGGCAAATCGGTGAGTCCTAAATTTATGAGAAAACTCAGCTTCCTCAGAGTGTCCTTCTCCTGTGGTCATAGGAAGTAAGGTAGGAAGGACCTTTAAGATTATTGATACTTGTTCACTTCAGGATGATTTTCAAAAACAGGAATAGAAACAGAAAAAGGAATTTCTGGTGGCGAAGTCTAAAATTCACCAGAAAACTCAGTTCCTCAGAATATTCCATTCATGGACTCATAGAAACCCAAGGCTCAAAAGGACATTTAAGGTTATTTAGGCTGGTGGTTCTCGTGTTTGGCTTACACAGAATCATTTGGGGAACTTTTTGAAAAATTCCAATGTCTGGGTTCTGATTCAAGTGTTTTGGGGAGTGAGGACTTTTTTTTTTTTTAATTCCTCTATTAATTCTAATGCCTATCCAGCATGAGAACTACAGAGTTGGGTAAGAACCTCTTATTTTACAGACAAGGAAATGGAGACCGGGAGAAGACTGGAGGTTTTCCAGGGACACACAGTTCATCTGCAGCAGGGCAAATTCTGCCTGACATGTGTCATCTTTGGCCTACAATGGGGAAAACCCCTGGGTCCTTGAAGTTGCAGAGCTGGAGTCCTGGAGCCTCATCATTCCCATGGTCTGTGTCCCTCTGTCCCCTCAAATGAGCATGAACATCCTTCTCAAAATGACCATTTCATTGTTCCTCCACTTCCTGTTCCTAACATTTCCAAAGAGAACTACCAACTCTTTTTTTTTTTTTTTTTGGTACGAGGGATTGAACTCAGGGGCCCTTGACCACTGAGCCACATCCCCAGCCCTATTTGTATTGTATTTAGAGACAGGGTTCTCACTGAGTTGCTTTGCATCTCACATTTGCTGAGGCTGGCTCTGAATTCATAATCCTGCCTCAGCCTCCTGAACTGCTGGGATTACACACATGCGCCATCGCACCCAGCTCCAAACTCTGTGAGTCTCTTTTGCTTATCTGGATTTTTATGCCCCTTGCCATGATTCACTTGTCCTTGATGCCCCATCATAGCACTGGAAACAACAGTAAGAAGTCAACAAACCACTGTCCTTGAAAAGGTAGAGGAGAAGGAGAAGTGTGCTCGCAATTGTACAAGTCCAAGCACCTCACGGGTTGACTTAGCCACTCAGCGACATTGAAAGGATATATTATTGTCCCATTTTACAGATAAGGTCTTACAGCTAGGGAATGGGAGTCAGAAACACTTGAGCCAGGGCTGGGGATGTGGCTCAAGCAGTAGCGCGCTCGCCTGGCATGCGTGTGGCCCGGGTTCGATCCTCAGCACCACATACAAACAAAGATGTTGTGTCTGCCGAAAACTAAAAAATAAATATAAAAAAACTCTCTCTCTCTTTAAAAAAAAAAAAAAAGACACTTTATCTATTGGACAGGCTCTCTTCTTAATCAGCAATTGCTACTTTTCAAAAAAAAAAAAAAAAAGAAAAGAAACACTTGAGCCATTTCTCATTGCTGACCCTGCAGCCTCCCTGACTCCTGCAGTGTCTCCAGTCCCTTAAAAGACAAGAGTATATCGCTCCACTGATGGATTATTAATTGCAAGGAGAAAATGGCAACTATGCAGTTGAAAAACCTGACCACACATGCCAGCTTCACTGATGTGGTCTTCTGGCAGGACCACTTCATTGGAAACCAGTCCTGAGGAAACATCAGGGAAACCCCAATAGAGGAACATTCCATGAAGTCATTATAAATGGCCTCTGTTTTTCAAATATTTCAATGTCATGAAAGACAAAGGGATTGAGATATGCCTTAGTGGTAGAGCACTTGCCTTTAGCATGCACAAGGCCCTGGGTTCCATCCCCAGCATTATTAAAGAAATAAATAAATAAATAAGAGGGAGGGAAGGAGAGAGACAGACAGACAGACAGAAATTGAGGAACTGTTCCAGAATAAAGAAAACAAAACGGATATAACACTTAAATGTTGTCTGTGACGCTGAATTTGATTCTGCATTTGGTGGGGGAGATGCTCTCAAGCCCTAATGGGGCAATTGATAAAACTGGAATATGGAATATGGACTAGGAAAAAAATTACTGTATCCATGTTAAATGTCCTGAATTTGATAATTGTACTTTATGTAAGGAAATGTCTTTCTTCTTAGGAAAATACATGCTGAGGCATTAAGAGGTAAAGAGGTATGATATTTCAAGCTACTCTCAAATGCATGGGGAAAAAAATAAATATTGCTTCAGTGTTCCTTACAACAGCCAGCAGAGCGCTCAGCTCAGGTAATGAATTAAAAATATTTGATTACTTGATTAAACAATTCCACAGTCTCCTGACATTAAGGAAAACACTTTTCATAGTGGTTTTCTTGGCTTCTAACACTTCTGCTTTATTTCAGAGAAGGCACAAATAAAATTCTGATCCTTTACTGACTCCCTTCTCACTCTACTCCCAGCTGTTCTAAGGAAGGGGAAAACCCTCATGTGAATTTGTTTTACCTCAGTATTATTTATAAACCCCTTCACAGTTCCTGGAAATTTATTTGGGATTTTTATTAATCTTATTGTATTAATAGGGTCGGGGAAAAAACCGGCAGGATATGCTGAATGATTTCTCTGTCCTTTTCACCTTCTGCTCCTATGAAAATCTGAAGTCAAAATCTCATCCTACCAGATGGAGGGACTGAATGAGGCCTCTCTTGAAAAGGAATGTTGACTTTGATTTGATAAATATTGAATGCCTACTCCATGTGGTATAGACCTCTTATCCTAGATATGGTAGAGAAAAAACACACTCTATTACTGAACCAAATGTTTTGGAACTACCTCCCTATTCTTCATTGCTGAACACCGTTTCATTAAGACAGAATTACAGCCCAGTCATTTTTGGCAGGATATACCTATATTAGTCAGGGTCTAAGTCGCAAGCAACATAACCTGCCTTGGATGATTTAAACAGAAAATAAACTATTAAGGGATATTTGGGAGCTCACAGAATCTCCAGGAGGGCCACAGAGACTGGGTGGAGGCCATCCAGCTGGGAATAAGGCCCAACCACGCTGTGGGCCCTCAGAAGGGGCTCCTGCCACCTCCCTGCTGAACAGTCTCCACCACTCACACCTCTGATGCTATAAGAAGCACCCCTTGTGGCACCAGGCACCTTAGCTCAGTCCAAATGCCTGGCTAGGAAGCAATTCCTCTCAAGGGGCACTATTTGATGGGCAAATCCCAGCCACAAGAAAAGGCTAGGAGGATGAGTTACCAACTTCTTAGGAAGGCAGAATGTCACATAATGTAGAAAAGCCCCTAAATATAGGAAGAGAGTTAGTGAAGATGGTTAGTGGCCACAAGTCATGACCAATATCATGTGGGAACAGCCAGCCAAATGCAGGGAAAATTCCCAGTTTCTAAATTGTCTTGGTATTTATTAGTGAGCAGCTGCTTTTTTTTTTTTTTTTTTTTTTTTGGTACTAGCGATTGAGCCCAGGGGTGTTTAACACTGAGCTACATCCCAGCTGTTTTTATTTTCATTTGTTTCTGGGTGTTTTTTTTTTTTTGTTTTTGTTTTTTTTTGGTACTTGGGATTGAACCCAGGAGTGCTTAATCACTAAGCCATTTTTCAGTTTTTATTTTGAAATAAGGTCTTGCTAAATGGCTGAGGCTGACCTCAAACTTGCAATCCTCCTGCCTCAGCCTTTACAGTCGTTGGGATTGTAGGCATATATATATATATATATATATATATATATATATATATATATATATATATATATAAACCACCACGCCCTGCTAGTGAGGTCATCTTCTCTCCTTTGTGGTTTGAGCATTCTAAAGCTTATTCTGAATATGAAGGAGGAAAAAAAAAAAAAAACCAACCCTGAAAACTCTTGAATCTTGGTTCTAAAGTGAATCTCTGAAGAAGGGAGTGTGAGTGGTAATTATTCCAAGCACCTGGAAACATGTTGTTTACAGAGGAGGAAACAGGGCCTAGGAATGTGCGATGTGGCCCTGGCTACCCAGCTGGGCGGTTGCTGAGACCAGGATGTCCCAGAGTGTGCTTTGCATAGTAGTCCTAGGTGGTGGGCCCAGGAGGCAGGTGGGAGGGAGAAGGGAAATGAGGAAGAAGGAGGGAGGGAAGGAGATAAAGAGATCCCTTGTCCCAGATAAAGTCCAGTTTAGGGACATTTCTGCTGCATTTCCCTAACTGTTTGGATCAGAGGGATGTGAGGCATCTTGCTCAGGAGCACTCTTGGGGAAATACAGTGCTGCCCTGTGCCGCCTCCTTAGAACCCTGCAGAACACTTCAGTTCTCTAAATTCCAACTCTGTGACTTTCATGCAAATACAGTGATTTTAAATGTCACTGGTTTCAGAGCAATTTTGCGGGCTACTTTCAAAAAGGAAGGAGTGAACAGCCCTCCAGCCCTTTTCAAGCTCTCTAACTTGAGAACAAAATGTCTTGGGCAGTTGCTTTGCCCATCACTAGTTGATTTAGAAGTGCAGCCTGAGATCATTTCAACAACAGACCCCTGAGTTGAACAGGCCAGCTTTGTGGTCCAATGACTATAACTAACACAGGGTAAAATAAGGTTATCTAGTGCAGGAATGAGGGTATTGGTTTCTTCTGAAGTCAATTTAACACATGTAAAATTTCAAATATATTTTGTACAAACTGAATACTAACATTGTCATTAGCTGGTTTCAGGTTTATTTTGTTGTTTTGTTCACCGCCAAGTTCAACTTGACAGATCAACTTCAAACTAACACATCTACACATACAAAACCTGCAAAAAAATTTGGCTCCCATGTGAGCTGGCCCACAAGCCCCCTCAGCAGGACAGCTGCATAAACCATGGCATGCCATTTGCCTTAGTAATTCTTGGAGCACTTAATATTGAGATAATTTCACAGCCTGTTAAAATGCCCCCATCACTCCTGCTTTTAAAGGTGTTGTTTGGTTTCATCCAAATGGCCATTAAGATGTTGAAAAAGAAAACCATCTTTGAGGTGTGGCAAGCCCTGATGAATCTCATATTGTAAAAGCATTGAATTGTGAAGGTCACTATGCACCAACCAGTCCAGTTACTTTAAAAAAAAAATAGTGCCTCACTATTTTTTTAAACATTTTGTTTTAGTTGTAGATGGATACAATATCTTTTATTTATTTATTTTTTATGTGGTGCTGAGGAGAGAACCCAGTGCCTTATACATGCAAGGCAAGCGGTCTACCACTGAGCCACAAGCCCAGCCCATGCCTCACTACTTTTTAAAATCACAATATTCACTTTTTTTAATAAAAGTATACTTTTAATAAAAGTAAATAGTTTCGTAAACTATTTAATCCCGACATGGAAAACTAAAGGCAGATTGGCAATGTGAATGGTCTTATGGTTAAACTTGCTTGACGTATTCTTGAACTATTTATATATAGGCTTTGATAGGACTAAATATTAAGAAACCTAAAAGGAATCTGTTTTCGGGGCCTTTCAAAAACCAAGCCAGTCATCCCACTCCTTTCTTGGTGTTCTCATTTCATGTGAAAACACATAATCCAGGTCCTAACCCTCAAATATCCCATGAGTCTGTGTGAATTACATTCTTGCACATCTGAAGTACTTTCTTGCGGCTTTTTTTGGGTTTTGCTTTGTTTTGTTTATCCTACACAACTTCCTTCCTTCCTTCCTACCCTTTCCTCCCCAGGGCTTTTAGAGATAGGATAACCAGTAATCATGTCCTCCTGTAGTAGTGATGGGAGACCTAGATCCCACTCCTCCCTCAGCTCCTGGCCAGAGGAGGATGTAAGTAATAATGGCCACCTTAAACAACACTGCTATTCAGAGCATGGAGATCTGGGAAACATCCTTGAATTCAGAGAGCAAAGTTAGCTGCTTCTTAAGTAATGTGCAGCTGCTCTGCGTGGAAGCGGAGGTACTGTCTCCCAGAAGGCAACATCCCCTTGCATGTCTTAGCCCCTTGCAGGAGGCCTTCCAATAAGTTGTCCCCACTGACAAGAGCCTTCCCCCCACCCCCAGAGTGCTCATGCACTTGCCACCCTCAGTGAATCCACAAACAGAGGGCAAGTTCTTAGGAAAGCCAGGCAATTCAAATGCTTCCTTCCCAAGTGTTCTTCTGAAGGGCCATTGGGATTCCAGGAGCCACTGTGAACCTTAATAGCTGACATTCTTTCCATTTCTTGCCTTCCTGTTGTGAGTGGAGAGTTTGAAAACGCCATTGACTCATTTGTCAAGTTCTGATTTAAATCCAGGGCCTTGGGCCAGAGCGAACACCTGCTATGCAAAAGCTAAGCCTACCAAGGCAAAAGCCCAAACTGGATCAATCTCCTAAGTGTGCTTCGATCTAAATGCCAGTGGCCAACAGGCAGTGCACTTGTTCACTCCCAGGGCTTCCACTTAATTTTCTTCATGGGAATGATTTGCTGGAAACAGAAGAGCAACCTCTTGTGAGGCACTTCATATCAAAGCGCTTTTGAAACTGCACTTGGGACACCAACCACTCCAGGCTGGGGGCACTCGATTAACTCGGAGTTAAATTAAGGCACATAAAAGACAAGTGTTGTTCCTGAGGCCTCTCGAATGAGGGACAGGGTCAAGACAAGTCTCCCAAACTGATGGAGATGGACACAGAGACAGGAGAAAATGATCATGAGGTATGAGAAGCAAGAGATGCTTCAGGTCAGCTCTGGCTCTATGACCTCCAAGCTCTGAGTCATCGATCCTTTGTTTTGGGAGGGAGGACAGTAATGGGGAATGAAGCCTTTACCACTGAGCTATATTTCCAGTCCATTTATTTATTTATTTATTTAGACAGGGCCCTAAGTTGATGAGGCTGGCCTTGAACCTGTGATCCTTCTGCTTCAGCTTCTGGAGTAGCTGAAATTACAGGCTTGTGCCATTGCTTCCCAATGAGTCAATGTTCCTTACATCTCCATTTTCTCATTTTATAAAGTGAAGATGAGAAATTCGTACTTGCATTAAATGAGAATGCTGGTAAAGTACTTAAGGCACAGCACCTGGCACTTAGTGGGTACTCGATAAATAGCGATGGTTATAGCTTTCTGTTGTGTCCCCATTGTAGTTATTGATTCCTAGGGTTAATTTTAGGGCCTGATGACCTCTGTTGGCTCTGCCCACAAAAAGTCAAGGCGCTTTTAAAAGTTCAATAAACACTTGTTTAAGATGCATTCTTGTCTCCAAAAGGCAGTAAAACAAGGCAGGAAAGTGCAGCTCCTCTCCCAAGAGGAATCAGAAACAAAGGCCCTTTGAAACAGATGAGACTGGTTGGACTTTCCTTTGTAAAATGAAGGCACAGGAGGAGCCCTGTACAGTAAACCCCAGGATTCCCAAGAGTCCTTGGTGACTATCTTTTAGACACTGAGTCTTTGCCTCATTCTCTTAGAATAACTCCCAATTAGTGAAACCTTTGGACAAACATACTGAGATTCTTATCAGTTTGTAGCTGACTCCCTACAAAAATGTCCTGGTTTCTGATTCATGTTTTTCCAAGTTCAAAGGACCCCTTCTAAGACTGTTGTCTCAATTTCTGGAGGTGAATTCAGGTATCTGTATTGTAATTAGCTTCCCAAGAGATTCTTATGTATACCCAAGATTGAGAAGCACTGACCTGAATGTTGTTAGAAACCCCAGGAGAGGAAGGGGTGTAGGCAGAGGGGGGGGGGCTAGTTGGGGTGGGGGGTTGGGAGGGGAGGCAGAACACCGTGGAGACTAGGAATTCTTTAGTCTAAGTGGAAATCATTTACGCCAATATTGTCACAAATCCAAGATATCTGGGGTAAATGGTTTCCTCATTTCTCCTTCATAAATCAGCGTGGATATTCTTGGCAGGCTTTGCTCCTCTGCAGGGTGGGCAGCTGTGAGTCAAGCAAAGGGTTTATCTCCTCCTCTTCTCCTGACCTTGTCTTCCTGCCTTTTGCAGATGCAATTCTTTCCCGGGCTGCCTTGCAGATAATTATTTTAGCAGACAAGCTCAGGGCCTGAAGGATACAGGGTATATTCTTGAAAGTAATAACTCCAATGAAAGGTCTCAGCTTCTGAATAAAACCAGTGAATGGGAGTGAGCTGCCATTTGGTTTAAGTTACCATTTAGCAAATGGAGGCCTCTAAGAATTTAAGGTGCTCTCTAGTATTTCATTTTATTTTAAAAAGTGAGGGGATCTAGGGAGCTGCAAACATTTTTGTGATCTGGGCCATACACAAAAGTTTTCCAGTGTCACTGATTTGATGGTGGGGATGAGGGTGAAGGCACCATAAATCCAGACCTCTTTAGACTCTTAAAACATGGGAATTTCAGTACATTAATCTCCCCTCTCATGTATTTATTCAACAAATCCACAAATGCAACAAAACAAAGAAAACTTTCATTTAGAATGTTCAAGGAAGCCTTTCTTATTCTTTCTAAAGAAACTGAAGGAACTTTTGTTGGCGCACATCACAAATCTTACCTTCTTTTGAATGGTATGAACAGATAAAAATGTTTAAGCTTAAAAGAGTGTTATGTGTAAGAAATGCAAAGTATCATTATTTATCCAACTCTTTTCAGAGACAAGAGAATTAACCAAAACTAAAGAAATGAACATGAAATTGTTACACCACTTTTTAAAAAATTAGCTGAAATCAGAAGACAGTTTCCTAGTACCACCTATATCTTCTGTATTTGACAAAAGTAAATAATACTAGTACACAAATATCACCAAATGCACATTACAAACTGCATTCTACTTTACTTGATCTTCTCAGTTTTGATGTTGTAAGAAATGTATTTACAGGGTTGGGGTTGTGGCTCAGTGTAGAGCTTGCCTAGCATGTGTGAGGCACTGGGTTCGACTCTCAGCACTGCATATAAATAAATAAATAGATACATCTGTCAACAACTAAAAATATATTTAAAAAAGAAATGTACTTATAGCAGTTATTAAAATTAAAGTGTAGCCCAGCATATGTAAGATCATGGGTTCTATCCCCAGCACTGAAAAAAATAGGGGACTATTGGTAATTATGAACAATTGAACACTTCCACAAATTTCAGCAAGGTTTCTTTTTTTCTTCTTCCTTTTTTTTTTTTTTTTTTAAAGTGCTGGGGATTTAACCCAGAGGTGCTTTACCAGTGCTACATCCCCAGCCCCTTTTAAAATTTTGAAACAGGATCTCACTAAAATGCCAAGGCTGGCCTCAAACTTGCAATCTTCCTGTCATAGCTCCCAGTAGCTGTGATTACAGGCATGTACCATCATGTCCAAGAGGACTAACAAGGTTTCTATTATCTGATCTGCATGTGTAATGAATTATACTATCAGATAGTGCTTAAAAGGCTGGAAGACATTTGTTGTGTGTTTTAGAATAAAATAGTAAATTTAAGGGAAGCTTTCATGGTTCAAACTGTAAGAATGGAATATGCAGGCAAACAAATAGTAAGAAAATATACCTATCATCAACTGTATACTGCCTAGATAAAACTCTTAACTGGTATGGGCTATATAATTAGGTTGACAAAATAAAAGTTATTTTTTGCTAACTTTATTTAAAGGATCCTTAAAATGCTCCATAGGGTTCCTGCCCTGAACATTAGTTATCTGTTTATGCACTTATCTGCAGCTAGTACTTAAGTTTTGTATATAACATATTTAATTTATAACATATATAAAAATATATTTACCATATATGGTCATTTTATACTTACTATAAAGTTTGCCCTCTCTATCTCTGGGTTCTATATCTGGGGATTAAATCCAACACAGATTGACACTGCATATAGGTATTGTAAGTCATTTGGGAATGAGCAAGTATTATGTCATGTCATATGACATTTGAGCATCCTCAGATTTGGGTATCTGTTGGCAGGGTGTGGGGCTCCTAAAACCAACCAACCCCTGCAGGTACCAAGGGAGACTGTATATTTAAATATATGGTTGGGCTGGGGCTGGGGCTAGGGCTGGGGCTCAGTGGTAGCGTGCTTGCCTAACATGCACCACATACAAATAAATAAAATAAAGGTCCATCAACAACTATAAAATATTTTTTAAAAAATAAATATATGGAATATAACTTAATATATAGTTGAACACTCAGCACACACCCTTTTTCAAATCTCTGGCTAAAATTATCCCTGCTCAAGAAAGCAAATGCAGGGAGGGCTAAACTTCTTTCTCTTGCACTAATTTCAACTAAAATAATTCCACAAACTTCCAACTTTTGGAATCGAATTGGGTTAATATTCTAAAAATCCAGTCAAAAGATGAAGGAATTATGTAGATGTGTATCCAAAAATTTGCTCATTAGTTGCACGCACCTTGAAATACATCCTCCCCAGAAGTAGAGCTGTCGGGCAGGTGGCTTTCTTGGCCAGACTTCAAATCACTTCCATTCATGAAGGAGCTGACTTGCAGCACTAGCTGTGCTCCCTTGAGTTTAGGGAGCTAGAAACCTTGCAAGGAATAAGTGAGGAGAAAGCAACTCTGCTATGTCACCACTTGTACCACTCAATTCCCATCTGCCCAGTATTCAAGTCTTATTCTAAAAACTCAATATTGGGGCTGGGATTGTGGCTCAGTGGTAGAGCACTCGCCTAGCATGAGCAGGACCCGAGGTTCAATCCTCAGCACCACATAAAAATAAAGGCATTGTGTTGTGTCCATCTACACTTAAAAAATAATAAAATAAAATAAAATAAAAACTCAATATTGACTCAGAAGCCCTTAGGACAGTTACAGACCTTCCCTTCACTTAAATCACAAAGAGCTGCTAATCTTCCTTGGACTTCCTTTCAATCAATCCACACAAATGAATGACAGAGGATGCTTTAACCTTCCCATAATTTGCATTTGTGTTTTGAGTGAAGGATGTTTTTTTTTTTAAATATTTATTTATTTTTTAGTTCTTGGCGGACACAACATCTTTGTATGTGGTGCTGAGGATGGAACCTGGGCCGCACGCATGCCAGGCGAGCGCGCTACCGCTTGAGCCACATCTCCAGCCCCAGAGTGAAGGATGTTTATCACCTACTTGAGCATTCATTTGTGAGAGGTGGGGGTGGAGGTCAGCATACTGGAGACCAGCTCTGGGAGTTAGTCTCTAAGTGGTTCCAGCTTTCCAAAGCTTCTTTCCTTTTTTGAGTTTTTTACAACAAAGAGTAAGCAAGAAGGGTCTGCAGGAGTGGGTGGGTGGTTCATTTTTTGGAGTCTGATTATCATCTTAGCACCCTACAGCAGGGGCATGGAAGTGGAAAAGAAGCAAACCATCTGGCCCCAGATTCTGTAGGTCCAGAGTGGGCTTCAGAAACTATATTTTATATTTTTGCAATGCTGGGGCTCAACTCCAGGGCCTTGTACATGCAAGGCAGGCACCAAGCTACACCACCAGTCCTTACTTTTAAAGTTTAGATAATTATACTTCAGCTATATCATTTCCTATAGGATAGTTAACGTATTAAAGAGGAAAAGGTGATATGACTGCATTTTATTTTAGGTGCTGGGAATAAATTCAGGGCCTTGGACATGCAAAGCATCTGCTTTACCACTGAGATATCACTGCCCCCCAGCCTAATTTCATTTTCATTATACAGTCTTTTCCAGTCTTTCCTTGGTGGGTGGGAGTTGAAGGGGTAGATATGAATAATGTAGAAAGTCCCTTCTGCCAAGATAGAGAAATCATTTGGATTTCCCCTTACCCAGTCAGATACTTTACATCTGCAGATAATGAAAATTGAGATAGTAAGTACAGACTTTTTGTCACTAGCATAGCATAGAGGATTTAAACAAAAGTAAATATGGGAGGCTGGGGTTGTAGCTTAGTGGTTGAGCACTTGCCTGGCATGCATGAGGCACTGGGTTTGATCCTCGGCACCACATAAAATAAATAAATAAAACAAAGATATTGTGTCCACCTACAACAACAACAAAAACAGATAAAAAAAAAAAAAAAAGTAAATATGGACCGGCAGGATGGCACACACCTGTAATCCCAGCAGCTTGGGAGGCTGAGGCAGGAGGATCCAGAGTTCAAAGCCAGCCTCAGCAACAGCAAGGCGCTAAGCAACTCAGTGAGACCCTGTCTCTAAATACAATATAAAATAGGGCTGAGGATGTAGCTCAGTGGTTGAGTGCCCCTGAATTCAATCCCCCAGCACCAAAAAAAAAAAAAGGTAAACATGGTTCAATAGTTTTCTTTTTCCTAATTTCAGTTATAAAACAATGGAAACAAAGATGTTTTAAAAAACATTAAATTTGGCCAGGTGCAGTGGCACACACCTGTAATCCCAGGTACTTGGGAGGCTGAAGCAGGAGGATCACAAGTTTGAGGCCAGCCTCAGCAATTTAGCAGGACCCTCAGCATTGTAGCAAGACCTGTTTCAAAATAAAAAAATAAAAAGGACTTGGGATGTAGCTCAATGGTAAAGTGCCCCTGGGTTCAATCCCCTGTTCTACCAAAAAAAGTTGGGGGGTGTGGTGTTAAGTTTAATGTCCAATTCACTGAAATTTATATAATAGCTGCCTTGTTTGTGTCTTCCCTAATTCATTTACTTCTATTCTATGACTCAGGTTCCTTATAATGCAGTGGTTAGGCACTAATTTTGCCCTTATAGGTGGGTATTCCCACATGCAAATGTGTTTTCCTAAGTCCATTTCCTTAGCAAATCCACTTACCTCAGATGTAGCATTTTCCATCTTTGAATAGGCCAAGGAACTTGAGCCAGAGGGGAAAAGTGACCTTAAAATATGCCAGAACTAGCTGGGCACAGTGGCACATGCTTGTAACACCAGTGACTCAGAAGGCTGAGGCAGAACGATCACAACAAGTTCAAAGCCAGCCTCAACAACAACTTAGTGAAGCCCTAAGCAACTTAGCAAGAAGTATCAAAAAAAAAAAAGGACTAGGGTTGTGGCTCAGTGGTTAAGTGCCTCTGGGTTCAATCCCTGGTACCAAGTCCTCTTCCCCACCCCCCCAAAAATAACAAGCCCCCAAATGGTAATACTGAACTAATGTCAATGCTGGTTTCTGGTTCACTTCAGCTAGATACCCTCTTTGAGGGTTCTAAAATCAGCAGGAGTTAATAAATTCACAGTAGTCAAAGTTTGTGGTGAAGGAAAAAAAAAAAAAAAAAAGAGCATTGAGATCATATCCCTTCTCTCTATCAATATAGAGATCCTGCCACTACATGATTCTTCTGGCAACTCAGAAAAGACACCAGAGGTAACCCTCAGGATGTTCTGAGGGACTCAGGCTGTGAAAGAATAACAAGGTTCAAGTATAAAAGTTCATGAAGGGCTGGGGATGTGGCTCAAGCGGTGGCACGCTCGCATGGCATGTGTGCGGCCCGGGTTCGATCCTCAGCACCACATACAAACAGAGATGTTGTGCCCGCCGAGAACTAAAAAATTCTCTCTCTCTCGCTCTCTCCCTCTCTCACTCTCTCTTTAAAAAAAAATAATAATAATAATAAAAGTTCATTAAGGAAAAACAAAAATACTTCATGCCTGCTTCCCAGCTCTCATCGCCCCACCCAAGGCTAGTATAAAAAAAAGGGTCCAGGTCAGTCAGACATTTTCATTCTGCTTTAGTTATTTTGTTAGAAGTATGCCTAAAAGTCTGCAGATGAGCTGAAAATGTCCTTAAGAAGCATGTTACATACAGGTCTATCTAGCATTGATAATACTGTGAAAGCCACCTTGGGAAAGAAAACACTGTGTCGAAGAAAAAAAATCTCTGGTATAAATGTAATTTGCCGTCATTTCTAATTTTTAAAAAATATTTATCTAAAAATCATACTAGAAGTGAGTTTTGTCAATAACAGCACACCATGGTGAACTGAACTTGGCCTAACAACCAGCATAAAATTTTCAACCCATCTTGGATTAGCAAAAATTAAAAGTATAAATAAAAACAAAATAAAAGAAATACTATAAAAGGAAAAACAAAGACAAAAGTTGAATTTACTGTGAAAAATCTGATTTTATTTTCTGAATCAAAAAGAAGTGTATTTGTGTTAAATTTAGAATGTTTAGTTTTTCCATTCATTTTTCAAAATACTTCCCAGACAGTGCTCAGAACTGTGTAAAAGTTACCATCCAATACCATGTTTTCTAAGAAACCTTTTCTTCAAGGCATTGGCAATTCTAATTTTAAAGTAAAAGAATTTAACTACTATTAGAAATCTCAGTGACAATGAGTTTCAAGAGCTAAATCAGATTTCTTTTAAAACAGAATTAAAAAAAAAAAATTCTGAGGGACTCACACCTGACAACTCCAATGAAACATAATACCTCCCAACGTCCAAACTATTAAATGCATCACTTCAATAAGATAGGAAAATTATAAAATGGAATTTTATTGTATGTGTGTATATATGTACACACACACACGTATATATAAATACACCATTTTAACTGTCATGTTTGGTAGCAGAATCATGAAATAAAAACAAAATCTACATTCAAGGGACAATTTCGTAAATACTCTTTTTGTTACTTAAGAGTCCATCCTATTCTTTGTTGTTTTCTATTCCTGTATTTTCAAATCATGACCAAAGGCCAAGAGTCGATCTGAACTGAACAGTCAGTAGGTTCTACTGTTCCTACATACAGTAGGATGGAGCATTTCTTAAAAAAAAAAAAAAAAAAAAAAACATATTTACGAATACTTGAGAATTCAAATCCACTCTGAAAGCCACATCCCAAAATCTAGTAGACATTCTTCAAGGGCTGTTCATAGGTACTAAAGCATGTCCAGCATGCACACAAACTTACTTGTTCAAACTGAAGTAAATCAGTGAATAATACAACAGAAGTTGCATAATTAAGACTAACCTCCTTTTGTTGCTTTTTCCACAAACTTTTAAATTTTCTCATAAAAAAAGAGAGCCAATTTTTCTGATTTCAGCCACCAAAAAATTAAGCCATTTCTTGGGGCTGGGGATATAGCTCGCCAGTTGAGTGCTTGCCTTGCATGTACAAGGTCCTTGGTTCAATCCCCAGCACAGAAAAGAAAAGAAAAAAAAGAAAAGAAGAGAAAAAGCCATTTCTTTCAAATTTCAAATACATTGTTAGTGAAGAATGTTTTAAAGGAAAACATTTCCTCACAGAACCTAATACAATTTCTTATTATTTTTCAAATTTAGAAAGAACTCACGCCTGGATTTGATATTTTTTCAGACAGCAAGCAATACTGACAGGATTCATAAATAGGATTTTCTGACACATGCAGGAAAGTCTGCTAACATTCACAACATTCCAACCACTCTTCTTTCAAGCATAAAAGATGGCTGAGAATTGGCAGTTATTAGTTTTCAGTACAAATACACATTTAAACCTTAATATTTTTTTTTTTTTTTTTTTTGCCAACATTTTAAATAGTCAAATTTTATTCCACTTCCAGGGTTCAAATCAAACAAAAAACAAATGAAAATTACAACTGGCAACAAGTCCCATATGCCAATGTTATTTTTAACCAGTAATTGTAACCTACTGCCAGTAATTATTTACATGTATCTGCTTGTTTTATTAAATAAGCACTGGTCAGTTATATAAGAGAAAATTTGTAAGAATGGTACTTGGCAATGGGTTATCTTAAAGCTTCTGGAATAAATAAGCATTTAGAAAACACCAGCTCTTAAAAGCATTTTTTTTTTTTTTATCTGTAATTTGAGTTAACAAATGCATTTTTAAATGTTACTTTTCCACTGATAGATTCTGGGAGTTTAGTCCCAGGTAACATGGGTGATTTGAAATAAACAAAATAAACAAATCCCTAAGCCACATGGTAATGGAATACTATACTTGCTTTTAATATGATATGGAAACAGTTCCAGGCAGACAAAAAGAAGAAAATCTGTCAAATCAAAGTACTGTAAATAAGGTTCATTTTATATACCCCCAGCAGAAAACCTCAAAAAAATCACAATCAAAAGATTACCCACTCCCCCCACTAGGCAAAAAAATCATTTTAGTTCTGAGCTTAACATTTCCCTAGGATGTTAATAGGAGAAGATTTAAAGCACTTAAAGCTGCAGCAGTAACTGTAGAAAGCGCCACACTACAGAGAAAAGCCCTAAAGGGTTCAGGGCTGCCCACCCATCCCTCACCACCCCCCACCCCAGTAATATGTAAAAGTTTTTCTTATGCTAATAAAGGCATACCACCTACTGTGCTAAAGACTAAAACTAGCAACATTAGAGCAGTAAAGTGAAAATAGGAAGCCTATAGGATTTATCTAAATGCCTACTTAGAAGAAACAAAGCAGCAGACAGGACCCTTTGCCCCCTGGTTGTGTTTGCAGGGAAGTGGTTATATTAAACAGCCAGATTAACTCATTAAAAAAAAAAAAAAACAAAAAACCAACAAACCTTCCCCAAGGTACCAGAATAAAACTTGACCTTTTCAGTCAAAGGGCACAGAGAGGCCTCTTCATGTCCTGGAGTTGAATGAGTTCAAAGATTGGCAATAAAGGAAGAAAGAAAGCATTAGGGGTGTGATTGGAACAAGCCTTGCAGTTTATCGAACAGTCACACCAAGTTTTTCCAGGACTCGGACACCCTTTTCTTGGTACTCCTGTCGGGTCATCCAAAAGTTGTCTTTGTCTTTCATGATATCTGCTAGAACTGCACCACCCAGGAAGACCATGTGCTTTCTGCGAGGTGGGTCTTCAATTCGAATCTTAAATTTCTGAAGAAGGGATAATAAAATGTCACATAAGTATAGGGTTTTCTATTTCATGAAAATGACTTTTTTCACATATTCACTTGCTGAATCTAACGCAGGATTTGGAATCCGAGGCACAGAAACATTTAGCAATTTCTCCCGTACTCCACTCTAATGTACTTGGAACAGTTCAATTCACTCCTGTTGTCTCATTTTTAATAGCACCCCCTTTCATTCTCCAAAGCATGCTGATTTGAGCAGGGCAAGGTGGTGCATGCCTGTAATCCCAGCAGCTCGGGAGGCTGAGGCAAGCAACTCAGTGAAACTCTGTCTCTAAATGAAAGACAAAATAGGGCTGGGGATGTGGCTCAGTGGCAAAGTGCCCCTAAATTCAATCCCTGGTACCAAAAAAAAAAAAGTACACTGACTTGACAGATAAGTTACACAACCAATCACCTTACCAAGAGTCAAAATACCAGATGATGGACAATGATGGAGTCTAGTTGAGGACACCAGAGTAACACTGAACCAGCCTTCCTTTCTTCTTATTTTTTTCCACTGCTAGGGACTGAACCCAAGGTCTTGTGCACCCTACACAAGGGTTCTACCACTTAGCCGCACACACAGTCCTGAAGTTTTTTTCTTGTAAGGAAAGCTCACTTTCTAAGGTCTCAAATTCAAATGAAATGTTCTTCAAATAAACAAGGCCAAATATGGTCAAAACAAATCATGGGGATGTTGGAGAAAATGAACACAGTAACTAAGACAATTGAGAAAAGTTTTATACTCTGTAGCTACTATAATTGTCTAAAAAGGATAAATCCTAATCTGTATAGTCAACATCTGAAAGAGAAACCTTCAAATGACATAGTTATTTTATGTCACAAATTCTGCAAAAAAGACTTAAAAGTAACTATGGCATCCTGCATTATGGCTTTATGTCAATAAATAGAATGTAGGAATCTGATATTCTATGAAACAATTTACTCATTAGTCAATTCTGAGACCAACCTACTGTTCTAATTCTTCAGTTACTTTTTTGCTATTATATCAATGTTCTTTGTAAAGGGCTAAGACAGTAAATA
This sequence comes from Marmota flaviventris, assembly GCF_047511675.1. Lineage (NCBI taxonomy): Eukaryota > Metazoa > Chordata > Mammalia > Rodentia > Sciuridae > Marmota > Marmota flaviventris. The sequence goes on along the minus strand of NC_092511.1, from coordinate 53,441,087 downwards.
CTTGGGGATTTTCAGGTTTATGGCAGCTACACCCGTATGTAGCCAGAAGACAGCCATACACAGTATATAACAATAGCTAACACTACTGTAAACAAATGGGCCTAGCTATGTTCCAATAAAATTAACAAGGGCTGTAATGTACCCACTTCTGCTCCAAGGGAAACTAAATAGCCCCTGAAGACACACTGCTTCACTTGCAGCTTTCCCAACTAGCTGCTATTCTCCTGCTCATACTACCTTCCTAACCCTAGTTTGGTAACAGGAGTTCTTGTTCTTCATTGCTTCTTTTATCTCCCTCCTCCCTGAACTCCACAGCTGCTCTGAAACTCATTCTATCCAACTACTCCATCCATCAATTCTCTTTGTCAAAGTCCTGTTATCTATAGATTCTTGCATTCCCCCTACACATCTCCAGGTTATTTCCTCTCATACCTATTCTTGGTTCATGAATGCACATATTCTCTCCATTTCCTGAGATTCTTGGTAACTTTCTTCTTTTCTTCCTCTTATACTCACTTAGCAAATACCAACTTGGGTTATCATCTTTCAACTTTGCACCTACCCTCAAGCAGCTGAGTTGGATAGGAAAGAAAACCAACAACTTGCTTTAAATGTAAACGCATCACTAACCTAAAAAAGGGCCTGAGTGCTAAATGGCAATCCTATTGCATTTCTCCACTCTCTTTTCCATTCTTCAAGAAATCACTTCAACCTCCTCCATTTTAAACCTCTAATATTTCCATCCCACTTCTCCAAACTATGCTTCTCCTCTACCTTTGTTCCCTTCCCCTCTGCGAGTCTATTTACTATAGCCAACTTATCCTTTTAGTACATAAATCAGATCTTATCATTTCTCTACTCAAACCCTCCCAAGACATTTTTTTTTAAAAAAAGTTCCTCCCTGGATGACTTTTCCCTCGATCGATACAGGTCTCTCATTAAAAGTGAGAGACCTTATCAGAGAGGTCTTTCCTGATCACACTTATGAAGAAACATACCACCTCTCCAATCACTATCATTTTTTTGCTTTTAACCTTTTTTTTTCATTATAACACTGACATATTACTTAAACTAAAAGCAGGGACTTTATTTTGTTTACCACTATTTTGTTTGTACCAGCACCTAGAACAGTGTTTGGCACCTAGATGGAGTCCAAGAAATGTTTGCTGAATAAACAAATGATCCTATGTGATGGATTTTAAATTATATGTATAATTCAATAAAATCAGAAAAATGAGCAAAGTACTTAGACAACATGGCTCCTTTACAGTCTTAATTTGTTTAACATATGTAAGTCCATACTCAATTTAATTTCATTTTGAGTCATCTGTGAAAGATGTAACATTAGTGTTTCCAAAACATACAGTACTCCATAATATATAATCTCATTATCTAAAAAAGCTGACCAAAGACAGTGAAACAAAGCTTAGAGATTAACCCAAGATTAAATGACTCTTAGTTGAGTACATAAAATATATAGCATACTTCATATAGTCCACAGCATTTTGGTTTGTTTTTCTTTTTGTTTTTGGATACAGGGGAGGGCATATGCCAAAGAAGCATCAATTATCCCTAGTGTAAAAGTTTCTAATGTACACATCAACAATGACCAGTTAAAGTCTGTTCTAAGAGCTAATGATAGTTACAAGGATGCACAAGAACTGAACATATGATAGGAGAGATAAAACATGTAACAAATAGCCAGAAAATAACCTAAAGTCAGAATTATGATAGGCTAAGAGTAGTGTTGAAGGCCAACTACATATTCAAAAAGTTAAAAACAGAACAAAACAATACCCCAAATGGGACATTTATGGTTTCATAGTATATCAGATTCCCCTTCTGCACTTAGTGGCATGCTGGAGTCCAGGATGTGTGTTGTTGAACTAGGACATTTGGCCTGGACCTGGTCACCTCAATGCACTAAATAAGCGGTGACCTGGAGCAACACCATTCTTGGATAGAATTTACCTTGAACCATTTACTTCCAGGCTACACTTCATTGCAGTAGGAATTTGTTTAGGAAGACTTCTTGCTCCCTCTGGTGGTTGTAAAGATCCACAAGCTTCTTTACATGGTTTTAAAATATCATTAACTGTTGCATTGTTAATACTTACAGAAAGTTTTTCCACATCTCCTTTTAAAACTCGTTCTAAGTAAAGCTGTTTAAGTTCTCGTTCCAACCTTGATGGCAGGCCAGGATACATAGTAGATCCTCCAGAAAGCACAATGTGCTTGTAGAACTCAGATCTAGGAAGAGACAGTAGGTATTCATTTGGAGGTTTCAGATTAGGAAAACAGTAAGTCAGGGTTACTACTATTTATTTTCTTTAATTTTTTTTTTTAAAGGACAAAATCTTGCTATGTTGTCCAAGTTGGCCTGGAACTTCTGGGCTCAAGTGATCCTTTGGGGGCCTCAGCCTTACTACTATACCTGGTACTAGGGTTACTGTTAATTTATGTCAGCCTCAGGGGACTGCTGGGAGGATTAAATAAAATATCACACATAAACCACAGGGCTAAATGTTTGCTATTGCAACTGCTATTGGAGAACAAGCCCTCTTCACATATAAAGTATTAAAATTTGATGAAAATATTTCTAAAAGCACATGATACACTTATTACATATGTAATAAATGACTACGGTTTACATTGAGAACTTCCAGTATTTAGACTGTTATCACAGTGTTTCCCTGAAGCCATGGGGATGTGTGTGTTTACTATGAATAGCTATATTGTACTCTCATTGAATTCCCACTTTTCAATTTTTCCATTTGCCTTTTTAGTTTTCCCTTTTGTTCCTGTGCCTTAAGGCTGTCTTTCATTATTTGGCTAGAAAGATAGTTGTGTCTGCTTCTCCTAGCAGTCAGTCCCTTTTTTCTTTTTTAAATATGCTGCTGTTGGCTATGATTTCCGAAAATCAAATCTAAAATATCTTCATCTAGTAAAAGAAACAGAATCTTGATGAGAGTCTAAGAGACTTTTCTCACAATAAAGTTTGGAAGCTGGGGCATTTCCATTTTAGCCAATTCCAACTGGCTTCTCAGTTTTTACCTGCCTCCAATGGCTAAGGCTGCTGCAACTCTAGCTTTTAGAAAACCTTTGTTTCCTATTTAATTGTGGAAATAGGAATTATGAAGTTAGCATAAGCCACACAGGTGAAATGTGGTTTCATGTGATATGTACATATATGTCAGCATCCAGAATACACAAAACAAAATCAGTCGTGCCACTTTTCCTATGCAAGCTCTGTGGAAAGGGTTCTAAATTTGATGTGCTTTAGGAATGCCAGAACTTTAATCACCACCAACGGGCATGCACTCTTAAATGTAACTCTTTTTTTTTTTTTTTGTAATAATTATTATTTTTTTTTATTGGTTGTTCAAAACATTACAAAGCTCATGACATATCATCTTTCATACATTTGATTCAAGTGAGTTATGAACTCCCATTTTTACCCCAAATACAAACTGCAGAATCACATCAGTTACACATTCACAATTTTTACATAATGCCATATTAGTGACTGTTGTATTCTGCTGCCTTTCCTATCCCCTACTATCCCCCCTCCCCTCCCCTCTCTACCTCATCTGTTGTTAATATCATTAAATCAAAGGACAAAAAGATCTGCCTAAATAATTACCATGAGAATTTACCACAATTATGAAGGCCAGATTAGATTTTTTATCATCTTCTATTAGGCTTATAGTTTGTTGTAAGCCAACTACTATTTTTTTTTTTTAGAGAGAGAGAGAGAGATTGATTTTAATATTTATTTTTTAGTTTTCGGTGGACACAACATCTTTATTTTATTTTTATGTGGTGCTGAGGATCGAACCCAGCGCCCCGCACATGCCAGGCGAGCGCACTACCACTTGAGCCACATCCCCAGCTCCCAACTGCTATTTTTATTCATTTCTATTATTATCTCTCCCCAGCCATCATAAGAAAATTAATTTGGTGGTTTTTTAACTCAATAATAAACAAATAAATAAATGAATAAACACATACTTGCTTTACAAAATACCTGGGTCAATTTCTTTATAATTTGGATATAGAGGACAGCTTTCTATGACTCAAGCTCTGGGTGCAACAAAAGATAAGATTTAAAATCTTTTGATATAATTAAATAAAAACAAATTTTTGCATGGCCAAAAACACCATGTGCAAAAACCAAATAGCAAATAATGAGAAAAATACCTACAACTGTTATCACAGAGCTAAATGAATTTTTAAACACGGAGGAAAGGACTGGGGATGTAGTTCAGTGGTAGAGCATGTACTTAGAAATGTGCAAGGCCCTGGGTTCAACACCTAGCACCACAAAAACAAAACAAATGAACAATAACATAGAGAGAAAAACACACACACACACACACACAAATTCTATAGAACAGTCAAAAGCCACGGAACAGACAATTCACACACATACACAAAATACAAAAAGTGGCCCCTTCCCCAGCACCACTGTAGAGGTATATGGCAAAAAAGTGGCCCTTAAGCACATAAAAATAAGGTCAGCTTTACTCTGTTTTGGGCGGGGTGAGGCAGTAGTGGGACTTGAACCCAGGCCCTTGCATATGCTAGGCAGGACTCTTACCACTGAGCTACATCCTCAGCCCTTTAAAAATTTTTATTTTGAAACAGGATTTTTCTAAGTTGTCCAGACAAGCTTTGAACTTGTGATCCCCCTGCCTTGGCCTCCCAAGTATTCAAGTGGTTAGGGTACAGTGTACCCAGTTGTAACTTCACATTTATTTATTTATTTGATTTTGTGCTGGCGTATGGGGGATTGAATCCTCTGCTCTATTATTAAATCCTTTTATTTTTTGATTTTGAGGCAGGGTCTCACTAAATTGCCCATGCTGGCTGCAAACTTGTTCACCTGTTGTTGTGGTTCACCAGCCTCAGCCTCTAGATGCTGCTGGGATTACAAACCTATACTCCACCCTTTTTTATATTGTATTTATAGATGATCTTAATAAGTTGCTCAGGGTCTTGCTTTTAAGTTGCTGAGGCTGGTTTTGAACTCTCAATCCTCCTACCTCAGCCTCCCAAACTGCTGGGATTACAGGTGTATGCCAGTGTGCCCAGATGTAACTTCACTCTTTTTTTTTTTTTTTAGAGAGAGAGAGAGAGAGAGAGAGAGAGAGAGAGAGAGAGAGAGAGAATTCCAATATCTATTTCTTAGTTCTCGGCGGACACAACATCTCCGTCTGCATGCGGCGCTGAGGATAGAACCCAGGCCGCACGCATGCCAGGCAAGCGCGCCACCGCTTGAACCACATCCCCAGCCCTGTAACTTCACTCTTAATAATAATAAAAAAATATATATATAGAACAGGACATGGTGGCAAACACTTGAAATTCTTGTGACTGGAGATTGAGGCAGGAGGACCTCAAGTTCAAGGCCAGCCTCCACAACTTAGTGAAATCCTGTCTCAAAAATAAAAATTAAAAATAAAACAAGTTGGGGGCTGGGGCTGTAGCTCAGCAGTAGAGTGCTTGCCTCGCACATGTGAGGCACTGGGTTTGATCCTCAGCACCACATAAAAATAAACAAAAAAAATAAAGATATAAAAAAAAAAATTTAAAGGGCTGGGGATGTGGCTCAAGCGGTAGCGTGCTCACCTGGCATGTGTGCAGCCTGGGTTCAATCCTCAGCACCACATACAAAACAAAGATATTGTGTCTGCCGAAAACTAAAAAATAAACATTAAAAATTCTCTCAAAAAAAAAATTTTAAAAAAATAAAATAAAACAAGTTGGGAATGTAGCTTGGTGGTAACTCTCTCTCTATATATATATATACCAAATGCTCCTGAGTTTGATCCCTAGTACCACATTAAAGAGAGAGAAAAAATACAAATTAAAACTAGACAGATTAATTTCTCACTGACCAGAGTGATTTAAAAGTAATAAAATTGACAAAACTTGGAATTTTAAGGCTGTGGACAAAACTACTACCCCTCATATGTTCCTGGGGGAAGGAGAATTTGATGATACTTAACAAAAATATATGCATTTACATAAAACAAAAGCTTTTGCACAGCAAAAGAAACAACAGAGTAAAGAGGCAAGCTATTAAATAGCAGAAAATACAGAAAAACCATACATCTGATAAATGGTTAGTATCCAAAATATGAGCAACACAACTCAAAAGCAAAAAATTAGATTTTAAAATGGACAAAGGGACTGAATACTCATTTCTCAAAAGAACACATACAAATGAACAACTGATATATGAAAAGAAATGAAATTAAACCAGAATCACGTATCACCTCATACCTGTGAGAATGGCTATTAGCAAAAACATGGAATACAACTTTTGGTGATGAGAAAAGGAAAACTTTGTATACTCTTGGTGGGAGGAACATATATTAGTACAGCCATTATGGAAGATAATGGAGATCCTTCAAGAAATTAAACAATAGAACTAACATCTGCTTTAGCAATCCACTCCTGAATATATACTAAAGGACTTAAAAATCAATATGCTGAAGAGACAGGTGCACTCTCATGTTTGCTGCAATATCAGTTACAATAGCCCAGATATGGAATCAATCTAAGTGTCCCTTAACAGATAAATGGATAAATAAAATGTAGTATTATATGTAATATAATATAATTTCCCTTAAAAGGGAAATACGGTCATTTATAGCAACTTGGATGGACCAAGAGCAGATTATGTTAAGTGAAATAAGTCATACATAGAAAAATACCACATGATTCCACATGGATATGGAATCTCAAAAATTTGAACTCATGGAAGCAGAGAGTAGAATGGTGGTTACTGATTACCACAGGCTGTGGGTAGAAGTAGGGAGATGTTGATCAAAGGATATAAAACTTCAGTTAGACAGCAGGAATGAGTTCAAGAGTTCTATTGTATACTATGATGACTGTATTTAATAACAATATAATAGATACCTGAAAAATCACTGAGTAGTTGTTTTTGAGGTATTATGGGCTGAACCCTGAGCCTTTAACATGCTAGGGAAGAGCTCTACCACTGCTACATCCCTAGCTCTTTATATTTGAGACAGGATCTCATTAAGTTGTAAAGACTAGCCTCAAACTTGCTATCCTTCTGTCTCAGTCTCCCAAATAACTGGGATTACAAACCTGTGCCACCATAACCAGCTAAGAGAGATTGTGAATGTTCTCATCAAAAATTGTATGTGAAGTAATGTATGGAGTTAATAAATTCAAATTTATCCACTCTACAATGTATACCTATTTCAAAATATCATGTACAACAGAAAGACAATTTTTGTCAATTAAAAAAAGCATGCATGCGAGGTACAGTGGTGCACGCCCATAATCCCAGTGGCTCAGGAAGCTAAGGCAGGAGGATTGTGAGTTCAAAGCCAGCCTTAGCAAAAGCGATGCACTAAGCAATTCAGTGAAACCCTGTCTCTAAATTAAAATACAAAATAGGGCTGGGGATGTGGTTCAGTGGTTGAGTGCCCCTGAGTTCAATCCCCAGAACAACAAAAAATAAAAAGGCATGCATTTACCAGTTGACATAGCAGTCAGAATATACACATCCAACAATACAATACACATGGTCACACATATGTTATTTCTCATCATGATATTGGAATCTATTTAAATAACCAATAATAAAAGATTCATTGAGCCAGGTACACATGCCTGAAATCTCAGCAACTCAGGAGGCTGAGGTATGATGACCATAAGTGTAAGGCCATCTTGGGCAATTTGATGAGATTCTCAAAATAAAAAATAAAAGGGATGGGGATGTAACTCAATGATAGTGTCCTGAGGTTCAATTCCCTGTGCCACTCCCCTGCCCTGCAACAAGGGGGTGGGTTTCATTGAATGAAACAGAATATATTCACAAAATGGAGTACTACACAAATGGAAAAAGAATGAGGACAAACTCGATGAAATGATATAGCATTATTTAAAATATATTGGTAAGTGAAAAAAATTATAAAAAAAGTATTTAAGTATGCTACCTTTTTTATAAGAAGAGCAATAAAAAACACAGAAAGGACAAACCAGAAACTAATGAGATCATTTACCTACAAGAGAGGGAGGACTAAGGAAAGCTACTACTAGGTATATTTTTTTGTGTAGCTGATAGTGTAGACAATGTTCTACATATCAAAACACATAAAAACTGATGGAGGAATGTCAAAGGACACAGAAGCCTGCTTGGAAGGGACTCCTATTGGCCGAATCAGGAATAATGTAAGCATCACAACAGACAGCAATAAATTATAACCCACTGAGTAAAATCATGAGTCCAGGTTGATTAAATAATAATAATAATAATAATAATAATAATAAAGAAGTCAGGGCTTAGTGGTGCACATCTATGATTCCAGCAATTCAGGAAGCTGAGGCAGGGGGATTCCAAGTTTGAGATCAATCTCAGCAATTTAGTAAGACCCTATATCAAAATAAAACATAAAAGGAGGGCTGGGGGTCTAGGGTTGTGGCTCACTGGTAGAGCTCTTGCCTAGCATATGTAAGGCAATGGGTTCAATTCTCAACGCCACATATAATAATATAAATTTCATTAAAATCTAAAAAAATTAAATAAAGGGGGGTCGGTGTTGGGGATGTGGCTCAGTGGTTAAACAACCCTAGGTTTAATTCCTGGTACCAAAAAAAAAAAATAAAATAAAGAAAGAAAAAAGAAAAACAGAGTAGGAAAATAATTCCTTACACTGGAATATCAATAAAACAGAAGAAATAAATTAAAAAACCAACTCTCCACAGTCATTACAATAAAAATGGATTTAGGCAAGAAACACAAATGGATGCCAAAGGCAGAGATAGGGATGACAGAGTGATGAGGAACAGAAAATTTACACAGCCTCAATGTATTTCTCCACAAATTATTAATGAGGAAAGCAAAAACAGTAAATTTCACTAAGAGCTTAATACTAACATGAATAATAACCCTAACCTCTGGAAGTAATACCCTGAGAAGGACACATCATTTACATAGTATTCTAGCCAAAAAATGCACATCTTGAATCCAACTATAAGAAAACAGACAAACACAAATAAGAGAAATTCTCTACAATAACTGGCCTGTAGTCTGCAAAAATGTCAATGCCATGAAAGACAAACAACTGTACCAGATAAAAGGTGATTAAGAGAGCCGGGCACAGTGGTGCACACATGTAATTCCAGTGGCTCAGGAGGTTGAGGCAGAAGGTTTGCAAGTTTGAGGCCAGCCTGGACAACTTAGCAAGATTCTGTCTCAAAATAAAAGATAAAAAGGGCTGGAGATCAGTGCATGAGGTCCTGGGATCAATTTCCAGTATTAAAAAATTAATTAATTCTTATAAATTTGACAGCCACATTGTGACTTTCTAAGAGAGTACTTTTTTTTCTTAGGAAACAAACTGGTAAAGAGAACTGATGCATTTGACTTACTCTCAAATAGTTTTGGGGGAAAAAAAGAATGATAAAGCAAACATATAGAACATTAAAATTACTAAAACAATGAATGTAGACAAGTTTTCTGTAGGTATTAAATTAATATCTACAGAATACTTCAAAATAAGTACAAAGTAGCTTCTGAAAGTCAAGAATATGTTTTCTCTTATGTGGAAGTTAGAAAGGAAAAAGGAAAAGAAGGGGAGAATCTCCTGGAAAAAAGGGAGATCAGTAGGTAGAGAAAAGGGACAACAGGTAGGAAACAGGGAAGGAAAAGGGGAAATACTGGGGAACGATATTGGCCAAATTATATTGTTTACATCACGTGCATGTAGGAATAGATAATAACAAATCTCCCCATCATGTGTAATCATAAAGTACCAATAAAAAAAAAATGGAAAAAGAGAGTGGCTTCTGAGACACAATCATGTATTATGTTATTCAACATCCAGTACTATCAAAAATTTGTTTAATAACATGAGTGAGATAATAGACAACTTGTTCATTCTAACTACTGATAAATAGATCCATTTCTGATAAATAACTTGGAAACCATCATTTCTAATATACCTGGTATCAATGTCAGCCGCCTGGATTGTGTTAAATAGCAATTCAGCAACACCGACTCCCTCAACATTGATCAAATGAGGTTGAAATAAAGCTTCTGGTGCTTCAAATCTCTCTCCCCCAACTTTAATAATGCGTCCATCTGGGAGCTAGAAACAAAGAATAACCAGGTACTAGTCTCAGCCAAATATTCTCCAGAATGTCAGTACTTTTAAACATTAGTACTTTACAGTATTCTCCAGATACATTAGTATATTCTATAACTAAAATTTTTTGTTAAAAGCAATTAAATTTTTTTCTAAAACATTTTTTTTAAAAAGGGAAACTAAAATTAAATTTATTTAGATTCTTATTATTATGCTCTATTTTGCATTTTAAAAAAGGGGCTGAGGCTGTAGGTCAGTGGTACAGTGCTTGTCTCACATGTATGAGACACTGGGTTTAATCCTCAGCACTACATAAAAATAAATAAAGATATTGTGTCCATTAAAAAAAAAAAAAGTATGTCACAGCTGGGCACGATGGTGCATGCCTATTGTAATCCCAGTGACTGAAGAGGCTGATACAGGAAGATCACAAGTTCAAAGCCAGCCTCAGCAACTTGGTAAGGCCCTAAGCAACTTATCGAGACTCTATCGTCAAAATAAAAAATAGAAAACAGCACCCCTGGATTCAATCCCTGGTACCAAAAAAAAAAAAGTATGCTATGCTCCCAAATAGCAGGAATTTCTTAGAGAACTCATCAGTACATATGTGCCTGACATCCATCTGTGTACAGCAAAGCATTAACAAGCAGTATTGAACAACTACTATATTCTCATTGCTAGTATGTGTTAATGCTGATTGTTTTAAATTTTCAATACATTTGTGATTTCATACACAATAAACTTTTTTTTTTTTGGTATTGGGGATTGAACCCAGAGGTGCTGAACCACTGAGCCCCACCCCTGGTCCCTTTAAAAAAAATTTTTTTTTAAATTTTTTAAATAAAAATAAATGGGTCCGCTAAGATGCTTAGGGCTTTACTAAGTTCCTGAGGACAGCCTCAAACTTGTGATTCTCCTGTCTGAGCCTCGAGTTGCTGGGATAATAGGCTTGTGCCATCATGCCCAGCTCACAATAAACATTTTTAATAATTTTCTTTCGGGCTGGGGCTGAGTGATAGAGCACTTGCCTAGCATGTATGAGGCACTGGGTTAGATTCTCAGCACCACATAAAAATAAATAAATAAAATAAAGATATTATGTCTATATAAAATATATACAATTTTCTTTCACCAAATAACTAGTCTGTGAAAGTATTACACTCTACCACTGTGTTATATCCCCAACCCTTTAAAAAAAAAAAATTTTTTTTTTTTTTTTCGGTGCTGAGGATCAAACCCAGGGCCTCATGCATGCTAGGCAAACACTATACCACTGAGCCACATCCCCAGCCTAAATTTTTAATTTTGAAACAACTTCTTACTGAATTGCCTAGGCTGACCTCAAACTCTTCTTGCCTTAGCTTCCTAAATAGGTGGAATAATAGGCTTGCACTACCATGTCAAGCTTGGATACTATTTATTTTGCTATCTCAATACTTTATGTGTACTAATTCTCAAATAATTTAATCCAAAGAATGTTCACCATCAAAAAAGTGAACACTGACGTAGACTACTTTTTATAGGCTATTTTGTTATATCCTATTAGGATATAAATTCTTAAAAAACTGAATACAATTTTAGTTTAAACCAGTAAGATTTAAATAACAGATCCCATATCACACCATGTTTATATTTAATTAAATCAGAAATGCGAAGAAGAAACTCTTATATTACACCTGACAACTTACTGGATTGATATAAGTAACAATATATGCTCATGAATGCTGGCATTAGATGCATTTCTATGAGATATCAGAATTTTCTTTATATTCATATTTTAACAGAATACTTATTAATAAGTAATACATAAATTTATAATCATACTGTAACTATAAGTTTTCTAATTATATTTATAATTTATATTTAAAATGACAATGAAGCACAAAACAAACATATTCCTTAAAACAGTGGCTGCTGAAGTTGTTTACAGATACGTGCAGAGAAATTACACCCTATCTTATATTTGTTAACCCAGACTTGTCCTTCTTTATTTACTCACCAGTCTACTATTTTTACACTTCTATGTATTTTTGTAACCTATCTCAAATGTTTGAAAAAGAAGGGAAGATTTGCATTTTTAGTTCTCTTATCATTTGCCTTGTGCCACTTTCTTTCCAAACAATTCAGGTAAATGGCAAATAAGAAATCTACAGAAACTGTTGAGAGAAGATTTCAGGAATGAATCTCAAGGGCAAATTTGGAGATCATTAAGTTATAAAGTGGATTTTATTGTGTATTTGGAGCAGTATCATAACAAAAAAATTATAAACATTTATAATTACTTTAAAAATAACTATTTGGGGCTCATTCAAAACCCTAGTTCAAACCCAGCACTATAAAAACAAAATAAAAAGCTGATGCAGATAATCTCCTTAAATTGTTATCAATAACTATGTCTGTTCATTTTTAAACTGATTCTATATTATACACTGGATATACTTACTGTATAAGATTCAACTAATACTGTGGTTTCTAAAGCCAGTTTCTGCTCCTGCTCAATATTGTATCCCACATAACACAGTTTTTCTTTAATCATGCGAACCGTTTCAAAATCAGCAGAATGGTTGAAGGCGTATCCTCTCAACAGAAGCAGCTGGTACCAAAAAAAAAAAAGAAAAGAAAACACAGCAGAAGGTTCATAATAGACCGTAATGAGTTCTACTCTGCAAAAGATATTAATGCTCATAAAATGACCCATCAATTGCAAATACAATGGCAGTGTATCCTCGGTTCCTACTGAATATTTTGGAAGTGGGAATTTTATCTGCTTTAAGAGGATTTATATTTCATTTTCACAGAGAGTAAAAAAATTAACAGTTCATGAATAATAATTTGGTAAAATAAACTAGAAAAAAGCTTTTAAAAAGAGTACTGTTTGTGTACTTATGTTTAGTGCTTGTGAACAATCAAAACTACATAATGAATAAATACTATGTTAGTAGTAGACTTCTGTAGCCTGCAATTTGCTTATTCTATCAATGCCATGCTTATAAAATTCCCCAGATCCTAGAGAGTTTTATCTTTGACTTTCAGTACCATGTCTGGCACTATTGGTAGGCCACCAGAATTTGTTAAGTGAATAAAAATTGTTGGGATACTTGAATCTCTAAGTTTAAACTTCTTCCTCCCTCACTCTGTTTTCTTAGAGATGGGGTCTGGTTATTTTGCCCAGGCCAGCCTTGAACTCCTAAGTAGAAGTGATCTGCCTTAGCCCAAGCATGTAGGACTAAAAACATGTGACAATGAACCTAGCTCTTCATTTCTTAAGTGATAAGAAATATTAAAAAAGCAAACTACCTAGAGAAAATAACTTAATAAGCATCATAAACACAACTAGACTTTGTAAAGTCCTCTAATCTTTGTGTTTATATTCAAAATAAGATCCACAGAAACTCTGCTGGTTACCTGAGAATTTGGGCTAGAATGAGTATTAAAATTCTCATTAATTTGGGCTGGGGTTGTGGCTCAGAGGTAGAGCGCTCACCTAGCATGCTTGAGGCACAATAAAGATATTGTGTCCACCAAAAACTAAATAGTAAAAAAAAAAAAAATCTCATTAATTTCATCTCCTTACATGAAGAGGATTACTGTAAATGAGAGTAAAGGAACCCAATGTCAAGGTAAAGACTTAATGCAACTATGTTGATGCACAGTCAGCATTTCTCAATAGTAGCAAATAATATATTCTTATTAGTATACCAGAAATCACATATGGAAATCTTATGTGTATTTTTACATGAATAATGGATAACAGGGTAACTTCTCTGATGGAGATTATCTAGAATCCTTATACACTAAATTTTGTGTTAAATCAGTAAACAAACTACAAAAACTAGTTTCCATGGTATTTTCCTTTCACTTACCTTGATAAGATATCTGGTAATATCCCTCCCAGCAATATCCAGTCTCCTGGTAAGATGAGGGAGAGAAAAACCTTCATACACTGGGCAAATGTGAGTTACACCATCTCCAGAATCCACCACTACACCAGTCAATAAACCTGCACAAAAACCAGGAGGTTTTAAATAAAAAGCCCAGTCAGAAAAATCGAAGATGACAAGTTTCAATATAGTGTAGAAGTCAAATGAGAAAATTAACCAAATGGGAAAGGTCTAGTAGAAGTCAGCACTTCTTTTTTATTTACTTATTTTGCAATTTGTTTCTAATACACAGATATTAAAGTTAGTGTTCTCTTATGAGACTTTTAGTATAATCATGTCTCTCCTCCCTAAGGAAATGGAAAGAAACAAACCCTGAGACCTAGGACTGAAAAACAGAATAAATTATTAAAGCTCAGTACAATTCTTAATTTTTCCTTCCAACTTAGCCTTATTTTTTTTTTTGTACTGGGGATTGAATCCATGAGTACCTCACCACTGAGTCACATCCCTGCCCCTTTTATTTTTCAGACAGGGTCTCACTAACTTGCTTAGTTGAGTTGCTGAGATTGGCCTTGAACTTGTAATCCTCTTGACACAGCCTCCAAATTTGCTGGGATTACAGGTGTGACTGCACCTGGCTCCAACTTAATCTTTTAAAATTTTTTTTTTATTTTTTAGTTTTAGGTGGATACAATATCTTTATTTTATTTTTATGTGGTGCTGAGGATCGAACCCAGTGCCTCATAGGTGCTAAGGGAGCACTCTACTACTTGAGCCACAACCCCAGCTCCTCCAACTTAATCTTGATCACTGACTTTACTAAAAGTAAACTTCTCTAAAGCATCATGGATAACTTTTTAAAAAATCACTGTGAAAAAATACTGGGGCTTTGGATGTGGCTCAAGTGGTAGCGCGCTCACCTTGCATGCGTGAGGCACTGGGTTCGATCCTCAGCTCCACATAAAAAAAAAAAAATTAAAAAAATTGTAGATACTGCACAAAATAACAAGTTGACCCGTCAACCTGTTGAAATCATATAATTCTTTACTGTTTTTTGGACACACAGCACATTCAAAATGGTTATTTTAGAAATGTCTACTAATACTGGATGGCTAGACTACTGAGAACAATTAAGCTTGTCTAGCCAAAGCATTAGTTCAATTATTCACCCAAAACCAGAAAAACACTGCTGGTTCTACTTTATAATAAAAGAATAGCAGAGAAGCCACTTGGCTTCTCCTATGTTCTATAGGAAAACAAAAATGGCTGCAAAAAGTTAGTGTTCCACCTTCTGCAACAAGGGAAAAAAAATTTTTTTTTCATATATATGTTTTTTCTTGTGGTGCTGGGAATTGAACCCAGGGCCTTGTGCATGCAAGGCAAGTACTTTTACCAACTGAGCTATATCCCCAGCCCTTTTTTCCTTATATTTTTTAATAGAAAAAAAATTAAACCAAAATATACATTATTTATAAGTTTACTCTTACTTTACTATTTACTTATCCCTAAATAGGCTCTCTTCTTCTTTCTTATTAGTGTAAGTTTGCATGTGCTATAGTATCTAATTGTTTTTTAATAAACTTACTCAACTACCTCCATTTTTTTTTATGGGTGGGGTACCAGGGATTGAGTTCAGGGGCACTCAATCACTGAGCTACATCCCCAGCCCTATTTTGTATTTTATTTAGAGACAGGGTCTCACTGAGTTGCTTACTGTTGCTGAGGCTGGCTTTGAACTATAGATCCTCCTCAGCCTCCCAAGGTGCCAGGGATTACAGGAAAGCACCACCATGCCCGACAACTACCTCCATTTTTAAGTTGATATAATTTTTTTTTTTTACCTGTGGTATTAGGATTAAACCCAGGGCTCTATCACTGAGCTATATCCACAACCCTTTTTATTTTTCATTTTGAGACAGGGTTGCTTAGTATCTCACTAGGTTGCTGATGCTAGCCTTTAACTTGTATGTTCCCGCCTCAGCCTCCTCAGTGGCAGGGATTACAGGTGTGTGCCGCTGAGCCTGGCCTGAAAGTTGTTTTTAAGAAATGAAATAAAATTACCTAGTTGCAGACAAGCACTCCCTCCCTTATACAAAAGTAAGTGATTTTTTTTTCTCCTCCTTCAAAGGAAAAGTTTCTCAAAGCTGGACTAAAATCACCTTAAGGACAAAGAGACCATGTCTCTTTCTCTGCTATATCCTTTGTTCTAAACAGTGCAAGACACACACTACATTTCGTGAATAAATAAAGCTTCTTTAAAAATTTAACCCAAGGGCTGGGGATATGGCTCAAGCGGTAGCGCGCTCGCCTGGCATGCATACGGCCTGGGTTCGATCCTCAGCACCACATACAAAGATGTTGTGTCCGCTGAAAACTGAAAAATAAATATTAAAAAAAAAAAAATTTAACCCAAGTATTTTCTATGTATCTATATATAGTACAAAAGAGATTTTTTAAACCCAAAATGTATTTTCCAAGTTTTTACTAATCTATGAGTAAAATCAGATAAATCACCATAAAGTTAAATTCTTTATTTCTGAATTTTTGTTCTCCCCATAAGTTCCTTGTGAAGCCATAATTAGATAGGCAGTCAGTGTAGATAGGTAAATCGAGTCAGGTCAGGTCAAAGAGGCCAATTTTGAGTGAGTCTGGGAAGTTGGAGACTGTTCTCTGAGGAATCTTATCAAGAACCTGCCCCTGCTCCAACCTGTTGCCAAAGTAACCTGTCCCAGGGAGCTGCTTTAAGGTTGTTAATGTGTCCCTGTCTACTCCATCCTGGCCTTCCCCCTTCAGCCCACCTGATTCCCACCTTTTGGCCATCCCAAGGAGCATTCCTGGGCCTAGTCATATAAGCAGGAAGGAGAAAGATAAGGGGGGAAAGGCAGAACACCTCGCCTCTTGGGATACCATGATACCAGCTATGACCCCCTTCTCCCTCAAGGGAGAAGTCTATGTTACCCATTTTTAAATAAACTCTGCATCATATGCTTGCCTCCATGTGCTTCTCTAATGTTCAAACTTCAACATGTGGGGAAGCAAGGCTTGTCACCCGATAACCGGCGGTATCACTTGAGGGCATCTTTTACTTCAATGCCTAAAAGACTCCTTGGCACATATTTGATAGCACCATAAATTCTCAATAGTTCTTGTTGAACTTATAAGGCCATCAAAATATAAAGGGCTCTCTCCACATGGCCAATATCTGATTCTCAATAAACAAGAAGGCAGGGTATGGCAATACCAAGAGAACAGTAGATCTGAGACAGACCACCACAGGGATAAAGAGCAAATGCACTCCTGGGCCTTATTAACTCATGGCCTGACAGTCATTAAAAGATAGTATAATGTTTTTTCTCTTTTCTCCCACCTTCATTCATAACTTGTTAACTATTAAAAGCTTGGTACATGCCTTACCCACCCCCTTCAAACAACCATATCAGCTTCAGAGACCAGGTGCATCATTAGGGCCAAAACACTCTTGCCATGACTCTCTGACAACACAAAAGATTAAAACTGTTAAGGACTGAGCCCTTAAATTGTTATTTGCCATGATTTTGTGTTCTCTTCTATTTCCCACCCATGTGTTCTCTTAACAGCTATAACATCTCATCCTTATCACAAGACAGAGATGTTTATACAGAATGTGGCATCAGTATGAAAACCTGTCAAGACTCTTCCATGATGACCGCTGACAGTGCCTTCCTCAGAGTTAAGATGCTCTCACAGGAAAAGAAAAGCACACTTTTGAAAGGTACCTAAAGCCAATTAACATTCCTAAGCCTTAGCCTCTCCTTCCAAACAGCCCTTTCACAGGAATAAAACTCCCTTTGTTCCAGAGGCTGCCCAGTTTTTCTCTTATGAGAAGCCTTAATAAAAGCTTTACATTTCTTTGTTCTCTGTCCTGACTTGTTTTCCTTTCTAGAGTCACAAAGTCAAAGTTCCAGTGTCTGCCATCAGTCTTTCATTAAATCCACCTCAAAAAATACGAATCCCAAATGTCCTTCTTTTCCCTTTTATTCCTCCTATTTTATATCTTGACAAGTCTGATTTTTAGGCTAATCTATTAGATATATGTGTGTGTGTGTGTGTTTGTGTGTATTTTTTAAATTCAAGCCAATTGTTAAGATAATTCCATTTTATTTTCTTCTGCATAAAAAATTAAAATAGCTTAAGAGGGAATATCCTTTTTTTCAAACTGGTCTTGGGTTGGGGATGTAGTTCAGTGGCAAAGAACTCCTCTAGCATGCTTAAGACATTGGATTCTATCCCTAGCACTGGCCCCCTTCACCAAAAATTGATGAATTGCTTTAAATCTTCCTGTGCAGTAAAGCAAATAAAAGTGTATGATATTTTATTTGAGAAATAACAAATTGTGAAAATTTTTCAAAGTGTGGTATATAAATAATGTGATTTTTCTGGGATTTGTAACTTAATGAGAAATCAAATTTTTCTGGCATAAGATTAATGGTGAATTAATTTTTCTAACAGTTAAGTATTACCTACCTTGAGCATACAAAGTCAGAACTGCCTGGATGGCTACATACACACCAGAAAACTGGTAAGTTTCAAACATTACCTGAAAATGTAGGGGAAAAAAAGTGGTATTTACAAAGATGCATAATACATATTTATATGCTTTCTTCATGGTCATAGAGAGGATCAGTTGACCAAATAGAATTAAAGGGACCTGAACAGTCATCCATTCTAAACAGTTTCTCCTGCCTCTATAAACTCCTGCTGTCACAGAGCTCCAATGCTGACCATAAATTTTTGGATACATACTAAATCTCCAAGCATTCATAAGTGCTACAAAACAAAGATTTCTGAGAGTGTTATAATTAGTGGCTAATTAGTGTGACAGAAAGCTTCCTGCACTTCAACCCTTGTAGTTAAAAACAAAGAAGTATGGACTGGGGTTGTGGCTCAGTGGTAGAGTGCTTGCCTTGCACATGTGAAGCTCTGAGTTCAATCCTCAGCACCACATAAAAAAATAAATAAAGGTATTGTGCCCATCTACAACTAAAAAAATATTAAAAAACCAAGAAGTAGAATTGGGGATACAGTTTAATAGTAGAGTGCCTAGCATGCAAGGGCCCTGGATCCAACCAATTCCTACAAACAACACACACACCCTAAAATCATGAAATAAAATGAGAAGATGAAGACTTTTATTAACTGTGTTAATAAGATGGCAGATAAAGAAATTGCTTAGCTGCAGAGCACGTGGTCCCATCATTGAACCAAGCCTATAACTCCTCTCTCTTCCCCATGAACTACACAGGAGGAGGGAGTTTCCTTTTGCCCTCTCCAGTCACACTTATTCTCTGCAGCCCAGGTTAGCTGGAATAACTTGCATTTCTTTTACCAATAATCTCTAGTGAGCATGACTCGTAGGGTCACTGTCACTATGAATATCTAGATACTTACAAATTTTACAATGGATCACAATGAGAATTATATAGAACTTAAATTCATATGTATTCATCAGTTAAACAACTAGATATTCTGACTAGTATTCTATTTCCTCAACCTTTGAATAAACACCCCTCCACAGGAAAGAAAATGGAAGAGTGATGCTATATATGTGCACATACCAACTTGAAAGTCTGTTAAAATTTATTTATAAAAGAAAAAAAAAGAATAAATTAATTAAATAAGGAAAAAAATTTATTTATATTTATAAGACTATTCAAGTACTTGTGGGCTGCGGATGTGGCTCAGTAGTACAGTACTTGCCTAGCATACGTAAACCCCTGGGATAAATCCTCAGCAAGACCCCCCCCCGGCCCCACAAAAAAAGTGTACAAAACTTAATACAAAAATTAAGTTTTAGCTAGATACGGTAATGAATACCTAGTCTCTAGCTACCCAGGAGGCTACCAACAGGAGGACCACTTGAGCCTGTCCATTCAAAAAAACAACAAAAAAAAATTGAGTTTTCATTGTCTAAAACTATAAAATGTCATCTAACAGGAAAATTCTTCTAACCCTTTTCCAAAATTTCCTTCAACATCTAAATATATTCATAGAGTAAAACAAATTACGCAAAAATTGGTTCATTTACATTGCATAGCAAATAGCAAGCTACTAAGATGTAGAAAGTTATCAAAAGTTTCTACATCATATAACAAAATGAAAGAGAAACTTGAAACTTTACGTATTAGAAATGTAGCTCTCCTGCTCTTTCTTTTTTTTTTTTTTTTAAATGACAATTCTTTTTTTTTTTTTATTTTAATATTTATTTTTTAGTTTTTTCGGCAGACACAACATCTTTGTTTGTATGTGGTGCTGAGGATCGAACCCGGGCCGCAAGCATGCCAGGCGAGCGCGCTACCACTTGAGCCACATCCCCAGCCCCATCTCCTGCTCTTTCTTTCTTCTCTGCTTACCTTACTGTACTAGTCTTCTCAGTTTCCCGCTGGACTCTCTGATCTCTCTGGTTTTTAGCCTTTTCACCCCTGTCTACTCTCACTGTGGCGAACAGTATGATCCTGAAGGCTCTCAAATTTATATCTCCAGCCTGAACTCGATCTTACATCTACAACTATATCTTTGACATTTCTGCTTTGATGTCTAACGACAGCCTTAAACTTAACATATCAAAACTGAACTCCCGATCATTTGCCTTAAATTCTTAGCTGATGGTAACTATGTCCTCTAGTTACTAAAGTCAGAACCTTCCTGACAACCCCACATCCAAAGCATCAGAAAATTCCTGTACATAATCTGATCACCTCTCATACTTCTGCTGTTATCCCTGATCTTAACCATCATTATCTTTTTTTTTTGGTACTGGGGATTGAACTCAGGGGCACTCGACCACTGAGCCACATCCCCAGCCCTATCTTTTTTTTTTTTTAATATATTTTTATTTTTTAGTTTTCGGCAGACACAACATCTTTGTTTGTATGTGGTGCTGAGGATCGAATCCGGGCCAAACGCATGCCAGGAGAGCCCAGGAGAGCGTGCTACCGCTTGAGCCACATCCCCAGCCCCCAGCCCTATCTTTGTATTTGATCTAGAGACAAGGTTCCACTGAGTTGCTTAACGCCTTGCTTTTGCTGAGGCTGGCTTTGAACTCCCGATCCTCTTGCCTCTGCCTCCTGAGCCCCTGGGATTACAGGTATGCGCTACCTCTCGAGGTGCCATCATTATCGTTTGCCTAAATAACTGAAAATCTTCAAACTGGTCTCTTTTTCACCTTTGCCTCCCTATGGTATACTCACAACACAGCAGCCAAAGAAATCTGAATCAGCATTTCTTCCCTGTAAGTGCCCCTCATTTCACTCAGAGTAAAAGTGTAGTTCCCTGTTTTAGCCTACAAGGCAATCATGTTCCTTATCCAATGTTATCTCTTTGTGTTCTTCCATCAACCACACTCTGCAGTCACACTAACTCTCTGGCTGATCCCCTAATATGCCAAAATGGGGCTGGGAATGTGGCTCAAGCGTTAGCCTGCTCGCCTGGCATGCATTCGGCCCGGGGTTCGATCCTCAGCACCACATACAAACAAAGATGTTTTGTCTGCCGAAAACTAAAAAATAAATATTAAAAAAATTCTCTCTCTCTCTCTTTAAAAAAAAAAAAAAATGCCAAAATGTTCCAACTTTAAGACTTACATTGGCTACTCCTTTCTGCCTGCAAGGCTCTTCCCCTATATATCCTGGCTAATTCCCTTACCAGTCTTTGTTTAAACATCATTTTTAGATAGAGGCCTATTACCACAACCTGTCTACAGCTGCAACTGCCCACTTTCCTTAACTTACTCTATAGTTTTTCCTTTAGCACCTACTATGTCCTAACAACAACAACAACAAAAAGCCTATATTCCCCTGCTAAAATATAAACTTCACATCATCAGGATTTTGTTTATTAATATATCCCACTTAGAGTAATAAAGACTAGCATATTCAAGATGAGTATCCCTTATCTGAAATGCTTGGGACCAGAAGTGTTTCAGGCATTGAATATTCACAGACTTTACCAGTTGAGCATCTAATCCAAAAATCCAAAATCTAAAATGCTGCATAGTCCAAAACTTCTTAAGCATCATGCCATGCTCAAAAAGTTTTAGATTACATATTAGGAATGGTCAAACTGTAGAAAATGCAAAATAAGATTATTTTTATTCCCTTTATCCATAGGAACTATGGTAAGAAAAAAGAATTTTTTATTTAATATAACATCAGAAAGACACACATATGCATATCCCATCTAAAAACTTACCTCTACAATCTTCTCTCTGTTTTTGGTTGGGTTCATAGGAGGTTCTGTGAGTAAGATTTTACAATTTCTGGTATCTATGTTAAGTTTCTCTGGTCCAAAGGTATAATCCCACAGATGTTTCATGTCATCCCAATTTCGTACAATGCCATTTTCCATAGGATAGTTAACTTCTAACATTGATCGTAATTCACTTGCCTCATCACCAACCATGAGATCCTAGAAAATGATAATATCAAAGTTTAAAACCAGTCAAATTTTTATATAAAGCAGCTTCAAAAAATTATATTCCCAAGATATTTCTGAAAACTTGGGAATAATTAATTTTAGTCTTTTTGGCACTTTTCAGATAAAGTTTTTATTCCAGAAGTTAAAAATCTTTTTTTTAAGAACAATGTCTTACAAAGTTTAATCATGGATAATAAATTTTTATGTACTACATGGTTTAAATCAATAAATTGACCTTACCTTTAATATATATGTTTCCAAAAGAAGAACATTAGCACAAATAAACCCCATATTTTCATATTTTGGAGGGTTTTGTATGAGTTTTCATCTGTTTCTTTTGCTCAAATGTTCAAAAAATAAGTCCTGTGATATGTGAAATAGCACATCAGGGAAAAAAAAACTTGTAGAAAAATGCTCAATGCATGCAGCACATTTCTTTGTACTAAATATCAAAATAATAAATGTTAAGTACTACAAAACATAATTTTGAAAGAAGCAAAAATGATTATTACTCTACAGTAATGCATATATGTACCAATTAACTTGTAAATTTCACAAACTTCTCTCCAGATGTCTGAATTAAAATTTAAATAAAATTTCTACATATACTTTATCGAGATGAATGAAAAATCTGTATCAATATGAAAAATTAAAAACATAAGGAAAACTCATTTTTAAAAATAATCTCAAGAACAACATTTTCAATCTTAAAGTCTAATACTAGAAATCTATGCTATCACAGAGGAAGCATAATACTCACAACTCTTGTCTCCAGTGAATGCATATTTAAGGTGACCCACATTTAAAAAAAAAAATCAAACTTTGTATAATAAGGCTAACAATGTCCTAGAATTAAAACTTATTTAGAACTTAGGTATGTGAGACATTAAATATTAATTTTATATGTGCCGATGAATTCAATTTGGAAAATCAACATCAGAAATAGTTACTATTCATTAAATACCAGTTCAAAATACGGGAAAATGAAGAAAAGCAGCAGCAAAGTTAACATGACTTAAGACAGAGCTTTGAAAAATGTGAGTTTTAAACTTAAGAAAAAATTAGATGTAAAACCAAGGTAAAGACCTATTAAAAAACAAAACTGATTTCTGACAAGTCCACTAATGAAACACCAAAAAGGGAAACAAAGTGAAAGCACACTAGAGATGCTCATTAAAACTTCATGTCATAACCAATTTCTTATAAAGTTAATTTCCCCACAACTTAATATTCAAATTTCTTAACTACTAACTATTTAGAATCTTCAGGGGAAGAAAATGCAAAACTAAAAATTCTGTGTTTGTGAACTCTAACTAATGGCATGAATATGTTGAAGTATTTAGGGAAAATAATACTGATATCTGAAATCCATCCATACTGTTTTAAAATCCATCAAAACAGGGCTGGGGATGTGGCTCAAGCGGTAGCGCGCTCGCCTGGCGTGCGTGCGGCCCGGGTTCGATCCTCAGCACCACATACAAACAAAGATGTTGTGTCCGCCGAAAACTAAAAAATAAATATTAAAAAATTATTAAAAAAATTTAAAAAAAAATCCATCAAAACACATGATGGTTTATTGGATATTTACTTGGACAGACATGATAAATCAGTATAATATACATTAAGATCTGAATCCAGGTGACAGATATGAGCTTCACTATAACATTCTTTTGGCACTGCAGCCAGGTGTGGTGGTGCAGTCCTGTCATCTCATGGACTCAGGAGGTTGAGGCAAGAGAATCGCAAGTTTGAGGCCAGCCTTAGCAACTTAGCAAGGCCATAAGCAACTTAGGAAAAAAATACATAAAAAGGGCTGGGAATGTAGCTCAGTGGTAAAATGTCCCTGGGTTCAATTCCCAGTTAAAAAAAAAAATCTTTTAACATTGCTCATGTTCTCAAACACTGTTTCACTGTTTAATAAAATGTTAAGGGGGAAAAAGTATACTTATAAGTACATATATTATTTTTGATCATTAACAAATCTAACTTAATATCTAATTTGTTACTTACTTTCCTCTATAACAAAGATATTCTCCTTGTATTGTATGATCAATTAGATAATTATTTGTTTTATATTAGCTGGTTTATAATCATTATTATTTTAACCATTTGGAGTAAGTCTGACCTAATTTCAACAGAGTACTTAATTTTTATTCCACACAACAATAGGAATTTAAGTATGTCTGACCTAATGCCAACTTAAAATAAAAGCCTGTTCATGGGCTAGAGTTGTAGCTCAGTGGTAGAGTGCTTGACTAGCATGTGTGAGGCACTGGGTTCGATTCTCAGCACCACATATAAATAAATAAATAAATAAAATAAAGGTTCATAAAAAATGATTCAAAATTTAAAAATAATTTTTAAAAAGTCTGTTTGTGTATCTACTTCTATAACCACACATACCATAAAGAATTAACTGGGAAAAAAAATCGGGCACTGAGTATCCTCAGTGCTCTCTCTAAATATAAGACATTCTAAATGGAAGAAAATAAGTATTAGCTTATTTGAAAAATGCAAAATTTCTTGAGTAAAATTTCAATGCCAGGTGTGGGGTACATGCTTATAACCCCAGCTATTCCAGAGCTTAAGGCAAGAGGACGCCAAGTTAAAGGCGGCATAGGCAACTTAGTGAAACCCAGTCTCAAAGTAAAAAATAAAAAATCAAAAGGGATGGGGATGTATCTAGGTGGTAAAGAGCCTCTGGGTTCACATTCTAGTAGTGCTGAAAAACAAAAAGCTTAGAACAAACCACAGTGGTAGCACATGCCAATAATGCCAGCTACTCAGGAGTCTGAGGAAGGAGAATTGAGAGTTTGAAGTCAGTCTAGCAATTTAGTAAGACCCTCTCTCAAAAAAGATAAATAATCCTATGACACATAACCTTCCCTAGTACCCATTATCTTTTAAAAGTAAAAAATGAGCTAGGTGAGCCAGGCACATTGGCACACGCCTGTAATCCCAGCAGCTTGGGAGGCTGAGACAGGAGAATCTCAGTTCAAAGCCAGCCTCAACAATTGTGAGGTGCTAAGCAACTTAGTGAGATCCTGTCTCTAAATAAAATACAAAATAGAGCTGGGGATGTGGCTCTGTGGCTGAGTGCCCCTGAGTTCAGTCCCCATATCCCTTCCCAAAAAAAAGTGCTAGGTGAGGTAGCACATGCCTATAATCCCAGCGACTTGGGTGGCTGATACTGGAGGATCAAAAGTTCAAGGCTGGCCTTGGCAATTTAGCAAGATCTTGCTCAAAATAAAATATGCTCTTGAAAAGAGCTGGAGATTAGCTTAGTGGTAAAAGTACCCTGGGTTCAACCCCTAGTACCGAAGGTGGGGATAAAAAAAAAAAAAAGTGTGTTCATGTGTTCAGGGATAAAAAAAAAAAAAAGTGTGTTCATGTGTTCAGTAACTTGCCCTCATACCTCAGAACAAAGTTATAAATAATCAGAGTAGGTTTTAGGTCTTTACCATCTGCCCCACAACCATCACCTTTTACTTGAAAGAATGAGAAATCATAGTTAACTGTCTGGGAAGCTGTTTCAAAAGCACCTACACTTTACCAAAAGCAGATAGTATAGATTATACCTGATAAGCAACCTTGTGAACAATGTCACTTTAAATTATAGAGAACAGAACAAATGCAAGCTTAAACCACAATTACATCCCTACATACAAATCCTGCTTAAAAGACTTGTTAACTTAAGCCTACCCTATTCTCTACAAGTATAGCTTTTTAAAAAATCTCTTTAGGATTTTAAGACAAGTGCATGATTTTTATTTAGAAAAAATATAGGAATATTCACTTTTAAATGTTTTTGTCTATTCAAAACAAATTTTCACAAAGTTACTGCTACTAGTTAAAATATATAATTAGAAATGCCTGATATTTATCTTTGTGAAAGTTGCTGACAAACATTATATCAAAAAAAAAAAAAAAAAAAACTTGAAAATATCTACTATAGAAGTATTTAGACTATCATAGAATAATGAGTCAAATATCTGAGATAGGCCCAGCAAGCTTCTAGGTGAAAAGAAATAGGTATTTACAATGGTATTTACTTGGGGGTGGGGGAATTTCGTTTGTGGGGAAATGGAAACCTTACAAGCACTTTACCTTTTTCTTATTTATCCTCAGATAATGCTGTCAAATCTACTTATTTGGAAACAAATCATTCTTTTATTTCTCTTTTTCCACTTATGACTCATTAGCATATCCAAATTTTACTCAGTTTATTAAGTACATATATGATACCATACTGAATGCAAATACATACACACAAGGTATGATAGGTAATGTTTAATTTAACATCAGTAAATAAAGTGAATTTATCCAAATTTCACAGATCATACTGATCCTGTATAAAGCCTTGGTTTCTAACATTATGCACACCACATTCCATTTTAATTATAACATTCATCTACAGAAAAACAAATAAAACAATTCAAAACTATGTTAGTAATTAGTGCTTGTTTGGTCCATTGTATGCAATCAGGAAAGTACAGGACTTAATTAGTTGCTACCAAATTGAAGCAATGAAAAAAGGTTAAAAATTAAAGTACTTAAAATAAAAATATGGAATTACCCCCCTCCCCAATACTAAAGGGACACAAAACAACAACTACTGTCCCACCAAGCAAAAGTGGAAAACAAACAGCATGTGTGTAACCTCACTTACCATCTTTTTGTTATTCTACTTCAACAGGTCAAGAAAGGTGAAGAAAGAGAAGGTAGAAGTAAGAGTCAGAAAAGGCCTAAATAAAATCCTCACTGAAATTTTTAAACATACAAGCAACAGAGACAAATTAGGTTGAGGTCAGATGCAGTACTACTATATTTTATGGAGTTAATAATTAGGGCCAAATTAACATGGACAGTTATTACTCCTGAATGAAAATTAACTAAACAAATAATTTAAATTTCTATTTTTTTAGTCTACCATCACATTTTAGCTAACAAGACACACAAATATAAGTCTATCTACAAAGCTCAGAAATTCCAAAAAGTCAAGTTTCTTTAATTCATTACTGAATTTAAGAACTTTAAGGAATACAAATGACAACAGCAAAGATATAGTTGAGTAAGTAGGTAGAAAGGTAGATGGTTCAGAGTTGTTTGTCCAAGCTGTAGTATTCAAATTACATTTGACACTGGTCTCTTTGTTTTCTATTTGAAAATACCGTTCAACTTGAAAGTAAGAGTGAAAAGAACCAAGCCAAAAGAACACAGAACCATTTAGCAAATACTAGGGAATTTTCTGGCAAAAATGTTTTATTGGAATATCAATGAGTTTGATTTCTATCACTTGGCCTTAAAAAGCAAGAAAGTGGGCATGAAGAGATGTGTAATTATTTATGCCTATGTTGAAGAATAAAAATGGCTATACACAATGTATCTTATGTCTCAAAAATTTTATTGTTCATAAGGAATATAAAAAAGACAGAAACTAAATTAAAATTTATTTCCAAACAGCAATTTGTTTTTATTACTATTTTTAGATAAATTTCAAGCTGAAGTTCATTTATGATAGAATGCAACCAAAATGGAAGGCGTTCACAAAGAGAATGAGAAATTCCATATATTTCCCTGAAGAAAAGACCCTTTTTCAAAAAGCCTTATACTGAGTGTGCCATTTTAATTTGTGTAACATAAAAGAGGCCAGAAATTACCATTTTGTCTTTAAAAAATAAAGAACCTACATTTCCGTTTGTATTTTTATTAACAGTGTAACTCGATTCTCTAATCCCAACAGTAGAGGCCTACCAAGTAGAAAATTTCTACCACCTATTATCACCTCCCTAAATATTTTACACAAATGTCCCAAGAGGTACACCCTCATATTTCAAATGATTCATAACCTAACTGTTCACTGAATTCTTGCCAAGGACTATCCTGAAAAGATCAGCAATATTAGTGTATTCACAAAGGATTCACTAAAAAAGTCCTTCGATTCTACTGCATTCTGTATAATTTAATCCCTAAGCCACCTGAAGGATTTAAATTCAATTGGTGACCACTGTCCTTTTTAATTCTCTTCTAGTTCTTTCTTTCTTCTAAGATAATGTAATTCCCATTTGGTTTTTAATCCTTTGGGAGAAAGATCTCTCATCCTTAATGTGGAGTCTCTAGTGGTTATATATAGTGAGTAGGCAATGACAACCCGGCTTCTTTTCCTTATGGTAAGATAAACAGTGCAAGGCCAAAAGATTGGCACAGGTTCCTCCAGCACATTATGGAAAAAGTTATTTTATTAGTGAAAAGAGGGATCAAATGGGATTCACATTCTGTGTTTTCCTGACTACATAAAAAAAGTAGGGGGATCAGATCATGAAAACATGGGGGAAAAAAGACTAAAGTCCCAAAGAGACACTAAAATATATTCAATTGAAAGACATAAAATTATCAGGCTCATTGTTTTAAAAAAATTAAATTATGTAATAGGACTTTAAGTTACTGATTGTGTTTTGCATCAATGTAAAAAAAAAAAAAACTTAAGTATTATACTCTAGACACTAATGGCATTGAGCCATACATAAACAAAATTACATTAAATTAACTTCAGTTTTTGTGCCTTTGTTCAGGTGTTAGTATAAATTAAAAATGAGAAATTCTTCCCTCACCCTTTGCTTTTCCTGGCATCATATTTTAAAACAATTCAAAAAACATCTCACAGGTCTTGATGTTACTTTAACAATAAATAAAAATATTACCTTGATTTCAATGTTTCCCACTTTGGTGGTTGATCTGATAATAGGTCTTCCAACCAAAGCTGGGAAGATGTGTTCTGGAAAGTTAGAGCCTGCATATCCACACTTCACAAACTGGAAGGAAAGAGTAAAAGTGGGTTAGGATCAAGGTATTTACTATATGCATCTAAAAACATTATCTGAAAAACACCACTTTGTGTTCATACATTATTTTACACTTTCAGTGCTTTCAAACCACCTACTCTATTTCCAGCAGCATCTCCTTTCACTTCTTTCATGGCACTACTTCCTGCGTTCGAGCTTATTTATCAGTTAATTGCTTACTCAGTATCTAAAAGCCCCCACTAAGAAAAGGCCCACAAGAGCAGGGAGCTAAGATGAACATTTATTTCATGCTGGAACCTGATGTTTAAAGAAGCCTTGGCACACAGTGATCATTTTTGGCTTCTTACATTTTTATATTTAAGTAAATATGTTTAATAATATCCAATAACTTAATTTTGGGCTGGGGATGTAGCTCAATGGTAGAGTACTTGCCTACCTAACATATGAAAGGCCCTGAGTTTAATCCCCAGCACCACACACACATACACACACACACACAAAAGCAACATAATTTGGGCTGGGTTGTGCCTCAGAGGTAGAGCGCTTGCCTAGCATGAGGCACTGGGTTTGATCCTCAGCACCACATGAAAATAAAATAAAGGTACTGTGTTCATGTACAACTAAAAAATAAATGTTAAAAAAAAGCAACATAATTTCACATTCAGATAGTGTACTTCTTCAAGGGCACATCACTAATTCTAATATTTCTATCTTAGAAACTGGTATTTTAAGAGGTTCAACGATGACAGCAAAACTTAGAACCAAGGATTTTTAATATTAATAACATAATTTTTCTTAAGAGCAGGCACTGCACTGTTAAGAAAAAGACAATTAAGGGCTGGGATTGTGGCTCAGCGGTAGAGCACTCGCCTAGTACGGGCGGGACCCGGGTTCAATCCTCAGCACCACATAAAAATAAAGGCATTGTGTTGCGTCCATCTACACCTAAAAAATAAATATTAAAAAAAAGAAAAAGAATTAAAAATCATAGGGTGTGACAATACATGCCTGGATATCAGATACTCAGGGAAGCTGAAGCAGGAGGATTCCAGATTCAAAGCCAGCCTGGGCAACTTAGTGATACCTTTTCTCAAAATAAAAAGGGCCAGGAATATAGCTCTTTATTAAGAGTGCCCTGGCTTCAATTTCCATACCACAAAAAAGAGAAAAAGAAAAAAATTCAGGGTGGGAGAAGGAAGCTATATTAAGAAAGGAAATATAGCCAGGCATGGTAGCACATGCCTATAATCCCAGCAGCTCAGGAGGCTGAGATAGGAGAATCGCAAATTCAAAGCCAGACTCAGCAACTTAGCAAGACCCTGTCTCAAAATAAAAATAAAAAGGATTGGGGATGTGACGCAGATGTAGCACACTCCTGGGTTCAATCTTTGGTACCAAAAAAAATCTGTATCTATACATGATATCTGTACTGAAAATGAACACATTTTTGTCATTATTCCATAAAATTCTTTACACTGTATTAGGTATTCTAAGTAATCTAGAGATGATTTAAAGTATATAGGATATTTGGAGGTCATATGCAAATATTATGCCATTTTATGTAAGGGCCCTTAGTGGGCAGGGGAGAGGCAGAGCAGAGGAAGAGGCAGAGGGAGAAGGAGAATGTGTCTATTCCCTGAAACTAATCACCTGTGGATACCCAGGGATGGCTATGTATTTAATATTCAGAAAGAATCTATTGTACTATAGCACCAAGCACCATATACTTCTCAATTAGGATGAAAGTACCTGGATATGATACACACAGAATAATACAAAGGTGCAAATAAAATATTAATGTATCAGGGACAGGAAGCAACTATGTACAAGGAATTGTTCTGTTTGATGTGGTAAAATTTAACAACATCCTAAACTCACTGACTTTTGACTAACCCTCCAAAATATAAAATATCTTCAAATATCTTTACAGCAACCTGTTGAAAATGATGCTGATGAACCATATTTAACTATAAATAACCTGGAACATTCTGCCATCACAATTTTACTTGTCTTTTAAATGTTAAAATTATGATTCAAACAGATTGAAATTTTATGAAAAAATCTGTCTGAAATTAGGAAATTTCATATTCCCAATATCACCTTAATTTCTGTCCTTGTACTTTAAGCTTAATT
Source organism: Marmota flaviventris (assembly GCF_047511675.1). Classification (NCBI taxonomy): domain Eukaryota; kingdom Metazoa; phylum Chordata; class Mammalia; order Rodentia; family Sciuridae; genus Marmota; species Marmota flaviventris. The sequence goes on along the minus strand of NC_092511.1, from coordinate 53,409,686 downwards.
TTAGAACTTAAATAAAACACACTGTTCATATGCCTTCTGCTAAATCCACAAAACCTAGTCCTCGTCAGTTTACCATTAAGCTACATATATGCATATTTCAAATATAGCTACCCATTTCTGAAAGTATAATACTGTATACATTTTTTTGGAGGGGGGTACCGGGGACTGAACTCAGGGGCACTAAACCCCTGAGCCACATCCCCAGTCCTATTTTGTGTTTTATTTAGAGACAGTGTCTCACTGAGCTGCTTAGTGGCTTGTTTTACTGAGGCTGGCATTGAACTTGCAATTCCCATCTCAGCCTTCGGAGCCTCTGGGATTACAAGCGTACGCCACCAGGCCCAGCTATACTATACAATTCTTATGGGTCACCTTTCAAGACAGAAGTTAATGTGAAATGAAGGCATATGTAATAGGTAACCTGCTTGCTCATATCCACCTCCACATTTGACAGTGGTTAATAATGAAGAACATATTTTCCATTTCAAAGAAGTGTTAAGCAAAATTCAGGAGAACTTATTCATTTTTCCACATCTTCTTAAGTAATTTATTAATGTGACCAAGAAAGATTTGAAGGAACAAATACCACAGAGGAAAAAAATAATACCTAGTAGTTTTTAGTAGTATGTTTGAATTAAAAGGAAAAAAAAAAAAAACACACAAAAATCTCTCTTAAATCACAAACTCTCTTTTGTCCTTAAATCAAAATAGAGTTCACCTGAACAAAAATGATATGAGAAGGTAGAAAAAGTATTATAGTTACCCCAACCAAATCCACATTTCAGTATAAATAAAATGTGGGCCTCCTGGTACTTACCAAAGGCTGTGTCCTTACACTGACTATACAGAAAAAGAGGCAGATTAAACCTATCCTATATACATCTCAGTCCAGGCCCTATGCCTGATCTGTACTGTGAATGGGGGGTGGGGGGGCACGGAGTTAAGAAAAAAACACTGCTCAAAATTCTTACATCTCACCTCAAAGTAATGAAAAAATGGGTGGGTCAAAAGTACCCATTCATCTGACTAAAAATGCTCACTTAACATAGATATAAATGTTCTCAAAGAAAATTAGACAATGAATGACTGAAGAGAAAATCTATAAGTTTATAAGAGCTGTTTCCTGCATATTAAATATATGATTTATATTTATTATATTATTAAATGAGAAATCATAACAGAAGTTGAAGGTGGGAGGAGGAGCCTAAAACAGAGCTTAAGTAAACCCTGGTGTACAAAAGAGACTCCTAAGGTTGACATGTCTGCCCCTCATTCCGAGCCACATACACACAGTGGAAACAAGAACATGGCACAGTGGCAAAAAACACACCAAGATTTTCTGATAATAACTGTTCGGATGGGTAGCTCATATCTTAATTCTTGAGTCTACTTCAAGTGACAAAAAATTGTCAAGTACCTTAAAACAAAAACTGAGATCTGAAACTACAGATACAAATGTAAACTCATTTTAACTGCTTTACAAAAATTTTTAAAAAAAGAAGGAAAAAGAAAAGAAGATTTGGCTTTTCAAATTAAAGATATCAAATTAAAACTATATAAGTAATAGCTTACTGAAAGCAGATGCTATCTTAGAATTCAGTGCTAGCATTCCCAAAGAGTATTTGGATACTCCACCGAAATAAGTAGAAACCGTACTACTTCACATTACTTCAAATGTGAATGCATTAATAATTCATAAGGAAATAATTTAATAATCCATTTGTCGATAACCAACAATCTGCCTATACCTTTCTTACAAAAAAAAATGACATTTAAAAATTCTAAACCATAACATGATAAAATGCAAAGAAATTATTTTTTATAGACCATTCACTTGGTTTCATTTTAAGCCTTGAAATTCCTCCCCCATGTAAATCAAAAATGACTTGGTGACTTAGTTCTCTCATTGTGTGCAAAAGGTTGTGTTTAAGAAATAGATTTTACCATATATAGTTTCCTCTTCATAGTGTGTGGTTTAAACTGGCTCTCTTACTTCCCACTGAGTCATCAAATGGTAAGAGCATGAGCAGGGAAATGTTCCCTCAGGCAAAAATGAAGAATAATCCCAACCACATCTGTTCTAAAAGTACCTTTTTCCTTTAAAAAAAAAAAAAAAAAAGGTGGGAGAGGGATTCGGGCTTATTGACTTTATATTTTTCCCTTACTAATCTGATGGTTTGGGGGTATTAATTATATAAAAACTTCTTAGGCCACCAAGATATTTTTTTTATTTATTGCATAGCATTTGCAGGATGAAAGCAAAATTTCTGATCTGTTTCTATTTCAAACATTCCTAAATTCAACATATAAATTAGCATAAATCTGATAAAGCAGGTCACAAGCAACTATGAATCTGAATTATAAATGAAAATATAATCATTCTAGCATTGTAAGCTTCTCTGTATCATTAGATCATTAGATCTTATTAAACTCTGTGCCAGTAACAGCACTTAAAAGTCTTCATTTTGTTCATAAATGAACTCACTGATGAAATCACTCAAGTTTGGTAACAGGATACACAATACTAGTGATCTAGGCCCAACTATAAAGGGACCAAAACCTAGTGCTTCACAGATTTCCAAATTCTGGCCTCCCTGGCCACTTGCAGTGACTCTATTTTAGAAAGCAGGTTTGAATGATTAAGGTTGAAAGTCAATTTTTCTTTCTTTCTTTTCTTTTCTTTTTTTGAAAAGTGTATAAATTATTGAAATCAGATGAGTTTCCCTCCCCTAGGCCACCCTAATGAGACACTAGTCTAGCTGGGGGGTAATGAGGAAATGCAGCAGGGCCTCATTAAGTTATTAAACCAACATCTGGCATATGGTCAAAACAATGCACCTACTTTTACATCATTCAATTCTGGGACTGTTAGTGGTTTTAAAAAATTGACATCTAGAAATGTAGTTCAGTAGTAGAGTGCTAGTCTAGCATGCCTGAGGCCCTGGGTTCAACACAGAATTCCAACTCATATAGCCTAAAATTTTAAAACCTAAACCCCACCTCCCATTCCAGTGCTAGGATATTGAACCCAGGGACTCACACATAGTAGGCAAGTGCTCTACACTGATCTACATCTCCAGCCCTTAAAATCTAAACCTAAAGTAAATAAGGGCTAATGAAAACACTTTAGAGTAACAACTATTTCCAAGAAGTTTTTAAAAATTAAATCTGAATAAATTATTTAACTGTAAAATAACCATTATAACTTCAGGTATCCAAACAAAACAAGATGTTCATTCATGTCCAGAAGTATAATTAGAAACAGAATATAGACTCTAAGTGGTTCCTAATCCTCTTAAATTTTCTTAAGTATCACAGCATTCCTGATTTGCATATGATTTACATATTATATCCGAGCTGTTTCTTCATTTTCAGCCAATCATGTTTATAGAAAACATGGATAAAATTTGTAAGTAACTACATCAAATACATAAATCTTTGTTTAAATTAATTATACTTTTTCATTTACATCATGCTAAGAGATCTTTTATCCTAAAGAGCAAGATTTTAAAATTATGGATTATACATAAGACTAGCAAATGCATACAATCAGCTTTCTAATGTTAGCTAAATTAATGAAACAGTAACATAAAAATTAGCTTGCAGTTAATATTTACACATTTTTTTTTTTTGGTGTGTGTGTGGTACTGGGTATTAAACCCAGGGTCTCAAGCATGCAAGGTGAGCTTGCTCTACCACTGAGCTACATCCCTAGCCTTTTTATTTTTTCATTTGAGATGGTCTCACTAAACTGCCCAAGACAGCTTCGAACTCCAAGGTTCAGGTAATCCTCCTGCCTCAGCCTCCTGAGTATTTGGATTACAGGTGTGCCTACCACAGCCAGCAGCAAACACTCCTATTCTAAATGAACATCAAAAACTCCACTGGTGGCAGCTCCTCCCAGCAGCTCAGGAGGCAGAGACAGGAGGATCGGGAGTTCAAAGCCAGCCTCAGCAATTTAGTGAGGCACTAAGCAACTTGGTGAGATCTTGTTTCTAAATAAAATACAAAATAGGGCTGGGATGTGGCTCAGTGGTCCTGAGTAACCCTCCCTCCCCCAAAAAACCCCACTGGTAGCTGGGCAAGGTGGCACACACCTGTAATCTCAGAGGCTTGGGAGGCTGAGGCAGGAAAATCCCAAATTCCAGACCAGCCTAGGCAGCCTAATGAGACCATCTCAAAATTAAAATAAAAAGGGCTGAGATGAAGCTCCAGAGTTACAGCACTTGCCCACACACGTGAGATCCCGGGTTCAATCCCCAGTACTGTAAAAAATAAGGTAAACTTCCTCATACAGAGGCTAAGGGTATAGCTCAATGGTACAGCAATTAGCTAGCATGTGTAAAGCCCTGGGTTTAATCCCCAGCACCACAAGCAAAAATTGCACATACATGTACCCATACTACAAATACAGGGTACCTCAGCTATATCCCTCAAAGAAAAAGAATCCATTAAAAAGAGAGTGCCTGACAGAGTCACAAAGTACTGTAAATTCACTTGAAAAGTATTAAATTTATATAGAGGTTCAATTTGATACTATGGTGGTTATTAAGCTTATGGGTTTTTTTTTTTTTGTGTGTGTGTGTGTGTGTGTGTGTGGTTTTGTTTGTTTTGTGGTGCTAGAGATTGAACCTGAATCTCTGCCGTGTTAGGCAAGTGCTCTACCACTGAGCCACATCCCCAACCATGAGCTCATGTTTGCTTGTAATCCCAGTGGTCTGGGAGGCTGAAACAGGAAGATCACAAGTTCAAAGCCAGCCTCAATAACTTAGTGAGTCCCTAAGCAACTTATCGAGCCCCTGTTTCAAAATAAAATATAAAAAACACGGTAGAGATGTGGCTCAGTGGTTAAACACCCCTCGGTTCAATCCCTGGTACCAAAGGGAAAAAAAAAAATTCATGTTTTTTTTTTTTAAATGCACCTTTACTGTAGTCTTTTAAAATGCAGTTTTAACTGCTAAGGTAATATATGTATGTAATTAAATTAGTTTAAATATAATAACATGCTTTGTTAAAATAAACAAAACACTGGGGCTCGGGATGTGGCTCAAGTGGTAGTGCGCTCGCCTGGCATGCAGAAGGCACTGGGTTCGATCCTAGGCACAACATAAAAATAAAATAAAGATATTGTGTCCCCCTGAAACTAAAAAATAAACATTAAAAAAAAAGAACTTTTTTCCAATTATTCAGAGAATTTATGAAGTTCTCTCCTCTCACCTTACTCTTTTATTCCTTGTCCCATAGATAACTTATAGAATTTCAAGTATCCTTCCAAAACGTTCATATATAGACACAAATTTGTGGGCATACAAATATATTTAATAAAGAATACACATAAATGGGTTCATTCTAAAACTTTTTACCTTAATAAATTTTAGACATTTCCCTACAAGTGGATCTGCCTCCCTTTAAAAAATTATTTTATATAAATGATCTGTTGCATTATAACATTCTTCTTACCCTGGCTCATTTTTTTTTTTTTTTTTTTTAGTATTTTTTAGTTTTAGGTGGACACAATATCTTTATTTTATTTTTATGTGGTGCTGAGGATGGAACCCAGTGCCTCATGCATGCTAGGCGAACACTACCACTGAGCCACAACCCCAGCCCTCTTGTCCATTTTTAACAGTTCAGAAGAACCTAGTATAATTTTTATTTGTAGAAGTCTATAACAAATCCAGTGGGGGCTGGGATGTACACAAAGCCCTGGGTTCATCCCCAGTTCCAAAAACAAACCAAAAAACAAATCCAATCAAGGGCAAGATTATGGCAGTAGATGCCAGCTCTAACCCCCCACCAACAATCCAATTTCTTTTTTTTTTTTAATTTGTTAGTTGTGGTTGGACACAATACCTTTATTTCACTTATTTATTTTTATGTGGTGCTGAGGATCGAACCACAACCCGGCCCCAACAATCCAATTTCCATAAATGAAATTGAGGATAATGAAAAGTGATAGCACTTAAACCAAATACAATTTGTTTTAAAAATCTAAAAGAAAATATAATTTCCAAAGTGTTTTAAAGTTCGACTTAAACCCACTTTAATTCATTATATGTCACATTACATACGTGGGAAGGGGGGAATCACAAAATTTGCAACACTAAAATAGAAATTACTATAGAACGCATCCAAAATAATTAAAGGGGGGGGGTGAAAAGAAATCACTTTCAAAGAGTTTCTAAATTAATGCTTTCCTCGGATTTTTACAATTAGAATCTTCAAGACTGAACATCTGTATTCTGTACTTAAAGGGGAGAGAGAAGGAGGAACTAAAACTGATTAACTTCCCCAAGTCAGTGGAATTAACACTCAGACCTCTCAAATCATCCCATGGAACATGCTCGCTGGTCTCTTCGAGGGTGCACTAGGACCAAACTATCACATGCAGAATAAAAAGCAATAGATACACTGCCGATCTGGTTTCCCTTTCTTTCAAGACAGGTAGAAGGAAGAAAAAGCAAAGAACAAACCCTAAAGAAGCACTACGAAAGGGCTGAGGCCAATTTCATGATAGCACTTCCTTTTTTTTTTTTTTTTTTTCTGCTTCCTGCCTCCCATTCGGTATCTACAACCTTACAGGAAGAGGAAGGCCTCTAGGTCTTTCTCCTTTTTACACACCGGCGAGTCTGAGAAATGGAACCCTTCTCGATTGCACAAACTCAAGTCTTTTACCCAAACCTTAGGATATTTTGGCCAAACTGCTCCGGCTAGAGAATCGAGCCGGCCCCCTCGGGACAGCAGGTGGGGGTCAGCGTCCAGTGCCGGTCTCGCTACCGCTCAGACCTGGGAAATTACGGGGGTGGCGGGTCCGGAGCCGGACCCGCTTGCTCCCACGCCCATGGAGACGGGAGGCTCCATTCGCCATTCGCCACTCGCCCCCCTTCACCCCAGAGGCCCAGACGTGCAGCCCCAGGCACCGAGGAGCCCCGTACATCCTTGTCCGGGCCTCTGGCCACCGCGGACTCCTCGCCCGGCACTTACCCCGGTTCCGTTGTCGCACACCACCACCTTCCTGCCCTGGCTATCCATCGTCCACCCCAGGGAGAGCCGCCGCCGCAGCCGCCGCCGTCTCACAACCTACAGCCGTCGCCGCCCGACCCTGGCCTCTTCCTTCTCCCTCTCCGTGGCCCCTCCTTCGGCCTAACTTTCTTCCCCCAACCGGAAGTTGCCGCCCGGCCCCGCCCGCCACTTAGAGAACAGACTGCGCGGAAGGGGCGGGACAGAACATAGGAGGTCGCGACTGGCAGCAGTGAAATCCAATAAGAAACGGCTCCTCCAGGTCGCCTGTCAGGTGGCCGCGCCCCGGTGTTCTTCACCTCTTCTATAGTTCCCTGTGATCTGCTTGACGCTAATGGCGGCCGGCGTCGGGGATGCTGCGGATCTCTCCTTAAGATGTCGCAGGAGTTAAGGGCGCGGTTTCACGGACTGCAGAAGAGGCAGGCAGGTGAAGAACACCGGGTCTGCCGCGAGGTGGCAGTGGAATGTGGCGGAGAAGCCAGCAGGAGAGCGGGGAGCGAACCTGGAGGTCCTTGATTCAATACCTCCGGTTCCATACCAGCTCTTCTTTGCCCAAACTCCCTGAGGTCAACTGAGCGAGAGTGGTTGCCTAAGTTTTCAGCCTCTTCGCTCCCCACTTCCCTCTTCAAATAGCCCCACGTTGCTCACATATCTTAAGTATATGTACCTATTTGAACCCAGAGCCTCCACTTTGACATCAGACTACCCCAATTTCAGGTGTGGCCCTGCCAGTCAAGAGTTTTGTGTTGTGGGTAAACCCAAGGTCTGTTCAAAAGGATGATAACCTCTACCTCCAGGGGGTGATTATGAGAATAAAATTTTGTGCACAAAAGCAAGCATTTATTCTGTGGCAGCATTATTATTATTATTATTATTGAACCTATCTGTAATGCTCCTGGTTTCTCCTTTTAATCAATGGATACAGACTTCTCAGGCTCCAAGACCCAACTTGTTACATCTCTCTGATGGCTTTGCTGATAACCTCCACATGTTCTCTCCCCTTCCTTGTCATTACTTTATCATGAATATGTGAATAACATTATTGTATTTATTACATTCAACAAATATTTATTGAACGAATAACATTAACATTCACATAAAAAAGTGTCATTGAGTCATTGAGAACTAGAATTCTGCCTTCCACATGGCTATACGTGTAGGACAATTAGAATAAAACTTGTATTATGAACTTCCAATCCAGTATTCTTTCTACAGTAGTAGCAGCCTCTCACTTTTCACTTTTATTAGACCAGTGGTTTTCAAACCTTTCTAAAGGCATAGAGTACTTTATTCAAATTGGATCATACATAGATCCCAACACATAATATAGATTCTAAAAGTTAACTTGCCATAATTGTAGTTGAAAGTTTGAGAGTTTAGGATGGGTATTAGGTCTTGGGAACATTTTTCCCTTTCACTTGCTTCCATAGTCCTTGAGGTACCTCTGCCTGCTATTCTATGCATTGGTTCAAAATTTCTTTGAGTGGGGGCTGGGGAGTGGCTCAAGCATGCTTGCAGCCCCAGTTCCATCCTCAGCACCACATACAAACAAAGATGTTGTGTCCACCGAAAACTGAAAAAAAAAATAAATATTAAAATTCTCTCTCTCTCTCTCTCTCTTTAAAAAAAAAATTTTTTTTTCTTTGAGTATATTGTCCTTATCTTACTTTTGTGGTCCCAGTTCCTAGCATTGTGCAGTTTTCCTGGAAGTACATTTAATTGGTCTCAGTAAATTAAAGTCAAGCCTTTCTGTATTTATTTATTTATTTATTCATTTATTTTTGGGTACTAAGGATTGAGCTCAGAGGCACACCACCAGTGAGCCACATTTTCAACCCTTTTTCTTATTTTGTTTAAAGACAGGGTTTCACTGAGTTGCATGGCACCTTGCTTTTTGCTGAGACTGGCTTTGAACTCACAATCCTCCTGTCTCAGCCTCTGGAGCCTTTGGGATTACAAGCATGCACCACTGCACCCTGCTAGGCCTTTCTGTATTCTTATACTTTTCCTTTTTATGGAATTAAGTGCATTATTTTTACTTTTTGAGAAAAAAAAAACAACATTATTTTCTTCTTATTAGAGAAACAGAACATAAAATAATAGAAAACAGAGAAAAACGTATTTTCAGTACCCTACTAAAAATTCATCAAAACACTGTGATCACGCAAAATCAGATATAACACCTCATAGGGTATATAATCTGGCGTATACCATCTACACCAAGTTCATCCTAGTTATTTTGCTTTCTTCACAATAATGTGGTAGAGGGCTTACCTAGCATGCATGAGGCCCTTGGTTTGATCACCAGTATAGGGAGAAAAAAATTCCAGAAGAAAACATGAGAAAAAAATTCCAGAAGAAAACATGAGAAAAAAATGTTTTTGTATTGATTTAAGCAAAGATTGCTTAGCTATTGACACCAAATCATGATCTACAAAAGAAAAAATTAATACTTAATAGAAAAGTAAAACTTTTAATTCATAGATCAAACAAAGAAAAGCCATAGAATAGGATAAAATATTTGCAAGTCATATATCAGCAAAAGATTTGTATCCAGAATAAATAAAGAACATTTGCAACTTGATAAGAATACAAAATATAGGCTGGGGTTATAGCTCATTTGGTAGAGTACTTGCCTCACATGCACAAGGCCCTGGGTTCAATCCCCAGCACCACTAAAAAAAAAAAAAAAAGAATACAAACTATAGCCAGCTGTAATGGTACACACTTATAATCCCAGCTACTTCAGAGCCCGAGGCTGGAGAATCGCTAGTTCAAGGCTGGCCTCACATGTTTGAGGCAAGTGCTGTACCACTGAGCTACAACCCCAGCCCCACATTGACTTTTTATTGTTGTTGTTGTTTTTTCTTTCCCCAGTGCTGCGAACCAAATCCAAGGCTTCACACATGCTAGGCAAACCACTGCGTTACATTCCCAACCCTTTTTGTTTTCTTTTTATTTTAAGAAGGGTCTTAGCTGGGAATGGTGTCACATGCCTATAATCCTAGAAGCTTGAGAGGCTGAGGCAGGAGTATCTTAGTGAGGCCCTAAACAACTCGGCGAGATCCTGTCTCTAAATAAAATATAAAAAAGGGCTGGAGGGGCTAGTATAGCTCAGTGGTAGAGCACTTACCTAATACATGTGAGGCCCTAGGTTTGATCCTCAGCACTGCATAATAATAAATAAATAAATAAATAAATAAATAAATAAATAAATAAATAAATAAATAAATGTATTGTGGCCATCTACAACTAAAAACATTACCAAAGAAAGGGCTACAGATGAGGCTCAGTAGTTAAACACCCATAAATTCAATCCCCAGTACCCCAAAGCAGAAAAAAAAGAAAAAGACAGGGTCTCACTAAGTTGCTGAGGCTGGCCTTGAACTTGCAGTCTTCTTGTTTCAGTCTCCTGAGCTGCTGGAATTACAAGCATGCACCACCATGTCCAGCTTCTTGCTTGCTTTTAAATGTTCTGTGTACATAATTACATCTCAGGACTGGAAGGAAATAATCTGAAGAGTTACTGTATGTTCTATAATTTAATAGCTTTAATTTTTCATGTAATAATCAATTTAGTTATTATCTTAACCTTTTACTGTGGAAACTTCACATGCTCATAAAAGTAAAAAAAAAAAAAGTATAGTATAATTGGGCTGGGAGTATAGCTCAATGTTAGAGTATGTGCTTAACATGCATAAGGCACTGGGTTTGGTCCCCACCACCACCAACACACACATACACACACACACACACACACACACACACACACACAAGTATGGCATAATGGATCCCCTGAGATCATCCCCTATCTTCGACAGCTATCAGCTTTCTGCCATTCTTGTATCATCTATCTCCATTAACCTACAGGTTTTTTGTTTGTTTTCTTTTCAAGATGGGATCTTGCTGTATTGCCCAGGCTGGTCTTGAACTCATGGGCTCAGCAAACTGATCCTCCTCTCTCAGCCTCCTGAGTAGCTGGAACTACAGTCATGTACCACCATACCTAGCTCCTAGCTTGTTTTTCTTGTTTGCTGGAATATTTTAGAGTATATCTGACTACTTTAAATATATTTTTCTAACAGGTAAAAATTTTTAAAAACCGTTACAATACCATTATTATAGCCAAAAAATAATAGTAATTTATTATTATCATCTAATATTCATGTTCCATTATCTCAAACATGTCCTTTATAGTGTTTTTTTTTTTCAATCAGGATCTAAATAAAATCTACAAATTGTATATGGCTAGTATATCTCTTCAGACTATTTTGGTTATAACAGTTCTCTCTTATTTTTATTTATTATTTAGTTATTTATTTTGGTTTCAGGGTGTTTAACCATTAAGCAACATCCCCAGCTCTTGTTTATTTTGAGAGAGTCTTAAAAAATTACTAAGGACTATGCTAAATTGCTAAGGCTGACCTCAGACTTGTGATCCTTCTCCCTCAGTTGTCCCAGTCACAGGGATTACAGGTGTGCACCACCACACACAGCTCTCTTTCTCTTTTAAATGCCAACTTTGGTTGAAGACTAGATCATTTGGTCTGTAAATTTCTCACATTCTGGATTTGGCTGATTGTATCTACACAATGTTGTTTTTCTTGTTCCTCTAACCTCCATATTTTTTATAAACTAGTAGTTAGATATAGAAGCTTGATTAGGTGTAGGTTTAACAAGAATATTCATAAACAGTGGCATGTGCTTCTTATTGCATCACATTTTGAGGAATATGATATGTGGGTGCCCCATGTTTAGTGATATTAAAGTTATTCAGTGGGTTCTGTTGCTGTAAGATGATCTATTTAGAGCTCTCTGTGAACACACCACTTATAGCTTCAGTGACCATTAATGATTGTTGCTTGATTGGACCAGGAAACAGGATCAAGTACTATTTACCTGACTCATAATTTCTCATTTTGCAAGATAATATGTGCTTATCTAATTAGCCACTGCAGTTACTTTCAAATAGAAGAATTATAGTTTTGAAGCTAGTTAATGGTTTTTAAAAATCAAACAACATTGGGCACAGTGGTGCCCACCTGTACTCCCAGCTAATTGGGAGGCTCAAACAGGAGGATCACAAATTTGAGGCCAGCCTCAGCAACTTAGCAAGACCCTGTCTCAAAATAAAAAATAAAAAGGGACATATGGATGCTGACACATAATGGGGGGGGGGAGTATAAAATAGAAGTTCACTGGAATAGATAAAGGTGAAGGAAGGGAAGGGAAAGTGGGTGGAAACAGGAAAGACAGTAGAATGAATTCAACAGAACTTCCTAATGTGCATGTATGAGTACACAACCAGTGAAACTCTTCATCATGTAAAACCACAAGAATGGGATCCTAATTAGAATTAGGATCTCCTAATTCTCCATGTATGTATAATATATCAAAATATACTCTACGTCATGTGTATCTAAAAATAGCAAATAATAAAATTAAAAAGGTCTGGGGATGTGGCTCAGTGATTAAGCATCCCTGGGTTCAATCCCTGTACCAAATAAATAAATAAATAACCAACAAGCATAGAGTTTGGTAGTGCACATCTATAATCCTAGTGGCTCAGGAGGCTGAGGCAGGAGGATCATGAGTTCAAAGCTAGCCTCAGCAAAAAGCAAGGTGCTAAGCAACTCAGTGAGATCCTGTCTCTAAATAAAATACAAAATAGGGCTGGGGATGTGGCTCAGTGGCTGAGTGCTCCTGAATCCAATTTCCAGTACCCAAAAAAAATAAATTTAAAAAAATGGTAAATGAAAAACAAAGATAACAAACAAGGCTGGGTTGTGGCTCAGTGGTAGAGTACTTGGCTAGCATGTGTAAGGCACTGCATTTGATCCTTAGCACCACATAAAAATAAATGAAATAAAGGTATTGTGTCCATCTACAACTAAAAATTTGGTAAATGTTGGCTAGGATGTGGAGAACCCCACCCCCCTCCCCAGGTGCAGCCACTATGGAGAGAAGGGTGGAAGTTCCTCAAGAGGCTAAACAGAACTACCACATAACTCAGCAATTGTACTCCTAACTGTACACCCAAGAGAAATGGAAACAGTGTCCACATAAAAATGTGTACATAAATGTTCATTGAAGAATTATTCATAATAGTCAAAAAGTGGAAATGGGCTGGGGATGTAGCTCAGTTGGTAGAGTGCTTGCCTCGCATGCATAAGGCCCTGGTTCAAGCCCCAGCCCCACAAAAAAATTAATTAATTAATTAAAAAGTGGAAACAACCCAAATGTATATCGCCTGAGGAATGGATAAATAAAAAGTCGTACATTCATATGATTGAATATTATTCACCCATAAAGAGGAGCTTGTAAGTAGCCCCACCAGCTGCAGGTCCCGTCTGGCAGGTCCTGGCTTGCCGGGTCCAGGCGGCTGAGAAGGTGGAAGCATTGCCTGAGGAGGAGGTCATCAAGTTTGCCAAGAAGCCATTTTGTGAAGCCCCTGTTGACTTGAGGCTTTTGATGATGAATTCATGTATGGAGACTGTAATTCTTCATGGACCTTTGCATTTGGGAGACAGTGCCCTCAAACATTCTGTGCAGCTGGGAATGCAGGCTTCTGCTTCACTTTGAAGGAAGCATTAATGATTCATTTCCAGAAGACATGAGAAGAGAGAAGTGAGCCTCTGGTATCATGCAGGTTCCTTGCATTGCCCATGGGCTAAAAGAGAAAAGAGTTGCTTCATGAGATTTGATCCCCTTTGTCCTGAAAAGTTCCACACTGAGGCAAGTCCTTGGATCCCCTGCAAGAAAGTCTTCCGGCTTGAAGGGCAGATGTGTCCAGATGTTGACTTGAAGGATATCAGCTCCTAGAAGCCCTCATCTTGGCTGCAATGTTTCCTCCCATCAATGAAAAGCAAGAAAGTGCAGTTGGCTCTGCACCCATTCTTCTGCATCCATGGTCCCCGCCAGGTGGAAATCCAAACTATCAGGAAAGGAGTTGTGTCTCTCTGGACAGATACTTCTCTCCTCATTGTTTCCTGGATTTTACAGTATTACCGAGAATGACACTGCCCTTTCATTGCATTAGGTGTCAGAAGTCATCTAGAGATAATGGAAGTGCTATAGGAAGAAGATATGCAGCATTTAGATGCAAATACTTGCCATTTTTGTAAGAGACTTGAGCAAGTGTGGACTGGTATTTTTGGCGGACTTTGAACAAATCTCTCTTGAATTTTCCTGTGTTTCTGGTTTCTGGACTTGGGAGTGTTCAGGACTTGAGTGTGAGTCAGCCCCATGGGGATGTGGTAGGGGGGCAGTTGGAGCTATTGTGCAGAACCTCAGTGATGGCTTGTAAGGCCACATCCAACACTGCAAGCAGGAGCCGAGAAGTGAGACCTCTCCCCATGTGTTAAGCTTAACTCTTGTTTTATCCAAAATCAAGACTTGTGAAATGTAGCAGAAATTGAGTCATGCCAAGAAGTTGGGATGTTCTGGGGAGCATGGAATGTCATTCTATTTTGTCTCTGCATTATGGTGTGTTACGGGGTGGGGACTTGAAGATATGCTTAGGCCATGGACTCACCTTCCCTGGGAAGGGACTTCTCAAAGCAGCCCTTGTCCCTGTTTCACCTGCTTCCCCAGGAGGACACAACAAAAATGTTCTCAGAAGTTGGCCCCCAGTCTTGGTCTTCCAGCCTCCCAAATTTGAGAAACAAAATTTGTGCTATAAATTTAAAAAGAAAATAATAATATTATTCACCCATAAAAGACAATGAAATACTGATGTGTGCCTCAGCAGGGCTAAACCTCAAAAACATTAAGGCCACATTCTATATGATCCTATTTATATTAAAAGTCCAAAATAAGCAAATCTACAGAGAAAAATTAGAGGCTGCTAGGATGGGGGTGGAGGGCAGGAGGGAAAAGTGGTAGAGAAATGGTAAACTGATTTTCTTTTTCTGCATTGCTAGGAATTGAACCCAGGGTTTTGTACATGCTAAGCTTCATTCTACCACTGAGCTATATATCCACTTCCTAAGTGGCAGAGAAATGGGAAATGATTGCTAATAGGTATGAGGTTGCATTTGGGAATCACAAAAATCTTCTTAATTGATTGTGGTGATGTTTGCACAACTCTACCATTGAATTATACACTTTAAATGAATGAATTGTATGGTATATGAGTTGTATCACAAGCTATTTTTTAGGAAAATAAACTTTTGAGGTAAAAGTTAATATATGTAACATAGGGACATGCCTCTTTACTGTTAAGAGTACTAGAGCTGGATTCACTGATCTATTAGTAGGCTTTCCAACCCAAAATTTAACCTTCCTATCAAATGTCCCCATTTGTGATTGAACAAACTCCAAGTTCTAAACATTCAGTCTTGTTTCATCATGTAAACTGATATGAAGAGGGTAGTGTTCTTTCTCCAAGTCAGTTTGTCACGGGGTTAGGGTCCATGCAGCTTTTGCTAAAGGAAGAAAAGGGTCTCAATTCAGCTCTGGCAGGTTCTTGACCTAAGCTGCAGAAAGGTATTTAAGGATTCATCACAAAACTGTTTAAGCCCCTCTGGGTTCAATATCTAATATCAAAAAAAAAAAAAAAAAAAAAAAAAAAAAGCCCAAGAGCCAGATGCAGCAGCCTCCTAAATTGCCGGGATTACAGATGTTCCACTAGACTCTATTCCCTTCTGTTTTCATAAAGTGCCCTTTTTTTTTTTTTTTTTTGGTACCAGAGATTAAACTCAAGGGGGCTTAGCCACTGAACCACATTCCCAGTCCCTTTTATTTTGAGACAGGCTCTCGCTAAGTTACTGAGACTGGCTTTGAATTTACAATCCTCCAGCCTCAGCCTCCTGCGCTGCTGGGATTACAGGAGTGTGCCACCATGCCTGACATGAAGTGTTTTTGTTGTTGTTGTATCTCTCTCTCTCCCTCTTTCACTCTGACGTTCTGAATCTGTCTTATTTCACTCAATATGATGCTCTCCAATTCCATCCATTTTCCTGAAAATGACATAATTTCATTCTTTTTATTTTTATTTTTTTTTAGTTGTAGATGGACTCAATACCTTTATTCTATTTATTTATTTATTTTATGTGGTGCTGAGAGTCGAACCCAGTCCCTCACACGTGGTAGGCAAGCACTCTACCACAGAGCCACAACCCCAGCCCCCTCATTCTTTGTTTATGGCTGAATAAAACTCCATTGTATATGTATATTGTGTTTTCTTTATCCGCTCATCTATGGATGGACACTTAGGCATGTTTTAGAACTTGGCTATTGTGAATACATGAACATGCATGGATTGCTATAGTATGCTGACTTGAATTCTTTTGGGAAAATGCCAAAAAGTGGCATAGCTGGGTCATATGGTGGTTCCATGCCTAGACTTTTGAAGAACCTCCCTACCGATTTTCATAATGGTTGTACTAGTTTACTATCCCACCAACAGTGTAGAAGTGTTTCTTTCCCCCCACTTCCTTACAACTGCATTGATAATTACTTTCATTATTGTTTATTATCAGTCTTCTTCTTTTAAAAGAAACTATAAATGGTGACATGAGAAGCATTAGTGGGGAATCAGCTGCATTCTTTTGCTCATGAAGCACAGGGCAGGTTACAGTGGTCTGGTTCTTTTCAAAACCTTTAGGCTGATGTTATCTAGTTAATGGATGGTGCTTAGACTATACCCATATCATGGGTTTATAGCAATATCTCCAGACATCTTTTAATTAGTGTAAAAATACATTCTGTAACTAACAAGGTATATAGGCACTAACTAACTGGACTTACAGTTCTCTAAAATTTATTGGGTCTTTTTTTGAGCGGGGAATACTAGGGATTGAACTCAGAGGCACTTGACCACTGAGCCACATCCACAGCCCTTTTTTGTATTTTATTTAGAGACAGGGACTCACTGAGTTGCTTAGTGCCTCGTTGTTGCTAAGGCTGGCTTTAAACCTGCGATCCTCCTGCCTCAGCCTCCCAAGACGCTAAGGTTATAGGCATACCGTTGGGATTATAAGGATGCACCACGGCGCCCAACATTACTGGATCTTTTAAGAATTTTTATCCCAGAGATTCTGGAGGCTAAGGCAGAGGATTGCAAATTCCAGGCCAGCCTTAGCAACGTCACAAAACAGTGTCCCAAATTAAAAAAAAAAAAAATTAAGGACTGGTGATGTAGTTCAGTGGTAGAGTGTCCTGGGTTCAATCCCCAGTACTTCAAAAAATAAAAAATAAATGAGAGAAAGAGAGGGAAGGAGAGAGAGAGAGAGCGCGGGGCGGGGGGGGGGGGTGGAGATAATTAATGGATAAATTTAGGTCTGGAGGAAAAACAGGCCTGGAAAGCAAAGAAGGGTATTCATAGAGTTTTTAGATTTGAAGTTGCAGGTTGCAGTGCCTCTTCCCTCCTGCTTGTCTCCTTCCTACCACTCCCCATTTCTTCTATCCTACCAAGCTAAGGTAATAATCCAACTTATAAGACCATTAGACTGACAAGGATAGCCATAGAGGCCTTTTCAATGGTGGCATAGTATAGAGGGTAAGAGCTAAGAATCCGACATCACATAGACTTGGGTTTAAAACCCGGTCCCTGGGCTGGGATTGTGGCTCAGTGGTAGAGTGCTTGCCTAGCATGTGTGAGGCACTGAGTTCAATTCTCAGCACCACATTCAAATAAACAAAATAAAGTCCATTGACAACTAAAAAAGCATTTTAAAAACAAAATGACAAAACAAAACAAAAAACCTGGTCCCCTTACTTCCTAGCTCTCTTTTTGAGCAAATTACTTAATCTCTTATATGTATTATCTCATTTGGTCCTCACACCAGCAGATATAGCTAATCTTTCCCACAGCCTCCATTTTTAACAAATGAGGGACTAAAGCTCAGTAAATTCAGCTGTGACAGTCCAGTTCACATTTCCATAAGCAGTAAAACTGCTGTTTACACCTTTATCTGCCCCCCAACAAGCTATGCCCCCTAATCAATTATAAACCATAACCTCAATTTATCAATCATGGTGTAAACATATTTTATTTACTTATTTATTTTTGGTATTGGGTATTGAATCCAGGGGTGTGCTACCACTAGCTACATCCCCAGCCCTTTTCAGTTTTTATTTTAAGTCCTCAGTACATTGCTGAGGCTGGCCTTGAACTTTTGATCCTCCTGCCCCAATCTCCCATTGCAGTGATAACAGGCTTGCATCACTACAGCTGACTGAAACACACCTTTTATAAACCAAAAAATATGAGTCATCTCCTCAGAGATTTGATATTCTGGTACCACCTGGGCACGTGATGCACACCTATAATCTCAGCTGCTCAGGAGGCTGAGACAGGAGGATCTCAAGTTAAAAAAAACAAAATCCAGCTTCAGCAACAGCAAGGCACTAAGCAACTCGGTGAGACTCTTTCTTTAAATAAATACAAAATAGGGCTGGGGATGTGGCTCAGTAGCCGAGTGCTCCTGAGTTCAATTTCTGGTACTCCCACTTCCAAATTTAATATTCTGATTCCAGAACACCTGGTAAATTGAATTTGTAATTTGGTATGTGAATGTGGTATCTGAACAGAGAGAGTGGAACTATCCCCTGCAGAGAAGATTCTGCTCTCTTTTCTGACATCAGTAGGACTTTGATCCCGCCCTTGCTTTTATGAAATTTACATTCTTGTTGGGAGAGATAAATATTAAGAAAGCAAACTTTAAAATATAATAGATTCAGATCATGAGTAGTGCTACAAGGGAAAAAATAGAAAGTGACTTAGGCTGGGGGACACCACTCTGAGGAGGTAACATATATCCTGAACCTGTCATTGTGAAATTCAGCTGTGACAGAAAACAGTGATTTAGAAAATCAGAGTTTATTTCTCTGCCACATAAATGCAGTTTGTAGGTAAGCCTTCTGTGGCTGAGTGGCACTCCGTGGTATCAGGGACCTAGCCTCCGATGGAGGTGGCTTGTTGCCTCACACCCTCATTAAGCAGCTTCTGTTTCCTAGTGTGCATGGGTTGGTTGAGCTACAGCTAACAGGAAGGAGGAAGGGGTGGGGGTTGGGGTATGCAGAGGATCAAGAAAAGCTAACTTCTTGTTAAAGACTCTTCCTGAAAGTTTAACATATATAATTTCTAGTTCTATCCCTCTGGTTAAAGCCTTGCTAGCCACATCTAGCTAGAAAATACTGTTTCTGTTCTGGATGGCCATGCTGAGTTAAAAATTAGGGGTTATATTTTCAAGGAAGAGGAGATAATAAATATTGAGGGACAACTAGTGATCTTTGCTTTAAAGAAAGACATAGCATGAAAAAAAAAATGGTCATGGTGTGTTCATTCAAGGAAAAGAAAGCCAATGTGGTTGGAGCATGTAAATAAGGGAAAGAGTGGTGGATGTAGGGCTCTGAAAACCACAGGGAGATTAGATTGAATTATGGTAGTGGTGACACATCTTTGGAAGGAACTGCTTGCAGTATGTTAAACATCAATTGGTCTCCTCAGTATCTCCTTCAGCCCCTGCAGTCAGATCACCCCCTCCCCTGTTCCTCTATAATGGAATGAAGTGGTTTTATTCTCAGGTTGGTTGAAGAAAAAGGTACTCTACTCTTAAAGACAGTCCTACCTGAAGACAGGGGCCCTTACTGAAGTCAGTATTCTAAAAGGTGAGAAAACCAACCTCTTCCTATGGAGCTGCCTATAAGCTAGTAACCCACCCCACCCTGCTTTCCTTCCTTTCTTGGAAAAACAAAGCAATATTCTTTCAGAGGCAAGACCTATAGATGACAGTCACCTAACAAAAACAGTCAATTCCCGGTTAGAAGGCAATACAATGAGCCCAATGCAGTGGCAGTGACAGATGCCTGTAATTCCAGTCATTCAGGAAGCTGAGGCAAGAGGATCACAAGTTAAGGCTAGCCTTAGGAACTTAGCTGCAACCCTCAGCAACTTAGTGAGATACTATCTCAAAAAATAAAAAGGACTGGGGATATAGCTCAGTAGTAGAGTATCACTGGGTTCAATCCCCAATAGCAAAATAACTAAAAATAAAAAGATTAGGGATGTTCCTGAGTAGTAAAGCACTTTTGAGTTCAATCCTCAGTACTACCAAAACAAAACAAAAAGAAATATTAAGAAACAATTTTCTAGATGGGTTCTTTTTCTCAGAAAGTTACTGAAGGATGTATTCCTAGAAATGAGGTATTCAAGAAATATGAAATTGGGGCTGGAGATATAGCTTTGTTGGTAGAGTGCTTGTCTAGCATGCATAGGGCCCTGGGTTCAATCCTCAGCACTACGGGGTGGGGGTGGGGGTGGGGGTGGGGGGGAGGGGGTTCTAAACCATATGAAGTCATAGTAACTAGGAGACCAAGGATCCATCATAGGGAAGAGGTAAAAATTCCATGAATGATGATGGGGATCATGAGACAAAAATCCCCAGGAATCAATTCTGCATCAGTCTAGGGCCTGATAGAAAAGAAATCTCTCTCTCTCTCTGTCTCTCTGTCTCTCTCTCTCCTCACACATGCTAGGCAAGCGCTCTACCACTGAGCTACAGCCCCACCCCAGAAACTCTGTCTCTTGATGTCAGCACATATAGAGGTGGGATTTTAGTTGTGCCTGCCCTCTTCATCAAGCTTCTTGGGTCACACGTCTTATTTCCATCTGAAGTCTCTCCCTAGGAGTGTGCATTTTACTATACAAGTAACATAAAGGTAAGTGCGTGTTACTTTAGTGACTATTTTAGGCATGTGTTTGCCCCTTACCACCTGAAGCTGTTCCTTATCATCCAGGAAAGTCTTCAGTATTCTTATTTTCAGAACTGGACACACTCTGCTTTGTCTGGTTGTCGCCGACATTTCTCCTGACCACATAGTCTCAGAAGGCTGAGCTGCCTTCCCAGCCTCCCACCCACCTCCTGGGGTGCTGTCTTTGCTCTCCGTAGCCTTGAAGAATGATTCACTTTTTAACTCCTGATTTTCTGGTGTGGCTGTTAACCCCACAAGGCTGAGAGTTAGCCTGGCTGTCTTCTTTTCCTGAGAGGCGTTCATCTCTTAGGCCTAAGGTGTCCTGTTTTTCAAGGGGGGAATGATATCTAACTATGTCAGTAGGTGGATGTTAGGAGGATAAAGGGAAGAGAAGCATGTGGTAGTGGGGGTCATAAGAGAGCAAAATGATCTTTCTCAGTAGATGGTTAATAAGTGATGTCTACATTGAAAAAAGAATTCAGAATAGCTGAGTAATTATGTTTATAAATGCAGCATTAACTATTAAATATTAAAAGAAACAACTAAAAGAGTTGAAAGAAATTACCTTGAGGGAGTAGATATTCTGAGTAGAGAGGAAATACAGGGAACTGATCTTCATCTTTAAAAGCTTTATTAAGCCTTTTGACTTGTTTGGGTTTTGAGGTACTGGTGGTTGAACCCAGGGTCTAGTGCATGTTAGGCAAGGGTTCAACCACTGACTGAGCTATAACCTCAGTCACAAACAATTTGCCTTGGGGGAAGATACTGACAGTTGAAGCCAAGAGTGCTATACTTCTGGGCTACATTTATGTCAACAGCTTCCCCATCTCATCCCACCCCCCACCTTTTGTTTCTTTTTTTTGAGGCAGCATCTCACTAAATTGCCCAGGCTGCACTTGAACTTGTGATCCTCCTGCCTCAGCCTCCAGAGTTACTGGGATTACAGATGTACACAACCAGGCCCAGCCTATTGAACTTTTTAACATGCACATGTGAGTGTGTACAGCGTACTTTTTTTTTTTTTGGTGCTGGGATTGAACTCAGGGCCTTGTACATGCAAGGCAAGCACTCTACCAACGGAACTATATCCCCAGCCCCTGTATTTTGAATATTTAGTACTAAATAAATATGTTACTTATATATATATTTTTAAAAAATATTTATTTTTTAGGTGTAGATGGACACAACATAATGCCTTTATTTATTTATTTTTTTATGTGGTGCTGAGGATCGAACCCCGGTCCCGCCCATACTAGGCGAGGGCTTTACTGCTGAGCCACAATCCCAGCCCCTACTTATATTAATAATATATAATATATATATTATTTATTTAGTGGCGTTAGACTGCTAGAAAAATGTGAAAGACATTCTACCATATTTTTTGGCTTTTGTTGTATATGTTGCTACCAAAGGTCAACTACTTAGTTTTGATTCCTACCTATTCCCAAGCTGAATATTAAGTCTCTGAGTTTTGCTGATTCAATCTACTGTCTAACAGATATACAATATCTCTCTTGTTCATAAGTTTTATTATAAAATGACATCACCACATGTAGAGGTGGGATTTTAGTTGTGCTTGCATTCTTCTTCAACACTATACACTATAATAAAATATATATTACTCATAGTCAGATGCAGTCAAGCATGCATAATCCCAGCTGCTTGGGAGGCTAAGGCAGAAAGATTGTGAGTTCAAAGCCAGCCTCAGCATTTAAATGAGGCCCTAAGCCACTTGTGAGACCTTGTCTCTAAATATTAAAAAGGGCTAGGATGTAGCTCAATGGTTAAGTGCTCCTGGGTTCAATCCCCATTACGAAATAAATAAATAAATAAATAACTCACATAACATATATAAAAGTACACATATCCAATATATCATATGTATGATAAAACATACCTATAGAATCTATTCCACCATAATATATCATTTTTATTAGAATTTGACTTTGAGTAGCTAACTGTTCCATAAGGGTCTAGTTCCCTAAATAGATTTTAAACTAACTAACTAAATAAATAATAAAGTTGGAGTTTTTCTTTTCATGTGCCTGACAACAGTATTCAATATCAAAACTTAAGCTTCTGACCTTGCTGTAGGGGACAGACAAGACAGAGCACCGAAGATAGCAGGAAACAGTTTTATTTGGCTGCAGCCAGGCTCAGAGGGCACAGCTTTCACTGTGATCAATTAATCCCTTAAACACAGAGTTAGGTAGTTTCAGAACTTTATACTCAGCATGGAAGGGGAGGGGCTCAGAAGTTCCCAGGCACCAAAAGTTCTCAAAAAAGTAGCTTTTTCTTTCACTGTTCTGGGCAAGTTAACCCTTCAAGGACCACACCTCAGAAGGGGAGAGCTTCTTCTTCTCTTTCTTTCCTCCCCCTGCCAGCTGTTACCATGGGTCTCAATTGGTAACTTCTCTTATCTTAGAAATGTAGACATCTCTGTGAAGCCCAGCTCACAGCCAGAGGCCTTGTTAAAGGATTTGTCTTTTTATTGACACATTTCACATTTGCAAACACACTTCTACAAACTTCTATACTGGATAAATTTTGGTGAAAAACTAGTAAAGGGGTGTTTAGCACCTGGAGTGCTGATTTCCCCCAGACCACTGGCCAAGTAAAATAGAGCAACAGGAAAACAGGAAGTTTACTTACATTGAACTCTTTTGTAGAGACTCTTTTGCTGATAGTCCTAAAATCAATCATGGTGAAGATTTCTGGAGGGGCTTAGTTAAGTTTTTCTGTGGAGGAGGGGGTGCCACTATAATTCCCCCCTTTAATGATGCACCCCATAATTTAATCCTTTAAATTTAAAAGCATTGTTACCATCATTTTGGCTTAAAGCCTTATGTAAGGCCAAAAACCTTAGTTGTTGTTTTCCTTTCAACAACCTCCAAATGATCCATCATTACCAAAAGAAAAGTAAATGATCCGAGCAACAGCAAATGTTTAAACTTACAAATCATCCAGATTATCTATATCAGATGCATCAGATTTGATTAAAAATATATAATTTGATTAAATATATACATAATTTGATTTATACATACACAAAAAAAAAAACTAAATAAGACACTCTGTAGCTTCAACTTTGTGATTAAAATCTGGATGTTAATAAAATTTTCTATTGAAAAGAGAACAAAAACATTTAAAAAGAGAACAAACACAAGGCTTGTGGGGGCAGTGATAAATTTAAATCCTAATGAAACATTAAAAAGGGATGTGTTCCCCAGCCAAATTCCCCAACAGCAGTGTCTGGAACAGCATGAGCTTATTTGCACAAGCTGTTTCAAGCCTTGAAGCTTAACAAATAAGCCTAAAATAAAAATATCTGAGTTTATGGAAATGAAAATAGAGCCTAGTAAACTTAAGCTCAGGCCCTCTGTCAGTGGCCTGAAGGCCTAAAGTATAGCTATCTCATCTACTTCCCCGGGGGACTCTTCAACTCTGACTCATCTCTTCCACTTTCAGATAAGGTGTAAACAAGAGGCAGTAGCAGGAAGTTACTTACCTCTTTCTGCCACTCTAAGGCAAGAGAGCAATTTAGTGTGGTGGTTTCCAATCTTCTCACTGTGAGGATCCATGGAGAACATTTTGCTGCTTAATATTGGATGTTGCATTTCTTTTTTTCTTTAAAGATAGATCTTGAACTCCTAGACTCAAATGGTCCTCCTTCTTCAGCCTACTGCTTCAGATGGGACTATGCTACCATGCCTGGCTTTGGACAGACATTCTGAACTCTCTTGCCACACAAAGCATGCACAATGTGTTCAGCATGTGCAGATGACCATCTGACATGTGACTCTAATATCTGTATGGCAGCACATCCTGACACAATCAGTATCATGTTCTTTGTGGAATAGTGGAAATAACCCTCAAGTGCCCTATCTTCATATCTGTTTCAATCTCCTTATTTTCTCTCTTTATTTATTCTGTCATGCTAGGAAACTAACTTAGGGTCTTATTTATGCTGGGCAGATGCTCTACCACTCAGCTGCATCCCCATCCCTCAACTTCCTTATTTGAAAAATGAATAGACTGAGATGCAGTGAGGTTAAAATATAAAATAGTTAATATACTGTTGATCTTTGAAAAACACAGATTTGAAATACACAGGTTCATTTATAAATTTTTTTTTTGAGATTTGCAATAATTTGAAAAGCAGACAAACTGCACAACCCAGAAACATTGCAAAAACAATAGCTGGATATGTCATGAATGCACACAATATATTATTATTATTTTATTTATTTTTTGGAGGGGGTACCAGGGATTGAACTCAGGGGCACTCAACCACTAAGCCACATTTCCAGCCCTTTTTTTGTATTTTATTTAGAGACAGGGTCTCACTGAGTTGCTTAGTGCCTCGCCATTGCTGAGGTTGGCTTCGAACTCGTGATCCTCCTGTCTCAGCCTCCTGAGTTGCTGGGATTACAGGCATGAGCCACTGCACCCAGCTCACACAATATATTATTTAATATGGTCTATATTAGTGTACATTAGCATTTACCTCCATAAAATGTGTATGTACCTATTATAAAGTTAAAATTTATCAAAACTTATGCATATAGACTGGTGCCACACACAGTCAAGAGAAATGTCAACAAATGGAAAGATGCAGTGTTAAGTCATAACTGCAGAAAATTAGCTGTACTACATACTATACTACTGCAATAATTTCATAGCAACTTCCTGTTGCTATTGCGGTGAGATCAAGTATTGCAAGTGTCTGCTTAAAACACTGTGTGAAGCCAGGCACCGTGGCAAATGCCTATAATCCCAGCAGTTTGGCAGGCCAAAGTAAGAGGATCACAAGTTCCAGGCCAGCCTCAGCGATTTAAGGAGAACTTCATCAACTTAGTGAAACCCTGTCAGTGGTAAAAGGCCCTTAGGTTGAATTCCCAGTACCAAGAACAAATAAACACTGTGTGACTCTAACCATCTCCATGTGAGCAGTTCCTCTCTTTAGTAAATTGCCTATCAAGTAAAAAGTAATGTCTCGTGGTTTTCACATATCTGTCACTGAAATACATATATAAAGTATATGTTAATCAACTGTTTTTATTAATTTAAAAAAAAGTTTTTAGTTGTCAATGAACCTTTATTTATTTATATGCAGTGCTGAGAATCAAACCCCAGTGCCTGACACATGCTAGGCAAGTGCTCTGGCCACTGAACTCAACCCCAGCCCCTGTTAATCAATGCTTGTTGTAAGACTTCCAGTCAACAGCAGACTATTAGTAAAGTTAGGGTAGAGTCAAAAGTTTTGTGGATTTTTTCCTTCATGGAGGTGGGTGTGCTAACCCCTGAGTTGCTCAAGGGTCAACTGTAGTTAAATGATGAAATAATTAGTGGAAAATATACTGAGCTATGAATTAGAAGTCTGTAATAATACTTAACTTTGTGATTTTAAAACTACTCATTTTGATTAATTGTTGATTTTTGCCCCCCCATACATGTATTAATCTTCTAATTAAAAAAATATTATTTTACAAAGCAATTAGGACACTGAAGTTGTATTCGCTTGTATTTCTTGGTGAAGTGCTATTTAGTATGTGCATTAACATGATCAACAATTCTTTTTCTTTTTTTTTTTTTTTTGGTACCAGTGCACTCAACTATGGAGCCACATCCCCAACCCTTCTTATATTTTATTTTGAAACAGGTTCACTGAGTTGTTTAGGGCTCACCCTTACAAGTCACTGGGATTACAGGTGTGCACCATCATGCCTGACCATGATCAGATATTCTAACTTCATATACAGTTCCTTCCTTATTCTCCTTCCCTTCTTTCCCTTTTTCTACTTAATTATCAGGATAAGATTACCATGTTTATCACCATGACCTGCATTAACATTTCTGAACATATAATCACTTTTTAAAATTTGTTCAGGAAAACAGATAATTAACACATTGCAATTGAATTGAATTCCTACTATAAACTATAAATGCAACTTATTGGCTCCTAGAAAAATGTTGACATTGATGATAGACTGGTTATCTCCAATAATAGAAAAACATAATTTTCCTAAAATAGATTAATTCGTATTAGAGACCTGTTACATAATTTGGTAATATAGCACTCTGACTTTATCACATATTGGAGAAAATTTGTGTTTTCTTTGAATATTTGGTGCAGATTTCATCTTGGAATATAAAGTTGCCAAGGAGAAAGAAAACCCTGTTCAAACCTGTTTGGGTGTCCTTAAGATTAAATAAATGATTTCTCTTTACTCTTTGTCAGATTAAGATTATTTATTGCTTTGGTCTGACAATCACATTAATGTAGAAAAGGCTTTGTTAAGCATTGAATTTTTTTTTTTTTTTAAGAGAGAGAGGTGGGGGGGAGAGAGAGAATTTTAATATTTATTTTTTATTTTTTGCCGGACACAACATCTTTGTTTGTATGTGATGCTGAGGAATGAACCTGGGCCGCACACATGCCAGGTGAGCGCGCTACCGCTTGAGCCACATCCCCAGCGCAAGCATTGAATTTTGAGGACCTCAAAGAAAAGAGTTTAGGGACTTGCTAGTGTCAACATTACAACCTAAAAGGGTAATGTATTACTCATTAGGAAGCACAGAATGAGATCACCAAACCTGTTATAACATGTCCCTATTTCTGAATATAAACCCTCATCCATTTACTGGAGCTTAAAAGGAGTTGATGTGCACTAAAGAAAATAATGAAGTCTCATTGTCAGTACTAACAGTAGCTACTATTTATTGAGCAACTCTTCTGCTATACACCATACTAAGCTGTCGCAAGCCATCCATGGGCTGTGTGTGTGAGCTCTGCGCATTGTAGCTATGCTGATTGGGCTGTGCAATGCAAGAGCGCCTCTTCTCTGGCTCTGCCTGTGATCCCACACAGCACCTGAGATGTCAATCAATCTGCTGACCACAAGACATCCGGAAGCAAGACTCCACCTTTGAAACCTTATCCTCTGCCTTATTTGGTGCCGAACAATCCATCAAATCTCCTTTGTGTGTCCCCCTCCCTATAAAAATAAAGAGATTCCAGGTGCATTCTCCCTTTCCAATGCCTTTCATTGTGGAAACTGACCCTTGAGGTGGCAGAACCGTCCTACCCTCGACATGAAAACTACTTCTGTGTTGCGTGATTTATCACCGTTTTCTTAGCTTAATGTTGCAGCCAGCTCTTTTGAACCCAGCTCATCCCATCAGCTCAGGTCGCTGGCAATACTAAGCCCTTTTAAGATATTATCTAACTGCTATAATGTTCCCAAAGGCCTGTGTGTTAAAGACTTTCATCAGACTGTGGCACTATCACAAGGTGGTGGAACCTTTTGGAAGTGGAGCCTCATGGAGAGAATTAAGTTACTGGGGGTGTGGTATGTCCTTGAAAGTGATATTGGAACCCCAACCTCACCTCTGTTTTGTATTTTTTTTTCTTTCTTTCTTTCTTTTTTTTTGTGGTGCTGGGGATTGAACTCAAGGGCACTTAACCCCTGAGCCACATCCCCTGCCAGCCCCATTTTGTATTTTATTTAGAGACAGGGTCTCACTGAGTTGCTTAGCACCTTGCTGTTGCTGAGGCTGGCTTTGAACTCGCTATCCTCCTGTCTCAGCCTCCCAAGCCACTGGGATTACAGGCATAGGCCACCATGCCTGACTTCACCTCAGCCTCTTTCTTTGCTTCCAGCCTACATGGGGTGAACAAAACTCCTCTGACGTGTCCTCCCACCATGATATACTATGCCACCACAGGCCCAATAAGCGAGGCTAAGAGATTAAAATCACCTACCTAAAAGCTTATACCTGATAGGGACACCAGGATTCAAACGTAAGTCTGTTTGATTTGAAGCCTATGTTCTTTCCATGATAAAATACTGCTTCTGTTTTTGTTCTTATTTGTTTGGTACTGGAGATTAAACTCAGTGGTGCTTAACCTCTGAACCACATCCCCAGACCTTTTTATTTTGAGACTGGAAAGATCCTGCGGCTGGCCTCGAACTTGTGATCATCCTGCCTCAGCCTCCTGAGTTAGTGGAATTACAGGTACACATCACCACACCAGGCAAAATACTGCTTCCATTTTTATTCTATACTTTGTGTGTGTGTGGAGGGGATAAATATGAGATAAATATTCATTTTAAACACAAAAGTTTTGAGAGCATTACCTATAAAATATTACTGCACAAAATGTTGAACCTGAATCAAATTGGGCTTCTGGAGTAATTTCCATTTAGATGAAATAAGAGAGGTAGAGGAAGAAGTCAAATGATAATACAGGGAAGTAAACTTACACATATAAAATGTGGAATATTCTATAAAGCACCACAGTTTTTGCAACACATCAATGACTTGAATATATATGTGGGGGGCGGGGCGAGTCTTCTCCAAATTAAAATAAATTTAAGAAACAACTCTTGGTAATGCCCATGCCTATGCAACCCCAAGAAAAAGGTACTTTCTGTGTCTGTGTGATTTGTTCATGCCAGCCCAATTCACCTGGATAGACCCTGACTGACTGAGTCGAGTGTCAATCGAGGCAGAGTAAAGTGCTTACCTGGTTGTGTGAGATCCTGGGTTTGATCCCCAGCACCACAGACTCACACAGACACTCCCTTGATCCCTTGCACACACCCTTCCCCACTCCCACCCTCTATTCCCCCCACACACCCCTAATTTGTACCTGAATTTGAATAAACCAGTTTTTAAAAAAAAAAACATTTTTGAGACAGTTGTGGAAATAGGATTATGAGGACTAGGTGGTATGAGAAGATACTAAGGGATTATTGTTAGTTTTGGTAAATGCTATAAAGGCATTGTGATTATATAAAAACAGATTATATGAGATTTTTACCAAAGTAATTATAGGTAAAATAATATGATGTCTGGAATTTCCATCAAGATCTTCTGGGAAAAGAAGGGTAGATTTAGCAAATGGGGCAAAATCTTGATAATTATTGAATCTGGGAGAATAATATGTAGGAGTTTATTTTGCTCTTCTTTTAATTAATTTTTAAAATAAAATTTTATAATAATATTATAATAAAATTACATTATATAATATAAAATTATTATGATAAAATTACATTTAATTAATTGTATAATAAAATTTAAAGTATTTAATTATAAAAGTGATAGAAAATATGGCAGTTAGGAGCTGGGGTTGTGGCTCAGTGGTAGAGCACTCGCCTCACATGCATAAGGCCCTGCGTTCGATCCTCAGCACCACATAAAAATAAATAAGTGAAATAAAGGTATTGTGTCCAACTACAACTAAAAAATAAATATTAAAAAAAATAAAAGGAGGGCTGGGGATGTGGCTCAAGTGGTAGCGCGCTCGCCTGGCATGCATGCGGCCCGGGTTCGATCCTCAGCACCACATACAAACAAAGATGTTGTATCCACCGAAAACTAAAAAAAAAATAAATATTAAAAAATTCTCTCTCTCTCGCTTTAAAAAAAATAAATAAATAAAAGGAAATATGGCAGTGGGCAGGGTTTGGAAGCTTAGAAAAGAGAAAAAAATGGAGCTCATAACCTGTACTTCTACCCATTATTAAATTTTAGGTGCATTTTCTTCTAGTTTTTTTTTTTTTTTTTTAATAAATGTTTTGGTTTGATGTTCATTACTAAGATGAAATCTCTAGGGCTGGGGTTGTGGCACAGCAGTAGAGCACTGGCCTCACACGTGGGAGACCCTGGGTTCGATCCTCAGCACCACATACAAATAGATAAGTGAAATAAAGGTATTGTGTCCAATTACAACTAAAAAATAAATATACTATATATATAAAAGAAATCTATAGCATTTTGCATCTCACTTTTTCCCTTTACAGACATAAACACTTAAAAAAATCATAAATTTTCTTAAACATCATACTTGCAGAGTGTGGTGATGTAAACCCAACAACTTGAGAGGCTGAGGCAGGAGGATCAAAAGTTCCAGGCCAGCCTCAGCAACTTAGTGGGATCTCAGGAACTTAGCGAGACCCTGTCTCAAAAAAAAAAAAAATAAAAATAAATACATACATACATACCAGGAGGGCTGGGGTTGTAGAGTGCTCAATGGTAGAGCACTTGCCTAGAATGTGTGAGACACCACATAAAATAAATAAATAAAATAAAGGTATTATGTCCATCTACAACTAAAAAAATAAAAAAAATAAGGGAACTGGCTAGGGATATAACTCTGTGATAGAGTGCTTGCTTAGCCATGGGTTCAATCCCTGGAACTGCAGTTAATAAATAAATAGATAGGCCTGGGGAAATAGCTCAGTAATAAAGTGCCCTGGAGTTCAATCCCCAGTACCAAAAAAAAAAAAAAACAAACAAAAAAACAAAAAACAAAACCAAACCCCAAAACTTGATGTTGGCATAATAGTTTGCTAATTAGTTATACCCAGGCTGTATTTGATACTTCTCTTCAGTGCTTTCATATCATCTAGGTAAGATTTCCAAAAAGACATTTATTCTGTATTACTTTTGGAGGGAAGGAACAGTCTCCTTCTGAATACCAAACTTAAGGTAGTACTTTAAAAAAAAAAAAAAAAAAAAAATATATATATATATATATATATATATATATATATATAGTAGATGAACACAATGCCTTATTTTATTTATTTATTTTTATGTGGTGCTGAGGATTGAACCTAGTGCTTCACATGTACTAGGCAAGCACTCTACCACTGAGCCACAACTCCAGCCCAACTTCCCATTCTTGTGGTTGTTCACAATGGTTGTGTATTCATATATAAACACAGGAAAGTCATGTCTGATTCATTCTACCATCATTCTTATTCCTATTCCCCTCCCTTACCTTCATTCCCCTTTATCTAATCCAAATAACCTCTATTCTTCCCCCTACCCCTTATTGTGTGTTAGCATCCGCATATCAGAGAGACCATTCAGCCTTTGTTTTTTGGGGATTGGCTTGTTTCACTTAGTCTCCAGTTCCACCCATTTACTGGCAAATGCCATCATTTCATTTTTCTTTATGGCTGAGTAATATTCCATTGTGTGTGTGTGTGTGTGTGTGTGTATCACATTTTCTTTATCCACTCATCTGTTGAAGGGCACCTAGGTTGGTTCCATGGCTTAGCAATTATAAACTGAGCTGCTATAAATAATGATGTAGCCACGTCACTATAGCAAGCTGATTTTAAGTCCTTTGAGTATATGTCGAGGAGTGGGATAACTGGGTCAATAGTGGTTCCATTCCAAGTTTTCTGGAGACTCTCCATACTGCTTTTAATAGTGGTTGCACCAATTTTCAGTCTCAACAGCAATGTATGAGTGTACCTTTTCTTTTCCCCCACATCCTTGCCAACATTTATTGTTACTTGTATTCCTGATAATTCCCATTCTGACTGGAGTGAGATGAAATCTCAGTGTAGTTTTAATTTGCATCAAAGAACAATAATTAAGAGAAGTAATTATTAGCATGCTGTTTTATTTGTATACAAGAGAGATCAACTGATAGATCAGTTCTTTTTTTGGGGGGGTGGGGTTGGGGGAGGGTGAGTACCAGGGATTGAACCCAAGGGTGCTTAACCACTGAACTAAAGCCCCAGCCCTTTTTATTTTTTATTTTGAAACAGTGTCTCACTAAGTTGCTTAGGGCCTCAAACTTGAATCCTCGTGCCTTAACTTCCAGAATCACTGGGATTACAGGCAGGGGGCCACCTTGCCCAGCCTGATAGATCAATTCTAATGAAAACAAGAACATTATTTACATAAGGAAAATGAGATGATGGAAAAACACAGTTTGGGAATAATGACTTTGCTTTCCTTTTCTTGGGTAACTGCTATCTCAAGGCAGCTGGTAAGAATTTGAGTTGTTTATGGCTTCTCTGGAAAACTTTGAAAGGGTAATCACGGGATATCTATGATGGACTGTCTCTACATGATGTCTGCCTGTGTCCTTTTTGCTCACCTAGGCTAGACTGTACAACAAAATTTGTCCATGGTTTACAAGTCAGAAAAATAAAATAAAATAAAAAGTTCCAAGCAAATTGGACATGGCACTGAGGAGTGAATTAGCTAAAAATAATTTTTGTTCATTTAAAAAAATGCTTATTGAGGAATAATTTACATAGACCATATTGCAACTATTTAAAGTATATACTTTTATTAATCATCATAATAATTTTTTTTCAGGACCAAGGATCAAACCCAGGTTCTTGAATGTGCTAGGCAAGCACTGTATATTCCTAGCCCCTGATGATAACAATGATATTCTTATCTTGAGGTCTAGCATATGTTAATATAGCAATTTTTATTTTATGATGCTTGTTGTTTGCATAATTATTCTTTCTTCCATTTACTTTCAATTTATGTCTTTTTTGCTTATTTATGGCATACAACATAATGTTTTATAATATGTATACATGGTGGAATGGCTAAATCAAGCTAATGCAGTG
The DNA here is from genome assembly GCF_047511675.1 of Marmota flaviventris. Classification (NCBI taxonomy): domain Eukaryota; kingdom Metazoa; phylum Chordata; class Mammalia; order Rodentia; family Sciuridae; genus Marmota; species Marmota flaviventris. The sequence continues at coordinate 53,376,573 of NC_092511.1, read as the reverse complement.
AATTATATTACATATTTATACTTTATTTGTGGTGAGAACACTTAAAATCTAGTCTCTTAGTAATTTTCAAGAACATAATTAGATATTATCAACAATAGTCCCCATGTTGTACAATAGATCTTTTGAATTTATTCCTCCTGTCTTATATCCTTTGACCAATCTACTTTCCACCCATATCCTCTACCACCATTTCATTCCATTCTGTTCTTCTTCTCCTTCTCCTTCTCCTTCTCCTTTTTCTTCTTTTGTACAGAGATTAAACCCAGGGTGCTTAACCACTGAGCCACATCCCCAGCCTTTTTTATATTTTATTTAGAGTCAAGGTCTCACTTAGTTGCTTAGCACCTTGCTAAATTGCTAAGGCTGCCTTTAAACTTGTGATTCTCCTGCCTCAGCTTCCTGGGCTGCTGGGATTACAAGCATGCGTCATCACTCCCAGCTCACTCTTTATTCTTTGAATTAGACTTTCTGAGATTTCACTCATTAGTGAGATCATGTGGTATTTGTATGTTTTTGGGTTTTTTTGAGATGGGGTCTCATTATGTTGCTATGGTTGGCCTCTAACTCCTGGGCTCAAGTGATCCTCCTGGGAACAGATACATGTCACACACCAGGTTGGTTTTGTTGTTGTTTTTCTGTTTTTTGTTTGTTTGTTAAAAAAAAAAAAAAAAAAAAGGTGCTAGGGATTGAATCCAGGGGTGCTGTACTACTGAACCACATCTCTAGCCCTTTTATATTTGACTTTTTATTTTTTATTTATTTATTTATTTATTTTTAATATTTATTTTTCAGTTCTCGGCGGACACAACATCTTTGTTTGTATGTGGTGCTGAGGATCGAACCCGGGCCGCAGGCATGCTAGGCGAGCGCTCTACCGCTTGAGCCACATCCCCAGTCCATATATTTGACTTTTTAAATTTTAAAAAATACCTTTTAGTTGTAAGTGTATTTTTAAAAATGCCTTTTAGTCGTAATAATGTCTTTATTATTATTCATTTTATTTTTTGATGTGGTGCTGAAGATAGAACCCAGTGCCTCGTAAGTGCTAGACAAACACTCTAGCACTGAGCTACAACCTCAACCCTTATATTTTATTTTGAGGCAGGGTCTTGCTAAGCTGCTTAAGGCCTTGCTCAATTGCTGAGATTGGCATTGAAATTGCAATCCTTCTGCCTCAACCTCCCGGGTTGCTGGGATCACAGGTGTATGCCACCATACCTGGCCTAGTTGGTACTTTTTGTAAGAGAATTCTCACTAATAAATAGTTGGCTTAGTGAAATTAAACTTGCCTAATCAAAATATGGAATTTGTTGACTCATATAATTGAAAAGTGTAAGAGTAGTGATCACATTTGAAATAATGATGATACCAGGACTAAATTCTCCCCACTCCCATCTTTTGGTTACATTTCTATGTGCTAGTTTTATCTCAGGCAAGTTTTTAACCTTGAGATGGTAAAATGGTCATCTTATATCATTCAAGGTTCAAAGTTATTTGAGGAGCCAGGCTCTGAAGTGTGGACCTATAGTTCCAGCTACTCTGACATCTGAGGCAGGAGAATCACTTGAGCCCACAAATTCAAGGTTAGCCTGGGCAATAGCAAGACCTCATCTCAAAAATAATTTGAAATGAAACCTTTTCCCATGACTCAGTATAATATTAAGCAAATTTGGTCAAAAAACTTTCCATCAACCAATCAATCACCAAGGAAGTAAAATTCAGACACTAGGCTGGTTTGGTCACATGTTCAACTCTTTTTTTTTTTTGGTACTCGTATTGAACTCAGGGGTGTTTAACCACTGAGCCACATCCTCAGCCCTTTTTTGTATTTTATTGAGAGACAGGCCAAATCTGACCAATAATAATAAGAACTAGGATTTTTGTTTGGCTGTTGGAAGAAAGAAACTCTTTCCTTCTGTACATGAAGCAGAAAGGATGCAGAAAAGAGCTGCTAAGGTCCTTTAGGCAAACTGGGGGAGAAGTGTGGGGGAGGGCAAGGTGAATACTAGAGTCACTAGGTAATGCCAAGTAGAGCCTGTGCCCAATGCAGAGAGAATACTTTGTATGTCCCAGACACAGCTATATCTGAAATTTATTTCCCTAGGCTTTTCAGTTATGGGAGCCAATCAATTTCTTTCTTACTATGTAGGAACAATTTTTTGTTACCCTTGTCAGAAAAAAAGACTTAAATAATACATAATTACTGGAAGTTTCTTGTGGCTTTTTGGTTGTCTAGATACATCCATTTTCTGATGTGGTAACAACACTCTGATATCCTGTTGGAGATTATTTCCACTCTTGGTCCATGTGCAGCAAAGGTGTGAACAATTCTCTCCATCAAAGGATTGAACATGTGCTGGGCGCAGTGACACACACCTGTAATCTCAGCGGTTGGGGAGACTGAGGCAGGAGGATTGCAAGTTCAAAGCCAGCCTCAGCAAAAGCAAGGCCCTAAGCAATTCAATGAGACTCTGTCTGTAAATAAAATACAAAATAGGGCTGGGATGTGGCTCAGTGGTCAAGTGCCCCTGAGTTCAATTCCTGGTACCTCCCCCTGTAATGCCAGATTCATGGGACCCCAATAGACCTCCAGGAGCCAAATCCGATGCAATCACACAAGAGTCTTTATTGCAAGCTCAAGCCTGGACTCACAACCATTCCTGACGCAGCGTTCCAGGGAGTGAGTCCAGGTCCTTTGTTCAGTGAGATTTTATAGGTTTTGGGGGGATACTCTATGTGTCACAACGTCACACAGCAAGTCATTCCATAACGTGGGAAAATCAAACAACAACTCTTAACATTGATTAGCACATTCACTGGCGGAAACAAGTTGGGTAAGGGTGATTGGTTAGTACAATAGGGGGATTCCTTTGAACTGATGGGTTTAGGCCACGAGGGGAGTACGTGCTAAACTACATGGTTTCCCAACATGTTATCAACCACCATAAACTACTGGGGGGTCATCTGGCATTCCAGGTGTTTTCCCTGTCTCATGCTGATTGGTGGTTGCTAGGGGGTAGCTATGAGTCCTCACCTAGCCTAACTCAGTCAGGGACACCTGGCGCCACAGATCTCTCCTGATATTTGTAGACAAACAACTCAGCAGGGTGGGTATGTGCTTAGGAGTGCTCTGTGGGTTTTTCCCAGGACAAGGGTCACGCCCCCTTCCTTAGGCCAGGCCTTGAGGTAGAAGCTGGTTTCTCAAAAATGGAGTCACTTCAGTTTCTCACCCCCAGAATTGAAGTATTAGGGCTGGAGGAGTAATATAGTGGTAGAGAACTTACCTAGCATGCATAAGTTCTTCGGTTCAATCCTCAGCATTTCCTGGCACTGAAGAAGAAGGAGAAAAAAATAAAAAACTGAAGTATTTATAAGTGTCCTGATACTCAAAAGTTGAGAACCACAGCTCCATAGTTTAAGTTGCTGCATTAGTTGGTATAGTTGATCCTCATCTACACTCAGCCCCCTACATGCACACCTTTTAATATTCCCTATTCATATATTAGTATCAGTCCTTCACTGTTTCATCTTTTCTTCAAGAGTTCTCAAATTACTGTCTGCAGTTCCATGATCGTGATTGAACATTTATTTATTTACTTATTTAAGGGCTTTGTTCAGTCCTACAAGGGCCTTAGCTTTCAAACTAATTTTCTTCCTTCTGGTCTCCTCCCCACTTCACTATATAAATATATATATATTTAGTTGTCCATGGATCTTTTATCTTATGTATGTGCAGTGCTGAGGATCAAACCCAGGGCCTCACACATGCCAGGCATGCGCTCTACCACTGAACCACAACTCCAGTCCTCCCCCTCCACCTTTGTGATGATAAATCGACCTTCCTAAATCACCAGGCTCGCCATCATTGCTTCCTGCTGAACTTCCTTTCTCTTTGATGGAGCCCAATTTCTTGCCTTGACATCTGAGGACTGACACCATCAACCTCAGCCTTAGATTTCTAGTCTTTTGGGCATCTCTACCCTATGTGAATCTTTCATTATAAACTAAATTCATCTACTCACTATCCCCCATTATGCCTTGCAAGTTTCCATTTTTGCACTTTTTTTTTTTTTTTAATCACTCCTACAATACCGATTTTCTCCACCCGACCCAAACTGGGTGAGTTGTCCTACCTTCAGTGCTAAGAATATCAGCGTATATGTGCTAATGCTCCTGCTCTCCTTGATCACACCCTCAGCCTCCCAGAGCTGAAGCGTGTTCCTCCTCCTGACTGGTGTTTCTTTATTTTTTATACCTTTATTTAATTTATTTATTTATTTATTTATATGTGGTGCTAAGGATCGAACCCAGTGCCTCACTCACACCAGGCAAGGGCGCTACCGCTGCAAGCGCTCCACCCTGAGCTACAACCCCAGCCTGGTGTTTCTGCCTCTTTTTCTCGCTCCTGTCATTGGCTGGCCCCAGCCTCCCCACATCCACTGCTCCTCTGCTCTCTATTTAACCCTTGGTGTTACACATTTCAAGGGTTGTCTCTGATCGACCCTGTTTCTGTGTCTATCATTCATATTCATATTCTCTCTCCCTCCCCCCCCCCCCTTTTATGTTTTCTTCCTTGGTTCTATTTCCTGTCTTCCAGGGTGATACCTCCTATCTCCCATCCCGGCATTAAGAGCATGCTTCCTGTCATTTTTAATATTATCTTTTCAGAACCCATTAATCTGAACATGCCTTTTCCATTCTTTGGGACTCATTTTGTCATTGCTCATTGCTTTCCTTCTTCCTTCTTTTCTGTTGCTTTTTTTTTTTACAACAGTTCCTGAATAACGAGCCTGTGAAAGAGTTCTCACCTAATTGGATGAGCAGAGCAGAGAAGATAATGTAAAAATAACTACAAAAGATTTAAAGAGAAAACTGTACTTTTTGCATCATATGATATTTCCAGCACCAGTTTTGTTTTCTGAAGTATATTATAAAAGAAAGAATACATAAATTCTCTAGTGGTGTTAGACCCAGGGGAACTGATATAAATAAGCTTAAAATAAAAAGACTCACGTAAAGTACAGCCAATAATTGTGAGCATTTTTGAAATTCTAACAATTGCAAATAATAAAGGGAGAGTTTAGAAATAAAAACACATAATTGGTTAGCAAATTTGAGTCTAATCAAAGGGGACAAATACATAATTATCATATGAAATGGAGAAATAGGTTTTTAAAAACAATTTCTTTAACTTCATCTGGGATTCTTATTTCCATTAAGAAACCAATTCAACTGGTGTGGTACACACCTGTAATCCCAGGGACTAGGGGGCTGAGGCAGAAGGATTGCAAGTTCAAAACCAGCCTCAGCAATTTAGCAAGATCCTAAGCAACTCAGTGAGACCCTGTCTGTAAATAAAAAATAAAAAGGGTTGGGGAGTGGCTCAGTGGTTAAGTGCCCTGAGTTCAATCCCTGGTACCAAAAACAAAACAAAACAACAAAACAATTCAAACATAAAACAAGTGAGAAAAATTACTTTTTTATACAGGATAGTTTTTTCATGATTCAAATGATGAAGACCTATTATGCTCTTTTTAGCAACTATAATCATTTCATATTATATCAATTTGTAATAATTTAAATTTAAGTTTATTTGCAATAAAATAATTCCTTTCATTGGTTTCTAAGTCCTTTGTTCATGTAGTTGTGTTTGAAGTGAAAACAACTTTGAAATCAAAATAGTATACAAAGACATAAAGATGTGATTAAGTAAGAAAAATAAAAAGGAAGAAAATTATCAAATAGAAAAATGCCATTATTAACATTTTTAATATTCTTGCTATTCAGATACCTTTCAAGATTAAATAATAATTTCTCAAAGCTTCTCACAGTCTTTTGGGTAAAGTTACATGCTTTGTTATTTTGAATTATAATTTAAAAATGAATCACCATTGTTATTTTAATTATCATTTCATCAATTTTAGAGTACCTTTATTACCCCCAAAGAAACCCTGTACCCCTTAGCCTCATATTCCATTCCCTTCAGACCTAGACAACCACTAGTCTACTCTGTTGGTTTGCCTATTCTGCACATTTTATAGTCAAACGTGGCTCTTTGTGACTGGCTTCTTTCATTTAGAGTCATGTTTTCAAGGTTTATTGGTTAGTGGTATGTATCAGTGCTTCTTTCTTTTTTATTGTTGATTTATATTTTATTATGTGGATAAACTATATTTTATTTACTTCTCAACCAATCTAGCTAAAAGTTTGACAGTTTTTGAAAGAATCAACTTTCGGTTTTATTATGTTTTTCCATCTTCTTTTCTATCTCTTTTTTATTCATTCGCACTCTTGTTTTAATTATTTGCTGCTTTATTCTTGTTTTTGGCTTAGTTTGTTCTTTTTCAAACTATGTCTAAAGTCAGAAGATGTTGAAGTTATTTGCTTGAGATTTTTTTTCTTTTTTAATACAGGGTGTATAGCTATCAATCTCAGCAATTCACCACCTATCCTTATTCATTTTGATAAAGATTGCTTTGGCTAGTTGGAATCTTTTGTGATTTCACACAAATTTTAGAATTATTTTTTCTATTTTTGTGAAAAATGCTGTTGGGATTTTGATAGGGATTGCATTGAATCTGTAGATTGCTTTGGGTAGCATGGACAGCTTAACTATTAATAATAATTATTTATTTTTATTCATTAATTTATTCTTGATAATATTGTAAGTAACAACATTAATTCTTCCTGTTTAAAAAACATGAATGGGCCTGCACTCTGTGGCCACTAGACCCTGGAGCCATAGGGACCTGCCTAGAGTCTATGCTGGCCTGATGTTATGGCAAGCGTGGAACCTGGGGTCCTGAGGGTTGGCCTCGTACCTGAAGTTACAAGGTCTGACCATGGACACCATCTAAGAAGGCTAACCTGGGTCCTGGGGCAGTGGAGGCTAGCCTAGAACCCGGGTTCACAGGGGCAGCCTGGGAGCTTGGGTCTGTGGGGACTGGCCCAGCCCAGGGTCTGTCAGGATGGCCTGGACCCTAGCACCACTGGAACAGGCCCGGATCTTGTGTCTACTAGAACATAGAGCCTGGAGTGTGGGGCTATACTGGTCAGGCCTGGGGCCTACATCCATGGCTGTCAGTATGAAGCTAGGGAGCTGACCTTTTACTGGGGTGGGCCTGAAGTCTGCAACTGTGTGAGCAGGCCTGGTTTGGGGCTGGTTTGGAACCTGGAGCAGGCCTGGAGCCTGGGGCGGCTGAGGCTGCCCGGGTTGTAGAGCTGGCTTGGAGACGGAGTCTGTCAGGCAGCCTGGAATCTCAGGCTGCAGGATCTAGCCTGTTACTGGGCCATACCTGGAGGCTCAGTCCATGGGTACTGACCTGGAGTCTAGGTCTGTGCAGGCCTGAGCATTACTATGTTTTCCTGGGGAGGGCCCAATGTTGAGCTCTGAGGCAAAGTCTAGTGCTTACTTCCCTCCTTTCCTTCAAGGAGAGGCTATTACTTTCCATTCTGTGTTCCCTGAGATTGGCCAAAAGGTGATACAAATAAGGTAAAACTGTCTTCCTTACCCTTTTCACTACATCTCCTCCTCCTCCTCCTCCTCCTCCTCCTCCTCCTCCTCCTCCTCTTGAATCCAGGGCACTTAACCACTAAGCTACATCCCCAGTCTCTTTTATTCTTTATTTTGAGACACCTCGCTAAGTTGAGAGACTGGCCTCAAACTGGCAATTCTCCTGCCTCAGCCTCCCAAGTCACTGAGATTACAGGCATGCTCCACTGTGCCTGGCTCACTGCATATTTCTTCTTTCATTGCTGTTCCCAAGAGCTATAATCTCTCACCTGGTTTCCTTAGCTCTTGGGAAGAATTTTTTGTGTATGGATAATTGTTCAAATTGCCATTTCTGGACAGTTCAAGGCCAGCCTGGGCAACATAGCAAGATCCTGTCTTTAAAAATAATAATAATAATGTTTCAGTGGAACAGAGTCTTGGAAAGTCCTACTCTGCCATCTTACTGAGGCTCAGACTTACTTACACTCTCCTTCACAGAGAAGAGCTATTTGAGCAGGCAGCAGGAACAGGTGCACAGGGTACCATCTGGGGGCCCACATGGTTGTGATCACGATTCCTTTGCATTGAATTATATGAAATGTGAATTAGTAGCAACCATACTCATTTCACTCTAATTAGTTATTTTTTTTTAATTATGACTTTATTTTGAAGATTTAGCCTTTAGCAATATGTGTATACAAAAAAAAAAGTTGCTTTATAAATGTAACCTACAAACTGTACTAGTTCTTACTTTCCTGAATGTTGGCCAACAACAAACAACTCAGGAATTGTAAATGCAGAAAACACCAAAACACACTTGACCAGTCTCTCCTATTAAAACATAGAACATGTTGCAGGGTGTGGTGGTACACACCTGTAACCTCATTTACTTGAGAGGCTGAGGCAGGAGGATTGCAAGTTCAACGTAAGACTGGACAATTTAGTGAAATCTTATCTTAAAATAAAAAGGGCTGGGGATATAGCTCAGTGGTAGAGCACCCCTGGGTTCAATCCCCAGTACTGCCAAAACAAAATTTAATTTTTTTTTTAAACATAGAGAATGTTACAATAGAGATGACAGGATTTGCTCACGGTTTGAATGTGGGGTGAGAGGAATCAGAGGGCTGGCTTACTTGGACCTGAGCAGTGGAAGGATTCATTGCCATCAAATGAAGTAAGTAATTTTGCAGGGGGAACAAATTTTAGGGCATGGGGTTTATCAGGGGTATTTTACTCATTAAATTGTTCAGATGGGAATCTATTTTTTAATTCTTTAATTTTTTGCGCACCAGGGATTGAACCCAGAGGTGCTTTACTACTGAGCCACATCCCCAGCCCTTTTTATTTTTTATTCTGAGCTAAGGTCTCGATAAGTTGCTTAAGGCTTCTCTAAGTTGCTGAGGCTGGCTTGTGATCCTCCTGCCTCGGCCTCCTGAGCCACTGGGATTATTAGATGCTGAGTGCAGTGGCACATGCCTGTAATCCCAGGAACTCAGGAGGCTGAGGCAACAAGATTGCAAGTTTGAGGTCAGCCTCAGCAATTTAGTGAGGCCCTGTCTCAAAATAAAAAAATCAAAAGGGGTTGGGGATGAGACTCAGTGGTTAAGGGCCCCTGGGTTCAATCCCTGGTACCAAACAACAACAACAACAACAAAAACATTTACAACCTTAAATATCTTTTATAGTCAGATGAATATCTTAATCACAACTCCACATTCTTACATAATTTGAACCTTGTTTTAGTCAGCTTTTGTGTCACTGTGACAAAACTACCTGACAAGAACAACTTACAGGAGGGAAAGTTTATTTGGGGCTCATGGTTTCAGAGGTCTCAGTCCATAGAAGGCTGACTCTACTGTTCTGGGCTCAAGGTAACGCAGCACATCATGGGGAAAGGACCCAGCAGAGGAAAGCTGTTGGGCTCATGGCAGGGTCAGGAGGCAGAGAAAGAGAAAGAGAAAGAGGTGGAAGAGACTGCAGATCAGATGAACCCTTCCACGGGACACCCCAGTGACCCCCTCCAGCCATGCCCCACCTGCCTACTGTCACCACCCATTCAGTCCATTCAAATTAGGATGGACTGATTGGGTTACAGCTCTTATAACCTAATCATTTCACTTTTGAACATTCCTGCATTAACAGGACACCTCACATCTGAACCATAACAAACTTTTCCATTTTCTGGCTCAAGCCTGCTTCTGGCTGGGAAGCCCCCAGGAGAAGACAATGGTCCACGTCAGGTCTCTTTCCCACTTTGTTTCTCCTCATTCCTGGGTCCCACCACCTAGTCTGCAGTTCCTCTTCCAGGACAGCATGTTCCCAGAAGATCTCACTGACAGGCACCTGTGCAGAGGCCCTCTGGGGAAGGGACATCCCCAGGGTTATCCCATCCTTGAACCCCTCAGAGGTTCCTGTGCTGGGCTCTCCTGTGACAGGCCCCCAGACCTTGGCAATGACTGCCACTTTTTGTTGTTGCATGTCATCTTTCAGGCCACCCCTCTGTTGGGATCCTGTGGCTTCTCCAGGGAAGTATCCAAGAGGGGCCCTGAATCCACATTTGGCTCATAAGAACCACCTGCTTTGTTCTGCCCTCAGAGGGAGTAAAAATCTACATCTAACACACCCCTCTTTGCTCTGCCTCCAGGGGCTGCTTTGGCCTGGATAACTTTTCAGAGCTGGGCTGCGCACTCATCTTTATACCACACAAAGTCCTGGGGGCTCAGGTCAAAGCCTCCAAGGTATCCTCTCTCTCTTTCTCTGCCTCCCTCTGCCCCCTGGATATTGGGAACACACAGGGATGCTTTACCACTGAGTGACATTCACAGCCCTTTTTATTTTGAGACAGAATCTTGCTAAATTGCTAATTTCTGGCCTTGAACTTGAGATCCTCCCACTTCAGTCTCTTGAGTAGCTGGAATTACAGGTGTGTGCCACCACCGCACCTGGATCCAAGGGATTGTCTTGAAGTTTCTTCTGTGCTTGGCTAACATGAGAGGATAAACACGGCAAAATACAAAACAAAACAAGAAACCTAACCATACGGACTGGTAGCAAATACGTGGAACAAATGGAATTATCATACGCTGCTGGCGGAAGCACCTCTTTGGAAAACCTTGGAGAGCATCTACTTAAGGTGACCTGGCAATTCCATGCCCAGCCTTATACTCACTGTCTCACTACACATGTACATGCATGCACACAAATAGTCAACAGAAGATAGGGGGAGACATGGCCACAGATAAATCCCCACTAGCAACAAAATAGATAAATAACGTTACATATCTCAATGGATTATTTTTTAGAAAGAATGAACTACTACTATGCAATATGGGTAAATTTGGCAGGTTTATATTGTCAAAAAAGCAAAATTCAAGGGTGCATACTATTTGTTTTTATTTAATGTTTAAAACAGGTGAAACTTATCCATGCTATTGCAAGTCAGGATAGACGGTAGGTGATGAATGGGCAAGAGGGAGGTTTCTGGGCTACTGGAATATTCTATATTTTAACCTGGATGATGATTGCATTTGTAATGGAATGAGTTTATACATTTCTAAAATTTCATCTAGCTGTACAGTTCTGCTCGTTTTATTACATGTATGATATCAGTGTTTCACTAACAAAGTAAAATGAGCAAGTGAGGTATGGTGATGCCTACCTATAATCCCAGCTACTAGGGAGACTGAGGCAAGAGGATTCCAAGTTCAAGGCCAGACTGGGCAATTTGGTGAGACCCTGTTGCAAAATAAAATCAAATTTGCCGTGTGTGTGTGTGTGTGTGTGTGTGTGTGTGTCTGTGACAGAGCAACCCACCAGGTTCAGTCTCCAGTACACCCCCACAAACAAAGTAAAAAACCACAATTTAGAGGCTCAGCGGTAGAGCACCTAGCATGTGTGGGGCCCTGGGTTCGATCCTCAGCACCACATAAAGATAAATAAAGGTATTATATCCATCTACAACTAAAAAATTTAAAAAAAAAAAGTTTATGGAGAACTTTGTTCCCCTAGATGCCTCCTCACGCACTGCATTTTCTTTGATAACATGAGCCGAACATTATTTACAGAGAGCGCTTTAGTTGGGAGGACATTCTGAGTCTAAAACGGGCAGAGACATTTCCAAAAAGAAAATGTTATGTCTGAGTAAAAATAGCTTTCCGCCTTTGCTGCCTGTGACTGCAGTTTTTGCCCAGCTTCTCAGGGATCCACTTGGCCCACAAGCAGCTCGGCTTCCTGGGCTTCTACTAGAATTTACCAGCAGGGGTCAGCCCTGCACAAAACCCACAGGCTTGAGCTTCTGAGAATCGGAATCAGTCAGCCTCCACCTCTCGGTTCCCATCTCCAGCTGTACTTCCAAATTATCCGTCTTTCCCTACTCAGAAAAGATGGGCCACAGCATTTTAAACGGACCAGAGCAAGTCCTCCCATGTGGAATTGGAGTCAAAGGGCAAAATACTTTCCACCCCCCAAGTGTGGATCCTGGTGTGTCCTTACTGCTTCTACATAGGGATGGCCTTCCTTTGCAGTCACCCCCACCCCCTTTCATGATCTCAATATAGATCAGAAGTTTCACTGCTTTCCTCACTAATTCAAACACCCTCTCCTCTCCTTCCATGTCTCAGCAACACTGCTGAGAGCCATAGCCCAGTCAGAATGACTTGCCAGAACAGAGTGGTTGAGAGGTGATGCCAGCAAGCCATTGAGATGATAATGGTTATGTTAAGCTGTGTATTCAATTGTAATATTAGACCCCTGCTGTCCGCCTCAGCCTGCTACTTTGGAGTTCTCGCGGGGAATCCCAGAGAGTTCCCATTGGTTGGGGAAGTGCCGGAGGGGCGATTTTCCGGTTGGTGGTTCCTGGAGGAGCCAGGAGTTCCCGGGAGCGTGTGTGGAGTGTGCTGGTGGAGTTCAGAAATAAAGTTTGTTCCTGCTTCAGTGGCTCGTGATTTGTGCCCAGCCAGACTGCGGCACAACACTCCTTTCACCTTCCCAGGCCCCTCAGTCAAATGGCCTGCTGTTTCATCTCCACCCTGTAGTGTCCTCCTCTTCACTGCCCCCATCCCCCGCTTTTTTTTTTTTTTTTTGTATCAGGGAGTAAACTCAGGGGCACATGAGCCACATCCCTAGCCCTATTATGTATTTTATTTAGAGACAGGGACTCACTGAGTTGCTTAGTACCTCACTTTTGCTGAGTTCTGGTTTTCAACTCGAGATCCTCCTGCCTCAGCCTCCTGAGCCACTGCACTCAGCTTTCACTGCTCCCTTATGCAGCCCAGATCTCACAGATCATCAATGAAATCACTTTGACCTTCAATTTTGACCCTCAGCTTGCATGCTATTAATGATTTCCCATTACACTTGGGGTGAAGTATAAAAACCACTTAGGGCTCCCAGGAGCCAGCATGACCCAAACACAAGGATGGTGTCCTTCCTTACTGACTCAGACAAAATGCCCTACATGAGAAAATCTTTGCCACCTGCACCTCAGATAGAGCATTAATCTCCAGTATATATAAAGAACTCAAAAACTTTACACCCCCCCAAAAAAACCCCCAGATAACCCAATCAATAAATGGGCTAAGGAACTAAACAAACATTTCACAGAAGAAAAATATGAATGGTCAACAAATATATGAAAAAAATGTTCAACATTACAAGCAATTAGAGAAATATAAATTAAAACTACACTGAGATTTCATCTCACTCCAGTCAGAATGCCAATTATCACAAATACAAGTAACAATAATTACTGGCAAGGATATGGGGAAAAAAAAAAAACTTTTACATTGCTGGTAAGATTGCAAGTTGGTGCAACCACTCTGAAAAGCAGTATGGAGATTCTCCAGAAAACTTGGAATGGAACCATCATTTGACCGAGTTATCCCACTCCTGGGTATAAACCCAAGAGACTAAAAATCAGCATACTATAGTGACACAGCCACATCAATATTTATAGTGGCTCAGTTCACAATAGCTAAGCTCTGGAACCAACCTAGATGCCCTTCAACAGATGAATAAATAAAGAAAATGTGTTACATATACATAATGGAATACTACTCAGCCATAAAGAAGAATGAAATAATGGCATTTGCCAGTAAATAGATGGACCTGGAAGCTCTCATGCTAAGTGAAAAAAGCCAATCCCCTAAAAAACCAAAGGCCCAATGTTCTTTCTGATATGTAGATGCTGACTCACAATAGGCAGGGGCAGTGGGGGGCAGGAAGTAGAGGTTCACCAGAATAGACATGGGGGAGTGGAGGGAAGGAGGAGGGATGGGAATGAGAGGGACAGTAGAATAAATCAGATATAACTTTCCTATGTTCACACAGAACATAGGAAATGAATATATGGCCAGTGTAACTCCATACCATGTACAACCACAAAAATGGGAAGTTTTTCTCCATGTATGTATGATATGTCAAAATACATTCTACTGTCATGTATAACTAAAAAGAACAAAAATATTTCTTTAAAGAATGCCCCTCACTCCAGGTTTTCAATTCTTTCCTCCACCAGCATGAAAGTCATCCCCTCCAAGTCTACTCTCTTATACTCTTTCCTAACAAGACATTTATTTCCTTAAATATATCATTTAAAATCTGACCCACATTTGTGTACTGGTTTACTTAATACGTATTTTCTATTTAAGATTGTGCACTTAACAAAGGCAATCACAGTATCTGGCTTGCTCATCTTTTATTTATTTATTTATTTTTCTTGTGACACTATGTTGCTCAGGCTGGTCTTGAACTTCTGAGCTCAAGTAATCCTTCGGCCCAGCCTCCCAAATAGCCATGACTACAGGCATGTACCCCATGCCTGCCTCCAGATTAATCGTTTTTATACAAGCCATACCAAGCACTTGCTAGGTTCACAGCAGATGTTCAGTACGGGTTTATTGAATTACAATGTCTATATAGACCTTGACCCAACCAAGACAGAAGAAAAGCCTGGGGACTTCTGTTGTTTTAGGAAAACAAACAAACAAACAACAACAACAAAAAAAAAACCCAGCACTTTCCATTTGTATATTTTTGTCTTTTCAAAGTGCTTGAACATTCATTATTACAATAATTGTATAAAATAGACTATATAGTTAGCGAAACCCTGTCTCTAAATAAAATTTTTAAAAAAAATAGGGTTGGGGATGTGGTTTAGAGGTTGAGTGCCCATGAGTTCAATCCCCTGGTACCAAAACAAACAAACAAACAAATAGATTATGTACTATAGTTAAGGGTTATAGCCATTTGAGAGAAGAAAAAAAGAAAGCAGCCCAAAGAGTTGATTAAAATTATAAAGGAAGGAGCTGGGGTTGTGGCTCAGTGGTAGAGCACTCACCTAACATGCTCAAGGCCCTGGGTTCGATCCTCAGCACTACCTAAAAATAAATAAAATAAAGGTATTATGTCCAACTACAACTAAAAAGTACTTTTAAAAAATTGTCAAAGGAAGGACTGCCACAACACGTGACTAAATCAGGTTTACTTCAGATGAACTGGGCTGGCACGAAATAATCACACAAAGATAGAAAATACCTTTTCTTGGGATTCTTCAGCATCAGCTCCTCTGACCCAGCTCCCATAAGAGGGGCAGAAAAAAGAGAGAGGAGGATGGTCTGAAGCCCCTTTTTATTGAGGGGAAGACACTCAAGAAAATTCCACCCCAATGAGGTGGATCAGGGTTCAAGGGGTTGAGTCTAGCTTCATGATGTCTTGTGGCCAGAAGATTGACTGACATCTTAGAAGGCCACACCCATCTCAGGTGCTGTGTGGGGATCCTAGGCAGAGCAAGGAAAAGGACACATATGTCACCAGCCCAAACAGAGAGGCAACGTCAGTCCAGTCCACTCATGTACTCATGCTCATAGTTCACACACACAGGACTCACCACAAAGGACTAAAGTAAAAATCTCTAACTTACCACTGTGCATCTTAATGAGACTATGTAAATGTTCCAGGAAGGGTGGCACACACCTGTAATCCCAGCAATTTAGGAGGCTGCAACAGGAAGTTACCTTGAGAGGTTGAGGCAGGAGGTTGGCAAATTTGAAGCCATCCTGAGCAACTTAGCAAGACCCTGTCTCAAAATAAAAATTAAAAAGGACTAGAGATATAGCTTAGTGGTAAAGTTCCCCTGGGATCAATCTCCCAGAACAAAAAACAAAAATAAAGATGTAAGTGTTCTGTCTCTTGATCAAACTTAGAGCAGAGAAGATAGCTTAATAGTTACATGTACAAATCCTTAACTTGCCATGTGACCTTCTTCAAGTTTTTTTTAAAGAGAGAGAGAATTTTTTTTTAAAATTTATTTTTTAGTTTTCGGCGGACACAACATCTTTGTTTGTATGTGGTGCTGAGGATCGAACCCGGGCTGCACGCATGCCAGGCAAGCGCGCTACCACTTGAGCCACATCCCCAGCCCTCTTCAAGTTATTTAACTTCTCTGAGATTCTATTTCTTTGTCTTCAAAATGGGAATAACAATACCTATCTGAGGATATATGTGTGTATGTGTGTGTATACACACACACATACACACACTATATATATATATATATATATATATATATATATATATATATACACACACCATATATATGGTCATGCAAATATATATATGGATGGATATAAATATAGGTTATATATATATGTATATATATTTAAAATAAATATCTGGCCAAGCAGGTGGCACACATCTGTAATCCCAGTGGCTAGGGAGCGTGAGGCAGGAGGAGCACAAGTTCAAAGCCAACCTTAGCAACTTAATGAGGTCCTAAGCAACTCAGTGAGACCTTGTCTTTAAATAAAATACAAAAAAGGGCTGGGGATATGGCTCAGTGGTCGAGTGCCCCTGAGTTCAATTCCTGGTACCAAAAAAAATCATAATAAATATTTATTATAATAATAATAATAATAATAATAAATAATATTTATTTGTGTTCCTCCACAGTGCATGCATGAGGAAGCACTCAATCAAAATGCATTGCTATTTGTGGAGGTCTTGAGAATGTTATTTCACACTCCTTTGTAACTCCTAACAATTAGCACAGTGCCATGGAAGAGATGTTTAACACAAAATGTGACACCTTGCAATTTCTGTTTTCTTGAGGTTACTTTTATCTGTGAATACTGTTGATGTTGGTGAAGATGTGGGACATGTGTTTTTTTGTTTGTTTGTTTGTTTTTGTTTTGGTACTGGAATTGAACTCAGGGGCACTGAACCACTGAGCCACATCCCCAGCCCTATTTTGTATTTTATTTAGATAGGGTCTCACTGAATTGCTTAGCACCTTGCCTTTGCTGAGGCCAGCTTTGAACTCGTGATCCTCCTGCCTCAGCCTCCTGATCTGCTGGGATTACAAGCGTGCACTACCACGCCCAGCTGAGACATGTACCCTTGATGTGAAGCCCTTGCAGACCTGATCATCAGGAGCAGACTGAAGACCCCTGCTCTGTTAATTCTTGCATTTCCGAGTCCATTTCCCTGTCCTTCCTGGAAGAGTGAAACAGATATGACTTGCATCCCCAAATCTCTTTTATTCTGGAGTGGGTCATGTATCTCAGCCATGGCAGTTACTGTGAATTGTCCTAATGAGGGGTTGAGCTGATGGGAAAATCATCGCCCACCCATAAGATAGGACTGAAGATTATAGAGCAAGACACAAAGTAGGCAGGTCAATTCTCTTTATGATAGTATTCTGAAGAAGTTTATTAGAATCACATGCCATTGGATTTAAGGATAAAGTGATAATTTAAAATAAACTGACAAGAGAGAAGTAAAGGTCATGACATTTTATTTAATTTGCTTGGTTCTTTAAAAAAGCTTATACTGTAATATTTTTCTCTCCTGCATCTAGTAAAATAAATATATGCAAATAAAGGCCCATGATACAACTGAGAAATATATAGAACATGTTTAAATGGTGGCTTCCCTGGAAAACTAACACAAATGACTAATGGGTTGCAGTATGCTTGAACAAATTAAAATGTTTTGTTTCACTCTGTATGGTGATGTCTCTTTCTCTATATTTGTTATCATCTATTAACATTTATTGATGGCTACCCAAGATTATGAATCAGGGAAAATTTATTAGAAATACAATACAAGCATTCTTCCCTATTCCATACATTTTATAGAATTCAGTAAACTCTTAACAGCATAGAACAGAACTGTCTCCATCCTAATGTCCAAGGTCCAACCTTCCTGTTTTATTTAAAAACTTCCTGTTTTATTTTTAAAAAGTCATTAGCATCCATAAGCTCTTTTATATACAGTCCCCTTTTAAGAACTGTTTGATTCTTTCCCTTTACTTATGAGTTTTCAGAATAATGAATTGGTTCTCTAGTATTCTCCAAAGATAACCAATGAATTTTTTTATTGGTACACTAAATTATACTCAATAGTGGGAATCATTAAGGCATTTTCTTTTTTTTTTATTAAGGCATTTTCATATGTACACATAATTTGATCAGTCTCATTCCCTAGTATATTTAGTATATTCCCTTTCCCTTCCCTCTCTCTCCCTGATCTCTTTGTTTTACTCCACTGATATCCCTTCTGCTATTATTTTAATGAGTGCATTATAATTATATATGAAATTAGGATTCATTGTAGTATGTTCATATATAGACATAGCATAACTTGGTAGATTTCATTCCCCACTATTTCCCCATGCCCTCCCCTCCTTCCTCCTTCCTGACCCGCTTCCACTTCCACACTACTCTATTGGTCTCCCTTCTATTTTCATGAGACCCCTTTCTTATTCCTTTTCTTTTTCTCTCCTTCTCTTCCCTCCATATATGAGATAAAACATTTGACGCTTGACTTTCTGAGTCTGGTTTATTTCACTTAGCATGATGCTCCTGATGAGATTTTTTTTTCAGGCACAATTTTGGGCTTAATATTTACACATACTAAATGCGTTTTAATTCATTATAGCTATTATTCTTATTGATGCTTAAATTGTCCCATCTTTGGCTAATGAGAACCCAATTTTCTCCTGAGTCATTCTGACATGACTTTGGAAACCTGTGATAAATTCATTGCTTTCTAGAATTCATCTTGGCTGGATACTGATGGTGCACACTGTTAACTGTTAACTCCAGCTAATTCAGGAGGCTGAGGCAGGAAGATTTCAAGTTCAAAGCCAGATTGGAAAATTTTATGAAACAGTCACAAAATAAAAAATAAATTAAGGGCTGAGGATATAGCCCAGTTGGTAGAGTGCTTGCCTTGTATGCACAAGGCCCTGGGTTCAATCCCTAGCACCACAAAAATAAATAAATAAATAAATAGGGATGGGGATGTAGTTCAATGGTAGATTCCCATTGGGTTCAATTTCCATATTGAACTACAAAAAGGAAGGAAGGAGAGAGAAAGAAAGGATGGAGAAAAGAAAAAGAAATATTGTGGGTTGAGGGTATAGCTCAGTGATAGAGCACTTGCCTAGCTGGTGAGAGGCCCTGAGTTCCATCCCCAGCACCAAAAGAATTATGATAGCTGCAGTATCCATGATTACCAAAAGCTAGAAACTTCCCAAATTCCCATCAATGGTAGAAGGGATAATTCATGTCATGTGCACACGATGGAATGCTTTGTATCAATGAAAACAAACCAATGACAACTGCACACAACATGGATGAGCTTCACCCTAAAGTTGAGAACTCAGATATCAAAATATATGATTCCTTTTATATAAAGTTCCAAAATAGGCTAAATTGGGGCTTGGAATAAAGCTCAGTGATAGAGTGCTTGCCTAGAGACTCTGGGTGTGATCCCCAACACCACAGAAAAAGGCTGGGGATATAGTTCAATTGGTACAGTGTCTGCTTCACATGCACAAGGCCCTGGGTTCAATACCCAGCACCACACACATACACACACACACAAAAAAAAAAAAAAAAAAAAAAAGGAAAGAAAGAAAAGAAAAGGAGAAGATATGATTAACCTCAGGAGATTT
The DNA here is from genome assembly GCF_047511675.1 of Marmota flaviventris. NCBI lineage: Eukaryota > Metazoa > Chordata > Mammalia > Rodentia > Sciuridae > Marmota > Marmota flaviventris. Next base: position 53,357,125 of record NC_092511.1, on the reverse strand, counting down.
TGTGACTGGTACAGATTCAGAGGGTTCCTGGGATTGTGATAATGTTCCATTTTATGATCTTGGAGCAGTACACTACAGTGTGTACTTGGTGGCAGTTCATTAAGCTGAACACCAATGATCTGTACAGTGCACTTCTCTGTATATACATAATACCTCAATCAACTGTCACTTTTAAAATGCCTTCAAATCTGAGATTCAATCTGACTTAAACGTTACCCAAATGCTATCTTGATTCTTTGGGTCACTTTTTCTTTTCAGGGTTACCAGAACAATCATAGCACTATCACGAAAGGAAATTCTCCTTCTCACTGAATGGTGAGAACATAATCTATATTTATATTCTAGAACAGTCTGGTGACAGAGCATTAAGCTACATCACCAGTGAGCAATAGCTTTGGAAAAATAGAATAAAATGCAGCTTGACAGTAGCAGATGGCTTTTACCCTGGTTAGATCAATCATTAACCCAGGAACTCTGCTGTACAAGGTATTTGACTAACCTTGTCAACCTAGCCAGAGAGCAAAACTAAAGACTGTGACTGCCTTCTTTCCTGAAGGAACAAAAAAGGAGAATTTGGTGAGGAGTTCCAAGCTGCACGTGTCCCTAATCCAGCTTTTGGTTCTCCTCACTAAAAATATCTTTTCTCTGATCTATTTGAGAGAAAACACCTTCAAGAAACACTTTGGAGTGGCTGTAAAGAAAAATCCTTCCCCAACCTCCTTAGTTAACCTATAAGAATATTTCAGGGGATTGGAATGGGCTGTTGGTTTATCTACCAGCAAATGTTGAAAAAATAATCTAATGAACGTTCACATTTTATCCTTTTTCAAAATGAGTGTCCCCTCCTCCCTGCCATGGCTGACAGCAGCAATTTCTGCTCTTCTAGTCAGCTGCATTCTCAGCAGCTGCCAAGTAATAAAACAGATCATTGTGAACAGAGCTTACTCAGCCAGAAGGAGGCTACTAGAAACAGCAACCCAAGACTCTCTGATATCTTGTTTCTATTCCATTTTTGACTGTCAGATTAAACTATCTGAAATAAGCTAGGGTGGGACTTCCTCAAAGACTATTTTTTGGGGCAGGAAGGGTGGTACTGGGGATTGAATCCAGGGGCACTTTATCACAGAGCTACATTTCAGCCCTTCTTATTTTTATTTCTTCCTGCCTTTTATTTCTGAGACAGGGTCTCATTAAGTTGCTTAGGGCCTAAGTTGCTGAGGCTGGCCTTGAATTTGCAATCTTCCTGCCTCAGGCTCCTGAGCCACTGGTATTACAGGCATGTGTCACTGTGTTCAGCCTCGAAGACTTTTAAGCACCTCTCCATCACTTTCTAAATTAAGTGCAAATTTCTTACTCTATAAATTCATGCTTAGCTCAAGATGACTGATTCAATTAAGGATGATGATGTATTTGATCTTTGTTGGAAAAGCCTGAAATAAGATACCATACATTGTAGGAGTGTGGGTAGTAGGAGCAACAACAACTTTTGTTTAGCAACCTCATGTCCTCCAATTTGTAGCTATTTACAAAAAGTGCAGTGCTCTTGAAGGAGGTTCTGATGAGAACAAAGCAAAGAGAGCTTTGCAACAAACACCAAAAATGGATTTTTCTCCTCCACCTCCTCCTGCTTTTCTTCTGTGTGTGTGGTGGTGGTGGGAGGGGTACTGGGGATCCAACCCAGGGCCTCTTGCATGTTATGTTAGGCAAGTGCTCTACCACAAGTCACACCCACAATCTTTTCAGTTTATTTTGATATAGGGTCTTGCTAAATTGCCCAGGTTGGCCTTGAATTTGTGATCTTCCTGCCTCAGCCTTCCTAGTCTCTGGAGATTGAACCATCACACTCAACCTCTTGTATTTTAATTTAAGCAATTATTTTCAGTATTCTCAACACTCATCCCTGGGTGTTGTCATTACCTGGAAAGAAACTAGAATATTTTCTAGGACTAATCACATTCTTTGAGTATCACTTGAAAAAAGAATTCGTTTTACAAAATAGTTAATATTTTTGCACTTCCTGCTAACAAGATGTCAAATGGGCTAGCTGCTGGACTAATTATTTTTGTGGTATTCGTTTTTCTTTTTCATCAACTACACAGGAAAAGTTTGAAGACAAAACTGCCTCCAACTTATTTTCCAATTTCATCTTGTATAAATGGGAAAATCTCTCCCTATTCACTCCAGTGTATTCTTATGCATTCCAGGAAGTGTCTGATGTGGCACTTTGTGAATAAATCTAAACACAAAATAAAACATGGAAATAACATACAAGAGGAAATTTGCATATTGGGGGCATGGGGAGAGCTCCTTAAACAAGACAAAAACACAGAGAAGTTAAAGAAAAAAAATAGGGGCTAAGGATGTAATTCAGTGTTAAAGCACTTTCCTAATGTGGGGGATCCTGTGTTCCATTCCCAATACCCACAACAAACAAACAAACAAAAAATAGAAATGTTTGACTACATTAAAATTTTAATTTTTTTGACAAAACGAAAGACACTACAAACAATGTGAAAAGAAAGAGTGGGGGAGGGGCTGGGGTTGTGGCTCAGTGGTAGATCACTCACCTAGCACTTGTGAGGCGTTCCAGGCCTGGGTTCGATCCTCAGCACCACATAAAAATAAATACATAAAATAAAGATATTGTGTCAACTACAACTAAAAAAAAGGAAAGAGTGAGGGAAAATATTTGCAATAAATATGAACAGAAATGTTTTGTAAATACCCTAATAAGTAATGCTTCTACAATTAATAAACAAACAACATCCAACAACAACAAAAAAACAGTACCATGACAAGAAAATTCTTAGAAGAGGAAATAGGAGAAGGTGCGCAGTCTCAAAGGGTAAGAAAAATGCAACAAATTCAACAAATACAAGTATTTTTATGTAAGGGTATGAAAACATACAATTTATGATTGGCTGAGAGGGTCTAAGGAAGGGTAATAGGACTGGGATTGGAAGGCAAAGGGGGTTTCAATTTCAACTGCAATGCTTTATTTTTTTATTAAAACATTTTAAGATTTAAAGTGAACATAAGATGGTTGAGAGTTCTCAAAGTTGAGTTGCATCTTTTAGTGAGCACATATTTGCATTTCTATGCAAGTTTTTAGGAGTAGAATTGCTAGGTCATAGAATATGCATATGTTCTAGTAATGTTCTGTTTCTTAATGTTAGGCTTCTAGATCAAGTGAGGTCCAAAGTTATTAAGTATCAGGAATTGTGATGCTGAGGCAGAAAATGGTAGTCAGGTTGGTAGGAAGGGAGCGAGGGTGAGAGAACTGCAATTCATGTTGGACCGAGTATTCCTGCAGGAAGGCTCACAAAATGCATGTGTGGGCTGGCTTTTACAAGAAACAGGTGTTGATGGGCAGAGTAGCACTTGCCTCTAATTCTAGCTACTTGGGAGACTGAGGCAGGAGGATTGCAAGCCTCAGCATTTTAACAAGACCATAAGAAACTTAATGAGGCCCTGTCTTAAACAAAACAAAACAAAAAGTATGATGAAATGGTAAAAATTCAGGTTCAGATTGCCTGATTTCAACCTGGTTTTCCCACTTGCCATCTGAGTGAGCTCAAACAGGTCCTTTAATGTCTCTGTTCCTGTTTCCTCATCCACAAAATGAAGCAATGGTTATTTCATAAGGTTTTATTGTGAAAAATAAAGCAGTTAACATGGATAAAGCCCTTAAGCAGCATGTCACACATAAACAAACACCCTGTATGTTTGAGGAACCCTCTGCCACTGCTCCAGTCAGATAGGAATGCTTAATTCTCTCAGTTCCCTGCTGCAGCTCTGTGGGGAGCTACTGTGGGTAGCTCTTGGACAGAACTCAACATCCTCAATTTTCCAAGACTAACAATAATTCCTAATGACAACAGTTTAAGTTCAGATTAACCGGAAAAAGGAAGTTTGCGTCAAGGGAACAAATGTGCATAGGTTTCCCTGACCTGATTATAGATAATCTCTGAGGTCATTATACAAAGTGGTTCCATGCCTCTTTTCCAAACTTCCTGCTTCTAAGCTTGGCCTGGGGACCAACCGCTGCATAACAGAGCCCATTTCCGTGCCTTTCTTTTCAACAAGATATTTTTTGCTGGGCACAGCAGCACAAGTTTGTAATCCCACCAAATCAGGTAGCTGAGACAGAAGGATCTCAAGTTCAAAGCCAGCCTCAGCTATTAAGTGAAGCCCTAAGCAGTTTAGCGAGATCCTGTCTGAAAGAAATTGAAAAGGGTTGGAGATGTAGTTTCTGGTAAAGCATCCCTAGGTTCAATCTCTAGTATAAGAAAAACAGAAAAAAGATACATCCCTTGGTAATCCTCCTGGAATGTGGAATACTGCCCATTTTTATATAGGACAATTTTACTTTGGTCCTACTACATAAAGTGTGGGTATACTAAGTGGGAAAATAGTCATCATAATTAATTCTTCCATTTTCTTCCCTGTTGTCTGCTCCTTCTCTTTTCTTCTGGGTCTCATTTTTTTTTTTCTACTTTTATTTATTTTTTCCCTCTGATGTTTAAAATACCTCCTTATGGCTCAGAATGGGGCTGATATTTTTCTGGATTTGATACTGTTCTGAAACTCATAGATTGAAGTCTGAAGTAGTCTTTTCTGAATTCTGTGCTTGGTTGAAAAATGAGACAGGAAAGGTTCTTGGCAGAAAACTAGAGGTATAGAGAGAAGCCCTGACTCCAGGAAAGGATTTAGAGACATCGCCCATTGGTGCTTTCCTGGAGCCTAACTCTGCTTCCCAGGAAGGGCCAGATTGTTTCTCTGAGAGTCAAATGAAATTCACAATTCACCCCAGCACCCTTTAGTCTTCAATCCAGAGTCTTTTATCTCTGGGTTTCTAGCTGTGGCCAATGTCAACTATTTTATTATTTATTATAAATAATACTGTTTGATTGTGACTGTTTGATCTTGGTTCCACACACGATTTATTTTGTTTGTTATTTCCTGATTCATGAAGGGAAGTGGCCCAATGTTCAGGAAGCCCAAGAAAGAATGAGATTTTCCTGACCACTTAGCAATCTCCAATGTAAAAGTTAATCTTTTCAGAATTAAGCCTAAAACCTAGTACAAGGTGTGAGTTTCCTTTATGGAATCCATGTCTTTGGGTTTATTAGGTTCACTTAAAACAATTTATAAGACAAGTACAGTGGTGCACACTTGTAATCCCAGTGACTGGGGAGATTAAGGCAGGAAGATCACAAGTTCCAGGCCAGCCTGAGAAATTTAAAGAGCCCCTGTCTCAAAATAAGAAATAAGTTTTTTAAAAAGCATTAGGGAGCCAGGCGCAGTGGCACACACCTGTAATCCCAGTGGCTCCGGAGGCTGAGGCAGGAGGATCACAAGAAACCCCTGGGTTTCATTTCCAGTGTTGGGGGCAGGGGGAAGAGTATTCAAGAATGAAGTAACAAGATGTTTCCAACTCTGAAATGGATCTGTTAAACCAACAAAGTAAAAGCATGCATAAATAGAAAAACATAGAGCTAATATGGCTAATTTTTGAATGGAGGTAGAAGATATATGTATAGGCTGGACATGGTGGTGTATGACTCTAGTTTTAGCCATCCAGAAGGCTGAGACAGAAGGATCACAAGTTCAAGGACAGTCTGAGCAACCGTAGTAAAATTCTCTCTCTCTCTCTCTCTTTTTTTTAACTAGGTGTTGACACCAAGGGTGCTTTACCAATAGTACCTTGCCCAGTACTTTTAATTTTTTTTACATTCCCAGTTCTTTTATTTTTTTATTTTGAGACAAGATCTTGCTAAGTTGCCCAGGCCAGCTTAGACCTTGAGATCCTCCTGCCTTAGCCTCCTGAGTCACTGACTGGGATTATACGCATGTACCACTGCACTCAGCATAAGGGAAAAAAAAAAAAAAAAAAAAAAAAATATATATATATATATATATATATATATATATATATAAAATGTTCATGCTGAGAGAATGATGATATATAAATATTATCCATATACTTACAACACCCAAACTGTGTCTCCTATCCCAAAATTCTTTTTTTTTTTAGAGAGAGAGAATTTTTAATATTTATTTTTTTTGTTTTTGGTGGACAACATCTTTATTTTATTTTATTTTTTATGTGGTGCTGAGGATCGAACCCAGTGCCCCGCGCATGCCAGGCAAGCACGCTACCGCTTGAGCCACATTCCCCCGCCCCCCAGAATTCTTTCTTGAACTCCATACTCACACTTCAACCTGCCCACTGACTTCCCACTTGGATGTCAAAGTAATATATCCCCAACTCCTGACTCACCTCCTCTAAGCCCCTTTGGCAGCTCCCTCCCCTATGTTGATGACAACTCCACTTTTTGTAGTTGTTCAGGTAAAAACCTTGGGGTCACTCTCTTTCTCTCTCTTTTTTTTTTCCTCCGGACCCACATCTGATTTTTCTGGAAATCCTGTGCAGAACTCAACCATAATGTGATCGCTTTTCTCCACTGCCACTGTGCACCTGGCCTGAGTCACCTCCAGCCCTTGCTGGGATTATTGCAGTGGTCTCCCACTGGTCTCTGAGCTTTGTGGCCTTCAGTCTATTCTCAACAGAGAAGCCAAAAAGACTGTTTTAATATGAAAGTTAAATTGAATTTCTTCTCTGTTCAAAAGCAAAGTTTAGAATAAATAAGGAAAATGGAAGCAGAAACCTTGCAACAGCTCCAGGCCCTCTGAGATCTCCTTCCACTTCCCTCCTGGCCCACTATGCTCCTTTCACTCTTGGTCACCTTGATGTTTCTGGGAAAAGTCAAGATGTTCCTGCTTTCTTGGGACTCTGTACCAGCTGTTACCTCTTCCTGAAATGCTTTTCTCCCAAACATTCACATCTTTTTCAACTCTTCTTTTAAAGTCATTCTCAAGGTAGGCATGGTGGCAGACTCTTGTAATTCCAAGGAGATTGAGGTAGGAAGGAAGATCACAAGTTCAAAACCAGCCTTGGCAATGTAGTGAGACCTTGTCTCAAAAAATAAAGAGGGCTGGGGAGCTACTGGTACAGTGCTCCTGGGTTCAATTCCTAGTACCTAAACAAATAACTAATTTCTCATCAAAGCCTACCGTTTAAGATCCCAGCCTGCACCTCCACATATGCTGGATCCATCTAACTTTGCCCTTATGTCCCTATAGCAGTTACTGCCTTCTAACACATTACCTAACTTCTTTACTCATGATGTTTATCATCTAAATGTCAGCTGGGGTGAGGATAGGGATGTTTTGCTTGCTATTATATGCTACGTGTCTACAACAGTACCTTGCCCAGTATGACGTGTGCCATGCAATAAATATTTGTGCAATGAATAAACTGAATGGTCATACTCTGGTTGCATTTCTTCAGCAAAAGAAACTATGATGTGTGGGGTGCAATGGTGCACATCTGCAAGCCTAGCAACTTGGGAAGCTGTGGCAGGAGAATGGCAAGTTCGATCTCAGCTTCAGCAATTTAGCAAGACACTGTCTCAAAATTAAAAAAAAAAAAAAAAAAAGAAAATCTTTTAAAGGATTGGGGATGTAGATCAGTGGTAAAGCACCTTTGAGTTCAATTCCCAGTACTAAAACAAAACAAAATAGGAAAAAAAAAAAAAAAAAAAAACCCTACAATGTGAATTCCATTAGGCCATAAATTAAAAATAATTAAAACCTCTTTTAAATAGAGAATCCTGAGTGACACTTTTTCTTTCTACTTCTGTTTTGTTCTGTTTCTTGCTGTATTAGGATGGAACCCAGGGTCTCATGCATGCTAAGCAAGTGCTCTATTACTGGGCTACACCCCCAGCCCTGTTCCTTATTTTCTTATTACAGTGGTACTAGGCTGTTTTTGAATGGCTTCTTCTATGAATGATTTCATTGTTCTCTATGTTGCAATTCTTGGAACTCATATCAATTCAGCTGTTTCATTGATTTCACTTTGCACTTCCCTTAAAGTGAAAAGAAATGACTCAAAAGACATGACTCAATACAGGACAATTGGTGTGGGTTAAAGTCAGTTTAAGAATAATCTCCTGCTGCGCACAGTGGTGTACTCCTGTAATCCCAGCTATTCAGGAGGCTGGGGCTAGCCCCAGCAATTTTATTTATTTATTTATTTATTTTTTTAAATTTAGTTGTAGATGGACACTGTATCTTTATTTTATTTATTTATTTTTATGTGGTGCTGAGGATCGAACCCAGTGCCTCACGCCTTCACAGCAAGCGCTCTACCACTGAGCTACAACCCCAGCCCCTAGCCCCAGCAATTTAGTGAGACCCTATCTCAAAGTAAAAAATAAAAGGGACTAGGGATAGTGATAAATAAATAAATAGTTCAGTGATAAATAGCCCTTGGGTTCAATCACTGGTACCAAACAAACAAACAAACACCAAAAAAAAAAATGGCTGCGGATGTGGCTTAGTGGTACAGGGCTTGTCTAGCATGAGCAAGGGCCTCTGTTCAATTCCCAGCACCAAAGCAAAGAAAACCCTTTTCGTCTTCAATCGTCTGGATTCTTTTTTTTTTTTTTAAACAATCATTTTTAAATTTTCTTTCTTTTTTCTTTTTTAATGGACACCATATCTTTATTTTACATTTATGTGGTGCTGAGGATGGAACCCAGTGCCTCGTGCATGCCAGGTGAGCCCTCTACCACTAAGCCACAACCCCACCCCAATCATCTGGATTCTACTCCATTTCATCCCCAAACCCTATAACTTTTGATGGTTTACTCACTATAATAAAATAATACCAGCTTAAAAAAATTGTTTAATTTTGAGAATTCAGCTTCATATATAACACTCCTAAATTAATGCTATTCAACAAAATTAATTGCACCAAGTGGTGTTGAGCAGTGTGGTCAGTTTCTGCACAGCAGTTCTACTGTGCTTCACACTGTGGTCTAGCTGATTTATTTGTTGTCATGCATTTCACAATTATTTAAGAAATACTTGTTGATTATTATATGTAGGAGATGTGAGGTTGGAAGACTTGATCATCAGCACTACAGGGCAAAATCATGTGTTTTATTTTATGCTGTAGTTGTAGCAGATGACCCAGTTACTGTTTCCTGATTTTCAAGTTTTTTTTTTTTTTTAAATTGAGTATTGAACCCAGGGGCTCTTAACCACTGATCCACATCCCCAGCTCTTTTTTTTTTTAATTTTTTAATTTCCCTAAGTTGCTGAAGGCCTTGATAAATTGTTGAGGCTGGCCTTGAACTTTTGATCCTCCTCCCTCAGCCTTCTGAGCTTCTGGAATTATGGCATGTACCACCACACCACCATATAGAGCTTTCAAAGTTTTAAAGTAATTATATGCTGGTATCAGAACTATTGTGATATCTACTTCTGGAAGTTCTATGAGGCAGAAGTTGTGGTGGACTTGGAGCTAGCATACTTGAATTCAGTTTTCTTACTGGCCCAATTTTTCACATATTTTACACCAAAAAAAAAAAAAAAAAAAGCTAGATGACATTTAGGATTCCTCCCAGTTCCCAAATCTTCATATAAATACATGTATCTATATGGGGGGGGTAGTGGGGATTGAACTCAGTAGTGCTCTGCCACTGAGCTATATCTCCAGCCCTTTTAAGTTTTTAATAAAAAATAAACTTAGGGGCTGGGGTTGTGGCTCAGTGGTAGAACCCTTGCCTTGCATAAGTAAGGCACTGGGTTCCATCCTCAGCACCACATAAAATAAACAAGTAAAACAAAGGTATTGTGTCCATGGTCAACTAAAAAAATAAAAATAAAAATAAACTTAGCCAGAGACAACTTAGCGAGACCCTGTCTCAAAATAAAAACTTAAAAAGGCTGAGATATAACTCATTGGCAGAGCTCCCCTGCATTCAATCCCCAGTGCCAGGCAGGGGAAAAAAAAAAAAAAGATAAATGAAAAGGAAATGGAATTTGACTGATAATATAAAATGATGGTACAATAAGTAGTGATGGGGAAAAAATAGGGGATGAAGGAGCATTTATGGCTGCTGACGTTTTGGGAGGCTGACACTGACAATTAAACGCACCATGTTTTCACGAATGGCAGTTTATTCTGTTGCAACAGCATTTGGCTATTTTTATTATAGAATTTTTCAAAAGTCTGGGAAAAGATATGACCATAAAAAAAATCTGAACTCTTAAAGGGTTAGGGATGTACCTCAGTGATAGAGTGCTTGCTTAGCATGTGATCCCAGTACCGCAAAATAATAATGATGATGATGATGATGATAAAAAAATTTTACTCAAAATGAATTCTCCAAGCCAAAAAAATTAACAATAAAACCTCACATATATATTTCCTTGTAGTATTTTGTATGCCTTGCATATTTTTAAAAACTATAATTTCATTTCATTTATTTATTTATTTTCCAGAGGAGGTTTTTCTTCAGTCCTTAAGGATCCTTCCTGGAGGTCATGGGGCAGCACCAGCTGGTCTAAATCCAGTGGGGGCTGGGTCCTTCCAGGCTTCATGACCTGGATTCCTGGCCACCTTGCTGGGAATGGCACCTCTCATGCAGAAATGCAGCCTCACACCAAGCTTGGAAAGTATGTAGTAAGAGTCTAAAACATTCACTGTGACCTCTTTTAAGTTGCAAATGAAGAACTTCTTCATGGCCTTGTCCTTGGGCACAGGCACAGGGTGCACTGCACTGGGCACAGCTTGTGCAGAGACTAGGATGGCTGCACATGGCCTTTGTGGGTTTTTTTGGTACCAGGGATACTGGGGATTGAACCCAGGGGCCCTTAACTCCTGAGCCACATCCCCAGCTACCCCCCAGGAGATAAGGTCTCACTGAATTGCTTAGGGCTGAAACTGGCTTTGAACTTGAGATCTTTCTGTCTCAGCCTCTGAAGCCACTAGGATTATAGGTATGCTCCAATACAGCCCTTTTTAGAATTATTATTATTATTTTTTTCAACTTGGAAGTGAGAACCTGAAACTGCCTTGCTATGTACAATTGCATATGATGATTACATTAATTAAAGAGATTAAAACTAGGAATTATTGCATTGTGTATATTTCCAGAAAAAAATCACTCGGTTGCCTCTGGCTTTCATTGAGTAGATTCCAATCAATTAAGAGTCTGAAGCTAATTTTTAATAAGTGTGGCAATATAAGATGCCCTATTATCCATCATAAGAAAATATAAGTTAATGAATAATTTAGGTAAGGTATCTTTCCTTTGTTTCTGTGGGCTTTGGTGTCAAGCTAACTTGGCTTCAGATGACAGCTTGGACAATTTCTGCTTTATTTTCTGAACCTGCTATTGAGTAGTTTTTACTTTTTGATTTCCAGGACTATTGTTGGAATACTGTTTTTTGTTTGTTTTTGGCTTTCCCACCAGTTGTACCCTGTTGTTATTTCATGGTTACTGATCGCCTTCTCCCTGTAGCGTCTCTGTTTCCTACACAATGTTTTCCCCCATTTACTTGTCCTGGTCCACATGGTTAAAAACTTCATTGATATTAGAAACTTCCCTCTGTTGATCCTTAGGTATCTGCTCTTATTTGATTGGGCTTTTTGTTGTTGATTTATAGTTTTTTACAAAAATCCTTGATATGGATGTTTCTCAGCTGATTTACAAATCTTTTCCCCATTTTGTAGGTTACCTTCTCACTTTTTTTTTGTGGGACTGAGAATTGAACCCCGGACCTTGGGAATGCTAGGTAAGCACTGAGCTATATTCCTAGCCCACCTTTTATATTAGTGTCCTTTAATATACAAAATATGTTAATTTGAAGACTGGGGTTGTAGCTCAGTGGCAGAGCGCTTGCCGAGAACATATGAGGCACTGTGTTTGATCCTTAGCGCCGCATAAAAATAAACAAATAAAATAAATACATGCTGTCCATCTACAACTAAAAAAAAAAAAAGATTTAAAAAAAAAGATATTCATTTTGATGAAGTTCAATTTACCTGTTTTTTCTCTGATTGTGGTTTTGGTGTTTCTAATAAATCTGTGCCTAATCCATGGTCATAAAAACTTCCTTCAATGTTTTCTTCCATGAGTGTTATATTTTTAGCTCTTATATTTTGGCCTTTGACCTATTTTGAGTTTATCTTTGTATATGGTGTGAATTGTGTCCACATTCTTTTACATGTGGACACAGAGTTGTCCTATCACCATGTGTTAAGAGATTATTCTTTCTTTATTAAATAGTCTTGGGACTATTTTTGGAAATCATTTGAAACCCCTGTTGAAAATCAATTGTATAGGTTTATTTCTAGAACGATTCTATTCCATCAATCTATATGTCTGTCTTTATTGCTGTCTTATTAGTTTTGTAGAAATTTTTGAAACCGGAAGTGTGAGCGATTCTGTATGAGTTTTTGTATTAGCTTTTCCATTTGTGCAAAAAAGATTAGTGAGATTTTGATAGGGATTGCATTGAATTCTAGATCACTTTTGGTAGTATTGCCATCTTAATACTGTTTTCCAGTCCATAAACATAGAATGTCTCTTCATTTACTCAGATCTCCTTTAATTTCAAAAATATTTTCTAGAAAAAGATATTTTGTAGTTTTCAGTCTATAAATCTTGTACTTTCTTGGTTAAATTTATTCCTAAGCATTTTATTTTTTTTTCTGATTCTATTGTAAATATAATTGTTTTCTTAATCTTGGGATTGTTCCTTGCTAGCTTAGGGAAATACAATTCACACTTTTATGTTAGTTTTCTGTTGCTAGGACAAAATATCTGAGAAAAACAGGTAGAAGAGGAGAATTTATTTGGACTCACGGTTTCAGAAGTTTCTGTCCATGGTTGTCTGACTCCATTGCTTTGGGCATGAGGTGAAGCAGAGCATCATAGTTAGATATAGTAGAGGACATAGTAGAGGAAAGTTGCTCACCTCACCAGTCAGGAAGCAGAGCAGAGAGAGAGGGGCCAAGGACATGATATACCCTGTCAGAGCACACCCCCAGTGACCTAATTTCTCCAAGTAGCTTCCCCTTTTTAGTTTCCACCACATTCCAGGATTGCCATCAAATTATTAATTTCTTGATGAGGTCAGAGTCCTCATGATCCAATCACTTCCCAAAAGCTCCACCTGTGAACATTGTTGCCTTGGGCACCAAGTCTTCAACACATGAGCCTTTGGGGAACATTTAGATTCAAACTGTAACAATCTGTGTTGATCTTATGTCATGATATTTTGTTAAATTCATTTATTAGCTCTGTGTGTGTGTGTGTGTTAGGATTTTCTATATATCAGTTATGTCATCTGCAAAAAAGATAATTTTACCCCTTTATTGCCACATAAATGCTTTATGTTTCTGTTTCTTTGTCTTACCTAATTGCTCTGGCTAAAACTTCCAGTATCACATTGATTAGAACTGGTATAAGTGGGTATCCTTATTTGATTCCTCATCTTATAATACTCATTTGAAAATGTGGTGTGGGGAGGCTAAAAATCTGATTTGAAGCTTTGGGTGCACATGCAGATCCTGCCTGAGAGTCTGTATTAATCTAATTAGGCTGTTTACCTGGGAGCCTTCTTTTGGGTTTATGCCTTTAAAAAAAGAAAAAAATCCCTTTACTTTATATACTGTTGTTTTAATGGACAAAACTATTTGCTATCTTTCCCAGAAATGCTAGGACTGAAATTAATAAATAGCATTTTACCACTTGTTATTCATTGTTCCTAACTCAAATACTAAGTTCCATTAATAAAATATACTTTTCACTTCTCAAGACCTTCGGGATTTGGAATAGCATAAATTTTCTCTTTAGCTCTTTACTGACCCAGCCACATTATGAGCATGTCCTGCGGCCCTGCCATGTGCAGCGGGCGTGCTCTCTCCTAGAGACTCCAGAGCTACCCAGCCGTATAGAAAGAGTTCATCCTCATTAGCCAGCGGGAGCTCAGGATGGCTTCCATTCTCACTCATTATTTCTTGTGTTCCTTTGCTGTGTTCTTCACCACAAAATAAATTCTAGGGCTGGGATTGTGGCTCAGCGGGCGGGACCCGGGTTCAATCCTCAGCACCACATAAAAATAAAGGCATTGTGTTGTGTCCATCTACACCTAAGAAATAAATATTTTTAAAAAAATGAAATAAAAAATAAATTCTAATTACAGAACTGCTTGTTAATTGGCCTTGTATCACATCAGGAAAAAGTCCTTTACTGATCTAGTTTATGGAACGCTGAGGCACCTGGTATCCACTTACAGCATTTTTACAGCATTTTGTAGAGCTATATTCAGACCTTTCACTTGGACCTAGGGACCACTGGTTTCACTGGTCTTAGGGCACAGGCTCTGAATCCTGATTGCATTTGAGAATTATCTACAGATACAAAAGAAAGAAAGAAACAACAATGATCCTCAGCCCTCACTTCACACCAATTAATTCAGAATAAGTGGGGATGGAGCGCAGATTATGGTATTTTTAAGCTCCCCTGGTGATTCTCAAGTGTGCCAGAAGCAAGAGCCCTGATTTAGAAGAGGTTCTGGAGGGAAGCACTTGGCTGAAGCTTTTGTTTCTTCTCTGGAGCTTGTTAAGGTAGCACATCTCTAGGTAGGACAAAACAGCCAGAACCTAGACTGCCTCACATCAACTCCAAGAACCTGAAAATGAAGAAACAAAATCTACTGATATTTTTCCTTCTGAGGAAATTGACATATGCTTATATTTTAAGGACTTACCCTTTGAATGTGGCAAAGAATGCTCAGGAATTATGCAGCAGCACTGGCTTTATGCTTACAACCTTGAGCAGATATGTAATATTGCAGCCTCAGTTTCCTCATCTATAAAGAAAGGGGATAAAGGTGGTGCACACCTGTAATCCCAGTGGCTTGGAAGGCTGAGACAGAATAGTGAGTTTAAAGCCAGCCTCAGTAACAGAGAGGCACTAAGCAACTCAGTGACACCCTGTCTCTAAATAAAATACAAAGTAGCGCTAGGGTTGTTGCTCAGTGGTCGAGTGCCCCTGAGTTCAATTCCTGGATTAAAAAAAAAAAGAAAGAAAGAAAGAAAGGAGATAAAAAGATTATAGTGGTCAATAAATAATAATTGAGGCCTAGGAATAGAAGCTCAGTAGTAGAATACTGGTCTTGTATGCACGAAGCCCTGAGTTTGATCCCCAAGTTTGACATAAATAAATATGAAATAAATAAATAAATAGCAGCTCTTCTAGTTTTTAAATAATAAAAATAAATTAAGAGGCAAAATAACCCTCTCCCCAGTCTATACCCAAAGGATTTTAAAACAGCATACTACAGGGACACAGCCATATCAATGTTTATAGCATCACAATTCACAATAGCTAAATTGTGGAACCAACCTAGATGCCCTTCAATAGATGAATGGGTAAAAAAATGTGGTATATATACACAATGGAATATTACTCAGCAATAAAAGAGAATAAAATCATGGCATTTGCAAGTAAATGGATGGAGTTAGAGAAGATAATGCTAAGTGAAGTTAGCCAATCCCAAAAAAACAAATGCCGAATGTTTTCTCCGATATAAGGAGGCTGATTCATAGTGGGGTTGGGAGGGGGAGCATGGGAGGAATAGACAAACTCTAGATAGGGCAGGAGGGTGGGAGGGGAAGGGAGGGGGCATGGGGTTATAAATGATGGTGGAATGTGATGATCATTATTATCCAAAGTACATGTATAAAGATACAAATTGGTGTGAATATACTTTGTATACAACCAGAGAAATGAAAAATTGTGCTCTGTGTAATAAGATTATAATGCATTCCGCTGTCATATATTAATAAAAATTTAAAATTTTTTTTTTAAAGAGGCAAAATAAAGAGTCCCAAAACAGTGCTACCAAGGTAAGAATAAATAAATATAGAAGAGCTGCATGGTGACTAACAGGAGTGCAACATGAATGGCCTAGAATAACAGTGCTTCACAAACTTCAGTGTTCCCATAATTCTCCTGGGATTGTGTTAGGATAAAGATTCTTTGTTTGATACTGGGGGTTGAACTCAGGGGTGCTTTACCACTAAGTTACATCCCCAACCTTTTTTAATTTTTACTTTGAGACAGGGTCTTGCTGAGTTGCCCAGGTCTCTCTAAGTTGCCCAGTTTGGCCTCAAATTTGCAATCCTCCTGCCTCCGCCTCCCAGGTAGCTGGGGTTACAATATGCACCTATGTTCGGTGAGAGTCTGTTTCTAATAAGCTCTTGGATGATGTCAGTGCTGCTGGTTCCAGGGACCACAATAAACAGCAAAGTACAGGCCACATCAACCACAGTACCTGCCTTACCCAATGACCCCTCTTAGCTAAACTAGCTGTCCTCCGCTCCTGTCATCCATGCAGGACTTTTTTAAGGAGGTGAGAGGAGAGGATATTGATAACTCATGAAGGAGAGATCATCCATAGGCTGGGGTTTGAAACACGAGGTTAGGGGAAGGTACATAGGGAACTGTGGTCCAGGAATTTAGGGGAAGGTACAAAGAGGACTGTGGTCCAGGAATTTGTATAAGCATAGGCCATGCTCCAAAGGAGGTGCCTTAACTCTCAAGAGGTCAGATAGGTTCTGTAGTTCCATTTTCTGGATGTCCAAAACACCTCTCCCCTTTTCTTCACATAGTCTGGCATTATAGTTAAAAAAAAAAAAAAAAAAAAAAATATATATATATATATATATATATATATATATATATATATATTTTTTTTTTTTTTTTTTTTTTTTTTCAGATCTTAGTTGGCTTTATTTGTCATTCTTTAATCAGACAGCAGTGCAGACCCAAGATTGTGTAAAATGCTTCAACCCACCACATGGGCTCAGATAAAAGGAAGTGACATGGAGGAAAGAAAGTCAGATGCAGAAGCATCCTGATTGGTTGGAGCTCCATATGTCTTATTTGAATGCTTTGAACCCTTGGTCTCTTATGATTGGCTGAGACTCAGTTAACTTGTTGCAAGCATGAGTTACAGATTGTTTTTACACATCAAGTTGAAGGGCTCTCAGGGAGAGAAAGAAATCCTTACTAGATGGAGACCGAGATCTATGAGCATGACCAGCCATGCTTGTCTCTTTAGTCAGATGAACAAAACTCCAGCATATGCTTGAATCAGATCAACTAGAATAAAAACATAATCAACTTAAATGTTACCAGATTCAAAGACCTACACAATGGGCTCACAACTGATTTATGGCTAGACTGCTTAACCAAGAAGAAACATTCTAAACCTCAAATATCAAATGATTGACTGCAATTTGATTTTCACAAAAGCTTTCCTGGGAACCTGCACATTTCTTTTTCTTTTCTTTCTTTCTTTCTTTCTTTCTTTTTTTTTTTTTTTTGGACATTTCTTCCGAGGAAAATAATTTATAGTCAGAGAGCTCAAACCTAGGTGCTCATCTTCTCTTCTGTGAGAGGCAAAGGGCATATACTTTGCTTTGCTCTCCTTTTAAAAATCTTTGCTTGTATTTTTATTTCAAGACATCCTGAAATTCTTTTCAGTGACACATAAATTGAGAACTCGTTCAGGCAGAATCGAAGTCCCACTGCCCCCTTGGAGGAACCTCCTCAGAACCCTGTCCCATGATGCACTTAGGTTACAATTCACTGTGTATGGAGAAACCTTTGAACTAACTCAAATTCTTATGTATGAAGGCAGCTTTAGGTCAAACTTACTGGATACATTCACTTATTTACTCATTCAACACCTACTCTACTCTGTTCCTATGGTTCTGGTGTCCAGATACATGGCAGAGTACAAAATAAGGGCCCTGACCTCCAGAAGTTTCCATTCTAGGGGTTTCTTTGTAACCAAATAGGCAGCTAAGTTAAATACAAAAGAGATCCCACTAGAGGGCGTCCAGGATCACTTTGCCATGTTCTGCTAAATAAACTCTTGGAATGTGTTAACCAAGTCAGAGGAATTTGTTCTGGAAGACATTGTGTAAGCCAGAAGTATCAGCATGTATCAGAAGGGTCAGACAAAATAACAAACCTTGAAATCTTTGCTTTTTTCTTTCTTTTTTTGTTGTGCTGGGGTTTGAGCCCAAGATCTCAATCATGCTAGGCAAGTGCTCAACCACTGATCTTCATCCCAATCCCATAACTGTCTTTTATGAGTTATATATACATCTATATTGCAAAGAAAGTGGTAGATATGGGTGGAAGTTTTTAATTGTTTTTTTACAATTATACTTTAGAGAATGTCTATTTTTGCACGGCTTTATCTGAAAATGTTTGGAATTGTTTACTGACCCCCACTCTTATTATGACCCTTTTAAAAGTCACTATTGTAGCAAACAAAAGATGCTTAAGGTAATCTCAGTGACTCCAGAGACTGAGTCAGGAGAATGATAAGTTTGAGGCCACCTTTAGCAATTTACAGAGGCCTAAGCAACTTAGTGAGACCCTGTCTCAAAATAAAAAATAAAAAGAGCTGGGGATGTAGCTCAGTAGTAAAGCACCCCTGGGTTTGATTCCCAGTATGCAAAAAAAAAAAAAAAAAAAAAAAAAAAAGAAAGAAAGAAAACCCCACAGATTTTAGAGTCAAATCTACTTTGGTTCTAATCCCAGCTTTGCCTCTTAGGACCCATGTAGCATTTGGAAAGTTATTTAACCTCTGTGAGCCTCAGTTTCCTTATCTATAAAATCAGAATAAAAATAATCCCACCTCTCAGAATTATTATAGGAGTTAATAAAACAACCTATGTGCCATTCAATATCTACATTTTATGCATTGCTGTACTCATAAAAAGAAACCCCTGGGGCTGGGGTTTGGCTCAGCGGTAGAGCGCTTACCTAGCATGTACAAGGCCCTGGGTTTGATCATTAGCACCACATATAAATAAATAAATTAAATAAAGATATTGTGTCCAACTACAACTAAAAAATAAATATTAAAAAAAAGAATAAAAATAAAAAGAGACTCCCATCCCCTACCTCAGAGTGACCCTGCAATACTATTGGGAGCAACCAAAGGTATGCTCTGATTGTGCCTGTCATGACGCCCCCGCTACCCACATCTTCTCCACATCCCTTTGGTCCACAGCTGTTGACTGTGGCCTGATGGTGGTAACCCTTGATTCCTTATCCCTAAGCTAGAGTCTCTGGTCTCACAGTGCTTCCAGGTCTCAGAATCTGAGAATAGACTCTCCTTATTTAAATAAAAAACAAAAAATAGAGCTCAACATGATCGACATCCCCAGCCCTTTTAATTTCATCATTATTATTATTATTAATTTTTTTGGTTTTTTTTTTTTTTTTTGAGGCAGGTTTTCACTAAGTTGCTTAGGGCCTCGCTAAATTGCTGAAGCTGGCCTCAGATTTGCAATCCTCTTGCCTCAGCCTCCTGAGTTGCTGGGATTACAAATGGTCATTATTGGGCTGGGGATGTGGCTCAAGCGGTAGCGCGCTCGCCTGGCATGCGTGCGGCCCGGGTTCGATCCTCAGCACCACATACAAACAAAGATATTGTGTCCGCCAAAAACTAAAAAATAAATATTTAAAAAAAAAAAAAAAACCAAATGGTCACTATTGCAAATGGCACTTCATCATCCCAGAAAGAGAAATTCTGGCCGGGTGACCTGGCACATGCCTGTAATCTCAGTGGATCAGGTGGCTGAGGGAGGAGGATTGCGAGTTCAAAGCCAGCCTCAGCAAAAGTGAGGCACTCATCAACTCAGTGAGACCCTGTCTCTAAATAAAATACAAAATAGGACTGGGGATGTGGCTCAATGGCCGAGGGCCTCTAAATTCAATCCCCAGGACCAAAAAAAAAAGGGGGGGGGGCGGTGGAGACAGAGAGAGAAATTCTGTACCTATTAATTGAGAGAACCCTTCATTCCCCTCTCCCTCTGGCCCTTGGTAATCACCATTCAACTTCAGTCTCTATGAACTTCACTATTCCAGGTAATTCATGTAAGTGGAATCATCTGGACTCATACAATGTTTGTTCAATGTAACTGCTTTACTTCACTTGGCGTAAAGTCTTCAAGGTTCATTCATGTGACAGCATGTGGCAGAATTTCATTCCTCCTCGAGGGTGAATAATATTGTATCATATGTACAGACCATATCTTCTTTGTCCATTCGTCTGTTAGCTGTACACTCAGGTTGACCCTACTTCTGCCTATGGTGACTAATGCTGCTATGAAACATGAGCATAGGTCAAGCTCAAAAGGTACATTTCAGACTCATGGAGCACTTTTCAGTTGTCTAAGCACTTTGGAAATAACTTTTGTAAGAGGAAATGCAAAATAATTTAAATAAACTTCCCAAGATAATGTGGAGTTATTATAATTAAAGGAAAAAGTAAAGATGATATAACTCTAAAATAAACACAAGATATGTAAACCAGGCAGAGTGACATGTACCTGTTATCCCAGGTACTCAGGAGACTAAGACAGGAGTATCACAAGTTCAAGGCCAGCCTGAGCAACTTAAGGAGAACCTGTCTCAAAATAAAATAAAGGGAGGGGCTAGGGAGATGTAGCTCCGTGGTAGAGCTCTTGCCTAGCATGTATAAAGCTCTGAGTTCAATCCCCCATCCCATGAAAAAAGAAAGAAATTATTGGATGTGTTAGAAAAATATCAAGAAATGGATTATATGTATTATAAATTGTTAGATAATGTAAATCTGGCTGTACAGGTGGCACATACCTATAATCCATGTTACTTGGAATGCTGAGGCAGGAAAATACTAGTTCAAGGCCAGCCTGGCCAACTTAGTGGGACCTCATCTCAAAATAAAAAAGGTTGGAGTATAGCTCAGTGGTAGAGTTCATGTCTAGCATATGCGGGGCCCTGGGATTCAATCATTAGTAATGAAAAAAAAATGCAAATATGTTGTTATGTCTATACATCATAAAATTCAAAGATGTCTGCTACTGGAACTTAGCTGATTTAATAATTCCATCTGTATCCAAAATTTTGTCAAAACGAACCTAGTAAACCAGTGTTTTCCATTTTGTTTCACAGGGTTTTTTTTTTTTTTGGTACTAGGGGGTTTAATCCATTGGCATTTTACTGCTAAGCTACATCCCCAGCGCTTTTTATTTCTATTTTGAAATGGTCTCGCTAAGTTGCTTAAGACCTTGCTAAATTGCTGAGGCTGACCTCAAACTTCTGATCCTTCCGTCTTAGCCTGCACAGTCAGTGGGATTACAGGCATGCTCCACCATGCCCAGCAAACCAGTGGTTTTTACCTGGAGAACTATCTGAAACATTTGGCCATGTCAGAAGACAGTTTTTGGTTGTCTCAACTAGGACAGTGCTACTGGCATCTAGTGCATAGAAGCCAGGATGCTGCTGAACATCTAATAATCTGTAGGACAGCACCTGCAAGAAAGATTTATTCAGGGGCTGGTGGTGTAGCCCAGTGGTAAAGAGCTTGCTTAGCTTGCAGGAGATCTGGTGTTCATATCCCTCACATGGCATACAGAAGAAGAAAAGAAAGAAGAGTTATTCAGCCCAAGATGTCAATAATGCTATTGTTGAAAAATGCAGAACTAAATGAGCAAATATACCAAACAAATATAACAACCCAGAAATGGTATTTGAGACAGAAGGACCACAATTTAGTGAAGCCCTAATTAACTTAGTGAGACTCTATCTCAAAATAAAAAGGAAAAGGCCTGGGGAGGTAGCTAAGTGGTAAAGTACTTCTGGGTTAAATCCCCGGTATCCCTGCCCCCTGTAAAAACAAAGAACAAAAAAAAAAATTGGTATTTAAAAACAGTTGATCACAATGAGGCTATACTTCCAGTGCTCATAAGGTGTGCATGAATATTGAATATTGATAGTGAGGCTCTACTATTTCTCTCTCCCATCCCCCCTTTTTTCTTTCTTTCTTTCCCTAAAATATATATATATATATATATATATATATATATATATATATATATATATATATATATTTTTTTTTAGATGTTGGTAGACCTTTATTTTATTTATTTATATGTAGTGCTGAGAATTGAACCCAGTGCCTTACACATGCCAGGCAAGTGCACTACTGCTGAGACCCAGCCCCAGCCCACCTTTTTTTTTTTTTTTTTTAATTTTCTTTTTCTTTTTTTTTTTGATACTAGGGATTGAACCCAGTACCACTGAGCTACATCCCCAGTCCTTTTTATTTTTTATTCTGAGACTGGGTTTCCCTAAATTGCTTAGGGCTTCACTAAGTTGTTGAGGCTGGCCTCTACTTGTGATCTTCCTGCCTCAGCCTCCGGAGTTGCTGAGATAACAGGTGTGCACCACCACATCTGGCTGCTTTCTTTTTGTAGTGGCCTGAGGAAAAACTTCTTTACTCATTTGGAATTCCATCATTCTTTTAAAGTGGTTAAGGGCTGGGGGGTGATTTCAGATTGGAAATCAGGTAGCCTGGAACCAGTCCTGCTGCCTTGAAGTAGAGAATATTGAGCATGCGACCTCAGGCATAGTTTTCCTGACCATCCATCTCCTCCTCCTACAAATGGGCAGGGCTAGTTTTTCTTGTGGGCTCCTCCCTTGCTTTACTGAGAGCTCAACACTGATTGGTTCATGCCTCATTGGCCTGGTGGGTGCCCCAGCCAAATATTTTATTATCGCCATAGAAAGTGGATGTAGCTCACCCCAAGGGGTTTGGAAGGATGTTGTACAGTAACTGAAAACACTTTCCAAAGAAAAACCACCACATACATGTAAGGGCTAAGGAAATGGAAGGATATGAAAATACTAAGGATGAAACTTTGGTAATCAAAATCCCAAAATGTGCATGGTCCCATCTGGGAGTTTATGGTAAGGTTATTTATATTTATATTTTATTTTTTTAAAGCTAAGTCTTTGTTTCTGTTTCCATGTAATTTCAGAGAAAACAAAGGCCATTATGGCCTTGCATTTTATCTCAGAGTAGTTCAAATCCTTTTCTGGTCACTGGAAAACAGATTATGACAAAAAAGGGGAAAAAAATCTTCTAAATAATTGGGTCATTGTGGCTTAGATCCATGTGAGTTCTTTTGGGACAAGATTTAATCACTTCATAAATTACATATGGTGATTGTGTTATAAATAATAATCCTTTGTGTCTCATTAAGCCATAAATACACGTTCTGTGTGACACTCATTCCTTTTCTTGCCAGCCTGACTAGATGCATTGTCTCTGGAGTTCTCTTGAAAAACAGGTGCACCTGGTTCAATATTAGGCAGGTGACAGGTGTCACAAGAACAGTGAATTTATATGCTCATCAGTTTTGACAATCTACGTTCTAGATTAACTCTCAAGGCTTTTCTTCTTCTTCTTTTTTTCTCTCCTTAACTGTTGGATCCATTAATAAAAATTGCCAGTTAGAAAAAAGTAATTTGGTTCCTGAGACTTGAGGCAGACTACCTTAGTCTAATAACTTAAGATACCTGTCCTAATTTATTCTACCCAAAACTACTTTTTTAAAAAAAAAAAAATTTTGGAGTACTTGAGGTTGAACTCAGAGACAATTAACCACTGAATCATATCCCCAGCTCTATTTTGCATTTTATTTAGAGAGAGGGTCTCACTGAGTTGCTTAGTGCCTGGCTTTTGCTAAGGCTGGCTTTGAACTCTTGATCTTCCTGTCCCAGTCTCCTAAGCCACTAGGATTACAGGTGTATGCTGCCATACCTGGCCCCAAACCACTTTAAATGCATTTACTTAGCATGAGCCAATCTTCTTCTTCTTATTATTATTATTAATGCAGCAATAGAAAATAAATCAAAGGCTGGGAGTGGTGGTGCATGCCTGTAGTCCCAGCGGCTAGGAAGGATTGAGTTCAAAGCCAGCTTCAGCAACAGCAAGGCACTAAGCAACTCAGCAAGACCCTGTCTCTAAATAAAATGGGGCTGGGGATGTGGCTCAGTGGTCGAGTGTCCCTGAGTTCAATCCCTGGTATTAAAAAAAAAAAAAAAAAGAAGGAAGGAAGAAAATAAATCAAAGGAGATGGTTGCATTTTCTTTCTTTTCTTTTATTTTCTTTTTGTACTAGGTATTGAACCCATGGGTGCTTTACTACTGAGCTACAACCCCAGCCCTTTTTATTTTTTATTTTGAGACATTGTCTCTCTAAATTGTTTAGGGCCTCACTAAGTTGGTGAGGCTGGCCTCCAATGTGCCCTTCTCCTGCATCTCTTCTAGTTTCCTTAATCCTTTCCAGATAGGACTCATTTCCTGCCATGATTTGCAACATAGAAGCATGCCCTGCCTAAGGCATTTGTGATATTTTGGCTGTGCCCCTGTGTGGATCAGTGTGCTGAGGAGTACCTTCCCCTTCTGGTGCCTCCACATTCCTCCCTCCCATTCAAGGAGGCTTTAGTGTGTCACTATCATTCTTGCATCAGAGATGCCTTAGGTCCCTTGAGACCTAGGATAGGAGGTGACTTTCCTTCTTCACCGTGGGCCATAGTGTTTTTTTTTTTTTTTTTTAATTTTGGAGGGGGGTACTGGGGATTAAACTCAGGGGCACTCAACCACAGAGCCACATCCCCAGCCTTGTTTTGTATTTTGCTTAGAAACAGGGTCTCACTGAGTTGTTTAGTGCCTCGATTTTGCTGAGGCTGACTTTGAACTTGTGATCCTCCTGTCTCAGCCACTGGGATTACAGGTGTGCACCACTGTGCCCAGTTCAGATTTTGTTTGTATTTAAAGAACTAACACATTGAGGCCTCTCTGGCCTCCAACTTCTCTCCTCTATTCCAAGATGCCTTTACTTTCATGAAACTGGCAGGTATACTTCCTGTCTCTGTTTTTGCACTTATTTTAACAAATGCTTAGGGCTGGGGGTGGGTAGCTCAGTGGCAGAGAACTTGCATATGGCCCTAGCTTTGATCCCCAACACTGAAACACACACACACACACACACACACACACACACACAAATGCTCACGTAGCCAACCCACTATGTAGAGCAACCATTTCATTCCCTGATCCTACTACATTCCTCCTCACTCCCTCAGATGGCCAGAGGAACTTCACAGCAAAATCATAAGTCATCAGAGAATTTCCTCATCTTCTTATGACCCAACCTGCAAATTCACGTGTTCCACAACCTGCCTTTTTCCATCTCTCTCATTTGACCAAAGGAAATATCCCCCATGCTGTCAGATTATACCAGTGCCCTGGACTGGCCCTGCTCTTCACTACCTCAATTTAGCAATAATCTCTCTTCTGTCTTTCCAACTTCTCACTCTCTATGAACATCTTTATTCTGTTATCTTCAGTCTTAAAAAATATTATTCAAAACTGCATCTACCATATACAGGTCCTTTGCCCTTCCTTCACAGCTGAACTTTGTGAAAAAATTCATTAAACTCATCTCTCCTGCATCTCCCACTTCTGCATTCTTCTCCTTTTGCTTTTTCTGAGCATTTGACATTACTAACCACACCATTCTTTTTTTTTTTTTTTTTTTTTTTGTCAGGGGTTATTGGAGATTGAACCCAGGGGCACTTTACTACTATTCTACATCCTCAATTCTTTTATTTATTTTTATTTTATTTTGAGACAGGGCCTCACTAAATTGCTGAGGCTGGCCTTGAACTTGTGAGCCTCCTGCCTCAGCCTCCCGAGCTGCTGCGATTACAGGCGTGTGACACCATGCCTGCCGTTTCTGAATTTTTGACTCATGCCATCTTAATGGGCATGAAGTAGTATTTTGTTGTAATTCATCATTCTTCTTGAATCTAAAGGATTCTTTTGGTGTCCATGAGGCTGCACTTCTAGGAACAATGTATAAGTTTCAAAAATGTTTCAAACCATAATTTATGCATATAAAATGACATGTCAAAGATTTCACTCACCTTATTTATAATGAGGAAAGCAATAAGGTGGTAAAGCTGGTATAAAGAACATTATTAGTCTATAATCCCAGTAGCTCAGAAGGTTGAGGCAGGAGAATTGCAAGTTCAAAGCTAGCCTCAGCAATTTATCAAGGTCCTAAGCAATTTAGCAAGACCCTGTGTCAAAATAAAATATAGAAAAGGGGCTGGGGATGTGGCTCAGTAGTCAACTTAGTGAGACCCTGTCTCAAAAGCAAAAAAGTTTGGAGGTGTGGCTCAGTAGTTATATGCCTTTGGGGGTCATATAACTGGTAAACCCCACCCCCCAAAAAAATGCCCTTGCCTGGCATGGGTGTGGCCCTGGATTCAACTCCCAGTTCCACAAAAATAACAATTCTTTTTCCTTAATTTAAGTTTATCTAGTTACTCTTGGCTTTCTTTTGGGCATGGCCAGACCTCCAGACCAGAATCCAGACAACCTGTTTGACCACAAGTTTGAACTCATGTAGGAGGATATTCTGGAACTGGTTTGGCTGTTGTTGGGCAACAGTTTGAATCTGATTTGATTATGGCAGCTCGGAATGGAGGCTTGTTCATCATGGTTTTTAGGATTTGAAAATGTTGATTATGACTCTGAGAATACAATCTTTAGATCTCAGAGTATAAAGTGTTTTGTTCTGGCTTTGTCTCAAAAATGGTTACTGTGAAACACAGAAAGGGGCAGCAATGCTCTCCTCCTCTAACAACTACACAGTGTATCTCTTTCATTCTGTGCTGTAGCTTTGCTGATATTCAAGTCCTTAAGTATACTATGTTCCTTTCTGCCACAGGACCTTTGCAGGTACTCTCTCATCTTCCCATTTCTCCATTCCTTCATTTAGTCAAACATCATTTTGCCTTAGTTCTAACTCAAGTTACTTAAAAAAAAGCTTTTTTGTTTTTAAAAAATGGGTAGTGGGAATTGAATTCAGGGGCACTCAACCACTAAGCCACATCCCTAGCCTATTTTGTATTTTGTTTAGAGACAGGGTCTCACTGAGTTGCTTAGTGCCTCATGGTTGCCTAGGTTGGCTTTGAACTGGCGAGATCCTCCTGCCTCTTGAACTGCTGGGATTACAGGCTGCATCACCATGCCTGTCCAAGTACCCCATTTATATGCTCCCAAAGCACTCTATATTTCTCCACAATGTTATAATTACATGGACTTAATTGGGTAATCATTTCTCTTAAACGCATTTTTACATGCTTTTGAGACCATCTTCACTGTTTGCTTTTTAAAAAAATTTTTAGTTGTTGATGGACCTTTATTTTATTCATTTATTTACATGTAGTGCTGAGAATGGAACCCAGTGCCTCAGACATGCTAGGCAAGTGCTCTACCACTTAGCCACAAACCCAGCTCCATAGTTTACTCTTAATAACATGATTCTTATTCTTCTGCCTTCATCAAGATAAATACTATTCCAGGAAACTCTTATCCAGAAAGACAAAAGTTGTAAATAAATTTATTGTTGATTACAGGAACTTTCAGGAAGATCTAGAAACTATTCAAAATAAGGAAATATATATTACAAATTCTTAAATTCCTGAGTCCACTAATCCTAAACTACTCCCCTCATTAAAAGACCCACCTTAAACCAGACTTTTCAAGTCCAATGAATAGCCCAAACTTGGCCTTATCTGACTCTGAGATATTGCAAAGATTGTCTAGATAGCATTCTGTCTTTCCACGTAAGCAACAAACTGAATTGTATCTTAGTAACATGTTGCTTTGGAGATATTTTAGGGGAGGCTTTTTTTTTGGGGGGGGTTACCAGGTATTGACTACAGGGGCACTTAACTACTGAGCCACTTCCCCAGCACTTTTTTGTATTTTATATTGAGACAGGGTCTCACTGAGTTACTAAGGGCCTCGCTGAGTTGCTGAGGCTGGCTTTGAACTCATGAACCTCCAGGCTCAGCCTCCTGAGCTACTGAGATTACAGACATGTGCCATGGTGCTCAGTCGGAGGCATTTTTGATACTAACATCCAATAAATGTGTATATTTAGTATTGTAGAACTTCTTTTCTTTCCTGAAAAGCTGTTATTAGCTAGGCATGGTGACGTACACCTGTAATCCCAGTAGTTTGGGAGGCTGAGGCAGGATGATTCCAAGTTTAAAGCCAGCTTCAGCTGGCTAAACAATTCAAGGAGACTCTGTCTCAAAAAATAAAAAAAAAATGAAAGGGGCTGGGGATGTGGCTCAGTGGTTATGCACCTCTGGCCTCAATCTCTGGTTCTAAAAATAGATAAATAAATAAAGGAAAGAAAGGAAGAAAGAAGGAAGGAAAGCTGTTATTAACAAACCTATGATGGAAATCAATGATGCTTTAGATTTTTAGATTTCAGGAAATAGTAGTAGTTGACTGACAGATCTCTCTCATGAGAATTTACATTCTCCATGAGGGCACACACCTGGTCTGCTTTGATCACAGATATATCTCCATGTGAGAGCAAAATAGGTGCTTAACATAATTACCGAATGAATAACCAATGAAAACCAACCAGATGAAAGACCAAGATGGATTTCATGGAATACGCAAAGACAACTCTTCCTGATAGGACTTCATGGGTGAGTGTTTTGTGGCAAAGTAAGTAGGAAAAAGTAACTCCACTTTCTCACACCTCTCACCCAATTCCAGGGAATATCACCCAGCTGTGAAGGATTTTCTGTTTTATTTTAATTTTTGTTGTTGTTGTTTTTGCTGTAAGGGTAAAAGAAATTGAAGTTAAAGCGTAAAAATTAAAGGGTAAAAGACCGGGTGTTGTAAAAGTTTCTAAGCTGCAAGGTCTGAGTTAAATTTCTGTAGCTGTTAAGACAATGCTTAGAACCGCCCAGTAAACATTTCCCCTGATTGTCTGGTTGTTTAATAACTGAAGGGGTCTGTGTGGTTGCACGCAGGCATTGCAGGGCCTGGACCAATCAGTTTAAATGTAACCCCCTCCTTAGGAATGACCTATCACTCCAGCCTGACCTGTTCCCGCCAATGAATGAACCAATCATGTTTAGGAGTTGTTATTCAATTTTCCCGCGCCTCATGATGATTTGTTCTGATGTATACAAAGCCCTCCGCCCTCCCCAAAAAGTGTACTTAAGCAGTGCTCAGCCCCTGCTCGGGGCTCTGGGCTGCTTTCCCTTCTTTAGTGGGCACGGAGCCCCAGCATGCTGGTTCAATAAATCCCCCCTTCTGCCAATTGCATGAGTGGTCACTTGGTGGTCTCTTTCTCCGACATTTCGCGGGATCCTTACATTGCAACATGGATACTGAATCCAGGGCCTTGCACATGCATTCTTCCGCCTCTACCACTGAGCTACATCACCAGTCCTTTTTATCTTTTTAATTTGAAATAGGTTCTTACTACCTTTTCCAGTCTTGTTTTGAACTTGTGATCCTTCTGCCTCAGCCTCCTGAGTTGCTGGGATTGCAGGTGTGCACCACCATGCCCAGCATCTATGTAGGATTTTGTTTTTTCTTTTCCTTATTGATCCTGGCAGTTGAACACAGGGGGCTTTACCACTGAACTACATCCCCAGTCCTTTTTACTTTTTATTTTGACACAAGGTCTTTCTGAATTGCTGAGGTTTGGCCTTGAATTTGTGATCTTCCTGTCTTAGCCCTCAAGTCGCTGGGATTTGTAGCACCATGCCTGGGTATATAGAATTTTGTAGCGCCATGTAGCACCATGCCTGGCTATATAGAATTTTGTCTGAAGCTTTGATGGTGACTTCATATTGTTATGTAGCTGCTTATCTACTAGTTCTGAGATTTTGATTTGCCCAGCTTAGTTATGTGGTATGGCCATTAGGTCAAATGGAGCTTATCTACCGTTTGCCATTGTTTGAGAGGGAATAAATGAATTCCTTAAAGCACCTAAGGCCTTGGCATGAGTTAGCTGATTGAAAAACAAATGACACCTGAGTAACCCCATGGGAATGGCTATGGTGCCACACCCAGGGTCATCTCCCATAACTAAAGCCATTATTGAGGTTTACCAATCAATGGTTTGATTGATAAAATGTTGTTATTGGTTTATACATATTAGAATACAAGTGACCAGATGGCTGAGACTTGCTTTTATATAAGGTTTATCTAGAAATTTCACTCAGAAAGTTTGTGGTTAGAATTTTTTTTTTTTTTTCAGTCCTTTGATGGTTTCTTCTAGGACTTGAGAGTCTCATTTGAAATGTAAACAAATGTTCAAGGAGATAACTCTCTCCCTCTCACTCACAGCCCAGGGAACCTGATCTAACTTGTGGGAAAAAGATGCAAAAAGTTTGCTTCTGCTCCAGGTAAACACCAATGAAAAAACCCAGATGGCCTACTAGTGCCAGGAACCAACATTCTTGAGCTTTCTTCAAAGCCTTTCCAGGAGCATACCTCTACCTTTAAAAAGTCTCAGGTCTTGGGTGTGGTGGTGCATGCCTGTAATCCCAGCAGCTTGGAAGGCTGAGGCAGGAAGATTGTGAGTTCCAAGCCAGCCTCAGGAACAGTGAGGTGTTAAGTAACTCAGTGAGTCCCTGTATCTAAATAAAATACAAAATAGGGCTGGGGAGGTGGTTCAATGGTTGAGTGTCCCCGAGTTTAATCCCTGCTACCCCTCCCCCCAAAAAAGACTCCTGTATTTTGCTGTCCCCTACTCTCCTGAAATTGAGCTCAGTTCCCATTGGGACCTCTTCCCCATTGCAATGGTTTATTCCTGAATGAAATTTATCTTACCATTTTAGTGCCTGTTACTGAAAGCGTGGTCCTTGTCCCCAAAGCCAATCCAATAAGGAGGACATGGTTTTGAGAGAAAGGAAAAAGTTTTTGTTACTTTTCTAGCAAAGGAGAATCACAGGAGACTCCTGTCCCTGAGGCTGTGTTTCTGCCCAGGAAGGGGAACAGGGGACTTTTAAAGAGGGGATTCAGAAGAATCCTGTTTTTCAAGAATAGGAAGAGGAGACAAAGAAGGAGAAAACCAAGAAGATCGGGGAGGAGAGGGTCATGGAGGAGAAGGTCAGAAAGGAGAAGATCAGGAAGGAGAAGGTCAGAGGGGAGAAGGTCAAGAAAGAGGAAAAAAACAGTTTTAGAGCAGTAGGGACATATTCGAAGCATAAAGTAGACCATGGTTACATAACCAACCGTTTACCTTTGACAGATTTGAGAGTGTGTGTGTGTGTGTGTGTGTGCTCACACGCACGTGCGTGCGTGCGTACAAGCCAATTCAGAACAGTTTCTGGTAGTCGTGCCTCACCAGGGCAGCTCTATGTCTCACTTCCAATCACACCACTGGCCTGTCTTCTTCAATCTCGGCTCCACTGCATACATCCTCACCCAATTCTCTGACTAGTTCCTGCTGGTAGGTAAACTGGATATTTCTGAGTTGACATTAGTACCTCTCTTCCCTCCATGGCTTCAGATTCTATCTGTTCCTTTCTGGAATCTCCCTTCTTTTGCATTTTGATGCAACTGGCCTAGGCCAGGATACATCAGCTTTTGCCCAAAGGAATATAATTACCTTTTACTAATCTTCCTACCTCCAGGCTGCAAATAGCTCCAAAGTATTCCTAAAACACTGAGCTGCTCAGTTCACTTTTCTTGACATTTCACTCAAACCCAGGGCCTTTCACCTGCTAGGCAAGCACTACCACTGAGCCACATTCCTAGCCATGTTGCTGAAAGCTCTGTCCCTTGTTCCTGATGCCAATTCAATAACGAGGACAAGGTTTTGACAAAAAGGAAAAAGAAGGTTTTTTGCTTTGCTAGCAAAGGAGAAACACAGGAGACTCCTGTCCCAAAGGCTGTGATTCTGACCATCATCAGGAACAGGGGAATTTTAAAGAAGTGACTCAAAGGCTACATTCCACATCTTTTCCTTCTAAAGTTGTAATTCACTTGTTAATTTGGGAGATAGTCATTTCTAAGATCTTCTGGTACCATCCCCAAAATCTGGATTACTTCCTTCCTATGGTGTTTTTGGTGGGTATAGGGACAGATAACTCAGCCTAGGATGGGGAAGAAAGGTAATCCTGTTTCCCTGAGATTAGGGATGGGGAGAGATTAGAAAAAGAAACATGTCCATTTAAAAAATAAGTTGCAGTGGCAGAGCAGCAAGGGCTATATTCAAAGCATAAAGTGGACCACTGTTATAGGCAGAGTCTAATTTTTTTTTTTTTTGGTCCTGGGGATTGAAGCTTTACTGCTGAGTTACATCCCCAGCCCTTTTTATTTTTTTTCTTTTAAGGCAGGGTTTTGCTAAATTGCTTAAGGCTTCACACTTGCAATCCTCTTGCCTTCCAAATCGCTGGGATTACAGGAGTGCACTACTTCGCTAACCTAAATATTTTAACAGGCATCTGGGGACCCAGCAAGGTCTCACCTTAACCCAAACACCTTATCTCTTAAGGACCCTATGATCATATGTTGATCACTATTCCTTAAACTCATGTGCGTTTTCATACTTCCATGGCTTTGCTCACAGTCTCTTATTCTGGAATAAATGGATCCCTCCCTCCCATTTCTGTCAGTGATCAAAATTTTAATGGTTGTCAATTTTAATTAAATTGCCTAATTTCAATACCACCTCTTTCATAGAAATGTCCCCAGTTGTTTGACTTTGAATTGTTTCCTTCCTTTTATTTTCACTGCTTATTGTTTTAAAAATACATGGTTCATAATAGGTATAATTTATATACAATTAAAATTACTCCTGTACTTGAGTTTTTGGTTTTGAGGTACTGGGGATTGAACCCAGGGGCGCTCTACCACTGAACTACATCCCCTGTCTTTTAAATTTTTTGAGACAAGGTTTCACTAAGTTTCCCAGGTTGGTCTTGTGACCTTCCTACCTTAGCTTTCAAGTTGCTGAGAGAACAGGCTGTGTTCCACTGTGCTTTGCAGGACTGTAAGTTTTGACAAGCACATACAATTGAGTAATTATCACCACAATGAAGGTGTGTAATATTTCCATTAAATCAAAGAGTTCCTGTGCAACTTTTTGAAGCAATTCTCTCTTCCTTTTCCTAGTTCCTGGAAATCACTGATCTGATTTCTGTCCCTATACAGTTTATATTATTTTAACCTATTTTTGTATTATGCTCTTATAGATTTTGCCTGTGTTCTTTCTCTCTGGATGGTAATCTTGAAGACAGCTGTAATCATCTATCTTTGTATTGCTCAAAGATATTCAAACTTGGGCTGGGGATGTGGCTCAAGCGGTAGCGCGCTCGCCTGCCATGCGTGCGGCCTGGGTTCGATCCTCAGCACCACATACAAATAAAGATGTTGTGTCTGCCGAAAATTAAAAAAATAAATATTAAAAAAAAGGATCTTTAAAAAAAAAAGATATTCAAACTGAAGTTCCAAATACATTTATCATGTGTCAAGTCATAAATACATGATGAAAGAAAGAGAGGAAAAGAAGGAAAAAAAGAAAAAGAAAGCCAACAAATGTTCAAATGTCTGAATGGCCCCAGGAAAAGGTCCTAGAAGAGTTTTGTTGCTGTTGTTGTCATTTTGTGGTGATTGAATTCAGGGCCTTGATTTTGCTAAGCAAGTGTTCTACCACCAAGCATACAATCCCAGCCCCCAGAAAGGTTCTGGTTCAACAGTGGGGTGGCCAGCAGAGCTCATGTTAGTTTAATAAATTATTCTTGGTATGAATCTGAACTATAAAAATGTAGTTGTTCCTAAACACCTAAACATGAAATATATTAAAGTCTGAATAAGCAAAACTTGTTAAAAATATGAGTTTAAGATACTTTGCTAGGGAGAGATGCACATTTGTAATTGAAGCTATTTAGGAGGCTGGGGCAGGAGTGCCACAAATTCGAGGACAGCCTCAGCAATTTACCACCATTTTGCCTCAAAATAAAAAATAAAAAGGACTGGGGATGTACCTCAGTGGTAGAGAGCCCTCCCTTCAGTTCCCAGTAGGAGGGGAAAAAGGTCATCATGATGTAAAAGAACTGTTGTGTACTGTTTGATGTGGTTTTCAACTAAGGCATATGGAGGACTTGAAGGTAAGGGTATAGCTGGTATATTAGTAGAAATGAAAAGCCATATTTTCCCCATATTTTGGTGTCATAGAAAACAATTTATTTTGGTACTAGGGATTAAACCCAGGGGCTCTCTATTGCTGAACTACAACACCAGTTCTTTTTGAGACAGGGTCTTGCTAAATTGCTGAGGCTAGCCCTCAAACTTGCAATCCTCCTGCCTCAGCCTTCTAAATTTTTCTACTTCAGCCTCCCCAGTTGCTGGAATTATATGCCTATGTCACTGCATCAGGCTTTATTTTTTACTTTGAGATTGGGTTTCATTAAACTGCCCAAATTGTCCTACAATTTGGTACTGCTGCTTCAGCCTACCTTATGGGTGGGATTACAGTCTAGAGCCACCACACCTGGTTTGGTGTCTCAGAAATTTTAAGTGATTTTGTGATCAGTCTCAGGAGATAATTTTCTTGGTTCTTAGAGCAACTTGTAAGATAAACTTTGGACAAAGTATTATACTATGCCCTTTGTAATTTAATAACCCAAGACAATATGTTAAAGTTTAGTGGAGATTTAAATTCCTGAACTGATTAGTTAAGACCATACTGCTTACAAATAAGGTGTTAATGTTACTTCTGGAGTTTGTAGGTCTATAACGTGATGAATTGCATGTTTTTATCACTTATTACTTTTCAAATTTCAGAACTAGAAAATAAGTAATAACTAACAAAAAAGCTGTACAATTCAACTTGAAGGCTAGTGCCAGAGCAGGAAGAGTGGAAATTTAGGATGACTCAGGACTGTGTCCCATCCAGAGTATGGAACCAGGGAAGGTTGTGGGGTTGTGATAGTGGTGGTTTCAGGGAAGATAAATCTGGCTACGTGTGCAAATGGGGTGGGGTGGAGAAGAGATAGAGGCAGAGTCCACTTGGTGGCTACTGCAATATCCAGGAGCTGCAATACGAAAGGTAAGAGAAAAAAAAAAAAAGTGTGTGAGGCCTTCACTGGAGATGATCCAACCTAGCAGGGGTCGAGTGAAAGAAAGGCTTCAAGCAGTCCAGAGAGCCAGAGTCTTTGGCAGAGGCCCCTTGACTTTCCTTCCGTCCTTTGATCCGACATTCTCAGATTAGCCGGGAGGGGCAGGCCTCAAGCTGGTCAAGCCAGCAGAAGCCGCACCAGTCAAGCTCGTCTCGGAGCCCCCTTCCCTCCCCGCCCCCACACTCGGGTCGTCCCTCTGGCTCTGACCCCTCCCTCCTTTCCTCTCAGGTAGCCCATCTC
Organism: Marmota flaviventris; assembly: GCF_047511675.1. NCBI lineage: Eukaryota > Metazoa > Chordata > Mammalia > Rodentia > Sciuridae > Marmota > Marmota flaviventris. Next base: position 53,322,135 of record NC_092511.1, on the reverse strand, counting down.
CCCCCCACCCCCATCCTCTATCGCGGCGGGCACCGCCCTCCGCCCCTCCCTACCCTCCTCCCGGGTCCGGCACTGACTCGCCCGGCTGCCACGTCTCACTGATGACATCACCAGGGCCGCTCGGCCTTAGCCAATCCGCTAGGGGGAGTCCGAGCGAAGTCCTAGCCAGCGAGTCAGCGGGGAGGGGAGTAGGGAGGGGAGGAGATTAGTGGGTGAGGGAGTGGGGAATGGGGTGGGCTACAAGCCCTCAAAGTGCGCATGCGCCAGAACCGCAGGGCTTGGCGGGAAGCTGAGTGCTGATTGCGGAGTCGCACCGTCGGTCCTCAGCAAGCATGGGCACGCTCTCGACTCTATTTCCCGGCGTGCCACTCGGTGCGGCCGCCCTCTGGGCTATGTAAAGGCCCTTTGGTCTAAGGCTTCCCTATTTCCTGGTTCGCCGGCGGCCATTTTGGGTGGAAGCGATAGCTGAGTGGCGGCGGCTGCTGATTGTGTTCTAAGGGGACGGAGTGGGGGAAGACGTTTGCTCTCCCGGAACAACCTATCTCATTCCTTTCCTTCAATTACCCGTGGCGCGGAGAGTCAGGGCGGCGGCTGCAGCAGCAAGGGCGGCGGTGGCGGCGGCGGCAGCTGCAGTGACATGTCCAGCATGAATCCCGAATAGTGAGTGCTGGAGAGCACCGTTCGGCTGGGTCTTGGGCCAGCTTGGGGAAGCTTTTAAGCGGGCGAAGAGGACTGGGGCCGGAGTGGGGCACTGGCCGGGGTGAGGAGAGGGTGTTGGGGCGGGAGAGGCTGGCGTCCGGGAGTCGGGCCCCATTGTCTGACGGCGGAGGGGCGGCCGGGGGGAGGGGTCGGGCCGGGCCGGAGGGGTGAGCCTCCCGGGCCTGGCCGGGGTCAGGTTGGAGGGCCTGGGTGCGCGGCCGCTGCGGAGGAACGGTGTACTGCGGGGTCGAGGCGTTTGGGCGTCGGGTGGAGGGCTGTCTGTAGGGGTAGCCTCTCCCGGAGGGCAGTGACTTTGGAAGGAGGACTTGTTTTTAAGGGGCGCGGGCAGGGTGGGGGCGCTTTCCTAGAGGGCACTGGCAGACCCTCCGCACGCACTCTGAGGAGCTGTCAGGATCGTCAGGGTGGAAACCAGCTTTACTTGTAAATCCTGAGCTTGTTGGCTCTCCTTCCACCCTCCCCGCCAGGTTTCAGGTAATATGGATGTTTCTCGGGACTGCGTGGGATTGAGGGGAATGAGTAGATGGTGAGGAGCGATTTGAAATGTTTAGTTCTCTTTTTGAGTTGTTTCTTGGAAGAGTTCGCGAAGAACTCGCCGGTCCATTGCCCTCCTAAACACCTGGGCATTTGTGAATTTTTTTTTTTTTTCCTATTGTAGAGGACACTTAAGTCATTTTATTTTCTGTAGGTCAGCAACAACAACAAAACAACTGAAGCCAAGGAATGTCTTTCTGATACTACCAAATTAAAAGGAAGAGGTTGCTGTCAAGTTCAAAGTGGGACCTATATAGATCTGTAGGTTTTAGATTACCTATTTGAATGCTTGCAGATAGGGAAAGAGGTTCCATGACGTGTCATGAAAAGTTAATGTATTCTTTTTTCTTGCTTACTCAAGAAGTCACCACAACAGATGTGACATACCTGGCACATTTCATGGGAACTGGTATTCACTTTCCTTTGGAAAGACTTTGTTAGGGGCTCCTCAATGACTCTTAAAATAAATCTTCCAGTTTACATAGGTATAAATTAATGAATAACTAGAGGAGATTTAGTTGGTATTTCTTTTTAGCGTCAGAAGCCTTTAGGGGTTAGGGGAAGTTTTTTAAAAGCACAAATCAGTATTTGTCTTGAAAGTTGAATTGTCCTTTAGTCAATTACTGCTAAAGATTTCCCCCTAAAAGGTCCACCCATTAGTTTAGCTGACTGTCATGTGTCTGTCACATGGTTCTTGCAAAATACATTCTGATTTCAAGTTTTGTAATACAGTGGTTTGATGCTGAAATGTCCCCTTTTGCACTCAACAGAAGTCATAGTATTTTATTGGAATTCTGTATACTTTAAGAAGTTGAGGATAGTGTTTTTACAGTGACATATTTGCTATGTTGGCAGTTTTTTTCTTTCTTTATCAAGGGCTCCAAGGACAGTGGGTTTGGCATGGTAGAGCAGAGAAGAACTTGGGGTTCCTAATTAGTAGTTTTCCTGGTAGTCAGGAGTATGGATTGACCATTTTATGGAGGTTTGTAAACCTCTGTTGTTTCTTGTACTTGTGAAATATATTGTACTTGTGAAATATATTTAGTACTCTAAATAAATCTTGAAGGTTAATTAGTTGAATAAAAATTTGATAAGTTACTCAGTTTCTGAATGTTTCTCTTTTTGTAAAATAGCATAGGACTCATTCCTATTAAGGTAGTGGTGAGATTTGAAAGTATGTAAACACATTTTGTTTTCCGTATTGAACTCAGGGACCACTGAGCCAAGTTCCCAGCCCTATTTTTGTATTTTATTTAGAGACAGGGTCTCACTGAGTTGCTTAGCACCTCAAGATTGCTGAGGCTGGCTTTGAGCTCATGATCCTCCTGAGCCCCTCATGCCACCGCACCCCACAAATACTCTTTAGGTGGTATAAATCATTCTATTAGTGCTAGGATTTAAGAATATGATTCTTAACTTCAAGGAGCTTGTAATGCAGTATGGAAAATAGATTTTATTCTTGTTAAATACCTATAAACCCATGAAGTTCCAGATGCTTGGCATATATCAGAGCAATAAAATTTCAGAAGAGGATAGTGGGTTGTGGTTGGCTGTTGAGTTTTGGAAAACTATAGAAAAGACACCTGTAAGAGAATTATTAGCAATTACATTTGTAGGAGATTAAGGAGAATTTTCCAAGAGGGGGGAAGAATAGAAACAACTAATAAATGGCAAGGACAATAATTCTTAAATATATGACTGTGCCAAATTATTCTTTTTTTTGAGGTCTCTAGTTTAATAATCTCAATAGAATCAAACCCAGAAATTTTTAATTTTTTGGTTTTTTTTTTTTTTTGAGGGTGCAGGGGCTTAAACTCAGGAGCACCTTACCACTGAGCTAAATCCCTAGCCCTTTTTATTTTATTTTATTTTTTTTGAGACAGTATCTTGCTAGGTTGCACAGGCTTAGCCTGAAACCTCCTTCCTCAGCCTTCTGAGTTGTTGAGAGTATGGCCATGTACTACTGAGCCTGGCTCCAGGAATGGTGGTTATATTTTTTTTCCTAGAATTAAGTATTCTAATATTTGGCTTACTCTGTTGGTATTCTAGATTGCCTAATAAAATAATCCAGGAGTTTGGGAAAACCTTTGCAAAAGTGTTAATGAAAATTGCTTAAGGTGATATGAGGTGATGGATATTTTATAAGGTAACATCACTAGGAGAACAAGCCTTTTAACAATCTGTCTTCACCTGTTTTTTGTCTTTGAAATTTGTTTACCAATTTGGAAAACAAGAGAAAAGTTAATTTTAAGAGTTTTATTTATTTTTGTACTGGGGATTGAACTCAGGGGTCCTTAACCACTAAACCACATCCCCATATCTTTATTTTTTTGAGAGAGTCTCTCATTAAATTGCTGAGGCTGGACACCAACTGATGATCCTCATCCTTTAGCCTCCTGAGTAGCTGGAATTATAGGCATGCACCACTGTGCCTGGCTGTTATTAGATAGAAGTCTGTTTTCTTTACTATCTTATCTGAACTTTAAAATCTTTTCTTAAATTAAACTCTTGGTTGGAGCAGGGGCTTTTCCTGATTTCAGAATTTTGATTTAGTAACTAATGAATGGAGTAGTAGCTAATGCTTACAATTGTATCCCAAGTGTTCCTTTACTTGCTTTAGTTTATCAGCTAATAGTTTGTCTCATTCTTTTTAGAAACTTAAAGGTGTACCGTATGGGTGCTGCTACGAATTTTGTGAGAAAATAGGATGTTGACAAAAGAAAAAATTTTCTTTAAGGAGGAGTAGGATTGTAGATTTATATTGGTTGACATGAGATTACTTCTTGCTAGTTTTATTACTGAATGCTCTTACTTTTATTATCCTTAAGTTGTAAGCTTTTGGTTTAGGGGTGAGGAGGAAAAAAATGTTGAGCGCTGATGATAGAATTTTATGCTGGTACATGTCTATGATCCTAGCTGCTCAGGAGGCTGAGGCAGGAAGATTGCAAATTCAAGATCAGTCTGACCAGTTTAGGGAGACTTTGTCTCAAAATAAAAAAGGACTGGGATGTTGCTCGGTGGTGAAACATCCCTGAGTTCCGTCACCATTACTTAGCCCCAAAATAATGGTTGTATTTAATCTGTCCCTTTGACTGCTTTCTGTTTTATTAGATTGATTTGGGGATAAATTACAATCCAGGGTTGTCTTTAAGGTAGAAATTAAAGGTGATGACTGGCTTGTTAGCAATTTCAACTGCAAATAAGAAAAGCAACTGGAAGTGTGATCCTAACAGTGGAAAAGTAGGCAGAAAGGGTCAAAACTTTCCTTTTTCTTGAGGGAAAAAAAATTTTGATTTTTCGAACCAGGTGATGAAGCAGTCAGTGATTATTTCAGTACACTAGTTAAGAAGTACTTCAAATTATTTTCATACCAGAAACATTTTTCATATTGCTTCTAGTGAATTTTTTTAGTGTCAAGAAAATAATTTTGTCTTAATATATTAGATACGTCTTAATAAATGTATTGAAAATAAAACGCGTGGACCCATCTTGGATGTATCAGTGAACTATAGTAGAAAAGTAGTAGTCTACTTCTATTGTAGTTTATTTTTAATTTTGGTTCTGGGATTGAACCCAGGTGTACTTAACCACTGAATCCCATCCTTACGCCTTTTTTTTTTTTTTTTAAATTTTATTTGTTTGTGATAGGATCTTGCTAAGTTGTTTAGAGCCTCACTAATTGCTGAGGCTGACTTTGAACTCAAGATCCTCCTGGCAGCCTCTTGAGCTGCTGGGATTACAGATGTGCGCTCTTGGGCCTGATTTATTTATTTATTTATTTATTTATTTTTTAAAGAGAGAGTGAGAGACAGAGAGAGAGAGAGATAGTGAGAGAAATTTTTTTTTTTAATATTTATTTTTTTTAGTTTTCGGCAGGCACAACATCCCCGTTTGTATGTGGTGCTGAGGATCAAACCCCGGGCCGCACGCATGCCAGGCGAGCGCGCTACCGCTTGAGCCACATCCCCAGCCCCTGATTTATTTATTTTTTAAATGGTAGTTTTTAAATATAGATTTTAAAGGGATTACTTTGTCTTTAGCTTTTCTTTTCCTCTTTAAAAATATGTCTCTGTCTCAATTTTGTCAGTTTTTCATTTGCTTTTCTGCAATGGTGGATTCAAGGAACATTTGACCTTTTTTTTTTTTTAACCAAACCTATTTCAAATAAGTCTTGCTTTTATTTTTTGCAATACAGGGGGATTGAACCAGATCCTTGGGCTTGGTAGGCGAGTACTCTACCATTGAGCTACATTCCCAGCCCTCACATTATTTCCTTTAAGTATTTGAAAGTAAAAAGGAGGTCAGTTTTGTTATCTGACAGTATGATTTCATTAGTAATATTCCTGGCTTTTATACAGTTTTTTTTTGTTAGTGATTTTTCATTTATTTATTTGTTTATTTTTGTGATGCTGGGGGATCAAACCCACAACTTGAACATGGTAGATAAAGCACTGTACCACTGAGCTATACACCTCTCCCCTCCAAAAAGTTTAAAGAAGAAAAATAACTATATTCTTTTTTAATAAAGTCATTTTTATAAGTTTATTTCATTTGTTTTTTTTTAATGTGGTGCTGAGGATCAAATCCAGTGCCTCACATGTGCTAGGCAAACGCTTTACCACTGAGCCACAATCACAGCCCAATAGCTGTATTTTTATGGTCCAGAATATGATTTTTAAGTGTCAGCAAAGAATCAAATCTGCAATTCTTTGGGTAATTTAAGTTTATAAGATCTCCACAAAATGTACTCACATTTTTTTTTGTGTTTGTGAATGGGATGATCTTATGGGATCATTTATAGATAAGAACTGAAATCTTACATTTAAAAATTTACTTTTTGCTGGATGTGGTGATGCACACCTGTAATCCCAGCTACTCAGGAGGCTAAAGCAGGAGGATTGCAAATTCAAAGCCAGCCTTGGCAATTTAGCAAAACCGAGCCTCAAAATAAAGAGGGCTGGGAATGTTGCCCAGTGGTTAAGTGTCCCTGGGTTAAATCTCGGGTTCCAAATTTTTTTTTCTTTTTTATCATAATTAACTTAAAATAGGAAAGTTGACAGTTTTGTGCCATAAAATTTGTATATTAATTTTTTTTGTTTTTGTTTTGTTTTGGTGGTGGTGGGAATTGAACCAGGCCAGGGCCTGGAGCATTCTACCGCTGAACCACAATCCCACACCCAGTTAGCAGAAAAAGGGTTGCTTTAAAGATGAAAGAGCTTTGAAATCAAGTGTTACTATGGTAGTTTTCTAGTTTGGTGGTACTAAGGATTGAACCTTAGTGGATTTACCACTAAGCTGCATCCCCAGTGCTTTTTATTTTATTTTATTTTTAAAGATAGGGTTTCCATCAAACTTAGGATCCTTTTATCTCAGCCACCTGAGTAGCTGGGACTACAGCTTGTGCCAGCTAAATTCGATTGATTGATTGATTGATTGATTGGATACTGGGGTTTGAACCCAGGGGCGCTTAACTCCACTGAGCCACATCTCCCGCGCTTTTATATTTATATTTTATTTAGAGACAAGGTCTTGCTGAGTTGCTTAGGACCTCACTAAATTGTTGAGGCTGGCTTTGAACTCTTTCTTCCTGCCTTAGCCTCCTGAGCTGCTAAGTTTTATTTCCAGTAGTAAAGAATAATTTCTTTTTGCAAATGCAGTCTACTTTTCCTTCTCTTCTGATAATTTGAAGATGTTTAGAGTAAAATAAAAGACTTTTTAAGGTGTTGAGATTTTTAAAGATTTGCTAATAATCAACTTAGAATGTCTTAAACTAAAATTGAGACTAGGGTTGCTAATGCATAAGATATTTTAGACATGTAACTTATCAACTTTTTATCATTCTTTGTCTAATTTCACTTAGGAGTTTTAGTAAGAGATTTGGGCAAAATGCCCAGATTTTTTTTTTTTTTTCCCCTCATTAGAGGGAGAGACTGGTCAGACTATTACTCTGTTTTCCTGTAGAAGGTGGGGCTGAGATTGCTGCTTTGATGTCAGGAATAGAATTTAGGGAAGAAAACCTAGGTCTTGGTTTTTCTTTGGCACCACCCTGGGAATGTTTCAAATTATAAAAGGATAATGGTGGAATGATATATGTAGATGGTGGTGGTGGGGTTCTGAGCCCCTGAGGAGCCAGAGAACAAAGTGTTTCTTGGTTTGTTGGCCAACTAAAGCATAAGAAATAGGGTTTGGAAGGAAAACTAGGAAATGAAGTTTTCCTTGTTACTTTTGTGACTGGTTGGCTCAGTTGGCCAGAACATCCTGCCTTATTTAAATCTCAAGATTATGATAAAGTCCAATTAAGTTTATTTTGTTGTGTTTGCAGATTCTTAATTCTGACAAGTAATTATGTTGCATTTGCTCAGAGGTGAAACATCACCTTTTAAATTTTTTTTGGTAAAGAGATTCAGAGATTGAACCCAGGGATGCTTAATCACTGAGCCACATCCCCAGCCCTTTTTATTTTTTATTTTGAGATAGGGTCTCTCAAAGTTGGCCTAAAGGCTGGCCTCGAACTTGTGATTCTCCTGCCTCAGTCTCCCATGTGTGCGCCACATGTGTGTGCCACCATGCCCGGCCACCATCACTTTTTAATGACAAGTATTGTTTAAGAAGTATCCACTAATCTTTGTGCCAGCCACTTGACTAGGGTTGTTTTTTTCCTTCTTTTTTTGGTACTGGGGTTTGAACCCAGAGGCGCTCAACCACTGAGACACATCTCCAGCCCTGTTGTGTATTTTATTTAGAGACAGGGTCTCACTGAGTTGCTTAGGGCCTTGCAAAGTTGCTGAGGCTGGCTTTGAACTCGCAATTCTCCTGCCTTAGCCTCCCAAGCCACTGGGATTACAGGGATGCACCAACATGCCCAGTTTGTGGACTCTCTTTTTGGGATGAGGGGGCAGGGTACCAGGGATTGAATCCAGGGGCACTCGGCTACTGAGCCACATCCCCAGCCCTATTTTGTATTTTATTTTGAAATAGGGTCTCACTGAGTTGTTTAGGGCCTTGCTAAGTTGCTGAGTCTGGCTTTGATTTTGAGATTTCCTGTCTCAGCTACCCTGCTCCTGGGATTACAGGCATGTACCACAGTGGCTGGTCCAGTTTGTGGACTTTTTTTTTTTTTTTTTGGTGTGTGTGTGTGTGTGTGTGTGTGTGTGTGTGTGTTGCTGGGGCTAGAACCCAGGGCCTGGTGCATACAAGGCAAGCACTTTACAAACTGAGCTATATCCCATATTCCCAGCCCAAGTTTGTGGCTCTTAATTTAAGAATTGTATGATTAACTTTTTTGAATGTTTCCTCATATAACAACACTACAATAGAGAGGTCTCTTTAGAAATGTTAAGGGATGCCCAGCGCTGCTGTAATCCTAGCAATTTGGGAGGCTCAGGCACCAGTGATAACAAAAATCATATCCAGCTTCAACAGTTTAGCAAGGCCCTAAGCAACTTAGTAAGACCCTGTCTCAAAATAAAAATGTGAAGGAAGGGCTGGGGTTGTAGCTCAGTAATAAAGTACCCCTGGGTTCAATCCTTAATTTGATTACCTAATTACCCCCCTCCTCCCACCCTTAAGGGTTCATTAGGAGAATACATGTTAGGTTTGAATGGACCTTTGACTTTGTCCTTCAAGTCTTGTGTTGGTTGATAATTATAATTTCTCCAGGGTTAAAGTTATTTGTATCCATTTTCAGTTTTTTTTTTTTCTTTGTGTGTGTGTGTGTGTGTGTGTGTGTGTGCTCTTGAGTGCTCTTGGATATTTATACTTGGGGTCCTTAGAAGTCATGGAAGTCTTTGTGATTAAAAAAGCAAGTGAGGGCTGGGATGTGGCTCAAGTGGTAGCGTACTTGCCTGGCATGCGTGCGGCCTGGGTTTGATCCTCAGCACCATATACAAAGATGTTGTCTCTGCCAAAAACTAAAATGTAAATAAAATATTAAAAAAAAAAAAGCAAGTGAGGCAGAGAACTGTCTTGTAGATGGCACATTTGCTGTAGACCATGTTAGTATTTTATGTTACTAGGCTTTGATAGTTATGCCTGATATGGTCATACTACTTATATAACTATTAGCTAGTGATTTTTAAATTTTCCCTTTAAATTGGAAGACTCCTGTGATTGTTTTTCATTCTTCATTCATCTGAATAGAAGCTTTGAATAAAATAGCCTTAAAGTTTTTGTCTGTACCTTTGAAAGTTTTTAGTAAGTTACCTTGTGTTTCAGAGGGAGGAAGGAAAAATACTTGAGTACTTACTGTGCTCCTATCATGTGACAGACATTGTGATAAATGTTTTAGAGACCTTTTTTTTCTTTTTTCATGGTACTGGGGATTGAACCCAGGTGTGCTTTACTACTGAGCTATATACCTAGTTCTTTTTATTTTTTATTTTGAGACAGTCTTGCTAAGTTGCCCAAACTAGCCTCAAACTTGATATCCTTCTGCCTCAACCTCCCAAGTAGCTAATATTACAGGTGTGTGTCACTATGCTGATCAGAGACCTTATTCCTAATCTTGATAAACCTAATTTGGGTGGTGGTGGGTGTTAATCAAACTTTTGAGTAACTTGTATTGGATAGAAACTGAATCCAATAAAGGTGTTTCTAGCTTCAAAACCCATGCAAGCTTTGAGAGGTAAGGTGGTAGATCATGGTTACATCCATTCATTCCCTCATTGGTGTTTTTCAGCAAATGTTTGTTGAATATGTATTGTAAAACTGTCTAATCTTTTGTTCTCTTGTATCACTGAGCACTTCCTTCTGCCTTACCAAAGCTTCCTTCATTTTCAGAATTCAGCTTTGAATTTTTGAAATATTCTAAACACAACTAAAATAAAACGTGGAAGATTAAGCTATTGTCTCTAACAAAGAAAAACAAGTAATTTTAGTGGTTGATCATAGGAACAGGGGTTTATTTATTTATGTGTGTGTTGTGTATGTATACATACACAACACACACACACACACAGAGACATACATTCACTAGGAATTGAGCCCAGGGCCCTGTGCATGCTAGGCAAGTGTTCTACCACTGAGCAGTACCCCCAGCCTAGAAGCTTCATTTCTATATTTAGTTCTTCTGGCTTTTTGCTTGTGCCTTTGACACTTTTGCATTGATTATCTGTTCTGCAGTAAGAAAAATATGCTTGGATTTATCACGGACACTTTTAACACATGGAACTACTATAGGCCTGGCTGGCATGTTTTTTATTTTAGGCAATCTCATAAGAACTTAAGGTCTCACAGCACCCTTGGAAGCATGGGCAAGTGTCACGTATGGATTTTGTTGTTTTTTCAACCTCCTTGGTATGAAGGTAAAGAATTCTATCATTAGAAGTTCGGGACAGCCTATTTTTAATTTTTTTTTTTTTTTGAATTTTTCTTCTTTTGTGGTTCTGGGAATTGAACCCAAGGTCTTGTGCATGCTAGGCAATGCTGTGCCACTGGGCTACATCCCCTAACAAACTAGGTTGTTTTTAGAGGCTGTATTGTGAGAAAATGCTATGTCAAACTGTTCTTGTTTGGCGAGGTGGTACACACCTGTAGTCCTGGCTACTTGGGAGGATCACTTGAGCTCAGGAATTCAAGGCCAGGACAGACAACATAGTGAGATCCAGTTTCAATTAAAAAACAAAAAACAAAAGTTGGGAGGCTTGAGTGTAGCTCAGTGATAGACTATGGGCTTAGCATGTGCAAGACCCTGGTTTTGATTCCATTACTACAAAAGAAAACAAGAAGTGTTTCTGAGATCTCCTTGCTCCTGTAAGTTTTAAGATGGTGACATAACAGGAGTAGAGGTAAGGCTATATAGGCTGCTTAAAAAAGATATACAAAAGAAATGTCAATTGTTATTGTCTTTGATACTCAGTCATTCAATTGTGAAAAGCCTACCAATTTCCCTCGGTCTCCTCCTTTTCATTCAGCCTTAAGTGATGCCATTCCTACCTGCATGTTTTAATTTTCTCATTGAATGAGCTCTATTTTTTTTTGTGGTGTCTGGTTGGAACCAGAGTCTTCAAGCATTACTAATAAGCAGGTGCCTTAGTACTGAGCCACATCCCTAACCCCTGTCCTCTGAATTTGGTACTTAAATTTAATGTCATTGCTCATGGTAATATAAATTCAAGCAGTTGAAAAGAATTCCTTAATGTGCCTCAAAAGCCACTTTTAAAAGTGATTTTACAAATTCACGATTTATGATTTGATTACAAAATGGAAAACACAAAGTATCTCATATAAGTGTGTGTGTGTGTGTGTATATATATATATATATAAATAAATAAAATCAGGAGCTAACTTTATTTTTTTTCCCCTCAGTACTGGGGTTGAATCTAGATGTATGCTTCCACTGAGCTACATCCTTAACCCTTTTTTTATTTTTTATTTTGAGACAGGTTGTCCCTTAGTTGCCCAGGGTGGCCTGGAAATTGCAGTCCTCTTGCTTCAGCCCCCTGAATTGCTGGGATTACATGGGTGTGCCACTGTGCCCAGCAGGAGCTGCTTTTTGAAGGGATTGTTGTTAGTACCTATTTTGTTCATTTCTTCATCATTGTTAGTGGTTCTTTAAATGTTTTATTTTGAACTAAATTTAGATTCATCAAAGAGTTGCAGAAACAATGTAGAGAGTTCCTGTGTGTTATTCTTCATCCAACTTTCCACAATATTAACATCTTGTGTACATGGCTCATTTGTCAAATTAAGAAATTAACCTTGGTTCATTGCTCCCTAAAATGTAGACTTTATACTAATTTCTTCAGTTTTCTACTTTTACTATGCTAGGATCTAATTCAGAATACCATGTTGTATTTAGGTGTTTTGTCATGTTAGTCACCTTCAATCTGAATTTCTTAGTCTCTCCTATTTTCATGATCTTAACTCTTCTTTTCCCCCACATTTTTTTATTGGTGGATAATAGTTGTACATAATGATGGGATTTGTTGTTACATATCTGTACATGCACACAATATAAAAATGATCTTGACCCTTTTTTTTTTTTTTTTTTTTTGTACTGAGGATTAAACCCAGAGGTGCTGTACCACTGAGCCATATCCCTAGCCCCCTTCAAATCTTTATTTTGAGACAGGGTCTTGCTAAATTGCTTAGGACCTTGCTAAATTGCTGAGGCTAGTCTGCAACTTAAGATCCTCCTGCCTCAGCCTCTCAAGTTGCTGATCTTGACACTTTTGAAGAGTGCTAATAAGCACTGGATTTTATAGAATGTCCATCATTTTGTGTTTGTTTTCACATGATTAGATGGGGTTTATAGATTTTTTTGGAAAATAACACAGGAACCACAGAAGTCTGTTCATATTACATCAGAAGACATGTGATATCAATATGATATAGTTGCTGGTCATACTGATGATATTCTCATTACTGGAAAATTATTTCTGGTCTTATTACTGGAACATTACTGGTGATTACCTTCACCACATACTTTTTTTTAAAAAGAGAGAGAGAATTTTAATATTTAAGTTTTAGTTTTCGGCGGACACAACATTTGTTTATATGTGGTGCTGAGGATCGAACCCGGGCCTCACACATGCCAGGCGAGCACACTACCGCTTGAGCCACATCCCCAGCCCCACCTTCACCACATACTTAAAGCAATGTCAGGTTTCTCCACAGTGAAGTTACTATTTTCTTCTTTTAATATTTTTTAGTTGAGATGAACACAATATCTTCTTTTTTTTTTTAAGAGAGAGAATTTTTTAATATTTATTTTTTAGTTTTCGGCGGACACAAGATCTTTGTTTTTGTATGTGGTGCTGAGGATCGAACCCGGGCCGCATGCATGCCATGCTAGCTCGCTACTGCTTGAACCACATCCCCAGCCCACAATATCTTTATTTTTATTATTATGTGGTGCTGAGGATTGAACCCAGTGCCTCACATGTGCCAGGCAAGCGCTCTAGCTCTACCACTGAGCTATGGCCCCAGCCCCAATTTTCTCCTTTTGATAACACTTTATTAGAAATCAATCAAGTATTGTACAGTTCACTCCTCCTTGTGGGAGGAATAGTCAAATAACTTGTGGGATATGTTAAAGCCACCAGAAATAAACACTTTGGGGGACATTCTTTGCTATGCAAATATCCTGTTTCTCCTTTAAGGTTTATTTTTGTGGTACTGGGGATTGATTGACCCCAGGGCCTTAAGTGTGCTAGGCTAGTGCTGTGCCACTGAGTCACATCCCCAACCCTTTTAAAAATTTTTGAAATAGGATTTCACTATGTTGCCCAAACTGGTCTTGAATGTGCAGTCCTCCTGCCTCAGCTTCCTGAGTAGCTGGGATTACACACATGCACCACTGTATCTTGCTTCTCCTTCTAAATTTTATCCACTAATTAAAGCGCTTGGCAGTAGATCGCCCACACAGCAGTTAATAATGTGGAGATCTATTGATCTATTTCTCCTACATGTATTATGGGAATTTTCCTATTAGGGAAGATTTGTCTCCTCCCATTTAAAAAAATTTTATTTAAAAAATATCTTTATTTTTATGTGGTACTGAGGATTGAACCCAGTGCCTTACACATGCGAGGCAAGTGCTCTACCACTGAGTTACAGCCACAGCCCCCTCTTCTCCCATTTATTTAATTTATACTAGTGTAGATTCAAGGATATTTGTTCTTTGAGTTGCAATCCAGCAATACATGGTTGTTTACTTTGTGGTTCAAATTATCGTTGTTGATGTTATTATTTTGGTACCAGGGATTGAACCCATGGGTGCTTAACTACTGAGACATATCCCCAACCCTTTTTATGTTTTATTTTGAGACGGTCTCCCCTAAATTGTTTACGGCCTCACTACGTTGTTCAAGTTGGCTTCGAACTTTTAATCCTCCTGCCTCATTCTCCCGGGTTGCTGGGATTATAGGTATGTGCCACCATATCTGGTTGTGGCTCAAAATTATTTTGGCTTATTCATTGAGCGAATTTTCAGGTTGGTTCCTGTGTGCTTTATTGTGAGGGGAGGGTATAGTAAAGATTGAACACAAGGGCGCTTTACCTTTGAGGTACACCCTAACCTTTTTTTTTTTTTTTTTTTTTTTGTGGGGGGTACCGACAGTTGAATTCAGGGGCACTCAACCACTGAGCCACATCCCCAGCCCTTTTTTGTATTTTATTTAGAGATAGGGTCTCACAGAGTTGCTTAGCACCTTGCTTTTGCTTAGGCTGGCTTTGAACTCTCCTGTCTCAGCCTCCATAGCCACCCTTTTTAGTTTTTATTTTGAGACAAGGTCTCACTAAGTTGCTGAGGTTGGCCTTGAACTTGGTGATCCTCATGCCTCAGGCTCCCAGGTCTCTGCTGCTGTTACAGGCATGTGTCACTGGACCTAGCTTACTAGGTTTGTATATTTTCTATGACAGTTTTACTGTTGTTTTGTAAATTATAGTTACAGAAATGTCTAAAACTCAAATATCTCGAATAAAATTACTGTTTTTAAAACTTTAATATTAACTGAAAAAAATGACTTAAAGATTTTTACTCTTTTTCTTTCTTTCCTCCTTCCTTTCGCTTTCCCTTTTTGTATTACTGGGGATCATACCTGGGGCTTCCTGCATACTAGGCAAGCACTCTACCACTGCAGTACATTCCTAGCCCTTTTAAAAAATTTTATTTTGCCATACTGTCTAAGTTGCCCAGGCAGGCCTTGAATTTACAATCCTCTTGCTTTATAGCCTCCTAGGTCGCTGGGGTTGTAGGCATGCACCATTGCTTAAGACTAAAATCTAAGTTTTAGAAGCTTTGTTACTTGTAACAATTAGGAAGTATTCATGTTTTTTCCAGCCTTATGGTTGCTCTGAAAGTAGAGAATTTGATCTTTAAGGTACCATACCTTAGACATCATCTGTGGCCTAATGCAGTCCTTTTATTGCCTTGGGGTTCAGTACAGATGACTCAGGTTGTTTATTCAAATAATCTAAAATTGAAAGGATTTTAATTATTTAGTTCATACTATGATTCATTCTGTTCTTGTTTTAATTTTTGTAGCATTAGGGATTGAATGCAGGGCCCTCACAAGTACTAGGCAAGCACTGTAACATTGAGCTACAATGCTTCTGATTTACTAAGCTTTTTTTTTTTTTTTAAATTTATTTTTTAGTTTCAGGTGGGCACAATATCTTTATTTCTAAGCTTTTAATATCCTTTTGTATGTCTATTTTGCTACTGCTAGAACTTTTTTTTAAAATTCTTCAATTATAGTTAGGAACAATAAGTATATCATAATTTGGTAAAACCAAATTGATATTTAAAATAATGCATTATTACTCTAAACCTAGGTAACATTCTGTGAATATTCACAGATAATCAGTTCTAAAAGTTTTACATTTTATGTAAATAATACTAATATAACCTAATTTAAATTTTGTGACTTTTGTTTTTCACCTTTAAGTAGATACTAGCTTTTAAAACTAAAATGAGAAAATTTGAAAGAAAAAGAAAACTAAAATTTTCTCATTTTTGACACAAATGAGAAAATTGAAAACCATATAAACTTTATAAATAAAAAAGAATTTGTAAATTCTTGATCTGTTGTCCTTTTGAATGTTTCTTAAACTTTTTTTTAATTGTTGATGGACCTTTATTTATATGTGGCCTTGAGAATTGACCTCAGTGCTTCACACATGTAGGCAAGTGCTCTACCACTGAGCTAAGACCCCTGCTCTTTTTTAATTTGCTGAGAACATATGGAAGTTGTCTGAGTTGGTAATGATTTATGAAAGATTTCTTGGGAGTCCTAATCTATTGTTGTGTTCAGGTCCCAGGAGGAATTCTTGGGGGCTGGTTTTTGAGTTAGACCTGGCAATAATAGAGGACATAGGCAGAGTCTAGCTTTCAGTGTTTTTGAAGGATAGTTGAATACAAGCTTAGAATGTTGGTAAAGTTCTGAGCTTGAATAAATCACCTTTGGTTTTATCACATTTCTAACATAAAATGTTTATAATATTGTCTTTCAGAAATGATCTGTTTTTTGAGGGATAATTCCAGGTGGGATGCTGGGAAAGGATCATAAAATCCCTTTCATTGGAGGAATGTCATGAAATAATGATTTGGTTTTGGAATTTGAAGGAAACCCTAATACATTCATTGGTTGGAACAATAGACATTTAACTTTCTCTTCTAATTCTGTAGAGGAGCTGGAATTTGTTTGGGCTCTTCAGGAATGTGTATCACATATTTCCTTTCATTCTTTCCTTGGAAGAGGAAGTTCAGGGGTCTCAGTGACATGGGTTTTATTGACTATCTTCCTTTTATGTAATTCTGTCATGTTTAGTAAGAGTTGCTTTTGGTTCTAGTTTTGGCTTCTTTTAAGCCACCCATGGGTTTTTCAGGAGCTGTAGTCCTCACAGTGAGCTGTTAATATTATCCATGTGTTGTTGTTTTTAAAATTTTTAGAAACCATGTTCTTATCATTATGGAAATTACAATGCAATATACTTTTTATTAATGTGATTTTTTTTTTCTTTTTGCAGTGATTATTTATTCAAGTTACTTCTGATTGGCGACTCCGGGGTTGGAAAGTCTTGCCTCCTTCTTAGGTTTGCAGTAAGTTGAATTTAAAATGCTTTATAATAATACAGTTAATGCTGTATTTTCTATGTAGACAAAAAGGTTTTTATTCTGAGTAAATTTATTTCTTCCAGAATTAATATACATTTAAAACTGCAGTTGTACATCCCTAGTGGTATACTGGGATTGTTAAATAAATGTTGCCCTTTAAAGAAATATACCAAAATGTGGTTATAAAATCAGAGTGTCTGATATTTTGGTAGAAGTCACACAGTCGTTCATTCTAATAGGTGTTAAGGGGAAATAGTTGGCTTGTGTTGAAATTGACATGAAAAGAAACCTTCAAGTTAAATTTTAATAGAACAAAGAGAAAAAGTAGGGCCTAGTAGAAACTTTGTTGGACAGTGAATGGCATGGCGTTCTGTATGCAGAAACTCACAGAAATATGACTTTTGGCATAATACAATCCACAGTCTCCTTAATTTTTAATGATTAAAAACTACTTTTAATTTAGCATGTTTCCCTTCTCACTGTATAGATCTTTGGTTCTTAAAATATGGACTAAAGACTGCTAGGGGTTATCAAGACCCTCTCAGGGTCTTTGTAGTAGTATTCTAATGTTAGATTTGTTTTTTATGGTGCTGGGAATCAAACTCAGGGCCTCATGCATGCTAGGCAATCTCTTTTATCACTGAGCTACACCCCTAAATCGTAAGTAAATATTTAATTAGGAACTATACCAACAAAAAACATTTACCTTTTTCACTGTGCTGATATTTGCTGTGATGGTGCAAAAGTATTGGTGGCTAAAACTGCTGCTGGCATCTTGGGTACACATTAAGGTAGTGTTAAAAACCAAACTGTACTCACAGTCATGATATTCTTCACCTTTGTGCATTGATATGCACCCCCACCCTGAAAAGCCATTTTCACCTAAGAATGTCCTTAACAAAAATAGTAAAAATAATTAATTTTTAAAAAAAATTTGATTCTTAAAGACCCGTGTGAAGAAATAGGAAGTACACATAAAGCACTTCACTGCATACTAGGGTGTGTTGGTTGTCTCAGAAAAGTATTAGAGTAGTTGATTTGAGTTGAATTAGATTTTTTTTGTTGTTGTTGGGTTTTTCCCTCTATACATTAAAGAACCAGTTGACAGATAAACTGTAGTTACGCAGAATTGGGTAGCTGGCAGACATTTTTTCAAATGGAGTGAGATTGTCTTTTCTTCATTTGGGAGTATTGGGCATTGAATCCAGGGGTGCTTGACTACTGAGCTATATCCTCAGACCTTTTTTATTTTTTATTTTGAGACAGGGTTTCACTGAGATGCTCAGACTGACCTCAAACTTGAGATATTCCTGCCCGAGCCTCCTGAGTCTCTGGGATTACAGGTGTACACCACTGTACTCGGTTTTAGACGTTTTCTTATATACTCTACTACTGAGCTACATTCCCAACCCTTTTAATTTTTATTTTAAGACAGGGTCTTGCTGGGTTGTCCAAGCTGACCTCAAGCTTACGATCCTCCTTCCTCAGCCTCCTGAGTTGCTGGAATATAAGCATGATGTACCACCTTACCTGGCTTCACAAAATACTTTTTTTTCCTTCCCCCACTTAAAAGTGTTTTCATTCTGAGTAAAATGTTATGACTTTAGAGAAACAGGTGCAAATTTAAAAGTTTAACATTGGGTTAAAAAATTGACAAATAATGTGTTCACATGAAAACTGTTATACATAAATTCATAGTAGCATTATTCACAATAAGCAAAAAGTGGAAACAACCCAGATATATAAGAGTGGTTAAACAAAATGTGTTGTATTCATACAATGGAATGCTGTTCATCCATAAAAATGAAGTACTGATATATATTACGATATGGACTAAGCTTGAAAACATGCTAAGTAAAAGAAACTAGACACAAAACACCATATATTATGTGATTCTATTTATGTGAAATGTCCATAATGTTCAAGTCTACAGAGACAAAGTAGAAATAGGGAGGAGCTGTGGGGCTGTTAATGAGTATAGGGTTCCTTTTGGGGTCATAAAATATTATGAAATTAAATACTGGTGGCAATTATGCAAACTTGTTTATATACTAAAGTCCAGTTGTATACTTTAGAAGGGTGAGTCTTTTGCGCCTTACATAGCAATTTAAAGAATCATAGTAATTCAGTGGTAGAGAGCTTGCCCAGTACAATGTGTTCAATCTCTAGTGCAGCCAAAAGAAACCCCACCATAACTATGGTGCACACTAGTAATTCAGCTGCTTAGCAGACTAAGGCAGGAGGATCTGAATTTCTTGGCCAACCTGGGCAACTTGGCAAGACCTTGTCTTAAAAAATGAAAAGGTTGAGGATGTGGCTCAGTAGTAGACCACCTCTGGGTACAGTCCCCAGTACTGGGGGAAAAATCATAACTAGCAAATACAGTTGATTTGTTTAAAACAAAAAAATCCAGGAGGGAGTGAAGTGTAATCATACTTTGTGATGAATAAATTGGGTGGGTGGGGAGCAAGAGTTTTGCTGGATAGCAATTAGAGAAGGTATTTATATTGGGCATGCATCTGTGGTCCCAGCATTTGGGAGGCTGAGGTTGGGGGGATCATTTGAGCTCAAGAGACTAGTGTGAGCAATGTTGCAAGATCCTATCTCATAAATGTAGGTAGGTGGATGTATGGATGGAATAAATAGAAAAATCATTTATAATCACACTTATAAAATATTTTTATTTATGATATGTGTAAGGAATTGGTAAAAAGGTATTTGGGAACAAAATGATTTGCTATTGAAAAAAATCTTAAGGACAAAAGAAACTACTCTTAACTAGTCAACACTTTGTATTCAGAACATGAAGTGAGTACTAGAGCAGGGTAGAGGGCTCTTGTCAACATTTTATAAACTTTATTAACTTCAGAGTTAGGAATGAAGCTCCATGGTAGAGTGCTTGCTTAGCATGTGTGAGGTTTATCTCTAGCACCACAAAAAACAAAAACAGAATAAACTTTGACTATAGGTAAAAGTAAACATTTAAAAATTTACTGAACAATGTTCATTATTAACTTTTTTCCCACTGCAGGATGACACATATACAGAAAGCTACATCAGCACAATTGGTGTGGATTTCAAAATAAGAACTATAGAGTTAGATGGGAAAACAATCAAGCTTCAAATAGTAAGTGGCTTTCAGCTGGAAATTCCTTTGGAAAAATTTTTGGTAAATTTAGAATGTACTATTTTATACATGTATATTTAATATGCTAACAAAATTGAACAGAAAAGTATTTTAAGTCATGCATTTATGATAAGTGTGGTACAATAATTGTTTATACTTATAATTTCCTAGGATTAGTTTTCTCATTGACATTTTTCTCTCCCTTATCCTTTCTTCCTCCCTCCTTGTTTGTTCAGACCTTTGTGCTGGGGACTGAACTCGGGGCCTCTCAATACTGACAAAATTGGATTCAAAATATCGTAAGAATCATGCACCTGTGATAGGATGGTAGAATAATTGTTTAGACTAAAAATAATTTCCAAGAATTAGGATTTTTATAAGGCAGAGAATTTCACATTTTAGAGTCAAACTTGGTCTTAGTCTCACTTTCTTTTCATTGGTGGAGAGCTAAGTTACTTTGTCTATGGTGAAAGTGTTACTGAGCATTTTCTGTATGACTTTGTAAGAGTGCTGTGGAACATTAAAAGAAACCTAGGAGAGGCACTTCATAGGTAGTTTAGTTGAAAAGAAGTATTTATTTAGGGGCTGGGGATATGGCTCAAGTAGTAGTGCGCTCCCCTGGCAAGCGGGAGGCACTGGGTTCGATCCTCAGCACCACATAAAAATAAAATAAAGATATATAAATAAATAAATAAAATTATTTTTTAAAAAAAGAAGTATCTATTTAGTTCTGTTGTACTTTTTTAGATAGTATACTATGCACCAATTTTATAGAAACATAAAATTTGGTTGGAAGGAAACAGACTAAAATGACCATGAAATTAACATGGTCATTTTATTCTAAGAAAATGGATGCTGAGAGATTTAATGATTGGCTAAAGTTACTGGCAGAACCAAGTGACCTATATCTCTGTCTTCAGTATGTTGTGTTCCCAGGTTATCCTAACCCCCATATCAATCCCCAACCTCCAATTAAATGCAGGCAGTTGTAAGTTTACTTGTATTTCTTTAATATGGATCTTGGTGCTGCCATTGTGGACATATATGTGAACTTAAAAAAATAAATGCCAGTATCTTTTAGAGTTGACTATTAGTATGAGATAAACTAGAAAACCAGTAACTTCTTTTCTTGGAGTTGATGCCACAGTGAACTGGAAGCAGTCTTGAATTTTGAATAAGAGTTTATATTTATTGTCTCGGTTCTGGTAGTTATGTTAGTTGTGGGTTTAACTTATTTCCCTTGATAATTCAGTTTCCTCTCTAAAATGAGTCTGATGAGTTGGGCACTGTGGCACATACTTTTAATCCTCCCGGAGATGACTCCTGAGAGAGAAGGATCACAAATTCAAAATTCAAGACTTTAGTAACTTAGTGAGACCCTGTCTTAAAAAGCCGGGAGGTGGAGGCTGGGAATGTAGCTCATTAGTAGAGCAGCCCTGAGTTCAATATGCAGTACCTCTTAAAAAAAAAAAAAATTAGGTATCATCAGACTTTTTTATCAATTTATAAGATAGCTGTGAGAATCAAATGTAGTAGCTCTGTAGGTGCATATGAGAGATGTGAATGCCTGTTTTGAACTTTTGTGTACTATTTAGATGTTACTGATGCATGTTCAGATAAATGGATGTTTGATAGGTTTTTATTATTTTATTTATTTTTATTATTATTTTTGTATTGAGGAAAGGAAGGTACATGGGAAAAGATCTGTTGATTTTGGTACAAGTGAATACAAAGTGGCACATGTCTGTAGTCCCAGGTACTGATATTGATACTCTAAGGATATAGTTATCAGAAATAGCTTTTGAAATGTTTTGAACCAATGAATAGGTTACCTTCCATATTGATTTTTCACATTATAGCTAGAGTATGTGCCATTGTAGAGAATACTGCAAAAAGACCTGCCTAAGCCTATAAGCTAAGGATTATTATGAGTGTGATGATATCATCATAAGATTTGAGTGTATGTTTGTGAAACATTCATATTTTGTTTACTTGACAGTGGCTGGAAAGGATTTTTTTTTTTTTTTTGTGGTGCTGGGGATTGAACCAGGGCCTTGTGTATATGAGGCAAGTACTATACCAACTGAGCTATATATCCCCAGCCTGGAAAGGATCTTATAGGTCACTCATTCTGCCTTTCATTTTCATTAGGAATTTCCTTCCCATATCTGGTACTACGTTTTTTTGTTTTTAAATTTTTGGGAAATTCATCATTTTTCAAAGCATCTACTCCTATTTGTAACCTAATTTTTAATTCTATTGAGCTAAAGCCAGTTTCCTTTATCTTATTTCTCTGCCTTTTGAAGCTACCTGAATCAGACTGATTCCTGTCTGCTGGTGCAGGCTGCCATGTAGATTGAGCTTATCACACAACCTTTCTGTCTCTAAAGCTGGTCAGCCATTCCTTGTTGGAACATATGTTTTTAAAACCTGTAACTCAAGATTACAGTTTTCTTTCTGGCCTTTAGGGGCTCATGTCCCTCCTCATCATTAATCCCCTGGAGGAGATAAAAAGAAAGTTAGTTTACTTTTGCTGTCCAATAGCCATACTACCCTAGTAATGCAGATCTTAAAATTTTGGTTTGTTTGTTTTTAGTTAAAAAAAAAAAAAAAAATAGAGCTGGGTGTGGTGGCACATGTCTGTAGTCCCAGCAGCTGGGGAGGCTGAGGCAGGAGATTTCGAGTTCAAAGCCAGCCTCAGCAACAGTGAGGTGCTAAGCAGCTCAGTGGGACCGTATCTCTAACTAAAATACAAAATAGAGTTAGGGATGTCGCTTAGTGGTTGAGTACCCTTAAGTTCAGTCCCCAGTACCAACAAAGAAAAAGGTTTTATCTTATATTTCTGTGACTAGTGCTTTTAAAATCTGCATGCAGAATTTTACTTTTAACTCTGTTACATTTCATCTTGTTTGGCTTCATTTATCTTTCCAGGTATTCTTCTAGGTCTTTCACACTCTTGATTCTGTTGACTTATATTTTAATTATGTTTTCATTTCAGCTTTTCTTATTCAATTGTGACATCTAGGTCTTTAATGAAATTAGTGATTTTTTTTTTTTTTTTAGCTGGGCATGGGTAGTACACACCTGTAATCCCAGAGACTCCTAAGGCAGGAAGATAACAAGTTCAAGGACAGTCTCAGTAATTAGGTGAGGCTGTAAACAACTTATTGAGACCCTGACTCAAAATAAAAAGTAAGGTTTGGGGATGTGGCTTAGTGATATAAAGTGCCTCTGGGTTCAACACCCCCCTCCCCAAACCTCCCTAAAGAAACATTTTACAAAACATTGGGTAGGATAGGATAGGTGGTGGAGTCTAGTCATAGAAAGGCCTCTTTCTGTAATTTTTCATTCATTCATGGAACATAACATGGAAACGCCTACATTTATACCAGGCATTGGATAGTTGAAGTTACAGAGAAAAACAGCCATAAGATCATGTTTCAGTTGAAGAGAAAAAACAGTTACCCTGTGATAAGAGAGGGTACTATTAGTGCTGTTGGTATACTGAGTCAGGAAGATCTTCAGGGTAGCAAAGAGTCATCAGAAATAGTACTCTTTAGATGCCATTTCTTATTTTAGTTAGCTATGATTCCTTGTTAACTTTTAGTCAGAAAACTTTCTTTTCTTATACTGTCTTGTGAAAGGAGTCTTTGGGCATGGAAGGGAAAGAAATATTAATATTTTACTGAATAGCTTCTATAGTCAGGCAAACCTTGCCATGCATTTTAAAAACATTAGTTAAACTTCAGCAGTTGCATGAGATGAGTGGCATCTTTGATTTACAGCTGAAGAAACTGGTAAATGATTCTTTGGTGTTAACAGGAACCATGAAATTGGATTTGATTTTTTTGTAGTCAGGTTGGCTTGACTTCAGAGGTCATGCTTCTCCAGTGATATTCTTAAAAACTTAGAGGCTCCTTATTGATAACAATAGCTCAAATTAGTCTTCTGAGCTCTCAGACTTAGTAATTTGGATAGAAAAAGAAATGAAGCCTCATGTTTTTGGTTTTAGATAATGACTGTTAATCTTTTCGATTATTTGCTTCATTATATGCATTTTTTTTTTCTTCTGAGAATTGAGTATATTAAAATAAATTACAAGCCAGGTGTGGTCACCACCTTGTATGCCTGTGATCCCAGTGACTTGGGAGGAGGAGGCAGGAAAATTTCAGGTTCGAGGCTGGGGATGTGGCTCACGTGGTAGCGCGCTCGCCTGGCATGCGTGCGGCCCGGGTTCGATCCTCAGCACCACATACAAACAAAGATGTTGTGTCTACCGAAACTAAAAAATAAATATTAAAAAATTCTCTCTCTCAAAAAAGACTGGTCTCAGCAACTTAGTGAGACCCTATTTTCAAATTAAAAAAAAAAATCATAAAAATGGCTTGGGGTAACCGGGCACGGTGGCATAAAAGTGGCTTGAGATAACTGGGCACGGTGGCACATGCCTGTAATCCCAATGGCTTGGGAGGCTGAGACAGGAGGATTGCACGTTCAAAGCCAGCCTCAGCAAAAGTGAGGCACTAAGCAACTCAGTGAGACCCTTTCTCTAAATAAAATACAAAATAGGGCTGGGGATGTGGCTGAGTAGTTGAGTGCCCCTGAGTTCAATCCCTGGTATTTAAAAAAAAAAACTCTTGGGATACAGCTTAGTGGTAGGTGCCCCTGGGCTCTATACCCATACCATGCCCTGCCCCCCAGATTTAAAGACATTGTGATTTTTTTCTTTGCTCCAGAATGCAACTGTCTTTTACTTTATTACTATTTTTTAAAATCACATTTAACAAAGTTAACACTTATGTGTTAATATCCAGCTGGTCTTTAAATTTTACCAGAATTACAGGGGTCTTTTTATGTGCTCAAGATCAAACCCTGGGGGGTTTTGTGGCATGTTAGAATACAGAGCTACTTCCCCAGCCCTATCAGTAACTTATGGTAGAGTAACTATTCTAATTATATACTCTTGGGTACTGGCGATAGAACCCACGGGCACTATACCACTGAGCTACATTGCTAGCCCTTATTTTTTATTTTGAGACAGGGTTTCACTAAAATTGCTGAGGCTGACTTTGAACTTGTGATTCTCCTGCCTTAGTATCCTAAACTGCTGGGATTACAGGCATGGGCCACGGTGCCTGGTTAATTATACACTTTTTAAAGAGGATGCCATTGTTTAGGAGCAAACAAAATGCCCATCATCCTGTTACAAACAGGGCCTTTTTTCCCCCTCCTTTTTTCTAGACATGCACACATTTTTATTTTGGAAAGCACCAACACATTCAAAGGAGAATGTAGGCTATCTCTAGGAGAAACAGCAACCCCTTGTTCATGGATGTTGATGTTTATAGAGAGACAGTAATCGGGGCTGAATTAGAACCAGGGTATAATTTACACAATTTTGTGCTTGTTTCCCTGAGCTTGCATAAAAACCAAGGCTTTGTAAATTTAAAAATTGAGTTTTCTTCTTGGTATTTTTCAAAATAGTTTTTTTAAATTCACAGTATTAATGTTGTAATGTAAGTGTCTTTGATACATTACTTTTTCTAGGATTAAGAGAGTACCTGGCTGCAGTGGTTAAAATGCTATTTTGATGAGTAGTTACCTGAAGTAGATCCTTTTCTTTCTTTCTATGATGATAAAACATGCTAGCCATTAACTCTGCCTCATGAGGGTGTATTTCTGTTCATGGGGCTTTGGGCCCCTTTCCTAACCAAGTCAACCTGTGTGCCTAGCATAGTGTTAAGCGCTATACAGAATATGAATAGCGTAACATGGTTTGTGCTCACGAAGAGCTTATAATTTTGATAGCATTACCACGGGATAAATTGCAGGCATTACTTTCTTTTCTGGACTTCCATGTATTAGGCAGTGCAGTTTAATATGAATATTAAGGACTGTTGTTTCCATATCACATCCTGATAATCTGTACAACTAGATTGTTTTCCCTTCTGAACCTTCCCCAACTCTGTTTTAATGGAACTGTTTGGTTTCTTGATTGTTTTGTAATAGTGGGACACAGCAGGCCAAGAAAGATTTCGAACAATCACCTCCAGTTATTACAGAGGAGCCCATGGCATCATAGTTGTGTATGATGTGACAGATCAGGTAAGTTCCAAGAGAAGATGGTGTTACAGTGACAAAGCATGAAGTTACTATTTGACTAATGTCAGATTCTTTTACTTTAATATAAGACATCAATATTATTTTTATGGCAGAAGATTTTCCTCACTTTAGCACAGTAGTGCATGTTTGTTAATCCCAGTTGCCTAAGCAACTTTGTGAGTCCTGTCTCAAAAAATAAAAGGCTGGAGATGTGGCTCAGTGGCTAAGTACTTCTGGGTTCAATCCCTGATATTTAAAAAGGCCACAACTCTCTTCAAATAAAACTGTGAATCATGGACTGGGATGTAGCTCTGTGGTAGAGCTCTTGTCTAGCATGCTCAAGGTCCTGGTTTGATTCCTAGTACTGCCCTGTCTCCCCCAATGAATCATTTAGATATTTATTTACCTTTAGTAAATAGACAATTTAGTAATTATTTTTACATTTACTTTCAAGAGACTCTGGCAGTCATTATCAACTATAAATAAATGATCTAAGGTGAGAATTGTAGGGAATTATGGCTTGTATGGTTTCTTGTATTGCAATCTTTATTTTATATATTAACCAGAATACCTGGGGCTGGGGTTGGGACTCAGTGGCAAGTGCTTGCCTCGCACATGTGAGGCACTGGTTTGATCCTCAGCACCACATAAAAATAAATAAAATAAAGGTATCATGTCTGTCTACAACTAAAAGAATATTTAAAAAACAAAGAAACAATAATATACCTGGTGATTAGACTCTTCCTATCAGAATTGCCAAAAGTGAGATGTGTTGGTTATGGTTCAGAATTTGAATGGAATATGCTATAGGAGGATTTTAGTAGAGTGAATGTCTGAAAGAAATCAGGAAGATGTGGGGAGAATGTGGTCCACGGGCCATTAAGTTTTCTTTTGATCAGAAACTTAGCAGATTTCAGGATCACTTTTTTTCCCCCTATGAGAAAGAATAAAAACCTAATAAAATTGGAGTTCATTTTCCTTTATTTGTGGCAGGCCCTTGTGCATGCTAGGCAAGCATTCCACTACTGAGCTAGTTACATTCCCAGCCCTGGAATTCATTTTTCTTGTAGCAAATGCTAAATCTTAAAATCTCATCTCAGCTATGAATTAAGGAGATATTTTACACTTAGATTCAGATTCAGTGCCATTAGAAGCATAGAGAAAAAATGTTATGTGGCACAGCACCCACCTGCAGTCAGATACTAGTGTTACCGCTGTTGACCGGTGACGAGTTCTTGCTTCCCCAATGTTGAAGAATAACACCAAAGAAGCACGCCGAGGCAAGGTCAGAGTAGAAATTAGAAGTTTATTAAAGGACAGCAGAAAAGACTTCTCCCGGAGGAAGAAGGGGACCCAAGAGGTGGAATCCGTGGAAGGGATGTTGTCTCCCCTTTTTATAGTTCTTTCAGTGATGGAATGTAGGTGGGAAGGACCGAGGGGTGGGACACAGGTGGGCCAAAGAAGTAATCTGGTCAGGAAGGACTTCTGAGTCAGCACCTTTTTGCTGGGGGCTGTTCATTAACATTTCTTTGAGGTGGACTTTGGCCTAGGGCCTTTTGGGACTTCATTAACATTCCATGAGTTGTCCTGTGTTTTCCCGAGTCATTCTCCACACGGCCTCCATTTTAGATTTCACTCGATATTAGACCCGATTTACCTAACTACACTGACTACCTAATTTTAAATCTGGCTTCACTAGGAGGGGTTAAAGTGGGAGGTCAATAATTTGGGGACAGCCTGAGCAACATAGCAAGATTCTATCTCCAGAAAACCTGGGGAAGGGGCTGGGGATGTGGCTCAAGCGGTAGCGCGCTCGCCTGGCATGCGTGCGGCCCGGGTTCGATCCTCAGCACCACATACCAACAAAGATGTTGTGTCCACTGAGAACTAAAATAAATAAATAAATAAATTAATTAAAAAAAAAAAAAAAGAAAACCTGGGGAAGAGTGCTAAGTTCGAAAGTCTCTTCAAATTACTGAGATGTTAAAAAAAAAAAAAGAATATTTTTTGCTGGAGATCAAACCCAGGACCTCATATGTTAGGCAAGCCCTCTATCACTGAACTACAGTCCCAGCCCAAATAATTTTTTTGGGGGTACTGGGAATTGAACTCAGGGGCACCACACCACTGAGCTTCATACCCAGCCCTTTTTATTTGGGTATTGAACTCAGGGCCCTCTTTTGTATTTTATTTAGAGACAGGATCTGAGTTGCATAGCCTCTCACAGTTGAGGCTGGCTTTGAACTTGTGATCTTCTTGTCTCAGCCTCCCAAGCTGTTGGGATTATAGGTGTGCGCCACTGCACTGGCCCAAATAGCATCTTTTGATGCATCTGGGAGTAATACTTAACACTTATTCATAAATCAAAACTTTATATTGAATTTCAAAAACTATGCTTTATAGTACATTCGATTTGCACATCTCAAAAACAATTTGGGTTTGCTAGTTTAAATGTTAAGCTGTATTTTCCTCTATTAATATTTTTATATTTAAGCCTGTCCAGAATTGTATGTATGATCATTCTTAAAAATATCTGTCTTTTTAGGAGTCCTTCAATAATGTTAAACAGTGGCTGCAGGAAATAGATCGTTACGCTAGTGAAAATGTCAACAAGTTGTTGGTAGGGAACAAATGTGATCTGACCACAAAGAAAGTAGTAGACTACACAACAGCAAAGGTATGTTTAAAGTTTGATTTTCAAATTGAATTTGAAGTTGTTGAATTTTAATTACGAATGGATATGAAGTCACATGATGGCCATACAGCCAACCACCTTAATGCTTAAAAATGTGTACTAGGATACTGACAACAATTGTACATGTAGTGTCTTTGGATCCAGTGAAATTTTAGACTCTCCTCACTCCCATTTTATATGGCAGAAATGGACTGAAAAAGGGTTTTCAGTGTTCATTGTGTCTTATTTCTCTTAGGAATTTGCTGATTCCCTTGGAATCCCATTTTTGGAAACCAGTGCTAAGAACGCAACGAATGTAGAACAGTCTTTCATGACGATGGCAGCTGAGATTAAAAAGCGAATGGGCCCTGGAGCAACAGCTGGTGGCGCAGAGAAGTCCAATGTTAAAATTCAGAGCACTCCAGTCAAGCAGTCAGGTGGAGGTTGCTGCTAAAATTTGCCTCCGTCTTTTTCTCACAGCAATGAATTTGCAATCTGAACCCAAGTGAAAAAACAAAATTGCCTGAATTGTACTGTATGTAGCTGCACTACAACAGATTCTTACCGTCTCCACAAAGGTCAGAGATTGTAAATGGTCAATACTGACTTTTTTTTTATTCCCTTGACTCAAGACAGCTAACTTCATTTTCAGAACTGTTTTAAACCTTTGTGTGCTGGTTTATAAAATAATGTGTGTAATCCTTGTTGCTTTTCCTGATACCAGACTGTTTCCCGTGGTTGGTTAGAATATATTTTGTTTTGATGTTTATATTGGCATGTTTAGATGTCGGGTTTAGTCTTCTGAAGATGAAGTTCAGCCATTTTGTATCAAACAGCACAACCAGTGTCTGTCACTTTCCATGCATAAAGTTTAGTGAGATGTTCTATGTAAGATCTGATTTGCTAGTTCTTCCTTGTAGAGTTATAAATGGAAAGATTACACTATCTGATTAATAGTTTCTTCATACTCTGCATATAATTTGTGGCTGCAGAATATTGTAATTTGTTGCACACTATGTAACAAAACAACTGAAGATATGTTTAATAAATATTGTACTTATTGGAAGTAATATCAAACTGTATGGTGATAAGTATTGTTTTAATTCTTATGGTTAAAGGGAAATAGAGCCTTGCATTATACTGAAAACAGCCATTTGTGTGTGCAACCAGGGCATTGTAGACCTACCTGTAGCGCAGCATCCAGTTATTTGCCTTCTAGATTATAGACCTGATAAATGACCTAGGGCAGCTTCTGTGCTGTGTAGGGATTTAATCAATTTTAGTGGTTCAAGAAGCTCAAATTGTATGGAAAACAAGTTTAGAATGTATGCTGTCTAGCCCCACCATCTCTGATGCTTCTCTAAATAATCATTTGAAATGGCTCCACTGATCAAGAGTTTGTTAATTCATCTGTGGTAGCAGTGAAGAGCGGCACACCCTTCGTAATTGGCAAATGATCAGATAATGTGTGCTGAAGTTTCTTCCATGCTCTGAGTCAGATGTCAACTATTTTGTCCTTCACAATTGTATAACTCATGTTGGAGAGTTTAAGCATTAAAGGAGAAAGCAGGAAACTTGAGTGCCCTAATTTTAGAAATTATATCCCTAAAAATTAACTGAAAACATAAATGCTGGGTGGGAATTATAAATGAGAAAAATATATTTATTTCAGTGAAATTTTGCATGTGTGAAAATTTTGTTAAATAGGACCTTCAAGATTCTAGGGTTTGTTTTTATTTTTATTGTGGAAACCAAGTCTTTTGCTGACACTACCATTTTAAGGTGACAGAAGTCAAGGACTATTTCTTTAGGTTGAAGCAACAGCCAAAACATTCTTCACATACGGGCTTGGGATGTGGCTGTTGGCAACACATTTTATTGTGGGGTCTTTAATGAGAAAACTTAAGTTAAAAACAAGCCAAAAATTATAGTTTTTTTTAAATTTTTATTTTTCACTAAACAGGCAATTGAAATACATGGTACAAAAATAAGTGGTAAGATTATTGTAAAAATGAAATGGACAGAATAAATATTCAATTTAATTTTCCATCTATGAGAATTTCACAATAAAATCATAGTTTACTTTGTATTATAGACGTGCTTGTTGGATCTATTCATCCTTACATAAGGCAACTGACAAAATTCCTGAAGTCACCAATAGTTATTTGGGTGAATATCTTGTTTTTAATGCTTTAAAAAAAAAAAGTTTCTTTTGCCTTATCAATACAGTATAAAGTTCAGAAAATATTTTCTAAAATAGCTAAATGATACAAAACTGATACTAGACAATGTGATGCCATGCACTTTAGTTTCATACAGCAAAAGATGTTTAAATGGTCAGCTTATTCTTGGTGAGTTAGCAGAAAAACATTACATGAATTTACTTTAATATGTAAGCATATCTACAGACTTAGTTTGGGAGAACTGTAGTGTTCTTCCCCCCATGGCAGTCAAAAATTGGGACAACAACATATTTCAGCATGCTGCACTCTTTGCTTTTATGTATATACCAATAATTATGGTTTTGAGGAAAACAAATTCCCATTTCTAACCCTATTTCAAGTACAAACATTTCAAGGTTACTATGGGCCTGTTCACAAATAAAGGGAATTATCACTTGCTATGTTTTAAATATAACTGGCTGCCATAAATTAGCTTAGGTAATGAAGAGTGTTCCGAGCTGTGGCACACTCTGGGAAGTCATTACAGAGTAATAGTGATTATGGTCTGAGCAGTTAACTCGCTGTCTGCCCTTTGAATAGGAAGAAATCTTCAGCATGTACATTACCTTTGCACTGTATCTCTCATAAACCCTTTCATGCTCATGTTTAAGTTTTAGAACAGCCCTGTATTGTAACAGTCTCTCATTTATTAGCACTTCACCCTGGATGCACAACAAAAACCCATTCCACCCTTTAGTTTTGCAACTCCACTGTGGATTCAAATTCCATTCATCATTAAGGGATGGCTACTTGAATCTAACCTGGCCAGCATCTTCCTAGGTTGAAACAATTTGTTTTTGAGTTGTAAAGGGAGGTCTCAAACTGAAGGTAAAATTAACAGTTATATTGATATTCCTCAGTGGCTAGAGCCAGGTTCAGAAAGTTAGCACCTTATTTCACACCTTATTTCAAAGAGGATGAACAAATCTATCACTTACCATTTTCTTGGGAAGTAGGAATTTTCAGATTCTGTTATTTTGGAATATCCTGTCAGCTGAAGCTGATGTTATTACACTGAGAATGCCACAATATGAATTCAATTGATATACTGGCCAGTTTGTTTTTATAAGGTTATCCCAACTTTTTAATGCTAATACAGACTGATTTAAGTGGGTGGGTTTAATTCATTAACAGCAACATACTCAGTGAAAGGCATGTTCCACTTTATAGCTACATTAACTAAAAGGTAAAATATGCCAGTGTATTTAAAAGTAGAGTCCACTGGGCATACCTACCTTTTTAAGAACTTATTTTTTGTGAAGCTACTATTGATTAGTTAGTGTTTTTAAAAATAGTTTTTTAGTTGTAGATGGACACAGTACCTTTGTTTAATTTTATGTGGTGCTGAGGATTGAACCCAGTGCTTCACAGGTGCAAGGTGAGTGCTCTACCACTGAGCCACAACCCCAGCCCTGAATAGTTAGTTAATTTTGAATGGTTCACTTTTCATTATTAGAACTTACAGCTATTTTCCAGTGACTGTAAAGTCTGAGAAATGTTAGAAGCAGAAGCAGAAAAGTCACATTGAATAGGATCCTATTAATGTTGTTTCTTTGATATTCATTCAATGTCAAAATAGAAACTTTTTAAGTGCCTTTTTTTTTTTTTAAAGAATCTGCGGTCACTAGCAAAACACTGCTTTGCTTCAAAAAGCTAAAGATAATGCTTCAAATATATTTATATCCATGCATATTTTTCTCTTTTCTGACAAGGTACTTAACAGGCCAACTCCCAAGCAACAAAGAATTCCCATTTTTCCTTTATTGACAGTTTTAGTTTCTGTAGTGAAACAGGCTGTGTGATCCTATCCATTCACTTCCCTGACCTTGCACTAGTCTTCCAAGGGAGTAGGAGTGGAGGGACAGGATCCTCCTCCCAGAGATACCCTAAGTTTGATCCTTAGCTCCTTAGCCATGCTGAAGCACAATGGCAGTTCTCTAATTCCCAGACACATTTTCTTTTATGATACTAGGCCAGGAAGGTGGAGACCCAAGCCCTGAAGATGGCAAAAGATGTCACAGTTGCCCGAAGTAATCTGTAGAAGTTCTATTCATTTACCCCTTTTCTTCTGCAGACTGAGGGCTAAAATTTTCAAAAAGGAACTTACTAAGCCTCACTAGATCCCTTTTTGTGTCTGAGAATACCAAGTATTTGGAACCTTCTTTCTCAAAGCAGCCTTCTGTGAATAATCTCAGCAGGAAGAAGAGTTTAGGAGCTTTGTCTTTTTTTTTTTTTTTAAAACTGGACATAGGGGAGGCAAGGCCTGTAACTGTAAATCTTATTTTAACAAAAGTTGCAAAGCCACATGCTTTCTGTGGAAAAGCACCAAAAAGAATATAGTTTGGAAGGATTCTTTGTAAATAAAACCAGTAATTTAATAGCCCTTACTTCAGAGAAGAGAGGCATTTAAAGCTAAAAATATATTAACATTTTTCCCTTAACTGTTAAATGGCTCTTGCAAGTACTTCTTGACAGTTTCCTTCCCAAGAGTCAACTTTTGGCTGACAATTTCATCTCTGCCTGAGAAGATGCCTGAAAGAGAAAGCAGCATTTGTTACAGGCATAATGTTGCAGGAAGAAATAACAGCAATCACATGCATCCATTTCAGAACTAAGATAATTACTAAAATTGCTTTGATGTAAAAATGCAGGGACTCCCTGCTCTTGACATAGCTACAGTGAATTCACATCTAGAAAATCATTTTGTAGGAGAGGAAATTTCAGAAAAAAAGTTGTGAAATTACGATGTTCTGGGCAGTGCAAACCCACGGTTGGTACCAGTTAGCCCCTCTTTTGTTTTATCTCCTTTCCTCTTTCCCTATTTGAGTTTTCAAGGGATAAAAAGAAAGTTGTACTGTGTAAGTCTCCAAGATGTGTTTTATTCTGTCCCCCAGCCCTTTTTGGAAGGAGTAGTGTGGGAAATTTGCAGAAACCCTTTGAGGCAAGGGGGTTGGGACATTGGGAGAGGTAGCAGTAACTCTAGGTTTCCATGGGCACTTAGTGCTGTCAGCGATGCTTAAAGATGCAGCATCAAATAAGATGGTGAGAAGAACCTGAGGGCAGAGGCAACCTGACCACAGAAACAAAGTAAGTATGGACAATTTTGCTGCTGGGGGCTAGGACTGGGGAAGGTAATGCAATAAAGATGGGTGCACAGAGCACTTTTGTTCTCAGCCAGCAGCAGGAGTGAAACCAGGTAAGGAGGACACCAAAATGGGCTTTCGTTGCTACAGGAAAACTCACACCCTCCTTCCGGACTGTGTTAGTGACCCCTACTTCAGCACCACAGGCAGCCTTCCTCCAGTACTATTTCAGCAGCTCTCATCCCTAATCAGCACCGGGGCTGCAGGGCAGACTTTCTCCTTGGGCTCCTCTACTTACCGGGTTAAACTCCTTCACATGGACGCTCCTTTGCCGTCACTGGCTTACTGTCAGGGATAAGGGTGCAGCCAGCCAGCATGTCCACAGAGGCCAAGATAGAGTCATAAAGGCGATCTGCATGGCTCTCCAGCTCCCCAGATTGCTTCGCGATCCTCCCAAGGACATCCTTTAAAACTAACAATGAAGTTATACAAAGATACAGCATTCTGCTTGAAATAGGGCTGTATCAGTAGTTTCAGAATGCCCACCCATTTTATTTTTTAAAACAGTGATGTTCCAAGGACTTCTGTGGCACTGTTAATTTTTAATGAGGGTCTGTTAATGTTTGTTGTGTTGTTTTGTTGTTGCAGTATTGGATAATTAACTACCTCTGAGTACTTCCTCAACCCTTTTTATTATTTTGAGATAGGGTCTTGCTAAGTTGCCTAGACTGACCTGGAATTTGGAATCCTCCTGCCTCAGCCTACCATGTAGCTAAGATTACAGGTGTGTACCACAACACCTGGCTATATTATTAACTTTCAGTTAAAGCTAGTAGTTCACCAGCTGTACTTTGGAATTACATAATTGACAATAGGGCACACAGATATGGCTTTCTGTTAGATAGTATAATTTAACTTTAGAGATGAGATCAGGCACATAAAGCTTAAATATAAAAACATGCCAAATAAAAATGCTGATGCTACCAGCTCCTATCAACTTCTGTTGGCTTGAAGACTGACATTTCATATATGAGTGATTTGGTAATGTATTAGGGGATGCTTATGAGCCCTTCTGTGGGTCCTAAGTGAACAGACTTAAAAAGAAAATGATCTGAGAGTAGGCTAGGACAAAATCATTAGGCTGGGCTTCACTCCTACAGCGGTGCTGTGGATGGGCTTTATATATAGCCAGAGTATTTAATGCACAGCAGAATTTTTCCTTCAAAAGATAAAAAAAAATTTTAAGCACAAAGGCTGCCTTAGCTTCCGGTGCCTTTATCAGCTGTGTTAACATGCTTTCTGGTTTCCTGCCACAGCTACAACATCTGCCAACAGAGGAAGGGAAAGGGGAAGCTGCATGCCTTCAGACATTGCTGACTGGATGGGCAGAAGGAGGAATATAGATTGGCTGTGTTGAGATCTTTCCCTGGGGAAGCCGCAGAGTGCCATGTCATCAGGGCAATGAGCTGTTCTGACAACTCTAGAGAGCTGGCGTGGCGGAGATGTGCAGTAAAGCTTGGTCATAAAGGTGGCTGAGCTGGGTGTTTCCCCTCCACCTTCAGACTTTGCTCAGCCTTCCTGCGTCCTGTCAGTGGAATTCAGGGGAACTTTTTGATTATTATTTAATCTTTGACTATAGGGGCCAAGGAAAAGAGAAGCTAGAAAGGGAAATGAAGTACAGAATAATTTTCCAGTAGGATTTTTTTTTTTTTTTTTTTTTTCAGTATTGGGGATAGAATCCCGGGGTATTCTACTACTGAGCTGCATCCCCACCCTTTTATTTTGTATTTTGAGATAGAGTCATGCTGGTCTTGAACTTGTGATCCTCCTTCCTCAGCCTCCTGGGACATTGGGATCACAAGGCATGTGCCAACACACTCACCTCTAACTTTTGTGTTTTAACTGAATACAAACAGGGGCCTTGTACAGCTTAACATTAACAGGTTCCAGTCATTTGACCAGTTATAAGGGTTGAGATGCAAGACAGAACTGTCAATCTGTACAAGTAACTGGGTAAAAATGTGGAGGCCTTTGGCAGGAGGCTTAGATGGGCAACTCTTTAAGGGAAAATCTCTTGGGTTATACTTGGAGTCAAGTAAGAAAGTGGGCTGTGAAGCTGGGTGGGAGTGGGCATGTGCTGGCCTCTGCTCACTCTGATAAGGTGCTCCTGGAGGAAGAAAAGTGTGAAGTGTCAAGAGGAACTTGTGATTTTCACAAAACAGCCAAGCATTCTGATTATTCCAGGCAGAGGACAGGGAGGGGCATTGTACCAATCTGAAAGAGCCTGGATACATATCCAAGAACCATAGATTCTAACTGAAAGCCTCCTCTTCTGGCCAATACTACCCCAGGATCCCTTCTGAGAGCAGGGTCAAGTTCTTATTAGAGGGGTGTTCTTATTAGAGGCTAGCTACTGAAAACTACTGGAAAACTCTTTAAAGCGAAGGTCATTCACTTTACAGAGGCCTACTTTCACATGTGGCCTCTGAAAAGAGGCTCCTGCATTGGAGCTCTCCCTGCTCAGGCCTCACACCTCCAGACACTGACAGCAGTATAGAGTCAGCACATCGGGGCTGCCTGAGGCAAATTCACAATTCTGTAAGGTAATAATAGCATCTATCTCACAGAGCTGTGATTAAATGAGGGGAAAAAAAAGATATGACAACTGTTTCAGCCCATGCTAAGTGTTCAGTAAAATGCTGGTGTAGTTACAGCAGCAAAGGAGCTTGGCATGCTTTTGTGCTCCAATATAAAACCTAAAGATCCTAGTTTAAGGGAACCAGGGAAGAGCCAAAGGCCTTAAAGGGGCAGAGAATTGCAAAGGGTTCACATAACTCACAAGAGATAATCATTTTCCAATGTAAACCCTTTAGGGGTCACGGTCCATCAGAACCCCTCTGCTGATTCACAGGTACTTCCCAGGGTACCACTGAATATCTGCAAGTGCTGCCAGTTGTCACACTGTGGGAGCAGAAGGGCTTACTGGTATTTAGTGGGGTCAGGGATGCTGCGAAACATCCTGCAACTGCATAGGGAAAACCCTGTATAACATACAGCAACTGTGCTGGGGTTGAGAACCTAGGTCTACACTACCTCCCTAGTCTACACCCACTACTCTGTTAAAAGTGCCTTAAAAAAAAAGTGCCTTCTCAAGCTCCTGGGGTCTTGCTCAGCTTTGCGTACTCTTGGATTCCAGTATAAATCTCATCTCACTCCAAAGCTCAAGCAAAAAATAGATGAGATCTTAAAGCAATTGTTTGTACATAGTTTTACAGGAAATTAGGGACTACTTTGTGGAGTTCCCTCAGTTCAAGGTTTTAACCTCCATATCACACCTCTTCCCCTATAAGGACAAAGATGTGTGTAAAACTATAGGCACCTGGTACACTCAGACCTTCTCTTCTTTTTTGGCACTGGGGATTGAACCCAGGAGTGCTTTACCACTGAACTACATCCTCATCCCTTTTTGAGACAGGGTCTTGCTAAGTTGCTGAGGCTGGCTCTGGACTTGTGATCCTCCTGAATCGCAGGAGTGCACCATCACGCCCAGCTAGGAGTCCTCTTAGTCTCTGATTCTCACAACACCAGTTGGGAACTCATCCTGCAAAATGGGTTTGAGCTTGGTTTGCATGCCACTGCCACCCCATTCCCTTTCATCAGTTTAATTCTTCATTCAGTCTAATCCATGAGAATAGATTATTCTCAAGTCCTTTTGGTCAAGGATTTCTGGAACAATTCCTTCCCTAAAGTAGAAAATAAGGCAGAAAAACCAGAATTCAACCTGAGCTGAGTAAAGTGGGGAACCCCTGAGTGTTACCCACTGAATACTCCAGCCACAAATTAAGGATTGTTAGAATACAACCACGATTCCCATCCAGAACACTACCAAGAAACTATATAAGCAAATGAGCGCCATTCTTGCAAACTTAAGCTGGTTTTCTGACAGATTTACTTTTAATGACAACTGCCTCAACCTGGGTTTGCATGGCAATGATGACATAAAGAGCTGGCAGAAGTCCCCATGTGACTCTTAAGGCAGGTGGGGGTGGTTCCTGCAACATTGTATTCTCACCAGGCTGCTGCTGAGAGGGATTAAGCTCTAGCTAAATTAAAAGCTCAAGCACATAAACTGGGCACAGATGCACATGCCTACAATCCCAGCTATTCTGGATGCTGAGGCAGGTGGATTTCAAATTTGAAGCCAGCCTGGCCAACTTTGAGCCCTGACAAATTAAAATGAAAGGACCGAGGATATAGATCAGTGGTAGAATGTTTGCCTAGCATGTGTGAGACCCTGGGTTTAATCCTTAAGACTGTAAACAAAATAGAAAAAAAAAATCATTTAAAAAAAAAAAAACCTCAAGCACAAAAACATACTCACAGACCCAATGGAACAGAATTGGGAACTCAGAAATCTACACATAGATCTACAGTCAATTTTTGACAAAGGCAGCAAGAATACTGGTGAAAGTCTCCTCAATTGGTACTGGGAAAACTGCAGATCCACGTGCAGAATACTAAAACACAACCCTTGTTACAAAAATCAACCCCAAATAGATCAAAGACTTAAACAGACCTAACACTATGAAACTACTAGAATAAAACATGAGAAAAGGCTTCAGGACATTGGTCTGGGCAAACAATTTTTGGATATGACCCTAAAAGCCTAGGCAATAAAAGCAAAAACTGACAAACAGGATTACATTGACTGAAAAGTTTCTGCACAGTGAAGGAAAAAACAGAATGAAGAGACCTACAGAATGGAGAAGGTATTTGTAAACTAGTCATCTGACAAGGGATTAACTCACAAGTATAAAAGGAATTCAAATAATGACAACAAAAAACCCAAATAATCTGATTTAAAAATGGGTAAATGACTGAGTGTTGACATTTTTAAAAAAGATACACAAATGGCAAGAAATATACAAAAAAATGCTCAATATCACTTATCATGAGGGAGATACAAATCATAACCACCATAAAATAAAATTTCACTGTAGTTAAATGACCATTATCAAAAAGACAAAAAAATTAAAGGTGAATATTTGGAAAAGGGGGAATACTCAGATAATGCTGGGTAGGAAATGTAAATCAGCAGAGCCACTATGGAAAATAGTATGGAAGTTCTCAAAAAACTAGAAACAGAACT
The DNA here is from genome assembly GCF_047511675.1 of Marmota flaviventris. Lineage (NCBI taxonomy): Eukaryota > Metazoa > Chordata > Mammalia > Rodentia > Sciuridae > Marmota > Marmota flaviventris. Next base: position 53,282,968 of record NC_092511.1, on the reverse strand, counting down.
GCCATGTGATTCAGCAACCCTACTACTGTGTATACACATCCAAAGGAAAGGAAATCAGCAGGTCAGAGACACCTGCACTCACATGTTCACGTTCATCACATTCATAATACCCAAGATATGGAATCAACCTAGGTGTCCACTGGTGGATGAATGGGTAAGGAAAGTACATTTATAGAGTGGAATATTGAAAGCATAAAAAAGAACAAAAGTCTGTCATTTTATATTCATGGATAGAATATTAAGTGAAATAAGTCAGATGCAGACAAATTCTGGGGGCTGGGGTTGTGGCTCAGTTTTAGGGAGCTTTCCCAGAGTTTATGACACCCTGGATTGGATTCCCAGCTCCACAAACACAAAGAAAACAAAAACAACCAAACAACAAAAACCTGATTCTGCATGTTCTCATTATGTAGAAGTTAAAAGGCAGATCTTACAGAAAGAGAGGTATCTCTAATCATAGAATGATTAATAGTTCTGGAGTGCGGCTGGATAGGAGAAATAATTTCTCAGGTTTTGCAGTGCCAAGAATTAAACCTAGAGCTTTGCTGTGCCACTAGGCTATATATCCCCAGCCCCACTTCAGAAGTGTTCTATAGCACAGAAAGATAACAATGGTTGACAATAATTAACTGTTTATTTCCAAATAGCTTGTACAGAGGATTTTAAATGTTCCTAACACTAAGAAATGATAAATGAGATAACCAATATACCAATCCTGATCTGGTCATTCCACATTGTACACATGTACTGAAATGTCACACTGTATCTGATAAACAGGTACAACTGTATGTCAATCAAAAATAAAAAAAAATAGGTTAAACAATAATCTCTCAAGCATCTCACCTGGTGTGTTCTCCAATAGGCACTGAAGAAGAATCTCCCCCTTCTGTAAGACACTGTCTGTCAGGAACTGATGTTCATCTATATCATTCTTAAATTGCTTAAGACATATAGGGAAAGAAAAGGGAAAACAAAACTTCACTACTATTGTTTTATAAAACTTAAATGAACACCATGCAAAGTGGCTTGAGTCCTCTAACATGGAAGATATCACTTGGTCTGCAGAATTCCTCAAGTAAAGAGTGTACTAGTTTAAGTTCATCTTCCTTGAGCCTAATTTTTTTTTTCTTCTGTTTAGTTTGACAAGAGTTTTCCCTGACTGAGGCTGGCTCATGAACAGATTTATTGTTGTGCCCTATTTTATGGGGTTCTCATCAACTCACAATAGTATGGGCTTCCCAAAATAAACTCTTCTCTACTGGACCTGATAAGTAAGAATAAGCAATGTGGCTAGTGACCTCTGGCAGCTTCGGGGTCCACCTCAGGGTAACTGCCTCGACCAGGGAAGTGGCAAGTTTCCCAAGCAGCTCATCTGTTTTGCCCTCTCAGCTACCAAACTTTGTAGTCAATTGTTTTAATCTTTTTTTAGTTGCTAAGAAATGTTAGGTCAAAACTATGACCACCTTTAATCCATGGGGCATAATTCGGTGCTTAGTTTTGTTTTTCTTTTTTTTCCCTTAGGTACTACAGATTAAGTCCAGGGGCTCTTAACCACTGAGCCACAACCCCAGCCCTTTTTATTTTTTAAGACAGAATCTCACTAGATTGTTGGGGCTGGTCCTGAACTTGTGATTCTCTTGCCTCAGCCTCCGAAATTGCTGGGATTATAAGCATAAGCCTCCATGCTCAGCTTGGTGCTTAACTTTTTTTTTTTTTTTTTTAATATTTTTTAGTTATAGTTGGACACAATATCTTTATTTATTTTTACGTGGTGCTGAGGATCGAACCCAGGGCCTCACACGTGCTAGGCGAGCACTCTACAGTTGAACCACAATCCCAGCCCCTGGTGCTTAACTTTTTGAGCCATAATTTCACTCTTGGATTTACTTTTTTCCTGGTTTCAGTCTTCTTCTACCCTGATATCTACACTTATTTTATTCCTTGGTACTCTTATGTAGTTGAGATGCTGCCTTAACCCCACTGAGTTAAGATAGGCAGAGTATGGGAAAGGCCTAAGTTAAAATATGGGAACACAGAACTGGGTGTGGTGGCTCCTGTCTGCAATTCCAGTGATTTAGGAGGTTGAGGCAGGAGGATTACAAGTTTGAGGTCAGCCTGGGCAACTTGGCAAGACCCTGTCTCAAAATAAAAAAAATAAAAGGGCTGGGCCACTTCATACAAACCTAAATGTCAACAAAAATTGTTTCTGTGACATACTGAAGAAACGTGACCTGCAAGCACATACAGGGTCTGGGATCCCAGACTCTTTTAATGAACTTGGCAAGTGTTCAGATTTATTCTCTCAACATGGAGAATCTGTGAAGTACTAGGGGAAATATTCTTGGCTTTACTCAAGGACACACTAATGACTGTATATTCCAATGTCCTCTTTCTGCCTCAAGAACTCAATGGGCTTATTTGTCACATCACACAAAATTCTATGGTAATTGTAATTGTAAAAATAAAATAAAAGGGATGGGGACATAGCTCAGTGAGAAAGCATCACTGAATTCAATCCCCAACAGGGCTCTCCCCCTCAAAAAGCCATACCCACAGCTGCCACCTTAAAAATAAGTAAATCAAATATGTGAACATGCACACTTGCTTATAACAGTTGGAATTTTTTTTTTAATACTGGGATTTAACCAGGGGTGTTTTATCACCTAACTACATCCCCAGCCCTTTTTATTTTTTGTTTTGAGGCAGAGTCTTGCTAAGTTACCCAGGCTGGCCTCAAACTTATGGTCCTCCTGCCTTAGCATTACATCTGGATTACAGGCATGTGCCAACCATGTTGGTTTGGCCTCCAACTTTTCAAGGCCTCAGCCTCAGAGTAGCTAAAATTATAGGTGAGCACCACCTTGCCCCTTTTATACTAAGTCTTGATTTAAGCAGGTGCCAAGGTTAACTCATACATATATGTGAGCCACACAGTATTCTGTGTGGGGAAGGGGTTCAGTGCAATCTCACTTTGTGACAGTGGCTTAGGCCTCACTGACTTGCAGGAGTAACTCCTAGCTCAGATCTCAACTGTACTCACAAAGCAAGATAGTTGCTGGAAGTGAGGTGCAGAGAATGGCATGAGGGATAAAATGAAGGGAATGGGGTTAGCCTAAATGCACCTGTTAATGACAGGCTAGGAAAGACCATTGAGGTAAGTCTAACAGGGCATTTCCTCTTCTCTACAGATATATGCAACGTGGGGTCATGGAGTCGGCTTACAGAGGACCCTGAGACTCAGCCTTCTTCAAGCTCTTTCTGGAACTCAGGCTACCTCTCGCCACAGTACAGTAAATAACATTCCTGAGGGTGGAGCAGCTGGCCTGCTTGCCAGATTTTGGTTGGCTCAGAGATACAAAACAAAGGTCCTCCCTTCAGCCTGGGTGTGGTCCCAGCCAGGCTCTGAGTCAGGGTGGTGCAGCCTGAGGAACTTGTAAATCACGCCCTCTTCTGTGGAAGTTAATGTCAGGTTTTAAGGTTGTACAGATTTAGAGAAGACCCCTTCTAGATTGCCATCAGACTCAGACCACAAATGCTGTCTCTGCCCCTCAGGAAGAAGTTACGAAGGCTTGGCCAACCAGAGATTAAATGTATTAGCTGCTTAATAGAACATTCTGGGAGGCTTGCTTATTTATTTATTTATTTTAACCAAAGTATTTCCACAAAATTTTTTTGTTTTGTTCTTGGAGTACTTCTTACTCTCTACCGTATCTGAATCTATTTCTTTAGAAAGAGAGGTCTTTAACCTCTCTTTCTAAAGAAAGCCCTCTATGATCCTTCTCCCTCCCTCAGTTAAAAAGGTAATAGGTTTGTCTAAAAAGATGGAGATGCTGGCCCCAGGAGGTAGAGGTTCCCTTTGATGTAACAGTGACTCAGATAAGAAAGGCCAGGTTGTTTAGAAGAGGGGGAAATCCTGAAATCTCTGACCTTTGTCCTACTGTATCCCTTTCCCCTCTCATAAAAGCTTTCCATTCTCCAAAGATGGTCTTTTTTTTTTTAATATTTATTTTTTAGTTTTAGGTGGACACAATATCTTTATTTTACATTTATGTGCTGGTGAGGATGGAACCCAGTGCCTCATGCATGCTGGGTGAGCACAATACCACTGAGCCACAACCCTAGCCCCCCAAAGATGGTCTTTGAGACAGAAAGGTCTTCTCTACCCTCATCTCCTTTATCCTACTCAAAACTGGTTTAGAATAAAACCTGCTTTTCCCTCACCAACCTTCCCCCTGAGTTTTAGTGGAGCCTGATTAGCAGTAAATTCTTTTCTCCCTGGCTTCAGGATAAAAATTACATAATTTCAATATGCTTAATCCCATTCAATATGCTTACCCTAGGATCAAGTTAACTGGATCTCACAAAGAGGTATTTTTAAAAGAATGGAATCTTAATGAAAAGGAGGTAACCTCCCCCCCCAAAAAGCCAAACCCAAGCCCAAAGACACACAGAAGCAAACTGATATCAGATTTTTGTTTAAATCTGCTTTATCTGAATGCCCTGTTAACATTCTGAAGTCAGGAAAATTTCAACTCAGATACTTAAAAATAATAAAGCCCATCAGAACTTCTGAGATGGAATGTTCTGTATCTGTACTGTTTGGAGTGGTAGCCACCAGCACTGGGAATGCAGCTAATGCAAGTGAAAAATCTTAATTTCAACACATCCGTGACTGGTGGCTCTGTAACAGTGCAGGACAATAATTATAAACCCTGAGATATTTGGAAAATTATAATGCAGAACACCCTGAAGTATTTACAGTGTATATTTTCTTAATTCTATTTGGCCTGGGAATCAATTCATTTATTTTAAAAAGTTTTTTTTTTTTTTTGTACTGGGGATTGATCTCAGGGACATTTGACCACTGAGCCACATCCCCAGCCCTTTTTTGAATTTTATTTAGAGAATGTGAATTGCTTAGTCCCTCGCTGCTGCTAAGGCAGCAGATCCTCCTGCCTCGGCCTCCGGAGCTGCTGGGATTACAGTCCAGCTCATTTTACAAAGTTTTACACTTAGAATTTGAAAAGCCCCTCTGATTAGTTTCAGCTATAATTGAGCTACAACATATTAGGCATCAGTTATTTGAGACTTTATTTTGTGATTAAGTGCTTTTGCAATCACTCTTAGAAAGTAAAAAGGCCAGAAGCCAGGACCACACATTACCCGGTAAAGCTGCAGAGAAGACTTGAGACCTGTAAGACTAGACCTGGGTGGAGACCCAAGGTTAATGACATCTGAGACATCATATAGCCAGCGGATCAGCTCTTCCAGCTGACAGCAAAACGTCTGCAGAGACAAATAAATGAATACACGGTATTAGTGACTGAACTCCTATTTGTAATCAAAAGGCTAAAAATATCAGGATGGCTCTGGGAATGGTGTGCACCTCTCAGAGCTTTCCTTCAGGCTCCTCTCTCCCCGTCCCCTGCCTGTTCCCATCCCATGATGCCAGACCTTCCTCTGCCAGAGCAATGAGAAGCCCCTCTTGATTCTGTCTCCCTTTAGTCAGATGTGACACCAAATGAGAGACTAAGAAAACCCAGCCCCTGCAATGGGAGTGAACTGTAAAGGCAATGGATTGGACAGCCGAGAGGAGCAGGTCTGTCCTGGAAACCAATTCTTGGGATAACACCATTACTATCAAACCGTTTCTAAGGGAACAAATCCTGACCAACGTGAACCCATTGCTGAAAACAACTTTTACCTCATGCTATCTCCATCTTTTACCACAAAAGATAACATGTCCAATAACCTTGGTCCTACCTGCTACCCAGGACAAAGAAAATAACACATGTGACTTCAGGCAGGTTAAAACCCCTCACGAGTGCTAGGACATGTGGGTAGCATGGGCTCACAGGCCGAGGGCCACGCTGCAGGCAAGCATCCTTCTGCCACCTGGTGGGGAAGGAGGGCAGAGGGATGCCCAGAGAGTGGGGAAAGGAACATTCCTGAACCTTTCCCGGGTGTCGGTAACTGCACAAAGTCCTGATGTGAATTATTTAATTTAATCCACACAATATCCCAAAGAGGCAGGGCTCCACATTTCACAAAAAAGCAAACTCAAGGGACTGAGCCAAAATCCCAGAGGCAGCAATGCCATGATTTACAGTCCAGATCTGCCTGACCATTAGCAATCTATTCCATCCGGTATTGATCACATCTTCAGTTTTTTTTTTGTGTGTGTGGTACTGGGGATTGAACCCAGGGCCTTGAGCATGCAAGGCAAGTACTCTACCAACTCAGCTCCATCTCCAGCCCCACATCTTCAGATTCTAACAGGCAGCCAATGAAAGGTTCAGTGGCCGAGAAGTCTAGGACATGGGACATCTAACACCCCTTACTTTGTGGAGTACACCACTGTGGCAGAGGAAGCGCTGAGAAGTCCTGCAGTTGAGAGAGCTGCTACCTTTGTAAAGCCCAGTGTTTCCTAAGGGCACCTGCACAGGAACCCTTTGTGCAGGATACCTGAGAGGAAAAGCAGCCAGGGCTAGTGGTTTGGAGTCAGGATCTGCAGGGTCCACCTGGGTCTGATTCCTGGCATTAGTCCTACACACTCTGCCTTCTTCTCCAAACAGCAAAATGATAACAGTACTTATGGGGTAAGAGTTTTTTAAAAATATTTTTTATGTATATTTTTTAGTTGTAGATGAACACACAGTATCTTTATTTATTTTTATGTGGTTCTGAGGATAGAACTCAGTGCCTCCCACATGCGAGGCAAGCGCTCTACCACTGAGCTACAGCCTCAGCCCAAGAATTTTTTCGAAACACACACAAAATTTTTTTTTTTTTTAGTTGTGGTTAGACACAATACCTTTATTTTATTTATTTATTTTTATGTGGTGCTGAGGATTGAACCCAGTGGCTCGCATGTGCTAGGCGAGCGCTCTACCGCTGAGCCACAACCCCAGCCCCAGGAATTGTAAGAACTAAATAAGGTGCAGCACAGTGCCAGGAATGTGAAAAGTACCAGTCATTGTCAGCAAGTTTTATTGTGAAGTCTGTGGACTGGGGAAGAAGACAAGAAACCCTCCGTCCCCGCCCTGCCCCAGGTCCTTACCTGCACACACTGCACCAGGGAAGCTTTCCCCTGCTCTTTTCTGGGATCCTGCCTTTCAGCATCTGGGTCTGAGAATGGCCACCTGTCCAACACAGCTGGCAAGGAGGGGTGTGTTTTCAGCAGTCTAGAGGAGACCCCAAGCATCCGGCTGCTCACCAGATTGCCTTCCCCTGCCGAGTCTCGGGCCTGGACAAAGTTGTGCAGGCAGCAGTGGTTCTGTCCCTTGGGGCATCCAGGTCCTTGGACAGTAGTCCCAGAAGGAAGCTGGCTCTGGCTGGAGTCCGATGGAAGGGAAGCTGGCCCATCAGTGTCTGAAACTTCCAGGGAACTCTGTCCCTCAGTGACTCCAGAGGGCAGGCTCACCAAGGTGGGAATGGCATCTAGATAGGAAACCAAACTAGAAACCTGTGTCAGCCGAGTGGGCAGGGCAAGAAACTCGTCATCATTCTCCACCTCTTCTTCTGATTTCCATCTAGACTCCATGTAGGCAGGGCGCCGGACACTGTGGCAGGCCCTCTTCTCTCTCTCTGGCCTGGGTGAAGGATACCTTCTGTCCCTTGTCCTCAGCTGGGGAGAACCGCCCACCTCGAGGTGTTCACCCACAGGAAGCCGATTCTTCATGCCCCTCAGGGCTGTCTCTCTGCTCTCCCAAGAGGCATCTCTATTTCCTGGGACTTTAGGGGTGGATGCAAGTTGGCTCCAAGATGCCAGGCTCATGCTGCCCTGCTTCTGGGACACTTCAGAGGGCCACTGCTTAAGGCTTGGCTCTCTGGGCCCAGAAAATGGCAAGGTAGGAGCCTGTGCTGGTGGGCAGTTGGGGGAGACATTAGTGGGTGATTTTAGAGTACTTGCTGGAGAGACAGAGAAGCTATCCAGGTCTATACCTGAGTCCTGCAGGACAGGGTCAGCTGGCACATGGCTATCAAGTTGCTTTGGGAGCTGAGGCCCAGGCCTCAGGGGGTAAGTATAGTCCAGCAGGTCTTCGTACTCTCTATTTGGGTTCCAGAGCGGGGAGTGGCGATCAGGGGAAGGAGGCAAGGAATCTGGAAGCACACAGGCCCAGTACTCAGCCTGGAAGGAGAGGTGCCTCCGGCCCAAGCCAGCAGCATCACACCCAGAAGCTGCAGACTGTGATGACCACTGGAGCTGAGGCCCTGACCCCACCAGAGAAGGGGGATTCTGAGGGACAGCCAGCTCCAGGGAGGAGGGGATCTTGGTAAGGGAGCCATTCTGGGTTTCCACCTTCTCTTGCTGATTCTGGAGACTGCTGCCTGAGGAGGAGGCAGAGACACTGCAGCTGGATAGTTGAGGAGCAGCAGCCCCTGGGCTTACGACAGACTTCCACGGTGATGGGAAAGGGAAACGTGAGATTTGAGGCTGTTGGCTGAGCACCCAGGGGGAACCAACTGGGGAAGGGTCATCTTCAGTATCAGCCTCATGTCCTGAGCAAAGAGCTGTAGTTCTGGGCATGTCAACACTCTGAGGTAGCTCCTGGGAGGTAGAAGGCTTGGTCTCCTCCATCTGCAATAGTAAAGGACAAAGAAGCACTCGGGTGAAAATAATCAAACCCAATTTCTTTTCCCACGACAACGCAGGGAGGGAAAATATCAAAATGTAAAAAAGTCTGTGGCCTAAGGCAAGAAGCAGAGTGATTCAGGCTGCCCCAGCAGTCCCCCACAGCAGAGATCCCTGTCCCCAGTCCTTTCAGAAGTTCTTCCTCCATGGATGGCCAGTTTGTGAGCAAGCAAAACCCAGCTCTGTCATGCTGCAGCTAGAGAGCACTGCCCATTCTTTGAGAAGCAAGTCCTAGGTGGGCTACCTTTGATCATTATGTGGCTGACAGGAGATCCAAACCCAGCAGGCCCCACCAGGCTGCATCCTGCTCAGCTTGCTCCCCAGTGGTAGGTGAACTCTAGCAACATAGTCCCTCACCTCAGCCTCTTCACTTTGAATTTTTTTTTTGATTGTCATTATTATTATTATTATTTTTTTTTTGGAATTTTTAATCAGCTCAGTGAAAAACTCAGCCCCCACAGAGGCAGGACAGCACAACTGTTAAGGGATGGGCTTTGGAACCCAGACCTGAACCAGTCAACTCCTAAGCTCTGCCACCTTCCAGAGCTAAGATTGAGCCTCACTTTGCTGGTGTGTAGAGTGGGGAGGGTAACAGCACTGCCCCTTCAAGAGGAAAGGGTCACTGAACTCTTGGAGCAAAGCACTTGGGAAGAGCCCAGGTACTACCTCGATAAGCAAACTCACTCAGTGAAGTGCCCAATTCTGTGCTGGCTGACTTACCACCAGCCCCACCACATCAGCTCAGGTGCCTGTGTGTCCCAGCCCCTTGCTCCTAGTCACACTCAAGAGTCTCCCCACAGGATGGGGCCCATGGGGAAGCAAGCAGCAGCCAAGGTCACAATGACACCAAGAACATCAAAGCGGGTTGGGGATATAGCTCAGTTGGGCGAGTCTTGCCTCCCAAGTATAAGGCCCTGGGTTCAATTCCCAGCACCACAATTAAAAAAAAAAAACAAAAAAAAAACACCAAACAAACCCAAAGCCATTCCCAGGAAAGGTTTGGCAAGCAGAATATAGAATGTCTGAACTGGAAGGGACAGATCATTAGGGTCACCCTCCAATTATAAAAAGGCCTTGAAAGATGCAGTGACGTGGCCACATTCTCAGAACCTAGTAGGATTCCCTCACTGGGTCCCTTGTAGTCAGATGCTCAAGAAATTCTCCTTAGCCATAGACAGTGCTGTCCTCCACAGGGGCTCTGACAGGTCTCCTGGTCCCAAGGGTGTGGAGAGCCATTCTCACACGTGACTGGGCAACTCCTGGTTTGGGTCTGAGGCGCTCTGGCTAATCTGTGTCGGAGCTTTCCCGGCCCTCTCCTGATGAGAGCCTGTCCGTGTGGGGGTGTGACTGACCACTGACCCCGGGGGCCAATCACTGACCCTGACTTTGGTGTGCGGCCCCCCTCAACCTTCATTGGACGGAATTCTCCCCTGAATTTCTTGTTCCCCAATAAAAGGCTACTCCCTGGCGTGCTCCCTCTCTTTCTCTCCTGCTAGCCCTGAGTAATCCTTGCTGCCCTACCGGGTGGTTCGACGTGGGAACCAGAGAGGGGAGCCGTCTCGGACCTGGTCATAGAAAAAGGTAACTGAGTCTGTATGTTTTATTTCGATCTCGCTAGCTAACTTTTATGCCAAGAACCTCATTAATGAAACCAGTGCACTGGTCGCATGGTGGACAAGGGAACTCAAGTCTCAGGGCCCTCAGAAGCCCAAAAGTCCCCAGGATCCTCTTGAATCTTTCAAATCACCAACTCAGAAGAAACACAATAGGGCTCCAGTTGTCAAAGGTTCCCTGGTCTAGCCCCCTGGGCAGCAGGCTCTTGGCCATACCAGTCCTCAAAGTCAACAGTTATGCTTTTGAGGAACAGGAGATATCATGGACAGAGTGCCCTCCTGGCCTGGAGGCCTACCTCTCCAAGTGAGTCTGAGTCAGAAATCCTCATTCCCAGGCTCCTCCAACCCTCCAACCTGCACCATGGCAGGGAAAGGATGTCAGCCAGTGAGGAAATGTCCACACCCCCAAAGGATAGCACTGTGTCAACCCACAGTCCTGCTTGCCTTCCTACCTACCTGGCTTTCCACAGAGTGCAAGAGGTCTCCAGTTCCCACGCTGGCAGGAGGAAGCAGGTCACTGGGGGCAGGCCTAGACCTAACAGCTGCTCTGCTGGCAGCGTTGGCCTGTGGCAGATAAGCTCTGCAGGTGCCGGCAGGGGTAGGTAGCCCCTCCGCCCCCCACACAGGAGAGGCCGGCCCTCCTTCAGCCTCTAGGCATTGGGGCTGCTCCTGGTTCATGGACCCGGGCACATCCACCTTTTGCTCCCCACGGCTCCATCTCCCACAGGACTGGGCCTTTGCATCTGCAGATACTTCCAGCTCTGCCTTTTCTTCACCCAGGGCCATCAAGCTGTCCCTAGGTCAGGGCTCCCCTGAAGCCTTCCACTCCCTACAGAACAGGAGAAAAAAAACAAGATTTTTTTCTGTTTTTTTTTTTTTTTAATCTGTGTTCAAGAAACCTTGTTTTTTGTTTTTTTAAAATATTTTTTAGTTGTAAATGGATCTTTTGTTTTATTTATATGCAGTGCTGAGGATCAAACCCAGGGCCTCACACATGCCAGGCAAGTGCCGAACCACTGAGACACAACTCAACCCCAATTTCTTTTTCTTTAATTTAAAATTTAGAAATTTTTAAAATTTTAAGTTTTAGTTGTAGTTGAACACAATACCTTTATTTATTTATTTTTATGTGGTGATGAGGATCGAATCCAGGGCCTCGCACATGCTAGGTGAGTATTCTACTGCTGAGCTACAACCCCAGCCCTGGAAACCTTGGTTTTTAATGTTTAAGACAAACATTTTGGCCAAAAGGAAAAAGAAACAGCGACCATGTCCACAGGGAGTGCTAAGGTCCAGGTTTTCCCTGGCTTCAGAACTTTCAGAGGGGACACAGTAGCACATTTTGTCCTCTGTTTTTATGGTAGCTGATTCTGTCCCCAGCAGGGTCAGTACAGGTGTTAAGGTGCAAAAGGCTTGTTGGGCCTGCAACAAGTACAAAGCACGGGCCTAGTGGAGGAGCAGGGCGGTGGCAGAGAAGGAACTCTATGGTGGTGAGCTAGCTAGGACCCTTCTGTCCTAAAGTGTCACACTCCTGTGAGGCTGAGTTAGGGGCAACTTATATAGGAGATGGAGGATGGTAGGCCTTCTGACAGGTGGAGGTTTGTGGCCAAAAGACACAATCCTGATCCTAATCACTAGGTGTTTCTTCAGTTCTGCAACTTGAAGAACAAAGATCAAAGGTTTTTATTTCCTTAGGCTGTTTTTGTCACTGCTTGGTTTGCCCCCATGCAGTTCCTGACATCTTATACAATAGACAGGATAGAGGGGGCAGCTGCCCCAGGCCCTCTTGCTGAGCACCAAACTCACAGCAATGAAAGAAAACACACTTCACCTAATGACTGTGGAAGAAGAGGGTCAGGTAAGGTTCAATAGGGAGTCTGGGGGAGATAGTGCCTCAGCGCTCAGCTTCTCAAGTCCCAGTCAGAGTCAAGGTTAGGGTCCTGCCTATGTCACCTTTTCATACAGTCCCTCTGACCCAACCCCACTGAACCAGAGGCCCAGCTGGGCCCTCTTTGGGCACAGCCTACAGTGGTTCTGTGTCACAACAGCCTGTCTGCCTGTTGGCAGGTGATTGGGCCTATCTCTATCCCTTCTACCCTGGTGAATAGCAAGTCAGGGCATGCCCTGCCTCCCACTGGGCCCAAGAAAGGATACTTCTTATGGGACTTGGCTTTGCCTGGCAGAGGAGGCAGGGCCCTCTCAGCACATAGAACCATATGCCAAGGCTGTGGATGAGGCTGGGCCTCTCATTCTAAGGATGGTCGTCAGAGACCTAAAGGAGAGATCAGTAACCTTTTCAGGCTAACCTGGCTTTTAAAAAATTATTTTTATTTTTTTAATTGTCAATGGATCTAACCTGGCCTTTTTTTTTTTTTTTTGGTCATTGTTACTAGGGATTAAATCCAGCACTTTACCACTGAGCTATATCTTCAGACCTTTTTATTTTTAGATCAGGACTGGCTAAGATACTAAAGGTCTTGCTAAGTTGCTGAGACTGGCCTCAAACTTGTTGTCCTCCTGCCTCAGCCTCCCAAATCACTGGGATTACAGGTGTGTACTCACTGTGCCTGGCGCTAGCCTGAGCTTATGCTGATGTTGATGGCTGAGGGAAGCTGTGGAAACCAGGTGGGTAATGGTGGGACCGGAGTTAGTCCATGTGAGAGGGAGAGCCAGGTAGGCAGAAGAACACAAGGTGGGCACTCAGAGAAGAGGAAAAGAATTTGAGATGGACCTGCAAATGGGAAGAGATCTAGGACAAGCCTGGCCTGAGCTGGTCAGCCAGGGCTGCTGCTAGGGCAGGATGGTGCTGGGCTAAAGAGCTGACAGAAGAGCAGCTCTGGGAGGGCTTGGGAGGAGGTAAGGCAACTATGAATGCCCAGGATGTCGGCAGCCACCTGCAGTGACTCAAGGCCAACCCCAAAGCTCAAATGTGGACAGAAATAGCCTTGTTTCCTCAGAGACTGGAGGCAAAGCATGAAAGAGCAGGCGCTGCTGGCAGCAGGGGAGGCTGCCAAGGGGGAGGAGGCCGCAGCTGCATGCTCCTCACACTTGGCACACATGTCAGGCAACACAACCAGGGAGAGAACCACATACACCTGAGACCACTCTATCCCAGAATACTAGAGTCCTCACTGTGTCCTTCCTAGGCACATGAGGCTCCACCCTGCTTTAGGGGTGACCCTTCAGAAGAGCATGCACTTTACCAGCATGCTCATTTAATTCTCGCAAGCACCAGATAGGGCAGGAGTTAGTCAGAAAAACAAGTTTTGGACAGGTAATATATAGCTCAAATACAAAATGCACGACAGATGTGAAAGTCTCCCTCTGTCCATGTCCCCTGTTCCTCCAATAAATGAGCCAGTGCATGCAGAACATTTCAAACAGTGGCTGGCACAGCACATGCACTAAGCATCAACTATTAATAATAGTGTCATGGGGGCACTGACAGAATCAGTGTTAACAGGTCACCTTACAAGGAAGGAACAAAGGAGTCACACAGGAGAAACAGCAGTCAACCTTTCATATAAATCAAAATGTTTACCACCAGATACTCCCACAAACACAGGTAAGCAGCCTTAGTAGTTTTTATGGATGACTCCTGCATCCCAATGTGTACACAAACATGATTATCTATTTTAAAACAAAATACCTTGGAAACTGTTCCTTACCAATGCACAGATTTCCTTTTTCTTTTTCATCACCAGTCGCTTATATTAATGGATATTTGGGTTATTTCCAATCTTTGCTTCTACAAATAATACTCTGATGAACAGCAGCACATCATCTGCACGCATGCCAGCATCCTGAGGTGCAGAGGACCTGCACACGTTGCCAGGAGCCTCTGGGTGCTGACAATCCAGACTCCCACGGGCATGTGCCAGTGTGGCATCCCACTGCTCACTTCAGATGGGGAAACCACAGCTCGGGAGTCAAGTCCAAGGGTTGTCTGACTCTAGAACCCAAGCTCTTTATGGATCAAGCAGGGAACCAGCGACAGAAGAAAAGCACAGAGTAGAAGGAGAAGACTGGTGGAGAAGACAGAGTGACCAAGTCCTGCTGAGAGGGATTTTCATGAAGCCACATCCTCACCTTGTGGCTCTTTAAGAAACTGCATATGAAGACATTTGCGGGTAAGTTGTGATTTCACAACTGTGGGAACAAGCTGAGCCCACGAGCTGGAGAAATTAGGGTGAAGGCCGAATCTAACCCACAACCCCTGATTGCTCCTTCTTGCTCCAGTCCTAAAAACTCTCTCAATGGCCAGAGTTCCCTATGCCCCTCACTAAGGAGTGTGAGTCAGTGCTGGAGTGAGATGAAGCCAGGGAAGACAAGTGAAAACATTTCGCTTTGAGGATGCGTTGTCTTATCTGGACTTCATTATTCTTATCCTGGGGAAGGGAGTGTGGAGAACTACAGTAACTATTCTATGCTGTTCAGGAGACACCCTTAAGTAATTCACAAGGGCACACACAAACCTAATCTAGGTTTACCAGCGTGACCAGAGGCCCTTCATTAAACGAGTAAGGAGGTCTGAAAACCAATAATTTTCATGGAAACAATACTTACAAAAAGACAGAATACAGGGGGCTGGGGTTGTGGCTCAGTGGTAGAGCACTTGCCTAGCACATGAGAAGTGCTGGGTTTGACCCTCAGCACCACATAAATAAACAAATAAATAAATAAATAGAATAAAGGTATTGTGTCCAACTACAGCTAAAAATATATATATTAAAAAAAAAAAAAAACAGAATAAACGTGGTTAAGCAGTCCCTTCACAATCTTATTTTATTGATCTGCCTAATAAATCATGTCCTTCCCCTACACTGCATAATTTCTGAGAATTAGACAAATGTGAAAGAAAAGAATAAAAGCAATTATGCCTTCCAAATCTTACATGAAATGATACTAAATACAAAGAAAGGGAGAAATTGACAGGGATAGAGATAACGAGGGAAAAGTCCCTGATGTAGTAACTGTTGCTTGAGGGTGGGGTGCCTGCTTGGACCTTCCTTCTTGAGACAGTGTGTCCCTCTCAGAGCAGCCAAAAGGACTGTTCACACTGAAGAGCATCACTTGCTATGCTGGCTCATCAGCTTTAGCTGCTGCACTACAGCGGCCTATGATGGCCTCCTTAGCTGGCCTCCTTCCTTGTAGGGAAGCATCAGAAGATGGCACTGAGTGAAAGGAGGCATCAGAACATAGACAATGAGGGGCTGGGGTTGTGGCTCAGTGGTAGAGTGCTCACCTAGCATGCACGAGGCACTGATAAATGTAAATCCTCAGCACCACATAAATGTAAAAGAAAGATATTGTATACCTAAAACTAAAAAATATTAAAAAAAAAAAAAAAAAGAATATAAACAATGAGCAATGAAATACATCACTGCCTGAGAATGTCTGAACCCACTAACTACAACTGCTCGGTCCCTGTCCAAACCAAGAGACAGGCCACATAAGCTTTGCATATTCTAGGGACCACCTGGACTATGCTATTAAAATCCTCCATAGTTTCCAGGACCCACAAAGGCTGTATGATCTACAAGATATAATTAGGAGTGAGGTAGGCTTGGCTTACTCTTGTCCTACAGTAAAAATATGCTTAGCACCACGTATGTGGTAACGTTAACTCTACAAGCCTGGCCACCTGACCCTCCTGCTATCTGCTTATCACTCAAAGGCAGTCCTGTCACAGCTGCCAGGCTTGCTCCCACTCATTCCTGTCCAGGACAGAGAAAAGAGGAATGGGAAAGGGGGATGGAGGCTGTCCACTCTTGACTAAATCATTCAAATAGAAAAATGATCCAGTAGGGAGCATACAGATTCTTTCATCATGAATTCTCTTTATAACAATCCCATTTATCCCAACTGTGTCCAGGAAGTTCCGTTCTGGCAGGGGCCTGGTCCCTGCATCCGAGTCTACAGATGCCACCTTTGCTGGCACAGGGGCCAGGTGCTGCTTCACAGAGTAAGCCTTACCAGTTCTAGGCCCTATGGGTGAAATCTGTTTTCACAGGAGTCATAGGCATAGAGATAAATGCACACAGAGATGAATACACAGTGGCAGAATGTGGCCAATGAGCCATATGAAGCGGCTCTGCCTGCTTCTCCTCCTCCACAAGTATGAACCAAGGCAAGGGGAAAGGTGGGAGGGTAGGACCCACAGGGCAGGTGACTGTGTTCAAGACTCCTGGGGGAACTGGATTTATAGGAGAAAAGAATGTCAAGGCAAAGGCCAATCCAGGCAAGGTGGCTGCATGAAAGTGGGAAAAGATACATATTGGGGTGGCCCACAAAGGGGACATCGAGAGGTGACTTTGAGGCCCACCTCAGAGCAGGGTTGGTGCAGGGAAAAACTGTGACTGCGGGCCAATGGCCCAGAGCAACTGCTGTTCACCTGCTGTTTCCCTGGCTGCAGAAGGCTGCCTGGAGTCCCTCAGTCCTCAGGACCACCAGCCAATCCTTCCCTGCAGGTGAAATCAAAGCACAGTGAAAATGAAGACCAGGCTCAAAGCTACAGAAGGGTAGAGTAAGGCCTTTCCTGAACCCTTAGGCATTGATATCCTTCTTCTCTTCCTCCCTTGGGCTGCTTCTTAAAGTTCTGCTTTGGTTCCACAGAACAGGAGGAGTCCCCACAGCTATGCGAGGAGACAGTAGGTTCCTGTAGATCATTATGCTGGGGAGTGCATGAGCCAGGCTAACAGTCCCCTCGCTTTCTCACCCACTCACCTCTTGGCTGACTGACTAGTACGAGAACCACCAGCCAACCTCACAGCAAAGCCAAGGTCTGTAAATGGCTTTAGAGACATGCAACTGCCACATCTACAAGGAACATGGCTGAGTCCAGTCACCCCTCCCATCATCCCAAGTTCTTGGGCCTCCTCCCCAGTCAGTAGAGTTTTCGCATCAAAGTTCAAAGAACAAGGATGTTGAGGACTAAATACGAAATAAATGTGTTCAAATTAATTTTTCCCACCAAAGAGCCAAGCAGAAAAATAGTTTTCCTGGAACACAAGTTGCTCCTACTGTCAGAGGAAGCTGTATTGGCTCCACATGGCTGCATTTCACAGGCCACTGGGTTTACTATACTGACAGTTTTCTGGGAGGCCATCAGGCTACACACATAAAGACTGATAAGAATCTTACCAATTTTCTCAAAAGATACTATGAAGAATGCCACTTAGTACACTACAATGTCCTCTTTGGAGAACCCATGAAAAAAGAATTCTATGGTCTCACTAACAGAAAGAGCTGCTTCTACTGAGCAACCCGTTTTTACTTTATAGGTATTAGCAAAACTTATAAAACTTCCCTCTGTGCTTTGGCTGCTAAGAAGGCCAGAGCTAGAAAAGCAGTCCCATATAACTAAAATGTACAGGGTAGAGGCATACCACTTTTGTGCTAATCTCACCCTTGATTTCTTCTTTTCTTTCAACCTACCTGCCTCAATTGCTTTTATTAAAAATCTTGTTACAATACAAGCACCTCAGATTCTTCAAATCACTTAACAAGATAATGGACTTGCTAAGAACAGAATAAAGAGAAAAAATTCCTAAATATAAGATTTTATTCCAATACCATAAGAAAATAAAATATGATGGGTTGCGGGTGTAGCTTGATGGCAGGGTGCATGCTTCACAGGGTGCACGCACCAGGCCCTGGGTTTGATCCTCAGTACCAAATCACCACCATCACCACCGGCACTAACACCACATCAACAGAACCTTCTAAAAGGTAAGCACAGAAGAAACACTTATTTTATTTTATGGAAGGAAATGTTGCCCAATTCTAGAATTGCAAAAATCAAATCAATCTTTAAACACACGAAAAAGGCAAAAAGATACTTAGGTTAGTACTTCACTATTCAAAAATGTGATCCAGGACCAGCAGCATCCATATCCCCTAAGAGCTTTTTGGAAATACAGACACTCAGGTCTCTCCTGGAAGAGACCTGAATTGGAAGCAGAACCTGCATTTTAGCAGAATCTCCTAATGACTTGCTAGGCACACTAATGTTTCAGAAAACACCAGGCTGGTAAGTAGGATGGTCTTGTCCCATGGCTTTATGATTACTGAGCAAGCAAGCGCACACATGCCAGGCACACATAAGAAATTTATGGTCCTTATCCAGAAAGCTTCTGCAATAAGATACTTGAAAAAGCTCACATCTTGTGGCAATTTTTTAATGGCTAATTATGAAATGTCACAGCTATAAGGATGTTCCCAGAAAGAATAGTACTGTGGCTATACTAAAAACATAATCACATATTTGAATTTCTCCTGTGAATTACAAGTAAGAAAGGGAACGAAGATACTTGTTTTGGAGACATGAAATAATTTAAAGAGAAGCTGACATGCCAAGGGGGGGTTACAGTTGGAAGGAAATACACATTTCAGTCTGTTTCCTGCAACCAGATGAGGTACAGGAAAACCTGGAAGAGAGGTAGTAACCCCCATGGGTTGCATGTGGCACCTCTAGGTCAGCAAACAGTCCAAAGACAACAGGAAGACTTCTTCTACTTTTCACATGTCTAGAAACAAATTTAAAGACAGGAAGCAGTTTCTTCATGAGAATAGATTTAGTTCTAAGGAGAAAAGCCACTCAAAGTTCACCTATACAAACTCTGTCTTTTGCCAAAGACTTTTTCTTGCTGGAGGTGGTGGCACATTCTTATAATCCCAGCAGCTAAGGTGGCTGAGGCAGAAAAATGGCAAGTTCAATGCCAGCCTCAGCAATTTATCAAGGACCTACAGAATTTAGTGAGATCCTGTCTCAAAAATTAAAAAAAAAAGACCTTTTCTGTCTCTCATCCTAAATATTTTTTGGCAGTCACATCAGGCACCATCTATTTCATGCCTCTGCCACATGACCAATCTGAGTAACACATCACATTAAAAGTCTACAGTGGCTAGACATGGTGGTGCACCTGCAATCCCAGCAACTCTGGAGGCAGAAGAGACCAGGAGACCAGGCTCAACTCTGGAGACCAGGCTCAGCAACTTAGTGAGAACTTGTCTCAAAATAGTTCAGTGGTCAAGCCCTGTTGGGTTCAATCCCCCATACCTAAAAAATAACAATAATCATAAAAATAAAATTCTTTTAGAGCTGGGGTTGTGGCTCAGAGGTACAGCGCTTGCCTAGCAAGCAATGAGTTCGATCCTCAGCACCACATAAAAAATAAAATAGAGAAATTGTGTACATCTACAATTAAAAAATAAATGCTAAAAAAATAAATAAATAAAATTCTACTGTGATACTTGGTCAAACTGTTATTTGGCACCCAATCTCTAATAGGTGGTAAGACTGTAGAAACATAAACAGATAATCTATGGAATATTTTTCACCATGGGAAGAGAATCAGGAAAGGTTTAAGGGATTTTCTTTTCTTTTTTAAAATTAAGGATCATATAAAGACTAAAAAGCAGAGTCTGAAGGGTCAAGTACTCTACAGAAAGTTAGTATTGGTGAGTCTGTTCAAGTATCTGTTTATTTTTATCCTAACAACTGCTGACAGCTACTAAATATTTTCTTTGTGCCAGGAACTATCTTAGGCATTTTATTATCAGTATTTTATTCAATCCTCAAAACCCACGGAATAGGTACTATTACTAACTCTACTTTACAAATGAGGAAACTGTGGCTCAGAGAAGTTAATTTACAGAGTTGTTAACTCAGCAGAGTTTTAGTCTGATTTGACTTAGCCTAAGCTCAGCTGTGAGAATTAATTGGCCCAACAAGTTAAAAGTATAAAAGCTCCTGTTTTTTCAACTTTTGGCCCCACTACTGCTTTTTGTTTTCTTCCGGCTTCCTTCCATCACTGAGTGCCTTCATCAGGCTAGGGGCTGGGGAAAACACAACACAGGGCGGTGTGTAAAAACAGTGGTTATTGAAAGCAGCCCAAAAGAGGGCAGTGATCATCAGTTTTAGAATGGGGAAGAACTTTAAAAAAAGCTTCCTAGAAGAGGTGAAACCGAGTCCCTTGCTCTTTTCTGTACTGAGTGGAACAGAATTTACCCAGATGTTGAAGAAAGGGCCTGGAGGGAACAAGGTGAGAAATAGTGACTTGCATTTCTTTTAATCAATCCCAAAGCAAACTGATACAAAACCCTTTGTCGTGCCCTTTAACAAGATCCCTTACACCCCAGATCTGAGAGCTGATGGGGTATATGCCAAAGCTAGCTCCCTTGTGCCCTCGCCACCTCGGACACACAGTGAAGTCCAGTCTGCCCTGGCTCTGGCAGGTTTCCGCTCATTTTATTACAAACAATACACTGAACACAACCTAGTAATTATAAAGGGTCTGGAATAGGTTTTGGACAAGCGCCCCTGGGCTGCTAGGAACCATTCTAGTGATGACAGCTGGAAAGGATAGCTCTTCTGGGTTAAAAAATGAGTCATTTTGCTTTTCTTCCTCTGCTACGGTCACAGCGATAGGACAGCGTTCTTCCTAGCCCCGGCATCAATATCCAGAAAGCGAGCGAGAGAATCGTTCGTCTCGATCTTTCCAGTGGGAATGACCCTGGGCTGCGTTCGCCCGGATCGAGAAGCAGGGTTCCCCCGCGTGGAGGCAGACGCGCGGCGCAGCTGCGGGGCCGCCAGATGTGTGGACACGCGCTCCCTCCGCAGGCCCTTGCCGCTCCCAGCCGTTCTTCAGTCCTTCTCCCGCCCCTCACCTCGGCCGGGTTCGGTATGCAAGATGGAGGCGAAGGCACGAGGCGCCCCCACCCCCAGGAAGCCTTTGTGCCCTCCAGCCCGCACGGCCCCGGGCCTCGCAGGCCGCCCAGGAGAGATCGCGGAGCGGAGGGAGCCTTACCGCAAGCGCGGGGCTGCCCAGGACGCTATTCCCAACACCCGGTACCCCGACACGTACGTCAGATACTGCCTACTCACCGCACCTCGAACCTTCGCACGTCCTGGGCAGCCCCGCAGTCCCATGCGGCAGCCCGAGCCCGGGATCCCAGGCAACAACCGTGGCCCTCCCGCTGGCGCCCGGAACGCTGGGGCGGGACCGAGCACCGGCCACGCCCCTCGGCCCTCCCTCTCTCCGTCCGCGCCGGGAGGCCGGAGCAGCCAATCTGAGCCCTCAGTGTGGAGACTCCACCAATACACAGCCCGCTTCGACGAAAAGACCCCGCCCCTTACGTCGCCTTGGCCTATGGGAGACCGGATCTGCTTTGGCGGACTGCATCCTCGCCTTAGGCAGTCGCGGTTCGGGTTCACTTTTTCACGGGTAGCGGGGTCGTGGGAGGGCGCGTGGTCCAGGGGCTGGCACTGGAGAACTGCCCGGAGCTTCGAGGCAGGAGGCGCGTTCTCCTAGTTGTCGGCGGGGCGGCGAGTCAGGCGTTCATTCATTTGTTTTGCTCTGGGCGCGCGGACGTGCTCTGGACACGCCGCTGCCGGGGAGGCGGGCTCTGTCTTGCTTTGAGCGTCTGTTTACTTTGGCGTCTAAACCTGGTGGCCTGACGCAGGCGGCAACAGGTGCTAGCTAGGGTTTGTCAGAAGCAGGAGCCGCTGGACGATCGCTCAGCCCGGCGACTGGTGTCAGCATTAAGGAAGAGGTGGGACGCAGGCTGGTTCGGGAGGGAGAGAAGGGATAAATGAACCAGGAGCTGCTTAGTGGCACTCTGAGCAGCCTGGTCAAATGGGGAGTTGGTGATAGAGTCCGAGAGGAAGTGGGAGCCAAGAGGCCTAGGAGCCTAATTACCGCCGAGTAGAATACTGAAGCATAGAGGGTTTGTTTTTGTATTTTGGGGGGGGGGTACTAGGGATTGAACCCAGGGGCTCAGGCATGCTAGGCAAAAAAGTTTTACCACTGAGCCCCTGAATCATTGAGGAACTATTACCTGGCAGTCATGGGGAAGGGAGTCACTTTGTAACCTATCTCAGACCCTCCCTTATGATTTTCTCTCAACAACATTTTTCTGATTTCCACAAA
This sequence comes from Marmota flaviventris, assembly GCF_047511675.1. Classification (NCBI taxonomy): domain Eukaryota; kingdom Metazoa; phylum Chordata; class Mammalia; order Rodentia; family Sciuridae; genus Marmota; species Marmota flaviventris. The sequence continues at coordinate 53,260,787 of NC_092511.1, read as the reverse complement.
ATGTCCCCCCAGTTCATTAAAAACAGTCTGTAAATGAGAACCGTGAGCAGGATTTGAATTCCTTTGCATCTCCTTGACCCCCATTGCAGTTAGGAGATAAGGTTTTCCTGAACCTGTCAGGACAGCCGCAGTTAGTCCTCAGATGGTTTTGTTTGCTTTTTGGTTTTTAGTACTATAGATTGAACCCTGTGATGCTTAACCACTGAACCACATCTCAACCCTTTTTATTTTTTTATTTTGAGACAGAGTCTAAGTTGCTTAGAGACTCACTAAGTTGCTGAAGCTGGATTTGAACTTGCAAACCTTTTTTTTTTTTTTTGGTACCAGGGATTGAACTCAGAGTCACTCAACCACTGAGCCACATCTCCAGCCCTATTTTGTATTTTATTTAGAGATAGGGTCTCACTGAGTTGCTTAGTGCTTCGCTTTTGCTGAGGCTGGCTTTGAACTTGCAATCCTCCTGCCTCAGCCTCCTGAGCTGCTGGGATTACAGGCCTGTGCCACCATGCCCAGCTGATTTTGTTTTTAAATAAGAATTTATTAGCCTATGGGAGGCTCTGGGTTCATTTCCCAACACCAAATAAATGAATCCACAAGTACCACTTGTATGTTAAGTAGTAGCCAGAGATTTCACGTATTATTGTTACTTACCTGACATCTGAAGGCATTTGTTTTTGTGGCCCTTGATTGTTTCAGTACTCATAGGAGACCTCCAGATGAGTCACTTAATCCCACAAACTTGAGATTTGGGACTTTTCCAACATAGCTGAACACAGAACTGGAACAAGTCCAAATAGGCAGCCAGGTCTGGCCAGCAGAGAGTTGGGGCACTAGATCAAGTGAAGGGAACTTGAAAGAGAATCAAAGCCAAGTGAGTAAGTACTCAGAAAAGCTAAGGAAGTTATGGGTGTTGGAACTTGAGATAAACAGACCAGAAAGGAAGTTAGTAATTCTACTGTAAGCATAAGACAAGCATGTTATACTCTATGTATGTCAGGACCCAGGTCAAATCTCCCCACTTTCATCAGCCCTCCTTAAGATCCTCAGCCAAAGGTGTTTTCTCCTTTGCCCCCCCCCCCCCCCCCCCGTAGTCATCTGTTTTTTCTATGACCTTTGTCATTTTGTACCCTGTATGATTTTCTCACCTCTGAGAGGGGAATAGAATAGATGAGTTCCATCTTCCTTTTTGCTCTGAAATTCTGAAATATTGTGAGCATCTTTTGTTTTTGCCTGACAGTAATCTTTCCTTTGAGGAATTGTCTGCATTCAGTTAATCAGATGGTTCTTTTGTACCACAATTCTTTGAGATGGTGTGGAGAAACGGCAGCATGGAGCCCAGGCTTAGCCAACTATAATCCCTCTCCTCTTGTTCTCAAAGGTTTCCCAAGGGATGGGTATATGAGCCTACCTGACGTGGTCTGACCCCTTGTCAGGGATATCAGAGAATGAGGAAGGGAGAGAGAGGCTTGCTCTTTCCTCTGGTACTTGTAAGTGCAGGTAAAGTAAGCCTGGAGGCTGTGCATGGTTATACTCTTTGCACCAGAAAAGCTAGAGAACCAGACCTAGAAATAAAAACCCAGGGAGATCCAGTAGCAAGTTACTTAGCCAAACCATTTGCTCCAACCTTGATTAGGGTGCATGCCTGCACCTTGGTGTGGCCATGAATTATATTTTACCTTTTCTGTGAAATTATGCCTTCACTCAGGATTCGTGTTTTGGAAAGGACCATCTGCTGGGTCTAGTCTAGTTATATGCTTGTGTTCTAACTGCCAATAGGGAAGGGGCGTTCTGGTTTCTACTGTGGCTTCTATTCAACCTGTTGGCTTCTAGTGTGGGGAGGAGGGGCCCAACTTAATTAAGACTCACCCTCCAACTAGAAGAATAGTTAGATCCTAGGTAGCCAAAAATAACCCCACTATAGTTTAGCCCTTAGGCTGCCCAATAGTCACAGACAAGCTTCACCCTATGCTTTCAATTTTAAATAAAAATACTCCCTTACAACATAATCAACCATCTCTCCTACAACAGCAAAATGTACTTATCACTTTCCTGAGTAGGATCTCTCAAAGTCTTATCATTTATTGTATTTGACCTAAGTGCAACATCTGTAGGTGGTGGTGTATTCTTCCTCTAAGTTTCAACATCATCCCATCTTAAGGTTGTAATGTGTAGACTAAATTTTAAAGTTAATCATCATGATACACTTTATTTTGGTACTGGGGATTGAACTCAGGGCATACACTCTATCACTGAGATACACACCTGGAGCATTGTTCTGTTTAGCTATGGTGTTTGGAGATTTATTTTTTTCAGCAATAGATAATTAATCACTAATAGCTATGTACATACTAAGGCTATCTACATTGCACTCTTTCAACTTTTCTATAGGTTTGCAGCTTTTCTCATGACAAGAATAGTCTGGCTGGCCACTGCAGCCATCCAGGCCGCTACCCCTGTGTTGGGCCGGGTGCCTGAAGTTTCGGAGATGTTCCACTAGGTCAAGTACTATGAGGTGGGTGATATTGAACCACAGATTCAGCTTCTTCAGGCTGGAAAAGCCAAGGAGGACTCTTACAATGCCCTAGCCTCACACATAATTTCAGAGGATGGGATAATCCCCTGGTTGGAGAAGCTTGAGAAGTCTTTGACTTCCCTGTCCTAAAGGCTTCGTGGGTAATTTTGTTTGTATAGTGTGGAGCTCTTCTGCCAGTAAAATTTTTCTCCAGAGTCATGTCTGATTTTTTTTTTTTTTTAATCACTGCCTGCCTTTCTCAGGTGTCATCTGAAGACAAAAGTACCCTGGGGTCTTTGCTTACATTCCATGTTGGTGGTTGCCAGCTGAACCTCAATAAGAATGCACACCCTTGATCATCTCAGAGCCAAAGGGATACTGGGATTGAACCCAAAGCCTAGTGCATGTTAGGCAAACACTCTACCACTGAGCTACTCCCCAGCCCTGGATGTGATATATATTTTAAAGTACTTATTGACTTAACTTTTTTAAGTATAACTATAAGTGAAATGAAAAAAAAATTTATTTGGAGGAAATCCATATCTAAGATTTTATGTGTATTTCTAGTGTGGGATTTTATTCATCTCAGCAAAGAGGCACTTTACACAGATCTTTTTATTTGACTAAAGTGTGCATGTGAATGAAACAATAAATGTGCTACTATAATTATTTTTAGAGAAAGCAAATACTCTGTATTTTAAAGGATTGGTAATACTTAAAATATTATATGTATACATGCACTATACATGTATCCAGGGATTGTCTTTATTAAAGTCTGTAATAGGATTATTAAAAAAAACAAACAGTATGGCTAGCATACTGTTGTTAGCTCCATGGCCACTACACACCAAATACTGCCACTGTTTACATTTGATGCTGCTGCAGTAAAGTTTTTCTCAATGGACTTTGAGTCTCTGATTCGGTAGCACAATCATCATGTGCTGAAGCTCCAACTTCCAGGATGTGGGGCTGGAAAGTACCTGACCCTGTCAGCTTCTGTTTGTGGGATTTATGGCCTTCCCTTCTGCCAAGACTCACGGGCAGTAGGAAGGGAGGAAGGAAGGAAGTATAGAGAAAAACATCTATACTTCCTTCTATTCCCCAACCACTGGAACGCTTACCTGCTATAGGAGTGAATGAGAACAACAGAGTTCCTGATGACCTGATTGACTTTATCTATGAGACCCATTATAGTACCTAAACTACCATCTCTTTCTACCTCTGCTTTTACCCTCCTGCAATACCAACACCTATGTGTCTTTAAAGCCCCTGAGAAATGATCAGATTGTTCAGCTGGTCACTATTTAATGGAAGGTGGACTTGCTGGTCAGAACTTTCACTCCAAGCTACTTCAGAAGGTCTGGTTGGCCAATAGCATGGCCATGCTTGGGACTGGGGCTCATTGCAATCCATTCATCTAAATGGTAGTAGCAAGTGGCAACTTCTGTAGAGGAAGTTCTTCTGTATAGGACACTTCCACCAGGGGATGTTGAAGAAGAATGAATTTGCTCAGACCTTCCCTCCTGTTTCACTGACAAAAAGTGAAATGTGTGCACAGGAGGCTGACCTGAGTGAAGACTGTGTGGACTTGGGGTGTGAAGTGAAAGTGAGATGTGCAGAATGAAGTTGGGAAGCCAGGGCCACAGAGGGAGAAGGGTTGGTTTGAGGTGGAAAGTTAAGGATATGGAGAGAACACTTGAGTCTCTACAGGAAAAATATCCCTGTTCAAATCCAGAACAAACAACTCCTAAACAACTTGTGAGCCAGACAAAGAAGCCGAAGGGACAGAAAAGGATCAAAATGTAAGAATGCACTGAACATTTTGTAACTCTCTAGTTCCCTATAAGTTTTCCGGAATGGAGCGAAACAGGAACAAGACCTCATTAGAAAGATACCATTAACCTCTTGGCTAATATTAGTTGGACCATGACCCTCTGACCCAATCACCCTAATGACCACCGAGCCACCACAGACATTGATGTTAGCTGAAATCTATGTATCAGGCCCCCTAATGGGGAAAGGTGATCTTAATATTTCCCAATTCTGAGGAAAGTCCAGCCCCTTTGGATCATACATAGTCCACCTAATGATGTACTCCAGTAGCTATAAGCCTTGGTGGAACATCTCACCTTCCCCCCTTTTTTTACATACTGAGGATTGAAGCCAAGGGTGCTCATCCACTGAGAGTTACCTCACTAGTCCTTTTTATTTTGTATTTTCACACAAGGTCTCGCTAAGTTGCTGAGGCTGGCTTTGAACTTGCAAATCCTCCTGCCTCAGCCTCCCGAGTTGCCAGGATTACAGGTGTGCACCACCACAGCGGGCCAGCACCATGCTCTTGAGCTTGCCCACATTCTGTTCTGAAAGCATGCACCTTTGCTTTTCATTTCTAGTAAAGCTCTTCCTCACTTTACTAAAACCTGAGTCACCCTTAAATTCTTTCCTACAATGGAGTCAAGGACCTGGAAAGTTCAAATACAGATCTCCTCCAGACCTTCTCAGACTCCCCTCACAGCGACAGATCGATCCTGTCGATGTAATAGATTAAATAACAGGAAAGAGATTTCCTAGGTGTGGAAGGGAGTGTAAAGCTGGAAAGCCCGGGGCAGTCGCTGTAATAATATCTATTCATTCAGTCATTTTCACCAAAACTTTGGAAATGCACAACTAAAATAAACAATTTTGCTCATTGATAGTGCCAGACTGTGTCAGCATCCATGTGTGACCCACAGACTTCATGTCTCAACTCATGTTTTATGAAATTGTATCATCCTGGGGCATCTTTAAGTATGGTAATTTTTTGAGCTATGAACGTGGGATTCCCCCACTGTGTTTTCCCATTCCTTTCCCTTCCTCAAGCAGGTAGCAGGCTTTGTTTGGCTTTCCTCTGGGGTGCTTTGTGGCAGGCTGAAAGCAAAAGCTGCCAGCAAAACACCTCCCTTCCTGGCTTTGTTTTCAGAAGTCTAACCCCCTGAGTGCGTGGAGAGAGAGACGGGAAAGGGCTCCAGGGGAAGCCGGACAGGCTGCTGTGGTAGATTCTGCCCAGGCTAAAACACTGCTTCAAGGGGAGGTAGTGGTTCCAGTGTTCTGCAAAGCTGAGGCCCATGTCCGGCTTTCTGACAATACCCCAGGGGGTGGCCAGACCTCAGAGAGAAACAGCTGTCTCCACAGCTGTTTCCTGACTCACCAACAGCCATGTTTCTCAAGGGTGGCACTAAAACTAATGGGCTATTAGAACTGAGGGAACCAGGTAAATTGGGACACGGATGACCTTGTCAGTGACAGATGAATGACCCATAATTGCAGGGCCTTCTGAGGACTTCCCAAGCATAGCCTGAGGTGGAAAATCCTGTTGTTTTGGAGTTGAAATTGTTGATTTAAATAATTTATTCTATGTAGAATATTTAGAAAGTTATAAAGGATGGATGTATTGTGTCAGTAATACCCCTTGACCATCTTTGTGCATATAGAACAAACAGTCTGTTTAATTGCTGACTGAAAGGGTGTAACCATTCTTTTTAAAAAATATTTTTGTCAATGGATCTTTATTTTATTTATTTATATGTGGTTCTGAGAATAGAACCCAATGTCTCACACAGGCCAGGCAAGTGAGCTACCACCACTAGCCACAACCCCAGCTTGCAGAGTGTATCCATTTTTAAAGCTCTTGATACTCCTGGCCTAAATGTCCTCTGAATGGACGGTGCCTTCGGGTTTGGATATTTGTTTACTTATTTCTTGTAGCTCTAGGGATTGAATCTAGGACCTCATGTATTCTAGGTAGGCACTCCACCACTGAACTATAACCCCCGCCCTTGTTATAATTTTTTATTTTGAGACAGGGTCTTGCTAAGTTGCAGTGTCTGGTCTCAAACTTGCAGTCCTCCTGCTTCATCTATCTGAGTTGCTGGGACTGCAGGTGTGCCCCACTGAGCTTGACTCCTCTCTTCAATGGAGCAGGATTGGGGAGCCATAGAAACCTGTGGGGAGGCTATTGTAGTATTTCATATGCAATGTAATAGCTGAAGTAAGATTAAGGCTTTAGGGAAAGGGAGGAAAGCACAGATTCCAGTATCATTCAGGAGGTGATATCAAGAAACCGTTTCTGCATATAGGTAGAGGAAGCAATGATCAAGATACCTTTACTGTTAGGAAAACTATACCATTCACAATAGACTTGAAAAAACAGTATTTGGGAATCAATCTAACAAAAGAGTTGAAAGACCTCTACAATGAAAACTACAGAAAACTAAAGAAAGAAATTGAAGAAGACCTTAGAAGATGGAAAGATCTCCCATGTTTTTGGATAGGCAGAGTAAATATTGTCAAAATGGCCATACTACCAAAAGCACTATATAGATTTAATGTAATTCTCATTAAAATTTCAATGACTTCTTCATAGAAATAGAAAAGGCAGTCATGGAAAAGTAAGAGGCCTAGAATAGCCAAAGCAATCCTCAGTAAGATAAATGAAGCAGAAGGCATTACAATACTAGATCTTAAATTATACTACAGAGCTACAGTAACAAAAATGGCATAGTATGGCACCAAAACAGACTCGTAGACCACTGGTATGGAATAAAAGATACAGAGGACACAGAGACAAACCCACATAAATACAGTTATTTCATTCTAGACAAAGGCTCCATAAATATACATTGGAGAAAAGACAGCTTCTTCAACAAATGGTGCTCGGAAAACTGAAAATCCATATGTGGCGAATTGAAATTGAACCCTTCTCACCCTGCACAAAGATCAACACAAAGTAGATCAAGGACCAGGCATTAGACCAGAGACTCTGTGCCTAAATCTCCATCCTGTCGGCTTAGGAACTGAATTCCTCAACAAGACTTCTAAAGCCCAAGAAGTAAAATCAAGAAACAATAAATGGGATGATACCAAACTAAAAACCTTCTTCACAGCAGAGGAAACAATCGAGAATGCAAAGAGATAGCCTACAGAATGGGAAAAAATATTTGCCACCTTCACCTCAGATAGAGCATTAATCTCTAGGATAAAGAACTCAAAAAACTTAATACTGAAAAGCCTAATAATCCAATCAATAAATGGGCAAAGGAACTGAACAGATTCTTCATAGAAGAAGAAATATGATTGCTCAACAGATATATGAAAAAATGTTTAACATCACCAGCAATTACAGAAATGCAAATTAAAACTACACTGAGATTTCATCTAACTTCAATCAGAATGACAATTATCAAGAATACAAGTATGGGCTGGGGTTGTGGCTCAGAGGTAGACTGCTTTCCTAGCATGCATGAGGCACTGGATTGGATTCTCAGCACTACATAAGAATAAAATAAAGGTACTGAGTTCACCTACAACTAAAAAATAAATGTTAAAAAAAAGAAAAGAATACAAGTACCAAGGCTGGTAGTGGTGATGTACACCTGTAATCCCAGGAGCTGAGGAGGCTGAGGCAAGAGGATCAAAGCCAACCTCAGCAAAAGTAAGGTGCTAAGCAACTCAGTGAGACCCTGTCTCTAAATAAAATACAAAATAGGGGTGAGGATAAGGGTCACGTGCCCTTGAGTTCAATCCTGATATTTTCCCACCAAAAGAGAATACAAGCAACAATAAATGTTGGTAAGGATGTGGGTAAAAAGGTACATTCATACATTGCTGGTGGAACCACAAATTGGTGCAACTACTCTGAAAAGCAGTATGGAGAGTCCTCAGAAAACTTGGAATGGAACCACCATTTGATCCAGTTATCCCTCTCCTTGGCATATACCCAGAGCACTTAAAATCAGCATACAGCCACATCAGAGTTTATAGCAGCTCAATTCACAATAGCTAAGCTCTGGAATCAGCCTATGTGTCCTTTAACAGATGAATTAATAAAGAAAATGTGTTATATATACACAATGATATATTACTCAGCCACTAAATGGATGGAACTGAACGAGAGACCACCATGCTAAGTGAAATAAGCCAATACCAAAACAAAACAAAACAAACAAACAAAAAAAACAACAAAGGCTGAATGTTCTCTCTGATATCTGGATGCTAACATACAATGGTGGTGGCGGGGAACAGAGAATAGAAGTTCACTAGATTAGGCAAAGGGGAATGAAGGGAAGGGAGGAGAGATGGGAATAGGAAAGAGAGTAGAATGAATTGGACATAATGTTCCTGTGTTTATATATAAATACTCAACCAGTGTACCCACATCATGTACAACCACAAGGAAAGTTATACTTCATATATGTACAATATGTCAAAATACATTCTACTGTCATGTATAATAAAAGAACAAATTTAAAAAAATCCAACTTTAGCCAGACATGGTGGCGCACACCTTTAATCCTAGCAGCTTGGGAGCCTGAGGCAAGAGGATTGTGAGTTCAAAGCCAGCCTCAGCAATGGCAAGGCCCTAAGCAACTCAGTGAGACCCTGTCTCTAATAAAATACAAAAGAGGGTTAGGATGTGACTCAAATTTCGACTTCTCCCAAAATTAAGATGTGTGACCCTGGGTAAGTTCTTGAAACTCACTGACCCTGCAGGCCTAAATTTCCTCATTTGTGAAATGAGGTTAGTAACATTTGTGTCTCCCAGATACTATAAGGATTTAGTGTGAAAATGTGTTTACCTGGTAACCTGACCCATGTGGCTTTGAAGACATCAATGAAAACATAATATTGATCGAAGAGGAAGTACAAGAAATATATATATTTGTTTTTAGGTCAATTATGTTTAAGATGAATGAGGTCCCATTAAATATACTTTATCTTGGTATATTTTTATTTTTTTAATGAGACCTAAAGAGGGACCAGGAAAGAGTGGGTGGTGACCATGGGTAGGACCATGGACAACAGTGGTGCAGTTCCCCAGTATGACCACAAGGTGGAGTCTATTGTGCCCTAAAGAGTTGCAGACTGGAGACCTCCTCCTGCATGTTAGGCCCGTTCTTTACCACCAAGCTACATCCCAGGGCCTTTTCATTCCAAGACTCTGCTCTCACTAAATTGCCCAGGCTGGCCTTGAACTTGCAATCTCTTGCCTCCTGAGTAACTGGGATTACAGGTTTGTATCACCAAACCCTGTTTACGGGCACATTTAACAAGGACAAAGCTGACAGAAGGCACAAATTTTTGCAGAGTGTTGGGGGACAGTAACAATCTAGAGAGAAAAATAAGATGCTTTATTAACAGAAATTACACAACTATCAGCATTATTAATCCAAGTGCATGTTGAACAAACAGGATTTATGAGTTATAATCCTAACTAGTTTAAATCCTCTCACCTTTGGGGGAGGGGCAATAATTCTTCCTCTTGGTCTGCATTAAACTCAGCAAGCCCCATTATTTTTTTGGTTACTTTTAAGAAGTCATCACTTAAAGTCATCAACACAGTCTCAATTCAGCCCTTTTGTCAGTTCTAAGTAATCAGAATCCCTAACTTAATTTCAAGCCTTCTCCCCTCTCCCTACAGGGGCCTGCTATGAGATGTGGGGATGAGGGGAAAGGTGAAATTATTTTCTGTCCCCAGCTCAAGTCTACCCACCTCGGGGTGCTCTCCCACTAAGCTACATCCCCAGCCTTTTTTGTATTTTATTTTGCAACAGGGTCTCTCTAGGCTGGCCTCAAACTTGCAATCCTCCTGCCTCAGCCTCCCAAGTCACCTGGTTTCTATCCCAATTTTCTAATCCTTCAGGATTGTACCCTGAGGAGGTAAAAATGGGATGGGGCCCAGGAACTTTTTTACCTGAGTAATACTGTTGTAAGATGGCATTGTATTCCCCAAGTTTGGAGGTGTTAAAAAATTCGATTTTCTCTTGGGGTTTTCTTTTGAGAAGCTAAACACTGCTGGTCCCACCTGAATTCCCTTGACTCACACTCCAGCCATTTCTTTGCTCCCTCCACAGTACCTAGGAATCAACTCCAACCTCCTTTTGACAGAGAGTGCATGGCTCCTCTATCTGGCCCTGGTTGGCTTAGATAACCCACTGGCTCCATCTCTGTCACCTGTCGTCCTCGAATGTGGCTTGAATTGGGTCTGTGAGCTACTCTCACTTCTTGTGACCTTAGAATCTGGGAGTGCAGGTCCATCCCAATGTGCCAACAGTTCTTCCTGCTCCTCCCTGAGCAGCTCATCAGCTCACCTCTGACCTCTGAAGTTCCCCAGTGGGGACAAGACACTCATCTGCTCTGTCCCAATAACTGTAGGGGATACATATCAAGTTCATTAAGGGCTCTAGTGAATTACTGAGTTAAATGGAACTTCCTGAGACCAGTTAAACTTCATAGAGTTTATTTGAACAAAACCAAAACCAAAGACAACTCACAAATTAGGCAGTTCCCAGAACTGGAGCAGGGTTTGAAAATCCCCACCAACCATGTGTTCAGACAGCATTTATAGAAAAATAGGAAGTGAAGCATAGAAAATTCCTTAGTTTGCAATAGCCTGGTCAGTAAACCAGTCCACTGGTTAAACTTTAACTATTTGTTCATAGTCAACTGCAACAAGCCAAAGCTGTGACTAAGATAAAACTACAGTGGTTTGGTCTGTTGGGCCCAGGGCAGGGCAGGTGCCCAGTCCAAATCCAGGGTCTCCAATAAATCTTTCTTTCCTTTTGAGACCATCTCATTATTGTTGCCCCTGGCTGGCCTTGAACTCCTGGGCTTGATTTATCCTTCTGCCTCAGCCTCCCGAGTAGCTGAGACTGTAGGCGTGGACCACCATGTCTGGCTTCTTACAAAATCTTGACACTCCTCTCAGTTAGGCTGGGTGAAGGTGGGCACTACCCATTCTATCATTCAGAAGCCATAGGAAACAGAAATCACATAAATTATTTTAACTGAGAATTTAACATAAAAAGTCATTAACTAGGCATTGAAGAACTAAAAGGGGAAAAAAAAATTCCACTAAGTTGCCATTGACATAGCACCTGCAGGGAGCAAGGGCATCCCCTAGGGCTGCAATGACAAACACAGAAGCTTGTGGTCTGGTCTGCAGAGCTGACACCCAGACCTGGGGGGATGGGAGTGCCAGCTATGGGTCCTGGCTGCCCTGCAGATGTGATTAGGTTGGATCAGTGAGAGGTGGGAAAACTGTAAATTGGAATCAACTGCTGCTACCATAACCAATGGCTCCTGCCAAAGAGGAGCAGGAGAGGAGCATGTTTGCTAGGGTGATGGTGGCCCTGTGGTGAAGCAGACAGTCCTGTCATATCCCTCTATTGTCCCCAGTTGGCAAAGAAAAAATGTGGCTGGTGGAGTCCCCATAGAGACGAGTATAGAGGGTGGATTTGAAGCTGAGCGTTCAATGACAAGCACGCCCCTTGTTTATTTCTCCAAAGAAATGCTCCAGTGATTCCCCCTTTTTTGTTTCAGGCAGCCAGTGCTCTCAGATTCTTAATCTAGGTAATTTGCTAACAGAACTCATCCCTCTGCTATGAAAAGCCTACAGTAGGATTCACAGCTCACAGTAGTATCCACAGTCTATTGCACCCAGGTGCTTCAGTTAAAACTTCAAATACTCATTACAGTAGCAATAGATAACATTTAACAGACACTTAATATGTACCAGGCAGAATGAGCAATTTACATGTTAATAAGTCTCAGTTAATCTCACCAATGATTTTATTATTATCATAAAACAATATTGACATTCATGTGCTTTTATTATCCCCACTTCACAGACAAAGAAACTGAGCACACAGAGGTTAAGTGACTTGCCTAAGGCCACTAAAGTGATGGAACTAAGTGATATATATATTCCTTCCGACCCCCCAGTGCTAGGGATTGAACCCAGGGCCCATTCATGCACGCTAGGCAAACAGTCTACCACTGAGATACTTCCCCAGCCCTACAAACTGCATCCTGAACTACATTACACTGAAAGTACATCTTTCATATATATATATCTCCCTAACTCCCAGTGTGGCTATATTTAGAGTAATGAAATTAAGCAAAATTAAATGAGGTCATTAGGGTGAGATCATGAGCTGACAGGATTATTGTCCTTTTAAGAAGACACCAAAGAGTTCTCTCCCCGCAACCCCTCCTCACACACTGAGGACAGGCCATGAAAGTACAGACAGAAGATAGCCATCTGCCACCCTCAAGGGGAAGATCCTTCCCAGACATCAGCCCTGCTGACACCTTGATCTTGAACTTCCTAACTTCCAGAACAGTGAGGAAATAAACTTCTGGTGTTTCCAAAATACATTTCTTGTATTTGGTTATTTTAGCCTGGGAAGGCTAACAAAGACTGATGTTTTTATTATATAATTGACTTGTTTGGTTTCTAAGGGGTTGGTTGTTCTGGAAATAGTGCATCAATGGTAGTAGCTTCCAACTAATTTTCTCTTATATTTTGAGAGAATATTTCCTCTCAATCCTGGAAGTAGGTAGTAAGTTGCTATTGGGAGAGGGAGTGTAAGACAGGGTTAGATGGGAACTTCGTGACTATTCACTTTCTCAGCAGTAGGGGCAGCCTTGGTGTGTTATGGTTACATTTGCCTTTACCCTCAGGGGGCAACTTTTGTTTTTTTTCCTTGTGGAAGGACATGTTAAATGGGAATGGCTTACCCTGGGCAGAAGAGGGGCTTATCAGGGTTCAGTATCAGATTCCCAAGGCAGCCTCAGAGCCCTTGGTCTAGATCTGCAGGTGAGTCTGTCTAACCTTGTCCTCTTGCCTTGTGACTTACTTTTCATCTTATCAATTACTATTACATATACCAGCTTGCCTACCCGCTAGGAGTCTGAAAGAGCCATAAAGAAGATAACAATTATAACACATTGAAGTTTTCATGACTCCCTGTTGCCAATATAGGAGCTCCCTACCCTAGGACCTGGCAGTGCTAGGCCGACACTCCACAGACCCAACCAAGCCTTCCGGTGTCTTCTCTCAGTGCTTTTGTGCTTGGGCTATGTGTCCTAGTGGGCTGATTACTCATCAATCTCTGGACATATCTCTCTTTTTCCTACCTTTGCCTTTGCTTGATCTGTGCTCCCTTTTTCTGGAAAGTTCTTTTCCCACTTCTGCTTGTTAAAATCTCAGTCACACTCTAAGATTCATTACATGCATGAATGTCCTTTACGTTTCAAGGGACACTTGATAAAGGGACTCTATTAACTGAAAAATATCTAGCTTCAGGTGATGGCCGAGCTAGCAGTTCAGGCAGCACAAGTGACATGGTTTTGCTCCACCTTTCTGTCCTTGTGATCAAGCTTGTCTTCACACAGGCTCCTGTTGGCTCCCTCGCCCTCTCCTGGCAGTGGTAGGTGTGTTCCACGTCTTCTCTTTGCCTCTTTATGTTTTTCCATTCTTCCACCCTGCGCAGTGTCTTTGGAGGCTGACCTGTCTTGCCCATGACCCACGTAGGCGATGGAAATGGGGTTCCCCTGGGTGAAATGGGCTGGTTGTGAAATAAAGGCTAAGAAAGATAAAACGATGAAAAAAACCATAGAACACAGGAAATATTTTTAGAAAGCAGGAGCAGGACGGGCTAGCCAATCTTAGGGATGGAGCTTCCACACTGGAAAAAGCAAAATGGAGCCCTTATATTGGGGACATCAAAGGCAGGGATAAGGTTTCAAGGGCAGAGTCTTGCTTCAAGGTGTCTTGGAGTCAGCAGGTTGATTGACATTTTGGCAGGACACACCCATCTCAGGTGCTGCGTGGCATCTCTGGCAGAGCTTGAGGGGGAAATTCACCTGCATCAGGAGATCAATCCCTGTGGGGAGTGCCACAGGAGGCCCCCAATGCCACACTTATCCCTTCATTAGGTTACTAAGCACCTTATAATCCACACACAGAGCCCTCGGACGGCTTGTGACAGACCTGGATGATATTCATGGGCTCCCTTGCCCTCTGCCTTCCACTGGGGTTTGGCCAGTGAGGAGAATGAGCTCAGCAGAGGCTGGGGTACTTATTAACCCCTCTGTCTTCCACGAGGCACAACATAGCCGCCCTCGTGGATGGCTCTCCTGGGAGGCGACCATATCAATAAGGCTCTGTCTCTGGATTCCAGAAACTGCCCCCTGTAAGCCAAGGGCAGTAATAGCCCTAAGATACTTAACTATTCCTTGAGTTTTCCCTACTCCTGGATCCCATATTTGTAAAGACTCCATTTATTAATTGCTTCTTTAATTGCCCAGTTTGACTGTGTCTTCTATTTCCTTCTGGGACCTTGACTGATGTAGCTGTTCTAGAGCATACACCTTCACACCACAGAGCTTAGGGGAAGGAGAGGTGCTCTTGCTATGACCTGTGCAGCCATTAATTCAGGAAACCAGTGAGGGGTGATGGGGGATTAGAAAAGATAAACAGACAGACAAAGAGAGAAAAAGCTGAGACCAGGTGGATCATTTGTACTCTGATGGAGAGTAGAGCTAGCTTGGCATGTTTATTATATAGGTTTTAACATCAAAGTTGTTGTGTTTTTTATTTTATTTTATTTTATTTGGGGGGGGTTTCTTCAAAGCATGCAGGATGAAGGAAGAAGTTCTGGGTAGCCCCAATTGTAATTATCAACTTGCACTCATAATTCTTTACCCCTGGCAGGTGGTATCTGAATTCAGGGTCAAGACTGATAGTGTTGTGCCATGCACAGAACCTCCAGTGTCACCAGAGCAACTGAGAAGTCTCAACTTATGCCTTTGTACAAGGAGTTCCTAGCGCAGGCATACTCCTGTCGCATGACAGAGACTGTGATCACCACTCCCAACTCTCCCCCACTTTGATGATGAGCTATGATAAGGAGTTGTCGGATTTCTTCTCGGAAGATGAGGCATCCTAATGTTATAACACAAAAGAGTATCAGTAGCAAACACATAATTCCAAAATGTACCATATTGGATATTTTAACATATTCCAAGGATTAAAATCCTTTAAATCATTAAGTATTTGTTCAGCAAGTCATGCGGGATCCACAAGATCATTCCTGCTCTCCTGAATATCATGGATGTGATGTAACTCCAAATGCCCACTAAATGATTTTTAACTTTCTCCCAGTCCCATTGAGAAATGTTGTATCTTGCCGCTGTAATATAAACAGATTGGTAGCCAATATGGCAACAAAGCCACTGTCTGAATTTAAGAGCAGCAAGTTCATTTCCCGTATTTATCACTGTAGCTTCCAGGGCATTTAATTTAGTTTTTATCATCAATCATCATTTACTTTTTTCATCAATATTTACCTGATTTTGTAGGGACTTACAAGTATTTTGATCCAAATCATAGAAAATGTGCATTTTGAATGCTTTTGGATAAGGACAGGGTGGATGTCATGGCAGAGACCAAAATAGATATCAAAATGACTACTCCAAATGCAATAATACCAAGAGCACACTGGTGTCTATTCAGCTAGATGGGAATCTGCTGTAGGATTGCACTCCAGCATGAGAGTACTAGGGCTTTGAAATGTTGGCTGGGATTAAAACAAAGGAGGGTTGGAGTAACACAAGCACTCCTTGTCCTCTATTATACCTAGTAATGCAATCAGTCAGATTGCAACTTGGACAAGTTACATAGTACTTTTCTCCAGTTCTATTTACTTTTATATTCCCAGAAATTAAAACGTAAGGAGATTGTACGCAGGCCCACAGGCAGTAACAGGGAACCACTTTACAGCTCTTGTCCACAAGATCAGTTAGGGAGCTGTCAGGATAATAGATGAAATCTAAGGCAGCTATCAAATGCCACAGATCTCTTTGTATGCCATCACCACTGAGGTCAGAACATTACTAACAAATCCTCTAGGAGTCAAAATTCCTGATGTGGGTGCATCTTATCAAATCTATGAGACCAGTCCAAAATATATCCACTAGTGCCGGAGACATTATGTCACAGTGGCAAAATATTGGCACGCCCCACGCATTTAGAAAAGACTCCCGATTCTGTTGTAGTGTGATTAGGGCAATAAGGTATTGGGGGATGTTCTGTGGGGAACATGGTTTTGACATTGGGGAGTCTCATTTTTCTAACTGGAAATACACTTTAAAATCCCAGGGACCAATGACAATGGCTACCTTGGCTTCCCCATATTCTGACTTCTCTGGGGTCACATTTAAATAGTAATATCATTGTAGGACTAACATATAGGTAGACTCCCACTATATCCAGTATAATTAAATCCAATTGTATGAACAAGGACCATATGTTTATCTGAAAAACCTCCCGTTCTGTTTGTATCATTAGTAAATCCTAGAATGGATTCTCCAGTCCACACTGCTGGGTGCACTAAACGTGGATCTGGGAAATAAGTCCAATAAGTTGCCCCATGAACCCTACTTATCTGACAGCTCAACAAAGACAGCATAGCCACAATCATGGTGGCTAAAGATTTAGTACCTCCCTGCTATTTGATGATTTACTCAGCTTGATGTGTCAGGTTCTTCAGTTTTCTGAATGGTGGCTTGAGATCCTCCATGGTGTTGACAAACAACACACTCAGGTAGCCAGATAGGATTAGCTGTACCTTCTGGAAAGACACAGCATGGCCTCTACCTCACATCATTACCAGATCTGGGCCATTCCATTGTTCTGTTTGTAAGTCTGTCCATCAGATTAGGCCTGAGGGCCTCCTGCAGTGGGAGGTACATTGTGTCACTCTGAGCAGTGAGACCCTTAGCATCACAATTAAAAAAATCTTAAAACAAAGATAGCATGATTCAAACAATTTTGTGGGGTTCTTTTTTAGAAGTAGTTGGACACAATACCTTTATTTTGATTATTTTTATGTGGTGCTGAGGATTGAACCCAGGGCCTCGCACATGCTAGACGAGAGCTCTACCACTGAGCCACAACCCCAGCCCCCAATTTTGTGGGGTTCTATCTTTCCCTTTTTGTTTTTGTAATTGTGACTTAAGGGACAAGTGAGCCTGTTCTACAATGGCCTGGCCTTGCGGATTATAAGGGATACCAGTTTGGTGATCAATATGACTGATCACAAAACGGTTGAAAAGAAGAATTGCTATCAGTGAGAGTATTATCAGTTTTAGTTTATAGAGGATGGCCCAGCACTGGAGAAGTAGCCAAACACTGAGAAATGACTTGATGTGTATTTTCTACTTGGCCAGGAAAATTAGCAAAAGTCACCTGTCAAGCAGGTGAGGAATTGTCAAAGCCAATGTTGTTGTTGAACTGAAGAGGGTATCACAATGAAAGAAGGCTCAGCTTTCACAATTGTACAACTTAACTTATGCCTTTTATAATAAGATGAGCAACAAAATTTTGAAATGGGGTCATTAAGTACTGGAAGTCAGCCTCACACCTTGTTTGTCCTATAGATGATGGCCTAATTATCTCAAATTCACTTAGGTTGTTATACTAGAAGTTATACTTCTGAAAGGCACTAAGAAAACAATAGTTATAGAGTTTACAAGGAAAATATGAGATTAACAAGAGCAAAAACATATTTAGTTTGTATCATAGCTAGGAACCAAGAAATATAATTTTTGTAATTTCACATCTTTACTTAGTTATATATTTCCTGTTCAAGATTACAGTAATCCTTATAACTAAATCTATCTTTTGAACCTAATTTTAAATGAACTTGAATGATTATCTTAACATAGAATAAAGTGAGAGACAGAGTCTTAATTCGGGTGAGATGGCCTCTTGACAAAGCTTAGGTAAGGTGTTTTATTTCTGAAACTGGTCTTTGTCTCTCTCTCAAATATTATTTTATAAAGTTTTTACATATCATTTTCTGAGTCAATATGAATCAGTTAACATAATTCAACATTAACATAATTCAACATCTGAAACATGAATCAAACAAGTTAAAAGAGCTTTTAACCCCCTTCTGTGAGAAAGTGGCAAGATGTCTTTCTATCCCAAATTGTCAACCTTTAAATAAGCCAGGCTATCCTATCACCTTTCAAAAATGTATTCAAATTCCCATCATGGTGTAAAGATTAACACAAAATTTTATAACTTATGACAAATTATTTTATCTAATTACAAGATATTAAATGGCATAAATAAATTCCCAACTAAATTTGTTATTTTTATATAAGTCTGTAAGAGTCCACTGTTATGAAGAACTTTAGTTTTGAGAACACAAGCTCGGTTAAATGTTCTTTTAAATCTTATACTTTAGGGGCTGGGGTTGTGGCTCAGTGGTAGAGCACTCGCCGAGAGCACATGTGAGGCCCTAGGTTCGATCCTCAGCACCCCATATAAATAAATAAATTAAAGGTAAAAAAAAATCTTATACTTTAAAGGCTTGTACATTTGGAAAATACAAATACATCCAGTATACAAAGAAGCTAGTAATAACATCACAATTACACTGATGTTATTATACTAACGAAATTTTGCTTTTGAAGAAAAACTTAAGACTCTGGAATGTAGTGGAATATTCTAAAATAATAGTTGTTGTTTAACCAGAGTTAGACAAACAATAATTCCTTTAAGATTAGTTTTTCTAAATTACAAAACTTAACAGACATAAGAAATTAACTTGAGAAGTAAGAACAGATTAAAGTTTTAAGAAATCCTTATTTAATACATAGAGAGTCAAACTTTGGTTTGTATCAGTATATTTGACTTGTGTCTGGAGAAAGGGTCAGTTCCCCTCCAGTCTCTCAGCCCTTTTTCAGGAAGCCTATTAACCCATGGGTCCCTACATATTGGATTGTAAATAACTGTCCTAGGAGTCTGACCACTCCCTCCTGAAATGTATCAGATGTCTTTGAAAAGAGCCCTTTCTTTTCATCTGTTTCTGTAAGCATGCTCCATGTCAGAGACACCCTTCCCCCTTCATAAACCTTTAGCCTTGTAGATTAGAAATTTTCTTTTAAGAGGAAAAAGTCTGGGGGGGGGTATAGTTCAGTTGGTAAAGTGCTTGCCTCACATGTATAAAGCCTTGAGTTAAATCTCTGACACTATAAAAAAAGAAAAAAAAAAAAGCCTTATGTAACTTTAGCTAATTGTGTTAATTATATATAACCAATTTAGTTACACACAAACTTTTTGAAATTTACCCTCCATAAACCTTCTATAACTTATTTAGACATTTTACAACCTTTTCCTTTACCAGGCAAAAGACTTTTTCATCCAAAAAAATGTCTTTTACTTTCTATATTAAAATATATATTTCATACCTAAAACCATTTCATCTCTTTTTTAGCTGTTGACCTCCTTTTAAATTCACATTCTAAAACAATCCTTATGAAATTTCTGAATTTGGACAAGTTTCTCTACTTTAGTAAGATGAATTTCTTTTGTTTTTATAGTTCAAAGCCCCAGTTCAAAGCCAGTCTCAGCAACTCAGTGAGGCCCTAAGCAACTCATCAAGACCCTGTCTCTAAATGAAATATTAAAAAGGACTGGGGATGTGGCTCAGTGGTTAAGCACCCCTGGGTTCAATTGCCAGCACATAAATAAATAAATAAATAGGAGAAACCAGGCATATAAGCAATTATAATACAAAGCATTATAATAAGGCCTGGAATAGATGCTATTTGGTTTTGCATCCTAGCCCTCTAGCCTTTCCCTCTCTCTAGAACGTTTCTATCTCCCCTGAGTGGAAAGCTGATGACTGAAAGAGATCCTGCTATATATAAAAAGACACAACAAAAAAAGAACAACAAAATAAGGAAAGAGATGGAGCATGTCAGTAGACATGTCCCTGTGTCTGTGCCCCAAGAATTTACACCCTGTCGATGATTTCTGTGACATTGTGCTTACTTTAATTTTTCATTTATTCCAAGTCATCTCATCCTTTGTATAGTTAATCGAGGCTGCTTTTATTCACATACTAGAATAGCTTTTAAAAGCGGTTTTCAAACTACCTTCTGTGTCTATTTAAATGTTCTGTTTGCTCTGTAAGCCATCTGAATCCATGGAAACTTCTTCAGGAATCTTTGTGATCAGGCATAGCTTCTGAGTATTCTGGGACACTGATGTCTACTAATTGTATGCTAGTGTAAATTTCTTTTAACTAAAGATAAGGAAATATATGAAAAATGAAGATGTAAAATTTATCCAATTTTTTCCTTTTTTTTTTTTTGTTGGCACCAGGGATTGAACCTAGGGGCACTTAACCACTGAGCCACATCCCCAGCCCTTTTCATGTTTTATTTTGAGACAAGGTCTTGCTAAGTTGCTCTTGCTGAGGCTGGCTTTGACCTTGTGATCCTCCTGCCTCAGCCTTCCGAGTTGCTAGGATTACAGATGTGTTCCACCCTGCCTGTCCCATTTTTTTCTCCTTCTATCTTAAAGATGATTCATTGCTTTTCAGTTGGGCCCCTTTGGACATTATTACTCAACCTTCAATTTCCTATTTGAAAAATGGCAATTATAATAGTTTCAATCTCACTAGGTTGTTAGGAAAATTAAGTGGGATAATTTGTATAAACCATTTGAAACAATGCTGGCACAGGGTACAACAAACACTCAATCACAGTTGGCAGCTGTCTACATAAAAATACATGAAGAATATCTCTAAATATCACCATGGACTGATCTCTAAGGTATATTGTGAAGTAAAAAAAGCAAGATAGAGAAAAATGTAGAGAATATGCAATTGTGTTTTAAAAATACACACATACAGCTGGATGTGTTGGCAGATGTCTATAATCCCAGTGACTCAGGAGTGAGGCAGGAGGATTGCAAATCAGAGACCAGCCTCAGCAATTTACTGAGGCCCTAAGTCACTTAGTGAGACCCTGTCTCAAAGAATAAAAAGTTCTGGAGATGTAGCTCAGTGGAAAAGTGCCCTGGGTTAAATCCCCAGGACAGAAAAACAAAACAAAACACATTTTTAAAAACCAAATGATCAGGAGAGAAGATGGCTGACCGGGCTCTTGAGGCAGGTGATGCTTCTGCACATCTGTGGTCAGACCATTTACCAAGCTTGAGAGACCTCCTGTTCAGATATACGGCTTTGAAGGCCACTATGCTACTGCTTTTTGTTCTACTGCATCTAAACAGAATAAAGGGAATAAGTAGAAAAGGAGTTGTTGAGAGTAGCACGACTCATGAAGGAACCCAATGTGGCGGCTTCTATTCTGAATCCCTATATTAAGTGTTCCATCAAAATGAAAAACTTAGGCTGGGCGTGATTGGCACATGCCTGTAATCCCAGCAATTCTGGAGGCTGAGGCAGGAGGATCCAGAGTTCAAAGCCAACCTCGGCAATTTAACAAGGCGCTAAGCAACTCAGTGAGATCCTGTCTCTAAATAAAATACAAAATAGGGCTGGGATGTGGCTCAGTGGTCAAGTGCCTTTGAGTTCAATCCCCGGCACACCCGCCACCCCCCCCAAAATACCCCCCACAAAAACGTATATGACATGACAACAAAAGAGAGGTTTTCCCCATCAGGTCTAACCTGATGGACTTGCTTGCTAAAAACAATTGCCTAGGCAATGCCCGTGGCTTCAATTCTGCCTTTTCTACCATTGTGAGCGTGTACCTCGGAGAAGTACCTTGCACAGTGACCATTGCATCTCCTTTACCTGAAGCTGTTTTCTCTGAATTAAGGACAGTCCTGAAGAGCTTTCTAAGTCAAGGCCAAGTATTGAAATTGGAGGTTAAGACTGATTGTGGCAATCATGGGTTAAATGATTGTTCATATTGGAGAGAAATATGTTGATAGGTCTGCAAAGAACAAGATTCAGAAGCTGAGCTGGGCTATGCAGGAGAGCATCTAAAAGTGTTGATTTTCTATCATCAGTGACAATTCTTAAACATGGAGCAACAAAAAAATGTTTCCTGAAAAGACAAAAACAAACAAATAAACAAACAAAAAACAAACCAAAAAAAAAAAAAAACCCACAAAAACCAAATGATCATATTTTTGTTTTCAGAAATGTTGTTATGTGATTATGAAATTTTATTGCTGTGTGATAAATTGTTCAACCCCCCCCCCCCAAGGCTGTAAACATCCCAAGCATACGGAGAGGTTTTGGATATTTTATTATTGCCGGGGCCAGGCCACAATGGAGGGCCCCGCAGTGTCTACAAGCCGGGAGAACATATAGAACAGGTCTCATGCCCACTACGCAGGGGGCTTTCTTCAGATGTTTTGAGTACATTGCTTTACTTCACAACCAAGGTCACTTTGTTCAGATCCTCTCCTAAGGATTAAAGGGGAATGCCAGCTTCCCTTCTCCATTTCCCTCATTATCACATTCTTTTATTTATTTATTTATTGAGCTGAGGGGTGCTGTATCTCTGAGCCACATCCCCAGCCCTTTTTATTTTTATTTTTTTTTTTAAGACAGGGTTTTGCTAAGTTGTTTAGGACCTCACTAAGTTGCTGAGGCTAGCTTTGAATTTGTGATCCTCCTATCTCAGGCCTCCAGAGTAGCTGGGATTAGGTGTACACCACCATGCCTGGCTTACCACATTCTTTTAAAGACTTTAAAATTCTCACTGCAAGCTTTCCTAGGCACTGATTAATGTTTAGCCCAATGGTAACACATTATTGTGACCTTATAATTCTGTTGTTCTAAGAGACAATGAAAACTAGAAGTTTCAGAGTAGGAGAAAGAAGATATGGATGTAAGATAGAGGGGTCAAGTCAAAACCCTATAGTGGTGCTTCTAAATGGGGACCATCAGTGTGAGTTCAGAATGTATCTCCTGGCCCTGTCTGCAAAAGACCTAGAAGCAATGACCCAGCCTATAGCACTGAGCACCCCTAACCTCCAGATTATGGGATCAAATGATTATTTCCCACCAAAAGAAACCAGGATGCCTGGGAGAAATCTTTGGGTCCATGTCTTTAGCAGGAAATTATGAAATGAGACTGGAAGATCTTTTCATACTGGAGAGTATGGAAACATTCAAAGATGACTTGGGTCATGCCAAAAGAATTCAGAAGCCAACTGAAAGCCTCCACTGGCTAAAGGCAGGATGAATTCAACATCAGTGAGGATAAAAACTGCAAGGAATTAAAACACATCAAATAGAGTTGAAGCTACGGTTAATGATATTCCTAAGAAGAAATAAATTGTTCCCTGTTGAAGACGATAGAAAGCCAACCCATTTATTTTGAAAACTGGTTGATAAAGAAAAAGATTCAGGAATGAGATGGACATCATTACCTTAAGTACATGTGTGAAGACCTGAATGGTGTGACTCTACTTTGTGTACAACCAGAGATATGAAAAATTGTACTCTATATGTGTAATATGAATTATAATACATTCTGCTGTCATATATAACAAATTAAAAGAAAAAAGAAAAAGATTCAATCATTTATCCTGTTTTTCTGTATGAACTGTATCATTGGGGAACCAATCTCTCTCCACTCCCTCTCCTTTTTTTTGTACTGGGGATCCCACACAGGGCCTTATGCATGGTAGGCAAGTATCCCACCACTGAGTTGCATCCCCAGCCTCTTTCCTCTGTAAGTGCTGTTATAAGGACTTGGTATTAGACTATCACTGTGTTATAACCCTGTCTGTATTTCAGGACCTAGGTACTGAGCCCCATGATCCTTTTGTTTTGTGATAACAAAAAGAGAGAGCACCAGACATGAAAAGCCTCCTGCTAGAATAACACATCACCACCCACAAAAGAGTCTTGCAAAAACACTGAACCTGAATCAAAAAGAGCCACTAATTCCAACCAGCAATTCATAGGTGCTCAAAGGAGAGGAGAGAGGAACACATAAGGTGAGGCTGTCGTGGAACTGTAATCAGCAAAATCCAGACTGTGCGGATTCTCCAGGCAAAAGGCCCTGATGAGTTCAACCAATTAATTCCAGTGAAAAAAAATTTTTAAGGGCTGGGGGGAACCAGGGGACTAAGTCTCAATGGCAGAGTCTGATTCTTATAGAAAGCTATTACCTGTCACAAGCCAAAATAAACCTCTTTTTTTATAGCTTAATTTATTAAGCAATTGGAAATCTGAGCTCAGTATAGATTTGATCAGATTAAAGAATTTTCATTAGCCACTGGGAATGTAGCTTAGTGGGAGTGTTGTAGGGACAAACGAGGCAAGACACCAAAGACAGCAGGAAACAGTTTTATTTGGCTGCAGTCAGGTTCAGAGGGCACAGCTTTTGCTGTAATCAATCAATCTCAGCGCATGTAAGAGGAGGGGCTCAGAAGTTCACAGACTGCAGAAGTTCACATAAAAGCAGCTTTTTCTTTCACTATTCTGGGCAAGTTAACCCTTCAAGGACAACACCTGAGAAGGGGAGAGCTTCTTTTCCCCTTTCTTTCCTCCTCCTGCCAGCTGTTACCACTGAGCCCCATTGGTAACTTCTCTTATCTCAGAAATGTAGACATCTCTGTGAAGCTCCAGCTCAAGGCCAGAGGCCTTGTTTACACATTTTTACAAACTACTATGCTGGATAAATGTTTGTGAAAAACTGGTAAGGGGGTGTCCAGCACCTGGAGTGCTGATTTCTTCCCAGCCAGTGACCAAGTAAAACAGGGCAACATGAAAACTGGAAGTTTATATACATTGAACTCTTTTATAGAGACTCTTGCTGACATTCTTAAAATCAGCGATGGTGAAGATTTCTGTAAAAGCCCAATTAAGACTTTTCTGTGGAGAAAGGGGGTGCCACTACAGGAGAGTCCTTGCCTAGCATGTTCAAAGTCCTGCATTCAATCCCTGTACTGAAAAAATATTAATTATTTAGATATAATAATGGAATTTGAGGGATTTTCAAAAAAATGACTCTTTAGTTGCTAAACAATACACAGTGAAATATTTATGGACAAAAATATATGATGTCTGAGATTTGCTTCAAAATAATTCAGGAAAGGGATCTGGATGAGTCTAGATGAGATAGAGTGACCAGTGGGTGATGAATATATAAAGTTTCTTTATGCTATTTTGCTTACTTTTGTGTATATTTTTAAATTTTCCCAATAAAAAGCAAAAGAAGACAAAGAGAAGGAAAAAAGGAAGAGGAGAGACTTCAAGGGGAGGAAAGGCCTAGCAATTATTCTTTCTCTTTCCAACCCCTCATCTCTAGGATAACCCATTCGTATAAAAAGATCCAAAGACTAGGGGTCTATTTGGCCAGTCAAAATTCAATTTTCAAATTCTTTCTTAATAGAAACTTCTGTGCACATTTATAATAACATCATATTAATTCTCATGGAAATGAGATAGTTTGAATTTAATTAATCATCGAGACAACTAAAAATGACTCCTTTAGCTGGGCATGGTGGCACAAACCTGTAATCCTAGTGACTCCAGTAGCTGAGGCAGGAGGGTTGCAAGTTCGAGGACAGCCTCAGCCTTGAACTTGTAACCTTTAGTGAGGCCCAAAGCCAGAGTGAGACCCTGTCTAAAAATAAAGAACAAAAAGGGCTGGGGATGTAGTTCACTGACAGAACACCTCTGAATTCAATCCCCAGTAAACCAAAATAAAAAAATCAACAAAAAAGCCTTTAAGTGAAGTGCTAATTGTTTTGATTATTTTTTTTTTCTAAAATGTCTTATATATTTGCCTACAGTTACTAACATCTTCATTTTCTTTTTCTTTTTCCTTTTTAAAATTTGATGGGCTATTATTATATAATTTAGGCATTGTATTATGTTGTATTGTGTAATTTAGGCTATAATCCAGCTGAGGGGCTATTTAATTGTCTTGTATTATCAGTGCTAATTAAGAAGCTCAGGGAGTTTTGTCCTCTTCTAGATTGGAACCTTCCTTTTTCCTCACTGCTGGCTGCAGTTGGTGGTCATCTGCTGTCTTCTCCCTTTCTATTTGTCATTACAGTATGACCGTGCCCTGTACACAGTAAGCACTCAATGACCACGGACTGAATTAGATTCAACCTGGGGAAGTCTGGGTGGTTGCCAGGGAAAACCAAATAATGAAACTTGTTAAATCATTAACCTTAATTTTAGATGCATCCCTTAAGCTATTGAGTGTGGCTTGGAGGGTTTTTTTTTGGTCCTGGTGAATTTAGGGGCGCTTAACCACTGAGCAAAACAGCCACATCCCCAGCCCTTTTTTTGTATTTTATTTAGAGACAGGGTCTTGCTGAATTGCTTAGGGCCTCACTAAAGTTGCTGAGGCTGGCTTTGAACTCGAGATCCTCCTGCCTCAGCCTCCTAAGCAGCTGGGACTACAGGTGAGCGCCACGGTGCCCAACTTTGAGTGTGGCTTGGGAATTCATGCCTGAGCTCCAAAAGGTGGAGGTTGTCAGGAATCTGGCTGCTAAGAGGCAGTAGGTATCCGCTATATATTAAAATGTATGTTTGCCGGCATGCATAATCGCTGCTAATTGGTACAGCAGGAAGAATAAAGTAGCAAGCTGATAAAGGAATCCTATTTTTCTATCTAAAATGAAGAATACCTATAGATTACCTTCAGTATAGCCCCTACCTTCATCAGGTGTCGGTGTACAAAAGTACTGCCTGAAATTCAGCAATCTTTAGTTCAAACACCTTTTCAGAAAAGAAGATGAACTATTGTTTGAAACAAAAACAAAGAATTAGGTAAATAGCGTGGAACTCCCAAACGACCCATAGTCTTGAACCCAGGAACACTTAACCACTGAGCTACATCTTCAACCCTTTGTATTTTTTATTTTGAGACAGGGTCTTGCCAAGTTGCTCAGGGCCTCAATGACTTGCTGAGGCTGGCTTTGAACTTTCGGTCTTCCTGCCTCAGCCTCCTGAATGGCTGGACTACAGACATTCATCACTGCACCTGGCCCATAATCTTAATTTCATTGTTTTTTTTTCTTACTAAAACATTTTAACTATGTTCATAAACTACTAAGTTTCGAGATACATTGTAAGTGTATCCCTGGTGGGTGTCTCATTATCCTTCCTAAATATAGTTTTGGTTAGGCTCAAAGCATTGGTGTCATTGTGGACTCCTCTTGGTCTCATCTCATATCCAATTTACACGTAAGACCAGTTAGCTCTATCTTCAAAATCTACACAGAATTCAGCCGTCTCAGGGCTTCCAGGCTAGGCCCAGGCCAAGTCCTCAGCTTTGTGTGGGCCTCTCTCTGGCCTCCCGCTCCACCGCTGGCTGTTCTCTCTGCAGTAGCTGGACTGGTTATTTATAGCAGGACAGTCATATCATATCCACTCCCTGGTCAGTACCATCCAGTGCCCCGTGAAGCACAAGTCCTCATCATGCTCTCCTTGTATGCACAACCTGGCCCCTGCCTGCCTCTCAGAACTCATTTCCTCTGCTCTCTCCCCTAGCTGCTTTTCTCTAATCACACAGGCCTTCCAGCTGAGCACAGAACACGTTTGTTAAATGAATGGTGCCGGGAGCCATCCATGAACAGTGTGTGAACTAAAGTGATGTGGAAGCCATCAGGCAGGAAAGCCTGGTATCAGGAACTCCCAGTAGCAACTCTGCTGGTTTGAGAATGCCTGGTTCATGTGGGGTCCTGCCTCACTCCAATCAAGTTCAGCCAGCACCAGAGATGGGGTGACCTGCTGGAGCCACAGAACCTCTTGGAGATGCCAAAATGCCAATCAACCTGTTTCCTGCAAGACCTCTGCCACACCTAGAAGCAAGCCCCGAACCAAGACTCCTCCCCCTGAAATCTTATCCCTGCCTTTGATGTACTACCCCTGAAATAAAGAATAAGGGGCCCTTTTCCCCTTGTTCAGTTCCAGCTCCTATCAGGACTGGAAGACCTATCTGGTGCTCCTCTTTGAATCTAATTTCTGGCTCTGTCTTATTTCTTTTTCTTTTCTTTTTTAAAAAATTTTATTTATTTATTGGTATGTGGTGCTGAGAATCGAACCCAGTGCCTCACACATGCTAGGCAAGTGCTCTACCACAGAGCCACAACCCCAGCTCTCTGTCTTATTTCTTATAGATTATTTTAGACTTTTTATTTCCAAGGCGGCTCATACCTCCTGAGCAGAAACCTACCCTGTTGGGGTACAGATCATCCTGCAATAGAATGAAATACAATAGTTGCTGAATGAACAAATTCTACAATAATTACAATCAATTTCATTTAATTCTGGGCTGTTATGCTAGTCCAGAGCAAAAGATTCTGGTCTAAACTGGTGGTCCTCAGTCTTAACCTGGCACCTGGAGGGCTTGTTAAAACTCAGGTAGTTGGGATCCATTCCAGAGCATCTGATTGAGTAGGTGTGAGGTGAGGTCCAGGAATGTACTTTGGCCTAATGATTATAGTCTACAAAGCTAACTGACCATTCTAAGCAGAAAATTTGAAAAATTTGGCTTAGTGTTCCTGTTTGCCTCTTTGGGTGAAAAGATTATTAGTAGCCTGTCATCCTCAAGGGATGTGTTTTAAGACCTCCAGTGAAGACCCAAAACTGCAGATAGTATCTAACCTATATGTAGTATGTTTTTTCCTGTACAAACATACTTATGATAAAGTTTAATTTATCAATTAGGCTCAGTAAGAGGTTAACAATAACTAATAATAAAATAGAACAATTATAACAATATAATCTAATAAAAAGTTAGTTAAAACTTATATATTTGCCAGGTATAGTGTCACACCCCTGTAATCTCAGTGATTAGGGAAGCTGAGGCAGGAGGAACGCAAGTTTGAGGCCAGCTTCAGCAACTTGGTGAGACTCTGTGTCAAAATAGAAATTAAAAAGGGTTGGGGATGTAGCTCAGTGATAGAGTGCCCCTGGGTTCAATCCCTAGTACTGGAACAAATAAACAAGAATATAAATTATTTATTTCTGGAATTTTCCATTTAATCATTTTGCACAGTGCTTGACCTCAGGTAACTGAAACCTGGGAAAGCAAAACCAGGGATAATGGGGAACTACTCTAACTGCAGAATTGCCAAGGATGAAGAAAAGCCCAGACCTCCTTTTTTAACACTTAACCACAGGGTGGCCCTCTAGCTCCAGTAATTATTCCATTGGGCTTCAATTAAAACATCTTTTGTGATTTGGAGAAGTTCCAAGCCATTTCTCTTAAAAAAAAAAAAAAAAAAAAGTGAATTTAGTCTAAGTTCAGCAATTTATTGTTCACAGGTCAGCAGCCTCATGG
Source organism: Marmota flaviventris (assembly GCF_047511675.1). NCBI lineage: Eukaryota > Metazoa > Chordata > Mammalia > Rodentia > Sciuridae > Marmota > Marmota flaviventris. Next base: position 53,231,359 of record NC_092511.1, on the reverse strand, counting down.
GACATGCTTGTGTTGCCCTTAGCAATGTGGGTCTGTGCTCTGCTGAAAGTCACTACTTTCACACAGATGGAAATGACATGTTTGTAAGTATAGGATATTCTATCAGAAAATGAAGTATTTCATTTTAGCCACCTAAGAAGGAGCCATGCACAGGTCAAATACCCACCCCCAAGTAGTGCCTGGTGCCCTACAATGGATACTACCCAAGCACTGCTCAGCTCACCTGGAATGTTCCTCCGAGTCTCTTCTCACTGTGGCAAAAAGGTCTTCTCCCTTCTACTTCCAGCTGTTCTCAGTGTCTTCATTTCATTGCCAGCCAGACCAGGGGGTCAGGATGAGCAGGAATGAGCAACAGGCAGAAGACCAAGGGCCTGGGCTGTCCCCTTCCTAGACTGTTGGGCCAGGCAGGGTCTTGGTACTAAGAACGGAAAACTGGGCTGGTAGCTGATGGGCCAAGGTGATGGGTGCTGGGGGCTGTCTCAGGTGACCAACAGGAGAGGACCCAACTTGCGGGTCCTTCTTCATCCCCTTCCACTGCTCTTCTCCTCTCTGTAGAGGGAAGCCCTGTCTCATACATTGATGGAGTCTGGAAAATGCATCCAAGTAAAGATGGGCAAAACTGCAAAACAGTCTTCCATATTATAAGGGGAGGGGTCCTCTCCTAGAAAGACTACAAAATCCTTAAAGACACTTTGTCCACAAGCCATGTTCTCTATTCACACAGTCTTAGCAGTAGAAATGTACTCTTGACATGTGAAGAAATTGTTCATTCCAATGAAAAATCTTATTGAGGCTTTGGGTACTACTGGTATTTTTTTTTTTTTTCAGTACCAGGGATTAAATCCAGGCTTTCATGCATGCTAGGCAAAGGCTCTACCACTGAGCTACATCCACAATCCTTTTTCATTTTATTTTGAGACAGGGTCTTGCTAAATTGCTGAGGCTGGCCTCAAACTTGTGATCTCCTGCCTCAGCCTCCTGAGTTGCTGGGATTACAGTGTGGGCCACCATGCCTGATTCTACTGGTAATTTTTTTTTTTTTTTTTTTTGGTACCAGGGATTGAACCCAGGGGTGCTTAATCACTGAGCCACACATGCAGCCCTTTTTAAATATTTTATTTAGAGACAGGGCCTAAATGAGTTGCTTAGGGCCTCACAAGTTGCTGAGGCTGGCTTTGAACTTGTGATCCTCCTGCCTCAGACTCCTGGGCCGTTGGGATTATAAGCGTGCACCACTGTGACGGGCGTCTACTGGTAATTTTAATCTTTATCTCCATTTTATTGAATTTATGGGACCTATGCTTCTTATTACAAATATAATTACTTTCATTTCTCTGTTTGCCACTCGAGAGGGGGGGGGAGAGAACAAGGGCAAGTACAATAAAACACTCAAAGAGCTATGAAACAAATATTGCTCAACAAACATGGTGACAATGCAGAAATAGATCCATTGGCTGGTGGGCAGGAGCACCATGAGAGGATTTGAAGTAATCATTTACAAAAGTCTGCATTTGTCATCTAAGAGGCATTCAGAGGAGTCCAGACCTTGTCCAGAAGAGAGGGATGTGCCCTGTCAATAGGAATGGTGGCGGACACTGCAGGTCTGCTACTCAAAGCCATTCCAGGTCCCATCAGGTGTGCTTCCTGAGCTAGAAAGGCTGAAACCAGGACATTGCTTTCCCAGAATTCCCAGCAGTTTTGTCAAGCAGTGGCTCCTGTGTGAAGGTGTACCTGGGAAGGTGGCCGTGAGCATTATGGTGTGGGGCTACCCTGGAAAAATCCCACTGGGGTAGCTTTCGGAGGGGGTGTCACAGGTGTGGAGTGGTGGGCTGTGGCAGCCGTGGAACTGGCGTTAGAGCAGCTCTTCTAGAAGTCAGGGCTCTTAACTGCACTGTTTCAGACTGTTAGTAACCCACCTGTTTTCCTGTCCCTCCGGGAAGTTCTGTATGCTCCTAAGTAATGCCCTGTCATTAATGCTGTTGTGCTTTTTGTAATTAGTGGATTCCGTTGTTTGCCATTTGAATCCCTTACCAGAGAGCGCTTTATTCAAGGCAGATACACTTGACTTCAAGACAGACTTGGGCATGAGCCCAAGGAAATGTGTCTTGACATCATTCTCCCCTAATCTCAAATTGTGACAGTTGTCCTGTTACCTTGTCTTCTAATCTTGTTCACAGTTTTGACCTCTGTTCTGGCTGCCCTGATGTTTCTTGATGGGAGGGCTCCTTGTACCCCCTAGTTGTTGATTTTTATCTTCAGTTTCCTCATTCAGTTCTTTGTGTTCATTTTGATATCCACCTGATATACTTCCTCGGCACTTTTATGGCTCCTTTGCCACCTTTGTCATTTGCATGTTTTTTGACGGCTATTACATCTGGGGAATGAAACACGTCTTACTTGCATAATACAAAACAAAAGAACCGAGGACAAGTGCACATTGATTAGAGCTCACCCCACTGCACGGATTGCCACCAGAGCTCTTGTTGGTGACATGCATAGGATAATGCTTGTTGTACCGGCTGGTGGTATTGTGAAAAAGTCAAGCCAAGTCTGTTCTTCAGGACTGTCATCTCTCGTGTGAACATACCGTCAGTTTTGCATACAACAATACCGCATGTGGCACCCTTTAATTGTACAAAAGGGCAAATGGCAGGAAATGTGAATATAGGAAAATGGAACACCATCTGGAGCTTTTCATATAAATAGCACTGACTAGACAGTGAGAGAAAGTACCTGGGTCAGGAAGGGCAGTAATATATCTAGCCCTTGGTTTGCAGCCTTGACTGCCCATTAGAATCACCTGGACTTTTTTTAAATGGTACTTGGAATTGAACCCAAGGGTGCTCTACCACTGAGCTCTACCCCAGGCTCTTTTTATTTAATTTAATTCATTTTTAACTTTTTTTTTTTTTTTTGTGTGTGTGTGTGTGCTAAATTGCCCTCAGTCTGACCTCAAACTTGTGATTCTCCTGCCTCATTTCCTGAGTCACTGGGATTACAGGTAAATGCCATCATGCCTGTCTCACCTGAACTTTTTGTAAAATATCAATATCCATGTGCAAGCCTAGACCAATTGAATGAGAATCTTTGTGGGTGGGGCACTGGCAAGTTTTTGAATCTGGGTGATCCTAATGAGCCTTCGAGGTTGAGAACCAGGGGTAGAGTTTGTCGGCTCTGCCCTATATATCCCTGTGAATGTGGCTTTTTCTCCCCTCTTCACAGGTGTCCTTTGAGGTTTTAAGACTGAGTAACCACATGGGTTTTCCTAGTTAGCAGCATCTGTGGCTAAAGGACAACTTTTCATTTGCACTGGTTTACTTTTTAATTTTTTTAGTTTTGGTATCAGATATTAAACCCAAGGGTGCTTAACCATTGAGCAACATCTCTAGCCCTTTTTATTGTATTTTATTTTTTTAAATTTTGAAACAGGGTTTTGCCAAGTTGCTTAGGTCCTAAGTTGCTGAGACTGGTCTTGAACTTGTGATCCTCCTGCCTCAGCCTCCTGAGTCTCTGGGGTTATAGACGTGTGCCCCCATACCTGGCAGCTCTTTCATTCTTTTTTTTTTTTTAATTTACTCAATTATGGAAAAATACATAAAACGTTAAGTGTGAATGTAATGAATTATCACAAAGCAAACATTCATCCAGGTCTGGAAATAGAACACTGCTAGCACTTCCAGTGGGCCCTCTTGTCACTTTCCAATCACTACCCTCTTCCTTCACCCATAGGATGCTGCTCATCGGACTCCTGACTCTATAGATCAGTTCTGTTGGATTTTGACCTGGAATAAATGGAATAAAACCAAAGATGCTATTGCACTCTTTGACACATGGCCTCTCTCAGTCCTGGCCGTTACTGTGCTGTGTTTCTGAGAAGACTGAATGAAACAGTCTACCAGTCTTGAGATCTTGGGACTACCTTTTGTCATGAGATTGGTCTTAAAGGGGCTTGGCTGGAGGTAAGGAACACCTGGGAGCAATCCAGCCAGGCAGCCAGGTGCTCAGAGAACAGAGAGATAAAAGGTATGTTGATGCTCTAAGTGCCTAGCAACGAAACTGGATGCCTTGTTATAGGAACACACATGCAAATGGAAAGTCAATATGACCTGCAGCTGGTTAAGGAAGTTCCTCTTTTTTTTTTTTTTTTGTACCGGGAATTGAAACCAGGGACGCTCAACTAATGAGCTACATCCCCAGCCCTTTTCAGTTTTTATTTTGAGACAGGGTCTCTCCAAGTTGGTTAGGGACTTGCTAAGTTGTTGAGGTTGTCTTCAAACTTGTGATCTTCCTGCCTTAGCCTTACCTCCCCAAAGCAGGTGGGATTACAGGAGTGGGCCACTGTGTCTGGCAAGGAAGTTCCTCTTGACCACAACCCCTTTGCCTTGGAGACTCATTAGCCCATACTTCTTAAAAGGAAAAACAAGAACAACAACAACACCATTTTTATAGAGCATACATATTCAACATGCTTTGTGTTTGAATGTGAGTCAAATCTTTCTTTTTTCTTTTGTGGCATTGGGGATTGAGCTCAGGGATGTTCTACCAATGAATTACATCTTCAGGCCTTTCTACTTTTTAATTTTGACACAGGGTCTTACTAGGTTGCTGAGTGCTGGCCTTAAAATTGTGATCCTCCTGCCTCAGCCTCCTGAGTTACTGGGATTACAGGCGTGTACCACTGTGGTCAGCTGAGTCAAACTTTTAAATTATAGCTGCCCTCTAGAGTCCAGGGCTATCATGTGCACACAGGAAGTCTTCACACTGCACAACTGTGAGCATCATTCACCCAGAATGCAATGTGAATTATACCCCCATGGTACTATGCAGTATGGCAGCTCTGCCAGTGTTAACAGAATCAGTTGCCTGGATGCAGACCACACTTTAACTTAGCATGTGGTTCAGATACAGAGACCAACATCTGTTATACATATTTGGGCAAAAGAATCTTTGCAGTTAAGTGTTCTGGTTAATACATTAACCAGAAATCTTCACCTCCCCCATCACCCCCCCCCCCCCACTTTTTGGGTCTAACTCCCGATAAAAAAAAATTCTTCTGAATAGATGGAGAACAAGTGAAAATGGCTGAACCTTTAGTGGATCTTCTCTTGTAAGGCCTCCTTTGAATGTGTGGGGAGAGGGCTGTAGTGAGTGGGAAGGTGGGCAGTGGTTCCTTCCGAACATCAATTCTCTTTACCTATAAAAGGAAGAGATGTTATGATCCCACATATATGAAATGTATAGAATAGGCAAATTCACAAGAGAGAAAGTAGATTTTACTTTTATTTCTAGGGGTCCAGGGTTTCTTCTTGGGGTGATGAAAACTTTCTGGAATTAAATTATGGTGATAATTGCACAATTCTGTTAATATACTAAAAACCATGGCATTGCTCATTTTACAAGAGTAAATTTTATGGTATGTGGATTATATCCCTATTATTAAAAAAAAATGGGGACTGAGGATATAGTTCAGTGATAGAGCTTGCCTAGCATGTGTGAGAGGCCCTAGGTTCAATCTCCAGCATGAAAAAAAAAAAAAAAAAAAGAGAGAGAGAGAGAGAGATGCTGAATCTTACTGATCTACTAACTTTAGGACATCCCTGGAGCTATTTTTTTCAAAGAAGGAACACTTCTGAACTTCATGCATGGTTTTCTCTTGCCCTTAAAGGCAGATATTGGGCATGATGTGCCCTTGGTCCTGGAACAAATTTACCTGTTATAAATCACCCTAAGAATCCCAAGATCACATCTTGCTCCAAATAATCTTATATTTGCTAACAATCCAGCCCAATGTTCTTTTTGTTTTATTTTGTTCTTAAAACATTTTTAGTTGTAGATGGACTTAATATATATATATATATTTATGTATAATATATATATATATATATATATATATATATATATATATATATATATATATTTATTTATTTTTATGTGGTGCTGAGGATAGAACCCAGCGCCTCTCACGTGCTAGGCAAGTGCCCCACCACTGAGCTACAACCCCAGCCCCCAATGTTCTTCTATGTCTTGCTCCTGCTGTGGTTGAGATGCAGTTTGGGTGTGACTCCTAAGGGTTCATGTGTTGAATATAATCCCCACTGAGAGGTATGAAGATGCTGGTAACTTAATCCAGTGATGGGTGTTTCTCAGAGGTGAGGGCTTTAGGAGATATTAGGACTAGGTAAGGCCATTAGGACAGAGCTCTCATGATGGAATCCTTGTGGCTTTATAAGAGGGAGGCACACCAGAAGATGTACACGTTACACGTACATACACATACATGTGATGTGTACTCCCTGTCTGGGCCATATGATGTCTTGCACCACATCAGGACTCTTCCAGCAAGAAGGTCATCATTATTTGGGCCTTTGACCTTGGATCTCTAGAACCATGAGCCAAAATAAGCCTTTTTTCTTTTAACTCAGTCTGTGGCATTGTGGGATTAGCAACAGGAAACAGGCTAAAAATATAGCTCCTATAACAAATAATTCAGAGAAATTTTGAAACACTAAACTACAATTCTCAATATAGTTAAAAACCCATGAGAGCTCATGACTGTTTTCCTTTGTGAGGGGAAATTTTATTTAAATCACTTCCCTCTTGATACGTGCTGCCTCATTCATCGAGATCCCCAAGTTAGGGGCCTGCAGATCAAGAGCCCTGAGATTGGCAGGCAGATCGGAACCCAACACCCACGCCTGTCTTTCCCTTCCCTGAGTCCCTCCGTGATGGTTAAGGGGCTAAGCACTGGCCAAGATTGCAAATCCCTGTCTGGAAGACAGCGTGTTGCTGGGAGCTGTCTGCATTCTGGGTTGCGACTTGGAAGAACATAACTGAAGAGAGGAAATGGTGAATGAACGCTTCTTTTGTGAAGAGGAGACATCCAAGTGCATCCTAATAAGGCCCAGTTCCTTTAAAGCAGATGTCCAAATGCTGTTAGAACAAAATGTTAGACTCATCCTTGTATTGCACAGGGGTGGATGAGCCGAGAGGCCTACGAGCTGGGCAGATTTTCCTCTCCATCTCTCCAAAGGGAAAAGGGTCAAATGCACACATGCAGAGCTGGGCGTGGTGGTGCATGCCTGTGATCCCAGTGGCTCAGGAGGCTGAGGCAGGAGGATGGCAAGTTCAAAGCCAGCCTCAGCAATTTAGCGAGGCCCTAAGCAACTTAGTGAGACCCTGTCTCAAAATAAAACATAAAAAGGACTGGGGATGTGACTCAGTGGTTAAGCGCCCTTGGGTTCAATCCCTGATACCCCCGCCACCCCCCCCAAAAAAAAAAAAAATGCACACATGCTTTTTGTTGGGCCCAGGCACCAAGGGACACAGGCTGGTTGGGAACCTTTCTATCTACTCTGATTTGACAGCACATTTCATGTGCCAGGTGCTTTTCTGAGCACTTAATATATACTAACTCATTTAATCCTCACAAAAGCCTACATCATTGCTGCAGTTATTATCCCCATTTTATTATATCATCTATTTATTTTTGCTGTACTGAGGATTGAACCCAGGGACGCTCTACCCCTGAGCTGCCTCCCCAGCCTTTTTTATGTTTTGAGATGGGGGTCTTGCTAAGTGGCTGGTCTGGATCTTGTGATCCTCCTGACTCAACCTCCTGAGTCGTTAAGATTACAAGCATGTGCCACTGTGCCCAGTTTATTAACCCCATTTTAACTCTGAGAAAACTGAGCCGCGGAGAGGTTATTGTGCCCGGAGTCACACGGCAAGCGAGTGGCAGAGCTGGGACTGGAGCCCTATGTTCCTCCTGGCTGCATGGCTTATGCTGTTCATGGAGGTAAGTGAAAGTTCTTTTGAGAAGGATCCTGATCCAACAGACCAGTGCACTTCCTGGTCACCTAGGCAGAGGCAGCTGAGAGTGTGGAACTGCTGCTTTTGATTTGGCTATTTAAAACAAAACAAAACAAAACTCAATCAGTAGGCACTAACCCAGCCTTCAAGCACTCTCCACAGGAGAGAATCAAGGCAACCACAGGCCAGGGTAGGAATGCAAATTAATATTTGTCAAAGGCCACACTAGGCCTTTGATCTGTGCAAAGTCTCTCTCCTCATCCTTTGTGCCTTTCCCAGAAATTAAACTGGTTTCCATATTCTATGACAAGCTGGAAGTATCCAGGTTGGAACAGGCATCTGTTTCTTCAGAGCAGAGGAATGGAGGGCTTCCAGTATGAGCTTGCAGGATAATCCTTTTATTAGAGGCTTCTAGAATTCCTAATTGTGCTGGAATGTGGTGTCACTGAAAACAAGATACATAAGAATGGGCTGGGTGTGGTGGGGACCATGGTAGAGGCATGGGCAACTAACTGCCCACCCTTAGGGACTGACTCAGTAGTTCTATGGCCTAGGGCATTTTTTTGTTGTTCCTGGCTTGGCACTTGGCTTATTGTAGATGCTCAGTTAAGGCCTGCAACCTAGTTGTCATGACAAGACTTAATTTTATGGAGGTATGTGGCAAACAACACACTTTTTTTTTTTTTTTTTTGTACCCGGATTGAACTCAGGGGCACTTGACCACTGAGCCACATCCTCAGCCCTATTTTGTATTTTATTTAGAGGCAGGGTCTTACTGAGTTGCTTAATACCTTGTTTTTGCAAAGCTGGCTTTTGAACTGGTGATCCTCCTGCCTCAGCCTCCCAAGCTATTGGAATTACAGGTGTGAGCCACCACACCTGGCTAACAACATACTTTTTTTGCAAGAACCCTGATAGTGTAGATGGGAGGCCCCAGGCAGCTTGATGTTCACCCATGTAAGCTGGTGGCAACAGAAGGATCAGTGGCAACTGTCTCTGAAGCTTTGCCCAGCCGAGCCAGCCTATCCTGCTTCAGGGGCTCATGCTGGCTGAAAGGAGCAGGAAAAAAATTCCACTCAGTCCTCCCAAGCCACCCCTAGAACAAATGCCTTTTCAAATACAAGACAGGAACAAAGGACTCGCAGACACCAGTAGAAATGCTGTATTCATTTTTGAGGACTGTGCTACTTTTAAGGCAAGTGTCACACATACAAAACAGAGATGAACAGTTTTTATGACATGTTAGAAAGAGAATGGTGGGGGAGACATTTCAGACAGGGTGCAGTGGGATTTTCCCTGGTCGGTGACCCCTGCTCCACTGGCGCCTCTGCAGACTGAGAAACAGGAGACATGGCCCCTTCTTTGTTCTCTTCCAGTCTCCAAGGGGAGGGTCGTCTGCCCATCACATGGAAGCAGGCTTCTCCAGGTGGCAGGGCTACGTTGGGACATGAGTGTTCAACCAATGGGCCTCACCGTAACCTGTGCACTTTGTAAGATTCATCTTTAGAAATGGAAAAGCAGGAAGCCAAAGACATATACTTTTAAGTTAGTTCTCTATCCAAATTCAAACTACCTTGGATTGGAGCTAAAAGTAACACACAGGTACACATGCATACACAAATGTGCACACACACACACACACAGTATATATACATACTAGTATATATACCTGCACACATTTGTACACGGAAGTCTGAAAAGTGGTGGATATTCATTTACAGTATGGAATCCCACAATGCAATTGTTTCCCCCCCACCCCCGCCCTTTGAAAACAGAAGGCATTGGCAACCAGCTCTAGCCACAGGCTAGAAGTTTCCAGGTACCTCTTCTCAGTTCCTGGTCACTCCTGGCTTCACAGGATACTGGAGTGGTTTAGCTGGTTTCGAGAGAGCAGGCTTTCCCACTGAGCAGGTCATCTCTGAGACCCATGGCTTCCCCCTACCCCATCCACTCAGGCACAGACCCCCTATTCTAAAATGGAGGGGTATTTGTCTGTCTGTTTTTCTCATGGTCATGGCATGCATCATAAAGATGTTTACCTGTAAGACCTGGTGACACAAACAGGGAAACCAAGAGTGAACGAGACTGAGCGTTTGGGGACGTTAATGGCCTGATGTGTGTGTTGGGGAGATGGCCCAAACAGTGGCTGGGCATGGGGGTCACACAGAAGTCAGGCACCCAGAAATGTGGTGGGAGGTGGGGAGTAAATTCATCACAGCCTAAAGGACCTCAGGAGAGGCTGCACGGGATGTTACCAAATAACGACTCAGAGAACAGGTCAGAGGCAGGATAGAGGATCTCCTGCTCAGGAGAACTGACTCCACCAGAAGGTGGCCTCCACAGAAGGAAGCTGTTACTTAGGTAGATAAGAAGTACACATGGGTTGGCATTTGCTCTCCAAAAACCAAAAATGATGAAATGGTCATTTTCACGGATTTCATTCGCCTCACCAGATCCCTCTGAGGTAGGTAAGAGGCAGGTGACATTAGCCCCATTTTATAAATGGGGTAAAGTGAGGCCCAGGACTTGTCACACCAACAGCCATGGTAAAGGAGCAGACTTAGGTCTTCCCCGCTACCAGCAACACCCTCTCTTCTAAGAGAACCCTTCCCTGGACTAAAACTGGGGCACAGTATCTGGAGGAATGTGTACCATTTTGCTGGTAATTTTAAACTTTGATGCGCCAGCAGGAAAGGAGTCCTCATCTGTGGAAATCAGCCAAAGCTTGGGGACCGGGGAGTAGGGGCATCCCACCCCAATTAGAGCATGGATTTATTTGTGGGGGGCAGGTGGTTTCTGTAGTTTTGTTTTTTTCTGCCATGTGGCATTTTAGGGTCTAGTTAAAAATTATAATTAGATTAATAAACCAACATGGATTGTGAATGTGATGACCACATCTCACCTTCCCAGAGAAAGAGGTCCCTCTGGCTCAATGTCAAATCAGAGTGGATGGAGATAAAGCTGAAGTATTGTCAGAGGCTCAGGCCTCAGAAGCAGAAAGGTACCTCAGGTCTGGGATGGGAACAGGGCAGATGTGTTTGCCCTGTCTTTAGCAGGGTCCCCACCCTCACCCCCAGGGTGTATTCCCTTGCCTTTCTTTGACCTCGGAAATTAGAGTTCCTTAGTGATACTGACCAGACACCCCAGCAGTGCTAACACCACCTAGAGTATTTTTCTTTTTTTGTGTGTGTGGTATTGGGAATTGAAATCAGGGTCTTGTGCATGCTACGCAAGCACTGTACCACTGAGCTACATCCCCAGCCTTGACCTGGAGTATTTTTAACTTGACACTGGGCAGTACCTCGGGTCCCCTAGAAGCCACCCACACTTAGTTGGAGCATAAACTCTTGAAACACCTGAGTTGCAGCTCAGCAAATTCCAGCCAAGGTTAAGAATTTGGGAATTTTTCCAATTACTACTGTCCATAAGGCAATGTGACAGGTGACCACAAAGGCCCTTGGTTTGCCCAGAGAGCATCTGATGACCCCTGACCGGGGGCAATGAAGAATACATCCACATTTTTCCAGGCTTTACCCAGAGGCCCCCGAGAGCCCACGATTTTCCCAAGCCTGGCAGCTTGAGGGGGTGTTTCCAAACAGAGTCCTGGTGCCAAATGTCCGTGTCCTGGTCCTTGGGAACCCATTCTCGCTGGGGAGCCCAACGCCTGTGCTGAGGTAATTCCTCTAACTAGTGACTAGGCCAAAGCATTGCTTGGAAATTAAAAGTCCATGAGGGCTGTGACTGTGTCAAACAGGGTGGGAGCAGGACGGGGGTGCAGGCCCAGCCCCCTCACAGAACCGACTCCTTGGATTCCAGTTCTGGGGCGCTGGCTACAGGGCCTACAGGGTTCTGGTGTGTCACCAGAGGTGATGTCTCCTCCTCAGACTTGGAGTTGGGAACAGCTTCCACTTTCACCTCGCTCAGTTCCTGCTCCCCTTTCTTCATTGCCTTCTGATTCAGGTGGTGGAGGATGCCCGCACCCAGGGCATCCCCTTCCACGTTCACCACGGTGGTGGTCCGGTCCCTGGTAGGAAAAGCAAAGGGCAAGAGTCACATCCAGTACCACCACTGGGAGCTAGCATTACTTCCCCAGGCAGGCTGGACAGCCCTGGGGAAGTAATGAGGAGGGCTGCCTTGTTGTTTCCTGCAGGGCATGCTACTAAGGGTCTTGCTCGAAGTTGATTTTAACAAAATTAAAACAAAATCAACAGACCCTCACTGAAGAAAACCCGGAATAAAGAGAAGTAAGCCAGGCATGATGGCCTATGTCTATCAGCCCAGCAAATCAGGAGGCTGAGGTAAGAGTATTGCAAATTCGAGGCCAGCCTCATAAACTTAGTGAAACCCTGTCTCAAAATAAAAAATAAAAAGGATCAGAGGCTGGGAATGGTGTTGCATGCCTGTAACCCCAGCGACTCAGGAGGCTGAGGCAGGAGGATCGCAAACTCAAAGCCAACCTCAGCAACTAAGTGAGGCCCTAAGCAACCTACTGAGACACTGTCTCAAAAAATAGAAAGGGCTGGGGCTGGGGCTGGAGCTCAGTAAAGCGCTCCTGGGTTCAATCCCCAGTACCAAAAAAAAAAAAAAAAGGAAAAGAAAAGAAAAAGAAGTTACCCATATTCCAAACTCTGAATCAGAGTCCAGAGTAACGCTGCGATCTAGCTCCTTCCAGACATCTTTCTATAAATGTCTTTTATATGTAATAGACACCATCGTATAAAATTGCATAAAGCTGGGAGAGTAGAGTAGATATGGCTTTGTGTTCAGCTCTTCGTCCCCTCAGTGTCACACTGAGCTGTTCTCATTTTGGCCCAGCTTCACTAATGGGACCTTCCTGTGCATTCCATGGCTGTTGGCAAACACCCTCTCACAGAACGACTGCACTATCCTTTGCACTCACCACAGGTGAGTCCAATATCTACCTTCGTTCAAAGAAGGAACTGTGTCCATATTGAAGAGAAGGGAGAAAATGTGATCATCTCAGAGGGCACGAGAGGACAAAAGCCATGGGTGCAGGATCATAGGGCTGGGTGGCTGGAGGGCTTGGTGGGTCAAGGGCATAGGCCCTATTTCTTCCCTGGCCAAGTACCTCTTGATGTCCTTTCTCCTTGCACCAGAGGCAGCTGCATGAGCTCTGATATGACTCTGGTTCTATCCAAATTGCCAGCTTGGGAATGGAGTTCCTTTTAATGGAGGATCTGGACAACAGGCATTTACAGGACATTTTACCCTCATTTCGCTAAGGGTGTTAAGTTGGAAAAACCGATCTCGACCACCCAACCACCCAACCACCATGGGTAGATCTGAGAGCTCAGTGCCAGGTTCCTGTGTTCACTGCCTGGCTATGACTAGCCTGGCAGGAATGTCTCCACTGTATCTATCAAATGCTTTCCCATGTTCCCAGTGTTCTGTGTGCTTTGCATGTGTGGATTTATTTAACCCTCACTGCAGCTACGGTGGAGCTTCTGTTATGATTCCCATTTTACAGATGAGCAGACCAAAGCACAGAGGAGCTCACGTTACTCAACAGCTACACGGTGAAGCCAGGACTTGAACCCAAGTGCCTGGGCTTCTGGATGCTACAAGCAAGTTCTCAGTGTTGGCATCTCATGGTCATTCATTGTTGTTCATGTGCATTTGACTCTATTATTGTTTCACTTTTCTAGTTCAGTTTCTTGCCCATGTGCTCTGCTCTGTCAACATCAGCACCTCAGCTGACCCTCCCTATACAGTGGGATATTATTTACAGCTGCAAAAGGTATCACAAGATTCAAGAAATCAACATCTAGAAACTGTCTTGGCTTTTACAGTAGCTCTGGCTCACCCCCTTTCCTAAGTCCCCCTCTGCTGAACGTGAGCCCCAGCTGCCTGAATTAACAGAGTTCACTTTCTTTTCTCCCACAGAAATTGCTCCTTAGACATTTCCAGCTGAAGGACAACCATTCCTTAAGGATCACTGCTCCGACTACTTATCTCTCACCTGCAGCCAACAACCTCCATGGCCCCTGTGACCCCTGGGCCTGTGCTTGGAGCCTTGGCCTTGAATCCTCACTGTATTGGATGCTACAAGCAAGTTCTCAGTACTGGCATTTCATGGTCGTTCATGATGATCAAGGGCATTGGGTCTCATATTGTTTAACTTTTCCTAGCTCTTAATCTGGACTTGCCAGCTTTACTGTAGGCTACTTCACAAGGCAGGGAGTGTGTTTTAGGTTTCTTTGCATGCCCCAGGCCTAGCGGAGAATCAAGCTCCCAGGGAACTACACAAAAGGCTTTTCTGGTTTTGGTGTCCTTAGGACTTGCTACTTACACGATCCAGTCCACAGCCAGGATCAGAGAGAGGTCATGGGTGGGCAGCCCAATGGCCTCCAGGATAATGGCGATGGTGAGGACCCCTCCAGCTGGCACGCCCGCTGCTCCAACACTGGACGCGGTGGCAGTCACTCTAGGGGATGGCAAAGCAGGGTCAGCCTTTAACACAGATATGCAGAATATGGCAGTCATAGTGTAGAAACTGGAAACCACACCATGGTGGATTCTGGGGCCTGAAGAGAAGAGCCATTCTCTGCAAGTGCAGTCAGCTACCTTAGGCCCAGGTTCTGCATCCATGGAGTCAACCAACCACAGATCAAAATGTAAATTCTTAAAGATTCCTTCTTTACTGAACATGGAGACTTTTCCTTGTCATGATTCCCTAAACACTACAGTCTAACAACCAGTTACAGTATTTACATTGTATTAGGGATTGAGAGTATTCTAGATGATTTAAGATATATGGGAAGCTGGGCATGTTGCTGGATACCTGCAATCCCAACAACACAGGAGGCTGAGGCAGGAGGATCGTAAATTTGAGACCAGCCTTGGCAACTTGGCAAGATCCTGTCTCAAAATAAAAAAAAATAAAAATAAAAAGGCTGTGGCTACTTAGTGGTAGAACACCCCTGAGTTCAACTGAGTACCACAAAAAAAAAAAAAAAAAAATTGGAAAATGTGCTTAGGTTAGGTGCAAATACTACACCATTTTATGTAAGAGGCTTGAGTTTGATGGAATTTGGTATCTGTGATTGGCAGGGGGTTGTGGGGATTATAGGGGAGTGGTCCTAGAACTAATGCCCCCCAAGATTACTACTGAAGGATGACTCTTATGAATCCAAACTGTCCACACTTCGCAAATGAGATGTTGAGTTGCAATAAACTTTTTTGAAGGAAATCACAAGAAAAACCTCAGATTTTAATCCAGGCCCCAAATGAGGGAAAGAATACTGAGCTTACAGGATTGTGAAGATCTGTCCTGCATTCAGCTCCACGTTGTTGAGCTGGGCGATGAATACCGCGGCCACACACTGGAAGATGGCAGCTCCGTCCATGTTCACAGTGGCCCCGATGGGGAGAATAAACCTGCTTATCCTCTTGTCTACACCGTTATTTTCTTCGATGCACTTCATCATAGAAGGAAGGGTCGCTGAACTAGAAATGAAAAAACAACCCACGAACGATAAGAACAGTTCCTTCAGACCAGGCTAATACATCACTCATCTCAGATCCTGGAACACAGCAATGAGTACTATCTTAGTTTCTGACTTTCCTCCCTTGAAATAAGAAGAAAAACACAGAATTGTTTCCAAGTTTCTGGCATAACACAGGCTTTCTCACCTCCCGACTCCCAGTTACTTCCTGCATTTACCTGTGGTATTACTTTCTTGGATTCACCTGTTCCAAATTTTCTCAAGGATCACATATTGCCTTGTAGTACAAAATGTGCACAAGAAGAAAAAGAACTGTTTGTGCATCTGTCTCCCTGATCTCACCTGGTTCCATACTGATATGGCTGGAGCAGCCAAAGCCCTCCAAGCCCACTCACCTGGAGCAGGTAGCAAATGCTGTTGCGAAGGGTGTGAGAAGGCCCAGAAGGAATTTGAATGGGTTTTTTCGTGTGAGAACAAAATAAACAAGTGGCAGAACAATTCCTCCATGAATAAAATGGCCTAATATAGATGCGAAGATGTATTTCCCAAGGCTGGTCACCAGCACGATAATGTCCTTCATTTCCACAATCTTGCTTCCGACCAGGAACATGATGCCCAGAGGTACATACCTAGGGGATAAGCACAAGGTACTCATTAGGAAGGCGATAAGGAGGGGCTGAGAGATGACGGCCCTTCCTAATCCTAATACAGAATGCAGGAACTTTCAACCAGGACATCTTCATCTTGCTCTAGAATAACTCTGAGCACAGAAGAGCATGGGGGTAGATCATGATCATCTTACTGGTTGAGACTGAGTAAAACAAAGTTGATCACTTACCATAGGGATTTGAGTCAGCACCAGAGCTCAGACTTCTTTCTCTTGGAGACATATGGTGTGTGTGTGTGTGTGTGTGTGTGTGTGTGTGTGTGTGTGTGGTGCTGGGGATTGAACCCAGGGCCTTGTGTATATGAAAAGCACTCTACTAACTGAGCTATATCCCCAGGCCAAGACACGTGCTCTTAACAGATGGATACTACTAACCACAGGGGCTCCCAAGCAGAAAGCCAGGGACTCAAGATCAAAGCCCCTGGGACTGTGAGCTTGACTTTCAGCTTTTGTTCCGGCTCCTTCTGAGAACGTAGAAACACGGAAGGCTAACATTTATTTTACAGAATTGCTGTGATACAAAATCGAGCCAGATTTCCCTTCTGTGAAATTTTACATTCTTTGTGGTTTGGCAAACATGATCCCGTGGGAAAAAGTCAGTAACAATGACACTCTGGGAACACTTCTAGAACGTGAAGGTTTTTTTAAAGGCAAAAAGGGAAGGAATGAATTATGGGAGCTGCAAAGAACAAACGTCAGTTTTTAAAATTTTAATAGCAATTCAGGAAGAACTTAATTGTTTGTTTTCTTTTTATTATATATTCTTTTTAGTTATACATGTCAGTAAAATGCACTGTGACATACACACATGGAGTATTCATGGTAGGACTGTTGATTTTTAAAAATTTTTTTAATTATATATGTAATAATGTTTCAGAGTTCAAATTTCAAGGAGTACAAAAGGGTCAACAGTATGAAATCTCTTATTTCTATCCCTTAAGTACCCACTGGGGACAGTCAATGCCCAGATTTCTTTCTAGAGATATTCTAAGTAGTGATATTAATTTTAAATCCTCGTTGTAATACATGAACACATTTTCCCTTCAAAAAACTAAAACATTATAAATTAGACTAAAATCCTCTGTAGATAAAATTGCCAAGCCAGACTCCACCTCAGATAGTCATGCTAACTTCCTATGCATTAAGGTATATAGGAATGGATTTAAATCTGTACATTTATTGATTCTTCACCCTGCATTATGCCTTTGAGATCCTCTCATGTCAGGACTTAGACATCTACCTCATTTCTTTTTTTTTTAGTTCCCTAATTTCTTTTTTTTTTTTTTTAATATGTCTTTTAGTTGTTGATGGACCTTTATCTTATTTATTTATATGTGGTGCTGAGAATTGAACCCAGTGCCTCACATATGGTAGGCAAGTGCTCTACCACTGAGCCACAACCCCAGTCCTTAGTTCCCTGATTTCTAATGAGGTTGGGCCTCCCTTAAAATGTTTACTAGTGGGATGGGGTTGTAGCTTAGTGGTAAGAGCGCTCGCCTAGCATGTGTGAGTCACTGGGTTCGATCCTCAGCACTACATATAAATAAATAAAATAAAGGTATTGTGTTCATCTACAATTAAAACTATTTAAAAAAATGTTTACTGGTCATTCAGATCTCCTCTGTGATAAACTGCCTGCTTAAATATTTTGTCCATTTTCTAATAGTGTCTTCAGTCTTTTTCTTTTTCAGTAACAGAACTCTTTATTTCTCTATACACGGTATGTAATATGTTATTATTATATTTTTCCAATAAGTGTCTTGACTTTTAACTTTGTTCAAAGTATCTTTTGCATGCAAACTCTTTGGACTCTGACGTGTTCAAGTTTAGAAGCTTTTAAAAATGCTTTTGTTTTTTGTATGTTGCTTAGGTAGACTTTCCCTATCCATATATTTCCTTCAAATATTTTTAGAGGATTCTTCTTTTTCTTCTTCCTGATTAGTTTTATCCAGGAGTTGGCAGCGTAAACGTTTGTAAATAAAGTTTTATTGAAACACATTCACAACCATTTATTATAAGTTACTTTTGGCTTCTTTCACTTTACAATGAAAGAGTTGGGTTATTGCAACAGAAACTGTATAGCTTGCAAAGGTTGCTGACTGTGTGTATGGTTGGTTCATCTAGAAGTTATTTCTGTGAATACATAGGGTGAGTAGGCAGCTGCTGTGGTTTTAGAGTGGGCTTCTACTGAAGATCCCTCTCATGTGTGGTTGAGATCCTTGACCATCTGAGGTCATATGACACTCCAGTGCTATGTGACCTGTGCTTCCTGGGCAGCTGATCTCCCTCTGCAGCTAGATACCCTGCAAGATCTGCCTCACCGAAAACCTACTTACATAACTGGCACATCAAACTGAAGGAATGACTCAATGAGTTTCCAGACTAAAAACAAATGTTCTAAACTGGGAATAATACTTTCTTGCATAGGGTTTTTTTAAGTCCAAACTTTGGAAGAATTTTAGAGTCAAAAAATAAGCCAAGAAAAGAACTTGACATCTGATAAAAGAAAAGTTTCCTTTCTGAAAATACCAGTGTCTCCCTGAGACAACTGCAGTCATACGAAGTGGAGTGTTTGCAATGAACAGAGGCAGGCTCTGGGGTCCTTGGATGGAGCAAGAGGAACACCACTGTTGGTGTGGGGGAAGGGGGTGCTTTAGATTTGGCCTCTGTTTCAAACATCTCTGAAAACCAGTCCAGTTATCACCCAGTCCCATTTGATTGAGAAAGAGTTCTGGGATTTTTTAAGGGTTTGACAATAAGGACATTGTGCAAGAAAGGATAAACTAGTTCTTAACAACTAATGGGTTAAAGCTAAAAGCCACAGAGGTCTGGCTTGGGGGAAATTCCAAGTAAAGCTTATGAGGTCTCTCTCTCTCTCATTATTTATTTATTTATTTTGATACCAGAGCTTCATCCTCATTCCTTTTTATTTTTTATTTTGAGACAGGGTCTCACTTAGTTGCTTAGGGCCTTGTGAAGCTGTGAGGCTGAGGCTGGCCTCAATGGTGCGATCCTTTTGCCTCTGCCTCTGGAGCTGCTGAGATTGCAGGCACGTCCCACCATACCCAGCTAACTTATGAGGTCTGAGCATTGGAATTGACATGATTCCTGAGTTGTTTTGAGTGAGCTGGTCAAACTTTTTACTTTTTTAGCCAGGAATCAATCTATTGTTCTTTTTACTCAATAATCATTCTTCTTTTGATATTCTCACAAAAAGTAATCTATGAAATAAAAACTTATGAACAAAATACCATTCCAAGTTTTACATGTTTTTTCATGCCTGGGGTGAAGTTGGGCTGGTCCTCCATGTTGTGAAATACTATAGTGAAAGGTCTCTTGGAAATTAGAAGTCTATCATTTTGAGATAAATCAGGCTTATTTTATGTGACAGATGACAAATTCAAAGCTCTATAAGATGATATGGACAGAGCACATGGCATGGGTCAATGGTGGAAACTCCTAAATGGATCATAGTGACAAAGTCACCAAGGGTCAGTGGGGGCACTGCAGGGGTGACTGGTAACTATGGTGCACACCTAATTCCCTAGGTCCTGGATAAGAGAAGAAGCCATCTCTACCATGTACCAAGACTGGCCTGAGGTCCACCAACCACAAAAGATCTCTGGGCCAGGTGGCCCTACGGGAAAACTAGAATAGCAAAGTTGGATTCTTTCCTGGATGTCAGGGGAAACGAGATAAGAGGAAGTGGCAGGGTGACACTCACCACATAATCCACGACACCAGCACCATTGTCGCCTCATTGAAGGAATTGAAGAAGCGGATGAGCTCTTCTCCCTCGGAGCCTAGTTTCTTTAGGGCCACCCCTAACACCAGGGCAAAGAGAACCAATCCTAAAATGTTCATTCCTTCAATCTCAGTGGCATAGGGAATCTGCGGGATCAGAGGAGACAGAATGGTCTAAGTTCACATCACAACAGAAGAGAGAGAATTTAGGGTGTATTTGCTTGACATTTCCATCAGACTATCCCGAGTGATAAAAGGCTCATTATTTTCTTTAATGGTTTTTCTTTAGTGGTTTTATGAATAAAAAAACCTGAGGGGAGATAGTATTTGAGGATGCAGAAAATGAACAAGTAAAAATTTTACCTCTTTAACTCTGAAGAGTTCAAATACATATGGCACAGATTCAATTATAAAGTAGTGAGCTTCCTGTCACCGGATGTGTTCAAGGATGGTTGGACAACCACCTTGATGGGTTGCTTTTATTTATTCTCTTTTTCTCTCTTTCCTTTTTTGTGGAACTGGGGAGACAGAACCCAGGGCCTTGTGCATGCTGGGCACGTGCTCTACCACTGAGCTATATCCCCAGCCCTTTTTATTTTGAGGCAAGGTCTCACTAAGTTGCCTAGGCTGGCCTCAAACTTAACAGTCCTCCTGTTTCAGCCTGTCGAGTAGCTGGGATTGCAGGTGTGTGCTAATATGCCTGGCATTCTTGCAAATTTTCATCACAAAACATTTCAAAATTAATAGAAAAGTTGAAATATAGGATGATGATCACCATATCCAGTGCTTTTGTTTATACTGAAATATATCAGTGACATCTATATGACTTATAGAGTAACAGTAGAAATAATAATTATGGAGCATTGGCTTTGGAGCTTGACTTACATTACAATTGCTAGTTGTGAGTGTTAAGTAAGTTAACTCTCTCTGTGCCTCAGTGCCCCATCTACAAAACGGGGACAATCATAGTAGCTAGCATAGAAGGCTGAAGATTCAGTATATTAATAAATGTAAAGCACCTAGACTGTGTTTGGCAAATGAAAACTAACAAGAATTTGCCATTATTATTTTTTTAATGGGATATTTTGTTGGAGATCATTCTAGGTTAATTTCATCTAGAAAGGGTTCTCCTTACAAATGGTGTAATGATACCAAAGACAATAAGAATATCTGAATATCTTCTGAATATCACTATTTTCTCCTGGGACTTGGTCTGTTAAAGTTACCAGGCTACAGGTTAAAGAGCTGGGGAGGAAGAAAGCTTGGGTTGTATTACGTGCTCTACTGATAACTTGTGTGTGTGGGGGGTGGGGGGGCATCTCTAGAGAAGTGAACGCTTCCAGGATTTTATGAGCTGTAGGGCTAACACTTGGTAGTGACCTCGGGGCTATCAACCCACATTTTTTTATCCATGTCCCAAATCTTAACTGGAATCAAGGATCGAGAATCAATGCAACCAGAGAATTCATCTGCTAATCCAAAGTTGGTTTTAGTAGACCTGCCATTCCCAGGTATGGTGTTTGAGGTCAGGTAATTCCAGATAAGGAATTGGATTTCTGAACTTGAGGGCAATAACAACAATTTTTCCAAAGAAATGACTCCCATCTTTAAAGCAGGTGTTTTGCAGCAAGATGTTTGCACACACCTTGGCAAACAGCATTGGGTGGGGATAGGAGAGTAGACATAGGCAGAGATACAGCCAGAGTTGCACCCAGAGCTGTGCCTCTTGCTGGTATGCCTTTGCATATTCTGTTCCTATTGACTATATGACCCTTCCCACCAGCCTCCCTTTATCTCCTCCTTCTCATCAGGTCCCCCTGACCACTCTGGCTAAGATGGCACACCTCACCATCACCTGGTACACATAAACACACTTTCCCTGTATGTTTATGTGCCCTGCTTCATTTTCTAGTGGCCATATGTATTTTTTAAAAATATTTATTTATTTTTTAGTTATCGGCAGACACAACATCTTTGTTGGTATGTGGTGCTGAGGATCGAACCCAGGCCGCACGCATGCCAGACGAGCGCGCTACCACTTGAGCCACATCCCCAGCCCCCCATATGTATTTTTTATATGGTTTCCTCCACTAGAGTGTTAGCTGTGAAAGAGCCCGGCCTTTCCTATGTTGAGCAATGCCTGTGGTCTAGTGCCCACAAATGGCACAGAGTGGCTGCCAAGTAAATCACTGTTTAATGAATTAATGACTATTCAACAAAATCCTAGGAGGTATTTATAGCGAGTTGTTAATATGGGATCAAAGTAGGCAAGGAATATAGGGCATGGGTCAGGGCAGGAGACTTTCCACAAGACCTTGTGTTTCTGAGTCCCCGACTTCTCACTCTGTCACCAACATCTCATCCTTGGGGGACAAAGATGACTTAATCTTTATACAATCTTTAATCACAGGGTTCCTGAAAGCCTTGAACTAGCATGGACACACTGTTCCTGTCTCAAAGAATGACTCTTTTCATTACTGGATTAAATTTATAGTGAAAGTAAGGGTATGTCAGGTGGCAGGGGGTGCTTGAGAGTCACTAGCATTTCCAGGGGGAAATCTGAGCAGCCAGTGAATGCCTTCAAGGTTTGTCAAAATTCGAAGACACTGCAGAGACAATGTTCTGGGATTCACACAGTGCTCTTGTTTATGAATAGTCTTGATCAACCTTAGAAGACCATCCTTTCAAGAATTTATAGTGGGACTAATAAATCCTACCTCACCAGGTTGTCCTAAGACTCAAATGACATGTCAAAGGAGTTTATATACCATGAAGGTGGCATGCAGAGGTAAGCCCACCTAGACAGCCCATATCCTAATGAACCCGGCTGTGGCAATCAGGGATTGGCAGAGAGGTCCAACCACCCTCTCTGGCCTTTTAAATTAAGGACTGCTGATTAAATCAATATTAATGAACAGGGTAGTTTTATGGGGGGGGGGGGTACTCTGATAGGCATTTGTGATGTCCTACTAGGAAATAGTAGACAAGGATATTAAGAATGATAAATGTCCTGAAAGGCCTTTACATATTTTAAAACAAAGTGCAGACTCTCATACACCCCACAGTTTTCTGAGCATCCCACCAGACATTCACACAGGGGGAGATGGGGAAATCCTATTTATGGATCTGAGCTCTAGCTAACTCCATTTTATACATAAATAGCTTATTGTTTTTTTCTGCACAGTTTTAACATACATGGACTTCCAAAGAATATCAAGTTGATATAAACACAGGAAAACTGTTTTGTTGTAATGTTGTTTTTTATTTCAGAAAATTGTATCACCAGTGGTCAAAGTGCTTTTATTCAAGTCACTAGTACAACACAATGTCAATCTGATGTTGTTGCTGTCTATCTATATTCAGGTGAATTCCATACATGGCTACAAAAATTTTTAGCACTTATTTCAAACTGCAACAATGTTTAGTTGAGTTCTGTCTCACTGCTTTTATTTATTTATTTTTTAGAGATGGGATCTCAATATGTTGCCCAGGCTATCCTGGGCAACTTCTGGGCTCAAGAGATTCTCCTGCCTTACCCTCCTAAGTAGTTAGCTGGCACTATAGGAATCTGCTACCAGGCCCAGCTCCATCTCACATTTTAAAGCCAAATTTATTCATTTTGAGTAGATGCAAATATCTGAAAACTTCATTATGTCTTATAATTGTGCATTTACATGGTGAAATATAGATTGCTTTCTCACACATTTTTTTATTTCTTCCTTATATTATGTTATTTTTAAAAAGTTTTATGTGTAGGAATTGGTTGAATCAGCTTTTCATTGTATTTCAGAATAGCAGAGGGGGTGTTATAAAGTACCTCACAGATCCTCCGAGGATTTAGTACCACAGGTACCACAAGTGCAGTTGGCCATGTTCACAAATAACCAAAGAAGCAAACCTAACTTGTTAGCTTTAACTAGTCCATTCAAACCACAAAGTTTTCAACCCTATTGAGAAAAAGACACATCTCAACTGTTCCTTAATTAAGAAACATTATTTGCTTTATAAATATTCTACACAAGTGACTTTGTAGGGAGCTTTACCTTTTCACGGGTCACATTTCCAAAGCTGGTGTTGTGAGTCACCATTTTATAATCAGTCGCATACTATAAAAAAAAAAAAAAAAGGAACAAAAACTCATGGTTAGTGCCCAGGCTGAGCCCCATCCAGAGGAACCCAGGGAGTGGCCAGGTCTCTCCCTCCTCCAGCATGACTTGCACTGAGCACCGGGGACTTGGTTGGCTTGATGAAAACGCACAGAATTTACATTAAGACCAAGGCAGCATGTCCTTCAAGAGGCCTCTGGGTTACTTAGGGACCCAAGGAAACAGGGAGAATTTCCTTCTGTTCCTTGGGCAATGGGTTGGAGAAGATGTGCTCAATTTCCTGCTGATAGTTTGATATTTCCAACAGCTGAGACTTCATGTTATTTAAAGAATCTTGGCACTAATTCCATAAGGTCAAATTTTACTTTTAAATGTGTCACTTTATTTTCACTAATTTATTTATGCCTCATTTTATTTCAGAACTTATTTGAGTGTGACTGCTCTTTAGCATCTGTTTCTAATCTAGCTTGAGCCTATGCTTTCTAAAGCAAGGGACTTTAGGCCAAATGATGTTTGCTGTTTTGAGTCTTTCAGGAGACTCACAATTTAGAAGTGAGATATCTCTGCAGGGTTGGTCCTATAGTTGGTTGACCTTGCACACCTCTGCATGGTGCCCACAGGAACCTCCCCATGGCAGTCCATACTGCTGAGTAGAATCTGTTAGAGCCTATGCCTTTCTGATCCCTACCAAGGGTTCTTGGCTTCAGAACTGTCTGGAGGAGCCCATTCAGAGGTAAAGACCTGGCAACCTCCGATGAGTTCTGGATTCACCAGCTTTGATTTAACAAGGGCTCAGAGAGGCAGAGGTGTTCAGTTGTCCCATGGTTAAAACTGACCCCACCTACTCTGTGACAGGCACTGAAAGCTCCATAAATTTATTTTTTTTCTGCTACCTCACATTATATATATAAGTTGCTTCTGTGCTTGTATGCAGATTAAAAAAACAACAAAAGAGAGAGGTTGTAAGTGGAAACAGAAAAGTCTTTGCTAAAAAAAGCAAAGGATTAGACCACCTAATCTAACCTTTATGGTCCTTCTCTGTCAAGAAAGGCCACAGGAGTGTATTTTGATGCTTTGCTAAAAACAGGGGAAAAAACGAGTCACAACCTGAATGTCTATCAGCAGGGGACACATGGAGGGAAACTGCACTATCTAACACAGCATATTCTATAGCCATTAGCATTATGCAGGGGGATATTTATCTATATGGGAAAATGCTGATCATGTATTGTTTTAAAAAGAGCAAGTTTAAAAGAGCAGGGCTGGGAATGTAGCTCAGAGGTAGAGCGCTTGTCTAGGATGCATGAGGCACTGGGTTCCATCCCCAGCATTAAAAAAAAAGCATTAAAAAAAGAGAACAAGTTATGAAGCAGTATGTATAGTATATACATCTACTAACAATAGGTACAGCATACTTAATTTTTTATAATACTCTTTCTGCCAATTTTTAATATATATTTTTAGCTATAGGTGGACATGTACCTTTATTTTATTTTTATGTGGTGCTGAGGATTGAACCCAGTGCCTCATGTGTGCTAGGCGAGGGCTTTACCACTGAGCCACAATCCCAGCCCCTATAGCATACTTATTTTTAAATGTGTACATGCATAGAAAAAACATATCTGAAGGACATATAACAAAATGTTAATAATGGATATTTCTAGTAGTAACTATGGGTGGTTTTTGTTTTCTTCCACATTTAAAAATTTTATTTATTTATTTTTGAAATGAGTACATATTACCTTTCCAATCAGAAAAATTTTTGTATTTTTAAAATTTTAAAATATTTAAGATCTCTCCAACATGTGATTTGGGTTATTTTTTAGCTATAAAATATGTGGGTGTTTTGGGGACATTATAGGGAAAGTTTTTGTTGTTATTATTCTTTATTTTTTTGTTTATTTTTTTATTTCAGGTGCTCATCTATAAACTTGGGTCAATGTTACCAAGATTTGTTAACAACACAATCCCGCCCTGCTCTTACTTTACCTAACTCTAGAGCCGCAATTTATATTTCTCCTCCATCAGAGTTTCATATATTTGGCAAAGGATCAAACCTTACCGTACGGAATGTTGCAACCACAAGATTGGAAGGAAACAGGTTTCTGTAAGAAAAAGAAAGCATTTTGTCAGTATTCTTAAAATTCAGTGTGAAAAGAAAAAGATTCAGTGTTTAAAGTGTCTGCTTTGAGATGGCCATTTCTTTCTTTTGGTACTAGGGATTAAACCCAGGGGTGCTTAACCACTGAGCCATATCCTCAGCCCTTTTTAATATTTTATTTAGAGACAGGGTTTCACTAAGTTACTTAGGGCCTCACTAAGTTGCTTAGGCTGGCTTTGAACTCGTGATCCTCCTGCCTCAGCCTCCCGAACTGCTGGGATTACAGGTGTGTGCCACCTCATCTGGCTTAAGATGGCCATTTTAACAGCCTCACTTGGTGTTGTTTCTCCTTCCACCCTCAGTAAGTACTTTAGTTCTTTCAAGACCCAAACACTCCAACTATGCCTCAGCTGCTTGACCACAATACTCAAGTGCTCCACCTCTAGGCAAGTGCTCTACCACTGAGCAACATCCACAGCCTGAGTGCAACACTCCTTGATCTTTAGGTTTAACTGAGTCCAAACAAGTCTTGATAATTACATTACTTTGTAGTGGTTTACAATGGCAAGAGATCCTGCCTACTAGCAAAATCCTAGGGGTCTTTTGCTGTTGCAATAATGGACAGCCATTTCTGCAACTTGGGGGGAGGGTGTGTTTGGGGAAATGCCAGGTCCCAGGCATTTATCCTAGGTCCCAGGCATTTATCCTGATAAGTGCAGTGCAGTCCTGTACAATAATTGTCTCAAGGCCCTTATAGTTTTCAATGTCCTGCATGACATACCTGTAGATAAAAACCTTACATATAATTATGTGAGCCTGGACTAGCTCCACAAGAAGAGTTCATTTTTTGCGGGGTGGGGTGGGAGGTTTATTTTTGCACACCTTGAACATACACTGAATTTTCCAGGAATGCAATTTCTGTAGAAATTATGGGATGATTTTTGTTGTTGTTGTTGTTTTGTTCAGAAAGTTCCAAGAAATATCCGTCTTCCTAGAAAATTACACCACTAATGGTAAATTGTAGATCTGAGTCCCTAATACCATGCCCCAGTATTAAATATCCGCTTGCATTCACAACTAACTCATTAGCAGCGATTACTAATCCAGGAGCAATCATCTAACCCCTTTGTTTTGGAGAATCTACATATTGAAACACATTGTTTTTTTTTTTTAATCACAATTATTTTTCTTTTATCTTTTATATTAGTTAAGTCATTCTGAAGTTTTGAAATTATTTGGGTAGGTAAATTCTATTTTTGGATTTCATTTTAGGGTTATTATAGGTTATTATAAAGTATTTGTTACAAAAGAAGATCAATAGAACTGACTGGGTCCAAAGTCTATTCATATAAACACATTTTATTGAGTGCCTCTGTTGGATTAGACTCAGTAAGTTACTGGTCTTGATATACAAGAAATTATATTCCAGCCGACAGTCTATTTGTTCTACCCACTTCCTGCAAGAATAATATGGGATTGTTGTTATTCTTTTTTTTGTTGTTGTTGTTTTTTTTTTTTTAATTTCTGGTGCTCATCTACAAAAACTTGGATCAATGTTACCAAGATTTGTTAACAACTCAATTCCTTCCTGCTCTTACTTTACCTAATTAAATCTGGAGAAGAAGTCTAGAAGAGCAAAAGACTCAGACTCATCCTTTATAATTTGTGTCAGATTTATCCACTGATTCTTACTTCTGTCATTGGAGTGTTTGCTGGGGTGCACTGGGTCTCAGAGGTTGACAGGTTTGGCTGTTACCCAATGGCAGGAAGAATCTAAGCTGGCTTCCTGGTAGTCACACCTTTAAGTAATCCTCTCTCCTTGAGTGTGTAGTAGGGTTGGTGACCTGCTTCTAACCAACAGTATGCAGCCAAGGTGATGGAATGTTCATTCCATGATTTGATTACCTAAAATTTTAGCTTCCATCTTGCTATTGAGTCTCCTGATTGTCTTCTGGGATTGCATATTTCGAGAAAGCAAGCAGCTGTCAGAAAAGCCTACGTGACAAGAAACTGCTGATGGCCTCTAGCCAAAATCCAACTAGGAACCAAGGCAACCAGCCCAAACTTCAACTAACTGAATTCTGCCAACCAGCAGGTGACCTCTGAAATGAATCCTTCAGTTGAGCCTTTGGATGAGACACCAGCACTCGCCCAACTCTTGATTGTAGCCTTGTAAGAGACTGAAACAGAATGACAAGATTCCTGACCACAAATATTCTAGGATAATAAATGTGTGGGATTTTAAGCTGCTACATTTATGGTAATTTGTTCTGCAGTAATAGATAACTAATATACCAGCCCACAAGATTAATGAGATGCAAAACTACTTCATTAGAATACTCAGGGCCCTCTTACAGGATGGCCAGCATTTAGAGGCTGCAACATAGCATTTCCCAAACTTACCTATAAAACTTGAATTGCTTTTAACATACTTAGAGAAGACGAGCAAGTACATGCCTGCATTTAAGCTGAAAAAAGGTGATCTTTGGCTGAATTAACGGTTGCAAAATTGTGATCAGAAATTTGATTCTTATCATATGTATATTTACTTTAAAAAAAGGTGTGTGGGGGGAGACTAGCAACTTGCATTGGCTAGTCTTTGGTATATAGGTGAAGAGCAACATTTGCCTATTATTGCCATTATAAAACAACTCTCTAACCTATCTCAATCTTGTGGGCTAGGTTTGGTGTAACATTTTTGTTTGCTCCTCTATTCAGAAGCATAAAGTGCTCCATGCCAAAGTTTCCTTGTTCTACATCCAACTCTCAGTAGTTCCCAGACTGAGCTGGTGACAGGGTTCTCTCTCTATGAGGACAGGTAAATTAAGGAAACAGCTAAGTTCAAAAACATCTACCTTTCCAAGGAGAACACTTTCCCCTGCAAATTCCTCACGTCCTTCAGGGATTGAGATGTTTCCTCAATCCCTGTGAGAGGGCCCTGAGTATTCTAATGAAGTAGTTTTGCATCTCATTAACTGTGTGGGATAGTGTATTAGTTGTCTATTGTTACAAAACAAATTACCATTAGTAGCTTAAAATCCCACACATTTATTATCCTAGAGTACAGTCTTTCTCACAGCCTGGTAATGTACTCTTTTCCAAAAAGCACAACACTATTTGCTTAAATCCTTCTCTGTCCTGACTGGTCCTTTTATTGTGTACCCTAACCCTGAACTTGTTTTCAGACCAAGACAAGATCTAATGGAAACAGAGGGGTACAGGCAATACTTTAGGCAAAACAGCAGCTCGTGCCAAAAAAAATTAAATTCTTAAGAAGAATACAATGCATTTTGGCAGTTACTGATAAAGTTAAACATACGTTTACCATATGACCCAGTAATTCTACTCCTGGAATATTTACCCAAGAGAAATGAAAATAAATGTCTGTACAGAGAGTGCATACACGATAGCATTATTCTTAAGAGCTCCAAATCCAAGTGTCCATCACAGATGAATGGATAAACAGACTAAGATAAATCCATACAATAGAATACCACTTGGCAATAAAAAGGAACCAACTATTGATATGCATGGTAACATGGATAACTGCAACAGCATTGTGCCAAAGAGAGGCGTCATACTGAATGATCCCACTGATATGAAACTCTAGAAAAAGAAAACCTAATTGACAGTGATAAAAAGCCCATTAGTAACTCCAGGCTAGGGAAAAATTGAACTCAGGGGTGCTGTACCATTGAGCTACATCACCAGTCTGGTTTTTTTTTTTTTTAAGTTCCCAGGCTGGCCTCAAACTTTTGATCCTCCTGTCTTAGCCTCCTATAGTGATAGGCATGGGCTACCGCTCCCAGCTCATTCAATATCTTGATTGTGGTATGGTTACGTGGGTTAACTATTTCTCAAAACCCACTGTACCTTGCATGGATGCCTTTTACAGTATACAAATCATACCTCAAAACTGCTTAAAAAGTGAAGAGAGTGAAAACTGAGGAGATTCCGCAACTTAAAAACACACTCCATGAGACAGCTGAACTGTTTTTAGATATCAATTTCTAGGAAGGACTTTCCTAGGGGCAGTGAGCCAAAGCCCAAACACCCACCAAAAAAGCATATTCCATTCACCTGACACCCGGGTTTATCAGGGATCAGGAGCAGCAGATAGGAGCCCGGGCGGCAGGAGGAAAGCACATCCTCTGATTTCTTCTTAGCCTCATCTTTCCAACACAGACGCGGCTGTGACCTCTGGCTCTTCCTTCCCTTGAACTCTCCTGTATGAAATGATTAGCTGCTCGCCAGCCAAGCGTTCTGTTCCCCAGCGCTCTGTCTCCAGGGACTCCTCCCAACTGCTCATATTCACACAGTAACTTTATGGACTTTCAAAATTAGAGATATGGAGCTGGAAACGATTCTGGAGGCGATCCTTCATTCAGCACATGGGGACCCCCAAGGTTGGAGTCATGAAGTTGATCCATCTCCCATGATGCTCCATATAGACCAGCATGGCCAATACAGATGTTTGTAGTTGTGCTCCACAAATGGCAACTGAGCACTTCGAATGGGGCTATTGAGGAACTGAATTATTTTTATTTACATTTGAATTAATTAAATGTAAATAGCTTTGTGTGGCTAGTGTCTGTCCTGTGGGATGGCACAGACGTGCAGGAGACCCAGAGCCTGGAAGGTAGGAACAAATTGTCTTCCTAAGTTCCACTTTGCACATGGCTCCCTCTTCCTGGGTGTTAGGGGATTTCTAACTCTGGATATCTTTGTCTTCAAGTTGGCAAATACTTCCTCTTTCTGTTCTTTGATCCTGAGGGATTTAATTGAATCATGTAATACTACATATGTGTTAGACCAAGGTTTCTCAAGCATGAGTAGATCACAAAATCAATCTATTGGCTTTAACAGGTATTTTATTTTGGTACTAGGATTGAACCCAGGGGTGCTTAACCACTAAGCCACATCCCCACACCTTTTTTTATATTTTATTTAGAGACAGGGTCTCACTGAGTTGTTTAGGGGCTCACTAAGCTGCTGAGGCTGGCTTTGAGTTGGTAATCCTCCTGCCTCAGCCTCCTGAGCTGCTGGGATTACAGGCGTGTGCCACTGTGCCCAGCTAACCAGTATTTTATAAAAGATGAAAAATGTTAGACAGGATGAAAGTTAGTGGCATGTATCACACTGAAAATGTTGTTTGGTGAACCTGTTTCAGCTGCTGTATGTCAGGGTGGGGAATGTTATTATGTACGTGGATACAATGTAAAATATACTTTTTTTAAAAAAATGCATCTGTTCTTCTGTATTTTTTTCATAACTTTTTTATTCTATTTATTTATTTTTATGTGGTGCGAAGGATGGATCACAGTGCCTCATCACTGTGCCCCACCCCCTGCTCCTAAAATGTACTTTTTACTGTGGGTCAAAGTGAAAAAATGTGTATAAAGGCCAAGATGGTACTACTAAAGCCAGAGATCCAAGTCAGAATGAATGGACAACTTTCTAGTGCTATAAGAATCACGGGATACATTACTTAAAACAAATAGGAAAACAGGTGGGAGGCGGGGCTGAATTAGCAAATGCAGAGCTGCTAGGGGGCTGCTGTACAGGCTCAGGCAGCTCAGCGTGAAAAACTTCAAAAATGTTCCTTCTTTATACATCTGGTGCCGTTTGTTCTTCTGGTCCTATTGTCAGGGGTGGTATGTGTTTTCCTGTTCTATATGAGAAGAATGTAAAATAGTTAACTTTTGCTTAGGTAAAAGTTTTTTGTTCCAGAAGTATTTCCTTTTATTTAAGTTCAAAAATTCTTTAAATCTATAAAAATTTCAAAGACTCCAGAACAGGATATGGCATGGTATGTATATTTGGTAAATATTTATTAGCCATAATGTTTATTATTTCAGAACCAGTTAACAGGATTGTCCCCCTTCAGATCTTGGTACCCCCTACCAGTCTGGAAGCCAAGGGAAGGCTGGGAGAGTGGAATCACACTCTGATGGTGGCTGTATGTGTTTATGTGTGTGTCGATCTACCTTCTCTTTCAGGCCCACATCCAGTTTTAGATACTAGCCAGAAAGGCTAGGGCTGGACTCCTGGGGAGACTTTTGGGAAATAAGGCTGAGAACAGCATTCACTCTCTGTATCAAATAGCCCTGTCCCCAGAGTCTGGGATACATTAGAATACTAGCAAGGCACTCAAGTATTAACTCGTAGAATCCTCCAAGTAATTCTGGGGAGGAGGGATTACTATTAGCCTCATTTTGCAGGGAAGGAAACTGAGTCACTGGAGGCTAAATGGCTTGTCTGGGATTTAAACCCAGGTGGCTGGCTTTAGTGCCAGCTCTTAATCACAACCCAGACCATCTCCCTGGGTGTATGTTATTTTCATTCTTATTCAAGTATTCTCCTGTGTTGATAGAAGAAATGGTCAAATTAAAACTTTTTTTTTCTTTTAAATTATGAGCTTCTAGTTTTATTTCCTCTCAGTATCTAGTTAGGCTGAGAAATCTGTTAATTTGGATCCTTGTTTCATTCTGTCTATAGGAAAAAAGTCAAAGGCATAGTTAAAGCAACCTGTGGGGTCAATACTTCAAAGAATTTATTCACAATTCACTCCCTTGTCTGTGTAATTCCATGTGTGTGCGTGTGTGTGTGTATTTTTTGGTACTGGAGATTGAACCCAGGGGCACTCAACCACTGAGCCACATCCCCAGCCCTTTTTTTTGTATTTTATTTAGAGACAGGGTGTCACTGAGTTGCTCAGGGGCTCACTAAGCTGCTGAGGCTGGCTTTGAACTCGCAATCCTCCTGCCTCAGCTTCCCCCATACACTGGGATTATGGGTGTGTGTCACTGTGTGCCCCGTTCCAACCTAATATTGAATCCCAATCTCCAATAGGTTTCTCTGCACCTACTCAAGAGATGTCTTCTTGGCAGCTTGAGAGGCATCATAAATATCTGTGCCAATCCTTGGGAAGGCAAGTAAGTCGATCCTGCCTATCTGTGAAGGGAAAGGCCTAAGCACTGTCCACTATTGGGAAAATGAGCACTAGGGGAAAAAAACTTAGAAAACCAGGTAACAGAAAAAATTCTTACTGACTACGAGGTACATGGCAGTATCCTTGCTGCCCAGGGCCTTTCTTCTGGCTACCAGTTCAGACAGAAGCCCTGGCTCAGTCCCTGTCACTACCTGCCTCCTTTGCAGTTTAACCTCTGGAACTCCTTTTAAAAATTATGAACTTTAGAGCCCAAAGGAATGTTTGAAGCCAGTTGCCTCAATCGCTTCAATTTATAGCTCAAGAAAACTAAGGCCAGACTGGGGATGTGGCTCAGTGGTAGAGCACCTCCCTGGCATATGCAAAACATGCTGGAAAAAAAACAAAAACAAAACAAAACACTGAAAACCCAGGTTGATTTGGGAGAGCACACATGTAAGGCAGAGAAAAGAGAAACTGGAAGGTCAGTGAGGATCTGTGAGGATGTGCCCCATTTCAGAATGGAAGGCTCTTCTGTGTTTAGTTTTACTTTTCTCCATTTTCCAAATTTCCCATAGTTCTCCTCTAGATGCCACGTGGTTCCCAAAATGCCTAAGGACTCCTTAGCTTCAAGTCATCTGGAACTCCCCTAAAAAGTTCTTTTCTTCCCATTTATCTCAGGCTATGGAAAGAAGGCCAACACCATTAGCCCATGTCAACTGGAAAAACCCAACTCTCTATTGTATTGATCCAGTTGTAGCAAGTGCAAGCAGCCTTGTTGTGAGAGCTGTACAAACATAACTCATTTAACTCTCAAAACAATCCTATGAGGTAGGTAGTATCATGATTCCTCTTATAAAGATGAGGAAACCAAGGAATGGAGGAGTTACGGACATGACCCACAACTAGTAACCATTGCAGGGGATCAAGAAGTTCTACAATAACTAGTCTCTTGGCGATCTGTTTGTCTTTGGTGCCTAAACCACGTTGTTTTGGATGAGAAGTCACAAGTCAATTACTCGGGTCACACACAATTTTGAAAGTCCTGTACTCCAGGCAGTGGAGCTCTGGGCTGTTCAGAAGGAAACTGTCATTCTCCCACCTGCCAGTAGTTAACTGCCATCACTTCTCTGCGCTTCTAGCACCAGACTCCTCACTCCAACTTCTCATTTTACTTTGTTATCTCAAATCCATTGCATTGGGAAAACCAAACCAGTTACTCAAGAATCACATTCTGAATTAAAATGTTAAATCCTGCCTTTTAATATGATTATAATGTACTGATTAAATAAATAAATAGAAGGGAGATCAGTAGAGTAGAGCAAGCTGATGAGGGAGAAAGGGCAGGGAAAGGAGGGTAATAGGAATGAGGTTGATCAGATTATACTATGTGCATGTATGACTATGGAATAATGAATCCCAACAGTAAGCAAAATAGGATGTACCCACAAAAAATATGTAGTAAGTATAACGATCATCCCTCAAAAGGGCTTAAGCATTTGGCGATGTGCTCACTGCACAAGATTGAAGCAAGAGTCTCAACTAGGCCTGTCTGACTTCAAATCTTTTGTTCTCTGTACCACCTCCAAATGACCAGAAAAGTCCATTCTTATATCAATTCATTCATTAATGAAAAACGTAAGAGATTTGCACATTCAATTCATATTATATATCCAGCTCCTGGGTCTACATTATGTAAAAAACCAAACAGGAGTTTGCAGTTTTCCATAAAGCCTTATTTCTGAAGATGGAAAGCTTCCATTCATCTATTGATTCATGTACAGCCAGAGCAAACAGATATTGGGCCAGCCCTGTTCCAAGAGCTTTACAGACAACTCATTTAACTCTCAAAACAATCCTGTGAGGTAGGTACTCTCACGATTCCCCTTTGTTAAAAACTGTGTAGTCAGTCTCCTGGTCACTAGACAATGAAAACTGTTCTTTGCATGGTACAGTTCCTGATCCCACACCTGATGCTTCAGACTTGGTTGTCTGACTACAGTTTATGTGTGTGTGTGTGTGTGTATGTGTGTGTGTCTATATGATGTTACTGTTTGCTTAAATAAATTGATATCACTCAAAAAAAAAAAAAAAAAAAAAAACAACCTCCAAACCCCTCAAAATTGTATATTTTCTTAGTATATAGGATAACTATAGATAAGAAATATAAATTATAATAAAATTAAATGAAAATATGGTGAAACACATACACACGCACGCATACGCACGCACGCTCACACATATGAATATCTATTTGCTTCATCCCTGACTTGTAGATCCATCTTTAAAATATAAGTTAAGAAATCACGACAGACCCCTTGGGAGTTCTGGGCACTCCACCATCAGGACAGGCCATGAACTGGAGCACAAGACCTTGGTGGCAACTGTACCAACTCACCAGGGAATTTTCCTAGTCTTCCAGGTGTTTGAGTTCTGGACAGTTGCCAGGCAAGGGTATGCAGGATAACTGAGGTATTCCCTGGCAGTCTTGTTTCATTCACCTGCCCACAGGCAGAAAGGACTGGGTCCTGCCTCTCTCTGCCAAAGAATAAGCCCAGAGTCATATCAAATCAGCATCCATGTGGTTTGTGGAAGGAAGCAAATTTAAAAAATTGACCCAAGGAATCTCTAGGCCCAGGAAGCATTTCTAGGTGGCTCAGGCCTAGTTTCCTCCCCGGAGGCACTCAGCATGAAACCAAAACTGAGCATACCTTCCTTCAGTTTTTGCATATCTTCCTCCATTTAAGGGACTCATCCTTAACTCCTGGTTGGAGGAAGTGGGTATCTGACCTGGCCCAGTCAGAACTGACCTGGTTCCTCTTTTGGTCCAAAGCAGATCCTTCTGGGACGGTGACATTAAACTACAAATGTGAAGCATTACTATACCATGTTGACTTGGGGGAAGAGAGAGTATGATAAATACAGAGCCCTGCACTGTAGGACCGGAGACCCATAGGTTTCCTAATTCATCTTTTGATAAACCACTACATGACCTTGAACACAACTGCTTCATCTCTCTCTGTCTCAGGTTCCTCACCTGTAAAACAGGACCATACCATCTGCCCTTTCTTCATCCATGAACTGCTGGATTAAATGAAATTGGCCTTTGGAAGTGCTATAAAACACTACCTATTCTAACAAGCCAGGACAAAGCCTCCCTTAGCCCTCCCAGGCAGGTGTGGCCCAAGTTGTTGAGAAGTTGAACCTATACTGACTGCTAAGCTATGACTCTGGGTTAATATTCACTTCAGAAGCACGAGCTAAAGGGGCTTAGATGGAAAACCATGACCAGGAAATAATAAGTCCTTTCTGGGGCTAGTAGGAATGAGGTACCCTCCTTTATCTTGGCTCTTGCCCCCATTTTATGACCACCATTTATATTTTGGAGTTAGAACACTATTGAGGCACCCTCTGAGTTACCACCAGCCCAGCAGAGCTGAACACCATACTTTCTCCCTGGGTCACAGACCTCTGCAACCAAGAATACCTGAACCCCTCCCTGCAAAAGCTGACTGATGGTCTTCCTCCTCATTTTTTTTTCTTTCCCCAGTAGAAATGTCCTGAATTTTGGGTTGTTTTTGATGTTTTAGATGAACATTTTCTTTCTTAAGTAGCAGACAGTCATCACATTTTCCAGACAGAAAAATAGAAAAGTAAGTCACTTTGCCCAGAGTTTGCTGCTTTTTAGTTTCAGCAATGAGGTTTGTCTCAATGACTCAAGACCAAACATACTTCCAACCCTCAGAATCTAGAATTAGCAGAAACTGGGAGGTCCCCAGCTGGATACCTCACTCAACCAAACCTGGTTAAATTAGTAAATGCTTGCCTGCTGCTGCCTCCCCATCTGTGAACTTTGGGTTATTGGAGAAACCAAAAGAGGTGAGGTTTTGGAAACTACATCATCTCAAGGGATGAAATATAACTTCTATGAGTCACCAAAAGGATGCAAAATTAAGTGAAGATGCATCTTTGTTCCAACCCACTAGAACACACACCTTCTCACAAAGAAAGTCATTTGAAACTCACCATACTCTTCAGTTGTCCTGACTGGGTGGGCAGCAACTAGTCCCAACTTCCCAGGGAGGCATGCTTCTGGGCAAGAGCCCCACACAGCTCCAGTCCTGTT
The DNA here is from genome assembly GCF_047511675.1 of Marmota flaviventris. Classification (NCBI taxonomy): domain Eukaryota; kingdom Metazoa; phylum Chordata; class Mammalia; order Rodentia; family Sciuridae; genus Marmota; species Marmota flaviventris. The sequence goes on along the minus strand of NC_092511.1, from coordinate 53,194,412 downwards.
ATCCTAGGGTCCACTGACAACTCTTCAGAAAACTGCCGGCTTCCTTCACAGCCCAAGGGCTTAATCAGAGAAGGCCCTAAAGAGCATGTAGGATGGCCCAACAGGCACTTTACCCATAGCTCCCAGAAGCTTTTGGGCACTTTGGGGACAATATGGGGTGAAGATATTTGTCGTGGTGGAAACACTTTTTAACCAGTGAGGGCAGTCTGAGTGTAAGGAGTGAAGTACAGATGAAATGGCATACTCTTCCCTAACACATACACTCATCTAATGGTGATACTGGCTCTTGATAAAAGATGTGTTCCTGCTCCTTGATATTGGCCGGTGTATTCCAGCTGTTTTGCACAGGTGTGGTGAGCATGCAAAGGCTCCTCACACTATATATATATATATATATATATATATATATATATATATATATATATATATATATATATATAAAAGTTATAGGCCACCAACAGCCAATTAACTTAGAATATATGTGTACGTGTACCATCTGGATGGAGACACCCACTTCGCCTCTGGCTAAATGAGCAGTATTACCTGACCAGGTCAAGGAAAGAGTCCACCGTCTCTTTGGGGACCGGAGGAGGCCCAGCGTCTTCCAATCCCAGGTCACTGGACTGAAGGGTCTGCGCGCCGGATCCTGGCTTGATGATGAACGCCAAAGCGACAGCAAGCGCTGAGGCACTAAGCGTTGTGAGGCCAAAGTAGGCAACAGCTATGCCGCCCAGACGCCCCAGGGAGCTGGCGTCCAGAGAAGCAGCGCCGGACACCAGGCTGCAGACCACCAGCGGCAGGATGATCATGCGCAGCATGCGGAGCAGCATGTCTCCCGGGAAGGCCAGGTAGGTGATCTGTGTGCGGGTGAGATTTAACTCGCGTAGCGCAGCACCCAGGCCGGCGCCCGCCACCACCCCCGACACTGTCAGCAACACTTGCGCGTGGCGCCGCAGGAAGCCAGAACAACGCCGCGAGCGTCCCACCGCGGTAACTGGTGCGCCAGGCCCCGCTGCAGGCCCTGTCTGGGCGCCGTCGAGGTAGCCGTTAGTCTCGCTGCTTTTCTCCATGGCGCGGCCGTGTGCTCCAAGCTGGAGGAGACAGGCTCCCAAATGAATGGATCGGGCGGAGCTAGAGGCGTCTGCCAGCTACACCGGGCAGAGTCAGGAAGGCGGCCCCAGGGTCTTCGGTCTCGGCGGAGTAGCAGGTGCGGGAAGGGCGAACAGAGGCGTGGGTTGCGGGTTGCAGTCCCGAACAGAGCGGACCGCACCGCGCCCAGCCTTTTCACAGCAGCCACGAGCTGGAGATGATGCAACGGGAGGACGCAGACGGAGGAGGGAGTGAGCGGGGAGTGGCCAGAGCCCGCCCCGCCCCGCCCTCTGCCCCGCCCCTCGCGGATACGGCCAATCGGAACCCGGGCGCCACCGCCGCCGCCAGCTCTTGGCCACCTTAGGGTTGTCGCGCGCGGGGTTGAAGAATCGGCTGGGCCCCCGCGCGGGCCAATCCTGGATTCCGCCGCTGCCTCCCGGCCCAGCTAACGGAAGCTGGTCCCGGACAAGCGCGGGAGGCGCGGCCTGGGGGATGGCCCGGGCTCGTTGGCACCCGCCGGGCCGCTCCGGGCCAGCCGGGGTCTGGACCCTCGGGATCAGAGGGCCAGGAGAACCTGGAACGTCGCAGCGTTCTTTAACCAGGGGATGGGGGTGGGGAAGGCTTCTTGTCAGGGTCGAGAGCGCTCGTCTGCGTCCTCCGAGCGGGGACGTGAGCGCAGAAGAGGATCCAGGGCGATCATTCCACTGCCTCCTCTTCTGGCGTAAAATCTTTTTTTTTTTTTTTCTTGAGTCTTGTGGGGTTTGGGGCGGTAAAACACATTATGGTGCCCAGCACAGTCCCCCGCCCAGAGACTAAAGAGGGGTGGGTGGGTGGATGGGTGCGTGGATAGATGAAAGAAGCCTTACCACTTGCTCACTAAGGGCTCTAGCCAAGCTTTACCCATAAATGAAAGGGTACTTGCGGTGGCGCCAAATCGAGCGCCCGGGGCGCCTGGCTGTGTGACTTGGGACCGCCCGGAGGTCCCCTGAATTGCTCGGCCGTTTTCTGCGGTATGCGGGCTGAAGGCTAAAATTCTTCTAGAAGAAAGAGCTCTCGCGCCACCACTTGTGCGTTTCTGCCACGTAACCGCAGCTGAAACACCAGCCCCTTTAACCTCTTCATCCCGGAGCCCGCCGTGGCGCCTAAGCATTGCAGACAGCAGTTTGGCCATCCTGAAATGTGGTTCCTTATTGCTCACGTCCAGTTGATTTCCTTTTTATTTGATCCTTTATTTAACATCTGCTCTGGCCACCGCAGATATAAGGGAAATCTCTGCAGAGTCTGTTTACTGTGCTACGTTTTTATTTATATTTTCTCATTCTACTTTTGAAAAGAGTTATTCTTTTATGATGTCTGTGAAAGTTTTAATATGTACCTCACTTGGGGAGGAAGGCTACTTACTCTCGATTTCTTGTGGAAAAGGAGTCATCTTAAAACATATCATGACATACTTGTGCAAATTAAGATGCCTTCATAAGGAACTTTTGGAACTGTCCAAATTTTGGGACAGTTCCTGGTTCATTACTCGAAGCCGGTAAGCTGTTGGCTAGAACTAGTAGGGGGTTTTGGTGGAAGGGAAGGGATGCGTCTGGTAAAGAGCCTACATATTTTTTATCTGGTTTACCAGAACCAATTTATTTTTCTGTGCCCTGAAAAAAGAGTAATTTCTACAGACACCCGCTTTATTTTGCCCATCATCTTCTTCCTTTGACTACCCCCTTTATGCAAAAGTTCTCAAATTGTGCTCTAGAAATAACTTTCCAACTGCCTATTGTAACATCTCCACCTGGATATCCTATGTATCTCAACTGAACACACTCAAAACCAAATTGATGGTTGCTTTCCTCAACCCTGCTTACTAATCTGATTTCCCTGTTTAGGTTACCAGTATCATTGATGACCCAGTCACCTGTGTGTGAAATTTCAAAGACCTTTGATTTTCCCCCTCTGGTGTCTTCTCTCCTCTCATCTGTTGCCAAGTCCCACAGACATTCCTTTCGCAATATTTATCACATTCCTCTCTCCCATCCATTCCCTTTACTATCATACTGGCTTAGTTCTTACTTCCTCACTTCTTATCTAGGCTATTGAGTTCTTCTAATCAGCCTTCCTTCCTCCAATGTTTCTCTTGTTTCAGCCATTCTGTAATTTGCCTTGCCCAAGGGTAATCTTCTAGGGAAAAAAAAAAAATGGACCAATGAGGGCATTCATTCTCCCTTTAAGAACACCTGTAATCCCAGCTACTCAGGAGGCTGAGGCAGGAGGATTCCGAGTTCCAGGCCAGCCAGGGCAACTTATCGAGACACTGTCTCAAAATAAAAATAAATAAATAAAAGCAGGGTATGTAGCCCAGTGGCAGAGCACTTGCCTAGAACCTAGAATGTGTGAGGCCATGTGTTCTATTCCCCAAAAACCAAGGTAGTGGGGAGGCGTGGTGACATGATACTTCCTAAAACTTGTACACATTATTTCTCTCATATTTCTTAATGAAAATTTAATAAAAATGACCATACCTAGCTGCAAGAGAAGATAGGAGATGTAATTTGCATAGGCTTGCACTCAGTTAAAAGATGGGCTGATGTTATTGAAGAAGCATAAAAGAATGCTACTGGAGGGCGGGGGCTGTAGCTCAGTGGCAGAGTGCTTGCCTAGCATGTGTGAGGCACTGGATTCGATCATCAGTACCACATAAAAATAAATAAAATAAGTGTATCCTGTCCATTTAAAACTACAAAAAAAAAAAAAAAAAAAAAAAAAGAACAATACTGGAGGACAACTCCTTCCTATCACTTTTTGTTCAAAAGCTTTTATTGGCTCCCAAATAATTAAGAATGTGTTCTGGCCACAGTGGATTACCTCTGTAATCTCAGTAATGCGGGAGGCTGAGACAGGAGGGTTCCAAGTTAAAAGCCAGCCTCAGCAACTTACTGAGAACTTGTCTCAATAAAAAAAAGAAAGAAAGAGGGGTGAGGATGTGGCTCTGTGATTAAGTGCCCCTGGGTTCAATCCCTAGTACCAAAAAAAAAAAGAAGAAGAAGAAGAATGTGTTCCTCACCCTGTCATTCAAGCATTCAAGGTCTGCCATGATCTGGCTTCAGCTTACTGTCTAGACCTGTGTCCTCTACTTGTGAAACAAAAATAGGATTGTGTGCTGCTCCCACATTTTGGGGGAGGGGCACTTTCTTACCAGTCCCAGTTCAAACACAATATCCTTCCCATAGACTTTCTGATTTCCCCTTTCTTCAGCTCTGCTTGCTGCCTATATATATATATATATATATATATATATATATATATATATTGTACTTGGGATTGAACCCAAGGGCGCTTAACCACTGAACCACATCCCCAGCCCTTTTATATATATTATTAGAGACAGGTTCTCACTGAATTGTTTAATGCCTCACTAAATTGCTGAGGCTGGCTTTGGACTTGTGAACCTCCTGCCTCATCCTTCCTAGCCACTGTGATTACAGGCATGTGCTACCATGCTCAGCTCCATAATTTTGTGTGTGTCAGCATAAAACAACCACCATCCCTAAATAGAATGACATAAAATGACAATCCTTTTCTTATGCTCCTGACTTTGTAGGCCAGAAATTCAACAGGGCATGGCAGTGGATCTCATCTCTGCTCCCTGATGACTGAAACCTCAGCTGGGGTGCTTAATGGCTGGAGATAGCTGGGAACACATTAAGAATGTGTTCTGGGCACAGTGGATTACCTCTGTAATCTCAGTAATGCGGGAGGCTGAGACAGGAGGGTTCCAAGTTCTGGTTATCCACTAGGATCTTTGGTTCTTTCCCATTGTCACATCTACTGAAGCTGGAATCTTCAAGATGGCTCTTGCATTTACTCAAATGGCACCTGGGCTAGCTGTGGCTAGCTAGGCATTTTTCTCTGTCAGTGTGGCTAGCTTGGGCTTCCTTGTGGTCTGGTCATCTTAGACAGTCAAACCTGAGTAGTTGGCCTCTCTCAGAACGAGTAGTCTAAGAAACTAGGTAGAATCTGCAAGACTTTTGACCTAGCCGCAGAGTCCTAGAATATCATTTCTTTCCCATTCTGTTGTCAAGCAAGTCACTAAAGCCTCTAAGAAGGAGAATTAAACACCACTCTAGGGGCAGAGTAGCAAAACATTTTCAGCCATCTTTGATCCCCAGTAACATTCCTACTAAAGTGTTTATATTTTGTAGGCCAGAGTAACATATATAAATCAATATTTCCAAAAGTTTGTCAGCTCTGGAATCTCTTTGGACAAGACTATTGGAAAGTTCATTTGGCAGTCTTTTCAATTAATGATGCTCGGGAAATTACATATCCACTTGCAGAAGAATGAAATCACCCATGCCCCAGACCATATACAGAAATCTATTCAACCTGTAATCCCAGCGGCTCAGGAACCTGAGGCAGGAGGATCGCAAGTTCAAAGCCAGCCTCAGCAACATTGAGGCGCTAAGCAATTCAGTGAGACCCTGTCTCTAAATAAAATACAAAATAGGGACAGGGATGTGGCTCAGTGTTTGAGTGCCCCTGAGTTCAATCCCCAGTACCCACAAAAGAAAAAGAAAGAAAGAAACTGCTCAAAATGGATTAATGATTTAAATGCAAAACCTGGAACCACAGAACTACTAGAAAAAAAAATGGGGGAGCCAGGCTCAATGATGCACACCTGTAATCTCAGTGACTTGTGAGACTGAGGCAGGAGGATCATGAGTTCAAAGCCAGCCTCAGCACTTTGGCAAGAAGGCTCTGAGCAACTCAGGGAGATGCTGTCTCTAATAAAATATAAAAAAGGGTTGGGGATGTGGTTCAGCTGTTAAGTGACCATGAGTTCAATCCCCAATGCAAAAGGAAAAAAAAAAGAAAATATGCTGGAAAGCTGAGTGACATTGGTCTGGGTAATGATTTTTGAATATGATTCCAAAAACACTGTCAACAAAAACAAATGAGATTTCTTTTAGACCAAAAAGCTTCTACATATCAAAGGAAACAATCAACTGAGTGAAGAAACTAACCTAGAGAATGGGAGGGTATATTTTCAAACTATAATACGATAAGAGGTTAATTTCCAAAATACATAAAAAATTTGAACAACTCAAGAGGAAGTCAAAAGTATAACTAAAAAATGGGCAAAGGGTGGGGGGGCTGGGGACATAGCTCCATTGGTAGAGTGCTTGCCTGGCATGCACAATGCCCTGAGTTTAATCCCCATCACTGCAAAAAAAGAAAAAAAACAAAAAAGGCAAAGGGCTTGAATAGACATTTCTCAAAGACATACATGGCCAATGGGTATGGGAAAAATGCTCAAGATCACTAATAGTCTGGAAATGTGAATTAAAGCCACAATAAAATATAATCCCATGCCTGTCAGAATGACTACCATCAAAAAGAAGAAAAATAACAAGTATTGATGAGGAGGTGAAGAAAAAAGTACTTGTATATCATTGATGTGAAAATAAATTAGTACAGTCATTACAGAAAACAGTATGGAGGGTCCTCAAAAAATTAAAAATGGAACTACCATATGATCCAACAATCCTAAATACTGGGTATATATTCAAAGGAAATGAACTCAGTATATGTGTTCACGGAGAGAGAAGAGATATCTGCACTCTTGGGTTATTGCAGCACTATATATAATAGACAAAATATGGAATCAATCTAATTGTCCCTCAGTGGGTCAGTGAATAAGGAAAATGTGGTGTATATACATGATAGAATACTATTTAGTTTTTAAAAAGAAGGAAATCTTGTCATTTGCAACAACCTGGATGTACTTGGATGATATTATATTAAGTAAAACAGGCCAGACATAGAAAGACAAATGCTGCATGATTTCACCTGTATGTGCTCTGTAAAAAAGGTCTAACTCAGGTGCTGGGGTTGTAGCTCAGTGGTAGAGTGCTTGCCTAGCATATGGGGGGCACTGGGTTTGAGTCTCAGCACCACAAATAAATAAAGTTCTATCAACAACTAAAAAAAAAAAAAAAGAGGGGGTGGTGGTGGTGTGTTTGTGTGTCTAACTTATTGAAACAGAGTTGAATGGTAGCCAGACACAAGGAGTGATGGTGGGATTAGGGAGATGTTGATCCAAGGACACAAAAGTTTAGTTAGATAGGAGGACAAGTTCCAGAGATTTATTATACATCATGGCAACTAAAACTAAAAACAATATATTACTGCTAAGAGAGTAAATATAAATTGTTCTCACCACATGCAAAATGGATTTGAGGTAATGCATATATTAAATAGCTCCATCTAACCTTCCACAATATACACATATATTAAAATTTGTTGTATACCATAAATATACTTAATTTTTACTTGTCCATTAAAAATTTTAAAATAGGTCTCTTTGGCACATTTAGTCATGCACTTGAAACCATCACTACATCATCCATCATGAAAATCAATTTTCCCTAATTTAAGCAATGGCTATAGGTTTTACTTGGTGTTATTCCTACCTTGTCAAAGTGACTGGTTGTCACTGTCAATTACTTATGTATCTGAGAATAGCTTGTGTGACACACCCACATGCTGGCTTCTGCTAGTAAGAGATTATCTCAGTTCTATTTTCATATGTGATAACCAGTTCAGTTATTTTTTTTGTTCAGTACTGGGGATCGAACCCAGGACCTTGTGCATGCTGGGCAAGTACTCTACCATTGAGCTGTGTACACGGCCTTTTTGTTTTTATTTTGAGACAGGGTCTTGCTAAGTTGCCCAGGCTGGCCTTAAACTTGTGATTCTCCTTCCTCTGTGTTCCAAGTAGCTGGGATTACAGATGTGCATCACCACACTGGCTTGTTGTGTTTTTCCTACATTATTCACTAGAGTCACTAGAGGAATCAGTGGCATCACATAATAGGAATTATATTTTTTTGTCATTATAGAAAAAAAGAAAATTATATTCTGTATCTTGGGCAAATTTGGATTCTAGAGTACTTCTTTACTGAAAGACATCAGATAGTTTAACAATTAAATTTAAAAGTTAAATGTCAGTTTATGTTTTTGTATTTTTCTATAAATATAGATTTATAGAAATTACAATTCTATCTATATGTAATTTTTTATTTTGGTTTTGGGGATTGAACCTAAGGACATGTAACACTAAGCCACATTCCCAACCCTTTTTTGTATTTTATTGAGAGACAGTCTCACTGAGTTGCTTAGCACTTCCCTAAATTGCTGAGGCTGGCTTTGGTCCTCCTGCCTCAGCCTCCCAAGCCTCTGGGATTACAGGCATGTACCACTATGCCTGGCAGAATATTTGTTTTCAAAATACATTAGATTACTTAGCATTCAGAGTAAGCAAAGAGAAAATCCAAAATAATAAATAAGTGAGTTTTTTTTTTTTTTTTCCCAGTAAGGACAACTTAGTATACACTGGCATCAAAGTACTGGTGACTGTGTAATCTGTAGTCCTTCCTTTAGGGTCCTTCAGTGTCATCTCTACCCCCAATTTTTTTTTTTAAAAAAAAAGGAAGAGAGAGAAAAGTGAGGGGGGTTGTAAAGATTCTCCTAGAACCAAAAGGTCAGGCTCAGACTCAGATAAATAATTTGAATCAACACTAAACAGGGAATTTTGTTCGAGTAGTAGCAAAAAGCAGGATGAACCAGAAGTAATGGTTTGTTTCTATGGTTTAGAGATTGGCTAAAATATGTCAACTAATGCTTTCTTCTTAGAGAAGCCAAGTGAAATAGGAATGCCCAAAAACACGACTTCAATATGGAAATATAAATTAGTTGGGCTAGCATTTTCTAAGAGTAGGGATTTAATTCAACAATACAACCAAATGTTCACAGAGTTGTTTACTAAGAAGACAAATCATTCTTCAAGGCTCACAGAGCTAATACAAAAAAAAAAAAAAAAAAAAAAAAAGAGATAAGCATTACTTTGATAGGGGGTTAAAATGCATATTCCTGAGCTTAGAGCAGAGCTGTCCATAAAACCTAGACACAAACTAATTTATATTTCCATTATTGAAGGGGCATTGGGGCTAAGTATCATGGAGTCCGCATATGGCTCTCAAGAGGACTGCAAAGGGGAATGTGTAAATATGAAGAGGGTGATGTTAGTAGCAGAGGCCAGATGTTAGTAGCTGGTGAAACTGGATGAGGAGTGTATGGTTGGTTGTTCACTGTTTTGCTCTGGAAACTTTTCGGTGGGTTAAAATTTTTTGAAATTATAAAACATTGTTTTTTGTTACAAGAACATATAAGTGGTGAGGAAAAGACTTTGTTTGATTTTGTGGCATGCACAGTTGAGTAACTTTGGCAAAGGTATAATTATAGAAGTTTGAAGCAGAGAGGTCACTACGGCCTCTGGCTTTGGTTCTCCACTTATTTTCACATGACAAATGATGCTTATACACAGTGCCCACAGCCACGGGCATTGGATATAATCTTGGCTAACCAGGATTAGATATAATTCTTAGCTACTGACCTAGAACACAACAGATTTTCCTCCTACTTAAGAAAGAATGTTGTCTTATGAGTAAATGATGTTATCGAGGGACAACTTTGAATCTGATTGAATTTATATAAAAAAAATTAATGTCCTAACTTTCTGCACTTTTGTGTGGAAGGAGTTTCAAGATTCTGATCATTCTTTGCTATTTGTGACTGATCTAATCTTTGTCACAGGCAGTCACGCACTGGGTCATTGCATGGAGGAGAAATTGATTTTAACTCGCAGGTAACTACAACATAGTCTTTCCCAGTTTAAAGAATGAATACTCAGAATTTCAGACTACCTTTCTTATAAAAAAAAAGCGATGGTATAATGATGTGATTGTAGAGAATTGTAAGGGGGGTTATAATGTTTGTAAAAATTGAAAAAGAATGGCCCTTTGGCGGGGGATACTGGGGATTCAATTCAGGGGCACTCAACCACTAAGCCATATCCCCAGCCCTATTTCGTATTTTATTTGGAGACAGGGTCTCCGTGAGTTGCTTAGTGCCTTGTTAAGTTGCTGAGGCTGGCTTTGAACTTGTGATCCTCCTGCCTCAGCCTCCTGAGCAGCTGGGATTACAGGCGTGCGCCACCGTGCCCAGGCAAGAATGGTACTTTACTTAAAAGAAAAATGTACAGACATTGCGGGGATTACAAAAGAGTCCAGTTCTTCAATATGCCCTGCATCCTGACCTTCTGTCATGTTATGTGTTGGGGATCTCCAGCTCCGAATCTGAGCTTAGCCATGTGATTTTTCTCTGTAACTGACCTGAGAGGACTGGAGGTTTGATGTGGGCTTATAGGGACATTAGGCTGCTCCCTTGTGCCTGTGCTGTCACCCTGAGACCATGCCTGGCCCCACCTTCTGGAGCGTGAGGCACAGAGCACAGGTGCATCCCCAGTCATCACAGTGGAGATTGTCCTAGTTCAAATACCAACCCAGCACTGTCTAGTTTCCACTCCCTCACCTCCAAAACAGGACATAAACATAAACACTGTTGTATGCCTGGAAGATTTTGTGGTCCTTTGTTACTGTGTTGTTCCGTCTTCCAGGATGCCAAGATGAAATAAAATGTGTAAGGATTTTCCTGGGGCAGATGACTTACTCAAGAGAATGGAGAGGGAGCTGTGGGTTGGGAGAGCCATCAGAGGCAATGCCCCTGAAGGAAGTGTCCCTGAGTGAAGTTCCCCTATGGGAGTTCCCCCTGGGGGAAGGAAGTTTGGGAGCAAACATCCTGGGCTATCTTGCAGTCAAAGGAAGATGCAGCCCAGCTGTTGAGGAACCTCTAGGCAAAGTCAGCTGCCCGCTGATAAGTCTGCAAGGTGCTTTCTTATGGCCCCTGAAATTCCACAGCATTTTTGTGGTTAAGACTTAACTGACAGAAACATGGAGACTACACCTGTAGAAGGGTCGTTCTTAATATAGGCAGTACTGCCTCCTAGGGGGCATTTTGGGAATGCCCAAGAGCATCTCTTGGCTGTCAATGATTGAAGAAGGCTACTGGTCATTAGAGGGCATGAGTCAGGAACGCTGGAGATCCTGCAATGCCCAAGCCATCTTCCTGTGTCTTCCATGAGTTCCAATGCCATAGTTCCAAGGGGAATTATCTGTTTAAAGTTATCTGAGCCAAGAACCTAATTCTGCTTTACCCAGAAACTTTAAATATTTTTTTCCCAATGTAAATGGGCATAAAATTTCTAAGATTGCAATTGTCATGGACATTGAAGAAAGACCGCTTTGCTTCAGACTTTATTAAGTGTTGGTTACCCATTTGGGAAGCTCATGCCACCAAGCATAGCTGCTTGTGGTATTTGAACAGTAATATAATACTTCTGAGATTGTTGACCTTTGTGGGCACGGTCACCATGGGCAATAGGCAAATATCTGATTATTTTGTTATAATTCCCCTGTGTGATCATGCCCAGGCACTTACAATGAAACACATATCATTTGGTTACATTAATCTTCTTTAAATTATGTGGTGAGTAGGCAATATTACCTATGAATTTTATTTTGGGATGAAAGAAGATGATAGGTCTGACATGACAAAGGATGTCACCTATAGAAGGAGGGACAAAAGGGATTACAAAAGAGAAGAAAATATATATACTCATTGGTCTTAGTCCATTTTGCTGCTATAACAAAATACTCAAGACCAAGTAATTTATAAAGAATAGAGCTTTATTTATCTCATGGTTCTGGAAGTTGGGAAGTCTAAGAGCTTGATGCCAGTATCAGGTTGGCCTTTATCCAGTATCACATCATGGCACAAAGCAACACATGGTGAGACAGAGAAAACATGTTAGCTCAGGTCACTCTTCCTTTACTTGTGAAGATACTAATGTCACTATGGGGACCCCACCTTCATGATCTCATGTAATCCTAATTACCTCCCAAAGGCCCATCGCCAAATAATATTAATATATACATTTGGGAAGTAAGTTTGCAACATGAACTTTTGGAGGAGACAGTCAATCCGTAGCACCCATATTGATAGCAGCATTACTCCCAATAGCCAAAATGTAGAAGCAACTCAGGTGTTCATTTATGGATGGATTAAAGAAAATTTGGTGTATTCATACACCTTCCCAACAGTTCAAACTCACATCCAGCTCCACCCCCTCATCAGAGGGCAGAGCACCATCTGTGCAGGGAGATGTCTGAGCATCAGCCCTGCAGAACTCTGTCCTCTGAAGTCCTGGTTCTACTTATACCGCCTCCTCCCTTTTCCTCCCCAGTCCTGGATGTGGTAGCTGCTGTCCTCAGTAACCTCTGGCTGGCTGCAGCATTTCCTTTTTTTGTTTTTCCTCCCAGTTGCTTGACACCTTTGCAATCAATTACTTGTATTATATCTCTTCCATTGGAAATTCCTAGTGTGATTTCTATTTTCCCTGGCTAATGAAATCTCTGAAAAATATACATTTCTGCATGCTGGTAATCTTAGTTACATGAAAGGCAGGAAGAGCAAAAATATGAGAACAGCCTAGGCAACTTAGCAAGAGCCTGTCTCAAAACACAAAAATAAAAAAGGCTGGGGATGTAGCTCAGTGGTAGAGTGCCCCTGGGTTCAATCCCCAGCACTACCATGAAAAAAAAATGGGTTTGATATAGCAATTATTTCTCTTTAGTGCCCTCTGAAACTTCATTTCTAGATGTCTGAGTGGAGATGTTGAATCAGCATTTGTGATCTTTTTCTAGAGTTGAGAAGTCTGGGCAGATAAGTGTGATGTCCAAGGCTGCAGGAACAATTGCAAAATCTCACTGGATTAACACAAATGTTTGTCATATGTAGAATTCTGTTTCATGTTATTTCCCCTCTGGGTCGCTGAATAAGAGAAGCTCAAATGTCTGGACTACTACTATGGCCAGAGGAAGAAAAAAATGGGAGTCTCATGCCAGCAATGAAATACATACATTCACTTTGAAATGACCCATTGCTTTTCCTTGGCTCAAGTCAATCACGTGGCCTTCAAGGGGGTGAGGAAGCACGATTCTACTTAATGTCTGGGAAAGGAAGATCAGGAATATGGGCGCTCAACATGCCTCCTGGATCTGGAGGTATGCAAAGGAAGCATTCATCAGCACATAGATGGTATTTAAAGCCATAGGACTAAACGAGACGGCCAGGAAGTTCAAGGACTGAGCCCTGGGGACCTTCAGTATCTGGAGTTCATAAATTCAATTAATATGCTTAATATGGCAATTCTGTTCCCCTTGATTACATGAGTCATTTATAACTCCTAGATTAAGTAAAGAATTAACAGCATTGACAACTTGGTGTAAATTGTGTTTATATAAGTATAATTACAAATTTTGAATTTTTATACTGCTCATATGGTTTTTTTCCTTTATGATGCTCTTGGTGATTAAGATAATCTGGCTTATTTATTAAATTTGTAAATCTGCTTTCCAAGGTTTATGAATCACTTGAATAATTAGGAAGATTTTACTTGCTAGATTTATAAGTCTGTTTTTGATATTTGAAGCTCTTAGGAGAATTCAGATATGCTGTGTTTGTGAACGAGGTTTGAAATCTCTAAAGGAATTTAATTAATTGAGTTTGTAAATGTGTTAAATGTTTAGGGAGCAATTCATCTATAAAATGTATAAGCTTATTGAGAATAAATTAAAAAGAAAGCAAAAGTGAGTACTTTTTATTTTAATACAAGGAATTACTAGATCTATAAATATATAAAATTTATATGTTGAGCTTAAAGCCTTTTGAAAAAATTTAGGTTGATAGATTTATAAGCTAGTTCAGTGTTAATGGAAACATGAATAACATCTTGTGTTCTTTTCCACACATATTAGCATCCCGTGGATGCTGAAACCCAAGCGGTCCTCCTCCTCCTAGTCCTTCTCATGATGGTGTAGGAAGGGTACCTAAGTGACCTTGTGATGGTACAGGGGTCCCTTGGGCACTTGCTCCTCTATCTTTGGGGGCCATCTCAGGACTAATGCTCAGCCCACTCCTAGTTGTGTACAGCTGTCACTATCCTGATTAGCCTGTCCATCTGATGGATGGATATTTTTTTGTGATGGGTTGAGACTGAGTTAATTATTCAACATTCTGAATATTGTTGGCTATTTTGGATCATGGTTATGTTCCATGCCATTTCCTTTGGTCTCAAAGTCACTGCAGGCTGAATCCCATCCCCCACTCCCAGTATTGGGGATTGAACCCAGAGTTGCTTTACCTGAGCTATATCCCCAATCCTTTTTATTTTTTAAATAGGATATCTTGCTGAATTGCCCAGGCTGGACTCAAAGTTATGATCCTCCTGCCTCAGTCTCCCAAGTTACTGAGATTCTAGACATACACCACTACACTTGGCAATACTTCCAAATTTTAAGGCACAGTTTGATGTATATGCTCAGCCATTCCTCTCTCAGAGGCATTCAAGTTTGTACCACCTGTAGGCCAGGGCTAAGTGAACCAGGGAAGGCCACCAGACTCAGGACATGCTAGTCAGTGTTCCTTCTTTGGGACTGTAGAATTGGGCTGAGACAGTGTGAACTACTATTAACATGGGAGTGTAACATCTCCAGAAGCCGCAGAGAGAAGAAGGCAGCAAGCCTGGTCCATCCAGCGGACCAGGGGGTCAGAGAAACCAGACTGCATGGGTGATGAGGATACAACAGAATCACAGAGGAAAGCAGAGACAGGGCAGAACTCAGATGGCCCTTCAGTTCTTGATTCTAGTCCTTCTCAAGACCTCTTAGCATTCCTCCCCTTGGGTTCTGGGATACACTCCAGTCCCTTAATATATTCCCTATTTACTCCAAGTAGCTTCATTGCTTCTGTAATTTACAACCACAAAGTCGTAACTAACTCACCAGTAAAAACACATGTCAAACTAACGAAGCGGGTGATTCACCACATTCCTTTTCTTATATTGTAGTTAACTATACACAACACAACATATTACTATTTTAACAATTTTATCTCTATTGCTTTCTCTCTATTGATCCTATTGGTCCTCTGCAGAACCTGATTAATATGCCATGTTCTACTGATCCTTTCCATTTTGCCCATTTTTCTTCACAAACACAGTCAAATGAAATATTCAAATAGGGGCGTAATATCCCTAGCATTCAGTGTGCCTCACGATTTCCAACTTTACCTAAACAGCATCAAGTTTATGAGATCTTCATTTTTTTAATCATCAGGTTGAACGTTTTTATTTTTCTACTTAACACTTATTTTATAAATCACTGAAAATGTAATAAAATATTAAATAATCGATTGGCATCCTAATAAAAGTGATGAAACTACAGACCAGCCATTGGCTGGCGAGCAACTCTGCTGTGAGATCCCTGGGAATATTCATTTTACCAGCTGATGCACGAGAGTCTGCATTTGGCAAATAACATGAGTGCAGGACAGTAAAAGGAAGTTTGGTTGTTTCAAAGCCCAGTTATCACAGCTGAAGACGAGTTATGCCAGGTAGTAATGAGGGATGAGAAGTGCACAGATGACTTTAAAGCCAGATGTTACAAGTACCTAAAAAGGAACCCAGGAAAAACAACAGTGAGAGGTAAGGTCATGCCTACCTGGGAAGGAGGGGCATCTGGGGTGGCATTTGTTCCGGGTCTTAAAGAACAAGGAGAAGATTTGAAGGACAGGCAGGAAATGTTGATGTCAAAGAAATTACATACCCTTCTCCTTCCCTTTTGAATTTTGAATTATTTGAGATGCAGACACGGAAGTCTGGCAGCTGGAAATTTAATTATCACTTTTATTATCTATAAAGCTGCTAAGGGAACAGGGCTAAGGCCTACTGCCAAGAGGGCTGAAGTGACATTCCTCGGTCAGGGGATCCACTAGGCGAATGATTCATTTTTGTATGGCAGAGATGTCAACCAGGACTCAGTCCATCCCAAAAGCAGAGCAGAAGGGACTGGGATCAGCATGCCCAGATCTTTCTCTCAGATGCCACTTCTGAAAGGAATACTGAGAAAGGAGAGGGAGAGAGGCCAAGAGTGGGGCTCAGGTGGATGTTTCCACGGGAAATGTGAGGAGGGGGATGGGACAGGGTATCCAGCTATTTGTTCTTTCATTGCTTAGAGTTTATCAAGTGTGCCATCACCTGCCCAGGGTAGTGGCTCATGTCTGTAATCCCAGTGGCTTGGGAGGCTGAGGCAGGAGGATTGCAAGTTCAAAGCCAGCCTCACCAACTTAGTGAGGCCCTAATAAAATATAAAAAGGGCTGGGATGTGGCTCAGTGGTTAACAGCCTAGAGGGTGTTATTCCCACCTTCTGATATTGGAATGGACCTCTGAATGTCCTCTTAGGACCACTGCTGGCCAGTGTATATTTTATCTCAAGAAGGGACGAAGACAACCCAGAGAATGAAAGAGTCAGATAAAAAATATTAGTTAAATCATTTTTGTTCCAGTTATAATTGCTGCATCATAGACTCTTACAAATTTAGTGTTAGAAAACAACAATCCATTGTTATTCTTAACCATTCTTTAGTGTACCCTTCAGTGGCATTAAGTGCATTCACATTAGTGGGCAGACGTCACCACCATCCGACTCCAGAGCTTTTTCACATGCCCATACTCAACCTCTCTACCCTTTAAACGCCAAATTCCTGTTCCCTCCTGTCCCCAGCCCCTGGCAATCCCATTCTACTTCCTGTCTCTGAGTTTGACTACTTAGATAGACCTCATAAAAAGCCAGTCATATTGAGGCCCCTGCCGCCGGTCGGCGATGTCCGCCTGGAGTTGTCGCCTCCGCCGCCAGTGCCGTTACCGGCTGTGAGCGGGTCTGTCGTCGGCTCGTCCGGGTGTCTCATGGCCGCTAGCAAATCTCTGGTGCCCGACCGGCTGCGCCTGCCGCTCTGCTTCCTTGGTGTCTTTGTCTGCTATTTCTACTATGGGATCCTGCAGGAAAAGATAACAAGAGGAAAATATGGGGAGGGAGCCAAACAGGAGACGTTCACCTTTGCCTTAACCCTAGTCTTCATCCAGTGTGTGATCAATGCTGTGTTTGCCAAGATCTTTTTTTGACACTGCCAGGGTGGATCGTACTCGGAGCTGGCTCTATGCTGCCTGTTCTTTGTCCTATTTGGGTGCTATGGTCTCCAGCAACTCAGCACTACAGTTTGTCAACTATCCAACTCAGGTCCTTGGTAAATCCTGCAAGCCAATCCCAGTCATGCTCCTTGGGGTGACCCTCTTGAAGAAGAAGTACCCATTGGCCAAGTACCTGTGTGTGTTGCTAATTGTGGCTGGAGTGGCCCTTTTCATGTACAAACCCAAGAAAGTAGTTGGGATGGAAGAACACACAATCGGCTATGGAGAATTACTCCTGCTATTGTCTCTGACCTTGGATGGACTGACAGGTGTTTCCCAGGACCACATGCGGGCTCATTACCAAACAGGCTCCAAACACATGATGTTGAACATCAACCTTTGGTCGACATTGCTTCTAGGAGCTGGAATCCTGTTCACTGGGGAGCTCTGGGAGTTCTTGAGCTTTGCTGAAAGGTACCCAATCATCATCTATAATATCCTGCTCTTTGGCCTGACTAGTGCCTTGGGTCAGAGCTTCATCTTCATGACAGTTGTGTATTTTGGTCCCCTGACCTGCTCAATCATCACGACAACTCGGAAGTTCTTCACTATTTTGGCCTCTGTGATCCTCTTTGCCAACCCCATTAGCCTCATGCAGTGGGTAGGCACTGTGCTTGTGTTCCTGGGTCTTGGTCTTGATGCCAAGTTTGGGAAGGGAGCAAAGAAGACAACCCACTAGGAAGAGAGAGACTACCTCCACTCCAAGAATACTTAAGTTATTATCTCCAACAGTGACATCTCCTGGGAAAATGGACTTAGTAGTGATAAGGAACTGGGTTCCAGATTTTGTTTGTTTTTTTTTTTAATCAAAGGAAGCAAAATCACATATTCTAAAAAAAGCTCTTGGATTTTAAAAAAAAAAAAAGCCAGTCATACAGCACCTGTCCTTTCGTGTCTGGCTCATTTCACTACAGGGCCTATTTTATATTTTAGTTTGTTTTGCCTGGGGCTGGGGACGGAACCCCGTGCTTCACCACATGCTAGGCAAGCACCCTACCACTGAGTTACAGAGCTGGTGGGATCTATTTTATAAAATAAAATCTGCCATATGTTCTCAGATCAGGTTGGGACAAAGCTAATTCTATTTTTCTTTTTATTTATTTATTTTAGTTATAGGTGGACACAATATCTTTATTTTATCTTTATATGGTGCTGAGGATCGAACCCAGGGCCTCCCACAAGCAAGGTGAGTGCTCTCCCTCTGAGCCACAATCCCAGCCCCTAATTCTATTTTTCTATCTAAAACTACATCCAGCCACACTACTACTGTGCTTAACTGGTTTTGCAATGAGTTAAATAGTAAAAAGATGCTCTGATAATACATTCTAACAGAGAGGACCCAAATTTGAACATAAACATCTCTATAATTATCAAATTCCCATGGGAGTAGAGTCCTAGAATTAATTCATTTAATTCAGTCTATTGAACTCAAATTCTAAAAGTTTTGAACTAAAGTCTAAAAGGAATTAAGGTTTAAAATAAAATGATCTTGTCCTATGAATTAAAGTTCAAATTTCTTAAAGTTCAAAAAAAAACTTTTTTTCTTTATTTTTCTTAAACCAATGCCTGACACAAAGGCTCGCTGCTGAAGAATGGAAACCCTTTTCTTCTTCATGCCTCAAACCAAACATTAAACTTATCTGACAAGGCAAACAAGGTCTCTTTAATAATTAATAGTACACACATGAAAATCCTTTATGATGCATAAATATTTTGTTACACAGAGTACAAAAACACTTTTCACATCTTGTTTGATTTTTTAAGGTTTGGAAAAAACAAGGAGCAGTGTTGGGGGCAGGGCGTCCTGTGGAGAGGTCAGCAAGATGGGCAGAGGAGAGGACTTTCTTATAGTTATTGGCCCATCTGAGAAGGAAGTAGAGGACTGATTCCA
This sequence comes from Marmota flaviventris, assembly GCF_047511675.1. Classification (NCBI taxonomy): domain Eukaryota; kingdom Metazoa; phylum Chordata; class Mammalia; order Rodentia; family Sciuridae; genus Marmota; species Marmota flaviventris. The sequence goes on along the minus strand of NC_092511.1, from coordinate 53,175,395 downwards.
AATGACAAGGCAAATGTTGTGTGGTGGTTGCTGAGCCTGGAAGTGTGTGTGGCACACGGGTCCTTGGGGGAGAAGTGGCCACAGGGCTCAGGCCTCTATGAAGCCTGGTGGGTGTAGGGGCGGGGTGTGGAGAGAGGGACCAAGCACCATAAGCTAGGACCTGTTGCTATGGAGACAGTGTGAGAACAAACTGTACACTCACATATACACAAGTTGAAGTGTCTTAATTCATGCCAGAAAACATGCAAAATTAAATGCCTCTTTTCCTTGAGGGAGAGCTTAAGAAGCATGTTTGAGTAGGAGGTCAGGTCAGGTCTTGCTGGGTCACAGTGAGGCCTCCTAGCTCGGGCTGGGTGTTCCAGCAAGAAGGCCCTCAAATCCTCCAGGGAGGCCTGGGAGAAGGGTTTGGGGTGGAACAAGCCTGAGGAAGAGGGAAAGGAACAGGAACCCATTCACTGAGTCAGGCTTAAGATTCACAGTCTCCAGAGAAGCAGCAGCTCTGCACAGGCCGCAGGGGGCAGTGGCAGCTCAGGGCCCTATTCTGGCCCCACCACATAGTTCTAGAACCAACAGAACTGGGATACTTCCATCCTTGCTGGGTGCCGTGGGAGGAGGGGTACCAGTGCACCTGAGCATGTAGGCCAGCAGCAGCAGCTGCAGTGGCATCTGGGTAGGTGAACACAGCATGTGAGATGGCTGGGGTCAGCTCTGTGGTATACAGAGGATAAGGGGCCCAGGCCTCTGGGGAAGCAGGAATCAGAGCAGCCCCTATCAGGTCATAGGGATCCCTGGTGATGAAATGTGCTCCTAGGGCAGGGTGAACACTGGTGGGATTTGGTGTTGCAATAAGCTTGCTCTTGGCCATCTTGGTGTTGGCTTTGGCAAACTCTAGCCTCAATGGTTTGTGGGTTCTCAGGATCAAAGCGAATATGCTTCAGTGCATTCTTGGAGGCTTCTGCTCCTGCCTGACTGTCAAAGATGACAAAACCAACAGGCTGTCTCCAGGTGAGCTTGATCAGGGACCCTTCATGTGTCTTGATGGCTGGAAGAGCAGGTAGAGTTCTCTGGGTTTAATGTCCACAGGAGGCCACTGACAATGTCCGAACCTCCTCCTCCAGGATTGTGCTGGCTGTCAGGCTTCAAGCTGCTCACGGTGAAGGGGGAGGGGGTGGCTAGGGGAAAGGAACAAGGAGGGCGAGCCTGGCGCCTGGCCCCGCTGGGATGTATAAAGTTCAAAACTTTTAAAGTCTGGCCGGCATGGTGGTGCATGCCTGTAATCCCAGTGGCTCTGGAGGCTGAAGCAGGAGAATTACAAGTTCAAGGCCAGCCTAGCAAATCAGTGAGGCCCTAAGCAACTTAGTGAGACCCTTTCCCAAAATAAAAATAAAAAGAGCTGGGGATGTAGCACAGGGTAAAGCATCTGTGGGTTCAATCCCCAGTACCTCCTCCCCCCCAAAAAAGGTACATTTGGCAGCCACCTTTTGGAATGAACTTTAAATCAATAAATGCCTCTCAGTCATTAGACATTTTCTAACTTGCCATTTTTACCCAATTTGGTGCAGTTTAGGAAACGAGATAATTTATCTTGGAATTGTATCAAAAACTGGCATAACAAGTATTTACACATGCTCACTAAGTGCCAGGAACTGTTCCAAGTGACTCTGTGTGTCATTTCCAGTTTATTAGACCCATTTTACATACAAAGAAACTGAGGCTTAGAGAGGTGCTGCTGTAGATGTTGTTTTTAAATCAACAACAGAGCCAAAATAATTTTTAAAACTAACCTCCTAGTAATCCTATTTAAACCAAAACCAGGAACCATTATATAACTGGAATACCACTTGAGAGAACCATTTTATAACTGGAATACCACTTGAGAGAATCCTCAGTTCCCCAAAGTATATATAACCTGATAAAATTCTGGAAGTTGTCCTATCTTTTTTTTACCTCCCCAGTTCGGGTGATTTTTGAGTCCTGGCTTAGTCCCTTATGCATGCTAGGCAAGTGCTCTACCACTGTACTACATACCTAGTCCTATTAAAAAAAATTAAATTTTGAAACAGGGTGTGGCTGAATTATCGCCCAATCTGACCTTGAACTTGAGAGATCCTCTTACCTTAGCCTCCAAACTAGCAGGGATTTACATGTGTGCCCCACAGCGTCTTATCTATCAGGCCATCCAATAGTGGCTTCTTACTCCCCTCACCTGACAGTTTTCTCCCTGTTGCTTGGCTCTGTTCCCCTTCCTCCAGTGGCCATATTGTGATGTTCTTTAAGGGAAGCAGGAGATGGCTCTTGATTCGCCTGAGCTTATAATGACTGACACATTCATGCGTTTCTGAGTGATTGTTTAGATAAAGATACAGATATGATCAGGTCAAATAAGATTGGAGAATATCTGCAACATTTCTGGGAAGATTTTCCTCACTTTCAAAAAAGTAATAGATGATAAGGACATTTCCTTTTTCTGTCTTGAGATGCCATTCTTTGAGTGTGTGATGTTGCAGCTATTTTGTAGTCAAGAGGGAACAAGCTTGGAAACAAAGCCCAATCACTGAACACGGAAAAACAGAAAGATGGAGAGAATCGATGTCCTGGATGACGTCAACCAACTTCTGAGCTGAGCCCAGGATTTCCCTCACGTCTGGACTTCTTGTTTTGAGAAACAATAATAAAACTCCTTATCTTAAAGTCACTTGCAATGAGTTTTCTTTTCTTATGTTAAAATAATCCTAAAGGATACACATTCCCCTTTCCAGAAGAAATATGTCTTTCAAGGAACAGAACAAAATGTTCTTGATCTAATTGTTCCTGAGAAAATTGGTTCATTCTTTTACTTTATTCTTCAAAATTTGGTACAACTTGGATTCCAGCAAATTCATTTCAAGTTCGAAAGTCTGGAAACATCACTTGGATGAGATGCAGGGCAGGCAACGCTTTTGTGGTGATGTCAGCAAATTCTGCTTTCAAATCCAAAGTTCATGAGGATAGAACAAATGAAGGGGAAATGGATGGGCAGGATTAAGACGGAAAGTATGAGACAGTTCTATTAAGAGAGGTTGATGAGTAAGCAGCATGTTAAAACATGAGGCGATGTCTCCAGGAGGTTTTTTTGTTTACTTATGGATTTATTTGCCTACTCAAAGATTACCATATTATAAAATCTTACAAGCAAAGAAAAAAAAAAAAAAGGAGTTGCAAACCAAGTGTATGTAATGCTTCTTTTAAGACCAGGAGGGAGGGCTGGGGTGGTGGCTCAGTGGTAGCGCATTTGCCTGGTGTGTGTGAGGCACTGGGTTTGATCCTCAGCACCACATAAAAATAAACAAATAAAGGTATTGTGTTCATTGTGGGTGGGGGGAATACCCAGGAGGAACAATGTAATTATCAAAACAAATAGGCTAAGGTTATTTAAAACATTTATTAGTGGAACGATCCATCTAAAGGAATTCTACATAGCATCCAAATTAATAAAATGGAAGTGTTGTATAAGGGTTCATATGTGAATATGGAAAGACATGCAAGATATATTAAGTGAAAAAAATTGCCGAAGTATCTGTGACGTAGGGATAAACAATGGTCCAGGTTTTCAGGGACTGAGGCGATTCCTGGGATATGAGCCTTTCAGTCTTAAGGGGACAAAATGATCCACCTAGATAATGAGATTCTATTTTTGAAACAATATATTCTATCAATTTAGTTGTCTTCTGCTGCAAAATAATGGAATCCCTGGCTTATTTGACTTAAGCCATGAGGATATTTGCCCTTATAAGAAGTTCACATTCAAAGTGTTAGTTTGATTTTCCAGTTCAGTCCCTCAGAGACAATTTGGGTTTTCTTTTTTTTTTTTTTTTTTTTTTGGTGGTGGGTACTGGGGATTTTTTCCAGTACCCACTATGTGAGCCACGTCCCCAGCCCTATTTTTTATAGAGTCTCACTGAGTTGCTTAGGGCCTTGCTAAGCTGCTGAGGCTGGCTTTGAACTCATGATCCTCCTGCATCAGCCTCCCAAGTCGCTGGGATTACAGGCTCGCAACTGGCTCATTTTTTTTAAAATATTTTTTTTAGTTATGCATGGACACAATATCTTTTTTATGTTTATTTATTTTTATGTGGTGCTGAGGATCCAACCCAGTGCCTCACATGTGCGAGGCAAGCATTCTGGCACTGAGCCGCAGCCCCAGCCCTCAGTTTAGGTTTTCTTAATGTCAAATATATCCATCACTCAGAAGAGATTGTCTTGGTATCCAATTCAAATAAAGCAACATTAAGCAAAAAAGAGGGGCTGCCTCTTCCTGGGATATGAGGGGTCTTTCCAAGAAGCCCCCATCAGTTTAAAAGTAGTTGACAAATTCTGCTCCTGCCTCAAAGTTTGGAGCAAATATCCTTGAGGTATTGCCTCAGCGCTTTCTGTTTCAGACAGATTATTACATAACAAGATGATAGTTGTTGAGTCTGTTGTGTTGTCATTTAAAAAAAAACAAACATTTCTGCTTTTCCATAATGAAATTAGTAGTCCTAAGTAGGATATGATAGGTTTGGAACTGAGATCTATAAAGTCTTTTAAATCTAAAATTAAATTTAAAGTTGTTTAAATATAAGAGTGTTATTTTTTAAAAAACACCTGTGTTTCCTGGAAGTCCCAGGTGACTTGTTCTCAAGTCTCATTGGCCAGAATCGCAGCCTGTGCCCTTTAAACCAATCTGTGCACAAGAAATAGCTTGGATTTCCTGATAAAAATGGGTTATTTAGAAAAGAACAAGGGTAGATGTTGCATAGAGAGTCAACAATGTCTTCTGTGTATAAATTTTTACATATTAAAAATATATGTACTTGGAACTGCAAGAATGTAAATAAGGGGCTGGGGTTGTGGCTCAGCGGTAGAGCGATCACCTACATGTGCAAGGCCCTGGGTTTGATCTTCAGCACCGCATAAAAATAAATGAAATAAAGGTATTGTGTTCAACTACAACTAAAAAATAAATTTAAAAGAAGGATATAAATATAATAAATATAAATATAAATCAAGGCAGCTGTTTTTGTTTGTTTTTGGTACTGAGGATTGAACCCAGGTGTGCTTAACCACTGAGCCATATCCCCAGTACCCCAACCCCTCTTTTAATATTTTATTTAGAGACAGGGCCTCACTGAGCGGCTTAGGGCCTCGCTAAATTGATGGGGCTGGCTTTGAACACACAATCCTCCTGCCTCAGCCTCCTGAGCTGCTGGGCTTGCAGGTGTGTACCACCAGGCACTAGCAGGTCAACTGTTTTTTATGAGAGTGGATTTGTGCTAAGAAATAAATGTTGGGGCTGGGGATGTGGCTCAAGCGGTAGAGCCTTGCCTGGCATGCGCGGGGCGCTGGGTTCAATCCTTGGCACCACATAAAAAAAATAAAGATGTTGTGTCCACCAACAACTAAAAAAATAAATGTTAAAAAGTCTCTCTCTCTCTCTTTAAAAAAAAAAGAAAGAAATTCTCTCTCTCTCTCTTTAAAAAAAAAGAAAGAAATGTTTCTGATTTTTGTTTTGTTTTATTTTTATAATAGTTTTTTTTCCAGTAACGAGCATTATTTTTACATTTAAAAATGGAATCATTTAGAAATGAGTGCAGGAAAAGAGGATTAATTTCACCCAGGATATGGACCCATGCAGATAAAAAGAATAAAATCGTTCATGATTGTGGAAGGAGAGACCTTCAGCTATAAACCCAATTCCATCCTGAGGGGGAAGAATGATTTCCCAAGAGGCCTTTATTTGTTGTTCTCAGGACAGATTCTGTGCTTTTTAAAACACCTGAGAATGTCAAGGTAGATGCAGGCAGTACAACTCAAATTAACAAGTTTCATCATTATTTTTGGAAGAGTGGGGGTGGGGGTGCTGGGGTTGTGACTCAAAGGTAGAGCACTTGCCTAGCATGGGTGAGAAGCTGGGTTTGATCCTCAGCACCACAAATAAAGATATTGTGTACACCTATAACTGAAAAATTAATAAATTTTTTTTAAAAAGGAATTACCCAGGAATTATACAATGGGTTACTATTTATTCATTTCAAACTTGGAAGTAAAAATTAGTTGTCCTAAATAGGGCATGGTAGGTTTGGAACTGAGATATATAAGTAGATTTTATTTATATATATATATATATATATATATATATATATATATATATATATATATAAAATAGTTGTCAATGGACCTTTATTTTATTTATTTGTATGTGGTGCTGAGAATTGAACCCAGTGCCTCACACATGCTAGGCAATTTCTCTACCACTGAACCCCTACTGTAGCCCATAAGTAGATTCTTATGTAAAATTAGAAAAAAAAATTCTAGTTCAAGGGTGCATTAAAACAAAACAAAGCAAAACAGACAAACAAACAAACAAAAAACACCTTCAAGGAAGTGTGGAGTTTTTGTTTTTTTCTTTCTCTGAGCTATACCCCCAGCCTTTTTTGTTTTGAGACTGGGTCTGGCTAAGTTGCCCAGGCTGGCCTTGAACTTGCGATCTTCCTGCCTCAGCTTGCTGAGTCACTGTGATTACAGATGTGGGTCACCACGCCTGGCATTGATCCATATTTATAATTAACCAGAGTCTATACTTTATTCAGATTTTCTTAGTTTTTACTTACTATCCTTTTATGTTCAAGGGTCCCAGGATACTGCAGAATATCTGTTCATTTTGTTCTCAAGGCTCCTAGGTTCCCCTTAGCTGTGACAGTTCCTTGTTTTTGATGACCTTGACAGTTTGGGGTCTGAATGTATGTTTTATAGGCTGCCTCTCCATTGGGATTTTTCTGCAGTTTCATTCATGACTAAGCAGGAATTATAGGTGTGGCAGAGGAAAACCATTGAAGCATCATTCTTATCACATTGTGTCAGAGGTGCACAGCATCATCATGACTCATCACTATCGATGTTGATGTAGATTTAGCCATTCTTCATATACTGCTTTTCATGTTGAGATAAGAACCTGGGGGCTGGAAGTGCAGAGCATATGGTTAGCATGCACAAGACCCTGGGTTCAATCCCCAGCACCAAAAAAAAAAAAAGCTCAATAAACAAATATAAGTACCTGGTCCTAGTTCATAACTGCCAGTGTCTCCAGTTAGCAAGGACTTAGAGACTCTAAACACAGGTATTATGATTTAAGAGGGACAGATGACCTTCCCGTTGGCCCCAGGTATGGGAGAAGGGTGTGGGGTAGAGAGGAGTCAGGAGGACCTGCCCACTTTTGCCACATGCCAAACCCACAAGGGATGCTTGCCAAAGGCCAAGGTCAGCTGCCAAGCAGGGCCGAATGCCCAGTCCTCTTCCTGTTGACTAGTAATGACCTTTCATGGTGCAGCTTCAAGTGTTCAACTCCCTCTCTTCTGTAAGTGCCTTCCTGTGGATGATGACTCACTCTCCAGGGCAGATCAGCAATAGTAAGGATCCAGGCAAGCTGGCCTCGAGTCAAGGGAGGGAAAAGGGAAACTAGGAATTAGATATGAAAAATGCACCAGAAAAATGTCTAACTTCCTCCCCGTCGCACAGCAATTTTGCTTGGATTGTTCCTTGCATTATTTGAACATGAACAAGTATTCAAATTCTTTGTCCTTGGAAGGAATTTTTTTTCTTTCTTCTGACACATTAACCAGTTCATGCAACTGAAGTAGATCACACAAAAATAATATAATTATAATTATTTTAGTTAACATATATTAAGCATTTTATAATGTATCAGGAAATGTGATAATTATTATATGTTCCAAGCTCATTTGATTTTCAGCAATACTGCAAGGTTGCTAGCCATGTTTTATAGAGGATAAAATGAGGCACAGAAAGGTTAAGGAGCTTGTCCAACTGAGAACACATAGCTAATATGTGGCAGAGGAGGGTTTAAATATGTCTGATTCTTCACTCCACACCCCTGCACTGTTCTACCAACCACTCTGCTAAGTTCTTCAATAAACCGCTAAGCCACCCGGCTGCACCAATCACGCTCCATACTGCTGGGTCATTCCACAAACCACTACTTTTTCCGCTACCTCCTTCAAAAAACAACTATGTCACTACTGCACTATTCAACAAACCACCACCACCACATAAGCTACACTCAGCAACAGACCAGTATGATCAGTACAATATCCATATCCAGGATGGTGTGGAGGGTTAGACAGTTAACCATGACATCATAGCACTACACCGTCCAACGTGCCTCTACATCAGTCAGCAGTGTCACAATGCTCCCAGCAACATGCAAAGTTCTGATAGTAAGAGGATGAATGAACTGGGTCCCAGTACAAAGGGTATTACTGTTGGTTCACTTAACCCTAGAAGTGCAGGGGATCCAGAAGTTCCCATGTGACAGTGTGAGACTCAGGGCTGCAGGAGAGCTGGCTGTGTAGAAGAGACCTTCAGACAGGATAAAGAACTAGCAGGGTATGGTGGTGCACGCCTATAATCCCAGCAACTCAGTAGGCTAAGGGAGGAGGATCACAAGCTCGAGGCCAGCCTAGGCAATTTAATAAGACCCTACGCACCTTAGTGAGACCCTGTCACAAAAGAAAAACAAAATACACTGAAAGGGGGCTGGGGAAGTGTCACAAGCAGTAGCGCTCTCGCCTGGCATGCGTGAGGAGCTGGATTCGATCCTCAGCACCACGTAGAAATAAAATAAAGATGTTGTGTCCACTGAAAACTAAAATAAATAAATAAATAAATATTTAAAAAAATTCTCTCTCTCTCTCTCTCTCTCTCTCTCTCTCTCTCTAAAAATACACTGAAAGGGCTGGGGATGTAGCTAGACTATATGCACCTCTGGGTTCTGTCCCCAATACTGCAAAGATAGATAAATAGATAGATAGATAGATAGATGGATGGATGATAGATAGAGCTCCTTGGTGGATCATTATGTAAGTATTTGAGTGTTTCACTGATTGAGAGGGTATTGGCTGAGGCTTTTTGGATAGGTTGGGACTGCATTAATATTTTCCCCATTTTAACTCATGAAATTTGTTATGCAGCATTTTAAAGAAAGCTATTTGATTCAGATGATTCATTATGCCTGGGATGCCAATTCAAGGCCATCTGGGGAGACTTTTTGGGGATCTTCTAAATTACCATGGAAGCCACCTCCTGGCTCAGCAGGCCCACTCATAGGATCTGAATACCTTCTGATGGATGGGTAGTGCTGGGTGGATACAGCAGCCTGAAAGGGACTTCACAGCTCTGCAAGGAAAGGAGCAAAAAGGTCCTGCATTTGACCGCAACACTAAACAGCCCTTTCATTACTAATGAAGAGGGTTTGGGGAAGGTTGGCCAGGATCCTGGACTGGGAGTTAAGGGCAAGTTATTAAAGACCTATAAAGAACCTCACTGGGAAGTTTAAGGGATTTCTGGCTCTGATATTAGATGGCATTGAAAGAAAGGACCAAATGGCCCTCCAGCCTCAAGAGGGGTCCTCCTGGATGGAGGCTGCAGGTTGCTGCCATCAGGTTCAACACCAAGCCAGGGAAAAGGAGAGGAAGGAAAAAGAAATAATCTAAGAAAGATCAATATTCAGCTTTAACGATGCTGAAGGGGTAGGAAAGGGGGTGATCACTTCCTGCCCATCATACAGGGTCATGGCTGACACCTCTATAACAAAGGACAAGTTAAAAGAGAAAAGCATTAACAAATATATTTGTTCATGGTTTTACCTGACATAGGAGCCTTCAGAATGAAGACTCAAGACCCAGGGTGAATGCTCCATCTTTATACTTAGCTTAGCTAAAGCACACACAGTTATATAGAAATGTGATTGGATTAAAAAGGGGGTGACCTGATAGTGAGAGGTTGAGTGGGGAAACCCAGCAAGGTGTGTCTGTGTGACCTTCCCTCCTTCTGGGTCTGGGGCAGGACCCTTTTTGGATTGAGGGTCTTAGGATCTACCTTAATTTTTTTATGGCCAGCTCATATGCAGAAAGTTAGGAAAAAGAAAGAGTAGCATTTTTAGGTTTCATGGCTGACTTTGGGGAAAAGGAAGTCTAGTTTCTTTGACCTGGGTGGGGGAAGCAGAATTCTAATTTCTGTGGCTTATGTCGAGGAGAATGGGCGGGGGGGGGGGGTGAGAGATAGGAGGGAGAGGAAGATCAAAGAGAAAATTCGCTCACTAGGACTTCACTTTGGGGTATTGCTTTTCTGAGTCCCAACAATACTAAGTGGGTATTCACGCTCTTTGGAAAAATGAAGCCAGGTAGGGAGCATTTGTTTGCTCAAGGAATCAAGACTCCTTGCCTCTCTTACCTCGGTAACCTTTACCAGACTTCATCACGTGCTTCTTGAGTTAGGTCTGGAGACTCAGTTTTCTTTCTGTTATTAAATATGAAGACATGCACGTTCAAGTTTTCCCATCCCATGAGATGGGCTAGACAGAGGTTCAACAAAGAAAGAGTTGTCCCTTTCCACCTTTTTCTGTCTCCTTAAAGACTCGTTATTTATTCCAATGTTCCTTTCTCACATTTATCCATTCTTGGTCTGCCCATTAGGAGAACAGGGCCGGAAACACCTGTTCTATCCATCAGCATGAGGATATCATGGGGCTCCATACACTTTGAAAGATGCATGGATGATCACTGAAATATTGACAAAGAGTAGAAGTCTTTGGGTTTTTAAAAAATTTTGTATGTATGTGTGTGTGTGTGTGTATGTGTGTGTGTGTGTGTGTGTGTGTATTGTTGATGGGCCTTTATTTTATTCATTTATTTTATATGTGGTGCTGAGAATCAAACCCAGTGCCTCATACATGGGAGGCAAGCGCTCTACTACTGATCCACAACCTCAGTCCCAGTCTTTGTGTTTTAATATTGTTTGTTAAAAGTTCTTAATTCCATGAGGGTGGTGGGGGTTTGTCTGGTTTTTCACTGATTTCCCCAGATCTTAGGACAGTGACAGACACATAGTCAGTGTGATGGCAAAACCAGACCTGGTTGTAAAATGAAATTATAAAAATGTTATGGTAAGAAACAATGCCTAGAAAAAGGGTCAGTTCCCCTCCCCTTCTAATCAGCCTTTCTTCAGGAAAACTAATTAGCCATGGGTCTCTACTTTTGGATTGTACATAACTGTCTCTAGGAGTCTGAGTTCTCCCTCTTGAAATGTAAACACCCCTGTGCCAAGCTTTCCAGGTTAGAGATTTAACAGATGCCGGGGGGGGGGGGGGGGGGGGGGAGCCATTTCTTCTTATCTGTTTCTGTAAGTGCTTTATGTTAGAGACCCTGAACAAGGCCTCCAGTCACTTTTTAAAGAAAAAAAAATGATGGATGGGTCTAAGATGATGCCAAATAACCTATAAATGTTAAAACATATACAATATGGATCAGGGCTCAGAATTTGGAGTTTCTTCTCTGGGCCTGCCTGCATAAAATGAAGTTTGGCATTCTCTTCCTCTCCGAGTGCTGCTTGCTGCTTCTCGACCAGTCTGATTCCCTCAATAATCAGCTCTCAAATAAAGTTGTTGAATGCATGGGAAAAGAGAAAAAAAGAATCATAGAATTTAACATCTGGAGGTTCCTTAGAGATCATCTCAACTCTCAATGGAGAAATCCTAGCAAGCTTTAGACCTCTCAAGATATCATGGCCTCAAGGGTTGAAAAATTGAACACGTCTCCCAGATGACGTGGGGCCCAAGTTTCACATTCAGTTTCTCTTCCCACTTTGCAATAACCTGAAAGCAATTTTGAAAAGCAAAAAACAAAACAAAACAAAACTTTAGGTCTATATTGACTCTTTTTTTTGTGTGTGTGTGTGGGGGGGGACAAGGAAAAAGGAAACCATTTCCACCCAGCTTGGAACACTACATGTCTAGTCTTATTCCACTTTTTAAAAGTAGACAGAATACCAAAACTGAGAGATTTTCTTGGCATTCCATGTTCTCATTCCTGGGTCACAGCACAGTCAGCATACGCATACCACCACGAACTTCTTCTCACACCAAAGTCACACTGTGGGCTATGTCAATGTGGCCTCCCAAGAGCGTCCCCCACACTTGGACCCACCAGCAGATTTTTCTGTTGGAACAATTGGGTTGATAATGGCCAAAAGGACTTCAGAAGTCTGGAGTCTTTTTGCCATGGTTACCTGGCTAGCCAGTGGCACATCTTCCCCAGTGGCCCAGCTTAGAGACATTTAATGAAGGAATGCTGCTTGTCAACTGATGCTGGTCCCTCTTCAGACCACAAGACCTGTTATTGTGAGTGGGGAAACCCACATTCTGTGGGTTAACGACAGGGGAAGTTGCACATCTTCCATGCGGCCTCTTGTTGCACTATAGCACGAGAGAGTCCATGTTTATGCATGTTGCTATCCCTGGATTCTTCAGCCTTTCCTGAACTTTCCCTGGATCTTTCCTCAGCATTGAGGCCCTATGTCTGTTTATGCAAGCAAAAGAAAAGGTGCAGAAAGATGTTTGTCAAACTGTTACCAGTGGTTATGTTGGGTGGTAGGATTGGAGTCAGGCAGAAGGAGATTAATTAACTTTTGCCTTCTCCACCTTTGCTCATTACAACCAGCATGTATCGCACCTACAGTTTTAAAATCCCAATAAAACTAAAAAGCAAGTTGCAAAAGGATGCATACGGTATGATATCATGCACATAAAATCCAAAATGTTTCTGACTTCTCCCTACAGGCTGATTCTCCACACAGGTCTTGTTGAACAACAGGATGTATTGTCATGGGGTTCGTACCTAGGGATCTAGTAACAGCCTAAACCCTGTTGGAAGACTACACACCCCCTGGGAAGGGCTGATAGAGAAGGGAGGTGGAATGAGGTTGAGGGAGGCAACTTCACCTGGACCCGTGACCTTCTGTTTCCTAAAAAAAACAAAACCCTCAAAGCAAATATGGCAAAAAGGTCAATGTTCATCCCAGCAAGTGATGTGCCCTTGGGTGACTGTAACAGTATTCTCCATACTTTCCCATATGTTTGAAATCCTTATAAGCTAAAAAATCAACTATAATAAAAGGGAGAAAATAATTGAGTTTATCTCCTGTGTAGTTCATCATCTTTAAGGAACACTCTATTAAGTACTCCAGGCAGAAGAAAGGAGAGGAGAGAGGAAGGAAGAAAGAATGAAAGTAGAAGCTGGTTTGCTTTTCTGACTCCCCCTCCCCCCAGGTCCTATTCAGCAGCAAACATGAGAAAGAGGCAAAGTTAATGTCATCTGATGGACGGACAGAGGGATGGATAGATGGACAGGTTAATGGACAAACAGTTTCTGGTTCTCAGTGTGGGTAGGAAGTGGCCTTCCCCAGGAAGGCTCATGGGGGCTGCCCCTGTGGCCACGGAACTGGCTGCTGTTCTCTGGATGTAATAAACTCTCTCATAAAATCAGGATCCGTGCCTGTCTGACTGCAAGTACCTACATGTAGGAATGAGTAGTTATGACAGAAATAGCAGCTCCTGCCCATCATTCCCCTGAGCCCTGCGGCAAACATTCCTGAAGTCCTGCCCCTGCCCTGAGTTCAGACCTGCAGCTGTGGTTGTGGGGATTCAAAGGGAGATAGTGGCTCCCTTCCTCTCCAGCCAGGAAATAATGATGAACTATATGGCTGTTTCTCTGCATTACTGTAATTCTTTTTCTTAAAAACAAACAAACTGAAAACTATTGAGCAGGGCAGGTGATCTGCATTTTACTCCTTCTCTTGGAATGTGTAACCTCCATCTGGGTGGTAAGGGTCTAGCCCAGGGTCATAGCTAAAGGCATGTGTCCTAGCTCGGACACCAGAGCTGAGCTTGTGTATTAACAAGCATAGAGGGGCTCTGGAAGGGAGCCTACTGGGGAAGTGCCCATCCCATCCAGGTGACAGCCAATATTTTCTGGACTCTCATGCTCCAGATGCTACACACTTTCAGACGTTATTTAATTCTCTCAACAGCCAGTAAGTTAGGTGAGTCATGTAGCTGGAATGTCAGGGATGCATAGGATGAATCTACAGAAGCCTGCCAGGGCCAGGCAGGGAGAACCGCCACCTGTGCTAAGGCTTCATCAGCAGGACAAGGAGGAGCCATCAGTGACTTTTAATAGGGGAGTGACGTGACCTGACCTGCTATCTGGAAAGGGCACTTTGGCTCCCTGGTGGAGAAAGGATTGAAGGGACAATAGCGGAGGCTGAGCAGGGAGGTCACTGCTGGGATTAGGATGGTCAGTAGGACCAATGCTGGGGCCTTGGGCAAGGACAGGAGAGATGGCTCTTGGATCTAAGAGGAGAACAATATGGAAGATCATTGGAGTGGGAAGTGGATGGTCAGCAGTTTAAGGAGGGAAAACATTTCCAAGGAGAGTCTTATTTAGGCTCTGCCACTCAGGAGCCTTGAGACCTGTCTGGGATTTGGCTTCCACTTCTGAACACTAATGGGGCTGGATGCAGCCTTTCCCACTGCAGTGACTATGGTCTTGCGCATTTCCATTGTTCCAGGGGTGGGGAGAGCCTGAACTGTGGCATAGCGCCTGGGACTGCCAGTAGCACCAGAGGAACTGCCAAAGTGTCAGGGAGTGGCGGACACATGGGAGCCAGTTGGCATTGCGGCCAGCAAAATGGCAATGCCAAGGCCATTGGCAAGCTAACACCACCAAGGCTCACTGTTTGGCCAGGATGCTGAAGTCACCATGGCAGGGCTCCCGCTGAGCATGAACTGCATCCCTCCTTTACATAACCCTCGTTGCAGCAACTTGTTTTTTCAGGTGGGCAGTGCCAGGCCTCTGACCAAATGGTTTTTGCAGTTGTTATTGTCAAGTTTAAGTGTTGGCTGCAGGAAAGAGTAAATAGTAAGACAGCTTCAAAATTACCCCAGTGTTGGGGACAGTGACACATTCCTGTAATTCCAGTGGCTCTTGAGGCCGAGGCAGGAGAATGGCAAGTTTGAGACCAGTCTGGGCAATTTAGCAAGATCTGCCTCGAATTAAAGTACAATAGGAAGGGCCAGGGATGTGGCTCAGTACTTGCCTGCATGTGTCAGGATCTGGGTTCAATCTTGGTCCTGGGCAAAGCAACTCTGAAGACTGAGGCAGGAGGAACAAGGATTGAAAATTCAAAGCTAGCTTCAGCAACTTAGTGAGGCCCCAAGCAACTTGCTGGGGTTCAGTAGTTGGAACGACCATGGATTCACCCCCTGGATTGAATTAAAAAAAAAAAAAATCTTGGTACTGGGGTGGGGGGTGGGGAATGAGAAGACATCAGTGCTGTGGCTGTGGACCTGGACTGGCTTTTGGCATTTTCACCTGCTGAGCCATGAAGAGGGACTTAAACTCTCAGTGTCTCAGTTTCCTTACTTGACAGAAAACCACGAGCCTGCAGTGACCTTGTACGCTCCCAATTTTGCTCTTAAGAATGATACTGAGAGGGCTGGGGTTGTGGCTCAGTGGCAGGGCGCTTGCCCAGTACATGTGAGGCACTGGGTTCGATCCTCAGCACCACATAAAAATGAATAAACAAAATAAAAATATTGTGTCCATGTATAACTAAAAATGTTCTTAAAAATGAATGATACTGAGAAAGTAAAACTTTTAGCACATCATTAGTGAATTAACAGGGATTCTCACAAACACGCAGCAACCCTCAGTACTCACTGAGTGCTAGACTTAGTGCAAAGCTCAGGGGACACGGTCCTAACCAGCTAGCCTGACAGTTACTGTCTGGGGGAAGGTGGATGAGTTTCCCGGGGCTGCATTAAGTAGTGGCATGCAAGAGCCCCCCTGTTGCGGAAACAAGAGGGGCTGCTGAGGCTCACAGGAGGGTACCTGCCCCAAAGCTGTGAGGGCAAACCTCGGCAACTTCTCTCCTGCTCTCTCTTCTTACTCTCCTCAGAACACAGAACAGTGCCTGGAATCTAGCAGGCATTCAACAAGTCTTTTTTTTCTTTTTTTCCATCAACAAGTCTTGTTTAATTTAAAAAAAAATTTTTTTTGAGAAATTTTACATTTTGGTTCTGGGGATTGAACCCAGAAATGCTTTACCTCTAAGTCACATCCCCTTTTTATTTTTATTTATTTAGAGACAGGGTCTCACCAAGTTGTTGAAGCTGTCCTTAGATTAGATCAGCCTCAGCCTCCCAGCTAAGGATTACAGACATGCACCGCCCTGCCCTCAACAAGTCTTTATTTGAATGAATGAACTAATTAAAAGAAAAAAAAAAAAAAAAAAAGCTGGGCAAGGTGGCGGATGCTTGTAATCCCAGCAACTCGGGAAGCTGAGGCAGGAGGATCACAAGTTCAAAGCCAGCTTCAGCAACTTATTGAGGCCCTAAGCAACTTAGTGAGACTCTCTAAATAAAATACAGAAAAGGGCTGGGGATGTGGCTCAGTGGTTGAGTGCCCCTGGGTTCAATCTCCAGTACCAAACAAATAAAAAACCAAACCAGGGCTCTTAGTGTTAATATTGAGTCCCTGAACTCAATATGAACTGGGACCCTGGAGCTACCCAGATCCAGATTTCTTGTCATGAGAGTCTCCAGCTGTAGGGATGTTGGGAAGGTGTTTGAACTGAGACAGAAGGAGCAGGGCACTGGGTACCAGGATGCCCATCACTGGCCATAGCTTGTCCATTCTAACATAGCCTGACCCTCAGGGAAACTAAAACCAGAAATCCAGCTCTTAACCTTGGCCCTTCACCTATGTGACAGCCTCTGTGCTTGGTTTCAGCAAGAGAGGAGTCCTACATTTTTTCTCCAACCAGGGTGAATTTGATGTTTGCAGAAATTCCTGTCCCTACACGGAGGTTGGGTTCAGTTGCAAATAACAGGAAATTGAAAATAGTGGCATAAGCAAATTAGAGTTTTAAGTTGCCCCACTTCACAAGTCTAGACTAGAGCACTAGGGTCAGGGCAGATGTGGCAGCCTCCTTATGTTCCCGTGTCCCCAGCTCCTTCTGTCTTTTTGTTCCCCTATCCTGAGCATGTGGCTGCTACACACATGCTGGAAGGATGACTGTGTGCTCTCCAGCATTTTGTCTGCAATCTCAGGAAGAAAGGGGAAAAGGCAATAGATAAAAGCCACATGGCAGGGGGGGATTCCCAGAAACCCCACTCAATGACTAATTTCTATTTTTCTAGATAGAACTGGTATCTTCAGCTGCAAGTCCCTTCGTGCACCTGTTACCCCAAAGAAAGCCAGTGTTCTGTTAAAAAAATGGTACCTTCTTTAGATCAATATAAAAATCTTCAGGGTCATCCTGTCCCAAGGTCCTGATACATAGAGACACATCCCTCTATGTTTCTCCCTTTGCCAAGAATGTTTGGTTGAATTTTATTCTTTTGTTATAGAATTTTGTTAAATAGAATTTTGTTAAAATTCTATTCTTTTGTTATAAAAAATTCCAAATATAACATTGTTAGGAAATAGAATCTTTTAAAAACACCCATGTTCGCTGGCAGGGGTGGGATGGGGGCAGGGGGTGGCAGGATGGTGCATATCTGTAATCCCAGTGGCTTGGGAGGCTGAGTCAGGAGGATTGAGAGTTCAAAACCAGCCTCAGCAAAAACAAGGCATTAAGCAACTCGGTGAGACTGTGTCTCTAAATAAAATACAAAATAGGGCTGGGGATGTGGCTCAGTGGTCAAGTGTCCCTGAGTTCAATCCCCAGTACTTGCTTCCCCCCCACACAAAAAACCAAAACACCTGTGTTCTTATGCACCAGCAAATGTGTTCTTCCCTCAGGACGGGAGCCTCAGTTGAGACTGCGAGCTCCAGATAGACTGAGAAAGGCGTGATGAAGCATATTGATTCAAAGCAAAAATGTGGAGCCCAGCAAACATAGGTTCGAGTCCTGATGTCACCATTCCATAAACATGCTCTTTAGGCAACCTCCACAACTATACCTGGCCTTATTTTTTGTGTATCTTTAAAATGGAAACAAGTACCGTACTATCTCTTCCATGGGGCTCACTAGGCAAAGCTAGATGAGACAGTGTACACGAAACAGCTCCAAGCACAAAGCAAATGCTCAACAGTGGCCATAGAATACTTTGTTGACTTGAATAGAATGTAACCAGTGGCTGCATGGAATGAGAATTTTCACAATGTGTATATTTTTACCTCCCAATTTCTTGGGGGCTTCTCTCTGTCCTCTTTTGAAAAAGGCCTCCCATCCACTTGTTTTTCTAGAAGGGGTTGACCAAAAAGAATTTAAGCCTCTTCACCAAAAAGTAGCCAAACCATTAAAATACTATTTTAGTGGAGGGTGATGCAGAAGGATGGAATGGAGTCGGAAGGGACCTAGAGAGTCACCACTCTCATCTGACTCATGAAGCAACTGAGACCCATGGAGGTGAAGGGAGGTCTTCATTCCCAGCGCTGGGGCTGCAGTCTATGTGGTGGCACCTCTGCATGCTGTGCAGTACACAGTGACCACCTGTGCATGGTCCTGCATGTCCTCCTGGCTTTTGTGATGGGATACAGTGGTCCAATCAGAAGACATCTCAAGACTTCTGGGATGTTGGGACAATGACTTCCACTCTTTACCCACTCTCTGAAATAACATAGCCCAGGAAGCTGCTGACATTGCCTTAAAGCCACAAGGGAGAGCCTACCAAGGTGGGAGGCAACCTGAGATGAGGGATGGAAGGAGAAATACACCCTCTAGCTGGCTGGGCTCAGTTCCCAACCATGCCTGAGCATATTGATGTCAGACATTCTGCCACCTCCTAATTGTAACTAATCTAGGAGCTCAAAGCTATACATATCTAATAAGGAAGGCTTTGGATTTTTAAAAAAGCCTTCCTGGATGAGGTTGCCTCAAAGGAGACTCAAAAAGGAAGACCAGGAAGCAGGAAGGCTGGGAAGGAAGAGAGAATTCAGGGAAAGACCCTAAACAAAGATCTGAGATAGGAAAACCTGGAGCTATGGACTGAATGCTTCTGTCTCTTTCCCATACGAGAGGCATATGTTAGCCCAATTCCCAATGTGGTGGTATAAGATGTGGGGCCTTTGGAAAGTAATTAGGTCATGAGATGGAGCCCTTATCAATGGGATTAGTGCCCTTCTAAAAAAAAAATGAGAAAGCTTGCTTCTTCTCTGCGCTCTTGGCCATGTGCAAACTAAGAAGTCCCTCAGCAGAACCAACCATGCTAGTGCTCTGATCTCAGATTTTCCAGCCGCCAGAATTGTGAGAAATAAATGTCTGTTGTTTAAGCCACCTAGTGTGTGGGATTATGTTATAGCAGCCCAGACCAATGGAGACACCTGGATGAGGAAGGGAATTTGGGGAATCATATTTAAGTCGATTTGGCTAGAATCTTGGATGCCTGAAGGGGTAATGGGAATTAGGGTTGAAGATGTAGGTTCCTACCAGCCTGTGAGTTTTTTCTTTTGTGTTGTAGGTAGGCAATAAAGAGCTGGGCTTCAGGATGAAATCAGCAGGAGAGAAGGGAGATGAGAACAAAAAAGAGGCTACTAGTAATTGTCAAAGCGAGAAAGAGTCCACAGCTTCTAGAGTGACCAACTGTCCTGGTTTGCCCAGGACAAAGGCATTTCCAGATGTGTGATTTCCAGTGCTAACACTGGGACAGTCCCAGGCAAGCTAATGACTGATCCCTCTAAAACACAACCCAGAACTATACAGGAAGAGAATGATGGATTTCATTGTGTAAAAACAACATGAATTAAAAATAGAAAATAGTCTGGATAACATGGAAACTTCTGTGTTTTTCCGTAGGAAACAAAAATGAAATAAGTGAGTATCTCTTTTGAGATGCAAGCCATCCAGTGATGTTTGACTCCACTTAACTGATTGCTAACATCCAGCCCTGGATCCCATCAGTACCAAGAGCCCAGTCATCTTTGAATTTGTAAGTTCCTACATCTTACTTTCTGGTACTCTTTTGTCCTTTCTGAGCCTCAAATCTCTTGGAGATGTCTTCTTTCTTCCTTGTTCTCCATTACCCCTTTTGTCTTCACTTTCTATCTAGCCAAGACCACCTAATCTGGTTTAATCTGGCATTTCACAATCTACTTGGTCAATATCATGACTTTTGGTTCTTTGAATGTGGCAAAACTTTGGACACTGAATCAATTCCATTCCTGTTCTGCACAGTGGTTGCAGAGAAAGCTGGACGAGCTCTCAATCTGCCCACCAATGCTTCTTTATGTATTTCTTTTTTGCTTCTCCATGTGGCTGTTTGAGTCTCAGCTCCGCCGCTGAACTAGCTTGTGCAAACTTGGGCAAGTCTGTGTCATGGTTTTCTCACCCCCAAAATGAAATGTTGTATGGATCAACTGAGCTAACATGCATAAGACATTTAGCACATGACTTGTCATGTAATGTTAGTTTTTACTGATGCTAGGATTTTGACTGCACACTTACAGGGTTTGAATTAGTGTCTCAAGTGGGAGGTCACTGCACGGGCTGGGGGGGTTGACAAATCAATCACATGGAGTTCCAAGTCATGCAAATTTTTATTTTTGCAAAAATTTAAATGGACATATCACTGAAGAAGATATACAGAGAGAAAATAAGCTCATAAGATGTTCAACTTCATGAGTCATTAGAGAAATGCAATTAAAGCCATAGTGACATACCATTGCACACAAATTAGAATGTCAGTCCTCAGTAACAAAAAGGAATGAGCAATTGATACAACAGACTAACAAGAATGAATCACAAAATTATTAGGCTGAGTCAAGGAAGATGGATAGAAAGAGGAGAGACTCTATAATTCTACTTACATGAAAATCTAGAAAACACTCCTCTGTTATGATAGTAGGCAGATCAGTTATTGCCCAGGAAATGAGGATGAGGAAGGTAAAAAGAGACAACAGTAAGAAACTTCAAGAGTTGAGAGAAATTTGGGGGCAATGGAAATATCTCAATTGGGGCAATGATTTCAGAGATGTGTGCATACGGTAAAAATGAATCATACGGTACACTTTCAATATATGTAATCTATGTATGCCAATCATACCTTAACAAAGCTATTCAAAATTACTTTTGTAGATTAAGAGTCCCAGCGTTTAGAAACAGCAGTTGTAAAAAAGGAACCCAGTTACCTCAGATGTGAAATGCATGTCACTGTATTGCTTAAAACCCCCAAAACTGGCCAAGTGACTCAAAGGCTTGAGTCAAAATCAATAAGAAGATGGATAAGAGTACAATTACTGTTTGGAAGCTTTTGTGGTAATTTACTATTTTATAGTTGCATCTAGACTAGTAAATCATGGAAGCACTTATCAATATTTTCTAGTGCCAAAAGGTACAGTCTTGCAGCTTGGGAGGCTGAGGCAGGAGGATGGAGAGTTCAAAGTCAGACTCAGCAATGGCAAGAGGCTAAGCAACTCAGTGAGACCCTGTCTCTAAATAAAATACAAAATAGGGCTGGGGATATGACTCCGTGGTCAAGTGCTCCTGAGTTCAATCCCAGGTACCCCTCCCCCCTCAAAAAGGAAAAAAAAAAAAAAAAAGAAAGAAACAAGCAAATGCCCACCATAGTAATTAGCACCAATTTAGTAAAATAAAGACTAGTTCAGTCTATGATTCCTAAGGAAGCTGGCTCCCGGGGCCTTCTCCCCCACTTGGATCAGAGCAGCAGGAGAGGGTCTGTGGCTAAGGCAACTCTTGCTTTGGTTTAATCTGGCATTTCACAAAGAGCAGCAGCCTCTTAAAAAGCTCCTGTCCATGTGAGAAAAATAATAAGTAGGTGGCTACTGAGAGGTTGTTTCCCCCATAGGAGAAAACTGCCAATCAAACCAGAGTGGGAGCAGGCAGCCAGGGGAGGCATGCTGACCATGAAGTAATACAGCAAGAAGGGGAAGTTCCTGGTCATAGTGCCCACGTGTTTTCAGAAAGCCCCTTGGAATCAACGTGTCCTACAGAAGAAGGAAGGCCAGGGGAGGTTCACAGGGTTGATAACTAGCCCTGGGACCTTGGGTGAGCTGCCTGGTCTGTCTGTGCCTCTGTTCCTGGCCTGTCAGATGGGAATACTGAGGCCCACCTCATAGGGCTGCTGAGATGCTGAGAGTTGACAAGGGCCCCGGAAGTGTGTTTTGAAAAAGCAAAAACATCCTACCAACATATGATATGCTGGGAAAATTAGCACCATCCAGGGGCCTATGAGAAATCCAAGAGAGCTTGGAGCAATTAAGTCTAGGTCAGTTTTCTTGATACTGATATATCAGGTTTAAAAACAATATTCCACCTACCAAGAAGAGTATGCTACGCTTTAATTTCTGACTGTTGTGCTCTGAAAACAAACAGATATTTGTCTTATTTCCCAATTATACAAACTCCTGCCTCCCAGGAGAGCTTGATTCTGATTCGTTCTCCTAGCCCCACCCCCCCATATGTGTTTATGGTGATCACAGTCTAACTAGGGAGACAGGGCTCAGGAGTAAATTGTAGGGAATGGAGGGGAGTGGGGGGGGAGGGCATGGAGATAGGAAAGATGGTGAATGAGAAGGTCATCATTACCCTAGGTGTATGATTGCACAAATGGTGCAACTCTCCATCGTGTTCAACCAGAGAAATGAAAAGTTGTGCTTCATTTGTGTACAACGGAACAAAGAGCATTCTGCTGTCATGTATGACTGATCAGAACAAATTTAAAAAAAGAGTGAGTTGTAATTGGTTTTAAGGGGTGCCTGGAGACTGTCAGTCCTACTTGGGTCCTTACCCCTTCTTCCCCCCTTCCTGAGAGCTGAAAGTCACAAAAGCCTTCTCTGGTCCCAGTCAACACAAGACTCTCTGGCCATACTGCCCGATCCCTGGCAGGAGCCTGTGCTAGCCTCTGAATGTTAGTTGTTAGAAGACAAATTCCTGCAAGGTCCTTGTTCCTATGTCTCTGTCATCCTGGGCTACCCAGAAGCCCCATCCTATAGTCTCAATCTGAATCCTGGCCGAGTGTCCGTGCTGGGCTTTTGTCCTCCGTGGGTAAATGTGCCTGGAGAGCTGACCTGTGAGGACCTCTGCACAAAGCAAGGTTTCTCAACCTCTGCGCTGTTGACATTTCTGTTGGCTCTGGTGGGGGTGTGAGCTGCATCCCTGGCCCCTACCCACTAGATACTGCTTGCACTTCTTCCCCAAGGTGTGACAACCCAAAAATGTCTTTTTCCATTGCCAACACTGTTCCTAGTTGAGAGTCACTGGGATAAACTCTCCCTCTGAGAGCCCCATTGCTGCCTCCAGGAGATCCTGTCACTCAGGGACAGGGCTTTTACTGCACTTCGTGATAACCTCCACTTCTGAGCAGTCAGCACAGCCACAGAGACTGATGGGCTGGTCTTCGCTCTAAGGAACATTTGTAAAGTTTTGGCAGCCCAGCCTCTGACCCCCTTCCTGAGTTTAGAACAACCTCATCGAACACGATCAAAAGGCAAAGCCCACTGCTGAGGCTGGGCACTCTCTGTCTCAACGTCTTGTGTCACTAGAGCTTGGCTGATTAGAAGTACCTACCTCAGACTTCACATTCTGCTTTGACAGTGCCAGCAGGGTGACCAGTGCATTCAGACCCAAGTGGTGGCAGAACAAGCTGCTTCCGGGGATACAGCATGGGCTCTTGTCCTGTGACATCCTCCTCTTCCATTTTGCAGCCTGGTTCTGTCTTTCTGGTCATTCTGTGAGTATCCAGTATCCTCTCAGTAAGTTCTTTGCCCATCTCCAGGGATGGGTTTGACATCCAGGATCAACACTCCAGCTCCAGATCTTGTCTCCCACAGGTCCTCAGTGTATAGAAATACCCCACTGCCTGTGTTCAAATCCTTTGAGAACATAGACAGCTCCCAACTCAGACACCTGACTTACAAGAGCATGTCCAGCTTATCAACACCGGAGTATGGGCTGTCAAAAAAAAAAAACCTTCTGGAAGAGGTCTGTTAGTCTAGTGTGGAGTTTGAGAACCCATGGCTCCAAAAGAGGAAAAAGAGATCCAGATCTGTTCTATGACACCTGACACCAGGGGAATACTGTTCCCTTGTCCCAACACATTCTAAGCAGTAATGGAATAAAAGAACAGTGTTTTTTTTGTTTTGTTTTGTTTTTTGAGTGTGTGTGTGTGTTATAATATAGAAAGAACTGATCATGAATAATGCCTTAAATAAGATAGAACTGTTCATGAACTGAGATAGTTGCAATGAATACAACAGGCAAAGGTTTGCTAGTCTTGATGTGTAAAATGTTGTTCAATTTTCTAAGAGAAACTAAAATCTTAACCGAAAATAAAGACAAATGACAGATCAGATTACTCACTGAGACAAACAAAACAAATGACTAAGCTAAGAAAAAGGTGGAGATGTGCAAGAAATCAAAGAAATGGAAATTAAATCAATAATGAAATCATGTTTTTCACCTATCAGATTACAAAGCATGAACAAACAGAACATTCGATGTGGACAATGCTAGGGCCAATCTGTCCCTCCAACCCAGCAGAAGAGAATGAGAATTGAACCAGTCTTTGGAGAGTATCTTGAGCTCACATGTCAAGTACCACCAGAGGAAGGTTCATGTTCTTTTTATCTGGAAATCTCCCTTCTAGAAATGGAAGGAGACAACCAGCAACACATTCATAACTTAGCATGCTAGGTGTATGTACAAGTGCTGAGGCCAATGTCTGGTCCAAATCCTGGCTCTGCCTTTCCATCTCTCTGGATCTCAGTCTCCTTATCTATGCACATAAGGCAGTAAAATGTTTTAGGGCTATAATCCAGATGAAGTATTTGTTAATGCTTAGAAAGTGCACACAACTGTGTCTGGCATATAGCTAGGGCTTGGCAAGTATTAGCTATGAATGCAGTATTGTGTATAATAGCAACACACATGCATGCACAGATACACACACAACCTAAATATCCAGAACTAAACAAGTAAATAAGTCATGGTGCATTTATATACTAGCATGCTGTGCAAGCACTGTTAGCATTTTAATATTTCATGACAGTAGTGAGGAAATGAGTGCCCCTGTAGTGAAATGAACGTCGTGTCATAGATTCAAAAACTTCAAAACTGTTACTGAATATCATGACCCCCACTTTAAAATATATTCTATTTTTTTAGAGCAGTTTTAGCTTCACAATAAAATTGAGTGGACAGTATAGAGTTCGCAGGGATCTCTGTCCCCACACTTACACAAAGCCTCTCCCTCTATCAGCATCTCCCAGGGTGGTACCTTTGTTAAAATCCTTATTACCCAGCCAGGTGTGGGGATGCACATCTATAATCCCAGCATCTTGGGAGGCAGAGGCAGAAGAATCACAAGTTCAAAACCAGCCTCAGCAACTTATTGAGGCCCTAAGCAACTCAGAGGGACCCTGTCTCAAAATAAAAAATAAAGATGGCTGAGGATGTTGCTCAGTGGTTAAGGGCCTTGGGTTAAATCCCCAGTACAAAACAAAACAAAACAAAAAAAACCACATTATTACCCAGAGCTCATAGTTTATATTAGGGTTCACTCTTGTTGTTGCATTCTATAGGTTTGAAAAACATAAGATAACATAAGAGTATTTTCATACGGAATATTATCATACAGAGTATTTTTGCTGCCCTAAAAATCCTCTGTGCTCATTGCTGGTGGGACTGCAAAATGGTGCAACCATTTTGGAAAGAGTGTGGAGATTCCTCAGAAAACTTGGAATGGAACCAACATTTAACCCAGCTATCCCACACCTCAGTTTATATTCAAAGGATTTAAAACCAGCATACTATAGTGATATAGCCACATCAATGTTTATAGCAGCTGAATTCACAATAGTTAAACTGTGGAACCAACCTCGATGCCCATCAATAGATGAATGGATAGAGAAACTGTGGTCTATAATATACACAGTGGAATATTACTCAGCTCAGCATTAAAAGAGAATAAAATTATGGCATTTGCAGGTAAATGGATGAGTCGGAGAATATTATGCTAAGCAAAGTAAGACAATCCCCCAAAACGAAAGGCTGAATGTTTTCTGATTAATGGATGCTGATCTATGATGCGGGCGGATGGGACATTGGAAGAATGGAGGAACTTTGGAGTGGGCAAAGGGGAGGGTGGAGAGGGGTTATAAGGATAGAAAAGATGGTAGAATGAGATGAACACTACCCTAGGTACACATATGATTGCATGAATGGTGCATCTCTACACCATGTACAACCAGAGAATTGAAATGTTGCACTCCATTTGTGTATGATGAATTGAAATGCATTCTGCTGTTATGTACAACTTAGTAGAACAAATAAAAAAAAATTTTTTTAAATCCTCTGTGCTCTGTTTACCCCTCCTTCCATGCCTCTCTCCTGAGAAAACATAGTTACCATTGAGGCTGGTGGCAGCTCTCTTCCCTTCTGCCTGCAGAATTTTTAGTAAGTAGTGCAAATCACCTTTCAAAACCCCTGGAAACCATCCATCTTTTCACTGTCTCCATAGTTTTGTCTTTTTCTAGAAGGTCATATAGTTGGAATCAGATTGAAGGTGGACTTTTTGGATTGGCTTTTTTCACTTAGCAATATGCATTTCTGTTTCTTCTATGTCTTTTCATGGCTTTAGAGCTCATTTCTTTCTAGTGCTGAAAATAATTCATTGTCTGAATGTATCACAGTTTATCTCTCATCTACTTCAGGACATCTTGGTTGCTTCCATATTTTGGCAATTATGAATAAAGCTATGATAAACATCTGTATGCAGGTTTTTATGTGGACATTAGTTTCAACTCCTTTGGGTAAATACCATGGAGAGAGAGACTGCTAGATCATAAAAGGGTATATTCAGCTTTATGAGAAATTGCCAAGCTCTCTTACAAAGTGGTTGTACCATTTTATATTCCCACTAGCAATGAATGAGAGTTCCTGTTGCCACACACACTAGCCAGCATTTGGTGGTGTTAGAGTTTTGGATTTTGGTTATTTTATTAAGCATGAACTAGATGCCATTGTTGTTTTAATGTGCAATTTTTAAATTATTATACCTTTTTAAAATTAAATTTATAATGTATCTCTAAACTCTGTCACATGTTTTCTTTACCTTTGTTACTGAGCTTCCCCTTGGTTTATATTGTCTTTCCAAGAATATATTTCACCTTGTCTAATATTCCTCTACTTGCTTTCAAAATATCTACTTAAACAGCTTTTTTTTTTTTTTTTTGAAAAACAATAATAAAAGTATAACAAAAGTCTATTTACTTGTAAGTACAAGATTTCCCGCTCCTCTGGATTCCCAACACAATTTCTGGAAAGGTGAGTGTGAACTATGGGGTGTATGTGAACTTCTTGAATAAATGACAATCCTTTTTTTAAAAAGGTAGTTTCCACTCTGGGCTGATGGCTACTCCCCTCACTTTTCTGCCATAGAATTTGTAGTAAACAGCAAAAGTCACATTTCAAAATTTCTGAGACTGGTCTTATTTCTGCAAAAATTAAAATATAACATGAAAGCAGCAAAGAGCATTGAGTGATCACACTCGATTGAAGCATTGAAGGCCACACAGCTGCGAGTCCGGCTGTCAAAGAAAACATTCAGCCTTTAGTTTTTTGGGATTGGCTTACTTCGCTTAGCCAGCGCTTGCTGGGCCTCAGCAGTTGCAGCCCAGACTTACAGGGTGCGCTAGTCCGGAAGAATTGACCTGGTTTAAATATTGGCAAGACCTGACGGGGAATCAGCTAAGGTCGCCCTTCCTTTGTTTACCACTGACCTGCCCAACAAGCCGCTCTGGACTGTAAAAGGTCTTAGGAAGTGCTGCGTGTGGTTTTGTTGCACGTAGGGACAGGATCAATATTTGCTGAGTGGGGAAAGGAGGAGTCTCGTGGCCACGCCCCTTACCGGTACCTGGGTGGTGGTTAAATGACCTGGTGAAGATGCTGAGCTCTGAGACCCTGTTAAACACAAGGCTGACTCTAGTGGCCCAGGCGTCTGGATTTCTTTCTAGAAGCATAAGAGTCTTCAGCAGCCATTGAGGGAAGCCGCTGGCTTTTGTAACTGGCTACTGCAATGAGATCACAGAGGTAGCCGCAGCTTGAAAGGCTTCCAGAACAAAATCGATACAGGCCCTGCTAGCCAATGTCCCAAGGCAAGTTTCAGCTGTTTTTTTTTTTTTTGGTGCTGACCTGGAGAGAATTGAAGGCCCCGCCCCGTGCCTTTGGGGCAGCTGTTGGCAACATCTGTTTAGTAACCATTCAGGAAAGCCCCCAGAGGGATCTTATCTTCGGTAATAACAGGACAGTTTCTTACTGTGTTGAGCAGCTAGTAACTAGCATGTGTAAGCATGCACACACACACTATATATATATATATATATGTATGTATAGTTGTTGATAGATCTTTATTTTATTTATATTTGTTGCTGAGAATCAAACCCAGTGCCTCACACATGCTAGGCAGGCAATCTACCACTGAGCCCCAGCCCCAGCCCGGCATACACATTAATTAACCTCTGCAACAGGCCTGTGGAACCCATAGAGGAGATCACATGACTTTCCCAAGGTCACCCACCTGGTAAAGTTGAGAGTTGGGTTCCACCCCCGTCTGCCATCTATAGAAATGTACATTGGAATTAAACTTGATCTCCAAGGCCCTCACTACAGTGTACCAAGAAGCAGATGCAGAGCCATAGATAGAAGAGAATCTCATTTCTATAAAAAACAAAATCTCTATATAAATTCATATGTCTTCCTTAGAAACTAGTCTGAGAGAATGCTTAGTGAACTGTCAATCATGATTAGCTCTGGAGAGTAGGCTCAAAACTCTGAGCCATATTTGTGTAAAGGGACCTTACCCTTTTTCCTTTCTATATGTCTATATCACTTGACATTTCTACAACAATATGAATTATTATTTTTAAATTGTTTTTTATTAAAAGAGAGTAAAAGACTGGGGTTGTGGCTCAGTGGTGAAGCTCTTGCCTAGCATGTGTGAGGCACTGGGTTTGATTCTCAGATTCTTATACATATTTTTTATGTATAAAAAAATAAATAAATAAAATAAAGTTTAAAAAAGTCTATTGGTCAAACCATATTGTTATATTGTGTGCATGCATGAATATGTAAAAACAAATTCCATCACTATGTACACTTATAATGCAGCAATAAAAATGTGGGGATAAAAGAGTAAAATTCACTCTTTGGTGTGCTATTTGGTGCATAAAGTTGTATAACTACCTCAGGATACAGAAGAGTTGCATAACCAGAAAAATATCCTGTTATAGTTTACCTTGCTCCACCCCAAGTTCCAGTATTCTCCCTCATTACAGTTTTGCCTTTTCCAGAATGTAATTGAAATAAAATCTTGTGGTATACAGCCTTTGAAATCTGGCTTCTGATTGTTTTGAGATCCATCCATTTTGTGTGCACATATTGGTTGTTCATTTATTTATTATTCTTTAAAAAAATTTTTTTAGTTGTAGATAGACACAATGCCTTTATTTAATTTATTTATTTTATGTGGTACTGAGGATTGAACCCAGTGCCTTATATGTGTTAGGGAAGTGCTCTACCACTGAGCCACAACCCCAGTCCCTCTTTTTTATTCTTGAGTTACTATTCTATTGTAAAATGACACAATTTATTTGGAGTAAATAGGAGTAGGATTGTTGGGTTCTAAACTAAGTATATATTTAACTTTATAAGAAATTGTCAGATTGTGTTTCAAAGTGTCTCTACCAGTTTGCATTCTGTTGAGAAGTATGAGTTCCGATGGCTCCACATCCTCTTCAGAACTTGAACTTGGTATAGTAAGTTTTCTTGTTTGTAGCTATTTTGATAGATACGCAGTGGTATGTCATTGTGCTTTTAATTTGTATTTCCCTAATATAAATGGTGTATACAACATTATTTTATGGGCTTACTTGCTCTCTTTTTTAATAAAGTGTCTTTTGCAATTTTTATTTGGTTGTTTTATTATTGTTGAATTGCATTATTATTTTTAAGAGCTTGGTTGGTGTATAATTGACATATAATTGCACATATTTAAAATGTATGGTTAAGGCCAGAGCACAGAGGTTGCACATCTGTAATCCTAGAAACTCAAGAGGCTGAGGCAGGAGGATCACAAGTTCGAGTCCAGGCTCAATAACTTAGCAAGACACTGTCTCAAAATAAAAAGGGCTGGGGATGTGGCTCTGTGGTAGAGCACCCTGGGTTCAATTCCCCAGCACAGGAAAAAGAAATTAAAATGTACAATTAAAAAGTTTGAGACAAGTACACACCTGTTAAACCACTGCCACAACCATGATAATGAATAGAGCCAATTACCCCTTCCCCAAGTTTCCCTGTACTCCTTTATAATCCTGCGTTAACCTTCTCTCTTACCCTATCCTCAAACAGTGACCAGCTTTCTAAATTAGTTTTCATCTTCTAGAATTTTATATAAATAGAATCTTACAGTATGTACTCTTTTTGTCTGGCTTCTCTCTCTTAGCATAGTTATTCATCCCTGCCTGAGTATATTGATAATTTATTCATTTTTTTAAATCACGGAGAGTATTTCATTAAATAGATATACCTCAATTTGTGTATTCATTCACTTGTTATTGGACATTGGGATGTTTTCAGGTTTTAGCCAATAAAGCTGCAAATAAAGCTGCAGTGATCATTCATGTACACATCTTTGTGGGGACATGTATTTTTTTGTCTATGTTGGGAAAGTACAGAAATGTATAGGAGAGGTTTGGCTGGATTATATACATTTGCAAGATTGTTTTCATAGTTGTTGCGCCATTCTGCATTCCTATATTCACTAACGAAATGACTTCAAAAAATGGTTTTACTAGTGTTCATTGATCCCTGTGCATGAGCTGTACACTTTTCTCAGATCCAGAGTTTGGAGTGGAAATTGGGAGAGGATGATTCTCTCTCATAACAGAGGGGAAAAGTTAGAGTTGGTGGTGTAGGGTAGGGCTCCCTTGTGGCAGAAACTCAGAAAATAAAAATACCTGGTGATCGTCTCCTAAGGGAGTCTACGACTGTGTGAGGCAAGGGCTGTGCTCTCTAAAGACTCCTCCTCAACCTGCTGCCACAGAATCTCCCATGAAGTCTGTGTGTCTCACCCAGGCTTCCTCCAGAGTGGATTCCTTGGGCCAATGCTTCCCAAACTCCAGATAAGCACCCATTCTAGAAGTTATTATTTTTCTCTAAACCAACTCACCTCACTTTCCAACCCAGAAAAATAGTGCTGCCTGGCACACTGTGAGTGGTTTTCACACCCTTTTTGAAAGGATAGAAAAACTCACAGCTCATGACCAGGTAGCCCCTCTGGTAAGGAGACTTCTAGTCAGCCCATACCAATCCCTGGGGTCCCATCTGAGTTGTTGAAATGCCCAGCTCCCCCCCCACACCCCAGAATCTTCTAGACCCCTTTCCTTTGCACTTTGCCTGGGGACAGTAACACTGCTTTGGACTGGGGGTGTCGAGCAGAAAGAATGGTCTCTGCAGGTCTGGTACCCACAGTGGGGCTAAACAGGGTTTTGAAAGTCCTCACCACCCTTCTCATGACAGAGTAAGAGTTCTGAGTTAAGAGTCTTATAGGAAGGGTGCCCGGCCTGACAGCCATCTTTCCTGTCTACACCTGGTTCTAACTAACAAGTACCCTCCTGTGGCCGAGGCATGTCCCAAGAGCTTCCTGAGAGCGGAGGGCATCACCACAGGGTGATGGTGGTGGGGTTGCAGTTCCTTTGGAGTGATGCTTTTCTCTTGAGCCAGGATTATACCACTTGTTCCAGGTGAGCTTTTCAGGAGTTTAAGAGATTAGCAGCATTGTTATCACCAGGAATGTGTTGGAAATGAAAAATGTCAGGCTACTCTATCCCTCCCACTGAATTGGAAACTCTGAGAATGGTGCCCAGTAACCAATGTTTTCTAACAGGCTCCCAGGGACTGTGATGTAGCCTAAAGTTTGAGATGCTTTGGAATATGACAAGAAGAAAACCGACTCCCACTATCTCACCACCAAATTAATTTGTAATCACCCCCCCACCACCACCACTTGGCTTGCAAAAAACTATAGCCTGAAAGTGGGGAGTGTGGGACCCAAATCACTGAGGAACTGACTTAGAAAATCCTCAACTCCCTTCCCCCAGCCTTGGGACAGGAGCCTCTTGCTTCCAGGACAACTTTCACATAGTCCTTATTCAATTCTTTGTGTGTTCTTTAACTTTTGTATTCCAGCTGGGTACAAAGCTGAGGCCTGTTTTCCCATTATCTGCTAGATGAATGCTTGGATCGGTGTCCAGGCTGCCTGGTCGTGCTCGGTAATTCGAAACAAAGGCGTTGCAAATCTCCAAAAATTCTAGTTTGCTGCGGGGGAAGCCGGAGCGAGAGGAAAGAATGCTGGTGACACAGCGCCACCCTGTGGCGATGAGAGGAAGAGACGCTTTTGGCTAGTTGCATTGCACCTTAGACTTTAAGCCTTATGGAATCCAAAAATAACAAAACTGCCATTTGAAGAATATTTACTCCACGTTAGGCACGATGATCATTGCATCATATTGCTATAGTCTCAGATTTTATAATCGGATACGTCAAATAGCATTTTTTATTGGATATTGTTTTACCAACGAAGAAACTGAAGCCCAGAAGTTCAACCCTTAATTTGCTTAACATTACACAGCCTTAAGAGAGAGCCGTACTAAGTCCGTGGAGTTTAACCACAAAGACCACATGTTTCACCACCACTCTGTCCTTCCAGACTCCCACTTCGTGGGGGAGGTGGGTAATGCTCCCTAAAGTTGGGCTTCTCAAACTCATAAGGGCAGGAAGTATCTGGGGTTAGTGTTAAAATCCAAAATGTGATTCAGCAGATCTGGTAGAGCTCAGAAGCCTGCATCTCTAAATGCTGTCAGGTGATGCCTATACTGATGATTTAAGGACTGCATTTTGAGTGGCAAGGCCCTGAAGTAGTATCCCTATCTGGTAGAACTCTATGTCATGATGGTGGAATGTTCAGACTCTCTTGTCTGATCTGTCTTCACCAGCCATAGGTGGCTATTCAACACTTGAATTGTGGCTACCCCAACAAATAAATGAAATTTTAGTTCATTCTAATTAACTTAAACCCAAATAGCTACAGGCTGTAGCTGGATAGTACAAGGCCCACTGTGAGAATGGTACTGGCCTTGAGATGGCTTGTCATTGAAAAATCAAAAGTCCAGGGCAGGATGAAGCAGGACCATAGGTTAACAGATTTTTTAAGTTATTAGGAATAATAGTATACTCCAATGCTGCCCTTTTACTGATGAGGAAACCAGGGCCCAAAGAGGCAAAGTGACTTGTCCCAAAGCCACAGAGCTGCTCCTGGCAGAGGCAAGGCTTCCGGTCGAGGGACAGCATTCTTCTTACTATTTCACATTTAGTTCTGGGTCCACTGGTCTCCAAAAGAAGACTGTACATTCCCAGATTTAGAAAATCCTCTTTGAACACAATGCGACCAATATATTGCAATCAAAATGCTATTTATTAGTTTGCGCAGCATTTGAGGCAGTTAACCAAATCTAAGTTATCCAATTTCCTGAGGAAATTAACTTGAATTTTTAGCTGTATCTGCAAGGCCAGGACCACAGGAAAAGATTCAGCCCCTTGTGATGTTTTAGAAGGCCAGGGTCTCCAGCCAAATAAAAATTAAGGATGCCTCTACTGGTTCTAGCTGGTTCTTCTCAGGCAAACTTCAGCTGATACAGGGTGCTGAGGACTGATGATAATCAAGACAGGTTGCCCTTTATTACACTGGAATGAAGGATTTACTTGATTGAGATTATTTGAAATATTTTTTTTTCCTGCTTGTAAAGCAATCAAGAATCAACCCTTGATAACAATTGGGGGATTGGTTCCAGGAATCCGTGTATTGCAAAATCTGAGGATGCACAATTCCCTTAGATAAAATGGCATAGTATTTGCATATGACCTATACTAATGCTTCTATTTACTTTAAATCAGCTCTAGGTTATTTATAGTACCTAATAGTATGTAAATGCTACCCAAATAGTTGTAGACTATATTGTTTTACTGTATTGAGTAATACCAAGAATAAAGTCTGTTCATGTTTAGTATAGATATAATTAAAAATTTATTTTTATTCTGAGTGGGTTGAATCATGAATTCCGAACCCCTGGACACAGAGGGCAGACTGTACATTATATAGAAATTGAAAATTGGGGGAAAAAGTATTGTATTATTTAAGACATCAAACATTCACTATCTCTCAGTTAGAGGAAGCACCTTATCTAGTGGGTTCTGATTCAGAGACTCTATAGAGGTTGCAACCTATATGTTGCCAGGGCTGCTATCTTTTTTAAATTTTTTTTTTATATATATACTGGGGATTAAACCCAGGGGGACTAACCACTAAGCAACATCCCAGCCCTTTTAATATTTTATTTTGAGACAGGTTTTGCTAAGTTGCTTAGGGCCTCGCTAAGGGTCTTGCTAAGTTGC
Organism: Marmota flaviventris; assembly: GCF_047511675.1. NCBI lineage: Eukaryota > Metazoa > Chordata > Mammalia > Rodentia > Sciuridae > Marmota > Marmota flaviventris. Next base: position 53,141,057 of record NC_092511.1, on the reverse strand, counting down.
TGAGGCTGGCTTTGAACTTGTGATCCTCCTGCCTCAGCCTCTCTGTGGCATATGCCACCACACCTGGCTATAGGGCTGCTCTCATCTGAAGGCTTGACCAAGACTGCAAAATTCACTTCCAGGCTGACAGATGTGGCTGTTGGCACATCAGGTGGGCCTTTCGATGGGGCTGCTCACATGAAATTCCCCCCAAGAGCAAAGGAGACAGAAAGAGCAAGAGGGAGTGCACCCATTGGAAGCTGCAACCTTTTACAGCCTCAACATGAAGTGACAGGCAACCACTTCTATATTCTATTGGCTGCTGAGACTAATGTAGGAGAAGACCACACAAAGGAGTGGGTACCAGAAGGTGGGCTATGGGAGGCCATTTTGAAGGCTGGCTCTCACAGTATAAAAATAAAACAAAATTCACTTGGGATCTCTCCATCATAATCACAGTTACATTAGGAGATAATTCCTTATGTCCTTATGTATATTTATATGTATGTTTAACAGACTTTTTTTCTGACTTAATTCATAAATTATTCTCTGACTTTTTCTTCTGTCTCCCTTTCCAGAAGTGAACCCAGGCTTTGTTTAACCCTCTTCTCCCATGGAGGAAGTACACTCGATTCTAATTAATGATACTCTAATTTTTGAACATGCATGTTCTATATTATATAAATAGTGAATCAATGTCTTTCATGCCTCCCCAAAATTCAGTGATATTAAAATACTACATCAGATTTCCACCCTCCCATCTTATGTATTATTGTTATCCAGTACCTAGTCTTGTCTCATTTTTATATGTTCTGAATTCATTTTATTTCATTTTCTTTTTAGATTTACCCTCTGGCTTGCCTGTCTCTTTATTAGACATTGCTTTTTGCATCCTGAAGCAAAACAAAGTCCTGGCTCTGTGGTCTTGGTGCCTGGTGATTGATGTCCGCCCCCCCTTCTCTCTCTCTCTCTCTCTCTCTCCTCTCCCTCTCTCTCTCTCTCTCTCTCTCTCTCCTGCCTTCCTTCCTTCTTCTTGAAAGTTCAGCATTTCTAGAAGTTTATAGTGGGAGAATTTTTAAGTCATCTAGTTTCTATGTTGCTTCTATCCCTTTAGATTCTTGTGCCCCAGCCAGACCCTGGGGGACCCTGTAAACTGAAAGAAGACTGTGTGGACTGCACCCCCCCCCCAAAAAAAAAAATAAAGTCACAGGAACATCCCAGCATTTCACTTCTGTGAACCAGAGATGCTGGCACAACTGTGGCATGAGGAACTATGAGCAAATTCCCATCGGATAAATGAGAGCCCTGAGGCAGAATTAAGTTGACAGAAAGAAAATAAAGGGGCCAGCTGTGGTGGCACATGCTTAAAATCCCAGCTGCTCAGGAAGCTGAAGTAGGATGATAACAGGTACCAGGCCAGCTTGGGAAACTTAGTCTGTCTCAAAATAAAAGTAAAAAGGGCTGAAGGGCTGGAGGTGTAGGTATGTGATAGAGTACCTGTGGGTTTAATCCCCAGTACAAAAAAAAAAAAAAAAAAAAGAAAAGAAAAAGAAAAAAAAATCTGTAATGTAGATGGCTGTATGTCACAAGATTTCCTGCTTCCCTGGCAGTGAGCATAGTCAGGTCACATTCCTTTTGCAGGTCACATTCAAATGCTCCCTGTTTCCCAGTTGGGAGAACCCTCTGCTCCATCCAGGTCTCCTGGGCCCTGCATGGCCCTCACTTCTCCCTCCAGATGTTTACTCAGCCAGCAGGACAGGCCAGTTCTGGGACCTCTGACCTGGAAGCCAGAGAGCAGGGAGGGCTGCTGGCTTCTGCCCTCAGGGTCTGGTGCTTCCCACCTGCCACAAGGTGTCACCAGCAGATTGGCAGGTGGGTGCTTTTCTTGTCTCCAGTGATAAGGTGACCCAGGCTGTTTCCTCAACCCTCAAATGGAGCTATTACTTTCCATGCACAGATGTTGTTAGAATTAAAGAAAAATGGGGAAATATATAATTATTATTGTAACCACTGGGGATGGCCCCCATACTCATGCATCGCCCCCCATTTTGCCCTCCAGATGTTTACTCTGCCTAGCAGGCCAGGCCAGGCCAGTTCTCACTCTCCCCTCTGGAAACATTCTAGAGCTATACTCCCCCCACCCCTTACTGGACTTTAGATGCCAAAGACAAGGGAGTGGAGGTGATGCTGGCCAAGCCCAGGTGGCCATTTGCAATTTACCGCATTTTCCCTTTTCCTGCCACTACTGCAGTCTCCGTTCCAGATGGCAGCTACTCTGAGGCCTCCTGGGTCCCTGATGAGGACAATAGCAGACAGCCCCTCAGCACCCTATGATGCAAGGAGTACATGGAGAATGAACGGAGACCAAGTCTTCATTGTCTTAAGCCCTCAATCTTTGGCATCATTTGTTACCATAGCATAGCCTAACCTACCCGGACTGATTAGATTTTTAACAAAAGGATAAGCACACTCAAGATTACAGAAGACTAATATTAAAACACAAGGGAGGAAAGCGTGAAGACCATTGGGACCATTCTAGGCTTCTCTGTTATCCTCATTCAGTGACAGATGGCGTCAATGCCTGCACATTGTGTAGAGGGTCCCTTTCTACTCTTCTGTGAGTCCTGTTGCTATTCTTAGCCCACCTCTGATAGGGCCCCACCTTGCCTGTCACGTATTATAGCCTTTGTGGAGATCAGGAGTCCTCATCCTGCCCTGGGAACATTAGGCAATGAGGGGGATTCAAAAGCAAGATGGCAAACCAAGCTCTAGAAGAGCCTGAATGGCCTGAAAATGCCATGCCCAACATAAAGAACACACAATTCTTGGGAAAAGGACATCAAAACCTCTTCTCCTGTTTGGTCCTGGGCATAGAGTCAGGGCTGGCTAATCCATTAGGCACAGCGGTACAATGCCTAGAACTCATGATACTTTCAGGAGCACCTGAAAATGCTTTAATTTCTTTTCTTTTCTTTTTTTTTAAAGAGAGAGAGAAAGAGAGAGAGAGAGAGAGAGAGAGAGAGAGAAAATTTTTAATATTTATTTTCTAGTTTTCGGCGGACACAACATCTTTGTTTGTATGTGGTGCTGAGGATCGAACCCCGGGCCGAACGCATGCCAGGCGAGCGTGCTACCGCTTGAGCCACATCCCCAGTCCCTTTAATTTCTTTTTTAAACTCGAAGGGGAAATGAACTTTCAGGTTGAAGATAATATTTTAATATATAATATTAATAAAGTCATCAGTATACTGTACAGGGAAAAATTAAAATCTGATTAATGAGAGAAAAGCATAAAAACTTATTTAATATAAATGTACATGGCACAGAGGCTTCAGAAATGAAGACCCAAAGAAACAGGGAGGATTATATCTTTAAGGACAGTCATGTGGAAGGAAGTATGTTTGGAGGACAGAAGGGGCCGATCTGATGAACAGGGGAACGTAGAGAAGCCTGTTTGTTCAGATTCTTCTTCACAACCCTGTGCCTTCAGAGATAAGGACATTCCTTTCTCCCAGGTACAGGGAGGGCACTTCTGGAAAGGTCTTCTTCAGAGGGAGGTCAGGGAAATCTTTTATTGCCTGCTTCAGAGGAGTAAGAGACCTTTCTGCTTCTGTTGTCTTTTCAAATGCCAAAGTGTCATATTTTGGGGTCTCTTGTCCTGAACCCCATCAATACCAACTCAGTAATAAAACAGAATATTTAATACTCTGTGTGTGTGTGTGTGGTGCTGGGGATTAAACCCAGGACCTCATGCATGCTAGGCGAGTGCTCTACCACTAAGCTCCATCTTTAGCCTTTATTTTTATTACGTCCTGTGGGAAGGGACCCTGAAGGCAAAAGTGACCAGTACTGATAATGACCGTATTGTGGCCCAGGAAACAGGGTTTCATAACTGATGTACATCTAGGTTCCAATGTATTTCCTGGAGATGAGGGTAGACCTGGCGCTGTTGTGACCTATACTGCCTTTTTCTTTATGAGCAAGTGGCAATTTCTCTAGTTATGACAAACTGGATCTGTGTTGGCGTTTTAAAGGTAATCGCAGGACACCTGGATGGTCATAACTGCTAGGGGGAAGGAAGGGTCAAAACGTTGGGTGTGGACAGAGCAGGCTCCTCTTTCCATGCTTGCATCTGCCCTTCCTGCTTCCTAGCAGCCTTCCGAGGCATGCAACAGATCTGGGAGGCCAACTTCTCACCCAGCTCCATCGGGGCAGCACAGGGCCTAAGCTAAGCCCACCAGCACTGGCCACAGTGAGCATCTAGGGGATCATGGCTCCAGGCCAGCCACAGTGAGCCTCAGAACTGCGGCCACCAGGAACTCTGGGATGCAAACATCCTTTCCTGGAAGGTGGTGAGCTTAGGTGAACCTGAATTCCTGCCTAATTTGCCACTATGATCAAAGTCAAAGGAAATCTCAGAGGAACTGAATCAGAGCCTTGATCAAACTATGCTTGTGCTTGACCATTTACATCTTTTAAGCTACATAAGCCTATCATTTCCCTTTTACTGTTAAAGCTCATTTAGATTTGCGTTTCCTGTTACTTTCACAACCTTACTAAAACTAAGCATACTAATTATCATCCCCACTTTATAAATTAGTAACAGAGGTGTTAAGTCACTTGCCCAAAGCCACTGAGTTAATTTGTCCAGGAGCCAGGATTAGATCCCAGGCAATATGACTCAGAAATTATCCATGTTAATTTTTTTTTTGGTAGCAGGGATTGAACCCAGGGGGCACTTAATCACTGAACCACATCCCTATCCCTTTGTGTGTTTTGTTTAGAGACAGGGTCTCCCTAAATTGCTCAGGGCCTCGCTAAATTTCTGAGACTGGCTTTGAACTTGTGATCCTCCTTCCTCAGTCTTTGGAGCCACTGGGATTATAGGCATGGGCCACTGTGCTTGGCTCTTAGCCATGTTAATCTTAACACATGCTTTACATTCATATTAATTGCTATGTTTTCACAGATTTCACAAATTTTATCTGCAACTCTCTAAGCACATTTTACTTTATAAACAGCACAAGTATGAACAGATCTAAGCAGAAAGGAATTGGTGCATGTAAGAATGTTGCCCTACTCTGTGTGTCTGCTTTAAGTAACTATGTATTCTGGGAAAGCACAGCATGTACTACATCAAAGGAACCCCCACCACCCACATGTACTAAGAGTGAGGAGATTAGCAATTTGAAAGCCACCCTCACAGCTTCCCCCTCTCTCCCCTGTCCCCTCCAGCCTTTGGCTGCCAACCCCATTATGTGTTATCTTGTCCCCTTGTGTCTTGTATCTTTACACAAGATCTAATCTCTTTGGGCTTCCAGCTTGTTTGCTGAAAGAGATTAGGTTGTTTGCGTCTGCTCTTCGGAGCTGGTACATTCCTGGGCAGCCCTGCACAATGATCCTGCCTTCCACAGCTTGATCTGGCCACCTGGATCTTGCCTTCCTAGGCTCATTCTTCTCAAGTCATTCACCCATCCCTAAAAGGTCTCAGCTTCAAGGAAGGGACTTTCGTAATGTTCTCTCTCCAAAATACTTTGGCAAACCTTCATTTATATGGAATCCAAACACAGAAGGGAAAGAGAGGTAATGAATATGAACAACTCATTTGAAAGTTAGGATGGGTCAGGTGGACAGTGCACATCTATAATCCCAGCTACTCAGAAGGCTGAGGCAGGAGGATCACAAGTTTAAGGCCAGCCTGGGGAAACTTAACAAGACCCTGTCTCAAAATGAAAAAAAAACAGAAAAGAGCCTGAGGTATATATCCCAGTGGTAGAGTACATGCCTAGCATGCACAAGCCCCTGGGTTCAATCCCCAATGGAGTAAAAGAAAGGGAGGGAGGGAAAGAAAAATTAGGGCAAGAAAGAGGAAATGAAGATGGGGGAGGAGGCGCAGGGCTCATACCCTAGTGTCCATTCTCCCTTATAGTAATAAAGTGTCTACCTTTAGCTAGGTACCAGAATAATGGTTTCATTTCCCAACCTTCCTTTTAGCTAGGCATGACCTGTTACTAAATTCTGGCCCTTAGAATATGAATAGATGTCATACCCCTACAGGAAGGGTTCCCATCTCCCTATCCCTCCTTCCCTATTCTTCTAGAACAGAAATTAGAAGCTGGTTTTGCTAAAAGCACTGACTCTTCATTTGGGCCTGCAGCTGCCCAGTGGGTAACTAAAAGCTTGGCATCTCTGCTTTCATTTGTATCTGACTTCAGATTCCTGCTCCGCTCTGCACGTGGCTTATTAATAATTTAAGAATTTTTAGCCTGGCGTGGTGACGCATGCCTGTAATCCCAGCAGCTTGGGAGACTGAGGCAGGAGGATCCTGAGTTCAAAGAGCCAACCTCAGCAAAAGCAAGGTGTTAAGCAACTCAGTGAGACTCTGAGTTCAATACAAAATAGGGCTGGGGATGTGGCTCAGTGGCAGAGCGTCCCTGAGTTCAATCCCCAGTAGCTCCCACCACCATCACCACCACCACCAAAAAAAAAAAAAAAAAAAAAAATAATAATAATAATAAAAGAATTATTCATCTAAAAACTGGTAATACAAGGTTTATCAACCCTAAATTTACCTAACCTCTTTCATCTCCCTTCAGGACTGAGGACACCAAGATAAGAATAATCAAGGTATTTTAAAGGTTTGCAGGAACATTCCACTGCCAGCTTTCCAGCCCCCTAAAGTGGTGCCTAGAAGTCTCCCGTCATTGCCAGGCACCTTCCAGGAACAGTGGAGCCCGGCAGACAGATCACCCCACGGTGAGGCTGCCTTTCTAAGCAGAAGCAATCATCTCATGGGAACTGAATTGTCCCTTCCAGGGATCACAGGTTTGATAAACATCTTGAGCTGCAAATGAAGGTTGTCCTCTCTAGAGAAAAAGAGCAGCCTCAAAACGAGAACTGAGATGATATTGGATTGACAGTTTACAGACTCAAGTGTGACCAAGACTGTGTCATTATGCATATCTCCTGTCCCCCTGCCATATTTTTGGCCTCTATTTAAACCTAAAGCTCATGCCGGAGCCTGAAGACAGGGCTGAGACACTGGATCTCCCTGGCCTTCCCAGTACGGCCAGACTGATTGAAGTTCCTTTCCTGTTTTTCATCATCACTTTTTCCTGTTGGTTCTGGGGTAAATCTGATTTGTGGGGACTCCCAGAGTCAGGCCCCTGGCCTAGGGCTGCAGTAACACTAGCAGGAGAGTGAGGTACCACAGACTGTGCAGACAAGACCACCCCCTAGGAAGCACAGATACTTCATAAGGTCTCTGTCCCTAGGTGCCACCCTGCCAGCCCTGGGCTGCTGGGTGTGGATGCCATGGGAAATGAGTCAACTTTCATCAGAGTTTTAAGTGGGTTCAGATATTTGGGATCTTTAGAGCCATCAAAACCACTGATTAATAAATACAGCTGGAAAGAAAGCTCTTGACGTTTTTGTTTTCGATGAATTTTGAACGTGTTCCAATGTCCATCGAAAGAAGCCTGGAGAAAGAGAGGTTGAAAATAAAATGTGTTGCCGGGTGTGGTGGTGCACGCCTGTAATCCAGTGGCTCAGGAGGCTGAGGCAGGAGGATCGCGAGATCAAAGGCAGCCTCAGCAAAAGTGAGATGCTAAACAACTCAGTGAGAACGTTTCTCTAAATAAAATACAAAATAGGGCTGGGGATGTGGATCAGAGGTGGAGTTCAATCATGGGTACCAAAAAAAAAAGTGTGTTGGGGGGTCCTCATCATGATGGTTAATGTAAGGGTCCTGAGAATGCAGAAGGGAAGAGGCCTCTGAGTCTAGTTGGAAGGGCCTGGCCTTGGTGGCAGGAAGGACACCACTCTATTGGACAAGGGACTGGTGAAGGGGGAACTGGATGCAGGAAACTTTGAGACGAGGTAGCAGGAAGTGGAGGCAGTTTCATGGCTTCTATTTTCTCACCAAAGCAAGAGGCAAGGCCCTGTATGTAAAGAATGGCAGGAAAATAAACCTGGGAGAGTGTACCTAAGTGTTTAGGGGTGGGAGCATGATCTGGGCTGCCTTTCCGCAGCTGTCTGCTTTTGTGTTGTCTAAGAGCACAGGAGCCAAACACAGATACTGATGATGTATCTCTCTATGTCAAGTAACACACAAGGCCGTCCCTGAACAGAATTTGAAAATAAAAAGTTGTTCTATGATTTTGATCATTAAGGGTATAAAACAGGCTGGGTGCAGGGGTGCATTCCTATAATCCCAGTGACTCTGGAGGCTGAGGCAGGAGGATTGAAAGTTCAAAGCCATCTCAGCAACTCAGTGAGACCCTGTCTCAAAATAAAATTTAAAAAAAGGTCTGGGTATGTGGCTCAGTGGTAAAGCGTCCCTGGGTTTAATCCCTGGTTTTAAAAAACAAACAAACAATAGATTGAGAGGATTATCTGTTTCATCCATCCAACTTATCAAAAAGTTTCAAACAAAAATATATATGTTGTCTGCAGTTAATAAATTATGATGGATCCATTTTGATGACAGTAAATTGGAATCACTGAGATCCAAATTAAAAAACCTAAGTGTGACCATTTCAGCTGTGAATCAGGAATGGCAAGACGCCATGCTTAGGAAACAGCTTCTCATGGCTTGGTGTTGTCTGAAGTACAGGGCAAGTGTGGACCAGCCAGTGTCCAAACAGTCTCTTGCCGGCACACCTGTGGCAGCAATTGAAACGAGAGTTCAGGTGAGTTGGAGGCCCTTTCCCGCTCCATCAGGCCTTAGGATGGAGAACTCGCCTCTTTGGAAGAAGTGCTTAGGGTTCTTAGAAAGTTTAAAGGGTCACTTCAAGAAACAGATCATTAGATTTCCTACTCATAAAGGTAGATGAGAGTTAGTAGTGGTAAAAATGAGAAATGTGGCTACATTTGTACCCTGAGGCAGTTGTCCACCGTGCTTATATGGAGTGCTTCCTTGGAGCTGTCCCCACTCCAGGATTCAGAACATGGAGAGAAGGCGGTTCAGGTAGTTGTTTCTTCCTGGGCTGCCTTCAGTTGTATGTTGACTTCCAGCGATTCTCCAGCATCATTTACAGCAGGCTCCTGGGCCTTGTGCTCCTAGAAGTGCCAGAGCAGGAGGCTCAGAGGACTGCCACCCCAGGAGGGATCAGCCACACCAAGAAGGATCAGCCCTACAGGCCCTAACTGAGGGAATTATCTTCTAGGTAATGAAAGTGCAGTTAATGCTGCTTGCAGACTAGTTCCTCTCAAACCGAGATGTGGTTGGGTAAGTCTGTGGCTTGTTGTCGCACTCCTGGCAGGAAAGACCACTTCTCTGTAATCAGATTAGAGAGGCCACAGGGGCTCTTCTGAAACAGGAAGCAAGCTCTTTGCAGAGTGTTAATTTTATTTGTTGTGCGTTTTAGCAGATTAAGCACTTAGGGTTGGGATTTTTAAAATATTTCTTCTTTGGGCCAAAGGAGTATTTTAATAAAGCTAAGTCCTTTGTGTAAAGCTCCTCCAAATCCCTGACTAATTAATTTCTAAAGAAGCAGAACGTGGCTCACGATTAGTGGCGGCCCCTCTTTGTTCACAGGGACACCAGGGTGAGGGATCCAACAGCAGCCAGGAGCCCCACACGGTCATGTTGAACCAATCCACAGGTGTGTTTGTTTGGAACGTTCCACTTGAGAATCCAGATTTCCCACTCTTCTTGGAAAAGTGAACAAGTTGGTAAGAGTAGGTTTGGATTCTCCCAAGGGCACAGAACAGCTGCTGCCTTCTGAGGGCCAAGGTGACTGTCCTGTTCTGCCAAAACATGCCTACTGTCATGTCCTCGCCCAGTTGTCCCTGTTGGTGACTGCTCCACTTATCCATGTTACCTGCCTGGCCTCTCAGGGAATTTGAATTTGCCCCCTTCCCACCTCAGAGGGGCACAGGGGTTCTGCAGAAACTTCTTTTACACTTCCTCTGCAGACAACAAATCTTGGAAGACAAAAAGCACACCCAATTCATTTCCTGCTCTAGCTAGCCTTAAACGTGGGTTCTCAATACATGTCAAAATGGAAGAGAAACGAGCCTACTATGTGCCAGGAATGGTAATGGGAACCGAAAGGGCCACCAAGGTGTTATAAGCCATTGCATCAAGGAGTTTTCATCATATTTTAGCATAATTTGTGGGTCTGGTCCTTTAAGCAGCATGATGCATAACAGTCAATGTCAATGTCATCACCTGCCTGGATGAAAACTTTTGCAGAGCTATGGATGTGCCGCCAGTCTGGGGAAGCAGCATCTTATAGTCCTCAGCCCCTTCAGACACAACCATCATCTCTGTTCTGCAGAATGTCAAGACTATATAATAATGAACACTTTGAACTTGAGTTGGTGTTGCACTCTCTTCTGCCTCCCTAGGTGCCTCTAGTTTCCCACCCCACCTCCCTTTCCCACCAGCCAGTCAAGAGGGTCCCTGTTCACAGAGAAAGGCAAAACCATGAGGTGATGCCCTTGTCTCCGGACATTGGGACCATCTCCACGGCCGGTAAAGATGACTCTTGTGTTCGTGGGTGCCTTGGGTGTTCCTCAGAGATCACTCAAACTGGGGGCTTCTCAGTAGTCCTCAGGACTCCGCCATGTGGAGGCATGGGGAAGTCAAGTTCACCTCCTATTTCCTCTACAAGGAAGTTGACTTGCAGTTCCCCCAGCCTGATCATATTGGATGGACTTCAGATGTGCCCCAAATGGCTACCCAAGACTTTCTGTTGGTCCATAAGAAACAACCTGCTCTGCTTACTCTGCCATTGGCAGAAGGCAGTTTCTCCCTCTCTGCCTGGTTCAGGCTGCTTCAGCTCTCAGGCAGGATGGATCTGGCCCTGGTCTTTGGCATCTCCAGATGCAGAGAACCTGCATCAAGCTCTTGAGGGTCCTCTGAAGACCAGGCTTCCTAGGCTCCAGGTTTCACATTCCCTTTCCTGTTCTAGGCTGACAGCAGAAATCCTCCGCAGATTCTCTCAACCATTTTTTAGTTCTCAAGGTGACCAGGGAAGGACCAAATGTTCCAAAGCCCAAATTCTGTATTTAATGATCTTTCAAACTCATTTTGGGATCTCATATCTCTTTGTAAACAACAACAAGCTGGGCGGGGTGGTACACACCTGTAATCCCAGCCCCTTGGGAGGCTGAGACAGGGGGATCATGAGTTCAAAGCCAGCCTCAGCAACAGCAAGGTGCTAAGCAACTCAGTGAGACCCTGTCTATAAATAAAATACAAACTAGGGCTGGGGATGTGGAAAAAAAAGTACCCCTGAGTTCAATCCCCAGTCCCCCTCCCAAAACAAACCCCAACAAAACATATATGTATATATGTGTGTGTATAAGTATATATATGTACACACATATATGAATTAAGACAGAGAGAGACTCATTTTAATATCTGATGTGATATGGGAGTTCAAAGAAGTGTAAAGCCAGGCATGGTGGCCCATGCCTATAAATCCAGCTACTCAGGAGGATCACAAGTTCAAGGCCAGCCTCAGTAACTTAGTGAGGCCTTAAGCAACTTAGCAAGATTCTATTTCAAAACAACAACAACAACAAAAGAGCTGGGAATGCAGCTCCGTGGTAAAGCACCCCTGAGTTAAATCCCCCATACCAAAAAAAAAAAAGACGGTAAGATTTCTTCTGCCATACGGGGAGAACCAAGGAAGATTCCCTGGACAAAGTGGCCTTTGAGCTGGCCTTGACTCTACAGAGGCCAAGGATGAGAGTATCCCAAGTGACAAAACCAGTACAGGAAAGGCCCATGGAGGGAACTGTGCTGTGTGAACTCTGTCTCAATAGGCACATTTTTATTTCCCAGAACATGAAACTCATATCGCTTCAGAAAAGAAAAAAAGAAAGAAAGAAAGAAAGAAAGAAAGAAAGAAAGAAAGAAAGAAAGAAAGAAAGAAAGGTACAGGCACAGCATAGGAGAGAGGCTCTGGGCTGGGGTCAGCGCTCTGTTTGAACAAGCCCTCTGGTGATCCTCATCCACAGGGAAGCTTGAGGAGCTCTGCCATGGAGAATATCTGGTGACAGATGACTTTTAGGGAGGATGATGGGGTTGCTTGATGCAAATGGTGGGGGGAGCTAAGGGTTTTATAGTCGTACCTGTGCCTGTATCACCTATTCAAAAATATAATGAAATCATATGTTCAATTCCCTTTCCTGCCCCACCTACTTCTCTCAAGCCCTATGGCTGCTCCAACACCGCCCTCCTCAAACTGCCTTCTCTCCCCCACACAACCTGGGTTTTCTTTGCTTCTCCATTTCTCTTCATTGGTCTGCTAGACCTAACAATGATTGAAGAGGAGAGAAGGAGACATTGAGCCAACAGAATTCTGCTTCTCAAGTAGGCAGGTAGTCTGCACATTAAGCCATGCTAATAATTTCAGCTGAGCCCACCTTAGTTAAGAAATTAAGAAAAGATTGTCTTGCTGGGTGAGGTGGCACATGCCTGTAATCCCAGCAGTTCAGGAAGCTGAGGCAGGAGGATCAAGAGTTCAAAGCCAGCCTCAGCAACTTAGTGAGGCCCTGTCTCTAAATGAAATATAAAATAAGGCTGGGGATGTGGTTCAGTGGTTAGGTGTCCCTGGATTCAATCCCTGGTACAAAAAAGAGCCTGTCTCTAGCCTCTTTTCAGTTACTCATTATATAATTTTTTCTTTCCTTGTGCTTTCTTTGTTTCACTCTCTTCCTAACTCAGCTCTCAGAGGCCTCAATACTAATCCTAATTCCATCTGCGTAGAAACTAAGGAGAGGTTTGTCCAGGGCCTGATGCTGGAGCAAGAAGAACCCCCCCCCCCAAGCAGGTTGCCTATGTCCCAAAGGTAGCCATATGGAAAGGGATAAAGCAGTAAGGACACATGTCCAAGGAAGCAGAGAGCAAATGCCCCTGGTGCCACAACTCCCAGAGGCTCAGATACTTTTGCTGAGCCAGTGAGCACCTGCAGCTTGTGGTTTGATACGAAGTTTACAGATGCCACCTCAACCCAAGGGATCCAGTGCATATAGTGTTTGCCAATTCCTGTGATGTAGATTTTCATACCATGGCCAATTTCAAATTACCACTGCAGTCACTGAGCCACAGCTGGAAAGAGATCCACATGCTAATTACTGAGCTTTGGAGAGTGCAGAGCCCCTGCACCCCTTGGCCCAGAATCATCTGCTGATTGGGACCAACCTATATCGTGCCAAGTGAGTGATCTCTAGGTATCACCTTCCAGTCTTCAAATAGCATATAACAAGTCTTTTCTCTGAGGCCTTTGACTTACATTTGTTAAATTTTGTGTTATTGGGCCAGCTAATTTATTGGGTTTTCTGAGAACTGTAAAAGAAATCAGCATTTATTATAGTTTTTCCTTTTCCGGGATCAGTGAGTCAGGGTAGGATCAGAAGAGGGGTCCCTTGTACAAAGCTGGACATTACTCATGCCTGTCACAGTGCTAGCCAAATAGATTTGTTATTATTACTGATCTTCTTAACCACTGACATTAATAACATGACTGCTTTCTGCCAGGCCCTGGCTGTTTCACACCAGTGTCTCATCCAGTCCGTTCAACAGCTCCAGGTTGTGGGAAGTGGTCACATGTATTTTGTCCCTGAAGATAACACATATCACTATTTTATGCTTCCCTATGGAAGAAAGAGATGCCAATTATTTGACACAAGGATTTCTTAGCACTTAGGACTTTTGTTTTTTACTTATTGAAAGAACTCTTGTAGATTGAGACAGAAATGTTTGCCACACATCATTCTTGTGCCCAAATAAAAGGGAAAATCCAAGTGACTTCAGTTGTGAAGGTAGCGTCCGCACTTTCTCACATTTAGGGCCCACTCTTGTGATAACTCTTGGACCACAGGTATCGATCAGATCCGGGTTTGCCAACAACACTGCTGGCGGTGAAGATTGTTGGTGACACAGTGTAACTAAAAAGAGCCCTGCTGTCAGGTGTGGTGGTGCACTCCTATAATCCCAACAGCTCTGGAGGATGTGGTAGGAGGAGGATTGTGAGTTCAAAGCCAGCTTCAGCAATTTATCAAGGCCCAAAGAAACTTAGTGATACCCTGTCTCAAAATATAAAAAGGGCTGCGGACGGGTCTTAGTGGAAAAGCGCACCTGGGTTTAATTCCTGGTATTAAAAAAAAAAAAAAAAACGCATCCCAGTGCTTGGGAGGCTGAGACAGGAGGATTGCAAGTTCAAAGCCAGCTTCAGCAAAAGCGAGATGCTAAGCAATATAGTGAGACCCTGTTTCTAAATAAAATACAAAATAGGCCTAGGATGTGGCTCAGTGGTCCAGTGACACTGAGTTCAATCCCTGGAACCTACCCCCCCACTAAAAAAAAAAAAAAAAAAAGCACCACTCTCTCAGGAGTTTTTTCCCAGGTCACTGGCTCCCCACATAACTTTTTTTCTTTTTGTATGGAGGATTGAAACCAGGGGGCCTTAACCACTGAGCCACATCCTCAGCCCCTGTTTTTTTAAAAATATTTTTTTTTAGTTGTAGTTGGACACAATCCCTTTATTTAATTTATTTTTTTAATGTGGTGCTGAGGATTGAACCCAGCGCCTCCCACGTGCTAGATGAGTGCTCTACTGCTGAGCCACAATCTTAGCCCACCTCAGCCATTTTTTTTAATATATTTTATTTAGAGACAGGGTCTTGTTGAGTTGCTTAGTGCCTTGACAAGTTGCTGAGGCTGGCTTTGAACTTGTGATCCTTTTGCCTCAGCCTCCTGAGCCTCTGGGATTACAGGTGTGCGCCACTCTGCCCAGCTAATTTCCGCCATAGCTTTTGATGTGCAACCCAGGCAGGGACAACTACGTCACAGCTGCCACCAGACTGACAGACATCCCAGTTTTAAGAATGTTCTGATGTGAAAGAGTTGTATCTTAGAGTCCTTGAGAGATAGCCGCTTGACTTATTCCCATTTTTGAGATGAGGCTTAGGAAGGAGCCTCCAGAATTGTGAGATATATATTTCTATTACTAAATGACTTAGTTAAAGGTATTTTGTTATAACAGCAGGAATGGACCAAGACTTTGTTAATAGGTACAGTTTCCTTTTAGGGTGATGAAAATGTTCTGAAGTTAGAGAGGCGTTATGGTCATACATATTGTGACTCTACTAAAAACCACCGAGTTATACACTTCACAGTGGTCACTTTCTGTTTTGATAATTATATCTCAGATTTTTAAAATCATTTTTTATAAAAGAACTGATTGATTTCTCAACCACAGTCCTTTGGGATAATGAAGATGTAACTGGTCGCCTGTCAATTGGAAAACACTGATGTGGACTGACCCTGCTGGTGGCAGTGACACAAAGGCTGAGCTTTTAAAACTCACATTCTGTGTGATCTACAAGGACCTCATGAAAGCAGTGTTTGTTTCCATGCCTTACCTCCAGTCACTTGCCATATTTTGATAATGCTCTAAATTACAGGACCCAGAACTGGTCTTTAATTACAGAGTGCTTTAATAGGGCTTGCTGGCAAATACCATAGAATTACAGGAGCCACTAATGAAATACAGCATCGTTTTATCTGTTCTCCGATGGTAGCCTTTAAAACGCAATTAGTACCATGCAAAATATTTATTCAGGATTTTATCTCATGTATTCATTCCATCTCCAAATGAGTGTTACACTTCCAAGTGCCTTTTTACTCCTTCACAGAGTATTTTCTCATTTTCAATCCACTCTTTCTTTTCTTTCCTATTGGACTCCAGAGAGCCAGAAGTCAGTGGCCTTGGGAGCTGATTAAAGGAAGCAAAAATCTTAAAGATTTTCACCCATCTTGTGCCCTGCTCTCCCCAGGCACGAATGGAGGGAGGGTTTAGCACAAAGAATCATGGCATGTCCTGAGCTAAAACCCTCGTGGGCATTCAACCATTGCCTACAGGAAAGCAGGAAAACTCAGGAAATGTCCTGCCTGCCCTGCCTGGCCACTTCCCAAACACTTGGAGGGGACCAAGCAGAGGTCAGAAGAAGAGAAAGGAAAGCAGGTAAGTGAGCAGGCAGAGGTGGATCGTGAGCCTGCCCTTGACCCCACAGAGCTGAGTGCGTTTAACCCGGGGTCTGAGGACCTGTTTCTGTGGATACCCATGAAGGACAAAAATCCACGCCGCTGTGAACTGGCAGATAAAAGAAACCACTCTTAGAATTGGGAGGTCAAGGTGCAGAAAGGGCAATGAGAAATAAAAATCATGTCCCTGGGCCACAGAATAGTAGCAATGGGTGGGGGAGTTTTAGATTTCCTCTGACTTTGGTCTCAATGTGCGCTGGGCGAGGGGAGGAATGTCAGCAAGAGTTTATGTAGATCTCCAGGGAGAAGAAGCCTCCACCTGAGTTATAGTGGAAGACAGAGTAAGGTAAGTGGGCAGCACCTGTGGGTGACAGAAATGAGGAAGACGCTGCTGCCGCAGGTGATGGACACACAGAGCGGCATCACCAGCTCCTCCCTTGGGGATCCATAGTCTTATTGCTGAAGTGACATTTGGAAACACCTACATTGAGGTATTTCCAGGATAATGCACTAGGAGCCCCCTCAGTGTGTTGAGGACATTGATTAGCACCGTGTTGACAAGACAAGCCACAGCGAAGGGTCAAATCCCTGTAAGTGTCAAGGACAGCCATTAGACTCCAGGGACCAGATCTAGTTGTGGTGCTTTCTAAAGAGGTAGAGCAGGCAAGGATGGCCCTCTCCTCTCTGCAGGCAACCACAGCAGGGGCAGACCCTTTCCCCCAAGCCAGCTGTGTGGATGTCCTCTTCTCCCAGTAGGAGCAGCCCCAGGCAGAGGAGGAAGTGCCAGCATCTTGCCCTGGCACTGCTGGGGAACATTAGGTCATGTGTGGGATGGGGGACTCCAGCTGGGACCATGGGCCATGAAACAGAGCACTCCTCCCAGGTTGCTTAGGTCTGACTTAGAAGGGGGGCCATGCTAGCAATCAAAATCCAGCTCCCCAGGAGTAGGACCCAGCCCCAAATCATTGTGTCACAAATGTTACCTGTCATTTGCTGGTTATAGCCTTCTTCCTTGGGAACCTCATGGTAACAACCATTTTGGGTTCAATCCCATTTTCTTGTTGATTGTGTGGCCTTGGGCATGTTAAGTCACCTCTATGCCTCAGTTTCCTTATCTATAAAATGGGAGTAAGGTTATTGTGCTAAAGAGTTTATATATACAAAGCACTTTGGGGCCAGGTGCAGAGTGCATGCCTATCTATAATCCCAGTGACTCGGGAAACAGAGGCAGGAAAATTGCAAGTTTGAGGCCAGCCTCAGCAACTTATTGTCTCAAAATAAAAAGGACTGGGAATATGGCTCAGTGGTAGTTTCCCTGGTTCAGTCCCCAGAACCAGGCCAAGCAAAATAAAACAAAAAAAAAAAGCACTTTGGGGCCACACTTGGTTCACAGCTAGTGTGACTTTGTTCACAGCTGTGTGTCCCCCACCGCCTATGGCCCTGCCCCTGTGGGAATGTGACACTGAGTGTTCCATCCCTTCCCCTCAACCACAGTCTTGTTGCGGTGGGCAGCACCCCTATTCATTCAGTTGAGCAAACCACAAGCCAGAGGTCACCCTTGATCCCCTCTTTTGATGCCCACAAAATGTCATCAGGCTTATCAACCTTACTAACGTCTTTAAAACCATCCAGGTCTGTTCCACTTCTCCTTCTCTACAGCTTCTCAACAGAACTAGCCCAGTACCCCCCAATTACAGCCACTCCCCAATAGCAGCCCGTTTCCACCCTGGACTGTGATGCTCTGAAGTGCTGATTTGATCTTGTCACCCCTTGCTCCCTGCCCACCCCATGCCTAAAACCTCTTAATGACTTCCCACAGTTCTTGGAGTGAAAACCAAAATCCTAACACCAGGCAGACTGAGCCAGTTGGGATGTTTCTTGGCCCTGAGGATCAGAAAATCCTAACAAACCAGGTTTAAAACTGAAGGCAATTTATTAGCTCCCTGTATCAGGGTTCTAGAAATATTCTGCTATTTGCTGGGCTCTGCCTCCCCACCTAGGCACTGGCTTTATCCAGAGCCCAGCTAGCTCCATTCAATCAGCATCAAGTGGAACACTTCCAGAGGAAAAAGGAGAACATATTGTTCAGCCATGAAATAAAATCCCTTCCCTTTAGCCTGAGGGAGCCGACTGAGGCCTTGTGCCTATTCCCAGCCCATACTTCCTAGTGACATGGCACACATTGAGTCCTTCCTTTTTTTTTTTTAAACTCCTGGTGGAACATGGGTCCTTTAGTGCAAAAACAGATTCAAATCGTTCTAGAAGATACAGTTGTAATTAAGAACAGAAAGGTCAGGGGATGTGGCTCAGTGGTAGAGTGCTTGCCTAACACATGTGAGGCCCTGGATTCCATCCCTAGCACTGCAAAACTAATAACAGTAAAAAGCAGGGAAATTTCTTTAATAATGCTCAACTCTGAAAAATAGGAAAGAACTAAAGCTCCCCACTGTCCTGGAGGATAGGTCTGGGACCAGAGGTCCCCAGGGCCTTGACCTCAGGGGTGAGATGGCAAGAGCAGAGGGTTGGAGCATGGGGTAAGGACAGGAATCAAGGAGCTAGTGACCTCACAGGGGATGGAGAGGGTGGAATGGAGACACAAAGCAGGGCTGCAGGCTCTTTGTCACACTGGCTGGGCTTTCAGTCTGCCAGTTATCTTTCTGGAAGCGAACTCAGCCTGCAAATGTACTAACAGTAGAGATTTGAACAGGTATGTGTACAGCAATGCTCATAGCAGCACATGATAGCCAACAAGAGGAGACAACCAAAATGTCCAATCCATGGGTGTATAGATGATTTGTTACATATTTTATAAGGAACTAGAGAGAGAAAGGAGGGCATGGTGGGGTGCACCTGTAATCCCAACTACTCAGGAGGCTGAGGTAGGAGGATTGCTTTAGCTTGGAAGTCCCAGATCAGGCTGGGCAACGGAGCAAGATCCTGTCTAAAAGCAAAACAAAACAAAATTAAAAAGGAAATAAATTCTGATACCTGCTACAACATGGATGTTGTACTTTGAAGATGCTATACTAAGTGAAAAAAGCCAGACACAAAAAGACAAATATTGTATGATTTCACTTATATAAGCTGCCAAGATAAATCCATTTCATAGAGACAGAAAGAAGAAGGGTAGTTGCCAGGTGCTGGGGTGGGCACTTATGCACAGGAGTCAAGTATAAAATGACTTTGAAGTTCTAGAGCTGGTGGGCTGGGTGCTGTGGCACACACCTATAATCCCAGCGGCTCAGCAGGCTGAGGCAGGAGGATTACAAATTCAAGACCAGCAGGAGCAACTTCATGAGACCCTGTCTCAAAATAAAATAAAAGGGCAGGGGATGTCACTCAGTGGTAGAATGCTTGTCTAGCATATGCAGGGCCTTGAGTTCAAGAACAAGGCAAAAAAACAAAACAAAACAAAACAAACAAACAAACAAAAAAAACCAGGTGTAGTGACTCATGCCTGTAATCCCAGCAACTCAGGAGGCTGAGGCAGGAGGATTGTGGGATCAAAGCCAGCGTCAGCAACTTAGCAAGACCCTAAGCAACTCAGCAAGACCCTGTCTCTAAACAAAATATAAAAATCAGCTGGGGGTGTGACTTATGGGTTTAGCATCCTAGGTTCAATCTCTGGTACCAAAAAAAAAAAAAAAAAAAAAAAGATCAGGAGATGGATGATGACCCCGTGGTTGCACAATCATGTGAATCAACTTAATACCACTGCACTGTACTGTTAAAAAAGTTAAAATGAGAGGCTGGGATTGTGGCTTAGCGGTAGAGCGCTCCCCTAACATGTGGGAGGCCCTGGGTTCAATCCTCAGCACCACATAAAAATAAATAAATAAAACAAAGATATTGTGTCCAGTTACAACCAAAAAATAAATACTAAAAAAAAAAAAATTAAAATGATACAGTTTGTGCTACTTATATTTTACCACAATAAAGAGCATGGATAAATACAGCTCACTTTTCCAGGCATGAGGACAAGACGGTGGAGCAACTGGAGATTCCTAAGGAAGGATTGATAGATTGGTGAACTTGGATGAAAGTCACTTTTATTCCCCCTTTGGTACAAGGGATTGAACCCAAAGGCTTTTTACCACTGAGTCACATGCCCAGTCTTTTTTTTTTTTTTTTTTATTTGAGACAAGGTCTCACTCAGGTGCTCAGGGTCTTGCTAAATTGCTGAGGCTGGTCTTGAACTTGTGATCCTTCTGCCTCAGCCTCCCAAGTAGCTGGGATTATAGGTGTGAGCCACTGCACTGGGCCTTCAGACACATTTTTTTGTGAAATTTCAATCAGATGATGACGAGGACGATGATGAATAATATCCCCAGGCCTCCGGAGCCCAGAGCTCTGAGGTAGCCCAGCCATCTGTGTGAGAGTAAGCTCCTCCCTGTCACCCCTGCAGAGACTGATCCTTGGCATCACCCAGACCCCCACCCCCCTCCCCCAGTCCACACAGGCTCTTGTATGAGATGGTTTCCAACTTCTGTTCTCTGCAGGAGGAGTCAGGAGAAGAGCAGGAGAGGGGAATTTCCTTTGGCAGGGCAACAAAACCCTGTGAGGAGATGGAGCTGTCCCTACTCTGAATGGAGGATCTCTCTTTCAGACCTTGTTTTCTGAGTTGTCCCCTCCCCCTCCCCCCTACTGCCAGAGGGATGATGGAACAGCTGTCACCAGTTGGGTCTGACTCATTAGTTTATCATCTCTCCCTACCCCTTCCCCAGCCCCCTCTCTCCAAACCCACCCACCCTGAAAATGCCTGAGCACAGTCTACTATTTTAAGAACTGAATTCCCTGTCGGCATGGCAACTTCTCACTCTACCTCTTACCAGTTGCTGCCGGGATGGAAGCAAAGCTACCTTTCACTGGGGCTCCAGCCAGCCTGCGGCAGAGGGCAGACCAGCCAGACGGTGCACTTAGACATCTTCGGCACATCTTCTTTGTGTATTTGCTTGCTGTACAACCTTTACAAATGGAAAAAAAAAAAATTCTTAGTGTGCTGGGCATTCAGAAACAGAACTCTGGGGCTAGAGAACTAGCTCAAGGAGCACAGGTTACCCAACCTGGATCATAGGACAGTGCAGCAGGTTTTCATACTTGCTGTGTGTTTCTCATTGTGGAAGTTTGAAAGGTTGAGGGAAGAGAGGAGGCTGCTGGGAGAAAGGTGTGAAGAGGGCTCTGGAAGAAAGACAATGTGATTGATTGATTTCTCTCCAATCTAAACATTTTTATTATACTCTAAAGCTTTATTTATTACTACTATAATGCACCAATAAAAATATGGGGAAAAATGAAGAATCAATAATATAGTGATAATAACAACAATAAGCCAGTTGCTGTGGTACATACACGTCTTTAGTTCCAATGACTTGGGAGGCTGAGGCAGGAGGATCGCAAGTTCAAGGCCAACCTCAGCAACTTAGCAAGTCCCTGAAAAACTTAGCTAGAACCTGTCTCACACTAAAAAAATTAAGGCCGGATATGGTGGCACATGCCTCTAATCAGCTTAGGAGGCTGAGCCAGGAGGATAGTTCAAAGCCAGCCTCAGCAATGCCAAGGCACTAAGCAACTCAGTGAGACCCTGTTTCTAAATAAAATATAAAGTAGAGCTGGGGATGTGGCTCAAAGATTGAATGTCCTTGAGTTCAATCCCTGGTACAAAAAAAAAAAAAAAATTAAAAAATGTTGCAGATGTGGCTCAGTGGTTAAGCACCACTGGGTTTAGTCCCCAGTACCAAAATAACAACAACAACAACAACAATTGATTTATGTTCTTCAAAAGCTTTAAAATTAAAGTCTTAAGCCATGCTATCCTCCCATTCCCCAAATAAGGATTGAGGTTTATAATTTATGGTTTTCATTTGTAGAAAGTGGCTTTTATTTCATAACCTCTCCTAATTCTTCAAAAGACCAGATTTTCTTCAGAAACATTGAAAGAAAATCTTGTTTTGAATGTTCCTTTCTTTTTGTTACTTATATATTATTATAAATTTTTGACCACCACTCCCCCTATCAGGGTAGAATCCAGGGCCTTGTATATGTTAGGCAAGCACTCTGCCACTGAGCTACATCTCCAGCCCTATTTTGTATTTTATTTAGAGACAGGGTCTCACTGAGTTGCTTAGTGCCCTGCTTTTGCTGAGGCGGGCTTTGAATTTGCGATCCTCCTGTCTGAGCCTCCTGAGCCACTGGGATTACAGATGTGGGTCACTGTACCCAGTAGTTGTAGAAATTTTTAAAGCATGTACAAAAATAGGAAGACTAGAGCCTGGGGTTGTAGCTCAGTGGTAGAGCACATGTCTTGCACATTTGATCCTCAGCACCACATAAAAATAAAGGTATTGCATCCATTTACAACTAAAATTTTTTTTAAAGTAGAAAGACTAATCAGTGTCTTGTACTTTATAATTCTGATTTGTTTTTAAAGGGCATTTCTGTGTAAATTAAAGAAATAGCTTGAACCTCCTTAAAACATAGATTGAATGAGGGAAGCAACACCTTTGCAAATGATATCTGTATAGAATCCAGTTCTGGGTTGCTCTTGAAAGTGATTCGTGGGGGTGGTGATGGGGGTGCCAGTTGGAAGAACATCTGTAGGAAAAGAAAAAGGGACCACTCTTTGATGGTTCCCACGGAAACCACAGGGCTCAAGATGGTTGAGATGGGATGGTCACATTCCTTCTAATGGACTCTGGGGCACTAAGCAACTCAGTGAGCCCCTGTTTCTAAATAAAATATAAAGTTTCCCTGCAAGGATACCTCACTGTCTCTGAATTCTCCTTCCCTCCCCCAATAATGTTATCAGTTTGGAGGCATCTTTACTCTGAGTGTCTAAGGTCTGATTAAAAGAGACCCAACTTTGATGTTTTCTTCCTCAATTTTAGGGCTTACTTTATTTTGCATTAAGAAGGCTACAAAGTGTTAATCTGCATATACACTTTGAGGAATTCTGGAATCTTATAGAACACTTGGCCCCTAATTGCTGGAATAAAGTCGTGAGGGCTTGTGTATTGTTCCTCACATCAGAATATTGAACTTATAACCCAAATTTATAAACTGACATGTGCTTTGGGAGAACAGACTATCCAGCCTAAGACGAAGAGAGACAGAGGGTCGGGTCACAGTTTCCCCTCCCAAAGGAACTTGACCTCAGGGTAAAGTATCCATCAATGGGCAATGTCCAGGGTTCCTTTTATTGCCAGGTTCTTTGCTGTAGGGAATGTCAGTAAGAAATGAAACTTTGGCCTGATGCTGCCTGACTTGGGTCCAAAATACACCACTTACAGTAGACGCCAGTTAGCCCCCAGTCACTAGCAGTCATCTGAGGTCCAAAAATATGAATATGAATATCAGTCTTGACTCTTTCACACTTTGTTCATATAACTTTTATTGTTGTACATTGACATGACTGTTCTATTTTATTGTTGGTTATGGTTGTTAATTTCTTAATTCACCTAATTTATTAACTATCATGGGTATGTAATATGGGAGGAAAACAGTATATATATGGTTATGTACTATCCACAGTTTCAGGCATCCCCCAAAGGGAGCACTACTGTACTATTTCTGCTATTTCTGTGTATCACCTACAAATGGGGCCTAGCCCCCAGAAAGGGCAGGTACAGAGGCAGAGGCAGGCTGAAATTTGTCATCAAAAGAGGAACATACGCTGGCTGCCATGGCGCACGCCTGTCATCCCAGCAGATCGGGAGGCTGAGGCAGGTGGATCTCATGTTCGAAGCCAGCCACCCTGTATCTAAATAAAATATTTTTTTTAAAAAAGGGCTGGGGATGTGGCTCAATGGTTGAGTGCCCCTGGGTTCAATCCCTGGTAGGGAAGGGGGGGGGGCGGAGAGAGAGAGATAGAGAAACTTGCTCAAATGGACAGGCAGGAGGTAGCCCAGGACCTAGACTGTTCCTCAGGATGAAGGGTGCTGGATGATGAGATGCTAGGTTTGAGGTCTTGGTGCGTGGCAGGCAGCTCTCGGGGAAGAAGACTGCGTGGGCGAGAGACTACCACCAGGTGGCGCGCGCGGTCGAATCTCGGAAATCTGGGCCTTTGAGAAGTAGGAGTGAGTTGGGCTAAATACCTGTTGGAGGTAAAGTGGGCACTCCTCTTCCCCCAAGATGGGACTGGCAAATAGCAGTTACAGGTGTCTCACGAGTAACTGCTGACCTGTTGCCTTCAAATCCAGAAGTTCCTTGAACCCCCTTACCTCCCCAGCTGTCTGGAGCCTCTGACCCTATTCTATGTTTTCTGAATAGAGAAAAGTGAAGTCATCTCGCTATGGGAGGAGGCGAAGTGAGGCAGTGATTCTCAAGCATCTTTATATCCTTAAACATTAAATGTTATTGAGAACCTCAAAGAGGTTTTTGCTTGTTTATGTGGGTTGTACCTCTCAATATTTACCAATTTAGAAATTAAAATTGGGAATTGAAAACATATTTATTTCTTACAATAACAAACCCACTACATGCTTACTTAACATTTCTGTTGGTTTGTTTAGAAAAATAACTATTTTGCAAAACAAAAAGAGTATGAAGTTTGGCACTATTTTACATTTCTGCTGTTTAAAAAAAAAAAAAATGTCTTGTTGAGTATGGTGGCTACATACCTGTAATCCCAGTGACTCTGAGAGACTGAGGCAGGAGGATCTCAGGTTCTGGGGCCAGCCCCAGAAACTTAACAAGGCCCTCAGAAATTTAGACTCTGTCTGAAAATAAAAATAAATAAATAAGGTCTGGGGATGTGGCTCAGTGGTTAAGCACCTTTGGATTCAATCCCTGGTACCAAAAAAAAAAAAAAAAGTGTCTAGATTAATAAATACAGATGGAATCTCCTATCTGGCATTTAGTCTGTTGTGATAACAGACTGAGTTTTCCCAAAGCACTTAGCTTTGTACACATGTGAGAGAATGGGAGAAGGCAAATACCATCTAATTATGACAATACTTTCGACTTTGCATACCCTGCTCATTTTGATATTAAATGGAATATGGATGGCATTCCATTTTATTTTGGATAAGAATTGAAATGATTTATTTTTTGGGGGGGGGAGGGAGGCTGCTTTTGGTGAGGGCTGAGGGTTGAAGGCCAGTTTGCACTGACATTTACCTACCAGCAAAGATGTAGCTTCCACATCGGTGGTGCTAGAAAACAGGGTCTCTGCTGGTGTAGACACACATGTAGATGTCATTCACATCCTGTGAGTATAAGAATTCTCTCACAGCCAACTTGTTCGTACCCGCTGTCCCTGCAGAATTGAGACCGGCAGAATGGTGACCAGAGGCCTGTAGGAGGCTTATTTCCCCTGTGTGTGTGTGTGTGTGTGTGTGTGTGTCTGTCTGTCTGTCTGTCTTATTTTGCTCACTCAGATGCCCTGCTGATGTTGGGCCCAATCTGGGGGTTCTCATCAATCTAAAAATACTTGAACACAGTGGCCCCAGCATTTACACACCCCTAGGCCTGCTCTGGGAGTCTGTGCAGAATGCCCTGGTCTGAATTAAGGGGCAATATGGGGAGACTTAAGTCTCCCAGAGTAACAGGTCAGAAAAGTCTCTTATCAGTTAATTCCTTTCAAGGGCACCAGGCCAGAGTGACTATCAGAACCATCTAGAGAGCTTCATAAGAAGAGCAATTCCTGAAGCCACCTCTTTAGATCAAGCAAGGGTGGAACCTAGTGGAGCTCCCAGCCATTCAGACACCCCAGGTTTGGGAGCCAGCACAACAAAGCTCTTCCATTTTGGGGTACCTTGGAATCATCTGGGGGCACATATTTAGAATTTTGAATTCCCCAGGCCTACTCCCTAGAAAGCCCCAAAAGAGTATATTTGCAAAACAAAAGAGTATGAAGTTTGGCACTATTTTACATTTCTAGAGGCTAGGTAGGTCTGAGATGGGCCCTGGAACAAAATATTAAATAGCAGTCAAGTTAATTCTCCTGTAAACACCTAGGACCACCCTTTGCTTGAAGGGCTTTTATAATTGGTTGTAACTAAGTAACCTTAGCCCAGCTCAGAATCAACACAATCTCAGCCTTACCTCCTTTGTCCTTTGAGAAATCAGACCCCATCCTGGGGGCCTAAATGTACACTCTGGGGATTCCAAGTCCCTCTGATGAAGGTGATACCCTTGTCCCCAATTCCAGAACTACGCACCTCAAGATCCCTTTCTTCTCAACTCCCCCAGGGTGAGTGCTCACTATGTCACTGTGGCCACATTCACCCACTCGCCTCCTTCCCACTTTTTTGCTGTCCTTCTAACATAGGCATGGGCCATAGTGTTGGTGGATGGATACACATCTGTCCTGCAAAAGCTAAGGTGAAGCAGAAAAAAAGAAAAGAAGGCAGACTATGAACTCAGCTTCTTCATACAGGAGCTTGGTTTCCACTG
Organism: Marmota flaviventris; assembly: GCF_047511675.1. NCBI lineage: Eukaryota > Metazoa > Chordata > Mammalia > Rodentia > Sciuridae > Marmota > Marmota flaviventris. The sequence goes on along the minus strand of NC_092511.1, from coordinate 53,114,683 downwards.
TCATTTGCAGGGGAAGCCTAGTCCCATGGTCTCAAAAGGACCCCTTTTCCCTCTGCACCTACACCACCTCCAGCCACTGGTCTGAATGGCTAATGGCTTGATTGGCTCATAGATTTCTCTAAAAGGTCTCCTGGAGGTCCAATCCCCAGGGGACAGCCCCCAGCCCCTGGAGTCTGTTCTACAGCCTGCCACCCTCACCCTCAGGCTCTCATGCATTTATTCTGCAAGACGTGTGCATCCACGAATATGGACTCATTTCATGAATTGGTTAAAGCAATAAGGTAAGATGAGTGGTTTTTCTTTCTTTTTTTTCCCAAGTATGTCTAGGCACACATAAACACACACTCAGGAATGGAAGTGGGTTTGTCCTGCCCCCTTTACATCTCTGCTTGGCTCTGTCATTTTCCATGGTCTGAATTCCAGGTGAGCCATCAGTGGAATCTGAGGTTTCTTCTCTATCAGCTATTGAAGACTCAATTCTGGAGAAAATGCTGACTATGCCCAGATTGGGGTTCTCTCCCAGTGCTGCCTACCCAAGCCACTCGCTGGGCAAGTTACATCTGGGTCTCTGGGGGTTCACCTGGCTTCTGGTGACTGCAGTGGTAGCAGGGTTGAGGAGTGCTCCCTACTCCCAATTCTGAGGAACATCTTCCCTTCTGCCCCCAGGAGTTGAATGGGTTTAGGAACTATCCAGAAGTGCTCTAACCCAAGGAAAAAAAGAAACTAGGAACAAGGAAAAGAGGATCCCTGATCCAAAAGGCTTGGGATCAGAAGTATTTAGATTTCAGACTATTCCTGATTTTGGAATATTGGTATAAATTTTACCAGTTGAGCATCCCTAATCTTAAAATCCCCAAACCCCAAACATTTTGAGCATCAAATCAGTCATCAAAAGCTTAAATTTCCACCAAGCACGGTTGTGCACCTGTACTCCAAACTACTTGGAAGGCTGGGGCAGGAGGATTGATTGAGCCCAGGAGTTCAAGGCCAGCCTAGACAACATAGTAAGATGTCATCTTTCAAAAAAAAAAAAAGTTTCAAATTTCAGAGCATTTTGGATTTTGGATTTTCCTGTTAGGGATGCTCAAGCTGTATCAGAATGACCTCTTTGTTCATTTATTCATTATTTCATCATGCACTTATTGGGTACATATCACACCAAGCTCTGGACTAAATATTAGATACTAGATTGAAGAAAAAATACTTACAAAGCTATAGACCTCAGGGAGTATTGTAGGGGCACAGACATTAAGCTAACCATAGAGAGAGCACAGCTCATTCCTTAGGATCACGCCTACCCCATATGGGCACGGGAGGGCTGCATGAGTAATGGAAGACATTTTTGGGAAAAGATATCCATCCACAGCAATTTCACCTATACATAGGAGGGGCATTTTCAGGGACCCAGGCCCCATGTCCTACGAACAGTAGCATTTGTTAAGCATAACATCTTACGTTCTTCTGTCATGCTTTATATGCTTTGTGGGAGGTGATGATGTCACACCCATTTTACAGACATGGAAACTGAAACACAGAGAAATCAATAAGCTCACCTAAATCCTGCAGGAAAAAGAGTCAGAAGTGAATTTCAGGTGTGCCTGACTTCAGACCTCTTTTTATAACAGCGAACTCGTACTAGCTCTAGACAAACAGGCTTCCACGAAGGAACTGGCAAACACTGATGGGCCATTTGGCTGGTGTCTCCATGGGGGCACTGTAAATGCCAGGTACTACTGTCACTGATGCTGTCTTGAGGCTGTCAATGCCAGCAGCCGTGGGAGGTTAGAGAGCTGCAGACTGTGGTGCTAGTGGCCTTGGTAATAGGGGTGGGCCACTAGTTATCACTCCAGGGACACAGAGTCATGTGCTGGACACTGCCTAAGCACTTTGTATGGATTGACTTATTTACTATTTACAACAACTCCCATTTTTTTTAAGATTGGGAAACTGAGGCACAGAATGGTGAGATAGATTTCCTGTGGTTTCATCCCTGGCACATGCAGAGGTGGGACTGGAGCTCAAGTACTCTGACTACTGAGCATCTGTACATAAACACAATGCAAACTGCATGTCTTTGGTGCATCTAAGTGATGCAATATTTTTAAGTGAATTTCACTTTATTGGCAATGAGCCCCAAGACAGAAGAGAGCAAGTATTGGAGATTAAGAAAATGGATCCAAGACTGCAGATCTTTCTAACAGGAGATGAGGTTCATTTGCCCACCCCTTCTGTTTAGCTTGGCCTTGTGACTTGCTTTGACCCAGAGAATGTGTGGCAGAAGTGAGGGTACATTGGTTCAAAGCCTGGGTCTCCAGTAGCCTTATAGGTTCTGCACTTTCCATCCTTCTAACTCTACTATCATCAGAAAACCCCACACAGGCCAGTCTGCTGGATGGGACACATGTGGCCCAGTCACCCTTCCACACCAGCTGACAGTGGGCCAACCAGTCGATAATTGAATGAGGCCATCTTTAACCCTCCAATGACCTGCCAGCTTGCCACAGACAATCACCAAGTAGCAGAGGCAGTAGAAACCCTTTGGGAAGGGAAAAGAGGGACCAAGAGGGGAAAAGTAATTAGACCTGCCTGGGTCTCTCAGAAGCCTGGCACCCCTATTTCTTCTTGCCTTTGTCAAATGGAGGAGTGATCAAAGGAGAAAATTTCCAGATAGAGAGGAAGCTGGGTGCAGGGTGTCTTTGCAGGCAATGGTGCTGCATGTTGGGCAGAGGTGACTTGAAAGATCTTCTTGGGTCTCCCTGGGATCCTGCATGAGTGAAAAGGGATCCAAACACATCAGTGAGTGACTGCTGTGATCCTGACTAGGGGACTCAGAAGTTGTGAATCTAAATTCCCAGCGGCTGTGAGAAAGAGAAATGGAACGATCACAGAAATACTGAAGATGTACAATGGGCAAGGGAAGGTAGAGGCATCTGAAAAGGGGGTATAGCCACAGTGGGTGGGGCATACTAAAATAACTGCTGTTCAGAGGAAAAGGCTGTTCAGGCAGCCAATAAGAGAAATGTTAAGATGAAACATTACTTATTCAATGTCATTGCTGTTGGGCATGGTGGGATGTGCCCTTGTCCCAGATACTTGGGAGGCTGGGGCGGGAGATTGCTTAGTCCAGGAGTTAGAGACCAACCTGGGTAACATGATGAGACCCCATCTGGAAGAAAAGAAAAGAAAGAAGGAAGAAAGGAAGAGAGAAAGAACGAACCATCATATATTATGTATATGTATATTCTGGTGGGGAAATTGGCAATGGATTGGTTATTTATTTATTTATTTTGTGGTACTGGGAAATCAAACTTAGGGGATACCCCAAGGCCTCCTATATAGGGAACAAGCCCTATCATTGAGCTATACCCTTCAGCCCGAGAAGCCTCCTTACTTAGTGTTTTCATTTATTTATTTGTTACTTTGTTGTTATAACAGTTTTGTTTTTGTTTTTTGAGACAAGGTCTCACTATGTTACCCGGACTGGCCCCAAACTCCTGAGCTCAAGCAACCCTCCTGCCTCAGTCTCAAGAGTAGCGGGGATTCTAGTTACTTTTTTTTTTTTTTTTTTTTGATGTAGCCTTCCATCTGCCTTTGTTTTAAGGGCTGCCCTTCCTTGAAGCATTTGGATTGTAAGAGGAGTCAAAGCCTTTTGCAGGTAAAGGGATGATGCTGTATTGGTAGAATTTCAAGCATCCCTTGAAAATAGAACAAGGGTTTTTCTTTTAAGTCCGCCCCTCCCCTAGGCGTTTGGCATTTCTCAGGACTTGATGTCGACACCTTTCATTCCCTTCCTCCCAAGTTGCCCCAGTGTTGCACAGAGGGGCGGATTGTAGGAGGGGCGGGTCGCGCACCGCTCTCTCTTGGCAGCTCTGGGCGTGGGGGGTCAGGAGACCAACGTGGACCGGCTCTGTGGGGCGCCGCGAGGCCGCCAGAGGGCGCTGCGCCGCCGCCCTGGCGTGCACCTCAGCGAGGGCATTTTTGTGTTGCTTTAATGCCAGCGTTTGTTGCTCCCCCCTTTCCGAAACATGTTTCTAATTTACCTGGTATCTCTTCTACGTGAAGAACTTAAGAGGAGGAAAATGCATGCATAACTTTTGTGCCAAGGTGGGCAAAAAAGGATTATGACAGCAAATGCAGTTTGTCCCGGAAACCTCTGGGGCTGGGCGTCCCGGGGCTCGGGGCTTAGGACAGAGGCACGTTTAAACACACACTCGCGAACCTGGCCGCCCTGAAATTCTCGTGCTAAGAACCAACATGCCCGCAGGCTTTCCTCTTCTGAAAACGGGTTTCGTTTCCGGCCGGGCAGGTTCAGAGCCGGTGCCCGAGCAGGAGCCCCGAGCGCCCAGAGAGGGGCTACGCTGCTGCGGCCGGCCAGGGCTTCCCGCGTGCCGGGACACACGCGCTGGGGGCTGCGCAGGGACACCCGGGGAGAGCCCGGGGCCTGGCTCTCTGCGATTGCCGAGCTGGGCGCGGGGCGGGGTGGGGGAGCCCGGGAGGGGAAGAAGGCTCGAGTCCTGCCTGATGGAGAGGGGGAGGGGGAGGAGGGACACGCAAATGAGCCTGACAGCCACGGCTAGAAGTCACCGGGGAAGAGCTCTCAAGACCCGTCGACTGCTAGGAGGTCTCTAGGGTGGGGGTCCTGGGGGGGCAGTGTCTGATTGGCGGCTAGGTTCTGTTTTTCAAAAAGAAAAGGAAAAAAAAAAAAAAAAAAGCCCCTGTCGCCCGGGGAGATGTCTCAGTCACTTCTCCAGCAGGAAGCTGCCTCGTGTCGGAGCCTCCTGGGATTGGCAGAGTTAAAAATCCTTTAACCCAGGATGCCTTGGGCCTTTTGTTCAGCCCTGACAATAGAATTGGGTGGAGGGGGCTGGGAAGGCAAGTAGCTGGGTCCGGGATGTACTCATGGGGTGGGGGTCTTTTGGAGCCTGCGTTCACTCACTGGGTGAATGAAAGCGATTTGGTCGCGCTCCTATGTGTGTGTATGTGTGTGTGTGTGTGTGTGTGTGTGTGTGTGTGTGTGTGTTGTGTGGTGGGGGTTGGGGTGGGTAAGGGAGCGCGAGCTCACTGGGCCGCCAGCTCGTTAACACAAGTGTAGGAGTGCCTGCTGTCCGCTCAGCAAGTCCTTAATTACCTAGGGAGACCTTCCAAAACTGGGAACTCAATATTGGTCCCTAAAAGGTTGGGTAATGGGTTTTTCTTGCATCTGAAATCCAAGGGGACCAATCTCTGTCTCCCTTGGGCTCCTAGATTCTTAGATGTCTTTGTCTTCTAAAATCTTGGGTTCCCAGGGGGAGAGCACTTAGTTAAGGACACAGAAATGCATATCCTTCGACCATTTTAATCATCTTAAAATCTTTGCTTTGAACATATCTTGTCCTTGACTCATAATCCTTGACGGTACCTGTTTATTTGGTCTACTTGGGCAATGGTGTTCAACCCTCCCACCACATGGACTTTTCTTCCTTCATTCACCCCATGATTGTAGCCATCCAGCCCCTTCTATATATCTTGAACTCTCTGGCTTGGCCAGCTTGCCTGCCTTTCTCTTTCTCTTTCTTTTCTTTCCTTGGGATTGAATTCAGGGGCACTTTCACTGAGCTCCATCCCCAGAAACCTTTTATTATTATTTGAAAAATTTAAGACAGAGTCTCACTAAGTTAATGAGGGGCTCAGAGTTGCTGAGGGTGGCCTTGAACTTGTTATCCTCTTGCCTCAGCCTCCTGAATCATTAGGAGTATGGGCATGTGCCACAGGACCTGTGAACCAAGAGAATAGAGAGATTTGGGGGACATGGCAGGGACTACATAATCTCAGTTCTTAGGCGCCAAGATAACGAGTGTGGGTTTTATTTGATATATGGCTACTGTGTAGAGCATGGACCATAAGCTTCACTGTAAACAATTAAATTGCTGATGCTGACTTTAAGCTTGTGATCCTCCTGCCTCAGCTTCCCCAGTTGCTGGGATTACAGGCATGCACCAAGCCCAGCTGAAGAAAACATCGAAGATACTGTTGCAGAAGTCAAGCAAGAAGACAAGAAGAGATTAAATAAAACAAAAACCCCTGGGGTATGGATATGGGTAAGGTGAGATGTGATAATGGTTTCTTGACCAATTTTGGAGGTGGAGACACTTACTGATGATCTGTCCTTTAAGAAAGAGAAAATGGAGGATGGTACATATAGTTTAAGGTAAACTGGATGGATAGATGTCCATGTCAGGAGCAGGAGATTGATCAGGGGTTCTGTTTGGGCTATGCCAAGACTTATCAGACATCAGGTAAACATGTGTTAAAAAGTTTAGTGTCTGATGTGTACCACCTGCAGATGTAAACTTGAGAACCAGCATTTAGATGATATTCAAAGCAGTGGCCTGAATAATTTCATTTACAGAGAAATTGAATATAGAACATAGCAGAGAGCTGATGCTGAAGCCAGTTCAACTTTTAGAGATCTGTAGAGGAAATGCCAGCAAAAAAATCAGAAGGGCAGCCTTCAAAGTTGAAGGAAAACCGAAAGATTTTCATGACAAGGACTAGAACAGCAAATTTGGAGAAGAATGTGTCAGTTTTCTATTGCAGGGTAACAAATAACCACAAAACTCTCAATGGCATAAGAATAAATATTCTTATGCCTTATACACAAGTCTGTGGGTCATCTGGGAGTTGGTTAGGTGACCTTGACTGGGCTGTTCTAAGCTTCAGCTGGATCTGAGTCTGCTCAGATACATGTCCCACATTCTCCTTGTGCCAGCAGGACAGAGAGGATGCATCTTCCTCCCATGGTGATCAAAGACACAAATAGGCAGATGAAAACATAAAATGCTCCTCAAGCCTAGACTTGGAACTGGTACCATGCCATTTCCTCCTTTACTCCATGGGCCAAAACAAGTCATTCCGCCAAGCTCAAAGTCAAGGTGCAAACAGTATACTACCTCTAGTTGAAGGGATAGAAAAAGAGCAAGAAGTGACAGGATATAGCACCATAATTCAGTCATCCACAGGGAGAGTAGCAGAACATGTCAATGCCAATGCCAAGCCAAATGAATACAGGATATTGAACTGGCCACTAATGGGACCTCAAGATGTAGCTAACTAGCATCCTCATTAAGGGCAATTATAACAAAAAAGTAGGAGAAAAGTCCAACTGGAATGGGTAGAGGAGAGAACGGGAGGTGCCAAAGTAGAGATGTCAGCGTAGGGCCAACTCTTTCCAGGGCATTTGCTCTGAAGAGGGACAGAAAAGTGGGACAGTAGCCAGCAGGGGATATGAGACTATGCCGTATATGCTTCTAAATTTAGGGATATTAAGTTCTGCTTTACTTCAATGGGAAGAATCTAGTAGAGAGAAAGAAATTGATGGTGCATGAAAGACAGGGAATACTTGGGCTGGTAAAAGGGCATAGAGCTCAGGGCATAGTGGAGTGATTGTCACCGATGGCCAGAGAGAATGTAGACCTGTGGCATTCTGGTGGCTTGGGTGGGAGGAAAGTCAGGCAGTTGATCAGTACCTATTTTTTTCTGTGATGGAGTCTACTGAGAATGAAAGAGGAAGGGGTGTTGAAAGTATGTGCAGAGAGGAGAAAGTGAGAAAATGTTTCACTGTAGAGAAGGAACAGGAATTTTCTAAGAAACTGTAGTAGGATTGGCCAGCAGTGCAAATACCCACTTGAAATTTACAGCCGTAAATTTGCAATAAGTCTATCCAGAGTAAGTGGATGATTTACTTTAGTGGTGTTCAACTGCTCTGGAGTAGGTGTGAAGTAAACAGTTGGATATAACCATAGTGGAGTTTTCACCCAGTGAGTATGGTAGACAGAGACCAGTGTAAGAAAGGTAGAAGTCTGGAGAATGACATTGACTAAATTATATTGTTATATCATGTGCATGAATGAATGTGGAATGATGGATCCCACTATTATATGTAATTATAATGCACCAATAAAAATGTGGCCAATTAAAAAAAAAGGTAAGAGTGTTCACGAGGGAGATTTTGCATATTAACCATGGAATATAAATTGGTTGAGAATGAAGACATATTGGGGGAGAAAGAGTGGATTGAAGGTCTCAGGTGGGAGAATTGCTGAATCCACAGACTTGAGAAAATGAGCTGGACAGATGGCAAGTTGTGGCATTTTTGGATCTGAGTTTTTGACATAGTGTAGACACTGATGATTCTAAGATTTAGGACATGACCAGGAGGCTGAGTGGGGCATGAGGCCTATATTGCTAGGGCTAAAGAAGTCAAGAGCTTTAGAGGCCAAGTATTGGGTAGGTTGTCAGCATTGATGCTGAGGTCACCAAAAATAATGACTGTGGAGAGCAAAAAGCCCAGTGCTAAAAGTTCTCAAGGGAAGGGGGAAGTGACCAGGAGGATAACAGATGACACTAATGTGGAGGAGTGGTGAGTGGCAAGCTCATGATGATGTGCATTCCAAAGGTGTCTGTGAGGGGGTTAAATTTAAATTTTATTTTATTTTATTTTTGAGATGGGTCTTGCTATGTTGCCCAAGGATAGTCTTTATTACAAGCACACACCCCACAATACCAGATGGAATTTAAAATTTTTTTTTAAATTTAATACTTTATGTTCTAAAGCAGTTTTGGGTTCACAGCAAAATTGAGCATAAAAAATAAAGATCTGCCATGTACTTCCTGTCCCAACACAGAGTCCCCTACTATGGACATCTCCCACGAGGATGGTATATTTGTTGCAACTCTGAACCTAAGATACAGGGTTATTACCTAGTGTAAACTCTTCACTTTCTTTACATTAGTTTGATGGCTACTTTATATGGACAAACAGTGGCAGGTATCCATCATCATAGTACTAAGTAAGTAGTTCGCTGCCCTAGGGAGCTGGGTCTTTGAGGAAGAAGAAACTGGAAACTTGTAGAGGTCATCTCCAAGACCTGAGGTGCATGGCACGAGGGGGTCTCTACTAGAAAGGGCTATGGGGACAGCGGTGTCCAAGGAGCATGTAAGATTCAGGAGGAAAAAAGCAAGGGTTCTAGTCTTGGGGTAAGGTTTGCAGGACTGTCATGGGGAGACATGGGGCAGATGACAGGCCCCGAAGGAGGTTTCAGGGCAGCTGCACCTGACCCAGTGTGGAAGCTTTCCAGATGGCTCTGCAGAGAAATAGACTTCCTTTCCAGGAACCCCTATACCTTCGGTTGGTCACGATTCTCAGGCCTTATCCTCCACTTCCTGGTGTCTTTGTCGTTCTTCTTCGATGTGGATTCATTCCCTCGACTGGACACACGCTTGGGCGGGAACACAGCTGTCCTACTTTGCACAGGCTCAAGTCCAGCATGGCACCTGACGCGCAGTGTTTGCTGATTGAGCTAGATACAAACGCGGTCTGGTTTCCTTTCGAGGCCAAGAATGGTCTTCCCCCGCCCCGTGCGGTTGGCAGGGAGCGAGTCCCGCCCGCGCCCCCTCCCAGCGGGCCAGCTGCCACCTGCGCCCCTCCCCGCCCGGCTCCGCGGACGATCGGGTAACCCGATGCCCGGCCCTCCCCTCCCGGCGTGAGGTTGCTGGAGGCCGGTGGCCGCGGCCTGTGTTTCCGCGGGTTAGAGCTGGGGCGCCCGGGGCCAAGGGCCTGCCAGAAGCGCGAGGCCGGCAGGGCTCATGTCCTTGCCGCTGCCGGTCGCCGCCACCGGCTGCTGTACGCGCCTCCGCCTGGCGCAGGCACCTCTCGATCTCTGCAGCGAACCAGAGGACCCCGGCAACCCGCAGATTGTGGCGCCCGGAGTGCCACGCCCGGGCCTCTTGCAACCCAGGAGCCAGGCTGTTTGGCTTCTGCCTTTGCTCCACAATCGACCAGCGCAGAGACCTTGGGCAATCCTAGACTCTCTGAGCCTCCGTTTCCTCATCTGGAGTCGAGGCCGGTGCCTGTCCCTCTCTGAGTCGGGTGATGTGAGAGCGAAGGATGTGAAGTCCTCCTGTGATGCCCAGAGGACGAGGACAAACTCAAGACACAGTGGCTGTCAGCAACCGCCCTGCAGCTGGTGTGAGAACTGCGCTTCCCTCCCCTCCCGCCCACCCACCCTCTAGAGAGTTCACCGGGTCCAAAGGAAGAGCCTAAGGAGGATGCTTTGCTTTCCTTAACACCCTATGTACAGAGGCATTTCCTGTAGCTCTTCTCTCCCAGGGCAGAAAATGGGGGTGGGGAGTCAGGGGTTTAGCAATCCTGGGGAAATAAATGCTGGCCTAGCAGGTTGGAGCACAGGCAGGGTGCTTTTTTGTCACTTATTTTATCTCCCTTACTTCTGGAGTGTAAGAATTGTAGAGAGGAAACCCTTGTCAACAATACCTTTTTTTTTCTCCCTAAAAGGTTACAACAGCACACCCTGACAGTTACCTTTCATAGAGTCCAAGTGCTCATGTATCTGTCTGTAACTTTGGTCATGATACCTAAAGGCAAAGAAAAGGAAAATCCGGGAAATACATTTTAGTCTCAAAGAGGAGAAAAGGGAGGACATCTTTGTCAGAACTTCGTCAACATTCGCAGCCTCCTCTCAACCCTATCATGGCAGAGCACAGTCACCTATGGTGGTGAAAACACATCGGGGGTCCCCAAGTTCTTGGCTTCTATGTGCCATGTACTAAACAGGCCCTCAGTTGGCTCCCCTAGCCTTGGCTGGCACACTTTCTCAGCAATGGGATGGCAGCATTATCACAGAGGTAAACTGCTCTCTCCTTCCTGATTCTTGGATTCCAGGGCCAAGCAGCCCCATCAGACCATTGCCTCTGATGCATCCAAAGGCAGGAAGCAACTGGGGAGTCCACAACGGGGGTCCCCTCAGCAGCCAGAGAGTGAGGCCTGATGTTCTGCAGATCTCCTGAATTCTTCTGGTTCCAGATCTTTCCCTCCTTGTCAAGCCCTGTGTGAAAGATCAGAACAGCTGGAAATTTTGAGCAGGAAAGCACCAGGTGCTGAGCAGGTCCCAGTCTGACTTAGACACAGTTAGGGGTCAGGGCTGTTTGGGGCTGGCATTCTTGTCTTTGCTCGGCCTAGCAGGCAGCCCAGCCATCAGAAGGCACACTCTCAGAAGGCAGTGCCACCCCTGATGCTTGGCTGGGGCTAAAGTAAACCCAGAACTCAGGGCGGTGGGTGGAAACTAGGAGCCTCCCTCCCCCTTCCAAGCTTCACCACTACAACACAAAGGGCCTCCTCTGCTGGCCAAGAGGAGGGGATGGGCTGACTGGGGAGGGCTGAGACTGTCACCCAGTACAGGGCCAGGCAGCTGCAAATGAAACACAGGCCCAGAAGGCTCAGACAGGCATTCAATCTTTTCCAGAGCCAAGAAATCCTGGCTAGAAATGACTACGGAGCAAGGAAAGGCACCGGGAAATACTTGAAACCAGGCGAGACCCCTGGTAATATTGGACAAACAGAGCTGAGCCAAATGCTTTTTTCCCCTGCCTGGCCTAAACACAAAAGCTGAGCTGGCCAGAGAGGACCCAGGGGAGGTGGTAGAGCAGCCCCGGGGGGTGAGGGGGTGGGGGGAGGAGGCACAGGAAGAGGGAAGCAGGCCGAAGGGTAATTTTTACCCTGCTCAGACCCCAGAGTTTTTGCATAGCAACTCTGCAGTGGGAGGTACCCACTGGGCTTCACACGTGGCCAAGGCCACTGGGACACACTGGAGACTCACATGAGGGGGCTATGGCAAAGCCAAAGAGTCAGCGGGCAGTTGCCAACACTCCAGGGCCAGGCTGCAAGGACAGCTTCAATCTGAAGGCAGTCTGCAGGGAACTTGTGGGGGAACAGCCTTCCCTGCCCATGCCATAGTCAGAGGGACTGACTCCCCCAAACAAGCTCAGTCACTCTGAGATATAAATATGTTTATTTTATATCTTACTTTGTTTTTCAGTGCTGGGATGGAAACCAGGGCCTGGCACATGCGAAGCATACACTCTACCACTGAGCCACACCCCAGGCCTATGGCTGCTTTATTTTAAATGAATTTACATCGTAGCCTGTTATGGGTGAAATTTATAAACCTCCAAAGAGTGTTCTTTTATTCATAATACTTGTTATGTGTGGAGGGAGATTACTTTTTTTGAAGTTCTAAAATTAAAGAAAAAAAGAAATCATCCCGTGTCGAGGATGGATTCAGTATCTCAATTCTCTTCATCCTTTGCTAGAGCTTGAAAGAAGGAAAAAATATGCCACAGTATGATGGCTTCTTTAAAAATAGAAAAAGAAGGGGCTTGGGTGTAGCTCCGTGGTAGAGCGCTTGCCTAGCATGCATGAGGCTCTGGGTTTGATCCCCAGTACTGCAAAAAAGAAAAAAAATTAACAGGAGCCTTCTTCCTGCCCCTCCCCACTGGAGAAAATCCTGACCTTGCTTATTTGGTTTTCCTTCCCTTCTCTCTTCCTAGAGAGAGCAAGAGTTATTACTTGCAGAGAAGAGCTAGGTTGGTCCCCATAATAATAAAGGATCACAGTGGGACAGGAAGATGTCTAGGGCAGGGAAAAGCCTGTGGATTACAGATCAGGAGAGCTTTCAGGTTTTAGCACATTCAAGGGTCTGGGGTAGCTACAGGGTGCTAGATAATCAGAAGAGGAAGAAGGGGATTCTGAGATGGGCTTTTATGGGGATGGGGTACTAGGGATTAAACCCAGGGGTGCTTTACCACTGGGCTTCATCCCCAACCCTTTTTATTTATTTATTTTTATTTTGTGACAGGGTCTTGCTAAGTTACTAAGGTCATTAGGACTCAGAGCTCTTTTAATGTCCTTCCAGAGATGTGATAAACTAATGACATTTATTTTGTATTAATTTTGACCATTAAACCGTGCATTAAGTCTATAGAGAGTCTGAGCCCCAGGGTCTCCCCTCTGATTTATTAGGGTTGTTTTGATTCTGTTTTTATTTCTGCGGTGCTGATGATCCAACTCGTGCAAGGTATACGAGGCAAGGGCACTACCACTGAGGTATACCCCCCAGCTCGATAAGAATTGCTTTCTAAAGACTGGGTCATACTATATTTGCTTTTAATAAATTTTTCATCCTGCCTCAGCCACACAAGTTTCTGGGATTTCAAGCGTGCACTACCACACCAAACTTTTTAAAATGTATATATTTTTATATATTGACCATATTTTATGGTCAAGTCAATAAATGCAGATATGTTATTCTTTTGTGTGTGTGTGTGGTTTGTTTTTGGGAGTTTTTTGGTACTAGAGATTGAACCCAGGGGCGCTTAACCACAGAGCCACATTCCCAGCCCTTTTTATTTATTTTTTATCTTGAGACATGGTATCACTAAGCTACTGAGGGCCTCGCTACATTGCTGAGGCTAGCCATGAACTTCTGATCCTCCTGCCCCTGCCTTCCAAGTTGCTGGGATTATAGGTGTGCACCACCACACACAGTTGTGTTATCCTTTTGAGCAGCTTTAAGGTAGTCCTTGGTTCATCTTCCCATAACTTATTTAACTCTTCCCTTGTGCATTTATTTGTTTCCAAGTTCACTGTTGGGAAGCAATCCCCAAGTGTGCTCTCCTGCTGATTTTTTCCTTAGGACATACAGTATTCCTAAAAGCGTAACTGCAGGGTCAAAGGATAAGAACATTCCAAAGTTAGTGCACAGTGCCAAATTGCTATCTGCAGAGCAAAATTAACACAACGACCTAAAAGACTAGAGTCTGCTCTTGAGTGCTGTATTGTTGATAATGGAGGTCCCAGTGGACAGAAATGCTTTGGGCACATGGTGTGAGAGAGGCAGGATTATCTAGGGAAGGAGTAAGAAAGCCTAGGAGGAATCCCTGGAGGAGTCACCTGCTTGCTGCCTGGAATACTTTCCTATGGAGAGTCGCCCTTTCTCCATTCCACAAGAGCCATTCAGCCCCTGAACTTTGGGTAACACTGACCTCACACTTTGCCTCCCACACCCATCCCAGGCTGGCCACAGGTATGACCACATGATCCAAGCCAGGTCGGTCAGAGGACTGCATACCTGGTGATTAGTCCAAGGATGGCTCTATGTGACCCACACGAGTTGGAAGTCTCCTCTTTTGTTTGCAAAGTCTTGTGTGACTCTAGAGTTGGCAGGGCCCTCTCTTCTCATGTGGGAGGACTGCTCGCAGCAAATGTTGGACCAAGAGATAGAGACAAAACCCCGACAGTGTCATTGAACCCTTAGCCATATATGAAGTTAGTAGGATGGATGGATCCCAGACTTTTCAGTTACATGAGTCCATATAGTTTTTTTTTTTGAAATGGGATCTTGCTATGTTTCAGGCTGATCTCAAACTTGTGGCTCAAGTAATCCTTCTGTCTCAGCCTTTGAAGTAGCTGAGACTATAGGCATGTGCCATCATACCTAGCTCTTTTTTTTTTTGCTTTTCTAAATTGTCATTAGATTTTATTTTTTAAGCATTGGGTTGTTTTCTCCTTTACTTACATTGAGATTGAATTTATACAACACAAAATTAACCACTAGTCATTTTTTTTAAGGTTTTTTATTTTATTTTTTTGGTGCTGGGTGGGGATCCATCCCAGGGCCTTGTGCATGCTGAGCAAGTTCTTTACCACTGAGCTGCATCCCCAGTACCACTAGCCATTTAAAAATGTACAGTTCAGTGGCATTTACAAGACACTTCTATCCAGTTCAAGACGTTTCATCATTCCAAAAGGAAACCCTATACCATTTAAGCAATCATTTCCTCCTCCTCTGTCCTCTCAACTACTGGCAACCACTAGTCTGCTTTCTCTATGATGTTCCCTATTCTAGAAATTTCATATAAATGGAATCAAACCTTTCAGTGTTTGTTGTTGTTGTTTGTTATTTGTTTTGGAACCAGGGATTGAAACCAGGGGGGCTTAACCACTGAGCCATATCCCCAGCCCTTTTTTATCTTTTATTTTGAGACAGAGTCTCGCTAAGTTGCTGAGGCTGGCTTTGAACTTGTGATCCTCCTGCCTCAGGCTCCTGAGCTGCTGAGATTACAAGCATGTGCCACTGTGCCTGCTCACCACCTTTTGTTTATCCATTAATCAACTGATGGACATTCCAGCTGGTTCCTATTTTGGAGTCTTGTGAATAATGCTGCTATGAACATTCATGTGCAAGAATCTGAATATCTGTTTTCAATTCTTTGGGGGGGTGGTATACCTAAGAATGGCATTACAGCGTCATAAGGTAGTTTTGTGCCCACATATTTCTTTTCTAGCTTAAGCTCTAATGAAGTAGGTTTCTATACTGGACAATCAAAGGAGTTTTGACTTTGGCCTTTAAAAGGAGCCATCATGCCAATGTGGGGAGCAGCTAAGAATGTGCTATGCCCAGAGAATAGGCAAACAACATGAAGAAGGGACACAGAGCAGAGAGGAAATACATTGTCTAGCAGGAGTGCCAGTAGTGCTCTCTGGGCAAGGAGAAGGGCTGTATTGTCTGCAAGTCCAGGGAGAAGATGCATCTTAGAGCAGCTGCTTTGGCAAGCCAGTCTACATGAGGAAATGCCTCTCTTTCCAGGCATGGTGGTGCATGCCTATAGTCTCAGTAACTCTGGAGGCTGAGGCAGGAGGATCAAAAGTTCAAGGCCAGTGTTAGCAACTTAGCGAGACTCATGTCTCAAGATAAAAAAATAAAAAAATAAGAAAAAAAAGAGAGGGTGGGAGCTGGTCAGTGATTAAGTAGTATCCCTGGGTTCAATCCCTGGTGCAAAAAAAAAAAAAAAAAAAAAAGAGGAAATGTCTTTTTTTTCCCTCTCTTCTTCCTCATTTTCTTCCTTCTTCTCTTCTTGCCAATGTTTGTGCAGAGATGAACCACAGAGGAGTAATGGGTGGGGACAGAACACAATTTTCTTTCTAAATGAGAGGGTTTTATTTCATTTGGTGAATCTCATACCTCTGCCAGAGACTAGTTTGTCCTGGTGAACCATAGGTAGCCCCCAGGATCACATTTGAGAGTAGCTGGCCAGCTTCAAATATGTTTACTCTCCCCAGGCTCTGGGGTGTCATGAAAACCCTGACCCTGCTAAGAAAAGAAATCACTGGGGTCTCTGCTTCTGTTCCTTCATTCCTATCATTTACCACTCTTGGTATTGTTGGTCCATTTTGAGGGACCTCACCAGGACAATTGCAATCTATGTTTCTGCTCAGTCTAATTGAATGTGGGTTGAGAATCTCCTCAGGGTCAGTCGTGTCCCTATTGTGGAGTGTACTGTGGGTAGAGAGTAACTCTACCCCATTCTCTTCATGTCCAATGCCTTCTGTGTGTATCATACTAGGCCAGATGCAAGACAATGGGAGAAGAGGCGATGGGAAGGAACATGGGTGTTGGGACACTAGAAAAAATAATAAAGTAAGGCTCATGATCCTGAGGAGTATGCAGCTCAGTAGAGGAGATAGACAGGTACCCAGAGGAAGCAGTTAACAGCAAAAAGGTGAGCAGATAAAAGTACAAGGTAGAGAAATTTCAGATCTCTCTAGCAAATCTTTACTCAATGTAATATGTATTTTAAAATTATAATCAAAGTGATACCTTTACACCAGGCACAGTGGTGCACACCTGTAATCCCAATGACTTGGGAGGCTGAGGCAGGAGGTTTGCAAGTTCAAGGCCAGCCTCAGCAACTTAGCAAGCCCCTGTCTCAAAATTTTAAAAAAAGGCTGGGATGAGCTCAGTGATAAGTGCCCCTGAGTTCAATGCCTAGTACCAAAATAAATAAATAAAATATAAAAACAAAACAAAAAATGTCTACTGTCAAGTGGTTAAGCATATTAGTTCTCTAAGAGAACTCTCTCTAAGAGAGAACTAATATATTTTTCCCCGCTTGGGTCAGTATTCCTTAGCAAAGAAGCCAGGAGATGCTCTCACATAGGTGTGCCACGAACAGTGTTAATGACTAAGGCTACCTTGCTCC
This sequence comes from Marmota flaviventris, assembly GCF_047511675.1. Lineage (NCBI taxonomy): Eukaryota > Metazoa > Chordata > Mammalia > Rodentia > Sciuridae > Marmota > Marmota flaviventris. The sequence goes on along the minus strand of NC_092511.1, from coordinate 53,097,811 downwards.
AGGTTTATATATAACTTGGTGGGCTAAGGACCATTGAGCCAAGGTACAAAGCTTCCTTTGAAATGAGAAGTTTCACGCCAATGCAAAGTGTATTTCAGAAGCCAGAGATTGCAGAGATGCCTGGGCTGGCAGACTTTGTTCACAGATGACCTCAAGTGCTCAGGTGACAAACATTGAAATGAGAGTTATGGGACTAATGCAGTTCCCATGGTTGGAAATGGATCTAGCACTTTAATTAGAAGAAGCAGGTCCCAGCAGTGCGTTCATTTTGGTCTGGCCTGAGTTACCAGGGTTATGTTCGAAAATGAGGAGAAAACCTCGGTGGTATTTCCTAGCAAAATGGTCTTCTTGTGCTGTCACCGGGAGCTGGACAGAGCTGTGTGGCACAGGACAGCCGCCTATGAGCTCATGTCCAAGAAGTCCCCACCCCTCTCGCCTCTCAGTACCTGAGATTCTGGGAAATCAGATCTATTTTCAGTTTCTGGGTTTTCCTTGTTATTACAAGCACTGAGCCTCCTCGGAAACAGGTGGCCACAGGGGAGTTGAAAAAGAGGAAGATGAAGCCAGATGCAGCCTGGAGGAGACAGTCCTCAGCCCAGAATGTTCTGGAAATCTTTATCACAGGTCCTCTCAGCAGTTGCCCCTGGGGGATATCAACTCTCTTTGGGAATTCTCTTGGAGGGGATTCTGTGGGTGACTGAAAGGGCCAACCAATTTGAACCTCTATTCTTGTAAGAAGTTTGAGATAAAAACACTTTAGGAGTGTTTTCACACTTCTGGGGTTTTTTTCCCTCTGTTTATTCTTTTCTTTTTCTGGTTCTGCTGCTTAAGGCAGATATTCAGCAATACCTTCCTCCCTGTGGTTATAAAGGGAAGCATTGAGAAATGGCCACTTTTCAATTTTCCCACATTCCTGGGAAGAAAGTACCCAGCAGGTGGGTTGGAACCTTTTAAGGCCCACAATGTTTTCAAGTCTTCCCTCTCCAACAGAGGCCTGCCAATCACAAAGGAAACAAATCCAGCCTCTTTTTTTTTTTTTTTTTAACAAGGCTTCCTTAAGCTTTTGAAAAAAGGGGTACCTTTTGGATTAACCATTAAAATTGACTTCCAAGTCCCAAAGGAAATCAGACATTTCCGAGCACTGCCCAGAGGATACATGAAGAAACCATGTTGAAAAAGTTAAATACGGACTTCTTAGAAATAATCACAGCTTGTTTGGAAGGGAAGGCTCCTTCACAGTCTCCTTGGCCTCCATGCACCTCCTGCTACTCAAGTGGACAACATCAGTACCATCACTGAAGGGTATGTGGCATGGGAATAAAGTGTCCCAGACAGTGACTTTAGATAAAGCTGGCAAGGAAAGGAAAGTTAAAATGAAATCAAAGTAAAATACTACTGATGCTTCTACTGCAATTTGTATATCATACTACCCATAATGATTTATAATTTCACATTGAAAGCTATTATCTTTTGGCAGACACCTTGACTTTCAGTTAAATGTTACATCAAGGAACTGCGACCAACTGCCCATAACCCACAGTAGGTTCAGTGGGAGGCTATGTGTGCTGAAGGGTGGCTGTCTAGGCAGGAGCACCTTCAACCTGATGCCACATGCTCCTTATTGGCACAAGGGTGCCATTTATCATAGTCACTGCTTTGGTGATGTCCTCCTGCAAAGGGTTTTAAGCTACCACCTCCCATCTATGCCCACTTCTTTCTGCACAGAAAGAATATAACATCTCATATTTCCTCCCCTGCTGGACAAAGACTGTCTAGTGAGTGGCACTAAAGGATCCCTCCTTATCCCTGACCTCTAGGACCTCCATATGCTTAAAACTAGCAAGAAATCTCCCCAAAAAGATGCTGGCACAATAGGAAGCTGGGTGGATTCTAACCAGCATGCCACCTCCCAACCCCACATATCATTGACAAGAGACTGAAGAACATTAGGGGGTTCTCACAGAATATCCTAACTCTCTTGTCAGTCTGAAAGTTCTTTAGAGCAACTGATTACATAGAAATTCCATCAGAATGGAACAGACAGAAGCAGACTGTGGGGTGAGCTGGGGGCTGTGTCTCCCCTGAACACATACTCTGAAGCATGCTGATCTGTACCAATGTCGTTAAAAGAAATAAGACAGGGCTGGGGATGTGGCTCAAGCGGTAGCGCGCTCGCCTGGCATGCGTGTGGCCCAGGTTCGATCCTCAGCACCACATACAAACAAAGATGTTGTGTCCGCCGAAAAAACTAAAAAATAAATTTAAAAAAATTCTCTCTTTCTCTCTCTCTTTAAAAAAAAAAAAAAAGAAAGAAAGAAAGAAAAGAAATAAGACACTTCCATAAAGTAGCCAGCCAGAGTCCAGGTGTGGCACATGGTAAGTCGACCAGTAAGCTCTTTCTATTTAACTTAATGGTTAAAGCAGCACCTCTTATTTAGCTTAAAATTCTGTAATTTTTGGCTTTTTTCTTTTTTTAAATTTTTCTTATAGTTGTAGATGGACAGCGTGCCTTTATTTTATTTATTTATTTTAAAGTGGTGCTAAGGATGGAACCCTCACACTTGCTAGGCAAGCATTCTGCCACTGAATTCCAGCCCAGCCTAATTTGTGGTTCTTTAGGCTGGGCTCACACATGCCCCGAGGTCAACTGTTAAGTGGGCTGGGGTCTGGCTGCTCTAGGATGCTATTTATTCCACTTTCTGCTGCCATGATGGAAAGCCTGCAACTGGGTAATTTAGAAAGAGAGAACAGAGATTTATTTGGCTCATTGTTCTGGAGGCTGGGAAGTCCAATCATGGCATCTTTGCCTTGTGTGGGCCTTTGTGCTGCGTTACACCCGGGTGGAAGGTGAAAGGGCAAGAGAGGGCAGAAGCGAGAGAGTGTGAGAGGGCCACACTTGCTTTTATTTTATTTTATTTTATTTTTTTTAAGCCAGTCCATTTTTATTTTGAGACAGGGTGTTGCTAAATTGCTGAGACTAAATTGTGAGCTAAATTGTTGCTAAATTGTGAGCCCCCTGCCTCAGCCTCCCAAGTTGCTGGAAAGACCTTGAATAGTTGAAATGGCACGTCAGTTTCAGGGTCACAGGTATGACAGCAGTTAGTATCTAACACCAGATTTCTCTAGTGCCCTTCAATAATTAAAAGAGGATAAACCAAAGACAAATTTATCTATCTACTGTGTCCCAGGCTTCTTTATTATTTAAGAACAAAGTATGAGTGATGTGGGGATTAAAATCAAGAGCATCATTGAACTTCACCTTCCCTCCAACCAGTTCCCCAACTCCTCACCCCACCCTTTGTGCTTCCAATTCCTTCCTTAGTGAATGAAGAACTTAATCCCAAAAGCCCTGGTCCGGACTCCAGGTTCTCTCCCTAGCTCCTCTTTCCTCTGCCCCCGTACCTGGGAAAGGCAGGTACCTCAGTTTGAATGCATGGGAGAGCCCAGAGTGGTGACAGAGACAGAGGGAAAGGCTTCCCCCTCAGGAAAAGGAACCAGGGAATAGAGTGTGGTGAAGTGAGGGCTTCCATAACCTGAGGTACCAAAATGGGGCCCTGGGGCCAGAGGAAAGGATACAGGTCCCCCTGAGAAAGGAGAAGCTGCAGCCTCAAAATCCTCTCGTTGGGAATAATCAATGCTTGATCGTTTGCCCTTCTGGCGCCGGTTACAGAACCACACTCGGACCACGTCCTTCTCAAGCCCTAGCTGTTCAGCAATGTGGCTGATCTGCTGCAGGGTGGGTTTTGGGCACTGCAGGAACATGTTCTCCAGGTTGCCTCTCACTCGGTTCTCGATACTTGTTCGCTTTCTCTTCCGGGCTTGCAGTAGGGTCTCCGCTTTGCATATCTCCTGAAGGTTCTCATTGTTGTCTGCTTCCTCCACCCACTTCTGCAGCAGGGGCCGCAGCTTGCACATGTTCTTGAAACTGAGCTGCAGAGCCTCAAAGCGGCAGATGGTCGTTTGGCTGAACACCTTCCCAAAGAGAACCCCCAGGGTAAGCCCCACATCGGCCTGAGTATATCCCAGGTTGATCCTCTTCTGCTTCAGCAGCTTGGCAAATTCCTCGAGTTCTTTCTGCAAAGCTTGGATATCTTGGGACTCCTCAGGGTTCTGATCCACCTTCTCCTTCTCCACTTTCACAACAGCAGGGTGAGCAATGAAGGGCTCGGGGGAGGCCCCCTCAGAGTTGCTCTCCATCCCAGCTCCCACCTCAACCTCAGGCTGAGGGGTCTCCAGGCCACCGTGGGGAATCAGGCCCTTTCCAACCTGAGGTCCACAGTATGCCATCCCTCCACAGAAGTCGTGGGGCGGAGGGTATGAGGGAATCCCCCACACCTCCGAACCTGGCCCAACTCCTGGCCCGATTCCTGGACCACCGGGAGGGCCTGGGAAGCTTAGCCAGGTCCGATGGTCAATCCAGCCCGGCTCTGGCCCTCCTGGCCCATCACCCCCACCGCCCGGAGGGGGCGAGAAGGCAAAGTCCGAAGCCAGATGTCCGGCCATGGGTTAAAAGGGCACCCCAAACCGGTGCCCTGAAAAAATAAGGGCTCACCAAGGAACAGCTCAACACCTCTCTCCCTCCCCAATCCCACCCACTAGCCCACACTTGCTTTTATAACAGATGCACTCTCATGATCCCCGACTCACTTGAAAACAACATTAATACCTAATCACCTTGTTAGGCCCCGTCTCCCAATACTGTTATGTTGGGGATGCTGTTTCCAATACCTGAACTTGAGGGACACATTCAGACCTAGCAGATGGCCTCAGCTGGGGCAGCTCCTCTGTGTTGGCTCATCCTTCCAGCAGGCTCGCCTGGGCCTGTTCATGTGGGTTCCAAGAGAGAGCAGGCAAGAGGCTAAGAACTGCGCAAACAATGTCCACTGCATTCTGCTGGCCAGAGAAGTCACATGGGCAGCCCAAATCAAGGAATGGAGGGCAGCCACAAGGTCATTTTCAAAAGGGTAATCACAAGGGAACAGTGAAGGATTGGGACCTATTATTATAGGTACCAATATAATCTGTGAGTGTGTATAGTTTTTTAACCATTTCCAAAAGGAATTATATGAACAGGTCAGTTGACAAGTTTAAGATGAAAAGATATTTGGGAAAGAAAGACCAATGGACTGGTGAAATATTGCCAAAGGGTAACCCCTTTGTTACTGTGCCTGATCCCCAGTAGCCCTTACAGAGGCTCCTTCCCTTCCTGGCCAGACACTGCCCAAGATGTGAGTCCTGCTCCCAAGATGCTGGTACCTGGTTAAGGAGACCTTCTCATCTAGCAATGCAGTTCTCAGTGAGCGTCTGGTCTTCCAGTAGAGTCAGTTCTGTCTCTCTGGGAAGAACCAAAGCTCTGCTCCACGAGTCAGGGGTTCATTGCCCTGCTCTGGAAAGGTTACTTCTCTTATCTAGGGGGATTAGTAAGAGTCTGGTAGCATGGCCATTGTCCTTGAGATCACCCCAGTCTTCAAGGTGGCTGGGAATTTGAACAGAAGCATGAAGCAGCACAGGTACTGTCTCCATACGTGCTGAGTGCCTTCTGTCACATTTTCAGAGTGATATGCTTGGCAACTTCCCTTTAGCAACAGTTTGGCTTCAAACTCTTGATCTGGGGCTGGGGATGTGGCTCAGTTGGTAGAGTGCTTGCCTAGCATGCACAAGGCCCTGGGTTCAATCCCCAGCACCATCAAAACAAACAACAAACTCTTGGTCTGACTTGCTTACTTTCCAGAGCAGCTGGAATTATGGGCATGCACCACAGTACCTTGGCTATTATTTATTATTATTATTCTTAAAAGGGACTGGTGTGCCTTTTGCCTTTTCTTTCTTTTTATCTGCAACAGGGATGTTAGGGCAAGAAGCATAGCAGCTATTTTGTAACCATGAGGACTAAAGTCAAGATCTGAGGGTGGTAGATCAAAATGATAGAGGTAGCCTAGGGGCCTGGTGACTTATTTGAGCAGCTATACCAGCCCTAAGGCTTTAAAAATTATCGTTAAGTCAGGGTTGCTTAGGTTTTCTTTTAGTTGCAGCCAAACAAATTCCTTACCAATACAGGAAAGTTACTTATTGATTTTAAACAAAAGTGGATTCACTGAAATACAACTAAGAGACCTGGGAATTTCTAAAGAAGCCCCAGGAACAGGTCAATCATGGAGATCATTGTCCATTTCAAGCTGGAGCTTTCTATTGTAAACTTGTTTGGAAGGAAATAAATCAGGATCAAGGAAGTCAGGATGCTGTCACCTGTATCTTATTACTACATTTGATTAAATCACAGACAACATCAATTGTAAGGTGCAGTATTTGTTAATAAATATCACTTTGAAAGAAAAAAAATCTTTTCAAGTCCTATCATTGGTCGCAAGATGCCGCCACCCTGATTTCAATGTGAAAAGGAGGCATCTTAGAATCAGTGAAATATAGCATATATTTACTTGCTTCTGTGATTACTGCTTGCCATTCCCATTAGACCAGAGACCCTATCTGCCTTGCTCTGCTGAGTCCTCCAGACTCAGAGTTGGGCCTGGCACTGAGGAGTGCCATCCTTTGTGTGTGTAGGGGTGGGTGGGTAGATGCTAGAGGTGGAACCCACGGCCTTGTGCATGTTAGGCAAGCAATTGACCCTTCAGCCATACTCCAGGCCCCTCCACAAATACGTATTAATAAATGGGTCAGCTGAGTGCAATGGTGCATGCCTGTAATCCCAGAGACTCAGGAGGCTGAGGCAGGAGGATCACAAGTTCAACCTTAGTGAGACTTAAGCAATTTAGTGAGAACCTGTCTCAAAATAAAAAAATAAATTAAAAATAAATTTTAAACAAAGGAAGATGTAGCTCAGTGGTAAAGGGTCCCTGACTGAGTTCAGTCCCTTGTAGCAAAAATAAAAATAAATGGGTCAGTGTCCTAGTCTTCACTTTTCTAATCAATTTGTGTGTCACCCTGGCTGGGGAAAACATTTTCCTTTTTCTGAGCCTCATTTCTTCATAATGTAATTCAACTGTCCCCATCAGGACAAAAAAAAAAGAAGAAGAAGAAGAAAAGAAAAGAAAAAAGAAATCCCATGTACAGCCAAAGTGGACCCTACTTAGCATCCCCATGGAGATACCTCCCAGGGTCTCACATGGATACAGGGGACCCTTATTCTCCACCATACCTAAAAAAATCTCTTTTTCTCCAGGGCCCAGCTCCTAAGGCTCTGGGATTAACCCTTTCCACCCAAGCTTTTTCCAGTAACCTGCTTGGTTAACTAAATATGTTCCCTGCAAACAAGGAAGGGACAAGGAAATAAGCAAGATCCTTTAAGCAAAGACATGATACTTTGTAATTCGCTGAGTTTCTCCAAGAAGATGACACACCAGCATGCCACCACACAAAATATTCTTAAGTATCATCAACCTGCATCTCTCAGAGAGATAATCTTGCCTCAATAAAATCAAAGAGCTAGCAAAGAGCAGGGCTGTGTGCACCCCTCCCCCTATACAAATATCATATTCAGAAATAGTAAAGATAACAGTTCACACCTCATAAGTGATGGACCCCTTGCATATGTTTCTCCATGTAGTCTTCCATGGAGCCTGTGGGATAAGAAGTACCATTAGCACTTTTTTTTTTTTTTTTAAGGAGAGGAAACTGGGGCATAGAGAGGTGAACTTGTAGTAGACAGCAGAGCCTGACTTTGAACCCAGGGTGGGGCAGCACGGGAATTAATGCTGTAACCCATTATGCTATACTGCTTTGCAACTGCCTCATACCAAACACCTAGTTCATGCCAGGCTGTGTGCTTGGCATCCATGCACAGAAGGCCCCTAAGGAAGCCTTCACCGGGAGGAGGTTTGGAGCAGGGTATTGAAGGAAAGATAGGAGTTTGCTAAGTAGAGAAAGGGAGGTGCCAATTCTGGTTGCTTAATAATAAGCCCTCCTCCTTTTTTTTTTTTAAACTTTTTAAACTACAAATTTCTTTCTTGGAGGCTGGGAAGGGAGAGGAGGCAGAAGAGCCAGAAGAAGGCAGGACTGAAAAATCAGAAGAGGAGCCCCATGGGGAGGAAGTTGGCCTCCGGGGTTAGAGGTTATAGAAACCCTAGTTAGTTGGTGCTGGGCTTGAAACAGAAATTCACAGCCAGGTGTGTGGTGCACTCCCATAATCCCAGAAACTCAGGGGGCTGAGGCAGGAGGATTACAAGTTTTGAGGCTAGCCTCAGCAACTTAGTGAGACTCTGTCTCTCAAAATAAAAAATAAAAAGGGTCAAGAATGTAGCTCAGTGATAGAGCAGCCCTGGGTTCAGTCTCCAGTACTCTCCCCACCTCCTCCCCGGCAAAAAAATAAAATAAAAAATAAAAAAAAAGGAAGCAAAAAGTCACATAGTCACGAGGTATTTGGGCCACCATTTGGGATTTGGGAGCAGCCACATTATGGGGCCATGGGCAAGCTGACCATAGAGTGAAGGAAGCCAACTGCTAGAGAAAGACTGGGGTAGATCAAGCAGGATGAAAGCCCATGGAGCTCCAGAGAGTGGGAAAGAGCTGGAGAGAGTAGCTGCCCGGGACTTCTTGGTTCCCTGTGGCCACACTGTACACGCTATCTGTAAGCATGCCAATTCCGGTTGCTTAATAATAAGCCCTCCTCCTTTCTTTCTTTTTTTTTTTTTTAACTTAAGCCAGTTTAAGTTTCTGTTTCTTGCAATTAACAGATCCTAACATAACCTTCATGCTGTCCTGTAATCTCCTTTTCACTTTCTAGTTTCCCTTTTTAAAAATATAAATGCTCCAGTAGAAGGAATGCATATATCACTAATACCTAAGGATAAATTCCTTTGGTTATTTTCCTGAGTGGAGAAAGGGTAGAAAGAGACAGGCACAGGCGGGTAGTGTGAGTTTGTGAGTTTTAGGGGAGAGGATGCTAAAGGGATGGGAAATGTCGTGGAGAACCAGAGACAGACACCTGCCCTCCCGACTGTGCTTAGGCTCAGCTCGGTAGGCAACCCTCTTCTTGCATTGGAATCTGCAGGCTGACTACCCAATTTCTCAAGAGAAATGTTCCAGAGCATCGTGGTATAACATAAAAGGTCAAGAATTAGCCAGAAGTACGGTCTGTCCGGACCAGGATCTGGGTCCCTGCCTAATTCTGCAAAAATTCAAGGTGTTTCTTTTTTACTTTAAACGTATGGAGTTTCTTTATTCTGATGCACCAAAAACTTGCCATGTCACACTTGAGTAGTTTCCCCATCCCCCTCATTTCCCAGCTAATTAACTGTCAATGAATAAGAATAAAAACCTCAGCATTCTTATTCTAACTTAGTTATGTACCCAAACAGTGGCTTTTTCAATGGCTGTTTTTTAGGAAGGGCATTGGAAAAACCCACACCCTCAAAGAGCTTTCAATAGCAAGCAACAGGCCACGTTTTTATTCACTTGAACTTATATATAAACCTTTTCATTCCCTAAGGGATCTGAGGGGCCTCCTACCTTTATGTGTCATCACTCCAAGTGTGTCAAAAATACTGACTCTGTCCTTTGGATCTGAAATGTCTCCCCAAAGCCCATGTGTTAAAGGTCCAGTCCCCAGTCTGGTGCTACTGAGAGGTGGCAGAACCTTTAAGAGGTAGGGCCCAGTGGGAGGTCTTCTGGTCATTGGAAATCTTCTCTCAAAGGGTATAATAGGATCCTACCCCTTCCTTTTTCTCTTTTTGGCTCCCCTCCATGAGGTAAACAGTACATCCTGAAATTGATGAAATATGGAGTTATCATCCTTAGTGTACAGATAAGGAATCTTCATTCCTTTCCAGAAAATGTGTTTTACATCTCTGAGTGGCAGAGCTAGGGCTTTAACCCAGATGTCACCCCATGTACTCCCACATGACATACTCTTCTGCCATAGGCCTCAAGCAATGTGACCAATTAATGGACGGAGCCAAAATAAACCTTTTCTCTTTTTAAGTTGATTTATGTGACATATGTTACAGTAAAGGAAAACTGACCAATACCACTGGCTATATCCAGAAAGTTAGAAAATGTAACAATGGCCAACATGAATCAATCACTTACTGTAGGCAAGGCCTTGTGCTAAGTGATTTACATGAATTAGCTCATTCAGTCTGTGAGAGGTAACCTTATTTCACTGAAACAACAATACCATCAATTATGAATTACTAAGAAAGAAAAAAAAAATCTGTCAATTAACTGGAAGACACAGTAGCAGGCAGGATATGCTAGACTGTGCTGTCAAAACAGCCCAAATCACAATGGCTGAAAGGAGAAAGGTTTATGCTTCTCTCTTTTTAAATGACTAATGGCTGTAGCTTCATTCCATATCATCTGTCCTGTGGGATCCAGGCCCATGAAATAGCCTCATATGGAACTTTGCTGGTCTTGGGGTAGATGAAAAAGAGCATGAGGAGAACCAAGTTGACTTCTTCTTTTCTTACTTTTTTCTTTCTTTTTTTTGGTACCAGGGATTGAACTCAGGAACACTCGACTACTAAGCCACATCTCCAGCTCTATTTTATATTTTATTTAGAGATAGGGTGTCACTGAATTGCTAAGTACCTCACTTTTCCTGAGGCTGGCTTTGAACATGCGATCCTCCTGCCTCAGCCTCCCGAACACTGGGATTTCAGGTGTGTGCCGTGGCACCTGGCTGCTGCCGTTGACTTTTAAAACTTCAGCCCAGATATGATGTATGTCATCTTCCTTCACATGCCATTGGCCACAACAAGTGACATGGCACCCTGGGCTCAGCAGGGTAGGGTGTGGGCTCCTCCTATAGAGACACACTGTTGGGGCACTGCAGCACACAGTAATACAGTCTCCCACTCCCACATCCATTGTGAGACATATCCTGACTTCAGAGTTATTAAAGTGTGAAAAAGTACATCCTGGACTTGATGAAATATGGAGCCATCATCCCCCACATACCAGTAAGGAATCTCCATTCCTTTCCATAAAACATGCTTCACATCTCCAAGTGGCAGAGCTGGGGCTTTAAACCCCGATGTCACTGATTCCATTTTAACCACCCGACTTCCCATGTGTGCCTGGAAGGAGGATTTACCTAGATGGTAGGATTTCTCAGGTGCTGCGGAAGCCTAGGGGTCTCCTAAATTACTCTTCATTTATCAATTTTTTAAAATTTATTTTTTAGTTGTAATTGAACACAATACCTTTGTTTTATTTATGTCTTTTGATGTGTTGCTGAGGATCAAACCCAGGGCCTTGCACGTGCAAGGTGAGTGTTCTACTGCTGAGCCACCTCCCAGCCCCTCCATTTATTAGTGTTTTTAATTCGGTGGTGCTAGGGATGGAACCCAGGGCCTCATGCATGCCAGGCAAGTGCTCTATCAGGAGCCACACCTTCAACCTATTAATCATTTTTAAAAGCTCTGTTATTGAAACATGTATTGAGTTAGCGCTGTGCTGGGCCCAACACCTTCCCCTGAAGGGGTAGCTCTAGTTCCTTAAAACAAAATGCCCCAGGTCAGCCAGGGGTCAGAAGGAAGGATCCACAGAGGTCAGTTATTGGTGGTGGAGAGAAAGAAGTGTGCTCAGAGGGTAGGATCCACGTGACCCCTTCCCATACTGGGCTGGCTCTGGTCGTAAACAGCCCCATAAAGAGATGACTATTTACTCCAGGCAGAGGCCTGGGGGTTGGGGGATGGAGTGCCGAGAAGGGAATGAGCTGGCCATTGGAATGTGCGTGTGGGTGGGTGGAGGGGGGAAGTGGCCACCAGCTTCCACTGAGTCACAGAGGACGAGTGGAGGAGGGTGGCTCAGCTCCACCTTGGTGCAGCAGGAAGGAGTGAGGGCAGGAAGCGCCAGAGGTTGGGTGGGGCAGGGACAGAGAGGAGGGGCGGCTCAGGCCAGGGCAGATCCCTGCCCTGGCAAGCAGGACTTGGATGCAAACATTGCCCAGTGAAAACCACCAGGATGCAGCTGGCCACGCGGGGGGCCTCTTCTGGGATGTAAGTTGGGGTTGCCGGAGAGCATCCAGAGCCCCTGCCTTTACCTGGTTTGAACTTCAGAAGCTGCTGCCCGTGTCAAATAAAGATTCTGGGAAATAGAGATTTAGAGTCCTTTAGCGGCCACTTCTTCCCAGGGGGAGGGTCTTGAACATAATAAAGGCACAGAATCAGAAAAGCTGAGGGTGAGAAAAAACTGGAAAGATTAGAACAGGTTGGAGGGGGTGGGGACAAAACAGAAACATGAAATCAAGCCAGCCACAGGATGGCATCCCTGGCCAGCTGTGGTGTAATCCAAGTGCGCTTTCTAAAGTTCTGCTGTGGGCTCCGCTCAGCCCTGAGGTTAGGCTGCCTCATGGAAGAGAGGCCCAGATTCCCCTCTCAGGGACCCCCAGAGGGAGGGCTCACTCAGGGCACCCTGCCCAGTTGGCTCCAACCTTCACATTTGCCCTCCCAGCCTCAGCTCCTGGCCGGTCTGGCTGCTGTGTATCTAGAGACGTCTCTTAGGTCCTCCTCACCTAGCACCCCTGTCCCCTCTCCATCCTTCAAGGCCACCCTCCTGTATGACCTCAGCCCTGGCTGAGCAAGCACTGTATGCTTGACTACACAGGGTGGGGAACTGAATGACCCCGGCTAAAAAGAAAGAAGAGGCATTGTACTGTCCCATCTGTGGAAAGTTCCAAGCTAGAGCTGGAATGGGAAGCCCTGGCAGACCAGGGTCTTAAACTCCATCTGTCTGTCCCTCTCTGCCTGGCTCTCTTCAGCCTGATTTTTTCTTTCTGTTAATTTCCTTCTCTCAAGCTGGCTGTCCCCTAAGACTGGAACATGGCTTTGGGACACTCCTGGAGTCCCCCTTACAACCTGGTAACCAGGAAAAGTGGCTTGGTCTTTCCCGGCTACTGGCTTTCTAGGGAAACAATCTCAGGGAGGGATTCTGATTGTTTCGTCCTTAATTTCGAGCCACCCCTGTAGTCCTGGTGTTGAAGTATGAGTAGAATTTGGACGGGGATCATAGTGGGAAGCCCAGGCAATCTGAGCCACAGAGATAATTTCCATCACAGCCTTTGCTAAGTGTTGCAGGTGTTAGTTAACCTCAGCCTCAACATCCCATAATAACTTAAAATTGGGAATCTCTCTTGGGCTGCTTCTGCTGGCCCACAGTTAGTAGAACCTTGTTTGCTAACTGTTTGGATCAAACAAACAGGCTAGCTGGAACTGCTAATCACTAAAAAGAAATCTATCTGAGGGATACACACCTGTAATCCCAGCTGCTCCGGAGGCTGAAGCAGGAGGATCGAGATGAGAGTTCAAAGCCAGCCTCAGCAACTTAGAGAGGCACTAAGCAACTCAGTGAGACCCTGTCTCTAAATAAAATATAAAAAAGGGCTGGGGATGTGGCTCAATGGTTAAGTGCCCCTGGGTTCAATTCCGGGTGAGCCCCCCCGCAAAAAAAGAAAGAAATCTATCAAAACCCAGTGTGGTAGCATCAGCCTGTTATCCCAGAAAGCAGGAGGCTGAGGCAGGAGGATTACAAATTCAAGTTCAGCTTGGGTAATTTAGCAGAGATCATAACTTAAAATAAAAGAAAATGTGTTCAGGGTATGGCTCAGTGGAGAGTGCTTACCGAGCAGGTGAGGGAGGCCCTGGGTTCAATCCCTAGTACTGCAAAAAGCAACAGAAACAAAAATCTGTTTTCCCTCACACAGATCAGAGTGGATGCAGACTCTTTGAAATCTTTCAGGCTCTTTTGGAGAAATTTAGACCTCTGGATGCTAGTAGCCATTAAAGAATAAAATGACCGTCTCTGGGCTGGGTATGTAGCTCAATGGTAGAGCACTTGCTTGGCACGTGTGATGCCCTGGGTTCAATCCCCAGGACTGTAACAAACAAAAAAGAACAAACCTTTCCTGCCCATGTCCTTACCCTCCTGGCACAGGGAGATCTCTGTGCCATCCAAAAGGGCTTTTGCTTGTTTCTTTCGCCTAACAGGGATCCCAACCTTAAGGACTGGTAGTGATAGAGATGGCGATGGCGCCACTTACCTAGCCAAGGTGATATTAAAAGTTTATCTCAAAACAGCGAATTATAATCTATGCCTGTCATTTAACTTGAGGGGTGACATTTCCATGCTCCTCTTGCCATCCCAACACCTCGGGGTACCTAGCCATGCATGCCTCCTGGGTTCAGAACCAGCCTCTCCTCCCAACAACCTTTCTCTAGGCTTAGCTGGTTACAGATTCAAAAAGGCCATGTTACACTCTTTCCTCAGCCTGTGAGCACTACTTTCTGCCGGTTGATAAGTCATTAGTGAGCATCTGTTGTGTATCAACCATTGTATTGGAACTGAAAGGAGTTCTGAGAGGTGTAGAGCAGGACCACTCTCAAGGAACTAGGTTGACACAGAGAGCTCTCCAAAGAAAGATAACCTGGACTGGGTCATCCTGAAATTTCTTCCAAGCACTCATAAGATGTGGTTATAGACTAAATGATTGGGTTTGGGCCAGGCCCTGACAGATGGGGAAGGAGGAGAAGCATTCTAAAGGCAGGTTCTAAAACAGTGATATATTGGTTAAAGATAATGAGTATGTAATATATTCCATAGGCAGAATGGATCAGTGAAAATTCAGATGAAAAACTAAATTGAATTGTTTTCGTGTTTAAATCCCTCTTGCCTACAGCTGCTCCTGATGGACACTTGACTTTACACCCAGAAATTATTCTCCCTTCTTTCTTCCTAACAGAGCTCCAGTTTTGTTAAGATTTACTTCTCCCGGTGTAGCCATGTGTTGGACTACAAACCTGCTCAGCATGAAGTTTGTCTTGCCATTGCTTGGGTCTATATTGAGCATGTGACCCCTCTTGACCAATGAGAATGAAGGGCTTCCCCATAGGGGGGTTCTGAGAAAAATGTCCTTGGTTGTAAGAGAAACTCATCAAAATGAGATAGGATAGAAGGAATAAGAAATAGGTCCAGGACTCAGGATGTAGCTCAGTGGTAACTTGCCTAGCATATGTGAGGCCCAGGGTTCAGTCCCAGCAAAACACACACACACACACACACACACACACACACACACACAGTAGAAAGGAGATGGAATCCTAAAAGAAATAATTCTTTTTTTTAAATTCAGAAGTTCTGCATACTTTCCAGGCATTTTACTCCTTAAACCTGTTATCCCCAAATTCCTGAGAAATCTGTAATTCTGCCTGCATGCTATTAACTATTGCCCCCCATGAATAGATTAAACAAAGATAGAAAGATATCTTGAGAAACCTATAATTGAGAGGACTTTCCAGTACTATTGACCAGATAATGAAGACCATGTCGACCTGAGAATCCTGAGACGGACCAGACCACCAGAAATCATCCTAAGATCACCAAACTAATATTATTCCTTCATACCTTCCCATAACCACTGCTCACCAAGTTTCCTTTAAAAAAAGAGCAGGGAAACCAAAAATGTGTCTCTCACTCTCAAGATGGCCCACATTCTCTCTTGAATGTGTTTTCCTGACTTTACCCGTAAAGATCTCTCTCTCTCTCTCTTGAGATAGTCCCCATTCTCCCTTGAATATATATCTACTTTCCTAAATAGGCCTGTGTCTGTGCCTCTGACTGGCACATCCTGAAATTCTTTTCTGTCACAGATGCCAAGAACACCACTGGTCTTGAGTCAATTTCCCACTTCTCTCTAGAGAACTCCTTGAACCCTTCTATGGAGACACCTCCTGTGATGAAGAGAGACAGTCTTTCTTCTTACTCTGGACATTGTCGTGTCTGGAGGTGGTGATTTTGCCATTAGTCTAAGGATGAAGTCAACAGTGAAGGTAGCCAAACAGAGTGGTGAGAAGAACTTGATTCTCTAATTATACTGTTGAGCCTCTGAATCAACCATCCGAAACCTGCCCTTCCTGTTACCCAACGAAACAGTCTTGTACTTTTTAGGCTAGTTTGAGTCAGGGTTTTGTTCCTTGCAGACCAAAGCTTCCTCACTGCTTTCTTACCAGATCTCGAAATTCTTTTTTTCTAGTCAACTCACTTATAGTGAACTCACTGGAAACTCTAGTTCCACGACTCTTCCCATTTCTCCAGTTATTACTGCTTCCTGTTCTTATCAGCTTTATGTCAACACAGAGTCCTTGCATATGGGTTGACCTTGCCCCCTCTCTTGCCAGGACCCTCCAATTTTCACTCCCTCCCTCCCCGCATGGGTCAATCCAAGGCAGCTTTTGCCACTCCTATCATCAAGTCAGAGTAATAAACTGCTGTCCAGGTTTGTCGGAGATGGAGAAGTTTCCTGCGGTTCCAGATGTTCAGTGCCAACAGTGGAACCGTCCCAGGACAGTATGCTGGGTGACCCCGCTCTGAGATGGTGAGGCCGCTGGAGAAAGCACCCTAAAACTGTGTGTTTACTGGCTCTTATGGATATATGATTTCCATTTTCTGCCACACTTTACTCCTGTTTGCCAAATCCTATGTTCATTTCAACCTCCTGAAGGTCTCAGTACCCAACCCCCCATTCTCTACAAGACAAAATGTTAAGGAGATTCAAATAAAAGAAAATTCCAGTGTGAAAAGGTTTGGGGCCTCTTGGAGGAAAGGGAATTCCTGAGGTTTGATCCTCTTTGCCTGTGGCCTAAGGTTTAGGCAGGATCCATCTTCCAAGGACAGGTGCTGGTTTAGGAACCGAGGACCAGTTTCTTTCTCTCAGTCCATTGTCCCCATCACTCCAGGAGGGGTCAGTAGCGAGCAAAAGGTGTTGCCATAGGGTAGAGCTGGTGACCTGACTTCTGGGCCATCCAGTTCCCTGCCTGGGCAGATGTCCGAAGAAAACACATGGCTACACAATTGGTCTTTCATTAGCATTTTTCTGGCAGACTCAGAAGAATTTAAGACTGAAATGACTGGAAATTGAATTCTTCTTACTCCTGTCTCTCTCTCTCTCTCTCTCTCTCTCTCTCTCTCTTTTTTGACTCCTCTTGCTCCTACTTTTGGGGCCAGGAGACTCCTGATCTAAATGGAAAGAGACAGGAACAGAAGTGAGGAGGGCACAGGCAGTTAGGGTGCCCCCTCTGAGGCCCCATCTCCTGGCCTCAGGCCCTTGGGAGGATTGTCATGTTAATTACTCCCTGGGCCTCTTGCCCAGTGGAGCCCCGCCCCCAGCATGACTCATCCTTTTCCTGCAGGGCCTGGCAGCATCTCTGCCAGGCCCCGGAGGCCCCACTGTGCGCGCCCCTTAAGGAGAGACCTAGGTCCCTGAGATCAGCTCACCAGCTAGTACTTCTTGGTGCCCTGTTATGGTTGGGGTGCTGATGAGAGGTGGCGGTGGGAAAGAAAGCCAAAGAAATCCTGAAGATGGTGTCTTACTTACCATTTACCCCTGGGCAAGGCCTGACATGCTGGGGCCACAGATGATTGTGACCTGTGAGCTATTTATTTGCTATAAATCCTGGGCCAGGTTAAGATTAATTCACATCAGTTTCTTATTCCCTGGAATGCTAGAGATTTAGAGCTAAAAAAGCCTTAGAGAACATTGTCAGGACCATTATTTCAATAAAGAGACCAAGAGAGCTAGAGGGCAAGGTGACACTTGATATGGGCTGGGTTGTTCCTGCTGTAGTTAGGGATGAGTGGCACAGAGAAGCCCAGGCCCAGCCCTTCCTACACCTATAGTCAGGTGAGTTTCATCTCCCCATCTTCCTGGCCGTGTGGAGGTTTGGTGGAGCAGCAGTATGGTGTATGATCAAAGGAGCCATAATTAAGGAAGCATCAATCAAATGAAGAGGGTCTCCCTTTGGTTAAGAACTCTGGGTAGAGTTCTCTGTTTCCTGCTTCCATGTCCTGAGCTGTTTTCCTCCTCCACACCTTTCTGCCATGATGTTGTTCTGCCTCACCTGCGGCCCAAAGCAACAGAATCAGCTGTCTTTGTGAGTCCCAAATAAACTTCTTCCTCTTGAGAGAGAGAGAGAGAGAGAAAGGAAGGAAGAAAGAGAGATAACTTTAGGTAGAGCCAGGTGTGGTGGCACAGGCTCAGGAGGCTGAGGCAGGAGGATCACAAGTTCAAAGGCAGCCTCAACAACTTAGTGAGGCACTAAGCAACTTTGCGAGACCCTGTAAGGTCCTTGCTTCGCATCTGGACGGCCATCTAAAGTGACAGCCACCATTTTAAGAAAAATCTCACTTTCCTGCCCAAGGACATTTCTGGGAAAGGCTCATCACTCCCTCATACCAACCTCACCTTTAACCACCCGCATTAGGACCTGAGTCCTGATCCCCAAGCCTGTCTTGCCTCTCTCCATCTATGGAGAGATGGCCTTTATTTGTTAGTTCTGACAAACTCTCGTGTGTATCTCTGCCTGATCTCTGTCTTTCATTTCTTGCTCACCCATCTCTGGGTTCCTCGCTTTCCTTTCAGATCCAGTCTCAAAAGAGGGGGTGCCTGGAGATGGTTTAGTGGTTAAGCACCCCTGGGTTCAATCCCCAGTACCAAAAAAAAGGAACATTAGGTAGAAAAAAATATGTGTTTCAGTGGAAAACTGTGTGTCTTCTGTAGCATACTCTTCAGGGTCAAGAGATCACGAGATTCTGGTCCTGTTCAGTTTTTGCTGTTATCATTTTTGAAACTTGCCCAGGTTGTCTCAAACTCCTGAGCTCCTGATTCTCTCACCTCAGCCTCCTTAGTAACTGTGACAACAGGCATGTGCCACCATCCTCAGTTGTTCAGGGACTTTTTGTTTTGTTTTGGTTTTTGGTACTAGCGATTGAACCCATGGCTTTGGGAATGCTAGGCAAGCAAGCACTCTACCACTGAGCTATATCTCTAGCCCTTTTAAACAAACAAAACAAACAAACAACAACAAAAAAACCATTTTATTTTGAGACAGGGTCTTACTAAATTGCCGAGCCTGGTCTAGAACTTGTGATTCTCCTGCCTTACCCTCCTGAGTAGCTGGGATTATAGATGTGTGCTATTGTGCCCAGCTGTTCAGTTGGGTTTCTTTGTGCTTTTTTGTGGTACTGGGGATTGAACTCAGGCCCTCATGCATGCTAGGCAAGGGCTTAATCACAAAGCTACCTTGCTAGCCCTGTTTCTTATTCCCTGGAATGCTTCGTTCCTCACTAAGTTGTTGAGGCTGCCTTTGAACTTGTGATCCTCCTGCCCTGTTGAGTTGTTTTTAAGTTATTTTGCAACTCTAAAAATGGTAGTTAATTGACAAATGCGTAAATTCTGTTCTGTCTGGTAGAGATTTGACTTCTTCCTATCCCCTACCTGCTTTGCGGGGGAGAAAAAAATTTTTTTTATTCTGCCATTTCCAATTCATCTCAACATTCCTTTATTTCACATATATTTGCATTGCTTTTTCCTTTGAGTCGGCTATCAGATCTAGCTGTCTGGTTCTATCGTATTACTTGAGCAAAAAAATTCTTTAATACATACTCTTTTAAAAATATTTCTATGGAAGACATGATCTCACATTTTAAAAGTTTTTTGTTGTTGTTTTCTTTTTGGCAGGGCTGGGGGTTGAACCCAGGCCATTGAGCATGCTAGGCAAGTGCTCTACCACTGAGCTACATCTCTTGACTTTACCTATTAACTGTCTTACCTTGTTCCCTGGGCCCAGCCACCCCACTGTGTGGCTTGGTGAGTCAGCTGGGTGTCTCTGTTTCAGTCCAGATGAATCCAACTAGAGCTACTCTTGTCTGGGCTTTGCCTGGCAGAGAGACAATCAGCCCAAGGAGGACGGTGAGGTTTGGCCCAAGGGGTCTGAGGTAAAGATTGAGCAACTCAAGGGCAGTTTTGGTGGTGTCTCAACTGAATCCTAGCTGCTTAGGAGACTTTGGGGCATTGTTCAGGAAAATGGAAATGGTTTGGGGTGGCTCTGACCTTTAAGAAGGGGGAGGAAGGCCTGTATTCCCAGCAACTTGGGAGGCCAAGGCAGGATGATCACAAGTTTGAGGCCATTCTGGGCAACTTAGGAAGAACTTGTCTCATAATAAAATACATCTAAAAAGGCCGGAGAATGGGAGAGGCTGGAGATGTAGCTCAAGTGGAAGAGTGTCTGCTTAGCATGTACAAAGCCCTGGGTTCAATCCCAAGCACTAGAAAAATAAAAGGGGTGCTGTGCCCTAGGCTGCCCTGTGGATGATCTCCACACTCTCTTTCTGCCATTAAACAGGACGAGTAGACATCTTTCCTTTTTTTCCCCTTTCTTCATTAGTATTCATTAGATATTTTAAAATGTCTAATAGTGAGAACTCGTTTTAAGATGCTTGAATTCTCACACTGAGGTGTGAATTAGTGTCCAGTAACTCAGAGCCTGTCTGCTCACTACTTAATTTAGAGATAGCTGGTTGGTGCAAGGCTTCTGGTGCCAAAAAACTTTCATTTCTGAAGCCTTCTGGCCAAGTTCAATGACAAATACAGCCATAAATACTCATTCCAACAACTCCCCAGACCATCGTCACAGAGCTTTTACACTGTGTTTACTCAGGGCTCCCCAGCCAAAATCCTCTGGCTCATACTTCCCTGGGGTGGCTGGAATCATCAGTGTCGCCCACTACCTGCGGCACATGGACCCCTTTCCTGACATTTCTGCACCAGTGGTTTATGTGTCTAGATGCCAAGCTGAAGCTCTGGGCCCTGGATTCCTGCAGGCAATTTCCTGCAGTTGTAAACCCCTGGCTCCCTGCTTACCCCATGGTGATGCTCTGGCAGAGGCCTCTGGAGCTAAAACCTTGGACTTCAGGCTTTCGCCATGGGAGGCCCTTGCTGCTTGGGTTCTGCTGTCTAGGCGGAGTATGACAGGTTATCAGCTGTTGGGTTGTGTGGCCTGCGGGGTGGCTTTGCAAAGTGGAACTTTATAGAAGGAGTAGGAAGGGAGTCTTGGAAGGACATGGGGTCCTTTCCCCCACCCTATGATCCCTGGGGTTCACTTAGACCACAAAAGTTGGTCTTGCTTTCAGAGGCCAAGCATTGACTGGTAACTGTCTGGCCGCCAGGAGGATTGCTGGGAACGCCCACATGTGTTTCTTAATGCTGACCACATATTAGAACCAACAGGGGAGCTTTAGAAACAATGCCACTTCAGCCCCATCCAGGCCATTTACATCTATAGCCTCTCGGGGATAAACTTGGACAGGAGTATTTTTAAATCCAGGTATAACGTTGATGCAGCAATACTTACCAATTGCAAGCATGTAGCCTGGTGAATTTTTTTGCATATGTATCTACCCAGGTCACTACTACTTCCACCAAGGCTCTCGGTTGCCTTTCTATATAAAAGGAAAACACATTTTTTCCTCTACCCATCTAAGGGTCTTTGGCAGTGAGCCTGTACATTAGAGTGACAAAAGACAGAACAACAGAAGAAAAACAAACAGAAGTCTCTTAACATGTGCATCCTGTTTTCACATGGGAACCCTCGATGAGTAACTCAAGGGATGGTTAGAACCTGGGTTTTCAACGAGGCATGGTGGCTCACACCTATAATCCCAGTGATTCAGGAGCCTGAGGCAGGAGGATCACAAGTTCAAGGCCGGTTGGGGCAACTTAGTGATACTCTGTCTCAAAATAAAAAATAAAAAGAGCTGGGGAAGTGGCTCCAGGGTAGAGCACCCCAACTTTAATCATACTACAAAAACAAACAATATAGGCCTACGTGGCATATTAACAAAGGCACGTAAATTTGTAGAGAAGTGGCAAGACAAATGAAAAGGATTTAGAGTTCCTAGAGCAGCAAAGTGTGGAAAGACAAATACGTGGGGCGCTGAGGGACGGGAGGATGGAGAGTGAGGTTTGTTTTGCAAATCCCTCTGGTGTCCTCCTGGGCTGACCAGGGTCCAGTTGTATCCAGTGATTAACAAACTTGTGTCCTGCTACTACGCACATACCCAGAGAGCTTTTCTTGCATCTGCTCCTTCTCAGTTGTCTTCAGCTCAAAATAATACTTATGCCAAGTGGCATATTTTGGGGTCACATAATCTGACCCTCTTCTGTAGGAGTAACATCAGGGCCCATCGGATCAGGAACAAGAGTTTCCAGCAAAAAACCAAAAAAGCAAACAAAAACAAAAAAATAAAAATAAAAAACACAACAATTTAAACAATGGGTTAAAATTGTAAATTTTATGTTATGTTATATGTCTGTTAATCACACACACACACACACACACACACACACACACAGAATGTCAGGATGATAATATGGACTAGGCCAGGGGATTTGCATGCTAGACAAGTGTACCACCACTGAGCTACACTCCTGGCCCCATTTTAACCATTTTAAGTGTACAATTCAGGGGCATTAAGTGCATTGATGTTATTTTGTAACCATCGCCACCATCCATGTACAGAGATTTTCTATCTCCCCAAACCAAAACTCTATACCCATTAAACAATAACTTTCCATCCTTCCTACTTCAGTCTCTGAACTTGACTATACAGTATTCATCCTGTTGCGTCTGGTGTAGGGCAAGCAAGTTTCTCTGTAACCCTCTGAAGTTTCCATAATCAAGTCTACAACATAGACAGGAGACAGACTAACACAAGAAAGCACTTTTGATCATATGCTTATGCACAGGAGTCTGACAAAGAGACTGGGAGAAGGGCTGGGTGATTGAAGTTTTTATAGCATCCTGAGCTGCAGAAAAGAATAGGAGCGGTGGCTTCTGGGGGCAGGCTGGTGACACAAATTATGCCAGGGTTGGGGAAGGAATTGTTTTGTAATAAATGTCTTGTTATGCAAATAAGTCTCTAATGTGATTACAAAATAGTCTGGGAGCAGCCCACCCCAATAGGTGACAGTACAGAACAAAGTCAGCCTGGGTGCGGTGTGCCCCTCTCTTGTGGGATACAGTTAATCTTCCCTGGTTGGTGAGATTCCTAGGGAGTGGCATGGGGTTCAGGCTGCCAAAGCATCACATTCAGGGGCATCATTTTCCTGGGCCCCAGCCCTGGTTTAGTTCACTATGTGTACTGTCTTCGAAGTTCATCTGTGTTGTAGTGTGTATCAGAATTTCCTTTCTTTTTAAGGCTGAATAATATTCTGTTACCAAATTTTGACTCCAGACTTGGACCTTTTTCCCCCCTCTCAGAATTATAAAACCAATATTAAGACTGAGGGCTGATTAATCAGTGAAGGAAGCTTTATTCTTGGCCAAGAAAAGAAGCAGAGAGAAAAGTTTAACCTGTTGCAGGGTGAGGGTCCGGAGCTCATGGGTACGGGGTTAAAGAAATGAGGGGGAGGGGGAGGCTAATAAAAGCAATGGGATGTCCATGTCTTTTCTGGGAATGGGTGGACATTTTCTGGGAACTTGGATGCCACCTTTTTTGTTAACTGTCATGGTGCTGGGTATATGTGGGGTGTCATTTAGCATGCAGGTGGGGTTTGAAGCTAAGTGGTTGTCTTCCTGTTGCTCTCACTGGTTTTGGCTAGCCCAACGCAAGAGAGACTTCTGGCCCTCAGGCACCCTGTCCTCAAAGACAAATAAGTTTAAGGCCAGGCAGAGTTCAACTAGGCCGCCTAGACAGATAAAATTAGGATAGATGATCATTCCTTATGTGCATATAGCATGTTGCTCATTCATGCATTCCCCTGATGGACATTTAGGTTATTTCCAACTTAGGAGTGTTGTGCAGAATGCTGCTATGAACGTCAGTGTACAAATAGTTGTGCAAGGGCTGCGACACCCACATTCCCAGATGCTCCTCTGCTGATTCTAACATGAAGCAGGGTCAGGACCCTCTGATCTGGAAGTTCCTGTTCCCGTCCCTGTTCTCAAAGCCAGGTTTCTTTGAAGAGCAGCTAAAGAAGTTTTGTGGTGGCAGAATCAGGCAATCCTCATACCATCAGGGTTCCTGATTGTCCCTAGCCACTGACCAGTGCTGTCTTTCTGGAGGCAGACTCCTGTTGGTGTCTCTTATTCTCTCTAATCAGCTGTTTCAGCATCCCTGAGCTCCATCAGAATATTCCTGGCCTCTTTGTAAACTGACCCTCTCTTCTCTGACACCAACACTGCATTATCAAGGGTGGTAGACAGGCCTTTGTCTTCCAGAGTAGGACTTATTTCACCACGACCTCTTAACCTTTATACTTATGTGAAGGTACTGCTACAAAACAAAGAAAATCCTCTCCGAGATGACTTCTGCCTCAACCAAGTCCTGGAAGCTGCCAACAGCCCATAAACTGCTGCTTCCCTAGCTATGAAACATTAGTTTTGTTTAGGCAGCCCCCCAACCCCCATGTTCACAGGCCTGCCTGGTGACGAGATCTGGCCTGGTTTCTGAGCCTGAACCAAGAACAGAGTGCTTGGGTGCATAAGGCTGCTTGGGTGCATAAGGGCTGCCTGCTATGTGGGCTGAGGATGGATCCATTCTAACCCACCTTATAGGGGACACAGGCCTGGCATGGGGGCGCACGCCTGTAATCCCAGCAATTTGGGAGGCCGAGACAGGAGGATGTCAAGTTTGAGGTCAGCCTCAGCAATTTAGTAAGTCTCTCTAAGCAACTTAGGGAGACCCTATCTCAAGATAAAGAAAAAAAAGGTGGGGAGGCTGAGGATATAGCGCAGTGGTAAAGTGCCCCTGAGTTAAATTGCCAGTACCTCCCGCCCCCCGAAAAAAAAAAAAAAAACAGTGCCATGAGTATCACAAATTCAAGGCCAGTACCCCTGGGTTCAATCCCCAGGACCAAACACAAACAAACCAACAAGGAAAACACTGGCAGCGCCTGCTTTGGACTAATGCTCCCACCGCCCAGCTGGGCCTTCCTGCCTGAGCACGCTGGAATACAGCCCCTCTGCCCTGGAGTCAGGTCACCTCTCCCTGTCCTCTGTCGGCCCTTCCTGGGGCCAGGGGCTTCTGTAGGACCTTTCCTCAGGGACCTGCCAACCTCCTGCCTCCCTTTGCTTTTCTTTTCCCTTCCACAGACTTTTAAAATTCTATTTTGAAACAGCATCTCTCTAAATTACCCAGGCTGGCCTCCAGCTTGTGGTCCTCCCACCTCAGGCTCCTAGTAGCTGGGATCACAGGCATGCGCCACCTCCCCAGGCTCCTTCCATGGTTTTAATAATTCCATGTACCTGGAGATAAGGCAGTCTACTCCCTGTTTTTCCAATTCTAATGTTTATGGCACCAGCTCCATGCCTTCCACTATTTCAGGCTTAATTTAACTTTCTAAGTTCAAAAGGCCTCATTCTTAACCACTCCTAAACGGTTTTGCTGCTTTTCTACCTTATCAGTCTTCCCCTGGAGCAATAAACACTGTGAGGTGATAAGGGAAGACTTCAGACTGCACAGGGAGAGAGACACTGGGAAATAATTACAGGGTTAAAAAAAAAGTTAAAAAGTTTCTTAAAATACTTTTCTATCACAATCTCATTTAATTATCAATGACTATGATATAGGTGCTATTAGTACATCAATCTGACAGAAGACACTAAGCTCCATTCTTAATGATCTTTTCTTTTCTTTTTTTTTTCTTTTGTGGTGCTAGGAATTGAACCCAGGACCTTCTGCATAAGAGGCAAAAACTCTACCAATTGAGCTATATCCCCACCCCTCTTAAGGTATTTTTCTAGGATACTTTTAAAAGTATCGTGGGTGGATCTTGTGTGTGTGTGTGTGTGTGTGTGTGTGTTTGTGTATGTGTGGTGTTAGGGTTCAATTCAGGGTCTCGTACATGCTAGACAATCATTCTACCATTGAACCACACCCCACAACCCCAATATCATTTTTGAATTGGCAAAAAAGTTAGGATCAGGGCTATTAAAAAGATACCCACTGTTACTTAAGGGCCAATACAAAAATCACTGATATGAAATCTTGTCTAATGGAGACAAGGCTTAGACTTTGTTTAAAAAAAAAACAAAGACACACTTGAAATTTGCAAGTAAGCCTGTTATTTGGAAATGGATAAAGCAAAAGTTTTGAGAACTATCTTCTTAATTAAGTTAAACTCCCTCTTGCAATCTCCTCTACTGATTAACATATTAGAAAAATCCTTTTGTTTACCAACAGTGTAAATGTAAAGTTCACTTAATCATTCAATAATATTGATTGAGGCCATTTTGAGGCCCCTGTTTGAAGAGTAATTTGGGTTTTTAACTCTCCAATTCACACCATTCAGGTTCTTTGAGTTGTTGCCTTCCTTCAACTTGAGAATCCTTTTCTAAACTTTACTAGAGAAGGATTTTTTTTTGCCCCCCAGTATTGGGGATTAAACCCAGGGGTGCTCTACCACTGAATTACATCCCCAACCCTTTGTATGTTTTGGTATCAGGGATTGAACCAGGGATGCTTAACCACTGAGCCACATCCCTAGCCCCTTTTTTTTTTTTTTTAATTTTTAAGAGAGGGTCTTACTAAGTTGCTCATAGCTTAATTGCTGAGTCTGGTCTTGAACTTGTGATCCTCCTGTCTCTGTCTCCTGAGTCACTGGGATTATAGGCATGTGCCAGCATGCCCAGCCTTTTTTATTTTTTATTTTGATACAGGGTCCCACTAAGTTGCCAAGGCTTGCCTGGAACTTGTGATCCTCTTGCCTCAGCCTCCCAACTGAGACTACAGGTGTGTGTTATTGGGCAGTCTCCAAGAACTGACTGACTTCCCTTCTCTCTCTCTCTCTCTCTCTTACTGGAAATTGAATGAAGGGGCACTTAACCACTGAGCCACATCCCCAGCCCTTTTTTATATTTGATTTAGAGACAGGATCTCGTTGAGTTGCTTAGGGCCTCAATAAGTCTTTCAGGCTGGCTTTGATCTCGTGATGCTCCTGCCTAAGCCTCCTGAACTACTGGGATTACAGGCTTGCACTACTGTGACCAGTCAGGGAAGTTTGTTTATTGGTCGGACAGTTTCTGGACAATGATGGGTGCTAGCACAGGGGAAAAGGAGAATCTGCCCTGGAGAGGAGGTCTAGGAGCTTTTCAAAGGAGAGAAAGTGGGTAAGACAAGAAGACAGGTGTTTAAGAAGAGAAGAAGGTAAAGGAAGTCCCTGACTCAGAGCAGCTACTGGTTAAAATAAAAACTATGCTGGGAAAAGAAAAACAACATTTTTTTCCTCTTAGATTTAGTGGCTGGAGTGCTGCAGAATAAACTGACACTTTAACAGGAGAAAAAGGTACGTATTCAATATACATACAAGGGGCCTCCAGAAATGAAAGTTCAAGAAAGGTGGTCAGAACTGGAAGCTCCTATGTCATTGTAACACAGGGCAATATATTTGTGGAGAAGTGATAAGACGAGGAAAGATGGTGGTGAACTTCTAGGGATGGCTAATTGTGGGAAGATAAATACATGGAGAAACTAATGGAAGGCTGTTTAATTATTTTGTAGTGCTGGGGATTGAACCCAGCGCCTCACACATGCTAGCCAAGTGCTCTACCGCTGAGGTTCACCCCCAACCTGGAAGGGTTATTTAGTGAAATTTGTGCAGGCCTATCTTGGTGCTGCCTTTTTTTGTCTTCTTAATGTCCATAAAACTCTCTGGGGAGAAAGGATTTATGGTAGTTCTCATTTCTCAGAAGTTTCTGCCTTTAGTCAGATAAGGGAAGCTCCAAAGCTTCTTTCTGTGTCTGTTGATTCTCAATAGCTTTCAGCTCAAAATAACCCAGATGCTAACGTGGCATATTTTGGAGCAGCATATTCTAATCCTACTCAGCTGCAGTGGGTGCTAAAGGAAGGAAAATGTTTTCTTCAGTCCCTCTTAGGAGAATAGCAACTTTCCATAGAATGCTCCCTGGCTGACCTCAGTGCCCTGGGACAAGCAGGCTTTTCTGCCCAGGGAAGCCCTTAGTATCATAGGACCAGACAGCACAGCAGAAAGATTTGGAGTGACACAAGAAACTGCAGCAAAGGCAAATCAAATATGAGCATGCAGATGAGTATTTGCAGAGGCGGGTTACTAGAAGGGTGGTAGCCAGGGATGGGTGGCAGGAAAACATGGTTGGGACTTTCATTTCCAAAAGGAACCGTAGTAAAATGTTATTTTTGAAGCTCACAGACCTTTTTTATTTTTTTCTTGCTATACTGGGGTGAACCCAGGGCATCACACATGCTAGGCAAACACTCCACCACTGAGCTATATCCCCAACCCTTTTTATTTTTATTTTGAGTTAGGGTATCCTTGTATTGCTGAGGCTGGCCTTGAACTTGTGATCCTCCTGCCTCAGCCTTCCAAGTAGGTAGTATTGCAGGTGTGCCCACCTGGCAGCTCACAGTTTACTCAGGATTCCAGATAGCACTTATCAGGGAACCTTTGGAGAACTAACCTAGGTATCCAGGGATGGTTCAACTATCATCTTATAGTGGAAGAATCAGCTCCCTCAGAAGAAAGAGACTTGCACCTTATAAGCCTTGCAGGTATTGGGCTCCATATTTCCCAAGTTGCTCATCTTTTGTAGAAAAGATAACATCTTCTAGTGGGTAGTGGGAATAATAGACCCTTCCTGGTAAAGCACAGTGTAACCTGTGCTGCCTGGCCTCCTTATCAAGTTATCTAAGTGATGTTGATATTGCCACTTAACTTCCTTTACAAACACCAAAATCAATAATGGCCATTTTCCACTGGTTAAGCAGGCTCATAATTAAGCTTTGAGGTGACTGTAAAGGAAGGAGTTGGCCAACCCGGATTCAAATCCTGGTGTCACCTCTTTTTAGGTGTCATATATTAAAGATGGCTGCAGTCTTTTCTACACTTTCTCCCACTGAGAGGTGAAGTCTATTTCTCCTCCTCTTTAATCTGGGCTGGGCATGTGACTCCATTTGACCAGTAATAGAATACAGCAGAAGTGATGCCAGGACTAAAGCCCTAACGGCATCAGCCTGGCTCTTAAATGCTTGTTCCTGGGACACTTCCCTTCAGTACCCAGTTGTCACACAGAGAGGATACATGCAAGCACTCTAGGTGACAATCCCTGTTCAGCATTGGTTCAACAAAGTTGTGCTTGGACATCCAGTAGAACCTTCAGGTGACTTCAGCTGACACCTCACAGCAGGTGTGTGAGAGACCCAGGTGAGAACCACACAACTGAGCTCCACCAACCTGCAGGATCATAGGCAGTCAGAACATGTAAGTCACTAGTTATTGGGGTGTGTGTAGAGTAGGACCTCAGGTGACATACTTAACCACTCTGAGGTTTAGTTTTCATCTGTAAGATGGGCAAAATGGCAGATTCAACTTCATAGAGTTACTGTGATATGTCTATGATAATGATGGGAGTACCTAGCTCAGGTCCAGCACACGGTAGGCCTTCAATACCTGCCAGGATCCTTTCTACTCCTTCTTTAGAAGTTCTATTTCCCAGATACGAATGGATCTTGGCTCGGTTCTGAACTCCCTGGGCAAACAGCCAACTTCCTCAAAGGGAATATCTCCAATCAAATTTGAAAATAGGGCTGGAGTGCTTTTTTTTTAATTTATTTTTTTTCTTTTTTATGATACTTTCTTTTTGGTTTCTTTTCTAGAACTGAAGTCAAGGACACTCTACCACTGAGTCATATCCCAGCCTTATTTATTTATTTATTTTTGCAGTACTGGGAATGGAATCCAGGGGCATTCTACCAATGAGCTACCATTTTTATTTTTTGTTGAGACAGAGTCTCACTAAGTTGTTCAGGATAGCCTTGAACGAACTTGAGATCTTCCTGCTTCAGGCTTCTGTGCTGCTGGAATTACAGATGTGTGTCACTGTAGCCTGGCTAGCATTTAATTTTTCTTGCCAGGGCCATCTGTGACCCGCTTAGAAAGAATATCACTGCCTTGTGTAAGGGAAATTGTATTTTTCTTCTTTTTAAAAAAATTTTTTAAAGGAAAATTGTATTTTCCTCCCTTTCCCACAAATTAAAGGGATGAAAAAATTAAACGGGGAATATGCTCATACACAATGAAAAGTACAGCCCTGAAAAGCAACCTCTTACCTGTGTTTTGCAGCCAGCAGTTTCCCTTCAACACCCCAGTCCTGGAGAGCTTCAGATTGCACAGCAACCAGGCTTCATTGAACAGATGAACAACTGTGGCTTAATCTGTTTGAGGGGAAGGAAAAAAAAAAGTCCTGAAGCAATTGATAAACAAGAGGCTGAGAGGTCAATACCAAGGAAGAGTAAAGGAGGCCAGGCTGGGGGACTTGAAATATAAGCCTCTTTCATCCTCTGTCCTGAATTGTGTGTGTGAGTAGTGGTGAGGACTAATCCTGTGGAGAAAGAAATTGAGAACCTCTTGGATGGCCAGATACTGGAGTTATGCTTTTCAATTCAGAATTATTTTATTTGGGGAATGTGTGTGTGTTAGTATAGCAGAAAAGTGCACCAATCATAAATACAGATGAATGAGCTTTCCCTAATAAGCACAGTGTGTCACCAGCACCCAGATTATACATCCTTCCCCACAAAGAGAATTGATACCCCAATTTATAACATTATTATTATTATTATTATTATTTTACAATGCTGGGGATTGAACCCTCCCACCCCCCCAATACCCCAGGGTGCTCTACCACTGAGCTACACCCCCAGCTCTTTTTATTTTATTTTAAGGTAGGGCCTTGTTAAGTTGCTGAGGCTGACTTTGAAACTGTGATCTTCCTGACTCAGCCTCTTGAATAACTGAGATTATAAGCATAGTATAAGTATGCCACTGAGCCTGGCTAGTTATTATTTTTATAGTTTATGTGTATTCTTGTGTGTTCAATAATATGCATATGTTATACTTTTATACAAATGTGGTAAAAAATTAACCACTACATAGCATATTACCCGGACTGTTTAACTTCTTGCTTTTTTCACATTTATCTTTGATTAGTGTTTATCTATTAGTATTCCTTTGTCAGACTATATCACAACTTACTTGTTCAAAGTCAGACAGGTTGTGCCCAACCTTTTTTGGAATTTATATATATTCTTGGGGTACCTTTGTTGACTTGTATTTAAGGTGGCAGCTAGGCACTGCTCTCTGGAGGCCCTTCAAAATACTAATTTCCGAAATGTATTGGGTGTGGTGCCACCTGGGGTGTTCGCCTATTTTATTCTGTCGTCCTGTTAGGACTCAGTTGTTCCATGTTTGAGTTTGTAACCAGGAAATGGAAATAATGTCCCTGACACCCCCACTTCCTTTTTGGGCAAATCAGAATCCGGTAAATGAATCCAAGGACTTTCATCCACCCGCTTCCTTTAGTCAGCGATGTATTTGGCATTTTCCTGGCTAAAATCTGGAGATTTCAAAGGAGGGACCTCAAGAGCTCTTCCCAACAGGACCAGTTGGGGGAAAATTGTTTGCTTTGACTGAACCAAGGCTTCCCTTTCTGCCAGCCTTTTGCTCCTTTTGTGGGCGCTTCTCTTCCCTCACCCCCCCTCCCTAGCTCCCGTCTCTTGTCTCTCCAGGCTCTGAACTCAGCTTCCAGAATCCCTGAGACTTAGTGTGAGTTCAAGTCTGTTCCTATTTCTTCCTCCCAGTGCTGTTTGCCCTTTAAATTTCATATCCACCGTAATTACAGAACAAAAGGCTTTGTCTCCTAAAGACTTTTGAGTCCCTGGCAGCCAAAACAGTGACATACTGTGGGGAGCAGTCTCCTCACCTCCCTCCTTCACTAGCAGAATCATGCCCATCCTCCCCCAGCCCTCATGGGCAGGCTCTGCTAGTTCAGGAGCTCTTGGAAAAAGAGGAGAAATCAATGTGTTGCCCACGGCAGAGGGTGTCCCACCAAAGGGGTGCCACGGCAGAGCTCAGAAGTGTCTTCCATAGTCAGGGTCATATACAGGTATCTGGAACTAGGGGAAGCCCTAACTCAATGTAGGATGGAAGTAGCCAGGGTATTCTACCATGATGGGGTTACCCCTTGGAATGCAAAATCACATCTTCTCTGACCTCAAAGAAGATGATAACCCCCTTGTAAAGTGTAATAAATGTTAGAGGACTTGGCCAGGTGACGTGGTGCACACCTGTATTTGCAGTGACTCAGGAGGCTGAAGCCAGAGGATCTCAAGTTCAAAGCCAGCCTCAGCAACTTAGAAGGCCCTAAGCAACTTGGGAGACCCTTTCTCCAAATAAAAATACACACATGCTTATATACACATGAAGGGCTAGAGATGTGACTTAGTGGTTAAGAGCCCCTGGGTTCAATCCCATACCAAAAAATAATAATAATAATAATAAAGTTAATATAGACCCATGGTAAGTGTTCTTGTTAACTATTATAAAAGGTGGCCTGGATAGTGGCACCAGGAAGCTCTGTCCCTGCTCTGTCCCTTATTGTCTGGCTTTCTCTGCATGGACAACCCAGTCCCTTCCTTCCTGGGCATATTCATAGTCTCCATAGAACCCCTCCTTGCCCTTGTCTTGTGGGGTCCAGAGGCTCCCCCACTTCCAGGTGAGAAGCTTGTCAGGAAGATCAATTAACAGGATACATGTCTCACTGAACTTCTGAAATGGCTTGGGCACTTTATTCAAGGTGAGTAAAGCTCACCCTCATGGTTGACCCAGAACAACAGCGTTCAACGATGTTCTTTGATAACCCCAGAACTGTAGAGATTTAGAACATGCTATCTTAGTTTTTTTTTTTTTTTTTGTGTGTGTGTGTGTGCTGTTATAACTTAAATGACTGAGAATGGGTAATTCAAAAGAAGAGAAATTTATTTCTTATAGTTCTAGAGCCTGGGAAGTTCAAGGTCAAGGCATTAATTGGTGAAGGCATTCTAGTTGCATCCTCTCATGGGAAGAGCTGAAAAGTAAGAGACCAAACTTTCTCTGAAGCCTTTTTATTTAGTTTAATTTTGTTTTTGTGCTGGGAATGGAACCCAGGACCTTATGCATGCTAGGCAGGGGCTCTACCACTGAGTGCTTCCCAGTTTTATGAAGCCTCTTTTATAAGGATATTCATCCATTCATGAGGATGGACACTAATCCATTACTTCCCCAAAGGTCCCACCTCTTAATAGCACCACATGGGGTTAAGCTTCAATATGCATTTTGGAGGGAACACATTTAAACCATATTAAATGTCTATATGGAGGTAAAATCTGACCTCCTTGAATTCTTCCCAACCTATTCCCCTTTAGTTTTAAATCACAGGGCTTCTGAGTTTTCGCCTGAGCTATCATTTAGGTATGGTTTGCCTAATGATGGCTCTAGTTGTAACTAGTAAAAGGAGGAACTTCACTGGGTTGAATACTGTCTCTCCCCAGCCCCAAATTCAAGGCTATATAGAAAGTCAGAATGTAATCTTATTAGGCAATAAGGTTTTTTTTTTTTTTTTTTTGTATCTAAGATTGGACCCAGGGATGCCTCACCACTGAGCCACATCCCCAGCCTTTTTAATATTTTATTTATAGACAGGGTCTCATTGAGTTGCTTAGGGCCTTGCTAAATGGCTGAGGCTGGCCTTGAACTTGAGATTCTCCTGCCTCTGCCTCTCAAGCCCCTGGGATTACCATACCCGGCCAGGTGACAGGGTATTTAAAATTGGCTAAGATGAAGCCCTACTAGATTAGGGTGGGCCCTAAGTCCAATGACTGGTGTCATTGTATAAGAAAAAGAAAAGGAAAATGACACAGGGAAGAAAGCAGCAGAAGCAGAGATGGGAGTGATGCTTCTGTAAGCCAAGGAATCCTAAGGATTGCCAAAAACCAAGAGAAGCTGGAAGAGGCAAGGAAGGATTCTCCCCTAGAGCCTTCAGAGGGAGCATAGCCCTGCCATACCTCAATTTTGGAGGATGAGCCTCCAGGATTATGACAGAATTTTTTTTTTCCCAGTGGCTTGGGGATTGAACCCAGGGGTGTTCTACAACTTACATCCCCAGCCTTTTTTACTTGTCATTTTGAGACAAGGTCTCACTAAATTGCTGAGGCTGGCCTAGAACTCCTGCCTCAGCCTCTGATTCCAGATTCCCTTCCAGGGCATTTTCTTAAGGCCCAAGTAGGGGAAGTCCATTATGGAAACACATTGAAAGCTTTTCTGTGTGTCACATCTGCTACCATACCATGAACTGAATCAAGTTTTAAGGCCAAGTCCAACATCAATGGCATGGGAAATACATTTGGCTCATAGTATGAGAGGGAAAAGAGGGAATATGTGTAGGACAATAATACCAACTATCACCAAGAAGTTTATACATATACAGCATAATAATAATCAACATTTATTGAATGTTCATTATATCGTAAATCCTTGCAGGCACTTTTCAGGATGTCTACACAGCATAAGCAAAATCCTTGGTCACACCAGTTTACAGCAACCACCATTTTGTTCGCTCACAGTTCTGTGAGTCAGGAGTCCAGGCAGCTCATTTGGGTGGTTCTGCTGTGTGTGTGTCAGCTGGCACTTTTTTGCTCAGCTGCATTCAAGTGGTTGCTGGGCTGAGCTGCAATGACCATGAGAGCTTTGCTCACGTGTCTGGCAGCTTGGTCCCCTCCAAGTGGCTAGCTTGGGCTTCTTCACAGCACAATGACTCACCACATTTGGACTTCTGACATGACAGCCAGCTCCCAAGAGGATAAAATTGGAAGCTGCTGATCTCTTAAGGCTCAGCTGTAGATATTACACAGCACAACTCTGCCTCATTCTATTGGTTGGTATTAGTTTCCTATTGCAGTTGCAAGAAATTACCAGAAATTTAGTGGCTTCAAACAACATGAATATATTATCTTACAGCTTTGAAGGTCAGAAGTCTAAAATGGGTCTCTATGGACAAAAAATCAAGGATTGGGCAAGGCTGCATCCCTTCCAGAGGCTCTACAAGAGAAACTATTTTCTTGCCTTTTCTATTTCCTAGTAATTGCTTGCATTGATTGACTGTGTCCCGCTTCATCCTCAAAACTAGTGATGGCCGGCTGAGTCTTTCTTATTCTGCATCGTTGGACTCTGACTCTCCTGTCTCCCTCTTTCATTTCCGGGGGCCCTTGCAATCACACAGAGTTCACCAAGTCATCCAGGCTACTCTTCCCACCCCAAGGTCAGTAGATTAGCAAATTTCCTGTCAGGGGCAGCCAGTATTCTCCTTTTCTATGTGATGCCTATGTTCACAGGTTCTGGGGATTAAAACATAGGCATGTGCGGGGGAACATTGTCCTGTCTACCACATGGTCAAAACTAGTGACAGGGATAGCCCTGGCTCAAGGGGAGGGGAAATAGACTCCACTATTTGACAGGAGAAGAAGCAAAGCTCTGTGGCTGTCTGTGCTCCAGCGCAGCATGCATTAACTCGCCCACCTCTCAGACGACCCCATGAGGCAGTACCAGCAGTATCCCCATTCTTAAAAGAGGAAGCAGTGTGCAGAGGTGTTAAGAATGTGGCCAAGGTCAGTCAGTAGTGAGCACAAGAGCTGGGTATCAAATCTCAGACAGCCAAGATGCTTGTATCTAGCATGCCTCGTGCTCAGGAAATGTTTGTTTTTTAGGCCCTTAAGGAGAGGAAGTCTCCATACCTCTGATTTTACACACACACACACACACACACACACACACACACACACACACATCTCACACAAAAATACACATAGGACTTGTGGTAGAGTCCCCCTAATAAATGGGGCAGTGGAATGATACCATTTAAATTCATATAAATTCAGTTTTGGTTTTCCAGCCATGTCCTCGCTGGTATTTTCTTGTGATTTGTCTCTAGCTATGTCCTGAGTCATTTAAGGAAACTGCCACCCAACTGCTATACCCTTGACTTTTGACTCAATCCCACTTCTGGCTGCTGATCCTTATTCTCGGGAGTCGTGTCCAAAGGAAATGAATAAAACAATTTTCAAAAATCAGCATCTTGTCAAAATATGTTTGAATTCAGGTGGACTGTGAAATCAAATAGCTTTTTTGTTTTGTTTTTGTTTTTTCATGTGGCCCCGGGGATGGAACCCGGGCCTTGTACATGCTAAGCATATTCTCTACATCTAAACTATACTCCCAGCTCTCAAATAGATATAGGTAAGTCTTCTGTCCATTCATTTAATATCTGTGTGTGAACTATTCCAAGCACCCAAGTATGGTCATGGGTGTGGCACACTAACCCTAAAAAGAGTCTCTTGGTTTGGGCTGAGTTCTGAACTTCCCATCCTGGAAACACTGAGAAAGGTTGGTGTTAAGGCAGCCCTGCAGACAGAAGTGGATATGGAGGACTTACAAAGTAATACTTTTGGAAAGATCCACTAGACCAACAAATATATATTGAGCACTTGTTAAGAGCCAGTCGCCGTTTTGCACACAAAGAACAAAGATAAATAAATTAGATGGGCCCTGCCCACAAGAAGCCCATAGAAATAAGCTGAGCACAGTGGTGCACCTGTAGGCCCAGCTACTTCAGAGTTTGAGGCAGGAGGAGGCTTGGGCCCAGGAGTTTGAGACCAGTGTGGGCAACAAATAGAGACCTTATTTCAATAAATAAATAAATAGAGTCAAACCCTCTAAGGAGGAGACTAAATGATAAAGCTTTGGTTTAGGTAACTGTGCCAAAATGTAGTTCAAGATTCTTCCAGGACTCAGCATCCTGGGTATGCCTGGAGTGGCCGCTGTATATATCTCCAAGTTTAAAGGGATAAAAAGAACTGCCCGTATTCCTTGTCAGTGGAGTTCGATGGAAAGAGATAGGTGCGTCTCTGGAGTTAATTGTTGTTCTGTGTCAAAGGGTTTGGAGAACATTGATTAAGAAAGTATTTTCCTGATTGTTGAAAAAAAAAAAAAAAGGCAAAACAAAACTCAATTATCGTCATCTACTCCTGCTAGAAAGTTATGTAATGTGTTATGTAGCATGCAGTGTGTTATATAATGCATAATCAGAATAAAATGAAAAAGAAAATAAAACCAAACAACAACAACAAATTACAAATTTAAAAAGCCATACTTTATAATAGTTATTATCCACATTTTATATGTATGGAAAGTCTAAAGATGTTAACTATTATCTATCTATCTAATTATTTTTGTCAATAAGGCAAGACTTTTTCCCAAAAAATTCTGCTCAGAAAAGAAGGGGGTACTTTTTCTTTGAGTCTTTGCAACTGCTGTCTTGGTACACCAATACTTTCTAAATTACTTCATATTTAACAACTGTGGTACAGTTTAAGGAAGATGTTAGCCTAAAATCACCTCCATTAATGCTAGTTTGGATGCTTAGGGAGATCATTGACTCAGTACAAAAGGAGGTGAGGAAATGTAACAAGGTTTGTAAGTTATTCCTGGGGGTGACTTCACATTTGAAATGGTGAAAATTGCCACAGACAAGCCTTTTATGATTGCTTTAAAAAGCAGTACAATGAGTGGTTATGTTGGTGAGACCAGTGACAACCAACTGACTAATGCTCTGCAAATGGGCACTTCGTGGTTTGGGATCAAATTTCCAATGACAGCATCCCTCCCTCTCAGCATCCAAGAGGAACCCCAACAATCTAGACAAGTGAGAATGCCTTCAGAATGGCTTTAATGATAATGAGGACCCGGGTGACCAAGAGATGCATAAAGAGTTGGAATAGATTTGTTTTATGAAGTTTGAGACTGAAAAAAGGCAATATTTATAAATGAATCAATTATATTATATAACGGCTAGTAAGCATGTATGAATAACTAAGTTCATACAACTTCATCCATGTCACTATACATTTTACATGTTCTAGTAGACCAAAATATTGTAG
This sequence comes from Marmota flaviventris, assembly GCF_047511675.1. NCBI lineage: Eukaryota > Metazoa > Chordata > Mammalia > Rodentia > Sciuridae > Marmota > Marmota flaviventris. Next base: position 53,060,242 of record NC_092511.1, on the reverse strand, counting down.
GATGATTTGCCCATTGGCCAAATACTTTTCAACAGTATCATATGAATTTTTTACATGTATATTAACCTTAACAAATCTCAGTAAATATTCATTTGTGAAAACACACAACTATTAGGAAACCGAATTTCAATTTCACTTGCCAGATTTGCATTAAGCCTACCTCACATTTAGCCTCTTTCCTTATTATTAATCCAAGCTGCTATGGGTTGGATGTGGTTTGAGTCTGTCTCCCAAGGGGTCATGTGCTAGAGGTTTGGTTTCCAGTGTGGTAGTGTTGAGTGGCAGAATCTTCAAAAGGTGGAGTTTAGAGGAATGGAATTAGGTCATGGTGGCTCCACCTTCAAGAATGGATTAATGCTTTTTCTGAGGGGGTTGGGAATTGTAGGAATAAGTTGCATTCCCCCAAGAATGCTTTGTTATGAAGAGAGCAAGCTGGCCCCTCCTGAGCCTTTTGCTTCCTATTTCACCATGTGGTTTCTCTCTTTTGCCTGTGCTTCCACCATGATGCCTGTAGATGCCATGATTTGGATCTCTAACTAAACCTCTTCTCTTTATTAAGAATACCCAGGGTCAGTTATTTTGTTAGAGCAATGCAAACTAAAACAGGCTAAGAGGACAAAAACGTCTATCTATAGGTAATACATACAAAGCTCCTCTCTTTCAGGATATGTTACTTCACACCATCTTCCTGCAAGATGCCCAAATAATTATGCATGAAGGAAAAAGAACAAAAAGATGCTGGGATGTTTAATTTTATATGCTAGCTTGATTGGATCAGGGGTGCCCAGATATTTGGCTAAACATTATTTCTGGGTTCATCTGTGAAGTTGTTTCCAAGTGAGATTAACTTCTGACTCAATGGATTCTGTAAAGCAGATTGCCTTCTCAAATATGAATAGGCATCATCCTATCTGTTGAGGGCCAACCTAGAACAAAAAGTACAAGAAGGGATAATTGACCACCCTCTCCTGTATTTCTGCTTGACCAAACTGGGACATCGATTTTCTCCTGTTCTCAGACTGAGACTCACACCATCAGTTCTGCTACCCTGGTTCTCAAACCTTCAGACTAAGCCTGAATTACACTACTGGCTTTCTTGGGGCTCCAACTTGTAGATGGCAGATTGTGAGACTTCTTAGCCAACACAATTACATGAGACAATCCCTCATAATAAATTCTTTATATAATACACACAGAGGTACGTATATAAACACACACACATATACATATATCCAACATATAGGTATTGTATCCTATATGTATATCCTATTGGTTTCTTTGGAGAACTCCAATACAGATAGAGCTTGGGCTTGTCTTTTGGGTGTATGTACTCAAAATTGTTATGCCTCTTTCTGAGATTCCCCATTTAAGGTCACATTCTTACAGATATATCAAGAGCTAAAAGTTCCATGAAATAAAGTAGGAGACCCAACATGCCTCAGAGCAAGCCATGGGGTTTGCTCATCTGTAAAACAAATGGCTAGGTGGGCATGGTGGCACAAGCTGGTAATTCCAGCTGAGGAAGCTGCGGCAGGAGGATTTGGAAGTTCATGGCAAATCTCAGAAATGGAGTGAAGCCCTAAACAACTCCGTGATACCCTGTCTCAAAATAAAAACCCAAAAGGGCTTGAGATGTGGTTCAGTGGTAAAGTGCCCCTGGATTCAATCCCCAGTATAAAACAAACAAAATAAGCGACTGGATCCAAAAGAGAAAAAAGAAAAGGAGTATAACTTAGAGAGACAGGATCGTATTTAAATCCTAGCTGCTTATTGCGGGGCAAGAAGTTGAGTCCTAATTTCCTCACTCAAAAGCAGGAGAAAATAGTCCTATATTGCAGGGACTATATTGTGAAGATTAAATATAATGTATACTCTATATTGTGTAATATCTACTGGTACATTCTGAATGCTAAACAAATGGTAGTAATGGCTGTCTTGATAATTAGCATTATCTATGTGAAAGGACCTTTCTCTTACAACAAAGCTGTCCAAAGCTATCAGCTCAGTTGTACAAACCATATATTGCACAACTCCCTGGTGCTACACACACGGACCATGTCTAGTGGTGCCCTGGGAAAGCTCTAGAAAACCTTTGGTTATTACTTTTATTAAGAATAATAGAGTTAAGAAAGGACTTTTCTTGCTTAGAAAGTCCTTTGTCAGGCATCTAAACTGACAAAAGGACTTTTCTTGCTTAGAAAGAACTTTGTCAGGCCTCTAAACTTACAAAATAAGTGACAAGAATACCTCCTTTTTTTGTGTGTGGTGCTGGGGATTGAACCCATGGCCTTGTGCAACTGAGCTACATCACCAACCCAGAATACCTTCTTTTAAAAGAAAGTTTCTGGGGCTGAGGGTGTAGCTCTGTGGTAGGGTGCTTCCCTAACATGTGTGAGGCCATAGGTTCCAATCCCAGTACCACAAACACAAGTGCACATGCACACACACATGCACATACACCTACATTAAAAAGCTCAGTAAAGAAAGGTGCTGGTCCTTCTGGGCAGGACTTGCTAAAGAAAAAAAACAAAAACAAAAAAACACCAGAAACAATGCCTGTAATTCCGGGAACTTGGGAGGCTGAGGAACACTTGAGCTTAGGAGTTCAAGCCAGCCTAAGCAACATCATGAGAACCTGTCTCAAAAAAAAAAAAAAAAAAAAGAAAGAAAGAAAAGAAAAGAAAAAAAAGTAAAACAAAACAAAATCTGAAGAGTCCTGCTTTTCGGAACCCAACCTACTTACCTTCAAGCAATTCAATCTCAATGTGAGTAGTAAAGACACTAGGGAGAAAGTTTTCCTGGGGTCCTGGGCATTTTCTGATCCCTAAGCTATGAGAGAGGATCCAAGAAATGGACCCAGAGTGCTTGGCATGGGTTTCCTTCAGGTGGGAAGTCTGGGGAAGTTCAGAGGAGAGGAGTTAGCCACTCCTGCTCCTGACAGCTAGTGGGGGGTGTGACACAGAGGAAGGCACCCTTGACCCATGCAGGGCTCTCAGGGCATCTGAGAGCATGTAGGGAACTCTATCCACAAAAGCAAGAGCCAGAATGAGTTCTGAGTGGTGGGTTTCAGGGGCCTGCATGCTAAGGACAATGCATGCATGCCCAGCGCCCACCACCTGCCACCAGGTCTTAAAAGAATGTAACAAAGCATGAAGTGTCATCTGTGCTACTTTACAATGGTTCTTTCTAATAGTGTCAGTCAAATAGGCTGTTTCTGCCCTTTGCCTATCTTTGCTCCCATACCACTTCCTGGAGGAACCAGGGTCTGGAGGAACAGCAGAACAGGAAAGGCTGGGGATGTAACTCAGTAGGGGAATGTGTGAAGCTCTGGGTTGATCCCCAGCACTGCAAACAAAACAAGGAGCTGAGGCGATGCACCCCTGTAACCACAGCTACTCAGGAGGCTAAAGTGGGAGAATCAGGAGTCCAGCCTCAACAACTTAGCAAGACCCTATCTCAAAAAAAAAAAAAAAAAAGTGAGACATATAGGATTTTTGAGTCTGGCAAAGGAAGGGAGAATAAACTTTAAACTGGATGACAGAGGGAAGGTTTGGTTGAGGTGGAGCCAGTGGGAAACTCTTGATTAATTCTCAAGAGAGGCTGGAAAAGTTGTGGGATCTGCCCTTCTGATCAACATGCAGAGGTTGGACCCAACAGAGCAGTCATAGGAAAAAATGAAGTCATGCCCAAATTTTGGTCCATGGTCCCAGCTCCCTGAATCCAGGGAATGGCCTTTGTAACTGGGTCTTCTAGACTCTGCTTCTCTGGGTTCTTTCCTTATGAGCTAGGATAAGACAACTTGCCCATGGTCATATGCTCTGCTCTAAGCATCTGCCTCTTGCATTGGCATGGGCTTCCTGTGTCTCCAGCTAATGTGAATGTCCCTGAAGTCAGGGACTGTGTTTCTTCTTATCTTGGACTCTTAGCACAAAACCTATTAAAAATTCATTGGCTGGGGGTGTGGCTCAGTGGTAGAGCATGAACTCAACATGCATGAGGACCTGTGCTCAATCCCCAGTACCAAATCAAATAAAATTAAATAAAAATTTATTTTTGAAGAGGATGTGCCACTCCAGGCATCATAGTGTGTAGGGGATGAATGGGAGAGGGGTGCATAAGGTTCTATAATAGAGGAGGTTCGTGCCCGTCCTCTCCCATCCCATCTGAGGCAGCCATGGATTCTGCCGTCAGACTTCAGGAATGAAGGCAACTGTGCACTTGCACCATAATCTCCAAAACCACTCTTCTCTGATCTTGAAAATTTCAATTTGAAACTTAACAGAATGACAGTGAAAGCCATGATTTTCTGGCTTTTTTAGTCAAGGGGAGGATCTGTTTTACTACTCTTCTACTCTCCCTGAGCATAACTGTTGTTCCTGGTGATGGCCTGAGACCTGAGGCCCTGAAGATCCAGAAGTCTTGGTGATCTCAGAAAGTCCCACAACAGCCAGTATATACTACTGCACATAAAGTCTTTACATGGCTGCTCTCTATCAACCCCCAAAATTGATTAGCCTGAACATCCCATTCCCCCATCATGTCAGACAATAAATATCTCTCATATTTGGTGGTCAGGCTCAACTATGAGGGATGGAGACACGTAGAGAGAAGGATTCCTCCTTCCATTGCTCAAGTAAGCTTTTACGCCAAGTAAATCTCTCCAAGACAGACTTCAGATGAGTGATGCTCACCCTGAAACAAAGTAACAAACCTACCTGAAAATAGATGCCTTTCTCTATCTGCACTCACAGATGGATGTCTCAGGAACTCAAGAAGATGCTGCCCCCCTCCCCCGCACCCCAAACACCAGCTCCCCTACAGTTTCTTGGCAGTTCACAACCAGAGAACACTGGGGAGATTGAATTATTTTACTTCAAATATGTAGAAACATATGCTTCTCAGAAAACTATGCTCAAGTCAATCTTGGTGTCAGCATGTCTAATCATTGGGGGTTGTCCCAACCATGTGGTGAATATTGGTTTATCCTCGTGGACATTGAGAGATGCTAAATCCAGAGCCAATGTCCACCCAGAAGTTTCAAGTTGACTTGAGTAATGTTCTTATGCCTACAAGAAAATGAATGTGCATGGCGAGTTGATGTGTAGGAAATCCTTCAATGTTAAGTTGCAGGGTGGGGGATGGGAGGGAGAAGATTTCAGAAAAAAAATAAGCCAACAATTCCAGGGAGGGCATTTTGGAGAATTAGGAAATCCAGATCTTTTCTTTTATAAGCTCCAAATCTTTCTGGGATTCCATCTGGCTTTCATTTCTTACCCCTTGTCTTCTAACAGAGAATAAAAATGGTTTTAAAACTTAATGTGAGCCCTTTTAGAAAAAGAACAAACCAGAGGTCTTCTCTTCCCCTCTTCAGCCTGGTAGCAGAATTTTCTTTTGAGCTATTAAAAATGGCGTGGGCCACCTTTTCTCTAAAAACACATGAAGCTGATGCATAACTCTTTTTTCCAAATAATTAATCTTTCCAGTGGAATCTTTCAAAGCCCCACATTTCCTGTTATTTTATACAGCTGTAATTTGTAACTGGAGATCCTGCCCAGTGTTCCACAGGCAAAATGCCAAATCCACTACATTTCACCTACAGAGGTGCCCCGCACAAATAATCCTTAACCACAAGTTAAACAGTTAGGTCCTGTTCTAGCCGAAAGAAAAGCCCAAAGAACAAAAGACTTTTTAACATGCTTCTGTGTTCAAATTTTAGTTGATGCTCACAATATTGTGTTTTCCAGCGTCAACCTTTGGAAGTATCACCAGGATGCCACAATAAAAGTGTTTTCAAAAATGGGTTGGTTCTTGTGTTAAGCTAATATTTATGAGTCATAAAAATGACAGCCTCTTAGTTATCTGGAAGCCAAATGCCCTGGTGGTTGTTTCAGACCCGTCTCATTTGCTTCCTTGTCTTTGAACTGGAAGAGCAGGGGGAAGACTGGCTGGAGGGTTAGCTGGGGGAGCAAGACTTGGGGGGTTGGCTTGTGACCCACTTCCTTCTACCTCCTACTTTCCCTCCTGCATTTCCGGTCTTCCCTTCACCCAGTTACCTCTCCTTCAAGGTGCCCATGGACTAGAGTTCTCCCAAGATCACCAAGTTGAGAGTTTCTTCTATTTCAAACCCTCTCCACTCTTCTTCCCCGACCTCACATTTTTGTGTATGACCTGCCTCCTACTTTTCAAAAATTGATGCCATTGAATCAGACCCTCAACTTCCTGCTCCAGCCCCACCTTCCTGGCTCCATCCCCACTTCCTTTCCTCCCAGCCCCTGGCGGATGCTTCCTGCCCTGAGGTCAGGCCCTGTACCTGTGATCTGGATTCCAGCCCCTCCTGCTCCTTCCGGAGCCTACTGCTGTACAATGTCTCTCCTTCCCTGTATGTGCAATACTTCCCTGGCTCTGGAACCCTTCCTGGTCCATTTAAACTTGCTTAAGTCTCTCTTAAGACAGGACGAAAGCACCTCTCTCAACCCCCAGTCCCTTCTCGTTGTTACTCTTTCTTATTCTCTTACTAGGGAAACTTCTTGAATGGCTGTCAATATTCCTATCTTTCCATCAGCTCTTTTCACACCTCAGACTCATCACTTGAGACGGAGTCTTCCCCTCCCCTGGTCTTTCTGGGATCATTTTCTCCTGGATCCTTTTTCCCTGGACTTTGAGGAAACAAAGCTCTTCTAGTTTCTCCCCTAACTGTGCCTGTTCTTTCTTTATCTCCTTTGTAGGCCCATCTGCCCTTGCAGAGCCATGAAATGTTTGAGATTTAAACTTCTATTTCTCACTCTGTCTTCAATTCCCACTACCCATATCCACTGCTTCAATAATCCAACTCTTATACTCAGTTGTCTACTTGAAATCTCTAGTTGGGTTTCTCATAGGCACCATCTAAAACCCAACTTTCCCCCTAGCCCTTATTCTCTACCTCAGATTCCTGTCTGAGCAAATCATACCACTGCCCACTGAATTGCTAGGTCAGAAACTTAGGCATCATTGATACTTTTTCCTATTTCTCAAACTCGATCTATTCCTCCATCCTGGCAATTTTACCTCCTAAAATTTCTCATATGCATTCACTCTCTCCAACTCCATACCTACCTACCACCCAACCCTGGACTCTGCTTTCTTCTGGACTATTCTAACAGTGTCCCAAGTGGTCTCTCTACATCTGTTCTCAATCCTCTAGAAGTTGTTCTCCACCATGTTACCAGGTCAGGTAAACTGTCTTATGTGGAGTCCTTTAATGGTATACTAGGCCTGAACCCTGTGTGCCTCTTCAGAGTCCCTGGACTGTGCCCCTCTTCCTGTCTTGGTTGGTGTTCCGCCTGCACGTCTACTTCCATAGACATGACCATGGAGGGGACTGGATGACACATCTTGGAAGCACATGGGAAGCAGCTTCTGCAGAGTGAAACACGAACAAGTAATGCAAGGTGGAGAAGACCAAGCGTATGGATCTACTTCTTCTTCTCTTCCTTCTTAGAATTGCTCTGAGATGTGGTTTTGCTTGTAAACTTTCTGGAGAAGAACATACCTGGTAACCAACCAGCTGCATTCTTTGCAGCCGCACCTCCTTGTCATGCAGTCAACAGAGTGATAACACTCACGCATTGCTTCACATCTTTCTTTGCTTCCTCTCCCTTTGTCCCCACCCTCACTGTCCCAGGCTTTCACTTCCCAAGAAAGCCTCACCACCTTGGTCTTAATTCAGATTACTTCCTAGAGATACCAGGCAAGGGCTGGGGATGTGGCTCAAGCAGTAGTGCACTCGCCTGGTATGCGTGCGGCCCGGGTTCGATCCTCAGCACCACATACAAACAAAGATGTTGTGTCCGCCTAAAGCTAAAAAATAAATATTAAAAAAAATTCTCTCAAAAAAAAAAAAAAAAAAAGAAATACCAGGTAAGACAAATGCATAGGAAAATATCTCTCCAAGGCTCTGCAGAAATTGATTTCCATCTACTTTGTCAGTCTCTCTCATCTTTTGACACCTTCCTGTCTATTTTCAACTACAACAGAGAGTTCTTTGTTCATGCCAAGTTCTCACATGCTAGGAAGTTTATTTGGAAAATCTTTCCCCTCTACCACCCTGGATTTCTCCTGGGATGTCAGTTTCCAGGTCATAGCCTTTAGAAATCTTTCTGGCCTTTCCCCTGCTCTCTCCTCTCCCAGTCACCTATGTTACCTTTGCTAGGGACCCTCAAGGATCTAACTCATGATAGGAATAGTGGCGCCTCCCACACTGACTATAAACTTCAGAGAGCAGAGACGACAGCCTGTGTTCACTGTCCCTGGCATCTTCAGCACCTAGCATGGACCCTAACACTCAATAAACATACACCAAGAAGATGAACCCAGGGGATCCAAAGCTACTGTGTTATAGACAGAGAAGCTAAGATCAAAGGGGTGAAGAGATTCATTCAAGATCAGATAGCTAACTAGTGAATGGTAGAGCCTGGTGACTTCTATCTTTATTTTAATTTAAGCATCATCCTTCTCAATTCTGAAAAAAGACAGATAACAGACAGATCAATGAAACAGAATAGAGGCTCCAGAAATAGACCTAAATACCTGCTTCAACACATGAAAAGTGCTCAGCCTCATTCATAATAAAAGAAATGCAAATTAAAAATATGAAGTGGTATTTTTTTAAAAAAATCTTTCCAATTGGAAAAATTCAAAAAATTAGGTAATTTCTTCCCCTGAGGAGGGCACTTAACAGGGAAGTGCCAAATTTATGAGTGTGAATGCATGAGGGTTTGTGGAGTGTGTCTATTATCTCGTTGATGGAGAAACTTTGGTAATGGCTATTTGATTGCAATAGATCACAAAAGCACATGCTCTCTGCATTCAACCAAGCAGTCCAACTTTTAGGTGTTTACCCAGTTACACATTGATCCAGGTGGTAAATAGTGCATATACTTAGTTATCATTTCTTTCTTTTTTTTGGGGGGGGGTACTAGGATTGAATCCAGGGGACACTTAATCACGGAGCCACGTGCCCAGCCCTTTTTAATATTTTATTTAGAGACAGAGTCTTGCTGATCAGGCCTTGCTAAGTTGCAGTCAGTTATTATTTCTAATAGTAAAATATTTAATAATGTACCACATTTAGAGACTGGTTAAGCAAATTATGACATTTTCATACATTATAATATTGTGTTGCTTTTTTAAAAAAGAACAAGGCAATTCTATCCTTTTGAATTTTATAGTCCTATGTATGTACATATGGAATATTTATATTTCTATATATGTATACGGAATTTCCATGCTCCTATATGTGGAATATTCCATATTCCTATATATTGTATATTCTTATATTGATATGGAACCCTCTTCAAGATATATTGTTAAGAAAAAATAAACTAAGAAACAAGTCAAGCACAATGGTGCATCCCAATAATTTTAGTGACTCAGTAGGCTGAGGCAGAAGGATTATAAGTTTGAGGACAGCTGGGGCAACCTTGTCTCAAAATAAAATTTTAAAAATGTGTTGGGGATGTAGCTCAGTTGTAGAGAGCTGTTCAAGATGCATTAAGCCCTGGCTTCCATTCCCATAAGGAAAACAAAACAAAACAAACAAAGCAAAAAATACAAGTTGTACAATAGTTTTGTAATATGCCACCAGTTGGGTTAAAAATGAACAAGAACTACAAATAAAACCAGTTGGATTGTAAACTAAACCCAATGAAGGCAGTGCCCTCACAGAATTGGTCTCTCTTATGTTACACAGCAAATATTTTAATTAATGTTAATTAAAAGTCATTCCGATTAATATTTGTTGATTAATTTTGATAAGAAGAAATATCCTTGGGCTGGGGTTGTGGCTCAGAGGTAGAGCGCTCGCCTAGCATGCATGAGGCACTGGGTTCGATCCTCAGCACCACATAAAAATAAAATAAAGATATTGTGTCCACCTATAACTAAAAAATAATATTAAAAAAAAAGAAATATCCTAAGTGATAAGGGAAAGGGAGACAGAGGAAAAATAGACAAGTGATCATTGTTTATAGTTGTTAGGCAGTTGAGTAACATGTTACCCAAGGAGGAAATGCAATCTGACAGTCAACGTGATGGTTTTAGGTCACCTGTAGGCTTTTTGTTATTCTTCATGACTTAGTTAGCCATCCCCATGGGAACTGAATTGCTGTGTGCTCTTGATTATATCAACTCCTTTCTACCTCAACTCGAAAAGAAAAGATACTCTAGAAAGCTCTGCCTGCCAGGAGCTTGCTTGGCTCAGGTCTCTGTTGTTTGTATGTCCTCACTACTGAGTTAACCACTTCAGGAAAATCAAATGCAAAGATGCTTATGTATTGGCAGAGAGCTTTGCTCATGCTCAAGAAACAGGTATAATTTGATATAAGCCCAGGTTTCATATTACTGCCTGCATGTTCTTTTGGAAGATGTATGAGTCTATGGCTTAGACCTGGGAAGTAATAACTGTGAAATCCTCCAGTTGCCAAAGTAAATATCTGCATGTTTTCCTGTCAAAATGCTTCGTGTGTGAGCTCGCTGTGCCTCAGTGAGGACATTATTGCTACAGAAGCACTTATGCTATTCCTTTCTTGATTTGCAGGCTCTTTTTTTTTTTTCTCAACAGTATTCAAGTGTGTCAATACAAAGGATGTTTTCTAGTGTACTCAAGGCCTGATACGGGTAACATCAGAAAGCTGTTTTTTCCTTATCCTGAAATCATCACATTAAAGGTAGTGAGAGTCTCACCAAAGAGTCAGCTGTGGGCTCTTTGCAGGACTGGTCTTGACCTTTTGGCTTCATTTCAGGTAGATAGATAGATAGAGGAGAGAGAGAGATGTATGGATAGATAAAAGATAGATAGAAAGGGCAATGCCTCGGCTAAGCAGAGGTATGGAATAAAGACCACATTTTTCAGTCTCTCTTGCAGCTAGCTGTGTGATGGTTTGTAAGTGGTACTGCCAAGGGGTCTTTCAAGGTATTAAAGGAACTGAATCTTCTGGAAAGCTTCCTTTTCATCCTTTGGGCCTGTGTTAGCATGCTGGAGTAATACAGAGATGAAAAATATATGGTCCTAGCTGGGTGTGGTGGTACATGCCTATAGTCTAGGACATGAACCCAAGAGTTCAAGGTCAGACAGGGCAACATAGTAAGCGAAAGAAAGAAAGAAGGAAGGAAAGCAAGCAAGCAATGTGGTCCCCATCCTTGAGACACATTTACTGTACAGTCACACTTTAGAGGTATAGAACTGCCAGAATGCCTACGAGAAAGGAATGGGCCCTGAGTGAAGGATACTCAGAAGTCTTTGCAAAAATACACACCTAGGCTGGACTTTAAAGAAGGAATTGTAACAATACAAATTCAGATTTACTGGGGGGCAGAATTTGTCAGCTTTTCATGGCTGGGATCAAAACACCTGACAAGTGCAACTCAGAGGAGGAAAAGTTTATTTTGGGTCATGGTTTCAGAGGTTCAGTCCACGGTCAGCTGACTCCTTTGCTCTGAGCTCCAGGTGAGGCAGAGCACCATGGTGGAAGTGAGTGGAAGAAGAGCTCTGCTCACCTCATGCCAGCCAAGAAGCAGAGAGAAGGAGGGAGGAGCCAGGGGACAAGACACAATTCCCCAGGGCATGCCCCCAGTGATCCATCTCCTTCAGCCACATCCCCACCTGCCCACAGTTACCGCCACCACAGAAACCCAGAAAAATTAGGACAGACTGATCAAGTTACATGTCTCATACTCTAATCATTTTACCTCTGAATATTCCTGCATTAACCTAGAAGCTTTTAGGGGATACCTCATATCAAAACCATAACAGGGACTTACCGTGTTCCAGGCTATGTGAAATGCTTCACAGGCACTATCTCATCTATTCCATGTGATAATCCTGTGAGTTAGATAACTATTGCTATCCCACTTTACATATGAAGAAAGTGAGGGGCACAGAGGTTAAATGACTTGCCTGAGATTAGAGAGCTAGGAAGTGGCTGAGCAAAGGTCTGAGCCTTGGAGAATCTGGCCTCCCTGAATCTTCAGGGCTGGGAGGGCTGGGATTGAGATAGAGAGATGGAAAGAAAACCACACAGCACCAAATGTGAGCATGCCATCATCAGCAATGGTCAGTGCTGCGACTCAATCCAAACCCGCTGTCGGGCAGAATGTAGGTCCGTATTTCCAGAAGGGTGTTCACATATTTTATAGCACATCAACCTTTCAATATACTGAGCATAGCAAAGAATTAAAGGATTTACATAGCTAGTTTTATTAATATACAAAAGTCCCGAGAAGATATTTGGTAAAGAAATGTGGTTAATATAATTTAATGGAATCCAGCACTTCTTAAACTGATCTGACACAGAATGTATTCTTTTTTACTTTCTGTTACAAGAATTGAACATAGATAAAAGTGGAGAATATAAGAACATTGATGCACTTATCTCTAGCTTCAACAACCACTAGTATTTCAGCTTATTTCTTTCATCACTTCCCAGTTTTTCCTCCCATTCTTTTCTTGCTGAAATGTTTTAAAGCAAATTCCAGACAGCATGTTATTGAACCCTTACATACGCTGCTATGCATTGTCAAAAAAGGGGGATATTCCTGGACACGGTGGTGCATGACTGTCATCCCAGTGGCTCAGAAGGCTGAGGCAGGAGGATTGCAAGTTCAAAGCCAGCCTCAGCAATGGCAAGGCACTAAGCAACTCAGTGAGACCTAGTCTCTAAATAAAATACAAAATAGGGCTGGGGATGTGGCTCAGTGGCTGAGTGCCCCAGAGTTCAATTCCTGATACCCCTCCAAAAAGGGGGGGATATTTTCTTATGTCATTACCACTGCTATTGTAATTAAAATATTTCCTTAGTATAATTTAATATCCATGTAAGTCTATGATTACATAAAAAGACAGAGTTCCTTATTTATTCGTTTGTTTTTTGGTGTTGAGGATTTAACCCAAGGGTGCTTTATTACTGAGATACGTCCCCAGTCCTTTTTATTTTGAGACAGGTTTTTGCTAAATTGCCGAGGCTGCCCTCAAACTTGCAATCCTTTTGCCTCAGCCTTCCAAGTCACTGGAATTACAGGTGTGCACCACTGCAACCAGTTCAGAGACCCTTTTTAAAATAAATACCATGGGAACTCTGTCCTTGTTATATTGATTCAATTTCACAAGCAATCATGTATTAGAAAAACTCACAATAGTTGATAGTTCTTTCCTAGGGCACAGTTGAAAAGTTAAAATTCTTCTAATAATTCAATTTGAAACATATAGGACGTAGTTTGTATACCTTCAACCACAAGATGTTTTTTTTTGACTAGCGAAGAAACTGATAACTGAATCATACAACCGTTTTTCCCCCCCTTTTCATTTGATTTTCCAAACAAAAACAAAGTAGAATCTTTTTGGCATTCCAGGAACACAGTCCGAGGAACACAGTTTGGGAAACTGATTTAGTTGAAAGAAAGCTTCATTGCACATTGGGTGCTGTTATGGTTTGGATATGAGGTGTCCCCCAGGAATAGTCATAGGAGCAGTGATTAGATGATGAGAGCTATAACCTTAGTCTGAATGGATTAACTGGGTAGTAACTACAGGCAGGTGGGGCGTGACTGGAGGAGGTAGGTCACTGGGGGTGGGCCCTGGAAGGGTTCCTCTTCCCTGAAGCCCTTTCCCCTCTCTTTTTGCTTCACGGCTGCCATATCCTGAGCTGCTTTTCTCTGCCACACTCTTCCATTGTGATGCTCTGCCTGATATCTCAGGCTCAGAGCCATGGAGTCAGACGATCACAGACTGAAACCTCTGAAACCATGAGCCCAAAATAAATTTGTCATCCTCTAAATAGTTTTTGTCAGGTATTTTGGTCACAGCAACAAAAAGCTGACTAACACAGAAATTGGTAAAAGGAAGTGGGGACATTGCTGTGACTAATCTGACCATATGGTTCAGAAGCCTTTGGAACTGGTTTGCATAAGGACATTGGAAAAGTTGGGAGATGCAGGCTGGAGAAGACTTAGAACATTTTAAATACTGCTTAATGGTGATCAGAAGACCAGAATGACAATAGAAATGCAGACAGCAAAGACTTGCTCCTAAGGTTTCAGAGGAAAATGAGGATTCTATTTGGAATTGAACTAGAGGCCATTTGTATTATACTCTGGCAAGGAACTTGTCTACATTTTGCTATGTTCTGAGACTTTGTGTAAGGCTAAATTTAAAGGTGAAGCAAGGTAGAGGCAATTTCAAGGCAGCACAGCATTCAAGCAGGGGCATGGATTTTGCTGGCAGTTTTTAGCCAGGTGAACTGGTGAGCAGAAAATAGAGCTGAAGTATGTTAAAAATGCGCAGTTTGGCCAGAAAAGTGCACTTAAAATAGGGGCCAAGGAAGGTGTGGTAGTTAAAGAGATTATATCCAATAAAGAGATGCTAAGTACTTCGCACAGAGACAATAGGAAACATGCCTATAGGATATCTCAGGAATTTACCAGACAACACCCATTGCAGGCTCAAGGGTATAGAAGTGAAATCTCCTCTAAGAGACAATGAGGACACCCTTCTCACACAGATAGCCCAGAAAGTTGTTTCCCCAGGATTTATTTCACTGTGTTCAGTCACCCAACCACTCAGAGGCCATTGCAGCCTTGGTTGAAGCATCTTGACACAGTTTAAGCTGGTGGGAAAACTTGGCATTGTATATGGTGCTGGTCTGGCAGGAATGCAGGGTGTTGGAGTAAGGGGGTCTTGGAGGCTCCTGCTGAGATTTCAAAGGAAGGCCTGGGAGGCCAGGCAAAATGTGGCAGGGTCAGAATCCCTGTGGGCAGTCCCTGAAAGGGTGATATGTGAAGGTGTGAGGAGGAAAATGAAACTACAGTGGAGGGCCCCAGAACTGAGATAGCAGTACTGTGGCCTGTCTACCCAGTAAAGTGGCTGATTGTGAACAGAGACAGGCTCAGAGAGAGACCACGGGCACTGCAACTGGCAAAGCCAACGGGACAGGACTGTCCAAACCTTTTGCAGAGAGCATTTTGTCGCCATGTGCTCCAGATGCCAGAGACAGAGCTCCAGGACTTGTTTGCCCAGGTAGATTTCAAGTCTTGTTTTGGTCCTATCCCTTCTTTGTATGCCCCATTCCTTCCCTTTGGATGGTAATCTTTACTATGTATCATGATATATTGAATATATGTAATTTTTTTTCCAGAGGCTCATCACCAAGAGTTTGCCTTGAGTCTCCAGTGAAATCTTGGATTTTTGAATGATGCTGGAGCTATTAAGACTGTGGGAACTCTTGGAGATAGATTAAATGCACCTTGTGTTGTGAGATGGACATGAGCTTTTGGGACCCAGGAATAGAATGTTATGAAGTATCCTGCAAAAGCTTCCATGTTTATTTTTCTTTTTAAATATTTCTCTGAATTATTGATGGACCTTTATTTTATTTATTTTTAGGTGGTGCTAAGGATTGAATTCAGTGTCTCACACATGCTAGGCAAGTGCTGTACCACTGAGCCACAACCCCAACCCCCAAAGCTTCCAGGTTAATGTGGTAACATTCAGAGGTGCAATGATTAGATTATCAGAGCTGTGACCTAGTTTGAATGGATTATGCAACTGTAGGCAGGTTGGGTGTGGCTGGATGGGGTGGGTCACTGGAAGTGTGTCCTGAAAGGATTCATCTTTCATGAAACATCTTCCCCTCTCTGTGTTTCCTACCAATACATGCTGAGCTACTTTCCTCTGCCACATTCTTCTACCATGATGTTCTGCCTCACCTCTGGCCCCAAGCAATGGAGTCTGTTGACCATGGACTGAAACCTCTGAAACTATCAGCCCCAAATAAACTTTTCCTACTACAAGTTGTTCTTGTTAGGTATTTTGGTCACAGTAATGAAAACCTGACTAACATAGGTGCTTTAGTATTTGATGTCTATAGCTCTGGGCTCTGATTATATGGATTTTTCTTTTTTAAAGTCATCATACCTTAAAAGTAAGGACTGAGTAATCAGTCCTAGTTGTGATTCCTGGGACATCTGTAAAATTCATGTGCGTGCGTGCACACACACACACACACACACACTACTGCAAATCTTAAAAACAGAGAAATATGGTTCTACAGTTAAAATCAGATCAAAATCATCTGAGGCAAGTGACTATGTTATTCTAGATCTATTTGAAGGAGATTAATCTAAAAGAAATACTTGCAGCATGGATCTATAAAAAAAAAAAGTGGCAAATATGGGCTGGGGATGTGGTTCAAGCAGTAGCGAGCTTGCCTGGCATGCGTGCGGCCCGGGTTCGATCCTCAGCACCACATACAAAGAAAGATGTTGTGACTGCCGAAAACTAAAAAATAAATATTAAAAAAAAATTCTCTCTCTCTCTCTCTCTAAAAAAAAAGTGGCAAAATAATAAACCACATAGCACAAGAATAATTTGGTTTCCCAGTGTATGGAAGCAACTAAAATAAACACATCATACCAGCACAGTACCAACAGAGTCTTCTAAATTAAAGAACAGGAGAAATGATTTCATTAATTGATGCTTCAATGGCTAGCTAAATATTTATATACCCCACAAGCACTGTACTCAAAATTTACAATAGCAAAACAGCCTGCAGCAAACCAAAATATTGATTGAGTCATAAAAACTCAAGGTTATTAACCCAAATATCTTCTTGCTTTGTATAAAACTAATTGTGAGGCCAGGGAATGCAATTTCTAAGACAATTACCAGGAATAGGAACTTTAATGATTATGTCTTATAGTATTGCATAAATAAATAGTAGCTGCCCAATCCAGGATACTGGATGAATTTCCTGCCAAGCCTCAGCCTGGCATTCCTCACTGTGAGCCTAGGTGACTCTTTACCTAAGGTTCAACCTGTGCACATTCCAAGTTTGAAATCTGTGTTCCTAAAGCAGTACAGATCCTTTGGAAAACATTGGTATCTGAGGATACACTGTCAGCTATAAAGTTGTGGGAAGGAAAACAAACATAAGTGTAAGCCATCAAATAATGAAAGTAACTCTAGTACCAGAGTCCTGTGTCACCATTGGCTGGTTTGACACTGACAGCAGAAACTCAAGCCAGCTTCCAGGTTCGAAAGGGAAGGGGTGAATTTTGTACTTACATGGTTTGTCTTCTGTCAGGACTCAGAAAACACTTCCCCACGTAACTCAGAAAGTGGTTTCGTTAATTGCTGCTGAATAAGGTAGACAAGGAGGAGTTAGGGATTCCAAACAGACTTTCAGCCTAGAGTGGAAAGATCCAGGAAGACAAAGTCATCTGAAAAGGTAATGAAGGTAGGTGGCCTCTGGAGGGTATGGTGACAAGCAAATGTTGGTAGTACTAGCAGTCTGCAATAGGCAGCTCTGCACTGAACACAACAGACAGGAAAATGATAGCAATTCAAAATCTTGGAATTGGTGCCATTCAGAAATTCAGGAAAATAGTTGCGGGTTAACAGGATCAAGGGCTCATGCACAAGCCACAGAGAGGATTTACAGGCTTATAGAGACCCAGACCACCAGAACAAGACAGAAGTCCAATGTTTTAGCTGAGGCATAAACAAGCTGCTGTAACAAAGAGGCCCAATATAATATGAGTTAATAATGTAGTATTTTATATTATCTTTTCTCATGTACCACTGCAAAAACAGGAAGAACTCTTGTGGCTCTACAAGGTTCTCTGGGACCCCACAAACCCATCCTCTGTATATAGCTTGTTATCTTTGCATCCAGGATTATGGCTCCAGCTGGCCCCAGCACTTGACCACAGCTGGCTTACCAGCTCACACTGGAGTTTAGTCCCGTGGGACAGAGGTCATAGAGAGAGCAAGGAACTTTACACTGTGGTCTCAATGTTTGTGTCGCTTTCCCGCTTCACATGTTGAAATCTTAGCTCTCAAGATAATGGTGCCAGAAGGTGGGTCCTTTAGGAGGTGATTGGGGAATGGGGATGGGAACCTTGTGAATGTCACTAGTGTCTTTACACAAGAGGCTGGAAAGAGACACCTTGCCCCTGCCACTGCGTGAGGACACACTAGACACAGAATCATCTGTGGACACTTTTTAGTTTCCAGTACTGTATTGTTTATAAGCTACCCAGTTTATGGTATTTTGTTACAGTAGCTTGAATGGATTAAGATACTTTATTTTGATGAGGATGTAGCTGCTGGTAGGTCCTGTACTGCACATGTGTGTGGGGCCCTGGGATCAACACAAAGCACCAAAAAATAAAAATCACATAAAAGTAGAACTGTGTTAAGCTGCCCAGAAGAGTCCCTCCTTACCTCTTTCAGCTTCTAGTGGCTGCTGTATTCCTTGGTTTGTGGCCCCATGACTCCAGGCTCTGTGGTCATATTGCCTGCTCCTCTTCTGTCTGTGCTCTCTCTCTCTCTCCTTCTGATAAGATTGCATTTTAGGGCTCATCCAAATATTCAGGATAATTTCCCCATCTAGAGAACCTTAACTTAATAAGAAATCTTTTTATCCAATTAAGATAACATTTACAGGTTCTAGAGATTGGGATCTGAAATTTGGGAATGTCACTCTTCAGTCTACTGGGGGTATTCAGAAGTTCCCAAGAGGAAGGATAGAATGGTCTTTGCAACATCCAAGATAGAAACCTCTGCTCAACAGCGCCAGTCTCACCCCATGCTGGGTCCAAAGACAGTCTCCAGTGCTGCACTTGCCCTGTTGGGTTCTGGATTGGTATGGGGCCTGCCAGGGCTATGTCCTGACTGGGGCAGAACCAGGCAGGTGTGCCGCAGTTTGGCTGGGCACAAATCATGACAAGCCACTCGAGCAGGAACAAACTTTATTTCTGAACTCCACCAGCACACTCCACACACGCTCCCGAGAACTCTCCCGAATGCCACGCGGCTCCTCCAGGAACCACCAACCGGAAATCCCTCCTCCGGCACTTCCCCAACCAATGAAAACTCTTCAGGAATCACCGTGAGAGCTCAACCGGAACTCAACTCAACGGGAACTCCACCAGAACTCAAAAGTCATCATCTTAATGGCTCACTGGCGTCACCTCTCAACCACTACTTCTGGCAAAAATGCCATGCGTCATCCCGACTGTGGCCCTCAACCAGGTGACTCCGCCATAGGGAAAGGAGCATCACCAAGCAAAGGCAGTGGCAGCCAGGCAGTCTGTATACTGTGACCAGGATGAGCATGAGGTTCTTAGAAAAATATGGGAGTACCGAGGCCTTGGCCTTGAGATAGATGATTTTTTTATGAACCCAAGGGTACATCACTACTGAGCCACATCCCCAGCCCTTTTTGTATTTTATTTAGAGACAACTTTTTGCTGACACTGGCTTTGAACTCGCAATCCTCCTGTCTCAGCCTCCCAAGCCGCTGGGATTACAGACATGCACCACCACACTCAGCTTGGCCTTGAGATAGAAAAGCTGTCTCTCACCCCCATGTCACTTACCCTCTTTACTCCTAACACCCCCCACCCAAATACCAAGAAGTCCTGATGCCTGTTAGTGAAATGATAAATCCCCTTTCATATCCTTCCCCAATTCTACTTCCTGGAATTAATCTCTCTTACCTTGTATCCTTCCTGATTTTTCTTCTGTTTATAATCACTCAGAGAGAGAGAGAGAGAGAGAGAGAAATAAGGGGCTTCTTTTTGCCTCAATAGGATTATGCTGTCTGTGTATTTTATTTATTCACTTAATTTCATAGTCACTGTTGCTTGTAGATAATAATAAATCCAGTGTTCACAACACTCCAGGCAAGGTGCTGAGCCCTTTATACCTTGAGTTCATGTCACTGTCCCAACCACCTTAATTGGTAGGGGCTATTGTTTTCCCCACTTAAAGATGATGAAACAGTCACAGAGTACATAAATGACTTGCCCAAGGTCAAATGGTGGGTGCCAAAGCTAGGACTGGAACCCAGACCACTGCTACCTGGATCTCAATTTTTTTCTAGATTCCTTTATGATTACATGTTCACCATAGACATCCTTATAAGTCCTTGTCATCCAGCTCTCCCACTGGGGACCTGTTGAACCAAGTGAGTTCAAATTGTTAAATTAATTAATTAATGAAGTTTCAGTACTGTGGATTGAACTCAGGGATGCTTTGCCATGGAGCTACATCTTCAGTCCTATTTATTTATTTAAAATTTTGAGACAGGGTCTCACTAAGTTACCCAGGCTGGCTTCAGACGTACAATCTTCCTGCCTCAGCCTCCCAAGCTGCAGGGATTGCAGGCATGAGCCACTGAACCTAATAAGTTCAATTTTTGTGTGGCCACCTCTTAGACTTCCTTGGAAACCAACATGGTCTCGAAGCTTCTGTGCTGCTGGCTGTTTTATGGAGCCCTGGGCCTCAGTGCCCCAGCTGGCTTGTGCTGAGAAGAAGCCCTCACTTCCATTCCTGTGGATGCACCCATTCTGGTCTGGGACACTTGACTACTCTTCTGCCTCCAGATCTGTGTTCTAGCGAGTGTGGCCCCTGCTTAGATAAACTGGGAAAAAGACCTCAATTACTTTCCTTGGTGCAGCTGCTTCTGGTACCTTCTGCCTAAAAAGCTACAGTCCTGAGAGTGATGTCAGGGGCTTGGGTTTTTTTTTTTTTTTTTTTTTTTTTTTGGTGTTGTTAGGGATCAAACCCAGGGCCTGACACAAACTAGTCAAGCACTAGCCCACTGAGCTATATTCCCAGGACTCCTGATAGTGGTTTTAGACTCTTCCTTAGGCTTCTGGGTGGGTACTATTCCCTTTCGTTGCTATGGCAAATAGAAAGTCTTGTGTGATCAGCAGCAGCCACATCAGTCTTTCCTCCTGGGTCATGTCCCAACTTTAATTGATCTAGAGCAGGTATCCAGGGCCTGCTACACATGAGACTTCTGCTCCCCTTCTGGGCAGTTACCATGAAAACTGATGCCATTGAGGGGCTACATCCCCTTCCTGTCTCATTCCTCAAGTGCTTGCCTTCTAAGGGGCTCTGCCCCACCACTGTTCCTCTTGCCTCCCTTCCTACCATGTGTGGGGCCTGTGCAGGTAAAAAATGGTGGATGATGTGACCCCAAGCCCAGTCTTCAGTCACCTCAGGGGACACAAGGACTCTGATGTGAGACATGACCAATGTCACACACAGAGGCTGGCTGAGAACTTAAAGCTAGTGGGGCCTGACCTTTGGAAGCTCAAGGCTCTGACCAGGGTAGGCCCAAATGAATGGCTCGGAGGTGCCAGAGTTAAGGCTTCTACTGGCTCATCTCTCCTTGGTGCAGCTGCTTCTGGGAAGCCCTGCTCGTGTGCCACACCCTTGCTGGAGCGGGCCTCTGTGGTCAGTCTGGTTGCAGTCTTGCTCTCTGACCTAGTTGCAACAGGAATTTCCTCAGGCCCCAACAACCTTAGGGCAGAAGATGGAAAGAAAGTGAAGGGGTGCTCACAACAGTGGCCACAGAGACTTCATTTCAGGATGGAGTCTAGGCAGAGGTTCTTAGTGGCTCCTCATGGGCCTGTGGGTCTTTTTACATGTTCCCTCTGTGAGCCTGGGCCCTGTGGCCTTGGCCTCCACATTCACTTGCATCCCTCGTTCTGCCTGGGGCTCTGCCCACGCTGTGGTCTCCCTAACTTGATGGAGATGCTGTGAACAGCAGGCAGCAGGGGGCGTGTCCCCAGTCCCTCGATTAGTGGAGCTGCCCACTCAGGCTGTCCTTTCTGCTTCTGCTTGCCCCTTTGGGGACTTGCAGGGCTGTGCATCTGGCTGAAGGCCCAGCCTGGACTCCTACTCCCACAAGCCAGCAGTAATCTGTCTTCTGGTGTCTCCCTGCCCCTCAGAGGCATGTGTACCCTTGGCTTAAACTCTCTCTCTCCAAACCCAGGAAACTCAAAGCATGGCCAGGATTGCCAAGAGTCCTTGTGGCTGATATTTTCATGATTCCCTGCACTTCCAGTTCCTGTGGTGCCTGCCTCTGTTTCAACCACACTGGGTCCAACCGAATGCAAAGCTCAGACTTTCACTTGGGCCCACGAAGAGGCCTCTCACCCCAAGCATTTGGAGAGCTCAGTCATCTTTTCTGGGAATCTCAGTGCTGTGGGCAAGGCCACTTTTGTTATCTGACTAGTTATCCTGACTTATCTTCCTTTCCCCCTTCCTCTCAGACCAAAATGAGTCTTGCTCCTTGTAGGAAAGCCATTTATTCTCCACCTTTGGTAGACAAAACTACTGGCGTCACTCTCCACCCCAAGGGCTTATCAAAGGGTTTGTCCTAAACAAATGCCAAATTCTCCCCAACAATAGTGGTGAGTGGGTATTCTTTGACCCAGCCCTGGGCTTCAGAGGGGGGAAAGCAAGGAAGCTCCTGTTCCCTCTGCCCAGGGCTGTAGCTCCCTGTTACAGTCCAGTTCTCTAGGCGGAGCCCAAAGACCAGCAGCACAGTGTCACCTGGGCACCTGGAAGGGAGGAAAATTCTCAAATCCACACCAGACTTTCTGTCCCAGTCTTAGGGACAAATCCCTCTAAGTGAGCCTAACATATGATCAAATTTGAGAACTGCTGTCCTTGGATTCCCTGTGAGTGTCTCTCTACCAGGATGAAACAGGTCCACTCTCTACCCATCACAGGACCAAGGTTTCTCCTGGGTGTTGTGGTTTGTCACTTTATACAAAATGCTGTGGTCAACCTCTGTTAGCTCATGCCCAGCTCTGTCTTGAGCCATGAACCAAACTTTTCTGTAAGTTGTCATGAGCAGCCCTTCCCAGTAGATAAGAGAAGCCCCTCCCAGTAGGACTATTGTTTTAAGAGGCCAAGAAAACTAAATGTGACATCTCAGGCTTTGGGTAGGAGAGGGATTTTGGAGAGGATGCATGGTTCTCCTGGCTGACTTGAAACACCATGTTGAGAGGGTTCCCTTGTTGCCAGAAAGGGGGTCCAGACTGCCTGAAGCCTCATGTGTCCAGTTTTGATCCACACGTGCTAAATTCAGACTTCTGTCACCACAACCTTTTAGAACACAGACAGGGCTGGAGTGGGAGGGAGGCTGATGTTATCACAAAGGTCCTTGAAAATATTTCTCAAAGTTAGACTTTATCCTAAGATTTATCTCCAGATTTTAACATGGGAGACAGGTCTGGCCTCTTTGAAGAACATGAATTGGGATTGGGATAGGGCTGGGCAGGGTCAGAAAGAATAAATGCTGGGACACCAGGTACAGGAGCAGGTGAGAGGAATTCAGCAGCCGCTTGAATGGGGTATTGCCAGTGAGAGGGGAAAAGAGTTGGATTTCTAGAGATATTTAATAGGGAGAAGGAAAAAGAATACATATGTAACACAGTGTGCTGGCTGTGACCTATGCACTTGACATTTAAAGCAAAATGGCAACATTATGAAGTCTGTACTATTATACTCCTTTATTTTTTTATTTTGGCACAGGGTCCCACTAAGTTGCCCAGGCTGGTCTCAAACTTGCAATCCTCCTGCCTCAGTCCCCAGAGTCACTGGGATTACAGGTGTGTATCACCATACTTGACTATAGTCTTCATGTTGCTAATGAGGAAAGTAAGGCACAGAGAAGTTAATAATGCGCTCATGTAGTTCCCAAGTGAGTGAAGGTATGAGAGAGGGAGGAGAAAAGGATGACAATTTGGTTTCTGGCATGAGCACTGGGTGGATTTTGGTGACTTTTCTTTCGATAGAAATGTAGGAGAAGCAGGTTTTTCTGGAAGGGAGATAATGAGTTCTCCCTGGACTTGTTGGGTTCTAGAAGACCTCCATCCATCGCTCCTTAATGTTCTTGTTTTAAAAACCCAGTATGAAGCAACTTAAAACTTTTTATTTCAGAAAGGGCTATAATGATAAAATGTTCACGTGTTGGAAGGGTGGGGGTTCAGTGGATGTGGATAATTTTTAGGGCTTTAGGGTTGAGCCCAGCTTAGGGATTTTTTTTTTAATCCCTGCATCAAGAAAGATAAAGCTTTTGTCTTTACATGAGTGCCACTTGGTATATTTAATTGTCTTATTTTTTCATGTAAAACCCCTTCTTTGAAAAAGGATTCTTCACCCAAGAGACCAGAATGAATCAAGTAAATATGTGTTTAGACAGTTTCTAAAAATCTGTAGTTTAACCCAAGAGACCCGAAAGGCTCCTGTCTCCTAGGTAAACAGCAATTAAATGGTATATTAAAATGTATATTATGTACCTGATTGGTCCTCAGGGTAATTATGTATTTTAGGAATATTTTAAAACATGTGTCCTCCATCCCTCAGCACCGTTCCCATCCATCAAATAACTGTACGCTTAGAACATATGTTCTGCATAGTAAAGAGTCATTTTATAAACCCTCATTAAAGGGAACTAAACTAAAAGGCATCAGCTGCCACCCACTTTTCTAAAGTGTTTATGCCAACCAAATGTAGATATGGGGAAGCAGAACCAGAGAGGTAAATTGTCCACCACGTAAATTGTCTACCACGGCGCCTCCCTACCTTTTCAGATGGTACTAGGAAGAGAAGGCTTTGGAGCTCACTTGGACACCTTCCAAAGGTAGGCTAGAAGATGTTAGAAAAAGGAAAAAAGGAGAGGGGTTATAGCTCACTCACAGGTTATAGCCCCCAGGGAAAAATTCACACTTCCCTGAAAAGAATGGAAAGCAGGTGTTCTGGCAGCTGGCTGGCAGAGACGGAGAGGGCCAGGGTGCAGCGCTCTCTGGTATGTTGGGCAGCAGAGGTGCCATGAGTTGGGAACTCAAGGAGGTACCCCAGAAAAAGGAGCGGCAGGATCCCCTTGCAAGCCTCAGAGAGGATGGGTGGCTACTGCCTGGAAATTAGTGGGCGTTCTTGGGGTCCCTGTGTGGGTCACTGACACCAGCCATGGCTTCTGAGCTCTCTTGACTTCACTGCTGTTCTCAAGAAGGTAGCAATTTACAAAGCCTTTATTTCCCTGGTATTTCAGCCTCTCCTTAGTATTCAGAGAGTGCTGTTGGCATATTAACTCTTGCAGCTCTGAGGGGACAGGGATCCACTAAACATTCCTTTGCCCCAGCCTGAGCATCTCTCTCAGCCGTTGGCCATTAGCTAGAAGGAACTGAAACTGCTTCTAAACTGAATGGATTTGGTGGGAAAGGGAGGTTAGAAGCTTTCTGAGCCAGGGTAGCCAAGACTGCAATGTAACCATTTTGTCCCATTACCCCAGATGTGGAACACCTACAAAAACTTAAATTGAATAAGAAAATACCAGTTAGGATAGCTTTGAAATAATCATTATGCTTTTAGAGTTCTGTTCTTCTGAGAAGAGTAATAAGTAAATGATTAGAACACTTGAATATATATGTATTTTCATATATATATATATATATATATATATATATATATATATATATGAAAATACATACAAAGAATATTTAAGCTCTAGATTATGATTTCTAATCTTTTTTAATGCACCCATGTCAATTTCTTTGGAATAGTCACAGGATTAAAAACTTAGCACTGAATGAGTAAAAGGCCAGAAGAACTACCCAGGAGAAAGAGGTGCTTAGGAATTTATGCATTTATGCTCCCTCTTGGAAGCCTGTAGGGTGGGTAGGTGAAGAACTTAAATGATTTGAAAAAGACCACACCAGGCAAAGATAAAAAAGGATCGAAAAGGGGGGAGAGAGAGAGAGAGAGAGAGGTAAACAGGAAAGTGAATAATAGGGAGAAACAAAGAGGAAGTGAGAATTGGAGGGGAATTTTTGAAAAAGGGAGGAAAGGGAAAGTAAAACTTTTAGAGGAAAAGCCAAGGCATGAAAGTCTGGGCTTTCCTGGGATTGATCAATGGTGTGATCATTTCATCTGAGCAACTCTAGAGGCTGAGGCAGGAGAATTGCAAGTTCAAGACCAGCCTCAGCAATTTAGCAAAGCCTGAAGCAACTTAGCAAGAACCTGTCTCAAAATAAAAATTAAAAAGGGCATTCCTGGGCTAGGTAAGGATCGTAGGTAGAGATATGGCTCAGTAGTTAAGCACTCCTGGGTTCAATCCCCAGTTTAAAAAAAAATGTGCTCACTTCAGTCAGGCATGTTGGGGCACACCTGTAATCCCAGCAATTTGGGAGGCTGAGGCAGGAGGATCACAAGTTCAAAGCCAGCCTCAGCTACTTAGTGAGAGGCCCAAAGCTACTTAGTGAGAACTTGCCTCAAAATAAAAAAAAGTAAAAAGGGCTAAAGATGTGCTTCAGCAGTTAAGCACCTCTGGGTTCAATCCCCAGTTAAAAAAAAAAAAAAAAAGATGTGCTCACTTCAGACCATTTTTTTTCCTCCATATACAAAGGAGAAGAATTCACTCTGCCAGAAAAGATGGTGCTCATGCTCCTTGTTTAATTGTGGCATTAGAACAGCTCCAGCAGTGGCTATTATCTGGGAACTGGGGAATTCTTTTGATGTTAGTTTTGGATACAGTCCTAATCAGTTTTAAAGTGTGACACAGATACATTCTTCCAATGTTTAATGTCTAAAGTCATTGATGCTGCTGGACAAGGAAGGAAATGAGCTGTGTGATATGCCTGAGTGGGTCTTGGCACAGCCTTACAGACTTAAAAAAATAACTGTGACCTCAGAACCTGATCAGGTAAGGCTGCCAAGTGGCCTTGGACTTTATAGTGGATCACATATTTATTATCAGCAGTGTTTTGCTGTATTCGTTGGAGGGCCAGAGGCTGACCTCACTTCATCATCTAATAGTTATCATTTAATGAGCACATACTACATGAAAACATTTCCATGGATGCTTTGCACTTATCATTCCTGATTCTTCCAAAAACCTCGAAAGGTAGACTTAATCTGCATTATTTCACAAAGAGGGAATTCAGCATGAGCTTAGCCCCATAAGTGCCTTTACTCTTTAGTGCCACTGCAGAGCTACCTTAGAGTGGTATCCTTACTGAACTAAATTATGAGCTCATTCTTCGCAGGACACCAGTTCAACATCCATCCAGACAGTATTCCTTTCAGGAGATCAGCAGGTCAGTAAGGTGTGGGTAAATAGGAGAGCAAAAGAACAGTCAGGTTGAGGACCCTAAAAAGGCAGGCCCCTTCCCGAGGTGCACCTGGTCATCTGCCATCTGAACTGCCAGGTTCTTTACGGGGCCTGAGGGAATCCCTATGTCCAAGGGACTTATGGTTTTATTAGGAAACAGTCATGAAACATCAGTCAGTTGATCAACAACTGTATATTGAGAATTTGTTCAGCGATATGCTGGATAAAACCTATGCTAGCCCAGTATAGAGCAGCAAGCAACCAGAACAGACCAAAGTTCTCACCCTTAGGAGCTTAGAGTCTAATGGGGAAGAGAGAAAATAACTAAAATATATAGCATGCCAGACAGCGACAGGGTAAAGAGAAATGGAGAGAGGGTAAGGTGGGAAGGAATTGAGGAGGTGTTTGCACCTTTACACAAGGTGGCCTTGGAAGGCCTTCGTGAGGCCGTGAAGGAACGAGGGTGTGATCTAAGGAAGAGACCCAGGCCCTGGAAACAGACAGTGCAGAGAACCTGGGACAGGAGTGCTAGGGTGCTGTGACAGCTGGAGCAAGGGAGCTGAGGACAGGGGAGCAGAGACTGGGCTCAGAGAGGGAGGGGGCGGGAGGTTGGGCCTTATAGGTCATTGTAAGGACTATGGCTTTCCCAGAATGAAATGAGAAGCCATCAAAAGGCTTTTTGTGTTTTTTTTTAAATACAATTTTTTTTTTATTTTTTAGAGAGAGAGAGAGAATTTTAATATTTATTTTTTAGTTTTCGGCAGACACAACATCTTTTTTTGTATGTAGTGCTGAGGATCGAACCTGGGCCGCACGCATGCTACCGCTTGAGCCACATCCCCAGTCCCCATCAAAAGGTTTTGAATCGAGGGGGGAAAATGATCCTAAATTTTTTAATCAACTCACTCCAGCTACTGTGCTGGGAACAGACTTTATACAGTTTTATAAAAGAGTGAAGGCTGGTACAGAAAAGCCAGTTAGAAAATTCTAGAAGTATATTGGTCAGGGTTCTCCAGAGAAATGGAACTGTTGGGAGATAATAGCTAGCTAGCTTGCTATTGGGGGATGAGAAGTCCCATGACCTGCATCTGCAAGTTGGAGACCCAGGAAAGCCAAGGGTATTGTTCTGGTCCAAGGCCAAATGCCCAAGAACACTGATGTAAACCGGGAGCACTGGTGTCTAGGGTCAGCAGGAGTTGGATGTCGCAGTTCAAACAGAAGATAATTCACCTTTCCTTCACTTTTTTGTTCTATTTATGTTCGCAATGGATTGGATAATGTCCGCCTATATTGCTGCAGGTGATCTCTCTGCTCGGTCCACAAAGGCAGATGCTAAACGCTTATGGAAACACCCTCATAGACATACCCAGAAATGTATTTCCAGATACCTGGGCATCTCTTGTCCCAGGCAGGTTGTCACAAAGAATTAACCATCACAGGAAATAATACAGATTTCTGGTCCTCCTCCTCCTCCCATCTAACCCATCACTAAGAGTTAATTGTTCTACCTTATTCTCTCCTTGCCATTCTTTCTGCTACCGACTTGCAGAACCTCTTCATCTTTCGGTGGGAACGTTGCCAGGCATCTGGAAAGAGTCTCCTTAGCCCTGCTGCTCATCTACCAAGTGATCCCCATCATCACTGCTAGTGGAATTGCCTTAAAACACAAGCTGAATATCATTCCTTTTCTGGGCGACTTGGTTGGGCCAGATGCTGGGGAGATCAAAATATGGTAATGAGGGGATTCCTGCCCTTGAGTCACTCACAGTCCAGTGGGAGAGATACCCAGGAACAATGAGGCAGAACCAGGTGACCTGTGCTACTCTGCTACTGCCTGAGGACAGGAAGCCCTTAGTAAGGCCAAGGACAGAGTAGGTAGTTATATGTTTGAATCTTAATGGAGGAGAAACAATTTCTTGGTGGAAAAGGACATTTGAGGGCCAGGTGCAGTGGCACATGACTGTAATCCCAGTGGCTCAGGAGGCTAAGGCTGGAGGATTGTGAGTTCAAAGCTAGCTTCAGCAAAATCGAGGTGCTAAGCAATTCAACGAGACCCTGTCTAAATAAAATACAAAAAATGTGGCTCAGTGGTCAAGTGCCCCTAAGTCCAATCCTTGGTACCAAAAAAAAAAAAAAAAAGGACATTTGAAGTGAGAACAACAATCTGGGTCCATTCATCCAAGTCCAGGAAGAGGGTTGACCTCCCCTGTAGTAAACTAGAGGGGGCTAATCTCTCAGCAGTGGATTCACATTAGCCCAAGTCTCAGTTACTGATACTTTCAATTTTCTACTTGACATTAAAAAACAAAACAACAAACTATATTTTTTTAAGAACAATTTCAAGTTCATGGTAAGAGTAGTGGGTATAGAGATTTCCTAATTATCCTTGTCCTTACACATGCAAATTCTCCTCCTCCACTGACCCCATAGATATCCTGAACCATGGTGGTATTTTTGTTACAAATAGCCTACTTTGATACATCATTACCATGAAAGTCAGTACTTACATTAGGGTTTACTCTTGGTGTTATGCATTGGAGGATGTAAAAAGATGTATAATAACATGCATCCACCATTATTGTATTACACTGAGTATTTTCACTGCCTAAAAAAAAAAATCCTCTTTACTCCACCTGTTCATTTTCTCCCTTCTGCCTACCCTTTGGTCTCCTTTTTCAAAATGCCTTATAGTTGGCATCATATAGTATGTAGTTGTTTTTCAGATTGGCTTCTTTTATTTAGAAATATTCATTTAAGCTTGTGCCATGTCTTTTCATGGTTTGACAGCTCATTTCTTTTTGGTATTGAATAATATTCCTTTGTCTGGATGTACCACAGTTTATTCATTCACCTATGAAAGGACATGCAGTTTGCTTCTGAGATTTGACAGTTGAGAATAAAGCTGATATAGATGACCATGTGCATGTGTTTGCGATGACATAAATTTTTCACTCCTGGAACCCATGATAAGAGTGTGTTTAGTTTTATAAGAAAATATTAAACTGTCTTTCAATATGGCTGTGCTATTTGCATTCACATCAGCAATGAATGAGAGGTCCCGCTGCTCTGTATCCTCATCAGCATTTGCTGTTGTTCAATGTGATTTGTGTGTGTGTGTGTGTGTGTGTGTGTGTGTGTGTTGGTGGTACTGGGGATTTAACCCAAGAGTGCTCTACTACTGAGCTACATTCCCAGCCTTTTTTAAATTTTTATATTCTGAGACAGAGTCACACTAAACTACTAAGGCTGGCTTTGAACTTGCCCTCCTCCTGCTTCAGCCTTCTGAAGAGCTTGGGTTATAGGCTCACACCACTGGGCCTGGCTCAACTTGAATTTTAAATAAGAAATAATTCTTATGTTTTACGATCAATTGCACAGTGTGGCGAATATAGCTAATAACTGAGTACATTTCAATATCACTAACTAGGTAAATTTCAAATATTCTTATCACAAAAATGTTAAACATTTGGGGTGATGGATATGTTGATTAGCTTGATTTTTTTTCCCCAGTGCTAGGGATTGAATCTGAGGCCTCATGCATGCTAAGAACCTGCTCTACCACTCAGCTAAGCCCCAACTTAGTTATATTGATTTAATCATTCCACAATGTATTTCAAAAAATCATAACACCACTTTGTATCCACAAATACACAACACTATAATTTAATATGTGATAAAAATGTTTGATAAAAATTTTTAATATTTAAAAAATAAGAAATGTTTATCCCTCACAAACTAACCATGGTCTTATGTTTGCTGGTCACTGGACCTCTCTTCTCTGTGCAAACCTGCCTGAGAAGCCATATGAAAACTAGCAGGTTGCTTGCAAGCAGAGTGGCTAAGCAAGAGGAATTACATGGTTACTCCCCCCACCCTTCCCCTACACACTGGGGCATTGAACCTGAGGCTCACATGTGCAAGTGCTCTACCACTGAGCTACATCTGAAGCCCTTTTTATTTTTTGAGACAGTGTCTAGCTAAGTTGCCCCAGCTGGACTCCTTATGCCTCAGTTGGGATTATAGGCATGTACCATTGCAACTGGCATTACATGGACACTCTTAATGGCAGGTGGCAGGTGTTAGTCTTGGTGGTCTGTGTCCACCAAATTTGACTGAGGCTTGGTGCTAAAAAAAAAAATGACATTACTTTACTCCATTCTAAATTCCCATTACTTCATTAATTCTCCCATGGGTCAGTATTTTCTATACAATGTACCATCCGACCTGGGGCCATTCCTGTTCTCTGAGGCAAAGATTCTTGGCCATTTTGGTACCATGAACCTCTCTGGCAATCTGATGAAGACATGTAGAACCCCCTTTTTTGGATCACCTTTTAGAATAATATTTCCAGTATTATGTATAAAGTTAAATTCATGAGATTACCCAAGAAAACAAAAAGAGACATTGCCATGTGAAGTGTGATATAGTAACATATTTGTTTCTTTGCTAAAACATTAATTAAAGTGATCTAATGGGAGCTGGGGGTGTAGCTCAGTGGTAGAGCGCTTGCCTAGCATATGTGGGGCTCTGGGCTTAATCTCTAGTAACATACACACACACAGAAGATTATAATAAGATGAAATTTTTTTTATCACTTAGTAATATTGCAGTCATGATAATGTCACAGTCCAACACATTATCCACATTTGTGGTGATGCTGGTATAAACAAGCCTACTAAGCCAACAGTCATATCCAAGAATAGCATATGCAATTATATATAGTACATAATATTTAAAAATGTTAATAAGTGACTTCTACTGGCTTGTATATTTACTATGCTATAGTTTTATCATTAGTTTAGAGTGTACTCCTTCTATTTACACACATTTTTAGCAGCCTGTATGTCTTGTGTTTGCTGCTTCAAGAGGGCACTTAAAGAGATTGACCTACACTATCTAGGTTGTACATTGTAATGTTTGCATATGACAACATTACCTAGATTTGTTTCTTACAAGTGTCCCCACAGTCAAGCAACGTATGGCTGTATTTCTATGTGTAAGGTAGAGCTGGGTATTTGTAACTAAGGGAGTAGGATAAAGGAAACTGAGAGTGGGCTGAACTGTCCCAGGCCAAAGCAGAAGCTGTACCAGGAACAGACAGTACTGAAGGGCACCGGTGGCTGCACACAATAATCAAAGTGAAAGAAGATTAGAAGCCACGATCAGAAAAGAGTCCAGAAGAGCTCCCTGCACAAACCCACCTTTCTCTAGCTGTCTCCTGGGAAATCCATCCTCTGATCCCCTCTGCTTAAAAGAGGATGGTACCAAGATCAGAGAAAAGAAATAATCTCCCAAGGCCAGATATTCTGGAGCTGAGACATGATGAACAGAAGGGCAGAGTGAGTAAAGTCCCAAGCAGGAGTTCAAAGTAGGAAGGACAGGGGACAAAGTTGAGAACAAGAGGGTGAGTTGTAGCTCAGTGGTAAAGTATATGTTTAGCATGGGCCAAGCCCTGGGTTCAACTCCCAGCACCATGGGGGCGGGAAAAAAAAAGTAAAGAACAGGGTTGTACCCTAGAAAGTTTAGACGGCATGCCACATTGCAGAGTTTTGTCAACCACTGGGTAGGAGTTCCCTGACAGGCAGGATTAGACAGGGGTTAAATGGTTCCAGATACATGGTTTCCAACTTTTATCAAGGATGATGTGGACAGCTGGGTTTCTGTGTAGCTCCAAGCGAGGACCAAGGAATTCAGATGCCAGGTGGCACTGATAGCCAGGTCTATCCCACATCACCAATTTTTTGTTATTCAAATGTATGAATAGCTCAGTGGAGGTTTATCAGAGTTCCAGCTTCCTCCCCCTCTTCCCACTTATTCTCACCTACCTACAATTTTACACTTAGGAGCTCATCCACAGAGAAAAGTGGGCTAGGAAAGTCTGTGAAACTCAAAATAGCTTATTTTACTACTACGCATGTAAGCTGTGGTTTAAAAATCTCCTCCCAGGAGATTAAAATGGCAATAATAGCAAGAAATAAGATCTCATAATTTTCTGTAAGTTTCAATTAACATTATCTAAAAAAGCATCATACCTAATACGGTTAATTAACAAGAATTAGCAATTATAGAATAAAAGGATTGAAATACAACTACACATGTAAATATAGACATGTGCATGCATTTCAAATTTAGTGTTATACAGAGGTCATTTGAAATAGAAAGCTTTATTATTGCCACATATTCCTATGGGTAAAAAAATCAAAATTTTATATATTGAAATCCACAAATGTTCAAGAAGCCTAAATTTAAAAAAATTATCATTTTATCTATTGAAAGCTAAAACGTAAGTTATTTTAAATAATAGACAAACAGATGGACGGATTAGAGTGGAAACCAAAGTGGGGGACTTAGATAGCTATTTATACTACCTATTTAAGCCAAAAGAAAGAAAATATTCCACTTACTCATTGCTAATTGGGTAGTGTAGACAGTCAAAGTAGGGAATTTAGGCCAAAATAACCACATTGTAACCCAGCCTTTTAAATCTATTGGTCTTCATCAAACCAAAGTTACTAATTTCTCTCTCATATTATGCTGGGCAAATGGATTCAATTTCAAAACCAGGTCACCACGTCAACAGTTTTGAAATAAATTTTTATAATTTAATGGCTGATTTCTTCATAGTTCACCAAAACACCAGCTCTTGACCTATTTGTCTTTCATTTAGATACAATAAAAAGTTATAGGGATTTTTTGAACCTATTGTAGTCTTTTAAGTGAATTAAATGAGGGTTAAAAAAAATCTTTGATTATTCTATCCACTATCCACTGTTCAGAGACATATCCTTATTGGAACATCATTCACTTGTTTTTCTTTTTTCTTTATTTAAAAAAAATTTTAAATAAAATTAGCTAGCTAGTTGTTATTGTATAAAAGCACAGACATTTAGAATTAAAGGGATTTAAAAAATAAAATAGTCAGTACCAATCAGGATTTTAGGGGTTGCAAGTGACCTAAAACAAACTTGAACCAGTTTAGGCTAAAAGGGGAAATCATTTGGAAGGACTTCAGAGTGTCTCATATAACTGCAGTCAAGGGATAGAAACCTGTGGGTCTCAGAAAGACCTGCTCCAAATGCTACCAGAATGAACTTTCTTTTTCTCTGCTTTACATTACATGTTAGTATCTTAGACTTACTTAGTAAAAACAGAGATGCTTAATAGTCCCAAGCCTCACTCTACAAAGACCAAACCAGAGATGCTAATTCTCTTTCTCTAATACCAGTTAGAAGGAAGGACTCTGATTGTCCCAACTTAGGTCAGATGCCCAGTCATGGACCAATCAGCTGTGAGCAGGAAGGCAGAGTCCTGTAAGAAAATGGGGTCCCAATACTTGAGTTGCTGGAGAGAAACAGTTCTCAAAAGAAGCAGAGAGGTGATAGGAAGCCCCCTCCCTCAAAAAAAAAAAAAAATTGCTATC
The DNA here is from genome assembly GCF_047511675.1 of Marmota flaviventris. NCBI lineage: Eukaryota > Metazoa > Chordata > Mammalia > Rodentia > Sciuridae > Marmota > Marmota flaviventris. The sequence continues at coordinate 53,025,874 of NC_092511.1, read as the reverse complement.
TAACTTATTCTATGGATATGGAAATTTAGGCTTAAAGAAGTTAAGAGACTTCCTCAGGCTACTGTTTGTATTTAAACTCAGCTCTGGCACCTAATCCAATGCCTTGCTCTCTCTCCTACACTGCTATCCATTCTGGAATCCTCATTTCAGGTCCTTTAGCCATAGGAAAGGCAGAGGGGAGGGGGGAGGAAGGGTGCTGTGCTTGAACCACTGCCCAGTCTTTAGCTGGAGTTCTGACTCAACCCGCCTTCCTGTTGTTTGGTTTTGCTTTTGGGGGAATGTATATCTGAAGTGGGAATCCCCCTGTTGCACTCCTCCCTATCAGACCCAGGAGGCTCACCCAATGTAAAGTTGGATGATTATCACAGCAACACCTTATACTGAAAGAAGCCATAGGTGTGCCCCTGACTAGTCAAAGTGCTTTGTGTTCATTTGCTTATTTTACCAGTATAAGGGGGCTACTAGCACTATTATTGTTCCCATTTTGTAGATAAGAAACTGAGGTTGACAGACAGATTATGTCTAAAGTCATAGACTTGGGGAGGCAGGACTTGAACCCAGGCAATCTCACTACCAGTCCTTGCTATTAAATTCTGTGGATCTACTGCTTCCTCCTGGCCAAACACCTCCTGCCTTTGGCTGCAGGTTTGGGGCTACCTGAATGCGTTGCCTCATCTCTAATGCTATTGCAAATCTGCCTCTGATCAAGTCCCCTCCCATGCACCCTGGGCTCTTGTTGGAGCTGCAATGTCTTGCCCTGGGTCTACCTTACCACAGCTGCTGCTGTAGCTACCCCTGGTAGTGAATCTGCTCTACACGGATGGAGGCTTTGCTCCCCAAATTTAATGGGACAGTTGGGAGTGCTCTCAAGGAAGCCTTGTTCTTTCTGGTTGACAGTTTTTCCTTAAAAGAACCTGAATCAAGTTCCATGGAGACAAAAATGATTGTCATAAAACTCCCTGTACACGTATGTAGAACCCCATAAACGTAGACCTGGGGCCCTCTGATACCAGGGAAGGCATTTCAACTCTCCCTACCTCAGGTGAGTTCCCGGGCCCTCATGCTTGGGGACAGCCTTCATCTCCTGTTCAGAGGGGTCTGTAGTGTAGGCTTTGGAGACAGACAAGGGTTTGGGTCCTGTTCTGTTGCTCACTAGCCCTGTGGCCTTGAGCAACTAAGTTTGAGTTACTGCTCTGTGCTTTCGTTTTTCTCTACCTCAAAGTCTTGATGTGAACTTTAATGGGATACTATTTTTAAAAGCTTCATAATGGTGCCTAGCATCAAATAAATTTCAACAAAGATAACTAATTATTATCTTAGTCTTATCCCTGGCACCTGGGTTCCTCATCTTTGGGCTCCCAAATCTTTACAAGTATTTGAAGGGCTCAAGGGTGGCTTATGGGAACAGGATTGCTTATGACATAGAGCTTGCTCTTGATGCCCCTTTAATCTAGGCCCTGGCTAGAAAAGAGCAGCCCTGGTGACTCACAAACGCAGGTGGAATTGGTGGCAGGAAGGAAAGAGACCCTCCTCCTCAGTTGGTGCCCACAAAGACATACCAGCCAGTACCCTGTCCTCCCTTCTCCTCAAGCAGGTGACTCTTCCTCTCCTCTGCCTGTTGCTATTGCTGCTTGTCTTCCTGTCATGGCTGCACTGCTTCATGTCTATCTGCTACCACTTGCAGAGAAACGTGACTTGTGCTGTGCAGGCCCTTCCTAGCCTAATGGTCAGCCCTGGCAAAGCAAAGTGACTCCTGGAAATGTGTGCTGATTGCACAGCTCTCACTCTCAGCTCATCTCAGCCATTAGCATCCCTTCTCACATCTAAATAGTTAAGCTACAAAAGGCCCCGCTTTGGGTTAAAATTTCAACCATGCATTTACCTGCTTTTCTTCAGGTCCCAAGTCTAGGAACTCTTTCTGATGGTTGTGTTTATAAGGGGCTGTGCTTCTTAGTACCTTAGACCACATTCAGAGCCAAGTGGCCAGTCATTCCAGAGATGGGAACAATGTGAACAGATGATGAGAATCCAGCACTTCATGGTTGAATGAAAGATGCCAGCACCCTGACTTCAAACGTTGTATGATCAAAATGTTGCTTTAAAATAAAAGGAGGTTGTCTAATCTCTGTGCAGTGACCTTGTGTAAAAATATTTAACCCTCCCTGCTTTTCTTGCAAGTGTTTTTATTGTAAGCAAGTACCTAAGTACCAAAGACAGTACAGAGGTTTGTGACTTCTTCAGCTAAGATGGCTTGACCTAAATATCAGTATAAAATCCAGCAAGTGCTGGCACATTTTGCTGAGATATAATGCCACAACATCTTGTTTTTTTTCCCCAGGAATCCTTGAGTCCTTAAGGAGACAGGACATATGGGCAGTAGTTAGAGATAATAATGATAATAATAATAATAATAATAATAATAATAATAATAATAATAATAATAAAAAAAAAGATGCGGTTACCTGTAACAGAAAAAAAATAGGAAAAAAAGGAATCGGAGGGAAAAAATTTATGAAAGATGGAAATTCAACTAGTACATAGGAAAGGGCAGGGCGAATCCAAAGAAAGCGCCAATCAGAGTGGAGAAAGAATTGCAGGACCAAAAATAAAGAAAGAAAAAGTGCAACGAGGAACACAATGGCCCATGTGGTGGGGAAGAAGAGGATGGAAGAAAGAGTCTTAGCCAGGGTCAAGCTGGAAGTTCAGGCAGAGTAAGGTAGGAGCCTGGGTGGGGGAAATCCCAGTTTATGAAAAGATGGGCCCTTGGAAATTCCAACAGTGACTTTACAGATGCAGATCTGAAATAGAAAAGGACCCCAAGACACAGGCGGACTGTGTATGTTTTAACCAACTGCTACTGATGTTCTGTCTCGACTAGAGGAAATACTCCCGGCCTCGAGCTGACGCTTTGAGTTTAGATTTCCACGGACCTCAATGATCTTCCACGTGGCCCGGGTCGTGCCGGGCGGCTGGCAGCCCTAGGCGGAGCCCTAGGGCGCGGTGGAGAGACGCGCGGGCACGCGCCGCGCGGGCCGCCCCTCGCGCTCCCTCGCATTGTCTGTTTGCCTGGGTGCCGCGGCTTCCCAGGCGCGCTCGGGTTATTGTTCTCCCTTCGCCGGCAAGGAGGAGGGTGGGACGCGGTGGCGGAAGCAGCCGGAGGATGCGGGAGGAGGCGACCGGCTGCCATCCTAGCCGGGCGCCTCGGTCCTTGGCGCCCCGCCCCTCCGCTGAAGGCGGTGCGCCCCGAGTGGCTCTAAGGCCACCCGAGGCTCGGGATCTGCAGGGCCGGCGCCCCTGCCCAGGCTGCCGATCCCTTTCTCTGGGGGGAGGGAATGGGCCGCGGGCGGGAACAGGAATGCGGACCCGTGTCCCGGTGCCGCGCTGTGGCTCCCGAGGGCCGCCCCGGCGCTTTCAGCTCGGAGGAGGGACGCTATGACGCACCCTCTCGGTATTAGAACACTTCACCTTCTATTTATAGGCACTCCTCAGACCGCAGACCCAGCTCGCCCTGGCGTTCCTTCCCTTCGTCGTGAACGAAAAATCCTACCTAGAATGGAAGATCCTCATGCACAGTGATAAGGAAGAATTCTATTTTGTGCACCCCGTTAATTTCCAAAGATTACTTGCATGTCTAGTGATCTCTCGTTGGCACAGGGAATCCCTCAATTTTCTAAAGCTTTTAAAACCTACACGACTTTACATGCCTCCTAAACATGTCAAGTAAATTCGTCTCTTTTGAGTTCACGAAATAATTCTCCAAGAATTTCTTAAAGCTGGATAAGATGTATACCCAATGAATTCAGAATATTTCCATCTAGCTTTCTGTCTGGTAGAATTTAGCAATTCTAAATGTAGAATTGATTCGGGAGAGGCAGCATATAAGGGGAAAGATCACACATTTCAAACAAAAGCAAAGTTTGCCTTAGGATTCTTTTAAATAAATTATGCTTGTTAGATACTGACGTTATGCTTTTAGATGCACACTATTGATTTAATTATAGGTGGTTAAAAATAATTTTTACCTAGTCACAACATTTGCGGTAATTAAAACAGGAAAATTTTAAAACTGTAATTTATTCCTCAAAATTTGGTTGTTTGTGCTGCATTCGACTTAAAGAGTAAGACTGGTGATCGTCTTTCATCTTGGTTTCTATTAGTTTCACTTTCCAAACGCCAGAAACTCCCAAGTCAACTGCCCTTTAGATTTAAGAAAAAGGATTTAATATACATCCCTAGATACAGGCTTGTTAAAGTCTAGCTAACCATGGCTTGGTTCCCATGCAGGTAAATCTATAACCACAAAATGCAAGCAGAATTATATACAACATGCCTTTCTTGCTAACACCAAGAGCCGGGGGCTGGGGGTGGGGAGGATGTTGTTGGAGGTGTCTGTAATAACATGGTTTTGCTGTGGAGAGCAGTGTGCCCTAACATCGTATCAGTACTTAAAGAAGACCGCAATAACAATTGTTACAGTACATTATAAATATCCATTTGATGCTAGGATTCCATTAAGGACAATTTGGCAATTGCCATCATGTTTTGAAATGTACATACCCTTGAACCCAGAAATTTTGCTCCTTAGAAGTTTATGCTACAGATGCAATATACACATGTGAAGTTGTTGATTGTTGCAATGCCTGTGCTAGCAAAACGTTGGAAACAATATAAATGGTGTACAATTGTGGTACATCTTTATAATGAACTATTATGGAACCTTGAAGATTAAAGCAACTCTTTTGTACCAACAGGGAAGTAATTCCAAGTTACATTTTTACATGGAAAAAGGAAAGTGCAGAAACAGCTAGTGTATGCCTATAGTCTAAGTTACTAAGGAGCCTGAGGCAGGAGGATCTCGTGAGTCCCTGAGTTCCAGGCCAGCCTGGGCAATAGAGCCAAATCTCTGTCTGAAAAAAAGAAAAAAGAAATAAGTGCAGTAACAATACTAACATTTACATTAGAAAAATAAGTACACACACACACACACACACACATATATATATATAAACTTGTATATATATGTGTGTGTGTATGGGTGTGCGTGTGTATATACATGCATACGTATGAATGAAAATGGCAACAATATTTGCCTCCTAGGAAGTAGCTAGCCTGGTAGGGCTGGAGAGAAACATCCTGTTATCTACCTTTTTGTATATTTAAAATATGTTTCATAATCATGTATCATGTATTAAAGAAAAATTTTAAAATGCCTTTACATTTCTTTCTAAATTTACCCACAGACAGTAGATCTCTTTAATTTATAGGTGAATTAATCTTTGATTTCTTTTGGTTGACTACCAGGGCCTGAGAGTACATTGTAGACACTCAATGTAGAAATTCTGTTGGGGTTACTGTTATGTCAATGAAGCTTATTGAAAAAACAAAGCCCAAACAAGCCAAGCTCTCTTAATCAGTGCTCCTTTAACTAGCCAGACCAAATCTACAAATCATCATAGAAATGCTTTGCCCAAAGGTTGCTAGAACTGTCTATCAGCATTTTAAAAGAAGGCTCTGTTTTTCATATTTTTTTCTTTCTTCTTGTGGCATGTTTTGAATGGGAATAATGGCAGACTGAAAGAAAGGTCTACTGAATATCCATTATAAAGTAGTTATTTAAAGAAATTTATAACTCATCCCTTTTACATTGCACAAGACTGCAACTTAAAGTCCTGCTTATCAGAATTCATATTTTCTATAACAGCTTTCTGGACTATAAATCAAGCAGTGAGATTTCAAAATATTCCAGTGAGGTGATGTGTACAGAGTGCTTTTGCTTCTATCATAAAAGGGAAAAAACACAGGCATTGAGATAGGCAGAAAAGGAGTGGGCACTGTTGGGGTTATGCGAATTATGAGCCAAATGGTTTGTTTTCAGTTCCATTGTAGGTGTCTTACTTAAGTTTGTATAAGTTTCTGCTGTTACCTAGTCGGCAAAGCAACAGGAATAAGTACAGGATTAATGTGGCTGGGTTGGCTTCCTTCAGAGGTCTCAGCAAGGATGTCTTCTGATAGCAATGAGGAAGAAGAGGAGGAACAGAGAGATCTTTTAACCAGTCATAATATTTTGGATTCTCTTATATATGAGCTAATTTACACACACACACACACACACACACAAAAAAACTTTTCCAGAGCTCAAAGTAGAAGTATTATTGGAATGAGAAGAGGCTTACAACAATCTCTTGGGTCCCAGCTTGTGTTGGGGTTGTGGTGTAAGGCTGGGCACTGCCTGTATCCCACTTTCTTAAGAACCATAAAGCTCCTGTGTAACGTGTCCCATCTTTGTGTAACAACAGAGTGAACCGCTTTCATAGTTTGTGCCCTCTCAATGCACAGCTCTACTATTATTTATAGAGAGCTTTTTAAAACATCAAGCCAGGATAACTTTGCTTTCTGCTTTACTTTCTACTTTAGCTCAGCTTCTCTTTAAGCCAAAATCATGTTTTTTTTGGTGCCAGTGAGACCACACACACACACACACACAGAGTATATGATGTCCATATGATATTAAATAAAAATATATTATGCACATATTATTAGAATAAAACTGTCTGAACCTGCTGAATGGATCTCATATAGCATGGTACTCAGTTGGGATACAGGGAAGGAGCAATCACAATGTAACTGTCCTTGTGTTATTGCTGTAATTTGAAGAGGACCCTGTGAGATACTCAGTAGCTACTTCTCCCCTTTAACTGCAGGTTTGATTGGAGGAAGTAGTCCTGGAAGCTGGAAAAGCCTGCTATATACCTGCTGCTCAGGCTACAGGTGGACACTTTCAGAGCAGAAAGCTTCTCCAGCCACTGGCTATGCATGGTTAGATTGCTTTATGTATGTATATGTCTGTATATTGACATCTCAATGCATTCTACATTGCTACTGGTCTCAGTCCAGAAATAACCTTTCAGATAAATGTACTCCAGCAAGCTACTGAAGAGCAACAAGATTAAATTCTGTGGATAGTGAAGAAATCCAGTGTTTCCCAAGAAAGAACTTGTGTGTATGACCTGTCTGCAAAACCTCGGGCTGTAGAAGAATGAGGTTAGGCAAGTCTTATCTCTTGGAATTGGCCAAAGATATATAGGCCTATATAATATCATGCACATGAAAAAGTATATAAAATCAATGAACATAGTTTATAACATCACAAATTTATATTCGTATGTCTACTACCCACTTTAAGAAATAGAACACTACTAGCCCTAAATAAGCCACTGTGTGCTCATTTCTGAACACAAATTTGTCTCCTAGGCCCCACCCCAGAACTATCTTCCTGAATTTTTCTTTATAGTTTTAAGGCCAATGCATATATTGTCAAATAACATGGTGTTTAGTTTTGTCTACTTTTGAACTATACATAGATTGAAACTTTGGTGTCTTGCTTTTTAAAATATTTACTTGTTTGTTTGTTTGTTTGTTTTTGTGGCACTGAGGATTGAACTCAGAGATGCTCTACTACTGAGTGACACCCTTCGTCCTTTTTATTGTTTATTTGGAGACAAGGTCTTGCCAAGTTGCCCAGGCTGATTCTCCTGCATCAGCATCCCAAGTAGCTGGGATTAAAGGTGTGTGCCACTGCCTGATGGTGACCTGCTTTTTTCACTCAACTTTATTTTTTTGAGCTCATCTAATTGGTTCTTTTCTCTTCCCATTACAAGCCTCAAATGTAAGTCCTTAGATTCTCACATTTATCTTCTGACCTGCTCTATTGACAAAATCTTTTCTACAGAACTCATTGTTCAAACTGCCACCAAATATTCACTGTATAAAGCAAAACTGAATTAAAAATTATTTTCTAGAACCATATACAGTGGTATGAGAAGTGGTTACCATTTATTTTTAAGTTTATATATATATATATATCAGTTCACTTATGGATCACGTTCCCCCTACCACACACACACACACACACACACACACACACACACGTCACCACCACCTCTCTCTTTCTTTCTTGTGTGAGGTGCTGGGAATGGTCTTGTGCATTCTAGACAACTGCTTTACCACTGAGCTATATCCCCAGCCTCACCAAAAATGTAATGTAGGGGTCTCTGGAATGTAGGATTATAGACAGTTTCTTTTTTTTTTTTTCCTTTGTGATATATTCTATATTTTTTCAGATTTACAACAGATTACATGAAGACTTGGTAGTGAGGTACAGGTCTTCCCTGATTTTATTTTTTCACCTCCCAGAGGTTTCTGGAATGTGACCTGGTGTGGAGGTGGAAGTGTCAGGCATAGGAACTGGATTCAGAGTCCCTTTTCTCAGTGCCATATTCATTTCCAGAGCTCCTGGCTTTCTCACTCATCTCCAGTCCTGGGCTGGGCAGCCTCGCCCTTCATCCCTTCTTTCCAAAAACCAGTGTCCTAGGAGCATCTCTTGTGCAGTCATACAGGGGGCCTCGTGGTCAGAAAGGTACAGATTTTGTTTTATGCTCTGCCTGTGCTGACTTGAAAGTCTTAATTTCATTTTTACCTATGGTTTGTCAGTGGAGCGCACTAAGCCAGTGGAAAAACAGGCCAAGGGTTATGCATCAGATGTGCGCCTGCTGTCCCTTGCTGCCCCGTGAGCACAGAATTCCAGTAGAGAGCTCCTCGTTGTTCCAAGGGTGCTTCATCTTGGAGTAAGTGGGGCGCTGACAGCCTTGAGTGGCCACGCTCTCCATTCAAACCAGAACTTGTTTTAGACACAGGAAAAAAAAAAAAAGGCAATGGTGTTCTAAAAAATGTGAATGACTGAGGAATCCTATCATATTCTCTCTCTCTCTCTCTCTCTCTCTCTCTCTCTCTCTTGCAGTGCTAGGGATCAAACTCAGGGCCTCATGCATATAAGGCAAGTGCTCTACCACTGAGCCACGTTTCCAACCCCATAATATACCTTACACTGATATTTTACTGTATTAACCAAACACAAATTCTAGTCATGAAGACATAGAAAGAAAGGGAAATATAGGGCAACCCACAGTTTTTTTTTTTTTTCCTTTCAGGTCTTCCTTTCTCATCTATAAGTTGAAGGTAGTGGGTTGGGAGAATGCACATATATAAAGAAGTGAAATAAAAACCATAGAGTTAGTTATGCAGTATTTCCACTGTTCTGGCATGAATAAAATACATAGGCACACACAAACTATGCAATATAAACTGGATAATATCAGTAATTCCACATATAAGTTAATGTTTGCATTTAGTGGTATAGCACAATATAAGACTAAAATTCAGGTTAATCATTTACAATTTCAATTTTTGTTTACTTAGAATGACAATAAAATATATTAAAGAACAAATGAAAAAACACAACATGGAAAGTTGAGAAAGAGACTGGAAGAAAACCTATGCATTCTAGTACTAAAAAGCATTTTTTTTTTTTTTTTTTTTTGCCTGGGTTACATACATAAATTGTATCTCTGGCCAAGTCTCCAAATCTGTTATTCTCATTGCAGTGTATCTTATGGAAACACATCTCTTTTCTCTAAAATGATCATCTCTGCAGAGAATTCTTAAAGTTCATTTTGAAAACTGAAAGTCAACTCTTTCTTTCTTTTAAAATCTCTGCTATGCAATATCTTTACTCCAAGGAAATGGACTGGGGTATAGGAAATGCAGAGAAAACTGCATTGGTTAATACCTCAAAACACTACGCCCTGTATTAAAACATTTTCTAAAAATCTAGCAACTATAAATCCCATGAAGGCCAGTGCTATCATTCTTCCCTCTTCTCTTACTATAGTGCTTTCCTTGTTTCTTGAAATCAGGACTTGTCCTTTACCTCAACAAATGTTTGTTCAAAATTGAAAAATATATTTTTTTCCTGATACAGGGAATGGAACCCAGTGCACACTATCACTGACTATATGCCCAGTCATTTTTATGTTATTTTGAGACAGGATCTTGTTGAGTTGCCCAGGCTGGCCTTGAACTTGTGATCCTCTTGCCTCAACCTTCTGAGTGACTGGGATTACAGGTATGTATATCTGCACCAGGATATTTAATCAAATTTTAAACACTTTTTATCACGTTATTTCAGTTCTCAAATGCCATCAAAAACTCCTGTTCTCTTATTCTATATATTGAAATTTGTACCAAACATTTAAGGTTCTGTAATCTGTACTCAATTTGCTTTTCCAAAGACATCGCCCAAATCTCTCTAGACCTCAGTAAGTAATTATTGATCAACGGTGGAACAACTGGTTACACAGCTCCTGGAAGTTTCAGAAACTACATTATTATACTTTGTCTTATGCTCCTGTGATGCTAGGAATGTAATCCAGAGCTTCAATCCTGCTGTTGAGCTATATCACCAGTCCTGGAAAACTAGAGATGAAGAAATCATTGGTCCTTTTAGGGTTGTTTTTATGAAATTGATGCTTCTTGTTTATTTGTTTGGGGTTTTTTGGTATTGAGCATTGAACCCAGGTGTGCTTCTCCACTGAGCCACATCCCCTGCCATTTTTAAAATATTTTATTTAGAGACACGGCATCAGTAAGTTGCTGAGGCTGGCTTTGAACTCAAGACCCTCCTGCTTCAGCCTCCTGAGCTGTTGAGATTACAGGCGTGTGCCACCGTGCCTGGCTAAATTGATGTAGTTAATGCCCCAGATTGGAAGCTAGTGAAGAATGGTATAGACCCTTAATGGCAATCATAAGAAATGTGATTCTGAGAACAGCCATCTCTGTAGGATCACATCCAGGTTTCTGCAGAATTTAGGGACCAAAAGCTAGAAGGAGGGTTGCCTGGAACTACTGTTCAGTCTTCCAGGAAGGGGTGCAGGCAGCCAGGCCTCACTCACACTATATGCCTTTCTGCAGAGCTCTCTACCTGGGTTCAGTCCTGTACTTGCATATGGGAGTTTGAGGACCATGAAATCATAGCCATTACTAAGGGTCAGAATTTAGTATGTTAGTAATGAGCCATTAAAGAAAGCTCTGGGCAGACACAGGCTTTTAAAGCACTATAACCCAAGCAGGGGTTATTCTGAGTATACCTTTGTGGGAAATGATTGTTTTTTCAACATGTGGGCTGCAGGGCAACTCATAACCTAACAGGGCTGGGAGAAACTTGGAGAACCATCTGGTTCATTTACCCATCTTTAGCTGGAAAATCCCTGAATCTTTTCAGAAAACTACCCATCTATTCACAAACCTTTAAGTAACACCTTCCTGTGTTTATCAATCCTAACTTCAGGGAGCTGCTTCTGATATTCAACCTGAATCTCTACAGATAATTCTTTTCATTTCATCCTCTTAATCAACTTTAAAAGGTCTTTGTGTCCACCTCTTGCTTATTGATACAAAGCTGATATTACAATGAGGGTACTGCTTCACCCTTATGGTTATTATTAGTCCTGATGACAGGCAAGAAGAGGTGTATAAAAAGATACAAACAAACATATTTTTAGGTCAGTCTTGAAATAAATCCCTCTCCCCAGCATCCCCAACCCCAGCCAGTGCTGGGGAGCAAAGCCAGGACCTAGTGCTTGCCAGGTAAGTGCTCTACCACTGAGCTATACCCCACTCCCAAGCCCAAACATAGAGCTTTCCAAAATCCAGGAATTTCTAACTTGGAAATGGGGAAGTGGGAAGATGGGAGTAGCAAAGTGGCAAGATTGTGTTCCATATCTTGAGCTGTGACCCACTCATCAAGAACCTCATTCACAGAAGGATATGGTGGCGCTCGCCTGTTATCCCAGCATTGTGGGAGACGGAGGCAGGAGAATCATGAGTTCAAAGCCAGCCTCAGGACTTATCGATGCCCTAAGCAACTTAGTGAGACTCTGTCTCTAAATAAAATATAAAAAAAGGGCTGGGGATGTGGCTCAGTAGTTATGTGCTCCTGGGTTCAATCCCCAGTTCCAAAACAAAACAAACAAGAGAACATCACTCATCTTCCACTCAACATGGGAAGGAAACTTAAAATCTGTTATTATCTGTTAAACCTGTGAAGGGGGCACAAGGAGGTGTTGGCAGATGCCACAGCGACTGCATGAAAACCTGCCACAATTTCATGTGAGAACTAGAAGGAAATATTTGTCAGAGTGAGTTGTAACAGCACCTACCTTACCCTTCCCTCAGTGTCCCTGCTAAGAGCAGAAATGAATAACACATAGAGACACAGCCAATGAAAGGCAACCCAAGTCCTGGGGTGTATGTGACCGTTTCTTTTTTCATTCAAAACATTTTGAAAATTTATCCATGTTGCAAAATGTACACTTAGTGCATTACTTCCACACCTACATTATTCTATAGCACCCCTACATTTTACTTACCCAATGACTTGGTGACATTAAGGTTGTCCTGATTGTGCTGCTACCTCAAGTTCTAGCCGCAAAGAACACCATAGATTGTGTTTGCTTGTAGACCTGTGCGAGAATTTCTCAGGGTTGTGTATTTCCGGGAGTGGAACCGCAGGGTCATCAGCAAAACACCTTCTACCTTTCATTAAGTATTGCCAGATGATGCTCCAAAATGACTTTACCAGAACTTAACCCTCAATAGCAAAATCATGAGGCCTCCTTCCCATCCCTGGCAACATTGGTACTTTTCAACTTTCACATTTCTGCCTATTTAATGGATGTAAAGAGGTGTCTTGTTTTAATATGCATTCATCTGATTATAAGTGAGGTTGGATATTTCTTCATCTACTTGTTAGTCTCTCAAGGTTCCCTTCTATAAATTTGCCTGTTCATATGCTTTGGCTAGTTTTCTATTGCATTTCCTGTTTTTTGTTTTCTGAGGGACTTGTAGGAATTCATCATATAATCTAGATTCTAGTCTTTTGTTGGTTTTAGCTTTTGGAAATATCTTACTCAACTTTCTCTTGTCTATTATATTCTTTATTGAGCAGAAAACTTTGATTTTGGTGTCTTTAAGTTCTTCATTCTTTTGGTTTTATAGTTTATGCTTTTAGAGACTTGTTTAAGAAGTTTCTGTATCCTAAGATTATAATGCTATTTTTCTATTTCAATTAGTTATAGTGTTTTACTTTTTACTTTCTTTTGGTCGTGCTGGAGATGAAACCCAAGGCCTTGTGCATGCTAGGCAAGCACTGTACCAAAGAGCTATACCACCAAGCCTTTGTTATTTTTATTCAGCTAGAGCTCACTTTTGCATGTGGTATGAGATGTGGATGCAAAAAAACAAACTTTTTTTTTTATAGTGAACCAATTTCCCCAACATTATCTGTGAAACCAAATCTTTGTTAGATTAGATTATTATTCCCAATCCTTCCTGTGCTACTTTGTTAGATTAGCTTATTATTCCCAATCCTTCCTGTGCTACTTTGTTAGATTAGCTTATTATTCCCAATCCTTCCTGTGCTATAGAGTGCCTTTGCTGTGGGATTTCACCAGAACTTCCACTATTGATGTTTGACTTGGCCATATATCTTGTCTGGACAATGGAACATTAGTCGATATGACAGGAGCAGAGACATTAAATGTGTTTGAATGACTTGGCTTCACCTTTTGAGCTTCTGTCATTGCCAGAATGAGACGTAGTGAAGACTTGAGCCTGACCTGCAGCCTGGAGCCAAACTCAAATAAACTTTGTGAGCCTAACTAAGCCTTGAAGAGCCCGGCTGAGATCAGCTGGATCTCAGTTCATATACAAATCCATGGGAGGTTGGTGGTGGGGAGAGACAAGTGGCTGCAGTAAGCCACTGACATTTGAGGATTGTTTGTTATATAATATTATTATTGTAGTAAGCAATAACTGTCTATCTCAAATGATTTCCACATGGATTTGTGGTGTCACTGTTACCGTATATGAGGTTCTTATAGGTAAATGGGTTGTTGCCAATTTCTCTATTTTTGTTCTACTGTTCTATGTGTCACTCAAACCTAAAGTATGTCTTAGTATCTGGAGCTCAAATCTCCCTTCTATGATTTTTTTTTCAAAAATGGCCAGATTATGATGGAATTTATTCTTCCATATACATTTTAGAGTAAGTATAATTTGTTGGGCATCGTGTTACACACCTGTGATCCCTGCAACTTGGGAGTCTAAGGAAGGAGGATTGCAAATTCAAGGCCAGCCTCAGCAACTTAGCGAGGACTTAAGCACCTTATTGAGATCCTGTCTCAAAATAAAAAATAAAAAGGGCTGGGGAAGTAGTTGAAGGTAAAGCACCCCTGGGTTCACTCCCCAGCAACACCCTGCCCCACCAAGAGAATAAAGAGAAATTCCTAATATCTTGCTACAAATTCGATTTGCATTGAGTTTATGATGAAATCAAGAACTAATTTTTTTTTTCCACTTAGGAGGGTTGAACCCAGGGATCTGAGCTATATCTCCAATACTTTTAACTTTTGAGACAGGGTCTCACTAGGTTGTCAAGGCTGGCCTCAAACTAGTGATCCCCCTGCCTGGGTCTCCTAAATATATGGAATTAGAGGTGTGCACCACTATGCCCAACCCTTGTTATTTCTGATCATTTATTTTGGATATGTTGGGTGTTTTCTATGGTTGATCATATTACTGCAAACAATTCCAGTTTTGTTTCCTTCTTTGTACTTCTTTTATTTACTTTCTTCCTTCTTTAAAATATATTATTCACTTAGCTAGGACTTTCAGTAGTCTCATGTTAAACAATAGTAACAACACTATCTTGATCTCACACTTAAATGGAATGTGCTAAAGTTAATCCATTAAGTAACATTCTTGCTGTACATTTTGTTCCTTTATAAAGTTAAGTAAATTTCCTTCTATTTCTACTTTTCAGAAAAAAATTATCATTAATAGGTGATATACTTTCTCAAATGCTTTTTCTCTTCATATTTTCTAGATAAATTACATGGATAGATTTTCTAGTGTTAAGTCATACTTGTATTTCTAGAATAGCCTCTACTTGATTTATTATGTTTTTATGAGAGATGGCTAGATAGGTGGTACATTGGTCACCTTTCCATAACTGTGACAAAATACCCGAGACAATCAACTTATAAGGAAGAAAAGTTTATTTTGACTCATATTTTTAGAAGTTTAAATCCATGCTCAGTTGATCCATTTTGGGGTGCCTCAAGTGAAGCAGTAAGCATGGTTGGAGTACATGGTAGAGCAAAGAAGTGTACATCATGGCCTTTGGGAAGCAAAAGAGAGAGTAGGGGTGGGGATCCCAATATCCCCTTCTAGGGCATGTCTCAAATGACCTTATTTCCTTTCACTGGACCCTACCTTCTAAGGGTTCTACCACTTCCCAATAGTGCTACAGGCTGGGGACCAAGTCATCCATATATGGGCTTTTGGGGGTAGTCAAGATCCAAAGTATAGCGGGTAGAAGGGAAATGGATTTCAAAGTTTCTCCAAGCTCAACATAGCAAGCATGTTGTATTTAGTTGGATAATATTTTATTTATAATTTTTGCAACCATGTTCACAAGCAAAGTAGGCTTATTCTTTTTTTCTTTACTTTTCTTTTTTGGGTGCCATGGATTGAACTCAGGAGTGCTTAACCACTAAGCCACATCCCTAGCCTTTTTTTGTTGTTGTTGTTTTGTTTTGTTTTTGAGACAGGGTCTTGCTAAGTTGCTTAGGGCCCTGCTAAATTGCTGAGATTGGCTTTGAACTTGTGATCCTCCTGTCTCAGCCTCTCAAGTTCTGGGATTAGAGGCATGTGCCACTGTGCCTGGTTGGGCCTATCACTTTCTTGAACTTTTTTTTCAGATTCAGAATTAAATTCTACTGTGTGTGTGTGTTCTCCTGTGCTTCCTCTTTTTCACAAATGGCTTTTTTTTTTCCTCATTTGTTTTGTAATTCAAATTGTGAGCTCATGTTTGCCCAGCATTTATATGTGGGAATTCTGTAAGGTTTGAGATTAATCCTTTATCTATGATAAAGAATTTGCTTTTGCTTCCTGGTTCATGTGGGTAGTATATATTCAAAACTGTTTGTATGGAACTTAAATAATCTAATTGAGGAGATCAGCTACAACCCTATAAGCTAAATAATAGTAAAGAGGAAGAAATCTTTTAGCACATGTCACTTGTATTTTATTTTAGATTCTATAAACTTGTACATGTAACTCACATCACAATAGATTAGAAAGTACAGATAAGCAAAAGGAAAAGTAGATAAATATGCACCAAATCCATCTTTTTTTCCTGACAAACACACTTAAAGTTCCTAGACTTTTCCTCAGGTTCCTATTTAAATGTCTCATGTGTGTACTTTTGAGCCTCTCAACCAGATTGTAAGCTATTTGAGACAACATAGATCTTACATAGTGCTTTCTAAAAAAATTAGGCACACAATCTAAGCATATCACTAGTCTCACTCCACTGTTCAAAAGAAAAAAATATAGTAACAATAGAAATATAGCATTTACATGTAGAAATTTAGATTTTGAAATGTAGATCACATGTAGGAAAAATTCTGCTTGTGTGAACTTTGAGATCATAAATTAGCTAAACTTTATATACACACACTGAATCATACATAAAATAAGCTACAGTGATTCTTTTAGGCTTCTAACATTTTTATTTGACTTAACTGTACTTTTCAGTGTTATAGTTCCAAAGTATGCCCATGTCATTGGTGAAGGGCAGTTTTTCAGCTTCATCCTCTTTTTTTAGGGATTACCCACATACTAGGCCTGTGTACAAGAAACATAGAGAGGGAAGTGATCACAAAAATGAAAATAGAAGAAACATGGAAGCAAGGAGATAGGCATGTGAGAGAATGAAAAAAAATAGGAAGAAAGGAAGGAATAAATAGGGATTCTCAAATAAAATATGTATTGTATTTAAATATTTAAAATTTCAATACTAGTTCAAGTCCCCTGGGTTATATGTTTAGAAAGATGTCCAGGTACAAGCTAAAGAAATGGATGACTCAGTAATCAGAGTGGACCCAGAAACCTGGGTGGGCCTTACACATAATTTAAGAAATATTGGAACAGGAAGAGCATAGAATTAGAAAGTGACTCATGGTGGATTGGAGGCATGTAACAATTGACAAAGGGGCAATTTTTGCCACAAGATGCTAATCCTGGGTATTTGAGAATCCTCTGAAATATACTAGTGAATGTCTAGACTCAAAATCTTCTTCTGTTTTTATAGTACCCACCACAGTATGTAAAATAATACTTTCACCATCTACTTTCACTTGTCCACAAAACGACTTCACAGAGGAAGAAATAAGAAAAGGGCTTTCTAACATGTTTCACAAGCACATTCTTAAATGTAATACAGTAATCTACATTAGAAAATGCAGCAGATTTTCCCCACATGAGGGATCTAGTTTGTTGAACTTATCACAGAACCCTGGCCAGGGGAACACTGTGTACCTTCTGTGGATCAGGATGTTTTAGCGGGAGGACACTGGCCTCTTTGCCCTGCAGAACTCCAAAGGAGTTTTAACACATTAAGGGACAACGTATACATAACCTGTGTGCTACAAGAAGTTTGTGATACAGCTCACTTTCCTAAGTGGATTTAGAATTACAGAAATCCTGGTGCAGGCTTAAATCAGAAGGGGGAGAGGTAAGAGATATCAGGTTTTGTGTCACAGCTAAGCCCAGGAGAAGGATCTGATCCTAAAGTGACATAATCAAGGCAAGCCCCCAAATGACTAGAGTAAAACCTTTGTTTTTACTTAATACATCTCTTTTGATTCCAGACCACTGTAGGTTTCAGTTATGTGGAAAAAAAATTACCTCGCTCACCTCAAGACCCTATATTAATCCTCCATCTCTAGTAGACTTGTATATGGAAAGTGAATGTTGGGTATACTGAGTGGATGGGAATACAAATGCAATATCTGATTTGCCTTTCCTTAGTTTCTTGACAGAAAGTAATTATTTTAAGCCTCGGGAATGCACCTTGGAGCAAAGAAGATGAGCTCTAGCCAGTGCTTTTGAGGGCATCTCTATTCGGGTTTATTGGTGATTGCAGTTACTTCCAAGCACAAGTGCATGGAAAGGGTTAAGATATGTGAAATAATTATTGGAGAGTGGCCAAGATATTGAGAAACGCCATAGATCCTGGGAATCAGCAGTGAGGAGATCTAGGAGTGGGTGCGCCCGAGCCTTGCCATCAGGGTTCAAGGTGAGGAAGTGGGAGAAAGAGCGGTGAGGGCGGGTGGGTTGGGAGGAAACTAAGGTACACGCATGCACTGAAAAAGCAAAGCCGATACAGCTTCACTCGTGCCAGGTTAAGTGCCTTTTCCAGAAACTCAATAAAGAAACGGTGTGTTTTCAGGAGTTGTTTCAACCTGTCCACACCCTACCCTGACTTTCCCAGAAAACAGGCGAGGGACAAATGCCATTGCTAAGCCTCCCGTCTCCTCTGGTTTGCAGGCTCCTCAGATCCCAGAACACATCCTCATCGACTTCACAGAGTTGTCTCCAAAAGTGGGCACTGTGTAGACATGGGCCAACTTTGGATGTGATTCACTCCAAATCGGGTTATCCCCCGGGAGTGGGGTTTGGCCGCAGGGGCTCCCGGGCAGCGCCAGGCAGAGGCTGAGCAGCAGCAGCAGCAGCCAGCAAGCTGAGTGAGGAGCAACCCTCCGCTGCCGCCTCCTCCTGCCGGCGCGGAGTCGGCAGCACAGCCAGTCCCTATCGCTGTCACGCAGCCAGCAGCACGGCCCCCGCCCCCCCGCGCGGCCCCAGCCCTCACACTGTTATTTGCGTGACTGACCCGAGCGGGGTGGGAGGGAGGACCCGGCTGGGTAGAGAGGGAGGGCGTGGACCCGCCCGCTCCTTCCCTCTGGCTCCCTGCGGCAACTTTCTCCTCCTCATTGGCCATCCGCTTACGTCCATCACCCCCACGCGGTGCTCGGATTGGCAGAAGGCGCACTTCTGGAGCGAGGAGGGCAGAGTGACTCCGCTGGTCTCCGGCGCCTCGTCTTTCCCTCCACCCCCCACTTCAACGTCCACCCACCTCTCCCCACCCCCCACTCCACTTCCCCCGCCCGGTTCGCGGCAGTGTCCTTAGAAGACTCATTGGGCCAGGGGCGAAGCCAGCCGCCTATCGAGCCGCACCATCATTGGTCGATACTCATGCCCGTCGGGACGGCGGGCCTCGCCATTGGGCGGCTCCGCTCCGCTCCCCGCCCCGCAACGCCTCGCCCTCCCAGTAGCCTCCTCCCCTCGCGGCTCTCCCTCGGCCCCCTTACCCCGCCCGTCCCCGCCGCATCTCCCCTGTCCAGCTGGGCGGGGACTGCTGTACGACTCTGTAAAGTCTGTGAGTCACTGCACAACCCATCAATCCAATTAAATGTCTTGAGCGAGCTGAGCAGGCGGTGCTGCCGCCCGCTGTCGCTCGCCCCGCCGCGGCCGCCCCTGCTCGCAGCGCCCCTCTGATCCATGGCTGTATGTCTGTACTTGTTACGGTGTAACATCTTCCTCCTCCTCCTCCTCCTCCTCCTTCTCCTCCTCCTCCTAGGGAGCCGCTGCAACTTCCCCTCAGCCAGCCTCCTCCTCTGCTTGGGGACTGCAAAGGCATGGGATAGACCCAAAGCCACTTCTCTCTGTCTCCCCACCAGCCCTTGCTCAGTTTTGCTCCTTTAAATTAAAGTCCGTTCCTCGCTCCTCATCGTTTTAGAGATTTATTTGTCAGACTATTATTTCCCCTGGTTTTTCTTTTTCCTCGGCGGGGGCAAGGGTCGTAGGGGCCGGTGGGTTTATGTTAGGGAGGGGCGCTCCCTCACCCCACCCCCTCGGTTTTTCCTCCTCCCTTTTCGACCGTGACTTGATTTCCCTGCTCCTTTCCGTTCCCACCCGTCGAACTCACCGTCCTGCACTCGAGTGACGCACCGACACCCCCCCCCCCCCCCGCCCACAGCCCAGACGTCCCCTCCCTCGCTGCCACCCCGACCCGTCTCGGAGCTGGACCGGGTGCAGACTTTGCAAAAGGGTGAGTACCATGTAGGTTTTCTTTGGTGGGAGTGGGGGATGTGAGATCCAAACGTGGTAGCCGGTCCGCTCTTGGGGAGGGCAGGGATCAGGTTGTGGGCTGGAGATTCCTGGTCCGGCGTGGATTTGAGGTGGCGACTCCCTCCCTCCCTTGCTCCCTCTTCCCCCGCCCCTCGACTCCTTATTCACCAGCCTTGCTGTATTTCTAGGTATTGCCAGACTTCCACCATCGGGGCATTATAACGCTTATACAATAATTGGTGATGGCATGCTTTCTGTCTTTTGGATGCCTAGTGAGCAGTAATAGAGATGTGATCCGATAGACTCTGTGACCTGCAAAAAGTGTAAAATGGCTAATGGGTACATTTTCCTGTAAATCAAAGTTAACTTTTGTTCAGTAAAGGCAAAGCAGAAGGTATTATTCATTTGAATGTGTGGTGATAGAGCAAGGAAAGACAGGTTGCCTAGTGGCATCGCTCAGTGTTATTTTTTAAAGATAATTTTATGGTTCCCTTTTGAAAAAATATCAATTCAGGATTAAAGGTTATGAAGTCTTTGAACCTGTTGGAGGAAAAAGCAAGGTAAGATGGAAATTCCGTTTAACACTTCTTCTTTAGCTCCTTTCTATTCTAGGGAGGCATCACAGTACAGAATTTTGTGTTTCCCAGTTACTGGACACAGTGGAGTGTGTTAAGGATATATGAGAAATATGGATTATGTTTCCTTTGATATTCATCTTTTGGTACTTGTATTACTCTTTAAACAATGTCATTCTACAGTTTTGTTTTTTTTTGTAAAATTTTAATTGGGTTTCTTGGTTATCAGTAGTTCAAAAGTACAAATATCTACCCTTATGTGCTTTATGACAATCTTGTCTTATGCATCTTTATTATTTAGTGTGAGATAAAAGTAAAAATTATGAGAATGGTTATTCTGAATTGGCTTCTGTGGTCACTGTTTAGAATTCTGCTATTTTAAATTGGTATTACTCTTTTTGAATCAAGTTCTGGGCTAGTTGTCCACAAGAGTCAAATTAGGCCAAACTAAACATGTTTTGAAATATTAAAGTACAGGAAAGGCTTCTTAGTAGTTAATTCTCTCCTTCTCTTTCAGACTAACCAGAATAAGTTGTTGCTAAATTTAATTTTAAAGAATAGACTGTTCCTGTACTGAAATCTGCCAAGTTGCTACAGAAAGATTCTTTTTAAAGAACAGAAATGTGTTTATGATCAGTCCCAAGTAGTAAAGTTGAAAAGTGACTTACATGTAAATGCTGTCTTAAAGAAATGCTTGTCATAAACTCCAAACCTTTCAATGTGTTTCAAAAAGACTTATACAAAGCCTTTTTTGAATTGCTTAATAAATTTCAGCATGTGACCTTTTTCATGAGGGTACAACTGAACCTTTGAAAGGCCAGATAGCACAGGGGAGGTATACTGCCTGAATTTGAATTTTGCCATCCCTCACTGGCTCTGTGACCTTGGATAAATTTCTAAACTGATCTGTGCTGGTTTTCTCCTATACATGGGAAGGGAGACTCCTTTTTAAAGGGTTGCTGTAAAGATTAATCAGAGTGGACAACACAGAGCACTGTGTTAGCTGCCTCATAATTATCACCATTCTCAGAGAGGGTGTCAAATGTAGTGGCTAAGAGTAGAGTCTCTGGAACCAGATTCTGTAGGTTCAAGCCCAGCATTTCTGCTTTGACCTTGGTCAAATTAACCATAGATTCCTCATCTGTAAAATGGGAATAATGGTAGCACCTGCTTCATAGGGTTATGGTGAGAGGTATGGATAAAATGAGTTAGTATGTACAGATTTTAGTAGCATTTAGGATATGTATCTTGACCAATTAAGCTTTTTAGCTTCCCCCCACCCCCCATCACTGGAAATTGAACCTAGGGGGTTCTATTGCTGAGCTACCTCCCCAACCCTACTTCTTCTTTTCTTTCTTTCTTTCTTTTTTTTTTTTTTTTGAAACAGAGTCTTGCTAAGTTGCTGAGACTGGTCTTGAAATTTAGATACTCCTGCCTCAGACTCCCAAGTAGCTGGGATTATAAACATGTACCATTATGGTGGGCCCACATTCAGCTCTTTCATGTTGCTTGGTATTTCTTGAAATATGAATGACTATTTTGTTTACAAGTATTTTTTTTTTTGCAAAGATAAAGAATCATTGCTGTTAATAAAATAAATATAATTTAATTAATATGTCTGATGTTTGAACTAGAGTTTATCAGAGCCTTTAAGAAGTTTGATTATTGAATGAGTTGAGTTGATCACTTGTTCATTTGAACTTGTATAATATAATTACTGCCTCTATTAAAATTATAATATAGATCACATACTTGCTGATATCTAGTTTTCTCTCCTACTAAACAGAAAGCTTTTTGAGGGTAACAGTAGTGTTTCAATCATGAGTTAATCTCTGTTGCCTAGCAAAGCTACTAGCACAAAAAGAAGCTTAATGAATACTTGTAGAATTAAACAATGTTATTCTCAAATCATTTATGAGTAGTTGAATGAACAGTACACATGATACTATGAAGAATACTGTTATTTGTATTATTAAATTGAATTTTCACTTTCTCAATTATTATTTTTGTAACTAGAGAATAAGTGAGGGGATTCACAATATAATTTGTCTTTTACTAATAGTTTTTGGCTGGGCATGGTCATACACGCCTGAAATACCAATGACTTTGGAGGCAGCAGGATGACAAGTTGGAGGCCAGCCTCCACAATTTAGTGAGATCCTGTCTCAAAGTAAAAAAAATAAAAAGGGCTGGGGATGTAATTCCATGGTAGAGCTTCCCTGGATAATCCCCAGTGAGAGAAAAAATAAAGACAAATTTTCATTTTGAAGAATAAATTAAAAGTCACCTGAAAAGCCCGTCTGGTATTTTCCTTTGTTGCCTGATGTGTCAATTTTTTATCATGACTCTCTTATTCCCAAACTTTGTCATTAAGTTGAATGTTATTGTTAATGTAAATTACACAAATTAGACTTTGAATGTCTGAAAACATGGTAGTTATTTTCTCTGCCTCAGAATTAATAATAAAGAGACTTTTCAACCTAACACTGTAAAATAAAATTTTATCATTTCCTTAAGGACCAGAGCCTTATTTTTCTTGCCATTCAAGAATAAAACTCTTTCTTTTTAAAAAATATTTATTTTTTAGTTGTAGATTGACATGATACATTTATTTTACTTATTTATATGTGGTGCTGAGAATCGAACCCAGGGCCTCACACGTGCTAGGTGAGCGCTCTACCACTGAGCCACAATCCCAGCCCCAAACTCTTTATTTTGAATAGTCTTAATAGATAATTAGGTATTGGAATAGCTGCAATAAATAGTGTGATAGGATCATAAAGGAGGTGTATGTAATTAGTAAATAAAACACTTAAACTTTGCACTTTACCACATACTTTAATAGGCATTACATAATTGTGGAATATATACATTTTTAAATAAGCAAAAATGATGGGGCCTACCACCTGCTTCATTTATAGAATCATCCTGTTTTACTTGTCAATAAAATTCATTTTAATTACTGTGCCCTCCAAAGTTATAAAATACAAGAATTGAGAAAGGATCCTCAGCAAAAAAATCTGAATACTAATCTACTCAGAAGTGTTATAGTGTCTCATAACATTGTTAAAACTTTTCCAATATATGAAACATTTGTTAGTTACAATGCGTGTAACTTTGAGTACATAGACCTTTGTTTCTCCAAATCTTGTTATTCAGTTGAGTTGAATATATTGCATTTTCATTTTTTAAAACAATTGATTTTTAGAAAGCTTGCCCTTTTCTTTTTGTATGAATACTTTTAAAGCAGTTAATCAAAAAGCAAAATTTGAAATAATTTATAGGCATATAGAAAAAAACTTAAGGATCTGGTCAGCAAAATGGAAAGTCTCATCTCAAGTTTTTCCTTGACATATTTTTGCATGACATTGTTTCCACAGCACAAGTATCTTTCATTTAACTGCTTTTGTGAAGACATTTGGCTATTTATTAGGATTTTATAGACATTTACAATGTTTCCAACTTTATTGGGGTTGGGTAGAATCTCACTATGTTGCCCAGGCAGGCCTGAGCTCCTGGGCTCAAGTGATCCTCCTGCCTGGGTCTCCTGAGTAGCTGGCTAATGTTCCCAACTTTTAAAAATGCAGTATTTGTTGTGAAGAAGTCTTTGGAAAGAAAAGGAGTAGAAATAACCTTTAGGGTTTGTGATTTCTATGCTTATAGTGGGAAAATGGATAGTCATATCAGGTAGTGATGGAAAGGAGAGAAAAATAACACATGCATTGTCTAATGATGTGGGCTCATGGCCTTTCACATTGAGTGGCAGTACGGATTGGCATGTGACCTTGAGCATTACACTTCACCTCATCTATTCTCCATGGTATTGCCCTGTCAGTGGGAAGAAAAAAGATAGTTAATCCTGCTCTCACTCACAGAGGAAGTTATAAGAGTAAATTGTGTTCTTAAAAATCATTTGGGAAGGACAAAATTCTCATAAACACAAAGTAAACTTTAGCATTTAGAAATAGATATTTATTTATCATTATATAAAAATTGTCATCTCTCAGATATTTATCTACAGGGCATTCCTTTTGAGTTCAGACTTGAAGAGACTTCTTATTGATATGCCTAAGGTACCATTTAAAGAAGTAAGAAACTTTGCTTTAGTTGGATGGGGTTTTAAATGTTAATACTGAGTTTTGGGGTATCCCAATTTATAGCAGATGTTGATATTTTAAAAACTTATGTTAGGTGTCTGGGAAATAATACATTTTATTAAGTTAAAGTTTGCAAAATTTGTAAAAAAAAATAAAGTTTGTAAAATTTGTATTTGCATTGCAGGGGAAAATGTGTAGATTTACTGGATTCCATTAGAAGTATATTCAAAGAGAAAAATTAATTGCCTTCTTTACTTTTAAATTTCAAAAGGATTACTTGACTGTAGGACCCCCCCCCCTTTATACTCAATTTACTTTGTACCTTGAATACAGTGAAATATGCACATTTCAGAATAGTAGTTTTGAGGATTTAATTTATCCCAGTTGTTGATGGACCTTTATTTTATTTATTTATGTGTGGTGCTGATGAGAATCAGACCCAGTGCTAGGCAAGTGCTCTACCACTAAGCCACAACTCAGCCCTAACCCAGTTAAATTTTTATTTAGAAAGGTGAGTGAAGACACATGCAGAAAGGCTGCATTTTAAGAAATCATTTTTTTCTTTTGTCCCTAAAAATGAGTGATGAGTCGTCTTTAAAAGTCTGAGGCTTGGGGTTAATACAATATGTAAATTTCTTTGAATTAAGCTTTACTTCTCTACAGTTGTTAGCAGAATTATGATTATGATGATGATCACTTTTCTAAGAGGAAATATAATTCTAGGGTACTCAGAGTAAGATGTATTAAACAAAGCATATAAAATATTATTTATTCTAACATTGACGATAGTAAATGGTGAGCCTCACATGTGAGATTTCTAAGCAGAGAATAATTTTTTTCGGGGGAGGGGTGGGGGTGCATAGCATGCTAAGGATGCACTATTATCACTGAACTATACCCCCAGCCTCCAAAAAAGTAACTTTTAAAAGTATCATTCTTTTGTCCTTTTGTTCAACAGCCAACCCAACTGAGGCAGAACTATCTGATTTCTTCCCCACCTTTGAATCTAACATCCACATTGATGTTTTTAATGTTTTGCATTGAATATTGGCTTTAACACATTAAATAAAATGACCAAAATAGTTCACCCTCTTGACTTTGTTCTAACATTGTTTTTCATTTTTCTTAATATTTCCATATGAGTTTGTCTTTTCTTTTTATGTGACATGTCTCTGATTTTATTATTACTTCTTTTCAAGAGTCATTTGGATTCTTTTTCATTGATGATAGCAATTTTTTTAAGCTATGTTTGCCTCTGTATAAAGTATGAAGAAGGGGCTTTCATTTTATTCCAGTCCATTTTATGAGACTTCTGTAAAGAAAAAATTTCTTTGCTTTATGTCAAAAGAAGAGTTCTCTCCTTTTATCTGCACAAAATTTAAGGATCTGCTTCATAAACCTAAGACCAAGTTTTAGCCTGTGCAAGGTGGTGTCAAGGGAAAACTGTAATATGTTTATTAACGTCAGATTTTCTATTCTTCTATTGTATCCAAGGGGAAACCTACAGAATTTTTTCTGTCCAGGTTATCATGAAATGTCTCAGACATCCAAGCTGTTTTTGCTCTATGCCAGGTGCCCTGGCGTGCTTTGGAGACTGTTTGTGTGATGGCCATGGCCACCTGACCTCGTGGGGGTAGGGCTGGAGCAGGGGGTGGGGGAGGTGGGGGGGTACTGGCTAAGAACATTACAGCAGACAGGATGAGCAGCTCCTTTTGTTTTGTTTTGTTTTTAACTCTTTAAGCCAGACAGAACTTCAGACCATGTCCACTGTGAAGTTTTCCAGGGCTCTCCATTGTTGCTTGATTAATGGTTCCTTGTGAAGTAACCATCAGCTTTATTGTCTTCCGTGGCTTCAACTCAAATGAAATGTATTCCTTTGGGTTAACTTTTGTGTTGATTTTAAGGGTTCTTTTTTACACAGAAAATCAGAGTGTGAAAGTGGAGTGTTGTTTTTTTTTTTTTTTTTTTTTTTGCCATGTGGGGATTGAATCATGGCAGGCAAGTATACTACTGCTGAGCTACATACTCAATCCTGAATATATACTTTGTAAATCAAAAAGATTTGCATAAAAATCCTGTGAGTAACAAGTTTTTTAAGGACCAAATCCTTTTTTTTTTGCCCCTGATACCAGGGATTGAACCCAGGGGCACCTGACCACTGAACTACATCTCCAGCCCTTTTTACTTTGAGACAGAGGTCTTGCTAAGGACTTGCCTTAAGGCCTTGATAAATTGCTGAGGCTGGCTTTGAACTTGCAATCCTCCTGACTCAGCCTCCTGAGTCACTGGGACTACAGGCGTGCCCCAACAGATCCAGCCTAAAATCCTCTGATTTGGAGAGTGCCTAGTAGTTTTAAAAATACATACAGATATTAGTAGTAAAAAACCTTAAATTCCACTAAACAAGGGTTGGGAATGTAGCTCAGTGGTAGAGTGCCTATCGGCATTCCTAAGGTTGTGGGTTCCATCCCCAGTACTGAATAAAAAATAAATAAGTAATTTTTTTTTCCCAGAAAAACTGAAGCCTCCTTTTGATTTAACAGTCCATTGCTAATTTTTATTTTAACAATTCAAATATAAAATTAGATAAACTGCATTTTGGAGTTGATTAAAAGATTTTCTAGAAATTGCACTTTATACATCCTATGCCTTTGGGAAAAAGGTTGGTCTTTTTGTGCCCCTGAATCTATTTTTGGCTTCTGTTTATTCACTCATTCAGTGAATTCAACAGATATTTATGGAGCACTTGCTACTATGTGACAACTAAGTCTTCCTGGGCACATACAATATATCAGTGAGGAAAAGAAATGAATATTCCTACCCTTGTGGAAATTATTTCCAAACTATTTCTGTGTGTACAGAATTTGTTGTCTACTATTTGAAATAGTCTTAATTAAATATTATATAATAATGATCTGAAAAAATAAGGATTCTTTATATGGATTTTATGCTCTTTGACTTTTTATTTATTTATTTTTAAAGCAAATGAAGAGAAGCAGAGATTTTTTTAAAAAAATATTTATTATATTTTTAGGTGTAGATGGACACAACACAATGCCTTTATTTTTATGTGGTGCTGAGGATCGAACCCGGGTCCCACTTGTGCTAGGCGAGTGCTCTACCACTGAGCACAATCCCAGCCCTCTTTGGCTTTTTATAAAAGGAACCTTAAGTCCTTAAAAACAATTCCACTTGAGTGGACATTTTTTAAATTTGAATTTGGGTTGAAATGTTAAATGTTAAACTGATGTTGTCTATAGTTTCTACCAGAAATCATTAACCTTGTTTACTTATGAACCTTGGAAAACCATATAGTGGATGAGGTCTGAAGTTTCTCTTAGGTTTTCTTTACATTTTTAAAGTTGTTTTCTCCTGTTGCTTTGTTTTCTTTGTGACAGAGCCTGGAGGGGGGGAGTGCACCCTGAAAGTTTCACAGTGGAAATGTAGTTATCGCTTGTATATTGCACAATTAACAAGGAAACCTTAACTTTGCTTTGTCTAGTGCACCCAAAGAACTAATTTTTGTTTCAGTGATTATACGTGTGTAATTTCCTACATAAGTATAACCTTCAGTGTTCATTTCCAATTCAGATACTAAAGTGGATGGACCTAAGTTTATTTTTTTAAAATGCAGTGCAAATAGCATCAATACATTCTCATAAAATGATTTTCATTATTTTGTTTTATTCATAAATATTTAATACATGTCCCAAGTGCTTAAGAGTATCAGAAACTAATAATAAGACATGACATCTGCTCATAATTTTGCTCAAGGTCCAGTTGGAGACAAAAGATCCCCACATGGAAATTAAATCTCTCATATTGAGCAATATGGGATTTAACGTAATGGGGAGTCCAGCGTAGCCACTATGGTAAGCCAAGTGCTAGGTCAAGTGGATCTGCCTTCTAGAAGTTCTCGATGGACTTTAAAATCCTTTCTTTTTAAATTTGAGCAAAGCTGGTAGCAGAAGACATCTAAGAATAGAATAGTCTTTAGCTACTGTGGTTCAGCTGAGAAGGTGATGGAAAGATGGAGCAAACAACATGGCCATTATTACATTCACTACCCCCACTGGAAGCAGAGACTGCACTTTTGAGTAGATTATATAGACAACATAAGATACATTTTAGGTTCTTGAGGGAAAAATTTCATAGTCTGGAGAAGCCTCATCAATGAGGGCACTGTGGACAAAGGGAGTTCCCTGAAAAATGGAACAAACACCGGAAGAGGAGAAAATAATTGGAGGTGGAGACTTAACAGTTACTGAAGTCACTCCCTTCCTCGGTTTTGCCTAGAGCAACCCTGCCTGCAAGATGGATATACTCTGGGCCTAATACAACAACTTTAGGAAGTCTGTATATATTACTGCTATATGTAGATATACTCTTTCTAAATTGTTTTACTTTGGAATTAGCCGAAATTCTTACTGTGGGTATATTTAAAATCTCAAACATAGTGTTGTATGCCTATGGCTTTAGTTTTTATTTTTCTAAGTATTTGGAAATGTTAAGGATACATATGTTTATATTTACACCTACACTTAGATAGGATAATACAATGTATGTTTGTCTCTTAGATTTAAATTCAGGAGGAAAAATCAAAATCCTCATGTTTATTTTATTTTTTTAATGAAAGTATTTGGACTTTTATATGGAGACTGTTTTTCTGTTCTTTTAAATAACAACCTCTGTGAAGAGTTTCCTTTCCTGAAAACTCTCTCTGCTAGGACCATCATTCTAGTCCATTGATTCACAAAGTTACCCAGGATACTTCTGTGAATTATCTTGATTGCTATGATGGTTTCAAGGGTGTATACATATTGTCAAAACTTACCAAATTGTATAATTTAAATGTATGCACATTTTATACCAATAAAACTTTTATAAAATCCATATATGTTGTAAGGTCTATTTTCATGATAAAAACTCTATTGTAAGAATTATGTTTTTAAGGTTTATTGTTTATTTTTTATTTTGCTACTTAATTTTATCAAATCTTTATTCACCTACATTCTGTACCCCATACACATTTATACATTTCAAGTAAGAAAGATAAATAGAACGGAGGCAGCCCATGTGCTAGCTGAAATTTAGATATTGGACCTTAGAGAGCTTTTTTCCATATGTAAGACTCACTGGAGTATCTTTAAGTAATTTGCACAAATTTGAATTTGGAGACTTGGAGTTGTGTATTTATTCTTCATGGAATCCTTTCCTTATAGTTGAGCAGATTATGGCTCATTTTTAACATGGAGTAAAGAGCATGATTTTAGTAAGACTTTTTCTTTTTAAATGAGGACAGATGGCTTAATGCTTCTCCCTAAATATTGTTCCTTTTTTTTTTTTTTTTGGCATTTTTATAAGCTAAATTTTGGGCTGCTGGGAACAGTGTCACATGCCTATAATCCTGGCTACATGGGAGACTAAAGCAGGAAGATTGAGAGTTCAAAGCCAGCTTGGGCAATTTAGCAGGACCCTGTCTCAAAACCAACCAACCAACAAACAAATCCCCTTCTTAAACAGTTTTAGCAAGTAAACTCTCCAAATAGATTTGTTTAGGGAAGAACTAAGTCTATTTCATTCTTCCTGCCACTATGATCACTGAGCACAGCACAGAAGGCTTAATTTAAGTTTGTGATGCTTTAATATTAATTGAATATTTCTTGTGTTATCCAGCGTACATTTCAGGTACATTTCTTTATTGTTGGAATTAATGACAATGTTAAGTTTAAAACACTGACAATTTTTAATAAATGGTAGTCAAGAAAAATGATCTGAGTTGTGTTTCTGGGGTTGGAACTATCAGAATGTTAATGAGCTATGACTCTGAAGCTCACCCTCTTTCTACCATACCAGCAGGACACCTTAGAGGTGGCTCTAGCTTCAGTACTTTAAAAAGTTCCCAGGTTATTCTAATGTACAACCATACTATATAGTGCTGTCTCCCTCACCCCCCCCCCACTTTTAAAATGTGAAGAAAACCTGAAAGAATAATTCAACAAACACCCATATGCCCTCTGCCTAGATTCAGTAATTATTAATGTTTTGCCATATTTGCTTTATGACTTGATCTTTCCCTCTTTCTCCATATGTATACTTTTTTTTTTTCCCTATATCAAGTGAAAGTAAGTTTCAGGCATCATGACTCTTTACCATTGAATATTTCAGTGTGCATCTCCTGAGACTAAGGACATTCTTCTATATAATCACAATACCATTTTCATATCTAAGAAAATTAAAGATAACTTGGAATGCTTTTCAGAAGTTCGATTCCATTTATTAAAGCAGAAGAGTCTATGTTCTACTAAAAATTAAATGCATACAAAGTGAGAAGTTCCATAGAATATATAATTCTGAGAATTTTTGCTAAGATATGTGTTTGTGTTTGCAAGTAAGGCCACTGCTTCAAGAATTCTGATGAAGTCAGTGTGTTTTCTTATTGATGGTGAGGGAAGAGCCTTCTAGTTCTAATGTTATGTGATCATGTCACAGGGAGCTGCATTGATCAACACTACAGGGTGGTTTAATGGGAAAACTGAGTTTCAAGCCAGACAATGTTGGGTCAAATACTTGCTTGGTCACTTGCTGCAGGGCACGTTGAGAAACTTAAATTCTTATATCAGTTAAGAGGCTTTCAGAAACCGCCTTCACATTCATTGGAATCTTCAGGAAATTTATTATATCACAACAAATTCAGAGATAAGGCAGGCTCCAGGCTGGGTCAGTTCTTAGCTCAGGTTCTTACTGTCTTTCTATCAATTCTGACTCCTTGTTGGCTCCAGATTCTGCTTTGGTTCCTTCTACAGCTGGTTCATATTCATACAGTGAGTATTGTGAGGAAGTCAGAAACCTCTACATAGAGATGGACCGTCTGTCTTTCTGTCTGTGCATCTCTGCCCATCTCCTCAGAGGAGCGTTCTGTCTGGCCTGGCATAGGCTAACCTAGGTCCTCCCTAGAGCTGGGTTCTCTTGGGGAGTGGGGAAAATGGATGTGAGTACACCAGTAACAAGTGCTGGTCCCTCCTCTCAGCCTGTTTTCTTTTCTAGAAGCCGGGCATGGTGGTGCATGCCTGTAATCCCAGTGACTCAGGAGACTGAGGCAGGAGGATTGTGAGTTCAAAGTTAGCCTCCGCAAAAGCAAGGTGCTAAGTAACTCAGAGAGACCCTACCTCTAAATAAAATACAAAATAGGGCTTGGGGATGTGGCTTGGTAACCGAGTGCCCCTGAGTTCAATCTCTGGTACTACCCCCCCCCCAAAAAAAAAAATCCTGTTTTCTTTGCTATAAAGTAGGAACAGTGATATCTATCTCTGTGACTATACTAATGTAAAATAGGTAACATGAAAAAATAAAGCTGATGTTTAATAAATGTTCTTATTCTTTCTTATCTCCTTTCCATCTTATAGAAAATTCCATCTTCCTTTGACACATCTGCCACACTCTATACTATAACCACCTGTAAATGACTCTTCCTGAAAGGTCTCTTACTTGTCTTCTCCCCTTAGCATCTAGGGCACAGCATTTTATGTGAACTTTGTTTGCAGATTGGTCTGATACCTTCCATTAACCTATCTTGGCCCATCTTATTTTTTCTGGTGTATTTCAGCTTGGTAATATATTATTCCAAAGCAGGGAAGGGAAACTGTCAACAGTGTGTACATATTTATCGAATCAAGTGGGAGCAGAAATCTCTCCAATTTTACTATCCACAAAAACAGCAGACTTAATAGATTCCCCCTCTTTATTTAAAAATAAAGCACCACAACCCATGATAAAATCAGCAAAACAGAATGGTATTTGAAATATAAGTAAGTAGCTTATCTGTCAGGATCAACCAGGTCTTTGATATTTTAGGGAAGTCCAGGCTTATTAATATAGTTTAGCTGCACTGCTTTCTCCAGAACTTCCTTTCTAAAAACAATTGTGTCTAATATTCCGTGAGTCTTTTTTGAATTGTTTGGTCTTGAACCCCCTCACACTCACTGAAAGAGAGTCATCTTCCCAAGACATGTTTTCTAGAATGTGTGAACAAGGGAGGGTCTTTGTTCAGGCTTGCCCTTTTCAAAATAGGTAAAGTGGATTGTCAGATTTTGCCCCCTGTGGTATTTCTAACTACTCCTGGAACACCTGTGATATCCTTCAAAATTGTCACAACCCAATTACAAGGGACAAACTCCCCTGCCTTTTTTTTTTTCAAATTTTCTTCCAAAACAATAAGATCCCTCTTGAGGATCCTTCTGGATACCTTAAGTTTAGTTCCTGCAGCCCTCCATGGCCAGGGAGTAGAAGAGTGAAAAGCCTGGTGCCTCTCTTGGCTTGGAAGATGCCGAACCCTGGCTTGTCCCTCTTCAGTTACAGTTATTTTCACTTTGTCTTTAATTTTTAGATTTAGTATTGATGAAGTGTCTATGGATCTGTTAAGGTCTGTGAACACTGAAAATACTCAGATTTTGAATGATTCCAGCCATAATTCAAAGCTCTGTTGGCATGAATCGATTCACCAGAGGAATGTTTTTAAGTGTGTGTTGATGTTTCTTATGTGTCTCAAATGAAGGTTTTATATATGTTAAACTATAAAGCAGCACAATGAAAGAAAAACTCTGAAATAAATTGTGATTTTAATGAAAGAAGCCAAGAAGGGACATTTTGGCTATAATTTTACTTAAAAAGTCCTGGAGTTTTGAGAGGAAAAAAGTTTGAAATTTGTATTGCATGTCCTTGAAGTGCTATTAGTTACTTTTAAGAAGGATGAAATATGATTTTTAACTTGCAAAGCTTTGTTTCATTTGGGTAGCTTTTTAATTTTAGTGCCTTGCAAAAAAGTTTTGTGGGCAAGATTCCCTTTGCTATGTAACAAATGCTTTCACTGTTTAGCTAAGGCTTGCTACCAGTGGCTCAGAAGTTGAAATGAAAAGTGAAATGGCTGTTGTTTCCCCATTTAATAACCGGATTTTATTTTTATTTCCACTCCCCAGTGTTAAAAAAAGAAATGAGGGGGAAAAAAAAAAGCAAGGATTGAGATCCAAAAGCTCAAAGTTAGATTTAATTTCCTAACTAGAATGAGGCTAGCTTTGCCGTGATGTGAAAGGCATATGTAGGAAACATTTGTTCATAGCCACACGGTTGACCGTATGATTGCTGGGCTTAGTACTTGGATCAGGTTGTATTCCTGTCTTTAGACAGTCAAGCAGGTAAGAACCAGTCAAGTCTAAGCAGTTGAAGTGACTCAACTTCTTTCTTCCTCCCTTTTGAAAAATATTTTGAGTGTGCTTCTTGCCCCACTTCTTAATCCACATGAGAGAATGTAACACAGGTCTAAATGACACTGGGTTGGACAGCAACAAAGAGTTAAAGAGTGTATTTTCTGCCTCTTATTATGGAAGACTTTAATGATAAGTACTTGTCAGGGCTTTGTCTTTGCTTTCCTCCTCCTCCTCCTCCTCCTCCTCCCCCCCCCTCCTCCTCCTCCTCCCCCCCCCTCCCCCTCCTCCCCCCTCCTCCTCCCTTTTTCTTCTTAAAGAGGGATTGAATCCAGGGCCATGCACATGCTAGGCAAGCACTCTGCCACTGAGCTACCCGCCCCCCCCCCCAATCCTTTATTAGAATTTCATTTTGAGACAGGGTTGCTCAGATTTCCCTTGAACTTGTGATTCTCCTGTCTCAGCCTCCTGAGCAGCTGGGATTACAGGTCTGAATGACTACCTCAGGCTTTTTGTTTGTTGGATTGCCATGCTGGGGATGGAACCCAGAACCTTGCACATGCTAGGCAAGTACTCTGTGACTGAGCCACACCCTCAATCCAGCTTTGCTTTTTTCTTAATTTTGTCATTTCTCAATTCTACCTTTGAGCTTCTTGTGGGCAAGGTCTACTGCCATAAATTGTGTGAAGTGGATTCTAAGGAAAAACTGCTTTTGTCCCAGGTCTTTCATTGTTTTCATTTTTCTTCAAGGAGTTCTCACTTTGGTTGAAAATCTTAGTGTGACTAATGAAAAACTGTTAACTAGCTAAGAAAAATATTTTTTTACATTATCTTTAAAAAGTATTTGAAAAAGAGTGGGGCATGGTGGCACACGCCTATAATTCCATCAGTTTAGGAGACTGAGACAGAAGAACAATGAGTTCAAAGCCAGCCTCAACAACTTAGCAAGGCCCTAAGCAAATCAGGGAGAACCCATCTCTAAATAAAATACAAAATAAGTGATGGAGATGTAACTTTGTGGTTAAGCACCCCTGAGTTCAATCCCCGATACCAAAAAAAAAAAAATAGTATTTGGAAAAAGGATTATATTTGGAGAATATTATTTGTTACTGTTTCTGCAAGATCCAAATAGCCTGGTGAAATTTTAGGGCTACAGTTCCATTTTGCCATATTAAGCATTTTGCCATTCAGTATGTGCATCCTCAGTGCGTGTTATGTTACTGGCACTTGAGTTTTGAGAATGCTTTTTTTGTTTTTAAATTAATTTGCAGCTGGCCCAAAACAAAGGCTAGTTTGAGGATATTATTGGAATTGTGGTATGTTTGAGAAACTTGATTGTCAGAAAATATGTCTGTAATTTGTTGAAGTGCCTAGATATAAATTTAGCTTTACTGGAGACCACGTCACAGATCTGTGCCTCCTACCTTAGCATGAAGATAAAGGCAATTCTGTCTTCTTATCTCTGTTGTATTCCATTTCAACTAACTTCACATGTTGCCACTGAGTGGTAAGTACACTAGATTGACATGATTTTTTTATATTTTATACTTTTTATAATTTATTATATCTTGTAGTGTTTATGCATAAAGAACGGTATGATAAAAAAAATGAAGCCTTTTCTATGGGCTAATTTAGGATTACTAACAGCTATAAAGTCACTTGCAGGGCTGAGAATACAGCTCGTGGTAGAGTGTATACTTAGCATGCGTGCATGAGGCCCAGATAATAAAAGAAGAAGGCATTTGACCACTCTTTTTTTCTGTTTTGCTCATACAGGATGATGAATAAAGGATGGGCAAGAATTTGTACTGGGGTGTTCTAGGAGAGGTGTTTGTTACCACTGCATTTTGTGTAATCTACATCATTTCATATGACCTTTGATGGCTGTTCTGGTGACCTGGGCTTCACATCCTTCTGAGAAACTGTAGATTTTATTATGGAATGCTTATACAAATAAGATTTTAAAAAATTATTTTTTAAGATGGGGCTCTTACTATGTTGCCCAGCCTGACCTGGAACTCTGGGGCTCAAGTGATCCTTTTGCCTTAGAGTCCTGAGTAGCTAAAACTATAGTACATGCTACTGTGCCCAGAAAATAAAATAAAATAAATAAATTTCCTATTTCTCAAAATAGAGGTCTTTTTTTTTTATTCTTCTGCTTCATTATACGTTAGTCATTTGTATACTTACAGGCGTTGTCTGTGTGAGAATTTCTCTCTTGAAAGCTTTTGAGTTGTTTTTCAGCCTAAGTTGTGTACCTTCCAGCGAGCACTATCCCTGCCTCTTACTTAGGAATACAAAATTAGATGCACGTTGAAATGCTTATCCTTTAACTCTGAGCAGGTATCAGTGCAAACCCAGTATGTACCATTATGTGATGAGAAATATATATTTTTTTATGACTAGAAAAAAGTTTTTGGCAAAAAGAAGTTCTGTCCTGTTCAGTCAGCTACTGAAATGGAACTGAGTCTTCTTTTATTAGGTGGGTCTTTGAAGTTGGAATGATTTAATGCTCATAGTCACCTGTGAGTGTTAGTGCAGTGAGTCCCTGGAACCCTTTGTGCTCCCGAAGAGGCCATTTATGTAGCAAATGTGCAGTGAGTAAGCGTATTATGACTTTTCTAAATAGCATGCTGTAGAGCAGATGATATTTTGGTATACTGGAGTGCAGCAGCTTAGCCAGAAGGTGTCAAGTGGAGACTCAGGCACTTGGTCAATGCAGTTATAAATTTCTACTCTTCACGTGCCCTATTTTCTCTGTGTGAGTTTGTAATTGCTTTGTAGTAATCCTGTCAATTTGACAAACAGAAAAGTCAACAAAAATAAAATCTAAGTGGTCAATTCTAGAGTTTTTTTTTTTTTCTTACAGATTTTTTTTTTCTTCTCTTGTACCGGGGATTGAATCCAGAGGTGCTCTACCACCAAGCTGCATCCCCAATCTCCAGCCCTTCAATTTTAGAATTTTAAGTAAGTTTTTATTAAAATATTAAGAATGAGGATTACTATCAATTTGGTTTCTCTTACCATTCCTCCAGCTGATTGCCTCCTCTGGCAAGTTGACTGCTTTACTTCAGGCCAAATTTTATTCCTTTTAAAGACAAAGTTCATGAACTTTGTACCTGCTCAGGATGTGTGGAAGCTCTGCTCTATAATCATTGCTTTGTTGATTCAATGAAAATTCGGTGCATTTGAAACCTCCCTGACCATGGATTCTTAATGCTCTTGTCACCATGTTGTCATTGTTGCTCTGTCCTTTACCACACGAAGCTGGTAACAGCCACTTGCAAATCTAAAACATGTCCATATTTTTCTACAAAGGTTTTTGGCATTCTTTCTTGGCATTCATATTAAGGAGGAGCCCAGGGATGGCCCTTCCGATTTCTTGAGGTGTTTAAGAATATGTGGCTAATACTACTTGCTGGAACCGACCTTGGAAAAATTGAACTGGTGCCATATTTTTTGTGCTACTATTGTGTCTGACTATAAAATGAAGGAAGTGCTAATAACACTTCCTACTTGTTTAGCACGTTTTCCTCCCCAGCTCTCAGAGGAGTTGGCCAATAGCAGGCTGGATCTCCAGCCTCTGTTTCTGTTCTTTTCTAATTCCTGTCTTATAATGTTGAATAAAACTTTCACTTGTTAGCTGCTTCTTTTTTCTTATGTTCTCCTAAAAATTAGAAGATGATATTTGTTGTTATCATTCCCATTTCTCAGATACTGAGAACAAGGCACGTCTCAGCTAAGTATTTGACCTGGGTGTATGCTGTAATCAGTCGCAGAGCCAAAGCAGACTGGGGATCCTTCCTTGGCTTCATTTTATTACTGAGTCAGTTTCTCTCCTTTTCAGCTACCCTTACAGGACCAAAGAAAACAATTTTCAGGTGCCAAAAATATTTCCCGCATCTCTTCTTCAGTGTTCCAATGTTAGGATTTACACTAGATTTATTGTCTGAAGTAAAGTTTCATTGCCAGTTATAAACATGATCTGCTCCCATATTATTCCTGATCTGACTGCTGTCCCAGAAGGTGGTGGATAGTTGGAGGAAGATTATAATGAATGCAGCCCCTATTTTCTTTTTGCCCTTCTAAATTTGATTTAACAAGTTGCTTTCTGCCAGGAAATTTCATGAATGGTCAGATTTTAATAAGCCAAATTTTTTTCCTTTATAATAATAAATGTAACAAAATCTCTCCCCAAGGTGGATTTAGCTAGAGTAATACTTGTGTGAGTACTTTCTGAATTTATAGGTAGAAACAACTCCAATCACTCTTAAAATGTGTTGTTCTTATAAAATGTGATCACTACATCTGAATATAATTTATGTTTGGAATATGTTGTCCTCAGTTCTTTTCACTAGTGAATGTTGATAGAGAATGTAAGGAGCACTCTGTAAAAACTAGAAGAATTGACTGTTCTGCTTTCAAAACCCTTTTTCAAAATCAGACTGAGGATGAAATTTTTGAGAGTGACAGTCCCTTTCCCCCACTTCAAATTAACAAAAGTGAAAGTTGCATTTTGGTCAATTTTGTACATTCTTCTTAGTGAAACTGTAAGAATCGGAGTGAATGCACTTCACCTCTATTCCAAGCAGTTCTATTGTTCTACTGCCCTCCGCATGTGAACGAGTGCTTGTACCCACACACCGCACAGAAAGAGTTCATTCTTGCTCACATGCAGCCACAGGAGGCTAGCTCCTATGGTCCTGGGCTCAGTGGAAATTGGCAGCCTTTCTCCTCTTGCAAACAACAGCCTAACATCACCTCAGGCAGTGGTGATAGTGGACCCACTTCAGAGATTCTCAATTGGCAGAACTGTGGAAGGCCTGGCTTTGATCATCTTTTGTCACACTTGAGTAAATGCAGTGCAGAGAAATTTGTTAATGTCGGAAATACTAGGGTGGCCCTTTAAGACTGTTTTTAAAGTACAGTACTTATCCCTGCATTTTCATATGTAATCTGAACAACAAACCTGTGTGATAAGCAAGAGAAATGAAGTCATTTCTATTTTAAAAATGTGCCAACCCAAGTCCAGGGAATTAAAAAGTCAGTAGTGGCAGTGGAGTGACTGAAATTTAGGCCTTCCAATCCCTGTCTTGTCTCTCTCTTCACTGTTAAATAACTTCTTTAGAATAGTAATTATTAATTGTTCTGTTCTGTTACTCCCTCTCCCATCTAAACTGTGTAGGATGATGATTTATGAGTTTTTTTTTTTTTTTCCATTCAAGACATCTGTGCCTTAAAATCAGATAGTCTTGCTGCATGGGGATCTCCTAGACAATGAGACACTCCACTTCCCTGCCTCTGAGAGTCTTTGGAAACATCTAGCATTAAATCTACACTTATGAGCTTAATTGGGAAGATTTATTAACAAGATGATCCTGCTGCTCATTTGGCTTGTGAAAGCTACATAAAATTGAGAGGATGGATGATTGAATTATTGTTGTTAACTGGAGGAGACAAAACCAACATGAAAGGACTGTTTCATTTGTTAGAAACCAGAACTTTGTTGGGGGAGAGGGAAGAGAGTTGAAGAGCTACTAATTAAACTAAACTAGTTCGTTTTATAAAATAGTTGTCTTTCTCAAATGCCCACTTCTGGCTCATTTTCAGGCAGTTACAAAACGTGAAAAAAAAGAACAATTACCTTCTAGGTTTTATATAGCTGCATGTATGGTTTGGGAATACTTCAGGTTGCAGGTAATGCTTGGTTTTCTGTTTGTGACTCGTGAGTTAATTTTTCAAGGTGATATTAAGAATAGGCAGAAGGAGCTGGACATGTAGCTCAGTGATAGAGAGTATTTGCTTAGCATGTTCGAGGTCCTGGGTTTGGTCCCCAGTGCTGCTAAAACAAAACAAACAAACAAAAAACTATTAGGCAGCAAAGGTGTTTAGGTTCCTGTGGATTGACCACAGTAAATTACATGGACCTTAACTTCTTTGCTGAAAGCTCCAGACTCCCAACAAGCTTACCTAATTTTGAGGCATATGTTTAGAGTATGCAAATTAATATTTATTTTAGTTTTCTTCGGACATGAAATATTTAAAAAATAAAATTCTATACATTAAAAAAGCAAATATAATTTTTAAAAATGAAACTTTTTAAAAATATTTTTTTTAGTGTTGACGGAACTTTTATTTATATGTGGTGCTGAGAATTGAACCCAGAGCTTCACACATGTGAGGCAAACACTCAACCAG
This sequence comes from Marmota flaviventris, assembly GCF_047511675.1. Classification (NCBI taxonomy): domain Eukaryota; kingdom Metazoa; phylum Chordata; class Mammalia; order Rodentia; family Sciuridae; genus Marmota; species Marmota flaviventris. The sequence goes on along the minus strand of NC_092511.1, from coordinate 52,985,935 downwards.
TGAGCCACAACCCAGCCCCCAAAAGGAAACTTTTTGTTTTATTTTATTCTGTGCAGTGGCTGTAACCTTGAGCCCTAGGTCCTGTACTTGCCAGGGAAGCTCTACTACTGAGTGTACCCCTCTCCCCAAATAAACTGCTTTTAAGAAGTGCACTCTGGCACATAGTAGGCACTCTAAAAGGAATTTGAAATAAAAACATGATGATCATAAGTTAACTATATTAGCAATCTCAATATACTAGCATCTATATAATACTTGACTAAACTATACCTGAGAAATAAGTACATTTGGGTGGGGGAAAAATAAACTTTATTGAATAACTTGAAACAAAAGGATGTATGTTTTGCTTTAATTTTTTTTTTTTTTTGTAGTTGTAATGCTGAGAATCGAACTCAGTGCCTCACATATGCCAGCCAGGCAAGTGCGCTACCGCTGAGCCACAGCCACAGCCCTGTTTTGCTTTTTAGTTCATTAAATGGAAGAAAAGTTTTGCCTTCAAAAGATTGTACTACCAGTTTTTAAAAATTATAGCAGGCTGAGGGAATAGAGGTGAAGTGCATGAAACCTGCGGCAACAAAGAAAACAAGTCTCTGCCTTGTCACCGTCTTTCGCTTCTTTCGGTGACAAAGAAAAAGGAGCACGTAACAGCTGCCAGCCAAAGCCTCTCACTTCTGCTCTGCCGCGAAGGTCTCCAACTCTGGGGTTGCCGCGGGAGCAGAACCGAGTGGCCCGTGCAGCGCGCCGTGCAGGCTGCGCAGGGAGCTGCCTCTGAAGGGAGTGGCCGTGCAGTGAGCTGCTCGTGCAGCCAGCGCCTGCCGAGGAATGCAGTGCAGAAAGCAGCCCTTGCTCTTCCCCACCCCTGGCCTCGGGAGCCCACACTCACTGCTTACAGGAATGGCAGCCGCGGTTCTCTCCAACCAGTTAAAGTTAAAAAGAAAAAGAAAAGATTCCCCCAAGGGTCTCCCCTTATCATCTTACAGCAGTGGACTTTCTCAGCCTCCTGTGAGGTTGTTTGTAATTGTGAACAAATAGTCGTAAGGGCGGAGGTCAGAGGCTGGCTATTGAAGCCAGGGCGAGGGCAGAGAGAGAGAGACAGGTTGGGCTTTGATTGGCAAACTATCTTGCTATCCATTCCACAGTGGATGTAGTAAGAGCAGAAAACAAAGTTGGATTTTAATTTGAATTCTTCATGAAAGCACTAGCTTTTTATTTTAACATTTCAGAGTTGGTTGAAAAATACCTCTGGGGCAGGATGGTTACAAATAATCTTAGCACCTTGATTTGTATGGAGCATTGTATTTCTAATTGCCCTAATGAGCATTATCCTGTTCAGCACCCACAGCCACAACTACCTTGTGAAGTATTTATTGTCTTTCCCATTTTAAAAATGATAAGCCAGAATTCTAAAGTTAGGACTTGTCTAAGAGCACACAGTTTCTGTGCAGGGCAGCTGTCCTGCTCCAGTATTCCCTTCACTGTGCTAGGAACCAGCCCCTTGATAGCATCTAGCTTTCTGGTTGTCACTACTTCTCACAGAAAGCCACAGTCCAAAAACCACCGTAGTGACCATTTCATGTAGTTTACCATAAGAACAAACACATCATCAAAGGGCCACTTCTTGATTAACTTTGACTTTAATTATCAAACAAAGGAAGAGGAGCCTTGTTATTTCCTACCTTGAATCAGAATGGTAGTGCAAAATGAACAGTAGAGATTATTGAGTTTTAATATACATTTTTTTAAAAACTGGAGTTAAAGCCCTTCATAAAGAAAGTGAAACTTCTGTTAGTTACAGAAACTAGGGCCCACTTCCTCAGACTAGACCAGTGTGTTCTTTCAAAGGACACCTCCTTCAAGAGGTCGTAGCTTCATCTCTAAAGCTAATTTGACATGAGCTTTTAACATATTTCTGAGAATCTATGCTGTGCAAAACCCTGTGCAGCCAGCTATGCAAGCATTTAGGATCCAGTGGGAGACTTAATCCAGGTGAGAATGTACCCAGGGTTGTGTTCAGCCATTTAAAAGACTCAGAATGTTACCATTTGACAAATTTGGCCTCAGTCCTCTGGAAACATTAATGAAGAAACCCTTTCTTATATGTCCTTATGTGGCCTCCCATTTGGACAAAAGAGTGATGATTTTGGCCACTTTGGAAGTTTTAGAATAATGCCACACAACCCTGAGAAACTTGTTATCACAGGTTTCTTTTTAGGCATTATCCCTAGATGTTTTAACTGAGAAAAGTATTTATTGCTCATGCCTGGTTATCAAAGCTTTGCTAATAACATTTAACTCCTTGGAGTAGATTTTCAAAGAGGTAATGGTGAGCAAACCACATGCATCATGGTCTTCCATGAGCACTGATCAGCTGAGAACCTGGAGGGCCTTTCTGGATGTACCCATGATCAGCTGGGCAGTCTCCAAATCAAGTTGAATTGAGAGAGAATGCAGAATGGATCACAATAATTATTAGTGTCATCATATGTAAGAGATCACCTTACCAACACACACTCACAGAATGCCATATAAACCTAACTTGCACCAAATTAAACTTGACTTTCTCAACAGTTGCTTCCAAAGCTGAGCAAACTGCATTGTGTAAATGGGTCATTCAGTGCAGTATTCTGCAAGGCATGCTCAGATACACAAAGGCAGCTGGGTTGTAAGTTTCAAAGACAAACTAGCCTCCAGTAAAGCAGGTATGGGAGGAGCTGTGTTGTAGTCTTAGAGGAAGAGAAGTTTCTCTTTAACTTAAAACACTGTATTCAATTTCCTAGTCTCTTGGCTTGGATTGTACTACCTCTGTGAGTTCCAGTTTTTACTTTTTAGCCAACCCATCTTTTTATTCTCTTATATTTCTGCATCCAAGTCCTTGAACCACATGCAGTAGAACTTGATTATAATCAGGTGGTCCTGCCCTTGCGCAGTTCTCCAGGGCCTAAGAACTTGATGGGATGATTTGGGGTTAACTTAAAAAGAAAGACACTCCTTTGACAAAGGTCTGTGCAGTACCTTTTGGCCAAACAAAGTGTATCTCACTGGCTTCAAATTAGGCCAGAGAGAAGGTCAAAATATTATAAATGGTGCATACATGAACTTTGCTATAGAGACTTTGAGGATCCTGCTTCTCTCTGCTTACCATGTTTACCCCCAAATATCCCTTGTTTCATTATAGTTGTGAAGATCAAAGTTGATCTTCAACAACAATCTTTTTTTATATTTGTAGTTTTTTATGAATTAATTTTGTCTCTTACATGATCAGTGGAGGGTTCGTCTGTAGGTTTTAGGGCAAGAACCTATTTGTTGTCCCTTGGAATTGAAATTTTTAATTTATTAATTCTGTCCCAAGACTGTAAGAGAAGAACAGGCATTGTATATTTATTTGATTGAAAATGTCAGAAACTTGTGAAAGAAATTTGGGAGAGAACTTAGACATAAAGGATCTCAGAAGAAGTTGTCACCAAACTGTGGGAAGGGCAAGAATGCAGCTGACCCCAGTGTGGCCAGAACTCTCTTCATCTTTCATCTCTGCCTCCTTCTACATGCTTAATCATCTAACCCAGCAGCGCTTAACCACTGAGCCATATCCCCAACCCCTTTTTTTGTATTTTATTTAGAAACAGGATCTCACTGAGTTGCTCAGGGCCTTGCTAAGTTGCTAAGCTGGCTTTGAATCTATGATCCTCCTGCCTCAGCCTTCCAATCCACTGGATTACAAGCATGCTGTAGCTTGAAACATAGCCACCAGCAATTTATCATATAACGTCTGTCACTGAAATGTTCCCTGGACACCAAATTAACAAATCATAAGCAAGGAACTCATGATTAATATGATCGGTTGTCCCTCTCTGTGTTATTCAACAGGGGTGAGGGAGGTGGGGTCATGTAGAAACATGGTGAAATGGGTAAAACTCTCCAGCATGTATATGCAATGCAACATGCTAGCCTCTTGTGCCTTTAAAAAGTTGGGCTGGAAACCCATAGTAAGAAATACATTTTGCATTGGGGTATACATATATACAAATTTAACTGGGAAAAAATTGTGAAGCAATATTCACTATGTTCCAGGAATTCTGATATTTTCTTTTGTATCCCATTGTAGTTCATCTTTAAATAATGCTAATTGTAACCTACCTCATTGATTTCATGACTCATTGATAGATAATATGTAAAGTTTGAAAAATGCTGTGTGAGACATTAAATGTAGCAGTTAAGCTCATGTTCAAAAGATATTTGGGCATGGATATTTATTGAGTCTTGTTGAAGAACTATCTTACATTCTAGTAAGATGCTAGGGTCTCAGAGGGTGACGAATATGTGATATGAGTGCCCTTTCCTGTTCCCATAGTGGATGTGCCAGCACTTCCTACTGAGGGGTATTCTGGAGCCAATTCCTCGACTCTTACAAAGTAAAACAAGTGCCATATGTTATCAGCCCCACTCCCCTCAGTTTTGGATTTACCTCTTGCTGAAAAACACTGAAATCTTGTGGATCTAGAAAATTTCCCAAAGTGCTTTCAGTTCTCTCTTAAAGTAAAACATCAACATGACATTCTTGAGAGCATTTTTATGGCAGCACAAAGTGCAACTTTGCTGATTATGGTAATGCTATGAAAGGATGGCTGATATCTTCACCTCTCCAGGACACTGTGGAAAAACTGAGGTCCCTGGGTTTTTTTTTCCTTCTGTCAAAAATTTGAATCTGTAGTCTTCCATCTCTAGAGTTACATTGAAAGATTCACATAGAAAATTGGTAAGGATAGTGCAGAATAACTTCTGAATGAGACATAACAACACAGAGAGGTAGCATTCCTTACTGCTGACAGCCAGAAGCCCATCAGGATCCCAAATGACCAATGACCATGTAGTGCATCAAATCTAACTGTGAAATGCAGCACAATGCAACTTTTAGAAGATAATACTTAGGAAAGGGAAGGACTTCACAAACAAAACACAAAAAGTACTGGTCAAGGAGGAAAAGATTGATCCATTTGACTACTATTAATGAACTTCAATTCACCAAAAGAAAGAAAAATACTAATTACACACATCATGGACAGCTCATATTACGAATATATAAAGAACTACTGGTGGGAACGTAAACTGGTACCACATGTGAGCAAAAAGGCTGGCAGTGTCTAGTAAACTGGGAAAAGATAACCCTACCATTCAGCAGCTTCACTCCTGGGTTCACACCCAGAAGCAGCAGTTCCTCAGACCCCTGATCTCACTTTACACTTGTTTTCCTTATATTTTTAATTATTTTGTGGTTCTGGAGATTGAACCCAGGGTCTTGCACATGCCAGGCAGGCACTGTACCACTGAGTTACATCCCCAGCCCCTATACATTCTTAAATATTATTGAGGACCTCAAAGAACTTACATTAATATGGATTATATCTATTGATTTCTACCACATTAACAATAGAAAAACAATTTTAAATATCATATATTTATCACATGTTAACATAAATTTAAAAAAATTTTTATTTTGTTTTGTTTTGGAGTGCTGGGGATCAAACCCAGGGCCTTGAACATGCCAGGCAAGTGATCTATCTTTAAGCTACACCTCTGGCACAAATAACTTATTATTTTTTTAATGAAAAAAATCACTAAACTTTACCAAAACATAAAAACCGTGGTGAAATAGTCATACTGTTTTACTATTTTGCAAATGTCTTTACTGCCTATTCTTCATCTAAAAACAATACATCACAACTGCTAGAGCATCCTTTGATAGAAGACAGCTGGGTACTCATATCTGCTTTTTGTTTTAGAAGTTGTGATGTATTGTTTTGGCTGAAGAATATAAAGAAAATCTGACTTCACAGGTATGTAGTTGGAAAAAGGAGGAATATTTTAATAAATTCTTCAAATAATTGTGGATATTCTACTTTTATACTCTACTCTTGACAAATGGCAGTCTAAGAGGTTGGTGGCAATATGAAACCCAAATTCATCAAGGCACCTTTTTTTTTCTTTTCTTTTCTTTTTTTTTTTTTTTTGGTACTGGGATTTAACCCAGGGCACTCTTCCACTGAGCTACATTCCTGGCTCTTTTTTATTTCATATTGAGACAAGCTAAATTGTCTAGGCTGGCCTGGAACTTGCTATCCTCCTGCCTCAGCCTCCCAAGTCTCTGGGATTACAGGCATGTGACACCACACCTGGCATCAATGAACTTTTAATTTGTTACCTTATACATTGAATAGGTTTTTACTCATGAAAGATTAAGGAATATCATACAGTGATTACTTGGAACATATTGGTTTACTGAACCATGTGATCTTTACATGGTTCACATATTTCATTGTACAATATTAAAATATCACATTCTTTAATTTTACCACTGATTTCATCATAAAAGCATTATAAGTATTGGGTTGTTGTCAAGCTAATAATGGCAGTACAAGTTTTCCAAAAATTCTAATTTTTCACTTGAAAGCCTGAATTTTATCACTGGGATGGGAACTGTGATAGGCTCACTGCCTGCCAGATCCTGGAGTCTGAATACCCATGGTTGGTCCCACAGTCCTGTCTTCAAGCAAAAGTGGCCCTGTGTGAGCTGTGTCTGCTCAATGGCAAACAAGCTCCCACAGCTTTTCCTCCGGGCACCGTGAGCCTCACCACTCAGAGCTCTGTGTGTGCGCCCCTCTCCTCACACAGTGCTGCAGATATGTGCCCAAGGGGAGAGGATCAGTAAAATAATGTTTCTCTTGCCTTGCCCAGGACATTTTGTAGGACACTGGTATGTTCTGTAGGTGTGGAGGAGAGGGTGTGATGACTGTCTGTCACTGTGTCACTGTAGGGCTCCTTCCTGCCTTTACTCTGGCAAAGGCACCAGCAGTTCTACCCATCCCCCATGTCAACAGTGAAAAAGGCAAAATACCTCCGAATTATTATGAAAATAGAGTTTTCATAATATTTGTGTGTCCTCTGAAAGGGTCTGGAGATCCCGTGCAGCCCTCAGGACCCCACTTTGAGAACTGCCCTAGAGCATACCCAGCTCTTATACATGTGGATCATGGGGTGGGGGTGGGGAGCAGGGTGTGTGAGCAAGAACTGCTCATGGCTGGAGGGGGGTTGTAGGATACTGGTAATGTTGTCTGTTTTGATCTGGGTGGGCATGTTTGTTCTAGAATTTGAAAATCTGTTCATTTATATTTTTGCACTTTTCTAAAAGTCTATTATCCTTTTAAGTTTTGTTTTGAAATCCCCCCCCCCCACACACACACACTGTAAGACCTGTGCTCTAAGTTTTTAAGCTACATCATTAACTTTGGTTTGGTGATATGAAAACCACACTGAGAAGAGCAGAGCCAACCTTTGGTGTTTCCCTCTTTGTAGTGTACATAGGGTTTATTTGTTGAACCTTTTCTCCTTTGGGGCTGTGGTTCCTTCAGCTATATTACAATTGGGGTGCATTTTTTCCCCTTGTAGTTACTGACATGACTAATGATGAAACTTTTTTTTTTAATCTAAAACTTTATATGGTATTTAGTTATTTGAGACTCAGGAACCTTGCCATAGAAGCTGTACCCCTAACATCATTTTCTGGAAAGGGAACACAGTAAAGAGTGACTTGAGCAAGGACACAAAGTGGAGAGTAAAATTCTTAACTTCCTTTCATGACTTTCCTTTTATAGTAAGATTTCAGCATGACCATATTATCTTTGTACACTTTGTCTCATTGTATCTCTATCACACTGTGAGTTAAGCATAAAGGCACCAATATTTCCATTTTATAGATAAGAAGAGTGAGGCACAGGAAAGATCATTGAGTTATGTATAGCTGTTTCAGTAGCAAAGCCAGAACTAGTGTAGACTTCATTCTAGAATTCACCACCCCCCAACCTGGTTTAATTGTAAGTAATTCAAGATGGCCATCAAAATCTGGACCTTTTTATTCTTGAGTCATTGGCTATCTTTCTGGAAGCCATGTGTCCCTTCCTTGGGTTTATACTAGCATCAGCCTTATCCATTGTGCTTCCTTATATTCTGAGGCTTGGCATGAGAACATTTAGAGGACCACAGAGATGGCATTCAATTTCAATTTTGTCTTTAGAGACTGAGTCCACTGGGGTGCACATAGGCTTCAACATGCACCCAGGTGCCATAAGCAGGGGGAGTGTTTATTCTCCATTTATCAGTTATCAAGATGACTGGAAAGTAGGGCTGCAGATGAAGGTGGCTAGCTTTCACATGGACCTGATCTCCCAATAGGCACATTTCCTCATTCCTTGGCACTGGTTCGCACACCAGGGTTGTGCATGCAGGAGTACAGGCACTAAGAGAAAAGATTCACTCCAGCATGGTTAATTGGTCAGGCAAAGAAATCACTGAGGCTCTGCAGTGTGTGTGGAATGGTGTCCTCCAGAGTTCATTGACTTAAATGGACACGTGGTCTTCACAAAGCAGCCCAGACTCTCTGGCAACAGAGTGAGGAAATTAGAAATAAGGGCTGCTTTTATTGTTTATCTTTTTTTCTTTTTTAAAGTATGATTTACCTTTGCTAAATGTTAGCATCCATCCCTGAATAAATGAGAACATTTTGGGATATTATGGGACCCATATTTCACAACCAGAATCCAGATTCAGTGAATACTTTTCTCATTAAATCCTGAGGCATTATTTTAAGCATAAGGTCTCTTTAAAAAAATTTTTTTTTAGTTGTTGATGAACCTTTATTTATTTTTTATTTATTTATATGTGGTGCTGAGGATTGAACCCAGTGCCTCACATATGCTAGGCAAGTGCTCTATCACTGAGCCACAACCCCAGTCCCAGCATAAGGTCTTAATCCAAGTGTTTCACAAGTGAAGTATAACAGAAATCTAATAAATGAATCTGCTAATTGTGCTTTTCCTGATGCATTTCAAATAGGGCAGTCTCTAATTATAAGCAATCCTTCATACAAATGGCTGCTGCTCTTGCCCCAGTTTCCCCTTCTAACCAGGCCCAGATGCTGCAGCCGCAGAAGACGCTGGCTCACATAGAATTGGAGGGTCAGAGTGGAGGAAGGAGGGGAGAAAATTACTGAAACGGTCTCTGGAAGCAGATCCCAAGAACACAGCTATCTGGTCCTACTGTGGTACTTTCTTGCCCTCTAGCCCACTACCATAGTTCTTTTTTTTTTTTTTTAATCCTTGTCATATGCCACTAAATAGAGTAACTCATTGTGTGTGTGTGTGTGTGGGGGGGGCGTATCATGGTTCTTCTTTAATGTTGGCAAAGAGGTTATATTGTAAAGCATAAGCTTTGGAGCCTGATCTTTGAACTTGAAATTGGGCGTTACCACTTCCCAGCTGTGTGACCTTTGGGCAGATTGCTTCACCTTTCCTGTCAAGTCTGTTTTGTCTTCTGTGAATAGGAATAATTAAACCTGCCTCCCAGGGTTTCCCTAAAGATTAAATTAAGACCTGTGTACATGTAGTGTTCATGACCCCATGCCTAAAATATAGTAAGCTCTCATCAAACAGTAGTTCTTATGGTCTATGAAAACCAAGAAAAGGTTCACTGATGATCCATATGATATAAATTATTTTTATGACAATGTTTTTTTTTTTTTTTCCCCAAATATCTAACTCTACTTCTTGGAGAAACTGATGGTAGGGTGGGGTGGGGGTGCGGGGCACAGTAGGAAACTTTCCTCATGGAAGGGCTAGGGAAAGGGCAGGCCAAGATGGGGAACTCAAGAGATTTTAAGCTTCATGTGGACCTGGGAAATGGGGAGAGAATTCTAAGGTGGGAGTGGGTGCATTCTGCCTGCACTGAACCATATACTTGTTTTTTGGACTCGGATTATTAACACTGTATCTGCCTTCTGGCTTGCACATTCAATTACTGGAAGAGCTTAAATAACAAAATACCCCATGCTTTGGGTCCTGCCCAGCCAGTCAAATCTGAATCTCCAAACGTGAGATGCCACCATACCTGTAGCACCTCAGGTAAAAAGTGTACAACCAGGGTTGGGAAGCTCATGAGTTATATGTGTACTAAATATACTATTTAGGCCAACCTGGAACTCTACTCATTTTGACTTTTACACCAGTGGGAACTTTACACACACACACACACCACCCCAAATGTATGTAGTTTTACCTTAACCAAAACTTTTTCCTTCATTGATTCAACAATTATGAGGAGTACAGAAGAGATGATACTGTCAGTGCTTTTGAGGTGGAGGGAGATTTATGCACAACTACAGAAATTTCCAAGGTAGCATGAATGCCAAGTAGAGATGCAAATTATGATGACAGTTAAGAGGAACAACATGGTATTTTGTTAGTGCTGGCAGGGAAGGTTTCTGAAGGAAGGTATTATTTGAACAAAATCTTCAAGAACAGTTAGGATTAGGGACAGTGAGGATGAAGGGGGGAAGGGCATTTCAGAGAGAGGGAATATGTGAGGAAAAACTTGGAGATGACATTGTTCAGGGTTTATATGGAAAGTAATGAGTGGTTCTAGGTGATGGGAGCAGAGCATGTTAAGGGGATACATTCTAAATTTAAAGGGCAAAGAGTATACGAACCAGAGGGGGAGAGACCTGAGGTTCATGCCAAGGAATTTGGCAAGCTGATGCAGGAGGAGTTGAAGAGGAAAGTGATGTGGTGAGAACTGTCGTCTAGGAAGTTAATTCTGGTAGTAACTGAGAGAGGAGAAGAAGTTCGTGTGCTTCCATGGACATATGCCTTCCCTGAAGAAAAGAGGCTGTGCGAAGTCATGAGGGCAGGTGGTGAGCCACAAACCGTGGTATTTGGGCCCACATGGAGAGAATGGGAATGGGAGGCAGGTGCTTGGTCAGAGGACAAGCTCATTCTTTATTGGATCCACCATTATCCAGTGTCTGCCAGTTATTCTGCAAGATCTATGTTAGCCCAATTCAAACCACAAGTTTGGGTTATTTCTAAGATGCAAAGGTGCAGAGAAAAAGCTGGACAATTTTTTTTGAAAATACCCATTGAGCCTAGAAAATTGGAAAAATTGTTCAAGATGAGGTGTTTTCATTGCCACTTGCTCATAACTATGATTCTTCCTAGATTATTTCTAGAATAATCTAGGCAATCACCATTTCTCTGGAAACCATCTGAGCTCTTTCTTGAATCTCATTCTCCCTTTTTCAGGCATTCTTTATCTAATGGCTAGATAAAACCAACTTAGGAGTACAGAGTAATTCTTTATTTAGAAATAGGAAGAGTTTTGTTGTAAACCAATTCATGCAGCTGCAGAACTCTGATATCCAGAAATCAAGGAAGGAGTATGGGTGTGCATTTGCCCTATTAGCCCTGGACTCAGAGTCATGGGAGAGGAGAGTGATTTATGCCATTTCCATTTAATATAAATGTTAAGGATGAGAAGAAAGGCTAATGTTAGTGCTGCCTTAGAAATGAGATTAATTAGGCAGAACCATACATGGTTAATCAGGGAGATTAAGGGGAGGGAGGTGGCTTTCCTTTAGGAAGTTTCCTCTGCCTTAAAGAAAGTAAAAAGTCAATATGGATATAAAGACAATAAAAAAGACAATAGACAGCATTGAAACTTTTATTTTAAAAAACGCAATTGCAACCATTGAACTGCTTTTGAAAAACTTTGTCATTTGCTTATTCCATGTATGCATGTTTTTAAATAATATATAATGCATGATATAATTCTGTATGCTAGAATATGCACTTAAAATATAACAATAATTTTCTTATATTTTTATATCATTTTATATTAGAAATTTATTTACTAATGTAAACATTCTATTTATAAATTACAGTTTATCAAGTCATTCTCTAATGTCAGATTATTATATTGTTTCTTTTTTTGGGTCCTAGACAAACACTGCATGTTGTATCTTCCACATATGCCTTTATTTCTCCAAAATAGATTATTTCTCCAAAATAGATTCCTAGGAGTGAATTTATTGAGTCAAGCCTATAATATCTTTATAGTGAGTGTCACAGTTCCTTCTTTCACATTCTTTAACATTCTCATAATAATGAACCCAGAAATTATGGAGCTTTCTTATTTTACAGTTTTTTTAGTTTTTTTTTTAAATTTTAAATTCTCTTAAATTTAGCATCTCACAAATACATCTTCATCTATAATTTAAGTTAAATAACTCAATTCATTAATTTATAGTTCTCTAAATAAGCTATAGCCTTTATTATGTTTTTTAAAAACCCCACAAATTATATTCTTTTTTCTTCAGTATTTCCAAAAAAAGCTTATGTCACTATTTTGTTAAAACTATAAATCTCTATAAAATTCTAGGTTTTCTTTTCTTCATAAAGTGCTAAGTCAATTAAATCATATTTATATATTTAGTATGTTTCAGAATTTTTTTTTCATTTATAGCTTTTTTAAAAAAAATTACTGCACCATGGATAAAAAGGTGAAATTCATTGTGGTATATTCATATAGGTACATAGGAAAGTTTGGCAAGATTCATTCCACTGTTCCTCCCTTTTCCGTTCTTCCTCCCTCCTCCTCAATCCCCTTCCTCTACTCCACCGATTTCTATTTTCATGGAATCCTGCCCCCCCCCCCATCACATGTGCACGCACACACACATTTGTTTTTTTCTTTCTTTGTTCGAGCTTCTGCATGTGAGAGAAAACTTTCAACCCTTGACTTTCTGGGTCTAGCTTATTTCACTTAGCATGATGCTCTCCAGTTCCAGCCATTTCAGCAAATGTCATAATTTTATTCTTCTTTATGATTCAGTAAAACTCCATTGTGTATATATATTTTCCTTTAACCATTTGTTTGTTGATGGATATTGAAGTTGGTTCCATAGCTTACTTTGAAATTTTTGATGTTTGTACATACAGAAAGTTTGTGACTTCTATTAATTTTTAAAAGGAACTACCTAATTTTATTTGAGCTGGTAAATATAGATCTAGAATATTAAAGCATATTTTTCTGTAAACTGCAAGTCATTTTGTATTCAGGTGAGTCTTTTTCTGAGGATTTATTTTCTGTGCATCTGATATACAGCTTTGTTAAGACTAAAATAAGCTCTGTGGCCTACAATAGCCTTCTAGCCGGTCAATCTCTGCCGTACTTCTCTTTCCCCTCCAGTTCATCCTATTCATTACTCCCAGATTAATTTTCCTAAAACACGGCCTACTGGAAAACCTTAATTGACTCCCCATTTCTAGATGAATTTAACATAATGCTAATTTAACCTTAGCATTTAAAAGCTATAACAGAACATGCCTCTGCAGGCTTATGAGAACCACTGGCAAAGACATCAGTGTACCAAGTGGCTCCTCACCTGTACCTACTAGTCAGACGCCTTGAGGGGAGGACCTGCTGAAATCCCACTGCCTTTTAAAGCTCCCCGCTAGCCTGAAGTGCTTTGCTCTGGACCTGGAAGTGGTGGACCCAGCCTCACGTGCTGACAGACAGCACCATGCTCTCCAGCATGAATGCAGGCCTCTCTCTGCTTAGGCTTCTTCTGCCTGTAAAATGGGATCAAACAGTATCCTGTGAGAACAACTGCAATTATGCAAACAATAATAATTGGTACAGGGTAAGCCCTAAACACATGTTAGCTGCTACTCTTGTGTAGAAATAATAGAAGTAATAAAATCACATGCTTCATTTTCAGTCAGATGTGGGCTCAGGTCACAACTGTTTTTCTTCTCTCTAGATCTTATCCAAATTGCCTAATTCTTTGACCCTCATCTACAAACAGGGCTAATAATAGAGTTAACTTATTTAATATGAGATGTAAAATCGTTAGCACATTGCTACATAATAGACACAAAATCACAGCCAACATTTTAGTATGTGCCAGGCAGAGTTCTAAGCTCTTTATTCTTTAATTACATTTCCTGTCAAACCCAAGAGTTGGTACCACTAATATCATCATTTTATGAGGAAGAAACTAAGACACAGAGAAGTTCAGTGATTTTCTCAGGGTCCCACAGCTAAAAGCCATAGATTTCAGGCTCAACCTACAGACTCCAGAGCTCACTCTTAACCTGCACTATGATGTAACTTCACATTATTATATTGAATTGCATTATTATCGACTTCCTTTATTTCCCCACATCTCTCCTGTCAAGACTAGCTCCCTTAGGACTGTGGGTAATTATTTCTTTATGTCTCCTACAGCACCTAGCAAGTACTTCATATGTTGAAGACATTTAACAAATAAGTACTCAGTTGAGCATAACAAACATACCCATTTCTGACACCTGGTCACAGGTAAACTACTGCTGACTTTCCCTTCTAGGCAGGTGTCTTCTGGCAGACAGTGTTCCACCCTCAATTTGGAGGGCTGTGATTTGCCCACTTAGCTACTTTCAGGAGCCTCTTCCCTCCGAGCTTTGAAAGCCTGTGTCCCCGGGAGGGCTAGAGAAGGAGGAGGCACAGGACTTGGGAGGAACTCTGAAGTACCAAGCATCTGGAAGCAGCCTGGTCAGCTATGACGGGAGGAAGAGCCCGGGCCGGGTAAGAGATGGCTCAGGGAAGGCAGGTTTAGCCTCCACCCTTCCTCTGTGACTGGGCTAGGAAGAAACCTTACCCCTGGACTCTACGACAGTTAACCCTGTGGACTGTGTCATTCCAGAGAGATGCTGCATTCTTTTCCCAAAGACATGGCCCTGTTTCACTTGCTGTTTTCAAGGAGCCGTTTCTGAGCTGATTGTCTTCTGTGTCCTTGTGCATTCTACCTGCACCATGAAAGTGCCATCACATTCTCCTCCTGCTGCCACACTTGCTTCTGTGGATTTCATGATTATCCCTTAAAACAAAACAACAACAACAACAACAACAAATCTTTTTATTCTGGCTTTCTCCAAAGGAGAAATTTAGGTGTGCATCATTCTTTATTTTATTGCTTATATTCTGAAAATTTGGAGATTTAATCACAATTGCTGTCTTCCTGAGTAATCTGAAATTCTGTATTACCACTGTGATTGTTTTTCTTTGACATTGACACTTTGATTTATTTTTTAAAACACTTTTTTCTTATTTCATATTTTTCTTATTATTACACAATATATATTCATTGTATAAAACTATGTAAAATGAAGAAATAATATGTTAAAAATAAAAACTAGGCTGCATTTTGCTAGATACTTGCTTCGAACATTTTGATAAATGTGCTTCTTTTGTTTTTTCAGTGAACATACACACCTTTCATAAAATTAGGATCTAACTGTGCATACTACATCTTAATTTGCTTTTATTGTATGATTTACACACATTATTCTTTGACTTGCTTAGAAATAATGGAAATGAATGAAAAGGAGACTTTATATATTGCTGACAATCAACATTAGGCATTTATTATTAATACATTTCTTAGGACCTAGGTAGCCTTTTGTCCAGACTCCACTTAGGTGTCTATCTCAGTTTTTCAAAGAAGAGTAATTAAAAAGAGAGAAAGGGGGGGGGGGGAGAGAGAGAGAGAGAGAGAGAGAGAGAGAGAGAGAGAGAGAGAGAGAGAGAAAGAGAACCTTAAAAAGGGAGTTTTGAGGTGTTTTGAGGTGGTTTCCTCTGTGGATGGCAGGCACTGGCCTTCACTCTGCCATTTGAATCCTGCTAATGAAAACAAAGCTGGCTTTGGGCTGTGCACTACTCTATGTGGTACTTGATTCTATATGCCTTGGTTTTCCACATGCCTTGCCAAATTGGTTTCCTGACCATGACCTTGTAGTTCAGCATTTCCCCTTCCCTCCACCCGTTTCCTGCCTTCACTTTTGATCATTAGAACTTTTTTCTTTTTTTTCACATGAATCCCATGGTAGTAATGTGGTAGCCAGATCTGCAATCAGGAGACCCCACCCTTGGTCCCCTGAAATCCTTTTTGGAAAAGTACATTTTACAGTTCTATACTCAATCAATGTAATATGAAACCACCACACTTTTTCTTTCTATTTTTCATCCAGATTTTGGAACAGAGTAACATTTTTCCCTCATTAATCTTGGCATGAACTTTGCTCTGGAGTGTTTTCGACTCTTACCTGTGTGCATGTGACTGCTATATCTTGTCCAGCCCTGACCTCTCCCCTCTGCTACAGTTCTGTACTTCTGGGTACTTTTAGGAGGTCTTCATTTAAGTATAATGTTGTCTGCTTTAAACTCAACATGTCTTAAATGGACCTAATTATCTTGCATACAAACCTGCTTCAGCTGCCGCTTCTTAACCACAACCCTGCCCCTTTCCTATAGAACCCAATACTTTGAGTCTCCTGGAGTACTATCAGAACTGGTAAGGGAAAACAGTAGTGACCAGATGCAAAGAGAGTATGCAGAACTTGACAGCTTTCCAATCACTTTGAAAATATAATGAAATAAAATGCCAATCACCCAGCTATTAAAATTATAAAATACCTTGGAAAAAATTTAGTAGTAATTTTGTAAGATGTATATTACAAAATCACTTTCGCTGAAGAGCTAAATACATACAGAAGAATATATTTTCAGATGGGAAGGTGTCAGTATTCCCAAAAGTGATCTGTACATTTATGCGATTTCAACTAAAAGTACCAATGGCATTTTTTTGTGTGTGTGTTTTTTATTGAGAAGGGGTCTCATTATGCCCAGGCTGGTCTTGAACTTGTGAGCTCAAGTGAACCTGAGTAGCTGGCACTATAGACATGTGCCAATGTGCCCAGATTGGAATTTTTAATAGGATTTAATAAGCTGATTCCAGTAGCCCTCAAAGTTTGGAACAGTCCCGACAAGTAGGAAGGAAAGTATACTGAAATCTAAAACATTATGGTGGGTTAGGGATGTAGTTCAGTTGTAGAGCACTTACTAACATGCAGGAGACCCTTCACTCCACAACACCGCCAAAAAAAAAAAAAAAAAAAGGGACAAACAGATCATTAGAACAAAACAGAATAGAATCCAGAAAAAGACTTTAGAACTAAATTTAATATATGATAAATATAGTATTTAAAATCAGGAGGAAGTGGATGGACTGTTTGGTAAATTAAGGGAGACACAGAAAACACTGGCAAGGCCTTCAGGTGCCCGCATGCATGGTGTATCTCTTGGAGCACAAAATCCCTATGACTGGAGAGCAGGAGCTAGGGGTGGTGGGGAGACAAGATAAAGGGGTGAGCAAGGGTAAGATTCATGTGTCCTAAAAAGTCTGGGCTTTTATTCAAGTACCTTTTTCATCCTCAGATTGGTAAGAACTATTCTCTCATATTTTCTTCCATGTTCTTTTATACTTTCTTTTATTACATTGAGATCTTTATCTGGAATTTATACCTGCTCATTTTATGAGGTATGGATGCAACTTTCATTTTTCCAAACTAAATAGCCTGTTGTCTCAACTCCTCTCCCACAGATTTTAAATGCTGTTTTAAATGTCATCATTTGTCAAATTCTGTTTCTGAGCCTGTTTATGGACTATCTTCTGTCCCATAAATCTGTCTAGTCCTGTGCCTAGGTTAAATGCACACCTTTCATTAGTCATAAGTAATTGAGTGACATGGTGTATATGTAGAAAGATTGTCCTGGCCAGGTAGGATTTTGTTCCAGTAAAACTGAAGCAAGAGATAGTCTCTGCCTGAGCTGAACTGAAACAGCTGGGGTGGGATGGGCAGAACTTGATGCTTTCTGAGATAGGGTGAATATAGGGAGAGGCCTGAAGATCAGGATGATGCCCAGCTTTCTGGCTTTGGAAACTGGTTGGATGATGGTTGATACTTTTCACTGAGAGAGGAAGTGGACCAGATTTGAAGACAGGGAAAAGAGGCTTTGTTCTGGTTTGGGCATGTTGAACTTAAAATTTACCTATGAAAGTTTTCAGAGAAATAGACTTAGGCAGTTTAATTTGTAGACCTGAATCTCATTAAAGATCTGGGTAGAGAAGCATCAGCATAGAGCCCACAGTTGACATCATGGAGTAAATGGAAGAATACAAGGAGAGTGTGTAAGTGAACAGGGAAGGATGGCAGCCTGAGGACTACCTGAGGGAGCAGAGCCTCCAAGAGACTGAGAAGGGGGAAAGGTGAGTGTAGTCAATTTAATTCATTTAGCTGCAAAGGCAAGAAAGACTGATACTTAAGGAATGCATGGAGTTGAATGGTTTCTTGAGGGCTTTGTTTTTGTGTTGTTTTACTGGAAAAGGCTTCAATATTCTTAGATTGATGGGAAGAGTCCAGAAGAGGAAAAGGAAATAATTGATAGATCCTGGTTCCCAGAGAGACTGAAAATAAGAGCCCCAGAGGGGTTGAGATGCAGAGAAGGAATACATGTGTAAGTCACTTTATCAGGTAGGGGTTAAGAGAGATGGTTTCTGTTTTCTCTGTGAAGTAGGAGAGAGGGGGGATGTGGTAGAATGAGGGGACTGAGGAAAGTGCAGAGTTTGAAATAGCTCCATCTGTGGAGAATGGAGAGAGCAATTCACTGGCCTGGCATGATGTTTTTGGACATGTGGAATTTGAACTCCAGGATGCAACATCTGTGAAAGGTGAGAGTCAGGAGCTGAGGCTGGAGCTCAGGTTTGCATAGGGAGATTTGGAATTATTAGATTCCTTAAATTAATGAGTCAGTGGGAAATGAACAATAGGCAGAGCAAATGGAATCAGAGAGTTTCTAAACAAAGATCTTGAAGAGGAATAGTAGAAAAAATAGAAATATTTATTAAGTATTACATCACGGTGACCAAGAGGTCCAAATAGAAGGGTGTATTCATGAGTGGACTTAATGTGGAAGAGTAGTGGGTTTGACCCTGGCTGCCCATTTGAATCACTTGGGGAACTTGAAGCAGGTGACTGTGCCTCTGACAATCCAATAGCAATTAAGTTGGAACCTTTGGGTATGGCCCTGGCATCTGTATTTTTCTTTGTACAATGAACTTCAAATCTGTAAGTAGGGTGTAGACTAAGAGAGACAGAGATGGAGTAAGAAAAAGTAATTAGACCTGGCAAGCAGATCATCAGTGGCCTCAGGGAGTACAGTTTCAGTCAAGTGGTGAGACTAGGTTATTCCAATTTGTCGAATGGGGCTGGGAGAGGGAGGGGGCTCAATGAGGATACAGAGGTTAGTGGTGAAAGTAAGTGGAGAGAACTGATGCTGCGTGTCCCCCATCTTTCTTATAAAGTTACATGTTATTATCTGCTACAGACTGTGAGTGGAGTGTGGATCTGTTTGAGATTTTGTGGAGAGGGAGGAAAATGAAACAGTTGCTATGAGGAATACAAGGGACTGCAAAGCCACAGCAATGACCTTGATGAGCAGGAATTGCATTCTGTAATTATCTGGCCTCTGTTAACTCTGTTATTGGGATAAGGCACACAGTGCTAATGCATGTAGTGCAGTGATATCTAAGGCAGGGGACAGGTTTTGAAGTTAGCATGTAAGGAAAAATTGCATTTGGTCAAAATTGCTCTTATAAATCTCATAGGAAGGTGCACAGTGGGGAGGACCGACATTCCATCTCCACAGAGAGCCCATTTTCCCCAGCTGCAATGGAATCATCTTCTTCAATTGAGCACAAAATGAAATAGTTGACTTGCATACAACTAATGTTATATGAAAAATGTGACTCTCTGCATTCAAATCACACTCAAGTTAATTAAATACTCTCATTAAGGAGAAATACTTGTGTCTTTAAGAAGGGGCACTTAAGAACTGAAATTGACTGAGGGTAGAAAAGAATGTTTTTTGTCTCTGACTTCTAGGCATACAATGAATAAAAATGGGAATTGCCTATACTATCTAAATCATTATTTTTCAGCTTTCCTTTTTAAATTGGGCACATTGGATTTGATTAAATTAAATGCATACTTATGTAGCTCACACCACTGTATTTTTATTTCTTGCTTGTCCAAAATTATCTTTGAGAAAGTATGATATATTTGTTAAGAGCATGGGCCCTGGCTTAGACCATGTGGGTTTGAATCATAGTATGTGTGACTGTTCGTGTTACTTCATCTCTCTTTTCTTCCGATTTCCCATCTATAAAGTCAATTTGAAAACAGTATCTACCTCATAGCCTTGTTATGAGGACCAAGTAAGTGCAAAGCACTCATTGATGTTAGAAGTGACTGTTATAGTAGTGGTGTGTGTTGATTTGTAAGTGTGATTTGACATTAGACTACAACTTACATCACAAGGTCAGACTTTTACTAGAGCTTGGGCTGTTGCCCAAAAAGATAATCTTGCCTTTCCAATGGAGCCCAGATGAAAGAGCTGCTGGCAAAAGTTTGGATTTTTACTACTAAAGGGGTCGGGGAGGGGTGCTTATTTATGACTTAAAAAAATTGAATCTGCCCAAAAGAGATCTCTCTCAAAACTCAGAACAAAACAAATACACCTATCAGACACAAAATTGTAGTCTTTGGACTAAGATAAACAATAAATGCATTGGGATATAGGAGATTCCTAATAAACGTAAGATCGATGGATTGTTCCTGCCAAAACCAATGGTGCCCTGTGTGTTCAAGACAGACTCTTTTAGGTGAAGTGATATAAGTTTGCCAGATTTAGGCTTCATGAGTTATGAGAGCAAAAGCGAGAAGACGGGGAGGGGAGAGAGAGAGGAATTTATTTAAAAAGAGCATCTCTATTGAAAAGGGGCAATGAAGAGAAGTCTAATGATGTGTTGATGAAATTAAAGGGTGGCTAAAGATGAAGTGATAAAATAGTAAAAAGAAAGCAGCTTCATTTTGATAGAGTGGGGAAAAACCCAGTAGATCTAAGATTAGAGCATTTTTAGTACTAGGCTTTTCATATCTGTTTTTTGCAGTGGTCCCTTTCAAATGTGTAGTAATTACTGGCATAAACTTCTCATTACCACTCCTTTGAAGTATATCTGCCCTGTTTGCAATTTTTTTTTCAGAATAAAACCTGTAGCTGATAAACATGTCCACATTTAGAAATTGTCTATATGAAAAAATTATCACACTTTGACTCAGAAAATAATTAGACCAAGCCTCCGAGCTCTTTGAAATAATTGTACTATATAACCTATGTTTAGAAGTACCTCAGAGAATTAAAATTCATTATTCTCCATGTTTAAAAAGTCAGAACCACAGTGAGTTGAATGACAAAAAAGTCATAAAATTTAAATTCTAGTTGGCTGGTTTCATGGCTATTCCATAGCATTACAGTACTAAAATCATTTTTATCCTATAATCATATAATAACTAATATTTCTGGAGCATTTTTTGGCTGTAAATTGTCCTAAATGCTTTATATTTATTAACTTCTTTAGTCGTTGTAGCTCTGTGAAGTAGAGTTTATTGTTACCCCTACTCTTTAGATGAAGAAACCAAGGCACAGAGAGGGTAGGCCTTCACTAATATGTGGCAGAGCAGAATCTATATTCTTCTCTGCCTCCAGGCCTTCACCACTGGGCTAGAGTGCTTAGGCTTGAACACACATTCTGAGATGGAGTTTAATATGCTTGGATTTCCAGATTTCTTAATTTTTAAAGACAAGGGGAGAGTTTACAAAATTAACTTGAATTTATTGTACTAATTATGGTACCCTTGCAGAGAGATGCCTGTTTGAAAGGTAAAATTCCTGAGATTGTAAGTTCTTCTGAATCTTATGGGCGACTGAAACAAAACTTCCAGCTGCTCTGGTTGTACTGTTTACTAAAGAAGGCCAATAACATGGGTGACGTTAACTGTTCCTGGTATGGATACTACTTCCACATTACATGCCCAGCATTTTAAATTACTACTTTCTTTCTTTTTTTTTTGGCTTGCAGTACTGGGGGCTGAACCCAGGAGTGCTCTACCACTAAACTACAACTCCAGCCCTTTAATTTTTTTTTCTTTTGTTTTGAGACAGGGTCTCACTAAGTTGCCCAGGCTGGCCTTGGACTTTTGATCCTCCTGCCTCAGCCTCCCAAGTGTTTGGGATTACAGGTGTGTGCTACTGTGCTTGATTTACTTCCTACTTTTTAAATTGATTATATGTCTGAGGATTTGGGAATAGGTAGTGAGTGAAGATATTCGGGTTTTCAGCAAAATAAAGAGATCTTTTGGTAGTTTAGGACAAAAGAATTCCATTACATTTTGGATGTGTTTTCAAGTGTCTTTCTGACTGGGCAGAATTGATGCAATGATCATTTGAACAACTCCTGGTGGCCTTGAACAGTTCTTTCATAGTTCCTCAGATGCTTTTGCTTTTTGTATGAAATTCAGAAGAGCATCATGTATAAGATAAAACAAGTGATTTTCTTAGGATGCGTCACCTCCATAGCTGATCTAGTCTGTTTTTTTTCCTTAGGTCCTACCCCTCTAAATGAGAAGGGAGGATTTTATTCCCTGTTAGCTCAACTTGGTAAAAGTTTAGGCTTATACTGCCATAAAGAATAGATTAAAATTATCTTATGTCTTAACTGAATTCATATTATATTTTACTCTTTTAGAAATTGTCCTAATTCTTTGTATGTGCCTCCATGTGTGGTTTTTCTTATTATTTTGTCTAATCATAAAGATAATGTATGTTTGTGCAAGAGATACAAATCATAAAAGTATATCCCACCTCCACCAAGCCCTCCACTCAATCGCTGTCTTAAACAACAGTGAATAAAATCATATTACAGATGCTGTTTTGCTTTCTGTTATTTTCTGTCATAGAAATCTTTCCATGTTTTGAATAGCAGAATAATATTCCAATGTGAAAGGATATATTATAATTTATTCAACAAACCATATTTTCAGGCATCTGTGTTGCTTTTCATTTAGACTCTTATAAGCAGTGTGCTGTTGGGAACATCACATATACTGACATCTTTGCACACTTTTCCATTTTCCTCCATAGGATAAGTCTGTTAGGAATGGGCTTGCTGATTCTAGCAAAATATATAATAAAACATTTTTATAAGTTGCTAGTGTGCTTCGGTGACTGTACTGGTATGAGCTCCTACTATCAGTGCATGAGAAGGTCTAGTTCATTATACCTAAATTTCTTCTTTCCTGATATTATTTACTCATTATTTTAATAATTATCAAATACCTACTACATGCCAGGTGCTATCTTTTCAATGATTCAAAAATGTTTTTTGCCTTCTTAGGATTTATTGTTTTGAAAGGCTAGGATCTTTCTAGGTTTTTGTTTTGTTTTGGTTTTGGTATGGTGGATTGAATCAAGGGGTGCTTTGCCACTAAGCTACATTCTCAGCCCCCTGCCCCAACCTTTTTAAAAAATGTTATTTTTTGAGACAGAGCCTTGCAAAGTTGCTGAGGGTCTCACTAAATTGCTGAGGTTCTCCTTGAACTTGCATCCTCCTACATTGACCTCCCAAGACTTCTTTCTGTTTGTTTGATCTTTAGTATTTTTGCTTGTTTCTTTTTAAATCTACATGTATTTTCTTCTCATTAATTTTAATTTTTATGTGTCTATTGACTAATAGTCGTCTTTTGTGAATCACATATTCATATACTTTTTTTTCTGTATGTTTTTTTTTCCTGATTTTATTACTATTTTTAGATTATTATGGAGTCAGATTCTATCTTTCTAGGCAGGCCTCCTCCACCCTAAAGATCATAAAATTTGTTTGCCCATTGGACTAGCCAAGGTTCTTGGTTGCAAAAACAGAAACTGTGGTCTACTTAAGCCAAAAATGGTATTGGGTGCTCCCAGCATTGCCAGGAAGGCTGGAAACAAGGAGTCGAAGGGGCTGGGACCTGTACCAGAGGGGACGGCAGGGCAGGGACAGGCTGGTAATGTGAGCCTCCTCTGCCCTTGAACCTGGCACTTCTCAAATAATATTTTCAAGAAGACAGTTTTTCCACCGTTCTTCATTGTTTTCAGGGTGTCTTCATTTTTAGGTGCATTATCCCCCTGTGGTTAGTAAAGACAGGCAGAAGTAATAGTCTGCTTTAGCTTCCCAGGCAGAAGGACACTTCCTAGCAGACGATTGTATAAAGCCTTGGTGGTGTTTGGTCTCATTAGCCTGTTTTGAGACTTGTGTGTCTGTGAACCAATCACTGTGGCAAGTGGGGTGGAATGCTTTGATTGGACAGACTAATGTCATATGTTTGTCCCTGTGATTGTGCTGGGAGTACAATCAGCTGGACTGAGAAAAAAAGGGAGAAGAACTTCTCAAAGAAAAGCAGGGTGTTATTGTAGAAGAAGGGAAATAGATGCAACAAAAGCATTAGCTATCATCTTTGATTATAGTACCTGACATGCTTTATATTTGACTGGATTCTATAATAAGTAGTGCAGAATGCCACTTACTAATTTATTGTTTTAGAAAATTAAAATGTAATTTTTATTAAATTATTCTTTCTCAATATACATCAATCACTAGGGAGATGAAATAGTAAAATCCCTATACAGAAAGTAAGTCTCGTCCTTCATTTTTAAATTAGTTATACTGCCTGAGAGAAAGCTGTTTGGAGGAGTTACTTCCTTTTTTGTTGACTACAAGGAACATGAATTCTTAAACGTGCAAGATTCATACAGGGTGAAGATGTATATTTTACTAAAAGCCCAATGTAGTGTTATAGGCATGTTTGGAGGTCTAGACTGTAGCATATACTAAGAAAGCCAAAAATATAAAACCGAGAAAAAAAAAAAAACACCCTCAATAACATGCCATAAAAAGTTACTGCTGTGTTATAGTCCTGCAGTCATTCAAAACAGTTTCCCTTTTTGAGTCACAACTTGCTCAGTGTATTTTCTCCTATGAATGTCAGTAATATGTCCTTTAACAAACAGAAACATATCAAGAAAACAATGTAGTATATGAAACAAACATGGGTTTTTTAGAGTCAGACAAACCTGGGTTTCAATCTGATCTTTAAAATTTTACCTTAAGTGTGTGTGTGTGTGTGTGTCTCTCTCTCTCTTTTTTTTTTTTTGTGCTGGGGATTGAACCCAGGGCCTTGTGCATGCAAGGCAAGCACTCTACCAACTGAGCTATATCCCCAGCCCCTTAAGTGTGTCTCTCTATGTGAAAAGTGATGTGATAACAATTACACAAATTTAAGGATTAAATTATGATGTTTGCATAATAACAGTATCTATTATTATTACAATTTAAAATTATTATTTGGGAGAAAGTAGCATTCTTTTGGAAAATCAGTTGTGCCAATTAGCATATGCGGAGACAATTGTGTGTCTGAAAGAAGCAGTGCACATTTTCAAACTGGAATTTATTTATTAAATTATTGTTGTGGTTCTGGGGATAAAACCCAGGGTCACACATGCCAGGCAATCCCTCTACTACTGAGCTACATCCTTAGCCCTGGGATTTTCTTTTTGATATCTGTAGATTGGGAGTAACTATGGTAAGCCTGTAAGGCTGATATACCCAAGATAGGCTATGATGTGCTAGCTTGGATCTTTCTACACTGTTCAGGGATCTATGAGATGTGGTATTTGTGTGCACTTTCAGGCAGAACAGCCATGACCCCAAATGCCTGGTCACTGCCCAGTAGTCTTGGCCCCCAGGAACTAAACGAATCCTCTTTAGAATAGTTGCCCATTCTAGCCCAGCAGGCTTTGAACTTGGGGCCACACTATAATTTGATTAACACTTTCACTTATTGATGGTCTCATTTTTTTTTTTGGCCCTTTGCAATTGGATGACTTTTACAAAGGCTTTATCCTTCAGGCAAAGCATATATTTGTTGTCTAACTACAGAGTTTAGCATTGAATAATTTTATGACAGACCACATTTGGCATGCTTAGTTATTCAGGGAATTTTCAAAGAACCGTGGAGGGACTTTTTAGTCACACATCCTCTGTTCTTAGTCATCTATTCCTTTTATGGTAGTCATTAGCAAATATCTCTCAACCTCTTCTATAATGTTTAACAGTCAGTGTAAGCTCTCTGTAGTGTTGGCTGTTTTGAGCTCTGTGTACTTAATTATGAGACAGTCAGCATATACTTGTGAAAACATAAACTAAATGTTGGTATATTCTCCACATGGTTTCTTTTTACAGAACCACACTTGTTAATACCCACATTAAATTATTTAGGCCATTAATTAAAATATTTTTCTTTTCTATGCCATTTTTGGTATTATCTCTTCTCTCCTTCTCTTGTACCACTTTACTTAAGTGTCATTGATTACATTCAGAATTAAGGAACAAGAGGACTGAAGGCCAGTGTGATTAGGAGGTTTGCTTTACTGCACAGGAAAACCAACATGTCTACGTTCTGGGACGTCAGAAACACCGTTTGCGATTAACTGCTTGACCTGGTGGCCTGGTCAAATTCCAGGGTTGCACCACTGCATTGTGCCTTCCCTAATACCTAGTAAACCCAGCTGTTTGGCTGACACCTATTCTCCTTAACTGCTAAATGCTGTTTTTAGGCTGTGCTCTTATAAGAGTAGACCAGAAGAACTTCTTGTACCTTTTCTAAAAATTTGATAATTTTCACTCCAACTCCTTCTAACCTCTGCTTTCTTCCCCAACTCATAGACACATTTCCCTAAACATATTCATAGTGTGTCTTTTTCATACACCTAGAAGACCTTGGACTCACAGCTTTAAATCAACACTGAAGGTAATAATTAAGGTAAGAAAACAAGGATTTGGGTTGATGAGTCAGATAACTGGTAGGACCTTCCTCCGGATCTCTAGCACAGTATTGTATTACAAAGTGCTCTTCTAAATGTCTTGCAGGCCCATGACTCAGCATATCCTGAGTGAAACTTGTTGTCTCTCTCCAGCCCCTGGCTTCCCCTTCAAATTCTCTGTCATGGAACTCTCTCCACCCTTTAATCAACTAACCTGGAAGCCAGCTCTCTTCTCCACACTCCATATCCAACCCCCCCAGCCCCTGGGAGGGGGCAGTAGACCCTGGGTCCCCTCATCTCCAGCAGATGCCCCAGCAGTAATAAGCAGGTGCACCATTCACCGTGGTGGGCTGTCCCACCATCCCTGCCAGGTGACCCCAACCAACTTCCGGCTTCATCTTCTTACACCACCAAGTGCATTTTATGTTCTGACCTCATCAAAAAAGTCTCGGTGCCCTCAACACACTTTGCCATTTCATTCCCTTCTCTTAATGAGCTCATTTTTGTGGTTGCCTTTCCTTGTTTGTACATGATGAAGTTTTATTCATCCTTTAAGCACTACCCAAATGTTATCTCTTCCTTGGCCTTGCTCTGCAGAATTAATGGTGTTTCCTTTTGTGACTTGAGAGCTTATGCTTCTAGCTGCTCTGCTGTAGTGAACCAGTAAATCTCTGCTGCTCTGGAATTAGACACCTGGGTTGAGATCCCAGCTGAATGCCCACTGAAAGACTTTGGGTAGTTGTGAAAATCTCCAAGCTCTCAGTTTCCATTTTCCATATTTTTGTAAAATGAACACAAGCCTCTACCTCATGAGGTTGTTATGAGGATTAAGTGGCAGAAAAAAGTACCCAGTGTTCAGGGTTATCTTAAAATGATGAACTACTGAATATTTGAAAGATAAACTTGTTGCTGTGCCCTTTGCTGCGCTGTGCTCGCCTGTCTTCCTCCTTTTTGCACTGTGGAGAGCTTCCTGTGTAGCAGGCACTGTGCTAAGAATGGTCATAATAGTGTCTCCCTCAAGTACCCTCACAACAACCCTCGGAGGGAAATATATTCACGAGTATGACTATATGCTTCGTAAGTTAACCAAGGAGGAAACTAAGGCACTGAACAGAGATTCAGTGCCTTGTTTAGGTGAGAGGAGAAACCAGAATTTGATTCCAGGGAGTTCTGGCCAAAGAGCCCATACTCTCAACCACCACACAAGTTTACCTCACAGTGAGTACTTAATAAGTGTCTGCTGGAACAATAATAAATGAGATTCAGATAAACATGCTTGTGGGGCCAAGTTCTGGGAGATGACCTATTGAAAGAGATATGGGTAAGAAGTAAAATAAATCATCAAGAGATAGACTAAATGAGTAAAAGAACATGATAATAGTAGTGATACCAGGGGCCATCAGTATTAGTGACTGGGGCTGGCTGGTCCTGGCAGATGTATAAAACTCTGTTTCTTGAGTTGGAATGCTTCTGGATTATAAAAAGTGGCTTTATTCCTCTAACTAGTTTGATTCAAACCCAAATTAAAATGTATTATGAGGAGGACTTCTTTTTCCACCACAAAAGAGTCAACGGTATTGTTTCTACCTTCCTACTGTAAATAATTAGAAAACTGGACAAAATGTGTGAAAGTTGTTTCCAACAATAGACAGCAGGCAGTGTGACTATGATCGATCTCTCAGAGAAGGGAGGTGGGTAAGTCCCTTGAGTCTGTGGCAGACATCAGGCTCTGCATGCCCACAGTCCAACTCCACATGGCCAGTGTGTGGGTGGCCCCAGATCACCCTCAGTTGGGTGATTTGCTGGGAGGACTCACAGGACTCAACATATAGTCATACTCGTGACTAAGGTTTGTTATAGTGGAAGAATACAAAGCAGAAAATCAGCAAAAAGAGAAGGTAAATGAGGTAAAGTCAGGAGGAAACCAGGGACAAGCTTCCAGGAGTCCTCTCCTGAGTGCTGCACAGGATGCCCTTAATTTCCCTAGCAACAAGTTGTGACAACACATGTGAAATGTTGTCATACTAGGGAACCTTATTAAAGACACCGTGCCACCCTAGCAGGGACAGGCCTGCTAGGTTGGCTCTGTTCTGTGATTTCTAATCTTCTGTGAAATATCTAATTTCTAATATCTGCTGTGAAGATAAAAATAAGAAGGTCCAGGATGTAGCTCAGCAGTAGAGTACCCCCAGGTTCCATCCTAAATACCAGGTGGCAGGGGACATAAGTGTGAAAATGGAAGATACATCAAAACTGGTAGTTCTAGAACTGAAAAATACAATGTCTGAAATGAAAACTCCACTGGATGGCATTCACAGCAGATTAGAAATCACAGAAAAAAAGGTCAGTGATCTTGAAAACATAACCATAGAAGCCATCTCATGTGAAACATGGAGAAAAATAACTGCAAAAGAAATGAACCTCTAGATGCTCAGTGACCTGTGAGACATTGCTAAGTTGTCTAGTATGCATGTAATTGAAGTTCTAAGGGTGGAGGGGAAAAAAAATTGAACAAAACAAAGGCCCAAAATGTCCAAATTTAATGAGGACATTTGAATGAAACCAACAAAGAAAACCACAGCAAAGCATAGCATAACCAAATTGCCAGAACCCAGTGACAGTGACAGAATTCTTAAACCAGTGAAAAGAAAACACTTACATGTAAAGAATTAAAAATGAGAATATCACGTACTCCCCATCAGAATCCATAAAGCAGCAGACAATGGAGTGGCATCTTAAATGCTGAAGGGGAAAAAAAGCGAATATAAAATTATATACCAGGTGAAAATAATTTCAAAAACAAAACAAAGACCTTTTCAAACTAACAAAAGCTGAGAAAATTCATAGCCAGCAGACCTGTACACTGAGAAATGTGATGGCAAACTTTTCAAGCTGAAGGGAAAGATCCCAGATGGAAACTTCATGTATAGAAATAAATAAAGAGCACTAGATAATGGTTAGTATGTAGGAAAATACAAAAGACTTTGTTGTCCTTTAAAAAAATTGTTTAAAAATATCTTTTAAATAATAAGTTAAATAAATAAATGACTATTTAAAGAAACATAATAGCATTCATTACATTGTGAAGTTTATAACTTTTGCACAAATAAAATTTTTGACACTAATATCAAAAATGGTTCTTACAATATCTGCAAAGTGGTCTAATATCATTTGAAGGTACAATTGATTGAATTTTAAATGCAAGCCAGGCACAGTAGCACACACCTGAATCCCACATTGGGATGCTGAGGCAGGAGGATCACAAGTTCAAGGCCAACCTCAGCAATTTAATGAATCCCTAAGCAACTTAATGAGACCCTGTCTCAAAATAAAAAATAAAAAAGGTTGGTATGTGGCTCAGTGGTAAAGTGCCCATGGTTTCAATCCCCACCGAAAAAAAATGAATCAATAACAAATAATATCTGAATAATACCTGGGAAATTCTCCAACCATTTGGAAATTAACTTCACATTTTGAAACAGATCATGATATAAAGAAGAAATCACCAGGGAAAGTAGAACATTTTTTTTGAATTGAATAAAAAAGGCTGGGAGATACAGCTCAGTGGTAGAACACTGCCTAGCACGCTTTGAGGCTCTGGGTTAGAGCCCTGAGCTGGGGAAAAAGGACAAAAACCAAACAAACAAACAAAAAAATGAAACCACATCATATCAAAATTTGTAGGGTGCAGTCAAAGCAATGCTTGAGGGAAATTTATAGTTTTAAATGTATATGTCAAAGAAGAAACCAATGGTTTAAGCCCGACCTGGAGAAACTAGAAAACAAAAACCAAAACAAACAAAAAAACACAGCCAATTAAATCCAAAGTGAGGAAAATAGAGATCTAGAAAGTAGAAAAGAGGTAAACAATACAAAACAATAAAAACAAAAACCAACTATGAAACCAAAAATTGCAAAGAACCATAAAATCGATTAAATGAGTCTGATTCCCTTTTATATTCTTGAAACACAATGTAGTATACTGTTAAAATGAATTTTTGAGAATCTGAGATCCATGACCTTGTTTTAAGATTTGGGTATTGAGCTATAAT
Source organism: Marmota flaviventris (assembly GCF_047511675.1). Lineage (NCBI taxonomy): Eukaryota > Metazoa > Chordata > Mammalia > Rodentia > Sciuridae > Marmota > Marmota flaviventris. The sequence goes on along the minus strand of NC_092511.1, from coordinate 52,955,426 downwards.
AAAAGTTTTTCTTTGGTACTGGAGATTGAATCCAGGAGTGTTTTACCACTGAGCTAATCCCCAGACCCTTTTTGCTGTTGTTTTTTGAGACAGGGTCTCACTAAATTGCCCAGGTTAGCCTTGAACTTGTGATTCTCCTACCTTAGCCTCCCAAGTAACTGAGTGCTACCTCACCTGGCATAAAGCACACTTACTTTAGCAAGTGTGTTACAAGTTAAGTTATGATAAATAGTGTTTATTTTTGTCTAAACATTTCACAAAGTTTCTCCTGGAAGATAGCTATACTAACGGAGAAATTGTATTTGGAAAAACCCATACAATTTCTTTGTCTTCAGTTTTGAGCAAAACATTATGTAAAGCAGGTGACGAAAATTTAAGATCAAGAACAATAATATATGTCCTAGGAAAATACAGTTAAAGATATTGAAAAACATGTATTGTTTAATTTGTATTTTCCGTTTAGAAGAAATGTGTTTTCATAATATTCAGACACCACAATCTATAAAACAAGTACCCATGAAAAGAAATTACACTATTCAGAGATCAAACCATCAATATGCCACATGATGATATGCAATTTTAATAGCTGATCTCTTCAGTTATCAAACCCATTGATAAATAATCTGTGCCACTAGTTGTAGTGTTATTCACAGTGACAGAACCTGTAATAAAGATGAAGTGAGGTAAGTATGTATAAGGAGTGGTTTTGTTCTTAATGAAAGCAACCTCAAATATTCAACTTTATTTGTCTTGTATGATAATAAACTACTTAATTGTTCTGTTCAGCAAATACTGAATACAATCTTGAGAAAAAACTAAAATCAATTAAATTCATCTTAATTATTAGGATATTGAGTAAATACACTTTTCTCAGCTTTTCACTCTGATTATTTAGTTCATGGATGATACAGATTTTCTGTTTGCTTATAAAATCTTAGAATCAAACAATATAATCTGGCCCCCATCCCCCGTTCCTTTAGCTTTCATCTTTTGAAACACTTCACTGATTATGAGCTTTCCAGATGCAGGAAGAAATGTTTCAAAGCAAACCAGTTAGTTTAGCCACATTCTAGTAGTGCTTTTAAAATTTTATTTATTTATTTATTTATTTGTTTGTTTGTTGTTTTGAGTGGCTGTAGATGGACAACATGCCTTTATTATTTGTTTATTTTTATGTGGTGCTAAGGATAGAACCTGTGCTAGGCAGGTGCTCTGCCTCTGAGCTACAGCCCCAGCCCCTTTTTTACTAAAAGATTTCTTCATACAGGAGATGGGAATGGGGGTGGATTAAGGACATTCAATAATAAAGCAGCTCAGACTGGGATTTTTGGACTATAGGTGGAATTCAATTTCAGTTCTAATTTTTATTTTAATCTAGTCACCTCGAAGTTTGCTTGTCAAAAGGAGTTCCTATCTGTTTTTTTTTTTTTTTTATTATCTTCTTTCTGAAGTCTGATCTGAATTTTCACCTCAGGCAAAAGATTCAGAGTTAGTTCATGGATAGGACAAACTCAAGAGAAACTTTATGAGAATTCATTTTCTGAGAGAATCTTGACAAGGTGATTACATAGGGTTCAATGCTCAGAAACAGGAGACTTTTTTTTTTTTTTTTTTACAATAGGTTATCTTGAATTTATTGTTCAATTAATGACAGTTTTCCTTTTTTCTCAATTTTATGCCTCTCATATCCAATTGCTCTTCCTATATCTCTAGAATTATTGTCCCTGACTTTATTTTTTTTTTTTTATTTATTTTTTTTTTTTTTATTTTTTATTGTTGGCTGTTCAAAACATTACATAGTTCTTGATATATCATATTTCACAATTTGATTCAAGTGGGTTATGAGCTCCCATTTTTACCCCATATACAGATTGCAGAATCACATCAGTTACACATCCATTGATTTACATATTGCCATACTAGTGTCTGTTGTATTCTGCCGTCTTTCCTATCCTCTACTATCCCCCCTCCCCTCCCCTCCCCTCCCCTCCCCTCTTCTCTCTCTGCCCCCTTTACTGACATTCAGAAACAGGAGACTTTTGATTGACCTGGGCAAGAACCAGTTTCAAGGGTAGGAGTATCATTCTTTCTGCCTGTTACAGCTTCAGCAACCAGGAATTCTCCAAGTGCTGTGAATCCCAGGGATTAAGTGTGACAGGGTGATCATTAACCACATCATTGCTAGGAATAGTTTGCACTCTCCTTTCCAAATGACATCCTCCCTACACATTTTTGGAGTGCCTTGTATTTGACAACTATACATGGGTGATATTTTTATAGTTCAAAATAAGTCAAAATGTATTATAATTCTATTTTCTGTAATTTTCTCCCTTTTTACCATCTACTATAAGGGTTTGTTTTTGTTTGGGGCTTTATTGACAAAGTAGAGGGAAATAAACAGCAGGTAAAGTTGAATTGTAAGATTTATTGTTGCAGAAGACAGGATCTAAAACCATCATAAATTATCAGAGAGATATAAAATGAATGGTAACCCTCCACACTCACTTTGATTTTCTGTTTGATTTGTTAATATCAGTGTTTCCCTTTTCTCAGTTCAAGTTCTCAATCCATGTGCTTCTTCTTCCTCTTTACTATTCCTGGAGGTCTCCTTCTGGCCAAGGAAGTTCTTGAATCTTTCTTCTCAAAACTGTATCTTCCCACCTGGCACAGTGGCACATGCCTGTAATCCCGGTGGCTCGAGAGGCTGAGACAGGAGGATCGTGTGTTCAAAACCAGCCTCAGCAAAAAGTGAGGTGCTAAGCAACTCAGTGAGACCCTGTCTCTAAATAAAATACAAAATAGGACAGTGGTTGAGTGCCCCTGAGTTCAGTCCCCGGTACTAAAACAAAAACAAACAGAAAAAAAAAAACAACCCTGTATCTTCTCTATGTTTAAAGGAGGTGAGGGGTTCCTAGAACCTCACTTTTCTTACCAAGATTTATTTGGCAGATAGCGTTTTTTAAAAATGAATATTGTGAAATCTGTAAATTTCCCAGTAAAGAGCTGGGCTGTAAATAAATATAGGTTGACTTGAATGAATGCCCATGCTTAGACTTAATGCAGAATTGAGAAATATCAGATTATTGGAGTCCTCAAAAAGGGACCAGTTGATCCCTCAGATGAAGGACAAAGATAACATGGACCCAGAGGTTTAGTAATTATGCAAAGACTGACGAAAGTGAGCTCTTAGATACCAAATCACATTGCTTGAGGAGTGTGAGTTCTGTTCATTTAACAAAATGTATCCAATACCTGGAGAGAGAGCCTGTGCTGGTGCTGGGATTCAGGGATTAATAGGTACAAGTTGTCTAGGTCTTCCTGACACTGGCCTTCCAGGTTCCCAGAGAAAGCTTTTCCTTACCCAGAGGCAGCCATTCCTCATCTGCCTCCCACTTTCCCTTGTTTGGATTCTCAAACCAGATCCAGAAGCTTTCTTTGTTACATTCTGTTACAGCATTACCTTGGAGTTCATACCACAGTATAGTTACTAATATGTTCGTTTCCCACATTATAGAGGCTATTTTCTGTTGCCCTGATACTTCACAGAATGATCAGAACGTGGTTGCTGTCAAGATATATTGCTTCACTGAATAAGTAAAAAAAAAAAAAAAAAACCAGAGCTTCACAGCCCTTTCCATGTGACCACATAGAAAGTGGTGAAGAGGTGAGTTCTTGCAGAGGCGCTGGCTTGAGGGGTTCCATTGTCTTGGGCTCTCCATGGCTGCCATGCAGACTGAAAGATCAGCATCCCAGCGCACCTGTCCCTTTGGGACACTTTGCACATTCCACAGAAGCTCTATGGAGGTTTTTGGGTCTGGAGATTGTCACTAGAGGAACTAGGGAAAGAGCAGAAGCCATGAGCAAGGGCGGGGCTGGAGAGCTGAAGGGCAGTCATTTGAGAATATAGACTGAAAAAGAATCTAGGCATTTTAGCCAGTTATCTGAAGGAGAAGCAGCTTTAAAAAATTCCTGCACGTGAGCTTTGGAAAGATGGGACTTTCACCTTTGAAAAGGGTGGTAGTTTCTGTAAAAGTTCCTCCTTTTTATTTTCTTCCCATCCTGGCCTGTCAAAGCACCAAGTGCAAAAAGCAATTGGTTTTACAACTCTGTGAATATATTAAAAGTCCTTCAATTGTATACTTAAATGGATGGGTAACACAGTTTGTGAATTCTTGCTCCATAATGCTGCTAAAAACTTTGTCCTCACTGTATTTAAGTTTTTTTTTTAATATTTTTTTAGTTGTTGGCAGACCTTTACTTTATTTATTTATATGCGGGGCTGAAAATCGAAGCCAGTGCCTCACACATGCCAGGCAAGTGCACTACTGCTCAGCCCCAGCCCCAGTCCCAGCCCCTATGTTTTAAGTAAATGAATCATGAAGAAGAAAAAGAAGAAGAAAACACCAATTAACCAAAAGCAAAAGCGGTTTTCCTCTATGTTCAAGAAAGAGTGTATACCTAAGGTGTCTGGAGTTACCAAATTATGAATAAATTACTTATTTAAACAGTTCCAAATCTTGAATATTTAGAAATTTGATATTGATACTTCTTATGAATTTTATAACATTTTATAAATCTGCCAGAATTGCATCCTAAGATATTATTTTACTTTGATAGAAAAGGAATAATAAATATGAAGATATAAATAATATAGATTATTACTTTGATATGAAATCATTAGTCCCAAATGATTGAAATAAAATTAATTATTTGGGTACTTTCAAAGACTGATCTGCTAGTGTCCAAATTATCGCTATAAACAAAGCTACTTCCATACTCTGGGTAATGTATTCTTTTTATTTTCACATAAACATTACCTAAAAATTTCAAATATGTGTAAAAACTGCAAAATCATGAAACAAAATGCATTTGTGCCTTTTAATATTTATATTTTATTACATGTTATCTGGGTGCTACATGATTTACCTTAAAACTTAGCATCTCAAAACAACAAGCACTTATTATCTTGATTTCTGTTAACTCAGGAATCTAAGCCCTCTACCACAGGGTATTCCAGTATCAGGCCTGGCTGCAGTCCCACCTGAAGGTTCGGACAAGGAAGGTCTACTTGTGAGCTTTCTGCCATGGTTGGCATCAGGATTCAGTTCCTCATGGGCTGTCGGAATGAGGTCCTCGGTCGCTCAAATGTTGTTGGGTGGGGTGACATGTGGACTTCTGCCTAGAGTAGCCAGCTACCATCAGAGCAAACTAGACACACCAAGAGACGGCAAGCAAGAAGGAAGCCACAGTCTTTTTGTAAACCTAATCTTGAAAGCAACATCCCATGACCTTTGTCGCATGTGTTTGTTACAAGTGAGTCACTAGGTGAGTCTACACTCAAGGGAAGGGAATTTCACATTTCACAAGGGCATGAATACCAGCAAGCAAGAATAAATGGGGTTCATCTTGGAGGCAGCCTACCACAACATTTCTCTCAGGAAGTTCTACATAGCAATGTATTTTAACTTAGATTTCATTTTTTTACTAAGAATTTTATAGCATCTCTTGAAAATATTAGTGATGCTCAACGATGCAATAGATAAAGGATTGGAGAACAGTACCCTAGAACTATTACCATATTACCCTCTGTCTTGTTACTCCAGAGCCCCTGGAGCATTTCCTTTGTGGGGGGGTGGTGGCTCAGCACCCATTAAGATAGCCATCTGAACTGAGCACAGCGGTGACACCTTTAAACCCAGCTACTTGGGAGGCTGAGACAGGAGGATCTCTTGAGCCCATGAGTTTAATGCCGGCCTGTGCAACATAGTGAAACCCTGTCTCAAAAACAAACAACAAAATGCAGCCATTAGAAAATGGGGAAAAATGGGGGCTGGAGGTGGTAAGGATGAACAACCAGGAAGTGTCAGCTGTCATATCTCATTTGTATGAACATATTCATACAGCCATACAAGAGGCTAGGTAATATAGTCTTTGAGCAGTTAAGAACTCAACAAAAAATGATTATATTGTGAAATAAAGGGAGTATAAATATTAAGGGGAAAGCCAGAAGCCTTTGCCAAGCAGCATTAAAGTGGATGTCACATGCACACACTAATGCATTTTACTCAGAGGGGAGCAAAATCATGTCCTCACTCAGAGCCTCTTACTCTTAATTTAGACAGAACTCTTATTAACTTGGTTATGGAGTTTCCCAAACCACTGCAGATTAAGAGGAAGTGTAGTGAGAGGCAGGCAATTTGACAGCTGCAAGAATTGAGAGCAGAATGTCCAGTAACAAATAAGGGAGTATGAAAGGCTGAGGGCAGAGCTAAGCTGGCAGTGCAGAGGAATTTGATATAGGGGCAAACAGTCCTGTGAACTCCAGTAGCCCCAAGGCATTGCCCATTTAAAAACAGTACTGCATAGAAAAATGCTTAGATTTAGTAATGATCTGGAGTCTTCCTCAGTGATTAGAAAACATAACAGCACTCTAAAAGAGGTAAGCTTCATCAATTATCTGAAATGCTTATCTATGTAGAACATTCTATAAAAATGTTTCTGTCAAATAAAGGAGAGGCCCCTCTACTCACAATGCTCTTCACCTTTATCTAATTAGCACCATGTTATTTGTACAGGAGAATGCTTTCCAAGTTCCATTTCTGAAATCTAGGACTATGTATTGTCTCAGAGCATGTGGTACTAGTAATTTCTTTGTTTTTAAAGGGAGTGTTTATACTCATCAGTCCCCAAATATTTCAAATTGTAAACACAGAACAATTACCCTCCTCACTATGTGCACCTCGCCATCCTAAAAAGAGCATAGAACTTTCTGACTGTGCAGAAAATGTTATTGAAGACATATGATTGTCAAAGATTTCTCTAGTTCTCATGTTTTTTAAGCTCACTGGCATCCTTGCCAGTCTTGCAAATGTTAACCTTGAGTGTTCTTTGCCATTTCTCCATCTGGCAAAACTTCACTCATTTAAGACCCAGACTCATTAATGAAATAGATTGTATTATATGTTGTTAATGGCAGGGAAAATTGATAAATTAGACCATCAAAATTAAAAAGTGAAAGTGGGTTAAAAAGTGTTAAGAGGATAGAAAGATAAGCTGTAGACTCAGGAAAAATGTTTGCAAATCAGATATCTAAGATACATAAGAACTCATATCTAGGATACCGAAAGAACTCTCAAAACCCAACAATAGAGCTGGGAGTGCAACTCAGTGATAGAACACTTACCTAACATGAGCTAGCCTTGTGTTCAATCCCCAGAATTGCCAAAATGAAATCTCAAAAACAAAACAATAACAACAACAAAAATCCAATTAAAAAATGATAAAAGATGAAGTATACTGGACATAACTGTAATCCTGGCTACTTGGGAGGCTGAAGCAGGAGGATCACAAGTTTAAGGCCAGCCTTAGCAACTTAGGAGACCCTATTTAAAAAAAAAGAAAAAGAAAAAGAAGGAGGAGGAGGAAGTAAAAGGCATAAAAAGACATTTCACCAAAGAGGATACACACATGCAAAAGGATATTCATCCTCACTAGGGAAATGTAAACTAAAACCACAAAATACACACACACCTATCAGAATGGCTCAATTAACAAATAATGAAAAGTGCCAGGCACAATGGCACGTGCCTGTAATCCCAGAGATTAGGGAGGCTGAGGTGGGAAGATCACAAATTTGAGATCAGCCTGGTCAATTTAGTGAGACCTTGTCTCACAAATAAAAAGGACTGGGCTTTAGCTTAGTGGTAGAGCAGCCCTGGTTCAATCCTCAGTACTGCAAAAAAATAAAAAGATAATAATAATGAAAATGCCAAATGCTGACATGAATGTGGTTTAGTAATGATCCGGAGCCTTCCTCGGTGATTAGAAAACATTACGACACTCTGAAAGAGGAACTGGGTCACAGACCCTTTGCTGGGGGAGTGTGAAACAGCACAGGCATTCTGGAAAGCAACCTGGCAGTTTCTTTAAAAGCTGAACCTGCCACTGCCACATGACCCAGCAGTTGCACACCTGGACATTTATTCCAGAGAAATTAAAGCTTAAAGTCATAGAAAAATCTGCATACAAATGTTAACAGCAACTTTATTCCTAATAACTCCAAACTGGAAACAACCCAGAGACCTTCAGGGAGTGAATGGTTAAACAAGCCGTGTTCATTCAGCATTACTCTGCAGGGAAAAGGACGGGCTAATGGTACCTGCCACCTCCTGGATGGATAATGCTGAGTGAAACAAGCCAGGCCCACAAGGTCACATGGTCTATCATGCCATGTACATAACAGTTTTGAAATGACAGAATCGAAGAAATGGAGAACAAATTAGTGATTTCCAGGGGCTGAGGTGGGACAGCAAGCATGAGGCAGGGAAGGGGGCACGGTTGGAGGAAAGCAACACGAGGGATTTGTGGGCCGAGGGCAGAGTTGTTAATCTTGACTGTGTCAACGTTGATGTCTTGCGCAGTTTTTTGAGATGTTACCATTGGGGGAAACTAGGTAAAGGGGATTTGGTGTCTCAGAATCTGCAAGTGAAAATACAATGATCTTAAAATTGAAAGCTTAAGAACTCTTGAGAACTCCACTGGACTGGGAACTCCATAAGGGAAGGGCTATCTGTATTTCCTCAGCAGCTAGTATATGCTTGAATTGGGGAAAATGCTTGAAAAATGTGTGTGAGCTGCTTTGGGGGAGAGAGGCTGAAGACCTGAATGGAACTGTATTAAGGGCCATAGCTGATAGTGTCTCTCAGAATGAAAGGCATCTCTGGACTGATCCATTCATTTAAAAATTGTCCATTGAGCATCCACTTTATGGTAGGCATGGTTCTAAGTTCCAGTGTCTTTGTTCAGGCTGCTATAACAAAATACCATAGACTGGGTGGCTTAAACAATATTTACTTCTCACAGATCTGTAGGATGAAGTCTGACATCAGTGCCAAAATGGCTGGTTTCTTGGTCAAGGTTGTGTCCTCTCATAGCCTTCTTTAGTTTGTGCACACACAGAGAACTCTTGAGTCTTTCTGTTTGTAAAAGCACAAATGCCACCACAGGGCCCCACCCTCAGGACCTCAACTTAACCTAATCACTTCCCAGAGGCCCCATCTCTCAATACCATCACACTGGGGGTCAGGACTTCAATGTATGAATTTTCAGGGGACATAAATATTCAGTCTATAGCCGCTAGAAATCTAGCAGTGAACAAACTCAGGGCAAGAGCATTCCTGCTTTCACAAAGCTTAGTTTGTGGCCAAACACAATGGACAATAACACATAAATCATACAGTATACTAGGTGATAATTGCTTTGGAAATAAAGTTGTGCAAAGGAGTTGAGGATATGGAAAGGACTACAAGACAGGGTTTGAAGACATAGAGATTACCATTTGAGCAAAATCTTGAAGGAATTGAGGAAGATGACCATGCAGCTACGTGGAGACAGAAGGAGCAGTCGGAGGGCTTCTGGTAGAAACGTATCTAGCATGTTCTCAGAGGCAGAGTTGAAGGCAGGGTTAATGGAAAGAGAATGGGTGAGGGAGAGTAGTTCTGGGATGAGAACTGAAGGACATTAAGTGTGGAGATGTGGAGCCTTCTGGCTTTTACTCTGAGTGAAATGGGGTGTCACTGAAGGCCTTGGAGTAGAAGAGTTGCATGACCTGACCTCCATGTTATAAAGGGCCGCTCTGGCTGCTGAGTTGAGGTAGAGGGCTCGCCTCGCACTTGCAAGGCCCTGAATTCGATCCTTAGCACCACATAAAAAGAGGAGACTAGAGGAACAAGGGAAAAGCAAGGAAGACTGTGTGCCCAAGCTCCTGGGGCAAGAGGTGGTAGCGACTTGGACCAGGGTAGGTAGCACTAGAGTTGTGACAAGTGACCCGTTTGTGTTTAGGTTTTTGAGAAAGAGCCAGCAGGATTTCCTGCCAGATTGGATGTGAGGAATTCATGAGAGCTTGGAACAGAGGACTTGGACAATGGTGTTGTCATTAACTGAGCTGGAATAAACTGCAGGGAAGCAGCTTTGGGACAAAGTTGAGGGGCACACGTCCAGTTCAAGACGTCCATGTGGGGATGTTGGGTAGCTGGTTGGAGATGCGAGTCTGGAGTTCAGAGGAGGTGGAACACAGGCTGCAGATACATGTTTGGAAGTTGTCAGCATCTATATGGTATTTAAAGCCTGAGATTTCCAAGGGAGGAGAGTAGTGAAGAAGTCCAGGGGCCATTTAGAGTTTTAGAGGCAAGGTACAGGGAGCAGAGCCCGCTGAGAGAGGCTGAGAGCCATGGCCAGTGAGAACAGAAGAAAACCAGGAGGGCAAGTTCCTGGGAGCCAGGTGGACAGAGTGTCTCCTGGAGGAGGAGGGAGTGATCCCTGATGTGGGTCGGGTAAGGTAAGGTCTGATAACTGGCTGGGTAGAAGCAATTGGTGACTCTCACCACCACGAAGCATTTCAGCCATAGGGCTGAGGTTGTGGCTCAACGGTAGAGGGCTCACCTCGCACTTGCAAGGCCCTGGATTCGATCCTCAGCACCACATAAAAATAAATAAATAAAATAAAGGTATTGTGTCCAACTACTAAAAAAATAAATTTAAAAAAATACCACTAATCAGATTTAAAAAAAAAAATTAGCCATAAAGCCAACTTATGGTCATTATAAGGACAATATTCAGTTGCAAAGATTTGTTTTAAAAAGGCATTTTTCAATTCCTTAGAAAGTTAAATATAGAATTACAGTATGATCCAGCAATTCCACTTCTAGGTATATACCCCAAAGAATCGAAAGCAGGAACTCAGACAAATGCTTGTGTGCCAGTGTTCACATCAGCTTATTCACAGTAGCCAAAAGGTAGAAATAACCCAAATGTCCATCAAGAAATGACTAAGTAAACAAAATGTATTGTATACCTACAATGAAATGTTAGTTGGCCTTTATAAAAAGGAAATTTTGATTTATGGTACAGTATGTGTGAACCTGGAACCCCTACAACATAAAATAAACCAGACCCACAAGAACAAATATCCTAGGACTCCACTCATTTGAGGTACCTAGAATAGCCAAACTCAGGGACAGAAAGTAGAACAGAAGTTACAGGGCAGGAGGGACTAGAGAGTTATTGTTTAATCAATATGGAGTTTCTGTTTGGGGTGATGAAAAAGTTCTGGAAGTGGGTAACGCAACATGAGTTGTGCAACGTTCTGAAGGAACTTCATGCCACTGAATTGCACACTGGGAAAAAAAGGTTAAATAGTAAATATAAATACCACAATTTTGAAAAAGCATAGGGCTGGGAATGTAGCTCAGTGGTAGAGCACAGGCTTAGTGGGCATTAGGGCCCTCAGTTCAATCCCCAGTACAAGAAAGAGGGGAGAGAGCAAGAGAGCGAGAGAGAGAAGCGTAGGATGCCAGAAAGGCTGTCTAAAGGGAAATTGATAGCACAAATATATGTGTGTATGTGTGTGTGTCTATCTATCTATCTTAGAATTGAAATCAATGAGTGAGCAAAAGAAAAGCCATCTTTCACTTGTTTCTGACCTAAGTTTGCTTTATGCTTTAGGCATCGTCTGTGATGTGGCTTTACTGATGGAGCCTTTAGTACCGTGTCTGTTATATGCCTTTCTGAATGGCTCAAGCCTTCATTGCAGTTAAAGAAAACAGTATCCCCTTATACAGGACCTTATTAGCAGAAGGCCAGGAGAAAAGCCAATGGCTATAGAGCGATGGAGCTAATTACAATTTTTAGAAAAGAGCATCTTTTTAAAATTATATATACTTAAAATATTATGTATCGATATGTCCCTTACTCAGGGGAAACTGTTCTCTCATATAACGCCTTTCAAAAATAATGTTCTTTAAATGCACATGTAAATGATTTTCCTGCTAAAACCAGCATTTCTGACAATTGCACAGAGCTGATATGGAGAAAACCTTGAGCACTGGAAGGTTTTGTGGTGCAGCATATTTAATAACCGTGACAACTCAAGAATTTTAAGCAGACTCGCCTCCTTGTCTGGGATCTGTCGGCAGCATTGTGTCTCGGCTGGCAAGCCCCTCAACACACTGTTTCAGCCAAAACCGTGCTAATGATGGTCTACCAAAAAATTTACAGGATATTTTTAAAGTCTCTATAGTCTCAGCATTAAAAACAACAGCAACAACAACAATTAAAAAAAAAAAAAAAAACTTTCCCCCATTCTTTTTAAAAGCTGCCACTCTAAAATATGTAGCAAATTAAGAAAAAGAAGGAAAAAAAAAAACCACCCAAACCCAAAAAACCAAAACAGTCTAAAATTGCTTTACAGTCTTGATGAAACAAAGACTGGTGTGTTGGCGTGGCTGCAGGGAGCTCCGCGCTGCTTTTGTATGATTTCAGAGGTGAATTTAGATGGCTGGAAGATAGATGGGTGCCAGATGCAGTTTGACATAGATTCAGGCAGCTGCTCCTGGGCTAGGTTTCATTAGCTGGTAAGTGCGCCAGCAGAAGCAGCAGCGCCAGGCCCCAAATGACAGTGAGAACAGTGGAACAATACAATATTCACTAAGTGATTTTAATCTCAGAGATTGAATGTCATGCAATCAGTTTCCAGGTTTTAAAAAAACCAACTTGTAGGAAGCCATGAGAGAACCCAAGTCTTTGTCCATTGGGAGAAAAAAGTTTTACTTTCTTTGTTTCTTGTTTTTGTTCATTAGTTTTAAAACAACAATAACAACAAAATGCTTTCACCCCCATCTTGGTAGCATTCAATTAAAACATCATGTCAACCTCCCTAACACACACACTGCCATAAAACAAATGTATTCCTTATTGCAACCAGGAAAATATTCCTCTCAATAGATGAAACTGATGTTTGTTTATCTTAGGTGAAAGTCTCACAGGAGCTTCCTGAGCCTCTTCCAGCTTTAAAGTCCCCTCTCCCCAACCACTGTCACCTCCATTCCCCAAAGAAAAGCAGAAGTCTCCACAAAGAAAGTAAACTTATTTGTTTGGGGGGACCATATGATCTGCATACATAGCTAGTGGTTAAAAATATGTACCCAACCACATAATTCTAAACTTACAAAAAAAAAAAAAATGTTCCAGTAAAGGATTTTTGTTCTAACTACTTGTGGGGTCATAAATAATTATGAAACTGATTCTAAACTTGCTGGATTTTAACTCATAAGTTTTCTCAACTGACAAAGGGAACTTTTACTTAGTATATTATTTAAACTGCTGGATTTATCTTTGCTTCTCTGAAAAGAGTGCAGAGATCTAATCCATCCATGGCACAATCATTTCAGGTGGGATAATTTTTTCATTCAAAGTAACACAAAATAAGTAATTGGTTGGACATGTACATTTTGAGAACTGTACATCTACGCTATCTCTTTTTTTTAAGAGAATTTTTTTTTTAAAGAGAGAGGGAGAGAGAGAGAGAGAATTTTAATATCTATTTTTCAGTTATCGGTGGACACAACATCTTTGTTTTGGTACTGAGGATTGAACCCGGGCCGCACGCATGCCAGGCGAGCGCGCTACCCCTTGAGCCACATCCCCAGCCCCTCTGTTTTTTTTATTTAGTCTTAGGAAGCTAATGGAGCACCTCTCACAGCTCTACAAGCATCAGAGAGTATTTTCATTCCCTCCAAATATGTGTGCGCTCAGCTTTCTTAACAACAGGAGTTGTATCTGCTCTCAGAGAAGAATAGCTTCCATTGTGTTTTAATATTTTTTAGTACCTTGTTTAGTAATGTTGTACTATTTTTTTTCCCCCTAATCCACAGAATGGCTCAAGATTTGGAGATAAACTCCAATTGAGTTAGAGACTGTTCAAAAGCAAGTTGTAATGTTGGTTAATAGCTATATGACACCCTTCTGAGTTTGAATATGCTCTGGACTTGAAAATATTCTCTGAAAGTTTAATTTCCTTGGAGCAATGCTCCCCAGTGAATTTATATTTGAATTAAAGGGAATCATATCTTAGGTGATGTGGTTTGACTTCCTCTAAATCTTAGGGAGTTGTTTCTCGTGGATATCAAAGCTTTCCCTCCATTCCTCTCCCCCTGCACCAACAGTCATACCATTTGGACCTGAATATTGAGACTTGTTTTCCTTTCCCTGTCATACATTCATAGGGCTGCGCCTGTTGACCTCTGGATAGGGGTGAATGTGGGCCTATGGAGAAGCGTTGGGTTGAGCATGCTCGGTAGGTCGTTGTGTTGCGGTGGCTAAGTAGACTCAGATGTCATTTCTGCCCCCTCCCTGCCCCACCCCCAGCCCCACAGTGCTGGGGATTAAACCCAGGGCCTGGTGCTTCAAAGGCAAGTGCTCCACCTTGGAGCCACACTGCAGCCTCAGAGGGCATTTCTCTTGAACAGTCCTATCTAACCTACCTTTCTTTCTCTCTCTCTCTCTCTCTCTCTCTCTTTCTCTCTCTCTCTCTCTCTCTTTCTTTCTTTCTTCTTTTTAGTGATACATGACAGTAGGATGTATTTTGACATATTACACAATATCTAACCTTTCTCTAGGTCTGAATTTACATACCTCCTCCATCCATTTGACTTCCTTTTCACTTCCATTTCAGAGAAGCTGGGGCGAGACATCTAGTCTGGTGCTGGCACAGGGCTCATTCTGTAGTCCCATGTCCTGTGTCTTTCTTTGACCTTATGCAAATATTCCCAGGAAAGTTTTTCATTTAATTTTGTGAGAAAAATTTTTATGTGTAGAAAAACATGGAGATCGTCAAACAAGTGCTATATGAATTGATCCAAGGTCTGTTGTTACTGTTAATTACCAACTAACACAAAGCCATTTCGGTTAGCGATTCCTTGCCATTTTAATTCCCCTCCTCACCCCATGGTGAAACCGTAAACTCAAGCCACAGTCTGTCAACACTTAGGACAATTTCTGTTAATCTCTATATTCTATTTTTTTTCCATTTCTTTCTTTTTTAAATTTGTTTGTTTTTTGCTTTTGTTTTTGTTTTGTGGAGCTGGAGATCAAAGCCAGGGTCTCAGGAATACTAGGCAAGTGCTCTACCACTAAACTACATCCCTAGTCTTCCCATTCTGTTTTAAGGGAACCTTGATTTTATTTGGGGTAGCTCTGTGCTAAGCTAAAATATCTAATGGAAATATCGATGTCTTGGCACCCTTATGGCTAAGTGTCTGTTTTTTGTTCTGCTCTGGTCTGTGAGATGTGGGTAGAGGTCTGGGGGTATGATATCCTTTTTTGAATGAAAAGACAAAAGTCTCACAAAAACAATACATTTAACTTTATTCTTGCCTAGAATGTAGATGAAATACCTGATGGGCAGCAGCCTTCTTGTGACTCTTGAGGACAAGGAGGATGGTACAGCCAGGTACCTTTGAGCTATCTGGTTGTAGACTTCTTAACCCTAGACTTTAGTTTTGCATTAAAAAAAAGAACAACAACAACTTTGGTCATTTAAGCCAATGTCAGTAGTTCTTTACTCACAAATGGAAATCCTGATATACCATTCAAGCCCTATAATCCATCAGCTTGGGCCAAGGAGGTGTTTGTGTCTGTGTCTGTGATTAGCACCAGTAGTTTTCAGAGAAACCTGAGATTTGAGATCTGTGGTTTGACTTCACATTGGTATAATAGGTACCACGTAAAGAAAGACTCATGCAACTACTCCAAGTGAGGCTTAAAGCTCTCTACATTTTGTGTGTGTAACGTTCTCTGTTTCTTTGAGTTCACTTGCTGAGATTACTGGCATTTTTTTAAGCTAGAAAAAGAAAGTATTATGGCCCAATTATTGCAATGAAAGGAGGAGGAGGTGTGCAGGTTGTCCCTGTTGCTTGGATTTTAAAGCCATTGAAGAAAGTAGCTGATCTTTCCTAGTCTTATTATGTTTTCCCATAGGAATGTAATTAAAGAAAGGGGACAAAGAGGAGGGAATCACAGATAATAATTAATAGTCCAGAGGTTTAACATGTTCTCAGTTATTTGTGAGAACATCTTTTCTTTAGCTTTGCGTAGGGCCTCACACAAAAAGTAGGGTTGGCTTTATACTGAATTACAGCGACAGAGGCACATTTTGAATGCTAGTCAGATGATGAGAATTTACTCAATAATAACTGTCTTTTTCCTGCACTGCAGCTTGACCTAATGCCTTAAGTGAATGGAGTTGTCTAATCTCCAGTGTTGTGGGACGTGGGTCACACAGATCCTTCCTCAGATGCGTGTCTGTTGGCAGTCCTGACGAGGCCTGCCTGCTGGGGATGTCAGAGAGTTCTGCCTCCAATACCAGTGACACCAGCACAGTGTGCAACTTAGTGAGCACCATATCATTAAGTCGTTATTAACAAGAGTAGCTCCTGTTTATTGTTTTCAGAGGCTGTGTTAACTTCTGTACATATCTCATTTAATTCCCACCGTAGCACCCACCAGGTTGTAGGTCCAAATTTTATCCCCTTTTCATAAGTGAGGACGCTCAGGCCTAAGCAAGCTGCCCAAAGCCAAATAGTCAACACTTGGTCAAACTAGAACCTGAAACGTGTCCATTCCAGAAAATACTTAACTCCAGTGTCAGTGTTCCTAGGCATATAGAACTTAGCTTTTTAAGTGATATGTTTTTTTGGTTTTTCAGCACTGGGGATTGAACCCAGGGGTGCTTTACCAATGAGCTACATCCTCAGTCCTTTTAGTTTTATTTTGACACAGTGTCTGGCTAAGTCACCCAGGCTGGCCTTGAACTTGTGATCTTCCTCTCTCAGCTTCCCAAGTAGCTGGAATTTATTACAGGCATGGGGCACCACACCCAGCAAGTTACATGTTAAATAGTCAAAATATTCTGTATTTTGTCCTTTGGTTTCTCTGCAAAAGAACCAAAAGGTAATGGCATAAAAGTGGCCAAACCCACAGTGAAGACTTTTTCTGTTAATGTAGACAAGACGACAGTCTCTGACTAAGGGTGCCTTTATGTAATCCTTTTATACTGCAGTCGCACATTGAGCACTGTCCCTCAGGTGGCAGGGTGGGTTGGAGGAGGCTCACGCAGCACACAGTGGGGGCAGGAGAGCATGCAGGCAGTTAGGCAGAGCCGGTCTCGTGTCCCATGGCCCCTCCCAGAGCCGCCCAGGGTGGCCTCCGGTGAATCATGGCACTTCAGGCTCAGAATGTGTCATCGGCATCCGTGGGCTGAAGCAGCACGGAAGCATAGTAGTATAGTCCTGTAGAAATATAAATAAAAGTAAAATGAACCACCGGAATACCTACAGGCTTTCATAGAGCAACCAAATGCTGGTGAAATCTGCACATTTGGGGCTTTTTGTCTTTAAAGCTAATACTTCTAGCTAAGCCTGTCTTAGCATTTTCTATTTAAGTATCTCAGATTCAGTCATAAAATTTCACTCCAAGCTAAAGCTGTTTATAGAAACATAACTGGTATGTAGGCATATTAAAAAGAAAAAGACTATAGTTAAAAATATATATACTTTTCTGACTCATGATGCTTGATAGACAGAAAGACAGGCAGACGATCACACTTGAAGTTCCTGTCTGAGTTTGTTTGTGGAACTGTGCTTTGGCAAATAGTCTTCTTTCGAAGTAATAGTTGTAGTAATGTAAATTCAAAACTGAAAACTGGATCTTGAATCCAGTTTAGTTCTGGGTTCTGGTCTAGGATTTGCTGCATGATGGCATCTTGAGAAAGTTTCTCTGAGCCTCAGATCCTCAATTATAAAAAAAGAATAGTAGCTGGATCTTGGGGGTCTCAGGGTGGGGGGCAAATACATTGTGCTTTGTAATCTGCACATGCTACACAATTTTAAAAGGTAATTATCGAATCCTAAAGGTATTGTACTGTTTTCCCATACTCCGCAGTCACAGAGGAACTGATCTTTCACCAGCCTTCATCCATGAAGGTGACAATATTAATTTTGGTCTCCCAAACAACTCAGATTTATTGAGCTCTTGTGATGTGTAAGGGCTTCCTACACATCAGCAGAACTTAAGTGTAGATTTACAACAGCCAGGGTTTATAACATAGTGATTATTTGTATAGCATTCTGCACACATGAATTTATCTTATAGATGCCTAAAATGTATCTCTTCAAGCACCCAAATTTGTCTAACATAAGCTTGTTCAATAAAAAATCATTCTTAACCAGGCATTGGTGCTGCCCACCTATAGTCCCAGCTACTCAAGAGGCTGAAGTAGGAGGATTTTGAGTTTGAGGCCAACTGGGACAACTTACTGAGACCCTGTAAAATGAAAAGGGCTGAGAAGGTAGCGCAGTGGTAGAGCACTTGCCTAGCATGTGGGAGGCTCTAGGTGTTCTCCCTAGTAACACAAAACAACAACAAAAAACAGATTTCTATCCTTGTTGTCAATGTTCCTAGTACATTTTTTTTTCCTCACAGACAGCATTGTGTATAATGCTACCTTTTCTTCATGATTCAGGATTATTTAGATTGTTAATTAAATAATTGTTAATTAAATAATTATTAAAATAGAGTCCTTCAGGGTGGGACTAGAGAGGGGCATGGTACTATTTGCTCCTGCTTTAAATGGTTCCAAATCAGTAAATTATTTTTCAAGTTCTTATATCAACATTTTTAAATACCACCTTCTAGTTGTGGATTTTGTTGTTGTTATTGTTTTTTTGGTTGCTTATTTTTTTGGTACAAAGGATTGAACCTAGAGGAATGCTTTACCACTGAGCTACACCCTCAGTACTTTTTATTTTTTTATTTTAAGATAGGGTCTCACTAATTTGCTGAGGCTGGCCTCAAACTTGTGACCCTCTTGCCTCAGCCTCCTGAGTCACTGGGATTACAGGTGTGCACCACCACACTTGGCTTCCTGTTGTTGCTGGGGTTTTGTTTTATTGTTGTTTGTTTATTTATTAGTTTTTTGAGTTTTTTGTTTTATTGATGTTTTATGTGCTGTCATTCTATGCTTGCTTCTTTCATTCTCCCTTGTCTGTCTTTGGTTTGGTGAAAAAGTCAACTGTATTGAAATTTCTTTAAATTAAGAGTAAATAGAGCTGTGTGCAGTGGTGCACACTGTAATCGTGGCTTCTCGGGAGGCTGAGGCAGGAGGATTGCAAGTTCAAGACCAGCCTGGGCTAGCAAGACCCTGTCTCTAAAAAATAAAAAGGGTTGGTGATGTGACTCAGTGGTTGCGCACACCTGGGTTCACTCCTCAGTATTGCTGGGGGAAGAAGGTAGGCACTCAGGGAATACATGTCAATGTGTGAGGTTGGGTATAGGAAATTGGTGATATCTTTTGCTTCTCAAAAGCTTATCCTTGGGCTGGGGATGTGGCTCAAGCGGTAGCTCGCTCGCCTGGCATGCGTGCGGCCCGGGTTCGATCCTCAGCACCACATACAAACAAAGATGTTGTGTCCGCCAAATAAATAAATAAATAAATATTAAAAAAAAAAAAAAAGCTTATCCTTGCTAGCTTTGTAAGTTCTGAGTAACTGAGGCTCTCTGGACCAACTCTTTGGTACACACCACTATTTATAGTCTATCTCAGTTTCCTCTCATAATCGCTGGTGATACTGACACAGCTCGTTACCAGTTGTGAAGTGCTTCCCCACACCTTGCCCACCTTTATCCTCACATGATCATGAGAGGTAGGTGGACATGTGCTATTTTTATGTCTTATAGATAAGAAAACCTAGGCATAGTTGGAGATTATTCAGTAGACCTTAAACAGGGCTTGCAATTGAATCTCCTTGGGAGGTTTGCTCACCCAGGACCTGGCCTGTGCCTGTGTGTCCTAACTCCATGGGTCTGGCAGGACCCATATTGGTATACATTGGAAACACTCCCAAACAATTCTAATGTAAGTAGCTTTCCCAGATCTTATTGACTATCCTCTCCTCACCCACTTCTGCTCCCACTGGGAACAACTAGATTAAGGTTTTTACAAGTGGTTTCCTAAGATGCTTTTACCTTCAGGTTCCAGAAAAGCCAAAAAACAAAAACAAAAACAAAAACAGTGGCTTTAACCATTTTCAGTAGTTCCATGATCCACTGATTTGGTGATCAAAGTAATGCCCCCCCCACCCCCGCCATATTACTTTGCTTGGTAAAGGGATTTAAAAATGTGATTAAGTTAGAGTTCTTGAGACAGGGAGATGGTTTACCTAGATTACTTGCTAGGCTCCATGTAATTACAAGGGTCCTCATAAGAGGGAGGCAAGAGAATCAAAAGCAGAGGAAATGGGACAACAGAAGCAGTGGTTGGAATAATGTGCTTTGAAGATGCAGGAAAGGGCATGGGCCAAGGAATGCAGGCACCCCCTAGAAGCTGGAAAAGATAAGGACATTCTCCTTTGAAGCTCCAGAAGGAATGCAGCCCTGTCTGCACCTTGATTTTAGACTTCTGACCTCCAGAACTGTAAGAGAATAAGTTTGTGTCATAGATCACCAGATGCTGAACCGAGAATACACATTTAAGCATTAAGGTATTTCAGTTATCACTTTGTATCTGACTGAAGATAAAAGCCAAAGTCATTGCATGGGCATGTAAGGCCCCCTGCAGCCTGCCCCCTCGCCTCCTGTGCTTCCTCTCCTTCCACACTCTCACCAGCTCTTGTCCACGTGGACATTGACTAGACCACAGGTGGGCCTCTTCCCTCTGCCTTGAAAGTTCTTCTGCCAGGTAGCTTGGCTCTTCTCCTCCCCTCCTACAGGTCCTTACTCAAAGGTCATCTTCTTAGTGCGGGTGCTTTAACCACCCCCACCCCACACATAAACACACAAAATTCCCATTCTCTTTTCTTGCTTTATATTTCCTGCAGCACTTAATTTCTAATATACCATATAATTTACTCATTTATTCTGCTGCCCTCTCAACTCCTCCCCCCCAGCTGAATGTAAAAACATGGATTTTAGTTTTGTGTTTTATTTGCAGCCATATTCCCACCTCCTAGAACTTAGACCCAGTGAGTATTCAATGAATATTTGTTGAACAAATATGTTCTTTATACGCAGCCCTAATCAGTTCTCTAAGGCAAATTCTTAGAAATGAAATGACCACATTACAGAATATGGACATTTAAAAAGGTTCTTGATACACACGACCAAAATCCTGTCCTTCCCAAGGTTGAATCAATTACTACTCCATCAGTAGCTATGAGACAACCCTGTCCACTGTACCCGCATCAGTTTTTAAAACAACTCTAGACAGCGTGGTATATGGGAAGTCTATTTCTTTTAAATCTGCTTTGATTAAGTAAATTTGTGTTTGCTTGTTCATGCATGTCCTCTTTTGGTGACCATTACCTGTGTCCATTGCCCATATTTCTAATTTGGTTTCAGAGTTTTCTAATTCAGTATTGTTTTTCTAATTGATTCATAGGCCCTCTTTAAGTTGTAAGATTACTAAGTCTTTGCTATCTGTGTTGCAAATATTTTCCTAGTTTTGCATTTAAATTTTTTTCTTATGGTGTTTTTGCTACATGTTCTTTTTTTTTTTTTTTTCCCCTAATGTAGTCAGTTTTATCCTTTATGGGTCTTTTGCTGTGTACCTGGAAAGGTCTTGTCTACCTCTAAGATCAATTATTCATCTGTGATTTCTTTTAGTTCTCTTAGGTTTAGGTTTATATTTTTAAATGTTATTCTTTATCTCTAGTATTTCATCATATTGTGCCCAAAGCAGGAATCAAATGTCCAGTTTTCCTCCCTAAATAGTAACCATTGCACACACTTTCTTTTCCTGTTAGCAGCAGCACATCTTGAGTGCATATAAAACTTGTGTACTAGGTCTATTTAAAGAATTTTTATTTTTCTAGTTCCAGAACCTAATTTTTAAAAATTAATTAATTTATATATTAATTTATTTATTTATTTTGCAGTGATAGGGATTGAACCCAGACCTTGCTCATGCCAGGCAAGTGCTCTACCACAGAGCTACATTCTCAGCCCTTTTTATTTTGAGACAGTCTCACTAAGTTTCTGAGGCTGGCTTGAACTTGTGATCCTCTTGCCTCAGACTTGGCTGGAATTATAGATGTGTACCTCTATGCCCAGCTCCAACTCTTCATATTACAGTTTTTAAGTATGTCTTATTGTTTTCTTTTGAATTTTATATTTCCTCACCTGTTGGTTATTCTAATAATTCTTAGGATAGTTCTGTCAAGTTTAGAAAGAGATGTGGAATTAACTTCCTAAAATAAAAATCTGGTCATTCCAACCTCCCATGGAAAATCTTTTAATAACTCCTCACAGCCTGCAAAATATAAAGGCCATTCTCCTTAATGTGCCTCCACAGCCTTCTAGGCCCTGCTCCAGCCAAACTCTCTAGTCTTCTGTACTGCTACTCCCTGCCGGGAATTTACACTCCAGATCTGCACCCATGTCATATGCCCTTCCCACCCCCTGTCTTGGCTCCTATTGCTCCATCTGCCTTTAGTGACCTTGATTAATGAGGTAGGCTGACTATTTTGCCCTACAATCAAATGGTCACCATCTGCCAGCCTCCTTCCACACTGGCCAGGCTGTGTGGTATGCATGTGTCTATCACCTTGTAACCCATGGCATCACATCCATGGGTTAGTCTTCCCTGAGACTCAGTAGGAATATTTCCTGTTCTGTTTTTATTTGTTTGTTTGTTTGTGGGGGTACCAGAGATTGAACTCAGGGGCATTCAACCACCAAGCCACATCCCCAGCCCTATTTTGTATTTTATTTAGAGATAGAGTCTCACTGAGTTGCTTAATGCCTCACTTTTGCTGAGGCTGGCTTTGAACTCATGATCCTCCAGAGCCACTGGGATTACAAGGGTGCATCATTGCACACAGCTGTTTGTTTTGTGGTGCTGGGAATTGGACACAGGGCCTCACACATGCTATCACTGAGCCACACACCCAGCCCCCCTTCACTTTGTATTTCTAGTACTTATCATATTCCCTGCCACACAATGGGTGGTGTGGATGTATTAGAGAATATTCAAGACTGGAAATTGGGAAATAGATTATTGCAGTAACGGAAGTGAAAGATAATTGATGAGGGCAATAGTACAGAAATGGAGCAGACATGGAAGATACTGAAGAAAAAGGACAGAACTTCGTGTCTGGATGAACATGAGGGTATAGAGTAGAATTAGATTTCCAATTTAGACACCAAGGGATATTGGTGCCCTAACTTCACATAAGCATCCAAGAGGAGGGACAGATTTAAGAAGGATACAACCAGGACCATTTTGGATGATCTGTGAGTTGGAGATACCTTTATGATAACCAGGGAAAATGTCTAGTAGGCAATGAGATAGAACTAGGCTAATCATATGATTTTATTGTTCAAACCAGGATTCTTTTGAGATTGAGACAGTATGTCATTAATAATTATGGCAGGACAGCAAGCATAAACCAGGAATGACCCCAGTGCATACTGGGATGTGGGGTCTTCCTACACGAAAAGGTCAGATTGAAAGCTCAGGAAGAAAGGTCTGGAATGTAGTTAATGATTTGTGAGTCATTAGCATATAGGTGCCCTGAGAGTGAGTGAGGTTGCCTAGGAGGGTTTTACAGGATGAGAAGAGAAAAGGGAGCAGAGACAAAACCATAGTGAGTACCAACATTTACAGAGTGAATATCAACTGGGAAATTTTTTTTAAAAAACACTACTGTCCCCAAATTTTCCTGAAGATTCTGACATGCTGGGTTGGGGGTGTGGCTAATTGGTAGAGTAGGAGAGCACGTGCCTAGCATGTGTGAGGCCCTGAGTTCTGTCCCCAGTACTGTAAAAAAAGAAAGGAAAAAATCTAAAGTAAAGATTTATAAGGAGGGCAGAGGAAGAAAAACTGGTAAAAAGAATCCAACTGGCCAGAGAGACAAGAGTCGGGAGACTGTAGTTCAACCTGAAAGAAAAAACTGGAGGTGGACAGTAATGTCCAGTGTGAGTGACAGATGTGTCTTCTGGCCATGGTATTTAGAGGTCACTGTTGCCCTTTCCTGGGGTGCCCAGTGCCATTGTCCTGCAGTAGGCAGAGGAAGCTGGGGAAATATAAAGCTGGGAAGGTAAAGGCAAGTGTGGAAGCAGGGAGGATGGGTCTTGTTCTAAAGGAAGACAGAGCCTGTTAAGTCTGTAATTTATTGACTGCAGGAAGGAGCCAGTAGGGAGGGCAGGGCTGAGTGTCCCAGGGAGGAGGGAAGAAATACCAGTCTGCAGTCACTCTGAAGCTATTTTGCTGGGAGCCCCTCCCTTGTCAGGAGCACCTGTGCTATGCTGTAGTTGCCACCAGTCGGTTCCAGTCCAAGCCACTTTGACTTTGAAAATCACCATCCAAAAAGTCTTTCTGTTTGGTTGATTTGGGATCAACCCTTTTCTCCCTTTTTTTCCCTAAAGACTCAAGGTGGGAGACTTCGAAGAGATCATCAGTTTGTCTTCTAGTGCATTGATTTGCTGAAATGTCTCTGGCAAAATGCTGAGGGTGCATTTGTCTAGATTTATGGGTTGACATGATGCATCTTTGTTGATAGATTTAGAAGTATCTCTACAGGTGAACACATGGCCTTCAAAATGTATGTGTGTGTTTACATAGCACTATAGACAGAAAAGTGAGTTTTTAAACCAAAAAATGTTCTTGAGAAGCTAAATTAAAAAAAAAAAAAAGTTACAATAAAAACTTCAGTTTTCTGATCTGCTATCTCTAAGAAGTTAGTTTGTAAGATTAACCTCCTCACAGGGAAGAAGGCAAGGACACAGCAGAAGGATAAGAAATGTTTCATTGCTCTGCAGAGGCCCCAACATGCTCTGAAAAGTAAAGATTTCAGGCTCAGTGTGCATGGAACAAAAGGCCGTTGTGAACTGTGTACAAGAGTTGGTGAGAGTTTGTATTCTGCCCCTTTTTTCTGTGGGAGTTATTTCCTGTTGTTGACTAGAGTTCTTTATTTAGAACCACCTAGCTTCAGAATGCCTGCTAGCTCGCAGAAAAGCGTGTACTTAAAACATAGGCTCAGTTCAAGACAATCTCTTTGAAAAAAAAAAAATCACACTGTTCATGCACTGAGACAACATGATGTTCCCAAAGGTCACCATCCCTGATACCAAGAGATGCAGTAAGAAAGAACCAAATTGTGCTTGGTGTAGCCGTCAGTGGTCAACCGAGCACCCACCAGAGTGAAAGAAACTTCATGGAGAAAGTTTGCTTCCACTTGTTTAAAAAAACGACAATAACAATAAGATTTTACGTTTTAGTGCTAAATGAGTTCTTCGGCATTTTAAGGAAGTAACCAAAAGTCTTCCATATTTTGTAAGGAAGCTTTTATCCTTTCTAGCATGATAGAAGTTAGCCTAGCAGGTGAGAAATATGCCCAAAACACAGGCTTTAAGCTAATTATGCCTTTATTCTTGGCCTATCCAAAGGACTTCCTATTAAGAACTTTAGGTTACTCCAGCATTGACATTGGATTTTATAGTCTTTCAAGAGAGAGAGGGAAGAAGATAATATATCAAAATAAATGAGAGGAGTAAATTGTTTTTTACTGAGATCACAGGGAATAAATGAATGTTTGAGATAAAGGGATTGTCCAGTATTTATTAATATACACCTGAAATTGTAGGGGAAAAATTTTTCTGAAGTTATTTCATGGGACCCATAAAGAAGAAAGCAAAGAAAATGTGTTTCTTTGTCCTAATAAATTCTGAAAAAAAAAAAATTGAAATTATTAGTTACAGTGTATTTAGTTTTAATGCTTTCTAAAAAAAAAAAAAAAAAATTAAACTCTCTAGAGAAATTGCTATGTATCTCTCCCTGATTCCATTACCTTCCTCTCTTTACCCAAGATTGCCACTTTCTAGAACTTTGTTATCTCTAATATATTTTCGTTATTGCCCACATATGTACATCTAAGTAATACATAGCAATGTTTTGCATGTTTTAAGATATATAGGTGTATTTTACAACTTGCTTTACTTTATTCAACATCTTGATTTTGAGATAACTTCAGTTCTTTTTAACCACTGTAGTTTTCAAGCGTATCAATTCACTGTTCATCTCGGATGAACCTTAATGTTGCTTCAGGGACTTTGCTGTTACAAGCAGTGCTGCCAGACATTCTTCCTCTCTGTCTCCAGGGGCATGAAAACAGGGAGTTTCTCTAGACTTTGGATTCCAGGTCTCTGGAGTTGGCCCTTCTCATCCCAAATTCCTCAAGAGAATCAAGCCTCAATGCCATAAGGGATTCACTGTAGGCAATGAACCAACTTTCTGTCATATAAGTCTAAAATGATTCAAATGCTGGGCTGTAGCTGGAGACCGATAGTATCTCCATAGAGGGATTGTGAGGAATCTCTTTTCTAGTTCCTGGGTTCCTTTGGGAGACATGAGATTAGCCATGATGGGTATTTACACCAGAGACATCAGCAGAGGCCACAAACAAGAGTCACCTTCCCCATCCCCCTAACCTGTTGTTAAACATTTGCCAGCACACCACTGTTTTTAACTTCATAGCATTCTTGGGAGAACTGAGGAAATAGTTCTCCAAATCATTTTCCATAGGGCTTATTTTCTATGGAACCCCAGTTGAGAATGACTGCAGGAGTGTGGGCAGGGTGTGTGCATCTCCCGCTTTACTAAATCTCCAGAGTGTCCACCAAGGATCCATCTACAGTCTCAGTTATCAGACTTCAGTTTTTGTCAGTTTATTGCTATAAAATATCTCTTTATAATTGTCCTTTTTCTTATTAGTGATGAGGTTGAGTATCTTTTCACTTGTTTATTAGGCATTTGTGTTTCCTCTTTTACCCAATTTTTTATTTGGTTTATGTGTCTTCTCATAAAAACTCAGAAGAGTCCTTTATTAATTTTATTATTTTTTTGTTGATTCTGTGAATCACACGTATCATTTGACAATCTTTAAGTTGTCTTTAACTTGTTAATAGTAAATTTTGTTTAATAGATGCTTAATTTTTAATGTAAACATTGATTTTTTTTCTTTATAGTTTGTGCATTAGGTGTCTTTTTTCTTAATAGAGTTACTACAGAGAACAGAATTTCACTCAAATGATTCAACTAAAGAGACTTTAGCCAGGCACCGTGGCACATGCCTGTAAGGAGGCTGAGGCAGGAAGATCACAAGTTCAAAGCCAGCCTCAGCAAGGGTGAGGCACTAAGCAACTCAGTGAGACCATGTTTCTAAATAAAACACAATATAGGGCTTTAATTACTAGAGCTCAGTGGTTGAGTGCCCTTGAGTTCAATCCCTGGTACCAACCAACCAACCAACCAATCAACAATAAATAGAGACTTTGAGGCTGGAACACCAGTGACCCTAGGAAGCTATTACAGCCTTTCCTCCTGAAGGGGACAGGGGAGGAAATGGTGTTGCTAGGGTAAGCCCTACAGAAGCCCAGTGGGAGCTGGCATCCTGGAGGAGGATGTGGTTGAGGAGGCATAGGTACTACCAGTCAGAGGTCCAAAGCAGGAAGGAAAAGGCTGCCTCTCTCCCTTCTAACCCACTGATCTCCTTCTGGTGCCTTATTTAGGAGAATCTGATTGCAAACCATTTGGCAAAAGAGCTCGAATGAGATAGTGCCTAGAGGTCTGTATGTCAAGGCTCCAAGCAAAGCAGAAGCCAAGTAGAGAATGAATCTCAGGAGATGAAAAAGAATCAGCACATGTTATTTGTCCCAAAGCCACAAACATATTTTCCTGTATTTTCTCCTAAAATGTTTGAAATTTTGTTTTACATATTTAGATTCTAGTCCACCCGAAATATATTCTTAGGTCAATATTAGGCACTTAGTTTTATTTTTCCTACAAGTAACTCTGGCTATTTATTGAATAGTCCATTCATTATTTCCCCATCAACCTCTTGTTATATAGTTCCATATGTATATGGGTCTGTTTCTGTACTCTGAATTCTGTTCTACTGACCTATTTTCTATACCTATGCCAAGACCACTCTGCTTTAATTACTAGAGCTTTATAATAAGCTTTGCTGTCTGATAGGACACATTCCCCATCTTGTTCTTTAAACTGATTATAGCTATCTTGGCCTTTTCTATTATAGATGAATTTTAGGATTAGTTTACCAACTTCCATGAAAAGAATTTGGTTTAAACACACACACACACACACACACACACACACATTTTTTAATGATATTGGAGATCAAATTCAGGACCGCATGAAGGTTAGGCAAGCACTCTACCACTGAGCTACAGTCTTGGCCCCCAAAATTGGAATTTAAATTGGAATTACATTTAATTTATTGGGGGAGGACTGGTATTTTATAGAGGATTAAGTATTCTTGTCCATGAAATGCCATGGTTCTCCATTAATTCTGCTCTTTTCATCTGATGAACTTTGGAAAGGTGTTTATTTTCTCACTTTTCATTTCTGACTGTGATGTAAAAATAGTAATCTGAAATATTTATCCTCATGGGTATTAATTTTTGTCATTAGAACTAAAAGCATGATGTCCAACAATTTTAAAGTGGTAGCAAATTATAATAGGTTGGAAATGAATACCTGATTAATTAAAAATTTTTTCCACCCTTTTGTAATTTGGGCTTTGGTTTCTTAAGGAAGTTAAGCCGAAATGCAAATGCTATTGCAATCACCAACAATAGTCCCACAGAAGCTATTTTTTCTGCCTCCTCAAATCTGGATTGTGCAGTAGTCTGGGTAATAAGGCCAAATGAATCGCTAGAGTCAGAGAATCTGGCATTTTTTAGGTGAGGTTTCTTTGCCTTGGATGCGACTTTCAGATGTATGATTCCTTTCATACGTTCCATCTCTACTGACAACTAAATACGTGCATTATTTGAGCAAATTCAGGATCACAGCGTGTACATGTGTTTGTAACAGAACAGAGCAGCAGTGGGCGTCAATGCTATAGATGATATTTTTGAGTTATTTGCTACCATCCACTCTCCTTTCTAAATTTGGTTTTACAGATTCAACTTCTGTTTTTAAAAAGGGAAGTTGCATATAGATCATTCACACTATTATTTTCTCCTTAAAGCCAGTTTCTTTGGTAATTGCCCATTTAAGGAGTTTCATATCACCCAAACAAGATTTCTCTAAGAAAACAGTTTTGAAACAAATATTACTAAGCAAGGTTAAATCTTTTTTGTTGTTGTTGTTACTATTTAAAGCATGTTTTAAAAAAACAATTGAGTGGTTACACAAGTGACCTTAATATGTTACTGGTATCTATTAACTGCTTGTTTAGTTTTTTTCTAGTTGACTTCACTCTTTACATTACTGAAATTCTAAATATAAAAATGTATAAATTTTAAATTTAAAAAGATATTTTTAAAATTTTAAACAAGGAACTACTATTATTGGACAGTTGGTAATTTTGAAAGTCTTATTTATTCTGGCAATAGATTCTCAACAGATAATTCTACATAGGTGATTAAAAAAATGTCTATACTGTTTTGGCAAGTGATTAAAAAAACTAAAACTAGAAAACTAAAAAAAAAGAATTCAAAGTGGCAAAGAGCTGATTCATTTTTTTGTTGTATGTTGTGTTTACATTTAAATCATATCCTCTCTTCTCTTCTTATGATACCTCATAGACTCAACGTAAAGGCATTTCCTGGCATCCATACACATTCATGCCTTGAATTTTTTTTAACTTCTCAAAGTAGAATTTTTACAGCTAGGGTTTCAAAAACTGGTTTGAATATATTATTTGCATTACAAAAATCATCATACTTCTTTCAGAGTTCCTCTTTACTCGTAGGTGACTTAAAGACAGGTAATCCTAGATCATTATAACAATGGACATAGGAATATGTATTACAAAAAACAGAATTTAGGTCATATAGGTTTGCTTGATTTTGAAACAAAAGAGACATCTGACATTAGAGTAATGCTTTTGAAAAAACCATTTTTCCCATAATTTAAACAAGTTTTCCTCAAAATTAATATTGATTGATAATATTCATAACTTATTTAATTACTGACATATTTTTGTATGAAGGCTTGAAGGTAACAGTGATAAATGACCATCTGAACCATTCAGATAATCACTTAAAAATTTAGATAAGCAAGTTCTTTTCTGTTTGTTTGTTTTATCTCAAGATTGATGTCCTAAGCCTATAGTTTGGTTTTCTCCATCTTCTGCTTGGCTTTTTTACCCGTAAATATCAAATGCTATATTTTATTTATTTATTTACTTTGGAATGATGGATAGCACTTCTTTTTTAAAATTTTTTATTTGTTTTAATTAGTTTTATATGACAGTAGAATGCATTAATGCACTTTGATATATCATGCTCATTTTTCTGAGTGTACATGTTGCAGAATCATATTGGTCATGCAATCATGTATATACATACAGTAATAATATCTGTTTCATTCTACTCTCTTTCCTATCCCCACATTCCCTCCTCTCCCCTCCCATCACTTCCCTCTACCTAATCTAAAGTAATGCTATTCTTCCCTAGTGCCTCCCTATCCTCCCGCCATTGTGAATTAGCATCCACATATTAGAGAAAACATTTGGCCTTTGGTTTTGTGGGATTGGCTTATTTCGCTTAGCATGATATTCTC
Source organism: Marmota flaviventris (assembly GCF_047511675.1). Taxonomy (NCBI): domain Eukaryota; kingdom Metazoa; phylum Chordata; class Mammalia; order Rodentia; family Sciuridae; genus Marmota; species Marmota flaviventris. The sequence goes on along the minus strand of NC_092511.1, from coordinate 52,925,008 downwards.
CAACTTCAACCATTTATTGGCAAATGCCATAATTTCACTCTTCTTTAAAGCTGAGTAATATTCCATTGAGTATATATACCTCATTTTCTTTATCCATTCATCTATTGAGGGACACCTAGGTTGGTTCCATAGTCTAGCTATTGTGAATTGAGCTGCTATAAACATTAATGTGACTGCATCACTATAGTATGTTGATTTTAAGTCCTTTGGGTATAAACCAAGGAATGGAATAGCTGGGTCAAATCATGGTTCCTGAGGAATCTCCATACTGCTTTCCACAGTGGTCGCACCAATATGGGATTCTATCCCACCAGCAATAGAATCAATAAATGGGATGGACTCAAACTAAAAAGTTTCTTCTCAGCAAAAGAAACAATCTGTGGGGTGAATAGATAGCCTACATCTTGGGAGCAAATCTTTACCCCTCACACATCAGAGAGAGCACTAATCTATAGAGCATATAAAGAACTGAAAAAGCTAAGCACCAAAACCACAAATAACCCAATCAATATGGGCCAACGACCTGAACAAGACACTTCTCAGAAGATAATATACAATCAAACAACAAATATATGAAAAAATGTTCATCATTGCTAGCAGTTAGAGAAATGCAAATCAAAACTACTCTAAAGTTTCATCTCAAATGCTGTATTTTAAAGTATTAATTGAGATTTAATTCTTAGAATAAGTAGGAAGAGAAATATCTTCATAAAGAAGTTCAGAATGGTGGGATTATGGCAATGATTTGGTATTTATCTGTAGGGTTGTTCTCCAAATAGTGAGGCTGTATAGATTAACTTTTGTTTTAAGGTGCTAGGGCTTGAACCCAGAGCCTCAGGGCATGCCCAGAAAGCTCTCTATTGCTGCACTACACCTTTAGCCCTGGATTACCTTTGTGAGTGCCCATTAGTCATTTTAATTAGGTTAAACTCAAATCACATATTTTAGAAATGCTAAAAAGTAGTTATAATTAAAATACCATATTACTTACTAGTGATCTCTTTAATTAAGCAAGTTCTAAAAGGCTTGTGTGCAGTTATTTATATGTATATGCACACAAAACTTAGTGGAAAGGTAGTGAAAGGGAGATTTTAGCTGGAAAGATTAACCCCTTGAGTTATGAAGCTGGTATAAGCTCATCAGCATTCCTTAATTTCTTTTTTTTTTTTTAAGAGAGAGAGAGAGAGAGTTGTTTAATATTTATTTTTTAGTTTTTGGCAGACACAACATGTTTGTTTTTTATACATGGTGCTGAGGATCGAACCTGGGCCGCACGCATAGCCAGGCAAGCGCGCTACCGCTTGAGCCACATCCCCAGCCCCAGCATTCCTTAATTTCTTCATCATTCAGTGCTTCCTGAGTGAATATTTTGGACTGCTTACTGTGCCAGGTACTGTTCCAGAGGCTAGAGATAGAGTGACAAGCAAGAACCACAGTTCTCTGAACCATGTTGGAAATGAGTGCAGAGCTAAAGAGTATGATGAACTTACTTTCTTTTTTGTTGTGGTGGTTGTGGGTTGTTCATTCTGTGGGTTAAAATATGGGTTAAAACAAGACCAAGAACAGGTGGGGGTGGGGGTTTTTGTGTAAGAAATAGAATTGTTGTTATCCTCTGACCCCCATCTAGAATGGTCCAGTTGCTGGCCCCGCACTGCTCTCCTGTTGGTCCTGTGCACTGTCTGTAAACCACATTTTACTCTTTCTAAGGGATTCCTACTCCTCTGCTGACACTCAGCACTCCTGGCTTCCACAGAAAAGCTCAGTGGATGTTAAATTATGCAGCTTCTGGACCTTCTTTGTCCCTGAGAGTCAGCTTGATAAAGTGAAGAGCTCGGTTGGCAGGTCCTTCTCCTGGTGAGACATGGGCAACAGGACTCTGCCTGTGGCCCAGGGAGGTGCTAAGCAAACAAGTCATCCAGGTGAGGGGTTCCTCTAGGTTGTCCTCCTGCTGCACAAAGGCCAGGGGGCAGTATTTCAGACTTCATAGCCAGGTGACTTGAACCATAATGGGTAACAAATCAAGGAGAATATGGCTTGAATCTATCTTCTGAACATGAAAAAAAAAAAAAAAAAATCCAAACAACATAGCCTACTGAGGAAAGCATATTATCATTATTTATATTTCTCCTTCTTTCATTTAGAAATGTGTGAATGTAAATTTGTTTTTATATTCTTTAAAGAATCGAAATATGTTATAAAACATTTTATTTCATTTGAGCCAGAATACTCCTCTGTAGTCAGAAGTTACTCTTAGAAAGGGCTCTAGAAATATTTGAGTCTTACCCCCTTTTTCCAGGTGCAGGAGCAGGCGCAGTGGTGCTGAGGGTCTGATTCGGCCTCCCCACAGGCTATGGATAAGGAATTAGACCTGACTTGGCTCAGCAGCCCTGTGCTCACCAATCCTGTGCTTGTTTCAGCAGAACCATGCTAATCTGAAATCTATGGCATAGTAGATGAAGAAACTAAAAAGTCACAGATTAATCATAGTTTGGTAATTGATTTGTACATGATCTTTGCACTCCTAGTCCAGAATTTTTAATCTCACCAGGCTGTTTGTCAAAGACAGGAAAAGTCTGGAGGCTGCACAGTTCTAATATTCATTGGCATTTTCTGTGGAAACTAGAAACGCCGAGCATCTTGAAAAGACTATGAACACTCAAGACCTGCAGATCGTTCATAGGCCTTTGTCTACAATGGAGACTAGCAGGTAGTGCTGTTGAGGACTGGGGACCAGGGCACGTGTTCCTGAGAAAGTCTTAGTGGAGCAGCATCCTAACAGGAAGGGAATGTTGGAGTTATAGAGCCAACAAGAATGTCCTTTGCAAATGGAATAGGAAGGAGCTAATGCCTCAGAAGTCATCATGTCTAGAAATGGCTAGAAGAAACTGATTAAAAATGCTAGAAAAAAGCCTGGTGCAGTGGTGAATGCCTGTAATCCCAGCTACTCAGGAGCCTGAAGCAGGAGGATCTCAACTTAGTGGTGGACCCTGTTGCAAAATAAAGGGCCAGGTATAGATCATTGGTATAGCATTTGCCTAGCATGTGTAGGGCCCTAGGTTCAATTTTCAATACCAAGAATTAAAAAAAAAAAAAAGAAAGAAAGAAAGAAAAGAAAAAAGCTAGGAAAAATTAAAATGTTTTTAAAAGCATTTCAATATTGTCTTTAAAATTGTGTTCCAAGTTAATATTTAAATATTGTCAGGACTGGGGTTGTAGCTCAGTGGTTAAGCACTTGCCTCGCATGCATGAGGCACTGGGTTCAATCCTCAGCACCATATAAAAATAAATAAATAAAGATTATGTCCATCTACAACTAAAAAAAATTTAAAAAATAAATAAATATGGTCAACTTTTTAAAAGAGGAAAAGGCAGATTTCTAACAGAAAGAAACTCCTTTAAAACATAAGAAGTGGTTGTTACCCAGCAGATAAGGATGATGTGGAAAGCTTTGCAAAAGGAGCCCTTCATTGGGATTGTAGTTTTGCTGCTGTGAACTGTGATTTTAGGAAGAAGCAAGAAAAAATTCTAACAAAAGTAGTTGGAAGAAGATACAGACAAATTTGCACACTGTAATCCCAGCTACTGGGGAGGCTGAGGCAGGAGAATCACAAGTTCAAGGGCAGCCTCATCCACTTAGTCAGGCCCTAAGCAACTTAACAAGACACTGTCTTGGGATAGAGTTGTGGCTCAGTGATAGAGCACTTGCCTAAAAAATAAGAAAGGGCTGGGGATGTGACTCTGTGGTAAAGCGCCCCAGGTCCAATCCCCAATGCCAAAAAAATAAAAGTAAAATTTAAAAAAGACTTAACTTGTTCCTTTGGTGCAATAAAGTTTACATTTCTAGTACATAAACCTGTCTTTGCCGTCTTTATGAGAGTGTTAGTTTTTCCAGTCATCCTATCCTATAAAATCTTCTTGGTATTGTTTAAGTGATCTGACTTCCAGAATATAAAATTTATTTCAAGATTTCAGTTATTAGTGAATGGGAAGTCTACAATTTGCATCTCTGTATTTTCCATGAAAAGATTATTTAGCCCAGCTGGTTCTATGTGGTTTGTTTAATAACTGAAACATATATCCTTTTTTCTTTTTGGTCATAAAACCAAGACTAATTTTTACAATGTATATGAATGGATGATTACAGCTAGTATTTCAGGTGGAATCTGAAACGTAGCATTTAATAAAGGCAAAAGAAAAATAAGGGCTGGGGTTGTGGCTCAGCGATGGAGGGCTCGCCTAGCACATGTGGGGCACTGGGTTTGATCCTCAGCACCACATTAAAAAAAAAAAAAAGTAAAGATATTGTGTCCACCTGTAACTAAAAAATAAATATTTAAAAAAAATAAAAAAGTTTGAAACCTGTTTAAAAATCTGTTTCTTGGGCTAGAGGTGTAGTTTGGTGGTAGAGCACTTGCCTGGCATGTGGCCAAACCCTGGGTTCAATCCCCAGCACTGTTTCTCAGTTTATACATCTGGCTTGTCCCTTGTTTCTTTGGTGCATACTAATTAAGCACTGAAAGTGGCCTTCAGTTAGTACAGTAGTGTGCTAGTCTGCAAGATATAGGGGCACAGAAACTTTCAAAAGAGAAGCAGTGAAGTGTAAAGTAGTAACCCAGAAGTATAAAGTGATGCCAAAAACAATCTCTCTGAAATAGGCATTTAAAAAATTTACCATCGCAATTATATGCTTATAAAAGGAATATTTCTTTTCTAATTATGTTTCTGATAGTTAAATGTGAATGACTGCTCTAATTTCTTGTAACTATTCTAAAGTTATATGAAATTGAGAGGGACAGCTGGGCATTGTGGCTCATGCCTGTAATCCCAGTGACTGGGGGAGGCTGAAGCAGGAGGATCTCAAGTTCAAAGCCAGCCTCTGTAATTTAGTGAGACTCTATCTCAAGATTAAAACAATATATAAAAGGGCTGGGGATGTAGCTCAGTGGTAAAGTACTCTGGGTTCAATCCCCAGTACAAAAAAAAAAGAAAAAAGAAAGGAAGAAATTGATTGAAAGAAGCTCTAAATTGTGGATGAAGTCCTGGGAGTAGGATTATTTTAAATGTCCCAAAATCATAAAGAGTGGGAAAAAAAAAAAAAAAAAAAAAAACCTTTCATGTCACTAAGCTTTTCTTGTTCATTTCCTGGGAATACATATTAAAAAAGAAAAAAAAAAAATCATGCCACTAAGTACTGTGAAAGCGTAGGGAGGACCTTCTTTATCCTCAAAGACTTGAATTTCCAGGGCTGGGCAGGATTGCTATGCTGGCCTGTATGTGACTCAGCCTGGGGGAGAGGAGGAGGGGACAAGGTTAACCACCTGGTATTGGACCACACTGGCAGCTGCTGAAGCTGCCACTATGCTTTGACTTGTTCCAAGATGCCAGATTCTAAAAGTGGGGAAGTGGGAGTTGTATATAACATATGTATTGATAAGATACTACAAAATTCAAAAGCATCAAAGAGGCAGAAACCATTTCACTCCAAAACCCAGTGAACTCAAACATTTATTGAGCACACATTCAACATAGACTTTAGCAAACTGTGTGTCCACTCTGGGGACTCAAAAGTTGTCACTTGATTTTTTTTTCCTTTTGTTTAGGAACAGTGTATTTGGGAAGTCATTTACTAGAAAATATCCAAGTATCACATAAATTCTGCAGGTCTTTCTGCTAACTTCAATGCATGAATAAAGTTTAAGTTCATTTTAAATTCAACAGAGCTAATGTCTCTGGCCTCCTACAATGATATCACAGGAAGAGATTATTGCAGCTTCTATTTCAATGGCTTTTCCTTAAAGTGAGCACTGAAACTATAAGTGAGTGGGTGGTTAGGAAACTGTTAGTAGTTAGTGTCATCTCTAAGATGTAGAACTCTGGAAGTGAAAATATCTTGGCTCCCTAGCAGAATGTTTGAATGTTATGCCACCCAGGCACAAACTGAGCAAGACCTACAGAGAGCCCAGAGCTCTACTTCTATGATATTTGATTTTGAATGTCATTAAAATAAAACTTTCAAAGACATCCACAAATAGTTTGGGGCACTGGTTGTACTCAGTGAAACATCTGTGTAAGATTTTGAGTATACTGAGAGTCCAGAAAAACCTTTTCTATTCTTCTTAGAGATAAAACTGGACACATTGTCTCCTACATTTCAACCCAAGTTCAATTTCAATAAGATTATCAATTTGATTGATAACAAATCATTACAGAACAGTTTGAATAGGTCTAAATTTGTGCTAATGTTAACGGCTTATAATCACCTTGATGTTAGGTTTTAAAGCTTTATTATCCTTAAATGCAACTAGTATAGTGGACCATTAAACAGCAAAGTGATCTCAGAAGATATTGATTGGGGTAGCAGCCAAAATCTTAAAATGTCTAAATTACTTTTATAACAACTTTATCACTGAATATGCATGTTATTTTAAAAATAATCATTAATTTCCCAATTGAGTTGTTTCCCTGGCCTCTTTCCCTTGTGTTCCTAAATTTGAACCATTTAGGCATATACATGCGTCTCCAAACTATTACTGTATAAATTTCCCTGCTAAATATTAGTAGTTCAGAGCCTAAGATTTCTTAAGGGGAGGGAAAAAGCAATCCACAGGAAACTTGTGAGCAGAGGACTGCACCTCCGACCCAACTCCAAGCTTGGCTTTCCTCGGGCTAGCTGTCGGATCTACACCGTGGCTCTGCCTACGGTTAACTCGCTTCTGTTTAGCTTCTAAAGTACTGTTGAGTTGGTGACACTTTTCGAGTGTCGGACTGAAGCAACCGCGCGCAAAGGGCTTTTTCTGTCCCCAGCTCCATCTCTACCGGCTACTCGTGCGTCCTGAGACTAGGGCGTCGGGTGAGTGTCGGGGCGGACCGGTGGACGCCTGCCTCGGGAACCCCGCGGGAAGCGTAGATGTAGTGCCTCGGGACAGATCTTCGCCCCCAGTCCCCTGCTGGGACCCTGCCCGCCCTGCTGGCCGGCCCCAAGTTGCCGAATAGCTCGGATGCTTGTCATATTTGCGGTCGCGCGACTCAGCGGGCTGTGCGCGCGCTACACTCGCCGCCGCCTTTGTCACTAGCGGCTTCGTCATTCGCCTGTGTTCCAGAGTGTGGAGGGTTATTGGTGGTAGCCGCGGCCCTCCGGCCAGAGTGTCTCCTTTTCTCTTTCCTCCTCTTTAAATCTTCCCCTAAGAGAAAAAGGGCGCGCCGGGAGGAGAGCGAGCTGTGGGCGGCGCTGCCGTCCGAGGCCTCGCGCTCCGCCTGCCCCTTCCTGCTGCTCCTGCTGCTGCGGCCGGGCTCCGCATTTATCTCGCCTCCCGGGACCGCCAGGGGAGGGTGGGGCGGGGCGAGGGCCGGGGGCGGGGCCGGGCGGCGGCGGGGCGGGGCCTGCGGAGCCCGGGGCCCGGAGCTCGCGGGAGGCTCGCTGGCCGCACGTCACTCCTGCACGGCGAGTGCTGGAGCACGAGCTGCCGCTTGCTCGGCCGGGCGCCCCCTCCGCCCGCCTCCCGCTTCCTCCTCGCTGCCTGCTGCCGCTGCCTCCACCATTGTATAATGCTCCGGGCGCTCAGGCAGAGGACGCCGGAGTCTTAGCTTCGGTCTCGCCTCCTGCCCGTTTCCCGGCGCCACCCTCGGGCCCCCGCGGCGGGGCACTCCGCATGGAGAGGGAATAGCTTGAGGAGTGGGCGGAAACCCCTCCTGATGCGTTAGTTCCCAGGTGGAGCTGCATGTGGTAAGTTCTCCCGGCGCCGGGTTGGAAGGGATCCTCGGGTGCGCTGGGCTCTCGGGTGGGTGGGGGGCGGTGTTGGGAGTCCGCCAGGGCCGGGAGGGGGGAGGAGGGGGCCGGGCGCCTCCGCGAGAGGGACCCGGGACTGAAGCAGGTACGAGCTGGAGCGCTCCCTCCCTCTACCGCCCGGCCCCGCACCCTCGGACCCCCGGGGCTAGGGCCGCGACCCCCGCGTCCGCGAGCAGATCTGCGGGGGGAAGGGCAGGGGCCGGGCAGTCACCGGCCGGGGTCAGGAGGGGGTCGGGAGCTGATGAGAGCCGAGCGGTGGGGAGGAGGGAGCCTGGAGCTGTCGCCTTTTACAGCTGGGATGTGTGTGCGTGTTGTGACGGTTGTGTTGTTGTGAACGTGCGAGACTTTTTTTTAAGGCTCAGATTGCTGGCGCGGAGGCTGCTTCACTTTGGAGTTCCGTGGCCGGGTTTGCAACCAACTTGATATAGTGTGTTTTTGTGAGTTTCCCAGTGTTTTTATATTAAAACATCCTTCCCACCCTCTCTTCGTCCTTGTCTAGATGAATTGATTTTGGATCCGAATGTATAGCAAACTTATCGTCTGGTTGGTTTTTAAATTAGAAATTTACAAGTCATCTTCGTGGTAACCGCCTATGACGGAGAGGGAGGGGGGCTGAGGGGAGCCAGCTGTCCCAAGCCCTAGACTTTGTACCATTAAGAGAGGGGTGCCGTCAGAGGGCTATTGCATCGAGAGAAAATCCTGAATTGTTCTTATTTTCCTCCTTGGCCATAAATTCTCTTACTTTCAGCAGAGCTGGTGGTAATCGATTCAGATGAGAGCTGAGTTTTTAAGTTTCACAAAAAGATCCGATGTAGTTTTCTTAGACAAACTTTTTGCTTGCAAGCTGGGTGGTTTCAGGAGGTAGAAAGTAAGTTTTTACAGGCACAGAATGGGGAAGGACAGTCAATAGGGTGAGACATCTAGCCTCCGACTTCAGCGGTTTTTATTTGAATCAAATTGGGCAGCCCCAGTCAGCCTTAAGGAACTGAGTGAATGTTTTCAAGCCTTATTCATGAGATATGCTTTTTGATTTCCCAATACGTGTTAAGAAATGTTTATAATGTTTGTAAAGAGCCTAGAAGTTGTAGTCACCAGTAGGATTACTGAGGCCCTAAGTGTTCTAAGTTGCTTTTTGTAATAGGGCTTTTGGGTCCACTCAAGCCTGGGAGGGCCTTCCACCTGAGAGCCCTCAGTTGTTTTGCTGATGGGCATAGTTGCTTAGCTCACCAGAAGGCTTGTCTCACCCTAGCAGCTCCCATTCCTCCCCCTTTTTATAGCAGTCTATTCTGATTTGAGTGTGCTGGGAGGATGAAAATACCCATCCTCAGATCCCAGCTTCTGGCATAAGTAAGAATAGCTTGTCCCTGGGTCCCTCCTTTCCTGTTCATTTTATCAATTTCAATTTAAAAAGAGATATAGAGACAAATGTTTAGATTTCCTTTAGCTTCACTGACTTAGAGGTTTTACGTGTTAATGTAAAATTGTGTTGTTCACCAAGTTACTAATCCTTTTAAATAATTTTACTTCTTTCCCCTCCTCCTAATTAAAATATATATAACCATTTTGCTCTGAAGTAAGAAAACTTACAAAACGGATTGGATGCTCCCTACCCCTGCCCTTAATATGGGGTGCTTGCTATTCCTTCACTTGAGCAGGTAGGGGAGAAGGCTCACATTTTATAATGCCAACCAAATATACCACAGGAGGTGTCCTAGGGAACAGTTTTATTGTCAGGCCAGTGTCAGCCTTTTAGGTAACAGCTGCTCAGGGTTGTTTCCATTAAAGAACCAAGAGAAGGATATTAACTCAGATTTAGAAAATCTTTACACTCCTATCTGCTGTATTGTACCTCATTAAAACTTTTTAAATTTAATTGAAGAGCTGAAATATAAATTTGTCAGTTGTTACACACTAAATTATTAATAATAAGCATAGTAAAATAACATAGATTTCAATTTTTAAAAATTCATTCCAATTTACGTGGTGACTGATAGCCATTATTTAAAGCAGTCCACAGTCAGTAAATGTTACACCCTACAAGCTATCCCTCAAAATATTTTATCCTTTAGTTAGCAAAGAAAGGTAAAAGTTGCAACAAATGTTTAGATGTTTCTTTTGCTGTGGCTTGTTTCTTGTTAAAGAACACTGATAAAAGTATGAACTTTATATTTCATTTATATCAGCAGAATCAAGACCACTTTGTTAGTATTACATGCAAATAAAAATGGATGCAGTATTTAGGAGGGTGAACTTTTAATTCTCTTGCAGAATTTTTAAAACTGTATGGCTACAGAAGTTTCATATTTGCTCTCTGTCATATTAAGTAGAAAATAGCTCTAGCTGCAGTAGTTTCTTGGTGAGAGAGAGAGAGAGAGAGAAAAAAAAAAAAAAAAAAAAAAGAGAAAGGTGTCTGTGTCTCTGATTACTGAGTCCAAAGATCAGGTGTATGCTGAAGGCACCAGAGGGCAAGCTCCAGTTTAAGTGAAAAATGGCCTCACCGTCAGCCCTCATAGGTCTTTCCATTAATTAATTCTGACTAGCAGAACATGAAAATCTAAAAATGCTTTTGGCCACTGTGTATGTGCAAATAATATATTTTCTACCTACTCACTAAACAATTAATAAAAACCTACAGGCTGACTTGTGTTTAAGAAGTATGTTTAAGTATAACTTGTTTTTGTTGTTGTTGTTGTTGTTTATTTGTTTGTTTTTGCAGTGCTGGGAATTGAACCCAGGGCCTCAAGAATGTTAGGCAAATGCTATACCACAGAACTATGTCCCCGGCCCCTTAATTTAGTGTTAATATTTTTGAAGGAAACAATGAGTAACCAAAGTGGGCATGCCTTATTTTTTTTTTTCCCCTCTTCTCTAATTGTTGTATTAAATGGCCAGTGCATTTGGTATTAAAGGCAAACTTCTGCCCTGTGTGCAGATGCTGGGAAACCCTTATGAACAGAACTGTCCCCTGGAGCGTCCATCACTCATTGTGTGGAGCTGTGTCTTTCTCCATTAGCACTGCGTGGCAGTTCATTCTTTGTATAAATCTGTGAATGGCATATGTCAGCCCAATAAGAGGACATTCCTATTCTGAGCAATAAATAGATGCTTTGTTTGATTGTCCCCCCCACCCCCGAAGATCATGAGACAAACAAAAACATACTTGACTGTCTAAAAATTTTCTTGGCAATACATACAAATTAAAATTTCAAAATAAAGACAGCACAATGTCTTTTAAAATGCATGATGTCTAATAGGACAGCACAGATACAAACTTGTAATTTCAACAAGTACCACATACAGACAATGCAAGCTCCCTTTTGAAAATTTGGCTGTCTTTGTGGTCTGAGGGGTCCTAAAACTGGAAAGACTCACTCTCCTCTCAGGATCCTCTTTCATCTGAACTTAATTGGAAATACCTGCCAGGATTCACTGAAGCAAGTGCCGCAGTTGGATTGATCTATGGTAGAAGCCCAGGATCACTTAAGCTCTATTCTGCCCCCATTGCAGTTTTCAGTACTGAATGAAGTCTCCTGGCCTCCTCTTCCACTTGCATGCTGTCTGGTGGACCTGGCCCTGCCTCCCAAGAGGGACAGCAGAACTAGGGTTGAGTGTGCCTGGCCTGGCTATGGAGAGTGGACTGAGCTGTGCGGATGCGTGGGGGTGGGGGGCTAAAGGGAGGGGGTGGAGGACAGATCAGCTGCCGCTGTGCAACTGCTACAGCAGGTCTGACTAGTTTGAGGTGCCCAAAGGCAGCTTTGTTTCTGTAGTAACTCTGGTAGCAGCAAACTTAAGTTCTTAAAACTAACTCACGTCTGCGTTACTATCTTTTGGTCACTTTGCAAAAACCTGTAGCTTTGAGGGTTACTAGTTAATTATAAGATTTTTTTTTTTTCGATTTAAAAACTTTCATAGGTGGTTAACTCAAAGGAAGAATCTAGACTAAGCATTTTTATTTTTCTAAGGAGTTTCACATAAAATAGTGAAGGTGATGAGATTCTGGCTCTAGCACTATATGTGTGTGTATGTATGTATGTGTGTGTGTGTGTTATATACACACACACATACATACACACACACACATATATATATATACACATATACATTACATATAATTTTTTTAAAGTATTTTTTAGTTGTTGATGGACCTTTATTTTATTTATTTGTATGTGGTGCTTAGAATCGAACCCAGTGCCTCACTCTTGCTAAGCAAGTGCTCTACCACTGAGCCACAACCCCAGCCATACATATAATATTTATATAAAACAATATATAGATAATACACACACATACGCACACTCCTGGTTATAGTGGATTGTGTGAACTCACTGAACAAAAGGAAAAAGCACACTTGACTGTGCTATGGTCAGACAAATTCAATAATCAAAAGTCCCTGCTGCAGATCAACCTTTAGCCCTTTGCTCTCCTCTTCTCTGGCTGACTGCTTATCATTTCAGGCCATGCCGCTGCTCCTGGGGCTTGGAGCAGGCCTGCTGGAGTACCCCACCCTTGTGTTGAGAAGCATTGCCCAAGTTAGACCCAGGGAATCTGAAAGTCCCAAGGTCATCTCTGCACCAGAACAGGTTTGCATACAATTCTAGCCACTGGAATGAGATAGTGAGGCAGCAACTGTTTCAAACTGATCTTCAGTGAGTACTTGTCCCATTCCCTGGTAGATGATACAGATTTGCTTTTCAGATTTCTTCCCTTTGTTGAGGGGAGCGCCTCCATGTCTGTGTCTTTTTGTATCTTGCATGGTATCATGGAAGAGCCACCTGCCAGAGGACTTTAGGCACTGTGGTCTGCAGCCTAAGGATTTTTGCTTAGCCTCTCTAGTTGTCAGGAATCTGGTAATGGTCTATCTGAATAGACCAGATCTTTAAAACACTGATTTTAAAAAATAGTTTTACCATATCAAAAATATAAAATTAGATTGATTTCACCTGGTAGTGATTCTTAGCTGACAGTAGTTGGTTTACAAAATCAAAACATGATTCTTCAGGTAGCCCCTGCTTCTGCTAAAGCTTCCAAAGAGGAAGGACAAATAGAATGTTAGGGGAGGCTAGCTGGGGAGGTTAGAGGAAGGCTTTCCTTAAAGGTCCTTTGAAGAAATTAAAGTTGAAGTATTAACAACTATTTTCCTTAGAAATAAATATTTATTACATTTAGTGTGTTACTCTGATTATTTTGATTGTATATAACTAAATGACTTTGCTTAAAGTTCAGTGAGTCATTCATTATCAATACACAGAAGTGCTTGGAAAGAAATACATTTTATCTCAGAAGAGCCCAGAAGTAGTTATTTAAAAAAAAAAAAAATTACAAAGTATCATTTACTGCACTGAAGTTTAGTTTTATTCTTCATTGCCTTTTTCTACTATGTGAATTTTTCAAGTATATGGTATAAAATTTAAATTGTCTTTAATAAAACCTCATCAGCCTACCTAATTCTTAAAGGCAACTAAAATAAACATTCCAAAGATGTAGGTTACCTACATGGAACAGGTATTTGCATAATAGAAATTATTTCTTTCCTTTTACATATTTCTGGAGCATATTTCTATGATACTGTACTTTAAATTTTTGTACTCGTATGTCATGTTGTAGAAATGTGATATCTTTCTTTTAAGGAACCCAGATTTAAGCCATACAATACAGTGGTTCACCTTACTCAGTAGGTAAAGAAGAAACCATTTCTCTGGTTTTCTTCTGTAGACCACACGTGGGAGTTAAAAGGTGAAATCTATGCTGTATATGTGAAGAATATTTTAAAAGATATTTCATAGTAATAAGCTATCCAAATCAGAAAGCATGATTAGTTTTTAATCTTTAACTTTTAAGCAAAAAGTGCTTCCTGGAGTTACATGCATGGTTTTTCTTCAGTGGCAAAACCTGGATTTAACTAAGATGCAATTTTTTCCCCCACAGAATTGTTCTAAAACTTACATTTACCTGTTGTAGTATTGACTGTTTTATATATTTGGTGACCCTCTTTAAGAAACAAAAAATGTCACTTTTGGCAAAGCCTTTGGTGTCTACCCTATGCCTTCTTTATTTTCCCCTGACATTGTTATATTAAGGGTCTCTTGTGTGAGGAGAAAAACAAGGTATCTTTGGGGAAAAGATGCTACAGGAGAGTTGAAACCAGAATCCCATCCATGCAATTATAAATACAGGAGAAAAAAATATTTTCATTATGCATGGGAATGGGTGGGGGTTGGTGGGTGATCCTGGCTCTCTCTTTATGGGCAGACAGTCCTGGCTGGGGGCGGGGGGTCAAATCTGAGGATTCTTTCCCTTAATGAGACTCTCATTCAGAATTGTAAAGATGTAGGTACTCCTGACACCAAATTACCATGAAGTAGCTTATTAATGTAAATAATTGTAGTTCATAGTTACCAATTTTCAAATGGAAAAACTGATAACTAGTTCATCTGTTGTGATACATACACATCATATAACCTGAACTTGTAATTTGAATAGAAAAAATTCTATCAAGTAGTTACACAGTAAATCAAGTAGTTACACAGGCAATTGCTTCATTATCTCCTTTAAGTTAACTGCATTGCATTTTACAGTCAAATAGCTCCTCCCCAATGTCCTTTATGAAGGGTTTTCCCAAATAACTGCCTGAAGCAGAATCTGCTCAGTGTGGAGGTAATTTACTGTTATTAAGAAGCAATAGGATTATTGAAGACTTCTATACTAGTAAAATTCTTGGTGCTGAACTTATGAGATTCCGTGTGTGGTTAAGAGTCCACATTAGAACCCCACTGGACAGTTGAACTGTTGGCTTCTCTAAGTCCACACCCCGTGACTTGCGTTTGTGTTTGTTTTTGTGTGTTTGTTCTCACTTCAGGAATCCTCCAGGGATCTTAACCATGGCTTTAGAAACATCGTTGTTACTTATATTCAGGCATCAACCTTTCCTGTACAGTGTTTCCAGAGCTTGAACCATAGCATAATATAATTTAGTTGGGCTTGGCAAGGCTCCCAGCTTGCTTAACATCGCCCTGTGGATATCTGAATTTGGGACTGGTTCTTGAAATGTGTAGACTTTGAGAGCTCTGTAGACAGAAATTGCAGTGGAGAAGCCGACTTCAGGGGTGCCTGTTGCTCTGCTGCGCCCCCGTGTGGCTGGATGTGACGCTGCCTTTCAGAGTTTACCGGTGTTCCTGCTTGTACTGGGCTTGCTTGTTTACATAGAGCATTAGCAGCTTTCTTCTGTGCAAAAACACCTCGCAAGTTAATATAATAGTTCTCACTGAGGGTGTAAATAATTTTTTGTACTTATTTGATTTTTTTTTATTTGTAGAATTTTAAAAGTATGTATTGATGTGTTGTGCTTTTTAACTTTTTATTATGGAAAATTCCAAACATACTCAAAAGTAAAAGAAAGAGTCCAATACACCACCTCATACTTGTCACCTGCTTCAACAGTTATCCACTTTTTCTTGATCTTGTTTCATCTTCGTGGCCAGTTGTTTTTGAGTACTTTAAAGCCAATTTCAGGCATCAGATCATGTTGAATATGTTTTTATTTAACTAAATTCAGACACTGCATAATTCCACTCAATTTTTCATTTGAATTAAGTGTGCCCTGCTTTTAGCCACACTCCTTAGGTAAAATAAAGGAATTCTTAGCACTTCTATTGTCCTTGGAAGGTGACGGGTGTCCTTGGCCTCATTAGAAATGGGATTGAAATCTAAAATTCCAGCGAGATGAAAAGCATTAAGACAGGATATTAGAAACATTTTATACTACTTGACATTTAGGTTCTAAAAAGCCTATTTTTCTTTCCAAATGTTTACCAACACGGACATAATTTATTCTAAAGAATGTTTCTTGAAATATTCCTTTCCAGAATTTGACAGTTTACTAAATGCAATTAGAGTTAGTTAATATTTTAAGACTTCTTTTTTCCAAGAGGAAAGATTATATTTGACAAAGTATCAGCATTAGAAATTGTCCTCAATTTAATGGAGACATATAAATAGAGGGAACACTAGAATTTGTTAAAATGTGGACATTAGAAAACAACCCCACATGATGAGACTTGTTTCTTACGTTTACTTGAGATTGGCCTCCTGGCCGAACTCAGCTTTTCTGTGGGCTTCAGGCCACTGCAGGAAGGCTAGGAGGCTTGTGCTGGTGTCCCTGATTCCAGGCAGGCTGGTGGGAGCTGCGGCTGCAGTGGGAGGCGCCATCATCTGCCGTGTCAGGTTACAGTCTCCCTGAGCTGGGGTAACTGGCTTGATCTAGTGACTGGCTTTATAATTACATTGCTGATTTGTTAGGGGAGGCTTTGTCTTACTTACCAATTAGCATGGATGTTACTGCAGGGACCTCCGAAATCCTGGAAAGGCTTTGGTTTAAGAAAAAAAAAAAAAAAAGTTTCCTGATCCAGGCAGCTCTTAGGGTTTCTGTCACCAGCCCCGCCCCATCTGTATAAATAAGCCGAGGTGCTCTCCCCACTGGAATTTTGTCTCTGTGGCTGTCACTTTGGGGTCTGGAGTCTAGCTTGAGGGTGGGGAATACCATCCCCCACACCTGTCACCCCCCCCTTCATTGGGGGGTGACAGTCACCACTGCCCAGCTGCAGTGCCAGGATACTGGGAGGCCCTGCTGGGGCCTTCTGTTTCTTCTCTTGGGCTTCCATCTCTGATCCCGCCAGCATCCCCAACCACCGCGTCCTTTTCAAAGTGGTCTTTTTGTTCTGGCCGGGTTTGCTGTTACTTGGAGCAGGGAGGGTGTTAAAAGCTTAGCCGTCATCAGGTTCCTTAGCCCTTAGTTTTTCAAGGTGGAGTATTGTAAGTGTGAAAACTTGCCTCAGTGAATGAGGCTGCCCCTGTCCAAGTGTCTAGCAGGCTCCGGCTTCTCCCTCCTGCCCCGAGACACAGTAGGACAGTGGACTATGGGGAGGCTCCAGGTTGCTGGTGGGAGGTGGCCTTCTGTCAGGGACGCCTCCAAAGCAGGATCCCAAGCTCATCTGAAGGCAAGCAGGAAAGTGAGGAGAAAGGAGAGGCTATTCTGTGTGTCAGAAGTTGTCCCCAGGCAATGCCCAGCCTACCCACCACCGACCTTTCTTTGGCTCAGAAGTCTGTCACAGACACAGTTTTGCCAGGGCCATTCCTTTCTTCCACTACCCCAAAAGAAACTGAAAGGATGT
This sequence comes from Marmota flaviventris, assembly GCF_047511675.1. Taxonomy (NCBI): domain Eukaryota; kingdom Metazoa; phylum Chordata; class Mammalia; order Rodentia; family Sciuridae; genus Marmota; species Marmota flaviventris. The sequence goes on along the minus strand of NC_092511.1, from coordinate 52,908,055 downwards.
GTCTCCACTTAGAGGGCCTGGGCTCTGGGGGCACAGGATGTCACGAGGAAGCAGCTGCTCTGGCCTTGCGAGGTGCTTGTCACTCCTCTTTGGTTGTTTTCCTCAGAAGAAGCAGATCCGCGTGGACGTTGGGGTAGAGGCCTCGTTTTTATGGGTTTTATGGTTTTTATCTTCAGCATTGGTGGCTGCCAGGCTCTTCAGCAACTGATCGTCACCCCAGGAGTCATATTGGACCGTGTGCTAAGGAGGTTAGGGGGATGACATGAAATATGACCAGCTCCCCAGAAGCCACATGCACCACTAGAAACCCTAGATGCCGTAGATTAGTTTTGCCTTGTAACTGACTTTTGAAATAACGTGCAGCTTCCTATACTCCTGAAAAGGGAAAATGCTGAATTTATAGCTGCTCTTAGTTACTAGTCCAAAAGAAATTAGATCAAGTTCTTGAAAATGCACATAAGGGACCAACCTACTAGGCCTGGTACAAACCATCCCAACCTGGGTGTTAGCAAGCACCCCTCTTCCAGGTGAGGGTGGTGTTGAGCTCAGAGCCTTCTCTCCGTGAAGGACCAGGGGCCTCCACTCTCTCTGACTCCATTTTGGTCAGGCATCAGTCACACCTTCTCCAGTCATTGCTCTACTTCAGAAATTGGGACTCAGCTGTCAGTTTTTAGCCCCCTCTTAAAGATCTTAGATAGCATTCATTCTCTTCTCTGGATACCAAGTAAAAAAAGTCTATTAGCTAAGGAGGCTTTTCTTTCTGTGTGGAGCGGTGACTGAGTTATCTGATCGCTGAGTTTGGGCAATGAATCGAGTGAACATATAATACAGACCTTTGCATCATTCTTGACTGGCACAGTCAGAAGCAAATCCTCCTGGGGGGCTGAGGAGGACCCCCACAGTATAGCCTTTCCCTAGGGTCTTCACCTAGGCCACTAGGAAGCCCTGGGGCCACAGACTCAGTGAGCCTGCCTATGAAAGCAGTATGTTTTGGTGGTGAGGTTGGGATGACAGGAGTGGTGGTTTGAAAATGTAGATTTCATATTCATTCCTTAAAAATCATAACATTTTATTTTATTTTGACAGTTTAATAACCCTAAAGGGACAGTGATTTAAAAAAAAAAAAAATTTTAAGTCAGCTGTGGTACTGCATGCTTGTAATCCCAGCTACTCAGGAGGCTGAGTGAGGAGGATCTCAAGTTCTAGATCAGCCTCAGCAACCTGGTGAGACCCTGTCTCAAATTTTAAAGAAGGGCTGAAAATTTAGCTCAGTTGTGGAGTAACAACCCTCAGTGCCACTAATTAAAATAATGATGATGATGCCGGTTGTGGTGGTGCACACTTGTAATCCCAGCGGCCTAGGAGGCTGAGGCTTGAGGACCACAGGTTCAAATCCAGCCTCAGCAATTTATCGAGGCTGTAGGCAACCTAGTGAGACCCTGTCTCAAAATAAAAAATAAAAAAGGCTGGGGATGTGGCTCAGTGGTTAAAAAGTGTCCTTGGGTTCAATCCCTATTACCAAAAAATTAATAAATAAAAATTTTAAGAAACACAGGTTTTAAATAATTGAAAAAAATGGTTTAAATATAACTTTTTTTGATTCATTTTATGTTTGCATATTTTTTCTGAATGTCTTAAAAGGTAATATTTCACAAATTTTATTTTTAGGTACTAGCCTTGTGGGGTAATGCACAAATGTAATTCCAGCTACTCAGGAGGCTAAGTAAGAAGGATTGCCAGTTGGAGGCCAAGTTGGGCAACTTAGCAAGATCCTGTCTCAAAATAAAAAGAGCTGGGGGGCTGGGGTTGAAGCTCAGTCGTAGAGCGCTTGCCTAGCACTTGTGAGGCACTGCGTTTGATCCTCAGCACTACATAAAAATTAATAAAGTATTATGTTCATCTACAACTGAATATATTTTAAAAAAAAAAAAGATGGGGATGTAACTCAATGATAGAGCACCCTAGATTCAATTTCCATTGTCACAAAAATAAATAATTAAACAATTAAGCATAAACATAGGTACTGTTCCAGCTCCTTTTTTGGACCTTGGGCCTCACTGCATTCACTTTAAGATCATAGCAAGTGTCATCTAGACCTCATAGCCAGTAGGATCTGATATTTCATTCTGAGAGGCCCAAACTTTGTCATTCAGATTAAACTTAAAACATCTTAATTGTGCATGTAGTATTTTTAAAAATAGCAGTTGTCAGGCCAGGCACAGTGGTACATTCCTGTGGTTCCAACTACTTCAGGGGGCTAGAGGATCATTTGGGCCCAGGAGTTTGAGAACAGCCTGGGCAACATAGCAAGGCCCTGTCTCTTAAAAAAAAAAAAAAAAATTGTGTACGCATGTGTGAGCCGTCAGTTGCTGTCACAAAGAGGCTGTTCATTCCTTTTTGCCCTCTTGCTTAGTCACAAATAGGGAAGACCTCTGGAATCAAGATTAACTGAGAAAAGATGTTCTCAGACTTAAATGTAAGTGGCCTGATGGGGAAAAGAGGAAACAGTGGTTCTCAGAATTCTCCCGTCACCTGGAAACTTGTTGAGAAGGCAGATCCCTGGGCCAGGAGTCTGGGTTTCACGGGCCTCCGGGAGAGGCTGGGGAGGCTGATGCATGCCCAAGTTTGAAAATGGAAGCTCCAATGAGGGGCTCTCACAGGAAGGCTTCCCAGCTTCAGCTTTCCTGCCCACCCTGTGTGCCTCAGACCCCTCCTTGTGACCAGGTCCCCTGTAAAGCTGAGCCGCTCTCCCCTTTCTCCCGCCCTCTAGTCCTTGCAGTTAAGGACACATACCTGGCTCTGGATCTACACCATCTTCTCTGCTGTCCCTTGTGTCTTTTCTCATTCTTTCCACTTACTGTTCATTTATTCAGCCACCAAGGGGGCATCTTTTGTGTTTCAGGGACTGTCTGTGCCTTCATGGGGCTCACTGTGGAGGTAGGAGACAAACATGAAGAGATAAGCTCACTTTAAATACAAACTTCAAACAGGGGGCCACAAAGCCTGTTTCCAGAGGTCTCCCTTGTTGGCTCCAGTCCATGTTAATTGCTAATTCCCTCCTGGGGGAGCCACTCAGAATCTGGAATTGCAGAAGGAAGAACAGCCAGGTCAAACAGTCTCCTGGTCCTCTGGCTCTTTGTCTGCTCCGGGAAACTCCTAGTGACATTTGTTACTTTTTAGCTTGTGCCCCAGCAGACTGTAGCTTTTGAGGATAGGGTCTTTCCTAATGAAAGGCTGCTCCATTGAAGGCCAGGCCTGGTGTACAGAGAGTTCTATTCAGAACTAATCTTCCTGGGAAAGTTTTCATTTATTTTGCTACTAGTGAGTTTTGTTCCTTATCTTTTAAATTTAGTTTGCTGCAGTGTATGCTAAAGTTTGTTTTTAAAAATACAGATGGGGGGGGGGGGCAGGGTGTAGCCCAGTGGCAGAGAGAGCACTTAAGCGTAGCATGTGCGAGGTCCGGGGTTCCTTTCCCAGCACCACAAAAAATCTGTAAAAATACAGAAAAGTTAAGAATTTGTTTCTAACAAGTTCACTGGGGAGGGAGGGTGTTCCATCTCCAACCTTGTAGTAAGAGTCAGTGAAAATTCAATAGAAAAGTGGCTGGGCTTAGTTTTGAGTCCCCTTTGGGTAGCAGAAGAGGGAGGGAGCACTTGCCTGACTTCTCCATATGGTGGGATCTCTGACCCACCCCAAAGCTCTGGGTCTTTGGGGGCTTTGTCTGAAAAACTGGGTAGAAGACGAGGGGTTTGGACTTTGGTCTTCACAAGCAGAAGGAGAGGAGATAGAGTGGGTGACAGATCCCTGGGGTGGCCCGGAAGCAAGCAAGTCACCAGCCCGTCCTCCGGGTGAACTCCAGGCCCATGAACTGCACAGCCAGCCGAGGGGAGCCCCCTTCCGCAGCGCAGCGTTCCCTGGAAGCCCTTAATGAGCTCCTGCTACTGCTGCATCTGCAAGCTGCTGCCTAGTGAGGCCTTTTGAAAGGTCACGTGCCTCTCCAACTGCGCTTAAAGAACTATTGCTATTTTCTCAGAAAGCCTGAGGAGAAAGAGGCTTCTGAGGAGCTGGCGACCCTGGCCATGGCCAGCCAGAGCCAAGCCCAGAGAGGCCAGGAGGGGCCCACGCATCTGGCTTCCTGCCCTCTGGTTCTTGAGGGCATGTCTTGTCTTTTCTTCTTTAAATTGTGCCCTGCTTAAGGAGGTGGTGGTTAACACAGAGTCCTGAGAAGGGGAGTTCTCGCCGCCCTTCCCCTTCAGGAGTTGGAGGCCGCTCCTGACCAGGCTAATTGGAATGTTGCTGTGGCGTCTGAAGCAAACTTAGGGACAGCTTTCTTTTTAAATAAAAATGTGGAATAGATTTTGATCATGTTGCACTTTTATTCCTTTCTTAAGGATTTAGAATTAGGATTAAAAATCAGGATGGTGTGCATTTTGCAATTTTAGTGGGTGTGTGAAGCCAGCCCTGCCTCTCCACACAGCAGAGAAATGAAGACAGACCTGCTCAGAGACACACTCTTATCAGGGGTCCTCATTTACACATTCCAAGAGCACCCGGGCTTCAATTTGTGTATCTGTTCCTGCTCACCAAGTGTTGCTCACCAGGGCCCTCCACCCTCCTGGTTCAGGCAGTATCACAGATGGCTTCTCAGGCTTTTCCTAAATCATGAGGATCCTCACAGGGCTGTGATCAGCTGGATCTTCCCTACTGGAAACCAACGGGAATCTCTCTGAGAGTGCCACCTCAGATCTTTAAGTATCGAGTGGCCTGTTTGCTTCTTAAATATTGGAGTGCAGTAGGTTCAGTAATTATTTCTAGGAAAATGTATTATTGAAAAAGTACTGTTGCTTATTATGGTAAAAAGTCTTTAAATAGTTCTACATTGATGGGTAAAGAAAAGTTTATACCCGCCTTTCCTCCAAAACTGATAGAAATTCAAAGTGGCATTCTGTTTACTAATTTGTTTTTAGTTTTATTTTGGTTTACATTTGAGGACAGTGCTTCTCCAGAGTTTTCTGTAGTGATGGACCATCTTGCTTTTTCCTCTCAATCCTTCATGGACTTTAGTAAAACAAAATAAAAATAACTACTTGAAAAGTGAAGTAAAAACAGAAAGATGTAAAAGGTAAAAGCTCCTGTTTTAAAATTAGATGTGCAAACATACAATTACTTTGTTAAGTTTACTGTAAAAGTTTATAAATAAAACTATATCTCTACTTACCTCATTGCAAACTGATGACAGTGCGTATGGGTCCCCTCTGTGGGCCACACTTTGACAAACACTGTTTTATTTACTTTTTTTTTTTTAATTTTTAATATTTTTATTTTTTAGTTATCGGCGGACACAACATCTTTGTTTGTATGTGGTGCTGAGGATCGAACCCGGGCCGCACGCATGCCAGGCGAGCGCACTACCGCTTGAGCCACATCCCCAGCCCCATGACAAACACTGTTTTAGATGGTGCATGTGTGTATTTGTGTACTTACATATATATTTAAGTGTACTGGCCTGATAACATTATAATGTAACATGGATCCGATAGTAACTTTATGTGTGAATTAAATGCACCCAGAAGCTCTTTGGCAAAAGTGAGGTGTTGTTGTTGTTGTTTTTAAACAAGTATTTAAATGTTCAAATTGTAAGGGTATACAAATACACAAATAGTATAATTGTGAATACAACTATGTGTTTCAAAACTCAGATGTCTGGTAACACTTTTTTTTTTTTTTTAATTTTTGCATCCTGGGGATCGAATCCAGGGCCCCATATATGCTAGGCAAGCACTCTGCCACTAAGCTATATCCCCAACCTGGTAACAGTTCTGATATATAAAGTAGAAACTGTTGTGCAAAGTGAGATGAAACCACCTCCACTCTGATTCACCCTCAAAATTTAAATGAGCACAGATACTTTAGATAGGAAATGGCTTATGCAAAGCAGATACACAAATGAGACTTTTAGCACTGAATGATAGGAACTCTGTCATATGAAGTGTTAGATAAGCCAGTTCTTACTATTGTACCTTCCTTGTCTCAGAGAACAGTTAATTACAGGATGGATCTTTGGTCTTTTTGGTCCTAGTGATTGACAGCCATTTTGTTAATGCTTACAGAATGAGGGGAAATCTTTTGTACAAGTATCTTCACATTCTTTGTAAGCATTAACAGATCTCAAGCTGATACTGATGTTGATAGGTTGCAGTTGTCGTTATCTCCTGGTGACTGGGGCATTGGAAGTCAGTCGCCACACTTGGGATTGTGTGCCAGGCACTGTCTCCTGTATGTGTGCCTCAGGGGACAGCATGGCCATCTTTTAAGCAAGTATTGGAAAGAAGTTTTGTGAAGTGTCAGTATCCCATTAGCCTTATTCCTTTAGGATGAGACTTGGAATTCAAGACGCTGATGAGTTGTAGGAGGAGAAGGCCTCTTGGAGACCAGCCTTTGCTCTCATGGGGCTCCACGCAGGGCCTGGCAGAGTGCCTGAGACAGCGTAGAGGTGGAGTGAGCTAGAACTAGGCAACTTCAGCCAGCTGTGAAGCAGTTCAGTAAAAGGTAAGTAACGAATAGAAGAAAAACTAGGTACCTACAAAATAGTTGCCTGGATATGACGCTCACAGATGTCGTGTTCAGAAAGGATTCACAGGGTCCAGGTGTGAGTGCCATGCACCAAGAGAAGGAACACGCCAGGGTCTGGCTTAGTTAGACCAGGCATCCGGGTCCAGACAACAGAGGGATGACTTCCTTGATTGAATGGTTGGAAGTGAGATCTGAGGCACAGGCTGCTGGATTTGAGATGGTTCTCTGATGGTGGAGGCTGTGAAAAGAGGTAATGACAGCGTGACCACAGAGTTGGAAGGGTCACTGTGTAGAAGGCAACAACCAACTGAAGACCAGGACTCAGAAAGGAGTTTTAAAATTCAACCCATTATCAAATTGCAAGGCCTAACACGGGGACCTTGTTCATTTGAAGTACATATGTATCTGTAGAATCACAGTAGGTATTTCCTTATGAAATGTCTCAAGTATCCAAACAGCAGTACCTATAATCAGAGCAGATTATTTTAAAATTAATGCAGTTGCATTCAGACATGACCTTGTGCAGTGAAACTGAGCCAAGGAGAAACTTGGATTCTCCACTTGATTCTAGAGTGAAAAGCAGCGGCCGCTCCGTCTCTGTGGTCATTTAACACAGGCCAAGTGTTTCACCACATGTCACCCAACAGGCAGGAAGGCTCTGATGCATAATGAGGAAGGAAAAGGCATTTTGAAAGCACACACAGTTCTACCAAAATTGTACACCTTCCTTCTTGTCTAACTTTTTTTTTTTTTTTTTAATCATTCAAGATGCGTTGAAGCTGTAATTTATGACACCTATATCTGTTTAGGTCATAGCGTTGTAAGTGTTTTCTTGAGCTTTAAAAATAAATCCATTTGGGGAAGGGAAATTGAACCTGCATGATAATGTTAGGCATGCGAACGCAAGCACATGAGCTGAGAAAGTCAAAATCACAGTTTCCATGGTAACTTCTAACTTGTCTGTGTCGTACACATTTCTCAAGAAATACATTCGCCAGACTACCTAGTGATAAAAACCGCTCTGCAGGCATATGAGGGTAGATTTCCCAGTTTTCTCTCTTTCTGAAAGGTCTTCCCCCAATTAATCCATCTGCTCTTCTAAATCACCCAGGCAAGAAACTAAAGTCCAAGTTCTGACGTCTAAGTCAGCACCTTTTTTTTTTTTTTTTTATGGTGGAGATCAGCCTTTGTGTGATTCATGCCATTTCCTGCCTTTCTCCTTTGCAGATATATGTTGGGTAAAGGAGGAAAACGGAAGTTTGATGAGCATGAAGATGGGCTGGAAGGCAAAATCGTGTCTCCCTCCGACGGTCCATCCAAGGTGTCTTACACCTTACAGCGCCAGACTATCTTCAACATTTCCCTTATGAAACTCTATAACCACAGGCCCCTGACAGAGCCCAGCTTGCAAAAGACCGTTTTAATTAACAACATGTTGAGGCGGATCCAGGAGGAACTCAAGCAGGAAGGCAGCCTGAGGCCCGGCTTCACCCCCTCCTCCCAGCCCAGCGACTCCCTGAGCGACAGCTACCGAGAGGCCCCGCCCGCCTTCAGCCACCTCGCACCCCCTCCCACCCTTCCCTGCGACCTCGGAAGCACTACACCCCTGGAGGCCTGCCTCACCCCGGCCTCCCTGCTGGAGGACAACGATGACACTTTTTGCACTTCGCAGGCTGTGCAGCCCGCAGCTCCTACCAGACTCTCCCCTCCAGCCCTCCCGCAGGAGAAGGACAGCTTCTCCTCTGCCTTGGACGAGATCGAGGAGCTCTGTCCCACATCTACCTCCACAGAGGCCACCGTGGCAGCGACTGACAGCTTGAAAGGGACCTCCAGTGAGTCCAGCATCCAGAAATCCGAGGGGCCCCAGGAGGGCCGCACGGATGACTCAAAACTGATGGACTCTCTGCCTGGGAATTTTGAAATAACAACGTCCACGGGTTTCCTGACAGACTTGACCCTGGACGACATCCTGTTTGCTGACATTGACACGTCCATGTATGATTTTGACCCCTGCACATCTGCGTCGGGGGCAGCCTCAAAAATGGCCCCTGTGTCGGCCGATGACCTCCTCAAGACTCTGGCTCCTTATAGCAGTCAGCCCGTCACCCCGAGTCAGCCTTTCAAAATGGACCTCACAGAACTGGACCACATCATGGAGGTGCTGGTTGGGTCCTAAGACCCGGGGACTCCGCCACCTGACCCCACCGCCACGCCCGCCCAGACACTGCGAGCGTCTCCCCACAACCCTGACAATTCTCCGCACTGTGCATGCACCCTTGCCTGCCTTTTTCAGAGAAAAAAAGAAAATTTTACAAAAGGATCACACTAGTTTTTGCTTTGAGCAGAGTTGGAGTGCCTTCATCCAAGTATGACCACTTTTAATATGCTTTTTTTGAGTGGTTCCTCAGAGACCTACTACCCTGGTATAGGAAAGAGTCCATTTGAAGACAATGTTGCTAATGTTGAATGGCAAACAAACAGTTCGAGTGAAGCACAAGGATTAAGTTGGAAAAGCTGTAAATTGCATGTGCATATTTGTCTATTTTTTCTATAAGTTTTAATGCAAGAGGTAAAAAAGAAAAAATATATATATATATTATTTAGATAATCTCAGTACCTTTCCTGGCATTTTCGCCCTGTATAAGTTGACCCGGCAAATCAGCCTTTTTAGAGGCATTAAGTACTCCTCGTAAGTGTTGCATTTACATGGCTGTTTAGAAAACTGCTGCCCAAATTTATTTTATATTTTTGTACAGATTCTGCAGTTTATGATATTGTTTTTCTAAAAACAAATGCTGTTTATACATATGAGATAGCTATTTTGATAGGATTTGCTCACATAGTTCCTGCAAACTTCAGATGTACAAGTTGCACTTGTACTTTTATAGAGTTGTAATGTTTTATATGTGTATGGTGCAAGAGAAAATTGGATCAAATCAATCCGCAGTTGATGTCCCCAAATGCAAACAGACACACACACACACACACACACACACAGCGCTTTAAGAAAGGGCCAGGTGATATCACACCCAAATTTCACAAGCACCATCCCTCTGGCACAAACACCCGCCAGTACTGTGACTTCCAAAGCCAGAGCCGCATCTGCTCATCAAACTTGCATTAAGCAATTGGCGGGAGGTGGCCATGGAACTCGGGGTTGGAGTGATGGTTCTCCTTAGCTTCCTCTGTGGGGGGACGGCTATCATCTTACTTAAGAGTGTATTTATGCCAAGTTTGCGCTTTTAATTGTTTTTATTTTTTTAATGAAAACCCAAATCTTTCCCTTTTTGGCGTAATTTTTATGATGAACCAGAAATTTTACATACAAACAAAATTTTATGAAAAGCAACCAACCTCTTCATGGAGCTGAGCCCTATTGCAATGCTCAGGGCTCATAAAGAAGAAATTCTTTCTAGAAGGCATCCATCATGTTGCTAAATTGTCTTTTCCAGCGTCCCTTCCCTAGAGCTTTTGTTCCCTCTGTTGCTAAGAGCTGGAAATGGCATCCTCATGATCACCACAGTGAGCTCGGCTCGCTCGCCTCGCCTCTGCTGGCCGGGATGCACTCTTCCTCCAACATCCGCGACTCTTGAAGCTGGAGTTCCTCACCTCGCATCACGGCATCTGGTCTCGTTGCTTTCTTAAATCAACTGCTAATTTAACCACACTTTACAAGGCTGTTTCACCCAAATACACAGACAGGAATTTCTATGCATGTTTCCCCCTCCTCCCCTACGCCCCCCACCCCCAGGAGACCCTTAAGAAGTAGCTTTTTATTCCTAGTGGTGTACATTTAATTTTAAAACATTTGCAATGTATCATGCTTGTTGCCGAGATTGTTTGTGGCCTTTCTGTTTCAGTTTTCTCTTTCTTCCAATGGTACTTTAGCTGTTGAGTGCAGGTTACAACCTATATTGTTATGCAGGTGGCTTCTTTAGGAATAACTTTTATATTTATTTAAAAATTTTTAAATTATGGGATTTTGTTTTGTTGTTATTGTTGTTGTCGTCTGTTGTTGGTCATTTGTCAATATTCAGTCACCAATTCTGCTCACTTCTTGCCATGGATAAAATTGGGTCTCTCTGGCCAATTAAAAAAGTCAACTTGAGAAAATGGCACTTTAAACAAGCCATAGATAGTTTTATTTTTATAATGCACATGGCAAAGCAAATACGTTTGTGATGAAGGACCTGCTCATCTAAGCAAGAGATTCGGGTATGATACGATTAAATCTTTTCTGCATTCTAATTTTCTTTTTTTTCCCCACTCGAATGTGTCTTTAAAGGCTAATTATCAACTCAGTAGAGCAATGAGAAACTGATCAAATTGCAACTCGTTCTCCTACAAGCAACCTCCACGCAAACACCTCTTACTGCTGCACATGTGTCATTTCCTTTGATATAGGACCAGGGACCATATAATTAAGGTTAGAGTTGTTATCGATGCTTCCAGTGTCGCCGAGCTTCCCTTTCTTGTAAGGAGACGGGCCTGCCCAGGCTGCATGCATTGTACAACTGGAGGACCCTGCAAACTGGCCACGTGCTGCACACATCTACATACATACACACACACAATAGTGTTGATTATTCTGAACAATAACAGGGTAAAGCAGTTGATTTGCCATTGTTAAAAACTGATTTACAGTAACTTAGAACAACTGTACTTTCGTTGGATTACCAAACCGTGTGTTTAAACAAATCCCATATGTTGGGCAACAGTTCAAATAAGCACAGAGAAGCGCTGCCCAAACTTGGTTCTCTGACTCTGGTGTATTTGTAAGGCTGGGCTTCAAAATCAAAACAAAAACCCCCAGCAACAGCAGGCAAGTGCTTTTTAACTCTGAAACCCTTGCCATAAACTCTTGATGCTCACGGTCTGACAGAGATGTTCATGGGAAACCAATGGCCCATTTTCAGAAAGAGTGAAGCCTTCAAGAGTTCAAAGTGTCTTTGTGTCCTATTTTTACCAAGCCATGTCCCAACAGAGAGGAGTAGGAGCCGGAGTGGGATCTCCACATCTCAGTTCCAGTGCAGGATGTGCTTCCAAATGCCTCTTGGCAGCAGTTCCTTCCCCTTTAAGAATGGCATCCAGAGCCAGGCAGGCAACTTGAGGTACCTTTAATGAGAAAGATGGGCTGGGTGGGGCTGGGGCTGGGAGAGGACAATTATTGACAGTGATGTGCAATGAAGTGACAAGATGAGAGCAGAATCATAAGAGCTTTGAATTTGAAGTGATTTTTTTCCCATAAGTTATTTATTCCTTTTTTTTTTTCTGTGTAAATATATTTATTTTACTGTGGAGCTCTAACAACATCTGGATGGTAATGTGCAGAATGTATGGTAGGAATGTATTCTCTTGTAGGAATGTAAATCTGTATTATTAAAAGGGGGTCCAAGCCAGACCCCCATGGGTCTTCTCATCAGACACACAGTCCACATCCACTTTTACTGTCTCTTCTAATATGGGTCTATTTGAAATATGCAAAAGGTATGGATGAGGAATGTTTTAATACCTCCAAATTTTTAAGAAAATCAAGCATCAAAGGGTTGATATTTTTAAAAGTTTTCTTAGTAGCACTTTCTCTTGATGACAGAAAGGGGCAACCACACGGGCACCCACATTCATACCAAAGGGTGAGAAATGGCCAGAGCCTCCTACCACCCCTGAGTGTCTTTATCAATTGAACTTTTTATCGCCATAGCCCCTTGGAGTGCCCCCAACCACCCTGAGGTCAATCAAGGAAAATTTCTTAACTAAATAAGCTCCAAAGAGCCAAAGTATCAACTTACGGATCATTTTTAAAGCTTAAATTTATTAACCACCTTTGCGGTAAACAAATGAATTATGAATACCGCAGGGGCAGCCTTCTTAAGTGACAGATGTAAAAAAAAAAAAAAAAGACTCTGTGCAGCGATTGTTATTCTACTCTCTCTGAATTGTCTTAATTTCAAAACTTTGCTGTTACAAATTGGACCTTTATACCGTTTTCTGAAAAGATTGAAAAGAGCATATTTAACCTGTCCTGACTGTAAATGGTTAACTCCTGTAATTGCCCCACACATGGTGGGGGCAGCAAGGTGTTCCTGTCCTGCTTTATGTACAATTGTTCTCAATGCTTCCAAGAATGAGTCTAAATGGTTCTTGAAAATTAGCCAGGATCAAATGCTATTGCAGACAAAGCCAATAAAAAAATTTTGGACTTCTTTTGGGGATAATAAGTTTGGAAGAGAAGTGCAGTCCACATGTACAAACAACCAAGATTTTGAAAAAGATGTACATAGTGACATGTTTGGTGCATGGGTTTTTGAGGAAGGCTTTTTTTTTTTTTTTTTTTTTTTTTCAAAAAGGAGGTGTGACCTTTCCCCACAGACCTGAGAGCTGTGCCTTTTCTATGCAATATTACAGATGTCACATCGGAACCCAGAGGGCTGTGTTCAATGTAGGTTCAGGCTGTAATCTAAACAATTGGACAGATTAAATGTACATGGAAATGAGCAGTCTTACTTTTGTAGTTTTATATTATACAATAAACAGTTAAAAGATGGGAGATTCGTGTTTGCAGTTCTTTTGATGATTTTTGTGGGGTGGGGGTGGAGGGATTGCTGGGAATGGGTTTCCCATGTGCTAGGCAAGCCCTCTACCCATTTGCCTAGCACAGGACCATTCGTTCCCCTTAACCCAGGGTCTTGTCCACAGAGATTCTGCCAGGATTGGTGCTCTCTGTCCTCCTGAGCCACTTTGGTCTCCAGAACCACCACCTTTCCTGGTTCTCTCCAGACATCGTTTTTTCCAGGGTTTAGCCCATGACCAGCTCTCCAAGCCTGTACCCTGCCCACTGCCGGCTTTCCCGAGGCTATCTCACCCACTCGGGAGTCTCAAAACTAGTTGCCAGTTCCTGCCTCGCTCCTGAGCTCTGGACATCAATGTCAAATGCTAGAATTTTTCATCTCACAATGTGTCTTAAAATCGGCCTCTTTTCCCCGGAGGCCAAGCCTGCAGTCCTCACCCTGTTCCCTGGCTCCACATGTGAGGCGTGGGGCCCAATCCTAGCCTCTTGGTCCCTCTGCTGCCTTCTTGCCAGTCCTCCTCTGCCCCCCACCGATGCACCTGCTTCCTAACTGGTCTCCTCCAGGCTTGCCTCTCTAGCATCTCTGACGCTGAAGGTGACGTGCCAGAACACCAGTGGTGATTGCTGCCCATTCTCCTGGAGCTCCCGATGATAACCCTCCCGCCAGCTTCCAGGGGCTGCCTGGGCCACCTTGGACGGAGTCATGGGATACAGCTTACCTTGTCCAGGCCATTCTGGGCTACTAGATCAGCTGGATAGGAGAGAGCTGGAAATTAAATGTAAAATAATGGAGAGGTGGGGTGGGGGTGAGTAATGGGTGAATTGTGTCCTCCAAAGAAGATAGATCCAGTACCTCCAAATGTGACTTTAATTTGACAATAGGATCTTTGCAGAAATAAATGATTTAGCATGAGGTTGTTAGTGTGGACCCTAATCTAATACGAGTGTCCTTGGGAAACAGACACATAGGGAGAAGGCCTTCTGAGGATACAGGCAGAGGTTATAGAGTGTGTCTGCAAGTCAAGGCACACAAAGATGACCAGCAAACCCCCGAGAACTAGGAAAAAGGCATGGGACAAATTCTCCCTACAGCCCCCAAGGAGCCCACCCTGCTAACACCTTGCTCTTGGACTAATAGCTTCCAGAAAAGGGAGTTTCTTTTTTTTTTTTTTTTTTTAAGAGAGAGAGAATTTTTAATATTTATTTTTTAGTTTTCGGCGAACACAACATCTTTGTATGTGGTGCTGAGGATCGAACCTGGGCTGCCCGCATGCCAGGCGAGCGCGCTACCGCTTGAGCCACATCCCCAGCCCAGAAAAGTGAGTTTCTGTTGTGGACATCACCCAGTTTGGGGTTCTGTTTATGGTACCAGGGATTGAACCCAGGGGTGTTTTACCACTGAGGTAGATCCCCAGTCCTTTTTTATTTTGAGACAGGGTCTCACTGAGAACTTTCGATCCTCCTGCCTCAGCCTCCCAATTCACGGGGATTACAGGCATGCATGCACCACTGCGCCTGGCTCGGGTCCTTTGTTATGGCAGCCCTTGCAAACTAATACAGGGGCAGAAGAGCAGAGTGAGTCCTTTTGAGATGCCCAGTGGAGACACGAGGCAATTGAAATCCAGGGTTCATTGCTCAGTTGTGTGGTATGTATCTGTAATTAAGAGCATTTGCTATTCATTAATGATATAACTATGGGAAGTCATTCAACCTCTGTACTTTCGGGGACAAGAAAAAGTCATATCTCCTAAAGTGCTTTGAAAATGTTGACCATACAATAAAAATGCAAGTTATGAATGTTACCTCTCTCCTCTCTTGCCTACAACTGGGCCTGGCACGTAGCCGGCACAAATGTTTTGTTGAATTAAAGGAGGGAGAGAAATCCTGTGATTCGCTCTTCCTTATGGAATGAGAGAAGCACAGTGCTCAGCAGCATCACTGTCTGTCGAAGGGTCTTCTCCCCGCCTCCCTTGCGTGGGCCCCACTCCCAGCACACAGCTGCACCGTGCCTGTGACCTTGTCTTCTCCTTCTGCCTGTAGAATGCCCATCATTTAAAAGTCAAACTCAAATGCCTGTCCATGAAGTCACCTCTGCAACCCTGCAGTCAAAACCTGCCTCTCTCCTGGGCTCCTCCAGGGCTCTGGGCCCCTGCACATGCACTTGCTGCTCCTGTGGTGCCTTAAGGTTAGCATTGCACCATGGGTTTCCTCAGCTGCCCTCCGAGATTCTTGAAGATCAGCGACCCTATGGTTTTCATCTTTGCCAGGGGTCAGCACACTACAGCCAGTCGTCCAGGTCCTGCCACTGCCTGTTATTGTTAAAAAAGTGACCCTAGGCCTGTCCCCATGGCTCACGCCTGAAATCCCAACGGCTTGGGAGGCTGACGCAGGAGGATCGCAAGTTCAAAGCCAGCCTCAGCAAAAGCAAGGTGCTTAGCAATTCAGTGAAATCCTGTCTCTGAATAAAACACAATAAAAGGTCTGGGGATGTGGTTCAGTGTTCAAGTGCCCCGGAGTTCAATCCCTGGTTCCAAAAAAAAAAAGGTGATTCTAGAACATGGTCGTGCTCCCTTATCTGTAACTAGCCTATGGCCATTGTCACACCATGATGGCAGAGTTGCAGTTGAGACCACCCTGTGGCCCTCATAGCCAAAAGATTTGCATTTCGGTCCTTTACAGAAAGCATTTACCAAACCCTAATATTTGCAGCACACAGAACAGTGCCTGACCAATGATGGGACAGGGTCACACACCTCTGGAGAAAGGAATACAGCGCCTGGTGGGGGGAGGGGTCCAAGGTCACTGAGTACTGGAGGTGGGGGGTTCGAGGGCCTGAGGGGGCAGAGCAGTCAGGAGAGCCACACAAGAGTAGACATCTTCAGAGAGGTCAGGACCCATGAGAAGAGAAGCCTTAGATATGGATGCCCTGCTCAAAGAGCCAATTTCAATACATGTGAAAACTGAGCCCCAGAGAGGGAAGCGATCATGGTCTAAAGAAAAACAGTTTATAGCATTGAGGTTCCAGTTTTGGCTTTGCAACCACGACCACGTGAGTTTGAATCCTAGCTCCATCATTGACAACCTGTAATGTCGGGCACATTCCTGAACCTCTGTACCTTGCTTTTGCATTTATAAAATGAACTGAATAATTGAGCTTATCTCGTGGAATGCTGAGGATTAAATGAGTTGATGAATTTAAACCACTTAGAGTAGTTCTAGTACATTAAAAAAAAAAATAAAATTATAAGAAGTCCACAAATGTTGGCTGTAGCTAACATCAGTGGCCAAAATCCATGTCATTCTCAGGGTTGTGTGGGGCGGACCCTAAGCAAAATCTGGGGTGACTTCAATGCTGAAAGCATGTTTGATAGGGGACACTGTGACTCCCAGATACCATGTTTGTTCATGGGGTCAGCTATTTTCTTTCAGAAAACACTGCTGCAGGCATCCGTGGCCATCTGTGAGTCCGCACTCCCTACTGCCTCCTCCATCTTTCAAGATTCTTTTGTTCCTCTCAGAAAGTAATCTTGGACTGAATCAGAAATAAGAGTCCCCAGGGTCACCATTTACTGAGTGCTCACATGTGCCTGACACTGCTAAGTGCTGGTGTGCATGATTTTATGAACCCTCCTACCCCCAACTCCCCCGAGGTTCTTCTTACCACCCCTGCTTTACAGAGAGGTTAAGCAGCTTCCCAAAGATCGGAGAGCCAGCAAGTGGCAGAGCTGGTATCATGGCCTGGGTCTCTCTCTTATAACCCCTTCAGGACACCATTGTCTTCTGCTTGAGGCTGAGCAGGGTGAGAGGGCAGGAGACTATGTTCTAATGTGAGGAACCCTGCATAGTCATCCCACCTCTCCTCTTCATGGGGCTCCGTGGATCCCTGGTAGCACACTAGCAGCATTGCCCTGAGGAACAAGAGAAGAAAGGTGTCCAGGTGGGGCCAGCCGTGAAACAGGAATTGAGATCTTTTTTCAGGACTGAGTACCCCAGGTTCTCTTATCCTGGCTCTGTGTGACCTTGGGCCAGTCTCTTCCCCTCTTGGGGTCTCAGGGGCAAAAAGAAGGAGGCAGGACATACGTGATCCTCCCTGGCTGGCCTTTAGAATCACAGGAAGTGGGGCTCACTAGCATCTCTGGGCATGGGGTGCCAGCCTCAAAGATTTTGTAAAAGCTCTTGGGAGGAGAACTGCTGGACTAAGGTGCCAGCCCTTGAGGCATCTGGGATGGTGTGGCCTTGTGCACGACAGGGGAAGCACACAGGCTGGCTTTGTCCCTGGAGCTGGGAACCCCCTCTGCAGAAGGCTGTCCCCCCACCCCCCACCCCGCAGGGCGGCCAAGCTGCCAGCTGCTAGCAAGGCCTATTGTTCAACAGTGACAAGAAATGGCTGCGGGAGCACAGGCCGGAGAAAGGCTGGAGGCAGGGGGAGGGGTGGGCGGGCTGGAAATCGGCTCCCAGCCCCGGCTCCCCTGGGGGCCGGCCTGTGCGCCTGAGAGGAGTCGGAGACAAACCCCCCTCCAGCGGTCTGTCCCCTCCCTCCTTAGGGTCTCCTGGACTGGGCGAGTTTGTGGGCGGAAGTGTGTGGCGCTGTGTTTGTGTCTTAGTGGAGGAGTCAGGCTGCCTGTGGAGAAGGATTGATGGTCACTCATGTCCCAGCGGAGTGACCGAAGGCAGTGCCAGGTGGCTGAGTGCTTTGAAACCGATTTCCAAGTCCACAGGGCCCATGCTCTTGTTGCGGCTGGAGAGGGCCCAGTGACGGTGACGACCCTTGACGTGGGGATTCGGCTTGATGTAGGAAGCATTTCTTGAACACTCAGGGTTCTGGTTTTGGTTTTCAGTTCTTGTGATGATCCTGGACGGTGGCTGAGCAGCCTGGGTGAGCTGGGGTGCAGAGGGGCGTAGGCCCCACTGGTAAGGGACTAGAAGGATGCATGCAGTTCGACCCTGGGTCCCTGTCCTTTGTCACACTCCAGTGATTTAACCCTTGTGGCTTAAAGAAGCTGACTGGGGGCTTGGTGCTGCGGAGAGCAGGATCTCAGCTGGCCTCCAGCAGACCAGACGTTCGTTCGCTCAGAGCTCTGTCATAGGGACTCCATGGGAACTGATCTCCCCTTTCTGTCCCTGGGAACCCCTCTCCCTGAATCCCAAACACACACAGCCATAACTCAGAGGGCAGGAGAGTCTCAGCTCTGGGGCAACCACTGCCCTCCCCATGGAACCCTCCCAGAGGAAGTTTGGCACTGGCTGGGTAACCCAGCTTTGAGACAAATCCGGGTCCCTCTTCACCACATTGCTGTCCCTAAGCCTTGCTGGTGCAGAACAACCCCGCCCCATCCCTTGGTCTCTCAGTCAGTCCCTCCCTGCCTCCCTCCTGTATTACTGCTGAAAAGTGAGCTCTGCTGTCCCTGGGCAGCTGGGTCAGCCTAGGGATGTCTGATGCCAGCGACCTCTGAGCCCTCTTGAGCTCAGAGTTTTTAGGGTCTGGTGTGCTGAGTTCTAGCTCCTGGGCTTCCAGGCAGGCCTGCGGGGTGCTGGGCAACTCCAGGACTTGGTTAATTGAAGTCAAGGGATCTGAGTCACCCACCCTTCAGGCCCCCGGGGGGTACGGGGTTTAAGGGGGACCTGAGGCTGCCCCCTGAGTACCTGGCTCCCCGCCCCCCAGAGCTGCCCAGCCCCCTGCTATGGGGTCTTTTGAGGTAGTGGTTTCTCTGTTTCCAGGTGGGCCTGAGCACTCTGAGCATGCGCAGTTAGCTTGCAGGTGTGGTGCGAGAGTGGGACTGTATGGCTCTGCTTTGCACCTCGCTGATACGCTGCCCAGCTGCCCAGGGCCCAGGCTACATTGTGGGTCATTGTGGAGATGCCACCAAGCAGAAAGCTTAGACATATCCCTCACTGGTTTGCAGCTGGCTCAGAGAGTAATGAGAGGCCAGGAATACTTTCTGGTCCCCAGTTCCTAATTGTCTGCATCCCAGGTCTGCCTGGCTCTTCAAAATGGCCCTGGGGAATAACAGGCCAATCAAGAGATCTTTGGAAGAGAGAAGGGCTCACCACCACCTAGAGCAGTCATTGCTGGTCATAAGAAGCCAGAGGACAGAAAAGGACCCATGTGATGGGTCTTGCTGGTGGCAACAAGAAGATGGGCTGGGCCACCACACAGTAGGGAGCCCTTGTGATGTGTGAGCTCCTTGTGGTGCTGGGGATTGAACCCAGGGCCTTGTGCTTGCAAGGCAAGCACCCTACCAACTGAGCTATATCCCCAGCCCAGCGTGGGTTCTTCCATTGAATGAAGCTTACAGGCTCATCCTCCAGTGCTCCCACCCCACACCAAAATCCTCAGAGTCACTCTTGACTATCCCCTTTTCTGTTCACATCCATTCTCAACAGACCCCCAACCTCCCTGCTACCAGCAGACTCCCCCCCCACACACAGGATTATCACAACAGCCTCTACCTGGTCTACTGGCCCCCACCCTTGTTTGGATACTGCATACTCAACAGAGCACCCAGAGTGATCCTTTGGAAATAAACGAGGGTGCTGGGTGTGGTGGTGCTCACCTGTAATCCCAGCCATGGTGGAGGCTGAGGCCACAAGTTCAAGGCCAGCCTTAGCAATTTAGTGAAGCCCTAAGCAACTTAGAGAGACCCTGTCTCAAAAAATAAAAAAGGGCTGGGGTTGTAGCTCAGTGAACCCAAGTACCCCTGGGTTCAATTCCCAGTACTAGAAAAAGAAGAAGGAAGGAAGGAAGGAAGGAAGGAAGGAAGGAAGGAAGGAAGGAAGGAAGGAAGGAAGGAAGGAAAGAAGGGAGGGAGGGAGGGAGGGAGGGAAGGGAAGGGAAGGAGGACGGACAAAGACACAAAGAGATATAAATAAAAAATAAATGAGTTCTGTGCTTCTCTATAGGAGCACCTGGGGATCCTGAGAACATGCAGATTCTCACTCACTTAGTTGGGGGGGCCTGGGACTTTATTTCTAGCAAGTTCCCAAGTCATACTGATCCATGGAAACCACTGAGAAGCCAAAAGCTAACATTATGTTTCTCCTGTGCTCCAAGGATCCTTCTGTGTTTCTGCCTGCCTGCCTTCCTTCCTCTATCCTTCGCTCTCTTTCTTTCTTCTTTCTTTTCTTCTCTTTCTTTTTTCCAGTGCTGGAGATCAAACCCAGGGCCTGGTACATGCTGGACAAGCCTCACCATTCTCCACTGAGCCACACCCCAGTCCTGGCCTGGTTTGTTTGGACTAAAACCCACAGTTCTCGTGATGGATTTTGTAGCCACCCCACACCTCCCCGCAGTCCCACTCACTTGGTTCCAGCTCCAATTGTCTCCAGTTCCTCGAGCGAACCTAGCAGAGTCCTCCTCTGGGCTTCATGCAGCCTGTTCCCTCTGCCTGGCTCACTCCTCCCTCCTGCCTGCTCTGCCCACCACCCAGTGCCTCTGGCTCACAGGCCCCTGTCCTGCTTGCCTTTTCTTCATAGCACTTGCTGTTTTCTCATAGCACACCTCAGGGTTGATTTGATCATTTCGTCTCCCTCATGGAATTGTACAGTCTGGGAGGACTGGGGGGGGGGGGAGGGGGGAGGGTAGAGGAGTGTACAGTGTCTGCCTGCTGGGACTCCAGGCCAGAGCAAATCCCCCACAGAAGGACAGAGGACAGGGCTGAGGGGCAGGACAATCATGGTAGATGCTTCTTTTTTTTAATATTTTATTTTTTAGTTGTAGTTGGACACAATACCTTTATTTTATTTATTTCTTTTTATGTGGTGCTGAGGATCGAACCCAGGGCTTCCCACATGCTAGGCAAGCGCTCTGCCGCTGAGCCCCAACCCCAGTCCTGGTAGATGTTTCTTGACCTCTTTTTATGTCTGCCCTGGGCTAAGTGTTGTCCATGGATTATCTCATTTAATCTTCACTACAGCAAGGCAGGCCCTGTAATTGCCACCCATTGGAGGTTGGCCTCCTGCTCTGCTTGCTACCCCGTACCTCACGAGAGTCTCCCTCTCTCCCTGGGCCAGTGACCTGACTTCCTTATCCAATCCTATCTTGTCCCAGAGCCAACATTTGGCAACCTACAAGAAGGAGAAGCTTCTAACCCTGTATCCCTTCAGACCAAAGGAGCAGGCCCTGTCCCTGGGTCATGGAATAATCCAGCCCCTGCAACCAGGGACACTGTGAAGATTGAGAGGGCTCACCTGGAGGGAGAAAGCCTGAAGACACCATCCCAGGTGAGAGAATTAATGGGCATAATGACAGTGGGCTGGTCTTGTGAAAGATGTCCCCTTTACCACCCCACCCCACACGGCGGCCACCCCCTGCCTCCAGAGCTACTCCTCCATGTCTCCCTGTCTCCATGATGTGGCCTGTTGGCAACTAGTGTGGAGGGAGAGGGGCTGCCAGGCCCTGACCTGAAAGAAAGGGGAGTGGACACCAATGTTTTAAACATTATTAAATTTTTTTTTTTACAATAGATTTTATTTATCCAGAGCATTCTTAGGTTTACAAAAAAATCTCAAAAAAAAAAAAATGTACAGAGTGGAGCTGGTAATGTAGCTCAGTGGTAGAGTGCATTCTATCTCACACACACACACACACACATATGCACACAAGGGTTCCCGTGTATGTGTCCTCTCCCTCCCCCCTCAGGGTTCCCCTATTACTAATATTTTGCATCTGTGTGTTACAATTTGTGACTGTTGATGAGCCAATAGTGATATATAATTATTAACCAAAGTTCACTGTTCGTACCAGAACTCACTGTTGGTGTGGTACATTCTGTGCATTTTAACAAATTTAATGACATGTGACCACCATTATTATATCATATGGAATAGTTTTACTACCCTGAAAATTCCCTGTTCCACCTGTTCATTCCTCACCTCTCCACCAGAATCCTGGCAACTATGGACGTTTTTACTATCTCCATGGTTTTGCCTTTTACAGAATGTCATATACAGTAGTTGAAAGCATATACAGCATGAGGCCTTTTCAGACTTAGCAATACTTGTTTAAGGTTCCTCTATGTTTTTTCATAGTTTGATAGCTTTTGAGTCCTGAATAATATATATATATATATATATATATATATATATATATATATTTTTTTTTTTTTTTTTTTTTTTTTTTTTTCCTTTTTCTTTTTTGGTACTGGGCACTGAACACAGCACTTAACCACTGAGACATATCCCCAGCCCCTTTTATTTTATTTTTTTGAGACAGTCTTGCTAAGTTGCTTAGGGCCTCGCTAAATTGCTGAGGCTGGCTTTAAACTGGTGATTCTCCTGCCTCAGCCTCCCCAGTCACTATGATTACAGGTGTGTGCCATGGTGCCCCCCTAATTTGCAATATCTCAATGTAATATTTTGTTGATTATGTTGAGCAGAATTTTATATATTTGCTGATCATCTATATGCCTTTGGTGAGGTGTTTTTTCAAATCTTTGCCCATTTTTAAAACTGGATTGTCAATTTTCTTTCTTTTTAATATTTCTTTAGTTGTAGTTGGACACAATACCTTTATTTTATTTTTGTATTTATATGTGATGCTGAGAATCGAACCCAGCACTGCACACATGCTAGGTGAGCGCTCTACTGCTGATCTACAACTGCAGCGCCATCAATTTTCTTATTGAAGTGTTGTTTGTGTATTTTCAAAACCAGTCTTTTTGCAAGTATGTATTTTGTAAAGATTCCTCCCCATTCTGTGGCTTGTATTTTCATTCTCTTAACAATTTTATTTTTCAGAGAAGAATTTTTTTTAAAATTTTATTGATGTCCATCTTAGTTTCTCACTTTTGGTGTTCTATCAAAAAAGTCATTCCCACATCCAAGATTGCCTAGATTTTCTCCTATGTCAACTTCTATGAGAAGATGTTGTTTGCATTTACATTTGTAAATTCTGCATTTTACATTTGTAAATTTGTAGTTCTGCATTTTTACACTTAGGTTTATGATACATTTCAAGTTAATTTTTTGTTTCTTCTTCTTTTTGGCATTTTTTGTATTTGTTTTCTTTTATGATACTGGGGATTGCATGCTGAGTACATGCTATAATGCTGAGCTATACTCCCAAAGCCTAGATTCATTTAAAATTTTTTTTCATTAAATACAGCTTTATTAAATTCATTTTTATATGAATCCATATCATATAATTTGTTTCAGCAGCATTTGATGAAAAGACTATTCCTTTTTATTGAACTGCTTTTTGCTGTTTTATCAAACACTTGTTAAACTGTATTTGTGTGTGTCCATTTCTGGGCTATCTATTGCTCAAAATCAAAAATTACAGGGCTGGGGATGTGGTTCCATGGTAGAGCACTTGCCTGACATACCTGAGGTCCTAGATTCAATCCTCAGTACTACAAAAAGAAAAAAAAAATACAGCAAATTTTGTTTAAAGATCTTAATTGGTTTTATTTGCAAATCTTAAATCAGGCAACATTTTATTCCATGAAATAAATAAGCATTCCAATGAGATGAGTAGAAGAGATTGGATTTATAAGGCTGGGCACGGTGGCGCGAGGCTGAGGCAGAAGGATAGCGATTTCAAAGCCAGCCTCAGCAACAGCAAGGCACTAAGCAACTCAGTGAGACTCTGTGTCTAAAATACAGAATAGTGCTGGGGATGTGGCTCAGTGGTCGAGTGCCCCTGAGTTCAATCCCTGGTATCCAAAAGAAAAAAAAAAGAGAGAGAGAGATTGGTTTTATAGACAGAGAAGGGTTGAAGAAAAGAGAAATAAATAATTTAAAAAGCAGACTGGTCATTTCAAAGTTACTTTTACTTTTCCTTGTAAGTTAGAGACTGAGATACAAAACAATAAAAAATAGCTGATTAGTTAAGTTCAGGTTACAAAAAAAAAAAGCAAAATGAACTTCATTATCATGCTGATTAAAACTGTCCTGGGAAACTTGGCTATCACCTCTCTCACTGCTTTTCTCAGAAGATAAGAACTTAGTTTTGGGGGCTGGGATTTTAGCTCAGTGGTAGCGTGCTTGCCTGCCATGTACAGGTACAGGGTTCGATCCTCAGTACCACATAAAAATATATAAATAAAATAAAAGTATTGTGTCCATCTGCAACTAAAAAAATTTTTTTTATAAGTTATAAGGCAGTAAATTCTTATTTTTATTTTTATTTTTTTTAAAAAGGAACTTGGCTCTGGTGGAACTCTAATGTGAGTGATTCCATTTTGACTTTTAGTCTGATCTATTAGAGCCTAGTGCAGGACCTTAGTCCAAACCAACAGCCTCCTCAAATTTTTATTTAACAGTGTTCTGGTCTACTTATCTATCCGTGTATCTGTTTTTCAATACCATGCTGCCTTGATCACCGTAACTTTATACAGTGAAATGGGGAGAGGCAGTCCAACCAACTTTGTTTTTCTCAATTTCAACATGTATTTAGCTATCCTGGGTCTTTGCTTCTCCACATAAACTTTAGAATCAGTTTGCTAATATCTTACAAAATAGCATGCTGGGATTTTGATTGTGATGATTGTCTTGAATCTCTAGATTGAGTTTAAAAGAATTGATGTCAGAGCAATAGTGAGTCTTCCTAACCATGAATATGGACTATCTCTGTTTACTTAGATCTTTGCTTTCATTCTTCCGTGATTTGCAGTTTTCCTCAAATTAGATTTTGCATGTGTTTTGTTAAATTTATTTCTTATTTTGGGGTGCTAATGTAAATAGTTGTGTCTTTAATTTCTAGTTCCAAAAACACTCAAAACTTCAACATTCTAAACATGAATCAGGTTACCTCCTGGTTCCCCTACCTCATTTTCCCCACTAACCTTCAAGTGTCATCTCCCTCCCTTGCCAGACCTCCCCTCCAACCTCAGCTTTCCCGTGTTCTCCCTCCCACAGAGCCATCATCGCACAAGCCTTTCTGACCTGGGACCACCCCTCCAAGCTCCATCCTGCCACAGAAACTTTGCACCTGCTACCCCTCGTTTTCTGTTATTGTGAACCCTCTCCTACTTCTATTTTTATAAACCAAAGACAGTTAAATATCAGTGATAATATAAGGTTCTTCTCCTCAATATGTCTCACTCCTTGTAATCCTCCAAGTCTCAGCTTATGTGCCAACTTCTCAGAGTGAACTTTTCTGGCCCCCTCATCCCCATCTAGGCACATCACTGTTTTATATTCTCCAGCCTTTATCACCATCAGAAGTCATCTCATATATTCATATGTTTCCTGGTCTCTTACCTTCTTTCCCTCTTCTGGCATTCAGGAGTACTTCCGAACAGTAGAGACCTTGTCTTAGTGAGCAAGTCCCCTAGAGACCAGATAGGCTGTGGACCCTATTTGGTCCACCCTAAGGGAGGGGAAGTACGCACACCCACCTCAAAATCATCTTATGCCATATTATCAGCTAGATCTCTGGTTGGGGAGGGAGCCTGATTCACCTGACTTAGAACCACAGGGAAACATGACATTTCTGCCCCTAAGGGTTGAGGACCAAATTAATAATCTTCACAATCATGTGGTTGGAAGCAGAGGGAACGGGGTGAGAAGCAGCTCTGCTCTGGCAGCACCCATTTGTTTCTCCAGCTACCACTTCCTTCAGTCTATCCCACGCTCAGCAACAGAATGGCTTTCCTTATATCACCAACTCTCTCCTGCCCCATTGACAGCTCCCGGAGTCCCCTGCAAAGGATGGCCTTCTTCCCTCTCTCCCTGACCAAATCCTGCCCATCTGGAGCTCAGATTTAGCTAGAGACATTCTCCGAGTCCACCTACAATACAAGTTCCTGGGCTTCTCCTATTGGGTGCCCAGATTAATTTGCTCAACTCACAGGGTTTCTTTGAGGACTACTGAACCCTGTTTCAGAGCTTAGGTTTGGCAGGATGGGGATGGAGTGCAGAGACGGAGTGCAGAGACTGAGTGCCGCTTTGGCTGGTGTGTATGACTTGTAGGAAGGGGAAGGAGAGGAGCCTGAGGGGCCTCCCACCTGGAAAGGTCCTTTGGGGGCAACATCTCCTCCATGATAGGGGCCACAACCCCCAGAGTACATAAGCTCAGGGAGGTCAGGTGTAATGCCCTCGAGGGGGGATCCACGTAGCAGTTCCCCCTCCCCTGCCTCCCCTCCCTTCTCCGAAGTGTGGAGCCAGCCGGTTTGACTCAAGTGGCAGGAAAAATGCCCCCCCTCCCCAAGCTGCTGCACATCTGTGCCCAGACAAAGCCAGCTATTAATCCAAGCCTTTGTGTGAGTGTTTGGGTGTTGAATTCCACTTGGATCTGCCGGCTTTTGGAAGGGGAGATTGGAGGGGATTTAGCAAGGACAAAAGGAACCCACTGAGTGGAATGGTGGGGCGGGGAAGCAGGGAAGCTAAGAAACCCAAGTGCATTCACTCCCAGCCTGGTCAGGCCTTCTGGGAGCCAGCTTCAGCCAGAGCTGAGCGGCACCCGGATTCCCAGGGTCTGAGTCACAAAAAGGGGGCACTTCCCAGAAAATAAAAAAACCACCAGTTCCACTGGCCTGACAGGGGTCTGCCTTTTACTCCAGCTGCTGCTCAGGGGGGCAGAGGCCCTGCTAGGACCTAGGCACTGCTCCTTTCAGACTTGGAAGCTCATTGCTCAGACAAGTCAAAGGGTGGGAGTCAGGAAGAGAGAGAAGAAGCCCCCAACCCCAGGGACCATGTCTAGACCAGGGAGCGGGTGCCAAAGCCACCAGGAGTCCCCAGCTGAGATAACAGCACTAAGGTGAGGGCCTGAACAAGAACGGAGGGCCAGGATGGAGTTGTCCAGGTCTCTGGTCTCTGGTGGAAGCTCAGTATTCAGGGAATACCATCTACGCAAGTCCTAACTGGCCCAAGCATCAAACACGCAGAGTAACCCAGGATGGGGTTACACTGTGTATGTGTTGTGTAAATGTGCGCACGTGTGCAAATGTGAGCGTGTATTATAAGGGAAGGCAGTTCTGTGGAGAAGACCTGCATCCTGGGAAAGTGTTACTTGATTAGATTATTTAGCAGAAGCTCTGGTCTTGTTGCCAGACTGCTGGGCGGGCAGCCTGGGGTGGGAACTGAAACACCCTAATCTGCCCCTGCCCCTCCTACTTTGTTAATTTCATTTAAAACATGAGACTTCCCATCTGCAGGGATTGACTCCAACTCATGGAGTTGTCAAGTCACACCAAGAAGTACACATGATTTTAACTCTAGGTGGGTGTGGAAATACACACTCAAAGCTTCTCCCACCTTACCTGAGACGCGTGGAGATATCATTCAATCATTGATTAAATAGTTAGCTGAATGATAACATTGTAAGACCAAATTCTGGGTTAGTTGCTGCTGGGTAGCAAATATAAAATGTGGTCCCTGGTGCCTGCTTGCACGGTGATAAAGAAGATTCTGGGCTTATTTAACTATTTTCTACTTGGTGTTAGCACACTGGGATGTGTTATTCTCTATCTTATTAACTGTAGAAATGAAGAGTCTTTCATTCACTCACCCTTCGCTCATTCAGGAACAGCGAAGGCAAGTCTGGCCCAATGCTCTCCCAACTCCCTCTTGGACTTTGGGGAAGGGAGTTTGGGAATTAAGATGGGGGTGGGTGGGACATAACCTGTTGCTGTCAAGGCACTCTTTTTGAGGCCCGGCAGCCCTACTCTGGAAGGTGGGGGGAGAGTAAGTGGGACCAGTCTCTTTGACTTCCAGATGGGGCTTTTTAGAAGACATAAAGCCACTTCTGTTCACCATTTTGCCAGAGCACATCAGCACTTTTTTGGGGGGGGGGTCCCGGGATTGAACTCAGGGGCACTCAACCACTGAGCCACATCCACAGCCTTATTTTGTATTTTATTTAGAGGCAGAGTCTCACTGAGTTGCTTAGTGCCTTGCTGTTGCTGAGGCTGGCTTTGAACTCAGGATCCTCCTGCCTCAGCCTCCCTAGCCGCAGAGATTACAGACATGCGCACTGAGCTTGGCCATCTGCACATTTGCTGAGGAGTCCTGAGTGGCTGGGTGGAAGGCCCAGCCCTGCACTGCCTGGGCAGTTTTGTCCTAGTGGAGACTTTGCTCTGTACTCAGGAGCTGGGCCAACTCTGGGCATAGCTTCTCCTCTGTGCTGACAGGGGCGGGGTGGGGGGTGGTGATCTATGAGTGGAGGTGGTTTGTATTCCCCAAGGCAAGGTCACATCACTGTAAGGAAGGGCAGGTGAAAATGAACAGTGGCAAATTTCGAAGATGCGTTCTGAGGCTGGGGAGAGCTCCCGCCCATCCCGGAGTGGACTGCAGCAAATGGAATTACTATGAGGAGGGAGGGTCAAGAGAGGGCAAGGGGACATTACAGGAGGTGTGACAGGGCAGGTGGGGGAAGGGGCTAGGGTCAGAAGCCCTAATCAAGTGGCCTCCCAGGCAATTGGTCCAGGCTCAGAATCCCCCAAGGCTCTGCTCTGCTGGGAGCAGGTGGGCTTGAGGAGGATCAGAATCATCACCATCCAGAGGCTTCCTGTGTGCATCTGCCCACCCTGGGTGCAGGGAGAGTCTGGCTTCCCAAATAAAAGCAACCAGAGTAGCATTTATTGAGTGTCCTGTGCAGGGCAATGTACTAAGTTTTTTTTTTGTTGTTGTTGTTGTTGTTGTTGTTTTTAACATTGCATTATCTCAGTAAAGCTTAGAGCAACCCAGGAGGTCATTTCTACTATTATGCTCACTTATAGCTGCTGCATGGAAGATTAGAGAGGCAGAAACTTATCCAACATCACGTTGCTAAATAGAGCTGGAGTCAGGACCTTAAATGGAGGATCCCTCAGACCCCCAGAATACTTTTTTACTTCCCCAGCTCTATCTCCTCCACCCTTCACAACCAGCAATGTGGAAAAGAACTGGAAGAGGAGAAAAAGTCCAGTTTGAGCTTCTGTTATTGCAACTTGGTTGAATGTGGGATGGCTGGTCAGGAAATTATCTGGGGATTTCATTGCTTCAAGATGTAAACCAGCTACTTCCAGAGGAAAACAGATTAGCCATCTTTGGAGAGTAAATATTTTATTTTTACTTTTTATTTTTTTTTCTTGTCTATTTTTTTTATTGTTGGTTGTTCAAAACATTACATAGTTCTTGATATATCATCTTTCACACTTTGCTTAAAGTGGGTTATGAACTCCCATTTTTAGCCCATATACAGATTGCAGAATCACATCAATTACACATCCATTGATTTACATATTGCCATACTAGTGACTGTCGTGTTTTGCTACCTTTCCTATCCTCTACTATCCCCCCTCCCCTCCCCTCCCCTCTTCTCTCTCTACCCCCTCTACTGACCTTCATTTCTCCCCCTTGTATTATTTTTCCCTTTCCCCTCATTTCCTCTTGTATGTTCTTTTGTATAACCCTGAGGGTCTCCTTCCATTTCCATGCAATTTCCCTTTTCTCTCCCTTTCCCTCCCACCTCTCATCTCTGTTTAATGTTAATCTTCTTCTCATGCTCTTCGTCCCTACTCTGTTCTTAGTTACTCTCCTTATATCAAAGAAGACATTTGGCATTTGTTTTTTAGGGATTGGCTAGCTTCACTTAGCATAATCTGCTCTAGTGCCATCCATTTCCCTGCAAATTCTATGATTTTGTCATTTTTTAATGCAGAGTAATACTCCATTGTGTATAAATGCCACATTTTTTTAATCCATTCGTCTATTGAAGGGCATCTGGGTTGGTTCCACAGTCTTGCTATTGTGAATTGAGCTGCTATGAACATCGATGTAGCAGTGTCCCTGTAGCATGCTCTTTTTAGGTCTTTAGGGAATAGACCAAGAAGGGGAATAGCTGGGTCAAATGGTGGCTCCATTCCCAGCTTTCCAAGAAATCTCCATACAGCTTTCCAAATTGGCTGCACCAATTTGCAGTCCCACCAGCAATGTACAAGTGTACCCTTTTCCCCACATCCTCACCAGCACTTGTTGTTGTTTGACTTCATAATGGCTGCCACTCTTACTGGAGTGAGATGGTATCTTAGGGTGGTTTTGATTTGCATTTCTCTGACTGCTAGAGATGGTGAGCATTTTTTCATGTACTTGTTGATTGATTGTATGTCCTCCTCTGAGAAGTGTCTGTTCAGGTCCTTGGCCCATTTGTTGATTGGGTTGTTTGTTCTCTTATTGTCTAATTTTTGGAGTTCTTTGTATACTCTGGATATTAGGGCTCTATCTGAAGTGTGAGGAGTAAAGATTTGTTCCCAGGATGTAGGCTCTCTATTTACCTCTCTTATTGTTTCTTTAGCTGAGAAAAAACTTTTTAGTTTGAGTAAGTCCCATTTGTTGATTCTAGTTATTAACTTTTGTGCTATGGGTGTCCTATTGAGGAATTTGGAGCCCGACCCCACAGTATGTAGATCGTAGCCAACTTTTTCTTCTATCAGACGGCGTGTCTCTGATTTGATATCAAGCTCCTTGATCCATTTTGAATTCACTTTTGTGCATGGCGAGAGAAAGGGATTCAGTTTCATTTTGTTGCATATGGATTTCCAGTTTTCCCAGCACCATTTGTTGAAGATGCTATCCTTCCTCCATTGCATGCTTTTAGCCCCTTTATCAAATATAAGATAGTTGTAGTTTTGTGGATTGGTTTCTGTGTCCTCTATTCTGTACCATTGGTCCACCCGCCTGTTTCGGTACCAGTACCATGCTGTTTTTGTTACTATTGCTCTGTAGTATAGTTTGAAGTCTGGTATCGCTATACCACCTGATTCACACTTCCTGCTTAGCATTGTTTTTGCTATTCTGGGTCTTTTATTTTTCCATATGAATTTCATGATTGCTTTCTCTATTTCTACAAGAAATGCAGTTGGGATTTTGATTGGCATTGCATTAAACCTATAGAGAACTTTTGGTAATATCGCCATTTTGATGATGTTAGTTCTGCCTATCCATGAACAGGGTATATTTTTCCATCTTCTAAGATCTTCTTCTATTTCTCTCTTTAGGGTTCTGTAGTTTTCATTGTATAAGTCTTTCACCTCTTTTGTTAGGTTGATTCCCAAGTATTTTATTTTTTTTGAAGATATTGTGAATGGAGTGGTTGTCCTCATTTCCATTTCAGAGGATTTGTCGCTGATATACAGGAATGCCTTTGATTTATGCGTGTTGATTTTATATCCTGCCACTTTGCTGAATTCATTTATTAGCTCTAATAGTTTCTTTGTAGAGCTTTTTGGGTCTGCTAGGTATAGAATCATATTATCTGCAAATAGTGATAATTTAAGTTCTTCTTTTCCTATTTTTATGCCTTTAATTTCTTTCATCTGTCTAATTGCTCTGGCCAGCGTTTCGAGAACTATGTTGAACAGAAGTGGTGAAAGAGGGCATCCCTGTCTTGTTCCAGATTTTAGAGGGAATGCCTTCAATTTTTCTCCATTCAGAATGATGCTAGCCTGAGGCTTAGCATAGATTGCTTTTACAATATTGAGGTATGTTCCTGTTATCCCTAGTTTTTCTAGAGTTTTGAACATAAAGGGATGCTGTACTTTGTCGAATGCTTTTTCCGCATCTATCGAGATGATCATATGGTTCTTATTTTTAAGTCTATTGATGTGGTGAATAACATTTATTGATTTCCGTATATTGAACCAGCCTTGCATCCCAGGGATGAATCCTACTTGATCATGGTGCACAATTTTTTTGATATGCTTTTGTATCCGATTCGCCAGAATTTTATTGAGGATTTTTGCATCTAGGTTCATTAGAGATATTGGTCTGAAGTTTTCTTTCTTTGAAGTGTCTTTGTCTGGTTTAGGTATCAGGGTGATGTTGGCCTCGTAGAATGAATTTGGAAGTTCTCCCTCTTTTTCTATTTCCTGAAGTAGCTTGAAAAGTATTGGTATTAGTTCCTCTTTAAAGGTTTTGTAAAATTCTGCTGTATACCCATCCGGTCCTGGGCTTTTCTTAGTTGGTAGTCTTTTGATGGTTTCTTCTATTTCCTCGATTGATATTGGTCTGTTTAGGTTGTCTATATCCTCCTGACTCAATCTGGGCAGATCATATGACTTAAGAAATTTATCTATGCCTTCACTGTCTTCTAATTTATTGGAGTATAAGGATTCAAAATAATTTTTGATTATCTTCTGTATTTCTGAAGTGTCTGTTGTGATATTGCCTTTTTCATCCCGTATGCTAGTAATTTGAGTTCTCTCTCTTCTTCTCTTCGCTAGCATGGCTAAGGGTCTGTCGATTTTGTTTATTTTTTCAAAGAACCAACTTTTAGTTTTGTCAATTTTTTCAATTGTTTCTTTTGTTTCGATTTCATTAATTTCAGCTCTGATTTTAATTATTTCTTGCCTTCTACTTCTTTTGCTGTTGTTTTGCTCTTCTTTTTCTAGGATTTTGAGATGAAGTATGAGATCATTTATTTGTTGGTTTTTTCTTTTTTTAAGGAATGAACTCCAAGCAATGAATTTTCCTCTTAGAACTGCTTTCAGTGTGTCCCATAGATTCCGATATGTTGTGTCTGCGTTTTCATTAATCTCTAAGAATTTTTTAATTTCCTCCTTGATGTCTTCTATAACCCATTGATCATTCAGTAACCTATTGTTCATTCTCCAAGTGATGTATGCTTTTTCCTTCCTTCTTTTATCGTTGATTTTCAGTTTCATTCCATTATGATCAGATAGGATGCATGGTATTATCTCTACTCCTTTATATTGTCTAAGAGTTGCCCTGTGACATAATATATGATCTATTTTTGAGAAGGATCCATGTGCTGCTGAGAAAAAAGTGTAACTGCTTGATGTTGGGTGGTATATTCTATATATGTCAATTAAGTCTAGGTTATTAATTGTGTTATTGAGTTCTATAGTTTCCTTATTCAACTTTTGTTTGGAAGATCTGTCCAGTGGCAAGAGAGGTGTGTTGAAGTCTCCCATGATTATTGTATGGTGGTCTATTAGACTCTTGAACTTGAGAAGAGTTTGTTTGATGAACATAGCTGCACCATTGTTTGGGGCATATATATTTATGATTATTATGTCTTGTTGGTGTATGGTTCCCTTAAGCAGTATGTAGTGTCCCTCTTTATCCCTTTTGATTAACTTTGGCTTGAAATCTATTTTATTTGATATGAGTATGGACACTCCTGCTTGTTTCCGAAGTCCATATGAGTGATATGATTTTTCCCAACCTTTCACCTTCAGCCTATATATGTCTTTTCCTATCAAATGCGTCTCCTGTAGGCAGCATATTGTTGGGTCTTGTTTTGAGATCCATTCTACTAGCCTGTGTCTCTTAATTGGTGAGTTTAAGACATTAACATTTAGGGTTATTATTGAGATATGGGTTGTTCTTCCAGCCATATTTGTTTATTTATGTTACTAAACATGGTTTGTTTTCCTCTTTGATTATTCCCCCCCCTCTTTACTGTCCTACCTCCCACTGTTGGTTTTCATTGTTATTTTCCATTTCCTCTTCCTGTAATGTTTTGCCAAGGATGTTTTGAAGAGATGGTTTTCTAGCTGCATATTCTTTTAACTTTTGTTTGTCGTGGAAGGTTTTAATTTCATCTTCCATCCTGAAGCTTAATTTCACTGGATACACAATTCTTGGTTGGAACCCATTTTCTTTCAGTGTTTGAAATATGTTATTCCAGGATCTTCTAGCTTTCAGAGTCTGTGTTGAAAGATCAGCTGTTATCCTGATTGGCTTGCCCCTAAATGTAATCTGCTTCCTTTCTCTTGTAGCTTTTAAAATTCTCTCCTTATTCTGTATGTTGGGCATCTTCATTATAATGTGTCTAGGTGTGGATCTCTTATAATTTTGCACATTCGGCGTCCTATAGGCTTCTAGAATTTGGGATTCTGTCTCATTCTTCAAGTCTGGGAAGTTTTCTCGTATTATTTCATTGAATAGATTGCTCATTCCTTTGGTATGGAGTTCTATACCTTCCTGTATCCCAATGACTCTTAAGTTTGGTCTCTTAATGTTATCCCATATTTCTTGGATGTTCTGCTCATGGTTTCTTAACAGTCTTGCTGAGCTGTCTATGTTCTTTTCAAGTTGAAATACTTTGTCTTCATTGTCTGATGTTCTATCTTCTAAGTGTTCTACTCTGCTGGTAGTATTCTCCATTGAGTTTTTAAGTTGGTTTATTGCTTCCTGCATTTCAAGGATTTCTGTTTGTTTGTTTTTTATAACCTCTATCTCCCTGTATAGTTGATCCTTTGCTTCCTGGATTTGTTTGTGTAATTCCTTGTCGAAGTGATCTTTCATTGTCTGATTTTGCTGTCTAATGTCTTCCTTGATATTCCAGATCATCTGAAGCATATATATCCTGAATTCTTTATCTGACATTCCATCTGCTGCAGCTGTTACCTCTTCTAAAGTTGAGTTGACCTGCATTGCTTGTAGTCCTTTCTTTCCTTGTCTTTTCATACTGCTTGCGTTTCTTTCTTCTTGGTGAAACTGTTGTGTTTTTGAAATTTTCCCCCCCCTATATATTTATATTGCTCTTGTATAGTTGAAAAGTCTCCCTTGCAGGTGCGGGCGGGGGCTCTGCTCTGCCCCTCCTCCAATTGGTGTAAGGTGTCTACCACGCGCGCGGACCCCTGGGCCTGATCCGCCGTTCTGTCGCAGGTCTGCCTACCTTGCAGGTGGGGGCGAAGGCTCTGCCCTGCCCCTCCTACCACGCCCGGGGACCACTAGGCCTGATCTGCAGGTTGGTCGCCGGTCTGCCCACCTTGCGGGCACGGGTGTCAGTTCCGCTCCGCCCCCACTCCAATTGGTGTCACTTGACCACCACACAGGCGGGCCGCTGGGCCTGATCTGGGCGCGGGCGAAGGCTCTGCTCTGCCCCTACTCCAGTTGGGGTGAAGTGTGTACCACGCTGGCAGGCCGCTGGGCCTGATCTGCCGGTCTGTCGCAGGTCTGCTTACCTTGCCGGCGCGGGCGGCGGCTCTGCTCTGCCCCTCCTACCACGCCTGCAGACCGCTGGGCCTGATCTGCAGGTTGGTCGCAGGTCTGCCTACCTTGCGGGCGCGGGCGGCGGGCCCGCTCCTCCCCTCTGGCTCGACGAGAAAGCGAGAGAGACTCGGGTATCTGTGACTCACCCTCCCTACCAGGGGACCAACTGTTTCCGTCGCCGCTGGCACCGATGAAGTTCTCTCCTCGGCCGCTCTCCGATGACATCAGATCTCTGCCATGCTGGCATCCCCTGTTCTATGGCTGAATCCCATTTTCTTCTCTTCCAATAGGCGGAGCTGTGCCCTCTGAGCCGAGCTTCTGCCCTCTATGTGCTGACAGAAATCCCTTGTACGGTGGCTCCTGGGAGTCTCTCAATCCTGCTAACGTGGATTCCGTTGGGAAGGAATTCTGTCGGTGGAACTCTGGTGATGTCACCACTCTGCTATGGCGGGCCCCAGGCTCCTTGCCGGAGTGTCTGAAGGGAGGGGTGGGACTGGTCTGTCTCTGGTTGGTTTCAGCTCCCGGTTCGCTATTTCATGAAGGCTTGGCGAGAGACCTCTTCCTAGAGTCCCTGCACCGCTCCTGCTGCACTGCGCCTCGGAGGCTATCCGCCCTGACACGGGGGCCGCGTGAAGGCAGCCGACAGTCGCCGAGTCGCGCGGGCAGCGGCTGGCGTGTCTGGACCTCTGCCTTATTTTTACTTTTTAAATTTCATTTATTTATTGTGGTACTGGGATTGAACCCAGGGCCATGTGCATGCTAGGCAAGCATTCCACTACTGAGATGCATCCCTGTCCCAAAGCAAATTTTTAAAATATATAAATATATATATATATATATATATATATATATATATATATATATGTATATATATATATACATATATATATATATATTTATATATATATATTTAGAAACAAACTGGAAAATCCAGAGAAACAAAAATAAAAATATAAAATACCCTTGCACGATTCAGGGATACTGACAGCTAAAACCTTGACATTTATTTTTGCAAGCTCCTTCCTAAGTACATGGGCACATATACGTTTCAAACTCTTTTGTTTTTTAAGGCACTAATATTATTATTATTATTTGGAAACTGCTTTATTTCACTGATTAATTTATCTGAACATCTTCCCAAGTCAGGACTTATTTATCCTCTAGGTCATATTCACTGGCTCTATGGCATTCTATTCTATGACTGTACCTTAATTCATTAAGTTAAATTAAATGTTGGATATTTAGGAATTTTCATTTTTTTTGGTTCCCTGTTATGATTAACCATTAGTTAAATCTCAGTACATTCCCATCTAGAATCTTAATGTAAAACTGATGGTCAAAAGGTGTGTGGTGTGTGCCCAATTGCCTTCACAAAAGATTATAGCCCTTTATTCGTAGAAGGGTTTGAAACCCAACCTTCTCCCTGCCCCCAACAAACACACACACACACACACACACACACACACACACACACACCCTTGTTATGCCTGGTAATATTCTTTCATTAGGGGGAAAAAAAAAAGGTTGACAATTTGATACATGAAATGCTATCTCATTATTGTTTTATTTAGCATTTCTTTAATTATTAATCAGGGTCAACAGGTTTTCATGTGTCTATTAGCCATTTTTTATTTTGATTTGGTGAATGCCTCTGTCCATTTTTCTATGGGAGGATCTTTTTTTAACACAGCTGTGTTATTTTAGGTGAGTGGTTCTCAGCCCTAGCATATTAGTCACCTGAAAGACTTTTAAAAACGGGGATAGAAGGAAGGAGAGAGAGAGAGAGAGAACGGGAGGAAAGAGAGCTTCAATCCAAGGTGAATATTCGAGGGCCTAGACATCAGTAGTTTTGGTGTTCTATGCTTCTAATTTGAGCCACTGTTATAAATTAGATTTCTCCCACTGCCTGGCTCCAAATGCTTTCATTGCAGAATCTATTCTCATTTCATTGATACCCAGTTTTCTCTGGTGAAAAATGGTGGCAGGACTGCAAAGCAACACAGCAACCCCTCTTTTTTTTTAAACCATACGATTTATTTTTATTTTTTTTTTTAGTTATACATGACAGCAGAATGTATTTTGACATATAATACATACATGGAATGTACATACATCAATCATATTGTCTATTCTATTCTGCTGCCCTTCCTATCCCTCCTACTCCTCCCCTCCTCTCCCATCCTTTCTCTCTGCAACCCCTCTTTCAAACTGTAAATCCCACAGAGTAGGAGGAGTTTCAGGAAAGAGGGTGAGGTGCCCTGTGATGGTCAGGCTTTCTACCAGGTGGGTGGGAAAAACCTGAAAAGAGCTTGCTCAGGCCTTGAGACTTCCCTGCAGACCTGTGGGCCATAGGTGGAGAAGGAAGCTGGGACTGTCTGGAGCTCCAGCTTCTCTTTTACACCCTCTGCAGATGCACAGTAATCTTGCCCTTTCTCAGCTTCCAGATTGAGGATTAGCATCTTGTCCAAGGGAAGTTCATCTCTTTCCAGATGCCAGCATAAGAGAGAAAAGAGGAGTTTGGGTCCAAGGAATGGAATCCTTCAGGACAGAGCTGCCCTCAGGCTCTGAGACTAGAACCCTCTTCTAGTGTTCTGGAGGGGTTGATGACATTCTCAGACTTATTTGAATTCACTTCCGTTAAAATCCAAAGAATTGCTGGGTTTGGTGGCACATGCCTGTAATCCCAGTGGCTCACGGAAGGCTGAGGCACAAGCATTTCTGGGTTCGAAGCCAGCCTCAGCAAAAGCGAGGTGCTGAACAACTCAGTGAGACTCTGTCTCTAAATAAAATACAAAATAGGGCTGGGGATGTGGCTCAGTGGTCGGGTGCCCCTGAGTTCAATCTCTGGTATGCCTCCCCCACCAAAAAAAATCCAAAGAATCTGTTTCCCTTCCTCTCCACTGTGGCTCCACCTTTATGCACACCTGGGAAACAAGATGGGATGTAAAAGGTCTTTCAGGCAATTAAGTAAGGAAGGTCCCTGGAAACCTCAGGCTGACTCAGTTCTGGGTGCAGGGGTCCTCACCGGTACCCAACCTTCCCCACACCCAGGCAGTGTCCAACCTCCCAGCCTCATTTCCCACCTGCCTCTGTGAGCCCTAGGCTCCTGCACCAGTTCCCTGTAGCCCCTGTGCTTTCCTGCCCAGACTCAACTTTGAATATTCCTTGAATTAGTTTGCTGTACTGAAGATTGAATCCAGAGCTTGCATATGCCAGGGAAGTGCTCTGCCTCCAAGTTAGATCCCCAGCCCTATTTTATTTCACTTATTTCATTTTACTTTAAAGACAGGGTCACACTAAGTTGCTCAGGCTGGCCCTCCAACTTGCTGTCCTCCTGCCTCAGCCTCCTAAGTAACTGGGGGTATAGGCATGTGCCATCATGCCTGTCTGTAAATTTAATTTTTATTGGGCACTTGTGCCAGGGAACATACCCTATCTTCATTAGTTTATTAATTGCTCATAGAGCCCTTTTATTATCCCATTTCATAGATGAGGAAAGCGAGACTAACTCAGTAGAACTTGCCCCAAATCAAGGGCAATAGAGGGCAGAACCAGGGCTTTGACCCCAAGGTGTTCTACTGCTCAGGTTTTATAT
Organism: Marmota flaviventris; assembly: GCF_047511675.1. NCBI lineage: Eukaryota > Metazoa > Chordata > Mammalia > Rodentia > Sciuridae > Marmota > Marmota flaviventris. The sequence goes on along the minus strand of NC_092511.1, from coordinate 52,869,437 downwards.
CACAGGCACTGACCTTCTCATGTGACCCCAGGGAGCTTAAATTCCAGCAGATGTTCTGGCTCCCTCCCCTCCACTCTCACTACCTTTTGCTCTCTATTCAGCATTTAGTCTAACCTGCCTCAAAATGGAATTTTCCATGATTTCCTCCAGGGCAGACATCTGTCTTCCTATCTTTTATTTTAATTTTTTATTTTTTGGTACCAGGGATTGAACCAGGGGTACTTAACCACTGAGCCACATCCCCAGCCCTTTTAGATTTTATTTAGAGACAGGGTCTTACTAAGTTGCTTAAGGCCTCACCAAGTTTCTGAGGCTGGCTTTGAACTTGAGATTCTCCTGCCTTAGCCTCTCAAGTTGCTGAGATTAAGGTGTGCGCCACCACATCTGGCTATGGCTTGTTTTTTTTGAGGCTGGGTCTGGCAGCTGGGTCTAGGCAGGCCCCAAACTCCTCTGCTCAAGTGATCCTACAGGTCCAGCCTCCTGGGCCACCCCACCTGGCTCATCTTTTTTAAAAAATATGTTATTTTTCTAAGATGAATGATATATATTTCGCATAAAGCAGGAATCCTACAACATTTATTTTTATTTTTATTTGTGTATTAAAGAATGAACCCAGGGGGTCTACCATTGAGCTACATCTCCAGCCCTTTTTATTTTATTTTGAGACAGGGTCTGGCTAAATTGACCAGGCTGGCCTTGAACTTGTGATCCTCCTGCCTCAACCCCCTGGGCTGTGGGGATTACAGGCATTCGCCACCGCACCCAGCCACAATACTACTTTCTTATAAGTACTGCCTGCTCACTGGTTGCGCCAATGGAGCTCCTACAGTACTGTATTCTATTCTGCTTTTTGCTTTATGTCATATACAATCCCCCATATCGGAAATTCTTTGAGGATGGAATTTTTACTTTATTCTTTTGTGGTACTGGAGAATGAACCTGGGCCCTTGCAGGTTAGGCAAGTACTCTACTACTGAGCAGTACTCCCAAACCTGAAAAAAGGGATTTTTCATCTTTGTGTGTGGTGTTGGGGATCAAATATGGGACTCAAACTCAGGCAAGCACTCTATCAGTAAGCTATCTCCAGCTCCCTAAAATGGCTTTTTTTTTTTTTTGGTCCTGGGGATTGAACCCAGGGGTGCTTAACCCCTCAGCCACATCCCAGCCCTTTTTATTTTTATTTTTTATTTAGAGACAAGGTCTTGCGAAGGTGGTTAGGGCCTCCCTAAGTTGCTAAGGCTGGCTTTGAACTTGCGACCTTCCTGCCTCAGCCTCCTGAGTTGCTGGTGTGAGCTACTGTGTCTGGCCTCAGAATGACACTTTTGATGGCAGCAGATTGTTCTCTCCTGTGATTGTGTCAGTCTCTAAGCAACATTCATAACTGTTAACAGTTCCTTTAAGGTCTCTCTGATTGTTCCCACAGGAGAAACTCCTGGAGTGGAATCTTTGGGACGGAAGAGGGAGGGGTCTTTTCAAGGCTTTGATGCAGCACAATTGGACTTGGACAAACGCTTACTCTCTCAAATCCTCTTCTATCCTCACTGTGGGTGTCCCCAAGACCAGCCAGAAAAGCCCCATCCGTAGGGCCCCCTCTTCCCACTCCTCCTTTAAAGATTCAAGTCACCTCCCCATGTCTGACCTGGAGTCCACTATCAGAATTATCCCCTTGAGTTAAGAGCAGGGTGGTTAGTTGGGTGAGAGGGCAGGATGGTTAGTTGGGTGAGAGGGCCCATGCCTGTAATCCCAGCAACTCAGGAGGCTGAGGCAGGAGGATCCTGAGTTCAAAGTCAGCCTCAGCAATTTATCGATACCCTCAGCAATGCAGTGAGACCCTGTCTCTTAATAAAATAAAATGAAAAAGCATTGGGGATGTGGCTCAGTGGTTAAACACCCCTGGATTCAATCCTGGTACCTAAATAAATAAATAAATAGATAAATAAGAGTGGGATGGTTTAAAGTTTGTTGGCTGCAAAATGGACTTCCACCAGGGAACATTCTAAGACAATAGTTCTTAACTAACAATGGCCAGGAGATTAACCTCTGTCACTAGGTTACCAGTAGAGACTTGGCCTCAGGGTATGAGGCACATTACAGAGGTATACATATGTTAAGTTTTATTGCAAACATTATGTAAAAATATTAAATATTCTGGGGAAAAAGATACAAAGTCATGGCCACATCTTTTAAATTTTTTTTTTCATATTTTCTAGGTAAGGGAAGTAGTTCTTTTCCTATGAAATGAGAATAATCTTTAGCGAACTCCAGATCAATATCTTCAGATGTTTCCAGCACCTTCTGGGACAGATTCTTATTCAGCCTATGAAGGACACCCTTAGGGCAATGGCCCAGTCTCTCTGCAGGATCTGTGAGTTTATCAGGTGCTGTGAGCCCCCCAGAGGCCAGCACACGCAGTCAGAGTTCTCCAGCTCCATTGCAAACAACTTTGGGCTTAATACAAACAGAGGTTCAGTGGATCAATCCTTTGAGGAAATTTGGCCAAGTTCCACATCAGTCCCGGCCGTCCTCCAAGAAAGACCATTTTTATTAAGGAACCCCAGGATTACCTTAGCAACAATTCTCCCTGTTTCACCAATCAGCAATCAGCAGGACACCCTGCTATTTGAGGGAACCAAGACAGGGTCCCTGTCTTCAGGGAGCGCAGTCTACCCTCCCGAACAATTTGGAGTTCCGGAGCAGAGGGTCTCCAACGTCAGTGCCCTTGGGAAGCGCCTGGGGGGCCTGGGGCACTCGGCTGGTCTAGGAGATTCTTATCCAAGAGTTCTGCGGGGCTGGAGAGTTTGCACCCGGGGCGGGGGTGAGGATGCATAGGGCAACTGCTGGTCCTGGGACCGCACTCTGAGCAGCGCTAGCCGGGGAGGTCAGAGCAAGTGACAGCCGGGGACCGCGACCCAGGGGAGACTGCCGGGGCTGGAATCAGAGGCGCAGGAGGCGGTCGGCACAGAGGCGGTCGGGGCGCGGCCGCCAGGCCCTGGGAGCTGGACAGAGAAGGTTCGCAGGCCCAGATCTCAAGCGTCCGCATGGGCCGGCGACACTGCGACTCCGTACGGTTCCGCCGCACGGGTCCGGAAGGTGAGGCCTCCTGCAGGCCCCGGCGCTCGGATCCAGCCTCCCCGGCAGGTCCGGATTGCACCGCGGGGATTCGCCGAGAGCGACCCGCTAAGAGGGCGCCCGGGCACCGAGGCCCGAGTGGACCCTGCCGCGGGCGGGGCGGGCCAGAGCTTCCTCTCGCCACCCAGGGCGCCAGTGGCACCCCGGAGTTTCCCTGGCGGCCAGCCCTGCCTGGCGACACCCCCTCCCCCCGGTTTCTCAGTTTGTCTGGGCCTGGGGACAGAGGGAGAGTTAGGAGACTGGTTTGAGGAGGGGAGGGCCCTCTGAAGCCTGTCACCTCAACTTCTTCGCTCTGTCTAGGCTGATAAGGTTCCTGCCTCTCAATCACCTCCTCTCCCCCAGTTTCCTGTCATCAGAGCAGTGGGCTCCCCCGCAATCCACAGAAGATAAAAGGCTTCAAACGTATACCCCACCCCCACCCTGGTCCCCAGGCACATTCAGAGCGCTGGCCACCTCTAGAGCCTGGTTCTACCCCCAGCGCAGGTCCTCTCAGCTGGTACTTTCAAAAGCTCCCTTCACCTTCCTGGCCTCAGTTTCTCCTTCTATAAATCAACCAGGTTAGATGGTGATGGTCTCTGAGGCTCCTTCCAGCTCCAAAGGACTTTAACTGGCCACTTTAAGCACCTCCATGTAAGCGTCAGAGGGTAGAGCTGGTCTGGATCAGAGAGGAGAGACGGGCTGCAGGCTGTGAAGTGGGGCAGAGGAAGGGAAGCTGGAGGCAGAAGAGGGGGCATTGAGGAGACCTTTGCCAGCCACTCCCCACCCCAGTCCTGGCCTCCAAGAGCATGCTAGGGGAGTCCCAAAGGCCTATACCAAGGAAGGCCTCCAAGGGAATCCCCTCACTATCTGGGTGTGTGAGTTTGCAGAAATATGTTTGCCAGAGGATGAGGGAACAGGAAGGAACGTGCAGCTCAACTGGAAAATCCAGCTGGGCAGGAGACAGGACTTCAAGTTCTGAGCAGAAAGTTCATTAGCTTTTAGTTTAGGGTATACACATGCTTCCAAGACTATGTGCAAATGACATTTTTTTTTTTTCACTTAAATTCACTTTCCTATAAATTTAGTCAACATGTTCAAAGATGCTGGTTCTTTAATTTACAAGATTGACAGCAGTTTTCAACACATTAACCCAAAGGCTTTCATATCCTTCCCAGCCCATCCCAACCCCCTTCCACAGAAAGAGAAGCTTCCACAAAACACCCAAATGGAGCTGGGTGTAGTGACACACATCTGTAATTCCAGTGACTCGGGAAGCTGAGGCAGGAGGATCCCAAGTCCAAGGCCAGCCTCAGCAACTTAGAGAGATCCTGTCTCAAAATTTTAAAAGAAGAAAAGAAAAGAACTGGGGATGTAGCTCAGTGGTAAAGTGCCCCTGGATCCAATCCCCAGTGCCAAAAGAAAAAAGAAAAAAAAAAAAAACAAATGATTCAAGGAAGTATGTATATAAAACATTTTCTGTATATGACATACTTCTCTGAACCTTTAAGTAGCTTCTCTGAACCTATAAGTAACTTAAAGATACATGTATGGGGATGTGTTTATTTACCCATTCACAGAATCCAGGAGGTAAAGTTTAAATAACTTTTAGGAAGAACAGGATAAAATTGGGTCCTGAATGCAATAGGAGTCTTTGATAGCTGCTCCCAAGTTCAACAATTTGAAGTCTGACTGCAATTGTCCTCCAAAAATCTGGAGTAAGGCAATCTTTGAGTTTAACCTGATGCCTTCACTGTGCTGTGATTGGGGGACACTGAGCAAGGCACTTACTTGTGGGCCAATCAGCAGGGCCTGGGGGCTGACCCATGCATGTTTCACCCATCCTGCAGTTTCCACACCAGCAGGGTTTTGGGAAGTGGAGGTGGGCAGACAGACCCAAGGATGACTTGGAGAAGAAAGACCAGATAGGTGCAATGGACACAGAGTGTTTGAGAAAGTCCGCCTGAGGCCCTGTTTCTAAGTACAAAGCCCCTTACCTCCCAGGACTGATGTAGTGCATACAATTGTTAGACTGAGATCCACCAGTCAGGCATGCTGGAGATCCAGAACCAGAGGAAGAAGCCCAGCTTCTTGGAAGGACTAAAATTTGACCTCTTCAGCAGAAATGTTTAAAGCTATAGTTCCTAGTGGTGCAGGTTGTGCACCACTGTAGCTTCCGGAGTGCCTGTGAAGGTGCTCCTTGGAGTTGTGCCATGCTCAGTGTGTGTGGTCTTGGGGGTATGTCATTATTCAAACAACCAGGACCAAACACATATACACACATTTTTTTTTGCACAGTTTCTTCCCTTTTGGCAATCTTTAGAAACAACTTGGTGAGGTACTGGCTAACACCTGACCTCTTAGAATTGCCCACTGGTATGGCTCCTACAGAGCTCAATCTCAAATGGCCTGAATCCTGGAGGATCCTTCTTCCCCTGAGAGGCCACTCCTGCAGAACTGTAAACACTCACATGGCCAATGACGGTGGACAAGAGGCCCAAGCAGGGCATTAGGTGGGGGTGGGGGAGCTGCCTTGTCAATTTCTCTCCACCTATACAAGGCTCTCATTGGGGCCCCTGAGACTGGTGCAGAAGAGAGAATGAAAGTATTAACTTTGAGATCTGGGCTTCATCTCCACCTCTGGGACCAAAAGCTACCTCTTGTGGGTTGCAGGCTCTGGAAGCCTGGCTATTCCCTGGTACCCAGGAGCTGTCCTTCATTTCTACCTTCTTTTGACCCCTCCCTCGTCACTGTGCTTAGAGTGACCTCTTGCCCTCTGAATTCCCAACTCTCCTCTGGCTCTTGGTTCTCACAGCAGGAGATATATAACCATGGGGTCACCTTGGGCAAGTTGCCAGACTTCAGTGTTATCACCTGTAGCACAAAATAGTAGTAACAGGAGATGTCAGGGGTGTCTTGCAGCTCAAATGAGATATCAGGTCCTCTTCCTACGGCCACAGGCATCTACAGCTGGCTTCGCTAGGTTTAAATTCATCTGCCATGGGTTTTTGGGTAAATTACTTAACCTCTTTGTGCCTCAGTTTTACCATCTGTAAAGTGAGATGAGAATAATGGTACCTACTTCATAGGACTGCTGGGAATTAGACGGGAAGCATCATGAATGATACCTGGCACTTACCATGTGCTACTGTGGTTACTATAGAGCCTAACATTGTGCTATGCATGTAGGGAGCCCTCAAGGAATGGTAAAAAGACCTGGGCATGATGGCAAACACCTGTAATCCCAGTAGCTTGGGAGGCTGAGGCAGGAGGATTGAGAGTTCAAAACCAGCCTCAGCAAAAGTGAGGCACTAAGCACTAACTTAGTGAGACCCTGTTTCTAAATAAAATACAAAATAGGGTTGGAAATGTGGCTCAGTGGTCAAGTGCCTCTGAGTTTAATCCCTGACACTTCCACCCCACCCCCGCAAAATGATAAAAAGAAATGAAGACACAACCTGCCTCCTCCCCTGGGCCTTGAATCCTCCAGTAGCCTGAGCTCCTTGGTGAGGCAGGGCAGAGCGATGTTTGACACAACTTTGTTGATTGCTGTATCTCAAGAGCTGGCAGGTGCTATCTCTGTGCTTTCCTTACCCTTCCTTGGGGGTGAGGGTGGTTTCCAAACTCCCTTGAAAATGGATGACAGCTACAGACCTTCTTCCCATAAAGCTACTCAGAAACAAATAGTCATAGTACATTGCACACAGTTTCAGAGGGTTCCTGGCCCCCCCATCTGCCACCCCCAGAACCAGGGTGAGAAGCCCCACTTCTAGATGATGTCTGTTGCATGTCTCATTTGTGGGTTTTACCCCAACAAAACAAAAGCTAGCCCTCCTCCTTCCCTCATGGATTGGTGGTGCCAGGTTGCCCTCGCCCTCCCCCCACCAGGCCCTCTGGCTCAGTGCCTACTCCAAGCCACAGCCCTTGGCAAGGCATTGAATGCAGCACCTGTTCAGCATTTGAGACAAAAAAAAAAAAAAAGGGTGAGGAACCAGATCCAACTTAAAAAAAAAATCAGACAAAAGGAAACATCCTCCAAGCCAAGTGCCATAATTCACAGGACTCTTATTTGCTGAACAGAACTGAATGGTATTTATGGCCGAGAGGCCTTGGACTCACCCTCAATCAAGGGATCCAGGAGTTGCCCAAACTCCAAGGGAGGAGAGGGCTGGGTGGCCCGGGGGTTGGCAGATCAGACAGCTGGCAGGGAAGACTTTGTTGGTCACAAGATGTGGGTTTTATTCCCCCCCTAAATGTTAAGTATAGTTTCTGTCCCTGTTTCTGGGAAGATGATAACCTTGAATGATATCTATTTGCTTGGGGTCAGTTATGCGTTTGCCATTGGACTAATTGCTCTGGGGCCCATCCAGTCATTCATTCACTCATTTGTTCCAGGTTTATCTGGTGCCTTCTGTGTATGAAAAGCTATTCCAGGCTCTGGAGGTACAGCACGGAACACAGCAACAAAGGTCTCTGTCCTAATAAAGTTCACAGTCCCGGCAAGAGGACAAAACACACAAAATAAACATCTCATGTTGGAGGGTGATATGTGCTCAGAAGAAAAACACAGCAGTCAGTGTTCCAGAGAGGCCTGGGGCACTGTCTCAGCTAGTGGGTAGGAAAGGCTTCTTTAGGAGAGCCCAGAGGGAGGGAGGGAGCCATGCAAGGTTCTGAGGAAGGTCCAGTCAAGAAGGAGGGCCCTCTACCAGGTGGCCAGCCCGGTTGTTGGGATAGTCAGCAAGAATGATGACCAGCTGAGACAGTTCCCACTGCAGGGGCTCTTTGGATGACAAAGCTTCAGAATGTCCCCTTACTTACAGGCTATACTGTTGGAGGAAATATAGGGGACAGAAGGACAAGCTAAATGACACCAGGAATAGACAATCAAATAAATCCAGAATGTGGGACATTCTATCATTCTATAAGACAACTGGCCTTATCTCTTAAAAAAAAAAAAGCAATGTAATGAAGAAAATAGGAGGGGAGATCATTCTAGATTAAAAGAAACATACAAGCCATGCATAGTAGAGGCCAAGGCAGGAGGATTGCAAGTTCAAGGCTGGCCTCAGGAACTTAGTAAGGCCCTAAAAAACTTAAAATAATACATAAAAAAGGCTGAAGATGTGTCTCAGTGGTTAAGCACCCCTGGGTTCAATGAAAGAAAGAAAGAAAGAAAGGAAGAAAGAAAGAAAGGAAGAAAGGAAGGAAGGAAGGAAGGAAGGAAGGAAGGAAGGAAGGAAGAAACTAACTACTGGAATATGTCCTCTTTGAGTAGCCCCTGGTTTGAACAAGCAGCAATAAAAGACATTTTTGGCACACTTCAGGGAACTCCAACATATCCAAACTTCAAATGACATTCAGAAATTATTAACTTTCTTAACTGTGAGGATGGGATTGAGGTCAGGTGAGTGAATATCCCCTTGTTTTGGATATGATGTTGGTGTGTATGGTGACATGTGATAATGTCCATGATTTATACTGAAAATTTCAGCAAAGTAAATAAGTAAATAAAATCTAGCATATGTGAGGCTAGAGATGACTCAAGGGAGAAGAATGAGATGCTCCAAGAGGCATGGCAGCCTTCCTGGACTTGGCGAGACACTAAGTGCTTGGCAAACCCCGGTGGTGTGCACTTTCTGTGTGGTCCCAAAGGAATGTGACCCAGCACCTGGCACATAGTAGGTGCCTAATAAAAGTTGGATGAATGGATGGATGGATTGTCTTTATTGGAATTCACTTCCCAGGATGGTTTCTAGCCCAATTCCCTTTATTATATGTTTGTATCCAACCTGCCTTTAAGTCTTTGATAAGGCTGCTAAAAACATAGCTCCATCATGCACAGGACAGTTAAAAATGAAGGCAAATTGTCAAGGGTCACCTTGACATAAATGAAAGTGCTGGGGACAGCCCTCTGAGGTCTCCCTGAGTGATTCCAGGTAACACTGCTGTCTCCCCAGCATGCACCTCTGCAGTACCTCCTGGCAGGGCCACCTCATGTAGCTTAATGACTTCAGTAGCCTCATCGGTCGGGTTGAGGGTAGATTCATAATGGCTTGATCACAGTCAGCTGGCCTGTTGGTTGGTGCCTCCTCCTCATTTCATTCAATCAGGTGCTGAATCTTAAATACCTTTATGCCCTGAAACTCTCCCAAATCAGGCAAGATACATTGTAAGTGCTCAATAAGAACTTGACATCCTGAATAATAATAATAATACCCTAATATTTGTCAAGTTCTTGCTGTTTCCAAAAGTCAGGTAAATGTTTAACAGGAGTGCTGTGGTCTGAATGTTGGTGTTCCCCCTCAAATTCACACGTAGAAACCTAATCCCCAGGTGGTGGTGTTAGAAGTGGAGGCATCTGGGGGGTGATGAGGTCATGAGAGGCCTGAGGGAGCTTTGCCCATCACTGCATGTGAGGACACAGCAAGAAGCCAGCATCTGTGCAGCAGAGAGTGAGCCTTCTCAAGACACTGGTGCCTCCACCTTGAGCTTCTTCATCCCCAGAACCATGAGCAACACATTTCTGTTGTTTAAAAATTACCCAGTCTGAGGTATTTTGTTTTAGCAGCTCAAATGGACTAAGACAAGGATTTATCCCTTTAACTTTCCTAAGGAGAATATTTTTGGCATTTCTTTATTTATTTGGTACTGAGGATTGAACCCAGGGGGGGCTTTACCACTGAGTCACCTCCCCAGCCCTTTTTATTGCTTTATTTTGAGACAGTCTCGCTAAATTGCTTAGGGCCTTGCTAAATTACTGAGGCTGGCTTTGAACTTGTGATCCTCCTGCCTCAGCCTCCCCAGCTGCTGGGAGTAGGTGCCAATTTTGGCATTTGTTATTCTCCTTTCTATCCCCATTTTACGTACTGGTCTGCAGTCTCACACTAGGAAGCGACAGCGCCAGGGTTCAAACTCTGCTGCCTCATTCCTCCTCTTCTGGGAGCAACACTCAAGCCACACCTTCTGTGGCCCTGAAAAGACTCAGGATTCTTTTGGTCCTGGGGCTGGTGCACACTTGAGGACAGGGACCTAGAAAAGCCTTGAGCCACCAGGGCCTGAGTGCTGCCTCAGACAGGAAACCCGACTCCATTTGGGTTCTTTGTTCTCTACCAGGCCCCATGTTGAAATGATTTTCTAAAATAATAGCTTGTGTCCTTTCTTTCACAATCCTTCAGAAGCACACAACTAGACAATGAAAACTCGGGCAGACTGGCAAGTGTCATCTTTATGGAAGTATCTCGGAGAATGCTTTCCTCTCAATCCTTTTGGTACTAGGGATTGAACCCAGAGGGGCTCTAACCATTGAGAAACACCTGACAGGGTCTCTCTCAGTTGCCGAGATTGGCCTCAAACTTGCAATCCTCCTGCCTCAACCTCCCGAGTTGCTGGGATCACAGGCATGCACCACTGTGCCTGGCTAGAGGTCACCTGTGGAGGTGATACCATAGTGGTAGTCAATCCCCTTTCTCATCAGTCATTAGAGACCTGTAGCAGGTCCCCCCAACATCTGCCTTAGAACCTGTCACCTTTTCTTGTCTTTGCTCCTCTCAGTGCTGGGTTGCACCCTGTCCCTTTCCCTGTCAGTGGAGGCTGGTATTTGATAAATACCAGCTGTCACCAGTGGGCTCTGCCCAGATTTTCCACCCCTGAATGCATCCTTTCAACAGGTGTCTGGTGACACAGGGCCCATGAGGGTCTGTCTGCTTCACAGATGTTAGGTTCTAGCCACAAAACCAAAAAATCCTGGGGTGGGAAAGAAGGGTCCAGATTTCACTGAAAATGAAGCTTTCCAGGGCCGCTGACTAAGGGGTTTTCTTTCCAAACATCTGAAACAGCAAACAGATTGTAAATTAAGAGGGCGGAACAAGATAATAGCTGAAGGAAGCAGTGCCTGTTTTCTGGGCTGGGCTGTGCAGCCAGGGTGTTGGTAGCTCAGAGAGGTGAGAAGACCGGGCTCACCTGGAACAGGGGCACCAAGATGAATGTTAGGTTAATGGGGAAAAGGTTCAGACCTCTTTGAGCCAAGGGAGAACATTTTTTTTTTTTCGTACTGGAGATTGAACCCAGGGGCACTTAACCACTGAACCACATTCCCTGCCCTGTTTTGTATTTTATTTAGAGACAGGGTCTCACTGAGTTGCTTGGTGCCTTGCTTTTGCTGAGGCTAGCTTTGAACTCTCAATCCTCCTGCCTCAGCCTCCCAAGCAGCTGGGATTATAGGCATGTGCTACCGTGTACAGCAAGAGCATTTTATTCTGACAGGGTGTTGAATGCTGGTCTGGGCCATTCTCTTGAGTCGATGAATTAATGATTTCCACCAGGTCAAAGTTTAGGATGTTAAGGCAACTCAGCAGAAATGAAGCCAATTGTAACGCCGCTCAGTATCCCATTGATGCTTCCTGTGACAAGCATGAAGTGAGGAGGTGGACAGTCCTTGGAACACTTCTTTCCTTGACCAAGTAAAAATACTGACTTGAGGGAAATGTCTCCTTTCAGCTGAGGGACCCCTGTTAGCCATGGCTTGAATTGATAATGAAAGGAGAGCCCTGGTGTGGCTTTCTTTGGCAGTAATCCTGCTGGATTTGGTGTCCTGTGGCCAGTACAGGGGCCTGGTCCCAGAGCCACAGTTGGGAGCAGCCTTCCTCCCCTGCCTGCACCTCTGCCAGCCCAAGACACAACTCTTGCTTTGAATAACAGAAAAAGAAGCATAAGATGAAGAGGCTGTGGAAAGTTGATGGGTGGCTGGTCAGGTTTCAATAGAGCAGGCCTCGAGGTGCCCAGGATAAACTAGTGTCAACTAGGTTAATGACTTTGTGGTAATGTCTAATGTCATCATAGGGTATTGATTTAACATTGGAGCAGCCATCTTATATGTTAACCATGACCTTAGGAGATAAGGTTCGCTTTTCTATACTTCCTCTTACCTGAACTCCCCTCACCCACATTAGTGACCTACCCCATGGTACCATAACCCTCAGCCAATCCCAGAAGGACATGACCCTTTGACTCTGGAAAGCCCCAGGGTGCCATCGACCTAAGCCAACCCATGCTACTCCCACCCGCCTCGCTCTGACACAAGCACCCGAGCCTGTCCCACAGCACCACAGCTACACCTCCAAACCCTGGCCCCACAAAAGCTTGACACCCAAACATCTTGGGGCCTCTCTCTCCTAGAGAGGGATGGACTTTATTTATCAGCTTTGACATCAAACGCTCGCGTGGATCTCTGCCTGGTCTCCGTCCTTCATTTCTCGCTCGCCGTCTCTCACTCCCTCATTTTCCGTTCATTTTGGTGCTTATTATCAAACCAGGCATCGGGCTTCACAGTGTGCCTGCTCCCTTCTTTGAGGGTCACTGAATGTCCCCAGGCCCTGATCCGGATTCCATCATGGGACCAGGCCCTCCATTCTGCAGAACACCCTCTACCAGACATTTCAGGTTGGACCAGGGAGTGACCGTTGATCGTCTGGCACTCTCAGGGTTACTGTGTGTGGTCAGGGGCACTCCAGCCACAGCTTTCACAGCTCAGGCTGAACCCCACTGTCAACAGGGTCTGTAGGTGGTCTTTTATTTGGGTTCTGGGTTTTGAGGAAAAACCACCCAGGATGATTGGGAGTTGTTCCTGGTGAGACCTCTCGGCCTTGGGTTAATCTCTACGGCTTCTGCCCCGATGTAGTCCCAGCCCCGCACCCAAGTGCCTCTACAGTCCCTGCTCCTGACACTTATCCAGCGGTGGTGACGACTCCCTGAATGTAACCATTCTCTTGACCTCTAAACTCACCTCCTCCGTCTCACCATGGGCAGCTCCTCGTCCATTCCCTCCCATGGTCCCCTAGGCTGCCTCCTGGCTAACCTAGGGTCTCTTTCTCTCACCCTGGACCTAAAGCCCCCCAGACTCATCTGCTTGTGCAATCAGATCTGGCCTCAATATCCTTGGGATAATGACGCTAAATGGCCGCTTAACAGTACTCTAGATCCCAATACTATCAGGAATCTTTTCAACTACTGTGAACATTTGGGAAAATGGAAAACGATCCCCCATCCTCATGCCTTTTCTTTCCTTCATTCCAAATCATCCCTCAGCTCTTCCTGTTCTCCGGCCCAGGTCCTGCTGGCTCTTAAACCCTCTCTTCTCAACTTCAGGACCCTCCTGAAACCCCAGACTTCGACCCCGCTGACGAACCCCCTCCCTACTGTTCTCCACCTTCTGCTCCGACTACTCTGGGTCCTCCCTCACCCCCTTTCAGTCCACCTGCGACTTGTTCTCACTCTCCCACGGCCCCCTCTACCCAGCCTGCACCTCTGCTCCCCTTTTGTGAAGTAGCAGGGTTTGTGAGGAAGCTGTCCAGATACACGTCCCTTTCTCCCTAGTGACCTCTCCCAAATTAAAAGGAGGCTAGGGTCCTTCACCTCCAATCCTTCAGGGCACATTAAGGAATTCCAGTACCTAACCAAATAATAGGATTTAACTTTCCATGATCCTATCCAACAACCCTTACCTGAGGAAGCAGGTGAGTTTGGGAGCAGGGTTAGGGAACAGCAGTCTTCCCCAGCTGTATCAGGACTTACATTGAAATTTAAATGGAAGAAGCCTCATACTGTACTAAACCAAAAAGTAAATTGTATGGTACTTTACTAATTACCAGCAGGTCATTTTTTCTAGGACTCTTATCTTTTTTTTCCCTTAAATTCTATATTTTTTGAGCTCATAAGTTTGGTCCTATGCACCTAGGTTAATGTTTTTCTGATCAGTCCTATTTTTATTCAACTATGGAGTTTTTAAACATCTGTAACATTGCAATGGAGATTCACCTGCTGAAAGATACAAGGCCTTTACTTTTGTATGTATGCACACTGTGTGTTGTGTTGTCTATCTATATATGTGTGTCCATATGTCAAGTACATGATATCAAAATTGACAGATTGAAAATGAGCACTCATAAATTTAAAAAAGTGGATCCAAAAACTTTTAATTCATGTGATTTAAAATGGTTCAATTTAAATTGGGTAAACAGATGAAAGTAAAGATTTCTTTAAAATTAAACTTACAAGTCTCTGTATGTGGTCAAAGAACTAGTAAAATGTTGATATCTATAAAAATGTCTAATATCCATTGTTTCTAGGACTTTTCTTCAACATGGAAGAAATGGCTAATACTGTTCAATACACTTGTCTGATATCTTGGAAAAAAAAACCTCATCAATGTGTTTGTTAGACATATGATTAATTCACAAGGTTAAAATGCTAACTGTTAAATATACCATCAAGTACTCTTAACTCCTTGAATTCCATTGTGTAACATGATTGATGTTTTCATAAATTGGTAAATGAAAATAAAAGGATTTAAAGTTGCTTTGTCATCACTAAAAAAAGGTTACTAAAAATTTAAAGTCCCAACAGGTATAATTCTAGATACTTGAACATTGTGTTTTCATGAAATGATACAGATGTGATTCGATATACAAAGATTTATAGAAGATTTCTATATACAAAGGCCCAAAAGTTTCAACTGTTCTAATTAAGAGTACTGTAAATAACATAAAGTATTTCATTTTAATAAAAAGAAATAATTTATCTAAATTTAGAAATTTATAAAGATTGTTTCAGAATATGAACAGAAAAGGGGGTTAACAAATGGGAAAAAATTAGAAGGTTCTAGGTATGGAAACAATATTTAATAGGAAAAGAAAGTGTTTCTGGATAAGAAAGTATGTGATAAAGTAAATAAGAGGGCTTAAATAAGTGATAAAGAAGGTCCATGTAAGTTGGTTATATATGTATATGAAACAATCAGTCAAAGCTATTTAAAGTTTTTTCCCCTAGGGTCAAATGTTGAGTACTAACATAAACCAAAGTTTAATCTGTGTTAAAAGGACAAGGATTTCTTAAAACATTAATTTACCTATAACATTGTGTTTATTAAGTCTTGTTTTTTTGAGCAAGTAATCTTGAAGGAATTAAAGGACTATACAACTGCGGTTTAAAAACATCTGTTATTTTGGAATATTGTAATATGTTTTTACTCTTGTTAATTTTATTTTGTACTTTCCTTATGAACTGTCTAAATGCTGCCTGTTAATGTTTTACAGAGGTATTACTTCAAGAACACACAACCTGGGTTAATTTAAGATAATAAGCCATCACCTACAGGACAGATAGTATAATATAGACCCCAATTAATAAAAAGGGTAAATGACTGTAAGGTTACAGACATTAAAGTTAAAGCCCAGTACTCTTAATTTAAGACTGGTGAGATTGATTTGCTAGTTGTTTAAGATCAAGACTTAAAAATTAAAGTTAAATTAAAAGGGCCAAAAAAACCAATATTTGGCTTTGCCCTCCAAGTCAGTCTGAATCCAAGGAACAGGGAACTCCTCTAAGAGCTTTACTACTCTGGACCACATAACCTGCTGATCGGGGAGATCAATGAGGCCACTGGAGAACAGAAAGCCAATCAGTGCACTTGTGATAAAGAGGAGGGTCATTGGAGAAGGGAGACATCCCTGATGCTTCCAAGGGAAGCCACATGGTCAGCAAGACCTGGACCCACCCTAGCACAAATGGCATTAGCAGAGTTAAACATCTCCTCTCAAGTTCCCCAAGAGTGACTTCTAAATGGAAACTCAGTTGACTTTTAACAGCAGATAGAAACAAAAGTCAGTCTAACAACAGCTCTCCTCTGTTGGAGGTTGCCAGCTAAGTAACCCCCTGCTTCATCTTAAACACCTAGCAAAAACGGTTAAAACCAAAACACAGCCATTCCTGAGCATTTAAAAACATAATAATAGTTAAATGTAACTTAGGATATACATTTGTGTTAGTCCCCCAAAATATGTAAGACTGGTGGTTATAAAAGAGATTCTTAGGCAAGAATGCCTGATAAGGATCAAGAGAAACTGCCAAAGCCAGAAGTTTTTAGTCAGTTTCAGGCCTACAGATACTCGTAACCTACATAGGTAGGCTTGATGTTGGCTAGTATGATTATCCAGCCCTAACTAACAGAAATAAAGGGTTTTCTCCTAGACACAGAGGTCATACCAGTAGAAAGGTTTTATAAGATCAGATGACATTAAGTAGCTTAACTAGATCTTATGGGGATGGACACCTGTAATATTAAAAATTTCATATTATGTTTACATTCTTGATAACTCTGGCTATGTTAAAGATGTCTATTCCCAAATAAAGGCCTTGTCCTCTCCAACCTTGTTATGGGGACAACTTCTCAGCCCTTACACCTCCTGGTGAGAGATCATTGGCTTCTCTCATTTAATAGCAAGTCTTCTAGGCCCAAACAGCTCATTGGTAAGTCCCTGCTCATATGAGCCCTTGACACAAATTTCCCTATTAGCCACCCCTGGGGTTACAGCAGGCCTAGCCACAGGTAGCCACAGGCCTCCCTATTTTCATCAGCTCTCCAATCAGCTGATAGGGAATATCCAACAAGTAGCTGAGTCTATACTAACCCTCCAGCATCTACTGGACTCCTCAGCTTCTGTGCTCCTACAAAACCACCGTGGGTGGACTGGACCTATAAACAGAAAATGGATCACGGCTGGCATTGCCATGGGTGCAGATAGTATAGCCACCTCTATGTACTATTATCAGGAGTTATCATTTCAATTTCTAGGGGACTTACAGCAACTTTCTCAAGCCATACTAACCACACAATCCCAGCTTGATTCTTTAGCTGTTGTTGTTTTGCAGAATCCAAGGGGCCTCGATTTTCTTATGGCTGAAAAAAGGCGGACTTTGTCTACACCTACAGGAGGAATGCTATCTTTATGTCAATCAGTCTGGTATAGTCAAAGATGAGATAAAACAACTTGAACATCAGAAACAACAGCTCTCCTCTGTTGGAGGATGTGGAGGATGGCAGCTAAGTAACCCCCTTCTTCAGTGGGCACTTCCTTTCCTGACCCCTCTCCTTGTCATAGCCTTTTGCTAATGCTTGCCCCCTGCGTCATTAGATTGAATCTGGTTCAAGACCAGATTCAAAAAATCTCTAACCAAACCATGAACTGGCTTTGGTTACAGGACTGCCAATCCCTCACCAAAATTGGACCATCTGGAGCCAGCATCATCACCACTTCCTGACCCTCACCATTACCTCAGTGACATCCAGTGCCCCTAACAAGGGTCCAGATGCTGCCCCTTCCCAGCAGGAAGAAGCTATAGAAGATTGATCTATATCCCTGTCCCTTAAGGGGCCCAATAACAAACAAAGGGAGGAATATAGGGTGCTGATTTAACATTGAAGCAGCCATCTTGAATGTTAACTGCCACCTTATGAGAGAAGGTTTGCTTTCCTGTACTTCCTCTTTCCTGAACTCCCCCCACCCTCATTAGTGACCTACCCCATGGTACCATAACCCTAAGCCAATCCCAGAAGGACTCGACCCCTTGACTCTGGAAAGCCCCAGGGTACCATCGACCTAAGCCAACCCATGCTATTCCCACCCACATTGATCTGAAGCCAGCACCCCAGGCTATCCCACAGCACCACAGCTACACCTCCAAGCCTCTGCCCCATAAAAGCTTGACACCTGAACATCTCGGGGCCTCTCTTTCCTACAGAGAGATGGCCTTTATTTATCGGCTTTGACAAATAAACCCTCGTGTGGATCTCTACCTGGTCTCTGTCCTTCATTTCTTGCTCGCCCGTCTCTTGCTTTCTCACTTTCCTTTCAGTCTCAAGATTTGTTTGAGGACCCAAAAATGTGGTCACCCAAGTCCCTCTGAGACCTGCTTGGGACCAAGAGACACCCTGACTTCCTGTAACCATCCACCGGGCATCTCTGACGGATGGTGAGTGTGTGTTCTAGGTTTGGGAGTCTCTCCTATAGGCCTGTATACTTTTCCACCGGGGCCACCTGGTGGTGTGGATTCCAGAACCCCAGGAGTGGCTAAGATCACAAGATCACCCTGTATCTAGTACTTACCTGATATCTGGACAATGTAGGGCATAAGGCAAAAATAAAGCATTTGGAAAAAATGGACACTCATGGAGTTGGGGGGCTGCTTCAGAGCTCAGGGAATTGAGTCTGAGATTGATAGTTTTTTTTGTGTGTGGGGGGAGTGGGATTTGGACAGGACTTGAGGAAGGGTTTACAGTATCTGCAGGCAAAGGCAAAGCACAGACCCTATTTCCCTGAGGATTTCATGCATAAACAGGTTAAGGAAGCATCAAGGTGAAAGTCTGCCTGTGTGACGGGCACTGTGCAGGGACCAGGAGGGGCCAGACACAGTCCTGCTTCCAAGAAGCTCACAGTCTGAGGGAGAAAGCAGCAAAATGGAGATTAGGAAGTGAGGTGACAAAGTGATATGGGAGCATCTGCAGAGAGGCTGCTACCCTGAGGTCAAGCATCAGGCTCTGTGGTCATCTAGACCTGGGGGCAAGGTTCTCATGCTTTCTGGCTCTGTAACCTTGGGAAAGTTCTAGAACATTCCTAGTCTTAGTTTCCTCACTAGTGCCGCAGTCTGGCTGGGCACAAATCACGAGCCACTGAAGCAGAAACAAACTTTACTTCTGAACTCTACCAGCACACTTCACACACGCTCCCAGGAAATCTGCCGACCGCCACACGGCTCCTCCAGGAACCAGCAACCGGAAATATCTCCTCCGGAAATCCCTTCTCCTGCACTTCGCCAACCAATGGGAACTCTCTGGGAATCCCTGGGAATCCCCATGAGAACTCCAAAGTAGCAGCCGAGGCACATAGTAATGCCTCGCCTGTCAACCAATACTGTTGGCAAAATGCCAGGGGCCATTCCGACTTGGCTGTGGCTCTCAGCATCTCCCCCTTTCTGTTTAATTAATCAACAAGCAATGTGGCTTAAGGACCGTGCCTGTTAGGTTGTCCAATACAAAATATGGTCCTTACTCGTCATCGGATGAGCTGACCTCTAGGCGTCAGCCTCCTGTCTTAGGTTGGTACCACTGCTATTGGATCATACCAGTCACTGACTACCGGTCCAGCATACAGCCATACTTGTGGATAGGCCTTTGCACCAGTGGGGGGGTGAGGTTCTTTGCCTCACCTCTGTTGGCCCCCAAATTTTAGATCATCACTAGCAGAAGGGAGGAGGATACAAAAATGCCACGACACCAAGCCAATTGACGGCTCCTTTGGAAAAATTGTACCACCGGTGACACCATCAGCAAAGATACGCCAGCACTATCACAATTTGCTGCACCAACAGATAGTTCACAATGCATACAAGTGATACATAGTCCAGGTAAGTTCTGCAAGCAGTTCAAAGCAGAGGAATCCATCAATATGTCCATTTCCTCCCAAAGTAAATCCACTCCTTGATTGAGCATTACTTGTTGAGTTATTATTCATTGATGCATCAGTTTATACAGTTTGTTGTGATAACTATCGAAGTTTGGCTTTATCTTTGTCTTCACCGGAACTGGGATGAAGACAGGAATTCTGGCAATGATGCTAAAAAAAAAATTATGTAACATTCTAACAGGTACTAAGAAAACAATTTACATTATTCTGAACAGAATTATTAAATATAATGAAAAGGAAAGGTGAAGGTAAACAAACAGATCTGTTAACCTCCTTATTTGTTCACATATTAAAACAATCCTCAAGAGCTGTTTACCCAATTTAAATTAAACCATTAAAATCACGTGAATAAAAAAAATTCGGATCCATTTTTTCATGAGCGCTCCTCATATATGATATATGGACATATGCACATACAGACATACAACACAAAACACAAGTGTGCACACAAATATACAACACATAAGACAATAGTAAAGGCCTTGTAGCTTTACACAGGTGAAATCTCCATTGCAATGTTTAAAAACTCCACAGTCAAAAAATAAAACTGATCAGAAAAACATTAACCTAAGTCTGTATGAGCTCAAAAATTAAAATAGAACTTTATGATGTGGGAAAAGGCAATAATAAAATAGATATTGAAAAAAGCATCTTGGTTAATCACTGTCACAGATGTAAGAATAGCCAAGCTGGAGCTCTGGATATCAGCTGTTATGGATTTGAGTCAAATCATCTTCTTTTTGGTCTGCAGAAATCGCTTTGGTTAGTCTCTCTGGAATCCAAATCGGTTGCTGTTCTCCCTGTGGAAACACACAAACAGAACCCTGACTCCAGACAATCACTGGGTTAGGACCTTTCCATTGTCCTGTTAGAATATCCTTCCAAAGTACCTTAGGCTTATGTACATTTTTTGGACACATATGCCTTTCTGCAGCACTAAGCCCTGATGAATCCAAATTTAAAAAGTTTAGAGTAAAAAGGGTTATTTTAAGTTTATTTTTGGGGGATATATACCCCTTTCCAATTCCCTCTTTTTGTTTTAATAAGTACATTTTAATAGTTTGATGAACTCTTTCAACTATGCCTTGTCCCTGAGGATTGTATGGAATCCCTGTTATGTGAGTAATGCCAAATGATAAGCAAAATTGTTTAAAGGAGGTAGACGCATAACCGGGACCATTATCTGTTTTTAACTGTTTTGGAACGCCCACAGTGGCAAAATTTTGTAAGCAATTAGCTATAATATCTTTAGTTTTTTCTCTGGCATGAAGGGAGCCCATCAAAAATCCGGAAGAAGTATCAACTGTAACATGCAAATATTTTAATTTTCCAAATTTTGGCAAGTGTGTGACGTCCATCTGCCAAATATGGTTAGGTATCAATCCTCTAGGATTGACTCCAAGATTAACTTGTGGTAAAAAGGTCACACAATTTTGACATTGTTTTATTATTTGTCTAGCTTGTTCCTTAGTTATTTTAAAACGCTTTTGTAAAATATTAGCATTGACATGGAACCTTTTATGAAAATTTGTTTCTTCTTCTAATGTAGATAAAATATGAATGTCATGTATAGTTTTATCTGCTAAATCGTTGCCCAAACTAAGGGCTCCAGGCAATCCTGTATGTGCTCTGATATGTCCTATAAAGAATGGATCTTTTTTGTCCCAGATTAGACTTTGTATAGTGGAAAACAAAGAGAAAACAGTAGAGGAAGGAGAAATCCTACCAGCATCTTCAAGGGATACTATAGCATTAACTATATACTGACTATCAGAAAATAAATTTAATACAGAATCTTTAAACATCACAAAAGCTTGTAATACTGCATTAAGCTCTACCTTTTGAGCTGATTGTTTGGGTACTAAAAATGTAAAAGTTTGATCAGGGGTAACTACTGCTGCTGTACCATTATTTGACCCATCAGTGAATATATTTGGAGCATTCATAATAGGTGTTTTTCTTGTCATTTTTGGAAAAACTACAGGATGCGAAGACCAAAAAGACAACAAAGGATTAGATGGTAAGTGATTATCAAATGAAACATTAGATTTACACATGATTATTGCCCAAGTATTTAACTCATTAGCTAACTCATCAATTTGATCCATAGTATATGGAGTAATAATTTTATTGGGAGAAATTCCAAACACTCTCTTTGCTGCTTTTATTCCTTTGAGTATTAATTGTCCTATAGCCTCAGGATACCTAGTAAGAATAGTGTTAGGAGAATAAGATAAATGTATCCACAATAATAGACCTTCTTGCCAAAATATTCCCATAGGAATATTTTTTTGTTGGTATTACAATAAATAATAAAGGCAAACTTATATCAATTCTATCCAAATGCATATTTTCCATATATGTTTCAATAATTTTTAATGCCTTTCTTGCTTCAGGTGTTAACATGCGGGGTGAATTTGGATCTGATGGACCTTTTAGGATATCAAATAAAGGTCCCAACTCTCCTGTTGGTATGCCTAGATAAGGCCTTATCCAATTTATGTCTCCTAATAACTTTTGAAAGTTGTTAAGTGATTTGAGTTGATCTACTCGTATTTGAATTTTTGATGGACGGACCATGGTTGAGGATAATAGAACTCCTAAATAATTAATTGGAAAATTTAATTGTACTTTATCTATTGCTATCTCTATATTATAATTTTTTAATAAATTTGTCAGTGTGGCATAACATTCTAGCAACGTGTTTTTATCTTTGTGTGCTAATAGTACATCATCTATATAGTGAAATATTTGTAGTTCAGGATTTTGATTTCTAAGTGGCTGGATTGCTTTGTTAACATAAATTTGACACATAGTTGGGCTGTTAGCCATCCCTTGAGGGAGTACTTTCCATTCATATCTCTGACCAGGACCTTCATGATTCAGTGTAGGGATAGTAAATGTAAAACGTGGACTATCCTCAGGATGAATTGGAATTGAAAAAATACAATCTTTAATATCTATAGCTAAAACGTATCAGGTTTTTGGCAAAGCAGACAATTGAGGAATCCCTGATTGAGCAGGTCCCATAATAACCAACTCATTATCTTGCTCTTAAATCTTGCAATAATCTCCATTTACCAGATTTTTTTAAAAATATTTTTTTAATTGTCAGTGGTCCTTTATTTTATTTATTTATATGTGGTGCTGAGAATCGAACCCAGTGCTTCACGCATGCTAGGCAAGCACTCTACCACTGAGCCACGACCCCAGCCCCTCAGATTTCTTTTTAATGACAAAAATGGGAGTATTATAGGGAGATATGGAAGGTTGTATATGTCCCTCCGCTAATTGTTGTTTGACCAGGTCATGGGCTGCTTGTATCTTTTCTTTAGTCAGGGACCACTGAGGAACCCATACTGGTCTTTCTGATTTCCAAGTAATTTTTATTGCCTCAGTGACCCCTTCTGAAAACGCAATCCATATCTATTTATTCCTTGATCTATTTGAATTCGTGCTGCTATACCTTGTTCTTGTTCTCCTAATCTTTTTTCTTTCCTGAAACCTTGTCTAGCCCTAATAGTGGGCGCATTTGGATTGATGTTATTTGTTAATGTCAAACCTAATTGATCTAGGATATCTCGTCCCCATAAATTTATAGGAAGATGATCCAATACATATGGCTGTATAGTTTCTTCACATCCTTCAGGATCCTTCCAATGTAATACCATTGCACTTCTATGGGGATTAGTTGCACTCCTAGGCCTTGAAGCGTTTGAGTGGCTTGTTGTAATGGCCAATGTTTTGGCCATTCTTGATGAGATATGATGCTAAGGTCTGCATCTGTATCCAGTAGCCCATTAAATTCATGTCCTTGAATATTTAGTTTTAGCATTGGGCGAGAATCTAAATTTAAAGACAGCATAGCCCAATCTACACCTGTGGAGCCTAATCCCCTGGAACCTCTTTCTATACTACTACTAGAAAATTTATCATGTAGGCTGGGTATTATTAATAACTGTGCTATTCTATCTCCTGGTGAAATTACTGATATATCCTTTGGAGAACTAGCTATAATTTTTATTTCACCTTCATAATCAGGATCAATTACCCCAGGACTTATCATAAGTCCTTTTAGAGTAGAAGAACTGCGTCCCAACAATAAGCCTACTGTTCCTTGGGGAAGAGGTCCTTTTACTCCTGTGGGAATGATTTGAAGTCCCATCTCTGGAGTTAGTACTGCTCCGGCGGAGGCGCAGATGTCCAACCCTGCACTCCCTCTGGTTCGTCTGATGAGAGATCTGGTGGATAATGTGTCCTGGGCACTACCCTGATGGTGTTGCTGGGTTCCTCCATGGTGTTTCTGGGTTCCTCCAGTGCCCCGTATATTTGTGGTCATGGGCCCCGGAGCATTGGGCCCCCCCTGTCCGTTTTTTGGCAATGGAGCCCGATGCCTTTCTCCACGATATCGTGGGTAAACACCTGGTCCTTGTCCGTTTTTTGATAATGGAGTACCCTCTATGGTGATTTGAGAACGGCATTCATTAGCCCAATGTCTCCCTCTATGGCATCGTGGGCAAATACCCGGTATTCTATTCCTTTGATACCTAGTTTTGTTAAACCCTCCTCCTATGGGGCAATTCCATTTAAAATGTCCTGTTTGTTCACAATTGCAGCATGTTTTTGGCCTGACATCTAAAGCCTATTGTACTGCAGCTGCCAAGACTTGCCCTTGTTTATTAATGTCTCTACATAATTTAATATATGTGTTTAAATCTCCATGTTTCCATGGTCTAATGACCTCTCTGCACCAATGATTTACTTGGTCATAAGCCAGTTGTTTAATTAATGGCATTGCTTGTTCTGTATCCCCAAAAACTCTGGTAGCTGTTTGAATAAGCCTATCTACAAATTCAGCGTAAGGTTCATTAGCTCCCTGTATTACCTTAGATAATTGACCTTGTAAATCTCCATGTCCTTGTAAAGTCTTCCATGCCCTAACTGCATCTGCAGCAATTTGTGCATATATAGCAGGATCATATTCAATTTGTTGCCGTTGACCCTCATAAGGTCCTTTTCCTAACAACATATCTAGATTTTTTTGAGGGTAACCGGCTGCTGCATTTCGCCTAGCCGTCTCCTTGCAAAATTCCTCATTGGCAACCTTCCGTAACAAATATTGTCGTCCATTTAGCACAGATTTACACATGCTAGCCCAATCTGCTAGCATCATATCCAAGTTGGTAATGGATTCGACCATGCTTACAGTGAAGGGTGCTTGGGGACCATAGGTTGTTAGCCTCCTTTAACTGCTTCACTGTTTTGAAATCTAAAGCACGCTGCCCTCCTGCCTGCTCAAGTACAGGGCATGCTAATCTTTGAGGTCCTGTCTCAGGATCCCATCTATCAACTACGGGGGTTGAGGGCCACTCAGCTGTCTCTATAGGTGGAGCTGTTAGTTGAATTATGCCCTCTGGTGATAGAATGGTGTTAGTAGCAGCCTCCTGTTGTAGCTTTTTCCCTAATAGTCCCTTTTCCTTTAAATTTTCTTCCTCTGTCTGACTAGCTCGAGAGACCTTCTCTTTTGCTTGATCTAAAATGTCTTTCTCCATGGTCTGAACCTCTAACAATTTACTTAACACTCTTTCGGTTTGTTTTTTACTAATTTCTAATCTACTATAAAGATAACACAACCCAATAAGATAACACAAAACAAAACCGAAACAGAATGAAAACAAAAATGGAACAAAAAATCGTTGTATCAATTTTTCTATTTTCTTGACATGTGCATTTGTGGTCTATTTCTATCTCTTCCTCAGGGGCGAACAACTTCAAACCTTGAGCCAACCATTTTTCCCAGTTTGCCTGAGAAAGTTCTAGGGATAGGCAGCTTGAAACAAAAACAAAACAAATCAAAACAAGAACACATTGTTTTTTGAAATGGTCACCCATTCTCTCGCCTTCCCTTAGGGGCGAGCAATTTCACTTACCCCCGAGCTTCAGGCGGTCCCCGCATGGGCTGCCAAATGCCACAGTCTGGCTGGGCACAAATCACGAGCCACTGAAGCAGGAACAAACTTTATTTCTGAACTCTACCAGCACACTCCACACACGCTCCCGGGAAATCTGCTGACCGCCACGCGGCTCCAGGAACCAGCAACTGGAAATATCTCCTCTGGAAATCCCTCCTCCTGCACTTCCCCAACCAATGGGAACTCTCCAGGAATCCCCGGGAATCCCCATGAGAACTCCAAAGTAGCAGCCGAGGCAGATAGTAATGCCTCGCCTGTCAACGAATACTGTTGGCAAAATGCCAGGGGCCATTCCGACTCGGCTGTGGCTCTCAGCAACTAGGAAGATGGGGATAAGTACAGTGCAGGTGCCTCTTAGGATAATTATTGGGACTGAGAATATGAGGTGTCTAGTATCTGGCATTCGGTAACTCTCTTCCTGTAAGCTAGTTTGGGCAGAGAAGCTTGTAAAGCACTCTGGGAGCTGTAGGGTCCCCTCTGTCCAGTGGGAGTGATTCAGATCATAAAGACTCCTGGAGGAAATGACAATGGCAGGAAGGTGAGGATGGGTTTTTCTGGGAGGGGGACTAGATTGAGCCAGTCCTCACAGGGTTTCTGGTAACCAGCAATGAGCCTACAATGCAGGAAGGAGGCTGACCCCATACCTGGCAGCAGACCAAGAAGTAAGACTTTGTCTGGAGCATAAAGGGGGCCATGAGGACTTTTACCAAGAAAAGAACATTCTGTTGACGTAGCGGATGATTCTACTGAGAGGGAGAAGGGGAAGGAAGGACATGGGGAGGCTGTTCAGTAGTTAAGAGATGAATGGGCCTGAATAGAGGAAAGGAATATTTAGGAGGGATTGACAGGATTAGGGGTGGGGAAGGGGAGTGGGAAAGAGTGAATGTGGGGTGTGGGCCAGGAAGAATGGGCCTACCAATGCCTGGGTGCAGCAGGGGTGCAGATGGGGTTTGGAGGATGTACTCAACCTTGGGATTCTCCTGGACGTCTAGGAGTGACTGGTCAGGAGCCAGCGAAGAAAGGCTGCTCACAGGAGAGGCGAGGATGTGGGTCTCCATCATGAACCTTTGTTAACTGTTTAGTTCGAGGATTCTGTAGAGGAAACACCGCGTCAAAGCTGAGAGCAGCCCCCTTTCTCAGGTGGACACAAGATGGAGATGTGAGATCTTGTCCTTCTCACTCCTTGGCCCTTTTGATCTTTCATGACTCACGTCACTGACAGGAGAGAGACAGTGAGGTGAGAGAGGATCATGAGTTCCCATCAATTGACAAGTCCAGAGACTGAGGGCCAAAGGACATCCGTGGACAATGTCATTCAGAGAGATTAAGTAGGGTGACCACCATTTTATACACTAAATTCTGGTTTTAAAAGCTGAATAAAAGGAGCAGGATTTTTTTTTTCTCTCCACATTTTTACTGATGCATTATAGTTGTTCATATGGTTGGATTTGTTGTTGCATATTTGTACAATATAATTTGGCTCATATCCCTCCCTGGCAGTTCCCCCCTCTCGCCTCTCTCCACCCCCATTCCTTTCCTCTATTCCTCTGATCTCCCTTAGCTTTTCATGATATCCCTGCCCTTTCCTTTTTCCTCTCTAGTTTCCACATGTGAGAGAAAACATAATGACCCTTGACCTTTTGAGTGTATCTTATTTTAATAGAATGGTCCCAGGTCCCATCCATTTTCCTGCAAATGACACAATTTCATTTTTCTTGATGGCTGAGTAAAATTCCATTGTGTATATATTCCACATTTTCTTTATCCATTCATCTGTTGATGGACACCTAGGCTGGCTCTGTAGTTTGGCTATTATGAATTGTGCTACTATAGACATGCGTAGGCACAAATCACCATAGTATGATGACTTTACCTCTTTAGGATCAATACCGAGGAGTGGTAGAACTGGTTCATGTAGTTGTTTCATGCCTAGTCTTTTTTGAAATTTTTAAATTTTTTTAGTTGTTGATGGACCTTTATTTTATTTATTTGTATGTGGTGCTGAGAATCGAACCCAGTGCGACACTCATGCTAGGCAAGCGCGCTACCACTGAGCCACAACCCCAGCCTCTATGCCTAGTCTTTGTATTTTTGGTACCAGGGATTGAACCAGGGGCACTTAACCACTGAGCCACATTCCTGGCCATTTTTGTGTTTTATTTCGAGACAGTCTTGCTAAGTTACTTAGGGCCTTGCTAAGTTGCTGAGACCAGCTTTAGACTTGAGATCCTCCTGCCTTAGCCTCCTGAGCTTCTGGGATACAGGCATGCACCACCATGCCCAGCCCATGCCTGCCTTTTGAGGAACCTCCATATTCTGATTTCCATAGTGGTTGTGCTAAGTTACAAATAGCATAAAAGTGATACTTTTTCTTTGCATCCTCTTCAGCATTTATTATTGTTTGTATTCTTTTTTTTTTTTGGATACCGGGGATTGAACTCAGGGGCACTTGACCACTAAGCCACATCTCCAGACCTGTATTGTATTTTAGACAGAGTCTGAGTTGCTTAGTGCCTCACTATTGCTGAGGCTGCCTTTGAACTCACAATCCTCCGACCTCAGCCTCCCAAGTTGCTGGAATTACAGGCGTGCGCCATATTGTTTGTATTCTTGATGGCTACCATTCTCACTGCTATGAGGTGAAATCCCAGTGTAGTTTTGATTTGTATTTCCTTAATTGCTAATGATGTTGAACATTTTTTCATATATTTGTTGGCCATTTGTATTTCTTTTGAGAAGTATCTAACTCATTTCCCATTTATTGAATTATTTGTTTTTTCAGTGTTAAATTTATGAGTTCTTTATATATTCTAGATATTAATACTGTCAGAAGAGTAGCTTGCAAAGATTTTCTCCAATTCCATAGGTTCTCTCTTCACGTTCTTGTTTCCTTTGCTATGGAAAAGTTTTTAAATTCGATACCATCCTATTTATTAACTCTTGGCATTATTTCCTGAGCTTTAGGAGTACTATTGAGAAAGTCATTGCCTGTGCCTATATGTTGGGGTGTTAATCCTGTTTTCTTCTAAGAGTTGCATAGTTTCTGGCCTTTGATCCACTTTGAGTTGATTTTTGTGCAATGTGAAAAATAAGGGTCAGTTTCACTCTTCTACATATGGATATCCAGTTTTCCCAGCACAATTTGTTATAGAAGCTATTGTTTCTCCATTGTATGTTTTTGGCACCTTTGTCAAGGATCATATGACTACAGATGTGTGGTTTGTCTCTGTCTTCTATTCTGTTCAGTTAGTCTGTGTCTGTTTTCATGCCAATTTTTTTTTTTTAGAATTTTAATATTTACTTTTAGTTTTTTGGCGGACAAACATCTTTGTTTGTATGTGGTGCTGAGGATCGAACCCAGGCCGCACGCATACTAGGCGAGTGTGCTACCGCTTGAGCCACTTCCCCAGCCCCTCATGCCAATTTTTTAAATTGGTTCTTCTTAGTTATACATGGCAGTAAAATCCATTTTTATAAAATTATACAAGCATATCTTATTCTAATTAGGACCCCATTCTTGTGGGTGGGCATGATGGTGGGATTCACTTAGGTATTTTCATATGTGTACATAAGAAAGTTATGTTAGATTTATTCTACTGTCTTTCCTATTCCTATCCCTCCTCCCATCCTTTCATTTCCATTCATCCATTTCATCATTTTATCTTCTACTTGTCTCATTACCCTTATAATCTTTTTGATCATGAGGTCATGGAAAATTTTAAGCTACATGTATTTTTTGAGATCATCTGCGGAAATGCTCAGGATAGCCCATGAGATGTCACAGATAGAGTATGACAGGCAGCATTTTCCTGTTCTTGTGATCTGTTGGAAAGATGAAGAAATGTAGGTGTCATCTTGTTGAGAAGCCATAGGGCTCAGAGTCCTCTGGGCACACTGGGCAGGCAGATTTTTACTGGCCCACATTTGTTGGTGATTTGGATCATGGAAGGTATTTATCAATCTGCAAATTACAAAGCTAAGCAGGAATCTGTACACTAGATAGTATAGTGAAGGGTTAATCACTATAACTCCCAGCAACTTGGGAGGCTGATGCAGGAGAATTGCAAGTTTGAGGCTAGTCTCTGAAACTTAGTGGGAGTCTCTTTCCAAAATAAAAGGGCAGGAATGTATCTCAGTAGTAAAGTGCCCCTGGGTTCAATCCTCAGTGCCAATAAAACAAAACAAAACAAAACAAAACAAAATACCCCAAACCAAAGCTCAATGACAAGTAGATGGCAGAGAAAATGTGGCTTGTTAGCAATTAGGGGGAAAAGTCTGCCTATATGAGGTAAAGAGCCAACATTATTGTTATAAATAGTAATGCAATTTTAGGCACAATAAAAGAAGTGTCTGAGATAAAATAAATATGAATCCCATGCCAGTGGTGAGACGATATCTAGTCAAGTATGGGAAGCATCTTTTCTTTTTTTTTTTGGTACTAGGGATTGAACCCAGGGATGCTCTACCACTAAGCTATCCCCACTCTTTTTCTTTTTTTGGCCGGGGAACATGGGAGGAGGGGTGATTTTACCAGGGATTGAACTCAGGGGGACTCACCACTAAACCACATCCCCAGACCTGTTTTGTGTTTTATTTTATTTAGAGAAAGGGCCTCACTGAGTTGCTTAGCACCTCACCATTGCTGAGGCCAACTTTGAATTCGCAATCCTCCTACCTCGGCTTCCTTGGCAGCTGGGATCATAGGTATACGCCACTGCGCCTGGCCCCAGTCTTTTTTGAGAGACAGGGTCTTGCTAAGTTATTGAGTTTTGCTAAGTTGTTGAGGCTGGCCTTGAACTTGGAATTCTTCTGCCTTAGCCTCCCAAGTTGCTGGGATTATAGGCATGCAACACCATGCCTGGCTGGGGAGCACATTTTAAGAGCAATTTGGCAATAGGGACAGTGTCCAGAGAAGAATGATGTGTATGGGGAAAGGCCTGGTGGAAGGGAGAACAGGACAGTGATCTTCAGATATTCATGGAAAAGGGTTTATAGGCTTATCCCAAGCAGCTTGAGAGGCAATAACTGGAACTAAGAAGAGGTTACCGGGAACCAGGTTTCCATGCAAAGTCCTAGTGATGAGTGCTGCCAATGAAGCATGGGTATGGGTAGTGCCTTGCAAAGTCCTGAGCCCGCAGGAGTCCCGATAAATGTTTAGGCAAAGGCTGAACTCATCAGAGGGGAGGCATAGGAGGGTGTAAACAAAAAGGCCAAGAGTGAGAAAACTGGGATTGGGTCCTGCCTCTTTATAGGTGAGATTGTTGTGTAAGTTGATTTCTTTATTTAGGCTTCAATTTCTTCAGGTATGAGTTCTGAATCATCTTTGGCTCTTTTGGTTGCAATGGAATACTTTAATCAAATGGAATTTTCTATTACCTCTCCCCTACCCCCAGCCACCCATATTAGCTCGTTGTGTTACTATAGGACACCCCTTTGCTGAGGGTGCCTAGGCTGTGGAGCTCCTGGAGTGGTTTGAAAAGCCCTGGACCAGTTGATTCTCCAGCCCTCTGAAGTTTCTTCCCAGCTTAGTTTGTGTGTGTACTGGAGATTGAACTCTGGGCACTGTGCACATTCAACATGTGTCCTACCACTGAGCTACACCCTCAGTCCCTGCCTTAGCTTTTGAGTATTTGAAACTTGGAAAAGGGATTTATCCAAGATCTTTTACCTGGTTAGTGGGAGAACCGTATTTAACACACAACTCCTATCTAATTCAGTGCTCCTTCTACCTTATCTGCCTACTTCTACCCATGATTTACCTTACTCTAAGGTCCCAGTAAATCCTGGACTGCCTTTGATAGATTATTTTCCTCCTTGGAAAAAGCACCAGGAAGGCAAAAGATCTATTCTGAGGCAATGATCCTGGAATTCACTTCTCTATAAATCACTTTCAATGAAATACTATTTATATGGGTTGAAAAGTGAAAGGTGCAGCCCAGACTTCTGCTTGGTCTATATTATCTGTTCTCTTCTTCCTTACTACCAGAATCCATCTGCTTTAAGAGAGCCAAAACCTAGAGAAAAGATCCAGAATAAAGGTATTTATTAGGCTCTTGTGGCTACTAAGTTCTGGTCAATAGATTCTGATTGGAAATACTGTGTCTCCCTTAGGGAAAGTTTCCTTAACAGGAGAGAGAATCCCTTCTTCACCCTTTCTTCCATGACCAGATCCTGAACAATCATGTCGGACCACAAGGTAGAAACCATATGTTGAGGACGGGATACACAAGATGTTAAGTGCTCCAGTCTCTGACCCTATGAAGTCCCCAAGGCAGATTTCCTCCAGTGTTTTACAGGATGGAAACTTCTACCACTTCAGCCCACCATTACTATTTTCATCAGCTCTGTCATCGATTACAAGGCAGCATTATTTCATACATCACTAAGAAACCACTGCCATTTAAACAGACACTCCTTCCAACTGTATGACACATTCCAATTTCAGAGAAATTAAAATGTGACAAAAGGATGAGAATTATTACATGCAAAGCAGTATTTTGGCTTTTTGTTTCAGCCAAGCCTAATCTTGATTCAAAAACATGACAAGTTCTAAATAAGAAACATCATAATCATGAAGAAGAAAGAAGTTTCTCTGTAAGAAATGACTCATAAATCAGGAGTGACGTGGCTCAATTTAGGAAAGTCTTCTTCTATGCTTCCCAATCTGTTTTGGATTAACCTGGGAAATTATATATGGCTATTTGGATTTGCCAGTAAATGGGATGAGACCCTCTGTATGAGTTGGTTTTAATGCACCTGGGACATGAAGTTGATTGCTAAACTAATGTGTGATTTGGCCTACTGGGGCTTCTACTCCTAGGCTTCTTTTCTTCCCCAATTCTGCAGGGTCTTTGTGGTTGACTTTGAGGCAGGGAGTAGCTACTGCCAGAAGTAGCTGATGACCAAGTAAGTGGGCAGATGACAGGCTCTCCCTTTGAGAGATGCCAGAAGTGCTTGAGACCCTTCCAGAGCCAACTGCTGAGTGCTATTGGAAAAATTTCAAACAGGGAGAACAGTTTTGGGCCTCAGTACTAAAGCACTGCCTTTAACCTAAGACAATCCAGTATTGATGTACCTGTTGTGACAAAGGCAGCAATGACCAGTATGACAAACAAAAGGAAGCCTGATTTATTTAGTATGCATATTCATCTTATAAACACTTCTGTCAGTCACTGATTGTTTTAAAGTAAGTTACTGTATTATCACTTAAATGATCCCTTCTCCTGTGACTACTCAAATCTATCAGGCTCTAGGAGTCTTCACAGGGTTTGCTGCTGTTATGCTGTGGCTACCATGTCTATACATGTGATAAGTGTCTTATGTCTTTTATTTAATATATCGACCCCATGAGGTAGGTAGTATCATTCTCATGTTTAGAATTAATATAATTCAGGCTCAGAAGTTGATTAACTTTCTTACAATATTGCAGCTAGTAAGTGGGTTCATTACAATTTAGTTGTCAGAGACTATAGAAGCAGCTATTTAAGCTTCAATTACTGACACATGTAAAATTCTGCTGAGGAATATTTTATCTTCTTCCATTCGAAAGTTTCTTCAGGCATTGGAAATATGACTTCTGAAGAAAAGCCTTCTATGAAAAGAATTGGTAGGAGGAAGTAGGGGAAATGGCTGAAAGTAGAATCTTATCATTTCAGGCAATAACCTGGTAACCAGGAAATCTCTGACAATGATTGAGATGCAAGAGTTCTGCTGTAACATTTTCAGTGTGAGTAAGGTGGGCTACTCTTGGCTGCCTGTAGCTTATGATAGGTCACGTGACTTTTTTGCTGATTTAACATCTAATAATCTAAAATTAACTTCTAAAAATCTGCTCACCTTAATTTCATTCTACATTTTCTTGGAAAAGAAAAAAATTTCCTATAAATTCTTATTTAATTTTGCAAATATTGTGATGACATGTTATAATGATGGGAATTTTTTCCAGAATCCCATGTTGTATATATAAAAATAGCTAAGTTACTAAAAGTACTGATCCAATTCTTATAAGCCAGATTCTAATTCTTATTTCAACAAAGCGGAAGTCCACCAAATGATTTTCTTTGGATTGAAATACATTAATATTGGATAAAATCTCATATTCAAACACATTAAATGTTTCCTTATATAAAAGTTACACAGACACCAGGCTAAAATTTCTTTTAAATTATTTTATTTTTGTGTAAGCTAAAAGGAAATTTACACACTGAAATCTCAAAAGACCTTGGGCATGCACATTAACCTTGTTAGAGGTTCTTCTACATGTCTCTTTTTTTTTTCCATAGGAATTTCCCCAAACATTTAAAACCCATAGTTTTACTGTATATACAGCCTAAACCATAGCAATCTATGATTATGTCATTTTACACTGTGCAAAATCCTCAAAAACTAGTGGTACGATAGAACCAAAAAAAAAAAAAAATCAGTGGTACGATAGAAACAAACAAAAAAAAAAAAATTCATTGTAAGACATTCATATAATTTGGTCCTTCTCCAAATCAAACTGACTTAAAACAGACACAATCTTTTTAAACCCCTCCAATCAAGTTCTGACAATGATCTATACCCTACAACAAAAGAGCTTTCGATGAAGTACCTTGCAAAAGGTCAAACAGCAATATGCCAGATTGAAAAGATTAAAAAAGAGCCCAAAATTGATAACAAAAGCCAGATCTGAAACAAACCCATCACACAGAAATAAAAAAATTAAATAGGGACTTTGGAGCTTATTTATGACAGCAAAAGTGATTCAACATATGATATGAAAAATGAAGAGGACATTCAATGCAATCTGAAAAGACTGAAGGGGATTTCAGACAGTGGAGCT
Organism: Marmota flaviventris; assembly: GCF_047511675.1. Taxonomy (NCBI): domain Eukaryota; kingdom Metazoa; phylum Chordata; class Mammalia; order Rodentia; family Sciuridae; genus Marmota; species Marmota flaviventris. The sequence continues at coordinate 52,835,241 of NC_092511.1, read as the reverse complement.
TTGAGTTTTTAATTTTTTTATTTCAAAAGTTTTGTAAGAAGGACACCACCAGTGTATTTCACAAAGACATAAATGTATACACCCCAGCAACACAAAAAGAATAAATCTTCAAAAATGTTCACCCCCGATTATTTACATGTTTTCTAATATAAATTTAGGACTTCAGTATGTAAATAAATATACATTACTATGTATACCTTTCTAGTGCGGCTTACCAACAAATCAGCTGAACTTGAATTTTCTTTAATTAAAGCAGGTATGCTTTTGATGGTAGGGAAGGGAGGAGGAGAGAAAGCATTTGAAACTGTCCAGTTCACATCAGTTATCAGTCTACTTGATCCTGGGAGCTGGTGGAAGGTGTTAATGTGGCTGGGAACATCAACACCTTGGCATGCATGAATGTCAAGTCAGGAAGGCTGGCAATCACCTTGATAGCTTCTTCACTCAAGTGCTCTTCTCTTTTCGGTTTCCTATCAACAAATGAGAAAGAAAGTACGTTAATGGGACTTTGCAATAGGTCAAATGAGAGGAAATCCATTCTTATGGTTTGGATATGAGGTGTCTCCCAAAAGCTCACACGTGAAAAACAGTGCAAGAAGGTTTAGAGGAGAAATGACTGGATTGTAAGAGTCTTAACCCAATCAGCGATTTAATCCCCTGATAGGGATTAACTGAGTGTAAACTGAAGTGGTACGGTGTGGCTGGAGGTGGTGGGAATCGGGGGCATGGCTTTGGGCAATATGTTTGTATCTGGTGAGTGGAAGTCTCTCTGTTGCCTGATTATCATGTGAGCTGCTTCCCTTTGCCACACTCTTCTACCATGATGTCCTGCCTCACGTTGAACCCCTAGGAATTCAGCCAGCCACTTAGGGACTGAGACTTCTGAAACTGTGAGCCCCTAAATAAATCCTTCCTTCTCTATCATTGTTCTGGTGGGGTCTTTCAGTTGCAGCAGCGAAAAAACTGACTAAAACATCTCCTTTCTAGGTTAAGCAGCCCTTGTAACACCTCATAGAGCCCTCACTACACCCCCCGAGAGCTCTAACTAAACTTTCAGGTATTCGACCATCTTTTCTTCTGCTAGATCCTGAAGGTTGTACTTCTGCGTTCTATGCTTCCTGTGCCAGATGCCAACTCTTTCGTGAACAGAAACACATGGCCTGTTTTTGTATGTTTATTAAAGCAAGGCATGTGCTTATGGATATTCACATGTACATGTGTACAGCTCACAGCTTAAAGCTAAAAGCATCTACCCAGCCATAATTTTAACATGCTACTCTACTGAAATATTAGTTACAAAGCCCTAAAAACATTTGGCCTGACTGGATTCCAAACTGCCCCCTGTGAAACTTCCAAAATTACCTTCACATAAAAAATGTGTGCGGCACAAGGCTTGTCATTTTAACCTCAGGCTTTCTTTATCCCCAGTGGGAAATTCCAGGAAAGAGAGCCTTCAGCCAGCTGAGATACAAGCAGCATGAAGACTGGCTGCAGGAAGGAACCCAGGGGAGGCCATTTCTAATCTTATGGGTCTTGTAGATGAAGTCTATTTTACTATACCACTCCAACTCCCACGAGAAGTGACCAATTTGGCACCTAGAACAGATGTGAAGAACTCCTGGAAGTCAGGTTGTCCTAGTGTACGTAGCCCAAATCGAGCACATGATTGAATCCAAACTGCATTTTTTCCTAGGATGTCCAATATATTGAAGGAATAGTTATAGTCATATAGATTATTAATTTTAGACCAAAGATGATTTTAAATGGATTCTAGAAAACCCAATTTTCTTTTCTGGAAAAGGACAATTAGTACTCTATTAGATATGACACAAGTTGTTCCTTTCACCTAAATATTTTGTATTTGGACAGTGAGCAGGAAGTTAGTGGTGAAATTTAAAAAAAGATTAGATGCAGGACTTCACTTAATACCTAGACTTTTCTGTTGTTACTAATTCTGAAAAGGCTGAAATAAGATTTTATAGAATGAATGAAAAATCTAACAGACTTTTTAAAAGAATATTTATTTTTTAGTTGTAGTTGGACACAACCTTTATTTTGTTTATCTTTATGTGGTGCTGAGGATCGAACCCAGGGCCTCGCACCTGCTAGGCGAGCTCTCTATGGTTGATCCACAACCCCAGCCCCTAATAACAGAGTTTTAGTTCAATAGCTTGAGGCATATCAGTAGAATAACCACTGAACTAATTTCTAGGGTTTTTTAGAAGAACAGAATAGCAATCTAACATTGTTTCTGATTAAAATATACATTTTTCCATTGCACTTAAATGGTGGCATAACTATTCAAAGGATTTTTGAAGAAGTGGATATTTGCATCATTCCAACGTTCACATTTCCAGTCTCAATGTGAAAAACAATCTAGAATGGAAAAGATCAACCTTTCACCAATGAACATTATCATCATTAACAATGCAGTCAGCCAAATGTCAGGTATCTTTTGTGACATAACACCTATAATGTACTCCATACATCATGTCTGCCCTTTAGATGTAATTTTCAATTCATAGGAAATTGGGAGAATAGAGAATTTAATAAATACTACTTTAAGGAAGCAAATGGACAACTCCAAAGCTTAGAACATTCTGTAGGTCCACTGGACTAGTCTTTTTAACAAGCTAATATTAACAAAAAAACAAAAGGGGAGATATGCTAGGTTATAAGGGACATAAGAGACATAATGTCTAGATATAATTATCCTGAACTGAATATTGGTTTGTATAAAGCAGGATATTTTTGGAAAAACATGAATACAGTCTGGGTATTTCGTGAAATAAAAACTCACTGAAATTGGCAAATATATATCACTGATTATAAAGATTGATTCCATGATTCCATTCAGGATGGATTATAAAATCTCATTTTGGGAGCTGGGAATATAGCTCACTCTTACCTAGCATGCATAAAGCCCTGAGTTTGACCCCCATATCACTACACAAAATATAATTTTTGGTTTAAAAAAGACATGCATGCATATTTGCATGAAAAGACTTGAAAGAATAACTTCCTAGAATATCCCTTACTGCTTCTGTATTAAAAAAGGCTATTTAAAACATAACAAATTGCACCCAATTGAACTTCTCCATTTGTGGAGTGCAGCTGGGGTGTGGGAAAGGAGAGCACAGAAATTTTTTAACAAAGTTTTGGTAAAGATTACTTCTCAGGTTTGTATCAATTGTTTTATTTCAGAGGCAATATGAAGTTGTATTTTAAAATTTTAAAAAGCTCACATAATTTATAGTTTGAGCATTTGTTTTAATCACTGTACACTTATATGAGCTAGTCTTCTTAGAATATAAGAAAAAAGAAATGCTTGAGGGAGACTTGAAAAACAAAAGTTACATGCCATAACCCAATTTTTATCTATGTCTTTTCTAACTAAGATCTGCCCTTTTTGTCAATAGAATACAATTAAGATTCCAGAAATAAACACCTATAACAATAAAAAAAAATTTTTTTTAAACAAGCATGCCAAGATCTTTCAATGGGGGAAAGAGTAGTCTTTTCAAAATAAATGTGTTAGGACAAGAGAATAGCCATATGCAAAAAAAACCAAAAAACAAAAAACTGTGGTCCCCCCACCTCATGCCATAGAGAGAAATTAATTCAGTTGATCAAGGACTTAAGAGATGGAATTATAAAACTCCAAAAAAACCTAGATGTAAATCTTCCTGACCTTGAATTAGGCAATGGTTTCTTAGACCTAAAGCATAAATAAAAGAAATATTATACATAAAAATTCAATTTCATCACAATTTAGAAACATCTGTGCTTCAGAGGATACTATAAAAAAGTGAAGACAACCTACAGAATGGGAGACACTGTTTGCAATGTATATATTTGATAAAAGTCTAGCACTTGCAACAAAGAACTGTTACAAATTATAAAACATAGGCAAATATTTCTCAGGAAATTCAAATGAAATGATAATGGAGGACTAAGTGGCTCAAGTCTGAAATTCCACCTAGCTTCTAAGAATGAGGCAGGAGGCTAGGTGGCCTTGAACTTGCTTTAGCAACTTCGTGAGACCCTGTCTCAAAATTTAAAAAATGAAAAGGATGGCTGGGGATGTGGCTCAGTGATACAGTGTTCCTGGATTAAATCCCCAGTACCATAAATAAAACAACAATGGGATACCACTTCACACTGTCTGGGGTAGCTATATCCAAAATAACAAGTACTGGTGAGAATGAAGAAATTGAAATGCTCATATACTGTTGTTGAGAATATAAAACAGTGCCATCAACTTTGGAAAACTTTGGCAGTTCCTCAAAGGATTAATTATAAAATTACCATATGAGGGAGCAAATCCACTTGCAAGAGAATCTAAAACATTCGTCCTTGTATACAAATGTTCATAGCAGCATTACTCCTAACATTCAACAAGTGAAAATGATGCTCGCTCTGGCAGCACATATACTAAAAATAGCAAAATAACCTATTAATAAACAAAACATGTTTTTCCATACCAGAGAATATTATACAGCCATGTAGTCATAAAAAGGAATTAAATATTGACATAAGCCACAACATGGATGAACTTAAAACTGCAAAGAAGCCAGACATATAAGGCCATGTTATAGGATTCAATTTATAGGAAACAGAGTAGGCAAATCCACAGATAGAAAGCAGAGTAGAGATTGCTAAGGAATAGAGGGAGAAAGGTATAGGAAGTGTCTGCTAATGGGTACAGGGCATTTTGGGGGGAGAGGATATGATAAAAATGTTCTAGAATTAGATAGTTGTACAACATTGTGAATATATGAAATCCTACTGAATTATATATCTTAAAGGTAGATTTTGTGGTATATGAATTACATCAATAAAAAGACAAAAAGTATCCCTTTTATAACTAGTCCTTTGGTTTGTAGAAACATCAATTAGACTAGCCAGCTGGTCACCCATTGATGTAAGTTAAATGATTTTATCTATTTTAGGAAGGAAAAGAAGATGCAACTATTTTAAAGCTAAGAACTTGCATTCTTAGTGAGAAGTTACATTCACAACCTATGTACTGAAAAGAGAGGAACATGTGTGTGTTTAGTTATTCAAAGATACTTAGAGGGCGGGGGTTGTGGCTCAGTGGTACAGTGTTTGCCTAGCATGTGTGAGGCACTGGGTTTGATTCTCAGCACCATATATAAATAAATGAATAAAATAAAGGTCCATCAACATCTAAAAATAATTAAAAAAAAAAGATACTTAGAGAAGAGTATGATGCTATTTGTTCCATGTCAAATTTCCTTTACCTCAATCACTGTTTCTTTCCTTCTCTCCTCTCTCTTTTGTGGTATTGGATACTGAACTCAGGGGCACTCTACCACGGAGCTATATCTCCAGTCCTCCTCCTTTTTTGAGACAGGGTCTTGCTAAGTTACCTAAGTTGGCCTTGAACTTTCTTTCCTCCTGCCTCAGTTTCCCAAGTAGCTGGGATTATGGGCATGCTATGTCTGGTTTAAGCACTGTTTGTTTAACCCTTTCTTATCTGACAGGTCCTCACAAAGCTTATTCACTCTATCTTCTGTTTTGTCAATATGTGAGACAATTTTGGTGAGCTTTACTTTCTATATTTTATTCAAAACAAAAAGAAAAATGAAATGAAACCTAAAAACAACCAAAATATTGAAAATTAAAATTTCTGAAATTATATATGCCACCTGCCTGTTTTTTGCACAATTAAAAATCACTCATGGAGATATGTTATAGTATAAGACCTTAAATTCTAATACTAAGAATTGATATTTGCATTTCTCAGGTGCAAATGGCATGTACTTATTTATTTTTAAACAATATACATTCCTTGAAACAAAATACAAAGTTGGCTACTTGTTATTTTGTTTTAAATACAAAGCTGGACAAGAACTAGAAAGTAATGCAATCCAGCTGTACTACTACCTCCAGGATATACACTGTAGTTTTAGTGCTTTCTTCTAGTTCAGAATACCCTTACATAAAAGGAGAATAACTTCTTAAAAACGATAGGTGTCAGAAATGTTCCCTAGTGTAGTCTGCAGGATAAGTTTTAAAAATTAGGAGAGCAAGCCAGCAAAGTGGTTTAGAGCTCCTCCTAATGGTACAAAAAATGAATTTTCAACATTGGGATTTCCAAAACTACTGCAGTTTAGTTAGTGAGACTGCAGGGGGAAAAATGTGAGCAAACAGTAGGGTTGTCCCAGAAACAGCAGGGAAAAGGCCAGACAACAAAGGCAATAGCCTTCTGTTGTTTTTAAAGTCAAATGTACATTTCCTTTTATATTACACAGAAAACAAAATCGATCAGAAATCTGTGTGACAAGTTTCAACTTGAAGAAATGGTTTGTTTAGAAAGAGAAAAAAAAAGAAGCCTAAAGTCCACAGGAACTGCAATTTACAAGTATTTTCATTTAAAAGGCGGCTTTGGCAGTGCCAGGGGGCATACTACAATGACAAGGGGCAATAAGAACAATAGAGAGACTCTGTGGACTTTAAAAATAGAACCTATATGGGCGGGATTGTGGCTCAGTGGTAGAAGTCTTGCCTAGTATGCATGAGGCACTGGATTCCATCCCCAGCACCACATTAAAAAAACTAAACAAAATAAAGGTATTGTGTCCATCTACAACTAAAAATATTTTTTAAAAAAAGGACTTATGTTACAAACCTGTTCTAGGGAAAAGTTAAGGGTACTCATAAAATAACAACAGTTTTTAAAATTATATGTAGTAATACCTGTTGAATGAATGGATATAAACACACAATAAAGTTTAAAAGGCAATGGTCATTCAAGCTTACATTTTAAGACAGCATTTCATACATCAAAAAGGGAAATAATCAATTTTCTATAAAAGAACTGACTTTAACGGGTAACTCTGAATTTAACACGATGGTACTAAAACGTCTCTCAAAGTGGGCAAATAGCAGGTAACTATTCCTTTTTAAAATGCAGATAAATTATGGATTTGGGAAGCAGAGCTGGCCTGCCAACCAACCAGTATTGCTCTTAGGCTAGTGATTTCCTGGCTCATAATTACATTTCTATTAGGAACTGGTTTGTTCTTGTGGTTAATATGTCAAAGCAATGCATTATTCCAACATTTAATTATATAAAACTAAGGGTTTTCTAAATTCTCAACATAAGGCCCAAGTGATAATTCTTGGTTTTGGTTCCAACTCTGGGATATAGCTTTTCTAAAGGCTATGCCCTTAAAGAGGGTCCAAAGAAGCTTGGTAAAGGAAGGTTTCATGTCCCAAATCATAGATGCAGATCAGCAAGCTTTTGGAAAATACAGATGGCTATTCTCTGTCTTAGCCTGGAAGAAAAAAGATCAGTCTAGGTGATCCTAAGATGGTGTTCCCAGTAATTATGAATTATAAATGTTTCTACAATGGCTTCAGTGAGAAAGATTCTCTACAAAGTGGGGTGGGGGAGAGAAATAAAATCATATCTGTTAGTCCTTTCTTATGAAATAACTCTTCTCTAATAAAGTTAATAATTAAGCATAATTTGATACTATGTTCTGGATTTAGACATCTATTGGCTTTTATAAAGTGAATTTTAAGACAATATATTGAAAGACTGCCAACTTACGTGCTTTTCCCTTTGGACTGTTTTAACTCAGAATTCAAAATGAGGGTTTAATTGACCCTAACTTTTTACCTGGTAGATGTGCTTGTCTTCTCTACTGTGGACATGAGTCTTGCAAATGCATCAGTCACTTTGAGGCTTGAGGTGGAGATTTCCAGCTTAGAAGTTGTTAATTCATACAACTCTGGATCCACACCTTATAGTATAAAATGACAGTCAGTGATGGCAAGCTGCAGAGGTTACTTAATTAGTCACAATCCAAGATGCAAGAGTAGTATTCTGTAAACATCTGAGCCTTTTACAAGCACAATATAGCTTTAAAACACTGTAATCCTGTGCTTATTTTTTAAATTAGAAATTTTACTTTTTGGAGAATCTGTAAAATACAACCCCCACTCCTGTTACTTTGTACTGGGGTTTGAACCCAGGGATGCTCTAACACTGAGCCATCGTCAGCCCTTTATAAGAGAGGGTCTCATTAAGTTTCAGAAACTAGCCTTAAATGTGCAATTCTCCTGCTTCAGCTGGGATTATAGATGTGCACCATTGCATCAGCAAAAGTCTCTGTTTTATAAACAGAATGCAAATGATTTATTATATAATGCGTCAGTCCCAATTTTCAAATTGGCTTATTAACTTAATTTTAAAACCCTCTTTTCTCTCAACCTCCTAACAAGTTAGTTTTTTTTTTTTTCATTATTTTCTTCCACAGCAAAAGATTTGGAAGTTAATATAAACTTTCAAACATGATAATTGATTTGGTTAGTTCAGACTATCTGCTGGGCATGGTGGTGCATGACAATGATCCCAGTGCTTGGGAGGCTGAGGCAGGAAGATCACCAAGTTCAAAGCCAGCCTTAACAACATAGCAAGACCCTGTCTTAAAATGAAAAATAAAAAAAGGTTGGAGATGTCACTCAGTGGTTAAGCACCCCTGGGTTCAATCCCTGATTTAAAAAAAAAATGTATATATACATATATACACACATATATATACATACATATATATATATATATATACACACACACACACACACACATACATACATATATATATATACATACATATATATATGTAAGGACAAGAACTATTATTATTCAAAGCATCAAATTACTAAATGTATACCACACTATTCTTTCTTTAGGTTAAAAGGTGGGAAGAATAAAATATTTTCAGAAAAAGCAAATAAAAACAAAACTTTTTAAAATGAAAAAGTTCTCCAGGGTTTATTGTATTTCTGTATTCTCATTTTTGTCTGGTAGCCAATAGTTCAAAAATCTATAGTAAGTCAAAAGGAATATGAATTAAAGAGGTTTAGATTTACTGTAAAAATCTACCTAAAACCTTCCCCCATCTACATTCACTAAAATTAACAATTTATGATTTTTTTTATATTTCCTATGTAATAGATTTATATTATTAAATAATTACTACTGAAAAGTTAACTATTTTATACCCAAGGTAAACTTTCTCCCTATTATCAGCAAATTACGTGAACAGAAACTTCAGGAGTTTCAGGGTATAACAGAAAAAACAGATAGTAAAAAGAAATGTTTTATAGCTTAAATTTTCATTTTTCCGTCTTTATTTTTTAATTTAGGCTGCCTTGAACTGCTGGGCTAAAGTGATCCTCCTATCTCAGTCTTGTGAGTAGCTGGGCTACAGGTACATACTACTGTGTCTAATTTTTACTTATTTCTTTAAACAGGCCTCCAAGATCAGACAAAATTATAATGCATATATTTGTAAGTTCCCTCCTTTCAGGATATTTCAAGGTTAAGGAAAAAGAATCAGGAATTGGCTTCTATTAACTGATTCTGTAGATGACCACCAAATTTAAACAGATCTCAGATGTTTACAGAAATTAAGCAAAAGCAGCTTCCACAGTTACCAAATCCAACAAGGGAGGAAGGCTATAGAAAATGTAGGTTGACTCTCCCAAGTTCTTAATATTTCATTAAGGTACATTTCAAAGTATGTCTAAAAAGGACATTTATTTTTTGTAGTAAGTATATGGATTGCAGTTACAATGTAAAACCTGGAAATTATCTGTAAAGGGACAAAATGAACACAGTGCACTTCCCTCCTCTGCTGGTAAAGGTTACATTTCAATCAACCACAAAATTTAAGCTGATATCTAAGTATAATACAGAATAAAAAAGTGCATTCTGACTGGCAACAGAAAAGTGCCACTAAAATTTAGTTGGTTTTATAAAATACTGGATACTTGGCTGTCAAATAATAAAGTGGCAGATGAAAATTTTAAAAAATGACAAATCATCCCTTTTTCCAGCCCCAAACACCTTTTCCCCAAATAACCCCCCCCAAAAAAAAACCCACCCCAAATCCACAACCACCAATGTTTTTTAAAAGAAACAAGACAACTTCCTATTGTACACTAGTAATTGGAGAGTAATTTTTTTAATGCAAGTTTTTTTAAACACAACCTTAATGAGGCATAGTTTATTTACATAAAGCTAGCCAACCAAATTCTACGCCAACCTCCTAAGAATCACACACAAAATAATTAATTGCAAGCTAAGACAAAATGACTTTCCCAGAAACAAGTCAGAAAAAGTGCAAGCAAGTGGTGACGTGGAATACTAAAGTGTTGGTACCTGTAGCTTGATGTAAGTTTTAACAAAACCCAATAGCAATAAAAAGAAGCCAAAGCAAATTTATTATAACCAATTTATACAGCAGCTAGAGCATATTAATGAAAATAGTGAACAGAAATATTTAAAAGGTTCCAAAGTAATGAGGATTGCATTTGACCACGTTGATTTCACTTCTACTATAGCACTAAGCTTCTGAAACGGCTTACTCTTCTTGCAGCTGTGAACACTGAGGCTGATTATTAGGCCATTTCTATACTTCTTTATATGGCCAGTTTATTTGTGCTTCTATGAATTTTTTTAAATGAGTTTGAAATGTAAGCAAAAATTAAAACTAAATCAGGATTTTAGGCATCCAAAAGCAAAGTGACCTCATTTAAACTGTAATACTTGGTGACAAAACAAACTTGAGAACAAATTTAACATGGGACCCTGATGATTACTTCTTGGGAACATAGTAATAAGGAAAGTGATATACAAGTTTTTGGTTGCTCCCCCCTCCATTAAGTATTATAAAATATTAGGCAACTTTAGCTTATCCAGGTCATTCCATAGATCAGGTATATTTAGAATTAATTTAAGTAAACAGTAAAATATCAGTTTTAAGTAAAAACCAGACACAGATTGGTTTTTTTGGTATGCTTGCAAAATTAACAACAAAAATGATATCCAGGAACTTAGATTTGAGGAATCCTGTCATTCTGTACCAGAGGGCCTCGGAACTTCCCAGTAACAGGATCAGATTACCCTATCAGATTTTTAAAAAAGGGGATCCTGGTTCCAGGTTCACCTTTAGTTGACTGTCATAACCTCCATATCCCATCATGTTCCTAAACTGTTGGAAGTAGGTTGGGTGGGTTATCTGATGGAACAAAACAAAACCAGCAAAATCTCAGGAACCAGGCTGGCTGTGAAATTGTTCACTAGTGGTCACAGAAAGGGATCCTCACTATGCATTTTAAGTATTGGCATCTATATAGCACCCCAGTGGCTGCCTGTTGATCAATGTGGCATGAGTACCAGATCACAATTAGGAATGACAGGGATTCACTAAAATCATACTAAACAAATATAAACATAAAAATGCCATTAAAATTTTAATCCTTTATTCAGTTATAAATGACAAAGTACATTAGTTCTTTGGTCAATGAACTGAACTTTTGCAGGGCTAAATATTAACAGGCACTCCAGTAAGTTTTAATTTCTTACTTTTAGTATCTCATAGCAATTTTTTCTACTATTAAATTTGTTAACATTTTTTCTTTCTCCATGGAAAACTAACAGTATACTTTTGATTTAAGAGCTACATAAAAACAATAATAGTTCTATGTAGGACTGTGTGCTAACTCCAGCATTCTGGAACCTAAATATATATTTAGCAGCACTAGTAAACTAAAATGCTAGAATTTCAAAGTTATGTTATCAGAGGTACTACAATGTAAAGTTTCTATGTGTACTAAAAATATTCTTATATCTCAAGTCTATTTTTTCAAGTGGCTTTATAGAATATGCTTTAAAAAATAAGCATATAAAAACCTCACATTATCTACTTATGGGGGGAAAAAATCTTGCCTTTAACTCTCTAAGGACATTAGGACTATATTATTGCTAGAAACTACCTCTATTACACTCTAAAAAAGTTTTTACTAAAAATATCTCATACAAGTCACTTGTAGTCAGATAACAGAAAATAACAACAGATAGATGAAAGAAAAGTATTAAAAAGACATTATGGAGAATGCAGTCTACTTGTTTCCTTGTTTATAGGAAAGTCAATTGTTGTGGTCATGCTTTTAGTAAATTAACTAGAATTGTGGTTTTAACACTCTGCTGACCTGGGATTGTGGTGCTGCTGCTAGAGCTACTGTCATCCACGGGCCCAAAGAAATCAAGGTTCAGAAGAGTGGAACCTCCACTAGCTTGAAATTCAGTGACCGTGTTGGTAGGCAGCCACACAGAAGGTAAGCCAAGGGAGGAGGGGTTATGTGTAAAAAGGGGTAAGACACACACTTGAACATGCAGGTTATAATTAGTAGTCATTACACATTTTAAAAAATCAACATTAAAACAACGTGTACAGTATTAGTTTTTCATTACTAAGGACATTTCTAAAGTAACAATTTAATTCAATGTACATTTTCTCATGTACAATGTAAAGAACGTAACACTTAGTAAGGTTTTAGTTAGGAGTTCAGTTCTTTCAATCAAAACTGGAAGCCATACCAGAAAGATCCAGGGGAAAGCGTACCCGTTAAAGGGAAACAATACTTTAATCTCAACCCAACATTAAATCACTCACTATACATGCCCAAATCAATCTTTCACGTTAGTAATACTGGTTTCTAATTAATGGTGTTTTAAAAAAATGACAAAGTTGTCAGTTTCAGGACACGCACCATACATTAACTTAGTTTAAAATAAAATCATAAGGAATGTCATAACTGCCCTACCCTGATGTGCAACCTTAAGCTGTACTGTTCCCCTTTAACTCTGAAACAGTAATCAGAAATAGTATACATTTTTAAAGAAGTTGTTAATAAAAAGCATGATGATTTGACTAAAGACACCAGACAACAGCAAAAGGTGCATCCAGGCTTTCCTTCAGCACTGTTATTCAATTGGATGCTTTCCAGATATCCTAGGACCTACGCTATAAGGCAAAACTGATGGTGTTTTAGACAATGGCAATGACAACTGCCATTGAGATGATAATGACAGATATTCTGGACAAAGGCTCAAACTTAAGCAGCACAAGGAGTAGGAACAATTGTATCTCAGGGTCCACTGAAAACCTGTGGTGTGAACACTAGAAACTAGTATTGTGTGTTATTTTAAAGACCCCACATTACTAGAATAAGTTACTCCATTTTCAGATTTTTCTTTTAAAGCTATAAGCAAAACCAATGTTTTCTGGAACTACCTACTAGCATTTGGAGATAAATTTTAGAAAAGGATCATGAAAATCATTCATTTTACATTTGCATATAAGTGCTCTATAAAATATTAAATCTGAAAACTACTTTGAGTCAATAAATATGGATCCGCACATTGTTTTTGGTTAAATAATTGTGCTTTGAAGCAGCCTCTAGCCGTTAAGACTTTGCATTCAAGAAAATTCCGTAAATTAAAACTACAGAAAAAAATTTGAAATAAATCAGTCCTAGCTAAAATATCATTTAAGCTATCTAGATATCTGTAAAAAATAAGCTTATTTTTGACCTAAGATAAAGAAGCTAAAATTGTACCTTGCTACTACCATAAATACTATTAATAATAGTAACAGCTGGTTTCTTGAGCAATTACTATTTAGAAAGAAAGCCTGAATTTCCAAAGTTAAGTTATGTTCAAACAAAAAGGGAAATCAGCAGAGAGAAGTTTGTCTGAACTTTGTAGCTTTCTTAACTCTAGCTCTGGTGCTAGAGGCTCTACGGAGAGACGTACCATCTAAAGGGTTAGTAAGGCCACTGCTACTCCAGTCAAACTGGACGGGTGGTAGAGACTCCTAGAGTTGAAAACCAAAAAATCAAAATTAATCAGTACAGGTTGTAGCAACGTAAAGAATCCTTAATAAACAAAGCAAAATAAAAAACTATTACAATAAGACTACTAGGCAACAAAGTACCTAAAGACAAAAATTGGGATAATTTACAATTTCAGAAGGTTACCTACAAATATAACACAAACTGAAATTGCAAAATTTATAAACAGTACAGCTTACTGACATTAAAAAAAAAAAAAACAACTTCACCTCAGAAATGGGATTATCTTTACATTTTCAAACAAATTTATGAATTGATTCTGTCAAACTATTAGCTTGATCAATAAGAAAATATTTTAAAAACTCATGGACTTTTTTCACTAAGAAGTGATTAAATTTATTTTAAATGACTGGTCATTTAAACTTTCTTAACAGATAAAATATAGCATATTAGAGAAAGTACCATACTGAAAATGAGATTTGGGTTGTTCAACATTAAGTAACCAGTAAGTAACTAGTTGTATGACCTTTGTATAATTCAGTTAATTTAGTGATCTCCCTATAAATGAGAAGGTTCAAAGTCCAAGGTCTCTAAGTTTATGATTTTCCAAAAAAGAAATTATGAGCCAATAGATGGGACTTACATTTAAAAAAAAAAACTTTTCTGACTTATCAATTACTTATCTGATAACAGAATTTAATTTTTAAAATAAAGCACTAAAAAGAATTTTCAGAACTTATTTGACTATTCTAGGTTTCAAAATTTCATAACTGCCAAATATAAAGGTAAAATAAGCAAATGTTTATATAAAATGGAAGGTAGTTTAAAAACATTTTAAAAATGAGTATTCATTTCATTTTAAGAATATTCTTAAAAGGAAAAAAATTTTTTGGTTTTTCTCGTTTTGGAATGCTGTGGGCGACTTTTAGGAATAACCTGTGTTTTTGTGGTTTTTTTAGAATTTTAATATCAACATGTCATCTTTTCCTTTAAAAAAAAATATTCCTGGGTAGGTAAAGACACTGTGGACAGAAGCCTAAATTCTGGAAATTTGAAATTTTGGAAAGTCTAATCCCATGATATTATAATTGTGTTGATATAACTGGGATACTACTGATAGGCAAAATTAAAAAGTGTTTAATTTCCAAAAATTTGGTCCAGCTTGGACATTGAGGAAGAGAATAAAAACCAAGTAAAACATTGATATTAGAGGTTCTATGGATAAAAGACAGTTGGGGAGAGTGGAATGTGACTATTAAGGGAGTTCTTTATGGTAATGAAAGAGTTCTGTATGTTTATTACAGTGGTAGTTACCTAATTCTACATGTAATACAGAACTACATACACATATTATACCAATATCATATTCCTGGTTTTTATTCTTACCTTAATTATGTAAGATGTATCTTGGGGAATAGGGTATTTCTCTGTGTTATCTTTGCAACATTCTATGAATTTATAATTATTTCAAATAAGTTTTTAAAATGCTGGTAAAAGTTTAGTTTAAAATCTATCTGGCAAGATTAATAAACATTTAGAAAAGACCTTTTTTGAGCTCATCCCAGAAAACAAAACTAAGCAGTCCAGCAGATTCAACTTATTCCACTTTTGGATCAATAAGACCTTTTACTTATATTCAATGAATGGGTGGACAAAACTAGATTTGTGCAAAAACAAAATTTCTGGATGAATGAAGGAAACTCTGTAATATGTTCTATTTAAATAATGTCAAGGAGGTGGGTACTAAGAAATATCTCAGTGGTTTGTCGGAATATTACCTTTCCATACAGGTATATGGCATTTTGAGGACACAACCAAAATTATAAGAATGGATATGAACATAAATCAACATTTAGCAGGAATGAAGATGAAAAACAATAGGTAAGCAAAAATTGGCTATTGACATTTACAGGTAAGGAAACTCAAAGAGAAAGCACTGGGATGAAGCATTTTAAAACTTGAAATAATGTGATATAAACGATTACCGCAGAGACAAAAGCACTTCGAAAACAAGATCATAACAAAAAGAACAAATATGCAGAATGGAAACAGATTTGGATTTTAGTCCTAGTGGTACCACTAATGTATGATTTGGGGCAAGTCACTCAGTTTTTCCAAATATTTTCTTTCTGAAAAAATGGATTATGGTATTAGGTATTTTTTTCTTCTAGTTTTAAAATTCTGATTCACAACTAAAAAAGTCACATCAAGCAGCCCATGAGAAGTTGCTAGTGGGGACTAATTTTATTACTGCTTCTCAGAAATATTGCTCTATTGCGGTGAATAACGTGTGGTTTAAGTATTTATTGAGGGGGCAAGCAGTAATGGCACCACGAATAACGTGACCTTTAAATTCAGTGGGTAGAGCCAGGTGTGGTGGTATTTGCCTGTAATCACAGTAGCTTGGGGAGGATGAGGCAGGAGGATCATGAGTTCAAAGCCAGCCTTAGCAACTCAGTGAGACCCTGCCTCAATAAAATGTGAACAAGGGCTGGGAGGGTAGCTCAGTGTTAAGCACCCCTGGGTTCAATCCCTTGCACTCCGCCCACCAAAAAAATAAAAAAAAAAAGACAGTGAATAAAAACAAAAGGTATCAGTATTACACATGAGCTGTCTTTTCAGGTAAAAGTATCTCAGAAAAATACCATTAACAATTATTAATAAGCATTTTAATTCCTTAAGAAGAGATACAATGGTTACAAGAAATCTAAGCCAGCCTGAAAATAAAAAAGTCCAACACAACCAAACTCAATGGGTACCAAACTGGGACAGAACGAGAAGATCCAAAAGCACTGTCACAATGGGAATTATACAACATTGCTGGTTGGAGGGGTGGGAAAGAAAAAATTAGGTACTGAAGAGATTTTTCTTGACACATTTTAGTAAGCTTCTAGTACTATGGGATAGAGCTATTTCATTTGGAAAATATGACTACTGGGAAGATATTAACAGTATTACTGCATGACCAAAAATAAAAACTAAATTATATGGCATGCCAAAGACTAGTGGAAATATCATTTTATATAAGGAGCATCTTTACAATGCACTTCAGATGTTAACTATTTTAACCTGAATCAGAGATGGAGCCAAGCAAGGGTCATACAATTCAGTGGTGGAGGTCAGACATCTTACAGAATTCTAAATTAACACATGTTCTCTATTATATCATGTGGAATATGCTTTTAATCAAGTCAAAATTAAACTATATAAAAGATGACAAGCTGTGAGGTATGCATAAAATGAATGTGTAAGATCAAATCAACAAGGGGCAAAAATGACAGGCAACAGCTAACTCCAATAAAATATGCAATAGCTTATGGGGCTGAACATGTGGAAGTGGTTGGCTGAAGAGAGGAAGAAGGCAAGCAAAACTTAGCAATAAATGTTTCAGTAAGAAAGCTTTATTTTCAGTAAATGTCCCAAGTAGTTACTTTCCTAATTCTATAGAAATAAGAATGTTGACAGAGTAGAAGTGGAAATGTACTAAGGGAGAGGTAATTTTGGAATATTCACAGATAGGCAGGGTTGTGATAGCAGTTGATAGCCAGAAGGCAATATCAAGGCAATGAAAGGAAAGTTAACTAAGATTCTACCTACTGAGATATTTTGCTGAAGCCACCTTGTCTGCTTGCCCAACCATCAGTAAAGCCAAGCACTGTACACATCAGATTACCTTGCCCACTAATTTTGTGCCAGTAATTCAATGGCTTCAAATTGATGTTTAAACCATGCCCAAGAATAACCACCGTGGTATGCAGCAGTAACATTAGATGTTTCTTGAAACACAAATGAGATGTGGACTTATGCATCATTTTCTAATGTTCTTAAAAATACTGATTCTACAGGAGTGCTTTTCTCCCCTGCCCCTGCAAAAGGGTCTTGGGGCCAGGTAAATTTGAGAAATGAGTTAGAATTAAATAGGATTATTTACTACATGACTCCTCAGAATCTTTACTGTGTGTGTTGCTAGTCTTCAAGGGTGGATTTGGAGGTATAAGAATTATTTCCCAATTATTTTACCCTGGAACCTTATTTTAGTAGACCATTGCTGGGGATTTGTGTTCAATGGAATACACATTTTGGGCAAAGCTATCCAAAAGTACATTTTTGTGTTAGATACTATTGAAGATGGTATTTAAGCTTAAGAAATGACACACATGGCAAGAACATGGTTTAGAAATGTTAGTGTTCACTAACAAAACAATGTTTAACCAGCACTGAGTCAGTTTCTAATTTGATGTGGGAAGAGTAAGCAAGCCAAAAAGGCCTATTTTCTCCAGCTACAAAGTGAGAGGGCAGACTTTAATATAAGCATACTGAACTGAAATAAAGCTTGTGCTTAAATGTGCCAAAGAAGTAAAGCGTAAGAAAGGTAAGACAGCTTTTGTTGCTTTCTAAATTTTTAAAGGATTTCAGTAAAAACATACCATAGAACTGAAGAGTTGGTATAAATGCATTGTTTCCCATTTTTTTATTATTTTGGCACTTACCAGATTTGAGTTGGTAATTATGATCATATAATATTCGAACTGCAATATACTTTTGAGATCCCTTCTTCAAACTCTTCATTTTATAAGTCAAGAGACTAAGGCATGTGCTGGTTTAAAAACTTATCCACAATTACCCTGTTTTCATATTATGCCTTTCTGTTTTTGAAAAGTAGAGATAATTTGCTCATTGTATTTCAAGGAATGTTAATTAACAATCAATACCATGTCCATCATCAAAACAAAGTAATATAGTAAGGAAAAAGTACATGTGGACATGTGTCAATATATGCAAAACACATCTGTATAAATATGGATATTTTTACCTGGAATTGATCAGATGTACATGTGTTCATCTCTGGTGTCAAGGTGGTTGTCTGACCAATGGAAGCAATTTTTTCTGCGGCAGAGAGTGGTTTCAATGGTTCCTTGGTGGGCTCTAACATGCCCTGAAAAAGGTATATTAGACATTAATGGGTGGGTGGGGGAAAAATCAACCCATAAACTTGTATTTCACCGAATTATCATCACCACCCTGTTTTTTCAGTCCGAAAATTGGTTTATAACCTTTCACTGTATAATTACCACATGATATAATTAATTTGACTTCCTGTTTAAAAGATAAACAGAACAGCAATTTATTCATATGAATGCACATTTGTCTCCTCCTGCACTGTGAGCTGGGAGCCTAGAATTCTCAGTGCACCACAGTCTGTATATTTCCAAAGCTCACTCGTGTGGTTTGTTTCAAGAGTTGCAGTACTAATGGTAAACATAAGAGTGGCATCAAGGATGGCATTAAAATGAAACCAATGATAGAAGCCAGAATCTTTCAATACAGAAGATTACATTTTGTAGTTTATACTTTGCAACACTGTAGTAAATTTCTCAAGTGTAATATTTCAACTATAATACATAAATCAATATGTGTTAATCTTTTTTTTTTCCAGACCAGAAAAATGTTTGCTAAACTGTTATGATGAAATGGTGTACATCCAATTCACAATAGCCAAACTATGAAACCAGCTTAGGTGTCTGGTCAGTGGATGAATGGATAAAATAAAATATGGTATATATGCACAATGGGGTTTTATTCAACCATAAAGAGGAATTAAATTGTCATTGTAGGAAAATGGATAGAACTTGAGAACATTAGGTTAAGCACAATAAGCCAAACTCAAAGTCAAGGATTGTATGTCTTCTCTCATATGTAGAAGCTAAAGAGGAAAAGGTGTATAGGAGTGAGTGTGTGTGTGTGTGTGTGTGTGTGTGTGTGTGTGTTGGGCAGGAATCTCATGAAAACTGAAAGGCGATCAATAAAGGAAAGGGACGGGGGGGATAAGGAGAAATACCAGGGAATGATATTGATCAAATTATATCATTATATCATGTGCATGTATGAATATATAATAATGAATCCCACCATTATGTGTATTGATTTAGACATTCAATTTTAAAATATATTCATGAGTATGCTGTGCATCCTAATCTTGCACCAAAGACAGTTTAGTAATACCAGTACTATTCTTCTTCTTCTTTTTTTTTTTTTTAAGAAAAAGCTTCACATAATAATGGTCACATCCTCCTTTTTTGAAGAAAAAAAAAAATTGGCATAAAATTGTGCACTGAAATAAGCTGAAAACAAATGAAGCTTACTTGGAAATTACTAAAGATATTTTGATTACAGAAAATCTTGTAGCATTATAATAGAAACTATTTTATAATCATAACTTTATAATCAAGTGTTTTTGAAGCCAGATCTTATATTTTATTTTTTTTAAAATTTTTTTAGTTGTTGATGGACATTTATTTTATTTTTTTATTTTTATGTAGTGCTGAGAATCAAACCCAGTGCCTCACACATGCTAAGCAAGCACTCTACCACTGAGCCACAACCCCAGCCCCAGATCTTATATTTTAAATCAGACATTTTAAAGAGCATATTTATTACTGTCACACAAAAGCATACATGCAACTTGGGATGAGGGTGTGGGAAGAATCTAACACGTCTTTTTTTTCGGAGGGTACTGGGGATTGAACCTATAGGTGCTTAACCACTGAGCTACATCCTGAGCCCTTTTTAAAATACTTTTATTAGAGACAGGGTCTTGCTGAGTTGCTAAGGGCCTTGATAAGTTGCTGAGACTGGATTTGAACTTGTGATCATCCTGCCTCAGCTTCCCTAGCCACTGGAATTACAGGTGTGCACCACCACACCTGGCAATCCAACCCTTTATGATGATTAAGAATGAAGTTGTAGGAAAGGGCCACTTTTGTATGCTTGGAGAAGTGAGAGCTGATTCTATTTTGTGATGTCTACATCCTTTAGTGTCAACTTAGTGTTTGATCTTGGACTCCTATGAGGTATTTGGTTTTATTTTGTGTATGTGGTGTTGGTGTTAGAACTGTGGACACTGTGTATGCTAAGCAAACATTCTACCACTGAGCTTCACCTCCTCCACTAAGGCACTTGAGTTAGTATTTAGTTTCTTAGACTGGCATGGTAGAGACACTGCCATTTCAGAGGGTAAACCATCTTACATGTTCCAATGGATTCTGAAGAAAGACATTCTGGATGGGTATAAAAACTGGGGGTGGGGCGAGGTGGGGGATCAACATTTTGTATCAACAAAACAAAAAATGGATAATCCAGGCCACTGACCTAAAAAGAGTGAAGCTTTACATATTTAGAAATAATATTTGATAAGTTCCTGACTATTTATCAATTAAAAGTTAAATTCCAGACAAAAGCCATCCTTAACTGAGGGGAAAAAAAAAAAAATCAAAGTTGACAAGTCGGTAATGCTAGAATCTGTAAATTTCTAAAAACATGCTTTCAGAAAAACCTCACTCCCTGTAAAACAGGGACTAAGCTAATGAAAGCAACTCACAGATTCAATTCTTTATAACAGTATACATGAAAGGTCTTACTCTAGTGGCTAGAAAACTGAAAATAATTTCAAGGTCTAACTCAATACCCTATATATTATATAGGCTCTCTAAAGTGCTCTGATGCAAGAATATACATATGCCAAACAATTACCAGTGTCACCCAAGGCTTCTATTTTAAACCCATCACTTAAATGGTCCTCAAACTGTAGTCTCCAAAATCAGCAGTTTGTGTGTCACATGGGAAATTGTCAGATGTGTAAAATCTCAAGTCCCATACTTTAAAACTCTTAAGAAAGAAACAGGAGGTGGTACCCAACAATCTATGTTTTAACAAGTCTCTCAAATGATTCTGATATACATTAAAGTTTGAGAAACAGTGAATTAAATGATGATTACAGCTGGGCGTGGCGGTGCACACTTGCAATTTCTGCAGCTGGGGAGGCTGAGGCAGGAGGATCACGAGTTCAAAGCCAGGTTCAGCAAAAAGCAAGGCACTAAGCAACTCAGTGAGACCTTGTCTCTAAATAAAATATAAAATAGGGCTGGGGATGTGGCTCAGTGGTCAAGTGCCCTTGAGTTCAATCCCCAGCATCCCCCACCACCAAAATAATGATTTCAGGTACTATTCCTCCAAATGCAATTCAATTATTGACCTATGCATGTGAAATGTACCATGAGGAAAAATTCACATATAATTAAAATTTGATATTAGAATATGTTTCAAAATGAATGCCAAAGATGGAGAGAAGATACATTTATATGCACTAAACAAACTTTGGGATTAAGAAAATTATCAATAATAAAGGTGATAAGGTAGAAAAAATAAAACATAAATGTTAGCTCTAACTCCTCTCAAACCTCAAAGAACTGGCTAATGTGGTGAGGCTACACATGAGCAAGAGGTTACTACCTTCAGCATAATGTATAGAAGCTCCTACAAATGAAATTCCTAGTTCCTGCTCAGATATGACAATCTAACAGCAACCACCTCTGGAGTGTGATTCTTTTAGTGGGGGGGAAATCCAAATAACCAAAAAGTTAAATATTCTAGAGTGTCCGACCTACAGTAAAAAAGAATGTAGGGAAAATGCAGGTAACTTTAAAGTATAAGATAACTATTTACAAAGGGGCAGAAATTGGCAAGAAAGCTCAAGCACAGAAAAAAACAAATCTCACAAAACAGAAAAAACCTGAAATGTTTTAATTCAATAACAATTAGTGTTTATTCATGGAAAAAGTTATAGGTTCTAAAAAGGTCAAGTTCCATAGCAAATTCACTTTCACAAGTGCATGTGGGTGGTAAAATTTAAATTACTATATCAAGTGTTATTTTTTCTATTCTTAAACACAGTATCTTTTTCCTTATTTTACAAGTTATTGGCTCCCATAACTTGAAAATTTTTAGTATGGTAGGATATTTTTATTCACCAAAAACACAAACATCAAACTTTAAAATGTGACTGAGGTTATATAAGGAACCAAATGAAAATGCCTTAGTTTTCTGAGACTACTTGGCATATCTGAAAAAACAAAAATTAATACATTTAAAACAATGGAGAAACTAAGGAACAATTATGGGTCCTAGTTCATTATTGTTTACTATAATTTGGTATTTCCAAGCTTTTATGTACATCCATTGCCTCAATTTTGCATTATTTAAAATTAATAACAATTTGGATTAAAAAAAACACCTTTGAGTTTTCAGATGCTTCAGTTTCTTTTAAAATCAAGTTTAGAAGAGAGTTCTTCACAGGTGCATTTTAAAGTTATAAGCACTAATATTACTAAAAATAATTTTCAATTTAAAAACAGTATAGGAAAATTATATTCAACTCATTCTACTGTCTTTTCTATTCCTATCCCGCCTCCCTTCCCTTCATTCCCCTTTGTCTAATCCAATCAACTTCTATACTATGCTCATATGAACATGACCAGTATAACTCCACATCATGTTCAACCACAAGAATGGGATCAAAATTGTAATGGGTTATACCCATTACATACCCCATGTATGTATAATATGTCAAAATACACCCTGCTGTCATGTATATCTAAAACAAAATTTAAAAAGTATATAATTAATAAAATATTGAAAAATGTCCTGAGACAGACTAAAGAGGCTTACGATATCAAAAAGGGCATTTGTGTGTGTGTATCACTAAGATTTCGACCCTAATTGTCAACATACACTTGTCATTCTATGTAATATGATTTTACAGAATAAATGCAGTAATGACAAATACATGCACAGACACTTCTGTACTTACCAATCCTGCTGCATACATGGGCACTATAACAGGCTGCTTCTTATTGCCCGTGAAGAGCTATAAACATGTGTTAGAGATAAAGAACATATTTAGTCTCCAAAATATGCTTACAATGCTTTATTACATACATTGTGAATGGATGAATTAATTGTTAAATTGCCCATATGGAGTTTTTTTTTTTTTCCAATTCTCCTAGATCCAATTCTCTCTTTTTATAGTTAAGGGAAAACACTAAAAATGACTTTTTTAAAAAATGGGAAATATTGCTTGGAGAAACATTTAGGTAGATTGATGTTTAAAAGTTGGCATACTTAAAACAAACATTTACTTTTCTGAGGAATAGGCTTGTTACGGTTTATCAGAGTATAAAATTTAAAAAGCATTTGAAAGAATTTTTCAAAGTACTAACAAACTCACAATATTTCGTGTGTCTATTCCTAAGGAGCACAAAAGCTTCTTGTTGCTATGGGAGCCGCCCCACTGATATCTCAAGCCATGTGCATCATGGATATCCTGTAGTTCGGTCCACACATCCAGCAGTTCTCTGCAAAGACCATAATAAAGCCACCAACAACAGGTTTCATTATGAATGAAACAGTTTTCATTATGAACTTCACTTTTAATATGACCATGACACATTACACATTCCAATTATCTTATGTCTAACATCGGTGTACAATGGTTATGTGAATGAAATCAAGAGCCATACTTATTAGAAAAGTAATTCATATGAAACAATATGCCAGTAATGAGTAGAAATGTAGCCTTTTATTATAAAAGAAAATTAAAGGAAATCACTTAGCATTTCACTACCTTAATATAGCTATTTAATATTTGTGTTTTCTCCTTGAATCTTGATCTACAGAGTTGCAATTATAGCATATCTATACTTTTGTATTTTTTACATTTTAAACATTTCCTTGTTTACAAATGTAAAACAGTTCCTCCTTAACTGTGGTTTCACTTTGAGGTTTCAGCTACCCATGGTCAACCATGGTCTGAAATTATTAAAGGGGAAATTCTAGAAATAAAGAATTCATAAATTTTATATTAGGTGCTGTTCTGAGCATTTATGTCACTTCATTTCATCATATAGTTACTGTATCATCTCACATCATTACAGAAGGTGAATTCGATACGATATTTTGATAAATAAATCTGCATAGATTTTATTATAATACATTGTTATAGTTGTTCTATTTTATTATTATTTTAAATCTCTTTTCATACCTAACTTATAAATAAACCTTTATAAAAGGTATGAATGTATAGGGAAAAATGTAGTACTATTTGAGGTTTCAGGCATCCATGGAGTTTTAGAACATATCCCCTGTGGTAAGGATGGACTTTTCCAATGGTTGTGTAATGTTCTATTAGGTTGATGCACCATCATTTATTCAGCTACAACCCTACAGTTCTTAAGTTTTTTTGGTGGTTATGGGGATTGAATCCGGGGCGCTCTATACCCCAGCCCTTTCATTTATTTTTTTACTTTGAGACAGGGTCTTGCTAAGTTGCCAAGGCTGTCCTACTTGCAATCCTCCTGCCTCAACCTCCTGAGTTATTGTAATCAAAGTGTGTACCACCATGCCAGGCTCATATTCTTACTGTTCAGCTCTTAGTAAGGTCATGACTCTCTCCCTGTATCTTATGGTGTATGTGTTATTGTAAGTTATACTATTTCCTTAGAATGAATCACTTGGAGAGAAAAGACTGAATCCAAGAATATGAATTATCTATATAAATAGCACATTAAAAATACATACAACTAAATATTTTTAAAACAGCTCAATATAAATCTTGTTTTTTCCCCACTTTTCTCAGAAATTATCCCCAAACAAAAAACCAAGCAGCAAAACACAATCTCAATCTTCAACAAAATTGAGGGATACCTAAATTCTATATTATAGATACTGAGGTCACAGAGGGATGAAGAAGCAATAACTGACTTAGCCAAGTAAAAGGAGTGACCTGCAGGAAGGGAGGATACTTAAAGAGGCAGAGAATGATAAAATGCAAAAGTACAGCCCAGAAATAAAAATAACTTTAAAATTAAAATGAGAAAAATCAATCTAGACCCTTTAAGATCCAATAATTAACAGGAATTCCCAAAAGAGAAAACAGGTAACGGAAGGAAGGCAATTGTTGAGGTAATAATATAAAAGAAATGCTCAATACTCAATAACAGAAGCCTTTAGATTGAATGATCCTACATCATGAATGAAAACCAATTCTTATCAAGACACTTTGTTGTGAAATTTCAGAAGGTCAGCAGCAAAAAGAAGATTTTAAACTATAAATTCAATGTGAAAGTAGAATAAAATAAAATTTTGTCTCCCATGTATTTTTCCCCCTCAGGAGGTTATTAGAAAATATGCTCCACCAAAATGGGATACGAGCAAAAGGAAGTCTCAAGAGAACACATGAGTAAGAGACCTAGACAGAAATCATTTTAGATATGAGGAAGACAACAGGGAGGAGGAAGAGCTCTTTGTGCTTCAGGAAAAAAAAAAAAAAGAAAGGAAGGAAGGACAACCTGATAGTATAATTTTAATTGTAAGCAAACCTAACAGGCTGCTGGAGGGTAGGGAAAGACTCAGTAAATGAGAAAGACAGGCAATTACAGCTGGAATATTCCTTATGAGAAAGGCTGGGACCATAAATGTTTCAGATTTTATAGATTTGTCTAGACTGTATCAATTGTGTACCCCTAATCTGAAATGTTCCAAAATTGGAAACTTTTTCCTTTTTTTGAGATGGGAACCAGCTGGCCCTGAATGTGTATAAATCCTATATTACAAATGCTGAGGGCTCAAGTGATCCTCCTGCTTTAGCTTCCTAAGTAGTAGGGACTAGCATGAGCCACTTTTGTGTCCAGACAGAATTTTAGAGTATTTCAGATTTTGGACTTTCAGATTAAGGATGCTCAAAGTCCAAGAGAAAGTTGGATAAAGAAAACAGGGGCTTAGCAGTGAACAAAATTTACTTGATCATCATAATAATTATAATATTGAAAATACCAAATTAGAAAAATAACCAAGAACATAAGTGTACCAGGAAGATGAAGGCAGAATAGCAGAGATAAGATCTAAAGGCTTATTTATTGTACTAGGAAATCAAAATATAATACATGCCATTGACTGATTAAAGTACTGACTTAGAAACATCGAAAGAAATAGTTCAAAATAGAGAAGCCAGGCTCAGTGGCACACACCTGTAACCCCAGTGGTTAGGGGGGCTGCGGCAGGAGGGACACAAGTTTGAGGTAAGCCCTAGCAATTTAGCAAGACCCTAAGCAACTTAGGCCCTATCTTGAAATAAAAAATAAAAAGGGCTGAGGACATGGCTCAGTGGTTAAGTGCCCCTGGGTTCAATCCCTGGTACCAAAACGAAAAGAAAAAAGCAGGGAATTTGTTCATTATGTCTTTTTTAGAGCTGGGGCACGGTTTGCTAGGGATTGAACCCAGGGCCTCACACCTGCTAGGCAAGTACTCTACTGCTGAGTTACATCCCTAGCCCTTCATTGTCAGTCTTTTAGCAGAACACGACTAAATTTCAACACAGTAACCTTTTAGATACTTGATGCTATCAGAAAACTTTATATAAATTAGAACCCACAAAACCACATGGTATCTAAAAACTGTCTGCTACTTACCCGCTTTCAGCTAAGGCCTCTCTTGTTTTTATTGGTAAGGTACTTGTTTCCAGCAAGTGCTTCAGGGAAGTAACTTCCTCTTCAGCATCAGGGACAAATATGGAAGGAAAACATGCTTCGAAAATTCGTTCCAGGCGGTTTAGTAAAGCTGTCTGTATCAAAATACCCCCGAAAGTTTATTTACACTTCTCCAATTGTAATAATGTCTTAGTACTATCATTAAAACACAAACGCACACACCTTGTCCCTTATTGTAAATAAGTGAGGGAAATCCACCACTCAGGTACAAAAAACACTAAGTGGAAAGCACATAGTTACTCATAGAGCAATCATTCTAAAGGACTACCTGAAGTAATCATGATGATGATACAGTAGGTGACAAATGTAGCTACACACCAAACACCATATAACTGGGTTCTTTACATTTGTTATATTATTTAATTCATTACAAGAGTCTATATAAAGAAGGTATTATTACTCTACTGTTCAGTGAAAAGTAATATCAAAGTTTGAATAATGTACCCAAAGCCAAACCAAAAACAAACAAAGAAAACCCAGATAGCATTCATATTCTTTCCACCACTACTAATGTACTCCAGACTTAGGGACAATGAGATTGTATGCTTGTGAAAGTATTATGCTATTATAGCTGATCAGGACCTTTTTTTTAGACATAAACACTTGAACTATAAAATCCTTTTTGAAATATTTCTGCTGTTAATAAGTACAAACCAAAGTAGAAAACAAAGTCTCAATTTTAACTGATTAGAAATTTAAAAACAGTTTATCATTTTGATGACCTGCACTATCTTCTAGAAATTCTATTTCTCTACTCCTTTGTTGCATGTGTATGTACATTTTAAAACTATCTTGCAAGTAAAGCTTGACTATTCCATATTTTCACCTAAAACAGAAAAAGTTCTTTGAAGTATTCTTATTAGTTCAGACTTATTGGATTTACATTAACTTTTTATTTTTTTTGGGGGGGAGTGGGGGAGAACACCAGGTTTATTGCACATATGTAACCTATATAAACGTTTTTTCCTATTTTCGTAACTGTACCACAGATATAAGCAAGATATTTTCAAACTCAGCCCAATTCACTATTTAAACATCAAAAAGGAATACAAAATGTTAATGAATTAAAACCTGCTGGAAGATTAAATGTACTATTGAGTTGATGCCAAATATATATTTTAAAAAAATGCCACATCATGGTAGTTCCCCCTGCCAAATCATTAAAAAAATAATAATAATGCTTGATTTTTGTTGTCTAGTATAGTCAGAAGCCTGAAAAAATTTCATAAACACATTTTCCAAACCCAAGTTTCTCTTTTGGAAGCTGAACCAGAACAAAAAAATTTAACACTGAATAATTAGTCTCAAGGCACTCTCCTGCTAACTCTACAAAAGTTACTCTGACACCTTCATTATATTCATTGTGTGATGGGAAAAGGTTCTCACTCAATTATGAACCCTAAAGTAAAGGGTAGACTCAAGATCCCAAGGCTTGTGAAACTTGAGTGCGTCAAGGGGACCCAGCACTTACTTGCTTCAACAGAGGGAATGGACAGACATTACTTTTAAAAGGATCAGATAACTTCCTAATTGGAAACCTGATAAGCACTGGCTCCTCCTGGACATGAAAGGTAAATAAAAAACTAACATATGGCCAAATTTTATTTCTCTGTAAATTAAATCTTTCTTGTATCTTCTCTGTTATCTTTTTAAAGGGCAGAGTAGGAAGCTTACCACCTGGAGAAAGAAATGACCCTAAAACATACTAAATCAGCTGGGCATTATTACATATAAAGCGTAACTATGAAGAAATTCTCAAATGAGTGGAAAGTACTTGAGAAAAAGAAACACATTAATCACCTTAATTTACTTCTTCTACAACCTTTTCCCACAAAAGATATAAATTACATGAACATTTTTAAAGATCGTTTCATATATCTTTAGGGTTAGATCTAAAATTTGACTGCTTCAGATCTTTTGTTGAATGAGATAGAGTCAGAGCTGGCAATCTTTTCAATATAAAGTCAAAGAATAAACATTTTGGGTTTTGCAGTCCATTCATAAACAAATGTGGGTATGTTCCAGTGAAACTTTATTTGCAAAAACAGGCAGGACAGATTTGTCCCCTGGGCCATACTTTGCCAACCCCTGAAGTAAAGCAATAAGTAAATATCAAATAACCAGAATCCACTAACAGCATCACCAAGAAAGCAGTTAACAGAATTAACAAAGGTTTTGATAAATTTAAATTTGTTCTGGCATTTTTTACTTTAAAAAGTATATCAACTTCCAACTCTCCATGAGATCAATTTAATGGTAAGGGCATCCTGTAAAAATAATTTTTTACTACTATCTTGTTCATGGCAACAAATGATGCCAAATTTAATTTATTACTAGTTAATTCCAGTAAGTAAATGCATGATATAATTACAACACTTTGATAGAAGGCTACAGACCCAGGTGCTTATGATTCACTTATAACCTGGAGATATCTAGGTCTACCAGTGTGTGTTGAGGTGGCAACTTTGATCATTTCTACTCCCCTTATACAGATGATACTTTAATGGCAGCCTACTCAGGAATAAAACAGAGTTAAAACTAGGCTCAAGGTGCTGGAATGTAGCTCTGTGGTACAGCGTTTGCCTAGTATGTGTGATTACCCGGAGTTCAGTCCTCAACACACACACATACACAGAAAACCAACCAACCAAACACACACTAGACTCAAAGCTCACTAAGAAAGTTTCTCTAATGAAACTCAGTCAATTAATTTCTACCATATTAGGATATAATAAAAAATTAAATCCAAATACTTTGTTTCCTTCCCAAGATCTTCCTGTTGAGTATATACGGATGGGGGAGAAAACACCTAGTTTTCAAGTATCTGTTCTTCAAAGAGCCTCTTATTTAAAGAGAATCTGTAACTGCTTCTCTTGCAGATTTTAAACTTTGGATATTGGTGATTGGCATTTGTGAGTTAAGTCTCAATTATATTATGAAACTGTACAAAGCATACAGTAGATGCATTTAAGAGTAATTTGCTTCCCCCAAAGCACAATAAATTTAAAAGTTCAAAAATATAATGGAACATAGTCCCAATAACTTGGTAAGTAGAACAGGTTACAAGAATACAACACATATGATACTCAGAAAAAGAGAAACTAATCTACCATAAAAAACAGAGTCGTTTGTGTCTTTCAAGACAGATTTTCCAAGAAACTGTAAACAGACACTAATTAAGAAAATAAAAAACAAACAAAAAATTGTTAGTTTGAGCAAAATATTGAGTATCTCTTAGCAAACTAGTCAATAAAGTAAAATATTATACTTGGATTTGTTCTAACATTTATGAATAAAAAGGAATTTTGTTTATATTACTTCTGTTTCTCTACACAGAAGTTTACTCCTGGTTTTGATTCAATGGTAGCACTGTTCATTCTTTTGGTGGTGGTGCTGGGGGTTAAACTCAGGGCCTTGTGCATGTGAGGCAAGCACTCTACCAACTGAACTATAGTTATAACTCAGCCCTCATTTTTTTTTTTAAGTTTGTAGCTGAATTACTCAGAAAAAGGTTACATTGAATAGTGTCATTTATTAATATATTCCAGTATATAAAGAATGTATTAGATGTAAAATTCCAAAAAAATATATCTTATTATTTAGAATTAGTGATCAAGTCTGACTAGCTGATCTCTGCTTTCCTTACGCAGATAAGGCAGCAAATATAAAGCAAACAAAATCAGTATAACCCATTTCAGGAAAGTGAGAAACTAAATTCAACAAAAGATCAAAAGATGTTCTTTGAACATACTCAAACTGTAAAAGCCTTATTTGGTGCACTATAGTTTTGGTTTAATGTTTACATAGTGTTTCCCATGAGCCAGGCATTATTCTAAATTCCTTAAAAATACCAGCTCATTGAAGTTTCATAAGAACCATACGAGGAAAGTAACAATATTATTTCCATTTTTTGGATGAGAAAAATGGAGCAGGGAGAAGTTAAATTAACTTGCTTCTGGTCACGTGCATATTAAATGGGGAAGTTGAATCCTAAATCAGGAGGCATAGTCTCAGAGTAGGTGCTCTTAAACCACTATAATATGTTGTTATCAAAGCAGTTCCAGGTTTAATTTCTGAAAATTACAGGAGTGTTGAGGGAATGAACTATGTTTTATTCTTGAGTTTCTAGTATTGAGGTTTCTGCCTACTGTTAGTATAGGAATCCTAACTAAATCAAAGTGCTTTGGGATGGGGGGAAAGCACTTTTGTTTAGGATTGTTAAGGGCATCATAGTTCTATTTATGAAAGTATATCTTATTATAAGCCATCTAAATCATCATTTTATTTTATTGAGTACCGGGGATTGAACTCAGGGGCACTCCACCACTGAGTCACATCCCCAGCCCTATTTTGTATTTTATTTAGAAACAAAGGTCTCAGTGAACTCGCCATCCTCCTGCCTCAGCCTCCTGAGCTGCTGGGATTACAGGCATGCACCACTGTCCCCAGCTCTAAATCATTCTTGTATGTAGGTAGAACATATTTATATAATTATAATGTATTGATAACAATAGTCTAATGCTTTCTATGTGATTTACTATGCTTAACGCTGTACATATAACACTTGAGGA
The DNA here is from genome assembly GCF_047511675.1 of Marmota flaviventris. Taxonomy (NCBI): domain Eukaryota; kingdom Metazoa; phylum Chordata; class Mammalia; order Rodentia; family Sciuridae; genus Marmota; species Marmota flaviventris. The sequence continues at coordinate 52,803,617 of NC_092511.1, read as the reverse complement.
ATCTTCTAAAAGAAACACCTCAGATAAGTATTACTGTCTCTATGTTACAGATAAACAAACTGAAAACTCAGGGAACTTTAATTAATCAGAGTTTTAGTACTGGTATTGTGCATAGCAAGAATTTGACCCAAAGTCTGACTCCAAGGCCTACATTCCTTTCACCAAATCATGCTTTTACTTAAATTTTGTGATCTTTCAAACATTTCCAGCCATTAGACAATGGATCCCTTGTTAAGTACTGTGATGATGATCGTATTTAAAAAAGCAAACCATTTCATCTAACAGTTGTAAACATTTACCAAAGAGTCAGTGTTGCATTCTAAATGAATATGAAGGTAATAAGTGCACACACACTTAGCAGTCTAAATATTTACCTGAGGCCACAGTACTAACTAAATGGCACACTAAGTACAAAAATATTCACACAAATTACCTGCATTTTAAATACCTTTAACTCCAAAGTATAAAAAAGAGAAAACGTCATTGTTTCTCCCTTAACTCCATGGAATAAGGAAACTGGTGATGGGTTAGCTGAATACCAGTTTATATAAATCATGTCATTCCACGTACACATGTACCAAATTCTAAGTCAAACAGGAGCACATCTGGCTATTAAACACTTTAAGAAATGGGACTCTGATAAATGTAGGGTTGAAAAATCAAATACTCTTCAAGGCAGGTGCCAGACTTCCCTTTTATTTTTCCTTAGTATTCAATGCTATGAAACCAATTAGTTCAGGAAGTCTGCTATTGCACAAAAGTGCACTTAGATTCATATGCATTCCTATCTGTCAAAACCATTCTGAAAATGAGAACTAGCCCAAAGCAGGAGCTTTTTCTCTCAAAATAGCTTGAAAGGTGAGTATGTTGCCAAGAGCCAGAACTAGAGGTACTGCTCCACAAATTTTGATTTGTCTCTCTCTCTCTTTCCATGGTTAACCAACAATATAGTTAGCAACAGTATTTCCTGCACCTTTGAGAACCATTTCTCAAGAAGTTTGTTTCTGAGGTTATTCAGTAACAGTTAACATACACTGAGCACTATGTACAAAGTGCTGTGCTAAGCATCTTTACAGGCATAATTTCATTTATCCTCATAACAAAAGTTTTAAAGTCAGTACAATAATATTCTTGTATGCCCCCCCCCCCCATTCAGGCTGGGCATTGAACACAAGAACTCATAAATGCTAGGCAAGCACTCTATTATTGAGCTCACCCATTGCTGATAGTATTATTCTATAAATCTTTTTTTTTTTTTTAAATATTTATTTTTCAGTTTTCGGTGGACACAACATCTTTGTTTATGGTGCTGAGGTTTGAACCCCAGCCGCACGCATGCCAGGCAAGCATGCTACGGCTTGAGCCACATCCTCAGCCCCGAATATTCTATAAATCTTGAGGCTCAGGGAAGTTGCTCATGTAAGTTACTCCAAATCCCTGGAACTAACACCATGACTACAGAACCTTCTTTTAATCACTATGCCATATACCTAGGGTCCACGACACTTCTAGGGGCCCACAAAAATGTTTTAGTATTTAATATTAATAATAATCATATTTACTTAAAGTCATAAAATATAATTTAAAAAATCTTTTATGGAGAAGAAGTTTATGAAAGTCATAATGCAACCCTTGGCTATACCACAGCTCCAAAGGTTCACACGCTACCTCAGCCACTCGAGCAGCTGGGATTACAGATGTGTGCCACAGCACCCAATCACCCAATGGCATAATTAATCAAAGGGTGCAAAACATTATACATAAATTCACTTTTACTCATTCCCAGTTCTGTCATCTTTCTATGTCTGGGGATAGAGAAGAAAGTCCTATGGTATATAAGCAGTCATTTCTTCTACTGGTGCAAATAAGCTGTATTATCTAATGCATACTCAAATGGTATGTTTTAGTCACAAACAGGTTACAGGTTTTCCAAAATCCTGAAGCAATATATGGACATATGGTATTCCCTCTTGGGATGATAATTTTATTCATCAACTTGACTCACCCATGGGGTGTCCAGACGTTTGATCAAATATATGAGTGTGTTTCTGGATGTGATCAACATTTGGATTTAGACTGGAAGACTAAATAAAGCAGACTGTCCTCTCTAACATGAGTGGCCCTTGTCCTATCAATCAAAGACCTGAATAGAACAAAAACACTGAGTAAGAGGGAACTAGTCCTACCTGACTTTCTGAATAGTGACATCAATCTTTTCCTGCCTTTGGACTTAAGTGAAAAATTGGTTCTTCTCTTTTTTGGGGGTGAGTAGGTGTGGGTACTGGGGATTTAACCCAGGGGTACTTTACCATTGAACCACATTCCTAGCCTTTTTATTTCTGATGCAGAGTTTGCTTAGTTGCTTAAAGCCTAGCTAAGTAGCCGAGCCTGGTCTCAAAACTTGCGATCCACCTGACTCAGCCTCCTGAGTCACTGAGATTACAGGTGTGCATCTCCATACCATTGGCTCTACTAGTTCTCAGGCCTTCACATCAGAATGGAACTGTATCAGCTCTCGAGTCTCCAGCTTCCTGACTCTATTTTGGGACTTCACACTCTCCAATCAATTAATTTATTCCTTCCTTCTTTCCCTCCCTCTCCCTCCCTTGCTCCCTTCCTCCTTCCTTCCACTAATCCCCCCCTCCCCCCACAATCCCATTTATTGGTTCTCTTTCTCTGGAGAACCAAATACATCTCGATTTTATAAATGACTACATTGGGGTATAAAATGATAAATTATATCACAAATCTAATTCACCTTTCCAGAGGGGTACATAAAAACCAGCACCTTAGGAGTCTATCTAGATTCTGCTTCTTAGGCAACTCAAGTGCCTATCTCCTTTAAAGTACATATTTAAGATAACTGTTAAAATTCCTTCATATTTCCAGTTAGTTTTCCTTTCTTGCTTAGGAACAGAAGTTGATTAATGCCAATAGTTTCAATATTGATAGCATTAGGTCTTGCACTTAAGTGGACCTTTAGAAGAAACATAAAATCCACTGAGTAATTTAATCTTCCATTTAAGAGGATACCTTATGTCTTACCACTATTAAAAATTAAGTAAGATATCAAGTACAATCTACACCTGTATACTTACCAATTCCTAATTTCAAGCTATCTAAAAAGAGGGACCAATTTACCAAGTTCAAAAAAGATGATCTGCTCTTTTTGCACAATTTCTGGATAAATCTAATAAGAGTATTTCTATCTATTTTAGAACTAAAGACCAGAATGTCAAATTTTCTGAGGGAAAAATAGCAAAAGGAAATGCTATCCAAATAAGGAAAGCAAAGATCCTTAAAGGCCCAAATCTTAAAGTCTTAGTTTCTTTGTTGCTTGCTTCTATTTCAATCATAAGTCCAAATGTTCACCCACAGAAGAGAAAACTGGCACACAATCTTAGGTAAATGATTAAACAACAAGTTGAAAATGCAGAATTGGTTATATTCCATTGGAGAATGTGGACTTTCTGGTGGAAAAAAAAAAAAAAAAAAAAAACACACCCAGAAATTTAACCTCAAAATAGCACAAACCAAAGAATTAGTGATTTTCTTCTTTTCCTTTTTTGTGACATTCTTAGTTTTTAAATCTTTCAAATCTTCCTTTTCCCAGTAGTATTACAAATTAGATGGCTAATAACAAAAAATGATTTATAGCCTCTCTTTCTAGAGGAATTTTTAATATAAAGATTATTTAACAATTACCTAAATTCTCAAGTAACATTCAAAGTGATATTTTAAAAACTTATAAAAGTTCAGAGTGCAATGTAATGCTTATGACATTATCTCTTTCACCCATACAGCTAAGAAAAAGGCATCTTGGCTATTTTAATCAAAATTCCTTTCTAAAACATTAAAAGGCTAAAAAAATAGAAAATGTTTAAATAACATTATAATTATCTTTTGAGGGAAAACAAAAGATAAGGAGGATTTGCTGTGCTTGTTATTTTTGTTTTGTTTTAAATCTTAGCCCAAAAATTAAGAATAGGGCTGGGGTTGTGGCTCATGGTAGAGCACTTGCCTAGCATGTGAGAGGCACTGGGTTCGATTCTCAGCACCACATACAAATATAAGAATAAAATAAAAATCCATTGATGTTTAAAAAAAAAAAAGTAAAGAAAAGTTTTGACCTCTTTGTGATTTGTAAAATGGAGATTTTTTTTTTTTTTTTTTTTGCAGTGCTGGGATTGGATCTAGGGCCTCGAGCATGCTATGCAAGTGCTCTGCCACTGAGCTACACCTCTAGTCTACTACTTGTCTTTTTCCAGTTCCCCCAGTCTACTACTTGTCATTCATAAGAATGTTAAAAGAGAATGAAATATATTAGATTCTGAGTTCTCAGAAAAAAATTATTCACTAAAAGGATAATATCTTTTTTCTCAGTAATGAGGTATGCTAGACCAGTGGCTGACAATTAATTTGACTGAGAACATTTTTTGAGTTTGAAAAATTTCTTGATTGAATTTTCCCCACCTAAGTAACAAATAATTGCAATAAGCCTGAGAAAGATATATTTATTGAAACTTTATTTATGGTAGTGTAAGTTCATAGTAGACTTTAAAAAAAAAGGTGCTAAAAAATATGGACCTGGATGTTACATACCAAATATAGTGAAAAGTGGGAAAAAACCTGAAATGACACCTATATTTGTCTGATTTTACAAAACAAAGAACTGCCTTCCACCTCTGTTTAACTGAATTAATTGAGCTCTGAATTCTAAAATACTCTAAAAGACCCTCACAACATTCTGCTAAGCACAATTTGGACAAAATCACTTGACAGCATTCTCTTTGGGCCACTAATTGTATGTAGGTAAGATTTAAGAGGAATAAATCATTTCAATTTTGCCATTAAAAGACCTAATGTTTACTGTCATTAATATGTGAGGATTTCTATTCTGTCCTGGACACTGCAACAACTAAAAGAAGCATTTAGAGAAAACTGTTAGTAAACCCAATCCCTTCCAAGGACTAGATTAATGTACCATAAATAAAGTTTCAATAATTATATCTGGTCTTGTCAAATGGTAAGACATACCATTTGAGTATGCATTTGATGTTCTGGTCTTCAGTTCTAAGGTTTAAAAACTAAGATAATTACAATGTTATTTAAACATCAGAATCTGAAAGCCAAGAAGAAAGTACAGGCTACGATTCTCCTTTACAACAGCAGGATAAGAATCAAGGTCACTGTTTAATCTTTATCCACTACTGACTCAGTAACTTAGCAGGGTATACCTATTTCCATACCTCAACTTTCTTCCCAAACTTCCTCCAGTTCCTTCCAGAGTTTTTCCTCCCCAACATCCATCTCCAAATTCTGTCATTCTGTATAACCCATTCAGCAAAAAACAAAAGTCTAGGGCTAAGGTTGTAGCTCAGTGGTAGAGTACTTGCCTAGCATGTGTGAGGCACTGGGTTTGATCCTCAGCACCACATAAAAATAAACACAATAGATACTGTGTCCATGTATAACTAAAAAATATTAAATAAATAAATAAAATAAAGATACTATGTTCACCTACAACTAAAAATTAAAAAAAAAAAAAAAAACAAGAAAAGAAAAGAAAAAAAAAAAAAGTCTAAGGCCTGAGTCAAACAAATCTTGGAAAGTCTTAATGCATCTTGCCAAATATATGTAGCTTTTGTTTAATTTTTACCAAATATAATCATGCTACAAAATCTTCATTTTCTATTTTTTCACTTATTATCCAAAACCATAAAGCTTTTAAGAAGCTGAGTCAAGATTCAAACTCAGCTCTATCAGATTCCATGAAGCCCATTTCATGCTTTATTATCTCTTATATCCAGTTATCAAATTATAAATAAGTAACTTCAATCAACTTGTGTGATGCCAAAATTTCCTATTTGAAGGGATCATAGTTTAAAAAATTCACTATCTGATGATGTTAAAAGTTCTAGGGCTATAAATTAAAGATCGTTCAATACCAATGTCATCCTATATGCTAGTAAGATGAAACTAAATAGTTTGCAAAGGGTTAGGTCAAAACCCAAGAGTCTTCATTTTGCATTATAATTAGTTCACTTCCTGTTTAAAATTCCAAGGTTCTGCCTCAATAATAAATTACCTAACAGGAATAATACACATTAGTCAAACCATGTAATAAGTGAACTAGCAAAGTAGACAATTCAGGCACCCAAAGCCAACTGAAAAATGATTATCTGTGTACATCAACTGGTAATACCATAATTTCCCTAATATCTTTTTGTTAATTGGTTCTTTTTAGTTATACTTAATGTGTCAAAGGTATCAAAACAATGATGTATAACCATTTCAATTTACACACTTTGGAAATACTTCCAGTTGAAAATTGGTTTCTCAGCAAAAGATAACCAGAGAAATAAAGTTGTAGATTGCGAATTTACCCATAGTATCTTTCAAAAAAATCAAATGGGCACATTTCTGTAACTGTTATTCACATCTTAACATTTTTTTAATTTTTGCAGTACTCGAGATGGAACCCAGAGGGGTTCTACCACTGAGCTACATCCCCCAAGCCTTTTAATTTTTTATTTTGAGGCAGGTCTCCCTAAGTTGTTGAGGCTGCCCTTGACCTGGTGATCCTCTTGCTTTAGCCTCCCTGAGTCCCTAGGATTATGGGTATGCCACTACACCTGGAAAAACTGGCAAATTTCTATAACTCTTAAGAAAACTCACTGGGATAAATATCAAGTTTTAGTACTGGACTATTTATAATTTCTCAAAGGGTTGTAAAAATGTAACTAATCTACAAAGCAGGCAAGCATTACATATCATAAAGAGACTCCTTTAACAGGTACTCAATTGAAATAATATTTTTTAAAAAGCTGAATTGGAAGTCTTCACAGCAATTAATATGTCATAAAAAATAGAGAATATTAGTAAATACCTGAATGGAAGTGGCTGATTCCTGTAAATGGCCACTAGCAACTGCTCCTTTGGGAGTTGCTAAAGGGATACTGTACATCTTGGGGGTTCCTGGAATATCAACATTTTCATCTGTCCTATGTGACTGCCAGACTTCCTTTCGATGATGAGCTTCAGTGGCTTGCTGATCTCCAAAAGCAGCCCAGGAACAACCATCTTTTTGTTCATCCCCAAAAGCATTCCAATCTACAACTTGGCTAGGACCAGCTGAACTGAAGTCCGCAAAGTCATCAGAGTCTTGAAAAGCACTGCAGTCATCTTGAATATTTGGCACTGAATCAAAATCTCCAAACTCACTGTCTTGCCCATTTTTCAGTTCTGAAACAGGTTCAGTGCCTGTTCCACTAGACTTTCTTGCCAATTGACATTCCTCTGATAAACTATCAGAAGTCTGTTTCAGGTCTGAATCAGTAAATATCATTTCCTCCGGGTAAAAAGCAGTATTTGTATCCCCAAATTCTCCAAAGTCATCACTTGGTTCACTAAAATGTGGAAAGTGCTCTGAGGACTCTTCAAAAGTGACATCACTCATTGAATCTTGAGTACCAGTGACGAAAGGTGGAGTGGTGCCACTGGCTGTGCCAAAGTCACCAAAATCATCCTCATTAGTATCATTGCAAGTCACAAAATCATTACTACTATTACCATTTTTTACACTTACAGAATCATCCAAAACATTTTCTTCTGTAGGACCAATGTTTGGGATTTGGGAATTAGTAAACTTTCTACTTTCTTCTTTGGAAGAACCAAGTTCTTCATCAGCATCAAAAGTTTTAATAGAATCCATGCATAGGTCAGCACATTTTGAAGTAACTAAATGTAGTTTTTCCTCAGTTTTACATTGTTCTTTCCTAATGGCTTCTGAATTATCAGTCGAATCTACCAAATTCCAAGCCTTTGATTGATTATTTGAATTTAAAAATTCATCCTGTTGCAGCATTGGAAGGCCTTGTTTTTCAACACCAAAACTTCTGTTAGGTGCTATGCTTATTTCTGAAACACAAACCTGATCCTCTCCATCAGTGTCTCCTTTTTCATCAAAACTTTTAACCAAAGACACTTCTTTTACAGAATTCAGTTCATTGACTCTGTTAATTTTGTTGTTTTCCTGAATGGTTAGTGCATCTCTCTCATTTAAAACTGCACATCTTATTTCTTCTAGTTGTATCCTTTCCTTTTGGGAAAATGTGGCAAAATCTGCAAATTCCTCAGCAGGACTAGGTGCAAAGTCTAAATTATACTCAGTGCTATGAGTGCTCAGAGGCTTTTGTCCCTTTGAATCAGCTACATTGTCTAGATCATCTGTTCCCTGAGGATTTACAGTTTCCAACCCTGCAAACCCATTTGTTAGAATCTCCAGACAAGGAGGCTTTTCACCATTGCAGCTCTCTAACTGCTTGTTTTGATGAACAATGTTCATATCAGTTCTAAAATCTCCGGGAGTGAAACTTTCAGGTGTTCCAACATTCTGTCTCTGCTCTATTACTTTGTTTAAATCTCCTGGACTTTCCATGCCATCAGTAGAAGTATCTAAAGTTTTAGATGAAATAATTTCTTTGCTGGTGGTACAAAGTAAAACATCAGACTGACCTTTCATGGGAGTACAAAGTTCAGCAGTGATGTCCTTATCATTACCATTTTTAATGGACTTAAAGCTTGTAAGGCTATCTACATTTTCTGAGAAATCATGAATTGGCATAAAATGGTTTGAAGATACAAACTCTTCCTTAGGACGAGTATAATCTGGTGTATCAAAATCGACAAACCCTATGCCAGAAGGGCTGACTTCTGAAAATCCACCAAATTCCCCAAATTCATCATCATCATCCTCCTCTGCTCCATTGTCTAGTGGTGGTGGGGATGAAGAGTACATTCGAATGATGTCTGGCTCCATTGTTTAGTTGCTTTCTAAGGATTAATTTATACCTGTTTAAAAAAAAAAAAGTTTTTGAGGGAAGAATTATATATAAAGTCTTTCAAAATTCTCTCAAAGCTACCTTAAAGCAATGCAAATTTACACTGCTCTATTTTGTATCTTTTTTAAAAAAATATTTTTTAGTTGTAGATGGACACAATACCTTTAATTTTATTAACTTATTTTTACATAGTGCTGACGATCAAACCCAGTGCCTCCCATGTGCTAGGCAAGTGCTCTGCCACTGAGCTACAACCCTAGCCCTCTATTTTGTATCTTTTAAACTATATTTCTCTTAAGTGAGATTACACAGTTACAACATAGTGACAAAATATATTTCTTTTCTCTTTTAGCATGTTACCAATGTCTTTGGGAGTACATTAAAGAAATATGGGACTCCAAAAAAATTTGAATAGACATCTTTAAAAGTAACACCTACAAAGTTTTCTCTCAGGCACTTGCTTATTCTGTTAAATTCTCTTTCAAATTCACTGGGTACTCAGTGTTTGCCTTATGGATTTGTATGAATTCTCTATATATTAAGACATGAAAATCCTCAAATTGCTACAAATAATTCCTTCACTTTGCTTTTCAATGTTTATTTCTGAACCCAGGTTAACTTTTTAATACCTGAATTTTGAAGTTAGTTTAAGGCTCACAAGAACTTGCAAAAATAGTCAAGCTCTTGTATATTCTACCAGCTTCTCTCAATGCTAATAAACTATCATCATCAGATGCCCTTGACTTCTTATAGGTATACATCTCCAAAAACCCATCATAAGTTGAAATTATCATAAAGCAAAAATGCATTTAATACACCCAACCTACTGAACATCACAGCTTAGCAACACATTGCACTGTAGAGCAACACATATGGCTTGCTGTTGCTCATGAGAAAGTATCCTATTGCATATTGCTAGACCAGGAAAAGATCAAAATTCAAAATTCCAATTATACCTTCTACTAAATTCATACTGCTTTCACATCATCATAAAGTTGAAAAATTGTAAGTCAAACCATCATAAACTGAGGACTGTCTGTACCTGGTCAAACCAGGAAACAGACACCAGTACAATTCTATTAGCTTAGCTACAGGCCTTGTTTGGACTTCACCTGTTTTTTTTCTTTTTTTGGTCCATGTGTAGTTTTATGAAATGTTATCATGTGTATCAATTAGTTATCACTACAACTGGGATAAGTTCAATGAACACAAAGAAACTCCCTCATGTTGCCCCTTAATAGTCACATCTATCTTTGGGGGTGGTGATCTCATGAACATCCAAGGGAAATCAGTAGGGCAGAAGAAAGGAACCATGGAAGAAAGAAGGGAAGGATTGAAAGGGGCAATATCTGGGAAATGACACTGGCCAAAAACACTGTCATATTGTGTGCATGTACAAATATGTAATAATGAATCCCACCATTACTGGTTGAAATTATAATGAACCAATAAAAAATATGGGAAAAAGTTATACCTTTGCTTAGATTTTAATCCTTGACAATCACTGATCTATTCTCTTTCATTATAATTTTGCTATATCAAGAGTGTTAGGTAAATGAAATTATGTAATATGTAAACCTTTGAAGCTGGCTTTTTTCATTCAGCCTAATGCCCTTGAGGGCCATACATGTTGCTGCACGTATTAATAGTTCATTCTTTTTATTGCTAAGTAGTCATCCATTATATAGCTGTACCACAGGTTGTCTATCCATTCACTTTATAGAGGACATCTGAGTTGTTTCAATATTTTTATAGTGCAAATAAGGCTTCTATGAACATACATACAAATTACTGTGTGAACATAAGTTTTCATTTCTCCAAAACATATATCTAGGAGTGTGAATGCTGGGTCAGATGTTATATTCAATTTCATAAAACTGCCAACCTGTTTTCCCAAGTTGATTTAATGAAGTCAAGTCAACTGATCTTTTTATTTGTGATTTTCTTCATTGTTTTACTAGTATGTAAGTGCAAGAATTCATAAATATTGACTTTTATTTGCCTGTATGTTTTAAAATTTACTTTTTTTAGTACATTAGAACTTATTTTGGTGTAGGATGTAAGCAAGGATCTGATTTTTTCCCCTAAATAATCAAGCAATAATCATAACCCCATTTGTTGAGTAATACTCCCCATACTCATTAATTTATGATGTCTCCTTTTTCATATATTTAATTCTTAAATGCAATCTGTCAGGGCTATTCTGTTCCTCTATACTAAGGATACAAGTCAGACGACATTAGAAGCAATGGAAGGACAATCAACCAAAATCCTAGAATAAAACTATCCCATAAATAATAAACTGATACTTCTTGAAACTCACAGTTGCTAAGTTAGATATATAAGGAAAATATCTGCTATAAAATATAACCAATTTTGCAAGCTAGAGAAAATTACTTTTTCCCAGTTCTTAAGTTTCCCCAGTTTTAGAGCCATGGTACTTAAAAATCACATAATGTAATTCATGAGATGAGGAAAATAAGGCCTATTGGTGGTAACTTTCCTAAAGTTCATATATCTGCTTAGTGGAGAATGGCTTTGGAATTTTGAAAAGGAGGACCTTTGAGATCAGTGATGGGTCCAGTCACTGAGTTATTCTGAATGAAATATGCAAGCCAGAAAAAAGTAAAAGACAAAATTGTAATATTCCTACTTTAAATTATCTTCCTTATAAAATTAGCACCATAAATAACTGCTTTAGCTCTGAGATACTGTTCTGCTGCTGATTTGAAAAGAATAAAACAATAAAAGGTACAGATAAGTACTATTTTCTTCTCTTGTCTAACATTTTGATAACTTTTCTCATACTCAATGTCCAAGGTAATTTGATCTTTAACAGTTTCTCCCTAATTAAGAAGTTCCTATTATTTAAACATATGCTGCCAATGTCAATGGGAGTATAGGAAAAGGGACTCCTGCACATACATACTGCTGTTGGGACCGTGAATAGTTTAAAGGCTTACAGAAGGCAATATGACTATACTATGCAAACTCTGAAAATCGAAAACCAAACTTATTATGCAGCCATTAACTGCATGATTCCTTTTTCTAAAATTTAAAAGCATTAATAATGATAAGGACATGTCAAAAGGACACAAAAGCCAAACTGGGGGGGGGGGTCCTTCTAGTAAAATCAGGGACAATTTAGTATTAAAATAAAGTCAAATAAATTATAACATACTGAATAAAATAACAATCTGAGTTCTCCCAAATATAAGCATATCAATGAATAAATCAAATGTTAGATGAAGAACAAGATAGTTGAATAGTTAATTCCCTACAATATAATTAATTACAAAGGGAAAAAGTATAACTTTACAGCAGTGAAGCCTGATACTCCCAGTGATCAAGGTGAATACTGAACTCATGTAGCACCTGATGAGATGTGATGAGAATAATACAGGACCATATCTGGAATATTCTTATCAAAAATATATAAACTGAATTAATGAGGAAACAAATCTAAAATGGGAGGCATTTTACAAACAAGTTGGCCTGTAATCTTTAAAAGTATAAGGTTATGAAAGTCAAGGAAAGAAAGACTGAAGAACTGTTTCAGATTGAAGATTAAAGAGACAACAGTAAATGCAATATTTGATTCTCAACTAGATCCCTTTCTATAAAAGGTCACTGTGATGATTGTGAAATTTGAAGTCCAAGGATTAGATAGAAGCAATGTTAATTTCTTGATTTTGATGAATTTGTGGTTATGTAAGAGAACACCTTAGGTCATAGGGAACATACACTAAAATATTTGGGAGTGATAGGGGCTTTAGTCTGGAGATCTACTCTCAAACTGTTCCAGAAAAAAATGTTGTTTGTATTGAACTTGCAAAAAAGTTTGTGACTGATTCAGAATAAAAAAATTAAAAGTATATTTAAAAACATTCAGGGAGAGTTGTGTACCTGCATTTAGGTATGTACACTTTAAAATAAATGTACTTTAAGATAAATGTATTATTTACTTATGGAAATAATACTTAATTTTTTTTTAAAAATGTGGCTATATAGATAACATAATATCTGCCACTTTTAAGTGTATACTTCAGTGACATTAAGTACCTTTCATGTTGTACAACCATCACCACCATCTGTCTCTAGAAATGTATCATTTTATCTTCAAAAATATCAAAATGTCTTCTGTACTCATTAAACAATTACTCCCCAGGCTTATTTCACTTTACATAAAATCTTCAAAGTTCATCTGTTTTGTAGCATATCTCAGATCTTCACTCCTTTTTATGGGTGAATAATACTCTATTATATGTATTACCCTAATGTGTTTATTCATCAAAGGATACTCAGGTTGCTTCTACCCTACAGATTGCAAAACTAATCACCACTGTCAAGACCCAGAACTGCCCCTACCTGTTCTCCGTCCTTGTCAACTGGCAATCACCAATCTGTTCTCTAGCTCCACAGTTTTGTTACTTCAAGAGAGCTATGTAATCTGTGAGGTTGACTTTTTTCACCCAGCACAATGCTCTTTTTTAAAAAATATATATATATTTATTTTTTAGTTTTACGTGGATATAATATTTTTATGTGGTGCTGAGGATCGAACCTAGTGCCTCACAGGTACGAGTACTCTACCACTTGAGCCACAATCCCAGACCCAAGTAGCACAATATTCTTGAGGTCTATCTTGGTTGTTGCATGTATCAATTGGTCAGTCCTTTTTACTGCTGAGTATTGTTTTGCTATCCAGATGTACTAGTTCATCCAACCATTTACCCATTGAAGGACACTGGGGTTGTTACCAGTATTTTACTAAAAATACTATATATAATACAAATGCTAATAACATTCATGTTCAGGTTTTTGTATAAACATAAGTTGTCATTTTGCTGAGATAAATGATGATTGTGACTGCGGGGCACTAATGGTAAGTGCATGTTTAGTTTTATAAAAAGCTGCCAAATTATTTTCCAGTGTGTGTGTACCATCTTACATTCCTACAATACCTTATTTTTAAAGAACCATGTGTGATGTTTCTTTTTAGCAGAATCTGTTCATGGTAAAACTACAGCTTTTTCCAAAACACTGCTTCGTTTGAAAAATGGAATAATTTATTGGTTCAGGCTTATTTCAAAATCAGTTGCTAATGCAAATATGAAATCTGAATCAGAAAACTTGTAACCAAGGCAACAACACAGGGAGTAGTTTCTCCTCCTCATGTACCTTGGCAAGGTACTCTATTTCCCCTTCTAGGTGACACAGGCTCTATTAGCCTTCCAGACTACAGACATTTGTATTTTTTAATACTGAGTCATCTACTGATAAGAAGAACTTGGGGTGCTGTGTACTCCTCTTCAGCAGGTCTTGGCTCTGGCCCAACTCACCTTCAGAAACCTAAGAGAATGTCAGTCTTTATAAGCTTCAGTCAACTACACAGTATGGTGGAGGCTCGAGGCTTTCCAGAAAATTCCTCTGTGTCCAGGCCAACTCTACTTAAAAGAAGCTTTATGTTAATTGAAGTATTACTTGTATAATGAATTTACAAATTAAGTTTGACTTAGATAATCTACTTTTTTAAACACAGAAAAGATGGGTTTTAAATAGCTACTTCTATTTAACAGGGGGAAAAAAAAAGGATGGATGAGCTAGTTTAATACTGTGTCTGGCACAAAGCAAACTCAATAACTGTTTCTTCATCCTTTCTAATGGACTACTTAATCCACACAAGATGTCCCAATTAGTTATTCAATTTCTTTATAACCTGAACAAACAGGTGTGTATGTATGTATGTTTAAGGGTTATGGTTCAACTTGCTATTTTTATGTCTGTTTATTGCAAGACCTATTAGAGGGGAGTAAACAAGGCTATTGCCTTGGCAGTAGGGAACATTCAAGCCACAGAAAACACAAATAGTTCATACAAGGGTCTTATAATTACATAGTGAACTAAAAGGAGTTAGAGAAGGGAGACAGAATCAGGGAGGCTTGCTGTACGTTGGAGATTTATCCATGGGACATCATATCCTTATAAAATGACTAGGAGACAATACAGGTGAATAACTATTTAAAAATGCAGGCCAAAGCAGACCTTCAGGTTGATAAACAGTGATTATCAAAGGGTTTGGGATCTGAGAATTCTGGTGTAGAAGGTCTAATATAGGGTCAGAACAGCAATAATCAGCAACAGACTTGAGTCCTAAACCAGATTAGTAGCCAGGGTGGTAGAGCACACAGTGGGTGAAGGGCATCAGTATTAATCTTCAATCAGAAAGAAGATGCACATAAGGACTGCTGGCTTCAAAAATGAAATAATCATGGAAAAGAAGAGACAGTGAGTCTGTTGGCTGAGAGCTCTGGATTCAAGAGATAAAGGAGGCTTAGGAAGGCAGAGGAAAGAAAGAGTCAAATATTATTTGACACTATTTGATGATTTAAAAATAGTTTTCTCAAGAACAAAAGTGGAGCACAAACTGCCAGATATTAAGTCTTGGTTTAAAGCCCCGTAGACACATGATAACAAAAATGTCACTGCTGTGAGGTAGGGAAAGGATGGACTTTTCAACAAGTGATCCTAGATTAGCTGCTTATCCACACATGGGGGGAAGTCTTTGATTCTACCTAACATAAAAATAAATACCTTTGACTCTATCTTACGTAAAAATAAACCTAGATAGATCAAAGACCCAAACTAAAGGTAAAGAAATCAACCTTTCAGGAGATAAGATTATTTTCACCACCCTAGGGAAAGCAAAAATGCTTTAAACAAGATATAGAAAGCACTAACTGAAAAAAAAAAAAAAAAGACTGATAAATTGGACTATATTAAAATTTAAAATTTCATCAAAAGAACATCATTAATAGAGTAAAATGGCAAAAAAACACTGTCTGGCTATTTGCAATACATGTAATTGTCAACTAACTCATATCCAGAATATACAAAGAATTTCTATAAAACAATGAAAAACAATCCAATAGAAAAATGGCCAAAATATCTGAACAGGTATTTCACAAAAGAGGATATCCAAAATGGCTGATAAGCATATGCAAAGTCAACAGGGGAATGCACATTAAGATCACAAGACACCACTACACACACACTAGAATGGCTAAAATTAAAACAAAGTTATTCTAACGATAGCCACTTTGGCAAGGTGCAACTAGAATTCTCATACTTTATTGATAAACTGTTCTATGCATTTTGGAAACTATTTGACAATATCTACTAAAAGAACATGTGGCATATTTTGTGCATTCAATAATTCAGTAATCATCACATTTTAACTCTAAGTCTATGCCTCAAACAAATGTAAGCCATTAAAAAATGTAAGCCAAGGGGTTGGGGGTTATAGCTCAGTGGCAGGGCACTTGCCTAGCATGTGTGAGGCACTGGGTTTGATCCTTAGCACCACTTAAACACATGCTGTCCATCTACAACTAAGAAAAAAAAAATTAAGTCAATACTTGTTTAATTTTAAAAGACCATTGAAGAAAATCCTTTAAGAAAAATATTTATAACTAAAGATACACTAAAGAGTAATTTTTATAAACAATCCCTAGAAAATAAGCAACTTACATGCGTACTATAATTTCATAGGCTTGAGTGGGCCTAAAGACAAAACAAATCTGAAGCCCAAGATTGAATGACCAAGACCATAATCTCTAAGGCCAATAAGAGTTTGTTAACGTGGGAAGAGGAATAGATATATGCAACTTAGAAGTTCTTTTTTTTAAATACCTTTATTTTATTTATTTATTTTTATGTGGTGCTGAGGATTGAACCCAGGACCTTGCACATTCAAGATGAGCGCTCTACCGCTGACCCACAACCCTAGACCCAACTTAAAAGTTCTTATAAGTGTCTTGAAGTAAACTGGCTATACAGTTAGAGGAAAGACCACAAGAATAAAGGCTTATAAGAAGGGTGGAGAAGATTTTTGTATGTAGGAAATACATAGGGTATTATTTGCACATTCCTCAAAGAGAATTAGCCCTTGCCCTTTCTACCCTCTTATCCACATACAGTATTATCTACTGTAAAGGTCTTTGGAGTCTCATATGGTGGTGGTGGTATGGCCTCTAAGAGGCCCTCTAAAAATCTCCCAGAATCAAACACAGAGATAAGCTAAAAGCTTACAACCAGTACTGCTTACTCCAAATTTATTTGTATAGGGACTGAGGTGGGACTGGGGAACAAAATTAAGAAGAATGGTGATTAAGAAATGGGAAAAGAAAGACAACTTTATTTGAAGTTATATGACTGACTCTGTTAGTACAAACTATTAGGTAATGGATCACACACACAAACAAATCACTACATTTTTGCCAGAGGATGCCTGAGATTTATAATTAGTCACTTGATAAATCATCTGAGTAAGTTTAAAAAAGAAAAAGAGGAAGAAGAAAGAGAAAGAAGCTGGGTGTGGTAGCTCACCCCTGTAATCCCAGTGACTCAGGAGGCTGAGGCAGGAAGATCCAAAGTTTGAGGCCATCCTGAGAAACTTACTAAAATCCTATCTCAAAAACTATAAAAGGGTTGGGGATGTAGCTTGGTGGTAGAGGCCCCTGGGGTTCAACCCCCAGCATCAATGAAAGAAAATCTATATTTTAGAAAAATTAATTAAAATGTCATATAAGCAATAACATTGATTTGTATTACAAATGTTGCAATAGCTCAAATTCTTCAAAATCTTTTCTGTAACATCCTTATGGGAATTTGAAGATAATGTCAAAATGTACTATCAATGAATCTTCCCACCCAGCCCACATTCCTGCTTTGCTTAAGAATCATTAAAACAAAACAAAACCACCACATAAGAGCCCTCCCTCTGAGCCACATGAAGACAGGGATCTAGTTCACTTTTTAGTTTTTAATATAGATTAAGAAGACCATGATGTCACTGTCACAAAGATTTTCATGGCTTCTTGACTATTAGCTCTATAGGGGCTAACAAATACACAGAGAGCCCCTGAAAGTAAATGCTCTTAAAGAACTGAGAAAGGTTTTTATTGTTGTTAGTTTTTAGGACTACCATCCTCTTTTCAATACAGGCTGCAAACTTTGAAGCTACTTAATGTAACTTCCACAATTTCAAAGCTGATTTTCTTTTTCTTGGTGGTAATGAGGATTGAACTCAGAGGTACTCTAACAATTAGTTATATCCCCAGCCTTTTATATCACTTATTTTTAATTTTGAGGCAGGATCTCACTAAGTTGCTTGAGTTGGCCTTGAACTTGCAATATTCTTGCCTCTGCCTCTGGAGTGGCTGGGATTATGGACTGCCACCATGCCCAGCTCATAGCTGAATGTATATTTTTTTAATGTCATAATTAACTTGCCAACGTAAAAGAAAAAGATATCACAGACATCGTCTGTATGTCTGTGTCATCAACTACATAATACATAGTATTATTTAAGGTGTTTGTTAAACAAGTTATCTTTGATGTATTTTCAATCCCCTGCTTATACACAATATCAAGTTATTTACTGAGTGCTTGTTAGGTTCCAATATCATGTGAAAAGCAAATATGAATTATCTAATCTAGTCCTTGTACTCCTCCTCGTCTTTTTTTGGTGTGTGTGTGTGTGTGTGTGTGTGTGCGCGCGCGCCGAGGACTGAACTCAGGGGTACTCAACCATGGAGCTACATCCTCAGTCCTTTTTATATATTTTTTTAGAAACAGGGACTCACTGAGTTTTAGGGCCTTGCTAAATTGCTGAGGCTGGCTTTGAATTCACCATCCTCCTGCCTCATAAAAGTAAAAGCTTAAAGGTAAGTAATCTTTAAAAGGTAGTGTAACTAGTAAGTGGTCTGTAAATCATGAGCTAATCAAATATTTTATAAGTGACTTAAAATACTGCAGAAATGACTAAAAGAAAATATTAAAATTGTAAGAATTGCCCCCAAAATATTTTGGAATTGTTCAGAAAAGGGTTTTTGAAGCTTCCACAGTAATTTGGAAGGAGAAAGAAGATTTTTACAAGATGAAGGAAGTATAATCAACAAAAATGTCAAGAAGCAAGTATCTTGTGTAATGCACATAGTATCAAATATGAGCAAATAATAAAAATAAGCAGGAAAATATCTTTACACCTAAGTTGATCACCCAAAGAAAGCCAGACTGCTTACACTGGGAAACTGTTTTTACCTTCAACCTGTCATATACACTGACCTTATTTGAGAATTTACTAGCTCTTTTCCCTGAAAGCTACTTGAAACTGATTAGGTAAATTGGCTAACTATTGATAAAAGGACACCAAAACTAGCAGCATTGAGAATGTATATGCATCAGCCTTTGCAAAATAATTTTTTCCCTAGTATGCTCTGCTCCAATTGTATAGCAGCAGAATAAATTAACCACTCTAAATTCTCCACACTCATATCCCTGAAACTTTACAATGCAAATAAAATTTAAAATGCAAGAACTACTTAGATTTCAGGCCTCTTCACTAAAATTTTGCTTACATCCACAATCTTGATCAGATAATCCCTGGACCCCCTGCTTTTCTTCTCACTTGCTGCTCCTGGGCTATATGAATTTCTCTATCACCACTGATGCTTTCTTCTCAGCTCATAAATGTTCAAGACTCTTCTATTCTCAAAACAAAAGCCCTCCTTTCTGTGTACTTTCTAGTTCTCACTACAGACCTTCTTAAACGGGACCTATCTGTTCACTATCTCTACTTCCTAACCTCCCACTCAATCCTCAACATTGCACACTCTGGCTTTCATCCTAGCACTCCACTGAAACTGCTCCCACAAGTTACTTGAGCTCAAAAGACAGTGTTAGTGGGCAGAGGCCTCTGTTGAGTTTCCACTGCATCCTCAGGGCCTGGCTCACAGCAGGGACTGAATACATTATTATAGTTCTTGCTGGGGCATTAATTCCACTGACTGCTCTTGAATAAGCCCCCACCCTAACTAGATTTCAATAACCCTACCTCTGGTCTTTCAGTGCTCGACCAATATTAAGTTAGGAAATATATAATTTCCATCAAAAATAAGTAAGTGTGTTCTGAGGGGGAGTGGTGTAAAAAGTGATGAGTGTGAAAGAAAAAAAATGCAATCCTTTGTGCTGCAATACTTTACGTATAAGCTATGAAAAACATTGCTTAAAGGACAAAAATTTGTTAGTGTGTTAACAGACGTGCTAACATGAATATTTGCTTTGGTTTGGGATAATTTCTCTGCATAAGAAGAGGTGTCAGCTAGTGTCACAAGAGTGTGGTCCTACTCTAGAAGTCCAACTGATTTTCCCATGCCTTCTTTTTCTGTCTTCCCAGCAACTTTCCTTAACACTTCATGAAAAATTTCCCACAGAAGGTTCTGCAGTCAGCTGACATGAATAGCTGACATGCTCTGAAAGATATTTCTTGCTGTACAGTTTAAATTAGCATTCTAGATAAGCATGATGAGTTAAACTTCAAGAGCTCAGGATATTCTGAGAAATAAAAATAAACAAACCAACTCCCAAATTCAAATCACAAACCACTTTGTGGACTTTCAAAACTAAAGTCATCAGTCTAGTCTGTAACTAGAAGATGCACACCTTGGCAGGTCCTTGGCAGTACCCTTTATTTGACAGTGCTGCTCTTCATGCAATTATAAGTACCTACCATGAGAGCAACTTTCTCAGAAGCAACTACTAAAAGGTTATAAAACTGCAATCGAATGCAATTACAACTACCTGAGTTAACAGGCAATATCCTAGATACTATGACTCACAAACAAGGCCTTAAAATATGACCTAGGGAACAGCAGATTTATGTTACAAATTAAGTTTTTGCCAGATACTGTTAATTTTACTTTAATTTGTTCTCCGACCACCCATCAATTAAGAAAAAAAGGTGACCTAGAGGCATATGAAGAGACAGAAGGAAACCAGAAAACAAACCATGCTTAAATAGAATCTTACATGATCCACAAAACAAACAAACAAACCCCATAACAACATTCTTGAAGGGGATTATCATAAAACAAAACTTTGCCAAAACAATGCTCATGACTGTCTGTAGATAATGTCATGAGTGGGTCAACCTGTACTGACAACCACATGAAAACTATAGAAGGAACTGAACCCAGGGCACTTAACCACAGAGCCACATCCCCAGCTCTTTTCATTTTTTATTTTGAGAAAGGGTCTCACTCAGTTGCTTAGGGCATCACTTAGTTTCTGAGGCTGGCCTCGAACTTGCAATCTCTTGCCTCAGCTTCCTGAGTTGCTGGGATTATATGCATGGTTGAACTTTTAATGGTGTCTTTTGCTTGGCTTAAAGTTTTACTTTTTCTTGAAAGGTAATTAAAAGGAAAAAATAGATAACATTCATTATTTGCAACATACCAAATACCTTTGATTAGAAATAATTTTAGAATTCACTTGTCATAGAAAGCATTATTTTTCACACATTATCCTCTTTGTGATACACAGGAGAAACACATCTTCCATTATGATCTAATGTACATTAAAAAAAAAAAAAAAGTTTCACCAAACAGTATTCACTGTTATTTTTAGTTCTATTTCATTTTTTCTTCAAAACTGATCATGATCCCCCTAAATTGATATTATAAACCAGAAATAGTTCTTAGTCCAAAGTTTATAAGTAATCTCTTTCCTTCTGATCCAAGTATTCCAAATCTAATTATTGCTATTATTTCGTCTAGCACACAAATAGAGGAGAATATGGCTTCGTCTCTCTCTCTCTCTCTCTCTTTTGGTGGTACTGGGGTTTCTTTTTAAAACAAAGAAGTCCTCCTTCCTCTGGTACTTAACAAGAAAAAAATGCATTCTTAAATTACACTATTTTAATGAACAAACCAATCTGATGAAATTTAAGTGCTCTTTTTCTCTTTGCATAAAAGTAGTAATTCACTATTTCTTTTCCTTCAAATTCATACTACCCTCAATCTAGAAGCAAGATGCTTAAAGGATGGAGCTTTTTAAAAAACACGTCACACAAAATATGAACATTTTGGCAAATTCTAATGATTTCGTTGTTTAGGTCTGCTAATATTAAAAAAAAATTTTTGTGTGCCATATCTACAATGTAAAAGATGCTACTGGTGGGAGTATATATTGGTTTATACATCCTACAGCAATTTAGTAATACATCAAAATTTTTAATGTGCATTCTTAAACTAAGCAATTTCATCTGCAATGATGTGTCTCATTCATAAAAGTTGTGCAAAGATATTTCATGCAAGTATGAAAAACACATTTATTTTAGTGTGGTTTAATTTTTTTAAAAAAGCATCTAAAACAATGTATCAATAAGTAAGTGAGTAAAAAAAGGTACAGCAATTAAAAAAAAGATAAAACTATTCTACTAATGGGAAAAAATCTTAAAAAGTACTTTTAAGAGAAAGCACCTTTTTGAAAGACATTTCTCTTTTGATTTTCCTACTATTTAATCCTTTCTTGTACATGGATCTATTTCTTCTGTTCACCCTATAACTATTAAATACGCTGGAGGCCTTATCCTGGCAAAATTCTT
Source organism: Marmota flaviventris (assembly GCF_047511675.1). NCBI lineage: Eukaryota > Metazoa > Chordata > Mammalia > Rodentia > Sciuridae > Marmota > Marmota flaviventris. The sequence continues at coordinate 52,781,327 of NC_092511.1, read as the reverse complement.
ATCCTAGCAAAATCTTCTATACTCTTTGTTTTTGTATGTTCATAATACCCACACCTCTATCTGACAGCTACCTGACCTCCAGATCCGCCTACCCAAATGTCTTTTTAAAAAATATTTACCTGGATGTCCTAGGGATATCTTATAGTCTCCATTTGCAAACTGAAATCAACTTCTACTCAAAAAAACAAAAACAAAAATAAAAAACAACCAAAAACCATTTATTAGGCCTTCAAAACCCAGGAATAAAGTTTTCTGTAAAGTCTGAGAAGTGAGATCACTTATAATGAAGCAACAGGGTCAATGAGACTGAATAATCTGTTCTTATACAGTGGGGCTCTAATACTAAAACCAGTGTTCTTTTCATTATGTTATTAGGTTGCCTGTCTCAACTAATCCTTCTTTTATTATATTAAATGAGTCACGTTTGTTTCCATGTTTTTCTCCCCTCTTAGGCTACTAAATAATGGTTCCCAACCTTAGCTTGCTTGCTTTTTTTTTTTTTTTAATTAGAATGGATGAACTGTAACATCTGAATTTTTACAAAGTTTCAAATGTGGTACCAATGGTTAGCCACAGTTGAGTGTCACTGTAGTAAGTTCTAAGGGATGATAAAAATATTTCTCAAACTGAAATGCTGAAATCATTGTGCTGTACACATTTATGTGAGAATATCATTAAGAAATTTAACGTTATCAAGATTTCAAAACTAAGGAGTTCCCAATATTAAATTTTCAATATTTTTCTTAAAAATGAAACTTAGAAAATTTATTTACAGGATTAAATTTAATTATTGTAACAATCCTTGAAATACAATATTTCAGACATCCATAGTTTGGGGGCATTTCATTTCAGAAATGTTTAATTACTACTTCTACTAACCATGCTTATGACATAATATATTCCTTTTTGAAGCTTCACTTCTAATTATGAATATAATTTAAATGCATAGGATTCTTAGAAAAATAAAACCACATTTAAAAAATTAATATTTCCTCTGCGAATGAACCTTAAGATATGAATACATGAACTGTAGCAACAACAAATACTTTTCTCCGTTTCCAGAAACCAGACTCATTGGTAATCTGATTGAAATCTGAGCTTTTTATTTCCATGTAACTTGCACTGTGCTTCAAGTAAACTTTTGAAACCTAATAAGAGACAGCTATCATCTGCTGTTCCATTATGATATGGGAAAATGAACCTGAATATGGAAAAAAGTACAAGGAATGGTGACTTAACTAGAAGTAAAAAGTAATGAATATTCAAATAATCATTAAAGAGTTGAGTATGATACTTGAAAAACTTGGTAATATATTTTTTCCAAGGAACAAAGATACTATTAAAAATAGTAAAAAGTATGTTGGGCACTGTGGCACATGCCTGTAATCCTGGCTACTTGGGAAACTGAGGCAGAAGAATAGCAGGTTTGAGGCCAGCCCAGGCAACTTAGCAAGATCCCGTCTCAAAATTTAAAAAAATAAACACATTAACAGGCTGGGGTGTAGCTCAGTGGTAGAACATCCCTGGGTTCAATCTCCAGAACCACAAAATAAATAAAGTCATTAATAAAATAAAAAAGTAAAATAAAAAGTTATGAGTTAAATTATCTCTTAAGTTCATTAGTAAAATCTGTTAGCAATACAGGGTCTTCATATTTATTGCTAAGTTTCTTATTAAGTATTTCATCTTTTTATCTGCTGATACAAATGGGAGCCTGCACTTTCATCACAACTAACAAATACTGTTTACATAAATGAAAGATCTTGGAAGTTATATAGTATACTATCACATCATAAGCAAAGTGGAATAGAGTAACCTTTTCCTTTCCAATTCTCATGTCTCTGCTTTTCCTTACTAATTGTGTTGGCTATACTAATACCAGGTTTCATATTAATAGTAATGAGAGACATCTACTGTTCTGTCTTTGTGAAGATACTGACTTCTGGGTTGATGTAAATTTTGTTCTATTTGAGAATTATCCTGTAATTCTCATTTAAGTTGCTTTGTTAGAAAAAAATCAGGTACTAAGAAAAAAATTAGACTTGGTTTTTAAAATGCCTTTTCGTATTTATGGAGATAATTACATAATTTTTCCTTAGGTCTATTAATGTAGCAAAAACACCAGTACCTATTTGTAACTGCCCTCAGCCTGTTGGTTATGAAGCCCAGCTAATTTTCTGCTGCAAGAAAAAGGTAAATGTTTCCAAATTATCAAATAAGCATTATATAAGATTACTTGATTATACAAATCAAGTAGCATGTTAGTTAACTTACTTAATCTTACTCCTTACTTTCACTTTCATACAAATAGTCTTCAAAATAAACTTAAAATTCTCATTAGTATTAAACACACTCAAATTAGTAGTACAGTCTGCTCTTCATATCCATAATTTCCACATCTACAAATTCAAACTGCAGATTGAAAATACTTGGTAATAAAATGTGTCTGTACTGAACATGTACAGACTTTTCTTGTTATTATTTCCTAAACAATATAGTATATCAATTATTTGAATAGCATTTATACTTTGATACGTATTACAAGTAATCTAGGGATGATTCAGAACATTTGGGAGAAGTGCGTAATCTATACACAAATACTACACCATTTTATATGAGGGACGTTGAGTATCCATAGATTTTCATATGGGTGTGTACCCTGGAATTAATTCTCCATGGATACTGAAGGACAAGTATATAAATTTTTCTAGGTTTCATCTAGTCTATCTTCTTACACAACATACCCCCAAAACTTCAAACAATTTCATCTACCTAAAGTTTATAATTACCACATTCTAGTACTACCAGATTTTATCTCTACAGTCTAGCCAAGCCATTGGCTACTAGACTTCCCTCCACTTGAATTCCTCAAAGACCTCAAACTGAATTTAATAAGAACAAAGCTCAGGAGTCTGGGGATGTAGCTCTGTGATAGACAACCATACAAGAGACCCTGGCTGTGCAAACCACCCCCCCACCCCCCCAAAAAAAAGAGCAAAAGAAACAGAGCTCAAACTCTCCTTCCTTATTATATCTTTGGCCTCTTCCAGGATCCTCTGACTCAATACCCCCCATCCCACCATCACCCAGTTACCAAGCCAGAAATTTAAAGGGGAATTTACCTCATAAATTCCCCAATTCTGGAATATTTGTAGCTCTTTTCAGCTAAGCGGCTGAGACTGGCCTTGAACTTGCAAACTCCGTCAGCCTCCCACTTTGCTGGGATTACAGACCTGCACCACCATGCCCGGCTAAAAGTCAAATCTTGTCTTGTCAATTCTGCTTCTGATAAAGATTTTTAATTTCTCTTTCTTCTTCTTCTTTTTTTTTTTTTTTGGCAGTACTGGGGACTGAATCCAGTTGTGCTCTATCACTGAGTTATACCCTTTTTATCCTTTAGTTTGAGACAGGGTCTTGCTAAGTTGCCCAGACTAGCCTCAAACTTGTGATCTTGTTGCCTCAGCCTCCCAAACTGCTGGAATTATAAACATGCACTGCTGCACCCAGCTTGTTCTATCACTTCTTATCATCTTTACTACTATTACCTTGATTCAAGTCCCTATAATCCTAAAGCTCTACCACTGTAACCAACTCCTAATTGATCTTTCTGCCTCTCTTTTTGTATTTCTATGATTTATTTTCAATATAGCTGTCAGAGATATTCTTTTATTTGGGGGGGGGGGGGGGCCTCTAGGCATGGAATCCGGGGCCTCACCCATACTAGCTAGACACATACTCTCCCACTGAGCTACACTTCTAGCCCCAGCAGATCCTTTTAAAGCATGATTTATCTCATGTCTTTACTCAAAAATCCTGCAATAACTTCCCATCTCACATAGTAAAAAGACAAAGTCACTAAAATTTCTAAAAAGAGTCTCCCACACTGAGCCCCCACTCTTCTTGGCTCTATTCTAGCCACACTGGACTTTCCTGTCACAGGTCTTTGAATATTCTAGGAATACATCTGCCTCTACCACTCTTCCCCTTATTCTCTTCACTTCCTTCAGGTCTTAAGCCCTCTCTAATACTACTCTATATAAAAAAGCAAACCATAACAATCCTCACCTAATCCCCCTCAATTAACTCTTTTTCTACATGATATTTAACATCACCTGCCATCTTATTGCTCTTATATTTGTCCCAAACACAAATATGCATGTATGAGTGTGCACTTGCACGTGCACACAAAGAAAATGAAACTTTAAGAGGTCAGATTTTTATTCTTTTTTTTTTTTTCATTTCAGTATCCCTAGCACCTAGAACAGGGCCTGACATATAACATGTGCTCAATAAATATCTGTTGTAAGAACGAAGGGAAGAAAATATAATGGTGTCAGCAGATACTTAGTTGAAATGTTTTATGGCTTACTTTAAGTATTTACATAAATAAACTTTCAGTATTATAAATCTGATTTACTATGTAATAGTCCTCTGGGAATTATTCACTAATATAGTACTGTAAATTAAGCTTTGAGCATGTGAACAGCCTTAATTTATTAGCAATTTATTTCTGAAAGCCCTTCTTTTAATTTAGTTATTTGGAATAGGAGTGACAAGGATAGGATGGAGTCTTAAATTTGCTTTCCTTCATCTTTTCTCCTGCACCAATAAGCAATGAATGATTCCCCATCTCCAGTTTTCCTCCCCACTGAATAGTTCCTGAACTTTTCTATTTCCCAGGGAAGAGGTCTAATTCATATACCTAGGAGCCCCCACCCTAGGGTAAGGCCAGAAATAGAACTTGCAGTCTGATACAAGGCTGTTAGAATTGGCAGCACTTAGAGGAAAGCCCCGGCAAGTGAAGTCAATGCTGAGGAATCCAGAAAAGCTAACAATTCTTAATTCAAATGTTTGTTAAGTTAGAAATAACACCAACTCCCTCCCTATTCCCTTTTTAAAATATACAATGCTGACAGACTGCTATTTTATGTTTTAATTACAAAGGATTTCAAGCATATAATGAAACTCAGGGAGAAAACAAATGATCAAGTACCCACCAAGCAGCTGTGTTAAATCTTAATCTCTTACCAAATCTGCTTCAGATTGAAGATAGTAAAGATATGTTTGAAAATTCCTGAACCCCTCCGAGACCTTTTAACCCTCTCCAGTTCTCCAAAAGTAACTTTTATCATGACAAAGTTTATCATTTCCATGAGATTTTAGACTTTTGTTACATACTCCTCAATTTACAGTAAATATATGGTTCATATCCTGGTCCTGTGTCACTTACCAATCGTTTGACATTAGGCAAGTTCCTTACTATCTCTGTGTCTTCGAGTCCTCTCTGAAAAATGGGGATAGCATTATCTACTACCTTATATAATTGTTGTGAGGATTAAACAAATTAATCCTCACAAGTATTTTTTAAAGTATCTTGCTGGGCTGGGGGTATAGCATAGTGGCTAAGCACTTGCCATCGTGCTCTGGGTTCACACCCCTGGACTATGAAGAAAAACAATTACAAAAAAAGAAGGAAAGAAAGAAAAGTACCTTGCTCATAGGAAGCAGTGTACATCAGTGTTAGTAATTATCACACAAAGCTGCAAAAGAATCTGTCATTGTGTGTAACTATACACACAAACATATACTGCTTGAGGACAGATTAACTACCAAATGACATACATAAAACCCATACTGTCAGATAGTTTCAAAAGTAGATTAAAACCAAAAGTACTAAGTTCATTCTGGAAAGGTTCACTAGCCTACATAAGGAGGAATTGAAAGTGCTAAGAAAAAAGAGCAAAATAACTTTAAAAAATTATAAATGGTAGACAACATTAAATCAGAATATAAATATTTGATCTGAATTCATAATGATTTAAAAATATCTAAATAGCCTCTTTTTATGAGATTTGGGTAGAGGGTTGGGAAAGAAGGGGCAACTCCTCAACAAGATGCTATTCAAAGAATTTTTTTTTTGCCTGCTGAGTTAAAAAAAAAAATCTACACGAAGTAAAACATTATCTGGCACTCAAATTTCACTGCTCTTCTCATATAGCTCTTTACTAACTGTAAGCAAAACTAATTTAAATTTAAAATGATGTTTTATAATAGGATTGACCTAGATAATATGATTTTTCATAATGACAATTAGATTCTACAAAATTTATTAATGCAATTATGGACACATTATCTTTGTTTTGACACGGAATTATTTTTAGTATAGTCTCCAAGTCAAAAGATCAGAATACATCACAACTCAAGTGCCCTATATATTATCTGACTTCCAATGAATTTCTTTCAAGAGCTTTTTGATGACTTAAAAATACATCTGTGCTTTGCAGACCAATTGACACACCTAATTTGATACATACACAGAGGAACAACTAGAGCTAATGAGCATCTAGTAGATGCCATTTGCTGGGCTAGAAGTTTTTATTCACGATCCATCTTTTAATTCATGTGAAATATCTCTATGGACAAAATTTAGAAGGCTACTAAACAAATGTACTTCTGCAAAGTGCTAACAATGACTACTACAAAAACCAACACTTAATCTCGAGCCACATTAAAAGGAGGTAAACCATGCTAATGACACCAACAGAACAAAACTGAAACATTTGTTTCCCCTATAGTTCAGCATATATTTCTAATTCCAAGAGGTTAAACTGAAAGTAACAAATGTAACGTCAAGGAAAAACTCTACCCCACCCCTCCCAACAAAATCCTTCTGAGGGAATTTGTGCGGAAGAGAAGATTTATGCCTTAGAAAAAGTTTATAAGTATAGTTATACTTTACTTCTCCTCAAGTGAGAACTTTGAAACGGAACAACTGCTTCTGTTTCACGCTCTCCCTACCCCCAACTCCAGTAAAAATTTTTACATGTATGAGTCAGTTCTTCCCTCAGCCCCAGTAAAAAACTCAGTGGGAAATCAAGCTATGTAACTTGAATAAACCACCCCCACCATCATCACGCACAACAACAACAACAAACTATTCTCACTACTTTCCTAATGGAAGAACCACCCCACCGCTGCTCACCCTCTGTCCCCCGCCCCAAGCAAGACGCAACGCCTGCAAAGCCGGGCGCTTGAAGAATAATGGTCCAACTTTTCGAACGCAATCTGGATAGAAGACGCAGATTATTTCTTGAGTAGTGCGAGAAGAAAGCAGAAAAGGTCCTCTCTGAAAAGAAGGCTTGAGCTTTAGGGCTCTCTCTCTGCCTGCTGGAGGATTCGAAATCGGCGTGTTTTACAGACTCTCGGAAGCAGCACACTTCGGTCGCGGCCGGCCACAGGCCTCCGCGAAGCCGGCGTGTTTACACCTGTCACGAGGGAGGGGGAGGGAGAAGGAGGAAGCCCGAGCGAAGCCCCAAACTTCTCAAACAGCTCTCGGGAGGGAGCGGCCGGCGCGGAGCTGCAGGCAGGTGGAAACCAAGGGGCAGGGCGAGACAGCGGCGGCCAGGGAGGGAACGGCTCACACACCCCCGGCTCGTGCCCGGGGTGGCAAGGAGGGTGCGGTGCGCTTCGGGCGCCGCCAGCGGCGTCCCCGCACCAGCCGCGGAAGGGAGCAGAGCCGGAGCCCGAAACCCGCAGGCCCTCAGAGCCGGCTCCGTCCCCACAGCCCCGGCTCCGCGGCGAGCAGGTGCTTCGGTCCAGGGCGAGGGGCCGGCCTCTGGGCCGGGCCGGGCCGGGCCCCCTCATCCTATCCCTCGGTGCGGCCGGGGAATCCTCGCGGCAGCGCTTACCTGGCTCGTCCGGGGCGGCCGCGATGGGCATGGCTCAGGGGCCCGGGGAGGAACTGGCTCCCCGGGGAAGGACTGGCTATTCGGAGCTGGTGAGAGCGGAAGGCAGGCTGCTCCCAGCCCTGTCAGTGCAGCAGCGCCATGGACGCCCACCCGGAGTTTCAGCGCTGCCGCGGGACCCCCATCCCACTACCCTCCGCCCTCTTCCGCCGCCGCCGCCGCCGCCGCCGCCGCCTCCACCTCCTCCTCCGCGGAGACCCCCCGCCCACTCCACACACTCTCCCATCATGCAGCGGGGGAACCGCTGCCGCTGACACGTCACTTCCGGGCGCAGGTGGCTAGGTCGGGGCCAGGCGCTAGTGGGTGCTGGGGGTGGGGGAAGAAACTCTGGGGGAATTAGTGTCACAGAAAGCTTACCCTTGCGCAGGCGCCGATGCGCTGACCGCCGGCCGCCATTTTGGGTGCGGGCAAATTGCCCTTTCCTTTACTTCCTTTACGAGTCATCCAAGTGTGGGGGATAGACATCCTCCGCCCTCCGCCGCCCGCTGGGGCGGCGCTGCAGGCGAGGGACAGGCGTTCCTCTCAGCCGGTTAACGTCAATGTTCAGCTCATGAGAGTTAAGTCTCTCGCTCTCCAAATAAAATTGCAAAGGTTTGGAAATACAGAACCAGATCTTCTCCACCAGAAACCTTCTAGACAGCATTTATCCGCTTGCCCCTTTCGCTTCCGAAAGCTTTTTTGTTCAGTCTAAATTATTTCCTCTTTTTTATGTTAGACAACAGAAGAGGAAGCTGTTATTTAATAAATAATAAAGAAGTGATTGTTATAAATCAAATTTAAGATGAGAAACCAGCCGCCGAACTAACAGATCGTCTTCGACAAAATAATAATAATCCGGAATTTTGCTAACAGATATAGATGATGGTCGTTTTTCATAGATCCTTCAAATCAATTTATGCATTTAAACGCATTTCTGTAACAGAGGTCAAAACCGATTCCTGAGCAGTTGATCCTTTGCGTTCTTGTAACCTTTCCCCCTCCGTTAGCATGATATCTCTTCGAACACCTGCCACTGTAAAAATCAGACTATAGGGCTCTCGGATTATTATTGTACAGGGTTCTACCCCACAAATTACAAGCCCTGTCGGGTCCTCGTTCTGCCCACATTTGCAAAACCTCTGCATCAGTAATTTGAATAATTTAAAATAGTTCCCAAACAGCAAAGCTCACAGCTACGCAGAGAAACAAGGATGGGAAACACCCTTCAGTCACAGAAGTGTCCACCCCTTTGAGTAGAGGAATTATACAAATCAGGGGAAAGATAAGGACAATAGCAGTTCATCAAGGTTTATCCCGCCTCTGCAATGTTATAGACAAATTAACTTGGCGCGCTGAAACAGACCCACATTTGTCTCTTTACAACTCCATTGCTCTAAGATATACAGAGACTGCATCACTTTAAATTGGAGTACCAATTGCTTTGTGGTTACGCTGGATTTTTTGTTATTGCTCAGTCACCAAAGTGAGAAAAATCTATATGGCTTGTCAAATTTATTCCTATTGTATTTCGCCCCCTGCTGGTTTAGCTCGTGTGCAAGCTTGGAAAAAAAAATAAAGTTTATAAATGTTTATCTACCGGGAAGGAAAGAAACAAAAATGTGTGTGTGTGTGTGTGTGTGTGTAGAAACTGGAAATGAACTTATTTTAGACAAACACATACTTGTTTTCATTTGATGACGCTAATAAATACACTGGAATAAGAAATACATTGGATAGACAAGATCCTACAGCGACTATTTGCTAAGAAATGTTTCAATAGTGAACTTTAAATAATTTAGTGAATTTTAAAAGTTTAATGAATTTAAGTATCAGAACGTTAATTGACTGATGTAGTGGCACACACTTGTAATCCCAGCTATTCGGGAAGCTAAGGTAGGAGGATCTCAAGTTTGAGGCCAGTTTGGGTAACTTAGAAAGACCCAGTCTCAAAAATAAAAAAGGGTTGTGGATGTAGCTCAGTGGGAAACTGCTCTTGGGTAATTCCCAGTAACCCTCCCCACACCACATACACACACACAAAGGGGGGGGGGGACCTAGAAAAATTAAAAAGAAAACCCTGCTGCTAGGAAAATATCTTCCTGATTTCATATGTAACATGTGATTATAAAATGATGATTTTTATCAGGTAAATGTAGAAACCAATTCTAGCCTCTTAAAAGCAACAATTAAAAAGATCAACTTCCAACTTTGTCTATGGATTTGAGTAGCTATTTGGCCAACTGACTTATGAGTACAATCAACCAAACTGTAACTGATACTCTTAAATTAAATTCTGAAGATAGCATTTTAATACTTACAAAATTGTACTTAAAAAAGGAAAGTCTGTGACTGTTTTTAAGATGATCAACCTGTGGGAAATATGCTTATTAAAATTCATTGCATTTGGAGGCAATGATAGTATTGTTTTTGTTTACTTAAGAATGACCTTAATTGTATTATCTGAGATTTGTTATCAAGAAAGGAAATAAAATGGCCAATTATCATTTCTTGTATTTATTTCTAGTTTTTCTCCTGCGTACACTTTTAACAAGGCTATAATCACAAAATAATTAGGTTTTGTATTCCTTTTTTCACCTAATGGTATGTTGTAAGTATTTCTTCCTATTAACATCTTATATAAGTTCAATTTTAGTTGTCTACACAATAATTGATGGAGTAGAAATACCATGATATATCTAGTTCCCTATAAATGAATAAATTCCACTATTGCAATCAATACTTTGATGAATATTTTGTGTATGTGGCTTTCTCCAATTTTCAGAATTTTTCTTAATATAAAAATTACTGAACCAACCCAGCAGCTCTGGAGGCTGAGGCAAGAGAATCACGAGTTCAAAGCCAGTTCAGCAAAAGCGAGGTGCTAAGCTACTAAAGTGAGACCCTGTCTCTAAAGAAAATACAAAAAATAGGGCTAAGGATGTGGCTCAGTAGTTGAATGTCCCTGAGTTCAATCCCGAGTACCATAAATAAATAAATAAACAAGCAAACAAATAAATAAATAACTGAACCAAAAGGCTATGAATGTATTATCTTCATATTATTTTCCAAAAAAAATCTATGTTAAGTTACATTGCCACCAGTACCAGGGGTGTGCTGATTTTAACATCTCCTCACCATAATGGATATAATTAAAAGGAAAAAAAATCTACTACACTTAAAATAAAACAAATGTAATTCAGTATATTATTTAAGAAATCAACAAATAAGCAAGCTGAAACTCCAGCAATGTAATGTTATGGAATAGGTCTATGAAGAGTCTCTATTATCATGATTTTCTAAAAGTTACCTAACTTTTGCTCAGTTTTCTTGTGTGTCAAATGAGAGAATGGAACTTGATCACAGGTTCTCACAGGTTTTTAGCACATGTATCTCTTTAAGAATATAGTGAAAGCTTTGGCCTGTTCTGTAGAAAACATCCCCACAGACATTCAAATGTCTTATATCTCCTACAGTCATTCATGGAATAAGGTCTGTGAACCATACCTTAAGAAAACTACACCAAATGATCCCCAGAGTCCTTTTTGTTTCTAAATAATTACCTATGATATTATTTTATAATTCAGTTAAAAAAATTGGATAAATAAGTGCTTTTTTAAAAAAAAATTTATCTTTAGTTGAGGATGGACATAGTATCTTATTTTTATGTGGTGCTGAGGACTGAACCTAGTGCCTCACACGTACAAGGCAAGTGTTCTACCTCTGAGCTACAATCCCAGCCATAAATAAGTACTTTTTAATGGATAAAATAAATTGTGATATATTCATAAATAGATAACTATTCAGTATTTAAATAAACCAGTATGGTTAGGTTGTAAAAATAATGAAAAGTGAACAAAGGTTAAAAATGAATAAAATATAATTTTTAAAGATAAGTCAGTATGTCATTGTTTATAGATATACTTTTTTATAGTAAAGTATAAAAATATAGATGAGATGCATACACACCAAATTTATTGGGATATGGTTTGGTCATGCAGTTCATTTATAACTGTATGATGCTTCTTATCTTAAAAAAAAAAGAATTGAAGAAATATGTGAACCACATATGTGATTTATAATTTTCTGGTAATTGCATTTTTAAAGAAGAAAGGGAGGGGCTGGGGTTATGGCTCAGTGGTAGAGCATTTGTCTCACATGTGTGAGGCACTGGGTTTGATTCTCAGCACTGCATATAAATAAATGAATAAAATAAAAGTCCATCAACAACTCAAAATTATCCTTGGGGCTGGGGTTGTGGCTCAGCGGTAGAATGCTCACCTAGCACATTCAAGGCCCTGGGTTCGATCCTCAGCACCACATAAAAATAAATAAATAAAGATTTTAAAAAAAGCTAGTTTCCCTTAAAAGAAAGAAAGAAAGAAATTTTCAAAAAAAAAAAAATGGAAAGGAAACAAGTGAAACTAATTTTTATAATATATTTTAGTTAACCAAATATGTCTAAAATATTTAACATGCAATAAATATCATTATATTGTTACTGAGGCAATTTGTATTATTTACAATATACCTAAAGTGTCCTTTTTTAACATGCAATAAATACCTTTAAATTATTAATGAGATAATTTACATTATTTTTGTACCAGGACTTCAAAATCCTATATATCATATTCTTAGCATATCTCACACATTCTGAGTGCTGGACAACCACACGTGGAGAGTGGCTACCATATTGCGTGTTATTTTTTAAAGTAGCATGTTAATAAGTGAATGAAACTGAGAATTTCTGTGACATATTACCAAGAGCATTAATTAAACTTGGGAACAGGGAAACTTGGCAAGTTTGCAGCCAAAGCCTAAAACTTATTTGACTATCTGAAAATGTTAAATTCCATATTAATGTAAAGTGCAAATACAACAATAGCCTACTCTTTAAATTTAGTATGTGAGGAGGAATTTTTAAATCAATTTGCAGAAATACTAAACAGATAATTCCCAAATTAGTAAATACCTCTATAAACAAATACCTTCTCTCATATGGTCCTCTCTACTTAGATTAGAAAAATCTTGGAGAATGACTGATATTAGACTGGTCTATTCACTTGGACTGGAGGTGGTTGCGAAGTAAAACTTGCAGCTCCTAGTAGAAAAAGGTGGTAGCAGGCAAGTTCTAGCACAAAAAGGAAGATTAAGGTGTCAGATGTAAAAGCAATAAATGTAGTAAAAATTGCAGTAATATCAAATTTAGATAACTGACTTATTATGAATAGCAGAATATACAGAAAACCTGACCAGAAGAAATGAAATTATTGGCGAAACTGTTATGTCTGAAACTTTTGTATCTCTACTAATGTAACCAAGAATATCCTGTAATTATAATATTTCATCTCATCTTCCTAGACATGATTTTTACAAGATTGATAGCATAAATAGAAATTTAAATTCAAAGTCTAAGTTTTGTTGGTGTGATAATAAAATGTAAGAAAATATTCTCTTTTCCCCTACCTCCAAATAGAGTAGTAGGGGGATCAGATGAGTTCATGATCCATCTTCTCGCTCAAGCCTCGCACTGGTCTAGGAAGCATTGCCCCTGGAGGTGGCAGGGTCTTGAATACTGCTTTTCAAGAGGCGCTGAAGGCTACCCTCATCACCTCGTCCACTACTGTTCACCAAGCAGAAGATGAGCCAGTCACTTCTATGATAATTATTTCAATGTGTTACTAAGGCAAACTAAAGAGGAGCCAAATTTAGGTATTAACCTCATGTCCCCTATGTTTAGGAAATATTTGGGGTTCTTTGTTTAAATAGTACATCTTGATGCCAATTCCTACCCTCAGTAGCCTATCCTTCAGATTTTACCCTTGGAATGGTCTATAGAATTTGATGGATCTTTATATATAGAATTTGGGCCTTTGGAAAATTTGCTGAACTACAGCTTTACCTTTGTGAAAGACCTGCATCTATATTTAACTTTTGTTTGGTAGCAGGATCCAGAGAAATACAACAGAAACAAGTTTTCATGCAACTTACAATTACTGGTGGGCAGAATTCTGTCTTACTTCAATGTTCCCAACTTCAAGAACATGGTCCATCACATGGTTGATATTTGTCCAATAAATGAAATTATCTTAAATCAGTGGAGTATTTTCAGAAAAATATTTAAATGTAGTTGTTAATATCTTTCTTGAGAGTTTTCTATTTATCATGTTTATGTTTTATGGCTTTATAGTTGTTATGGTTTAGCATGTGTCCCCAAAAAGCTCATGTGTGCAATAATGCAAGAGGGTTTAAAGGTGAAATGATAGGATTACGAGAGCCTTAACTCAATCAGTGAATTAACCCCCTGACAGGTATTAACTGAATTGTAAGGGTAGGCTGGTAGGGTGTAGCTGGAGGAGGTGCACTGGGGTCATGCTTTGGGGGCATATATTTGGTGGCTGAACTTAGTCACTTTCTGCTTCTGTGTTGGAGTGTCCTGCATTGCTTCCCTCTGCCACACTCTTCTGCCTTGATTTTCATCTTCACCTAGAGCCTAGGGGAATAGGTTCAGCCTTCTACAGACTGAGACCTCTGGAACCGTGAGCCCCAAAATAAACTTTTCCTCTGGTAATGGTTCTTGGTAGGTCTTTTGGTCTTGATAATGAAAAAGCCGACCAAAACAATAGTTTCTAGATATAATGTCAATTTATGATCGATCCTATACTTGATTATTTTTGTAATTTATCTTTGAAATTTAATTAACATTTAATTGAACTCCTTGATGCCTTCAGCACTGTACTGAGGGACTAAAATAAAGAAGCTGGCTTTGATTCTTGCCCATAAATACAAATTTACAGTCAAGGAAGACAAGACCAATATAACTAAAACAATCACTACCTTGAAACCTGATTCTATCACAATACCTTTATTTTATTTATTTATATTTATGTGGTGCTGAAGATTGAATCCAGTGCCTCATACATACTAGGCAAGTGCTTTACCACTGAGCTACAACCCCAGCCCCCTGATTCTATCAAATGGAGAACAATCAAAGGATGAGCTGTGTAGGACTGACAAGAAGAGTACCTGGAGTTCAGAGAAGAGGGAGATCTCTTGGGGTAGCTGGGAAATGCTTCACTTCAGATATGTTGGGACAAACATGCCCAAAGCCCTCTCATAGCACCCATCCTCTCTCATTAGGGGTATTCAGGGTAAGCTTCTTTTGACTTTATGCTATTCTAGTGAACTATGGCTTATCCAAGGCACAGTTCTCATGCTGTAACTCCTGGAGTATCTCAGGCTTCCTTAGGGCTTAGAATCTTGTTCCTTACTTGAAGAACTTAAGGACAGACTTCCCATGGTTATTTTCTTCAATATTTTTGGCATATTCCATGATCCCATCCCAACTGTGAAGCTAATCTCATGGCTGTCTTTCCTCTTGAGTTTTCACTGATGAAGCCTCATGAAGAATATCAGTGGAACTTCTGTGAGCCCCTTGGAAACCCCAACCAGATAAATACTGATGACCTGGAAGCTTTACCCTCCTGGAACTGATACTCCTTCAAGACTGTCCGCCACACTCCTCTGCTACAGGCAGGCCTGGGATGCCTGCATTCTGGCAACTGCTCCCTGCTGTCAGAAAGAGAAGCAGGTCGGTATATGAATAGAGAATTAGCTTTAAAGTGGGATAGATCCCAGATCTGAACCTCTGCAACAGCATTGAACCTTGCTAAGTTCTTCCCTCAATTGCAAAAATCAAGATAGTGCCCCTCCCCGACAGAGCTGCTATTCAGATGAGATGAATATATAAAATATTCCAACATAGAGTCTGGTATTAGTCCTTTAGCAGACGACACTACTATCATGAATTAACTCTTCCCCCAGAACAGTGATTTTCAACTAGGGGTGTTTTTTAACACAACCATCCCACTCCCTGTCCCTGACCTATGACATTTAAGAATGTCTGGAGATATTTTTGGTTGTCATAATTGAGGTGGAGGTGCAACTGATATCTAGTAAGTAGAGGCTAGGGATGCCTCTAAATACCTTACAATGCAGAGGACAGCTTTCAATGACAAGGAATTACCCAAGCCCCAAATGCCAGTAGTGCCAAGTTTGTGAAGCCCTGCTCCAGATCATCCTGATTTCTGCTGATTCTGTCTACTGAGGTTGCCAATCCTGGACCCCTGAACACTGGCTTTTCAGAGACTGTCTGTAAAACTCCTGCAGCCATTTTGGGCCTCTATTAGTGTCAGAGACAATACTTCCAATGCTGGGGACTCTAGACCAGACCTTAAATTCTTTGGCTCTGTAGGTCCCATGAAATAAATGTTCCTGTCAGAAAGAGAAGCAGGTTGGTATATGAATAGAGAATTAGCTTTAAAGTGGGATAGATCCAGGTCTGAACCTCTGCAACAGCATAGAACCTTGCTAAGTTCTTCCCTCAACTGCAAAAATCAAGATAGTGCCCCTAGGAAATAGGGCCAAACTTTGCCCAGATTTGGGCAGAAGAGACCTGTGCAGAGCTTACACTGGGAGTTTCCTTCTCTCTGGGGTAGAAGGGTTTGGTCCTCAGATTGGGCAGGCACTTCGCATCCCTTCATTAATACCAAAAAAGTCTCTCCTCTTAGGTGAGGATTCAGCCTAAAGCTGGCTATGCTTCTCTCTGTACCTTTAGACCTGTTGTAATCCTATCTTAGATTATTTCACCTCACTTGAACTGATATGCTATGAATTATTTTTGCTCTTCCCCCAGCCACAAACTAAAAGACAAAGACAATTGCACACACCGAGTCTCCTGATGTGATACAAAAGGAAGTATACAAATCACAGACGAAGAATGCCGATCACAGAAATAGACAGTATTCTTGCCAAATGTAATCTATTTAACGTGGATCTACATGTATTAGTCATTTGGTCACTGAGAAAAAAATTACTGAAGAAAAACGAGATTTATTTTGGTTGAGGGTTTCAGAAGTTTCAGTCCATGACTGGCCAGCTCCATCACTCTGGGCCTAAGACAAAACAGAACATCATGGCAGAGGGGCATGGGCAAGGAAAGCTGCTCAGTTCACAGCAGCCAGGAAGTGGAGA
The DNA here is from genome assembly GCF_047511675.1 of Marmota flaviventris. Classification (NCBI taxonomy): domain Eukaryota; kingdom Metazoa; phylum Chordata; class Mammalia; order Rodentia; family Sciuridae; genus Marmota; species Marmota flaviventris. The sequence continues at coordinate 52,764,573 of NC_092511.1, read as the reverse complement.
GGGGAATGGGCAGTGAAGAGATGTACCCTTTCCAGGAACACCCCTCGTGACCTACTTCCTCCAGGTTGGCCCTGCCCCTTCCAGTTTCCACTAACTCCCAACAATGCCATCAAATATGAATCCCTCAATCAATTAATCCATTATGAGGGCAGAGCCCCCATCATTCCATTACTTAGAAAAATCTCCACTTCTGAATATTGCTGTGTTGGGGACCAAGCCTTCAACTCATGAGTCTTTGGAGGTCACTTTAGGTCCACAGCACAATGCTACATAAGCCTTTAAATCTAGCTTCCAATTTACAGGAAATACTGGAAAAACAAGTTAAACAATACTCTAAGAGAATGCAGTACATAAATAATTCTATAAGACAAATAACTCTGTCTCTTCCAAAGGGATATTCTAGATTAAAAGAGACTTAAAAGAAATAATCAAATGCAATGCATGGTTTTTGATAGGATCCTCATTTGAATAAGTCATTAAAAATATTTTGGCAGTAAAATGGAAATATGAATATGACATTAAATGCTCTCAGATTTATAATTAATTTTTTGAATATAATATTAATGAAATTATGGATATGTACAAAACATTCTTATTTTTTAGACATGCCTGAAAATATCATGTCCATCATTTATTTTTAATTAGTTTAGGAAAAAAGCCCAATATTACTATTCCATTTTCCTGGTACTTTGAATATTTTCATAATGAGAAATAAAAGAAAAGACTATTAGAAAAATACCTGAGTGTAGAGATGAGGTATGGCTTTATTTATTTCCAAATTACTGCATTGCCCAGGCAATCATTGTCAAATACACATTTCCCACCCTGAAGCAACTCTTGTAGAGAATGATCTTGAAAAGGGTTTTAAAGATGTAGAAAGGAGATAACAAACAAGGCCTGCAACTTCAGAATCAATTGTAATTAGTTTAAACCCCCTAATGTGCACAAATACAGTAGAATTACAACTCTGTTCAACAAGGAGCAGTTCTAATGCAGTGTTAGCAAGAGAACAGCAGGACTTATATTATCATAAATAGTGCACCACTCAAATCCTCTCTCTGACTTTCCAGTACTGTTCCCTCTAGTTGGAATATTCTTCTTTCTGCTTCTGACAGATGATGATCTGAACCCCTTTCCTCTGTTTGAAAAAATAAAATCTCCAACTTAGGAGTTTAGGTGGGAGGCAAGGCCTGACTCCTAGTATAAAAGCTGAAAATGCCAGTTAAGAAAATTAAAGATAGCTTCAGTCTTTTTTTTTTCCCCCCCCCATACTGGGTATTGAGCCCAGGGGTATTTACCACTGAGCTACATTCCCAGCCACTTTTTTTTTTTTTTTCCATTTTGAGACAGGGTCTTGCCAAGTTGTTTGGCTGGCCTTGAACATGCAAATCCTCCTGCCTCAGCCTCCTGAGTCAGTGGGAATACTGGTGTATACCACCATGCCCAGCTAGCTTCAATTTTTTTTGTTTTGTTATTATTTATGTTGCAAGATGGAGCTTCTTATCTCTCTCTTTTATGAGTGTGTGCTCTCCGGTGGCGAGGTTTAACTAATAAAGTGAGTAGAAGTGATGCTATATTACTTCAGGAATTATCATTAAGAGAGATGAAACGTCTGTCTTCATTACTTGGAATTTTCTTTCTTGAAAGGGAGGCACTATGCAAAAGCATGGTGCTGTGGAAACCCAATCTGTATGCAGAAGCCCCATGAAGAAGAACCTACCTGCTCTGCCTGAGTTCCCAGCCAACAGCTAGCCATGTCAGTGAGCCATCTTGGACATCTCAGGCACATGAGCCTTCAGCTGCTTTGAGACCCAGCTGATGCTACTTGGAGCAGAAGAACTGTCCAGAAGAGACCAGTCAATCTACAGAATGTTGAGATTATACTAATGGTTATTGATAGTTTAAGCCATGGAAGTGGCTTGTTATGCAGCAATAGATAATAAAAACTGACAGATACCTGCTTTTTCTAGCTTTCCTGCGTTAGTCAGTTTTTTGTTGCGGACAAAGTACTGATAAAAACAACTTAGAAAAAAAGTTTATTTGGGCTCACAGTTTTAGAGGTCTCAGCCCATGGTCAACTGGCCCCATTGCTCTGGACCTGCGGCAAGGCGGAACATCATGGTGGAAAGGTGTGGCAGAGGAAAGCTGTTTACCTCCTGGTGGTGGGGAAGAGGGGTGAGGGAGAAGGAGCTTCAGGGAAGGTGAACCCTTCCAGTGACCCACTTCCTTTAGCCACACCTCATTTGCCTATAGTTACCACCCACTCAGTTCATTTACATTAGATAGACAGCTTAGGTTTTGGCTATCATAATCTGATGATTTCACCTCTGAATATTCCTGCATTATTAATACAGGAGTTTTTTGGGGACACCTTATATCCAAACCATAATGCTTCCTTTTAATCTAGGTGTAGGTATGTTACCTCTGCTGGGCCAAGCCAAATGTCTCTGCCCCAGACTTTGATTTAGGAGCTATGACACAAAGAAGCAAGAACCACAGAGAATTTTTCTCTGATAGTACTATTTGTATTTGCAGCAAGACTGAACTCCTGAGGCAGCTGGGGCTGGTGGTAGTTTAATGTCCAGGGCTGGTGGGTACTGACTGACCATATCAGCTTCAGCAGCATCCCCACAAGACCAGATCTCTGGCATGATTTGGGGAGATGTTTCTGGCTGTGTGCTTTCAGAGCCTGATTTTTGAGTTATCCAGGAAATTTAGTGAACTATCTAACGTCATTTTAATACACTTCTTTTCTACTTAATCAGCCTCTGTTGATTTCTGTTGCTTACGACTAAGAACTCTGGCACATACTTCTCTTGAATTAGCTGCCTCCTATTTTTTCCTTAAGATAAAATCCAGAGCTCAAGAATCATTCCTTCTCAAAGCCTTCAGTAACTTTCTACCCTCAAATGTGTTGCTCCTCTTCTAAGCCCATGTGTGATCTTGTGCATATCTATACCATTGGTCTTATATATATTGCAATTTCCTTTGCTTTTCTCGCTCTTTTTCTTTCTTTCATTCATTCATTTTGTTTTTTTGTTTTGTAGTACCAGTGATGGAATCTAAGCCCTCACACATGATAAGCAAGTGCTCTAACCACTGAGCTACAACCAGAGCCCTATACATTGCAACTTTTAATTTCTAAACTCGGTTCCTCACTAACCTGATAACTTTAAAGGAAAAAAAACTATATTTTTTATCTCTGTATCTCTAGTGTCAAATATAGTGCTCATCTAACATTTGCTAGAGGAATAAGTAATTGAATGAACAAAATTGATGGTATGAAATTTATTATAACAGTAATGCAAATGGGCATCATTTCAAAGTTTTCATAATCATTTACATTCTTGTCATAATAGAACATCAGTAAGGTTCTACTGACAATAAAAATAGAGACAAATTTAAAACATCGCTTTTATAAAATACCGCAGTAAATTCTTTGGAAATTACCACTATCCATAATATTAATGGATTCCTTTTCAGACTAACAACAGTTCCCCTTTTAGGCACTGCCAGAAAATCTTTCATTGTTATTCCTACAATTACTTTTATTCTTTTTGATGTAAAAATGTTGAAAGTGCTAGCTTAAAAAATCCATTTAGATGATAGTCACTAGAGAACACTAATTATTTGGGTAGAAGAATTGTATAAGAAAAATCACTTTAGAAGTAAAAAGATAAAATACTGGAGAATGATATTGGCCAAATTATATAGTTCTGTTATGTCCATGTGCAAATATGTAACAACAAATCCCACCATTATGTACACCTATAATGCACCAATAAAAAATATGGGGAAAAAGAAGTAAAAAGATAACAGATACACATTATGATGCTTTTAAGCTTTATGATTTAGTGAAGTCCTGGCAAGCACATTCTCATTTGGGAAGAGCGTGGTATTAAAGATGAGTGAAAATATTTGTATGATCAAACATACAGCTGGTAAATCTGTATTCATCTACTACTTCAGGATCTCCAGGATCTCCAGGCATGTGATGTTAACAGCTGGGTTGTTCAGAGTTCCGCGCGGGATGGTGACATGTACCAAACCCTGAGAATAATTACGACAAGGAGCTATTTATTGTCTTTTGGCTGTGAGCATATTTTTTAACCACTTGACAAATATTATCTGCTATGCCAATTCTTGATCTCAGATGCTTTGGGAGCATAAAGATGAATAAGATACTACGTGTTCTCCAGGAGTTTGGGGTTACTATTAGGTACATGCAATTTTTTTTATCTGTGTTTTGTCCACTATACTCTAATAAAACAATTATTAAAACATAATTGTCTCTACCACATGAATCTGTATGAGACCTAGGTGAAATTCTATAAGTGAAACTCTGGACACAAGGGTTAGGACATAGTAAGTATCAGCAGATGTTACTGCTGCTGGTGCTGCTGGTGCTGCTGTGGTTATTTCATGGCATTGTACCCCTATCAGATGGGAAATAGACCCAATTAGCTGCATAGAGTTTTAGACACACAAGTCATGCTAAGAGAAAATGGCATATCTCTGAATACCGGAGTCCTCAGGATTCCGAGCATCAGGTGGATCAGTGTTCTAGGTATTACAGGACCCTTCCTCCCTGTGGTCCATAAAGCAGTTCCTATGGTACAGCGAGGCAGGGTTGAATATTGGGTGTGTTACTGCAGCTCAGTCTTACCGGTTCCACCACAGATCAGCAATCCAGATCTGTAGTCATGCAGACTCTAAATCTTTCAGCCAAGTAAGGCAACCACTTTCTGGTGGAACATTCCTCAAATCCCTTTGTGAGAGGAGGTCTGTGGATTGCTGCTCTATGCATCACCTCCAGGCATGATGGTCACTTTTCCTTCTTTTGGTTTATTTATTTTTGCCAGTCCAGCCTCCTCCAAATTCAACCTTGAAATTGCTTCCAGAGTAATTATCTAATATTACAAATCTAATTGTGTCATTTATTACCAAAAATACTTCACTGGTTTCTTCCAGCCTGTCTGTGTGATAAAAACAGAATTCTTTTGCTTAGTAAACAAGATCTTTCATAATTTGCCATCAGCTTCCTCTTGTGTTGCTGCTTCATATGCATTCAATTGCTTAGATTTCCCTAAACAATTGTCAAGCATGCATTTCCCTACTTGATCCCCTCTGTCTAGAACACCCTTCCCTTTCTACTGGCTAATGACTACAAGTACTATACGATTTGCTCAGATATCACCTACTTTGACTCACTGGTCTGAGATTGTCCTTTTTCTTTGCCTGGAACACACTGGTACCCAACATGTTGCCATAATAGGTAAGGTTCTTGAGAGCAAATAAAGGTAGGAAATACAGTATATTGATCTTAAGATGATAAAAATTAAGCACATATGTTACTAAGGGCCAGGGAATCGTTTGACACTCAATTTTTAACAAGATACCTGAGTATCTAGAAGAAACCCATTCATTAGGTCTGGAGAGGGAGTTAAGATTCTGCATTTCTAGAAAGCACTCAGGAGATGCCAACAGTGCTGGTTTGAGGCGCACACTGAAGAGCAAGAGGTTACACTATATAAAGGTCACTGTCCTAGGTGGTGGAAATTGTAATTCCAACATATAGTCACTCTGGACAAGAGGCTTCTGGCTCAGCTGGGGAGTTGGATACACACATTGAAAGGCAAACAAAGGTCAGATAATACTATAAAATTTTACTCCTCTTTCTAAGATGCAGAGGATTATTATCTCTGATTTTGCAGTCTCTTTCATTTTAGGTTAACATAGCTGAAGTTACCAAACCATATATACCTAGAAATGTTCAAGACTACATACATTCATAAACAATGAAGACATTCATTTAAATGTTTCAGAGTTCATTATACAGTATGAGGAAGTTCAGAAAATATTTGTCAATAGCTCTCAGGAACAATTCCAACACTTGTGCACAAGAAGTAAGTCCAAAAATAATCACTGCTGCTCTATAACAGCAAAATAGTGAATGTGATCTAACTGTTCACCTATAGCAGGGTGGATAAAATGAAATGTGGTGTTTAACACTTAACATGAATGAATCTTCATGGATTAATCCAGATAAATCTCACAAAAAAAAAGTTAACTGAAAAAGAAAGCAAGTAGCAGGCACAGTAGCACGAGTCCATAGTCCCAGCTACTCAGGATACTGAAGCAGGAGCATCACTTCAGTCCTGGAGTTAGAAGGCACCCTGGGCAACATAGCAAGACTCTATCTCAAAAAAACAAATGAAAGCAAGTGGCTAAAGGGTACACATAGCATAAAATTGCCTGTGTAAATTTAAACATAAAACAAAATGGAAGCTATTTTACAATATAAAAGCATGCACAGGAAATATTACATGATAAATACCAAGGTAATAGTGGTTGCTAGAAAGAAGGTAGGGCTTGAGAAGTTGGGCTTATCTCCGGGATGCAAGATAAGGGGAAGAGCAGAGGCTTAGTAGGTAAGGGTCCCCTGTCCGTTAATGCTGAGTATGGGTGGAGGAGGGCTCTGCTATCCCAAGACTACACTCCAGACTGGGCATTTGCCAAAGATGGATAACTTGATATTTCCCCAAAAGGTGCTTTGGGCCAGTGTTTCAGGATTCCTGATGTTCTTCCTCCCCTGTGGTCTGCAAAGTAGTTCCTAGTCTGGGATGAAGAGGGTTGAATCTTGAGCTATACTCAGGTGTGAAAGAGAAACTATAATCTTCACATACTCAGGAACAGGGGTGGGTGGTCCCCAGCCCCTGGCTGGTGAGCCCTCTCCTTCTTTTTGGCAGTAAAGTTATTAGGAACAGCAAAGGCTTGCTTTTAAATTCCAAAGTTGACATCTTTTTTATCTTTGCAAAACGTATTTGTAATTTTCATATTATATAATTAAAAATAAAAATTAAGTTCTTACAAAGCCCAAAGTCAAGAAATATTTCATGTCAGATAATACATTATAATAGAACACAAAACAGACAAAGGTAAGTGTCTTACCTCAACTTTGTGACTCCTGTCCTGAGCAATTGCCAATGTTAGTACCTCATATATATGTATGTGCATGTTCATGGACTTTTTAAAAAGCATTTTTTTAGTTGTAGACGGACACAATACCTTTATTTATTTATTTATTATGTGGTGCTGAGGATCGAACCCAGTGCCTTACACATGCCAGGCAAGCACTCTACCACTGAGCCACAACCCCAGCCCCTAGTGTTTTTTCCTATACAAATGCACATAAACATTTTTAACAATAAAAGGAGAATAAAGCTGTCTTTTTTCTATTGGAAATATGTTGAGTACCTTTTCCCACAAAATTATATAAAAATTTATTCTAGACTCTATAGTGTTGTATTTCATTCAATACAAACACCCAATCAATTAACCAGTCCCCTTTGGGGGTATATTTATGTGTCAATTTTAGATAATACAAAGAGTACTGCAACATTTCTCATAGTGAAACTTTGAGGACTTGTGCTGCTGCTACTTCCTAGAATTGGAACTGCAAGATCAAAGTGTATGTTCCTTTTGGATGATCTGCACTCCAACTTCTTAAAATTAGGTGCAACAAAAATGTCTTATGAGTGTCAAACTATGTAATTGACATACTATGGATCAAAGCAGGAAAACATGAAGTTAATTGTCAAAAGAGTCATAGTAGATCTTATTATAATAAAGATATAAACATGCTACAGAATATTTCACTCAGAAAAAAAGGGTCGGCTGCAATTGACATGTGGAAAACAATAGAAATAAACAAAGCATTATTATCTTGTTTGTGAGAAAGGAAACTTGGCTTACAATCGTGAAAGTAAACTGGTCTTTTGCTATGGTGGAAAACTAAACATTGATCTGTTACAGCTTGATGACAGCCCAACTAACCCCATACTAAACTACCTTCTGGGAATGATCTCGTTTCTCAGAAAAGTTTGTCCACAGAAAGTGCTGAGCAGAAGACGCCCAAATCTGGACCACTTGATACTTTGTTCCTCTAAAGTAATTGGCACTCTAGTCAATCTTTCATAAGTGTGGTCAGCATAAGTCAGTTTACTGAGATCTGGTCCCCACTAAGTGTCCATGAAAAGGCATAAGGATGTAAAACCCCTCTCTGAAGAAAAATATGGAGTCAAGTTATCAGAAAAACTTACTGCAAATGTTAAATGTAGCAGTAATATTTCAGAAGCACTTTCTTTGAAATCAAGGCTAAGACAAAGATGCTTGCTATCACCTGGAGGTCCTAGCCAGCATGGTATGGTAAGAAAAAAAATTATACAGATTAGGAGCCAGGAACAGCAGTGTGTGCTTATAATCCCAGTCACATGGGAGGCTAAAGCAGGAGGCTCCAGAGTTCAAGACCCACAGGACTCCTCCTCACACACACTCACAAAGGGAACATAGTCAGAAACTGAGGATGTAGGTCACTGGTGGTGCTGATGTAGCATGTGTAATACCCTATATTTGAACCCAGGCACTGCAAAAACAGCAACGAATGTCAGACAATATGAATGGTCATATAGAAAACCCCAGATACTCTGCAGATAACTTGCTGGAGCTCAGCAAGTTTTCTGTATAAGATTAACATGTAAAAATCTTTGCATTACCATAAAAAGCACAGTGAGAAAATCATAATTTAAATATGTATGACATTTACAATGGCAACAAAAATATAAAAATTTGTTAGGATTCAATGCTCAAGAGCCTATGGAGAAAAATCATAGATCTTTATTGGAATGCATTAAAGCCACCCTAAATAAAGAGACATACTGTATTCACAAAAAGGAAAACTCAATATGGTAGAGATTTCAATATGATAAAGATTTTTTCCATGAATAAATTTATAAGTTTTGTGAATTTCCAATAAAAACCCAAATAGTTTCTTTCTTTCATAGTTTTTATTATTATTATTTGTATCAGGGATTGAACTCAGGGGCACATAACCACTGACCCACATCCTTAGCCTTTTTAATTTTTTCTTTTGAAAACAGGCTTTCACTAAGTTGCTCAGGGCTTTGCTAAGTTGCTGAGGCTGACTTTGGATTTGGGATCCTCCTGCCTCAGCTTCCCGAGCTGCTGGGATTACAGGCATGTGCCATGACAATTGGCTCTTTCTTTTTTTGGAGTAAAATTTAACAAGCAGGTTTAAAAATTTATCTGGAAGAGCAAAGCGAGCCAAGAAAAAGTACAAATTTGAAGAACAAGGTGGGGAATCTAATTAAACCCTAATATAAAGCTATAATTTTTAAGACAATATGTATTAATTAGCTCAGGGACATGCAAGTAAACCAGCAGAATGGATTAATGCACCCAGAAACAGTCACACAAATAGTAAAACTTCACATATAATGCAGCTATCATTGCAGATCAGTGGTGAAAGAACAAACAATGGGATAAATGGTGCTGGCAAAATTAGTTATTTGAATTTTTCATTCAGACATAAAATTAGAATCACATTTCATAATAGATGAGAAATAGATTCCAGATAGATTAAAAATCTGTCTGTTAAAAACAAAAATTTTTAACTTTTGGGAAATATAGAATATTTTTATAATTTTATAAGAAAGTATTACTTAAATAAAATACAGAAAGCACAAACCTCAAAAGATTGATATAATTGACTATATTAAAATTTAAAGATTAATACTTCAATAACTTAAAAGACACCATATTTTAAAAGTGCTAAGATGTACCTAAAACCAAAAGGAGAAATTTACAATGCATATGACAAAGTATTAATATCCAGAATATATGAAGAATTCCTACAGACAAATAAGAAAAAAAGTAAATATCTCACTATGGAATGAATAAAAAATATTAACAAGTAATTGAAAGAAAATTGAAATGGCCATAGACATGAAAGGATTTCTAACTTTGCTGATGGGGAAAAAAATTGAACCATAATAAGATACAATTTTAAGGTCTCTCAGCTCAGTACATATGCACACACACCCCAAACCTATAAGGACTGAATGTTAATAAGAATGTGAAGTAACAGGAATTCTCATTTTCCTGTTGGTGGGAATGTAAGTTAGTAAGTAGTCCCCTTTTTTCCAAGGCAGAGACATCCCAAGACCTCCAATAGATGTCTGAAACCAAGGAAAGTATTGGGCTCTCTATGTGCTATGTTTTGTTCTTACGTAGATCTTAGCAACTTCAGCAGATTTCTTTTTTCTTATTAAGTCTGGAACTCTTACCTTTTCACTTGAAAGGAAGCCATTTATGGCTTCTCTCTGGCATCTCCAAATTGTCAGTGACAATACTCTTGTGCTTTGGGCCGTTATTAAATAAAATAAAGGTTACTGGAACAGAAACCCTATGATGTCATGATAGTCAAACTGATAACCGAGATACTACTTATTAGTGCATGGGTAACATATACAGCATGGATACACTGGATAAAGGTGATTCATGACCTGGACAGAGCTGGATTGCAAAAGATTTCATCATACTAGTTAGAGTGACATGCAGTTTCAATTTATGAATTGTTTATTTCTGAAAATTTCCATTTAATATTTTCAGATAGTGGTTGACTGTAACTAAAACCACAAAAGTAAACTGAAGATGAAGTATGTGTGAGGGAATTATGGTACACCCATCCTAGAAAGCAATTTGCCAATATCCAATAAAGCAACTAGCACAACTGCAGCTCAAATTTAGATGTACATTCCAGAGAAAACCTTCCAAGTGAGCATAATAAGACAAGAACATGAATGTTACTGGTAGCATCATTTGTAGAGACAAAAAATTTGGAAACACAAAGGGGAATGAATGGAAAGGAGGGGGGATGGGAATAGGAAAGACAGTAGAATGAATTGGATATAACTTTCCTATGTTCATATATGAATACACCACCAGTCAAACTCCACATCATGTACAGCCACAAGAACGGGATCCTAAAAAGAATAAGTTATACTCCATGTATGTATAATATGTAAAAATACACCCTACTGTCATGTGTACCTAAAAAGAACAAATAAAAATGTTGCAAAAGTAAAAAGAAAAAATTGGAAACAACTTGTATCACTGACCAGAATAGACTGGTTATAAAGTTATATAGTATTTAGAACAACTAAAATAAATGATAGAGCTACCTGTATAAATGGGTATATATATCTGAGATGCAATGTTGAAGAAGTTGCCAAAGGACACATATAATATTATACCATATATATAATGTCTGAAAGTCTACAATATCATCTATCACTTAGAAATACTTACATATATAATAAAAGCATGATGATACACTTGGAAATGAAGCACATCAAATTCAGGATGATGATTTTCATTAGCTGTGGATCCAAGAGGGTGCAGTAATCATGAGAAGGTCAGACAAAAACCTTCTGCTGTGTTTATACAGTTTTACAACCTTAGACTTCATGGGGAGTGGGTTCATTATACTATTCTTCATGCATTTTAGAAATTTTTATCAAGAACAAAATACGAAGGTTTGGTTTGGCAGGAGCATAGAAACGGAGATAGCTTTTGGGAGAGGTAAATTTGGGAGTGGTGGTGGGGTCAGATCTGGACTGTGTAGTCACCCATGCAGCCACTGTGGAGTGTAGGCAGTAGCATGGAGACCTGCATGGAGGCTGGTGATGAGTTAGGTGGATGTTACACAGTTCAAGGGCATACAATAGTGAGCAGATTAAGCAGGAATGCAGAAGAAGGGACAGAGTCGATATTAAAGCATCATGATGCTTCCATGGGCCCTTACTTTACTCCACAGCCTCCTTTGTCAAGTGGCCTGGAGAGCTTCCATTATGGGAGGTGCTGGTAAGAGGTCAGAGGTGGAAGGGAGAAGCCTGGGTATCTCTCCCACACTGTTTCTCTGCTTTGAGTGGACTCTCCAACAGGGACATTGCTTCCTCTATGCCCATCTCCCATGATAGCCCCTTTCTAGATGGAGCCAGCTCTCCCCAGGTAGCTCTGCTTCTAGGTCCTGGTAATAATGGGTCCCTAAAGCCTAGGGGAGGAGATGGCTTCCAGCTATCAGAACACAGAGTAACTGGTCCTCTGTGTTAAATCTCCCCTATGGATCTCTGCCTGGACACTGATTGGCCCAGATACTTCTTGGATATTTCGCATTGTTTTTTATGGGAAATGGAGGTATAATGACCAATGAGCAGGACTGTAGCTTCAGTTGGCAGAGCAGGAGCTACTGGCAGCTTGAGGCAACAGAAGCTCTGACTAGTGTACTTTTCATCCACAAATTGTAGTAACTGCATTTTCCTCCAGGAAGATCAATAAGATCCCCAGCCCAGGTAGGCATACCCAATGATCAGAAGTGACTCCTCCATTAAACCAGCTTTCTTGTTTGAGGAGACACCCTGATTCTTCTCTGGGAACATACAGCACATCAGCATGGAATCGAACTGTGGAACTGAATCTTTTTAAAAGCCTTCTCGTTTAATTATTGGTCTGCATTATGTTTTAAAATCATTTTTGTGGTTATAAATTAAAATAATCTATTATAAACAGTTTAGACAAAGACAATATTTAAATTTGAAATGATAACAATAGAAAAAAAAATAACAATCCAGAAATCTATTTCCTCTTAGGAAGGGAATCAGTTTATATTAGGTGGAATCTGGGAAACAAGTATCTTGTAGCTGAAGTATTTTGTTTACTCAGTATTGTGTAGTAAATGTTCTGCTGTTTGCTGATAAGGAAGTTAATTCTAGTTTACCTAATGAAGTAAACTAGAATCTTTTGTTAGCTGTACTGGAATGGTGGTGAAGGTCTCAAAATAGAATAAATTTGTCTGTGCTCTGATATCCATCATGGGTCAGATTTCTCTGTTGTCATTAGTTACAAAGGGATGGGATGCTTTTGTTGTCAAATGGCTTTTCTATAGAGCCTTACCCATGTGTAATACAAACTTATAACACCCGTATGGACATAAAGACGTGTGCAAAGGCTTAGTTGTGGAAGGCAATACCACAAATGTGGCCAACAGCGATGCTGTATTGGGGATTGAATTCAGGGTCTTAGGCTTCTTAGCAAGCCCAAGATAATTTGGCTTCACAAATTATCTGTTATCCATCAGGGTAATCTCTGGTTTGGAAGGCCACACATATCAGCTTCATTATCTTCTTTCTGCAGTGATTTAAAAGTAAATAAATTAAAGTTCTTCTGACAGTTTATAGTCCTAACACTCAGTAAGCAGTTTTGTTGTTTCTATAGTATGCCAAAAATATTCTGAACTGAGACACTGGCTCTAGAAAGTGGTGATCATGTCACAACCCCACAATGACAAATCATCCACAAAGTAGTTCCTCTCCACCTGGCATCTGCTCTTTCTGTCTTGCTCAAAATCTGCCTCCTTCCACCCACTCTGCCCCTCCCCCAGGCTGGCCCTGGTTCTCTTCCTCCTTGATTTCCACATCTAGACCAGCTCAGTGTGTATTCTCAACCTTACCCATCAAGACCTGGGCCTTGGGCCTCTGCAATGCCGCACAATCTGTTGTTCCCCAAGTAAACCCTTGGGGAAGGGTTTGATCTTAAGGCACCTACGTAGTTTCTGTTGTACCTATTTTTCAAAATTGCCTTATTACTGCTGAGTGCAGTGGTGCACATCTGTAATCTCAGCAACTCAGGAGGCTGAGGCAAGAGGATCGCAAGTTCAAAGCCAACCTGGGCAACTTAGCCAGAATCTGTTTCTAAATAAATAAAAAAAGGCTGAGGATAGGGGTAGCTCAACAGTAGAGCACCCCCAGTTTCAATCCCTGGTGCCACATATATACAAAAAATATGTTATGAACATTTCCTCCTACCCACTCATACAGCGCTTTTCCTTTTTTTTTTATGACTACATAGTATTCCCTAACATGGTTGACTATAACTTTTATTTTCAAGCCAGTTTCCATGCTGATTAACTATAAGGAATCTCTATGGTGTTATGTTCTAACAAACAATGCTATGATTTCCTTATTGCATAATTTGTTTTGGGAGTGGGGTAGAAGTGGAAGGAAAGGAGAATAATATGTTTGGAGCAGGTCACAGGGTAGGCAAGCCTGGTTCAGGCTGTGAAGGTCATTTGGGTTAGTCAGAGAGTACTTTCAGAGTGAAACTGAATTCCTGGAGATGGACTGGGAGCAAAGACAACCAGTTTTAGGTGACCACTGGTTGTTAGGCAACCAGTAATATCTATCAGTTATTGAGGTGGGGTAAATGGGGCCCAGTATTTTCCTTAATGCTGTACTGGGGATTGAATTCAGGGTCTTGGGCTTCCTAGCACTGAAGTACACCTTCAGCCCTGAGGTCCAAGGTTAGCACATCTCTTCCTGATCTAATGCTGTAACTACTGACTCTTCTCTGCCTTCATTTGGAAAGGCAGCCTGAGACCGCCTCGTGGAGGATCTTTAGTTTCATACCACGTTCACAGCAATGGGGGGCTGCTAGTAGATATGTTAGTGTTCAGACTTCATTTCTCACCTCAAAAGTTGGCTTTGAAGCTACTCAAGGGTTCTTGGGAGATAAACAGCACAATTAAAGAAAAACAAAACTGTCCTTGGGGGGAAAAAAAAAACATAATGTATCACCTTCTGGTTGTGTTAAACCTAATTGTTTACCTTTATCTTACAAGAGTACCAACCCCCGCCCCATTCATTTAACTCCATATCCTTTGTACTCTTTAACTGTTCACAACCATATCCCCCTAGCATTTCCATCTGCTGATCAGCTGTGCTGATCTCTTCCCCTCCTGTTTTCCATGACAGATTCATAATGCACACTTATAGCATCCAGCAGAACTTCTAAAGGTAAATGTGACTTGTCCCCAAGCCTGACTTTTTCTAAATCGTTTAACTTTATGGCTATTTTATTTTTTATTTATTTATTTTTAAAATGTACATTTATTTTTAGTTGTAGTTGAACAAAATATCTTTATTTGATTTATTTATTTTATATGGTGCTAAGGATTGAACCCAGGGCCTTGCACATGTTAGGTAAATGCTTTACCGCTGAGCCACAACACCAGTCCCTGGCTATTTTATTTTTTAAAGAAAAGCTTTTTTTTTTTTTTTTTTTTAAACAGAATCACCCCTTCAGTTATTATTTATTTAGAGGTGGTTGTTTCCTACAAGGGATGTTCTGCAAACAATAAAGTAATTTCAACAATCATAGCAAAATGTAATATGATGTGCATATATTAGAACTACACAGCTAATTTCAACCTAACACCAGCCCCCAAATAATAGAATGCTGCAAATTCTTAATTTTTGTAGAGTACATTTGAGTCTCTTAATATAATGAATTCTAACTTCTCTGCAGGGATGACCATGGAGGAAGGATTTCATTCCTGTTTGTTCCTTCTATTGCTGCACACCTAAGGTCAAAGCATGGCTCCAAACTTTCTCTAACCTCCACTCTGTTCTTGGGTTCCCCTTTCAGCAACGTGCCACAGGGCTTCTGGGGCTTCCCAGGCTGCATTCTTCAATCTCTGTTCTCAGGATCAATTGAGGGTAACTCTCCTCACTGCTTCCCATCTGCTGCCATTTGCGGAAAACTTGAACCCACGGAGAAACACTTTGGTACCTGGAAGGAGACGCCATCAACGCTGGTGCCTTCTCTCTGGCATCAGTACCTTCCCTTGCCAACATTTTCCTTCCCCTTTCTGGAGAACCATATCATTCCTTACGAGTGCTTTCAGCCTTTGTTACCCGAGAAATGATGTTCTCAGTCTCTCCACAACATCCCAGGAGGAAGAAACTGGCATTTCATTCACAATTGGGCACAGTGTGATATGAGAAGGCAGTGGGGGTGTGAGTAAATGCGTCTTCCAACAAAAGCCAGCTGCTGCTATCACTGGAATGGGTAGAAAGTCGACTTTGTTTGGATCAATCAATATAGGATTACCAGAAAGTCAACGTGTCCAAGAGTGACTTAGGGTATTGTGATGGATGGGGAAATGCAGATCGATTTGTTTTATTCATGGTGTGTATGAATGGGTACTCATGTGTGTGATTTCTTTCCTTTGTAAAGGAGCTAGTTTCTGAAATTGAGAGGGCTAGGCTCCAAGGGGATAATTAGGATTTTAACAGCTTGCTGTGAGTGGAAAATTTCATTTCTCTAAGTATTGAAAAGTGCATGCTAATAGTTATCCCAGCCATTAGTCACTCTGCCAGAGATTTCTATCAGACTTAGACATTCAGATAGATGTTCCAACAAGCACTGCAATCAGCAGAGACCTGTAAAGGCTTTTGGAGCCAATCAATGTAGACCCAATGCATTATCTAGGCACTTTTGTTTTTCAGATTCATAAGTCATTTTTGTTGTCAGAGCCGAGCCATTTCTCTTGAGTTTCTGTTGAATTCTTCAAGGTGATTTGTCCAAACCCCTCTCAATTTTCTTGAAGAAGCTCTGATCTACCCCATCCTTGCCAGATGACCTCCACACCTAATTTACCAAGTCAAAACCTCAGCTCACCTCACTACTGTCTCAATTCTGTCTGGATCATCATCCACCCTTTGCTTTTTCATTCATTCTTTCTCCTATTTCCAGAGAAATCATACCCTATTTTTATTTCCAAAACTCACCTTATCTTGTTGATAAGGTTCATGATTTTACCAATAATTTTCCACCTCTTCCTACACCTACCATTATCTCCCTTTTTCTGGCATCTCTGGGTGGTTGTTCTCTAGCTCCTTGAAATCCACCTTAATGTTCCAACTGCAAAAGCCTGTGCCATGTGTGACCCTGCTCTTCTGTCAGATTGTAACGTGTCTTTCTCTTTTTTTCTACAAGCGTATTAGTGCACAGTGTAGGTTACAATCATTTGTTCTAATTTCCTTACCTGCTTTATACTACTCAACTCCCTGAAACCTGGAACCATCACACTGTTTATTAAAAGTGACTTCTTAAAAGTTACCAATGAACTACTTAAACACCAGAGCTAAACACCTCATCCTGCTGATCTTTGTAACACTCAATGCCCCAGACTGTGAGCCATGCTTAGAAAAGAGGGAGAGTGAGATTAAGGAGGAGGAGGTTGGTAAATGGATTCCAGCAGGGAAGTTTCTGTAAGCAGCCATCAAAGAAGTAAAGTTGAATTAAATACACCAGGGCCTTGGGCGTTGTTGCGTTTTATGATGACAGGTAGAGGGGACCGATTGGGCTCCCAGGCTCTACTGTCAAAACCAGATCAGTGTATCCTGTACATTCAGATGGGTTTGGGTGCAGTACTGCCTGTGCAGATAAACAGCCATGTGGATTTTGTTTGGGGGAAAGGCATTAAACAGATATCCCAGAGCCCACAGAGGTAGCCCCTTACTTTATGGATATAGGTATGTTGATAAAGTTCAACCCAAGTTTTTCTAGTCTTCAGAACCCAATTATTCTAGATCCAAGATTATGTCCAGGAATGGAAGACTGCATTGGATACTCTCTTTCTTCAGACTTCTTTTTATTTATTTATTTGTTTATTTATTTATTTGACTGGGGATTGAACCCAGAGGCACTTAACCACTGAGCCACATCCCCAGGTCTTTTTATTTTTTATTTTGAGACAGGATCTTACTAAGTTGTTTAGAGCTTTGCTAAGTTGCTGAGGCTGGCTTTGAGCTTTCAATCCTTCTGCTTCAGCCTTCTGAGCAGCTGTTTGCATGTGTGTGTGTGTGTTTGTATGGTGCTGAGATCAAAACCAGGGCCTGAGCATGCTAGCCAAGTATTATACTACTGAGTTACACCCTGGGCCTTTATATCTTATATTTGGGATAAATTGCCCAGGCTGGCAATTTGTGACCCTCTTGCCTGAGTTTCCTGAGCAGCTGGGATTACAGACATGTGTCACCAAGCCTGACTTGAATAAGGTTTGTAGATTAGACAATACTATTTTTCAGTATCAGTTTCTTTTTTAACAATTTTATTTTTCTATAAGAGAATGTTCTTGTTTTTAGAAAATGCACACTGAAATATTTAGAGGTGAAGAGCCACGGTTTCTGCAATTTATTCACAAATCTCTCCCAAAAATTGTGTATCTAGAGAGAATTAAAAAAAAAAAAAAAGGCAAGTGTGGTAAAGTATTAACACCTAAGGAATTTAGAAAGAATATATGGGATTTTTTGGGGGGACTGGTTTTGCAACTTGTTAGTCTGAAATTATTTCATAACACAGTTCAAAAACATCTCATACATCTCATAATAATAACACTAATATTTACTGAAGTCAATGGATACTTACCAAGATTCTAAAGAGATTTCACTTTTGGGCATGAAAATAACAACAATGGCTAACATTTTCAAAGCATTTTGTATGTATACTATCTTTTAATCTTCACATATGTTATGTTGATGTGTGTGAAGGAAACTCTTATCTTCAAATTATAGCTGAGGAAGCAGGTTTAGAGAGGTTGAAAAAACTTGGCCAAAGTCATACTGTTAGCAATGGAAGAACCATAATTGAAACAGAGCCTGTCTGATTCCAGGGCTCATGTACTTAACCTCTGTGTCACATATATAATGACTGAATATTACTTAGATAAATCAGCCACCTAACTGGGAAGTTCAGTTCTCTGGAAAGTTTTTCAATGCTATCACATCATACAGATATCCCCAGATGACTCTAGCTGAGACTCTATGCATAGATTCTAAAAAAAGTTTTAAACCAGGGTAGGGAAGAGACTAATACTTCTTACTTTTTCTGTCCTTTCTAGATACAAGGGAAGACTATACTGCCCAGCTTTTACAGTTGGACAAGGCCATGTGACTAGTTCTAGTCCATAAAATATGAGCTTAAGTGATGGGAATCACATCCAAGGTATAGCACTCAAGGGCCAGGGTCACCCCTCCAAGCTTTCTCTTCCTCTTCTAAAGTGACTATGAAGTCCATAGGTTTAAATGGCAGAGCCACAAGATAGAACTAACCTGCATTCTGGGAATCATTGTGTGGAGGAGAGATGCAAGGAGAGGGTTACAATGCACCCCACACCTGTGGGATTGGTATAGATGAAAAGTAAACTGACTTTTAATATAGGGTAGAAAGCTATGTAATTTTCTTTAAATCATAATAAAACTGAACTCTGAGTCCCCATATGGCAGGACTGGAGGAAAATTCAATCTCAGTCACTATTAGGAATTCCTCCATTCAGAGTTAAACAAAGTCCTGAGGATCTTATCCAGAGCCAAATATTTAGAGGGGCCCCTGCAGTTCAGGGCATGCTGGTTACTGTGGATATAATCATTTTTCGAGCCCACATGGCTAGGGAAATGGCTCCCAGGCCCAGATAGAGGCTGGGCCACTTTTGGGCATGAAAATTACAACAATGACTAACATTTTTGCAACATTACTAAGGTGCCAGAAACTAGTGCTTTACACAAATAGTTTGGCGTGAGACAACTACTCTTTGATCTAGAACATTCTTTTCTCAGATAACTAACAGTTTTCCCTCATCTCCTTCAGATATGTTCCTTCTCAGTAAGGCCTCTTCTGATGGCCGGTAACTGTTTTTTATCCCCCACAACTTCCCTTTTCTCTGTTCCAGTTTTGTCCTTATTGCACTTTCTATCTTCTAACACATGATGCTGTGTCATTTATTTAATAATAGGCATTTACGGGTCGGCATTTTTCATAGCAAGAGGCTTCCATGGTTTCTGTCTGCCTGTTCCCACTAGAATGTAAGATCTGTAAGGGTAGGGTTTTTTTTTTTTTTGCACTTCTGTCTCTCAACCACTTGAACAGTACCTTGCAATATACAGTTCAATAAATATTGATGGAATAAATAAATAATCATCATTTTATAGATGAGGAAACTGACACAATAAAGGGAAGTAACTACCATGTCACTGAGCCAGCAAGTGACAGAGCTTGGAGTCAAATCCAAGTCATTTAATTTCTTTTCACCATTATTGTGCCACCTGAGTATCCACACACTCAGATCTGAGCTCCCTAGGCATATTCCCCAGTCTCTCTTCCCAGAGCCCTTGCCATATATCTGGGGCACTGGGAAAGCCCAGAATGTGGATCCCAATTCTCAGTGAGCCCATGAATCTTCTTCTCCCTTCAGCTTAATCTCTCTTCTTTCCCTACACAAACCTCATTTCCAGAATTCCTAATATTATATCTTCATTGAAATTAATCTTTAATTTAGATGAGGAAAACAGTTTATCTTTTAGAAACATTAACTTTCCACTCCTCCTGAGGTCAAGAAACAGAAGGGCTGGACACTCTCTTGGAATGAGGAAGTGGTGTGTCCAGAAAACAAAATACAAGTAGCTCTTGAGTGTCTGAATGTGTGTGTGGGTGAGGGGGTGGGGGCGACACTGTTTTTGTACCCCAACCAGCTGCAAGATCCTGTCCTTCTCTTATTTTAATTCTGCTTCCAAAATCCAGCCATGTTACCAGTAGCTGCCAAAGCCCCCCTGAATGGAACAGGCCTGCCCAAACCCACCTCTCCAGAGGGCAGGTGTGAAAGGAACATCTTTTTTTTAAATTATGGATTATTTCCTCCAGTGCTTCCTGAATCCATCCAGCTGCAGCACTGAATTAGAGACTCCCCCACACTGGCTGAGAAAGTGTAATTTTCCCCTTGAGCTCCCCCACTTCCACCCCCTGGTTTAGAAAAGTATGGGAACGTGTGTGGTGATGTTTTGAAACAAAAGAACATTGAACCTGTTGCAAAAAGTAAGTGGAGAGGCAAAGAAAGACCTTCCCTGGCTGAGTTAGCACCTGGTAGTGTGATTCCATAGACAGTGCTTGCACTGTGAGTCCCTCATTTCTCTGCTCTGACACAAAGCTGTGTCTTCAAATTATAACCTCCTGCTGGGTGTGGTGGTACACGCCTATAATCCCAGGAAGTAAGGAGGCAGAGGCAGGAGAATCACAAATTGAAAATCAGCCTTAGTAATTTAGTGGGGCTCTAAGCAACTCAGTGAGTCCCTATATTAAAATGAAAAATAAAAAGAGCTGGGGATGTAGCTCAGTGATCAAGCACCCCTGGATTCAATCCCCAGTACCAGAAAAAGAAAAAGTATAGTATCCTTTTTGGGATCCAATGCTTTGATGATGGTCACAAACAGTATACTAACACCATAAAGACACTATTTCCCCCTCTTTTTCTTCCCCCTCTCACCTCCTCTCTAGAAAATCAACCTTTGTAAATACCATGGGGCTGGAGAGGCCGGGCCATGTCTTCTTTGCAACCTGCTAAAAAGACCCTGGTGAGTGTCTGAAAAGACACCTGTGCCATTGGACCAGGTGCAGGGGGCTGTGTTTCCCATCTTTCCAGTGACTTCCTATCTCTTTATGATTGACAAGTACTTTTAGATACTGGAGATTGGCTTTAAAAAGACAAACCCTGTTGTGATCTCTTCACAGCTGGACCCTTCACATTCCATCTCTGAGTGAGTGGCAGCTAGGACAGTTGTGAGCAAAGGGGAACAAGCTGAATGGAACATTCAGCACCTGAGGGCAGAAAGACAAGGCAAGGGACTGCAGAAACTGTGATGGGCCAGAGCTCCGAAATGACCCAGGATTGAGCAGCTATGCAGAGCCCTGAAAACCAGAGTGGGCAGCTCAGAGGACTCTTTTGTTGTCCTCCTTTTTCCTCTCATGTAATTTGGGAAGATTGGGGGTAAATTCCCTGCCCAAATTGCCTTGGGCAAACCTCAGAGTTCTCTTCTGGGGAATGCAATAGATAGCTCTGAAATGCTGTGGTTTGAGGCTGATTGAAGCAGGAGAAGCCAAGTCTTCTGAAGCCATGCTATTTAGTAGGGCTCCCTGGGTGGCCACGCTGCTTTCTGGATCAGTGCTCCTCAGACTCAAGGGTGCCTCAGGCTCTCCTGCAGGGCTTGCTAAAGCACAGATTGCAAGGCCCACCCCAGAGCTGTCTTTTAACTCCGTTAAGTTCCCAGATGATGCTATTGCTTCTAGTGTGGGGTTCACATGCTGAGAAACACAGGTTGAGTCATCCCTGGCCAGTGGATGTAGCTCACCTGGGCAGAGAACAGCCAATCAGGGTGGCAGTCTTTGGGATACCTGGTTTCTGTCCTCCTGTAGGGGTCAGCCTGGTCAGCCCAACCAGGATAACTACAGAATTAACACTTGCTAAGGTCCACCCATTTCCTGAAGGGACCTGGGTCTGGGGGTTCCCATCCTTGGCTGGTGAGGGTTTTACTACTGGAAAGAGAGCAGCTCCACTTAGGGCTGGCCTCCCAAAGAAACAATAAGCATGTCCCATTCACTTCGGTGAATCCCCAGTCCTGGTCTCTGGCTTAGTGTCAGGGTCCAACCAATGTTCCACAAGTGAACAAACCAGGAGCCTGAATATTTGTGCAAGAGATAGTGAAATAGAAGGGCAGAAAATGATGGAATGAGTTTAAAGCTTTGTCAGTCTAACAGACACACTGACCTTTAGTTCTGAAAGCAAGAGTACCTTCTGAAGCTTGGTAAAACTACCTAGGACTTCAAAGGGCTAAAGCATTGGGAGGGGCAGAGGCTGTAGGAGCAAAAGGCAGCCAGCAGGGGGCGCCTCCACCACCTTCACACCTTAGCTCTTTAGGAAGGCACCCCTGGTCTCTCTCTTTGTATAATAAAATAAAAAAAAATTAAACTGCCTCAATCATTTTGAATCAAGATTAGAGTGAATATTCAATACACAAAAAATTCCCAAGCTAAACAAAAATTTTCTGTTTGTGAAGTACTCAGATAGTCTATCAAGTCCAGGATAGACTGCTCTGGCAGATAATAGCTCCCCACCAGGAAGCTGTGGGCAAATAGACCTGCCCACTGAGGAAGAGGAAGACATTCCAGGAACAAAAAAGGTACAACAGAGGCTCTGAGAAAAGATGAAGCTGATTGGAAGGAGGATGTCTCTCCCTACTCCATCCTTAAACTGTGAAGTCATATTTGGACAGAGTACTGAGGAGGAAGGAGCTGAGGACACTCACCCCCACAGTTAGACCATCTGTCCTGGCATACTCAGTTTTCCACTACCAAGAGATTTCCATGCAGCCTCTAAATATTTAGAAGGTGTGAAAGTACCACATGGATCCCACTATCAGTAGCAGGTATTGGTTGGATCTCTAAGGGTAGCCCTGGGCTTATGCTGCTTCATTCTCATACTCTCTTAAAATTTCTTTGGTGACCATGGGGCACAATCAGGATGCAAGATAAGCTATGGATGTAAGGCAGACAACTTCAATTTAAGCAGCTGGGGATCAACCTGCAATGGACCATTAGCAATGTATCCTGTTGCCTGTCCTGGTAACTGGACACAGAATTGAAATCTTAGCATCATCATTTGGCATTTTTCACCAAATAGTTCTTCAAGCTTTCTTTTTCTTTTTTTTAATCACCATTTCTCCTAAACTGGATCTCTGTCTGTATTGTCATTTTGCTTTGAAGTGTCATCATTCACAAAGTCATCAAAATAAGAAACTTTCTAGTCATTTTTCTGAAGCTGGGTGATTATAATATTCTCCAGTGAAACTACCTAGGACCTTCAAGGGCTAAAGCATTGGGAGGGGCAGAGGCTGTAGGAGCAAAAATCAACCAGCAGAGGGAGCCTCCACCTTCACACCTTAGTTCTTTAGGAAGGCACCCCTGGTCTCTGTATTTAAAAAACAAATAAATAACCCACTTGAATCAAAGTGTGAAATATGATATATCAAGAAATATGTAATGTTTTGAACAACCAACAATAAAAAATTAAAAAAAATAAATAAAAAACAAACAAATAAATAAATAAATAATGACACTGCCTCAATCATTTTGAATTAAGCTGAGAATGAATATTCAATACATAAAAATATTACTACCCACATTCAACTAGTCAATAAATCTTGCTTAATTAATCCTGCTTAATTAATTAATTAATCTTAATTAATCTCTATCCTTTCTCCTCCAAAGGATCTAATCAGGACTCATGTAGATGGCGACCAGCCTCTGTGTTCTCTAAATTCATCCTCATTCCATATCTCATCATGGAGCCTGCTGCTTAAAAGTCATTGATGGCTTCCTAGTCCTGTTAGAGGAGAAGACTACAATATTTCCAGGGCTGAGGCAGGGTATGAATGAGTGAATGAATGAAAACAATCAAATGGGGAAGAGATATTAGGGTAAGAGAGGGTATTATTATTATTATTATTATTATTATTAATCTCATTTATTTGGTAGCCCATGTGCTGTGATCCTGTAAGCCCTACCATGCCCTATAATTTAATTCCAATCAGCACAGGAGAATAAAAATTGTATTTAAAATATTTATTTCACTATTAACTTTGAAAACTTTGTATCATCAAGTACATATCTCATTTTCTTCCCCACTCTCCACAGAGGTTTCAAAAGCCCTTGCACTGTTTCCCTAAGATTTATACTAATAAGAAAGGAGGTACCACATGGTCTGCCCCGCTTGGCTTAGCACAGAAGTCCTTTCTGTAGTCAGTCAGGTGGGTACCTCCAGTGATCTCTTCTAGCTCTACCCAGTCTCTAGAATGTGAAAAGAATGTGGATTCAGAAGTGGGGAAATGTTTCCTCTTTGGATGCAATCCTTGTTTTATACTCACCTTAGAAAGGAGTCTTTTTCTGAATGCTTGCTTGCCTAATTTGCTTTTTTTTCTTGTGGGGCCTCATGCATGCTCTGCAAATGCTCTACCTCCAACCCACACTCCCACTCCCTTGTTTAACTTCTTGTAAAACTTTAGTTACTGTATTTTGTCCTTGATATCTGGACATATATCTTGGGTGGGGTGGTAGGCCTTTGCTGCTGTACTTGACAGGATTTGACAAGTAGCCACTTGTGGTGACCTTGATGCCCATGACTTAAGTGTCTCAGAGATGAGGTGGGGAGGAACTGGTTATGTTTATGCACCCAGGCAACTGTCATGTTTACTGTCTCTGGTCAGCTTCCAAACCAGCAGCACCGCACCCGTTAATACGGGCTCCATGGCTGGTTGCTGATGGGTTGGCTTACCAGTTGTGAGCAGTTGTTTTAGCTTGAGCAATTGGTGGTTTCATCTGAGGAGTAGCTTTACAATCATACATCAGAGTTTCGCCTGACAAAAGTCCCTAATGCTCAATGAAGCTGTAAAACTGAAATGTGTGGCGTGTACTAATCAGACCATCTGCTCTTCTTCTTGAGACACTGTTTGCTCAATACACTTAGAGTTCTTGAGCTCCTCTGTGTTTGACATAGATCTAGGCTTCAGGAACCCAAGATAAGATATGGTGAGCCAGGAGTGATGTATATGTGAGGGGGTAAGTGAGATATAGGGTCATCAGGCTGGGAAGCTAGAAGGCAGGAATAAAGTCTTTCAGGGGACAGAGGATATAGGGGGTGGCTGGGGAAGATTTGCTGGATAGTTGATATTTGAGCTGGGTGTAAAAGGCAAGGAAAGACATTTTAAGAAAGCATGTGCCAGGTACTGTGCTTGGTGTTTACCTGCATTGACTCATTGCATCCTCACAATAGCCCTGCGAGAAAGGAACTATTATTACCCCTGTTTCATAGGTGAGGAGGCAAAGGCTTATGGTGGTTAAGTTGCTTCCCTATGGTCATGCAACTATTAAGTAAGGAAGTGGGTCTTGAGACTTTGCCAGGTACATCATAAACACTCAGTGAACACATAGGTATTTTATAATGATAATCATTGCATCCAGGGTTGCTGCCTTTAGAACCTGCACCCTTAACTTCTGTGTTACTGTGATTGTGATAGCATATGTTTGGACTCTCTGGAATCACGAGAGGAGTGAATCTTTTTTGGTGGCATTCGTACAATCCTAAGTTAAAAGGAAGAGCCTTATAGAAATTCTGAAGAACCAGGAGTGATCCTCTTCTGCACTTCTCTTCTATCAGGCCACTCCCTCTTGCTTTTTACTCACTTTTGTAAAATCTGTTTCTTAGTAAAGGAGACTTAGAATTTGAAATACAGGAGAAGAAAACATGGAGATCATTTAATTCAGTTTCTTGGTTTTACAGATGCTAAAATGGCAGCTAAATTAATCAAGATTCTTTCTGCTACAGATAACACAATCCAATTTAAACTATCTCAAGTGAAAAACAGAGATATATTAGCTTGGGGAGCCGGTAGACCTAGCCTCTTAGATTAAAATGTTACTAGATGTTATTTATGCCTTCTCTTTAATCTCAAATTGTCTCTGCTTCAGAATATGATGGCCTCAGTTGTTCCTGGTGTAGTTGGAATTCCTTTACACAATTGGAAGAAGACTGGCCCCAGGAAACCCTAGACTTATATCATTCTATGTTAGTGATTTCAGACTAAAGAGAAAACTTCTCTCTCCTTATTTCAGTATATATAAATCCCAGGGAAAGTCTCTGATTGGCCAAGCTTGGGTCACATGTCTACTTTTTGAGCCAATCACCATGCCAAGAGAATATGTTATGATGATTCATCCACCTGGACTGAAGCCATACTGTATTGGAATGCAGTGAGAGTGGTGAGTATTATGGAGGACAGCCTCACCAGAATCATG
Organism: Marmota flaviventris; assembly: GCF_047511675.1. Lineage (NCBI taxonomy): Eukaryota > Metazoa > Chordata > Mammalia > Rodentia > Sciuridae > Marmota > Marmota flaviventris. The sequence continues at coordinate 52,738,197 of NC_092511.1, read as the reverse complement.
TGTATCTTTAAAGAGAAAGAATTGGTTGTCCTTACCAAAAAGAAGGACTCTGAGGTAGTAAGCTTCTAAGATTGTCCCCAGTGATCACTGCCTTGTGATATGCTGGTCTTCATGTAATCTTCCCTTGAAGATTCTCCCCTAATTGTGGACTAGACCTAGTTAACTCACTTCTAATGAGTGAAATATGGGAAATGTCAATGGCACGTCCTTTCTGAAGTTATTTCATTAAAGTCTGTAATCTCTTTAGCACTATTCTAATGAAGCCAGCTCCCGTGTTGTAAATTGCTCTATGGAAATGCCCATATGACAGAAACTAAGATTTTCTTCTAGCCAACAGGCAGCAAGAAACTGAGACCCTCAATCCAGTATTCCATGAGGAGGTGAGTTCTGCCAATGACCACTGAGGGAGTTTGAAAGCAGATCTTTCTCCAACCAAGCTTAGAGATGAAGGCAACCCTGGCTGACATGTTGATTGCAGCCTTGTGAGAGACCCTAAACCAGATGACCCAGCTAAGCCACACCCAAATTCCTAACCCAGAGATACTATCAGAGAATAAATGTGTATTGCTTCAGGTTGCTAAACTCTGGGGTAATTTGTTATAGGGCAACAGAAAACCAATACAGGGAGAGACATTGGGCAGACAGGAAAAAAAAAAGATAGAAAAAGAACTTATAATGATACAAAATGCCATAATTGTTTTGGTTTCTGAATATCCTAAAGCTTTCTTTCTCAGACTTATCCTTCCAGTACCATGTTCCTCCCTGCATAGATTGTCTTTTTTTCCTTCTTACTTTTTATTTTTTCCCATTCTCTATGATTTCATAAGAACCACCAGGAGAGGGAGATGTACAGAGAAGGTAATAGGTTAAAGAAGTAGGTTGGACATAATGGCACATTCCTTTAATCCCAGCAACTCAAGATGCTGAGACAGGAGGATCACAAGTTCAAGGACCAGCCTCAGCAATTTTGCCCTCAGCAACTTAGTGAGGCCTTAAGCAACTTAGTGAAGCCTGTTTCAAGATAAAAAGACAGGGGATGTGGCTCAGTGATGAAGTACTCCTGGGTTTAATCCCCAGAAAAAAAGAACAAGAAGGAGAAGGAGGAGAAGAAAGTAATAATGTGGGCCTACTGTGTGTCCAGCACTTTGAAGGCCAGGTTCCATGCTTGATCTCATTTAATCATTCCCCTCAACTCTATACATGGAGTTTTATTTGTCTTCTTCTATAGATAGGAACACTGAAGCCTGGAGAGCTAACACAGGGGGCTCAGAATTACTCACCTTGGAAGTGTCAGAGTTGGGACACAAGCAAAGCACATTCATTCCACGGCAGCATGCTGTTTGTCTCCTGCAGGAAGGTAATTGTTTTTATCCAGTGATGGCCTGCTGGTGATACAGGGCTAATTCCAACATCAGGCCTTCATTCAGGGCTGACCTATTTGTAGAACGTTCACTAGATTACTCTGTGCTTTTCTTTCTGTGCTAAGAGGTAAATTTCTAACCAGACCTACTATCAGTTGAACAAGTCCCCTGGGAAGGAATCCCTTTTTCACTCTCCAAGTCCCGCTGTTCAGGAGCCTGTGACAGTCCTTGTTTATTGAGGAGGGCAGCCCATCCTAGTGAAGAGGCCAGGAAGGAACTTCAGAGCCCAGACAGAGTGCCCTGGGCCTCCACACCAAGAAGTAGGAAACCCCAGTGTTGCCTTCTGCAACATCAACCAAGACATGCAATTGAGGGGAGAAGCCTAGTTTGCAGATATAACTCTGATTCTTTCATCAAGACGGCTGAACAAGAGAGCAAGCAGAATTCTCACCCACAAGAACAAGAACAAGAGAAACCACAACAGAGACTAGAGATGAAGAAAGTAATTTCCCTGAAATGTTATCCTGTGTCATGTGGCTCGTAGAAGTGTTGAAACCAGCTTTAGAACATGGTGTTGGAGACAGCCAGAGATCTAAGGCTTTACAGACTACATTTTTTTTAAAGGTCAACTGCTTTTTCCCCTCCAGGTCCTTTCTAATAGGGACCTCAAGATGGATAATTACTGCTTATGATATTAAGAATGTGGCATGAAAGGTGGGGTGGTGAGACTAATTTCTCATCTAAGACCTGCCTCTCTTCTTGCTTTGTCCTCATCTAGGGACCCAATGCTGCTTTGCTCAGGTTTTCAGACCCTGGCTGTCAGTCCTGATGATCTTGCTGTTGTATTTCAATATAAATCCAATTTATAGAGCTAGGAGTGATATTTTATCAGAGACCACTATTGTGGCCATGTCTCCCAGATTATTTTTCCTCCCAATTATATTTTCAATATTCTTTCTTAATTGTCACATTCTTTTCCACACCACAAACATGTGATGTATTTGTGTATACAATTTTGAGCATTTACCCTGTGTGTACTGGTAGCCCAATTAAAAAAAAAATCAGGGGAAGGAAATGAATATGTGACATTTGAAGGCAACCATTTTGCTTTCCCGTTTCTGAGACAAGTCACCTGTTTTTAAATTTCTATTCTCACTCTAATGGTTTCTCCTAGGTTTTGCTTCAATCTCTACTGCCCCTGAATCCTAATGTCTTGTCTCCATAACTTGGAGTGTTCTGCCTCCAACCAGACTCCCCAAGGTTTTTTGTCTGCTGAGACTATGTATGAGCTACAGAGGCCACAACTTCCCCATGTTATAGCTCGGCCTCAGAATGGATCAGTGCTTCTTGCTCAGGATGGAATGTGATCTTAGAAGGCTTACTCCACTCCAGGAGTGGTTTATAATAATACCTGACCCTTACTAAGGACTTGGTACAATCATCCCTAGTGTCTGCAGAGGATTACTTCTGGAACTCTCTCCTTTCTATAAAACATTGTGGTATTTGCATGTAACTTATGCGCATCCTCTTCCATACTGCAAATCATCTCTAAATTATTTATGATACCTAATATAATGTAAATGCTATGTAAATGGTTGTTCTACTGTTTTGTTTAGGGAATAATGATAAGAAAAGTTTGTACATGTTTAATACAGATGCAATTTTTTTTCCTCAAAGATTTTTGATCCATGGTTTGAATCCATGGAGGGCCACCTGTATATGCTAGGCATGCACTAAACTCTGTATGGGCATCATCTTATTTTTTTTTTCTTTTAGTACTGAGGATTGAATACCAGGGGCACTCAACCACTGAGCTATCCCCAGCCCTTTTTTATTTTGAGACAGGGTTTCACTAAGTTGCCTAGGCTGGCCTTGAACTTGAGGCCTCTTGACTCAGCCTACTGAATGGCTGGGACTAAAGCATGCACCACCAACCTCAGCATATAAGCATCATCTTGATTAATCTCACAATAATTTTTTCTCTCTTGTCATCACTGCCTTGCAGATGAGGACACTGAGGAAGAGAGTCTAAGTATGAAGCGCAGAGTTGTAAATCTAGAGGTGGTGCTGGATTTTTGAACCCATTTAACCTGGCTCCAGAACCTGTGCTCTTAATCATGAGACAATTGGCTGCTCCAGAATTTAGTCCTTTTCCTTTGAGTCACAGTTAATTGGGTCAAATATGGCAATATTATAAGATAAAATAGGTGGCCAATAAATTCTATCCAAGTATCATTTGTTGAACATCTACTGGGAGCAAGGCACTTTATACATTCATAAACCTGGCATGTGGGTTTGGTGTGGAGATGAAGCGTGTTAATCATTCACCAAACAAGGAGGCAGGGAATCCTGTTTTTTGAGAGGATAGCAGATTTGACCTGAGGCAAGATTGTGATGTCTCTATGTCTCATTGTCTGGTCCTCTTGAATCCTGCCTCTGTTCCTCCTTTAGCTTGGGAAGTTTCCCCTCCTCCACCCAGGCCCTCATCTCCCTCCTTCTGTGCTCAGCACTGGACTCAGAAATAGGTTACCTTCACTCAGAGAATCTTTGAAAATAAGCTTTGCCTTCAGATTATCCAGATGTGCATACATCAACATTTATTTAGTTGCCTAACTCTAGAGAAGCCATGAGAGGACATGGTACCCCCAACCTCACTGAGCTTATACTTTGGTTGAGGAAGGTGGACAAGAGTTCTTATCACAGGGTGAAAATGAAGTAAGAATACTAGAGGGGAATAACTGAGTAAGTCTCCAAGGTGACTAATAAAAGGCATTTTTTTTTCAGTAGTGATGGAAATATTATAATTTTTTTTTTTTTTTGGTATCAAGGATTGAACCCAAGGGTGCTCAACCATTGAGCTACATCCCCATCCTTTAAAAAATTTTTTTAAAATTTAGAGACAGGGTCTCACTAGGTGCTTATTCTTGCTATCTTCCTGCTTCAGCTTCCCAAGACGTTGGGATTATAGGCATGTACCATTGTACCTGGCTCAATATTATAAATCTTGAGTGGAGTATTGGTTGCACAGGTAATACATTTGTCAAAGCTTATTAAATTGTGCTAACAAAGACCTGAACATTTCTCTGTGCATGCATCTTACCTAAAAAGAAACATTTTTTTTTGTCTAGTAAATTTAAAAAGGCACAGTTCTATAAGGACACCAGTAAGTACAGAGAGAGGTGTGCCCAAGTGCATATAGGTAAATCATCTATCCGTGAGCCATTCATTTAGCATGAATGACCCAATTCAACATTGAGAACCTGATCAGGATTGGCAACAGTTCTAGGACCCATCAGTGAAGAAGACAAAGACCTCTGTCTCCAAGAGCTTACATACTAGCAGGACAGTTGAAGTGCGAGTGGAGGCGGGGGGGGGGGGGGGGGGGGAACTTTTGCTATTGCAGCAGGAGCAACTGTAAGCTTTGGCCTTAGAGGGGCCAGTAATCCATGGAAAGGTGAGGCTGGTTTAAAAGGCTTGGAAAGCTGGAAGCAAAACTTCTTGACATGCTTCAGAGATGAGAACTGCTTTCAGGTGGAGCCCTGAAAGCGGAGAACCTTTGAGTCTTCCAGCCGTAACCCCAGCATCTCCCTGAGGCTTGGGAGGGCAGCGTCTATACCACCTTACCATCGCCGACTGCGTGGGTGCTTCAGCAAGTACCCCGCCAGAGGTGCTGGCTCTTTTTAAGCACATCTGCCAACAGGTGTGGGCTGTGGCCAAAGCTAGTGAACCAGAAGGTTGGAAACTCAGTTTCTGAGAGCTGGGAGGGGTGGGGAGGTGTCAGTTATTTTAGAAACCAAACCTAAGTACTTAGAAACACAGCAGAAGGGCTTGGCAGAGTCCTGGGGAGTTGGATGGTGTTGCTGTGAATCATAGGGACGCCAGGTGAGAAGAGGCCATCTGAGAGGGGATGGAGGTTCTTAAGTCTTTAATTTTTTTTTTTTTTTAAGAATCCAGGAAGACTTGATCGTACAGCAAAATTTAACACATTATACGTATAATAAAGGACAATGAAGCAACATATAGTCATTGTTTAGAAAAGGATCTAAGTTACATATAGTCTCTGAATTTTCAAAGATAGCATAATTTATGCATTAAATCTTATTTACAGGTGTTCCCCCCACCATTAACAATGATAGGATATTGGAGAGGTAGGCTGGGGCTGCAAAATGTGAGACTTGTTGCAATTTCTCATCTCTCTTCCCAATTTTTGCTCTTTCTACAACCCTGTTTTTAATCCTTTGATGTTTACATTGATATTGTTTGCTTTCTGTTCCATAAGTTGAGAACACAAACAGCACTTCCATGTGAATTTAAGAATTTCATCTGGAGGCTGAATAAGATCCCGGAATTACATTTAGAAAGAGTTTTCTTAAACTTCAAAACATAAAAAAAATTTAGCAATGTTAAGAAAATAACCAAAATCCCCCAGTGAAGTTCAGGAATAAATAAGCATTTGAGTTCTTTTGTAGCAGACTGGAACCTTACTTTAGAGACTGTCTCATCTAGTGGTTTACCCAGTCCAGCATGGTGACCTGTAGGAAGAAGAAAACAGGAGAGGAAAAGACAGTCAAGAGAGATCGAGTGCCAGGTGGGTGGCACACACCTGTGATCCCAGCAGCTTGGGAGGCTGAGGCAGGAGGATCGAGAGTTCAAAGCCAGCCTCAGCAAAAGTGAGGCACTAAGCAACTCAGTGAGACCCTGTCTCTAAATAAAATACAAAATAGGGCTGGAGATGAGGCTCAGTGGTCGAGTGTCCCTGAGTTCAATCCCCAGTAGCCCCCCTCAAAAAAAAAAAAAAAAAGAAAAAAAAAGAGAGAGATCATGCACTTTGGGAATTTAGAAAGCTAGTGCATTTTTGCAGGAATTGGCCATTTTTTTTCTATAAAGTTCCAGAAAGTAAATAGTTTAGGTTTTGCTGGCCCATGGTCTGTTGAAAATGCTCAAGTCTAACATGAGAGCACGGAAACAGCCAGAGGCAGTGAGAGAGCAAGTGGGTGGGGCAGTGTCTCAATAAAATTTTATTTACCAAACCAGCCACTGGGCTGGATTTGCCCCCTGGCTGTTTGTCAATCCCAATATTATTGGTTAAATGATGGCCAGAGACAAATGAAAAAAAATAGGATTAGGGGAAATAGGGAGAGAAAATGGAGTCCAGGGCCACTGTACCTTCACTAGTCCTCCCTTTCTGCTTCCTTCTGCATATGTGCATACATTATATTTTTCAGTCTCTCTCACAGTTAGGTGGGACTATGCAACTAAGTCTGGATAGTGCAATGTGGGCAGAAATGAGGCGTGCCTGGCCTCTCACACACATCCTTGCAGATCTCTGTGTGCTCACTTGGCCTACCTTTGTGGACTGAGCACAGAGGATATCCAGGATCACCCTGAAGCCCTGGAAATGGCAAACCCGGGTTCCCAGATAACTATGTTGAGCAGAGCTTCCCTTCCAGCATTAGTAGACTTTGATGTGAGCTAGACACTAACTTTTTCTTTTGTGACGTCACTGAGAACTGGAGACTTGTTTGTTACAGCAGCCAGCTTCACTGTGACCGTATAAAAATTCAAGTATCAAGTTGCTTGGTGCCATGGGATCCTGAAAGCCAAGGAATTGGGAGCATTTATTTTTTTTTTAATTTTCATTTATTTATTTTTTATTGTATATATTTAGGGGGTACAAAATGATGTTTTGATAGACATATTTATAATGAAATGATTACTATAATCCGGCAAACTAGTGTGGCCATCACTTCACAGAGTAATTGTGTGTGTGAGTGTGTATATGTGGTAACAGCACCTAAAATCTATTAGCAAATTTCCATGGTATGATATGATATGATATTAGTGACTTCAGTCTTCATGCTGTATATTAGATCTCCAGATGTTATGGTTTAGATATGAGGTGTCCTCCAAAAAGCTCATATGTGTGACAATGCAAGAAGGTTCAGAGGAGAAATGATTGGATTGTGAAAGTCTTAACCCAACCAGTGAATTAATCCCCTGATAGGAATTAACTGAGTGGTGACTAGAGGCAGATGGGGTGTGGCTGAAGGAAGTGGTTAATTGGGGGCATGGCTATGGGGTCTAGAGCTGGAGTCTCTGCTTCTTCTTTTTTAAAAAATTTTTTAGTTGTAGATGGACACAATACTTTATTATTTATTTATTTTTATTATTTGATGATTGAACCCAGTGCTTCACACATGCTAGGCAAGCACTCTACCATTGAGCTACAGCCCCAGCCCCTCTCTCTGCTTCTTGATCACCGTGAGCTGCTTTCCTCTGCCATCCTCTCCAGCCATGATGTTCAGCCTCACCTCCAGACCCAAGGAATGGAGCTGGCCTTCTCTGGACTAAGACCTCTGAAACCATGAGCCCTCAAATAAACTTTTCCTCCCCTACAGTTGTTCTGGTCAGATCCTTTAGTCACAGCAGCAAAAGACACCAGACTTATGCATGCTACATAATTGTCACGTTGTACCCTTGGCCCTGACATCCCCATTTCCTTCCCTAACAATCTACTTTCTATTTCTATGTATTCAACTTTTTAAAGATTCCCATGGGTAAGATCAGGAAGTATTCTTCTGTCTGTGTCTGGTGTATTTCACTCAGCATAATGTCCTCGGGGTCCATCCACGTTGTTGCAAATAGCAGCAGGTATTTCTGAACATGGGTGAAGGTTGGGTTGAAATCGACAGATGTGTTTGTGTCAGTCAGCTTTTTGTTGCTGTGACAATACTTGAGGAGGAAAATAAAGACTGAGAGGAGGAAAGATTTACTTTGGCTCATGGTTTCAGTCCATAGTTGGCTGGCTCCATTGTTCTGGGCCTGAGGTGAGGGAGATCATCATGGTGGAAGGGTGTGGCAGAGGAAAGAAAGCTGCTCAGCTCAGGGCAGCCAGGAGCTGGGGATGGAGGGGGTGGACAGGGACAAGAAATACATTTCCAGGGCACATCCCCAGTGAACTACTTCCTGCAACTAGGCCCCAGCTCCTATAGGTCCATCACTTCCCAATAATCTATTCAAATTATTAATCAAATTAATAAAAAATCCATTTGATGGATTAATCCATTGAGAGGTTGGAGCCCTCACAATCCAATCATTTCCCAAAAGACCCACTTCTGAATATTGCTGCATTTGGACCTTGAGTCTCTGGGGAACATCTCATATCCGAACCATGACATGTTGGATTTGAAGTTAAAAAATCAGTCAGACCCTGAGATGCTACCCTAACTGTAGCTAGGGGAGTCCTTGAAAAGGATTTTTTCAAATGTCTCATTTAAAATTGGTTCATTTCGGGAGGCTGAGGCAGGAGAATTGCAAGTTCAAAGCCAGCCTCAGCAACTTAGCCAGGACCTAAGCAAATCAACAAGACCCTCTCTCTAAATAAAAGATATAAAAAGGGCTGGGATGCGGTTTAGTGGTTAAGTTCCCCTGGGTTCAATCCTTAGTAGCACAGTGGGGGGAAAATTGGTCCACTTCATTTTCACAAAAGCATTAGGACTGTTTAGTCATATTAGATATGGAAAATGACAAACCCCAAAATAGTATGGCCTGGGAAAAGGGAGTGAAAAGGAAACCCACATTGATAGCATTGATCCTTTCCCAATACATTCTTTCCCGGTGACAAAACAAGTCCTGGGGAGAAGGTGTCCATCAAACTTAGAATGAGAGTCTCTGGGAAGAGACTTAAGCATTGATCTCTCCCACAATAAATCCTTTCCAGATGCTGGCTGCTGACCCCGACTCTCCATCTTGTGCAGTAAAAACAAATCCCAGATATTGACCGCTGACCCCAGACCCTCCATTGCCCAGTAAAAAAAAACAAAAGTAAATTCCTGAGTGCCCAAACTGGCATGCTCATTATTTAAGTCACCTCTCTGGTTAACCTCCATAAGCCCAGACTCCCCCTTTGGCTGGTGGCTTACTTTCTACCAGGTAAGTGGGTCCATCAGAGGTTTGATTCCATTTCTGAATAAAGGCTTTGGCTAATCCACGAAGTTTGCATCCAGCCCAGTCCTTTTGTGCTAACAAGTTATGAAAACAGAGACTAAATTAGGTTAAGTAAAATTGGGGAATTTATGATGCAAAGATAGAGGCCTTCTCCAAGTCTTGAAGATAAGAATGTAGCTCAGCCTGAGAGCCGGCTGGGCTGGGCTGGGCTTGCCACCCAGTGACACCAACTCTTTCAGCACTGCCTGTCTCAGCCAGTGCCTCTGTTCTTTTGTAATCCAGCTTTTTCTACCAAAAAAAATGGCTACTATGGTTTTAATATGGTTTGTGTCACTCCAAATATCCATTGTGATTAAACATTTGGTCCCAGGATAGTGCTGTTGGGAGGTCCTTTGGGAGGTGGGACCTAGTGGAAGGTCCTTAGGTCTTTGGAGGTATGCCCTCAGAAGGGAGAGAGATAGGGAGGGTCGGTATAAAAGCCTGAGTTTGACTCCGCTAAGTCCTCTCTGCTTTTTGGTTTGAGGTGTAATCTCCTGCTTCTGCATGCATTCCTGCCATTACCATCACCATGAGGTGATGCAGCCAACAACTGAGCCAGTTTTAGTACTATGCCTTTGAACTTCCAAAACTGAAAGCTAAAGAAACTTCTTTCTACTTCATAAGTATCCTGTCTCAGGGATTTTGTTGTAGTAACGTAAACTGACTAATATAATGGTCATGCCCAGCAAACAAAGTTTTTCATTTCTTCTGTTCATAACACCAGACTGAACCTCACTTAGTCTCCCGGTGCTCATTCTGAAATCGAAGGAGAATAAGCCTGATTAGCCTTGCATGAGGCTCATATCTGCTCCTGGTCCAATTGGCTGCAGCCAAGGAGTCATGATCATAGCATAGGAACATGGCTGCAGAGACACCTCTTGGGACAAGGGGGGGCTCATAAAATGGTCATTTTGAGAGGGGGTAGGCAGACATTGTTTCCTCATTTCATACAAGTAACACCCTTTGAAGGTAGATGTTATTTTCTCTCTCTCTCTCTTTTGCATAACGAACATGTGGTGGCACAGAGAGCTTAGTGGGTTCCTGAAAGTCACTCAAACTTTATCAGCCGGGGTTGTACAGCATCTACCCTGCCTCTTCATCCAGTTGCTCCATCCCTCATGACAGGCATCCTTGTTTCCAGAATAATCAGCAATTGCATTTGGTATCTAATAAAAGTTTAACCATCACTAACAAGGCCGGGCTTTCCCTACCACCCCTCCAAAGATTTTTCTTGATTTGCCATGGCAAGAAGGACTGGTTTGAGGAAAAGAGAGTCAGGAGATCCATGGGTTTTTAGCACTAGTAAGGTAGTTTGAGGACTAGAACTATTTGAAAGTTCCTATTATAATTTACCTTCCTGGACTGGAGCCTGAAAAATACCTCAGTGGTATGCTGGAGAAACCAGTTGAATTGAATGTGCAACATTAGACTGAAAAGTTCTACAGGACAGGAATCTTTTTGCTCAGAACTGACCTAGCACAGCACACGATACCCAGAGGTTACTCTATAAATATTTGTTGAAAGATTGAATTAATTCATATGAATTCAATTTCCTGCAGTAAAAGGAAGGACGGAGAAGAAAAAGAAAGACAATAAGATTCCTACACACTACCTCTTAAAATATAGCCTTCATACAGTTTCATAAAAAGATTTGAGCTGGGGATGCAGAATTAGTGATAGGGCAATGGCTTGGCATGTATGAGGCTCTGGGTTCACTCCCTAACACCACAAACTGAACCAAACCAAACCAAAACAATACACATGGTTGCTGGTATGGCTCAGTAGTTGCAAACTTGCCCTCCCCAAATAATTTTATTTTTTAAAAATTTGTTCTAATTAGTTATACATGACAGTAGAGTACATTTTGACAAATCATACATAAATGGAGTATAACTTCTCATTCTTCTGGTTTTATATAATGTCGAATTAAACCAGTCATGTAGTCATATATGCCATAGGGTAATAATGTCCAATTCATTCTGCTATCCTTCCTACCTGCAAACTCTCTCCCCTCCCTTCACTACTCTCTGTCTAATCCAAAGTACCTCTATTCTTCTCTAGCCCACCTCCCTTATTGTGAATTAGCATCTGCCAATCAGAGAAAACATTTGGCCTTTGGTTCTTTGGGATTGGGGTATTTCATTTAGCATGATATCCTCCAGCTCCATCCACTTACCAGCAAGAGCCATAATTCCATTCTCTAGGGCTGAGTAATATTCCATTGTGTATATATATCACATTTCTTTATCCATTCATCTAGGTTGGTTCCATAGCTCAGCTACTGTGAATTGAGCTGTTATAAATATTGACATGGCTGCATTACTGTAATATGCAGATTTTAAGTCCTTTAGGTATATGCCAAGGAGTAGGATAACTGGATCAAATGGTGGTTCCATTCCAAGTTTTTGAGGAATCCCCATATTGCTTTCCATGGTGGTTGCACCAATTTGCAGTCCCACCCCCCGCATAATTTTATTGTACATACAATTTTGTTTCCTTCCTTGCTTCCTTCTTTTTTTGATTTCTGCCCCCACCCCACCCCCTTTATAATATTCTGGGAACATCATTATAGTGGCAGCCTAGGATTCCGTCTTATGATCACACTAATTTATTGAAGCTACTCTCTTCTTTTAGGTGGTTTCTAGTTTTTTCCCTGTTCTAAACGGGGCCATGATGAATTCCTTGGCATCTCAATCCTTGAGCATATCAGACTATTTTCATAGGGGAAGTTCCTAGAAATGGAATTGCTGGCTCAAATGGCATATGCATTTTTAATGCTTTTGATGCATTTTGCCAAATGGCCTGTCAGCAAGGCTGCACCAATGCACACTTCTATCTGCACTGCTGGAGAATTCTTATTTCCAAAGGTGTGATTTTTTTTTTTTAAAATTCTCTTCTCCTATATCAAATGCTTTTAGGAAAGCTCGTCAGTTCTTCACGTCCAGGTGAGACTCCTGCCTGCCATCTTAGTGCTTCAGGAGGTGGCGTGCTGGTAGGTACATGGGAAGCCTGTCAGGAAGGTTTTGATCTAGAATAGCCTTTTAGAACCATGAGCTGCCCTTTGCAGTTCAGACAAGGAGCAGGAGAAAGGAAGTCTCCGTGTCTGCACTTTCTAAAGCTCTCAATGTGTTGTTTGACAAGCAGAATGACTTTTTAACAATGTTTATCCCAGAACTGGGCCCTTTTGAGGTTGGGGTCACATGATAGAATGGCTGTAGAAGAACTTATACCAAGTGAGATTCAGGGTGAGTCTGATGACCACAGAAGGTTATTGCTTGGATTCTCCCTGTTTGGGGATGAGAGGGTCCTATCTTACTTGGGCCAAATCTCTGGATGACTGACTCTCTATCGATAACTGAAAAAAACCAATGAATTGAGAACCAAAATTTATTGTGCCTGATGGCAAGAGGCTGCATCTTAAAGCACATTCACAATGCCCCAAATCCAGGCTACTAATTTTATAGATGAGGCCACAGAAACTGTTAATAACAGATATGCATTATCCTAGGTCCCACAAATGGTAAGTGGCAGTTTTAAAATTGGAAATCAGTTTATCATTAGGTCTTTCCACTGCCCTGTAATGAATATTCTCTTCCTTTCTATTGGTGCCTATACAGTCTTCAACAGAACCATATCATAGAAGTAAATGACACACATCAGGTCCATTTATGAAATGCTTCTTGCCCGCGTGACTGGTGCAGATGATGGCGATGCCACCTGCCTGGATGGACCTTTGGGTGAGCATAATGAACTTTTCCCAGCTGGAGAAGGACATGAAGTAGCACAGGGGATGTGACTGCATCTAAAGTGAAGTGGGTGGAGAAGCCAGTGGGGCGGGGAGGTGGAGAGAAAGTTTCTAGTAGTAGAGCTGGACCATTCTTAGCACTTTTCCCCCTCAAGACCCAAGTTACACTTGGCCTTGGTGCCTATTACCTTTGTCACTCCCACATCATTATTGGAAAGTGAAACGCTCATCTTCTGGGATTGGGTGGCAAAGAAAGGCCCAGAAACTGGAAGATCTGGCTGTGAGGACAAATGTCACATGATTCAAAGAGCCACAGATGCCTAGTAGAAATTATGTAGACTGGCAGAATCCACATAATTCTGTTCTTCTTAGCCTCAGTGACATGTAGATGCACAGGTGTGGCACTGCAGTGGGCACTGCTATTTGGCCTCCTGCCCACCATGGGGACAAATACATGTGCTGCCTTTCTCCAACATGGACTGCTCTGGGCTCTATTCAGGGTTTGAGTAGGAGCCCTGTTGGACTTAGGGAAACTTGGAGACCAGCACCCCACATCCTCCTCATTATTCCACCCCATACCCTTTCAGGATCCATAGTCCTATTTGCCAACCTAACTTAGAAGGTATCTTAGGAAAAATTTCCCTTCCCCATTTCATACAGATGAACAACCTGTATTCATAACGTGGAGAATCTCAGGTCCCACAAATAAGCAATCCCTTCAAGCCGGTGCCTTTTTGCAGTGTGGGCAGTGAGTATACCTGGCAAAATGGACACTTGGCACCTGCCTTAGGATAGTTATGGCATTCTTAGATACCACAAATAAGACTATCTCTATTCTCTTTCAATGGCTGGAAACATCTCTATGGAGCAGAACCGTCTAGATGCTTCTAGACTTTTGTATTTGCATAAGCTTCCATGTTTGCCTGCAAGTGCTTCATCTCAGTTCTTCTCTTTTGTAGGGCATCTAACTAAACGGAATAGGGCTCTTCTCTGTCTGGATCTGTTTTCCTTACTCTTGAAGTAATATTCAATTTCTTAGGGGGTCATCTTCACTATTCTGTAAATTAGGATAGTATTTGGAAAACAAGGGATATATTTGGAACACCCAACTCCTTTCCCATAGCACCACTTCAGTGATCTTGGACCCTCTCCTCTAACCCTAGTTTCTCATGCTGTTTCCTTCTCCTCCTAGTTTTTCCCCTCAAAGAGTCTTGGCCTAGGAAGCGGGAGATTTGGATTCCATCTGGACATCTACTTTTAGCAAGCTGTGATTTTAAGCAGTTGGCTTCATCTCCCTGGGCCTCATCTTTCTCATCCGTAAAATGGCAATAGTAAGTCACCTCTAGGATGAACTCTATGCTTCCTGCCAGTTCTCTCCTCCACTTTAGACCTGGCTCATGTCCTAGTCCCTCAGGGCCAATATGTTGCTCTTCCAGATACTTTCCGTGCATTCTTCACAGGTGCCTTCCAGAGACAGGGCTTCTTCTCTGGAGTGTCACCATACTGGTGGGAACAACATTTTTTGCATAAGGTGGGAGGTGATATGTTGGAGCATGATTTTGTGGTGTCCACCACCCATGTAATCAGCTGCCCAGAACTTGCTGGCCTATTAAGTAATCTGCTGCATCCAAACATCTCCCTTGTACACATTTAGCATGTAAGTAGGAGCTTTCCTTCCTTTAGGCCAGGAGGTGGGTGAGGTGGTGTGTACTTTGAACCTATTGCAGTGTGAACACTGAACAACTTTCAATTTTACATTCATGATGGAGCAGCAGATAATGTCTCACATACTCAGTTTTCATAAAAGCTTGTGACAGGACACGACTTTCCACCCTCATAACCTAAAAAAGGCTCTTGTGCTTTGTTCATTGCTCAACTAGGGAGTTACTTGTAGAAAAGAGAAAAATCCAGCCTGTTTCCCCTCTGGAGCCTTGGATAGGTTTTAATAGGTTCTAGAATGAATTTTTTAAAAAGTGTGCTCTTTGGATAAAGATGAAAGTCATTATAGTGAATTAAGGAGAACTTGAAATGAGGCAAATACAAATACCATCCCATAATCTTGCATTTGCAAATGACTTCAAATCTACCAGAAAGGAGGATGTGACTGAGACAAGCTCAATCAGAGCAAGAGCCTGTCCAGTGAGGAAAACCTGAAATAAACTAACATAAAACAAAGTAAAGCAAAAAACCCCAAAAGTTCAAACCACCACAACAACAAAACAAAAATGGGATAATTAGCAAGACTTTTGGGTCTCCCCAGATTTACAGATGAATCAGCTCATTAAGGCCTAAGTGGTTGTTTTCCATCTGGTTCTATCTGCTGGATGCACTCGGGTGGCTTATTGGGATAAGGATTCCCTGTCACTGCTATTTTCTCGGCCACTAATTAATCCCTTCTAACCATCACTAGAAGGTGGGTCAGGCACATGAGTCTCCCCTGTAGAATCAGCCAAGGCAATAATCAGAGTCCCAACTCACCACTCATTGCCCCAAGGGAGCCCAGAGAGATCAGTGCCACCTTGGGCCACTCATCCCAAGCCCTGACCAGGGTCCCAACAAGTAGTGAGTAACAAAGTCATAGCACATGTGTCACCTAAGCTTTCTTGTTTTTCCTCATCTGCAACAGGAGAGCCTATGAACTGAAAAGTACAGGTCCAGAATATAAGATGTGAGAGAGCTGGGGATGTAGCTCAGTGGGAGAGTGCTTGCCTCACATATGCAAGGCCCTGAGTTCAATGCCAGCACAGGGTGGTGGGGTGGAAGAATACAAAACATCAGATAAAATCCCAAGGGTGCTTACTGAGCTCTCCTGTGTACCAAGCACTGTGCTAAGTACCTTGAGAACTTCTTACCCTTAAAATAATCTAAAGAAGATGTGTGTGTGTGTGTGTGTGTGTGTGTGTGTGTGTGTGTGTGTGGTGCTGGGATTAAATCCAGGGATTTGTGCATACAAGGCATGCACTCAACCAACTGAGTTATGTCTCCAGCCCCTAAAGAAGATTTTGCAACTCCCTATCACAGATGAGAAAATGAGGCTCAAACTGGTCAAAACTAATCCAAGGAGGCTACATGACCCTTTGCACTTAAGAGACACTGACTCCTCTCAAAAAATGTTGCCAGATACAGAGGAAGAACCCCAAACAGAGTGCTTTAGTACATTGTTTCTTTCAGCTTCTATGCCCCAGTAGGCTGCCAGCCTCTCTTACCTACCCTTGACATAATTGTCTCAGGGCTTTCCAAGGATAAGCAGAGAATACCTGTGGGAAGGTGAATAAAAGACTTTGTGGGTTGAAGAACCCAAAGGCGGAGTAGCTCTCTCAAAAACTCCTCCCTCCTTTCCCCAAGCAGCAGCCAGCACCCAATCAGATGTGTAGTCACTCTCCATCTGCTGTTTAATCCATGGGAGAGGTTGTCAAATGGCAGCTTGCTGGCCAGATCCAGGTTCCAGGCCCATGTTGGTTTACAGAGTTGGAAGTCTTTTCACTTACTTGCAACATTTAGTATATTGGTTTTTATTTTTTTACAAATGCAAAAACTGGCAATAAATGCCTTATATTCTTTCATGGTGATAAGGTCTAGATCTAGGTTGCAGCTGCTTACCTGGCCCATTTCACTCATTGATATTTCCTATTGGCCCCTTGTAGGCTTTGAGTTTGAGACCTTTGGTTTATTCTAGCAGTAAATCCTCTCCCCACATGCTTCCTGTTCAATTATGGTAAAATAATAAAACATCAAACTTGAAGATAAATAAGATAGATTTATAAATGTCTCAGGAGTATTTATATTTTTCTCTAGTCTGAAAAAAATGAGTATTTTGTTCAAATAGAATTATGTTTATTTGTAGTTTCCAATAGGAAACAATTTTCTATTCTCTATCTATTATTTTAAATTTTTGTCATATTTTTTTATAAACCAGAAATTTGCTATATTTGGTTCTTTAGGGATTCCTGGGCTTTCTGTGCTTTCTCTGTTATAGTTTACTCTAAGGATCTGGATGTATGAGATTCAGAGGAAAGACACTCTATAGGGAACACAAATTTCCCAGGCAACAGCAGTGTGGGGGTTATACTAGGGAAGCATAATGGTCATAAACAGCATTTCTTTGGCAAGGAACTCTAGAACTTTGGATAATTTTGAGGATTTATAAAGGATGTACCAAGCATTGATCATTTGTGGTAGCCAGTCTCCAAGGTGACCCTCAGTGATCCCTGAATCCTGGTATTCACTTTTGTGTGTTTCCCTCTCACATTGGATAGGGCTGACCTAGGTAGATGATGGGACATCCTGGAAGTGTGTCTTTTGAGGCTAGATCAAAAAGACATTACAGTTTCTGCTTGGCTTACTCTTGGGTCAGTCTCTATGGGGGAACCCAGCTGCCACATTGTGAAGTCACTGAAGCAACACTATGGAGAAGTCCATGGGGCCAAATAACCATGTGAAGGAGCCACGCTGGCAGTGGACCATTTATTCCCAGCTAAACTTCAGATGGCTGCAATCTTGGGCAACAATTTCACTGTAACATCATAGAGACTCCAAGTTAGTCCCACCAGCTAAGCTGCCCTCAAATTCCTGACCTACAGAAATGGAGTGGAATAATAAATATTTCTTATTATTTGAAGCATCTAAATTTTTGGAATTGGCTACCATTCATTCCTTCATCCATTCACCAAAAATATTTATTGATTTTTTTTATGTCTCTAGCACCATGCTGGGTGCTCAGGATGCAGTAGTAAACAAAACTAGTACGGTACCTGATGGAAATTATTATCTCTTGGCAGAAATGGACCTTAAGCAATGCAATACACAAACAAGAGAACATTGAGAGGGAAGAGACAATGTCTTTAGAATAAATTTTTTGGGGAAGTTGAAGAGGAGAAACTAAACCCGAGTCTTGAGAATAGAAAGCATAAGAGGTACCTAGCATTTTTCTTCTTACCTGAACTGATATTGTCACTTTTTGCTGCCCTGAGTACTTTTGGAAATGAGGCAGGGTGTTAAAGAAATTAGCCAATCAATCAGATGATAGAGAAATCTTACTTTTCTTGGGGTCAGACTCTCCCTGGTGGAGAAAATGACTTTTGCTAGATGAATGCTTAAAAAACTACAATAGCCCCACTCAGTGTCACATGTCTACAATCCCAACTGAGGCAGGAAAAGCTGGAGTCCAAAGCCAGCCTCAGAACAGTGAGGCGCTGAGCAAGTCAGTGAGACCCTGTCTCTAGATAAAATAGGGCTGGGGGTGTGGCTCAGTGGTCAAGTGCCCCTGAGTTCAATTCCCAGTACCCAAACAACAACAATAATCCTGGGAGGTCTTGTACAGGCCTAAGAGCTATGGATAGGAGGGGAATTGGAAGATGGGTAGAAGCTGCATAGAGAAGGTGTTGGGAGGGGCTAAAGACTATAGAGGGACTTGGGGGGAGAAAAAAAAATTATTTCCTTATTTTTGGAGGAGTGAGTGATAAATGTTTTTCTTTCCAAATGGTCAGTAAAATTTCTTGCTGCCTAATGCTTTCTGGAGTAGGTTAGCTTTTTAGCAAAGCACTCCATTTTTCTTTAAGTTTGGCTTCAGGTAAACCTAAGGTTGTTCACAGGAGACCAGCCACTTATGGTTTAGACAAACACATAAAAGTAAAGAGTGCTAGTCATAAAAATAAATAAATGCTTCTGATCATTCCTGCAATTCCCAATGGACAACTATGCTCTGGATGCTCTGTGGTGGCCTCAGTATGCTGACAACTGTGCAGAGGTTGCTGATGACAGAGACGCAGGTAGGTGCTGCAGCAGCTGCCAATAAGACTGCTAGCACCTAGCACCTTACCTGGCACTTAGGAATGCTCATGAGGTGCTGGCTGGAGGCACACCTGGGTGCTGATTACTGCCTATGCTGCTTCTGCCTTATCCTTCAGTGCTCTGGGAAGTGGGTTTCACAGAGGGGCAATGGCTGAGGGCCATCCCTTGTAAAATTCAGATGTGACTCTGTTGATTCTGAAATTGCAGTTGCTTTTTCCTTTTTTAGCTTGCCCTTCTTTCTGATACCAATTGCCCTAAGGACTTATAATTTTCCAGAAGCATCTGATGTCTGTTTAAACAGATCTCCACTAGCCTTTAGAAAGTACCTACACTTCCCCCAAAATTGAGGGCAAATTTGGCTTATGTTTAAATAGGAACTTCTGCTGCTCCAATATCATCAGAGGGTCTAGACTAAAACATAAGCTCAGCAGCCCTCATGATCAGCATCTGCACTGTCCAATAGGATCACCACTAACCACCTGTGGCCATTTAAAATTTAAATTAATTTAAATGAAATAAAATAGAAAATTCAGATCCTTCATCGCACTAGCCACATTTTAAGGGACCAATAGCCACAGTGAAGATTATAGAAACTTTTCCATTAACACAGAACGTTTTATTGGACAAGGCTGTGTCTAGAACCAGGGCTTATGGAGCTATCAAGGAACTGGTTATAATATATTAACAAGAAAATTATTCACTCAGAATAAACTGGAAGTCTATGTTGCCCATGGGTTAAGTACAAAAGTCAGCATATATATGGTAAATATAAGGCAAAGTCAGTGTATATATAAAGGAAAAATAGCTTAATGTCCATATTCCATTGAGACATTTCTTAGAAAGGGGTCATTTTAGGGCCAGTGTGGTGGGGCATGCTTGTAATCTCAGGGGCTCCGGAGACTGAGGCAGGAGGATCATAAGTTCAAAGCCTGGCTTTAGTAAAATCGAGGCACTTAGCAATTCAGTGAGACCCTGTTCTCTAAATAAAATACAAAAAAGGGCTGGGGATATAGCTCAGAGGTCGGGTCGAGTGCCCCTGAATTCAGTCCCCTGTACCCACCTCCTCCAAAAAGAAAGGGTCATTTTGGAGACTAGATTTCACTCTACTACTGCGTTTTTCATCCAGCATTGAAACAGATCTTTTTTTTTTTCTTTTTTGGTTTAAGCACCAGATGAAGGATTTGGTTTGTAGTTAGAGGTAATGCATACAAAATACTAATGATTCCTTAAAACCCTTCCATAACACCACAGGGAGTCAGAGGAGTAAATTGTGTGACACCCAGGTCACAAAAGCAACCAAAGGCACATTTGAATCATGTCCCCATTCTTAGATTATAGGATCTTGCCATGGGATGGCAGGTGGAATTGCCCACAGCATTCAGGTGGTTCTTTTTTAAAAATATATTTTTATTTAGTTGTAGATGGACACAATGACTTTATTTTACTTATTTATTTTTATATGGTGTTGAGGATTAAACCCAGGGCCTCACATGCGTTAGGGGAGTGTTCTACCACTGAGCCACATCCCCAACTAGGATTCAAGTGTTCTTTATCTATGTACAGCATATTTTGTTTTGTTTTGTGGTTTGATGCCAAATGTGTGCAGCTGAAATTTGAATATGTTAAATGCATTTACTGTATGATTCCTCACAGTCTCTCAAGCGGCCTTTTCTTTGCTCAGGGCTTACTTAAAAGAAAGGTCTTCTCTTCAGCTAGACCTATGTATTTTGTAATTAACCCCCCCCCCCCACACACACACACACAGAGAGAGAGAGAGAGAGAGAGAGAGAGAGAGAGAGAGAGAGAGACATCCTCCTAAACTCTTTCTTGGAGAGGCCAGAAATTCAACTCTACACTGAGCTTTAGGGAATACACTTTGGCCCCACAGATCAAACCTGAAGTTTGTAGGTCCTGGTGAGTTTTGTGACCACAAAAACACAAAGGACGTTAAAGCCCCTGGAAGCCCAGCTGAGCTCCTTCAGACCCAGACACCTTCCAAGATCACCCCAGCAAACAGCAAGCTGTGACATACCAAGACTCCTGTCGCAAGTGATGTTCTGCCCAGTCTGGCTCTAAGTATTTATGGACATTTATCTTTACATACACTTTATATGCACTCATTCTGTCTTTCCAGTTAAGTAAAATTCTCCAAGGGCAGATGGTATATGTCTTTTATCATTTTTTTTTAAATCCACAGTGTCTAATATGGTGCCTTCTTATAGAAGTGTGCCTTTCATATCCAGCTTAATTAACATCAGTTGTAAATTATTCTCTTATAAGAGGAATTGTGAACATGAATTAATTATATAGACATACTTTAAAAGCCCAAACTATATAAAAGGCTGGTATTTGCCCTTTCAACTTAGGAGACTGAATTTTTTACAATCATTTACATCACTTTGAAGTTATTGAGGATTCCAAGGAGAGCCCCAAGTCAGGAATTTATATCATTTACAAATGCAAAGAGAATGTTAGGTGTCCTAAACAAATCTGTGAGGTAACCCTATATCTAACTTTACTAAGTCATATGAGAACAGGCCTATATCCAATCTCCTTAAATAAAAGGCTGATTTTGTGCTCCATAGAGTGTATGACTTTCTTTTTAACTTGATGACTTTTAAAAAACGTGTGATAAATGAAAGTTAATTAGAATCTTAACAGACCACACTATTCCATGAAGATTCTCATCTTTAAAAAATTGTGTTTTTTTTTTTTCAAGCGGTTCTTCATCATTTTGTGCATATCTTCCTTGTTCACTTTCTATTATAACATTAAATGTCATTTTATGCTGAGAAAAAGGTCATTAATTGCATTAAAAGAAACCCCTGCTTTCTAATATTGGAAAAACTGTAATAATCCAGAGTTTAAACAATTCCCAAAGTTTATTTTACAAACACCATTCTAAATATTGCCTAATTTGGAGTAGGTATTTTACATAAAACTCCAATGAACTTATATGAAAAAATATTCTGATGAATTAGAAGTCTTGAGGATTAGCACTTTTTATACCATATTTTCTTTATAATACTGGAGGAGGATTATTATAGATATCGGTGTCAATATTATTTTATCTTATTTTTCATTTTGGGGGGAGAGTACTGGGAATTGAACTCAGGGGCACTCAACCACTGAGCCCCATTCCCAGACCTATTCTGTATTTTATTTACCAATAAATAAAATACTGAGTTGCTTAGCACCTCGTTAAGTCGCTAAGACTGGCTTTGAGCTCTCGATCCTTCTGCCTCAGCCTCCCGAGCCGCTGGGATTATAGGTGTGCATCACCGTGCCTAGCTGTCATGATTATTTTAAGCTCTGGCTTTATCAGCTGTAAGAAACATTTTATTGCTGTACAAATTGTCGTTGCCTCTGGCTTTCCAGACATGTCATGGTGCCACTGCAATCCTTGAACCCACAGGAGGTTCAGTGAGGCTGGAGGTGTAAAGCATACTCCACAAAACCAGGGGACATAGGCACGGGGTTCCCAGTTCCCTGTCCTCACCACAGACTGACCCTCCACTTCCTTTTCTTCCCAGAATCACTGTTTAAATAAGTTTCTATTATTGGCATGTGTCATTTTAGAGTTAATGACAGCTGGGCATGCCTGTAGTCCCAGCTACCGGGGAGGCTGAGGCAGGAGGATCACTGAAATTCAAGATCGCAAGATGGGCCTGGGAAACATAGTGAGATTCCCCAACTCAGAAACAAAAACAGAAAAAGAATTAATGACAGAGTACTGACAGAAAAGGAGGTGCTGGGTTATTAGCCATGTGTTATCATTCTGACTCATAGAAGCTTGGAAGGCTCCAAAACTCCACATTATTTCCACAGTCTGTGGCTGGCTTGTCTTTTCCCAGGGTCTATTATTGAGGGACCATCTGTGTTGCCCTATCAGGCTCCTTGCCCTCTGTTTGCTCACCTCCTCACCCTCTTCTCTGGAGAGATGAAAGGGTGTATCAAAGCGAGAGAAAGCGTCCCCTGCTCTCTAGGTTGGTATTGTTTCGGCACCTTAGATACACCCATTTTAATTAATTATGAAGTATATGTTTCACAAGATAGTTCTGTCTCATGCAGGAGGCCCTCTCTTTTTTTAAGGAAAAATTGTGAAATTAACATGGTGATCAGGACACCAGGGGCGAGAGGCAACCTTGCAGCATTGTATGCATACTCAGTTGCATTAAAAAAAAAAGATTAATAAAAGGAAGACCTTAAATTCATTTCCAAAGTGCCATGAACACTCACCTGGGCCACCGCCACTTGCACTGTGCCTCTTTATAAACTATAAATCACCATGTGGATCTGCTTCATGGGAGAATTGGGCTGCATCCTGGAGATTCTCCAGTGAACAACCAACAGAAATGCTTACTGAGAAGGAAGATAGACCTCCCCCAGAATCTGAGTCTTTCTAGGAGCATTCACTATTAAAATGGTGTCAGAGCCCTGCCTAGGTCCTAAACCAAACAGGAGGATTTTACAAGAGTTGTTTAAGATAAACTTATTTGGCTACAGTGTATCTTAGAGTTAGAGGCAGGAGCCAGGGAGAGAGAAAGTTAAGTCAGGGACAAGGACACACATTTGTACTGCTTAATGACAGTTGCAGGGCAGGATGCCCATGTTGAAAAACAGTTTTCACAAAACAACATCCACAGATTGGAATCTCAAGGCCCAGGCACCCCCACAGTTTGATTCAGCAACTGTTCAGAGTTTCTACTGTCAGAGGTGCTTTTATGAAATGCAGGACCATCTACATCCAGGAGGCTTCTTAAAACATAAACTCCTGGGCCCTACTCCAGGCCTACTGAAACAGAATCTCCCAGGGGTCAGTTGGTCTGTCTGTCTGTCTCTCTCCCTCCCTCTCTATGTTTTAATTTCGTACTGGGGATTGAACCCAGCGTCACTTTAACACTGAACTATATCCCCAGACCTTTTATTTTTTGAGACAGGGCCTACACTAAATCGCTGAGGCTGGCCTTGAACTTGCTATCCTCCTGCCTCAGCCTCCCATGTCACTGGGATTATAGGCATGTGTCACCACGCCAGACTTGAACTTCTGACTTGTAAGCAGGTTTTTCTAGGTGATTCTTAAGCACACTGAAATTTAAAACCACCAGAGTCCTTTGTATTTTTACTCATTGATGGATCTGAGAGCCTAGAACAGCCATCCCCACAGCTCAATAAATACCTGTTGAATGAATGGAGGCCCTCAGGGTTTGTGGCACTCAGAGGCTCTAATTACGGATCTCTTCCAGACCATCTAATTCAAAATGCTATCATAAAACAACTATAATGTCATATCCTCCAAAATACCTTCTTAGCTGGGTTATGGGGGAAGGGGGAGCTCTCCTATCTCTTCTGAACAGTCTTAGCAAATTGTCTTCACCTTAACAGGCCTCTCCTTGCCTGCACTGAACTACAAAAGCTGTGTCATAGAAAGCAGCAAACCAGCCTCCATAGCTCTGCCACCTTTAAAGAAAGGAAAAAAGAAAAAGAAAAAAAAAAAAAAAACGGGGGGGGGGGAGGTACTAATAAAACTAATTAAGACAAATTGGAACCTAGATTCAGCATGACTTTGTCATCTATTGATAACTGAATAACTGAAGCTGGGCAAACTTCTATAAATCATCCTCTATGTTTGTAGATTGCATAGCCAAAGGATCAAATTTCTTCTATAATCATTCAAACCACAGGAAAGAGAAGGCAAATACAATCCTGCTATTTTATATATATACTGTGCTAAGACTATATTTAATGATGTATTATATTAACAACTTTCTGTATCCTTCAATAGGTGAAAAGATAAAGAAATGATGGCACATCTACCCAAGGGAATACTACACAGCAATATAAAGGAAAAACTATTGACACATATTACATCAATGCATATGCACTTATGTATTATTGCAAATGCATTATGCAAATTAAAAGCCAACCTCAAGAAGTTACAAATATGTGACTATTTTTTATAACATTCAGGAAAATTAAAAACTATAGGGTGGGAGAATAATTCCTTAGTTGCCTGATCAAAGTTAGAAGGTGGGAGATTAATTTAACTACAAAGGGATAGCACAAAGGAATTGGGGGAATGATGCAATGATTCTGTTTCCTGATAAAATGGGAGTTACAGTCTCAATGTGTTAAAATACTTAGAACTATCCACCAACATAAGTAAATTTACTGCATGTAAATTGTTTTTAGAAAGTACATGTATGAAGACATGAATTGATGTGAACATACTTTGTATACAACCAGAGATATGAAAAATTGTGCTGTATGTGTAATAAGAATTGTAATGCATTCTGCTGTCATTTATTTTTTAAAAATCAATTAAAAATTTTTTAAAAAGTAAAAGAAAGAACTCACTGCTGGGTGCATTGGCACATGCGTATAATTCCAGAGTGTCAGGAGATAGAGGCAGGAGATTGCAAGTTTGAGGCCAGCCTCAGCAATCTAGTCAGGCCCTAAACTACTTAGCAAGACCCTATCTTAGGAGAGAGAGAGAAGCTAAGTAGCAGAGTACTCCTAGGTTCAATCTCTAGTACTGCAAAACATAAATAAATAAAAAAATAAGCACCCACTTAATCCACAATATAAGCTCATTCAGGCTCTGGGGGCCCCCTGAGTCACTTTCTCTTCCTTAATCAATGTGAGAAACACAAGAAAAAGTGGTTTGGAGTGTGTGTGTGTGTGAAAGAGAGGGGTGCTGCACCTCAGGGTCTAAGCTAAGTGCTAATTACGATTTAACTGGGACCAAATGCAGCATGTAATAAACTGGAAAACATTTTGTAGAAAACTCCTTTATTATAGTGCAAATAACTTTCAGCAGTGACATAATGTAACAATACATATAGCAAC
Organism: Marmota flaviventris; assembly: GCF_047511675.1. Classification (NCBI taxonomy): domain Eukaryota; kingdom Metazoa; phylum Chordata; class Mammalia; order Rodentia; family Sciuridae; genus Marmota; species Marmota flaviventris. The sequence continues at coordinate 52,712,466 of NC_092511.1, read as the reverse complement.
ATTTTACACCACGCAGTAAATAAGAAAGTGTTTCTTTGAAAATATGTCATCATAGGAACATTTTTCCTACCTTAATGCTGGAAAATGCCAAGGCTGCTTCTCTCAAGGCAACAGGGCTCATGCCCTCTTTTTGGACATTTTCTTTTAAAGACAAATGGAAAGACTTGCCATTTAGCAAATAAATCATCAATCCTAAAAGTGATCTCTTAGGGAGGTCTGAACTGAGGCTGGTAAGATTTGAAATGGGGTTTCAAAATTTATAAAAATAATTTAAAAACAATTCTGGGACCACCCAGAGAGCAGAAATCACTTCCATTAGGTTTTAAGTAGATATACATTTTCACTTTAATTTTGCTGCAGAAACAGATTGTCTAAAGCCTGCCTTTTATTTCCCCAGAGCCTGATTGTTATTCCTTGGTTTGGATTATTGCAAAACTAGGGCTCTGGTCAGAAATATCTCCTTACATACGCAAATATTTTCCTGTGAAGCTTTAAATTGCACTTTCAATCCTGAAATTCCCACCTTAGACCTCACAGGCAGAGGAGAGGGTGTGAACATGTTCCAGTTTCCAGCTAACCATTAGGATGGCGGGATTAGCCCTGTACTCATTTAGCTATACCTAAATCAAGTCATCACATCACTGAAATTAATCCCAGTAGATTTATCCAAGAAGTTCCCACTGACCTCATAGGAAAAGGAAGGGTTAACACACATTTTCACACTAAGCTGCCTAAGGGCTTGGTTGCTAATGAGTTAGCTGATAGGCAGAGAGAACACAGCCACTTCTAATCAGTTATACTCCCTGCTCCTCTGGTTTCTGCTGAATTATGCAGTGGGTAGGAAAAGTTGACCACTCAAAAGCATCCTCCCCTGGGATTGTCCAGCATAAGTTGGATCAAAATCCCTACCAAAATATTTCAGGGTGCCCTCTAAGTCTCTCTATAGATACTCCTTAAAAATGGCTTTATAAGCCATGAGAAGTTAATCAAAGGCTTGAAAATACCTGGAGCCACCGAACAGCTCTCCTGGCTGAATATGGCTAAGTCAGCTGGTACATAAAGCTTTTTAATGTGCAGCCAGTGTTGTTGGATAAAATATCTTCTATAACACCACAGAACTGTGCTAAACAGTTTCAAAGTTGAGAAAAATCCAAATATATCACCTATAAAAATTCACGATTTTAGTTTGCTTTGTTTATCTTAGACTTTGGTACTGAAACACTGTCTACCTTTTCAGCACGTGAAAAATGACATAGCCACTTCCGTGCCTCTGCATGTCATGTAAAAAAAAACAACTCAAAAGCCAAGCAGGACAAGGACGTGTCATAACAAGACGCAGTATGCTGTACAAACAAAACCTAAATTATATATAAATACACCCCCGCCCCAGCACCCCTTTCTTCCCCCACTACCTGGCCAAAGCAATGCCAAGGGTCCTTCTCTCCAGAGACAATGCACCTTGTGAAGTCCAGCATCCAACCATCCCTGGCCCTGTGGTGGCATTTGCAGCCTGTAGCCTCCTGCTGGAGCTGCTCCCAGGCTTGATCAGTTTTGCAAGCGCAGGGCAACTCCTAAGGCTTCACTGGAAGCACTCACAGTATTGGCTGGACGCAAAGACCTGGAGTCCTGGGAGTTAACCTTTCAGATAAACTAACCGGATCCTTTCCTAATCTGGATTCCATCTTATCCTACTATCTCTTCCAAGTCACTAGCTCCTCCCAGCCACAGAGCCAACACAGTAGGAAGCATCTTCTACTCTGAAGCTCCAAAGGCATTGCTTTGGAATACTGGTGAGGGTCATATAAGAAAAGTTATATAATGAGCTAACAGCTTAAGTTGACATAAATTATTTCCAAGTAGGTCATTCGGGGCCATTTGTCTGCTTTACATTACATTCCAAAATCATTTTCATATACTTTTAAAAGTTTATGTAATAATCATTCAAAAATTATCTATGCAATCCCCCTCTCTTGTATCTTCAATGAATTTAATAACAACTTAATGAGCTATTATGTAAAGCTAGGGAGAAGTATTTAATTAGTCTTAAGGAAGCCAATAGTGTGCTAATTCAGTTAGGAGAAAAAGCAATATAAATAGAATTTTACATAATCGACAACATGAATAGCAATTTTATCGAAATGTTGCAAATTTTTTTCCCAAAAGCACTTATGACAATTTATATTAAGAGATCCTATGTTCAGGAGTATGGAGGATACAACCCAACTCTTTAAGATATAAATTCACCTGTTTTATGATTGTAATATGTAATTTCCCCTCTCAGACCCAAGATATTTGTACATTCAAAAGTTCATAATTCGCTGTTCTTGAGACATTGCTCATTCTCTAATACATACATTGAATATAAATAAATAACTACAAGAAAGCTTCAAAAATCTGAACTGACATTATGCTGTGCAAAAAAAGGAAGAAAGAAAAAATAATAAATCTTGAGCAACCTACATTCTATGTAAATACCCTGACTAAAATGTTGGTTGTGCTACACAATTCTACTTCAGTGCAGAAAAGTGTTGATTTCGGTGTACCGTTGTTGTTTTTGATGTCTTTAGCACTTTGTTTCTAAACATCACCTTGCTTTGAAATGACAAATAATTTGCTATCCAATCACAAATCATCACAAATCCATTTTAGTTTTGTCTGAATAAATCCAGCATACATGTATTACTTCGTTTTGGGAATAATGGCTCGGTGTCTTTGTCCGACAGCTTTCTTCCTATGGGCAAACCATAGTTGAAGTTGTCATTTTGGGTTTAAACTGCACAGAAAGAAGAGACAGTGAAGCTTGCCTTTTGTTTTCTTTGTAAGTCTCCAGATCTTGCTGGGACATTTATTCCAGACCGACAGTCATATGGTTGTGGCACCTGATCCTATTTGAAATAGAAGTGGTTTAAATGCTGTCAGCCAAGTTTGGTGATCTGGAGGTCCCCATTTATCTTTATGGTGTCAATCGCAGATAACGTTTGAATGCGATGGTAAAAATCAAAGAGTTGATGTCCATCCACAAACACTCTGAAACGTGGGTGCTCACAAAGAATTTCCACCTGGAAGAAACAAAGTAATAATCTGAATTCACAATTTCAACAAAGCCTGCAAGGGAAGACAAACAAACATACTTTATTTTAGAGGAAAAAAATGGCAACATCTTCAGTGATTCTCAAATATCAGAATGCACTGGAAGGAACCATAGAGGGGGTTAGTTAGAACAAATTGCAGGCCTTCACTCTCCAAATTCCCAATTCAGAAGGACTAGGGTGAGGCCTAAAAATTGACATTTCTACCAAGTTCCAAGGTAACAGTGATAAGGCTGAAACAGGGAACATACTTTGAGAACCACTACTCTACACTATTCAATATCCTTTAAAGGTTTTAAATTGCTCAGGCTTGGACATTTGTCTCTGCACCCCAGAAGTCAGTAACTAGCATAGATTAAGTTACATGGCATTTAATGTCTCCATTACTATCCCCCAAACCCACTTTTAGAGGAGCCCCTCACAAGGCCAAACTGGTACCCATTTAGTAGCATGTAATAATAGTCTAGACACTCAAACATGGTAACACTAAAGCAGAGAGAAGGTTATATAGTAATTACCTACAATGTGTAATTAACAAAGCTTTGTAAGCCAAACAGAAATACAAATTCCACATGGTAAAAGCTTTGTCTTTTCCTTTTTCTTAACATAAGTAATTCGCCATAAGTTTAATTATTGGTTCTGTGCTATGATGTATTTATTAAAAGCTCTGGTATTCACCATGCAAGGGGAGACTCCATATGTGATATTAGTCACATTTAATTCATATTATTATTAAACTTGTATTACCAAGAAGGGCCTATTTCACTTTAATTTTGTTGTTGGGGAGCATTATATCCCTACTAGAAGTTCTGGTTGATCATACTCATGAGTGTGAAGATTCATCATTAGGAAACTTATAACAATCAAGAGGAGCCTAAGAGGACAAAACCATCCTACAGAAGAGGGTGGAGTGCCTTCCCCAGTCTAGGATTAGAAAGGCAATGATTTTAATTCTATCACAGATATGAAAGTCCTGGCTTCTTATTTCCCACCCAGTCTATAAAGCCTTTGAAAATTTCTAGATGAAGAGCAACATGTTAAAGGTTGATCAGGCAAATGGGAGTTTTTAATGAAGCTGCCATTATTGGGATGTGTGTGAACAAGATCTGATGAAGGAACTTCATCACTGCACGAAGTCCTTTTCTCCACATTACTGACATGCATCTCTTACTTGGCATTGTCCTTTCTAGAGGAAGGTGCTGCTAATGCTGCTTGATTAGGTGGCAAGTTTGGGTTGTGTTTCCTGCCCACTAGATAGTGGGGAGCAAATCTATATTCTTCCAGGCCCAAGGGAAGAAATCTGTCAGCCACACAGCCTGTGACCATGAAAGACAGAGGCTTGATTAATGCAGAGGGGGAAACAAGGACACGGACATGGCTTCATTAGCAAAGGAAACAAGAGAACATAAATGATAACCACCAAATTCTTTAAAATGTCTTAATGAATAAGGTTTCAAACTACTTAAAGGCTAAGGGAAAAAAATGAGGAAAATTCTGGATACTTATTAATATGTATTAATCAGATATTTTGGGGCAGATATTTATTATATGCCTAACACTATGTTGGGTACTATATACAAAAGTATTTGCTAAATTAATACTTACCATAGTAGCTAAGTGTAGTAGTAGGTTTTCTTCCTTAACAATCTGAGTATGTAAATATGGGTGTAATAACTAAATATATGGGCTGAATAGAGAGATCCAAGTGCTACTCTGGGAGCATTAATTTCTATAAGCAAACAGAGCTCTTTTGATTCCTTTTCTTTTCCTTTTTCTTTATATATATACATATATATATACATATATATATATATATGTATGTATATATATATATATATATATATATATATATATATGTATATATATATGATTTTTTTTTAACCACCGGGTGACAAATTTCCTGGACATGCAGAAATTCTGGCTACTTCAATATTCTTGGCACACATGAGATTAGAACACCACCACCCTCCCAGTGGTTGTAGCTGAGGCGCTTGAGATACTTACCCTGAATGGCTGGTCTGGGATGAATGGAAAGTAAGGGATGGCTGATTGTTCTTCACCCCTTTCTCCAGATATACAAGAATTTCTAAGTAGCTGTCGGTCTGTGAACACAGCTTTGAGTTCAATTGCCACGTCAGCAGGAGGATCTTCAGAGTCACCACAGGTCAAGCTGATAGCAAAGCTGAAAACAAAGTGGTTTCATTTATTTGGGGCTGGATATTATAAAATGATCCAAGTTCTCCTCCTCTGGGTTTGTCTGTTTTTAATGGGCAGCTACTCTTTTCATAAGAGATTAGACTATGGTGAAGAAGGACTACACTCAAACCAATTAATTTTGTTACCTAAAGTAGACTCTGGAGAAAACTTTGGTGGATGACTGAAATTACAAATATCAAATACTAAATACCCTAAGCCACTCACACATCGGTGTATTAATCCATCAGAATTCTCAAAAACAGTCCCAGCAGTTGACTAGGGGGAAATAATATCTTGTCAAGTTTGGTTCTTATTTATACTAATAGTTCTTGCTCCAAGCACCATGTTTCAAAACCATAAAAAAGGGGGAAAAATCCTTTGGCCTTTCTAAGGGTCAAAGAGAAAATGTGGGTCTATATTTATCATCTCTGATATAAATAGCTGTCTGGAGAAATGATGGCTGGGATTCATACACATTCTTTTCATGGGAACATGGTACTTTCTTGGCACTCCCAACTAGCAACACTGTCCACAAGGAGAGGAAGAAGAGGAAACTAAACCACAACAGGAGTGGGCAGGGCCCTGCCACTGCCTGATAGTTCTGCTAGTGAAGAGGACTCTGTTTTGACTTACCTTTCTGGGTTGAGATCTACAATGCCCATCACTAACACCTTCTTTCCTGGTCTCATGCCACCTTTAATGTGCCCACAAAATGGAACTATCTGCAAAGGAGGAGAGGAGAAACAGGAACTTTACAGGCTGTTAGAGAAGAGCCAAGCCCTCAGATCCTGAGAACCTGACCTAATAGAAAATGCAAGGAAAATGCAATTAAGAAAGGAAGGGGGTACAGGCAGAGACATGGAAAACAGAACAAAACCATTTACCAGTCGTGGGAAGTACACGTCTGCTTGAACCGGAGAGCCCAAGGAGTTGTTTAAATGCCCATCATCTAGTTTCTAAAAATAGAAGCATACAGATTGGCTTTCCACAGACCCTTTTTTTCTTAGAAGATGGGGGTGGGGGCACCTACAGAAATCTAGCAGAATCCAGCAGTCCTCCATAGACACACAAGCAGTGTCTGCAGATGATGCCTCTTTATAGCCCATTAATAACCGCATAAACCCTCAGAACAAAACCCATCCTTTCCGTCCGGTAGCTAAGACTCCAAACATCCCCAGACCCCTTCAAATCCAGATCAAATTCAAGGTCGGGGCCCACCAGGGAGCCAGAACCTGGTGCAGGGGAAGGGCAGGCCCTCTCCAACCACAAACGTTTTTGGAACCGCTGTCTGGCAGGCCTGTCCTCGGGGACGTGGCTAAAGTGGAGTGGCAGTGCTCAACTTGTCTCTGGAGCCCGGGGCGAGGACCCATTTTCAAGGGGGAATCCCGGGGACGTCTGGAGCCGGTCGCGGGGCGCGCGCCCAGACACACTCACCCTCGCGCACACTCACACGTGCAAAAGTGCACACACCTGGTCGGCGGTGTACAGACACCGAACCGGCTGTCGGGCACCTCAACCCTGCAATCTCCCCCAAACCCTTCCCCAGTCCAGCGCCCTCTGTCCGGGAAAGCTCCTTCTGGCCGGAGTGCACGGCCGGCTCCTGCTAACAGGTACCCGGCGCCTTCCCACGCGGGGGACGCTGGGCTGGGCCTGCAGCTTCTATCCGCCCCAGCTCCGGCTGGAGCAGGCGGCAGCGGCATGCGGGGCGGCGGGAAGGGGGCGCCTCGCGTGCACCCCGCCACACTCACCACCACGGCATCACTGTCGGCCACCGATCCCGCCATGTTCTTGCACGGCGCGGTGGGGTACACCGCTGGCGGCCAGGCAGCGGGGGTCGCGGGACGCTGCGCGCGGGCGGGGATCCCGGGCCGGTCCTGCGCTGAGTGGGGGCGCGGGTCCGAGGCTGGCGCGGGCGCGCACACACTCGCGGGAGCGCGCGCGCGCACGCCCGGGGGCCCGGCGCCGACCCGGCAGGCAGGGCCCGACAGCAGGGGGAGGGGAGGGAGAGGCGGCGCGGGCCAGTAGGTCTAAGGTGGCCGCTGCTGTTGGGACCTGGACTGCGGCTGACGAGTCGCGGTTGGCGCTGCTGCAGTTGCCGGTGCCGGTGCCCAAGAAAGAAAGGTGGCGAGGGCCGTGCCGTGCCGGTCCTGGGTGGCATTTAAAGGCCACCGGGCCCCGCTCGGGAACCGGGAACAGGGCGGGGACCCGGCTGGGCTGCCGCGGCTTGCTCAGCTTGCCCTGCCCCTCGGTCATTGGACAGTGGCTGGAGGCCGGGGCAGGAGGGACGGGCCAGTCCAGGTCGGGGCGTGCGGGAGGGCGGGGCCCGTGTCGGCGATCCGGGGCGGGAAGGTGGGTGGGGCTGGGGGACTGGGAAAGGGAGGGCCGGGACCTGCCAGGTGACAGGTGCTTAGGACACCCCTGCCGCTTCCGTCCTGCCTTCTAATCACTAACCCCCTTGCTTCTGCCGCATCCTGGGGGCAGGTGAGATGGTGAGAGGCGAGGTCGAGGGAAGATCGGGGAGAAGGGGAGCATCCCAGAGCGGGAGGTCAGTTTGATTTCTTTCAGAGATTGCCAATCAAGTGAGAGAAAGATTCATTGGGCTGTCTAGGGTAGAAAGAGAACGAAAGATCTCAAGGCTTGCAGAAGTAAATATTTGACCCTAAAGAAAGAGACAAGGAGACCTCAAGGTAGGGTGTTTTCTGTCCTGTGGGGCCAGACACCGGCTAGGCCTCGTTTCCCTGTGGAAACATGGGCGGTCCCTTGAGGCTCTTTCTAGCAGGCCTCTGGCTAAGTCGTTGCAAATACAACTGGACTCCGAGACCCCCTCAGAGAGCCTCCACAGGGCCCTGGTTTTTGTTTTGTTTTGTTTTTGTTTTTGTTTTGTTTTTACAAATCAGTTGCCCAGTTTGGGGGTTGTAAATTTCTCTCTGAAAATCTCTAACGACCTTTGTGGAGTAATTCCTAGGAGATACACCCCTCTTTTATTCTACAGCACAAATTCCAAATGGCATTTCCACATCAGGATGGTTATGTAACTTCTCAGATAAAGCTGTATTGACGTACCCTTTATTAGGTGACGTCTTGGCTTACACATTCCATTGTGTGAATCACTGGGGTGTTCTACACTAATAAGCAGGGAACATATGTGACCTACTGCAGTCCCAGAGGACCTCAGAAGCTCCCTTCCAGCCACTGCTACTGGCTGCATGGCCCAAAACATCACTGCAGCTTTGTGTCTTAGTTTTCCTTTTATGGACCAGAGCTAATCAGGTAATCTCAGTTGCACAGTAAGAATTACCTGCACACACCTGTAAGCCACAGTCCTTTGTGGAAGTGGTTCCCTCATTAGAGGCTGAAGTGCAGTTGTAGCTCACATTTTTACTCCTGTTTAACAGTCTTAGCTCAAATCACACCTATTATTCTAAAATTGTAGGCAGTTAAAGGAAGCTTGATGTTTGAAAGTACTTTGATATATCTCAATTTCTAAGAGTCTGGAATAGGGGAAAGAGCATTAAAGTTGCTCTTTGTCATTAGCTAAGCATACATCCTGGTGATTAAAGAGCTGGTGCTTTGGGTTCAAATCCTTTCTCTACTATTGACTAGCTGGGTGATTACATGAGTTACTTCATCTGTATCTTCTCTGGACCTTAGTTTCTTCACCAGAGATGATGATGATAATGATGATGATGATGACAACTAGGATGATAATGCCTATCTTGGGTTAGCTGTGATGATTAAGTAAATTGGTTCCGTAACCTTCTTTAAAATAGCACCCGGCACATTGTAAGCACTTACTCTACCAAAGTTCAGGCAGATGGCAAGCACTGGGGTTCGCAGAGACTTTTTTGTCAAGGTTAAATTCCAGTGAGGAAAGGCAAACAATGGACAAATATGTAATATGTCAGGTGGGGAAAATGTTAGGAAAAAATAATACGACAGGTAAGGAGGGCGAGAGAAGTAGCATGATGCTGTTTAAGTAGGGTGGTCAGGGAACCATCTCTGATAAAGTGACATTTGAGAAAATCCCTGAAGAAAGGAAGGGAGGGAGGGAGTCACCTGGACCTCTGGAGGAAAAGGTTGCTGGCAGAGGGAACTGCAAGGGTGCTGTCCCCAAGGTGGAGTGAATGGAGAAAACATTGGGGCAAGGGTCCAGAGGCTGGTGGGTAGTAAGGTGTAGATAGGCCTTGGGAACTGTGGTGAGGACTGGCTTTTACTGTAGGGAGATGGGAAGACATCAGAAGCTGTGTAGAAAAGAGGGACAGTTTGCCTTCTGTTGTAGATGCCTCCCTCTGGCTGCTGTGTGAAGTGACCTTTGGGGAAAAGGTATTATATAGGAGAGAGGGGAAAACAGGATTTAGGTCACTCCTGCACCATTCCAAGGAAGAGGTAATGGTGGTTTAGACATAGTGGAAATGCTAAAGATGTGAGGACATTGTGGGCCCTTGATAAGTCCTACTTGTCATAGAGAATCAATAGTTCATACCCCTTATGGGTCTCAGTTTCCTTACTTGCAAGATTAAGGGGGTGAGCTCATTCACCATTCCCTTTCAGCTCTTTGAAAGTTCTTCTGAAAACCTGTGTAAATGCCGACTAAATTTTAATGGGTTTGAGAGTAGGTGCTAATGAATGAAAGTAATCTTGGGTAATAAGTAGTTTTGTAAGGTGAAGAATAACCCTCTGATTTGTTTTGTTAGTGAAGGTGAAGATACTTGGATTGTTGAAGATGAGTTTCTTACACTTAAGGAATGTAAAGAATAGCAAGGTACTGAACCGTCCCAGAATATCCAGAATATTTTAACATGGAAAATTGTCTTTTATTCTAAAAATGCTTGATTACTTCTCAGTCTACAGAATGGTTAATTTTGCACAAGGTGAGCATAGAGAAAGCCTAAAAGAAAAAAGCCATTATCGAATTAATGAACTATAGAGCTTAAAAAACGTTTTGCTTTTTTGAGTTGTAAAGTGAAGGATAGGCAAACTATGCTTTGATTACAGGCATTTGTATCTAAAAACATTAATGAAGATTGTGACCCACGTATGAACTACAACTGAAATTTCATGATGAACTGTATTTCTACTGGAAAACCACTAAAACAGCTATCAAAGGGGAGAGGGCAGTCAACCATGATTAACAGTGAAAGAAGAATAAACAGGTATTTGATGATGGACTTTGCTAAATGATCTTCCCTGTTAAAAATAGTAGCTCACTTCCTTCTTCTCATGTTATATGTTTTATTTAAATGAATGCGCACAGAATTTCTAATATTGAGAAGAGAATGAAGCACTGATGAATGAATCATTTTATCAGCATTTCTGTGTGCAGTGTTACCATGGACCAAGAAGAAATACTTGCAAATGTTTCCATCAAGAACCTCTAACATGAAGAACAACCTGTCAGGGCCCATGTGGGTGTAGCTACCAGCTCAAAATGTCCTTGTAATATTGAATATAATATTCTATGCATTTCAGACATTCCATTATAATGCCATGTTTATTTATATACAAATAAACATAATGTACTCCTCACAACTAAACCTTTAGTAAAATTGAAGCATCCCAAATGTTTATTTCTAACCGGAAGACATTGACTCCTTCCCTGCCCTAAGCCCCAAAGGGTGGTTGTAGCCCACTTTGAGAAATAAGACCCCGCACAGTGTTAAGTTCCATTGAGTCTTTCAGATCTCCACAATTGTGTTTGCTGAGCTGGTCTCACGATCAATATTTATGTAGGAAGTAAAATACATAGAATCAGCATTCTTTTGTTTACTTAAGTAGGAGGGCAATCATTTAGCAAGCTATTTTTCTATACTTCAAAATATGATTACAGTTCTTAATTATTTTCGGAACTGCAGTCATACTTATCAAATAATTATTTAGACACACAAATTTGTGTTCTACCAAAGTAATTAGGGGCCAGCCATAAAACTTGGCAGTCAATGACAGTTCCCAACATTTCATTATTTTCGGTTTATTTACGAGGAAACTAGAACCAGCCTCCCTGTGTGTGTTTTAATTACTCAGTCCAGGAAGGATTGACTTTAGAAAACCTCTTGGTTAAGAAGATAATCAGGAGCCCATTCCCAGAAGGAGCTCAGAGCTTCAAAGGTGCCCGCAGCTCCATGTCCCGGGGGTGTCACCGTGGAACCTTCAGCATGCCTGAGAAGTCCTCGCTGGAGCCACCCGCTTCCCGGAGACAGCTCTCTTCTGTGAGAGGTAACAAAAGCCCCGACGACCACAGCGAGCAGAATGGGTTCTGCTGAGAGAAACAGAGAGCCCTGCATCCAGCGCTCAGACCTGGCAGCATGAATGAAAGATATTTTAAGACTCTTTTCAGCGGGGTTTGTGCGTATACTGAGTCAACAATGTGCTTCTGCACGGTCTTCGCAGCCTCACCTTCCAGCGATTCCAAGAGGCGGATCTGTCCATCAGCCAGTCTTTTACCCAAGAGGAATGTGACAGGCCTGTGAGGCGGGGCCCGGGGCCTAATTACGCTCTTCTCATTGTTGCTTTGACGCTTCTGTTTTCACTTGCTGGCGTATAGTCCTCCCTTTCATTGCCTCTGTGATTTTATTTTCTTGTTGTCAAGTGAATAAAGGGCTCCTTAGTTTTGGAGTTTCATGGAAACTTGCCTGGCTTGGCTGGGTGGAAGGAGACCAAGATTCCGATTCAGCAGTGATCTGAAAGCCCTGACTGACTGGGAGGAAAATAGGAGGCAGGCTGCCAGGTGGGCAGTTGCATTTTAGAGGAAACATTTAGTGACACGGATTTTTGGCCTTCTTAAAAGGTGAACTACACAGAACGGGAGTTAATGCAGCACAGCTTTGGAACAAACTACCATCCAGAAGGGGCCTGGGAATTTAAGTTTGGCATCCAAATTTGACTACCAAAATAATTCAGAGAAGAAGACATGCTTCGTGTATTCAATTTAACAACTATTCATTGAGCTGAAGCTCTTAGTTGCCATTTTTATAATTTTTTTTAACTTTCTTTAAAAAAAATTTACCTACATACTTGCACTTATAGCATGTCGATATGTATTTCTTAAGGGTCTCTCTACTATGCTAATGTTAGGGCTGAGGACACACCATCCCAAAATATGGCTGTAGAACAGAATAATATGATGCCCCAAAATACATATCTTTGACGTAATTTGAGCTGATTATTCTGAGAAATTTCAAGAAGGAGTAGCTTTGAAAAGCTGTCCCTTTGTAAAGGAGATTTACATCTATAAAGGAACTCTGTATCAGTAAAGTATCTGTCTGGACGAAGATGCTCTAGACAACTTTTGTCACCGTAGAGTCACATTTGCATGCCTGGAGAACCTTTATTTACAGTGCATATCCTGCGTCACCTTCCTGTAACTTGTGTGGCTACAATTTTCCAGGAGCCACAAGTTTCCCTAGTTTGGGATGCTACGTAAACATCACTCAGTTGCACTTTCTTTGAGCCTCAGATTTTTGTGGGACTCTTGTGGGTATGTACCTAATTAAATATGGGTTTTATTCTTTTAAGTTGTTTTATGTCAGTTTAATTCATAGCCCAGACTAGGAAGGTAGAGGGAAGCCAAATCCCCCTCACCTACATTCATGTTATAGATTCCTCTTGTGCACACTGACTCTTCTAGGTGACAATAATCAGAATGGATCTAAAAGCTTCCTTGGCAACATAGCCCAGAAAAAAAAAAGATATTATTAGAATTCAGGGATTGGTTTCAACCCATTTCCAATCAGGTTACATGTTTTCTGTCATGTTATTTGATGTTATTCATGTTATTTGATGCATGTTGATTTTCATCCTGAATTGTTCCAGTGATTTATGTATTTCATAGAGAAAAATTAAGAGGTAAAGAAAATATTATCATCATTATTATTTTGTGGTCCTGGGGGTCTAATTGAGGACCCTGTGCATGATAAATACATGCTTTTATCAATTAGCCATACCCCCAGCCCCCAAATATTTAAACTTATGATAGAAGTTCACATTGGCAGTCTATATTGATTAAACTCATCGTATGCCATTCATTCACAGATGTTGGCCTTTGTTGGCTCCGTGTTGCTCTTAAACCTAAGATTGGTTGGAACTCTGTAAATTCAGCAAGCTTTGGACTGAGAACCACGTTTTAAAATTGCTTGGGGTGTGTATGTGTGAGTGTGTGTGTGTGTGTAAGTAAGTTCTGGTCTTTCAGAAGGCCAGTATTCATCCTTTTTTTTTTTTTTTTTCTTTTTAATGCTATAGCCAGGACAGGTAGAAAAATGTATATCATCCTACTTCAAGCCAAAGTAACAGAGCTAATTATTGTTCTAGAGAACTTACAACTGAGGATTGACATTGGATGATTTATATAGATTATCTAATACCAGCTGATATGCTATAAATGGAAATGAGAAGGAATGAGCTTAGTGAGAAAAGAGGATGAGTAGAATTTCTGAGGATGGGGAGGATGTGCGTGCTTTCAGGTCTAGTGCTGATTTTAATCTAGAGTGTTGTTCATTCTCGGTGTTACAAGAGAAGCTCATAAAACAGCCATGGGCTCACCCAAAAGCCCTTAGTAATTATGACACAGTGCTAAAATAGAGCATCACCCAGGAATGGAAGAGTGCCCGCATCTTTTAGTAAATTGTTATTCATTTTCCTTCTTTAGTGTTGAGTTTGCATTTAGTCAGTGTGATTTTTAAAAACATCAATTGTGAACCCTCCTGAAAATCATCAGGGAAATGGGGAGGAGGGTCCTCTTGGTGTTTAGAATGAAATTCTAATTCCTGTCCATGCCTTCAAGGCCCTGCAGGGTCTGGCTTGCCTCTCCAACTTTACCTGGGGGCCGTGCTCTGTCCTGCTCACACTCTCCAGCCAAAACTGGCTTCCCTGGCATTCTCCCAACAGACAGGTGCCGTCTTTCCTCCAGTGCTTGGCATTGGCTCTTCCTTGGGCCTGGAATGTGCTGCCTCAGGCACTTTTTTTGTTTTTGCATACTTAAATTATTAGCTCAAATGTCACCTCTTGTGGGAGGCCTTCTCTAATACACTCCAGCCCAGACTTCACTGTGTCCCCGTGGAATATTTATCTCCATCTGCAATTGTCTTTTTTTATTACTTGGTGTGGCCTTTCCACCCCACAGGGTAAGAGCCTTGAGAGCAGGATGGCTGTGAGAACTGGCATGAAGTTCTATCGTTTGAACAAATGAACTGATGAATAATGGATAGCCACGGTCGGTCTGTAGATGAAATCCAACCTCATGACTGTGAAGACTCCAGGGTCCCCAGGCTGGAGTCTACTCGTTTACTTCCTGTTTCACAGCCTAAGAACAATTCTCCTTGAATTGCCTCTGCACTCAGGTGTCCTTCCCACCCCGAGGAGACTGAACCCAGCCGAGGGGTTCTCCATTAAGTCCACATTAAACATTAGCCAAAGTTGTTGGACCTAAATTTAAAATGTCTGAAAATAGCCTTGTCAGCAATGAATAGTTATATTCATGGTATTATAATTCTCTCATTTTGATTGGCTAGATCTCAGGCTCTTTAGAGTACCCTGATATGATCACAAGCATCTTCTCCAAAGAGAGATGAGCAGTGAAGATGTTGCCTTTCCAGATTGCTTCTTTAATTTTATTTAACAAACACTTGCACAGTGTTCGCTGTGTGGCATGCCCTTCTCTCAATACCTGACATAGGCTGCCACAGGTGGGGTTCTCTGGAAGCAGCAGTGGAGACAGGGCTTGGGTGTGAGGTGCTTATAGGGATTAACACCTTTGAGGGGAAGTTAGAGCAACCTCAGCCAACCAGCTGGGAACTGGAGGCAAGGGTTGCAGGACCAGGCTAAAGGGCCCAGCTTCTCCCCACCCATGTCACTCAGTCACCAAATTGCTTCCCCAGGAAGGGCGTGGCCTCGGGCAAGGCAACTGTCTGCAGCTGGGACAGATAAGTTGCTGAGAGCTGGAGGAGCTTGCTGACCACGCTCTGGAGCTGAGCAGCAAGTCCCTTCTTGAAGCAGGATGGGGACATCGCATGTCTGTCTGCTCAAATAGGAACTCTTTTGACCCTCGTAAAAACCTCTGAGGTAGGGCCTTTCATTATTCTCATTTATAGACGAGAAGACTGAGGTGTGGAGAAATTAGGTAGGAGAAATTAGGCAGAACTATGACTTGGCCCAGGCAGTGCGGCTTAGGAATCAGCCCTGTCTTCCACTGAGAGATGCTGTCTTGTTACTTCATAGGGATTAAGAATAGCCCAATAAGAACAATACAACATTGACTGTGCTTTGACATTGTGAAGGGCACTCACTTTAGTGCTTTCGTTTTTGATTTAGTTCTTTATAAGGTTCTGTGAATGTGTGTGTGTGTGTGTGTGTGTGTGTGTGTGTGTCTGTCTGTCTGTCTAGTCTGGTGCATTTATTAAAAATGACATCAAAAGGTGATAATTTAGGGTTGTCTATTGCATTCAAATATTAAACCCTACCAATAAAAATCAAAGAATTGAGGCTAGAGGCTTTAGAGACAATGACTGAGCTTGAATCCCAGGACAGGAAGGCATGTGCTGGGGTTCTTAGGTGGGCCTGGGAAGAGAAAAGGTCCACCTTGAAGTTCAGGACCACAGAGAGAGTAGGTGGAAGGAAGGCTGTAAAATGCAGGGTGAGGCTCTGCCAATCACAGGAGTGGAGCGTTAGCAAAAAAAAAAAAAAGAGCCAGAGGGAAAGGCAGGTAGCACTCTGAGGAGCGGGTAAAGGAGGGGGCAACAGAGCAGAGTACTCTTCAGAAGAGGCTGAAGACAATTCAACACTGTGAAAGGACCAAGAGGCCTGAAGAGGAGGAGGACAAAGTGGCATCGGGCTGCTCCTCAGAGTGGAGATGTGTGGGCCTGGGCTGAAGAGGGGAGGAAAGAGGAAATCCAGTGGCAGTAGAACATGTTTCCATCACCATGGAATTCGATTTCTGTTCTCAACACTGGGCTTAGGTAAAGGAGAGATCGAACATGGCAAGTTTTACTAGCATGATTCAGGAAACACATTTCCGCTTAATCTACCATTTCTTTTTACTTAGAAGAGTTTATGCAATAAAAGTTATTATCCTTAAGCCTTTTTACTCCCACAGGGTTAACTGGTTTCACATTCTTTTTTCCGGAGTTTGGTGAAATTCCCTATTAGAGCTCAATAGAGAAATTCTGTTTTAATCCTTTCCTACTTTTATTTGTATATAAAATATGGTCCAAAAGGCTGGAACAAAGTCTCGGTAGTAAGTGCTCTTTGTAAAAATAGTCAGTAGGGATAAAGTTCAGCAACATGACATATAAACAGGCCAAACTCTGAGCCAGGGGGATTAAAGGACTCTTCATGGGATCTGAATAAAGGTTATTCTTGCTACTGAACTGATTATGTCACCGTGGTTGACCCTTATATTAACAGGTTTTTTTTTTCCTTGTGACATCTTCTTTCACATCCTCTTATGGATATTCTAACATGATTTATTTATTTGCCTATTTTTGTAACACATAAAGCCATTTGATAAACTTGCTCATGGCTCACAGTATAACACTACTCTAAATAATTCACAAGGCAAAGCAAGGTCGGGGGTGTTTAAAAAGTAATGTACAGCAACTGCAGGAGAATACAGGATGCCAAATGTTCATCTTGCTTAGAGTAATTGCTCAAACTCATTTATTATACTAAACCAAACTGGGAGAATGTGAAGAGACGCAGCGCCTCTGGAGCATAGTATATTTCTAGTTCCATCCGCTTGAAGACCAGCTTGGTTTCAGAGAAGCAGGGTTGCTTCTTAGTTTATATTTGGGGTGGGGACAAATAACTTCTTTCTGGACTCTGGCATTTCAGAAATCTGACAGATCTTATGAAGGCAGAAATGAAGTAAGTGTGGAGGAGGAGATGGCTGCGGGATTTCGGCAATGGTGGGCTTGAAGTCTGATGCTGACCCTTCGATGATGATTCTGATTTGCCTTTCTGCAGTCACTTTTCAGCTGCACATGGTTTGTGGGAGCCAATGAAAGTAACCCGTATCTGGGGAACACAAAAAAGGTAGCTATGTCAGGACTTTGAAGGGCTTCTATTCAATCACTGGCCACTGCATTCAGAAGCCACACCTGCTTCCAAGACACACTTCTCTTCAAGGAGCTAGATTCAATATCAAAAAGTGAACTAGTTCATAAAATGCTTCACTCACCAATGTCAAAATATGAAACGTCAAAGCATTTGTGAAAGTGCAGGGGTCACAGGGTATGGCTAGTTTCTTTCCAGCATGGCTATACCAACTTAATATTCCCATGTGTGTTCTCTACTCAGCTGAAACAACCTTAGGACAAATTCATTTTCCCTCTTTAAAACACAAAAACAAAAATGTAATAGCCATGCCACCAAAATTTAATCTCTAAAAACTTTTCTATAGAAATTTCTAGAGAAATTCTAAAAAACAAATTTCTCTAACAAATTTCCATAGAGGGGTGTGTTTACTTGGTCATAGATGGATCTTAAATTAATTTGATGGGCAACCAATGTGGACCCTCCTGTATCTGTGTCCTGTGATGCAGCGACACATACTCTTCAGCTCGGCATTGTTCTAGAATTAACTGTACGGTTCTTTCATGAGATGACATTCAATCCACACAAAGAACGCAAGGTCAAAAAGGGCTGGAAGGGAAAGTGAGTGTGGCCCATAAAACCAAGAGGTACTTAAGATTTAACAAGATTAACATGTGCTGTTGAAAAGAGCTACCTGGCCTGAGTCACGGGGAAGTGGGGGAATGCCAGCTCACTGTTCAGTTCTCTGGGTTTTGCTGTCACACCACACAAATGGAAAGCTCCAGAGAGCCTTGCATGGAGCTGTAATAAAAACTCTTTGGAAAATAATCAAATGATCGTAGCTTTAATAGTTATTTTTCTTGGACCTTTTTGAGTCATTCTTTTTCACTGACCTGGTTATTTGCTGTTAACATTTCTTTTGTCTGCCTTGTAGGGAAGCTTATATCTGAAGCTTGCCCAGTTTCTTAAGTCCAAATCATTCAGAAAACAGAAAATTCAAACTGGACTCTTTTGCAATAATTTCCACTAAAAAAATCTATAGTGGATTCATCAACAGGAAGTGGAGGGAACAATCCTTGCCCTTCTGGGGCTGTGTCTAACTGCATGAATGAGTGGAACTCACTAAATTATATGCAAAACTCATCACTCAAATGCCTACTAATCTTTTTGTCCCTGGGCAAAGCAGTTTTTCCACATCATTTTAGCTTTCATGGCAACTACCATTTTTAGAACACCATATTTTATATGTTGAAAGTCAGCTTTAAATGCTGTATAACTGGATGATCCCAGGAATGTCGAGTAATCTGGGTATAAGCAATTTTTTAAATGCTACATATAGAAGAAACTTTCAAAGATATGCTAGGTGCATATGTGCATTACAATACAGGCAGGTAAACAGGCCATGGATGCTTATTTAGATGCCTATTTAGGTCCTTGATTTGGGGTTCTATCCATATAGAAAACATAAGTGCTCTGCCTGCCAGGGTCAGTATCTTGGTGCTTTCGTTGTTCTTTTTTTTCCTTGCAAACAGGACTTATTCAGGAATCAGTGGCAATTTGTCTCCTAAAAAGCTCTATTCTCCAGACTTCCTGATGTTCAGGGAGTTCTGTAATTTAATTCTGGTCAATGAAATTTACATGGAAGCCTAATTGATGAGCTTTCAGAAAAGCTCCATAAAAAGTTGACATGTGCCTTTTGCTCTTTTTTCCTCCTTTTTCCTCTCTTCCTGGGATATGGACCTGGGGAGGATAGAAGCTGTGTGCTAATAATGGCTGAGCAGAAAGGTAGGAGGACTCTAGTCCTTGGTGGTGTCAAAGACCATTGAATGGCCAGACCTGGAGCCACCTTCCAGACTTCTTATTCAAGAGAAATAAGCCACTTATTTTAGGCACCACAGACAAATTTCTATTTCAAGTCACTGAAACAATGATACATGATACCTAATTTCCACAGAGTGGGGTGTTTACCTATAGTGTCCTGGTTCTGAATAAGAGTGACTCAATTGTTCCCCAGAAGTAACTGCACTTAGAGTCTGAGGAAGACTGATTTTCAAACATCCCAGTGGTTTGGTTAACCAAAGAAAGAAAGAAAGCTCTGAAATTCCCCTCTTAATCCTCTTAAACCTTGAGTTGCTTTCAGTGGTCACTGTGACCCAAATGGCAACAAGTGCCTGCCATATTTATTTCATAGGTTTCCCCACCCCCAGCACTCCAATCTTGTAACTTTCTTCAGTAAGCAAATGAGATCACCAAGAACCAAAATCAGTTTCTTAACCTGCAATGCCAAATACAACTACTTACTGTGTGCACCCTGTGAGCATGCATGTGAATGTGTGGGCACACCTGTTCTTCATACCTTTCTTTAGTTTTGGAGGAGAACCTAGACTTTCTTTTAAAGTTAAAGTTCTAGTCCACATCATTTTAGTTTGGTAAATTGAAGTGGACATGTGGTTGGAGAGCACAAGTATCCAGAGTGGCGGGCCCTTTCCATCTCCACACAGAAAAGAACAAGACCTGTTGGTAGAATAGTGAGTAGTTCCATCTGGATGGGGCCCATGCATGACAGGTGAAAGGCAGACTGGGGCCTGACTGTTGGTTGCCTTGAGGTCAGGTTTGGAGTTTGAAATTAATTCTGGAGCTAGCGTTTCCCAAAGGCTTCCTCAGAACTCTAGGACAATGAGATGTTAAACAAAGAAGGTTCCATGGTCAGATAAATTTGGAAGCTGTCCATGGTATCTCTCCCTCTTGAAATTCACACTGTATAATTGCATGCTAAAGGCTGAGAATATCTTCATTAAAGAAAATGGTTAAACTTAATCCAAGATTCCTCCCCCAGATAACACCTGTTAGCAGGTACAGTTACAGGCTTAACTCAATTTCTATTAAGATCTCAGAATTAAGTTTTGTGTATATAGGTAAGTCTTCAAAATTTTATGTCAGAAGGCTAAGAAATAGTTAAAACAATTTTGAAAAAAAAATTTAGTAGGAAGAATTAGTTACTGGATTTCAAGATGTATTATACAGCTAATGTAATCAAGATTATGTGGGATTTGGTGGAGGGATGTAAGCATATATCCACAGGACAAAACAGAGAATCCAGAAAGAAACCCACACAAATATGCCTAATTGATTTTAAAAAAATGTAGTTGTAGATGGACAGAATGGCTTTATTTTATTTGTTTATTTTTATGCATTGCTAAGATCAAACCCAGTGCTTCACAAATGCTAGGCAGGTGCTCTGCTACTGAACTATAGCCCTAGCCTTGCCCTGTTGATTTTTGACAAAGGTACAAAAGCAGTTCAATGATGGAAAGACGGACTTTGATAAAGGGTGCTGTAGCAACTGAATATCCACAGGCAGAACACAAGAAAGACAAACAAAAAAAAACACAATGAACTTCCACCAAAGTTGAGTGCATTACAAAAAAAATTAAGTTGAAATGAACCACAGACCTAAAGATAAAATGAAAAACTATTAAACTTTTAGAAAGAAACATAGGAGGAAGTTTTTAGGATCTGGCATTAGGCAGAGAGTTCTTAGGCCAGAGAGTTCTTAGGCCTGATAATAAAAGCATAGCCCATAAAATTAAAAAATTAGTAAACTAGACTTTTTAAAAAAAATATTTTGGTAGCTGTAGATGGACATGAGAATGCCTTTAGTTTGTTTATGTGGTGCTAAGGATTGGACCCAGTGCGTCACATATGCTAGGCAGGCACACTGCCACTGAACTAAAGCCCCAGCCTTAAACTAGACTTATCAAATGAAAACATTTTGGTTTGCAAAAGGTCCTGTTAAGAGAATGAAAAGATGGGAGGGGGAGTAAGAGAGGATTAGATGAACTCTAGAAAGGGCAAAGGGGTGAGAGAGGAAGGGAGCGGGCAAGGGGGTAGGAAAGATGGTGGAATGAGATGGACATCATTACCCTAAGTACATGTATGAAGACACGAATGGTGTGAATATACATTATATACAACCAGAGATATGAAAAATTGTGCTCTATATGTGTAATATGAACTGTAATGCATTCTGCTGTCATATATAACAAATCAGAATAAAAAATAAAATTAAAGAATGAAAAGACAAAAATATAGAGTTGAAGAAATCATTTGCAACTGCCTGTATGAGAAAGGACTAGTATCTAGAATACATAAAGGGTCAAATTTAACAGAAAAGCTTCAATTATAAGATGGGTAAAAGACAAAAAGGGACATTTCACCAAAGAAGACATTCAGATGGCAAATAAACACCTGAAAAGATGTTCGACATCATTAGCTATTAGGAAAAGGCAAATTAAAGCCACAGATATTATTATACACCTATCGGAATGGCTAAAATAAAATAGCATCACCACCATCAAGTTGGCGAGGATATACAGGCTGGTGGGAAGATCAAGTGGTTTAGCCTCTCTGGAAAATATGCAATTTATTCAAAAGCTAACCATGGCAACTACCATACAACCTGGCTATTTAACTCCTGAGCATTTATCCCAGAGAAATCAAGACTTACTTTCACATAAAAGCATGTATTTACAGCAACTATATTTTATTGTAGATGCAACTTCAAGTCTCCTGGGATAATCCTCTTTTTAATGCAACAGACAGCTCCTCTATGGAAATTCTGGAGTCACCACTTTTGATTTCATAGGCTGAAACAGAAAAAGTATTGAAAATAAATATTTGATTTGATTCCATCCTTCTATGGAAAAGGGAAATGTTACACGTTGTATAACCTCCAGAGAATGACAGTGCTGCTCTTGTAATCATTGATCTGAACATAGATACTACTGGACATAATTCATACTCCTGCAAAAATAAGGTCATCATTTATTGAATATATATTATGTGCAAGTGAATATTTATGGAATATCTGCTATGTGCAAGTCATAAAATTTCCACGTGAAATTTGCTTGCATACCAAATAATTATCTACATTTCACAGATGAACAAACTGAGGTGCAGAGAGATTTAGAATCTACTCTGTGCTGGGTGTTCTGATACTTGACCTCATCCAATTTCATTCTCATAGCTGGCCTTGGTCAGATTTCCTGCTTCCTGATTGCTCAAGCTTTGGGTCATCATTAACAAGAGTTGTATGAGGGTGCTCTGTGATTATACCCTAATATTAGGGTAACAGGTGTCTGAAGAGCTCATTAAAATTTGCAAAGAAAAGAGGTCTTGAAATATTTATCTTTGTGCTGTTCACTTCTCCTCCTATGTTCTGGGTCCTGCCTTTAGTGCCTTGTTATTTTAAGAGTACAGAGAATCAAAGAAACAAACAAACAAACATTGAGATCTTTAAAACTTCCAAACCAGGCTCTTGAGAATTCAAAGATTAGACTGTGAAGGTCCCAGGCACACACCGTATGCCCATACAAAGACAGAAAAATGACAATCAAGAGAAGCCATTGAGGGGCTTGGGTACCACGCAGAGGGGTGACATGACAGATCTTCCTCCATCAACCACAGAAAATATACCTTCCCATGCCTATTAACTTTGTGGGGCTCCATCCATACCACCCCTAAACAGACTCCTCCAACCCTCTGTTGTGAAGGGGTGTCCAAGTGCCCTGACCTGTAAAGAGTCCTTGGCCCCAAGAGGAGTGGGGTGGTGTGGGAGTGAAGGCCCAGCAGAGGAACTCGGGTGAGGCTGGACCCTGGGGAGAGCCTTCCCAGTTAGAGGTACAGACTCCTCAGCGTGGAGCTCAGGGCAGAGCTACATCTCTGTAGAATGAGTAACATGATTTGAAGCTGCCTGAGCCCCCAGGAGACCAGGGCAAGGAGAAACCAGTTTTCCTTCTCTCACTGGGCCCCAGCATTCCAAAGCACTCTCAGTTGAGTGGGCAGGGACTGGGCCTGTCTAACCACATTCAGGGTGGACTGGCAAGGGAGGGCATCCACAGCCTGTATAGGCCTATCATGAACCGATCATTGACACCCGCAGCTCCTGGCATCCACAGTCCCTAACCATGGCTTTGCATTGCTGAGGAGTCCCAGACAGCCAAAGGAAGAGGAGTCGGGGAAAGGCCAGCTTCTGGAGACTGGGGGTCAAGGGCTCCCACCATGTCTTGTGAGCACCAAGGGCAACCTCTGAGTGCGGGGAAGTGAGGGACATCTGTGTGACAACAGAGGCGTAGTTGTGTCCTACATTTCCTCACCTTGCTCTGATCCTCAGCCAGCACAGCACCTTCATCCTCACAATTTTCAGGTTTGGACTTGGTGCCCAAATGACAATAGAAAGGATAAACTTGCATATATTGGAGTAAAAGAAAGCCCATGGCTTAGGCGTGGGTAACGAGAGAGAGAAATGAATTCCTTTGAAGCTCCCTCTCTCCCTCCTCTCCACATTTTTTTTTTTTAACTCAAGACAGCAATTAGTTGCACAGGCAAGGAAGGGTGTGTATGAGTGTGTGTGTGTGTGTGTGTGTGTGTGTGATGTGTAGTGTGTGGCATAGCTATAGTGAGGTATAGTGCACTGTACAGGGTGCGTTTGGTGTGTGCAGTGTGTATCTGCGTGGTATGTCAGACACTATTTGTCCTTGCTGTCCCAAGCATCCTCCCACATTGCCCCATCTATGGCAGATTTCCGGATCCTTCGGAAATCCTCTCTCCCACACCCAGCCAAATAAGCAAGAACACATGTGAAAAGCCTTTTTTACCCCAGAGCGTCTTGAGATGCAGCCAAACAGCTGGAATTACATGCTTTACAGAGAACCAGGGACGTGGCATGGCAATGGGATATTCGGTTTGTATTTGGATGCCAGGTTCCTATTTCCAGAACCTGAGAGGGCGAGAGGTGGGGAGAGGTGGAGCTGTCTCTGACCAGCAGCTAGGGGTGTGATTGTGAGTCTGTGTGTTTAGAGGTGCCTTTCATTAAAAAGCTGCCTTCTCTGGCTTTCCCCATTCACATGTGCATTTGCCTGTCAGACTCCAGTTTGAAAATCAGCCTCTCTTTCTCTTCATTCATCTCCCCAGTCCCCTGCTTTCTCTTTTATTTGTTTCAGGCAGTAAATCAAGCTCCTTCTGCACAGTAGCTCAGGGTTCTTAATCCGTTGCATGGGGCAGGCGCCCAGATTAAAGCAGGGGAGATTAGAATGCTGTGCACTTGTAAGAGTGCTGGGCCCTGGAGGCTTTCTCTGCTTCTACCTTCCTGGTTATGGGAGGGCTTGGCTTCCTCTTGATTCTGGGGGAAATCCAGAACTGCCAGCGTCTAGCTTGCATTCCACATCTGTTCCAGTCATGTGCAGCTGTTTAACAAACCACCTCAAACCAAATGGCTTAAAATCACAATCATTTATTTTGCTCAAGAATCTATACTGTTAAGCAGGATTCAAAAGGGACAGCTCATCTCTGCTTCCACATGGCACTTGCCTGGGGTGGCTGGAAGGTGTGGGGATTCACCAGCTGGGGGCTGAAGTCCTCTCAAGCTGCTTTACTCACATATCTGGCAGATGATGCTGGCTTTGCCTGGGACCTTCTCTGGGACTGTCAGCTCTTGAACCTCCATGTGACTTCTGTGACTGCCTGGTGTTCTCACACTGCATGCAGGCAGGGTTCCAAAGCAAATGCCTCAAGAATAGAAATGGAAGTGTGTGACATTTTTATGCCACCAGTCACAGAAGTCATTTAGTGTCACTTCTGCCATCCTTCCTTGGTGAGGCATTTACATAGTTGTGTCTAAGTCCAAGAGAGGGTGATATAGATGCCATCATTCAATGGGAAGAGGGTTCAATGTCACGTTGTAAAAATAGCATGTATGTGTGAGTGTCTGTAGAGTGTGCTTTGCACTTTATTGTAGTAATACAAAGCACACGTATAGAGGGTCGTGAACACACACTATATTGTGGTAGCTCTGTTTGAAAATACAATCTGCCACATCTTTTTCTATCTCACCATCCCTATCTTTGAGTCTTTGGTGCTATTGGTCTAAATTTGTACACAGAGTTGGAATTTTTAGTAAGAATTATGTTCTCACATGGATTATAAAGCTTACACTTTTTCTTAAATCATGTGGAAGGCAAATGGCCCCGTGGTAGACCCCCAGATTCCTGCCCCTGGATCATATATCTCCATCCTCCCAGGACTCTGCTTGAGTGTGTGTGTGTGTGTGTGTGTGTGTGTGTGTGTGTGTGTGGTGGGGGGTGATTAGGGAAATACCATCTCGCAAAAGTGAAGGGATGTTGCAGATGTAACTAAGGATTCCCCTCAGTTACCTTGGATTAATCAAAAGGGAGATTACCCTGATTATGTCAGATGGGCCTGATACAATCAGGCAAGTCCTAAAAAAAAAGAGAGTTCGGGGGCTGGGGACATAGCTCAGTTGGTAGAGTGCTTGCCTCACATGCACAAGGCTCTGGGTTCAATCTCTGGCACCAAAAAAAAAAAAAAATCATTATGTTTGTATACAATCAGAGATATGAAAAATTGAGCTCTATGTGTGTAATATGAATTGTAATGCATTCTGCTGTCATATATAACAAATTAGAATAAATTTTTAAAAAAGAGAGAGAGAGAGAGAGAGAGTTCAGACCTTCCTTGAAGAGAAAAACATTCCCACTGGCTTTGAAGGAGTAAGTGGCCCGTGAGGGAGGGCCCCACAGCTAACATGTAAGGGTACCCTCTAGCTGCTGAGAGCAACCCCTGGCCAACAGCCTGCAAGAAAACAGGGACCTCAGTCCTACAAACGCAAGGAAAGAAATTCTACCTGAATGGACTTGGAAGAACTCCAGATGAGAACACAACCCGGTGCACATCTTGATTTCAGAGTTGTGAGACCTTGAACAGAGAAGCCAGCTACTCCATGTCCAGGTTCCTGACCCACAGAAATTATGAGAAAATACCAATGTGGGTTTCAAGCTACCAAGTTTGTGGTAACATGTGATGCAGCTAGAAAACTAACAGACATAACTATGAACTCCACTTTAGAACTTTACTGGATGTGTAACTGGAGAAACACAAGGCAGATCCAATAGCGAGACTGCGCATGCTGAGAGATGCAGCTCAAATGTCACTTCTGTGCCATCTTCATGGGTTCCCTTCAGCCAGAAGTATAATCTCTTGCATCTGAAATCCTATAGCTTTGTTTGTCCCTCTTTTGTGGCACTTCTCATATTCTACTTATATTTACCAGTGTTCAGTTCTTGTCTTCCTGACTGGATTATAGAATCCTTCTGAAGGATTACTTTGGTGGTGCCAAGATGCTTAACATAATTCTTTGCGTATCAACAAAGGTTTACTGACAATTATTAAATATTTTTCTCAATGACAGAACTTCAACTTTTACTGATTGAGGCGGTTGGAGAACACTTTTGATATGAGGACAATCAAGACATGTCTTCATGATTATTTTCACATGATAGTTTAAAATATCAAAAGTAGCCAAGCATTCTGCTCCTCATTTGTAGTCAGTGAGAATGTTTCTGTCATCTGAGATTCTGAAATTAAGCCCGTGAATGTGCATCCAATGGATTCTGGTTCTCTGAAACTCTCTGCCAAGACGAAATTGCAGATCTATCTGAGTAATCTTTATTTTTATCTTGAGAATGGAAAAAAGACTTTCTTTCATAAGCCACTGGGTCAGGGCCACCTCTAGAATCAGGGCCACTGTCTTTAGGAGAGGTAGGGCTGAAATTTCTTCTTGGAGCATGAAATACAAATCTATTTACAGAAATGAGTAGCCTTTACCTCCTCTTGGAATTAAGTTTTGGGACACTAAACAAGGAGAAAGCAGAAAAGTGGAAGAATAGAAAACACCCATGCTTTTAGGATGATAAACCTTTTATAACAAAAGAAGCCAGGGGCCCCTGGGGACTGGTTGGTTGGGGCCCCACGGGATCAGTGAGTCTCTCTCAGAGGCCCCAGGCATTCCTGTCCCTAGGAACCCCAGGTGGAGCTATGCCTTAGGACCTACACCACAGGGAGCTGTTTGTAGCAAACTTGATTATTAATAACAAAACCATCATAATGAAGCTCATCTAAAAATAGAATTGCAGTTTTGTGAGGGATTCTTACTGGACCAATTATTAGTTAGGTCCACATTCGTGTGTTCTTGAGGAGCATCAGCTGATTATGTTGGTCTTAAGAACACCTTTTGGGGACGTCCATATCTGGACATTAAAAAAAAAAAAAAAACAGTGAGTAGAAACACTATGTTTATATAGCTCCTAGGAATTTGCAGAGTTTCACATATATTCTCCCTGTGTACCCAGGGACAGACAAAGCCATCTCCTCCTTACTTAAGTTAATATGGGTGGTGAAGTTCAAGGATCATGTTAAGGCCTCAAGTGGCATCCACTTTGCTTCGAAATTAGGAGCGTGTGTCCAAATTCTCATTGTCAAATCTCTCAAAGCTCCAGACATCTGGAGCCAACAGATCAGAATGCTACTAGTTAGCATCCAGATGGTGTTAAAGCCCCGAGTCAAAATTAGTCACACTGGTTTTCCCTGTGGTTAGCCCCATGGTCACTAATGAAATTGGATGTGACAAGGTCCAGATTTTACATTTCATATGGAGGACCAATAAGCATTTCAGAGATCCAGAAATTCTTTTTAAATAATCCCAGCATGGTTTCTGTGGTCTACTTGTTGTTTGGACTCTAGAAAATCCTCGGAGCTTAATGGGTATTTCCCCTTATCAGTAGCTGGCAAGAAAATGTGTTGGGGGAAATACTGCAGTAGAGTGTGTGCGTATTTGGATAGTAAGAAATTAGTGAAGGAGCTGGTATCTGGTGCTTCCTTCCCCCATTGTAATGGGAGGTGGTGGGGGGGAGAAGGCATTAGGGTTTGAGGAATAAGAAGGTTGGGATAAGTGGGCTAGCCTTTACCATGTTCTGCCTTAGCAACACTGGAGAGCTTCATAATCATCTAGACTTCTAGTCCAGCATGAAGGAAACACAGTCTCTCAGGGTAGGGCCTAGAGGTCTGCATTCAAACCACCAGGTGATATTGATGCTCCTGGGGGCTTGCTGGTTTGAACCCTTGGAGGCCTCCTCAAAAGTCTTTCTTGGAAGAATCTGGGGACATGGTAGTATAGCACTTGCATAGCTAGGTTTCATTCCTAGCACAGAAAAAAAAAAATCTCTTGAAGTCCTAGACATTCATGTCTCAAGGAACTCTGGATAGAATGGTTCCTGAGGACCTTCACAACACAGGAAACTGTTCCTCGCTGCTCAGTTATTAATAATAAAGTTTGCAGTTCACTGGTTAACCCATGATAGACAGTGTTTAAAAAGCACCGGACTAGGAGTCAGGGTCCTGAGTTCAAGTTATGCCACCAACTTGCTCTGGGCTCTTGTACAAATTGCTTTGCTTCTCTGGGCTTCAATTTCTTCACCAGTAAAATGGACTGAGGGTGTTCCAAATAAGTATTGACATTCCACCCAGCATCCACACTCTGAGTACAAGACTGTCTATGACACAAATGCCCGGAGTCGCTCAGAGGTACTGTGAGGACTCCTGTGTAGGCGAAGGGGAAGGGAGTATGGTTTTGACAAGACCAAGGATGTGATGGTCAGCTTTTCATCAATGTGACAAATACCTGGGTAAAACAAAGGAGGAAAGATTTCTTTCAGAGCTTTCAGTTCATGGTTGGTTGACTCCATTGCTGTGGTCCTGAGTGAGGGAGACATCGTGATGGAAGGGTGTGGGAGGAAAGCTTCTCAGTTATGGCAGCCAGGGGCGGGGGCGGGGGGAGAGAGAGAGAGAGAGGAAGAGAGAGAGAGAGAGAGAGAGGGGGGGGTGGGGGAGGTGCCAGGGACAAGATATAGTCTCCAAGAACAGGCCCCTAAGGACCCATTCCTTCAACTGGGTCTCACCTCCCACAGTTTCCACCACCTCCTAATAATGCCATCAAATTATTAATCCACTGATGAGATCAGAGCCATTATGATCCAGTCACTTTCTCAAAACCCCATTTCTAAATATTGCTGCCTTGTGGACTAAGCCTTACACACACGAACCTTTGGAGAACATTCCAGATCCAAACCATAACAAATAGGAAGCCAAAGTTGGCTGTCAGAAGAGAGTCCTTCTTTTCCAGAACAAACCGGATTCGTTATTCCTACGGTGCTCAGTCATTGGCCAGAAACCAGATGTGGGAAGGTGCCCTGACCGCGTACACAGTGAGGGATTTCAGGGCACAGAGGCTAGGGCCTTTGGTTAGTTACACTCCCTGTGAGGCACATCGTCATGGCTACCAAGAAGGAGAAAGAGAGCTTACTAAGAATAGATGTGGTCAGCTCCCAGGCTGTGCTGGGCATCCATTGGAAATTTGCAATTATGAATTTAAAGTGAAAGTCATGTTTCTGTGGAAACTGTGATGCTCAAATTTAAATACTTTCAATGCAGGATTGAGTTCTATGGCTCTGGGGGACAGATGGTTAATGCCCAATATGAACAAATTTCAGACCAATCTCAGTGTGACCAATAATCTATGGAGTGAAGGTTTGGAAACTTGACCTTTCATTTGCCTGTGCTCTGAATTGGATCAAGAAGTATTTTCTGAGAAGAAGTTTATTTTTTCCAGAGTTCTGCTCCCCTCCACCTTTTGACAGAGGTCAGATCCTTAGGTGACAGTGATGCTTCAGGTGAGAATCATGGGTAGGTCCTAAATTCTCATAACTGGTGCCAACAGATAGTTTCTAAAAATTTGATTTTTATGAATATTATTTTCCTGATATCAACAGTGATATATGCAAAAAATAGGAAAATACGTTATTGGTGATCTGCCCGTATTCCTTCACCCATCCCAGAGTTCATCTGCAGTTAGTGAATAGTTCTTATATATCAATGGCTTTCTTTCTCAAGCACCTCCATCTACATCTTGAGGATCTTCTCTGGCCACAGGAGCTTTCCTGGCCTGCACACAGGGTGATTAATAGTGCTGGGTACTACCAGTCCTAATGGCAGTCAATCAAGAATACAAACAATAATAAATGCTGGAGAAGATGTAGGGGAAAAGGAACACTTTAACACTGTTGGTCAGATTGTACATTCACAACCACTATGGAAATCGGTATTGAGATTCCTCAAAAATCTAGGCATGGAGCAATTGTATGACCCAGCTATACCACTTCTTGATATTTATTCTACAGAATTAGTCATCATACCATAGTGATACATGCATACACATGTTTATTTTTTTAAATTATTTTTATTTGGGGGGGGTACCCAGGATTAAACTCAGGGGCACTCAACCAGCCCTATATTTTGTATTTTATTTAGAAACAGGGTCTCACTGAGTTGCTTAGTACCTTGCTTTTGCTGAGGCTGGCTTTGAACTAGCGATCCTCCTGCCTCAGCCTCCCAAGCCGCTGGGATTACAGGCATGAACCACCATGCTGAGCACATACCGTGTTTATAGCATCACAATTCATAGTAACCGAACTTCAGTGGCAGAACGTTTGCCTAGCATGTGTGAGGTGCTGAGTTCAATCCTCAGCACCACATAAAAAAAAAATAAATAAGCAATTGATCAAATAAATAAATAAATAAATAGATAGATAGATAGATAAACAAATAAAACAAAAACATAGTAGCCAAACTATGGAGCCAAACTAGGTGTCCATTAATGGATAAAGAAAATGTGGTATGTATATATAATGGAATTTTATTCAGCCATAAAGAAAAACAAAATTATGTCATTTGCGGGAAAATGGATGGAACTTAAGACACTATGTTAAGCATAAGGAGCTAAACTCAGAAGGTCAAGGACAAAAAAAAATGTTTTCTCTCATATGTGAAATTAGAGAGGAAAAAGGTATCCAGGCAGTGAAGGGAGTGGTTCATGAAAATCTAAGGAAAATTAGAAGAGCAGAAGAAAGAGACCAGGAAGAGAAGGGAAGAGAGGGAACGGGGAAATACTGGGGAATGACATTGGCCAAATTCTATTATTATGTTGTGTGCATGTACAAAAATGTAACAACGGATCCCACTGTCATGTACAACTGCAAAGCACCAATAAAAATACAGAGAAAGTGCATTATAGTTGTACATAACGGTAGAATAAATTGCCTAGTTAACTTAGTGAGACTCTGTCTCAAAATTTAAAAATTAAAAAGGGACAATGTTTGTAGCTCAATAATAGAATGCTTTCTACATGCCTAAGTCCCTGGGTTCATTCCCCACCCCACCCCCACATCCCATTTGTCAGGTTATGGAAATTACAATATAGAAAGTAGTTGTTAATGACTGTTTAGTATTTCTTTGGATGTGTTCTATATCAATTTTTAAGATTACTGATCTGCCTTTACTCAGTAATAGAAAACTACTCCAGTTGAGTTCTTTCCAAGCAATATATCTTCCTTCAAAGTATGCATGCATGTCTCAACTTTTAGTAAACATTTATAGAAGATTGCCTGAAGGATTTCAGTCCATCCTTTAGCTAGTGTGGGTCGTGTTTTCCAATCCAAATCAAGTAGATCTTCTCCCATGGGCTGATGACATATTTGGCCTTCTTCTCTTGTCAGCGTACAGAATTGCACTTCCTAAAATGGGTTTTGGGATATCACCTATAGGAACCCAATGGAAGTGTCCATAGAAAACACAGTGTATTTATTCCTGATAAGCTATTGAGAACACTGGAGGAAGAGGTTCACTTAATGCCTAGAATGAGGAAAAGAACTATCAATAAGCAAATAGCTTTGCCTTATCTTTTATACATTGTCAGTTTTGTGACTTTCATATCCCCACTTCTGCATTGTTTCGTTGGAAGCTCAGAGCCTATTTAAATTATTTAAAACCAAAACAAACAAATCACTGGGTTCTGGGCTTTTTTTTTTTTTTTTTTTTTTTTTTTGCTACTAGGGATTGAATCTAAGGACATAAGAACACTTTATCACTGAGCTACATCCACGGTCCTTTTATTTATTATTTTTGAGACAGGATCTCACTAAGTTGCTGAGGCTGGTCTCAAACTTGCCATCCTCCTGCCTCAGTCTCCTGAGCCACTGAAATTACAGGTAGGCACCACCAACCTTCCTTTTACATTATTCTTTTTCTACCTCTCCTTTATTTTCTCTTTACATTTTACTTCTTTTATTATTATTATTTTTCATTGTGGATGGACACAATATCTTTATTTGATTTATTTATTTTTATGGGGTGCTGAAGATCGAACCCACTGCCTCAAATGTGCTAGGCAAGTGCTCTGCCACTGAGCTACAACCCCAAGCCCCTTATATTTTAGTCTTTTCAAATTTTTAAAAATCTTACATTGGGCAGATTAAGTCATGGAAAAATATTTTAATAATATCCATCTCGTATATCACTGCCCCCCCCCATTCCTTCTGCCAGTTCTGCAGGCCCTTTTGTTCATTTTTCAGAAACAGAGGAACAAAAGCTGTGTTGGCCTTTGACTCAGGCAGATTGGATGGGTCTTGCATTGTGAACAACAGCAGCACTCTGCCAGCTGTTGATGGGCAACTTTGTCACACAGAGATGTGAACCGCTTCTGCCTACGTGTTGGATGAAAAATGGGCTGCATGTGTGGGCATCATTTCTGTACTGCCCCCTGGTACTCAGCACTGAGGGGCTGGCAGCCTTTCCAAAGAGCCTCCCTTTCCCTGCCAGGCCCCATCTCCAGCCCCCATCTGTGACAGTCCCATCCTCACAGAAGGAGGAGGTCACCTGCCTGCCCCTTTCCTTGTGTTCTCTTCTGAGTCCTCTTCATCTCCTAGAGTTCTCCGCCTGCTCATTCTCCAGAGCATCTCTTGGAAGTAAGGGGTAACACAATAGCTCTCTGTTTCTCTCTTCATCTTTCTGCTAAGAGAATCACAA
The DNA here is from genome assembly GCF_047511675.1 of Marmota flaviventris. NCBI lineage: Eukaryota > Metazoa > Chordata > Mammalia > Rodentia > Sciuridae > Marmota > Marmota flaviventris. The sequence continues at coordinate 52,679,389 of NC_092511.1, read as the reverse complement.
TGCTACTGGGCAGCACATAGGCCTCGACTGCCGAGAGGAGAGGGAATAGGGGAAGAAAAACACAATAACGAATTTATCCTAGTTTGTATGGGTGAGACACATACATTGATGTATTTAAAGCATGTATATATTTAGACAATTTAGGTATTTGCATGTATTTAGTGTCTATGCGTGTGCCTTCCAGATCTGATTATATTATGTCTAGTTCAAAACCCTTCCATAAGTTTTACTCAGCCATAAAGAAGAATGAAATTATGCCATTTGCAGGAAAATGGATGGTACTGGAGAGCATTACGTCCAGAGAGATTAGCCAGACTCAGAAAGCCAAGGATCATGTTTCCTCCCATAAGTGGAAGCTAGAGAGAAAAAAAGGAAAGAAAGGGACCCCAGGAACATAGACGAGAGATCAGTTCACAGTGGGGATGGGAGAGGAAGAAAGGAGAGAATAGACCAAGGGGACCAACATATGCTATGTGCAAGTGTGAATATATCACAGTGAATCCCACTATTATGTATAATTATTATTATTATTATTATTATTATTATTATTATTTTGAGAATTTTTTAATATTTATTTTTTAGTTCTCGGTGGACACAACATCTTTGTATGTGGTGCTGAGGATCGAACCCGGGCCGCACACTTGCCAGACGAGCGCGCTAACGCTTGAGCCACATCCCCAGCCCCCAATTATGTATAATTATAATACAGCAATAATTTTTTTTAAAAGAAGCAGTATACTAAAAAACATGGCGTTTTTATTAAAAAAAGGAAATTCTTCCATAGTTTCTGCTTGTTTACTCCAGGATAAAGTCCAAATTCTCCTTGGCATGGCCTCCATATCCTGCACCCTTTGCAACCCCCAGTGCCAAGCCACCAGTCACCTCCTGCCCATGCACTCAGGCTCCCTCGGACCTAACCCTTTCCCAATTTTCTGTCTTTGCAGGTTGCTAACTGCCCATAAAACTCCCTCACTCCCTCCCTATAAGCTGCCTGCCTCGGAAAGTTCTATTTATTGTCTCAATTGAACTTACTGTTCCTTCTGAGCTAAGCCTTCTTGAGGTGTCAGTGCTAGCACCATGCAACCAACACTGAATGAATGCTTAGTACCATTGGCCCACCCAGCAGTGTCCCTGCCATCTGCCCCCAGAGTTCTTGGCTTGCTGGTCCCTCTTGAGAGCACCCCCTAGATGTGTGCTGTGCAAGATGGTTCCCACCTCTCCCATTGCACCCCCTCAAGCCAGCACCTGAAAAAGGCTATTTTCAGCACTATGCACAGGGCCAGGAACATGGTTGCCACTCAGTGTATGTTCGTTGCATAAATAAATGAATATTGATAGATCCTATGCACTGGACAGATAAGTTGGGAGAGAGACACTGGAAGTAAAATGTTGGAGGCATTTCCCAAAAAACAATCATCAGAGCCAGGGATAAGGAACACTGATGGAGGGAACTGGAATTTCTTTTGCAAAGACATGGGTGTCCCCATAATTCTTGAAGAGGGATGTGGTTGTTTCTTTTGGGGTCCTCTACTGTCATCGTGGGAGACATGTGGTTGTAATGGTGTCACAGCCCATAAAATAATCAGAGCTGAGGCACCAGGCAAGGAGGTCAAGGGCCCCTCCCCCAGGCTAAAAAGATTCATGACTGCTGCTGCCCCCAGACCTGAGCAGAAAGGGATAGCCCACCTCCCTCCCCTCCATATTATGGGTTGCAGCAGAAAATCCAAAGTCATGTTTCAAATTTCCCATTCTCCTTAGCTGTTTTTCACCCTTGGCTGATTTTCTGCTGTTCCTAATCTCCAGGCCTGGTGAGCCTGGATGCCCCTTTACAACAGTGATGGGGTAAAGCTATTGTCCTAATACACTAAGCAGCCTTCAGATTACCCTCTTAATATTTCCAATGACTTCCTCTTCCTTCCTTGTATGGCATTCCTAACATCTATCAGTGCATTAGATCCATAAGGACAGGTAATTTTGCCTGTTGTATTTGCTGCCGTGGCCCCAGCACCTGCAACAACAGCTGGTAGAGACTAGATGCCTTGTTGAATAGGAAAAGAATGAATGAAAGTATGAATAAGTGAATGAAAAGCCACTTATTAGAACTAAATGGATGAAGGGCATTGTCTTCTTTAGGTTGTTTTCTATCTCTGTGATCTGTGATGGCTCAACTCTGGCCCTGTCTTGAGAAAGGGACTCCCCAGAATAGCTGCTAGAATCCTTTTGCCCCAAGGATTCCAGAACAGGGAGGCAGGAGGAGAGAGAAATGGCAGGGGCTTCAGGAAGAGGTGCCTGAAAGGTCTTTGGGAGCCTTGTTGCCCAGTGCAGTTTCCTCTGGCAGCTGTCATCTGGCCTGGAGCCTGTGCTGCCCGACAGGAGACTGGTGTGGATTGTGGTCAGGTGCCAGATCCAAGCTAGTAGTGGGGGAGGGTTGCTCCACAGGGTCGAGGGTTGGACAGGGGCAAAGGGCAAGGAACCTGGCTCTGTGGCAGCATCCGGTTTTGAACAACTCTGTTTAGAAATAGAAGAGAAGCTCTCAGGGAAATGGGCGGGCTCTGGCAGGCCTCCCAGGCCAGGAACTACAAGTTCCTGCCAACTTGAGCCGGAAGTGGGGGATTTATGGAGAGGGAGGAGGGAAGAGGGCACCAGAGGGAGCTGACACCATCAGCCACATTTTCCCTGGTAAATCCCTTCTCGGGAGTAAACATGGTCCTAAAAACCAGGGGGGTTTTCTTCTTCCAGGAGGTTGTGCACATGGCTGGCCTACTTCCTGTGAGCACAATTATTCCCAGGTGCCTGTGTTTATTTTCAGAGCAGGAATACTAGAAGCTATTCATAATCCTGCTTAAAAATTCTTTGGAATAATGGGATGGAAAAATCGGCTCCACCTCTTCGTGTTTCTGAGGCAGGAACAGCCTCCGGGCTTTCTCCAGAATGGGCCTGGAACTCTTTTTCTCCTTAGTAGCTCCCCTTCAGCATCAGAGCCACAGGGCCACCAAGGCCCTCATGGAGCTTTTTAAGCTGGAGGGTGTAAAGATCTAGATGTGCAGAAAATCTGCTCTCACTGACTGATGAGGAGGTGAGCTCAAAGGAGGGTTTAAGGGGAAGAGATTGGGGCCTTAGGGAAGAGGGGGAAGCAGTGATGAATTTTTAACTACAAAAAGGTATAAAATCAACTTTGTCTAAAGGAGACTAAACAGACCATCAGTCTGCAATCATTCATTCTCTTTCCAGGACCTGGAGTCTCCACTATCCCTGGGGGAATCATGGCAGTTCACAACCCCTTTGACTTCAGAATATCCCTCACCTTGGCCGCCAGAAACAAAGAGCCTCCTTAGCAGAAAAAGTAGGCTGTGAATCTTGGACACTTGAAAAGCCCACCTGGAAAACATGTATCTGGGAGGGGGAGACAGGGAGAAGCAAGTGCCTTATAAGGCCACCCCCCTCTTTCTGAGAAGGGTGGATTGTGTTTGCTACTGTAGCAACACTCATACATTGGTGGTTGAAGGATGAATGGGTATAACCACTTGGGAAAACTTACTGCTTTATATAGGAAAGTTAAAGATGTGTAAAATTTACCACTCAAAAATTCCCTTTCTAGTTTCATATCTTAGAATGGAAGTCCTTAAAGCCTTTGGTTTCAGGATTCTTTACACTCTTGCATATTATTGAGGACTCCAAATAACTTTGCGTAGGTGAGTTATACCATGTTAGAAATTGAAACTAAGAATTACAAAAATCAGTTCATTTAAAACTAATGATAATAAGCCCATTATGCACAAATAAGTTTACAAAATTAATTATATTTTCCAAAACAAACAAACAAATCTTAGTGAGGAGAGTGCATTGTTTTGCATATGGCAAGTCTGGCTTCATGGAAGGCAGCTGTATTCTCATATCTGCTTCTGCATCAATCTGCTGGGATGACACTGTAGATTGTCATCCCATGCAGCTGCTGGAAAACTCCAGAGGGGATGAGAGTGACAAAGATAAATTGCATCTTAGTATTAATAGTTTTAACTTCACAAACCCCCAAGAAAACCTCAGGGGGTCCCCAGAGGTCCCTGGACCATACTTCAAAATTGCTAATCCAACATAGCTCTATTCTAGTGGAGGAATGTATAAGTGTATATTATATTAGGATAAAGTTATGTAGAAGAACAGGAATGGAAATGCAAGGTCAAGGAGAAAAAAAGCAATATTGTAAAATTTCTGAGTGTTAAAAGAACTTGTTCAGGATTTATTTTTTAAAAAGGATGACTGAGAAGCTGGACGTGGTGGTGCATATCTCAATCCCAGCTACTCAGGAGACTGATACAGGAAGACCACAAGTTCAAGGCCAGCCAGGGCAACTTAGCAAAATCCTGTCTCAAAATTAAAAATAAAAAAGGGGCTGAGGCTATAGCTCAGCGGTAGAGTGCTTGTCTAACATGTGCAAGGCCCTGCACTGGGGAAACAAACAAACATCAAGCATATCAAATTGCTGTGACATTAAAATTTTCTTTGGATATATTTAAATTAGAAATATACAGTTATTTAAAAAACTGTTAAAACATAAAAATATTTCAAAATTTTTAATAGAGGTAATCTTTTTTCAATGGTATTTTTTTATTATTTTAAAATTTGTTTTAATTAGTTACATGATACTAGAATGCATTTATGCACTTTGATATATCATACATAGATAGATCCTTTGCAGCTATTTAAACTCAAGATGAAAATTATTAAATACCAATGCAACGCTGTTGAAGGGGCAGTACATAAAGGTACAAAATTCTTTTAGAGAATATGCAAGCAAAAAAGGAATAATTTGTTATTCCTTTCAATTATTTGGATTTTGTGGATATGGTCTAAGAGGTCACTCTAGTGAATAGACACTGCAATTAGCAGGACACATATCCCCAAATGTAAAAAGGCCCATTACAAGCAAGCATCTTAACAAGACATAACTGCAACAAACAAAACTGAAACAAAAAATATGTCCCGCCTTTTAGATGCTCATGAGTATATGTGTACACACACACACACACACACACAGAGTACCCCAACAGGCTCCTACTCCTACAATGGCAATTCTGGTGCAGGTTGTTTATGAACCACACCATAGAGAAGCACGAGCTTGGTTAGCAATGTGGGCTGATCTGGCTATTGGGAAATCTCCAGAGATGAAGGTAGCTTCCAAGAAAATCATTAAAGATCAAAAGTCCTATTTAAAGTTTGTATTGCTACAGTGTAAATCCTCTTGGCTTAAGCAACCCTTGGCAGAGTAGGCTATGTGTACCAAAAGACTCGGACAGATGTTTGGTTTGGTTTGGTGGAAATCAAGGCAAGGGCCTGAGTGCCACATCTGGATGTAGACATGGACAATGCACACAGGATGGCAGAGTGACTCAAACTGAAAGAATCCAGTGGGAGCAGACAGTAGGAGCCAGAAGAAAACCTCAACCACCCCACCCCCACCTGGGAATATGCAGATGTCCTGGGGGCCAGGAATTTCCAAGGGAGTACACCAGAGGCTAGGGTCTTTCAGCTCTGTATTTCACAGTGCATGATAAACCCCGCTTGCTGTACTCACTCCAGCATGGGTGCCTTGTGGCATTGCTCACCTCTTGGTTCAGGGATAGCTGGGCAGTTCCCAGTGACAGCAAGAGGGCAGGAGGGACAGAGGAGACTAGGCAGTCAGACTTCTGAATGACCTCACCACAGCGCCCAACCTACTCTGCTGCTGGAGGAAATGGGACAGTAATTCCTTGATCCAGTAAGTGTTCCCCAAAAAAGGGAGCACTGACAGTGGGGGAGGCGCGGGGGCGATCACCTTGGCAAGTAAGTGGAGAGGAAAGCATGCGACATGCAGGGTTGCTGGGATTCTGGCTTGGCAGCCCTGTGTCATCCTGACTGGGAGGCCAGGCCTCCCTTTCCTAAGGGCTTCCAACCTCAGCTGGGCCCTGCCCAGGTCAGGTAGACAGGAGGGGTACCCTGGGACCAGCTCCCAGGGCGTGGCAGTGGGACCCAAGCAACCTTGGCACCATTTCAAAGACAGCATCAGATGCTTATCAGCTGGTTTTTTATGCAAGACCCTAGCTGAGGGTGCATAAGAGAACATGAACAAAAGTCAGGGAAGCCAAAACAGCTTTCTTGCAGTAGGGTTCAGACCCTGGGTGATTACACCTCCATTTGGCCTGGGTGAAAGAAAGTACAAACATTACCCCAGAGTGGGAGCCAGAAACAAATGCCTCTGCAGGAATATGGAGGACTGACTCCAAAAAATTCTAAAAGATAGAGGTGCAAAAGAAAAGGGGGTCTGCATTTTATTTTATTTTATTTTACTTTTAATATTCTGCTGTGTTTCATCTCTGAAGGCCTCAGAGCTTGCTGTCCCATTGCATGGTGAATGCCAGTGACAAGCTAAGGAGAGGTAAGAGCCAGCAATGTTGATGGCCATAACAGGAGAATTCTGAGGATTTTATACTATAATGAGGAAGAGGGAGACATTCATGTATTTAACACATGTTGAAAACCCTGATTAAAAAAAATCTATAGAAATGAATAATTCTCAGCCTTTATTATAATGTAACTTATATGACCTTTATTTGCATAAATTTCCTTTAGGGACATTGTCAGATTTTGACACAATTCTCAAATTTGTGTGCAGATCCTGGCTCCCCATGAAAGTATGGAAGAATATAGTCACCCTTTATACCTACAGGTTCCACATTTGCAGATTCAACCAACCACAAATTAAAAATAATCAAATCAGCATGGTGGCACATTCCTGTAATTCCAGCAGCTCAGGAGGCTGAGGCAGGAGGATTGTGAGTTCCAAGCCAGCATCAGCAACTCAGCAAGGCCCTAAGCAACTCAGGGAGACTCTGCCTCAAAATAAAATATAAAAGAGGGCTGGGGATGTGGCTAAGTGGTTAAATGCCCATGGGTTCAATCCCCAGTTCAAAAAAAAAAATTAATCCCCAAATTGTGTCTGTATTGAGCACAGGTACAGACTTTCTTCCTTGTCACTAGTTTCTAAACAATACAACAATTATTTGCATAGTATTTATATTGTCTTAGGTATTGTGAGTGATCTAGAGATGATTTAAAGTATGGAAAAGATGTGTATATAGATTTTATGCAAATACTACACCATCTCATATAAGGGACTTGAGCCTCCATGGATTTTGGTATTCTCATGGGGGAATATCAGAACCAAATCCCCCTTAGGTACTGAGGGTAACTGTTTTGCTGTTATGTTTATGAGCCATTTAAATTCACTGAAACAGTAAATTCTTTGCAAAATTGAGGAAAGAAATGAGGCTACCTCTCTTATCTGTTCCATTGGTTTGGCTCTTGCCTCTCCTCCCACTTGTAAGAATGGCCTCAGCCTTTTCTCTTTCCTAGGGTCACTCCCCTGTAGTGCAAGCACAAGAAGTCCAGGTTCCCAGGCTGCTTATCTGAAGTCCAAGGGTCAATCCCAGTCTCTTGGGTCACTGGTGCCATCTCAGACACATGCCTGGAGACTATGGCTCACTGCCACACTGAAGGTGCCTGAAGGCTGCCAAACCCAGAGCTATCCAGAGCATGGTCAGCCAGAAAAGGTCTTCACTGTTGATATTGATAATTTGTAATTTATAACCCCATCTGATTCCCAAGCCTGTACTAAGAGTCTCCTCTACATCCTGGTGCAGGAACTGTCATGGTTACTGATCCTGGAATTTGTAGATAGCTTCAGTCCCAGCCTGCAGTCATAGTTGAGTTCCAACAGGGCCTTTTCCTTTCAGCACAAGACAGGATGGTCCCTGCCTGCTTCCTACGCTATGGGCAACTATGAGGCTGCCACTCAAATGGGACCACAGAGCCACTTCCCCAGAGCATGGTTTACCTAGGAAGGCACATGGGGACAGTTTCCACGTCTGCCCCTAACAGAGGGTCTGTAGGAAGCCAACTCCAAGGGGTTCCTTAGAAACAGAATGCCTCGAATCAGTTTTGTAGCCACTGAGTGGTTCAATCTTGAGAACTGCTGAACTTGAAGGTGGGAACTCAGCACAAATGTCCAAACCAATGCAAGTTCTGAAACTACCCAACTCCATCTCTTTCTCAGGGGACCCATCGTAGTGCAAAGTCAGCCATGAGTATCAGCTGCCAGTTGTGTAGTAGGGTCATACTAGATGCTGAAAATGAAAGCCCAGTTCCAGGGATTTAGTCTGTTAGAAGTCTACTCACCACTCAAAGCAGAGTCTGATTTGATTCCTAGTGAGTAAGTGGCTTTTTGTCAGGGGCACAGGGCTCCTTCCATCCTGTGGCTCTTTAATCCTACAACCTAAAAGTTCTTTGTATCTAACTAGCAGACAGAGAAGTCACAAAACCTTCTTCTCTTTCTCCTCTCCTTATTGTGGTAAGATATACTTAACATAAAAATTTACCATTTTAACCATTTTTGAGTGGACAGTACAGTGGCATTAAGAACAGTGATGTTGCATGACCCTTATCACCATCCCTCTTGAGAATTCTTCCATGTTTTTAACTGAAACTCTTGTACTCATTAAACACTAACTCCGTACTCCCTGCTTTCTGTAGCCCCTGGCAAATGCTATTTTACTCTATCTCTATGAGTTTGACTACTGCAACTACCTCATTTAAGTGGAATCATATGTCTGTCCTTTGTTAACTAGTTTACTAAATTTATCTATGTTGTACCAGGTATCAGAATTTCTTTCCATAGTATGTATTCACTATATTTGTTTACCGATTCATCTATTGATAGACACTTGAATTGCTTTTACCTTTCAACTATTCACACCCTCTTAACCATCTTGACCTGCAAATGACACTGTCATTTCCAATCACATCCCACAGGAAAGCATATTGCAAAGCCCCACCTATGTGTAAGGGGAGCCAGGAAATGCAATCCCTGCCAATTCAACCTATGGAAGGTAAGGCACGATTTGTTGGATAACTAAGTAGCGTCTCCACTAGCCCTTCACCTATGCACTTCCTGTACTTACAGTGGCCTGGCACGGGGGTGGAGGGACAGGGCTGGGGAGTTTTTCTCTTTACAGTTTCAATTCCCAACAGGACAAAGATTTCAAGGTCTAAGTGCATTTTCAGTAAATAGATGCAGCTAACATTGTACAATCTTTTTTTTTTTTTTTTTTTTTTTTTTTTGTACCTGGGATTGAACCCAGCCATATATTTTGCAGTTTTCAATGTCCTTTTCTTATACTGATTCAGATTCTGATTCCATCTCTTTCACTTCTCATTGGGAGATATTTATAGAGCCCTTAGCTCTTCAATAAAAAAATCAATAAATAGTAGTCATTAATCTTCATAGCAACATGAAGTATGCATTGTTTTCCCACTATTTATATGAAGATATTGTACCTCAGAGAGATTAGGCAATTTGCCAAAAGTTACCCAAATCATAATTGTCAACCCCATCTCTGTCTCTACTCCCTTCATGGAGACCACTATCATCATGGACTTGAAAAATAGTCTTGATATCCTTCAAAGGAAATGTTTTGCCCTCATGATAAACTCTGCCCTCTAAATGACCTTCAGAGCTGGTGGTCCTGAGCTGAGCCCCACTAGAGTGGCAAGGAAGGAGAAGAGGTTCTGTCACCTATTCCCAGCCTCAGGAAGCTGCGCAGGTCCCCCTTGAAACACAATGAATGTCTTCCACTGTGGCTGTCACTTCCCCAGAACATTCATGGAGCCCTTCCTCTGGAGATATATATATATATATATATATATATATATATATATATATATATCTCCAGAATAAGAAGTGATTCCTCCCCTCCAAGAAGTGCATCATCCAACCAATGAGATGGAGTTTTTGAACAGACAGCTCTCATACAATGTGATGCTCCAAATAGAGAGAACTATACAATGCTATGGGAATTTGGGTGAAGGGCAATTAATTTTGACATGTGTGGCAAGTGACAGCAAGAATGTGACCACCAAGGTAGGTGTAGATAGCTAAGAGGGGATGGGAGAGGGCACCTATTTCAGGAAGAAGGTAAAACAAAATACAGGAGTCAAAGAGCATGGTGTGTTTGAAGATGAAGAGAACTTACAGCATGGCTAAGTATGGTGGAGAGGCAGGCACAGAGAGAGACTGGAAGGGTAGATGAGGTGGGACAAGGAGCAAAGGACCATGATTCTCTAGATGAGGCAAGAAGATTATTAGCTGGGGACTAATAGGATCAGGCCATCTTTTACAAAGCTTCCTCTGGCTGGGGTGAATAATGGGAAGATAAACGAATTAACACATTCATTCCAATACCATCATTCCCAGAGGACAGAACCATCCAAGCCTTGGGGTCATCCCTGATACCAACTGACAGGCTCACCCTAGGCAAAGGCCAGAGGAGATACCACCTGAGGACACCCATTTTCCCATGATGATATTTCCCTGTAGTCTATAGATGATAAAAGACTTCTCATAGACTTTCTTTCCTCTTTTTGGCTGATAGACCAAGTCAAACTCCAAACTGGGTGTCATGAAGCCAGGGATTTGTTTGTTTGTTTGTTTGGTACTAGGGATTGAACCCAGGGGCACTTAACCACTGAACCATATCCCCAGGCCTTTTATGTATTTTATTTAGAGAACAGCGTCTCACTGAGTTGATTAGAACCTCACTAAGTTGCTGAGGCTGGTTTTGAATTCAGGATTCTCTTGCCTCAGACTCCCAAGCCGCTGGGATTACAGGAAGTGTCGCTGCGCCCAGTGAAGCCAGAGTTTGTATCTGACCCCTGCAAGTTCAAAATTAGAGCCTGGGGATGACAGGGCCACTGTGGCCTGTTTCTTCTCCTGTGGATCAAGTGTGCAAAAGGAGACAGGAAAGGCAGGTAGGAGATGGGATAGCAGATGGTGTCAGACCCAGTCGGCCATATGCAACATGTCCTCCTGGCACTCCACTCACATGACAGCTGGATTCCCCTGTGTCCTGAGAGCAGCATGAGATTCCCAGGCATGGTTCCTTCCTTCCTTCCTTCTTTCCTTCCTCTAACCAACCTATCTTCCTTCCTTCCTTCCTTCCTTCCTTCATTTCTTTCTTTCTTTGAACTCAGGGGCATTCGTCCACTGAGCCACATCCCCAGCCTTATTTTGTATTGTATTTAGAGACAGGGTATTACTGAGTTTCTTAGCACCTTGCTTTTACTGAGGTTAGCTTTGAACTCATAATCCTCCTGCCTCAGCCTCCAGAGTCACTGGAATTATAGGCATGCACCACCATGCACCAGGCATGTTTTTCTAAGACATTTACAAACAGGCAGAAAGCAAAGGCTTTCTGAGTTGATAGTGATGTGTGGTGAGAAATCAAAACCTGAAAACAACAGTTGCCTTTCCCAAGAAGCCAGAGGCCTTCTCTGAGGGTTGCTTGATCTGGGAAGGTCCTTGGAAGTGCCAATCCTCCTGTGGATACAGATAAGTCTGGATTGAAGCCACACTCTGAGTAACTTTGGGAGGCATTAATCTCTCTAAGCTTCAGCTCTGTTATTTGAAAAATGCCTCATTGGATGGCTGCCATGACTAAATAGCAGTATTTAAATGTCGGTCCCCTTCCTTTGACTCTAGAGGCCATAGGGATTTGCATTACTGAGGTTTCTGTGCTCCAAGGGAGATGGGACTTTCATGCCTGCATTCACCAGGTTTTGCTTAGGGTTCAAGAATATGAAAAGCAGCTTACCTCAAACTGCTCAAGTCCTTCTTACTTTTTCTCCAGGCCCCTTGACGTGATGACATATGCCAGCAGAAATGTACAAAGGATTAAAATGATCCTGAATTTGTCAGGGCTGAACTCAAACATGTCATTGACCACATTCCCGGTATGTCTCCAGGAGCTACAGAGAGCATCCTTCCCTTGTGATAAATGCACTCACTCAGCAGCTGACAAAAGCTTTGTAAATTGAATTGTTGGAAATAGTAGAGGAGAGTTCATTGTTTAGAGTGGCTGTGGGGCAAACCTTTTTTAAAGTAAGTTATTCAGGAGTATATATCACCTCCTGATCTGTATATTGGAGTTTGCTGTCCAGGGTGTGTTCACTTATGCACACTGGTGTGCTGAGATACACAGCACAAGAAGGCCAAAGTACACCAGCTGTCAATTCCTGTGCACTGCTAAGCCAGGGAATGGGCACCTCTGCTGAATCAATTTATCCAACAAACATTTGCTGGAAACCCACCTTCTGCTAAATCCCAAGGGCACAGTGCTGGATAGCACACACATCCTGCCTCCAAGGGCCCCACAGTCTAGTGACCAGAACAGGAAGGTGCACAGCTGCCCACAGCACAGCATCATAGGTGCCTTGACTTGTGTAGATGGTGATTAGTTCTAGTCTCCGGATGTTGGACATCCCATCAAGACAGTGGGTATGTGGTTTCCCCTTCCCCAAACTGGCCTTCACTAGGATCTGTGTCTAATGTTAGAAGGGTTGCACAATAGCATTATGAACTAGTCATAAATTGTGCTGTCTGGTGATTAAACAAAATTCATTCAGCTGGGTATGGTGGTACATGCCTATAATCCCAGCGACTTGGGAGGCTGAGGCAGGAGGATTGCAAGTTCAAAACCAGCCTTAGAAACTTGACCCTAAGCAACTTAGCGAGACCCTGTCTCAAAATTAAAAAAAATAAAAAGGAAGGGCTGGGGATGTAGCTCAGTGGTTAAGGGCCCCTGGGCTCAATCTCCAGTATACACATATTAAAAAAAAAAAACTGTTCAGAAAAAAAATGCAGATGCAGGTTCTCCTATTGACATATGTCACTATAATGGTAAAAGCTCTTATTAAAATACTTAGTTCATTTTCCTCTCCAGTTTTGTGCTAGTGTCAAAATAATTTCATACAACAAGGCACAGATGGGGTTCCCTAGTTCCACTGACCTCTGTTGGATCTGTAGCTGGGAGAGTATTCAAAAGTCAGGCAGGGTCATGATTGGTCTCATAATTATCTGAGCTTCTAATCAGCATACTTTGGTAGAGGAAGCTTCATGGGACCCAGAATTATTTTCGGGGAATGAAGTTGGGGAAGTTAAGAAATGGCATTGGAGGACTAAGGGATAAAAGAACTTTGAATGAAAGTCTGGGAAAAGTAGATTTGGGAAGAGCCTTCCTGATGGGATTCATCCACTGCTGGGGGAGGCAGTGGACTTGCTATTATTAACAGAGGCCAAGCATCGGTGTGACAACAGTCATGGGTTCCTAAAGTGGGTGGAAGGTTGGATCAGATGGGCTCTATGACCCTTTGTGCAAGAAAGTCATAGCTCTACTTTCAGTTGATGGACCCAACCTGGGCTAGCCATTTTATCACTAAGTTGGAAAGAAGGACCAGTTCTCGGAGTTCTGGCGGCCCACCGAAGAGGAATCCCAGACCCATAGCACTGAGTCTTACAAGCGAATGAGCATAGTCTTGGGAGTTGGACCTTTAGATCCACCAACTCTGATGACTCGGAAGTTCCTTCAATCTCCAACAGTGGAGACTAGTGAGGCTGGTTTGTCTTGTTCTAATTATTATTTAGATTACTATTAGGCTCATTCCTGGGCAAGGCTTGAATCAAGTCAAACCTGATAATTAATTGAATTAAGGTTATATAATCATATTTGGGCATTTAAATACAAAGCAATTATGTCGGAGCCCAAGCATCTAGTACACAAGGAGGGAGTTCTAAGTGTCAGGAATGTATGCTAACGCCCAGAGCCTAACCCCCAAAGTGGAGGGAGGAGCCCTGCAGGGTAGTCCTGTTTCGGGGAGGTTGTTGTAATCATTACTGCTCTGGGCACATTCTCAGAAGATGCTGGGAACATCTCAAACAAAAATGATATCCACTTTATCCCGGAAGGTGGAACCCCTTATATTTGAAACATGTCTCTCTGTATTCTTCGGCTTGGCTTATAAATATACTGTCAGAATCAGCAGGAGACATCGCAAGAGGCCTCCTGACCTTTCCAGTTATCACTTTTCCCATATTTTCTCTCTCCATAGACATACACCATAAGGTCTGCTTAGTTATGTTTTTTCACTTGGACCTCTTTCTAGTTACCAGTCTTGACCCCAGTGTCTCCTAATCTCAAATGTTAGCCCTCTGTACATCATGAAAGGAAAACAGGGAAGACAGTGGAAAAGTTAGTGACAAGTTTATCCAGGACAGGCAATGTACAGCAATCATCAGGAAGAGGGAACTGGGCTTGAGTTTGAAGTGTTTGCCACTAAACTGTCAATACTTAGCCAGGCTTGGGTTGGGTCTATGGCTCAGTGGTAGAGCGCTCGCCTACCATACATGAGGCACTGGGTTCAATCCTCAGCACCACGGAAAAATAAAAAATAAAGATATTGTGTCCATCTAAAGCTAAAAAAATAAATATTAAAAAGGAAAAAGACTTAGCCAGGCTCAATAACCTCAAAGGGCCCATTGGCTCCCCTTTCTGCCCTTTTCACTTGAGAGACCAGATGCTCAGGCTATTTTTTTTTTTCAGTGTTAAGAGCTGGCATGGTGATGTACACCTGCAATCCCACTGACTTGGGAGGCTGAGGCAGGAGAAGTTCAAGGCCAGCCTGGATGATTTATCAAGACTGTGTCAAAATTAAAAACCAAAAAACAAACAGCTGAGGCTGTAGCTCAGTGGTAAAGCACTCCTGGATTCAATCCCCAGTACTGAGAAAGAAAGAAAGAAAGAAAGGAAGGAAGGAAGGAAGGAAGGAAGGAAGGAAGGAAGGAAGGAAGGAAGGAAGGAAGGAAGAGAAAGGAAGAACGAACTTGCCTTGAAAGCCTCACAGGTAGATGCCATCACAGCCAGATGCTATCTCATCTTGTCTGTGTCCTCCCTGTCCTTGCCCCCCACCCCATGTTGGGATCAAACCCAGGCCCTGGGGAAAGTTAGGCCTGCACTCTGCCACTGAGCTATGCTCCAGCCCCACTGTCTGTATCTCTTACCTGAAATCGTCAGTCTACCTCTGAACAGGAACATTCTAGGAGGAATTTCATCCTCATCACCCTCCTGGGGGGTGAACCTGAGCAGACTCAGAGTTATAAAAGTCAGAAAGAGGCCACTTGTGCAGCAGGTGGGGTCCTTGAGGCTGGTTTCATTGTAAATGCATGGCTGAAATCTGTTGCTGTGCTTAATGGCCCCGCATACAGCTTCTGGCCAAAGGACACTGACTTCAGCAAGGCCAAATGAGCGAATTTTTTTCAAATAGGCTTTGCTAGACCCATGGAAGGCTGACTCTAAGCCTGACTTTGGATTACCCTTTTCTAGCCAGGACTTATATTAAATGATTCTATTTGGAACCAGTGGTTCTGATAGCCACATTTTTTCTTCATGTGGCTTCTCATGTTTTGAAACTCAGCTATCAGGGACTCCTATTTATTTCAGAAAGACCATTCACCTGCTTCCTCCCAGGGCATCTGTGGGGAAGATAAACCCACGACATCTGGCAAGCCTGGCAGGAGTTTTAAGTTCAGGTAGAATGTGGGTGTTAGCACAGCAGGGTAGAGCTGAGAAAACATTCCAAACCAACCCTTTCACATCAGGGACTCAACCCCTAGGGAATCACCAAATATAAGGGAACAGTCTCCCCTCTCAGAGGGAAGTTCAGGGCAAAGGCTCCTGTGAGCCAGAGATCAAGGAAGGCAGAGGCTCAGCCTGGTCCAGCTCATTCACTTGATGAACTTCCATAAACAATGCTCTGGGACACCTTATCTGGGAGTGATAAGGTCACTGTGTCACTGTGACCAAAATATCTGACAAGAACAACTTAGAGAATAAAAAGTATTTTGAGCTCACAGTTTCAGAGATGTAGTCCATGGTGGGTCAACTCCATCGTTCTGGGCCTTAGGTGAGATAGAACATCATGGTGGAACAATGTGGTAGAGGAGCACTGCTCCATTACTGGCAACCAGAAGCAGAGAGGGGACAGAGAAAGGGCCATAGGGAAGATGAAGATGACATTTTCAAGGTCATCCTCCCAGGGACCCCCTGCCAAACCATGACACATCTGCCTATAGTTACCACCCAGTCAGGATAGATTGATTAGGTTACAGCTCTAGTAATCTAATCTTTTCACCTAGAATACTCCTGAATTAACACAGGAGCTTTTGGGCAAGACCTCAGATCCAAACCATAAGAGATGGGGACTGTAAGCTCCCAAAGGATGCCTGCAGATCTGAATGGTGGACTGCAATTGTGGCTGAAGGATAATGGTCTCCAGCTTAAACTTATTTGTATCCTTTAGGACTCTGACCACAAGCTATTTTCAGATGATACAGATCCCCAAGGTGCACTTGCCTTCTACCTATGTCCCCTCCGAGAGTGGCTCCTGACACAGGACCATACAGGGAAGTGAAGCTTTTCTCTAGGGATGTCATTGGGAAATCCAAACTTCCCAGAAGGGAGAGGCCGTGCCTGGAACTACAGACTTCCTAGTGTATCCTGTTCATTATTCTCTCAGATCTTTGGGCAGATAAAAAAAGCCTTTATAATGGTGGGTATCCTACCAGTGAGAAGAAACGTGCTTTTCCAGTTATGAAATCTGGCTCTTGTCATTGCTAGTTTAAAGTACACAGTGCCGTTTCAGTTTCTGAAACTGGAGGTGGCTAGATCCAGAGTTCAAAATGTGTAAGTGATTGGCAACAGATGTTTAGAAACAAATGAGAGAAGAGTATTAGGGCCATGGGTCTGTCATTGCTCTCCCAGCAGTGCTTGGAGGTCTTGGGTTTCATAAAAGGTAACCATAGTTCCTACTTTTAAGGGAAGTTGAGTCTGATGGTACTTTTTCCAGCTTGGTGTTCCTGCATCTCCTTATTTCCTAATCTAATATGTCTTTCAAGACCCTGCTCAAATACCACCTCTTTCCATAAACTTCCCATGCTTTGCAATAGCTGTAATTTTCTTATTCCTCCCCTAACTCCCAAAGCACCTCTCTGATGGCCACTTTCCACTTTATATAAAATAGATCACACACGTGTTTTATAAACAAAACAAAAAAAAAGAAAAACTTCAAAAGATTGAAATTTAATAGAGTTTGTTCTCTGATTACAATGGAATTAAATTAACCATCAATAAAATAATTGGGTAACTGTATATCCTTGGAAATTAAATAACATGCTTATATATACTATATATCAAAGAATAAATTTTAAGGGAAGTTAGAAAATACTCTAATTGATAATGAAAATTTAATACTACATTTCAACATTTGTAAAAGAGTGTTTAGAGGAAAATCAATAGCTTTATTTTATAATATTAGAAAGGAAGACAGTTTTAAAATGAGTTATCCAAATTTCCACCTTAAAAAAATGTAGAAAAAGATAAGAAAATTAAATCCCCAAACTAGAAGGAAATAATAAATATAAAATGAGAAATCAAAATTTTGGAAAACAAGCTATAAAGATTATTTAACAAAGTAAAAAATTGGTTCTTATAACATTTCATAAAACTGATAAACCCTCTAGAAAAACTGATCAATTAAAAAGAAGGGAGAAAATACAAATTATTAATATAGGAATGAAAGGGGATAGCATTATCAACCTATAGGTATTATAATGATAGTAGGAAAATGATATGAACAACTTTATGATAATAAAGTCCATAACTTAGGTGAAATGAGAAATTCTTTAAAGAACACAAATTATCAAAATAGACACAAGAAGAAATAGAAAATTTAAATAACCCAAATTTTATAGAGAATTTAACTTATCAAAAACTGTCTACAAAGAAAACTCCATATTACATGATTTCACTTGTGAATTCTACTGAACATTTAAGTGGGGGAAATACAAATCTTGCATAAATTCTTTCAAAAAGAGAGAAGAGAAATTTTTCAATTCACTTTATGAGGTCAGAATAACTCTAATACAAAAATCTGATAAAGCGGCTTAAAAAAATGAAAATGACAGATGAATATACCTGTGAGCATAGACACAAACATCCTTAACACAATATTAGCTCAGCAATTCATAAAAATGATAATGCATCATAACCAAGTGGGTTTATCTCAGGATTGTAAGATTGAGTTGTAATTTACACTATTAACAGAAGAGAAAAACTGTACAAATATCTCAGCAAAAACAGAAAAGGAAAATAAAAAAATTCAATGCCTATTCATGATAAAAACTCTCAGAAATCTAGGAGTAGAAAAAAAATTTCCCCATCTGCCACAGTCTGGCTGGGCAAAATAACTGGGAGCTGACAAGCAACTTGAAGGTTGAAGTGGGAACTGCTTTATTTCGCGGGAACTCAGCGGGAACTGAGCGGGAACTCAAGGTAGCGGGAACCTAAGGTAACAGGAACCGCCTTATTGCGGGACAGCAGAGGTATATATACCTAACTGATTACACACAGCTTGACTCAATTAGCATCATCTAGATACAGCAGTCAGCCAATAAGGAATCCTCACCATCTTAATGGCTTGGTGGTGTTGCCTCACAAACCACTCCTCCTGGCAAACTGCCAGGTGCCATCTTGACTTGATTTGCGGTCCCCAACACCCATCTAGTAGAATATATCTATGAAACTCCTACATATAAACAATAGTGAAATATTGAATATTTGTATCCTAAAACTAGGAAAAAGGAAACGTTGTCCACAGCTAATATTAGTACTCAATCTATCTCTTAATAGATTAATAGATGGAGGTCTTAGCCAGTGCAATAAGAGAAGAAAATAAAAGAATTAAAGATTGGAAATAAATAATAAACTGTCTTTATTTGCAGATGACAGAATTCTTTGCATAGATGATCCTAAAGATAGAGGGGTAATATTGGAAAATAAATTGCATTTCTACAAATAATTGGAAAATAAAATTCAAAATGTAAAACATTGAGTAATTAATTTAGTAAAAGATGTGTGATATATTCATATTAAAAAAGAGAAAGAAGACCTACAAAATGGAAAGATGCAAGTCATGGGTTGGAAAATTCAATATTGTTATGATGTCAAGTTTACTTAAAGTGACCTTAGGATTCAACACAATCTTAATTGCAATCCTAACAGGCTTTTGTAGAAATCAACAGGTTGATCCTATAATTTATATGAAAATACAAAGGGCTTAGAATAGCCAAAAAATTCTGGGGGAGGGGAAGACAAAGTTGGAGGACACACATCACCTGATCTCAGTACTTACTATGAAGCTACTATAATCACAGTAGGGTGTTATTTAGGTAAGGATATACAAATAGGTCAGTTGAACAAAATAAAGAATGCAAAAATAGACCCATAAATATATAATTTATTGATTTTTTATGGAGACATCAAGGATTTTCAATGAAAAAAGAAAATCTTTTCAACAAGTAGTTCTAGGATAACTGAGTACACTAAATTGTATAAAATGAATCCCTATTTATACAACACAAAATTCGATTCAAGATGGAATATTGCCCTATATGTAAAAGCTAAAATTTTAGTTTCAAGAGAAAACAGAATATCTTCTTGAAGTTAAGAAACTTTTTATATCAAACAATTCAACTAAATATAATAGGAAAAAAGTAGACTTCATCCAAATTAAAATCTTTAGCTCACTAAAACCAACAAACAAGAATGTTTGGAAAAAATAGGAAAAATAGATATGGGCCCAATGGCACATTGTCTGTAATTCCAGCAACTCAGGAGACCGAGGAAAGAAGATTACAAGTTCAAGGACAGCCTGGGCAACTTGGTGAGATCCTGTCTCAAAAATAAATAATAATTAAAAAAAAAAAAAAGCCCTGGGAACGTAGCTCAGTGGTAGAGTGCCCCTGGCTTCAATTCCCAGTATTGGGGGGAGAAAATGGGTAAGCTAAAGAATAGGAAAATATCCATAGTGCATTTTTCTGGCAGAGAACTTATAGCTGGAATATACAAAGGACTCTTATAAATCAATAACAAAAATAACAAACAGCTCAATTTTTAAAATGTGGTCAAAAGACTTGAACAGACAGTTCATGAAATAAGATATATAGCTAGGCACGGTGGTGTAAGCCTATAATCCCAGAGGCTCAGGGGGCTGAGGCAGAAGGATTGCTAGTTTGAAGTCAGCCTCAGTAATCTAGCAAGGCCCTAACCAACTCAGCGAGACCCTGTCTCTAAATAAAATACAAAAAAGGGATGGCGATGTGGCTCATGGTTAAGTACCTCTGAGTTCAATCCTCGGTACCAAAAAAAAAAAAAAAAAAGATATAAAAATGGCAAAAAGCACATGATAATATGCTCAATATCATCATCATCTGGGAAATACATATTGAAAGCCCCAAATATGGAGCAACTAGATCTCCTGCACATTGGTGATTGTAAAAATGGGTATGACCACCTCAGAAAATCTTTTGATGATGATCTCATTTAATGTAAACAAGACATACCCTTTAACTCAATAAATCTACTTGTGGGTATTTACTTGAGAGAATTAAAAACATCCAAAAGAAATTATGTAAAGATGTTCATGGAAACTTTATTTATAATGGCCATTAGACTGGAAATAACCCAAATGTCTATTAACAGGATGGGTAAATAATAGTAGTATAATCATACAATGAAATACTACTTAGCAATCTCCACCCCTTCACTCACATATATACACACATTTATATTTGTTTTTATTCCTAAATTTCTATCTATGGAAAACTGTGCATTCACACTGATGTCTATAATTCCAATCCAGTCACCACAAGTGTCATTTTTCTCTCTTTCCATTCTCACAACTCCTTGCTCCAACAGGAGCTACTCTTAATATACTTATTTAGTTGATCAGCCCTCCCGTGTATACTTGATCTCCCATCTGTACCACCATCTGGATGCTCAGGCTCTGACACTGCACACTGAGCTGTTCCCCCAGTATGGACACTCTGCTTACCCCACCATATTGAACACACTGCTCCTGGCCACTGCAAGTCTCCCACTGTGGACACCTGCCTTGCCCTGTCCCTCTTAATGACTATAGAATGAAATGATTCTCAAAGGAAAGGGAAGAGACTAGACAAGGAAAGGAAGGCATGGCTCTTATTTATTATTTTATAACTTAAGCTCATTCTTTTTTTTTTTCTAAATCACATGCTAGAACCCTCAACTTTTATAATAAAGTGGGGTAGACAGAAAGACAGTTCTCTAAGATAAATATTCTTGTTCTCAGGACATTTAGTCAAACAACTGCTGATTTTTAAAATAACAATATTTGTTTGTTTTCCTGTCAGTGCTATCAATAGTCTTTCTTTGGGCCAAATGCTTTATTCACTGTAGCTCCTCTGAACTAGGTTATCCTTGGTTTCCTTGATAGGGCAGGTGATGAGGCCATTAGTGGAGTTGGGGAGTTGAGTGTCTTTGGGGACACGGGGCACTTTGTATGGCCAGTGTGGAAAATGAAAAAGAAGGAGAAAAGGAAAGGGGTCCCTGAGTGGAGCTAGATCCACATTCTTCAAGAATATATTTTAAGACTTTAGCCACCTTATGCATTCCTAATAACTCCACAAAGTCCCTGCCCCCAGCCTGCCTATCTATTCCTGGCCCATCTCACCTGCTTAAGCAGTTTAGGCATCACTTTTGACTCGTCAGGTGGGGCTAGTGAAAAGGTGAGTTTGATTTCTTTCTCCTGAAGGTGATTAGAAAAGAGTGCAGGCTCTAGATTCAGAAGGCCCGATCCTGGATCTCCACTCCAATTCACACTAGCTGTGTGAATTTATCTGTTCCTCCACTGCCTCCAGAGGAGAATCACAGTGCCTGTAGGGCTGTGGTGAGGGTTAAACAGAATGGTGTATAAGAAGCATCTTAGAACTGCACCCAACACATAAGTGCTCAGAAATGTTCCTTGTTATTATGAGATCTTACATTTTGATCAATTGACCTTGAAAGAGGCAGAGAAAGTTCTGGCTGAAGCTATGATTGGCCAGTAGCTCATGGCAAGGCTCTAATGTCACTCATTTTTTCAACCTGCCAATGTGTTTTTTTTTCTCCCCATTATTCTGCCAAATATAAAGAAGGAAAGGCTTAAACTCACTTCTAAGGATGGATCCTGTTGCCTTGGCAACATTTACGATGCTCATAGCCACTCCTCAAGGCTCCAGAAAGTTGGATCTGAGCAGCATAAGAGCAGTTGACATTACTCCCAGCTCCTTCAGCCAGCGCTCGTGACCTTAAGGTTTCGCAAGTTCATATTTGTATTAGTCAGGACTTTTCCAGGGTCAACAGACAGAAAAATCAACGAAAATTGTTTCAGCCAAATCGGAAAAGTCAAAGGGTGGATTTGGTAAGTTTGCAGCCACAGCTGGATCTAGTGGCTCCATCCTCAGTTTCTTTGTACCCTTGACTCTTTTTGCTTTTTTTCTGCTGCTTTTCTTTGGTCTCCCCCATTTCAATTCGTATAGAGGATTCTTTCCCGGTCATTTGCATAGACATTCTAGGATTAACTCTGAATTATACTAATTTGGGCCACAAGCCTATCCCTGAATTGCCGTTTTGGATTAGGAATGAAATACACTGATTGGACAGGCCAGGCTTAGGTTTCTACCCTGCAGGGAAAGAAATCATACAGGTGTGTCCCACACCTGTGACCATCCCCATGCACTCTCTGATCATGGTCATTGAATTTGGCCCAACACTACAAGTGGGTTTCCTGGATGAAAACAACAGATTTTTAGTTAAAGGTCTCCCTTTGCCCATCCTGTAAAAGCTATTATTGCATGAGCCTCAGTCCCATTAACACTAAGAGGGAACACAAGGTTCTTGTTCCCTTGCAGTTAGATATAAAGATAGAGGCCTCTTATAGCTGTCTGTCCCTTGGGAATATAAGCATGTGTGCATCAGGTGCTGCCAGAGGCCCAACAATATTTCGCTGGTCCTAGCCACAGTGTAAAGAGTAGTTGACTGCTGACTGCATGTGGCTTCTCTGACCCTGGAGTCTGTACCATCTGTGTGCACGATAGGCAGGAGTTCCAAAAAGTTAACACCTCGGCATCCCTGGAGTGGCCCTCCACCTATGATTGATGCAGTTAGTGAAGAAACAGCTCCTTTGATGGGAAAACTCTGGGGCAACTATACTGCATTGGCTTCCAGAGTTCTACAGAGGAAATAACACCATTTTTCCTTGATGGTAATTGGCTTGTGCATGTTCCCATCACTGCCAGCTTTCCCCTCCCTATTTTGGCCTGCCCTTGAGTCTCTGTCTCAGGTCTCTTTCTGGGTAACCAAAGTTAAACCTGAGTCTGCCTTCCCATGTGCGTGTGCATGCATGTGTCCATATGTGTTCACATTTCCATAAAGATTTGTCTGTCCAACTCCTCTCTTTCCCCTGGAGAAAATGCTACTTCATTTTGAGGGTGCTTCTTTCCCTTTACCAAGAGCCATGTGGTCCAAATGGAAGTTGTCCCTTACATGATTCCACTATTTCAGCCTCAGTAATGGGTCTAGGAGATAAAAAGATAGCCTTAAAAGGGCTAATTAGAATCTTCCCTGAGAATTTTCCAATTGGAATGAGGAGGAAAGGGGAAGAGCCTTTTAGGACTCATTTGCCAAGAAGTAACTCATCCCAGAGTGATGCTTGTGAGTCTAGACTCCTCTTGAGTTTAGTACATCTTCTCTAGAGATGGCAGCTGAAGATTCTCTCATCCGTGAAGGTCATTCTGCCATTATGTGCCATCATGTCACATCACTGGTTATGCACCTTTGCTACACCATCCCAGCACACAGCAGATGCCAGGAGGACATGTCATACCTATGTAATGCATGCATGTGGAAAATGACATGTTTGAGAAGCATCATCACCTTCGGGAAACTTTTCCTTCAGATCCCTCACCCAAGAGTAGCCAGGCCAATGCCCTTGGGACTAGACTTTTCTCCTGGTCCACATGCCAAAGAGAACTAATTGTTGGGTGTGTGCAGAAATAAATGCCTCGAGTGTTGTGAATGAATATAGCCATCTTACAAAAGCAAAGTGGCCATGTGAATAAGAAGTCATAAGGGCGGGCTGTCACTCCTGAAAGTCCACCCCAAAGAAAACACATACACATGAAGGAGAATTATAATAAGGAGTGAAAAAAATGGAACAGATTTGTAGATAAGCTTGATAAGTACAAGGACTAGAAGAAATGGAGATAGGGGCTGGGGTTGTGGCTCAGTAGTAGAGTGGTTCCCTAGCATGCACGAGGCATTGGGTTTGATCCTCAGCACCACATAAATGTAAAATAAAGATATTGTGTCCACCTAAAACTTAAGAATAAATATTAAAAAAAAAGAAATGGAGATAGATAATAGGTAGGTAAAAACTTAAAAAATAATTCTGTCAATGATTAGTGAAAATCTGGAGCACAAAATTCTTCTACTATTATTTTAATTTTTCAATGAAAAAATTATTTGAAAAACCACTTTAAATCCTTCTTTATACCTTCCAAACTATCATGTTCAAAACTTTTGACTCAGTTTCTGCCTCCTTCAGCTCTGCCTCCTTTTCTCTTTCCCAGCCTTCAGATCACGTTAGATTACCCATCAAGTTTCTCCTAAGATCTTACATTCTCCCGATACATACACACCCTGTTTTGTGAGATGAGGCCTCTTTTTGGGTTGTCAGCTCTTTGCTTAGCAAGCTTTTCTCTGGTTTGATAATTTTCTGCTTTATGCTCATAAAAACTACTGGAGCATTTATTATTCTACACAAATAAAAACATCACCATCTTGTCATGGAGACAGGCTCCTCCCCACCTCCAGCCTGTGAGTCTGGTTTGTGCAGCTTGGTGAAGTAGTTTTTAGAAAGTTTCAACCTCACAGAGATAGAACTGGCCTTTTGACATGCCAACACTGAAGACAAAGCTTCTGAGATGGGGACAGATGCTGCAGGAAGATCTCGGCTGTCCAGATTGACTTTGCTCACTGCATCATTATAGATTGATCCAGCTGTTGGAAAACCCAAAATAATAGCAGCTCTAATCAAGCAGAATTTGATTTCATTCTCTGCTAAGCAGTCTGGGACTGATGGTGGGGTTCCGTCATTTTGAGGATCCAAGTTTCTTCTACTTTTTAAAAGATTTGTTAAATTTTGGATATTGGCCTCATCTGCTTTGTCCACAATGGCTCACCACCATATCCATATGCCAGCCAGAGGGATAGAGAAAAGGGGAATTTAAGGGCATGTTCCTCCCTTTAACATCCTACCAGGTACTGTGCCCATCAATCCTGGAACTTTAGGGAGGGCTGCCTTTCAGGGCCACAAAGTGTAGTAGTATGCAAATTCCAGGACCAGAAACACCCTGGCTTTATCACTTACTAAATAGTTAACTTTAGACAAATTATTCATCTATTCCATGCCTCAGATTCATTATCTGTAAAAAGGGAGCTATGATCATAATAATAGTACTTTCACCTCATTGTTTGAGTCTTATATGAGCTATTATGGACAGTGCTAAGAATAGGGTCATTAAATAAGTATTTAATATGTATTAATCTATATTAATTAGCAGAAGTTTTTGCTGCAACATGAGGTAGTGGTGATGGTGGTAATAGGGTGGTAGTGGTAATAGTGGTGATGGTGGTAGTGTGGTGGCAATTATAGTGATGGTGGTGATAGTGATGGTGATCATGGTGGTGGTGGTGGTGATGATGGTGGTCAGAATGATGGTGGCCACTATAAGAACTCAGAAGGACCAGGTCATAGCACATTTAGAAATTTTATTTCCATGATGTATGACCTTGCATTCCAGAGTTAGCTCACTTGGGGCACCCAGGAGACCCTGAAGATGCCCACCTCTGATGAATCCCTCTTGGCTATAGTGGGTTCCTCAACAGAGCCAAGTCAGGGCTGGTAGTTTCAATTCCTGACTGATATGACCCTGAATTGAGCCCAGTGAAGTCACTTCTGAGTCAAGGAAGATGTCACACACCCACTTTGGGATGAGACATTTGGCCCCCAGACCAAGAACAATAGTGTCTACCCAAATCACAAACACAGATGAATAGGACCTGGGATTGTGCCAAACTCTAAATGAACTTCCCTCCTGGGAGAAAAACTCTCTGTATCTTAAGTGAGAAGAAGATAGGGTTGGAATGAAACATTTCAATCCTGTTTCATAGTAACAAGTGAATCAGTTCTGAAAAGCCTCCTGCCTCTAGAAATTTAGATAGAGTATTACAATCCAGTTGACCTTCCTTGAGTGCCTCATTTTATACTACATTTTTTGTGTCCCATGGAGCTTTAGACCCTAGTGAATGCTCCCTTAAAGGCTGACCTAATTTTGCAACAGGGTTCAAGGATAAATTGCAGACATTTATCACATCCCGGCTCACGTCCCTTGGCTCAGATTTTGCTCTGATCACTGCTGCAACCAGAACCTCACCTTTGCTGTCTCTGCATCTGTGGCATTCTACCAGAGGACTCCCTGTCTTTGATGAATGGGAAGCCAGGGAGCAACCACCCAGCCTCCTGGCATAGGCACACATCTGGGAGTTGAAGGGAATAATATCCCTAGAGCAATGGCTATTAATATCCAATGGAATATGGGAAAGAGCCAATAAATTGTCCCCTCTCCCAAGTCTCAGGTAGATGATTCTAAGGTGCCTTCTACATGGTTCCCCAGAAAGTTCTAGTGGGATTAAGCTGCCCACCGTGGTGACTAGCATCATTAAGGACCCTTCAACTGGCTTTCGTTCCACCCTCATTTCATCATTCAATTCTCTCCACTCCGACTGTTTTGATTGACTTCTCCAAATTAATGACTTGGTTTAAAGTCCTTGTCCCAGGCTTTACTTGTTGAAGGAAACCTAGTTCGGACAGGTACACAGAAGGTTCTGGAGCAGGCAAGAGAACAACATTAAGAAGTACAAGATCCTTCTGTTTTTCCCCTCTGCTTTCGGCAGCATGCTAGAAAGAGGGTGAAAGGAGTGCCTGCTTCCACAGCAGTCGAGCCATCTCAGTGCCGAGGATCTCCAAATTTATAAATTCACCTCTTATCTCATCCAAGCTCCAGTGTCATATATGGAAGTTCAGTTGAAGGAGCCTCCTTACAGTTCCACCTAGACTCTAACAGGCAGCTTGAACATAACATAGTCAGACTAAACCCCACACTCCCCTGCCCTTTCTCCAGGTCTCCAGAACTGTGCCTCCTTCAGTTTTCCCATTCCCATCAATAGCACCATTGTTCAGCCATTTGCTGAGGCCCCAAACCTAGGCAACTATTCTATTCCTCTTTTTTCCTTGCTCCTATACATCTGATCTGTCAGCAAGGCTTTTGGGTTCTACCTGTATATTGTCTTTCATTGATTCTAAGACGCATTTTTCCCACATGATACTGTCTATGAATTCAGAATGCATCTTGCAATCTACAGCATGCCATAGTTTAATTAATGGTGTTTCCTTCCAGAGTGAAATTGGACCGCCCTCTCCATCTTCTCCATTAGCATTCTGATCCAAGCCAGTGGCTCTTCCCTGCACCCCAGCAGCAGCCTGATGACTAATCCCCCTGCTTCCACTCCTGGTCCACTTTATTCTATTCAGCACACAGCAGCCGGAGGACTCTTTTCAAATTATAAATCCATTCAGCCCACTCTCTTGCTCACAGGATTTCAACAGCTTCCCATTATGTTCAGAGCAAGTCCTGACTCTTTCCCATGGTGTATGAGGCTCTGCGTGATCAGGCTTCTCATTTTCTACCATTCTCCCCCACTCCGCTTACATGCCATGCTCCAGCCAAATTCTGGAGCTTTCTTAACTATTCTCAGAATGGGTCAAGCATATTCTTTCTATCTGGAACTCTCTCCCTCTGGCTCACCCTCTTCCCTTTATTCATGGTTTTGTTCAAATACCCACTTCCCCCAGAGAGTCTCCCCTGACCATGCCCACTAGAAGGGTAATCATCTTCCCTTCACTTATTTTCTTTATTGCACTTATTTGAAAGTATGTGGTTTATTGATTTGTTCAATTGTTTATTTTCTGTTTTCCCTACTACAGTGTAGATTCTTTAAAAGAAGATAACTTGCTTATGTTCCCAGCCCCTAACAGATATTGGGTGCTTCATAGATAATGCGTGAATGAATGAACAAATAGAAATCCAAAGTAGTGATGAGAAGGTTGGATCGTACAACCCCAGAGGCAGCTTTACACCCCTGTTTGCCCACTGTTTTCTGCAGGAAGAAGGAACCATTGTATCAGCTGCCCCTGCTGGGCGGGGGTATAGAGAAGGCGTGGGTTGTTTCAATTTCTCTCCGAGGTCAACTTAATGACTTATTTATTTATTCATACCCTACCTCATTCCACAAAGGATCAGATGAGGCTCACAGGAAATGTACAGTGCATTAGTGAAATTTAAGTACAGAATAAAATTAGGACAAAGAAAGACTAGGCAGAATAGATTGTCCAGTCTACTGTGTCTTATACACCCAAGAAGTTTGGGGGACAAATGCATCTCTGAGTTTACTGGTGGCAAAAAGCAGAAGACATGAAACTTCCTATGAAAGGAGATGAGAACACAAAAAGGAAAGAGGGACTGTGGCTGATGGGAGGATGCAGGTGGTTACTGTGGGTCCCTTCAAAGAGTTGTGTTGATGGACCCCAACTTCCATTTCTTCTTAGTTCAACATTGATTAGGGAAGGTAGAGAGAAACTTTCTTCTAAGAGGGAAGACTCATGTTGAAAATTCAATTCTGCGAATGGTCACATCTCCTGTGGTGTCCAGCTCTCCAAGCCAGGCCTCAGCAACCCCCGTTGATGGATCCACCTTGGGAAGCCCAGCCTGGGTCTTCTCTCTCACCTCCTCTTTATAGGAGCTGCAGCACTTACACACCACTTTGCAGGTGGATGGAAAGTGGGAGACCCTCCAGCCAGTTCACCTTTGTTTTCTTCCTTAGTATTTACATGTCTGGCATAAACTTCAGCTGAAGCTGAGATTCCCACTCCATCTTCATTTGGTTCATCATTTTGGAACGTGGCAGCTGGCAAGAATTCAATTCATTTTTTGATCTTTGTTAATTACAGAAGGGCCATTGTTCTAGGAACAGAGTTACTCACCAGAGTGAGGTGAAGTGGCATATCTGGACAGGTCTACCTGGCAGCCCGTCGTCAGGCAGCTGTGACTGGGCTTTGTCTGCTGGTTTCTGACTTACCCATGTTGACTCTCCCTTAACGCAACGCTGCACCAAAGGATGAACAGGTCAAGAGAATCCCAACCCTTTACAGAGCGAATCCTTTCCAGCCAGGCAGAGCAGAGTAGTTTGAGCTCTCCTTGAGCAACTAATCCAATTCCACAGAAATCCCAAGATGTAAATAAAATAAATAGAAGAGGGGGGAGGCCAAAGATCCCCCACTGTGGCTCCAAGGCACCTTAGAAACAGTTTAAAATCATAGGTAATAGAAACTACTCAAAGTCCATCAAAAAAGGAATCAAATAAAATAAACTACACTCGCCATATATTGGAATATATAAATAATAAGTTCAGCAATAAAAAAATAAACTCTGATATTTGCTGCAGCATGGATGAATCTAAAAAAAAACATGTTTGATGCAAGAAGACAGTCGTTAAAGAGTAACTAATATATGGTTCCATTTATGTTAAGTTATAAAACCAATTCACGGTGACTGAAGTCAGAATAGTGGTTGCTGTGAGGATGGGCTTAACTGGAGGGAGCATGAGAGAACTTTCAGGGTATCTATGCCTTGCAGGAGTAGTGGTTACACAGTTGTATATATCTGTCCAAACATCAGCTGATACATTTGTGATCTATGCATGATACCCAATGCAAATTTTGCCTTCAAATTTTAAAAAATAGATTGAAGAAGGAATTATTAATATCAAAAGTGAATCCTGATTTGCTGTTTGATTAAAAAAATTGAAACAGCTGAGCGCAGTAATCCCAGAAGCTCAAGAGGCTGAGGCAGGAGGATTGTAAGTTTCAAAACCAGCCTCAGGAACTTAGTGAGGCTCTAAGAAACTTAGTGAGACCCTGTCTTAAAAAAATAAAATGTAGCTCAGTGATAAAGCACCTCTGAGTTCAATCCCCAGTACCCCAAAATAAATAAAAATTTTTAAAAAGTGTACAACATCTCTTGCTGTGTAAATACTTGTATAAATATATATATGAATATTTATAGCAAGTAAAGTTTTTAAAAATCAGCTAACAGAATTTGTAGGCCCCACCACTTCTGAGTATAAAATGAGATCAAATTTTTCTTTTTCTAAATTAATTAATTAATTTCATACATGACAATAGTGGAATGCATTACATTCATAATTATCCATTCACAGCACAATTTTTTATAACTCTGTATATAAAGCATGTTCACGGCAAAGTATGCCATTATACATGAGCTCTCTTATTGATTTCTTTTTGTATTACAATTCTTAATACACCTTTATATCACAATTTATCATATCTCTGTTTGTATATAAGGTATGTTGACATCAAATTCACATCTTCATACATGTATTTTGTATAATGATGAACATCTCCTTCTACATCCATGCTATTCTCCTTCAATTTTCCAAATGAAGGGGGATTTCTGGACTCCAGCTCCTTACCTGCCCCCCATCACTTCTGCCTACCCCAAAGTGTCTTCCAAGAATTTCTGGAAGTCTTTAAATAGATACCACTATTGCCAGCTGGTGACCTGAGCTGGGTTCCCAAAAGCTGACTATGTCAATAGCTGATAAAACAGCAAAAGAAGTATGCAACACACAGAAATACCTTTTCAAAATCCGGGATGGCTCTCGACCTTAGGGGTCGGTTGGAAAGACAGAGCTTGCACCTGGCTTTTTTTACTTTTATGGGGGGGGGTGCACACAAAGGGAAGTTTGATGGAATATTCTTTCCAAATAAGGCAAGGGGTCAGGTTTCAGGGGGTTGAGTCTAGCTTTGTGATGTCTTGTGGTCAATAGATTGATTGACATCTTGGCAAGTCACACCCATCTCAGGTGCTGTGTGGGAACACAGGGAGAGTGAGAGGAAAGTGCACACGTGTGTTGCATGGTCCAAAGAGCACGCAACAACAGGCCAGTCCTCCCATATGCTCAAATGCCCAGAGCTCACACACACAACCCATCGATGGCCCGTGACAAACCACCATGATGAGCATGGTGATGCACACCTGTAATCCCAGCTACTCAGGAGGCTGAGGCAGGAGAACCACAAGTTCGAGGCAAGCCCAGGCAACTTAGTGAGACCCTGTCTCAAAATAAAAAAAAATTAAAAAGTGCTGGGGATGTATCTCAGTGATAAAGCACTTGCCTAAGATGCACCAGGCCCCGAGTTCAATTCCCCGTATCACAAAAACAAAACAAAAACTTAAAAACCACCATACCAGATACCCACAATTCACCTGTGACTGTTACCATACAAAGTCCACAGGACTTCCCGCTCCCTTTCAGCTACTTCTGGCTATAGTTCCTACCCTTCAAGCCACAAAAGGGAGGAGGAACATGTTTCCCAGTGCCACTGGGACCACAGCGGCCAGTTCCCAGAGGTTTCCAGTTCTAGGCAGGGGCAAGGAGAGAGCTTTCCTGTCATCCTCAGATCCAGACAGGTGGATCTGCCCTTCACAGGACTGCTCTGCTTTGGAACACCATTCTGGAAATTTGGGGTAGTTCCTGATATCTGTGGCTGGGGCCTTGCTTCCAAAAGGAAGTCTTCCTTTGGTGAATGGACTGCTCCTCTTGTCTGGTGTAGAACTGTCATCAAGGATCCTGGGAGACTGAGTCTCTGTAAAGGTGCAGACACACTTACTTGGAGCGATCCTTATTTGCATTGGACTAAGCACAAGGTCAGGCTTTTGGGGAGCCCGTGCTCAACTGCTGGCTTGCATTGAAACTGTATGCTGATTCTTTCCCACATGTGTTTCCCCTGTAGTGACACTTCCAGCACACAGCACCTGAGGGCAGCAGAGTTAGAGCCTGGTACCTTATGTGCACCCCCATGATAGAACCCAGGTTCCACAGGATCTTGGCCACATGTCAAGCTGACCTCCCCTGGGTGGTCTTGCCTATCTCCTTGAGGAATTTAAGGCAAATCATGATGTCATGCTCTCCCAGGTCAACTTCAAGGCTTCTAGGACAGGATGGCCTTTGTTGCACATATGGGGACAGTCTTTTGGTTCTGCCCCAGGCTTCTGCTGGTGGTAGTATTTGGAAGGCAGGGGTACAGTGGACATTGAGAAAGATCACATTCTAGGAACACAGCATTTAAGGACTAATGAGTTTAAGAGAAAACAAGATTGGAAAATGTTTTTCTATGCTTTTTCTATGAAATTCTTATCAGTAAATTTAAGGTGATTAGAAAACAAATAACAATTCACATTCTCTGCACACTCTGGGTAGAATCCCATCAGTGATCAAGGAAGCCCAGGACAGCCTTTGAGTGTGTGACTGGCAGCCAGGCAGCAGAATGTATGCGGCAGAGTCATGAGTATCATAAACAGAACTGTAGAAACAGCACACAGGGAACTGCAGAGGTCAGAAGATCTACACCATTTAAATATGAGTGGGTTCCAAAGGGCCATGAAACTGAGGGCAACAATAATTGCTTCCTGTTAGTCCATTATAGAGGTTCTTCAGGAGCCCTGGCTGAACAATAACCACATACAGAAATAGCTCTTTTCTATCCTTTCTTCTGAATATTCATTAATATATATGTAACTCAGACCCATGAGTCTTGTAATCTATTTTATTTATTTATTTTTTAAATGTTACAGTTATAGATGAACACAAGATCTTTATTTTGTTTATTTATTTTTATGTGGTGCTGAGGATCGAACTCAGTGCCTCAACGTGCAAGGCAAGCGCTCTGCCACTGAATCACAACCCCAGCCCTTGTAATCTATTTTATAATCAAGTGGTTTATATACAGAGACCCCATAAAAATTTTTCCTGGAATCCTCACATCCTTAGGGTAGCCCTGGTATCTTTCATCTGTGCCAAACTTTCTCTCTTGGCTCTAAAAGAAGCCACCCATGGTCCAGGCCCTTAGTCTCTCCTAAAACCATTCCTCACCTTCTGCAAGCAATTTTCAGCACCAAAAAGCCCACTCTGGGGGAGATGGTCTCTAAACCAAGAAGAATCCTCCCCAAAGATGAATAGAAATTTCCTCCTCCCGAGGTTAAAAACTGCTGGCGCCTTTAAACAATGGTCCTTTTCCAGGCTTTCAGTCCCCACTGTGTACCCGCCTGCCTCCTTTATTTTCATTTCAGTCCTTAACCTGTTACATCCAGGCTAGGCCTAGCCATTGTGTGTATGAGGAATGGGTACGGACAGGCTTTGGAGTCAAAACTTATTTCAAAAACCAATCACAATATTTTAAGATATGTAACCTCAGACATGGTACTCAACTGAAGCTTCAATTTCCTCTTGCAAAACACAAGGACAATTCTCTTTCTTCTGTGCACAGTTTTGAGAATTAAATGTTTCACATTAAAGCACTTAGTACAGAGCCTGGTGTGTGATGCTAGACATGCAGTTTCTACAGGTTTCTTCTCTTTCTTCTCTTTAGCAGCAGCAGCAGCAGCAGCAGAAGTTTGAATTGATCATCTGCAGGTGATGTTTACATGTTTGGACCATGAAAAACACACTTTTCCCAAAGGTGCATTATGTTTCCTGGGACCCCCTGAACTAGATGCTAGAACAAGAGCCAGGTTGCAAGATCGAGGACCCAGACAAATCTTTGTTGTCAAAACCTCCTGAGACAGAAGCAGAAAAACCACAGCCAGTTTAGAAAGTTCAAACCAAAGTTCACGAAACATTCAAACGACTGCTAATGAAGGCCCAATGAAGAGAAAGTAATTACAATTTGGGGAGACAGACTTTTCCTGCAACATGGAGTTCTCTGATCTAGTCATGCAATATTTCCCTGTGACTGGACAGAAGACAGAATGTTGAGATCTAAAGTCCCAGCAACTCTCATTAGCTTGGCACTTGGAGACTTGCAAAGTGCTTCCACAATACTTGGTCCTGCACTCTATGGGTCAAGCCGACAGCGTGTTACCCTCACCCCTGGGACCACCTCCACCCTGGGGTCAAAGTGCCATTCTTACTGCTCCAGCCTCTGCCCAGCATCCAGTCCCTGCTCTTACCTTAGCTATGAGCCAGCCCAGGAGAATAAGGAGACAAAACAGCCCTGAAGCTACAGGGCTACAATAGGAAAGCAGAGGCCCAGGAGGACACGGCTAAAGAGATAATAGTGCTTTGAAGACTTCATAAGAAAGATGCTCTCTGTGCTATTGAAAATAAATTAGGGGGTCGTGATAGGTACAGAGAGCAACCAACTTGCTTCTTCCTGAGCCTGGCTGCAAACTGGGTCACAGAAAAGTTAGTGAATCTTGGCCTTGGAAGGAGCACTCCAATCTCCCTGCCATGGAAGAATGAGTAATAAATGAGTAATGGGGTGCCGCAGTCCAGCTGCAGCAAAATAACCGGGGGGTGACGAACAACTTGTGTACGTTGATACAGCAGGAGTGGGAGCCGTTTATTGCAGGACAGAAGCAGTATTTATACATTCCACACAGCTTATCTAATTAGCATAAACTAGATACATCAGTCAACCAATCTCCATACTTAATGGCTCGCTTTTGTTACTTCTCAAACCACTCCCTCTGGCATTTTGCCAGGTACCATCCAGACTTGTTTACGAACTCTAACATTCCCCTGGCAAAATGCCAGGTGTTATTTTGACTTGTTTACAGACTCTAACAATGGGGGATGTCCCTCTGGTCACTCATTTATATGCCCCTTGATGCTCACCACTCCAGATCCATGGAGGACCAGCTCCAGTCACCAGCTGGGTCAGACAGCTGCATGGGACACCTCTTTATGTCTTCCATGGTGGTCCTACTCTTGTCTGCTATGGCAGTGAAAGGAAAGAAATTCCCCTTCATATAACAGCTCTGGGAGGTGACCATTACAATCTCCTAATTTGTTTTTTAGTCTAAGCACACAGCTCCTTCCACCATCCTTAATATTATACAATATCCTCATCCCTTAGCATCCCAATTGTGTTTTTCTGGACATGTTTTGGTTTGTCAGTGTCCATCTGTGGCAGATACCATCATTGGATAGCCCAGCAGACATTTGCAATCTTTTCTCCTTGGCTACCCACTACCCCATGGAAAGAATGGAAAACTAAACACCTCCTTTCCCAATTTTCCCTGTAACTAGGGGTGGTCCTGGGAAACTGTTCTAGCCAATGACACATAAAAGAGACCTAATGGGGGTATATGGAAAAGGTTTGGCTTTTTAAATGGAAAATGAAGATGCTACTAACACAATTCCTCCGCCCTATCTTGCCTCCTTGAAAATGGATCTGATGCCTGGAGGTGGGGGAGCCATTTCACAACCATGAGAGAAGGTTAACTATAAGATAAATCAATATGGTGGCACACACCTGTAATCCCAGCTACTCAGGAGGCCAAGGCACAGGGTCACAAGTTTGAGGCCAGCCTGAGCAATTTAGCAAGACCCTGTTTAAAAAAAAAACTTAGAATAATAAAATTGTTGAGGTGCAGAATTGGTACCACCAACTGCTGTCCTACAGACTTGCAGCTTCAATGAGAAAATTAAATCTTCCTTTAGTTGAGACATTATAAATCAAGTGTTCTGTTATTCACAGCTGAAACTAATTATAATATATATGCCTTAAAAATGTTGCATTCAGAACTGGGTATGATTTTCTAGTTTGGCATGACCACTATGGCATGTGTTTGAGCTGGTATCTATCATGAACCAGGCCAGGACCAATATTTTGGCAGCCCCTCGTGGTTGCTTTACATTCTTGCAAGTCACAATTTCAATTAAAATTACCATTTATTGAGGGCTTATTATTTGCCACATATTATTCATTTAACAATCATTTAACATTCAACAAATACTTGTTAATGCCAGACATTGTACCGAGAAGACTGTAATACATAAAACTTGTCCCATGTAGTCTAATGTGATTATTCTTAATTGGATTAGCATTTCAAGCTATATATTATCATTGCCATTTTTATGTTTTTCACATGGATATGTTGGGTTTATATCTAAATTAAACCCCCAACTTCTTTACACTTAAACACTTTTGAGAAAATAGTTCTATCCATCCTGAAATGGATTGTAGGTTCAGAATTTCCTTTAATTTTCTTAAAAAATCAAATGATCTTATATTTGCCACAGTATTGTTTTACCCTGAAACCATTGAGCATACATTTGTAACATGATGCCCCATTACCCATGAATACCTTCTTGTATATTTCCTTCAAACAAGGATAATCTTTCATATAATCACCAAAAAAAAAATCATTGAAACCAGTAAGTTATGATTGACATATTACTACCATCTCACTCTGATACCATACTGGTGTTTTGCCAATTGTGCCTGTAAAGGGATATAGTTGTCAAATCTCTTTAATTCCTTAATGTATCAGGAACAGTTCTTCCAACTTTTCCCTGATTTTCATGACCTGGAAACTTTTAAAAATTGCAAGCAATTCATTTTAAAGAATTTGGCTATGTCTTCTGTTTACACACAAATAGAGTCATGTTCTACCTCTTGGGAAGTCCACCATAGCAATGATATTGGGCTCTAGGCACTGCCTCTTATCAGGTGGCACATCATTTTAATTTGTCCCATTACTGGTGATGTTTGCTTTGATTACTTTACTAAGATGCTGTCTGCCAATTTCTCTATTGCTTCATTTATTTATATCAGTGTGAACTCAAAGATTACTGACTTATAATAATTCTTGACTTATAATCCATTATTATTATCATCATTACTATTATTATTGTTTTGATTAAATTGTCCCAGACATGGCTAATGGGCACTCACTAAAGCTATCTTCTATGTCCTTTTCACATGACTCTATCAGTCTTTGAGAACCACCTGGCTCTCTGTCAAAAGATAGTTCAGGCTGGTGTACTTCCTCCACTCTCATCCTAGAATGGGATCTTTTTCTAAGGGCCTTGATTCCTCCTAGTGGAGAATGGTATTCACACACTGGGATCAGAATCATTCTGAGTTCTGACTCCCACCTTGCCAAGCTATGCTCAGCTCTCTGACATGACACAGGAACAGCCTCAGCCCTGGCCATGAACTTGGCAGAGCCTCGCCCATGGTACACATGCTTTCAGTCACACTGAGGAGGAGCTCTCCTATGCTTGGGGTGGGCCTACCTGTGAACAATTGAGGAGGAAAACTGAAAAAGAGAAACATAGGGAATGGAGCAGGGAAGGGAGCATCTGCCTTCAGCCCGCAGCAAGTGCTCCCAGCGTTGGGGACTGAGGCTGGCAGGGGACCTCTACCATAGGGGGCATGTTCCACAAACTTTGTTAAACTCCTCTCTTCTATCATGACCCCCCACTGGGATGCTTAGTTCCAGCTCCAAGCCTGGCAGAAGAAGACCCAGCTCTGCAAGCAAAGAGGTGAAACTATTTCATAGCAAAGGAGGAACAAGGCCTGGCCCCAAGCTCCACCTGCTGTTTTCTAAAGCAAGGGCTGGGGCCATGCAGGTGCAATTCAGAGCAAGTGAGGTCTCAGGTTGGTGCTCTTCACCTCCCAGACCCTCCCCAGGAGGAAGCTTCATGAGAGATGACCTTGCTGGACACTGTAGGAGGACAAGAAGGGAGACAGACAGATTAGCAAAGACAAGGTTAAGTGGATTGTCAATTGCCTTGTCAACTCTGCCGTGTCAGCTCTTGTCCTCGGCGACAAGAACTTGAGAAGGCATGGGTGTTACTTTCTCAACAATGGAACACAGACTGTGAGTCTCTGGACCTATCAGACTGACCTCAGACAGAAGGAGGTGGGGTGGTGAATGAAAAGGGAAAGTTGTCACCTTGCAAGAACAGGCAAAGACAAAAACACCCCTAGGTAGAAGAAGCGGGGGGGAGCAAGGTTACTGGGGCAGAGGCCAGCCTATGGTGAGCCTGTGTGTGTTAGGAAATGGTGCCCTTCTGGGGCACAGTGCCTCTGAGCCATGAGCATTTTTAAGCAGATTTTAAAAGGGTGCAGTCCCCCACCAGAGTACACAGTTTGGCAAATAAAGTTCTGGTTGAATTTCCCGCTCTACTCATCCCCTCAGTAGGGCATATTTGTGCAGTATACAATCCACACAAAGGTCCACAGTGACTCTAATGATTAATTGAATTATTACTGAGAGAATCTGAATTTATGCTTTTCTTTTTTTTAACTATTTATTTTTTTAGGTGTAGATGGACACAACACAACGCCTTTATTTTTATGTTGTGCTGAGGATCGAACCGGGTCCCGCCTGTGCTAGGCGAGCGCTCTACCGCTGAGCCACAATCCCAGCCCCTGTGCTTTTCTTGATTGAAGGAAAATATCCCATAAGAACTCTACTTTCCTTGCCAAAGATTTCCCCAGACTGGTTTGAATTAGGCTGTGGGGAGACGTGTCAGTGGAAGTTCTGAGAAAGGGGGAGGAAGAGGAATTGTGGGCTATCTCAAGACCTTCCCATACTGAGAGGAGGAACCACATTCCTGGTTCATGATGGATTAGCACCCAGGAGTGGAGGATAAACTCTAGCAAGGACCACACCTGGCATCGCACAGGAAGAGAGAATTGCTATGGCCCTTGGAATGAGGAAGAAGGCAGGAGATGGCATCTATCTGAGGACATGGGAGAAACTGCTTCTCCCTAGAGGTGGAACAGCTGTGGAGGGAGGCACCTGCATTCCCCAGGCACACCTCACACTCTCTGGGCAGGGGCGGAGAGTATTGCGCTGATTGCAGAGCTCTGGGGGTGTGGCCTGTTGCTGTCAGGCAGGTCTCAAGGACCTGGGGTGCTTCACTTTTCCTTCTCCCAACCTTGTCACTTTTCCTGTGACCTGAGTGGGTAGCTGTTTGTCAAGCTACCAGCCAGGTCTTACTCAAGCAGGAAAACCCACGAGCCCCAGAGATGGGCTTTACAATACCTGCCTTGGCCCAGCAGGCCTTGGCTGCAGTCAGAGTGGATATGGACCCTGGAGGGTGTGTGTCCACATGCACATGTGGGGGACAGTGGATTCTTGGGTCATGTGGGTCTTCTTTGTCAAAGTATGCTTCTTTTAGGGAACAAGGCTTCTTGGGTGAGCCATCCCCCCACAAAAACACCCTCACTAAAGGAAAGGCACAGATTCGAATTCTACTCTCACTTTCAGGGTTTGTAGGAGTAGGAGTGATTATGGGAGAAGAAGGAGCTCATATTTATTGGTTGCCCCAGCTACAAGGTGAAGACCCTATGGTGATTCTAGGGCTCTGACCTTTAGTGAGAGGGTCACAATGCTGTGTCCCCAGCTCTAGTTCCACTGAGGGACAGAGGAGCCCACTGGACTTCCTTTTTATTGCTCCTGCTCTGAATGTTCTATCTTCCCCTTTCACCTGACCTCAGGGCCCAGCTCTTGCCCCTCCTCCCACTTGCAAAGTACAAGCAGGCACAGCCAGCCAGGCCCAGGTCCCTCCGGGAGTGAAGACCGCTCCCGCTTTCCCCTGACTGCCACCCCAGCCTAAGTGCAGTAGGTCCTCCATCCCTTGAGACAGTGAGTGCCTGCTGCTCCATGCCCCCTGA
Source organism: Marmota flaviventris (assembly GCF_047511675.1). Lineage (NCBI taxonomy): Eukaryota > Metazoa > Chordata > Mammalia > Rodentia > Sciuridae > Marmota > Marmota flaviventris. The sequence goes on along the minus strand of NC_092511.1, from coordinate 52,639,936 downwards.
AATCTCTCCCTCTTCCTTTGGGAGCTCCTTTCACCTGGTGGAGGCCCCAAGGTCTCAGGCTGGCATGGTGTCTGATCAGCTCCACTCCGCCTCCCCAGAGATGCATGTGGAAGGAACCTCACAATTGTGACAACTGCTGGTTTGTCTTCAGTCTGCTTCTGAGGGCCCACCTGAGATGAGTGTTTGTACCCAAGGAGTAGGAGGGTGGGGCTCCCACCTGTGATGGCCAGGGGAGGGGATAGGGACAGGGGAGCAGAGGGGCAAGCAGGGTGAACTTCCTGTCCTGAAGGGTGGAAGCAGGTCCATGAGCCCAAGGATGGGCCTCCCCAGAAGCCATAGTGAAGGGTGTTTAAAGCAAAATTCTCACAGTGGCAGGAGATCTGAGAGGATCCGGCCAGAGCACTGTCCTGGTACACAGGGGCTGTAGCCCCTGGGGAGCCTGCTGAAGAGGGCAGAGGCTGGCAGGGGAAGACCAAGATTTCTGGCACTGGTGGTATAGATGGTCTGCCAGAGTGGAAAGATTGGATATGGTTTTGTTTTGCAGAAGTGTTGGTTATTAAACCCAGAGCTTTGAGCTTGCTGGGCAAGTGTTCTACCACTGAGCTACGTCTCCCGTCCTTTTTATATTTTATTTTGAGACAAAGTCTTGCTAAGTTGTCCAGGCTGGCCTCAAACTTTCGATCTTCCTGCCTCAACCTCCCGAGTAGCTGGGATAGAGTTTTGAGATTGCTATGGGCATCCCTTTTGAGCCCTTGCAGTATCGAGACTTCAGTGGAACCAACAGATTTTCAGGGCAGAGTTCAAGGTTTCTTTCCTCGTAGAGGTAGCTCATGACAGTTATGAGAACAGGCTTTGAAATGGAGTTGGATTTCACACTCCATTGCTCAGCTCAACCATTTACTTCCTAACCTAAACTTGATTAAGTTTAGTTTCTCTGAGCTTCATTCTCCTCTGGCTATATCATGTTAGCAGTACCTACCTCAGGTGTGCTGAGAGAACTAAAGTGGATGATTCACGTAAAGTACTTAGCAACGTATCTGGCATGGACTGTATTCAATAAATGTCAGCTAATGTTTTGAAATGACCTTATTCTGTGTGCAGACGGGGCTTCTATATTATGGATAGTTCTCTGAGGGCAGCATCAGCTCCAGTACCCACTGAACCTAACGATGAACCCAAATAGAGTGGGTGTGGGATTACACACAGAAAACTCTGAGCAAGGAAAGGACAGTGGTCTGGGCCCCCTCTGTTTAAAGCAAAGCCCAGCTGTCTGTCCTCCTCATACTGGGGCTTTCTCAAGTGTGCCCAGGGAAAAGTGTCCAGCACCAGCCTACCTTTGTACCACTTCATCACCCAGAGCCTCATCACAGAGATGCCTGCTAGAAGAAGAAACTATCTCCAGGAGGAAACTCAAGACCATAAGGAAAAGGTGGTTAAAAAAGCAGACTGGAAATTTCTCCATCAGGGAGGGGAGGGTCCCAGGAGGTCCGCTTTCTGCAGGACAGCTGCAGGCTGGGCCGAGGGCAAGCTGGTCTGACTGCATTTCCAGGCCAGCGCACTGACTTGGACATTACTCAGTCCTGGGCGTGGTCACTCTCGCTTCTCTATGAGTTGGCCTCCTTAGAGCCTCAGCAGTTCCCAAACTGGCTTTCCAGCTTAAAGGCCTTGCTCTACTGCCAGGGAGACGGGGCTGAGCATGCACTGGGGCTGCCCACTGCACAAGTTGCTGTCTCTCCTGGGTGGGCAGACAACCTGCACTTCACCTGCAGCAAATGCCCTGTGTGGGAGGCCTGGATGGGCTGGGCCCAGACATGGAGGGTGCTCTGGGAGCAGGAGAAAGAGGGTGCAACACTGCAGGCCTCTTGGGGAAAATAAACTGCACCCAACCTGGAGAAAGGAGTTCTGTAGAAGTATGTGTGAGTAGTTCAAGGTGGACAGAGTGGGAGTATTGGTGGCTGAAGGGTGAGCTCCCCAAGGCCATCTTGGCCTTTCTGAATAAGCATCACAAAACCCAGGAAAACTAGATCCTAATAACAGGGCTCACCCAGGAGAAATGAGACACAGCTGCCTGTCAGTTGGTACACATGCGCTCAGTATGAGAACTACAAGTGGCCCCACACATATGTACATTCTCACACAAACACATGTGTGCACACAGCATCAGTGCTCAAGATGGAGGATAAAAACAACCGTGAGTACCCTTCTTTACCTTCCAAGTGCTCAGAAAACCAAATAACTCATGAGCTCTTTCTATGTCCATGTCCATGTCTCATCAAATCTAGATAAGCCCATTCCAGACCTTTCTGCCAGATTGATGTTAGAACTCACCCTCTCAGGGCTTGCTAGGAACATCAGGAAGTTAAAACCAAGGAAGACAGCAGGAAATGGATGAGCCAAAACTCTCTCATGGACAGCTCTAAGAATCTGGTGGAAATTATAGAGTGCTCTCTTTAGAGAAATGTGCTTAGAGCATATTGATGCAATCCTGTGCATACAATCTCAGGGTGTCTATCCCAAGAGCCCTCGGCCCCATGTTTAAGACACCCCACTCTGAAGATTCAGTCATGAGGACTTAGAGCTGCACAAAGGCAAGGGTACAAACAATGCTGGCACCACCCACCACCACACCCAGAGTCCTAGCTAACTGATGTCATCCTGAGACTTGAGAATGACAGGTGACTCTGTCAAATGAGTGACACATACCAAAAAGAAACCATCTCTTATGGGATGCTTCCAAAGCCTCCTGGAGCTTTCTTAGAACCACCATTAAGTTCCAGACCTTCTGGTATTATGTACCATATTCCTAGGCCAGTGGGAGAGCAGGCTCTGAGTGGCTGCATGGAACATTGTGGGTAACAATGGGTTCCAGCCCCAGCTGTGGTGAGCTTCCTTGCCCTGATGGAGGAGGCAGCAGAAGAACCATAGAAGTATGGAGTTGAGGGGAGCAATCCCATGAGGGGTGCCCTGCATAGGAACCTCAGAGACTCCAGCTTGGAATATATTGTGATGCAAGGAGCACACCAGATGTAGGCTGAAGGTGAACTCAAGGGCAGGAGGGATTGCTAGCAATTATCTCATTCACCTTGCTTGGGCTGTTCATCCATTCACTGAACTATCATTTATTGAGCTCCCATGTACTAGACAGTGGAGAAACAGATGCAGTGACACAGTACCAGTCATCAAAGAACTCACAGTCTAGGGACACAGAGACCCACAATGGACACTATAGGACAGGTACAAACCCAGGGGCTCTGGAGCTGAACATACTGCTGGGAATCAGCTGGGCTAAAGAAAAACCTGGAGAAGCTGGTGCTCAGCATGGTATATAGGAGGTCTCTCAACCTTGGCTAGGTGTTTGAAAACCTGGGAAGTTTGAAAACCAATAACCACCTGGCCACACCTCTGAAACCAAGTCAATCAGAATCTCTGTGGGAGGTCCCAGCCATCAGCATGTTCTAAATCTCCCCAGATGATTCCAACATGAAGCATGATTGAGAACTACTGGCCAGAGAGTCACAGCCCCTCTCACGTGGCCCTATTCCAGAGAACTCCCTTGATGGAAGTCTTCGTGGTTGAAGAGTTCAGGATTTTAGGGGACAGCCAGGATAAGAATGGACTACGGAGTGAATTAACCTAAGCAAAAAGAGCTTCCAAATGTTGTATTATGTTCATAGAACTCAGAGACCAGTGCATTGCTAGCATCTTCTATTTTTCTGGGCCTTGATTGACCCCATGAATACAGAGAGGAATTATGGTTTCCTTCACTTAGATCTAATGCCCAGAATCAGCTCTTCTGGGATTGAATGATGGTGAAAACAACTCTTTCTTTCAGGGGAAACCTTCATTTCACTCCTACCCAAAAGGCTCTGACTTGGCCCTGAGGTCCCCACAAAGCAATCATCATAGTTTATAGAACATTTCCCAGCATTCCAGGAAATGTGTGGGCTGAGGACTTTTGTTGGTATTGGAGTGGGGGGTAATGATTCAAAATATCATAGAACCAGTAGAAAAAGTCAGTCCAATAATAATAATCCAGGGGAAACAGTACACAGCTGCCTAACAGGTCACCATACACATGGTGAATGTGAATAGAACTTGGTACCCCATGCCCCACACCCCACTTCATACATAAATTTTGCCAACAAGTATCATCATGTAGGATGGACCCAAGAATAAATTTCCTTACTTCCCAAGGGCTTAGAAATGTGTGTTATCCTGTGGCTTGGATGGATTAGACTTGGGACATCCATGAGATATTGGACATTGAGAAGCCACCGGTACAGTTCTGTGAGCTCTTCTAGGGCTGGAGGGGTTCTGGGTTGACAAGAGAACCATGGAAGTCAGCAGCAGAAAGAGGACATTTCAATCCCCGAGTGCTACTGAGCATGGCAAGAAGAGGGTGTAGGCAGAGGAGAGCAGAGGCTGCAAGCAAATCCTGAGCTGCCCCACTTTTGAAATTCAGGGGAAGGAAATCCTGCAGACATGATTATGGAGGGAAGAGGAAAACCAGAGGTTTTCCTAGAAGAGAAAGAGGTTGACCCAGAAACCGAGCAAGGGTCTGGGAGGAGAGGGTGGTCAGGTCAAAAAAGATTAGGATAAAAGAATGACTAGATTAGGTACCAGGGGGTCAGTGGAGACCTTGACAAGGGTTAATTTGTGATATGGTGAATGCAGAGGCTATGGCAGTGGGCAGAGGTCATTTTAAAAATGTGGGTATGATGCAGAGGAGAGAAGTGTTGCAATAGCAGCTAGATATGAGAAAGGAGAAACTTTTCTTTTCTGTGAAGGAGCTCAAATCCAGGACCTTATGCATCAGGCAAGTACTACCACTAAGCCACACTCCCAGCCCCAAAACAACAACAACAAAAAAATAAAGTTTGTGTATTTATTTACTTGTTTTTTACTTCTTTGTTTTTATGTTTTGTTTTTTTTTTTTTTTGAGATTCTTAAATTTTTTTCTTTTTTCTTACTTTTTTATTTATACAAAATTTTTAAGGTTTATTTTTTATGCAGATGGGAATGATTCAGGAGATAGGAGGGGGTAACTAGGGCAATAAAAAGGAGTAAAGGGGGGCAAGTGATAAAATCCTTAGAAGATGGAAGAATTTTCCCATAGGAGGGAGGAACTGGCTTTGGGAAGACAGATATTTAATTACAGTTCATGTGCTGAAGGAAGGAAGTTAAGGTTAACTTGACTTAGCTGGGAGAGAAAATACCCCCAGGTGGCTTGTGTGACCTGCCTCCAAGGTTTTCTCCTTTTTCAAAAAATATATTTATTAGATTATTATAGTTATACATAACAGTGGGGTTCATTTTGACATATTCATTCATGCATGGAATATCATTTACTCCATTTTAATCCACAGTACTTCCACTTTTCTTCCACTTCTCCCTCCTTTTGCCTCCCTTCCTCTACTCTACCAGTCTTCCTTCTATTTATTTATTGCTTTTCAAAAAATTGGTACTTTAGCTGGGCACAGTGGCGCACACCTGAAATCCCAGCGGTTTGGGAGGCTGAGGCAGGAGGATGGCGAGTTCAAAGCCAGCCTCAGCAAAAGTGAGGCACTAAGCAACTCAGTGAGACCCCGTGTCTAAATAAAAAATACAAAAAATAGGGCTGGGGATGTGGCTCAGTGGTGAAGTGTCCCTGCGTTCAATCCCTGGTACCAAAAAAAAAAAAAAAAAAGGTGCTTTATAGATGTACATAACGGTGAAATTCAAACATAGCATCGTTTGGTCAATTTCATTCTGCAGTTCCTCCCTTTTCCTGCCCCCTGCTCTTTCCTTCTCAAGTCAAAGGTCCAATGAAGAAGCTCATATGCAAAAGCTAGAGTGAAATTTTTTTTAAAAGGGGAGGGGTCCCATGAAAATGAAAGGGAAAGCAGTGGAGTAGGGGAGGGGAGAAGTGTTCTTTAACTGCAAGGTTCTTGGCAATAGATTATAAGAAACTCAAAATCCCAGGTCTTGAGCTGATCAGAATTTCAAAAGCATATTTAGATGTACTGTATTATATCAGAAATGGTTATGGGTGAAGTGTAGACTATTATGTAGGTCATATTTATTAAAATATAAGCATAAGAAACCTGAGCTCTCTTTAATCCTAAGATGAAAGGAAGTGTAACCAGACAGCAGAAGACTACAAAGGAACATTCTGTCAGTGTGGCCTCCAAATCATAGAGCTTTAGAAAAAGTATAGCAGGTGTCCCCAACAGCACTGACAAAGCCAAAGCAGCCTCCTGTTGTTCTGTCTCCTTCAGGAAGTGATGAACTAGTCTTCATCCCATGAGCAGAAGGAAGAGGCAGAACTATCAAGAATGCCAGCTACCATTATTGTGAAAATTTGTTAGATGAAGTGCTCCTTAGACACAGCCCACCAACGTCACCGTATTATAGCTCTGGAACCGTTAGTGGTAAAGTCAGTCTTCCAGAGGAAAAAAGGTTATTTGGAGTTTTATAACCCTATGTTTCTTCCAAATAAAATTGAGGAATCATGACTGAAGAATATAGAAAAATATGCAGAGGGAGATATTATTTTAACTGTTTCTTGAACACCCATGAGTCTGGTAAGTAGAAATATGCATTGATCAGATGAAGGAGGAGAGAGGCCTCCACGGGTTTGAGGGAACAGGGAAAGTGCTTGGGACCAGGCTTTGTCTAGTGACCTTACAAGTCCCCTTCCTCCATGTGGATTTCCTTCAGCATTTATGCATTTGATCCTTGTTATGATTTCACAGAAGATCTTTCCAGAGGCTCTCTAGATACTTCCTGTTCTATGAGCATGGGCTACCACCCTTGGCCCCTCCTTCCCATCAGAGGATTCTTCCTCTTAATTTTCTTTCACCACCCTGCCCCCGACCCCAGCACACATTTATTAACGTTAATTGAATGGAACAAAACCCGTGTCCACTCTAGGCTGGGCTAGCAATGACATGCTGCCCTAGGGTGGAGCCACGAGCTCTGTTTGCCTTTGCCCTGTAGTCTCGATGTCTTCCAAAGTTCAAAGGACACCGACAGCTAAGAGAGGTCAGTGGGCAAGCAATCTGAGTCCCCCGACTACTGTGAATTGTCCATGTCATTTCAGGGCCCCATGGAGGGTGGGAAAGGGTTGGAGAAGTCTGAGAGAGGCCCTTAGCTGAAAGCCAGTAGGAGTGGGGAATGTGCCAGCAAGCCCTAGAGGGTGACTCAGTGGGAAACAGCTTTTGAAAGAAGAGTGAAGGGAAGGCATGTGGCCAAGAGAGGCCTGAGGAGAAGACATCTTTGACAAAAAGACGGATGAAAAAGCTAAAGTAGCATGGTGGTTCAGTCAAGCATTTCTCTCTCCAATTTGCACTGAGAGCTCTCTCAGCAGGGCTTTGGCCTACACTTTGGTTCTGAGCCAGTGGGGCACTCCCTTGAGAGGGGACTCTGACCCTCCCACTCTCCCACCCATCTCCTTAACCACAACCCAGGGAGCAAAGGAAATCAATGGATATCTTGAGGGTACATGGTGACCACAAAAACAAAGAGCTGTGCTTGTGGTTTGGAATATCATCCTGGTTGCGAGGAGGTGTGTAATCCCAAGTAAGCAGAAGTTCACTCATGGTGGAATGTGGGACAGATTACAAACTCTGTCATGCGTTTCTAGGAAACACAGATACCCTTTCCTTAGGGATTATTATTAGACCAAAGATGTCACAGGAAGAGAACCTCAACCATGCATACAGCCTCAGATCTATTCCGCTGGGCTTGGCTCTTGGGGTATCCAAAAGCATCAACACTAGACACTGCCAGTCTGCAAATGAAGCCTTGCTACCTCTGCCTGTGGGCTCTGGTGGCACCTGAGCATGAAACCAGTATTGCCACCATCAACCACACACAAAATACGAGAGCTCTGCTCAGTGCTTTGCACCAGCTAGTCTGTTCCAGAAAGAGATGGATGGGTGCCAACCTAATTCATAAAACCTATTTTAATACTATTTTTAAAGCAGACCCATTGCCAAGAAACTGCCAAATATTATCTACTTGTAGCAGAGTAGAGAACAAAGATGAGAAAAAGGCATCCCATTTTTTTTAACTTTTTACATAATTATATATACACACACACACACATATATAATGTATTAATTTTAAATGACTCATTATCTCAAAAAGTTTCTTCTAGCCAAGAACTTCAAAACAATGTTGCTTTTGTGTACTTACAGTATTCAAGTCACAGGTTCTGTGACAGGAATGTTTGTTGGTCTCTGACTTAGGGTGATTTTTTTTCCTCTGGAAGGCCAGAGACTCCCACATGTCAGACAATAAGGTGGGATAATGTTGTTCCTAGTCTCCAGTAATCTCTTGGCCTCTGAGGAAGGTGTGAAATAGGGTGAGATGACTCCCTACAGCCCATTTCTAAAAGGGACCCCATAGAGGCGGAAGGGACTTTTGACCCTTAAGTCTGAGATGAAGAGGAACTATCAGGAACCACTACCCCTTGGAAACAGAGGTGCCCTGCTTTTAAGGGGATCATCTGATGTGTTTGATTTACCACCAAATTCATGCTGAGCCATGGTGGAGCGTGAGGAGGAAGGAAAGCTATGTGCCCCATATAAATTTTTTTTAATGATTAATTATTTCTAGAACATTAAAATAGAAGAAAAATGGTGAAAATTTTTATTCTATTAAAATTCACATTATTTTAGGTTTAAATATTAAATTTAAGACAACATTGAATTCCTTATAATTTTCGTTCTGCTGGATAATTAAAAATTATTTAATATTGTAATAAATCTAAAGGAACAATCCAAGCATGGCCAGTCTCTCCATTAAAGAAGAGATAAACAGTGAAGTAGACATGGAAAATATGATGGTGGATTTGCTTTTGCTAAAGCCAGAGATGCACCTTTTTCTTTCTGCTTTAGGCTCCAATATGGCTCTGCCTGGCACTGGTCTTTATGTTAAATTTTGATGTTTTATTCTTCACGACTTCTTACTAATATGGCATTAAAATATACATTTTTTTCTGAATTACTGAACTTTTGGCATCCCCTTAAATTTTGCACCACAGTGTCCTGGAACTGACCTTTGCCCTGTGAATTGTTTCCTGAATGACTGTTGTCAGATTTTTATCTTCATTTGAATCCTCTCCAACCACGGACAGTCCCCTCAATGCCACCACAGAAAAGCCACTTTCCCTCAGAGAATTTGTCTCTATACTACATTCTTATTCATCAAAACCTTAATCCCTGGAACTAGCTTCACTAACTCTGTAATTCCCCAGCAGTTGTCCTCCAGCCTTTGGCTAGAGGGAGCATACGCCTATAATTCTTTTAATCTCCTGCAAGGCCCTTAATCATTCATAACACACTCTGCCTGATGGGGCCTGCTAATGGAGTGGCAGCCTGACAAGAAGGCTAACGGAAAGAGTGACAACAACAACTTAGACCAACTCCTCCCAGCCCCCTTAGACTCTGACGGGTCCCATTCCTCCTCCAGAGCATACGGGGAGAAGGGGCATCAGTGACTCTTCATTTCCCCAGCTGATGTCCCCCCCTCCACACACACCAGATGTGTTACAGCTGGAGAAGAGGGGTGGGCGGTTGTTTCCTTTGTAAGGAGCTGCAGTCTGAATATAATTTTCCACATGCTGACTCATGTGACTGTTGGTGCCCTGGACTCTCGAACATGGTTCCAACTCCTTTGCTGACTTGGAGTGGGGGAGAAGCAACTTTGATCTAGTAATTTAAGTTCCTCCATGACTCAGTTTTCCCATAAGGAGAACACTTACTCTCTTCTGCAGGCAGGGGACAGACTCAGTGACCTCTCACCATTCCCTCCAACCCCAGCATTCCATCTGGCTATTATTAGAGTTATCTGGACAGAGCTGCAGTGTGACACGATGCTTCTGGGTGTGCCAAACCAAATAAAAAAATTTTCACGGGTGTTCTAACTCACCAAGCCATCTCTGACTGGATTTTTAGTGCCACTCAACTTTACTAGGGTTTTATATCTGGGCATTTCTTTCTCTTAAACGTTTCCACTTATTTTCTTCAATCTGTTCTTTTCCTTGTGTTTTCCATCTTGTCTAGTTTCCACTTCCATGAAAGCAGCAAATACCCGTCCCTTCGGGTTCCTGCTCCCATATCCAGCATGCAGTGTGGCAGGTGTGAGTATGGGCTTTGCAATCAGGTGGACCTGGTCAAATCTTAGCCCTGCTATTTGTTAGCCCAATGTACAGTTGGGCAGTCTACCTCACCAGTCTTTGGGCTCCAGATTCCTTTTGGGTAAAATGGGATCCTAATATGTGACTCACAGATTATAGGGATTATAGGAGATCAAGTGCACAGCACCCGTGTTCAGCAGCGAGTAAAGAGTCAAAAAATATTCGCTGTTGAATACATTGATGTATTCATGAAGTTTTGCACGATAAAAAATAGCGACACATGAGGTACATGGAGCATTCTTATTCACAAATTCAAATACAAGAAGTCGATAGAGTGAGAAATGAAAGAGCCCTTTCATTGTTTGCCTTTCCCTGTTTCCCTCCCTTTCTTGGCATTAATAATAGTTCTTTTTCTTTTTTTTTCTTTGTTTCTCTTTTTTTCTCTAGCTCTCTCTCTCTCTCATTTTTTTTTCGGGGTAAGAAGTTTATTATCTGATATGTGAATATAATCATGCACTGCCTAACAACACTTTGGTCAATAAGGAACCACGTGGACATTACTGACCCTGTAGGATTATTTTGCCTAGAGACATCGTAGCCTTCTTAGTTTAGGTAAGTCATTCTAGGATGACAAAATTGCCTAATGACGTATTTCTCAGAATGTGTCCCTATAGTTAAGCGGCGCAGGACTGCATGTTCTTATTGTAAAGATCCAAGTGTTCAGAAGTGTACTGCTACCCCCAATAAGGAAAATCTCACCAGCTCTTTCAGACGGCCTCTGGAAGTTAGCACTTCAAGGAATCTGGATATTCTTCTCATTTCTAGCTTATTTATTTGCTTACATGTATCATATACATACATAAATATAAATGCACATGTATACATCTTTTAAAATATTTATTTTTAAAAATATTTTTATATCCCAAAATTAAATTATATTTGCTACTTGGATACTGATTTTTCTCACTTAGCCGCACATCTTTCCATGCCAATATACAGAGATCTGTTAGATTTTTTTTTAATGGTAATATAGTTTTCAATAAAAATATATGTACTCCGGTTTACTTCTATGGGTAGGCATTTTAGGTTACTTCCACATTTTCACTATTATATAAATAAGTACCTTTAATCTCTAAAGGTCAAAGACCAATACTGTCTTTGCTGTCACCCAGATTGGTAATTATCCCTGTGCAACCTGCAGATGATCACCATCCTATCACAGAAGCACTGTCCAGTCTGAACAAGGACCTCTGGAAGGTCAAAGTCAAGCATATCCTTGCACTACCAATCCTAAAGTCATGCGTGCTTAGGGCTGCCATCAAGGTGCAGCTCCTCTGAGGCCAGATGGAAAGTCTGGTGCCCAGATGATCTAAAGGCTCCACAGTTAGAAAGCAGAAAGGGGCAAGAGGCCTCGAGGAGGTTGGTTGGCCTCCAGGTGGGTCTGCTTCCTTGAAAGACTGACTGAAGAATCCTAAGTGATACACAGTCCGTACTTCTCAGGTATTGAAAAATTTTAAATGTGAGCAAATGTTCATTTTAAGTGCAAGCCATTGCCCAGGTGTGTAGACTATAAATCACACACAAAAAAATAATATAACCCAGTAAAGTGCTGAATGTCCCCAGGTGGCAGAGCTGTGCATTCTGCATTCCATGTGCACAGCAGGTCCTCCTTCAATGAATGGATGCAGCTGTCTGACATGGAGTCAACTACATTTTAACTTCACCTTGGTATTCCTTATAAGTTTACCTTCTCACTCGATCCTCAAAACAGAGATTTGATAAGGAAATGTCCATTACATATGGAAATAGATCCAAAGCCTGAGATTCCTGCTCTTTTAGAAAGCCTATCTGGGTCAATATCACTAAAGGATATTCTGTCATCCTTTATGCTCTCAAGTTGGAATGAGTAGTCTCAATCATGTTAATTTAAATATGATTCTAAAACTGCTTTGGGGATATTGTTATGTAATGTACCATCAATATTATAGATGCCTCTGTAACAGGGATTGTCCCATTTTTAGCTCAAACAATCATTAAATATGTATGGATACACATTACATGGTCAGCACTACACTGTATCTAAGAGACATACGGAGGCTGTCCAGTAGAAGCTCACTGTCCTGTAGGAAGGAACTTCGTTCTCATCTGAAATTACGGATGAATTAGGAAGCATACAATATGGTACTACATCAGGATTCCTGTCAGGCAAATAAGAATCAAGGTAAATGTTTTTAAACAGTGTTTCAAAGGTGTTGGAAAGGCTGAAAGAACAAAAAAGTGAAGTAAGATGTTTTCATTTGCTTTTTCATCACTGTGACCAAAACAACCAACAAAAACAATTTAGAGGAAGAAAAGTTTATTCTGAGTTCATGGTTTCAGAGATTTAGTCCATAGATGGCCAACTCCATTGCTCCGGACCAAAATGAGGCACCACATCATTGGGAAGGGGCCAAGAAGAAGAAAACTGCTCAGCTCATGATGGGGTCAGGAAGCAGGGCGGCACAAAGAAGATGCACCCTTCCAGGTTAGACCTCCTGTGATCCACCTCCTCCAGCCATGCCCCACCTGCCTATCATTGCCACCCAGTCCAATCAAACTAGAATGGACTGATTAGGTCACAGCTTTCACTATTCAATCACATCATCTTTGAATATTCCTGCAGAAACACAGGAGCTTCTGGGGAACACCTCACATCCGGGTCTGGACCATAACACAGGGCAACCAGTAAGTAGTAAGGAGAGGAAGATGGTGAAGTGAGTATTGTCAGTACTATTTTTTGGCTGGAGGCACCCTTGTAACTGCTGATGGTGCTACAGAGTCATGACCAGGAGTAGAGCTTCTCAGGCTGGAGCTGGGGTCAGTAAGGAGATTCAGCAATTGCCAGAGATGCCACCAGAAGAAAGACTCCTTCCTTTGTTGGTTCACAAGACTAGGGAATACAAGGGATTCACTGGCTTCAGGGATGACTGGATTCTGGTCTTGAATGATGCTCTGAGGACTCCGTCTCCTTAGGAAATATTGGGCACCTAAACCAAGGGCTCTCTTAGATCCCCTGCATGTAGTCACTTTTCTAGATAGAAGCAGTCTGCCATCCCTGGAAACATCCTGTGCTCTGGAGATTTGGTTTAGCACCTTTACCAAGGTTTGTTGATCCCCAAGGTCAGTCCACCCAAAGCACTGAACAGTGGGGAGTTGGCAGTGTAGATGGAGATTCAGGGACTCCCTTGGGATGACTCCACCAGATTCTGTCTGAGTTCAGGCTCTGCCTCTCCCTCCCATCTTAGAAACCCCAAGCTTACTGGGCGTGTTGAATCTTTTCCATTTGCTGCAGGCTACCCCCTCCCTAGATCTATTGTCTAGACTTTTCTGCCCTGTTCTTCTTCCAGGTGGATTTGGTCACTGGGATTCGCTATAGCCTGCAAGGATCAGAGGACAGCAGAAGAAGGCTTTGATATTTATATCTTCCTCTTTCCCTGATTGGCCAAGGCCCTGGCAGCGGCTGGGTCCTCTGTGGCCATAGTTTCTGTGAGGTTGGCCCTTTTCTGCAACATTCACCAGGCTGGAGTAAAGCCATTTTCTCCCTTTACCCACTTTGGGCTCAGGGATGATCATGGCTTCCCCCTGTTGCTAGCTAGGATTATATTCTGCCCTCCTCTTGATAAACAATTGCTTCATTACAGTCTTTCTAGCTAAGACCTTTTGGGTGTGCTGTCTTTCTTTGAAGACTTGGGCTGCTGCCCTGGAACTTCCTGGGGCATCCTGTGGCTTTCTTGATGTTTTATAGCATTTGACATTTCCGTGTGACTGCAGTAGCCTGGCTTGCCTCTCCTGTGTCCTGTAGCTCTTGATATCTCCTTGCATGTGGAGAATGTCCTGTGCACTCAATTCACACCAGATGCTATGGGCAGATGCCCTAGACCCAGATTCTTCATATTCCAAGAGCACTATAGCTCAGAGGAAATCAATTTGCACTGACTTATTTATGATTTAAGAATGATTCTAAATTTTCTTCATACATCAGCCGAAAAAAACAAGTTCCTTGAGGATGCAGCCCTAAATTGTTTTTATCAGTAGACCTATGGTTTTCAACCTGCATACTATAGTGTATATTTATAGGATTTGCCACCAAATTTTGATTAACATTTACAATTTATTTTCAGTAAAACTCAGGTTGGATATATAATTAAGGTGCTACTAGGTAGATCAAACTTTTTTTTTCCAAATAAATTTTCCGATATGTCAAATTCAATTTGTTGTGAATAAGAGGTACACGGCATGATATAACAGCAAACTAGGACCAAATGAAATTTGTGAATTTACTAAAACAGGAAAATAGCCAGAATAATGTAGTGGTTAAGAATGTAGGCTCTGGTGCCAGACTCCTTGGGTTCAAATTCTGACTCTTACTAGCTAGGGGATCATAGGTTAAATTTTATCATGTATAAAACAGAGGTAATAGTTCTTACCTCACAGGATGTTATGAGGATTAAAAAATTAAATGCAGTACTTGCAATATGCTTAGAACTTTACTGATACAGAAATATTAACATTATCTACAGGATTTTACTACTCCTCATTCACTCAAAAAAAAATATACTGAGTACCTATCTACTATAGGCATTGTGGGTTCTTACCACTGGGTTAAGTGGTAAGAAAAAAAAAGACACCATCTGCCCTTATGAACTGGGAGAAATATAAATTAATAATCACACACAGATATAAAATTAAAATGCTATGTGCCTATCCTGGTTTGGGGCTACAGGGAAACTAGAATGAGAAAAAGGCCAAAGGAAAGCCTTCCAGGTGGAAGGACAGTTATGGCACAGCTGAAAGATAACAGCAGTATAGATGCTCAAGGGGTTCCTTTGGGGCAGTTTTCTGAGATACGATCCATGGACCACTGGTCTTATGAGATGCTCTGTTTCCATGTCAAATCCCCTGGAGGAAAAATGCATCCCCTCACATCCCTTTGTAGAGAAACACAATGTACAAAGAAAAAAAAGTCCTGCAGTCAATTTATAAAAACAAAACAAAACACTTTAACCCTTTCAACTCAGCATTTCCTCAACTTATTACATAAATTTGAATAAATAAAACAAAGATTTTGCTGAAAAAAAAAAGAAGTATTTGATGGTCATGAGAGTGTTTCAGGAAAAAGACAGGAGGAGTTTGAATTTCACTCAGTATGCCACAGGTGAACACCGTGGTTACAGCAATTTGGTGAGGACAGTGTTATGGTTTGGATCTGGAATGCTCCCAAAGGCTCACGTGTTGAAAGGCTTAGTCCCCAATGCAGCAATGTGCAGAGGTGGGGCTTTGGAGAAGTGGTTGGATCATGAGGACTCATCAGTGGATTGATCCATTGATAGCTGAATGGATTACTGGGCAGCAGTAGAAGCTGTAGGAGATGGGGCATGGCTGGAGGCAGTCGGTCACTGGGGGTTTGCCATGGGTGGATATTTCTTATCCTTGGCTTCCCACTTCTTCCCAGCTGCCCTGAAATGAATAGCTTTGCTCTGCTAATTCCCACACCCTTCTGCCATGCTGTTCTGCCTCACCTCAGATCCCTAAGCACTGGAGCCTGCCAACCTTGGACTGAAACCTCTGAAACTATGAGCCAAAATAAATCTTTCCTCCTCTAAATTGTTTTTTTCAGGTATTTGTCACTGAGACAAAAAGCTGACTAACACAGACACTTAGGGGGAGGATATTGTGAGCCATTAAATATAGATTGTGGCACACCTGTAATCCCAGTGACTCAAGAGGTTGAGGTAGGAGGATCACAAGTTCAAGACCAGCCTCAGTAAGTTAGCAGGGCGTTAAGCAAATTAGTGAGACCCTGTCTCAAAATAAAAAATAAAAAGGGCTGGAGATGTGGCTCAGTGGTTAAGCACCCCTGAGTTCAATCCTCAGTACCAAAAAAAAAAAAAGAAAGAAAGAAAAGAAAAAATGTAGACAGTGTGAGGTAGGTAACGGCTGGGGGATTGAAAGACCCATGATCGTGTTGTAGATTTTGAGCAAAAGCTGACAGGCAGCCTGGACGATGATTGTGATGGAAAAAAAATTGTTGGGGCTGACCATTTTCTCTTCTTAGAAGAACCTCTGAAAGGAGAAACCCTAATTACCCAACTGCTTGGCTTGGGGTACTTCCCTAGAAACGCAGCCAAGTCCAGGGAAAACCATCAGCAACATCTGCTCAGCATTCCTGCACTTCCAAGCAGGCATCAGAGGAAATGGAGATGAGAAGTATGTGCTCTTCTTTGATTGGAGTCTATTTTTTGTTTTGTTTTGTTTCCTGTAGTGCTGGGAATCCAACCCAGGGCCTAGGGGATGCTGGTCAAATGCTCTACCACTGAGCTACACCCTAACCCCTTTTCTGTCTCTTGGAGCAGGTATTCTCAGCAGGGTGCTACAAGCTGCTGGGGTATGGCTGCAGGTTAGGCAGATGAGCCCCTGAAAACCAAGACTAGAGTCTGCTAGAGTCTGCATTCTAGTTTTGATAGACTGATTTATGTCTGATTCATGCTCCCAAATGAACTCACCCAGAGTGGCGTATGGAAGACGGGAGGATGCATATTTGGCCCAGCCTTTGGGTTAGAGACACTCTGGGATAGAGTTAATGAGGGAATTAGTGCTGGATACAGCAACTCCACCCTACCCCATCATCAGGCAAAGACCAGATCTGAGAAGGGAGATGAGTGAGTGGACATGTAGCTGCATATAAACCAGTTAGTACACTGTGACTGGCCTGTAAGTGTTCAACAGATGTTACTTAATACTATTATTTTCTTCTATGTGTTTAATCAAAAACATTCTCTTGATTTAAAATCTTCAACAAATGCTTTCGGCAATAATTCTTTTGAGGGACACCTCTTACCGTGTGCCTGGTGCTTTCTGGTTGTGTGGCCCACAGTGATGTTGGGCTC
Source organism: Marmota flaviventris (assembly GCF_047511675.1). Lineage (NCBI taxonomy): Eukaryota > Metazoa > Chordata > Mammalia > Rodentia > Sciuridae > Marmota > Marmota flaviventris. The sequence goes on along the minus strand of NC_092511.1, from coordinate 52,622,887 downwards.
TTCTCAGCTTAGAAAATTCAGATGGTGGCAAAGAGGCCCCCAGATACTCTCATTCTCTTGCAGAAAACACAGTCAGGCCTGTACCTCAGGGTACTGATTTCATCTTGTTCTCCTCTAGGATTCTCAGGTGAGGAAACTGGGGGAGCCTCTCTGACAATTAGCAACCTTCTCAAGGGGGCACCTCTGCACCTGGAGGAGGCCCCTGCTAGGGCTCTCCTGCCCACCCCCACTAAGAAAACAACCCCACTCTGGATCTATAGTGGCCTCAGAGACATTTATACCTAACTTATCTGGAAAATTCTTGGGCAATCTGAGGTTAGAAAATGATATAAATAACCCACCAGGTGTTGAATGTTTACTATCTCAGTGTAGTTTGAACACCTTGCATTCTTACAGGAGCCCTCTGATCCACTTTGGAGAAACCAAGGCACAAAGAGGATAAGTACCTGCTAAATGAATAGAGTAGGAAGGAATCTGATGTAAGTTTTTGGACTCTGGGGCTCATGCTTTCAATCCTATTTTTCTGCTTTCCCGAGAACCCACTGCAGTCCTTTGGTTCTCCCCAGCTGTCCTTCTTTTCCTTACAGCTGAGTGCTTCCCAGTGCTCCCAGTGGTCAGCAGAGTGTTTAATCAGGAGACTGCACACATCTCATCCACTCCGTGCCTGGTACATGGTAGACGCCCAACTCATATCAGAACCTCCCCAGCTCCTGTTTCTTCTCAGCACCAGGGCGTCACTCTGGGTGACAGTCTGCATCCCATCCTCAAACGTGCCTTCTTTGATCAAACTTATGGTTGTTCATGGGATGCGGGAACAAGAAGTGTCTACTTCTCCATTGTCTAATGATTGATGAGGCACCTGCTCTGTGCGTGGTTCAGTGTCAGAGGCTGGAGATGGAGACATGAAGGATGCTCCTGATCAGGGGTGAGAGAAGCAAAGGGCTCATTTCCACTGAGAATAAGGGATCAGTTCCTGGATGCGGGGGGAGGGGGAGACCAGGATGGAATAGGGTGGTCCAGGAGGCTAATTGGGAGATAATAACTGGGCTGATCTCTGATGGGAAAGTGCATAGGGGAAAATATTACAGGTACAGGAACAGTATGTGAAAACATAAGTTAATGGAATAAACAAGAATAAACAGGAATCTGTGGAAAAGGAAGAGCCATGTTGATGCCAGAACAACAGAAGTGATTCTGGCCCCCAGAGAACCTTTGGAAATATCTGGAGGCTCTTTTGCTGTTATTTATGACAACTGTGTGTGTGTGTGTGTGTGTGTGTGTGTGTTGGGTGGAGGCCAGAGATGCTGCTATACATGCTACAATGCACAAGACAGCCCCACAACAAAAAATTATGTACAGCAAACAATTATGTCTGATCCAAGAAGCCAATAGTGTCAAGGCTAAGAAACCCTGGACTTTGTTTGTGGTGTGGTGTGCGTTTGTGGTACTAGGAATTGAATCCAGGGGCACTCTACCACAGAGCTACATCCCCACTCCTTTTTATTTTCTATTTTGGGACAGGGATTTGCTAAGTTGCTGAGGCTGGCCCCGAACTTGCAATCCTCTTGCCTCAGCCTTCTGAGTCACTGGTATCACAGGTGTGCACCACTGTGCCTAGCACAAAACCTTGGACTTGTTCAACAAATATAAAAACATACTATAGCACATTTATAATGAAAAACTTCATAGTATGGTAGTAGTGTACAAATAGACCAATGGAATTGTTTAGGAAGAAAATAAATATATACAGGGATTTAGTATATGATAAAGGTCATATTTCAAATCCAGGGATTATTCAACAAATGGTGTTGAGATTCCTGGGTACTAATCTAAAAAAATATTCAAGTAGTAGCCATACCTCAATACCTTTTACCAAAATAAATTCTGAATGGATTAAACAGTTAAGTATAAACAATAAAACCACAGAGGCACCAAGAGAAAGCTTATAGGAGAATTCTTTCATAATCTTAAAGTGGGAAAAATCTTCTAGGTTATGACTCAAAACCACAAACTATAAAATGACAAAGTGATAAATTCAGCTAATAAAAAATTTTTTTAAAGTTAAGCTTATACATGTCAAACAAGCAAATAAGCAAACCTGAATCAGCAAAGTTAAAAGACAAATGCAAAACTGGAAAGAACATACTCGATTCAGTGAACAAAGGACAAATCTTAAATTATAAAGATGTATAAATAATCTTTAAAGGAAAGACCAATAAAAATATGAACAAAGGGTTTGAAAAGCCAACTCAAGGATCAAGAAAGGAAAGAAGGAAGGGAGGAGGGGAGGGAGGGACGGGGAAGAGAAAAAGAAATATTAAGTGGTTACTAAATACATAAAAAGATGTTCAGCAACTTCATAAGAAAAATGGCAATTAAAAGGATTGAAATGCCTTGTTTTTTTTTCTGTTTTGTTTTTCATCTTTCAAATTGGTAATAACACAAATCTGAGCACAGGAGTTTCCTGTAGGGATACAGACATTCCTACATGTGTTGGTGGGTGTATCAACTAGCACAGCCCATAGGAAGGCAATTTAGTAATATTTATCAGAATAACAATTGCATATGGTTTCTGGCCCAGCATTCCCACTTCTTGGAGCTTGCCCCACAAACTGATACAATTGAACACACATGAAGTGACATATATACTAGATTATACATTGCAGCAAAAGATTAGAAACAATTTAAATGCTCGTTAATAGAGCTAAATAAATTAGGAGTCAGTAAACTACCACCAGAGGGCCAAATCTGGCCCTCTGCCTGTTTTCATGGGGCTTTTTTTTTTTTTTTCAAGCTAGGAATAGTTTTTTAACATTTTTCAATGGTTTAAAATATAAAATGGAGAATTATATTTGTGACTCATGTACTTTAAAGTCTATCAGTGTCCATAAATAAATGAAGTTTTATTGGAACATAGCCACGCTCCTTTTTTTTTTCACATTTTCTCTGGCTTCTTTTGCAACTGAGTCTAGTTTCTATAGAGACTCCATGATCCCACAAATCCTAAAATATTTATAGTCTGCTCCTTTACAAAAAAAGTATGCTGGATTAGAATATATCCAGGCAGTTGAATAACATCTACAAAACAAACAAACAGTGAAAAAGCTTTTTACCTTTTGCTATGGAAAGGTTTCTAGACTTAGAAGGAGTGGAACTATAAAGTGTAGATTGCATGTTACTATTTGGGCAAAAAGGGGAGGATTTATTTGTATTTAATATGCATAAAATTATTATGAAGGAAATACAAGAAATTAGTAGGTAGTAGTTATCTTTGGGGCAATGAGATTGGTAAACAGAACAGGGAGGAAAGGAACAACGTGTGTGTGTGTGTGTGTGTGTGTGTGTGTGTGTGTAACTCAAAAAAAAGGAAGCTAAAAATATTTTTAAAAATACAGAGTGGTAAAGGAGCACAGTTTTAGGTGACTGCAAGGGGTTGGGCCTGGCTTTGTGGAGTGATGAGGCTGGAGATGTCTCAGAGGCCTGCTCAGAAAGGGCTTCCAGGCTGGGCTCCGGAGTTTGCATTTTTGCATCTGCTAAGAACAATAAGGAGCAAAAACAGAAAAATAAAATTCTGGAAAACGAGTGGACAATAATTAGAAGAGATGTGATCAGGGAGGGAGAGAAGAGGATGGGACCAGCGGTTTCCTCTGTGGAAAGAACCTGGGAGGCTGGGAACAGGGGTGGGGAGGGACATTCTTTTAAATATAAATCCTTTCATTCAACTTCTTTGTGTGCACTCTTTCATCTGCATTTATTTCCTATCAGAATAATCTTGTTTATTTTTTATTTATTTTTTTTTAATTTTTTTTTATTGGTTGTTAAAAACATTATAAAGCTCTTGACATATCATATTTCATACATTAGATTCAAGTTGGTTATGAACTCCCAATTTTACCCCAAATACAGATTGCAGAATCACATCGGTTACACATCCACATTTTTACATAATGCCCTATTAGTAACTGTTGTATTCTGCTACCTTTCCTATCCTCTACCATCCCCCCTCCCTCCCCTCCCATCTTCTCTCTCTACCCCATCCACTGCAATTCATATCTCTCCTTGTTTATTTTCCCATTCCCCTCACAACCTCTTATATGTAATTTTGTATAACAATGAGGGACTCCCTCCATTACCATGCAATTTCCCTCTTCTCTCCCTTTCCATCCCACCTCATCTATCTGTTTAATGTTAATCTTTTCTTCCTGCTCTTCCTCCCTGCTCTGTTTTTAGTTGCTCTCATTATATCAAAGAAGACATTTGGTATTTGTTTTTTAGGGATTGGCTAGCTTCACTAAGCATAATCTGCTCTAGTTCCATCCATTTCCCTGCAAATTCTATGATTTTGTCATTTTTTAGTGCTGCGTAATACTCCATGGTGTATAAATGCCACATTTTTTTTTATCCATTCATCTATTGAAGGGCATCTGGGTTGGTTCCACAGTCTAGCAATTGTGAATTGTGCTGCTATGAACATCGATGTAGCAGTATCCCTGTAGTACGCTCTTTTAAGGTCTTCAGGGAAAAGTCCAAGAAGGGCAATAGCTGGGTCAAATGGTGGTTCCATTCCCAGCTTTCCCAGTAATCTCCATACTGCTTTCCAGATTGGCCGCACCAGTTTGCAGTCCCACCAGCAATGTACAAGAGTACCCTTTTCCCCACATCCTCTCCAGCACTTGTTGTTGTTTGACTTCATAGTGGCTGCCAATCTTACTGGAGTGAGATGGTATCTTAGGGTGGTTTTGATTTGCATTTCTCTGACTGCTAGAGATGGTGAGCATTTTTTCATGTACTTGTTGATTGATTGTATGTCCTCCTCTGAGAAGTGTCTGTTCAGGTCTTTGGCCCATTTGTTGATTGGGTTATTTGTTTTCTTATTGTTTAATTTTTTGAGTTCTTTGTATACTCTGGATATTAGGGCTCTATCTGAAGTGTGAGGAGTAAAAATTTGTTCCCATGATGTAGGCTCCCTATTTACCTCTTTTATTGTTTCTCTTGCTGAGAGAAAACTTTTCAGTTTAAGTAAGTCCCATTTGTTGATTTTTGTTATCAACTTTTGTGCTATGGGTGTCCTATTAAGGAATTTGGAGCCCGACCCTACAATATGTAGATCGGAGCCAACTTTTTCTTCTATCAGACGCAGAGTCTCTGATTTGATATCTAGCTTGTTTATTTTTTATAAGATCCATGTGGTGTTGGTGAGGACTTAAGTGGTGGGGGATAGTCTGGAGCAGAGTAGCTGAGACTGGATGCCTCACTGGCAGTGTAGGTGGTGGGCTGGAACTGGGCCTAATGTCCGAGGACCTGGGGAATAGATCCTGTGGGGATGCAGGCTACAGGGTAAAGAGTCCATCTACCTGCTCCTTCCTGACTTTTCTCTGACCTTCTGGGCCACAACACAGGCTGGACCTGCGGTGAGCTCAACAATATTCAGGAGAGTCCCTGGCAACATTCCACTTGGGCACATCCCTTGGGCACATCCCATGGGCACTACCGTCACCCACCCTCTCTGGGTCCTTAATTACATTTTTGCCCCAGCAAGACATCCAGAGCATGGTAAGACCTAGGGGAAACCCCATCTTATGCACACAGTGAATTCCAGCCAAATGCAATAGGAATACCTCCCTGGTCCCTTCCACTTACCTTCTCCCATCCCCCACCACCTCCTTCCCTCCTCATTAATTTTTAGGGAGCCTGCCTACAACCACGTTAGGGTGCTGGGTTTCTGGGCTGCTGCTCGGACTTCTTGGAGTGACTTATTTTTCTTTTTATTCCTATATGTTGTGCCTGCCTCAACTACATTGTACCATAAGCTCTTTAGGGACTTAAATGGCTTTGCAATCTCACGGGGCAATCCAATTTCTGTCTTAGTCCACTCAAGCTGCTGTAACATAGAAATCATAGACCAGGCTAATTAATATACACATTTTATTTCCAATAGTTCTGGAAGCTGAAAGTCTGAGTTAAAGGTGCTGCCAGATTCTGTATTACAGGGGCAAAGGGAAAGCTCCTCCTTCAGCCTCTGTAGATCCTCTGGGATGGACTGACTATTGGCGGATTCATAGGATAAGAAGGTATATGAATTTGTTAATGTGCATGGGACAATCACAGGAGTGTAGTTACCCAATAACCCAGTGATGTCCAGATGTTTATATAGCCTTCTCATAGGGGTACAGGAGAGAGGGAGATGGATAAGGTGACAGTTTTGAGAAGTAGTAAATAATTTTAAGTGAATGAAAATAACTTTCGTTAGGAATTGAATGGGCCTAAGAGATAGACAATAGTTTGTAACAGAATTGTAATAGTTTGTCCGGGTGTGGTTACATTCTTTAATCTTCCTCCCTGTAGATATGAGTTTAGTTCATACAAACTCAAAGAAGGGACCTTAGGAAATTGTTTTCTGCTTTGGTGGTACAGTCTTTAAGCAGATAAAGGATTATTAGAGTAAAGCACCTTTTAGCATCTGCTGCTTTGTAAGTGTCTAATTTAAAATAATCAGTATATCATGGTGCTCTATTTGGAAATATCATGTTCTGAACCCCAACAGTGTCTTGCAAGGGGTTGTCCTGGTTCATAGACAGCCATCCTCTGGCTGTGTCCTCATGGTGGAAGTGTGCAGAGACCAACCTTCCACCAAAGGAACCCCACCAGGTCAAGGGGGTAAGGAAAGGCAGGCTCAGGCTTTCACCTCCTTTCAATAATTTTCCTCAATCAGCTTTTCTTTACCCCGAAAGTACCTGCCAACTGGACACCCATGTTCACATTACCCATTAGCCAAAAGCTGTCTCTCAACATGTGTTCTGTTTGGGCTCTTGCAAAATGAAGAGAACAAAACAATGATGATTATAATAAGCAACAATGATCATCATAATTTCAAAATGACAACATTAGTGAGACCTGGGGGTGTCAGTCACTTTATCTGCAAACAGAAAAGGCAACTCGCCTGCCTCTCCAGGTATGAAGAACACTCAGCATGTTTAGAAAACTGGAAATTGCCTTATGGCTATCTATTACTCTTACTGTTCATAAGGGTTTTGGAATCACAGAAACAGGGAGCCCTGGGTCTATGTGAAGCTGTGCTTGTAGGACAATGGGATCAAACAGGTATTTAATGGCAACCTCAGCCCAAATTCCTGGAGACAGGAAAAGAACCTACAACTTAACACCAGGGGAGCACAGAAGCTCCAGTTTTACCACTGGCGGGGCTGGGCCTGGAATGAAAAGGCCAGAGGTCAGGTCAGGTCTCAGCTCTACCCTAGAGGGGATGAAAGATCTGGGCTTGGCTGTTCTCACAAAGGAACTGCCTCCCCCCACCTCCCATCTCCTCCTAAGGAAGAACGTTTTTTGTTTTGTTTTTTTCCCTTCCTGCCCTTGGGCAGAGCAGAATCTGAAAAGGGCTACTTGTTTCTAGCATTATTTATAGCTCAGCAAAGGATTGGGGTCTCCAACATCAGGTCTGGGATCCTCCTTCTCCAGCTACACCCGGAAAGGGGTCCCCGTTAGCAGCAAAGCGGGGGGCTCTTGAGATAGTACTCGATCTTCTGGTGTTGCTTTACGGTGGTGGTATATAGTGAAAATTGCCCCCCTCTCTGGGAAGGAGAGGACTTCGCTCTAGAAACATTTCCTGCCCCTCTAGCCCCCCGAAAAGGATGCATGCAATGCCCGAGTTGACAGAATAACGTGGGGTCTAGCGCCACCTAGCGTCTGATTGCAACTTAGCGTGGGTCTCTCTCTCTCTCTCTCTCTCTCTCTCTCTCTCTCTCTCTCTCTCTCTCTCTCTCTCTCAATATAAATTGACTTTAACAGCAAGAGGGACTGAAATAGAGAAGCGCATTCTCTGCGCACAGGGCTGTCCTCCTGCCCACGACAAGGGGCTGGGAGTTTGGTGGGAGAAGCTGAAAAGTTACAATCCTAATGTGTCACAGACGGGGGTGTTGGGTAAGGGGATGGGGGAGTTTTTCTCTTGGAAGAAAGCTGGGGTGACTCACAAGTAATATTTAAAGCCTTAGTCGCAGAAGATGGGCTTAGGTTTGTCTGCGTGAATATTTTTGCTCACACAAGGAAAAAAAATACTGGTGCTATTTTATGTGGCTTTTATGCTTTTCAAACGAGTTCCCCAGAGCCAGCATATGGGCTGCTGCATCTTGCAAGCTGCTTCATGGCTTAACCCACTCCTGGTCCTTGTTATTGTCTTTGCAGGACAAGCAACCTACTCCCCTTTCCTGCCCTCTCACTTCCTGGCTGCCCCTTAACCCTCTAATCAGAGCCACCATCTGCTCTTTGCTTTATGTCATTCATTAAGACCCCTAAACATCCCAGAGAGTGGATATTAGTATTTCCGTTTTATACATGAGAAGACTGATTCTTGGGAGGGGTTATGTGATTTCCCAAGATCTTTCAGCTAAGCAGAGGTGAGATTTGAACCCAGAGTTATTCAGCTTCAAAACATTATTGGGCTGTTGTGGAGGAAGTCACAATACCCAGGAGGTTCTGGAGGAGATGAATAGCCCTTTAGCTTGGAGGACACTTCCTGCTCTGAGCCAGTCACAGTGACCCCTCAGGGTGGACTCCAGTGTCAGCACCCTCCTTCTTCACATTATCTGTCCTGTTCCATCCTCAATACAGACACTTCCTCAGCCTGCACTCCTCCACACTTGGAAACCACCCCAGAGGAATAATGAGAGCAAAGACCCAGGATTTGGCAAATGTACAGAATGCCAGGAGAATCATGGATTTGTCTGACTCCTGAGACTTGGCCTCATCCGGTGGAAAACTGGGGAAATTCCCTGCTGGCTCCTCCCTTCCCTCCCTCCCAGCCCTCTCACCAAGCGCCACCAAACAGACACACCTCCAGAAGAAGGTTAAGTAAGGCCAGTCTCTGGATTCCTCTGAAACAAAGTGTTACTTAAATATACAGATTCAGAAATAAAGTTTAAATGAGGTAACACACTGTGGTGGCATCCAAACCCCAACCTGTATAAATGGGGCAAAGGTTCAGGCTGCTGGCAGACTGTGGGAGGTGATTTGAGATTATATAAGGAGCACAAGAGTAGGAGACTTGGACTCCAGTCCCCAGGCTGTCCCTACCCAGTTCAGTGACTTTGGGCAAGTCACTTTACCTCTTTTGATCCTCAGTTTCTTTAGTTGCAGAAAGAGGCAGTTCTCTTACCTATAAGCGAATACAGTAGCCCTCCCCCTATCTGCGGCTTTGCTTTCCATACTTTTAGTTACCCACGGTCAACTGCAGTTTGAAAATATCAAATGGAAAATTCCAGAAACAAATAATTCACAAGTCTCAAATATATTTTATTACAGTACATTGTCACAATTATTCTGGTTTATTAGGAGTTGGTAATCTCTTATAAATTAAACTTTATCATAGGTATGCATGTATAGGAAATGTGTAGTATTCATAAGGTCTGGTACTATTGGTAGTTTTAGGCACCCACTGGGGTTCCTGGAATGTGTCCCCACAGATAAGGAAGGGCTGCTGCAGATGAACCAATGCTTTGTAAAGCCCTCAGGGTGTGAGGTAGCTGTGAGATATGATGAGTCACAGTGGGCACTGCAGGATTTAGGTAGGAGAGTCTTTTTCATTTTGCCTTCCTGCCTTTCCCTTTCCTCCAAAGAAGTCTGTCTCCTGCAAAATATATCCTAACATCATGCGCATGTACACACACACACACACACACACACACACTCACACACGATCTTCCAGGTCTTGTAGACTCATTTCCTTTTTTTTCTTTTTTCCCTTCCTTCCTTCCTTCCTTCCTTCCTTCCTTCCTTTCTTTCAAGAGTTAACTGATCTTGGGAAAACAGCTTTTCCAATAAAGACCCAGGGGCCAGGACTGCTGGGTGTACTTTCTTTAGAGGCAACAGGAAAAGCAGAAACAGGAAGTGCTATAGCGGTATCCATTATTTGCAAGGGAAAGGCCCCCAAAAGGCTATTTCCTCTGTAGCTGGCTGGGGGCACAGGAAGGGAGTCATCCATAACAGCTAATACAGTCATGGGAGAGCAATAAAAGGCTGAGGAGGAACTACCAGGTATAAAGCCCAAGAGTGTGGCACCCTCTCTCCCTGGTGGTACAGCCAGTTGAAAACCTCTTGGTTTCTTCACAGGCTCCACTTCTAATTTAAGGTGTCTCCACCCAGCTGGGCAAATTCTTTGCCTCTTCACTAGGGAGGAAATAGCTTCATGAGGCTCCAGAATGAGAGTCCCGAAGAACAAAGACCTCATTAGGATCAATCACTTATTCTGAGTACACATGCCCAAGAATTTCCATTGGTGATCTCAGATATAAATGAAGTGGTAATTAAGTATATAATACAAATGATCTTCAGCTTAGTAACTCCCTCTGTAATTGAAATTTGCTAAATTAAGTCTGAAATTTTCGAAACTAGGGCTTTAAAAAAAAAATTTCCCCCGATTATAATTACCCCCTCTCCTCCCTCCCACCCACCCCTTGGTAATGTAATTAGTTTAAAATAAGATCTGTGGTACAGTTGATGGGGCTGCCTACTGGTATGTTAAGGTGGTTCTTGCTCTCTGAAATGCTGATCTCCTTTGACCTTCCTGGAAACAAAGAGGAGAGGGTCTTCATCAGTCAGAAAGGCTGTTGTCACACACTCAAAAATGACAGGGAAATGGCAGAGGACTTGCGGCATCCACAATGCTGGACAGGCAGAAATTTCTCAGCTTCTTCCTTCAGTTCTTTTCCACTATGTGCTTAAATCTGGTGCCAGCTAGATACCCATTCAGAGAAAGAAGTGAATCGTTGCTTGATTGAAATTGTGGAAAAATTGGCATCTTCAGAGGTCATGACAAGGATCCTTACATGGGAGACAGGGTTTGGGGCAGATCAGAAATTCATCTCTGTATTTCTCAGGCCAAGGAGCCAAAGCTCAAACTGGATAGCCTGAGGACTCCTCTAAATCCTGTCCTCTGCTACCTGATGTAACCATTCCTGGCCTCAACTCATTTGTCTTGATATGTCCCAGCAGAGGGCAATGCCCATCCACCTCAGCCTGCCCAGAACCCAGAGGAGATGTGTGGCCTGAGATGGGCACCTAGAAGGCACTCCATCCTCCTCATTTTTGGTCCTTGTCCAAACCAGAAAGAGGGCTAAAGTAGTCCTGAGTACATCCAACCTTCCAAAAAAGCATGTTAGTCTATTTCATTAAATTTGGATTAAAAGACTGGGCCATCTTTGAAATCACAGTCTAATTTCATTAGAGCTGAAACCTCTCCCTGGGAACTGGGGAGAACCCTTCCACAGCCTTTCTCCTCCACTCCTGTTCTCTCACTCACCCCCACCCTCCCAGCCCACAGCTTCCAGAAACTGTTAAGTAAACAGAAACATCTCAAGCTAAGTAATTCCCACATGGCAAAAGTCAAAGGCTGGGAGTCCATCTTAGGAACACCTTGTTGAAACAGCAACTCTCCGGCAAGTGGCACAGACCTTGAAAGAAAATTCTCTTACTCTTTTTTTTTTTTTGTGTGTGTGTGTACTGATCTTCCTTCATTGAGTCACACCACTAGTGTTAGAAACTAGTAGTTGCTGAACTGCAAAACTTCTGATGCCAGAGACCAGCAGCAGTGTTGTTTCTGGAGAGCATAATAAGTGTATGTTCCATTAGTAAGTTAGAGAAAAAAAAAGAAAAAATTTAAAAAGCAGACAAAAAAGCAGACAATGGCAATTTTGTCTCTAGATAAGCCCTTGCTTTAAAGCTGCCCTGAACAAATGTAGACATGTTTACTGTTGGATCCGGGTACCCAGCATGGCAAATGCTCAGTAAACATTAGCTGAATGAATGAATGACTCTTATCCAAAAGCTTTCAGAACCTTCTCAAAATGGAAAAAAAAAAGTCTTAATTCTAAAATCTGTAGTTGAGGAGGCCGTACTCAGATGACATCCAGCACCTGCCTGCTCCCCTCTGCACACTGGCTGCATTAGGCCCAGCATAGCAATTACACAGAGGACTTGGTAAAACCCAGTCAGTGGGGTCACAAATCAACAGATGTGGGATGGACTCAAGAATCTGCCTTTCTAACACGTTCACAGGTGCTGCTAGTCCAGGACCACACTAGCCCATATCACTACATTTCTACAAAAGGGATCCACCAGCTAGTCAAAGTCCACCTTAAATGTACCCTTGTCAACAAACTGAACATATTTGCAAAAATACTCTGACCCCACTCTCCTCCTAACTACTAAGCTCTCTGTTTGGTTTGCTCTCTTTGACCTTGCAGCCTTCATAAGCTCCTGCTTGTCTTTACCTATAGCTACCCGAACTCCAACTCTGCTCTCCACTTCTTGGAATCCCACTCATGCTCCAAGGCCAGTGGAGACCCTACTCTCCCTGCCAGTTCATGAGGCCCAAAGGTTGATCTGTCCCTCCAATGTCTCACAGCAGAGAGTTAAACCTGCAATGTTTCCTTCTGCTCTGAGTTCCCCTAGCCCATGAATTTTCTTCTCTCTTTCTCCCTTTCTCTAGCCCCCCACCCCCACCCCACTGGTGGAGCTCCTTGGAGTCAGCAGCCAAGTCTAATGGCTTCTCCCACACCCCATAGGACCTCTCTCAATGCAACTTTATCACCCATTGTGGCCACTCCGCAGTCCTTCCAGCCACTGGCCTGGGTGGCCTCTGACCTACATGGGTGTCCTTCTGTATATGAACAAGTAAGAGGTTCCTGTCACTAAAACGTAGCACCAAGTGCACACCTGACTTCTTGTCTTTGAAATTCAGAAGGAAGTGTTACTTTCGGTGGTAACTCACCACGGGCACATGAGAGGCGGTTGAAAGACGTGCCAAAGTCTGTTTAAATGTCAGTGACTAAGACCCAGTGGTACACAGAGAACAGCCTCACATCTCAGTTGTAAGCACCTGGAAGGGTGTTGTCCTACCCCATCCTTCTCTGTGTGGGCTTACGGCATCATGACCTCACATCCCTGTGATCCTAACCGTCAGTTATAGAAACCCAAACTCAAACTGCTTAAGCAAATTAAGGAACTTTTGGCTCACCTTTGTGGCTTGAACCATGATTACTCACAGAATTGAAAAAGGAACTATAGGAACCTTGGATTTAGGGACCACAGTTGGTCTGAGTATGTCAGGACCTCTCTGTGTCCATCTGCTCTCATCTCTGCACCTCTTTGTATGTTAACTCTTGGGCTCTGTTCAGGTCAAAGTTACCATGAACAGGGAGGGGCTGGGGTTGTGGCTCAGTGGTAGAGTGCTCCCCTAGCACACATGAGGCACTGGGTTCAAACCTCAGCATCACATAAAAATGAAATAAAGATATGATGTCCTGCCGCAGCCTGGATGGGCACAAATGCCGCAGTCTGGCTGGGCACACAATCACGAGCCACCACACAGCTTGTAGATTCAAACAGCAACTCTTTATTCCCGAACTCACACCAACCGTCTACAATCACGTTCTGGGGAAATCCACGTTCTCTGCCCAAATCCACCTCCACTGGGCTTCTATCTCCAAAATATACTGTCTGAATCCCATGAGAACTCAAGGGGAACTCAGGCAGCAGGATACGCCCTATTCCCCCGGGAGGAATAATCTTAAACCTTAAACCTGGAACCTAAACTGGGAACGCCCTAAACACGATTATCTTAAAACCGGGAACACCCTAATCTGCCTTGGTCCTTGAGCAAGGTCACCTACATTCAATGTCGCTGCAACATGTCAGCAACATGGGGTACGCTGGCAAGGAAATTGTCATACCTACTTGGCTAATGGCTCCCAGCATCTCCCCCCTTCTGATTAATTAAACAACAAGCAATGTGGCTTAAGGACCGTGCCTGGTAGGTTGTCCAATTCAACATATGGTTCTTACCCGTCATCGGAAAACTGACCTTTAGGCGTCAGCCTCCTGTCTTAGGTTGATACCACTGCAATTGAATCATACCCGTCACTGACTACCGGTCCAGCATACAGCCATATTTGTGGATAGGTCTATGCACCAGTGGGGGGGTGAGGTTCTTTGCCTCACCTCTGTTGGCCCCCAAATTTGGCCTTGGTGTCAGTGGGGGAGTGAGGTTAATGTGGCTTATGGACCGTGCCTGGTAGGTTGTCCAATTCAACATATGGTTCTTACCCGTCATCGGAAAACTGACCTTTAGGCGTCAGCCTCCTGTCTTAGGTTGATACCACTGCAATTGGATCATACCCGTCACTGACTACCGGTCCAGCATAAGCCATTGGCCCCCAAATTTTAGACCATCACTAGCAGAAGGGAGGAGGATACAGAAATGCCACGACACCAAGCCAATTGACGGCTCCTTGGGAAAAAATTGCATCACTGGTGACACCATCAGCAAAGATATGTCAGCACTACCACAATTAACATGGGGTGTGCTGGCAAGGAAATAAAAATTGCATCACTAGTGACACCATCAGCAAAGATATGCCAGCATTACCACAATTCGCTGCACCAAACGATAGTTACATAGTCCAGGCAAGTTCTGCAAGCAGTTCAAAGCAGAGGAATCTATCAATATGTCCATTTCCTCCCAAAATCCGTTTCCTCCCAAAGTAAGTTGACTCTTTGATTGAGCATTACTTGTTGAGTTCTTCACTGGCACTGGGATGGAGATAGGAATTCTGGCAATGATGCTAAAGAGACATTATCCTGAAAAGAATTATTAAATATAATGAAAAGGAAAGGTGAAAGTAAACAAACAGATCTGTTAACCTACTTTAAAAACAATCCTTAACAGCTGTTTACCTAATTTAAATTAAACCATTTAAATCACGTGAATAAAAATAATAATAATTCGGATCCATTTTTTCATGAGCGCTCCTCATATAAGAAATATGGACATACGCACATACAGACATACAACACAAAACACAAGAGTGTACACAAACGTACAACACATAAGAAAATAGTAAAGGCCTTGTAGCTTTACCTAGGTGAAATCTCCATTGCAATGTTTAAAAACTCCACAGTCAAAAAATAAAACTGATCAGAAAAACATTAACCTAGGTTTGTATGAGCTCAAAAAATAAAAATAGAACCTTATGATGTGGAAAAATGCAATAATAAAATAGCTATTGAAAAAAGCATCCTGGTTAATCACTGTCGCAGATGTAAGAATGGCCAAGCTGGAGTTCTGGATATCAGCTGTTATGGATTTGAGTCAAATCATCTTCTTTTCGATCTGTAGAGACTGTTTTAGTTAATCTCTCTGGAATCCAAATCTCTCTGGAAAAACACAAACAGACCCCCGACTCCAGACAATCACTGGGTCAGGACCTTTCCATTGTCCTGTTAGAATATCTTTCCAAAGTACTTTAGGCTTATGTACATTTTTTGGATACATATGCCTTTCCGCAGCACTAAGTCCTGATGAATCCAAATTTAAAAAGTTTAGAGTAAAAAGCGTTATTTTAAGTTTATCTTTGGGGGATATATACCCCTTTCCAATTCCCTCTTTTTGCTTTAATAAGTATGTTTTAATAGTTTGATGAGCTCTTTCAACTATGCCTTGTCCCTGTGGATTGTATGGGATTCCTGTTATATGAGTAATACCAAATGATGAGCAAAATTGTTTAAAAGAGGTAGAGGTATAGCCAGGACCATTATCAGTTTTTAACTGTTTAGGAACGCCCACAGTGGCAAAATTTTGTAAGCAATGAGCTATAACATCTTTAGTTTTTTCTCCGGCATGAAGGGAGCCCATCAAAAATCCAGAAGAAGTATCGACTGTAACGTGTAAATATTTTAATTTTCCAAATTCTGGCAAGTGTGTGACGTCCATCTGCCAAATATGGTTAGGTATCAGTCCTCTAGGATTGACTCCAAGATTAACTTGTGGTAAAAATGTCACACAATTTTGACATTGTTTTATTATATGTCTGGCTTGTTCCTTAGTTATTTTAAAACGCTTTTGTAAAGTATTAGCATTAACATGAAACCTTTTATGAAAATTTGTAGCTTCTTCAAATGTAGAGAAAATATGTATGTCATGTGTAGTTTTATCTGCTAAATCATTGCCTAAACTAAGGGCTCCAGGCAATCCTGTATGTGCCCTAATATGTCCTATAAAGAATGGATCTTTTCTGTCCCAGATTAGACTTTGTATAGTGGAAAACAAAGAGAAAACAGTAGAAGAAGGGGAAATCCTACCAGCATCTTCAAGAGATACTATAGCATTAACTACATACTGACTATCAGAAAATAAATTAAATACAGAATCTTTAAACATCAAAAAAGCTTGTAAAACTGCATTAAGCTCTACCTTTTGAGCTGATTGTTTGGGTACTAAAAATGTAAAAGTTTGATCAGGGGTAACTACTGCTGCTGTACCATTATTTGACCCATCAGTGAAAATATTTGGAGCATTCATGATAGGTGTTTTTCTTGTCATTTTAGGAAAAACTACAGGATGTTTAGACCAAAAAGACAACAAAGGATTAGATGGTAAATGATTATCAAATGTAACATTAGATTTACACATGATTATTGCCCAAGTATTTAACTCATTAGCTAACTCATCAATTTGATCCATAGTATATGGAGTAATAATTTTATTGGGAGAAATTCCAAACACTCCCTTTGCTGCTTTTATTCCTTTGAGTATTAATTGTCCTACAGCCTCAGGATACCTAGTAAGAATAGTGTTAGGAGAATAAGATAAATGTATCCACAATAATGGACCTTCTTGCCAAAATACTCCTGTAGGAATATTTTTTGTTGGTAGTACAATAAATAATAAAGGCAAACTTATATCAATTCTATCCAAATGCATATTTTCCATATATGTTTCAATAATTTTTAATGCCTTTCTAGCTTTAGGAGTTAACATGCGGGGTGAATTTGGATCTGATGGACCTTTTAGAATATCAAATAAAGGTCCCAACTCTCCTGTTGGTATACCTAGATAAGGCCTTATCCAATTTATGTCTCCCAATAACTTTTGAAAGTCGTTAAGTGATTTGAGTTGATCTACTCGTATTTGAATTTTTGGTGGACGGACCATGGTTGAGGATAATAGAACTCCTACATAATTAATTGGAAAATTTAATTGTACTTTATCTATTGCTATCTCTAGATTATAATTTTTTAATAAGTTTGTAAGTGTGGCATAACATTCCAGCAATATGTTTTTATCTTTATGTGCCAATAATACATCATCCATATAGTGAAATATTTGTAGTTCAGGATTTTGATTTCTAAGTGGCTGGATTGCTTTGTTAACATATATTTGGCACATAGTTGGACTGTTAGCCATCCCTTGAGGGAGTACTTTCCATTCATATCTCTGATCAGGACCTTCATGATTTAATGCAGGGATAGTAAATGCAAAACGTGGACTATCCTCGGGATGAATTGGAATTGAAAAAAAACAATCTTTAATATCTATAGCTAAAACATGCCAGGTTTTTGGCAAAGCAGACAATTGAGGAATCCCTGATTGAGCAGGTCCCATAATAACCATCTCATTATTAATGGCTCTTGAATCTTGCAATAATCTCCATTTACCAGATTTCTTTTTGATGACAAAAATGGGAGTATTATGGGGAGATATGGAAGGTTGTATATGTCCTTCCGCTAATTGTTGTTTGACCAGATCATGGGCTACTTGTGTCTTTTCTTTAGTCAGGGGCCACTGAGGAACCCACACTGGTCTTTCTGATTTCCAAGTAATTTTGATTGTCTCAGTGGCCCTTTCTGAAAATCCAACCCATGTCTTTCTGTTCCTTGATATATTTGTACTGGTGCTGCTATACCTTGCCCTTGTTTTCCTAATCTTTTTTCTTTCCTAAAGCCTTGTCTAGCCCTAGTAGTGGGCACATTAGGATTGATGTTATTTGTTAACGTCAAACCTAATTGATCTAGGACATCTCGTCCCCATAAATTTATAGGAAGATGATCCAATACATATGGCTGTATAGTTCCTTCACATCCTTCAGGATCCTTCCAATCTAATATCATAGAACTTCTATGGGGATTAGTCGCCACTCCTAGGCCTCGAAGCGTTTGAGTGGCTTGTTGTAATGGCCAATGTTTTGGCCATTCTTGACGAGATATGATGCTAAGGTCAGCTCCTGTGTCCAGTAGCCCATTAAACTCATGACCTTGAATATTTAGTTTTAGCATTGGGCGAGAATCTAAATTTAAAGACAACATAGCCCAATCTACACCTGTGGAGCCTAATCCCCTGGAACCTCTTTCTACACTATGACTAGGAAATTTATTATGTAGGCTGGGTATTATTAACAACTGTGCTATTCTATCTCCAGGTGAAATTACTGATATACCTCTTGGAGAACTAGCTATAATTTTTATTTCACCTACATACTCGGGATCAATTACCCCAGGACTTATCATAAGTCCTTTTAATGTAGATGAACTACGTCCCAGTAATAAGCCTATTGTTCCTTGGGGAAGAGGTCCTTTTACTCCTGTGTGAATGATTAACTCCCATCTCTGGAGTTAATACTGCTCTGGCAGAGGCGCAGATGTCCAACCCTGCGCTCCCTCGGGTTTGTCTGATGAGGGATTTAATGGACAATGTGTCCTGGGCACTACCCTGATGGTGTTGCTGGGATCCTCCACTGCCCCGTATATTTGTGGTTGTGGGCCCCGGGGCATTGGGCCCCCCTGTCCGTTTTTTGGCAATGGAGCCTGATGCCTTTCTCCACGATATCTTGGATAAATACCTGGTCTTTGTCCGTTTTTTGATAAGGGAGTACCTTCTATGGTGGTTTGAGAATGGCATTCATTAGCCCAATGTCTCCCTCTACGGCATCGTGGGCAAATACCCGGTATTCTATTCCTTCGATACCTACTTTTGTTAAACCCTCCTCCTATGGGGCAATTCCTTTTAAAATGTCCTGTTTGTTCACAATCATAGCATGTTTTTGGCCTGGCATCTAAAGCCTGTTGTACTGCAGCTGCCAAGACTTGCCCTTGTTCATTAATATCTCTACATAATTTAATATATGTGTTTAAATCTTCATGTCTCCATGGTCTAATAACCTCTCTGCAGCAACGATTTGCTTGGTCATAAGCCAGTTGTTTTATTAATGGCATTGCTTGTTCTGTATCCCCAAAAATTTTGGCAGCCGTTTGAATTAGCCTATCTACAAAGTCAGCGTAAGGTTCATTAGCTCTCTGTATTACCTTAGATAGCTGACCTTGTAAATCTCCATGTCCTTGTAAAGTCTTCCATGCCCTAACTGCGTCTGCAGCAATTTGTGCATATATAGCAGGATCATATTCAATTTGTTGCCGTTGACCCTCATAAGGTCCTTTTCCTAACAACATATCTAGATTTCTTTGAGGGTAACCGGCTGCTGCATTTCGCCTAGCTGTCTCCGTGCAAAATTCCTCATTGGCAACCTTCCATAACAAATATTGTCCTCCATTTAGTACAGATTTACACATGCTAGCCCAATCTGCTGGCGTCATGTCCAAGTTAGTAATGGACGCAACCATGCTTACCGTGAAGGGAGCTTGGGGACCATAGGTTGTTACAGCCTCCTTTAACTGCTTCACTGTTTTAAAATCTAATGCACGGTGAATTCGCTGCCCTCCTGCCTGTTCAAGTACAGGGCATGCTAATCTTTGAGGTCCTGTCTCAGGATCCCATTTATCAACTACGGGGTTTGAGGGCCACTCAGCTGTCTCCATCGGTGGGGCTGTTGGTTGAATTACGCCCTCTTGTGATAAAACGGAGTTAGTAACAGCCTCCTGTTGTGGCCTTTTTCCTAACAACCCCTTTTCCTTTACATTTTCTTCCTCTGTCTGACTAGCTCGAGAGACCTTCTCTTTTGCTTGATCTAAAATGTCTTTCTCCATGGTCTGAACCTCTAACAATTTACTTAACATCTTTTCGGTTTGTTTTTTACTAATTTCTAATCTACTATAAAGATAACGCAACCCAATAAGATAGCACAAAACAAAGCCGAAACTGAATGAAACAAAAACGGAATAAAAAATCATTGTATCAATTTTCTCTTCCTCAGGGCCGACAAACTTCAAACCTTTAGTCAACCATTTTTTCCAGTTTGCCTGAGAAATTTCTAGGGATAGGCAGCTTGAAACAAAAACAAGATAAATCAAAACAATAACACATTGTTTTTTGAATTGGTCACCCATTCTTTCTCTCTTCCTCAAGAGCGAGAAATTTCACTTACCTCTAAGCTTCAGAAGTTCCCCGTACGAGCCGCCAAATGCCGCAGCCTGGATGGGCACAAATGCCGCAGTCTGGCTGGGCACACAATCACGAGCCACCACACAGCTTGTAGATTCAAACAGCAACTCTTTATTCCCGAACTCACACCAACCGTCTACAATCACGTTCTGGGGAAATCCACGTTCTCTGCCCAAATCCACCTCCACTGGGCTTCTATCTCCAAAATATACTGTCTGAATCCCGTGAGAACTCAAGGGGAACTCAGGCAGCAGGATACGCCCTATTCCCGGGAGGAATAATCTTAAACCTTAAACCTGGAACCTAAACTGGGAACGCCCTAAACACGATTATCTTAAAACCGGGAACACCCTAATCTGCCTTGGTCCTTGAGCAAGGTCACCTACATTCAATGTCGCTGCAACATGTCAGCAACATGGGGTACGCTGGCAAGGAAATTGTCATACCTACTTGGCTAATGGCTCCCAGCAATGTCCTCCTACAACTAAAAAATAAATATTAAAAAAACAAAAGGTACCATGATCAGCTCATGGATTCCATGCCCATCAAGTTTATGAAGAATGGAAAGGAGACTGTTCCCCAAAGGAGATATGAGTACCAGGCAGACCAAAGCTGGACATCAACCTCAAATGATAAGCAAAGTTCAAGCTTTTGAAATATCCTGGGTGTTGAGGCTAGTCCTTTACATAGAGGATCTCATTTGATCACCAAGAGGATTCCATAAGGCAGGTCCTGCAAATGAAAAGTCTTAGAATAAAAAGGAAAGACACAAATTATACGTGGGTCTTTTCTGGCACTCCAGTGCTGGGCTTGGGACACTCAGAAAATAGGAAATAGATGTGAAGATGCTTTTTCTTTGGAAGTAAGCAGATGACTGCTTAGGAAGAGGACCTCAGTGGTTTAACTCGGGTTATCTCTGTATCAGTAGTTTTTGAGGCTAAGCCATGAATGTCCTCTTGTTAATTCTAGATGTTTTAGATCTCTCTATTAAGCCACCATCTCTCTGTGAATCTACTTTGAAGGGAGAGAGGTCTCATCATGGAACATCAAAGGGACTTTCTTCCAGTCCCATCTAGACTAAAACATAACGTTCTTTGGGATAGAACTTGAAAGATTATATAGTAAGATTAGATGAGGATAACACCTTGTATTCTCCCTCAGAACAAGAGGCCCTCTATCATTTTAAAGTGTTTTCATGGGTCCTGGAACTCCTTGAAAAATAAGATCCCTTCATTCTGGCTTGATTCTGTAACCATTTCTTGCCTTTATTTTCTCCAAGGAAAAAAATGAGCTTTAAGACTTGCTTATTACTTTACTACCAAGAGAAAATGGATCATAAGAGATTCTGGTCATCATCTGCCTATGTAGTTTTCCCCCATCCCTTCAGAAGTGTGTCACCTTGAGTTCTGAGATTCCCCAAGGCTAAGACCAGCCCCTCCCATGTTCCTACTTGATGACCAACTTCATGCAGGACTCGGACTCCCTGCTCACTCTAACATCCCAACTCCACGCACAGTAGCCAGCATACAGTAGGTGCCCAATACATGTTTACTGAATAAATGAATGATATTGCATTCTCAAGTGATGCCGCAGGTAAACATTGGATCTCTTGGTAACTTCTGGCCAGGGTCACTGTGTTGGATAGTACAGTGACTAGTTCTAGGCAGCAGGGATCATCTTTCCTAGGCCTGAAATAAAGATGCAAATTTGTCAAAGCAACTACTTCTGGTTTCATCAATGCAAATGCCAACTCTTTAGATAAATATTATCATCAATTCGTCCATAATATTCTGCCATCTATGTCTTTAATAAAAATGTGATGACCACAGATTTCACAGGTGTGGCAAAAAAAAATTTGAGTAAAGTCAGACAAGTCAGGGTTCATCAGCTCTGTGACCACTAGCAAGAATCAGTATTTACTGAGCACTTGCTATGTGCCTGCCACTTCCTATGCTGAATCTCATTGAATCCTCAGGATAATCTTACAAGGATACTGCTGTCTTCATCTCCATTTTACCAACAAGGAAAGTAGGATTTCTATAGTGAAAATACCTATCTCAGTGACAAGTAGCCCCAATATCTTTCTTCTAATAGAGATAAAAATCATCTTGCAGGATGAACATTGTGTGTTGATGTATATTTAAACCTAAAGCACCACACAACTTTAAAGTTAGCGTGTTATTGCTGCTAATTAAAGCAGGGTCAGAAGCCAGCATTAGATTGATAAATACTTCTCCCTTTTGGTCATCTTGCCAATACTTCATTAATCAATAGACTTAACTAAATACCTACTTTGTGCCATTCATACAATGATGAATAAGAGGCTGTCCTGGACCTCAGGAAGTTCAAAACCTTGTAAGGACCTCCAAAACTTAAAATAGGGAAGAGGGTCAAATCTGGATCCTTTTTTTTTTTTTTGTTACCGGACTTGAACCCAGTGGCGCTCAACCATTGAACCACATCCCCAGCCCTATTTTGTATATTATTTAGAGACAGGGTCTTGCTGAGTTGCTTAGCACCTCACTAAATTGCTAAGGCTGGCTTTGAACTTGCATCCTCCTGCCTCAGCCTCCCAAGCAGCTGGGATTACAGGTGTGTGCCACTGCACCTGGCTAAATCTGGATCTTTATATTCACCCAGGAGTCACCTTTCCTTGATGGTCCCTGGTTTCTCTGGAAGAAAGAGTTGAGGTGAAATTTAAGCCTAATGGTCAACGCTCTGTGCTGCAGAGAATAAGAGGACAGGTAGAGGGTGGGAATAAAGTCTGCACTAGCTATGGGGGTCACAATTCAGGGAGGAAGAAAACTCCTCTTTCTTACAAACAATGAGGGAATAAGTAGTTAATGGGTTCAAAAGCAACTCCCTGGTTTTCCTGGCTACATGACCCTGATACATTACTTATGGTCAGGAGGCAGTAAAGAACATTTTAAATGAATAGAGTTTAGTTCAGAGCCTGCCACGCAGCAGATGTAAGTTGATATGTAGACAAAGGCAGCAGTTAGTGCGGACTAGTAATGGTGACCAGTGGAGTACCGGAGTTGAACCCAATGGTAGGGACCACTGGGGACCTAGGGGAAGGAGGAGCACCCCTCCCCAGGAAAACAGGAGGGATCAGTGCTATCAAAAAAGCCCTCACTTAGCTAGCTGTAGTGGCGCATGCCAGTAATCCCAGCAATTTGGGAGACTAAGGCAGGAGGATGGCAGGTTCAAAGCCAGCCTCAGCAACTTAGCGAGGCTGTAGGCAACCTAGAGAGACCCTAACAGGAGTGATGGCCAGCATCTAATTGGGGGGTTCTTCCTGCTCAGGAGGGTGTAAGCCACCCTAAAACTTAAAGTCTGAAATAATTAGTGAATAACAAAACACAAATGGCCAGAAATATATTTACAAAATATAGCCTCTGATAGATCTAGTACACATGGGTGCACCAGACAAAGAAAAGATAGCTCCTGTGGTTTATTTAAGGGGGGACATCAAAGATAGGATAAAGTTTCAAGGGCAGAGTCTTGCTTTGTGCTGCCTTGTAGTCAACAGGTTGATTGACATCTTGGTAGGTCACACTCATCTCAGGTACTGTGTAGGCCATGGCAGAGCATGACAGAAATTCACACTGGCAATTGACCAGAGAAAATGTCCACTGGTCATTCCCAGACACCTAGATGTTTCTATCTACTAGGCTTCTGTGTGCGGTGACCCACATGCAACCCATGGATGGCTCATGACAAGACCCTGTCTCAAAAAAATAAATAAATAAAATAAAATAAAAAGGCTGGGGAAGTGGCTCAGTGGTTCAATCCTGGTACCAAAACAACAACAACAACAGAACCTCACTTAACTAATATAGCCAAAAGAGAAAAGGGGACAAAACACCAAGTAAAAAAAAAAATCTAGATGCCTTCTCTACATTGAAAACATAAGAAGAAAATGATCATGTCCATTTTCCAGATGGTGAAATGAAGACTCATAAGGTGAAGCCATTTGATTAAGGTGGTGGAATTTAATTATCACCTGGAGCTTGTTCCAGGGTTCAACACTGACTTGTCAACATTTTTGTGGGAAAAAATGTGGATGCTCATCTGAATTACATGGACAAGCTTCAATTAAAACTTCAATTCCCAGGCCTGTGGATGCTGGAGCCCGGGAAGCTCTCTCCAGAAGCTGATGCACTTGGGTGGGCGCGGTGAACAATGTTCAAAGCCAGCAGCAGCAACAATGAGGCTCTGCTTGTAGCTGAAGGAGAATTTGGAGGCAAATACTCTCAGACTCCTGCCAGCCTCACATGAGCCTCGGCCTGCACCGGCCAGGACAATGCACTAGCCCACTGACAGAGGTGACACTCTTCAATAATGTTTCTTCTGCCCAATCCACCCTCCAACTGCAACCACCCCACCACTCCTCCGTGCATAGAACCCATGTTTAACACCCTCCTCAGTTTTTCAGAGCCTTAGCCTGACTGACAGGCCCAGCCTGATCTAACTGCCTCATCTGTCACTCTCGGCTCCCTGGCCCAACAAGCCTTCCTCCAGTCTCTAGAACATGGTTTTATTGAGGAATAACATGGACAGCTTTCATTCCTCATTTGTGCTGTTCATAGTCCTCACCCTGACCACGAGGGACCCTCAGAGTCTTCTTTATCTCTGGTTTGAATTGTTGTAATCATAAAAGGCCATAAAAGTGATTTTTAAGATCTGTCAGAACTGGGTAAGACTCCAAGGCTGTATGAGTTCTGCCTCTAAAAATCATAAGTTGGAAGGAAATGTACAGTATTTAATGTATATCTTTATTGAAAGTATTTAAAGAAGCACTGGAAACTTAAAGCTTTTCTAGGCATTCTGAAGTTAATAAAAAGAAATCATGTTATGGTTCAAAGGTCTTTTTCCGCCCCCCCAACACTGCAATGGGTTGTTAACTTTTGAATTTGAGAAGCAGAGAGATGCAAGTGAATTTTGAGCAAAGAGGAGATGCCTCGCTGATCTGATTGACGGTGCTTCCTGAGACAAGTAGGCAGTGCAGATACAGCAGTCCTGGTTCTAGGTGCCAGATGGCGCCTGCCCTCCTCCCCCGCCACATATTCCCCTGACTCCTGCTTCACCTCAAACTCTGCCAACTTAAAAAAAAAGGCCGGGGATGGAGTGAGATGATTTAGTTTTACAAAGTACTACTTTTCAGAATCTGAAGATTCCATAGATTTGTTTCTTTGTGATCACATCAGAGAATTCCCACACAAGATGACTGCCCTCAAATCTCACTTACCTAACTCAGACAATTCTGCTTCTGTGCCTGCTATGACCCTGTGTCTTAGGTCATTTGATGTTGTTTTTATTAATCCATTTTCTGTTGTAGATGAAAAAATCCCCGAGGCTGTGTACTTTTATAAAGAGAGATTGATTGAGCTCAGGATTCTGGTGATCAGAAGGTCCAAACAGCATGGCACCAGCCCTCTGGCTATGTCACAATGTGGCAGAGAAAAGGAAATGGAAGCACCCATGTGCAGTCCGGTTGGGAGCAAGGGCATGGGGAAAACCCACTTTACAGTCTTTCACCTCCTCAAAAACTAGCTGGAGTCCCTGGAGATCTACATTAATCCTTTCCACAGGGAAGAAGCTCCTGGCTCCCCATGATCTAACCACTTTCCTTAGGCTCCACCTTTTAAAGGGGACCAGACTCCCCACACACGAACCCTTAGGGGACAAATCACATGCAAACTGTAGCACTGCTGGAACAGAATACCACAAACTGGGTAATGGGTATTTCTCACAGTTTCAAAGACTGGAAAGTCCAAGATCTAGGGACCTGTATCTGGTGAGAGCTTTCTTGCTGGGTCATCTCATGTTGGAAGGGCAAAGAGAGGGTGAGAGAGACATAAGGGGTCCAAACTTTTATAAGGAACTTACTCCCACAATAACTAACCCACTCCAGTGATAACAACACTAACCCAGAACCCTCATTGCCTAATCTCCTCTTAAAGGGCCCACCTCTAAATACTGTTACAGTGCCGTTAAATAACATACATAAGCTTGGGAAAGGATAATCAAACCACAGCACCCCAGATTCTGTCCCAACTCTGGCTTCTCGCTGGGGAGAATCTTTTTGACTATTGGAAATATGCCTTTGATTATTAGAATAAGCTGTTAGAGAATACATACTTTTGACTGGTTGCAGAGGACCCAGCTGAGGGCTGCAGTAACAGGGACATTGGACTTCATAATAGTGAGAATGTCAGGAGACTCAGGGGACTGGGACAGACAATTCCCTTTTCCTTTAATGACAGTGAATCTAACCATAGTCCAGTGAGTTTTCTCCCTTTACCTCTGGTGGGTCAGACCCAATGGGGTCCTACCTGCCAACATGTAACAGAGTTTTGAAACTTGAGGTGGGACTGGAAAATGGTAGGTAAATGGAAGATAAATTTATGAAGAGTCCAAGAAAACATTTCCTCCTAAATTTAAAGGCAGGATGGGCTGGGAGATTCACAGGCCAGGTGAAAAGAAATGTGAGAAATGACATTACTCTGGGTTCTTCTCTGTAGGGTCACTGTACAGAAATCTGTAAAAGTTATTGCAAGCATGTGACCAGCCTTTATTCTGAGTTATATGTGATGCCACTTGATAATTACCCTGATGGATGGATGGATTCATACCCTGGGCAGACACTGTTGGGGTCTTTCCTCTATTCCCTCTACTTTCCCTTTTACACTCCAAAGGCAGCTTATTCCATACACCTGATACTCTTTCTTTGAACCTTAATCTTTCTGTGAGGAGCACATTAGGTTTGGCAGCTAGAACAGAAGGGTTAATGCCCTGGAAGCAGCCCTCAATCCTGCTGCTTTGGGGACCTGTAGTTGGACCTGTTTCCTCACATCTCAGTTAGGGTGACTGTAAGTTCTGTCTATGTGGTGGGGTTAACCCCTGGTTGTCCTCAGTGGCAACTGTTTGATAATATACCCTTTGTTGATTTATTTCCTCCCTTGTCTCCTTCTGGTGTTTCCTGTGATCACCTTCCAAATGAACTACTTGCTCTTGAACACTTGTTGTGGAGCATGCTTCTGGAGATCCCAAGCTCAGACTTCCATCTCATTAACTGCTCTGAGCATGTGACCAAATAATTTCCAGGATCACCCTTAACCCTCTGTCTGCTTTCCTTGACTTGAATCATCAAGTCAAAAGAAAGGTGTCACTTAACTTACATCTCATTGAAACAAAGTGCAAAATCACGTAGTTTCATCACCAAACAATATGCATGGCTGGTAATGCCAACCTCCACACTGCCAGCAACCCACCCTTTCCTTGGATCTCCCTCAGTCTCCTTCATCTCTGAATTTTTACATCATGAATTGTTTAACCCATCACCTAATTGGAATGTCATGAAAATCATTCTTGATTAATTATCTCTGGAAACTCCCATTTTACTAAGTATTTAAAAGGAGTTCGGTTTCATTAATGAAGCAGATCAGAGTGTTAGTTAATGATTGAAAGGAGGACAACATCAGACCCACAAACCCATTTTCCTAGTCAACCTTCTTTGATAGCAATTTCTCTAATTCTTAGGCTGCCATGTTTGTCACAAGAGCAGTCCTTTGGCTTCCCTCTAATTATTAAGTATTTAAATGATTCTCCACGGATCCCAAGAATACCTACAACAGTTTCCAGCAACATTTTATAAGAGGGGTGGCCCCAGCTGTGCATTAGAATCACCTGGGGAGCTTTCACTGCCAGGGAATCCTGGGTCCCCTCCAGACCAATCAAGTGTCGGGTCCAGGCAGCAGTATTTTTAAAGTCTCCAGATGGCTCTAATGTGTAGCCAGGGATGAGAACCACTGATTTAAGGGGACAGAGATACTACAAAACTGTGAACACCAGCTGGCTCAGGAGCTAGAGCTCTGGAAAAGCAAGAAAAGCTAAAAATGTCATAAATGGCAGCCCCAGGTGACAAGGCACTTGTCATGATGATGCAGTCACTGCTTTTGCAGCCTGCTCCATGCTTCACGCCACAGTTCACACTACACTGTGCTCACACTCACTCCCTGCACTGGAGCCAAGAAACCTCAGGGAGCCCCTCATCAACCATGCAATAATCTTCCGCTCTCATAACGTCGCAAAGCCCTCTCCTCCCCAAGGAGACTTCAAATTAGGACTGTTATTTTCCCTTTAGTAAGTTTGGGTCATTGAGCCTCATGCATTCTCATTTATCATGCATTTTCATTTACCTGTCTTCAAATCTGAGTAAATTTTTTGCTCCTGAGTGATTTTTGAACCTTCAGGTATGATTATCTCAACTATAGTAAATATGGTTGCTTTCATCCCTGAGATGTAACCCTGAGAAGGTGTTCCTCCCATCTGCAGAAACACAGAAATCAGAATGGAGCCTACACACTGTGGCATCTATTCAGAAGGGCTTCTGTTAAGCTCTGGCCCTTAACAGGCTTAGGATCCTGGAGAACTCCTTTAAGCCTGGTAATGTGCTGTCATGAAACTTTAAGAAACCACAATAACTGTTGGAACACGGAGCCAAATAGTAACATAACTAAGTATATCCATGAGCCTTCTGGGATGTTCACATTGTTTGGTGAGTACATGCATTTCTTTCTTCTGGTGAGACAGTGTAGTCTGTAGTATAATCTGTAGTATAGTTTGTAGCTATTCCCAAACTCTCAAACGGGTATGTGACTTCATAACGTTTAAGTATTTGCAGTACTGTTTTTCACCTCTTGCCCGAGAGCCCAAACACAGATGTTCTCTCTTGAGGGACTAATGTTGAACCTTTTGGATTCTTTCCCTTCTCTTACCACCTCCACCTTCACCATCAAGGGACTCTGCAAAGTAATTGGATGTAAGTTCCTCATCACCAGATAGGGGATCTAAAGCCACGAGGAACCAGGAAGCCAAAAGTCAAGGAGACAAAGTGTTCTGACTCCCAAGGCTCAGCAGTTATTCAGAATCAAGAGCTGCTGTGGATTCTCATGTGGTCCAGGACTACCACACCTGCAGGTGGAGAACTGAGTTAGTGGGAGAGAACAGCCTCCTTGCTTCTGCAAGAGAATGTGATCATTTTCTTTCCCTGAATTCTTTAAAAGGCATGAGAGGAGGTCATTTTTCACTGTCAGACTCTCCATTGCATCAAAGCAGACACTTACTGAAAGATCAAGAACTGGGATTCCATCCCACGTACACCTCTTTCCCCTTGGAAAGGCTGAGTCTCCTTAGTTACTCTTCTGTGATGAAGGTCATTAATAATGACTCATCCTCAGGGAGGTGATGCAGGTCTCTCTAACTAAGTCCTGTAAAAGGGGGGAGCTACGAGTATATTCCCGGGGCAAGAGGGGCAGTGACTGACTGTCTGGTATGTGCCAGGCATGTGTTGGATCCTTTGCCCACGATAACTGGCTGTAGAACAGCTGCAGGGGATGCTCAAACAAGGGAGCAGCTACATCCCAGAGATCACACTGGAGGATGGAGAAAGTCCACGACCCCAAGAGACACACTCTTGAAGGGAGAAGAATGAATCTTTATATTGCCTGTGACAATGACTGTAACTATTCTCACATTCTCACATGAGTACGTGAACAGTATTTCACTCTTTTTTTCTAAAGCAGCACTGCCCAGTAGAACTTTCTACAATGAAGAAAATGTTCTATAGCAACGCTGTCCAATATGGCACCAGGAGTCATGTGAGGCTATTGAGCACTCAAAATGTGACTAGTCTGACTGAAAAACTGAATTTTAAATTTTATGTAATTCATTCAAATTTAAATAGCCACATGTGACTAGAAGCTGCTATATTCCATAGTGAGTGTTTTTCCCCCCAATGCTAGGAATTGAACCCAGGATCTTGTGCATGCTAGGCAAATGCTCTACTAAGCTATATACCCAACCATGGACAGGGCATTTTTATAGTAGTTACAATTTTTAGCTAGACACATGGTCACCTAAAATAAAGACTGTTTCCCACAGTGACTCTTGTAGGTATGTGATTTGTTTTGGCCCACAGATATGAGGGTAAGTGATGGAGGTTGACTTCCAGGTTATGCCCTCAAGGGAAGGGTCCTGCCCCCTCCATGGCCTTTTATTTCTTTTGCGCTGGCTGGACCAGGATGTGGTTGTGAGCCATCTGGAACCAGGCAATGAAAACAACACCTTAGAGAGAGCACAGCAATAACATAAAAGGGACCCGGATCCCTGAGGATGACCTCATGGAGCAGTGCCCTAATTCTAGCTCTGACATCTCTATGTGACAGACACTAAAAATTCCATTTCATTTCAACCACTGTTACTTTGGGCCTCTGTGACTCTGGGCCACAGCTGTCTTCTAGCCTAACCAATATACTGCCCCCTTGCCTCTGCCAGAGGACAGGGGAAACAAATGTTCTATTACGATTATGATTTTAGTCATGTGACTTTAAAGCTTCTGTCAGGGGTTTATGCAACTAAAGGGCAGAGGCCGAGAGTAAGGGTCTCTGCTTAGTGAAGCACCTTGATGAGCTGGTGAATTTAGTGGAGCATAAGGGATGGAAAGCTAGATGGTACCCATAAGAAATAAATTAAGATTTGGGGGAAATGGTGAGCCCCTACAGCAGGAAGGAGGGATCTGAGGAAATGGCATTAAGATGGACCTACGGGGTGATAAGGCTAGCAGGAAGCTTTTCATGGCAGCTGTAATGGCTGGGCTTTCTCAATAGTGGCATCTAGTGTCCCTGGGCTGAGCTGTGCATTGACCTCTCTCTCTTGTTCAAAGGCTGCTGCACACCCCAGCCTTGTGGATGGGGCTTTGGAGAAAATGAAGGCAGCATCTAACATGGGACAAAGCAGTGTGGAGAACAGAGGAACCCCAGGAGGCAAGACAGGGGATTAGAAGCAAGAAAATCCAAGCAAGGGTGACAAGGAGACATGTAAACCCCTTGAAAGTCCCCAGAGACATTTTGGGGAGGGGCATGGCTAGCTTTCACCACAGTTGGTATATGGGTTCCTGCCACCCCACTTGAATCTTAGGGATAAGCATCACCCCAGAGATCTGTATGGCCTGCATCATTCAGGCAAATGACACTTGGTTTTACAGTTCCCATGGTACCATCTTTCCTCCCGGCCACCTCCCCAAATCCTGACAGCCAAGCTGGGAAGAAATCAAATATTTCTTTCATATGTTCTCTAACTTACCCAGATTGAAGGAGAACTACTCCTCACACATCTAGAGTACACAGTCACTGGGAGGAGTAAGAAAATCTGCATTTGATCAGAGGGCCAAGATGGACTGGGGAGCCTGGTAGTTGGAGATATTATATAGAACAGGAGCTTGGAAATTCTGTTTGAGATGGATCAGTGCTCCTGAGGCAGAATGTGTAACACTTATAGAAAGGTGCTTGCCACCGTTGTTACTAATAGTAACACTTGAGCTCAATGTCCAAGTATATTTTCTGCTTACATTTGCTCAAGTGATGGAACTTCAGGAGCTGGACTTGGGGTAACAGAAAGGTGACAGGCATTTCTGTGGTAACCCTCCTGCATGTCATCCTTTTACATCTCTAGGCAACTTAAGGATAGATTGGAGGTTGGGATCCTTTGGAAAAATAATGTTTGGGAATAATAATCATTACCGTTTGCAAATATCTGGGGTTGATGCTACCCAGTTATTAAGATGCAGCCTAGAAGTTTCTGTTTTTGTTAGTTACATACATCTGTTTTTCAACTTAGTTATAAATCCTGTCATAAGATCACCAAAAGTAGAATGTTTCTAAAGCATTTCTGTTACTTGATGTCTTTAGCAGTTTAGATTCCAGGCAAACAAGAAAGTATTATAATTGGAACAATAACAGGTCATTCTCAACCCTAATTTTAACTATAATGAACATGCACCTCATTGTTTCATGATTCATGGTCTGCCATACCAATGCCACACATTTGACTAAATCTTGCATTTAGTAGGAAGACTATATTTTATTCAAGTACACATATATGATAGTTGTATTGAGTATAAACCTCGATGAAACTCATTTTAAAACACAGTAGAGTATCTGATTGAAGATTGTATGAGTTACATTTCTCTGTGTCCTTTCTTAAGGTAATAAATAATTGGGGACCAAATTAACTGCCAGCTTTAAGTTTTTTATTGCAAACCCTGCCAAATAAATAATGTATTGTAATGATTTTGAAACAATTTTTTTTCCATTTTAAGGTAATAAGTATTTCATCTTAGAATTTTAAATTTGAGGTTTATCTGATACTAACTTTGCATGATTAAAAATACTTTGGATCTGACGACATTAATTGGGGAGGTACAGGATTGTCATTCTGTTATATAAAAATTCATGTTTTAAACATGTAATACATTTTTAGTTCTATATTTTAGTGTCTGTGGAGCCCATGTTGTATCATCATTAGAAAGCAAAAAGAGCTTTTAACCTTTCTTTTATATTAGTAGTTACATCAAGTGTTATAAAGAAGACAGAATCAAGCAGCTTGTAAAAGTACTGAATTTTATTTTTAATTTCCTAAGATTTATAGGGTGATGTGAGAGTTTAACCTTATCCTAAAAAAGCTCCTTAGTGAGCTTTATGTCCGTCATAAGGAAAAGGGCTCCTTCCCATAGGGTTCAGAACGTGTATGGCATCATCGGCCAGTCTCAGGGCTGCTGGTGAAACATCGTTTCTCAGATAAAACAGAATCCCAAGAAATGACATTTATGAAACTTGGGTCTAGGCAGCTCAGAGTAAGGATTTGCACATTCACACTGCAGTCCTCGCTGCTGGCAGGGATGGAGAACATTTTAGCAGGAGGAGCTCGCGCTTGCCGTGAACCCATGGTTTGCGCCTGTGGAGAAACAGATAAGAAGCTGCACAGTTTGCTTCGAATGACCGTGTTCTCTTGACACTGTAAATTTTTGCACAGAACTACCCAGAAAGTGTAACAAAATGCTCTTTATTTCAGCAAACCACTCTGTGAGTGAAAAATATACAGCAATCACTAGAGAGACTGGAGTTTGCTTTTCTAGAGTTTTTGGAATAGACTCCTGGTTTCTTTCTGCCCAGGGAAAACTGCTACAGCACTTAGAGAGGGATAATTAAATTGTGTTTGTTTTAAATGCGAGTCATAACAAATCTCAGGATTAGAGTCTTAGAAAGAGGAAAACTTATCTAAGGATAAAGAAAGAAAGAGAGAGAGACCCAAAGCAATATTGGAGGGGGAAATCCTCTTGCTCTGAGATGTTTTAGCTCCATATGTCCCTGATGATGTAGAGATGACCAACTGTCTCCCACACTGCCTGAGGAGGTGCCTCAAATGTGTCTACTATTCTCCTTTCAGGTCATCTCCATGAATCTTCCTAGGGTTACCTGAAGAAGGGAACATATTAATATCACATTGCTGATTTCAAAACTACCAGAGTCCACAAGGAACGGAACTAAGGAGGTAAATTCAGAATGTAGGCAATGGGAAGAAAAGGGAATCAAGAAATGGAGGTTCCCAATATGGGACTGGGCAGTACCAGGCATGACAGGGGACCTAAGAAGCCAAGGGAGCTCGGAAGCCTACATTTTGGGAATAGGAAGAAAATGATCCCCAGCTTCATCTTCATAAACCCTCATCGACTATGACACAGGTACACAGACTTTTTCTAAAACCAGTTTTTCATAAGCTGTTGTGCAACACTTGTCTTCGTCCATCATGAAGCCTGCAAACCTAGTTGCACTGCACTGTAGTGTGACTCTTTCCACCCATGAAGCTCTGGTTTCAGCAGCTCTGCCAATCACAGCTGTTTCTGGATTGTTCACCAAGCAAGTAGGTCGTAATGCATGGGTGATACTTGCCCTCATGCGGCTCAGAGTGCTCTGAGCACTTTGAAAGAAAGGCACAGCTCAGATCTCAGCATGGGTGACTGGAATCCACCAAAGCAGCAACCTCATTGCAGCCATCAGTCTTAACCTGCTCTAATGGAGTTTTTACCAGAGAGGCCCAAAGCAGCCAAACAAGAGGTAACATTTCTCCCCCACCCCCGTCCTTGGGCCCCTCTGATGCCTTGCACCCTCTAAAAGGGGTGGAAGATGAGAGGTAAAAGGTCAGGGAGGCTGAACTATCCTCAACTCAGGAACTAAGCCCTGGGACAATCAGGAACCTCTGGGTGTTGATTCAGTATCCTCCCCTCTTTCCGCTCTGCAGACACGTCAATCAGCAGCCCTGAGTCATGGATCATTTACCAGCTATTTTACTAGTTGCATTACTTCACAGTGGGTGGAAGCTTCCAATTGGCCTGGAGCCCTCCAAAGCTACAAAAACAAGCCTATTTTCTACCATGTTGAGCTTTTTGTCTCCAGCTAGTGCTTTAATATACCTGAGCCCCAAAGAACAACCTTAAAATAGGGGTGCTTTAGACGGTAGCCCTGACACATGGACCCATCTATTTCTTGCCTAAATGTCCAAGTCTATTTTTTCCCCTTTCTGGGAAGCTGACCTAAACAAGTAAGGATGTGCTATAAATGTCTTTCAAGACTTGACTTGCAGCTTCTAATTATAATTAAGATGATAATAATATTACAAATAAAATTTGGGTCTGAGCTGTGCCTTTCTTCTAAACTGCTGGAAGCACTCTTGCCCGTGTGAGGGCAGGTATCACGTGTGCCTTTCTATCTACTTGCAGATTCTAATGACACCTTTTTAATTCTTCCTCCTGAACTCACCTTTCTTCCCTGAGCTGGACCACACCACTGAGTTAACTTCCCAGGGTGCCTGGTGGCATGATCTGAGGGAGGAGACTCCTCTTGGCCCAGCTGACTAACCTTGATCCCCACGTGCCTTTGCTGAAGGCTGTGCTGGCTCCACCCACCCCTTCCTGCCAAGAGCTAGTCCATATTTGTCACCCTAGCTCCCAGACTCCCAGGTGCCATAGAGTGACTGGGCTTCCTGCCCCTGACGCCAGGGAAGGGCCCCTTCACTGCAGGCACTCCGTCCCCAAGCTTGCCCTCAATGGACTCTCCACTCTCAGTTGTCACAGCTCAAGGGCAGGGACAGGCTCTGACTGGCTCACGTGTCTGCTGTGCTGTGCCAGCTCACACTGAAGCTTTGCTGTCTTCAGGATCCCTTTGAACGTGCACCGCGGACTCCTCCCCAGTCCTAGAGGAAAATCCGGCAGACCTTCTGACTTTTCTGATCTCTCTGAGCTGAAAGAGTCCTACGGGTCATTTGAGTTATGAAATTTAGTCTTGATTCCATCAATGTCCAGACCGGTGGAAAACAAACACTGTGGCCCAGAATTAAAATTGAAGCTACTCTTTGCTCCAGCTCAGGCCAACTTTGGAGGACAGGGTGGGGATGCAGCAGCGGGGATCAGTCCCTCTCTCCCCCTTCTCCTGTACCCTTCTGACCTTCATACACCCCTCCTCACATTGGAGGAGTTGGAGGGAGAACTGGAGGAAGGTGCGGGAAAGTTCTAGGATGGGCCTTCTCAGGACTTGGGTGGTATTTCAGTCCTGGCTTCTTGAGAGACTCCTTCTCCCTTGTCATCACTGGGTTCTGACTCTGTGGGTCCCAGACAAGAGTCCATGTATCTTTATCCCAGGAATGTTCTATAACCTTTGCATTCCTGGAAATCCAGGGACATTTCTGCTTCTCTCGGCTGAGGTCTGTTTTCCCCCTGATGACTCAGTGAGGCAGCATCCAGGTCCACACACAGCACACACAGTCCCTTTGTCTTTCACCAGCTCACTCAGCCCAGCTCTCTCTCCTCACCATGCCATCAAGGGCACTGTCCAGCTCTTCTAGTTTTTCCAGGCTGATGCAACCCACTGTGCCTCCAAGCAGAAAGTGATGCACATTCAAGTTTTCCTCTATCGTAAAGAAAAAGAAACGCGTCCTCCATTCTCCCCTTATGAGTGAGGGTCCTGGGGGCCTCTCTGCATGCTGTCAGCTCTCTCCAAAACTACTTACAATCTTGCCTCTCAACTCTCATTTAAACTTCATTTTTAATCTGGATGTTGGAGAGTGTCAATTTTAAATCCAGTTAAGAACAATCTAACCACTACCTCCCATCTCTTTTAACTTCGTTTTTTTAGAATGGTTTCTATTGTCTTGGTTCTTTTGATGTAACCAGAATCTAGCAGGAGAGTGAAGAACAAGCAGAAATCCTCCCTGGCCTCCTGTTGGGACTTTTAACAGGCTTCCAAGAACATGTTTACTGTTAGAATGCAGATTGTCCCTTCTAAGTTGGAACTTTTATGAACTCATCATGTTAAATCTTTGAAGGAAAAGAGAAATAGGATGTCTGTGTGTGCTCCCCTGTGAAGATTAGTACAGCTAGCCCTCCTCAGCTGCCACTAAAATTTAGGTTTCTAGCAAGAGTATAGGGCTATGTGTTTATTTTATTATTTTTTGGGGGGGTGGGTACTGGGATTGAACTCAGGGGCACTCAATCACTGAGCGACATCCCCAGCCCTATTTTATATTTTTATTTAGAGACAGGGTCTCTCTGAGTTGCTTAGCGCCTTGTGTTTGCTGAGGCTGGCTTTGAACTTGGGATCCTCCTGCCTTAGCCTCCTGAGCTGCTGAGATTACAGGCATGTGCCAATGTACCCAGCTCTATCATGGTGTTTAAATTCACAAGGTTAGTGCATCTTCTGGTTCCTGGTACCCAGAAGTTTATTCTACCCAATTCTAATTCATTTCCCTAATAAGAGCTATGGTGTGTCTTGAAATACTCACTTCTGTTAGTATTATCCCAGTATCTTAATTAAAGAACAATTTGGAAAGACAAGCATATATTTTAAAAATGACAAAGACACTACCCAGGATATCATCTATATCTTTTCTGTATAAAGGTCAGCCTTTGAATTAACACTTATTGACACTTAGTGCCAGAAAATACTTCTTCTATCCATAGTCAAACCTGCATGCTTCCTTTTATATGCCAATGAGAACTATGTAACTCGATGTATTTCTCATTTTGCTTTGTCTACCAGTATATTCAGCACTAAATTTAGTGGTCAGTTGCAGTAACTAATTCACTACCAAGGCTGGTATGTGTGTATCTTATTTCTTCTGTTTGGTTTCTATTATTTCTTTCTCTTTTTAAAAATTGCTATATTGTCAGTTATATTCTAACACTGTAAAAAAAAACCTCTCATGCTTTTAAAAAAGTCATAAGGATAGTAATTCTAAATAAATAAGAACAAGGGCTGGGGTTGTAGCTCAGTGGTGGAGCACTTGCCTAGCATGTGTAAGGCACTGGGTTCAATTCTCAGCACCATATACAAATATGTAAAATAAAGGTCCATCAACAACTAAATAATATTCTAAATAAATAAATAAATAAGAACAAAACATTTGTTCATTCCTGTAAAAATAGTTATTGATCACCTTCTACCTATCAGGCGTTTTGCTAGGTGCTGCAGGAAATAATGGTGACCAAACAGACCTTGCCTCCCCTCCCCCTTGTAAAGGTTCTTGAGCATAAGATTCACATTAGGAGGACAGCAACTGAAAACTCAGGGTACCAGGGACTTTTGACAGTCAAGAGAAGCGAGTGCTTCCAAAGGATAAATTTGCTGCTGTAAAGAGACCAAAGATGGGCCCACACGTCAACAAGAAGGTCAGTGGCTACTCTGCCAAGAACAATTTCACTGGAATAATGAAGGGGGGATGAAGCAAGTGCAGACAACTCCTTTAAAAATTTCAGTTGTGGCATTGAGAGATAGGGTGGCTGCTGGGGAGAGTGTGATGACTGCTGCTGAAAGCGAATTCAGTCACATCCCGTACCCATCAGTTGCCATCTTGGTAACTTCAAAGGATTATTTACTCTTGGTTTCTAAGTCTTCTTGAGTATAGGGGACAATGCTAATTTCCCCCAGAAAAGAAAGGATCCAAGGGTTCTGGACTATCAGGTCCAGAAGTGACAAAGAATGCAAACATTTTAACTGTTCACTGTTTGGCTGTCTTCTATTAAACATCTCCGTGGCTGCTCCTTTCTAGGAGCACCCAGGATCTCAGGAGCATCCTAAGGACTGTATTCTCAGCTCAGACGTCTGACGGCTTGGCTGCCAGTCCACGGCTGGCCTCCATCCCAGCTAGATTTTAGAGCACAACAGCTTAACAAGACCCTCAGGATCAATTCCTCTGCACAGCAGGTGGGGGTGGCCTGTAAGCCTCGTGAACACAAGAAACACATTCACATTTCAATTTTCCAAGCCTGGGATCGAGTCCTGCTTAGACCTCCATTTTGTTTTGGTCCCACATTGTTTGATGCTTGATTCATTGTAAGGATGGATCTCATGACTTATGAAAGCAATCTGCACTATGATTTTAATGTCATGAGCATAAGGAGGGAGCCAAACATCTTCAAGGCAGACAAAGGGACTATGTGAAGCTTTTCCAAATTTACTTTCCTAATTGATGAAGGTGGTAACTTTCTCCAAAATCACAGTGACTCAATATATAATTACATGATATTCCACCTACTCTTCCTCCTCTATCATGCATTTAACTCGTACATCACATAAACATTCAATCAGCTCTTTCTGCTATGGTTTGGATGTGGCCTGACTATTCTCCCAAGGGCACATTGTGATTAAAGTCTTGTCCCAGGGTGGTGCTGTTGGAAGTTGATGGAATTTATGGGAGGCAAGGTCTAGTTGGAGATCCATTGGCAGGTGGGAGGAAGTTCACATTAAAATCCCTTGAGTTCTCTTGAAAGGATTGTTATAAAGGAACAAACTTAGCTCCTTCTGTCCTCCTTCTCTCTGCTCCTGTTTGGCAAATGACTATTTGCTCCTACATGTATTCCTGCCTTCACCAGAAAGCAAACTGATCTTGAACTTTTCTCTTTATAAGTTATCTGCTTTGGGTATTTAATTGTAGTAATGTGAAACTAACTAATATACTCTCCTATGCTAAAATAAAAGTTTTGCAATGACTTGAATTCTTTCCTTATTGCCTAGAAGGTCATATTTGGGTTTTATTTTCAGACATAGAAAACTTGAATTTTTCAGTTGGCATATTTATTTATCTGCCTTCTTTAAACTATTTCAAAAAAATTTTTTTGTTCTTATTTACTTACTCTGTGTGACATTTTTGGGAGATGCTTCATATATTTTTTGAAAATGAGGTAGGAAATAAATAAAATTAATAAACAATTACACATCCTCCTGTTTTACAAATTCACTCTGCTTTCAGTTTACTCTCACTTATAGTATAAGAAGGATTTTTAACTTATTTTCAAAGATAAACCCCTTGCTATTTCACTGAAGACTGCAGATTGTGGGGTATGCATGCAGCAAGATTCTCAGCACAGTGGTTGAAAATGTGAACTCTAGGTTCACATTTGCTTATAGTGACCATAAGCAAATTCCTTAATTCAATGTTCCTCAGTTTTAATTATGGGGGTAGTAACAATACCTCATAATGATTGTGAGGATAACATGTTAATGCAATCATGCATCACTTAACAATGGAGAAAGCAAAAAAATTCTGAGGAAAGCATCGTTTATTGCTTTTGTATCTTTGTGAACAACATAGTATACTTATACAAATGTAGGTGGTATAGGTCAATCATTCCACATGGCCTCTTGATGCAATCAAGAGACACAGAGTTATAATTTAGATACGAGGTGTCTCCAAAAAGCTCATGTGTGAGACAATGCAAGAGGTTTAGAGGTGAAATGATTGAGTTATGAGAGCCTCAACCCAATCAGTGAATTAATCCCTTGATAGGGATTAACTGAGTGGTATTATAGGCAGGTGGGGTATGGCTCGAGGAGGTGGGTCCCTGTAGGAATATATTTGGGGTTTATATTTTTTCCTTATTGAGCAGAGATATTCATTCTCTCTCTCTCTCTCTCTCTCTCTCTCTCTCTCTCTCTCTCTCTCTCTCTCTCTCTCTTCTCTCTCCCCCTCGCTCCCCCGCCCCGCCCTGTGGCTTGTCCCCAGTTGTTTTCCTCCACCACGCTCTTCCACCATGATGTCCTGCCTCACTTGAGCCTTAAGGAATGGAGCTGGCTGTCTATTGACTGAGATCTCTTAAACCATGACCCCTGAAATAAACTTTTTCTCTTCTAAAATTATTCACAAGTCTTTCGGTCACAGCAGCAAAAAGCTTACCAAAACACAATAAACATAAGAGACATGAGGCTACAGCCAGCATAATATGGCATACTATTTTACATGAAACTTTTTTTTTTTGCATAAGAAGTTAACTCTAAAATAACAATATAAAATATAATGGAGTAAATACATAAACCAGGAGCACAGTTGTTTATTATCATTATTGAGTATCATATATGGTATATAATCATATGTGCTATATTTATACAACTGCCAGTATGGTTGGTTTGTTTATCAACATCATCAAAAACACCTGAGTAATGCATTAAGCTATGACATTGCAACTTCAATTTCTATCACTAGAAATTTTTCAGCTCTGTTATAACCTATGGGGTCACCATCATACATATGGTCCATCACTGACTGAAACATTATTTTACAGCACATCACCATACATTAATACGTGGAGAATATTTACAGCATTAATGTTAATGGTTATTTTGGGTGTAGAACAGGGTAGAGAGTAACACCAAAAATCAAGTCTCCCTCCAGAGATGGAGAGAAGGTAGCATCACGAGCTGCCCTCTCTCCTCTTGGCATTTATCCAAAGTATAGGAAGAAAGAGTAGTGATGGGTTTACAAATCACCTCGCTCTGCTCAATGCATCTCACTTACCTGGCCTAGACCCTTGCTCTGAATAATCTGATCCTAATTTTCCCTGCTTTACAGGTTGGACTAAAAAACTCCAGAGGGACCTGTGTCCATTCACCTTTTCAATCTAACTCTTGGGCTTTAATTTCAGTGGCTTTTATTTTTTTGTTTTTAGACTATTTCTTTATTTTGCAGTGCTGGCGATCAAACCCAGGGCCCAGTGCAAGCCTGGCATGCACTCTACCCATGAGCTACACTCCAAGCCCCTGCGTTTAAACTTTCTATTTGGTATTTTGTTATTATTCATAAGTCAGTTGGGTTCTTTTATAGTTATATATGTTCATCATTTACTTTTTTCTTTTATTTTAAAATTTGTTCTAATTAGATATACATGAAAGTAGAATACATTTTGACATATTGTACACAGATGGAGCACAACTTTTCCTTCTTCTGGCTATACAAGGTGCAGAATTCACACGGGTATTGTAATCATACATGTATATAAGGTAATAATGTCCATCTCATTCCACTGTCCTTCCCATCCCTATACCCTTCTCCTCTCCCCTCACTCTCCTCTGCAAAATACAAAATTCCTTCATTTCTCCCTACCCACATCCCCATTATGGATCAAGATCTGCTTATCAGAAAAAAACATTTGGCCTTTGGTTTGGGTGGTTTGGCTTATTTCACTTAGCATAATATTCTCCAGCTCCATCCATTTACCCGCAAAAGCCATCATTTCATTCTTCTTTGAGGCTGAGTAATTGTGTATATATACCACATTTTGTGTATTTATACCACATTTTCTTTGTCCATTCATCTGTTGAAGGACATCCAGGTTAGTTCCATAGTTTATCTATTGTGAATTGAGCTGCTATAAACATTGAGGTGGCTGCATCACTGTAGTATGCTTTGGATATAAGCTGAGGAATAGGATAACTGGGTCAAATGGTGGTTTCATTCCAAACTTTCTGAGGAATCTCCATACTGATTTCCATAATGGTTGCACCAAATTGCAGTCCCACCAGCAGTATGAGTGTACCTTTTCCCC
Source organism: Marmota flaviventris (assembly GCF_047511675.1). NCBI lineage: Eukaryota > Metazoa > Chordata > Mammalia > Rodentia > Sciuridae > Marmota > Marmota flaviventris. The sequence goes on along the minus strand of NC_092511.1, from coordinate 52,580,996 downwards.
CACCTCCTCGCCAACACTCAATATTGCTTGTATTCTTGATAATTGCCATTGATTGGAGTGAGATGAAATCTTAGAGTAGTTTTGATTTTATGCTCATCATTTAAAGGGAAAAATAGTCCTAGAAGGCAATGAATCCTCTGTTCCCTTCCCAAGAAATTCCCTTCTGTTTTTTTAACTAATTATTTGGGATTTATTGCTATTTCTCTAAATAATATTTGTAGTGTTGTTTCTCGACTCTTTACTGGTTTACTTTGGTGGTTGGCAGTATACTAATATTATGTTATGGAAAATAAGGTTTAGTTCTGTCTCCTTCCCATCCCCTTCCACAGTCACCCATCCTTCCCTGTCCTCTATCCTTCCAATGGTCATATCCTAAACCTATTAGGTAATAGTGTTCAGATTGTTATGATCATGTAAACACTTTGGGCTGCTGAGCCACAAAGAGTACTAAGAATACTTTTCATGGGGCTGGGGCTAGGGCTCAGTGGTAGGGTGCCTGCCGTGCACATGTGAGGCCCTAGGTTCGATCCTCAGCACCACATAAAAATGAAGATATTGTGTCCCACTACCACTAAAAAAAAAAAAAAGTTTTAAAAAAAAGAATACTTTTCATTTCCTGTAGCAATTTTTATTTTCCATGGAATCAATACTTGCTTTGTTCAATTGCTTAGTTTTCTATAAATTTATTGCCAATTTAATCCCAACCTCTGACAGTTGTTTAAACCTTTTCTCCGTATGTTTGGACACATCATACATTCCACCAACCTTCTCCTTCCTGGAAGATATGCCTGGGCCTTTATTGGTCAAAGTAAGGCACATGTCTACTTTTTTTTTTTTCCAAATGCTTTTAATCCTTGGCTGGTTTAATTCATGGATGCAGAATCTATGGATACAAAGGCTGTCTGTAATTTCTTTTTTACATCAAAATTGAGACAAGCTTTTAACATTAGCATCATCGCTTGGGTACTCACATTTTACAGATGATATAAATTTACATCTTGCCTTACACACAGCATAACTTCTATTCACCTCTGACTTTGAGTTTTCCTTTCATTTTTGGAATTTGAAAATATCCTGTTTTTTATTTTGTTACATATTATAAATATCTTTGTTAAATTTTATCGAGAATTTCTTAACTATTTGGAAGAGTGAAGGGCTTCCACTTGTATAAACAAAGACTACCCTAGCTTTCTGTAGAATATCTAACCCCCAAATTAAACACTTTATAAAAGTTTATGATAGAAAAGATGTTATAAATTTCCATTCTATAGTTGACCGTGTCTATGTGGGTTAATTCCCATTCTGCTCTTCTTTTGGGATTGTTTACTTATTTAGGTTGTCAGTAAGGGCTACATCTAAGTCTTAAATATACTAACTCTCTGATCACTTTCCAGAGACATTCAATAATAGCAGAAATAAACCTAAAAAGGACTGATGGCTAAGTCTGCATAAATTTCCTTAGTCATTTCCTTTATGGATGGAAAAATTCAGAAACATCTTGGCAACAACCAATGGCAGAACTTCTCTCTGATGTGGGTCACAGTTCTTTACTCTCTTCCTTTTCCTCTTCAAAGCAAACAAAAATGTCCATTAATCCCAGAATCTATCAGACAAATGCCTATAATGCTGGCCTTATTCGACCCCTTTTAGAAAAACTGCATACCTTTTACAAATAATTTTCAGAATTAGGATTCTACCTAGCAACTACACTGTCAATTTTCAGCAAGCTCCTGCTAATTAAGAAAACAGATTTAACCATATTGGAGAAAGTCAGGTGATTACATATGGGCCACAGCTATTGGTGGCTGACTTCTGCAGAAAAATCCCAGGCAAAATATTTCCTTTCTTGAGAGGCTCAGACTCCCACAGATTCACCCTTTCACCCTATTCACATGGCAGTCAGGCAAAATAGTTCATGGATGAGTTTAGAAAAAAGTTCTCTAGCAGAGAAAGGCAACCAGAGAATAGCAGTGAGATTAAACATTGTGTTGTCTTGAAGGGTACAGGAAGACAATATACTAAAAGAGTAGGAAGATGAACCAGTGAAACTCCACATCATGTACAACCACAACAGAATAAGTTATGCTCCATGTAGGTATAACATGTCAAAATACATTCTACTGTCATGTATACCTAAAAAGAACAAATAAAAAAGAAAGGAATAAGAAGATGGAGTTCTGGGCCAGGGATATAGCTCAGTTGATAGAGTGCTTGCTTTAACAAGGGTCTGTGTTCAATCCCCAGCACCACAAAAAAAAAAAAAAGAAAGAAAAAGGGAAGATGGAGTTCTGTTTCTCCATGGACGATAGCTAACTTTCTGCTCTTTGGATTTAGATCTTTATTTTCATGGGTCAGACCAAATGAGACTCTAAGGTTGTTGGTGATTCTCAAAATAAAGATATAACAAAAAGGGTCCTAAATTTCTGTGATGACATATCCTGGCCAAAAAATAAAATTGATAATGGACTACAAAGATGAACTAATCAGGGACATGGCTCCAGTGCAGAAAGATTACTTACTGTTTGGAGGGACAGAGGCAGAAGCAATCTTTTCCACCTCCTCCCTCCCAGGAAAAGAAAAATGGTCCCTAAACCTGGGAAGAGAATGGTGACTTGGGCTCCAGGAGACACATGGGCCCTCGAGTAGTAGCATTTCTGCCTTTTCGTAGATGTTTCAATTGCCGAGAATAGTTTAATCTTAAACCAGATGGTTGGAGTTATGGTCAGGGAAGCTGGGTGCCAAAAACTGGGCTTCTAGTCACTGGAAATACTATGAATCTCAACAAGGAATGGGAATAGCAGAGAAGTTCCTCCCTGAGTGTTCAGACATTGAGCACATCAACAGGGGACCAGTGTAGGATAAAGGCCAGGGAGCTGTCTAGAAAGTTCTGCTCTGTGTAAGTTCCCTTAGGTCTTCCTATGACATGGGGAGTATGTTATAGCCTCAATAGGGAATAAGATGCTAAAAGTAGAGGGTAAGGTGTTGCTATAGTTTGACTGTATTGACCAAAACTCATGTCAAAATTTAGTCTCCACTGTAAGGTATTAAGAGGTCAGAACTCTAAAAGGTGGTTAGGTCAAAGGGCTCTGCTCTCACAAATAGATAACCGTTTGTGGATTAATAGGTTATCTATAAAAGCCAGTCTGGCTTTGTCTTTCATGCCCTTCTTATCATGCAATACCTGTACCAAAATCATAGCTCTGCTGTGCCCCCATCCCCACCAGACATAAGCCCTTGACCTTGGCTCACCCAGCCTCCAGAACTGTGAGCTAAATATGTCTTATTCTTCATAAATTACCCAATCTGTGGTATTCAGTTACAGCAACAGAAAGGCAGATTAAATTTTATTTAGAAAGTAATTGAGAAATTTTGGTACTTACATGTGGTGTTTGCAAATACATACATACCTACCACAATTGCCACTTTTTCCCTTTGCACTTATGTAGCAGACACAAAGTTAAGAATGTACATACTTAATTATTACAGGAACCATAAAGATATGTCTTACTGTTGCTTCAGATACAGCTTTGTCAGGGAATAGTATCTGATATCACATATCCTAGAAGGCAAAAATATTTTGAACTGTTAGAAACAAGACTGTGGACTTTTGTTGTGACAGAAATATAAATCGCATTGCTACTATTCTTTAAGTGTATAATGAATGCAAGGTTTCCATTAACATCAAATATCAAAACAAATAAAAACAAATACTGTCCTATGAAAGACAGCAAGAGTTAGCAGTAGCCCAGGTTTTGAAATGACCAGTTTAAAAGAAGCAAGTGTTCAGAACCATGGACAGAGGCATAACCACAAAGCCACCCCCCTGCCCACCCCCACCCCAGCTTCCCCAAACCAAAAAGAAGAAAAAAAAATCACTTATAAGACTCTCTAGGATTAACCCTATTTTACAGATAAAGGAAGTGAAGTGCAGAGAGATTAAGCAGCTGTCCATGGTCACTGCTGATAATGGAAGAGGCAGGAATTGAACTCAAATTCATCTGATATCAAAGCCATGACATTTTATCATGGACATCAATTCTTCTCTTTCCTTAAGATTATTCGTTCTCTTATGATTGCTGTATGTATATAGGTGACTGTATGACCAATGTGATCCTGCAATCTGTACAATCAGAAAAATGAGAAATTATACCCCAAGTGATTCAAATGTAGGAATTGCCAAGATCATTCTTTTGTCATGTGTAGCTAATAAAAAAAAATGAAAAAATAAAAAAAGATTATTTGTTCTCTCAGTCACATTCTCAGTCAAGACAGAGAAAATTGCACCCGGGCTCCTGCAGTGATATTAGAAGCAGCCACAGGGACCTTGCTGAAGATGCCTCTAGACTTCTTCTCTTTCCTTTCTTTGCTCCTCTTTAAGCCTAGAGCTCTGGAAGGAAGGTGGTGTTAGAGGCACACAGAGCCATAATACATACAGATTTACTGCTTCCAAAATATTGTTTCAGAGACATTTTCATCCCCCTTTCCTCCCCCTGAACCAGCCAGACGTCCTCCCGCCTACCCGCCATGTGCTGGCCATGTGCAGCTAAGCTGCCTGTCCCTAGCACCTCCATGGGTGGTAACAGCTCTGTCCTATCAGCAATCAGCTGCAGAAACCCCACTGCTCATCAGCATCCCTGCCTCTTGAGCTAGAAATAGCCCTGGAGTCTCCATGCACCATGAAGAGCAGAATAAGGGTGGATGTGGGTAATATTTTTTCAAACTACTGAATTGTTTTTCTATTAGGCTGTGTGCATAAATTATCTCTAGTATCAGTAGAGGTTATCCACATTCAGGGAAAAGAAAAGCCTCATGAACCCCATACAGAGACCTGGGCAGCAGCCCGGTCATTTGCCATACTACCCTCCTTTGTCATTAGAGCAGTAAGATGGCTCTTTCCCTCTTAGTGACAGCCTTGGTCTTAGGTCTTAGATGCTCTCTTACAAAGCTCTCCTGCTATTGCTAGGAGGAAGTCCTGATGGCTCTGAGAACTGAATGGTTCAGAGGAGGCTCTAAGGGGTGTGAGAGCAGGAGGGGAGCCATCACTGGTTCAGCGAATAAGGCCATCACAGTGGACAACACTCTCCTCTGTGTGGATGCTAAGTGCTAGTTCTCTCCATGTGCCCATTCATCATTTTGTCCGTCTTCTTAAGAACCTAAGGTCTCCTTGCTGGGCCCATCTCCATACATTTGATACAGCCTCTTGCCAGCCTTCATGGCTTGGAAACAGCTCTTAGCTGGATTTTAACTTCCTCTTACGTCCTTAGCCAGAAGTCCTCATATAGGACACAAACTGCACAGCTGTGCATGGAGTCCCTTGTTTTCTTTGTCTTCCTGATCCTTCTCATCAGGGATGGTCATTTCTCATACTTACTTCTGCTTTCTGTCATGTTTCATCAAGGTCAATGAGTCAGGTGCATTATCCGTATTGTCTCTCCTGAGTAGCTTTAGAGATCAAGACAGGAAAGGAAGGGTCCCCAGATACTTAGGACCTATGTCATGGGGAGGGTTCTTGGTTACCAGGTTTTGTGAGCTTAGGCACCTGTCATAAAGTCTGCAATTTTCCCACACTCTGGGCCATTCTGGTAAACATAAGTCACCTAGTTTTCAAAATGTTTCTGTTTGTTTATCTGCTGGTCCTATGAAGGTCTCTCTTTTTTTTTTTTTTTTTTTTTTTTTTGGAGTAGGATATAACATGAGTTAAGTTTAAAAAAATACAGCTAAGAGAAATGATTACAAGTCTTCAATAGGCTGAAATCCCTTCACTGATCCTTTTTTCACCCAATGTGTATTAAGTGCCCATTTTATGCCAGGAACCTGCCCAGATGCTAGGAAAGAAGAGTAAATTTTAAAAGACATTGTTCTTGCCCTCATAAAGCTGACATGGTGGCAGGAAAATGGATGCAACTTGAGAATATTAGGTTAAGTGAAAAAGCCACACTCAGATCTTCCAGGGTTGCATTTTTTTCTCTCATATGTGGGAGTTAGCGAGGAAAAAGGAAAAGAAAGGTGCAGGAGGGCAGGTAATAAGAATTGAAGGGGGATCAGTAGAGTAGAGGAAAGGGATTAGGGAAGGGAGGAGGAGAGGGAAGGGGGAAAGACTGGAAAATTATATTGGTCAAATTATATCACTATATTATGTGTGTGTATGAATATATAACAACAAATCCTACTATAAGATACATTTATAAGGTAACAATAAAAATATGGCAAACAGATATGGAAAAAAGTTAACAGTGGGAGAGAGAGATTAAACAGAGAGTCCTAGAAATACACATACATATTTACAAGCTGTAAAAGTTCTCTGGGTGAGAGGTATTCGCTGTCCTTGGAAGATACACAGTGTGCCTCATTTGTCTTGGTTTCTCCAATTCCTGTTACTTAGTAAGTAGCTAAATAAATATTTGGAGAACCAATGGGTAGATGGAGGCTTCGTGACAGAAAGAATGATTGCATGGTGTAAGAATGTTATCATTAATAAGATGTTGTGAAGACTGAGAGCCATTAGTCCTGAGTAATTTTCCCATTCTATCATTAACTTTTAGTTGTAAAGTCAGTCTTTCAGATATCTCTGCAGGTCAGCTGTAATTGAGAGTGTTTACTACTCTCTGAAATTTTTGGATGGAAAATACCTTCCTGGAAACCAGGTTATTTAAATAGTCCATCAATAAGGAATGGAAAATCCTGCTGCAGGTGCTGGGTGATTTCCACTGCAATTAGTTTCATAGCCGCGTTGGGGGTTTCCTATGGGATTTATGGTATTGTGGTAATCTTTGAAGTTTTGATTTCCTACTTGTCTTAGTTGAGGACTCTTTATAAGATATTGAAATACATTTAAAGGAACCCAAATAAAAATAGGGTTCGTGTTGGGCACAGTGGTACATGTCTAATCTCAGCTACACAGGAAGCTGAGGCAGGAGGATCATAAATTCAAGAAGAACCTGGGTACCCTAACAAACCCTGTCTCAAAATAAAAAATAAAAAGGGGTGAGGATGTACCTCAGTGGTAGAGCACCCTGGGTCCCAATCCTCAGCAACCCCCACAGGAATTATAAGGAATGGGGGGAGCCAGTTTGGAAAGTAGAGATACTATTTCTCTGTTTTAGTCAGCGTTTTTAAACCTGTGACCAAAAGACCTGCCAAGAACAATGTAGAGGAGGAAGTTTATTTTGGATCACAGTTTCAGAGGTTCAGTCCTCTGTCGGTTAACTCCATAGTTCTGGGTTTAAGATGAGGTAGAACATCATGCTGAAAGGCTGTGCCAGGAGAAAGTATCTAGACCATAGCAGTGTCTCTCTTTCTATGAAACCATGACATCTCTCTTTCAATGAAATCTTTGTTGTTTGTCTTCCTCATTCTCTCCTGGCTGACTTTTTGTGCATGGTTCCTGTTTTTGCATGAAACTCTGGCTTGCCATTGCCCCCAACTCTATCTTTAATTCCATGTAACTACCCTAGTCAACACTAATTGATATACATCCCAACCAAACTAGTATCTGCAAGAATAAATCAGTCACAGAATCCAAAAAAATCTGAAGATATTTAGGTTTAGAATCAACTCAATATTCTGGTACTCAAATGTCAGTCGTCTCTCTGTGTCTATCTCTCACTGTCCTTCTGCTTTTTTTATATGACCTTTGATCTCAAGGAATTTAATGACAACACAGCAACGAGCAGCTCTAGACTTACTGTTCCTTCTTACAATTTACAATCCCAGAGGAAGAGAAAGCACTTTTCTGAGTAGTTATGGCTAAGATATGGGGTCTCTGGTTGACCTAATTTGGGTTATGAGCCTACAGTGGAATCCGTCACTGAGGCAGTAAAAATAGAGTCCATAAATTGAGTCAATTTCTATCATATGCCCATGACTGAGATTAAGTTGTGCAGACTCATGCAATTTTTAGAACAGAAAGAATCTGTACAGATCACCTATCATAAACTCCTCTTTGGAAAAATGAGGAAACTGCAACCTGGAGGGCTGAGTGGCATCCCTAAATTTTATAGCTTCTTTGCTATAGAACCTGATATAAATCTGAAGTCTGAAATTTCTTTCATCCCAAGATAAGACTGAACTAATACAATCAGGATGTTTTCCAGAGCCTTTGGCTATCAGTCCAGCTTCTCTAGGGCTACTTCTGAGTCTACTTTGTTTTTCTCCCTTGAGACCACTGAACTCACTTATTGCTAATAGTTGCTTGCTAGAGGAAATTCAAATTAATGCCCATATTTATTGGGGATGGACTCCAAATCTTCCCCTCTTCATCTAAGTAACTCCTACCACCCTCCTTGGGGAAGGCTTCTATCTAATAGACACCAGGGGTCCATGTCTCTCATCTTACTAGCACATCACTCTGTAGCACTTTATGTTTGGTCACTGTCTGTCCTCCACACCAAGATGTAATGTTCTCCAAAGAGAGAGACTTATCAGTTTTGGCTCACATGGCAACCCATGCTCAGTTCCATGCCTGGCATCTTGGAGACCCTCAATAAAGATTTGCAGGTCTGTGTACTTGACCTCGAGCATGGGAGGTTGAGCAGGCAGCCAGTCTGGGAGGGTGGAGAGTGGCTGAAGCTGACAGAGGAAGTATGCAGAGACAAAAGTTAAGTCAGGGTGTGGGAGAATGTGAGCAGGATCAGAACTCAGAGAAGGGGCCTGACCTGTAGTACACCATGGAGGAGCCATAGAACCAATGTTGAGAGTCACATCACACAATGACAGCAATAAAAGTGGGGATGGCAGACGGGGCCGGTAAATGGGAGAAATCGGTGCTAATGAGGACTCAGGCTGCTGCCCAAGGTAGGTTTCTACAAGCCTAAGTATACAACCACATTAATGGGCTAAGATTGAAGAATAGGTAGAATGTGACTAAGAGCCTTATAGAGCAATGGTTCTTAATCCTGGCTGAGAATAAGCAGAGGCATTTTTTGTAATGCAAAGGCCCTGGTTCCCATGTCCAGAAATATTGACCTTTGTTTTTATCCTAAAGGCAAGAAAAAGTTATTGAAAGTTTTAAGGAGGTGTGTGTGTGTGTGTGTGTGTGAGAGAGAGAGAGAGAGAGAGAGAGAGAGAGAGAGAGAGAATGATGATGATGATGATGATGATGATGATGATGATGATGATATTTGTGTATATAACAGATTGAAGAGATCAGGATACAAAGTACAAGGCATGACACTCAAGAATAGGTATTTTGCAAAAGTACTGCATGCATTTAAAATATGTGGTAGGGCTCGGAACCATTTCTAAAATAATAGTCCTTAATCTTGACTGCACATTACATTCACTTAGGGAGTTTTAAACACTATTGGTGCCTGGATTTCATTCCCAGAAATTCCATTTTTATTGGTCAAGTGTGGCTTGTACGTGGGATTTTTCAAAGATTCTCCAGATGTTTCTAATGTGGAGCCAAGGCTGAGAACCCAAGCTGAAGCTACTCAAGGAGTCTTGCTACTCAAAATGTGTCTGTGGACCAGCACAATAGACAACTCATGGGAGATGGGTTAGAAATGCAGTTTCATGGGCCACTAAGTCAGAAGGTCTAGGGAGTAGGACATTGAAGGTGATTCTGGGCATGCTAAAGATTTAGAACTGTAATTCCAGAGGGAGAAAGTAATAATTGCAGCACTAGGAAAACTGCCCCAGTGTTTCAGGAACAAGGGGGTTAACTCAACTCCATAATGTCACCTGTACCTTTGGCTCCCAGTCAAAAAGACAGGATGAGTAACAGTTTCTCTTCTGAAAGGCCTAACTTCCTCCCATCTTGGGACATATCCAGTTAGGGCAGATGCTTGACTTTTTTCTCCTGAACTCTAATCTCCCACTCTGGTAGAATCTCTGCCTGAGGCCTGACTTCACAATATCTCACTTGAAACAAAGAGAAACCAGGCAGAGAGCGTAAAGCGGAGAACAGAACTATGGAGTCCCAGGGTTGCCACCCAGGAAGCCCTAAGGAAACTAACTCTGCTCTCAGAAAGTGAGTTTCTTGGTGGTTAAAATGCGCAGAGGGAGACCTGCTACCTGCAGAAGTGGGAGAAGCCATTGCAATTGACCCAAGGAAGTAATCTCCTTATGGGTGCGGGTGGGTACCTTTGTCTCCTCCTCTAAAAAACAATGCACAAACTGTCATGATTTTCCCCCAGTATATCCAACTTTTTTCTCCTCCAGCTTGCAGCTTAACTGGGTATTGGGCATTCTGCAAGCTGTCATGAAGGCACAGGTTTTGGCAATGTAATGAGAAATCTCACACTATTGAGATCAAAGCTGGACTTTCCCATTGTCCTCTGGATTTTCAAGTTGTGTTCCTAAGCACCTGTGAATGTACTTCAGGCCAGAAAGTTGAGGCTTTACTTGTGTGTGTTCTGTGGGAAGGAAGAAGTATTGTGTCTTGATCATCCCCCTTCTGTAGTAGAAAGGAGGGGTCCTTCAAGTAAGAAAGAGTAAAGACTTAGATACTTTGTTAGCATAGTGATGAGGTCACAATAATGCATGATTTCCTGTGATGGGATTATTGAGAAATTAATTTGAGATTTGTTCCTACCATATATTTTCCTTCCCTCTCAAGAAAATAGCTGGGCCAATTGAAGTTCCTTTTGACAGAAAAATTTTCCAAACCTTAGAAATAGGCAAAAGAGAAAAAAATACTCGTTATTTTAGCACAGTGCTGGTGTTGACTTTCTGTTTACTAAGAAATACTTTACAACTATGTAGAGGTGGGGTTGGCATCCAATTTTTGCTGTGAAGAGATGCAAATAATTTTCTCCCAGTAGACAGATAACTCTCCCTGTTAAACAATAATTCGTTTTGCAGCCAACCCAACATTCTACTAAACTACATATTTATATTAGATTTCCAAATGCTCTTTGGGCCAGTTTTAATGTCTTATTTAATGTCTTATTGTTTCCCTGGTTCAATTGGCGTTGGAAACAATCTTTGACATGTGTTCGTGTTGTATTTATATGAGGGTCATGCTTTTTAACCTTCAAATATGGTTTATGTTACAGACAACCTCTCTTTCTGGCTTTTGTTTTTCTAAAGTCTGAGCCTCTTGACAGGTTTATGCTAAATGGGGAGAGGAAGAAGGCAGAAGCAGCAAAACAAAGAGATTCCCCTAAGACGAAGACGGGGAGGGCTGCCGACCAATAGCCCCCAAAGGTCTTGTGGACTCCTGACCTACTCTCTTGCGTAGGTCTGGGAAAGTAGCAGCATTTCTAGAAAGGAATGGCTAATGGGGCACCTTGAAGGCTCGGGAACTCCCGGAGGGGGCTAGAAGCATGACATTTCCAGCCTCCACCAAGATCCAAATGCAGAGCAGAAGCTCTGATTCAAGTCACTGGGTTGGAGGGGCCATGTGACTCAGGTAGTGGACAATCAAGAAGGGATCAACATGAGTTAAAAGCCTGAATTTTTGCTCTACATAATGAAGGGATGCTTGGTAGGGTCCCCTGGCCAGAAATAATCAGCGTCAGCAACTGACTCTCTTCTATTCCAGCTTCAATTCTTCAGGTATTCAGATTCCAATATATATATCCCTGGGAAATTGTAAACCTAAGTTAGTGTTTCTACTTAGTGTTTCTCAGGTAGGTGCTATGAAGCTTCCTGGGTCAGAACCACCTGGAGAACTTGATAAACTTGCATTTCTGGGGTAAGGATGAAGGGAAGAAAGGAAGTCTTGGAGGAGAAAAATGCAAGATTCAAGTTCAGCAATTCCCCATTCAACTAAGGACACTGAAATAATTGTGTGTAAGCATGCGTGTCCCTAAGGAAAATGATTGAATTGCTCTCTTTAGGTTTTTGCAGAGCCAGATTGTAGCTCCATGGCCCAGCCAACCTGGCCCTCCTACAGAGGTACCAGGGCTGTCCCTTGACCCCTTGCTTGGGTCCCTCAACTCCAGTGTACCCCTGCTCAACTTCCATTTGCTCCTGCAGAATGTCTACAGAGGGGAATGCAAATTCAGCCAGGTGGCTGCAGGGCTGTCACTCCAGAGTGGCAAAACTGAGAAAAGTGGAAAGAAAAATGAGTTAACTCACACTCCACCCCTTTGGTTGCAGACCATGTTGGCAAGAGAGACAGGAAAGGGATATGGGTGGGGGTGGTTGGGCAGCATCCTTCAGGCTTCCTCAGAATTGCTTGGTTCTGTAGCTGGTCCTGACTGCCCTCTGTCTGCTCAATCCTCACCCACACTGTCCTTCCTCTTAAAAAATGCCTGCCAGAAGACTCACCACTCCATTCCCAATATGCAGCCAGCCAAGGGCCAGGGTCTGGCTTCTGATGTACTGAGTAACCACTTAGCCAGAGCTGTGTTCCCTTGCATGAGCAGCAGCTGGATGTCCTCTGTGCCCCATGGGCTGCAAAAGAGTCTCTTGGCTTCTGTGAGTGTGGGTGTGGCTGGGGACTACAGAGGGTGGGGATTCAAAGCTTTCTTTGCTCTACTCTGGTTTAACACCTTCCTGGTCCCTACCTACTCTACCCCTTCTCTCTTTATTCATCCCTGATTCCTTCCGTTGTTATTTCTCCTCAGCTTGCTCCTCAAGCCATTGCTCCCATCTACTCTTAGACAAATGTCTGTCAGTATCACACAGCTCTAATGTGCTTCCTTTAATACCATGTGCCCTTCTAGCTATGGCCCAATTTTCTCTCCTCCAACAAGAAAACTTCTGGAACAATTGTGCTCACATGTTATTTCCCATTCCTAACTTCCATTAATTCCTATACTCACTGGAACTTGTCTTCTGGCTGCAATGCTCCAAACAGCTCTTCCAAAGGACCCAGGTCCACCCTGTTGTAACTGTAACACAGGCTTCAGTCTTCACATACTTGACAGAGCCCTGTCAGCTCTCATCTCCTGAACACCCTGTTTTCTTCTTAGCTTCTTCTTAGTTGCTTTGGCAGCTTTTTTTTTTCATCAATTTGATCCATAAATACTGCAATTTATCTGCTCTTAGCTCTGTTTTTTTTTTTTCTCCTTGCCTTCTCTTCCTGAAATTTAAGGCCTGATGATTTCATTTCAGAAAACTAAAGTCTTTTTTTTTTTTCTAGCACTTCCAATGTGGACTGAGGTTCATCACTAAAGTAAGCATTAATCTTTAATATCAAATTATGCTAAGTGCTTTGAAGAGAAAATTTAAACAGTCTGGTGGAGACCCTAATTCACATTGGGTCTGGGGCAAGCAGGCCTCCCTGAGGGAGCTGCTGGGGGGTGGGGGGCAGGGTCAAGAGAAGCAAAAGCAAATAAAATGGTACAAAAGGCAGTGAATGCCGACATTGACACCACCTCCAATCTAGCCTCTTCTCTGAGCTCTACATCACTCAACCCTTATGATCTCAATTCCATTTGGGTGTCTCTCAGTAGTCTCAGAAAGTTTGGATTTCCTCATGTGTTATTGTTTTTTCCCAGGTACCCCCGCGTCAGTTAATGGCTTCCTTCATCCACCCGTTGATCAAACAGAAACCTATGAGTTCTTTTCGACCCTCAATTTCCTGCCCCCCCACATCCAACTCAGTGGCAAGATCTGTTCATTCTATCACTAAAATACACCCAGAATCCATCCATTCACCCCTCTGCCACTCACCTAGTCTGAGCCTCCATCTTCTGTCACCTGGAGACCATAATAGACTCGCAGCTAGCTGTCTCCTAGCCTGGACGCAGGACCCCTTCCATCCATTCCTCAAACCACAAATAATAATGAGTTTTGAAAAACGGGAACTTCTTCCAATCCTTCAACAGCTTCCCATGTCACTTAAAGTTTAAATTCTCTGGCCTATACTACAGAGCCCTGGAAACCTGGCCCCCTTTCCCCACCTGCCCACCTCACCTTGGGCTACCTTCCTTTCTCTTGTGGGAACCACCCTAATAGCCATGTGTCAGTTTCTCAAAACCATCTGGCTCTTGTATGCTGCTTGTCATAACTTAGGTGACTACAACACATGATGTTCCTAAGCCACTGAGTTCCCGTTCTTTGGAGGGGTGGAAACTCATCTCAACCAACTTGGAGTTTCCTTCCTTCCTCCTCTGATGTAGTCTGCCTTCCTAGACGGGTTAATTGTACCAGGTCACAGGGTTGGCGAGGGTCCACCAATCTTGACTTGCTGGTTCACTGAGACCTCCTTTGTCCTCCTAATTGTTAGTCACCCAACCAGGAGATCATAGCCAAGATGAATTCCTGGTCTCTTTGCCCCATCACAAGTGGTGAGCAGTTTCCTTAAGGTTTTCTTGTCTTCAGGGGGAGCCACAGCTCATTGTCTGGTCATGTATGGTCCACTGCAAAGCCATTCCCTAGCCAGGCAGGGCTTTGATTTCTCTTGGCCTAAGTCACCACCACTATTGGATCTTCAGAACAGACAACACCTCTATCTCTTCATGTCCCCTCGGCCTTCCCTTCCATGGGTCTGGTATACCTGCCATCCCCTCACGAGTCCAGAGGAGATCCTGCTCTCCTCAAACCTCACATCTTCCAAATATTTTGTCTCTGGCTGGAGTCTCAGGATTTGGGAAACCAAAGCCAGAAAGATCCAGCTTTTCCTACTACATTTAACTTAAAGCAATGGGTCCTGGGTTCCAAGCGGCTTGGCTTAATGGGCAAAAAGGAGAAGTAACAGGAAAATAAAACACTAGTAAATATTTCAGAATTAGTATCCTATCCCATTTGTTCAATGCCAACCTCCCCTCCCTGCTGTATCAGCTCAAGTTCTCCAGAGAAACAGAATATACCCAGTGGAGAATTACAGCAGTCGATAGAGTTAAGAGACTGTGGGGTCAAACAAGCAGGAACTGGGAGCCAGCACTGAAACACAGCCAAGAAGCAAAAGTTGAATTGAAGAAGTCGTTCATAAGGGGAAAGGAAGTAGTTACTGGGATCCATCGATTCCCACAACTGGCTGTTTTCACAGTGCATTTCTGCCTTGGGTGCTTTGTCTGCAATCCTACAGAGCAATGCGAAGTCTGTTTACCTTACCAAGTGACAAGGATTTGACAATTCTGGTTTCAGACTTCACTCAGTCTCTGTTATAGTTTGGATCCAGAATAAGCCCAAAAGTTCCTGTGTTGAAGGTTTGGTTCCCAGCCAGTGGCATTATTGGGAGGTGGTGGAAACTTGAAGAGGTGGGGCCTAGTTGGAAAAGGTAGGTCACTTAAGACATACCCTTGAAGGGTATATTGGGACCCTGACCCCTTGCCCTCTCTCCTCTCTCTGCTTCCCAACCACTGAGATATGAACAGATTTGCTCCACTGTGAGCTCCCTGCAAGGATGTTCCACTTCACCAAGGCACAGAAACAATAGAGTCCAACGACCATCAGCTGAAACCTCTGACACTGTGGGCCAAAATAAATCTTTTCTCCTTTCAGCTGATTTCTCTCAGGTATTTTGTCACAGCATCAGAAAGCTGACTAACAGTCTCCCCTCAATAGCGAAATGTACAGAACAAAACAAGTCTGATGCCCTGATTCTAGAACATAAGCAGGTATGGTAGGAATAAATAGGTCAGAAGTATTTCATGAGCTCTTAAGGAAACAGAAGTTCTGAGCAGATAATTAGTAGCTTTATTACTTCTCCTCCAAGGCTCTGAGTAGAACCATTTTTAAGTGTGTAGTGTGTGTATGTGTTTTAATATAGCATTCATGTGTTCCAGGAATTGGAAAGAATTGAACCCAGGCAAATTTTAAGCATTCATAGGTTGATCATGTCAGTGTGAGTTTACTTTTTTTTTTTTTCAAATATTTGGTGGTACTAGGTATTTAACCCAGGTATAGTTTACTACCGAGCTATATCCCCAGACTAGTTTTTAAATTTTATTTTGAGAAAGGGTCTCATTAAGTTGCCAAGGCTAACCTCAAACTTGTAATCCCCTTGCCTCAGCCTCCCAAACCACTGGAATTGGGGGTATGTGCCACTATACTTGGTATGTTTACTTTTGACCATTTGTGGTGTTGGGCCTACATCAAATCATTTTTTCTTTTTCCTTTTCCCATTATAGAAATCAAGACACAAAATCTAGATTACACATGATAGTGTAGAATCCATACTGAGATTAAAAGTTTCAGTCAATTCTAAATTTCTAGATACATGCAGATACTAAGCAATAAATTGTTAAGATAAATGACTTGTACAATTTAAAGCCCACTTTAATTATCAGTAGTACATTCCGAGTTCCAAAGACAACAATAAAAACTGACAGAAGATAAAAAAATAGCTACAAATCTATTGACTAAAATGACTTTTAAAAATTACATAAAAAATGAAATTTGACCCAAACCATATAATTTCTACAAATGGCAATTTACTTGTCCAAGTGATGAGACAAATAGCTGATAAATTAATTAGATCTTGAATATAAAATGGGGGTTTTAATTTGTTTCTCTAACTTTGTAGCAGGCAAATTAATTCCCATTTGATGTCTTCTAATTCACAAATGGATAATGTGTAATAACATGTCACATACCTTCTGGCTTTTAAAAAAATCATTCTTTTTGGAGGTTCTGTTGTTAAAAAAAGAATAGTTTTCTTGTTTCAAACCACTCAGTAAGTTAAAAAAGGAAGTAAGAGTGCCATGGGGTGATACTTTTAATAACAAGAATCAGGTTCATGATGATACCTACCAGGGTTCCCATAATCTGTAGGAAGTAAAAGAATAGAACTAATAGTCTACCAGTTGGCCCTATTTAAGCATATTTTATTTGGAACCCAATGGCATTCCCTGCCCTTCTGCATCAACATGTGAAAAATCTGAGCAAAAGATTATTTTTTCTTGTCTGCCAATTGAATATTTGAAAAAAAAATCTATGAAATACTTTATTGTTGGAATACTACAGGCTCCAATTAAAGTGTAATGCCCATACTTTTCAGGTTTCATCCACTTAGGGAAATACTGGGTAATGAAAACAAATCTCAAATGAAGAAAACAAAAACAATAAATGTCATTCCAAAGGGCCCCTGGGTCACCTGGAATTGGGTTGCATTCGTTGTGGGTGGGCAGCTCTTCATGCACCTGTCTTTCCTTCTCTGTTTGCACCCCATAAGGCTGAAGGGTGCTGGGAAGTGAAGGAAATAAAGGATTCTCCCCAGAGGATAAAATCTGGAAGAATCTGTAGCATCAAGTGGTGACAAAGAGACAAAGCCTCAGTGTTCACACTGAGAGGACTGCGAGCCGGGCTACGACTGCTCGTCTTCCATCAAAACAACTGCGGCCTTTCTTCCCAAGGCCCACTCTCTAAAAAATAAAATTGCGAGGTACAAGGAGCATCAACCAGATGCCACATTCCTTCCATCAATAAATCTGAGCTTGGTAAAAAGCCCTGCTGTTCTCTCCTGTGTCTGCCCTGTCCCGGTGGGTGACTCACAGCTTCACACTGGGCTCAGTCACAGAGGAGGCCAATGGTGGCCAAACTCAACTAAAGCACTTCAGAAAATGAGCACTTTGGTTTCTCAGATGGTGGGACCGAGTACGTTTTCACATCTTGGGATCTGCCTCGCTGTGGCACAACATCTTCTAAAATGACCCCCAGGGATGGTGTGGGCAGGACTTGAGAGACTCCCCGGCTTGACAAAGGACTTTGAGAGGCTACTTGTCTGTGGAAATGAATGGTTACAGTCTCCAGGCTCTCACATTGGAATGTGGCTTATAAAGCAAGGCATTATTATTGCCAGACCCACATTCTGTGAAGGAAGTGAAACTTCTCCAGTGGGTCACTGAGCTTTTCAGATTTTTGACTCTGGGCTTCCATGGGTAGCTTATTTCCTAGGCCTTATCAGCCCCAGGGGAAGACACTGAAGGTCAGGATGGTTACAGAGAGGTATTTGCTTTCAGGCACCACCTGGTTTCCCAGGAAGCCCTCCAAAAGGGCTGCTTGAGCTATTACTGCCAGGGGCTGAGCTTTCTGTCCCTGGTAGAGCCAGGTCTTCCCTTCAGGCCTTGGAAGCCATCACTGTGCTAGTCTCAGATCTATAGCTCTATATGGTGATCTTGGGACAGGTCTCATCCAAGAAACCTGGGAGGGCCCCCCAGTCAATTCTCAAAAAACGTTATGAGCCAATCCTCACACTCAGAGTGAGTCTCCATCACAAAAAGAAATATCATTACTGGCTCTTCTCCTTTACGTGAGGGTCCGAACACAATCCAGATCTTGGAGAAAGGTCTTTCTTCTCCTTCAGACCCTCTTTAGAGCAAGGCCCTGGTGGTCCCTCATATGTCCAGGTCCCAGACGGTCAGGCAGGTGATCTCAGACATTGCAGTCATTGCAAGCAGGTATTCAGGTGCCCTTTTCATGACAATACTTGCAGTTAAACACAGAAGCCTCACTCAAATGGGAAACTTACATTCCTCAAATTCTTTGGCGAGAGCAAAGGATGCCACAGAGGCAGCAGTGCAGATGGAGCACTTGTGGAATGTGGATGTTTATCCTTTTTCCTCTCTTAACCTTCTCCATCTTCTGCATCCTCAGGTGTGACAATGGCACACCTGCCTATGCCCACTCCTTACCTGGTAACAGGTCTGAAAGGACAAAAGTACACCGTGGTGCTTATGGGATTAACCTTTGGCATGGGAACAGACCCAGGCTCAATCTCTAGACCACTCCATCATTTAAAGGGAGGAGATGTAGGAGCACTAATCACAGGGCAAAGAGGAGAACCGAGAAGACACGGTGTCCAGAAAGCCAAGAAAAGTGAAGGGGTCTGCTGCAAAACCTTCAGAAAAGACATATGTGAACAGAGTCATGAGGAAATGCACAGTGGGCAGGAGTCTGTCTGAGGGGACAAGTTGAGGAGAGAGTTATTTACTTAAGAAGGGGGATTCCTGACCAAGTTTCCCTGCTGTAACAGGGGAATTAACAAGGAGTAATGGAGAGAGCAAAGGCCCAAGAGAGATTGGATCCAGAACACAGATTGGATCCAGAACACAGTAATGGAGAGAGCAAAGGCCCAAGAGAGATTGGCTCTGGGCAGGACAGGCAGCTTTTCCATTGAAAATAGAGAAGAAGCCTGGGAGTGAGGGAGATGTAAAAGGGCGTAGGCAGCCAGGGCAAGATGGTGAGTGAGGAAGTCAGGGGCAGGGCCAGAACAAAGGAGTGTGGAGAGGGACTTCTAATGAGGTCAGCTTCCTGCTTGTCAAAAGTGCTCATGGATATAAGCAGGGAACCAAATCAGACAAACACTTGTGCACCATGCCCCAAAGCAAAGGATTCCATAGAAAAACTAAAACAGAGGCATGGACACAGGGGGCACCAATCAATAATAGTGAGGAGAGCATGGACAGGGGAGGAGATAAGGAAATTCTAGAGACAATAAGAAGAACAAACCAAACTTCCCCACCAGACTCCCAGCTCTAGGGTCCCCTTCTCTTCAGAGAAGTCTGTTACCATTGCTTTTGCAATAAACCTGATGCTTGCTTGTGATCTCTGTATCCGTTCTTCAATTCTTTGCTGAGCAGAGACAATGAATCCAGCACCCCTAGATAGTAACAGAAGGTGAATGTGGCTATAGAAGCACCTGCAATTCTGAGGGTGGGAGCTGAGGGAGTTCATGGAATCGATGTTTCTAAGGGATGAATGTTTGCTTCCCCCCATGATGATCATATTTTGAAGTAGAGCCTTTGAGAGGTAATTAGGTTTGGTGAGCCCCGGTGATGGGATTGGTGCCCTTAAAAGAAAAGGAATCAGAGCCCTCTTTGTTCAACCACATGAGGACATAGTGAGAAGGCAACTGTCTGGAAGCCAGAGAATGAGACCTTATCAGGAATCAAATATGCTGGACCCTTGGTGGAGGACTTCCCAGCCTCAAGAGCTGTGAGAAAAAAATTGTCCGTTGTTTGACTAATCCAATCTGTGGTATTTTGTTTTAGTAGCCCGTGTTGAATATAACAGAAACCTTGATCATCTGCTGAGAGAAGGTGGTCATGGTTGGGGAAGGGACCAGGGCATAGTGGGGAAGATTTAGGATAGCAGCTGGGAGAAACAGGACGTGGAGAGGATGCCGGTTGATGTGCTGAGGACCAAGGACACAGGTTGTTTAGAACTCTGACCTCAAGAGTGATCATTCTTCTGGCTGCCTTCAGGATCCCTTGCAGAAGGAAAATGGTTAGATTAATCCACAGAAAGGGGTTTGTGAGTCTGACAGCAATATGAAGAGGACAAAGAGGCTAAGGTTACAGGTAAAAGAGTGACAGAGGACACATCCACACACATAACACATAATTATGTATAATTATATGTGTATATATATAATTATATATGTGCATTTATGTGTTTGATAGATCACAGAGGTAAAATTAGTCCAAGTTGCTAAAATGGAGTGGGCTTGAAATAGATAAGGTGGTTCTCAAAGAACGTTTCTAGAAGATTAATCTTTTCCTGGAAAGAAACAGAGGTAAGTATACCAATTAGAGGCTGGCAGATCAGGATTAGCAAATACCAAGAATGCAGGCTGCAGTTCTCCTGGGCCCTGGGCAACCACCGTTAATGGCCAATCTCACTCTTCTGCTGAACTTCAACCCTTTCTCAACATAAGGCAATGAACTGGAGTTGACTTAAGAGATGGAAACTGCTTTCAGTTCAAGTGTAGATGAAAGATAATGAGCCTAGGCTGGGTTGTTAACAGCAACACGGAGAAGAAGATCTCACAGCCAGCTCAGTTCATTGGTTCCAAGAACCCTGAGAGAACCAAGAGGAGCATCAGAGGGCTGGGGATGTGGCTCAAGCGGTAGCGTGCTTGCCTGGCATGCGTGCGGCCCGGGTTCAATCCTCAGCACCACATACAAACAAGAGGAGCATCAGAGATGACCCCAGAACTCAGAATTGCTCTGGGGCACACTTACAAGGCCAGTTTCTATGGAAGCCCCAGGACTGTCCCTCAGAATCCCCAGGTGGAAATCCCAGGTTGTCAGCCATGGCTGGCCTCCAGAAGTAGAGAATAAGGTCAACCATGGGTCTCATGACTCAATAATCTTCCACAAGGGGCTAGATGAGTGTTCTGGCCCTGGCTTGGTTGGAGCTCATGAGAGGGTGCTGTTAATTCTCTTTAGTCACAGTGGATCATGTGTCCTAAAAGCTAGACCCAGCCGGAGGCTACAAGGAAACAAAAGCAGCTCTGGGGCCATCTCTGAGAAACACCTTTCACTTAATCTAATACCCTTTTCCTCTGGGGTGAGCAACTTCAGACAACAGGAAGTCTTAAGTTCCTGTGGGAACTCCTTAGTTTTAGGCCTTGGTTTTCATCAGCCATTGCAAAGCTGATCTCTGGTTGCACAATGTGGGCAAGCAACCCAAACACAGTGGCGGAGGCTGAGGAATCCCTGTAAGACCCGTGGTGCTCATAGAGCAGATATTTATCTAAAGAGCTAGCAGTATTAATCCCTGATGTGTCACCAAAACTTCCTCCAGACTGTTATTAATATCAAAAAGAATAAGTCATCTCCAAGTCTTCTTAGCCTCTAGTTTTGTTGTTGTTATATAATAAAATGGGCCTCGGGGACTGGTTCTTGTCCTTTGTCTCTTTGTTCATGTTTGTTGTTTCTTCTTAGGCTTCCATCAGAAGAACCAAGAATTGGATGTAGAGGAAAATCTCCACTAGTTCAATGACCCAAAAGGACTAGAATTTAACTGAAATATATCGAGCTATAAAACCAAAGCTTTACTGAAAGAGTTAACAAAGTAAAGCGCAACACTGAGGGTATGTGTGTGACATGTGCCACCAAGGCAGAAGGAAAGAGGGTGAGAGAGGAAAAAGGTCTTGTGTGGGCAGATGGAGGTGTGACTGCGATACCTATGAGTTACATGTCTGGCAGGTTTGACGCCCAGAAGTACACATGATCTAAGTTACCCATCATCCTGGCATTTCCTTGGGTTCAACCTGGATTAGCATCCAGATTCCCCCACCGTTTCCTGTCCTAACTTAATTAACAAAATATTAAGTTCTCCTGAATCAGTGGCAGGGTCTCTTGAGGTATAGTGTCTTTGAGTAGAATTGAAAGATAACAAAAGAATTCGAAAATTGGTTTAAAAACAAGTTAGTCAGGTGTGGTGGTACACGCCTATAATCCCAGCTACTTGGAGGCTGAGGCAGGAGGATCACGAGTTCAAACCCAGGCTCAGCAACTTAGGCCCTAAGCAACTCAGGGAGACCCTATCTCTAATAAAATATATAAAAGGTTGGGTATGTGGCTCAGTGGTTAAGTACCCCTGGGTTCAATCAATCAATCAATCAATTAATAAAACAAGTCATTATTCACAATGTATGCTAAAGTTCCCAAACCCATAAGCTGCATTCCAAACACGGTTTTAATGTCTACTCATGAGTCTCCCTCGAATCTGCTTGTTCCCAGTTTCCTCAGTTAATAGGCATTAATTGAGCATCTACTGATGAATAGGAGGGACACATGGATTAAGACAAGCTGACCTCAGTGTTTACAGACTGGTCAAGTAGGTAACATAAACACACCTTGGGTAGAATGGATCCACAAATACTAGAGGGCAGGCAAGACTTTGCTAGAGGAAATCTGTGAAATCCAGAGTAAGAAGAAAAGCTTTTCAGAGGACGGGAGCTGTGAACTGATTCTAAAAGCAAAGCCGTGGATTGTTTTAGTTCTTAAAATTAGCTTTGAATGTTTAATTATAAAAACAATAACTTTTTTTTTATAGAGAATTGTTGTTTAGAAAAAAATGTTTAAATTCACCAATAATCCCACCACAAGGAAGAAGAAACCCCTGGGGTTTTAGCCTGCATCCTGGGCCCAGTATTTTCAAGCCCCATTCCCCTTCCTTTTTGTCACTCTGGTCTGGTTTACTTCACACCAAAAAGTGTCATCATTAGATTTCATTTCACAAAATGCTTCTACTGCTAAAAGAAACTTAAAAATGACTGCTAAACCCCTGTGCCAGGTACATCTCCCCAAATCCTGCTTTCCCTCCCTCACTGTCGTTCTGATCTGTCTCCAATGGCAACCTCTTCTGCTGAGCCATTCAGGGCCGTCTCAGTCAATTCAGCTGCTATAACAAAAACATATAAACTGGGTAGCTTGTAAACAACAGAAATTTATTTTTTATAGTTCTGGAAGGTGGGAATTCCACGATCAAGGTGAATTTAGTGTCTGGTGAGGGCCTGACTTTTTGCTGTAACCTCACATGGTGAAAAGGGCATAAGAGCTCGCTTGGGTCTTCTACACAAGGGCAAGAATCTTATTCATGTGGGTTCCACCACATGACCTACTCATCTTCCTAAAGGCCCCACTTCCTAATATCATTCTGGGAGTTAGAATTCAACACATGAATTTTGGGGAGCTATGAATATTCAAACCATGGCCAGGACCACAAATCTATCTTCCACCTTGTTTTCTAGTAACCCTCAGATAAAACCCCATCTCTGTATAGATGGAGCACACTCTTCCTGCTATCCTTCTGCTCACATCTTCCCATTATATTTTGTGTACAAATCTTCCAATATCTCCATTTAATCGAAATGTGTTTTGTTTGGCTTCACTGGCCTATGAATCACAGCAACAGCAGCTCCCTGTGCTACAGCTGGCTCCACCTGAGTGATGCAGGACTTCTGGGTCCTTCAACGTCACAGCCAGAAATTTCACCCCAGGGCTTGTTTGACATGTACTCAAAACACTCCAAGCATGTGTCTTTCTCTCCTGCTCCAGGCACACTCACTTCCTGTGTTTATGCTTCCAACAGAGGTGATCATTTTTGGCCAGACCATCCATAGAGATCATGAGGTTCTTTCTCCCCATGGCTGCAACCTTCATGGTGACAGCACCATGGCCCTCAATGAGCTAGGGGCACCACAGAACAATACTCACAGCCCTGTGACTCCGATTCTTCCTGAAAGAAGCTCCTTTGGCATCTGTCATCATCCATAGGCTCAGATCACAGTCTCTCAATGAGGCAGAGGCCTGACAGGCTCTAAGCTGTCCTTGGTATTCTCCTATCCCAGACCCTTCATAGACACACCCAACCCACTGGCTTATGCAAATAGTTACCTCTGAGATATTTGCCTGTCTCATGAGATGTGCTTGAAAATATTCTAATTCTGTTGGTGGAAACATTTCAGGTTCAAATGAGGAATCCCACTACATACCCTTCAAAGCCCTCCTGAGATTCAATGTCAATCTTCATAAAATTTTCTCTCTCTCAGGCTAAATAAACTCACAGGCCTCTGAAGCAGTCGTGATTGTACAATTAATTTGATAATTAATCATTTATACCCTGTGACAAGTCTTCTGTTCTTTGTGCAAATTGATGTTAAAAGTTTTATTGTACTAAAAATATATTTAAAGGAATATTTTTTTATGATTCTGAGCATATTAAGCAAAGAATGGAAAATCAAGAAAGACAGTACCCTTAAGAACACAGAAAGAGCATGAATAATTTAAAAGTATCAACATTTCATGTTTATGCCTTGGATCATCACTGATGTAAGGACCATGGTTTTCACTACTTCATAACATTATGTGTCTAATATGCAGTAGGCACTTAAATAACAGCTGGTTCTTTTATTTTAAGGAAGTTTAAGATTCTTCTTTGTACTTTAATGAACATGGCAGGGAAAGGGGGGACAGAAAAGGTAAAAAATAAGATAGGAAAAAAAATACAAAACACAATTTTCCAGAAAAAATACTGGAATGACTTGAACATGTCCTGCAAATATCATGTGTTGGAAATTTAATCTCCAAAATCAGGTGTTAATGATATGAGGAGTTGAGACCTTCAGGAGTCAAAATCCTCATGAGATGAATTAATCCATTCATGGATTAATGGGTTATTGAGGGCTTGTACTGTCTCACTATATGATGCCCTCCACCATATTATATGAGAAGCTGAGAAGATGCTGATACCTTGCCCTTGGACCTCCAGAACCATGAGTCAAACCGAACTTCTTTCCTTTATATATTACCCAGTTTCAGGTATTATGTTATAATAACAGGAAAAAAATTAAGACTCATGGAAGAAAGTTCATTTCAGCATTTTGGTGATAGAATAAAATTTTCCTAAATTAATCTCCCATTTTATAGTTTATTTCAAATGCATATACTTAGTATCTAATTTGCCCATTTTAACAAATACTTAAGTACTAACTGTATCAAACAGGCTTCTGATAAGATAGGCAACATCCCTGCCCTCTGAAAACCCAGTTTATTGTAGAGAGGAAAACACTGAAATAGATTATTTCCTACTATATATGTCATGAAGAAAATAAACTAAGCAATGATTGAGGAGTGAGTGTGTGGCTCCTTTGGATGAAATGTTCAAGGTGACCTTTTTTAAAGGAGACAATGTTTGGGCTGAAACAGATAAATGACAAGACACCAACAACGCTTGTGAACTGCACAGGAATTTCCATTTCCTTTATAATAACAACAGTGGTGCTCCCTAGAATTGTACAGTGCATTGGCTCAGAGAGTTCCAGGCATGTGTAAGTCAGTTCACTTGTATAATTAGTTTACTTTGCTCAAGTTAATTTGCCCATCTATCAGCATGCTTTAGCCCAGCTGGATACAAGGACCATCAAGTGAGCCATGTGGTAATTCAGCAGTCAAGAAAATGACTCTCAGCAAATTGCAGGCTGGAGTCTATTGTGCAATTTGTGACTATATGTTTCACTTCTGAAGACCAGCCTAGAAATTGACATACTTTAAGTGGGAAAAGCTTGAGATTATTTGGAACCAATCCATTGTCTACTCCTGTAGTCCTAATGCCAGGAAAAAGAAACATGAGTAATTGCTGCCCAAGCCTAAAGCTAGTTTTCATGGTGAGAAATCCTCCTTCTCTGGGAATGATCATGTGTGGGATTTGGGAAAGAGTTTTTGTAATTACAGACTATACTATTGAAAACATGCCACTCAATTAGCCATTTGACTTCATGGTATGGGGAGATCCCATAATGACAGGTTAATAGGTTCCATGCTTAATAAAAGCAAAAGGGACCATTATACTTCTAATAAAACCCACCGTGTAACTCTTTGCTGGCCATGGGTTCCTTGTTGTTGCATTAAACTGGCCTCAAAAGCAAATGCATGTAGATCCCTTAAGATTCCAAACTTGTTTAATCTGTTTCAAGTAAGTGTTCAAAGGTAGCTGTACCCAAAACTTACAATTGAGGCAGTGGAGGCTTAAACAGAGATTATATGTTGATCTCAGGTCATTCTGAAAGTGGGACACCAGAACCTGACCTCACTTCCTCTCAGCTGATCCTACTTCCTCTTATAACATCACTCATCAAGGGTAAATTCTATCCAAGTCCACTCTGAGGGGAAGATCCAGTCCCTCTTCCCCATCTATGCTGGTTATGTAGAGCTCCCAAAGGAGTTCAAGGGAAGGGGAGCTTGCAGGAACATAGCACGAAAAAGAGGTGGTGTCTTTGTATGCAAAGCTAGTCCCTTAGAATGCAAAAGGTGATGCATGCAGTGGCAGAATTTGTTGTGCCTAGGAATTCAGTGGAAATGCAGAACCCCAGAAGTAGCTCCAGTGGAGGGGCCAGAAATGAGAGAGTCAAGCCCACACAGAGGAAGGAACATGAAGGCTAGTTTAGCAGATGGGAATATTCAAGGACTTCCAGTTGTAGGAATCAGGATTGAGGTGTACACCCTGGGGGTGAAGGGGTTATTCTGGAATATGCAGTACAAAATAAGTGGAAAGATGGGTCAGGGCTGGATCTAAATAATGAGGGTTGAAGAATCAGGAGGCTTCAGAAAGCTACCTAGAGTATGCTTTTCACACTTACTGTGTGTATAAATCTACTGATACCTTACTAAAAATGCAGTTTCTGATTCAGTCAATCTGGGGATTTGCATTTCCAACAAGTTCTTATGTGATGATGATAGATAGATGCTACAGGTGTGTGCACCATCCTCTGCATATCAAAGGCCTCTAGTACAGGGAAAATCCATTCCTTTTTTTCTCTTGTGTTATTTTTTTTTTTATTACTGTGACCAAAATACCTGACAAGAACAATTTAGAGAAGAAAAAGTTCATTTTTGGCTCTGGTTTCAAGGGTTCAGTCTGTGGTTGGCCAACCCCATTCCTCTGGGCGCAAGGTGAGGCAGAACATCATGGCAGAAGGTGAGGTAGAGGGGTGCTGTTCATTTCATGCAGGCCAGAAAGCAGAGATAGAAAGGGGAAGGGATTTCAGGGAAGATGAACCCTTTTAGGACATGTCCCCTGTGATCTACCCGCTCTAGCCATGCCCCACCTGCCTACAGTTATCACCCCGTTAGTCCATTCAAACTAGGATGGACAGATTAGATTATGGCTCTCACAATCATTTCACCTCTGGATATTCCTGCATTAACACAAGAGCTTTGCAGGGACACCTTATATCCAAACTATAATTGTCTCTTAAGCAACATTGTCCCAGGAGAAATGGAGAAGCCTGCAGCCTGGGAGCAGCTGAAGCACTGCCATTAATTCCAGGGCAGGAGCTGAGCAGCAGGATGCTGGATGAGACCCAGAGCAGAAAAAGTCTAAATCAATGGACATAATACAATTAATTAATAGAAAAAAGGATGGGTCATATTTGGTGAATCACAGGCTTTAATCTCCATCCCTTTTTAATGCCACACACACACACACACACATACACACCCCAAGGTCTCTCCTCTCAGTACATTGAATGAGTGAGGGTCCTCTACAGAGAGGAACTCAAGAGCATGTTGAACAAACACTGTGATCCAGGGCAGCTGGTAGAGTTTATGAGTTACTGTTCTCTCACTCTCGCCTTCTAGAAAAATACAAAGGGAAGATTCCCTCAGGTCCACTTTCTTGGGCCTTCAAATTTTGTGCTCTGATGGTTAGTTTTATGTATCAACCAAACTATAGTTCCCTGCTGTCCAGTTAAACACCTGTTTAGGCATTGCCGTGAAGGCATTTTGTAGGTGTGGTTAATGTCTGTAACTTGCTGGGGTTATTTATTGTAGCATTATAATTATACATAGTATTTAGGTTCCTTTGGACAAAATTATACATGCAAGGGAATTGATATCAATCCCCATTCTCTCCCCTCTTCCTCCCCTCCTGCCTTCCCCTTTTATTTCTCTTTTGCTATGTTGATTTTCCTTTCCTTTCTTTCTTTATTAATTTTTCGTTCATTCTTTCCACATATACATAAAGGTGAAATTCCCTTTGGTTCATTTACATGTGTATAACATAATTTTATTAGATTTGTTCTATGTTTCTTTCCCTGTCCTTTACTTCCTCCCTCCCTCTAGTTCTCCTATGGCCACTCCACAGATCTTTCTGATGTTTTTATTATATCTGAGCCCCTCCCACACCACCTTTCCCTTATTTTGCTCTAGCTTCCACATATGAGAAAAAAAAAAAAAACCTTTCGACCTTTAATTTTCTCAGTCTGATTTATTTCATTAAGCGTGATTTTCTCCTCCATTTCTGTCCATTTACTGGCAAGTGCCATTATTTTATTCTTCTTTATGTCTGAGCAAACTCCATTGCTGATTGAAGAAAATGTGATCAGAAACTCATAGGAACCTAACCCTAATGTGCCATATTTTCTTGATCCATTCATCTACTTATAGGCAACTGGATTGGTTTCATAATTTGGTTATTGTGAATTGTGCTGCTATAAATTTGTAATGGCTGTATCACTATAGTATGCTGATTTTCACTTTTTTGGATAAATACTGAAGAGTGGGATAGCTGGGTCATGTGGTGGTTTCATTCTTAGTTTAATAGCTGACTTTAAGTAAAGAATTGATTCTTGATAATCTGTATGGGCTTCATCTAATTGGTTGAAAGGCCTTAAGAAAAAAATAGGTTTCTCTGGGGAAGAGGTACCACCTGTCAATTGCAGCTTCAGCTTCTGATAGAGAATTTCTAGTAGCCTAAATCTGTAGCCTAAACCTACAGATTTCAGATTTGCCAGTCCCAACAACTGCACTGGCCAAATTCCTTAAAATAAATCTTGCTAATATAAAGAATAGATCCTCATTATTAGTGTATTCTGTAATTGTAAATCTGCCTACTGGAATTCATTTGTAAGCCCCAAATCAAGACTTGCAGCCCTTTCATGATCAGAATGGTGAAAAATGTCAGCCACCCAGTGCACACATTTCCAGCTCCAGTCAAATGAGATGACACATTCTTATTTCAGCTCTCATACAATAAACAACTAGTTGTTCGTGGTCCGTTTAGTACCATGATTTTCCCATTTTTATGGTTTTTTTTGTTGGTGATCTCATTGCTTAAAATGACCCCTAAGTGTAGTACTAAAGTGCTGATCTAAGCACTAAATGTTCCTAAGCACCAGAAGACTGTGATGTGCCTTATAGAAACAACACATGTGTTGGATAAGCTTCATTCAGACATGAGTTATAGTGTTAGCTATGAATTCTATGTCAATAAGTCAACAATAGATACATTAAGCAAAGCATTTTAGAGAGACACACACTTAAAACAAGGTTATATCTTGACTGATTGAGGAAAACGTGACCAGAAACTCATAGAAACCTATAACCCTGTATTTCCCCTAGGAGCAATGGTTCACTATTTGTTAATTCAGTGTTTGTTTTGCTTTATCGAATGCAATTACCATGGATAATGAGAATCAACTCTGTGTGTGTGTATGTGTACACAGGTCCTACTGGTTCTCTTCCCCAAGCACCCTGTCTGGCAGGCGCAGCACCACCCTTTCATTCAGGACTGGCTGTGCATAGCACAGGCGAGGAGTGTGTCTGTCCCATCCTTGCTATATTCAGATCCCCAACAACACTTCTCAGGAGGAAGAAAGGAGTCTTACATACAAACCTGTTAGGGAATATGAATAGTCCCTCTTACAAGGGAAGTTTTACTAGTTCATATTTAGGAGCACAAACTATGTGTAGGCCTAGTAATTTAGACATTACTCCATCTCCCTGATACAGTAAGAAGAAAGCCAGATGAGGTAATAACTGGAATGCATTTCAGCATTTGTAATGTAATTTGGATGATGAGTTCCAAATTACTTGCTCAATGTAAACCAATCAAGTCTATTCCCATTTGAACATCTTTACCAAAAATAAATGTTATGAATGTGGTGAAAAGATAATTAGACTGTCTCTAAGGCACTGGGCCCATTCCCTAAAGAGGAGAAAAGCCAGTCTGTCTCAGTAAAATGAAGGTACAAATTGAGGACCCCAAAGCCCTCCCTCTCCCACTTTAGTGATCAGTTTTAGTCTTCTCTGAGGGTGTCTGGTCCATGGTTGCAAGCTCCATTCCTATTTCTAAATTTGTCATCTTCTACGTTGTACTGACTGTCGGTAGGGTCAGAGCAAGAGAAAGTAATGTCTTAGCTGAGACCTCTCCTGCCCTGGGCCACCCAAGCTCACACCCTCTGTGGTTCAGCAGCCCGGCTCTGCAGGCAGGATGCTCTTTCCCCCACGACACCTGAATGAGACTTGAAAAGGCTTACAAATAATTCTCTTTTTACTTCAAGAACATGTCACGGCTAAGAATAAACACCACGCATAAGCCACCATTGATCCTGAAATAAAATGCTGTCTGGACAAAAAAGGAAAAAGCTTCTTTTATGCACAGCTTCTAGGAAATCAGAACACCATTCACTTCTCAGGCCAACCACAATATAATTCAAGTGTCCAGAAGTGTTCAACACAAACAGAGGAAGAGGAGAGTGGAATTGTTTGAAATTTGTTCAGTATTCAAAAGCAATTCCTTTTCCACATCTAGCAACTTCCAAAATATGAATAGGACTGTGAACTATTAAATGGTACAATGGCAGCTGCCCTGTGCTGTGACTATTAAATTGATTTACTCAGTAAGAATGATACACTAAATAAATTTACAGAAAATAGAAAAAGGTGTACCCCACTATAAACAAATAAAATATTATAGAGATACAGATAGTAAACAAATTGATCCAGCCAAGTAATTTCAATCCAGAACAACAACAACAACAAAAAAAAAAAGTCTGACTGGCTTAACAAGACTAGCTCTTAGGAAACTTGGCTCTGAGGGTCCACCGTGGCTTCCTACTTTCTTTTCTTTTTCCTGCTCTCAGTTGGTTGCCACCTTTGAGATGATTCAACTGAATCCGAGATCAAGAAACTATAGCACCTGGGCCCAAAGCAGCCTACTTTCTGTTTTCATAAATAAAATTGTATAGAAATATGCCATGCTTATCATCTTTGTACTATCTAGCTATGGCCGCCTGTCACCTTGTAGTGACAGAGTTGAATAGTTGCAACAGAGACTTTACAGCCCTTAATGCCTAAACATTTAAGGTCATCAGATCCTTTATAGAAGTTTCCTGGCCCCTGGATCAGTCCCTTCACATTAAAGCATGACAGTTTTAATATGTTACTCCTCCAGGGATTCCTTGAATTTTAATAGGGAAGTAATTTCTTCACCTAAAGGAATTAATGGCTAATAATAGGATTTCAGTCATTAGCAATCGGATACTCAGGAGATATTATGGGGTGGGGGAACTTCTTAAGCTTAATTATAATACTTACTCAACTAAGTTGTGGACCCACCTATGAAGGGTTTTAATAAAAGTTGAGAGAATTATAATGGCAGAAACAAAAAACTCAAATCAGGTGGATCTGAAAGGAGGTAAGGAGTGCTGAAGGCGGCATTCTGGAGTCAAATACACAAACCAAGAGATGGCAATTTGTCTCAGTCTTATTCAAACGTTGTTTGTTTGTTTTTGTTGTTGATGTTTGTGGTGCTGGGGATGAAACCCAGGGCTCTGCATATACTAAGCATACACTCTACTACTGAACTACACCCCAGCCTGCAAATCTTGATTTTTATCATTCATAAACTAAAGAAAATACTTTGAGGTCCATTTAAAAGGAGTTAGATTTCTGACTTTGGTAACCCCCTCACCTTTTGCCTTTTTTCTTTTCACAGATACTCACTCTCCCAAAGATAAAGGTTTTTACTGCAGATAGAGATTTTTCTCTCTGATGTTCCCATGAGCAGTGTTATGTATCTCTAAAGAAATCTTCTACAAGAAAACAACATCAGAGCGATCATGGCCCAAGCTTGCTCCAAGAACCCTTGGATGTCAGGAACTTCACACCAGCACCTCAAGCAGATGTAGCAAGACTGTGAAGTTGCCCCATGCAAAGAAACAAGAATATCTGGTTTCCCATCCAAAGGTGAATCAGAGGCTAAGCGTGCATGGGAAGTGATGCTTACTCTTAACATTGGCATTGTTCGGGACATTACAGGTCATAAGACAGTAGAATGAATCAGACATCACTTTCCTATGTTCATATATGAATACACGACCTGTGTAACTCCACATCATGTACAACCGCAAAAATAGGAAGTCATACTCCATGTATAGATGATATGTCATTACACTGCCATGTTTAACTAAAAATAATAAAACATTAAAAAAAATACTCTCCAGGATATTCTTTTATTTAATCCTCAAATGATCCCTTGATGTGAAAAATTGTCATCCCCATTTTACAAGTAAGGAAATGAAGGATCTGAAGGGCTAAATGGCTCACTCTAGATCAACCAGCTGTTGGGGATGGAGTCAAACCAAAAATTCAGGTCTTCTGCACTGTGTCTGAGTACAGGGTTTATTCCCTAAGTCCATGTGGGAAAGACTCGGGTCTCATCAGGAGCAGTGAGACCTGCATAGTCATTCACCCATTCTTGAAGACCAAGGTTTTGTCACTCCTCCAGCACAGGAGTTGTAAGTGGCAACTCAGAGAGGAATAATCTCCATTCAAGTGTGCCCCTGAGCTATCCATATTGAGTACCAGCACATGGTTCCTGGACCCTCCTGGGATGGTGGGCGCATAGCACTAGCACCTTACAGGATTTATTTTGCAAACTGGAGAAAGTCAGACCCATTCCACAACTGGAACAAGACAGGGATGCCCTCTTTCACCACTTCTATTCAACATGCTTCTCTC
This sequence comes from Marmota flaviventris, assembly GCF_047511675.1. Classification (NCBI taxonomy): domain Eukaryota; kingdom Metazoa; phylum Chordata; class Mammalia; order Rodentia; family Sciuridae; genus Marmota; species Marmota flaviventris. The sequence continues at coordinate 52,548,126 of NC_092511.1, read as the reverse complement.
CCAGCTAACCCAGCCCTGGGCCAGGGTATAGTTCAGCAATTTGAGCAGGCTAGATCCAGCCCTTCCTAGGCACCATTGTCCAGGCGTAGCTGACCCAAGCCTCCTGTGCCCACCCAGTCCAGAGGACTCACTTCACTAAGAGGGAACACTTCTCAAATGAAAGAGAAGTTGACTAAGAAAGGCATTCATACAGTACAATGGATACTACCCAGTATACCAAGAAGGTAACAGTCACAATCTAAATTCAGTATGGTTTGTAGTGTGATGACAACCCTTCTGGGCTAGAGAATTGGGGTCATCTCCTTTCCATCTAGTTCTCCCCCTTGGTTAAGCTCCTCTCTGTATCCCATTCAATCCATTTTCCACATTAATTCAGGTGCAGCCACATCTAATGAGAACACCCTTGAGTCAGAGGGGACAAGCAACTAGCAAAGGGGTGGAATTATTCTCTGTGAGTGGGTGGGGAGATATCCCTTTCTGCATGTCTTGTCACACTGTGACGGGCCTCCTGCTGAGTTAGAGCAGCTCCTTCATGCCTAGACATGTTCAGGAGGCCAATTGCCATCAAAGCATTCTGATCTCTTTCCACTCCTCTAAATGTTCTGGGGAGCCCACATATCCTTTAGGCCACTGGGCAAGGGCCAGCTGAGTTAAAAAATAATAATAATCATAAATAAATAAAAAATAATAATCATACCAGAGTCACCTTTCCTGCTTAGATATCCAAGGCAGCAAGGGCTCATAAACACCTTTTGGGTTGCTTTTCCATAGAATTTGAAGGAACAATGAATCCAAAAGCAAAACAATGGTTCCTACTAAGCTTGGGAGACCAGGGGGGGAAAAACAAAAAAATTTACTTGATACCAAAAGCTCACCCTCAATGCTGATTCAATAACAAAGACAAAGTTTGAGAAAAAGGAAAAAGTTTTTATTGCTTTGCTAGCAAAAGAGAAAGACAATGGACTCATGTCACAGAGGCTGTCATTCTAACTTCCAGGGGAAACACAGGGCTTTAAAAAGTTGGGACACAAGGGATGTTTTCCAAGTATCATTATCAGTAGACCTAATTAATGTTTAACTTGAATCCTTGAAAGAGCTGTTCTTCCAGTTTCCATGTCTAGGGTTTCTTAATTCTTGTGGACAGTGAGTGGAAGGGCAGATAACTTGGCTTAGGACAGGAAGAATGTTAATCTTGCTTCCCCTGTGGTTGGGGAGAGGAAGGAAAAGAGGAAAGAAAACAAAAACATGTCAGTTTTAAAATAAGCAGCTGATGGTCAAGCAGTAAGGTTTATATTCAAAGCATGAATTAGTTCCCTGTTGCATGAAAGGGACCACTGTTGCATACTGGGTGTGTAGCTACTCAGAATGCGGGAGTAGAGTTAGTTGGGAGCATAGCTAATCCCAGTCACTCCTCCTTCACATACCATGACCAAGTAGCACTGGAAACAAGACTAAGGCAGGCAGGAAGAAATGGACCCTCTGACTAAAAGTTTCAATTTACATTGAATGCACTCAATTTACAAGGTGCCCGCTTATCATTTAAATAGTGTGCCATAGTCTTTCCAGGCCTGATGAGCAGGTGAGTTTGCCTTCAGTAATTTCCTATCACTTTTCCTACTCCCCTCTCTTTAAAACTCAATTTACCTTCACATTCAGCTTTGGGTTTAATCATCTTGTTACAAGGTTTGAAATTCAGTTACCATTTTCATTCAGTATATTTTATATGGTAGCTCTAGGTCCCTAGCCAACAACTTATGATAAACGATGAGGTTTCTAGAGAACTTTGACATTGTATGGTGTTTTCAGGAGAATATCCCAGTCCAGCTAGATTGTACCTTTGTGATATTTACTCACATCAATTCAGCCAAAGTTATACAGGTATAATATAGCCATGGTATGTATTATGATGACATAAGAGTTTGTTAAAACAACTAATAAGAGGGTTATGGTTTTTGAAAATGATTATACAAAAAGCAGTCTTTTGATGTTATATATAAACACCAGTGAGAGAGTTCATTCCACTCTCCTTCTTACAGTGAATGATAGCAGCTGCCATAATAATTGTGCTAAGAAGGTAGACAAGTCAGTAGTGTTCAAATAATCCAGCACTACACTCTGAATTGAAGGCTGCATTAGAAGTCACTATTACTTGCTGGGTACAGTGGCCTAAGCCTGTAATTCCAGTGGTCGAGGCAGAGGGATCGCAAGTTCAAAGCCAGCCTCCTCAAAAGCGAGGTGCTAAGCAACTCAGTGAGACCCTGTCTCTAAATAAGATACAAAATAGAACTAGCGATGTGGCTCAGTGGTCAAGTGTCCATGAGTTCAATTTCTAGTACCAAAAAAAAAAAAAAAAGAAAACACTATTACTAGAAAATTGCTGAGGGCACATACTCAAAATGCAGAATAAGGAAAAAGGGGTAAATATGTGATTCTAGAAAATAGAGCTTACAATTGTACACCGTGATCAAGTGGGATTCATCCCAGACATGCAGGGTTGGTTCAACATATGGAAATCAATAAATGTAATTCATCACATCAATAGACTCAAAGATAAGAATCATATGATCATCTCAATAGATGCAGAAAAAGCATTTGACAAAAATGCAGCACCCTTTCATGTTCAAAACACTAGAAAAATTAGGGATAACAGGAATATATCTCAACATTGTAAAGGCTATCTATGCTAAGCCTCAGGCCAACATCATTCTAAAGGGAGAAAAATTAAAGGCATTCCCTCTAAAAACTGGAACAAAATAGGGATGCCCTCTTTCACTGCTTCTATTCAACATAGTTCTTGAAACCCTGGCCAAAGCAATTAGACAGATGAAAGAAATTAAATGGATATATAAGGAATGGAGGGATTTAAATTAGCACTATTTGCTGACCATATGATTCTATACCTAGAAGGCCCAAAAAGCTCCACCAGAAATCTTCTAGTAAATTAATTCAGCAAAGTATCAGGTTATAAAATCAACACCCATAAATCAAAGGTATTTCTGTATATCAGTGACAAATCCTCTGAGAGGGAAATGAGGAAAAGAACCCCATTTACAATAGCCTCAAAAAAAAAATATTTGGGAATCATCTTAACGAAAGAGGTGAAAGATCTATACAATGAAAATTACAGAACCCTAAAGAAAGAAATCAAAGAAGACCTTAGAAGATGGAAAGATCTACCTTGCTCTTGGATAGGCAGAATTAATACTATCAAAATGACCATACTACCAAAAGCACTATACAGATTTAACGCAATTCCAATCAAAATCCCAGTGGCATTCCTCATATAAATAGAAAAAGCAATCATGAAATTCATCTGGAAAAATAAGAGACGCAGAATAGCTAAAGCAATCCTTAGTAGGAAGGGTAAAACAGGTGGCATCACTATACCAGACCTTAAACTATATTACAGAGCAATATAACAAAAACAGCATGGTATTGGCACCAAAACAGACTGGTAGACCAATGGTACAGAATAGAGGCCACAGAGACTAGCCCACAAAATTACAATTATCTTATATAGACAAAGGTGCCAAAACATGCATTGGAGAAAAGATAGCATCTCCAACAAATGGTGCTGGGAAAACTGGAAATCCATATCCAACAGAATGAAATTAAAACCCTATCCCTAACCATGTACAAAACTCAACTCGAAGTGGATCGAGGACCTAGGAATTAAACCAGAGACTCTGAATCTAATAAAAGAAGAAGTAGGCCCTAATCTTCATAATGTGGGATTAGGCCCCAATTCCTTAATAAAATTCCTATAACACAATAATTAAAACCAAGAATCAATAAATGGGATGGATTCAAATTAAAAAGTTTCGGCGCCAGCATAGTAGAGGGAACTGGGACCAAAGACAGAGCAGGCCCAGCGGCCTGCTGAGGGGCAGAGCCGCCCCCCACCCCCCTCGCCTGCCAGGTAGGGGAAGGGTGACCACCGACAGAAAAGGCCCAGTGGCCCAGGGCGGGACAGAGCTTCCAATCACTCCTGCAAGGTAGGCGGGCCTGCGACCCACCGGCAGAAGAGGAGCAGCCGCCTGCTGAGAGGCTGAGCCGCCCCCTCCCCCTGCGCCGGCATAGTAGAGGGAACTGGGACCAAACACAGAGCAGGCCCAGCGGCCTGCTGAGGGGCAGAGCCGCCCCCCACCCCCCTCGCCTGCCAGGTAGGGGAAGGGTGACCACAGACAGAAAAGGCCCAGTGGCCCGCGGCGGGACAGAGCTTCCAATCACTCCTGCAAGGTAGGCGGGCCTGCGACCCACCGGCAGAAGAGGAGCAGCGGCCTGCTGAGAGGCAGAGCCGCCCCCTCCCCCCCGCGCCTGCAAGGTAATCGGAACTGAGACCACCATCAGAACAGGTCAGACCTGCAACCGAGAGACAGAACAGGCCCAGTGGCCTGAGGAAGGGTAGAGCCGCCCCCCCCCCCACGCCTGCAAAGTAGGCGGACCTGCGACCCACTGGCAGTACAGCCCCAGAGGCCTGCAGAGGGGCAGTGCCGCTGCCTGCGCCTGCAAAGTAGGCAGAACGGCGACCACCGACAGAACAAGCCTAGCGGCCCGCAGAGGGACAGAGCCGCCGCCCGCGCCTGCAAGGACGGCGGACCTGCTACCGACTGGCAGAGCAGGCCCAGCGGCCTGCCGGCGTGGTAGGCACATTGCCCCAATTGGCGGAGGGGCAGAGCCGCCGCCCGTGCCTGCGAGGGAGACTTTGCAACTATACAAGACCAATATAAATATATAGGGGGAAAATTCAATAGCACAACAGTTTCACCAAGAAGAAAGGAACGCAAACAGTATGAAGAGACAAGGAAAGAAAGGACCACAAGCATTGCAGGTCAACTCAACTTTAGAAGAGGTAATAGCTGCAGCTGATGGAATGTCAGATAAAGAATTCAGGATATACATGCTTCAGATGATCTGGAGTCTCAAGGAAGACATCAGACAGCAAAATCAGACAATGAAAGATCACTTCAACAATGAATTACATAAACAAATCCAAGAAGCAAAAGATCAACTATACAGGGAAATAGAGGTTATAAAAAACAAACAAACAGAAATCCTAGAAATGCAGGAAGCAATAAGCCAACTTAAAAACTCAATTGAGAATACTACCAGCAGAGTAGAACACTTAGAAGACAGAACATCAGACAATGAAGATAAAGTATTTCAACTTGAAAAGAACATAGACAGCTCAGCAAGACTGTTAAGAAACCATGAGCAGAACATCCAAGAAATATGGGATAACATCAAGAGACCAAATTTAAGAGTCATTGGGATACAGGAAGGAACAGAGTTTCAAACCAAAGGAATGAGCAATCTATTCAATGAAATAATTCGAGAAAACTTCCCAGACTTGAAGAATGAGACAGAACCCCAAATCCTAGAAGCCTACAGGACGCCGAATGTGCAAAATCATAAGAGACCCACACCTAGACACATTATAATGAAGATGCCCAACATACAGAATAAGGAGAGAATTTTAAAAGCTACAAGAGAAAGGAAGCAGATCACATTTAGGGGTAAGCCAATCAGGATAACAGCTGATCTTTCAACACAGACTCTGAAAGCTAGAAGATCCTGGAATAACATATTTCAAACACTGAAAGAAAATGGGTTCCAACCAAGAATTGTGTTTCCAGCGAAATTAAGCTTCAGGATGGAAGATGAAATTAAAACCTTCCACGATAAACAAAAGTTAAAAGAATTTGCAGCTAGAAAACCATTTCTTCAAAACATCCTTGGCAAAACATTACAGGAAGAGGAAATGGAAAATAACAATGAAAACCAACAGTGGGAGGTAGGACACTAAAGGGGGGAAAATAATCAAAGTGGAAAACAAACCATGTTTAGTAACATAAATAAACAAATATGGCTGGAAGAACAACCCATATCTCAATAATAACCCTAAATGTTAATGGCTTAAACTCACCAATCAAGAGACACAGGCTAGTAGAATGGATCACAAAACAAGACCCAACAATATGCTGCGTACAGGAGACGCATTTGATAGGAAAAGACATACATAGGCTGAAGGTGAAAGGTTGGGAAAAATCATATCACTCATATGGACTTCGGAAACAAGCAGGAGTGTCCATACTCATATCAAATAAAATAGATTTCAAGCCAAAGTTAATCAAAAGGGATAAAGAGGGACACTACATACTGCTCAATGGAACCATACACCAACAAGACATAACAATCATAAATATATATGCCCCAAACAATGGTGCAGCTATGTTCATCAAACAAACTCTTCTCAAGTTCAAGAGTCTAATAGACCACCATACAATAATCATGGGAGACTTCAACACACCTCTCTCACCACTGGACAGATCTTCCAAACAAAAGTTGAATAAGGAAACTATAGAACTCAATAACACAATTAATAACCTAGACTTAATTGACATATATAGAATATACCACCCAACATCAAGCAGTTACACTTTTTTCTCAGCAGCACATGGATCCTTCTCAAAAATAGATCATATATTATGTCACAGGGAAACTCTTAGACAATACAAAGGAGTAGAGATAATACCATGCATCCTATCTGATCACAATGGAATGGAACTGAAAATCAACGATAAAAGAAGGAAGGAAAAAGAATACATCACTTGGAGAATGAACAATAGGTTACTGAATGATCAATGGGTTATAGAAGACATCAAGGAGGAAATTTAAAAATTCTTAGAGATTAATGAAAACACAGACACAACATATCGGAATCTATGGGACACATTGAAAGCAGTTCTAAGAGGAAAATTCATTGCTTGGAGTTCATTCCTTAAAAAAAGAAAAAACCAACAAATAAATGATCTCATACTTCATCTCAAAATCCTAGAAAAAGAAGAGCAAAACAACAGCAAAAGAAGTAGAAGGCAAGAAATAATTAAAATCAGAGCTGAAATCAATGAAATCGAAACAAAAGAAACAATTGAAAAAATTGACAAAACTAAAAGTTGGTTCTTTGAAAAAATAAACAAAATCGACAGACCCTTAGCCATGCTAGCGAAGAGAAGAAGAGAGAGAACTCAAATCACTAACATACGGGATGAAAGAGGCAATATCACAACAGACACTTCAGAAATACAGAAGATAATCAAAAATTATTTTGAATCCTTATACTCCAATAAATTAGAAGATAGTGAAGGCATAGATAAATTTCTTAAGTCATATGATCTGCCCAGATTGAGTCAGGAGGATATAGACAACCTAAACAGACCAATATCAATTGAGGAAATAGAAGAAACCATCAAAAGACTACCAACTAAGAAAAGCCCAGGACCGGATGGGTATACAGCAGAGTTTTACAAAACCTTTAAAGAGGAACTAATACCAATACTTTTCAAGCTACTTCGGGAAATAGAAAAAGAGGGAGAACTTCCAAATTCATTCTACGAGGCCAACATCACCCTGATACCTAAACCAGACAAAGACACTTCAAAGAAAGAAAACTACAGACCAATATCTCTAATGAACTTGGATGCAAAAATCCTCAATAAAATTCTGGCCACTCGGATACAAAGGCACATCAAAAAAATTGTGCACCATGATCAAGTTGGATTCATCCCTGGGATGCAAGGCTGGTTCAATATAAGGAAATCAATAAATGTTATTCACCACATCAATAGACTTAAAAATAAGAACCATATGATCATCTCGATAGATGCGGAAAAAGCATTCGACAAAGTACAGCATCCCTTTATGTTCAAAACTCTAGAAAAACTAGGGATAACAGGAACATACCTCAATATTGTAAAAGCAATCTATGCTAAGCCTCAGGCTAGCATCATTCTGAATGGAGAAAAATTGAAGGCATTCCCTCTAAAATCTGGAACAAGACAGGGATGCCCTCTCTCACCACTTCTGTTCAACATAGTTCTCGAAACACTGGCCAGAGCAATTAGACAGACGAAAGAAATTAAAGGCATCAAAATAGGAAAAGAAGAACTTAAATTATCACTATTTGCAGATGACATGATTCTATACCTAGCAGACCCAAAAGGGTCTACAAAGAAACTATTAGAGCTAATAAATGAATTCAGCAAAGTGGCAGGATATAAAATCAACACGCATAAATCAAAGGCATTCCTGTATATCAGCGACAAATCCTCTGAAATGGAAATGAGGACAACCACTCCATTCACAATATCTTCAAAAAAAATAAAATACTTAGGAATCAACCTAACAAAAGAGGTGAAAGACTTATACAATGAAAACTACAGAACCCTAAAGAGAGAAATAGAAGAAGATCTTAGAAGATGGAAAAATATACCCTGTTCATGGATAGGCAGAACTAATATCATCAAAATGGCGATATTACCAAAAGTTCTCTATAGGTTTAATGCAATGCCAATCAAAATCCCAACGGCATTTCTTGTAGAAATAGAGAAAGCAATCATGAAATTCATATGGAAAAATAAAAGACCCAGAATAGCAAAAACAATGCTAAGCAGGAAGTGTGAATCAGGCGGTATAGCGATACCAGACTTCAAACTATATTACAGAGCAATAGTAACAAAAACAGCATGGTACTGGTACCAAAACAGGCGGGTGGACCAATGGTACAGAATAGAGGACACAGAAACCAATCCACAAAACTACAACTATCTTATATTTGATAAAGGGTCTAAAAGCATGCAATGGAGGAAGGATAGCATCTTCAACAAATGGTGCTGGGAAAACTGGAAATCCATATGCAACAAAATGAAACTGAATCCCTTTCTCTCGCCATGCACAAAAGTTAATTCAAAATGGATCAAGGAGCTTGATATCAAATCAGAGACGCGCCGTCTGATAGAAGAAAAAGTTGGCTACGATCTACAGTCGGTGGGGTCGGGCTCCAAATTCCTCAATAGGACACCCATAGCACAAAAGTTAATAACTAGAATCAACAAATGGGACTTACTCAAACTAAAAAGTTTTTTCTCAGCAAAAGATACAATAAGAGAGGTAAATAGAGAGCCTACAACCTGGGAACAAATCTTTACTCCTCACACTTCAGATAGAGCCCTAATATCCAGAGTATACAAAGAGCTCAAAAAATTAGACAATAAGAGAACAAACAACCCAATCAACAAATGGGCCAAGGACCTGAACAGACACTTCTCAGAGGAGGACATACAGTCAATCAACAAGTACATGAAAAAATGCTCACCATCTCTAGCAGTCAGAGAAATGCAAATCAAAACCACCCTAAGATACCATCTCACTCCAGTTAGATTGGCAGCCATTATGAAGTCAAACAACAACAAGTGCTGGCGAGGATGTGGGGAAAAGGGTACACTTGTACATTGCTGGTGGGACTGCAAATTGGTGCAGCCAATTTGGAAAGCAGTATGGAGATTTCTTGGAAAGCTAGGAATGGAGCCACCATTTGACCCAGCTATTCCCCTTCTCGGTCTATTCCCTAAAGACCTAAAAAGAGCATGCTACAGGGACACTGCTACATCGATGTTCATAGCAGCACAATTCACAATAGCTAGACTGTGGAACCAACCTAGATGCCCTTCAATGGATGAATGGATAAAAAAAATGTGGCATTTATACACAATGGAGTATTACTCTGCATTAAAAAATGACAAAATCATAGAATTTACAGGGAAATGGATGGCATTAGAGCAGATTATGCTAAGTGAAGCTAGCCAATCCCTAAAAAACAAATGTCAAATGTCTTCTTTGATATAAGGAGAGTAGCTAAGAACAGAGTAGGGTCGAAGAGCATGAGAAGAAGATTAACATTAAACAGGGATGAGAGGTGGGAGGGAAAGGGAGAGAGAAGGGAAAATGCATGGAAATGGAAGGAGACCCTCAGAGGTATTCAAAAGTACATACAAGAGGAAGTGAGGGGAAGGGGAAAAATAATACAAGGGGGACAAACGAATGTCAGTAAAGGGGGCAGAGAGAGAAGAGGGGAGGGGAGGGGAGGGGAGGGGAGGGGAGGGGAGGGGAGGGGGGATAGTAGAGGATAGGAAAGACAGCAGAATACAACAGACACTAGTATGGCAATATGTAAATCAATGGATGTATAACTGATGTGATTCTGCAATCTGTATATGGGGTAAAAATGGGAGCTCATAACCCACTTGAATCAAATTGTGAAATATGATATATCAAGAACTATGTAATGTTTTGAACAGCCAACAATAAAAAAAAAAAAAAAAAAAAAAAACAAATTAAAAAGTTTCTTCTCAGCAAAAGAAACAATCTGTGAGGTGAACAGAGAGCCTACATCCTGGGAGCAAATTTTTACCCCTCACACATCAGATAGAGCACTAATCTCTAGGATATATAAAGAACTCAAAAAGCTAAGCATCAAAAAACAAATAACCCAATCAACAATTGGGCCAATGATCTGAACAGACACTTCTCAGAAGAGGTTATACAATTAATCAACAAATATATGAAAAAATGTTCATCATCTCTGGCAATTAGAGAAACACAAATCAAAACTACTCTAAGATATCATCTTACTCCAGTCAGAATGGCAGCTATTATGAAGACAACAGTAAGTATTGGCGAGGATGTGGGGAAAAAAGATACACTCATACATTGCTGGTGGGTCTGCAAATTGGTGCAGCTAATATGGAAAGCAGTATGGAGATTCCTTGGAAAACTGGGAATGGAACCACCATTTGACCCAGCTATCCCTCTCCTCGGTCTATACCCAAAAGACTTAAAAACAGCATACTACATGGACACAGCCACATCAATGTTTATAGCAGCACAGTTCACAATAGCTAAACTGTGGAGCCAAACTAGATGCCCTTCAGTGGATGAATGAATTAAAAAAAATGTGGCATATATAAACAATGGAATTTTACTCAGCAATAAAAGAGAACAAAATCATGGCATTTGCAGGTAAATGGATGGCATTGAAGAAGATAACGCTAAGTGAAGTGAGCCAATCACCCCAAAAAAAACAAATGCTGAATGTTTTCTCTGATATAAGGAGACTGACTCATAGTGGGGTAGGGAGGGGGAGCATGGGAGGAATAGATAAATTCTAGATAGGGAAGAGGGGTGGGAGGAAAAGGGAGGGGGCAGGGGATTAGCAAGGATGGCAGAATGTAATAGACATCATTATCCAAAGTACACGTATGAAGATACGAATTGGTGTCAACATATTTTATATACAACCAGAGATATGACAAATTGTGCTGTATACGTGTAATAAGAATTGTAATGCATTCCGCTGTCATTTTTTTTAAAAAATCCACAGAGCTTTTAGTTAAAGACAGAGAGAGAGAGAGAGAGAGAGAGAAAGGAAGGAAGGAAGGAAGGAAGGAAGAAAGAAAGAAAAAAAGAAAGAAAGAAAGAGTTTACATATCTGGGAGTATATGGCAAGGAAGGTTTGATTTCTTCTTCCCTATCACACTGCTGACACAAAGTAGGTGCTCAGAAAATGGATGTTCAACTCAACCAAGTTGCTTTTTGTAACTGTGGTTACGCATCTACAAATTGAGTAATTTGTGTGATTTGAAGGCAAATCACATTCTGCTGTAAATTCTCTTCAAAAAGTTAGCCAATATTCTTACACAATACACCCTTTCCCAAACAATGATGATTACCACAACCACCAGAGGTACAATACTACTTAATTTTAACCATCACAAGGAAGAGGTTTTTAATTTCACACAATGGAAAAAAAAAATAAGGAAAAAGTCATTTAAGGAACTTTTGGGTTTAGGGAAAAGTCACAGGGTAAAGATGGGGGATGCCCTGCCCCAGCACTGACCCTGTAACTCACAGTTCACAGACTCCTCCCATCTAGACTTCTGGTCAGTCACTTGCATAGAAGGCCCTGGCTCCAGGAAAGGCTCAGGGCTGGAGTTTCTGATGCTGACAAGGAAGCACACAAAAGTTGTCAGCGAATAACAAGGAGTTGGCTTCTGCTTTTCAGGGCCAAGCTGTCTGGGGGAAACACTGACCTGTCTCACCACTTGTCTTCCTGTTGATCTGTGTGTGCTTTTAGAACCGCATCACTTAGGTCTCATTCCACTAAATCCCAAAAATTAAAGGAAAATAATGGGTGCAGACAATCTGTTAGTCTTAATTCAGCTTTAATTCTTTTTTGGTGGGGGAGGTACTGGGGATTGAACTCAGGGACACTCAACCACTGAGCCATATCCCCAGCCCTATTTTGTATTTTATTTAGAGACAGGGTCTCACTGAGTTGCTTAGAGCCTTGCTCTTGCTGAAGCTGGCTTTGAACCAATGCTCCTCCTGCCTCAGCCTCCTAAGCCACTGGGATTACAGGTGTGCACCATTGCGCCCAGCTAGATGAACCCTTCTTAAGGCAGCCCAGAGTAAAGGCTTCTCATATGAAAAGCTGGTGGACACATTATGAGATGATTATTCACACTACAAAACAGCTCTTAAAACCCAGAATATAAAGCTGGAAATGGGTCTGACAGATCTCTGATTATACTCACCTTTTAATTTTAAAGATGAGAAAACTGAGCCCCTGAAGGACAAAGGACCCTTTCATTCCTAACTCATACTTTGCAGAAAGTTCAGTTTTGCCACAGGAATTTTAAGTTTTTAGAGTAATCAACATAGGATTTTATTTTAAAATATCTAACTTCCACATTCTTGGGAAAACACTGTTATCTACAGTGAGGGACAATGGCTTATGAAATGAGTACGAATTTAATGTGGTATTGCATTTCTATGTGTGGTCTATACTCCAGAAAAAGGGAACCTATTCTACATCCAAACTAGTTTTAGTATTTCCTAACATGTGTTCACAATAAATACATGTTATGGAAAAAAATCATCTGGTTAGATAATTAATGAATATTTTTGGGTTATATGTTGACACAAATCTACTTTTAAATTTTGAGAGGAGACAAATGATTAACAAAGTCAATGCCACTTCATTTGCTCTTGATAACCCTGTGGATGCCCTCCAAGCTGCCCAAGTTCACTCTTCAAGTTCAAGTTCTACAACTTGCCTGAGTAATTTTTCAGGTAGCAGCGGTGGAAGCAACTAACCATGCACACACACACACACACATGCATGCACACACACAAACACACACACACACACACACACACTTCTTATAAGAACAAAGGGTGGTACAGAGCCTTAATTCAATAGAAAAGAGAATGATTTTCTTTCTTTTTTAAACCCCAGTGCAGGCACCCTTATTAGGGCACCCTGTCAGTCTGGGATTTTATCCTGGCTGGCTCCTGATTTTTTAATGCACACTGAAAATGCCACTCCTGCACACACACTCCTTAGAGGCCACTTTGGCTTGCTGCCACCTGCCCTCACCGTATGAAAAATGTGGATCCATTGCTATTATAGAGTCTGAAACAGAGCCAAGAAGAAATCTCAGAGGGCCCCACCCCAGACAAGCATTAGTAGAATCAAAAGGAGACAGATGATATGGCAAAGCCTCCAGCACTCAAGGGGTAAAGTGGGGAGTGTGTTGTAGACCAGGAGGATGTTCTGATCCTTGGAAAAGAAATAAAAGTAAAACATGCTATTCTTTACCTACAAAGTTCTTTTAGACCTATCATCAACAGGATGGTTCATTTCTACTGTTTCCCTAGGACTTCTTAAAGCAAAGGCTGAATTGAGAGGTGTCCCCATTACTTTCTAAGTTCTCAGGGTCCTGATGTTGCTGATCAGATAACAGAAGAAACAATCCAATAGGTTCAATTACACTGAAGTGTTATGGACTTGATATGTCAATTCTCCCAGAGGTATCTATGCTCCAGGGGAAGTTGCTTTCCAAAGGCCCATGGACAGCAAACACTATTTCACCTAAAGGAATATACAGAACTAATGGCAGAGTTTCAGGCACTGGAGCTTTTAAATCACCCTACCCAGGAAATCGCATATTAACGCAAGGGTGGATCTAAATATATCTGTCTGATGAGGTGACACGAAAAAAAGGGAGTGTCATACCTAGCCAAGCTTGAAGGGTAAGTCATGGCTTCTGTTATTTTTTTTCCTCCCTTCTTTCCTTCCCCATTCCAGCCCTCATAATGGTTCCTGCAACTTCACGTCTCTGATTCCACAGCCCCGCATGGCTAAACCAGTTGTGAAGATTCAGCAAAGCATGTTTCCCATGTTTTATTAGTAAAGATAAGCCCAGTGCTGAGTTCAGTGCAACATGAAATTAAAGGTCAAAAACAATGCCACAGAATACATCAAACTGGCAAGCGTTCAAGTAGAAATGCACACGAGCTAGCAGAAATAGCATGCAAAGCTGCAGGAATCGCTCATGTTTTTATGAGAAAGAAGAATACTTAAGCTTAATGACACTGTTTTCTCCCCTCTGCTCCTATTATGACAGTAAGAAAAGAAAAACAAAAATCCATTTGATGGTGTCAGAGTCAGAGAATTTACCAGACATTTGCTGACCAGCCACATCTCAGAGTCTCTCTGTTGTTCCTTCAAACTTGTACATGGTTACCCTTTGTTCCACTTTCCAGCTCCAGCAAGACACAAGCATAGTGATTCTACTACACTGTGGTCTCCAGGCAGAGCAGAAAGAGGCGACACCCCCACCCCACCACCCTGGCAGGCAATCATGGGGTACAGGGCCTGGAAAAGACTTTAAAACGATAATAAGATCCACTGAAAGGCATTCTGCTTTTTATTAACACCACAGCAAGCAATTACAGATAATGTCAGTGATCAACTCTTCCCCCTCCCCACACACACAAAATTTTTTGTTGGTATAAGTTCTAAACAATTGCTGAAGTTGCAGTTGAGTTTTAACAATATAGATGTAAGCTTCAATTTAGCATATTTGTAACTGCTTCACCTAGAGTAAACATTGTATTCGACATGGAAGTTGATTCAGAGACTTAACTTCATGGACTTATTTTGAAAGCAAATGTGTAACCAGCTTGCTTTGGGGATAATCTGTGTCCTAACCTCCCTGGTACTACATATTCCTGTACTCAATTGATTCAAAATAAACAATGATGGCACGGTAGTGGTAAAGACAATCAGAACTTGAGTCACTTCAATTCTGTTATTCTGCCTGCCTGTGTTTGGAGTTTTTAGTTGTGCTTAAAATTTTCTGGAAGTCATTAGGAAATGGGATTTTTGTGCATCTCTGCCAAATGTATGTTTAAGACTTTTTCCTCTTTAATCTGTCCCTTTATTTTTCAAGATTAAAGTTAATAAAAAGTGTTCTGTCATTCCAAAGATGGAATGACACTTCATAAGTACAGGAAGAAAAACATCTTTGACAAAGTCTTTGACAAATTTGCAAAGGCTAATCACAAAAAACAAATTGTAAAATCACTATTCGTTACTGTGAAAGACCAATATGTAGGTGTAAGTTTTTATCCTTTCCTTTAATAAGATATATTAATGTGGGGTTGGGGATATAGCTCAGAAGTAGAGTGGGTGCCTAGCATGCGCAAGGCCCTGGGTTTGATCCTTAGCATAAAAAACAAAGAACGAAAAAAGGAAGGAAAGAAAGCAAAAAAGAATTATTCCCTAAATTTTTTCCTTTCAGGCATTATGGTGTTTATTTTATTTTTATACACATTTATTCTATACACATGTATACACATTTCAATAAAAGAATATTTCTTTTCTGGTGATAATTATTGGCTTCATTTTGTGATTGTTATTAAAAATAATTTAGTAATATATAATTAGCATATAGAGGAAAGGAGTGTTAAAAATGATCAACTGTGGGTGTCACATATTGGCCCCAGTGCTCTGATTCATTACCATTCTCATTATGTGGCTCCCTAACTCTCCCTCCCACATAGCCTCCTCTGTCCCCAATCTCATCACCCCAAACAGGACCTGTTAGAAAAAGGAAAATCTGCTGCAATTAAAATAATTCATCCCTCCTCCCAGGTTCTTCTTTTTCTGTTTTTCTCCCACTTTTTCTTGTGGAGAATGGAGTTAGGTTATGGAATTAGAATGGTTGAAACTCAGTCCTCTACTCTGAGCAAAGGGCAGACCAGCCAGGACCCTACCTATCCACCTAGAGAAGTAGGGTGGGAAAAAGGAGAATTCAGAAAGTACAAACCCTACTTTGACTGCCAGGGAGCCACTGCCCGCCAGGAGCACTGGGCAGCTCTCCTTTCTGAAGAGCACCTGAGAACACATTGTTCTGAGATGCAAAATTAATCAGCCTTGCTCAGAGCAGGCTTGTCTCCCACCCTCCACACCCAAACTCCACGTCACTCTTGATTCCCCAGGGAGAAGGGAGTTTATGTTTCAATCCACACCCATGTGTCCACCTCCTCTCCCAACTCTGAGGCTTCCAACTCCAGTCAGCCCAGAGCCCTTGACTCTGAAAACTGACTCGAAGCAAGGGGGAAAATATTGGCATAGGATTATCGTCATTCTTCAGTCGATCCTATGTCATCTAATGATAATTCACTATGTCATTAAGTGTCACTTTTTCTTCACTTTGGTAACCAGGAAAAGTTATGATTTTTTTTTCATTTTTACTTAGCTGAAAATAATGAATTCCACCTATGGCCTATTTCTGAAATCCACCAATCAAAGGAAATTGCAAAGTTCACCATAGTAACAGCTTTGTGTCAGTGGCCCGCGTGAGAACTACACAGCCTAGGAGGCACCAGCCAATTGCAGGGCAGAGTATGTTACCATCTCATAGCAACCAAAGGATCTGCATGGCAACATCAGTTGCTATATAAAAGAAAAATTAGAAACAATATTCTGTTAGGGAGAAATAAAGGTATTAAATGTTAAGTCATACTTGAGTCACAGTTGTGAGGACCTATTCTAAAATATCCACCTAAACATAGCTCAGATAATACCTGCCAGATCCAAAAGCCCATGTGCTACGAAAATGTCTCCCACCACCAAGAGGAACCACCTGTGGAGGAGAGAGAAAATGTCCATGGGATAAATGGCTTCTGAACAGGAAAGGAGAGAGTCCTTTGTATACTAGCAATAGTAATGCATATTTGCAGAGTAAATTACATATAAATCACTACATTTAATTTTAGTACTGTAAGGAAGACAGGGCAAATATTATCACTAATTTCTCCATCTATACCCCCACCCCAATCTGTTCCTCCTGCAGGTTTCCCATCTTGGTTAATGGCAACACAGTTCTTTCAATTGCTCTGGGCAAAACCCTTGGCATTCTTGTTGACTATTTTCTTTCTCTCACGTTCACATCAGCAAACATCATTCTTTCTAAATTCAACCACTTCTCACTACCTTGGAGGCTACACCCTGGTTCAATCCACCATCATCTCCCCCAGGAGGCACCAGTGTCTGATCCTGTTTTCCCTGCTTCTTGCCCATGCCCCTCTGTAGTTGACTCTCAGCACATTGGCAAGAGTGACCCTTTCAAAGCACAAAGCTCAGACTTCACTTCCTACCTGTTGAGATAGGAAGTCCTTGGCAGTGCTCCATGACTTCACATAAGAGTTCCCTCTTGTTCTTACCTGTCTGACCCCGTCTGCTGCTATTGTGTTTGCTCATCTGCCCCAGCTATACTGGCCTCCTCCACAGTCTTCTAGCACATCAGGCTCCCTCCTACATCAGGGCCTTCTGACCAGCCGTCTCTCCTGGAACACTCCTGCCCCAGAGACTTTCAGCACTCACTTTGTCATTTCCTTCAAGTGTTTGCTCAAACATCACCTTCTCAGTGGATCCTTCTCTGTCAATTTTAAAACTGGACTTTCTATGTCCATAGCCCCTCACCTGTCTCCTAGTGGGCATCTAGAACAATGCCTGCCACACACTAAGTATTCACTAAATATCTCATGATGAATATTGAAAGCCCTTTTTCACAGATAATCAGACTGAAGATGCTGATTGATATTAGAGCAAAACATATTAGAGCCTAAACTTGGAGCCACATTTACTGATGATTCCCCAAACTATGCTCTGCCCACTTGACCATAGTTTGGATACCTTTTCCATATCTACCATGGTCTAATAAAAAATATGAGAGCATTAACTCCCTGGGAAAGGGAAGATGGCTGATGGGGCAGCTGTGGGCATAGCCCCCAAAAGCTGGAGAGGTGGTGAACTGGACCTGAGTAGAGTGACCCTTCTAGCAGTCAGGAAGTATGGCGGAGGCATGGGAATGTCAATCACACTCTATTGGTGGTAACCTCCACTACCCCTTCCAGGCCACTTTCCTTGGGTGTAGGAACAATCCTTTTAAACATCCAGCATTCCCATCCTTTTGCTCGCTTGGCTAAAAACAAGGAATTTAATGGAATTTTTAGTCTGCAAAGTGTTTCCTCATTGTTCTTGCTAATTTGTTCTCAAAGAGTTTCTAAGTTGTGTGAAGTACATGATATGTGACTGCAGAAAAATTCAGTCACTAATTCATTTGTATAATGAATAGTTGTTATTTTTGTTTGTTTGTTTGTTTTACCAGAAATTACCTAATGTTACAAGATTATGTGGAACAGTGCTTTTCAATTAAGACCATACTGAAAATCATTAGCAGCACCTACCTTCTCCATCCTGATTCTGGAAATGAAGGTTAAGGAGTGGAAGAGGAGCTAGAGTGGAAAGAAAGAACAGACCACCCTGAAACAGAGCAGGAAGATGAATAAACCAATGGCAGGGACACTTTGCTTCCTTGGCTTCTATCAGCTCCTGGGAAACGTTAGTGTAGATACACACACAATCAGCAATCTAGTAAGGTACCTGTGGAGGACAAAAAGATAACATGACTCTTCCACCAAGAAAACAGTAACTAATCCCAGCAGCTGGGGAGGCTGAGGCAGGAGAAGCACAAGTTCAAAGCCAGCGTCAGCAACTTAGCAAGGTCCTAAGCATTTAGCAAGACCCTGTCTCTAAATAAAATGTTAAAAAAAGGCTAAGGATGTGGCCCAGTGGTTAAGCACCATCTCTGGGTTCAATCCCCAATACCAAAAAAAAAAAAAAAAAAAAAAAACAATAACATGAAAGCAAAATCAGTGATAATAATAATAGCTATCCCTTTTTGAGCATTTCCAATGTGGCAGGCATTTTGATTAGCCCTTTCATGTAGTTTTACATTTAAATCTCTCAGCAGCTCTGGATGGCAGGGATTACCTCCCCATCTTACAGAAAACACTCAGAGACATTGGATGACTTGCCCAATGTCATATGATTAGAAAGTGACACAGATGACCCACTCACCTCCATGATCCTCCTTCTCACCTGTTATATACTGTGCCTCCTCTCTTCCATAAGAATAATTCATGTGATATTAAAGAACAGAGGAAGGCTGAGGCAGGTAGATCACAAGTTCAAGGCTAGCCTGAGCAAGTTAGCCAGACCCCGTCTCAAAATTAAACAGGGCTGGGGATATAGCTCAGTGGTAGAGCAAGCACCCCTGGGTTCCATCCCCAGTACCAAGGAAGAAGAAGAAATGGGAAGGAGAAGGAGGGGAAGAGGAAGGAAAAATACAGAAACAGAAACAAAACATAAAAGGAGATGGCATAGGAAGCATTTTTTAAAAACCACCTTGGTGAAAGTACTGATCCTTCCTAAGTATACAGAGCCACTGTGAGCTAGACAGATGTATGGGGACCCTAAAGGCACCCAGCCCACACTCCTGCTCCTCATCTCAGAGGCATCATCCCCTCCATTGCCTGCACATCATCAGCTTCATAGTAACAGAAAAGGAAATCTCAATGCCCTGCTCACAAGGGCTCACATCACACAGGTTATGGATCATGTCTTGTCCTACAATCTCTTCCTCATTGTCATAACACTCGCAAATAAGATATTTCACTACAGGGAGAACTCAGGAGGGTCAGCTTCCTCCACAGGAAGGGGAAGGGGGACCAAGAAATGCAGGCCTGGAGCATTGTACTCCAGCTTCTGACCTGGCAGGGAGGAAGGGGCAGGCAGGAAGGAGCAGCCCTGTTGGAGAGCGACCATTACTTTCAGCTACATTACGTTCCTCATTAACAATTCTGAACCTAAATGGGAGACCTTTTATGGATTCCTGAACTTCAAAAACATAATCCAGCCTAACTTGACAGTTAAACATGAAGCCAACATACAATAGAATCTGGCATTCTGACATAGTCCAGGGCAGTTCCTACCCAGATTAGACCCTCTCGTTGTGTGGCCAGAGAAGCAGATGGCTCTCTACACTCAAAAGTGATTGTAGCGGTGTCACTTAATGGCAGGGCCATATCTCCACCCCTGTCCATATTCCTCAAGTGGAAACAGCTTTCATGGACTAATTACACCATTTCCAGGAAGCTTCCCTTGATCACCCACACCTGAATTCCTTCCATGTGTGTTGTCTGGACCTCAGAATTAGGCACTTGCCTATTTGCAAATAGTACAGAAGTCAGTGTGACCTAGTGCAAAAGGCCCTGGAATCAGACAGACAGGAGCTCAAATTCTGCCTCTGAGATTTGATGATTATGAGATTTTTAGCAAGTGACTTTCCCTCTCCTGCCTTTAGCTGTGTTGTATGTAAAATGAACACAAGGATACCTACCTTACAGAAGTTTTGTGGTGAGGTGAAATTAAACTATTATATGGTGAAAGGGCCTTCAATAATGTCTGAGACATATCAAGTTCAGTTATTATTTTGCTCAATTATTTTAAAAGCAAAATAAATAAGCAAATGAACCAAGAAATTAGCCAAAATGGGAACGTAGCATTCAAACTGAATCTCAGTCCTTACTGAACCATCCTGAGTAGTTACAAACGTATAAATTTCTCAGGACAGAACTTAAATGCAATCAACTCCATCTTCAAAAAGGAGATGCCCTATCTCCCTAAGATTTGATATAAGTCTGCTACCTTTTCTTTAAAATTGAATGTCAACTTTGTTCTCAACACACTCGAGGACAAAGCCTCTCAATCTCATGATAATAAATATTGGATTCAGGCACCCCAGTTTCTCTTCTGATCATCACAATGCTTTGCCACATCTCACCAAAGCTGTGGTTAAGGACAGCGTCATCTTTGTCTTAGTTTGCAAAGCCTTTTGTTAGCTTTTAAGTCCATAAACAGAAAACATCTGTATAATCATGGTGTAGATTTCAGGCTATAAATCATGTATAAATGCATCCTAGAATGGGTAGGAATAATCTTTTGACTGATAGAATCTCAATTTTAAACGACATAAAGCAGAGCTTATGTTAGCCCTGCCCCGTCTTTTGTCTGTGTAA
This sequence comes from Marmota flaviventris, assembly GCF_047511675.1. NCBI lineage: Eukaryota > Metazoa > Chordata > Mammalia > Rodentia > Sciuridae > Marmota > Marmota flaviventris. The sequence goes on along the minus strand of NC_092511.1, from coordinate 52,527,015 downwards.
ATTATTTGGTGCAGCCACGTGGGAAATTAGACGGATGCCCTCCAGTCAACGGGGTAAAAAGATAAAGTCTTCCATTGTACTGATTTAAGAATATCGTTAGGGACCTGGGACAGTTTTATGAAGCAGTTGTACCTTTTGTCTGCTTATTGTCAGGAAGTATAGCCAAGCTATGGAAATGGGGGCTGGTAAAGGGGCCATGCTAATCTACAGGCCCAGCTCAGGTTTTGGCTACCAGAGCAGGTACCCCATTTATTTGCTGGATGTTATGATTTGGATGTGAGGTGTCCCCCAAAAGCTCATGTGAGACAATGCAAGAAGGTTCAGAGGAGAAATGATTGGGTTATGAGAGTCTTAATCCAATCGGTGAGTTGATTCCCTGATGGGATTAACTAGGTGGTGGCCCAAGGGAGGTAGGGTGTGCTTGGAGGGGGTGGGTCATTAGGGGCCTGGTTGTGGGGTATATATTTTGTATCTGCCTACTGATCATCATGTGAGCCACTTCCCTCCACCACACTCTTCCACCATGATGTTCTGCCTCACCTCCAGCCCCAAGGAGTGGAGTCAGCTTTCTAGGGAGACTTCTGAAACTGTGAGCCCCTAAATAAACTTTTTATCCTCTAAAATTGTTCTTGTCGGGTCTTTTAGTCACAACAGTGAAGAAGCTGACGAAAACACAGGAGGACTTGTTAAGGCCAAAAGAAAAGAATGGAAAAGGAAATCTGGGTCCTGATGGGGCTTGGAGAAGGAGTCCAGAACTTTGAGGCCTGAATTCAGCCTGGGTGCCCTGGCTCATTGTGGAGTGGATGATACACAGGATAATGCTGCTCAGGTATGTCCTGAGCCAACTGTGGGGCACTTGTTCCAGTGGTCCAGAAACAGGGCTATCCGGAATCAGAAGTTAAGTCTATTCATTCAGGACACAAATGCATGAATCAGAAAGAAAGCGCACAATCAGGGCAAGTCTGGAGACAGCCAGCAGGGGCTGCTCCATTTAGAACTGCAAGAACTTATCCAAGGAAGCTTCCAGGGAGTATGAACCAGACTGTCCCTAGGCCCAGGCAGGAGGGAGCCACGGTCTGGAGGACCCCTCATAAACACAAAGAAGAAAGTAATTAAAGAACACGTGGGTAGTTGGGTGCTGTGGAGCACACCCCGTAATCCCACTGGCTTAGGAGGCTGAGGTCGGAGGATGGTGAGTTCAAAGCCAGCCTCAGCAAAAGTGAGGTGCTAGCAACTCAGTGAGACCCTGTCTCTAAGTAAAATACAAAATAGGACTGGGAATGTGGCTCAGTGGTCTAGTGCCCCTGAATTCAATCCCTGGTACCTTCCTCTCACATCCCACAAAAAAGAACACACAGGCAGCTTTGTCACTTAGGATCTGGGTCTCAGCCCTGGCACCCTGATACCTAACTCTGTTCTGACTTACTCCATCTGTTCTCACTTACTCCATTCAGACACCAGGAAATCATTCCCCTTGTGAATTTTGCTGCTGTGGACTTTGGCGCTAGACACTTCTTTTGAGGGTAGAACTGAGCAGACAAAGCACTTAAGTTGAAGAAATAAACAAATTAACTTGCCCATTCTTTCCTCTTAGATTGAATGGAAGAGCTGGTCACATCAAAAAGTGCTGTTTTGCAGTGAGCTCAGAGAGAATTCTCTTCCTTTTTTCAATATTCCAATTTATAGTTCAAGAATATAATTGATACTCTAACTCATTAGTTTGATTCAAAACATTTAAATAGCTCTGTACTTTTGTCTCAGACCTCACAAAGGGTGATCATCTGAGTTACCCAGGACCCTGCCACAGGAAGGAACAGGACAGGATACTCATAGTTGTGATTCTTCTACTTGGGGACTCATTACCTCTGCATCTATTAGTCAATGCTTGTCTGTTCTCTCCCAGAGGGTGTGGCCAGAAAAGGCCAGAGTTACCAAACAGTGAAACCAAAATCATTACATCTGGCAAAGTTTCTTTATTTTTGATGTGGACACTTCCAAATAAGCTCATCCAACAGGTCAACTCAGAGCACATCTGAGAGATGACTTTTTTGAACAGGGGAACCATTTTTACTACCTCTACCATCGCCCCAATCAATACATACACCCCTACCCAGACCTCTTCTATTGAACTTCCACTCTCCCCGCTTCATAAGGAATGATGGAGAGAGAATCTCCAAATTTTCTCCCCATTTATTTGCTGTTGCTCCTCAAGGGAGGAATGGCTGATCCAGTTGGTAAGAGCATAACATTTATGGAGCCACACTCTTACAAGTTATAGACCTCATAAAAGGAGAAAGAGGCTCCACTCTACCCAGACCACATTCTTCTTGCCCACCTTATGATTCAAATCATAGGAAAAATAAGAAGGGCTTCTTATAAGGGGAGGCTACCCTTCTTCTTCCCTCCCAGTCTAGCCCTGACTGGGTAAGTGAGAGAGAAATAGAATCCACACATGCTATCTGGGTTAGTGGTTGGAATCAGTGCTACAGGTTTAGGCATGTGCCCACAGGTAGAGCATGACTTAGTCCCAAGGCGGAGATTCAGGGTCAGGAATGGAAGCTCATCAATCCAAGACATCCTCCCACACGAAGTTTTCCAGAATCCCTGTGTTTTTTGTGGTTGGTTTGTTTTGTTGAAGATATTAGGCAAGATTAGCTAAGTGGCTGTAACAGAAGACCACTAACTCAGAATATGGAGGATCACCTCTGTCATGTTTCTGTCTAGGGTGACTGGCTCAGGGTTAGCAGATGGCTCTGAACCACACAGACATACAGGGATGAGGGCTGCCACCACCTCTGCTATCTTTACCATACAATCTTCCAGAGCTCTTCTATTCTAGCCACCCAAAGGGAAGAAAGAACAGTCCAGGGCCAAAGATCTCTCTTAAGCAAACAAGTTGGAAGTTATCTGTATCAGTTCCTCCCAGATCATTGATGAGAGTTTAGTCACACTCCCTTGTCTACTCCGAAGGAGCCTGAGAAATGGGAGCACTGATTTTGGTGGGTTGTAGCATTATCCAGCACAAAGGAATTATTGAGCCTTATCAGGAATTTGCAGGGTGCAGTTTTACTCAGATAGACGTTATAGAGGGATATACTGAAGTGTGTGTGTGTGTGTGTGTGTGTGTGTGTGTGTTTAAAGTCTGAATAGTTGAATGGCAACCATTACTCATATAAATGTTCCAGCCCAAATCATTGGTTATACATAAAATGGTGCAGAACTCTCAATCATATACTTGTTCAATTATTTGAGCAGATTCAAGGGTTCATATTGGGATAAAATCAATAAAGTTTCTTCTTTTAGGCCTCATGTAGCGTAGGTAGGGTTGGAAGAGAAATGAACCTGTAAGGTCCCTGAGTTAATGCATTTTGGTGAGTTCTTTTGCCCATCTCTAAAGCTTATCAGTTTTCCTGAGTCAACAATGAGTTCATGTCCCATTCCTGGTTAAAAGTGAGCTATGAGACTTTTTAGTTAATCATTATATCCTGAAGGATATATTTGTTTCATTCATTTAGTTTCTCTAAACAATAATGCTAAGTTTCTGTATTTCTAACTTTTCAAGGTAAGATCATTGGAAAGTAATATATCTAGGGCATATAACTTAGTTTCCCCCACTGCTACCAAAAAAGAATTAATAAGAATTTTTCAAAGTTATGTAATGCATATGACATTTTTAAAAATATTTATTTTTTAGTTGTAGCTGGACATAATTCCTTTATATTTTTGTTTATTTTTATGTGGTGCTGAGGATTGAACTCAGGGCCTCACACATGCTAGGCAACCACTCTACCACTGAGCCACAGTCCCAGCTCTGTATATGACATTTTTAAGAACAATATTCTTAAGAACAATATTCTATATAAGATCATTTGCTTTCTCTTACTAAACAGTATATGAACACAGCTTCCTTTTAATTATGATTTCTTCTATTAGAATATATATAGTGAGTTTCTTCTGAAATCCTGAACTGCAAAATGTTATATCTTCAAGTGAATGAGTCTTTTTTTTTTCCTACAAGAGTTATACAATTTACCCACTTCCTTGATTGTCTTAGTTTTTAAAAAGACTGGCACTAAATTTAATGATCAACTGTAATAGCTAAACTCTGATGCCTGAAATACATGTCCCAGTTTGTTTTGTTTTAATGAGCTTTTTACTTTGGAATAATTTAAGATTTACAGAAAAGTTATAAAACAGTACAGAGAGTCCCTATATACCCTTCACCAAGTCTCCCCTAATATTAACATTTTATTAACTTTGGCATTTGTCAAGACTAAGAAATAAACCCCGGTGCCTTACTAGTAACTACACCAAAGACTGTTTGGTTGTCACCAGTTTTTCCACTAATGTCTCTTTTTGTTTCCAAGATACAACACTGCATTCAGCCCAGCCTGTTTTAATTGAAATATGGGGTCCTGGCTGAAAACCATTCCTAAGAAACTTAATAACTAGAAACTGGAACAACATTTATTTGTTTAAGATTTACAAAAGATTTTCTTTCTCAAAAACAAAATAGAAATACTGAATTATCCTTAGGGCAAATCAGTCCTTTGTTGGGGGAAAAAAAATAAAAATCAGCAACCCTGGACAGAGTGTTGAACTACACAATTATAAAGTAAATATCTACTTTTTATGTCTGATGAAGGCTATAGCAGAATCTTGAGTAAACTTAAGTAACTTTAAATATATTCAGGTTTTCAACTAGAAACTAAGTGTTCTGTTTTGCAATTTCATTGGGTCAAAGCTATGTATATGCTGACTTTGTTGCTTTGGGTCAGAGTGGAGGGTCATGAATAGAAGATGGGGTTTCCTTAAAATGAGTGAACATTCCTCCAGTCCAACATCCTGGGAAAAGACAGCTCTTGGGACAGGAAATAGAAACGTGAAAGGAAGTCTTAGATCTCTGTGGGGGGTGGGGATTCTTCCTTCTCTCTCACCCTTGAATTACAAGCAATGAAGACAAACTCAAGGGATCCACAGCAGTGGGAACAAGCTGGCCCTTGCCATATGAAGACAGGTTGAGCACCTCCAGTCCCATGAGGCGAGCCTTGGGCCTCTGACTCTAAGAGCAACCTAATCTACAGCAAGCATTAGCATCTCCGCTGGAGCGTACTTCCCTCGCACTAACCTTTCAAGCAAGTCTGCTCCAAATTGTTGTTGCGTTCTGCTGTACTATGGGAAATTAGCAAAGGACCTGTGGCAAGCGTTGGGTGGAGTGGCAAAATGGGAAAACAATAACCTTTCCCTGAGTGCCACTGGAGTCAGCTTGGTGGCTCAGTACCATGGCTAGGGAAGAAGCTATGGGTCCTACTTCTGAATACACATGAGCCCTCACTCCTGAGACCTCTAAAGAAGACCTGGGGCTGGGGTTGTAGCTCAGTGGTGGAGCACTCCACGCATGTGTGAGGCGCTGGGTTTGATCCTCAGCACCGCAAAAAAATAAATAAATAAAGATATTGTGTTCATCTACAACTAAAAAAAATATATTAAAAAAAAAAAAAAAGAAGAAGAAGAAGAAGACGAAGACCTGGGTGTATGTGATGGGGACTAAATTCCTGTAAAGCCAGGTGGAGGCTCAAAAAGTCATCATAAAGGGTCATTAAATGTGACTTAAGTTTGTGGTCCAAGACAACTGAGGTCTACATGTATAGGTTTTATTAGGATAGTCTTTAGTTTTTTTTTAAAGGCTTAAGTTCGTTTAGTCACTTCCCCTGTGCCAGTTACTGTTCCAGGCACTGAGGGTGAAATAGTGAAAAAGAGAGAAATCTGACCTCACGAAGAAGTCCCTGCCTTCAGAGGAGAAAATACACTGCAAGGTGCATTGTGTACCTTTTAAAATCTTATTAGGAGTAGGGAGGATTGCCTACATTTTAATTTTAAGGCTACAGTTTAATTTAAATATGGTTTTGCTAAATGATAAGGAAATCAAATTTACTCCTTGAAAACTGGAGGAATTTATTAGAAGTGGTTCAATCAGAATGTTTTGGGAGCACATCTCCACCATGGAATAACTTTCTGAAGAAAGGCTCCTCTTAAGAGTTTTAGCTTTTGTGTACCCGGTTCCCAGATAGCTGTAGAAACTTCCTATTGGCTCATAGCCCAAATCTAAATACGATCTTGGCCACTCACATCTGAAGAAAAACGGAACAATGAAGTCCTTAGAAACAGTCCTTTAGATATTTTCTTTTGGAAAGAGCACTAGACTAGAGCTTCTAAATCTTCTAATTGCCACTGCTGACATAGTCTGTTGCAAACACACAATAGTGAAAAGGCAAAGACTGGAAGGTTCCAAATTGTCAGACATCAGAGAGATACTACAAATCATCCTTCTTAAAAACTATGGCTGTCAGAGCCTGTGATCTTGATTCTGAAGACATCTGTGACTAAATAATATTGGTTATAGAGATTGCTGAAAAGTTATCAATAAAATGTTAAATAATACAGTAGTGCAAACTCCCCAGGTGTTGTTTGTACTCTCAAGTAAGGATCTGCAGGAACCAGGTGACAGCACATAGCTCTGCTGCGAGTGTGAATCGCTAGAGAAACTGGTCACTCACATTTCTTATGTTCTCTTATTCATCTGTTTTAATAATATTATTATTTCTTGCTTTGTTATTTCTGCTCTCCAATCCACATCAGCAGTCTGTTCTTATAAATAATTCAGCATCTGTCTGGGCATTTGTTTGCAAAATTATCTTACATGTTGTTAGTAGGAAGAGGGAGGAAAACGCAAAGCATTTTTGAGAGGCTAGTAATGCTTAAATATGGGGCAATACTTTCTTTTCCATCTTTCATGTTTGCAAAATGGTTTTACCACAACCATTGCTCTAAACTTACACTGAACTTTCTCTTATGCACGGTCTGGTTTTATAGACTCAAACCTGCTGCAAAATCTGATCAAACTGAGACTTGCTAGGACGATCTAGTCCATTCACATGGACCTACAAAATTATCTACCATATCTGCAATTCCTGGCGAGCTTGCATCTATATGTATGTTCAAATAGGCTTCGAAGGAAGTAAGTGAGATCTGTACATACTACAAGGGCAAGCAGAAACTTTTTTTGCCCCCGCCCCGCAAATAATTTTGAGATTACATTGCTAAAAATTTCCAGGGCAATTTAGGGCTGAGAGCCAGGTGTTCAAATTTGAGATATGTAATTGAAATATTGCTGGTTTATTTCCCACAATATATCTTCCACATCCTTGGAGTTGTTGGGAAGCTCACTGCAATTGCACCAGACATCCAGTCTTCGGTTTAAACAAAATGAAGGAAGATGAACTGAAAACAAAATGGAGCCCATTGGGGAGATATATACTTACCCCTTTCCTGACTCCCAGTGACTAAAAGTGTAACTTTTCTAAATTATGACCACCTATAGGAATCCAGGTCAAGTGCTGACTCAGGGCACTGCTCACATGCTAGTCTCTCTGCTTGGAATATCGTTCCTTCCCCCACCTATTCCACCCCCAACTTCTAATCTAATTTCAATCCACCCTTAGGGTCTCAGCTTCCCCTCAGACACAGGGTGTCCACTACACGACCTCCGGGGGCTTTCTGTCTCTGCTTTGCAGCATGATCTCTGTTTTTTCGTATTAGTGGTTAATTGATGTCTGCTTCCCGCCAATAAACACAAACAAGCTGTAGAAGAGCAAAACCACATCTGTCTTAATCACCACTGCGTAGCCTTGTTCCAAGTAGTTGTTGGGAAAAAACTGGAATAAATAAACCAATGCATGTGAGTGAAAGTTAACAGCTAACCCTTACATGTTTGTTTACCACATGCCAGGCTCTGTGTGGAGTGTTTTACATTCGAGAATGAATGAAAGGATAACCATCAAAGCAAGCACAAAGAATATTTTAAAACATTTGAATGTATAGTAGATCTCATCTTCAAGTTATGCATGAAGTTTTTTTTGGTTACATAAGATTCAGAGGAAAATTTCAAAGTTCAGTATGACAAGATTTATCTAATTCTCAGAGCAAGGAGAAATGCAAATTTTATAGGTAAACTGCCAAGAGCAAAGCTTGGAAAAGACCATTTCAGATAAAACAGTAACATGTTCCGATCTGCTAATAGTAGCCAAAGAGAAGACAGGATATGGGAGGCCTGAGGTAAATGTAATTCAGATTTTCAGAGAAGTATGTGACCAAAAAGGGTTAAAAACAAGTGCTGTCTATACTGTTTTTACAAATGACAATTTTCAGTCAAAACATCCCATCATCTTATTTTGTCATTAAATACTCCTCTGCAGCATGCTTTCAGTTGGCTACAAGAATTCTTATTTCATGTGCATGTGCCCTTATTTCTTTAACAATTCCCCTAAGGTTGGACATTTAGGTTGTTTTCAATTTTTGGTTGCTATTAACTTGTAGCTAAATCTTTGCACATGTTATTAATTATTTGCTTTAATACCTGGAAGGGATCAAATCACAGGGACAAATACTTCCAATTATACTTGAGGAAAGCATGACTTCACACATTGTTTTACCCACAAAACCTGATATCAGAGCCTTTCTTTAATTCAACAAAGACAAAGTTAACAACTTCAAAAAATCAACACTTTGCTGCATTTTTATTTACTTGCAATGAGTTGCCTCACCCTTTCTTCATTTTGCTTCCATCGAAGCTGCAAAATGTTATGGATGCTAAATTGAACGAAAATTTGTAGGTGCCATCTGGGAATGGCAGAATCTCAGTTATATGAAAGGAGGTATTCTTGACTAAATATATAAATGCTTACGGTATTTCTTCTAATTTGAGGACATTATAAAATGTATGCAATTGACTGAAAATCTTATAAAGCAATCATACATCTCTCTGCTCTGCTTCCAAGAAAAATCTCAAGTTTTCTACACTAGTGATTTTTAAAGGTCATATATAAGTACTTTTTATTTTTATTTTTTTTTTACCTTCTAAAAGGCAAACCAGGCCATTGGATAGCTTGCCTGGTAAAAGGAGGAAAGTGTTTCTAAAATTAGCTGGAAGCCAGACTTTCTGTGACTTAATGATGAACAGAATCCCTGATTCCTTAGATAACAGGATTCAGCGACTATGGGAAGGTCAGCATGGTTGACATTCCTAGAGGAGAGAAAGCTCCTCCAAAGTTGATGCTAGAAATAAAAGGTGAAAAGCCACAATGTTTCTGAAAGAAATCTTAGTCTGCAGGATGAATTTCAGTAGTCACGTGCTTAAAGTGCAACTGCATCTCAGATCCTCATAGGCAAACAATTACAGCTAATGGGCCTTGTTGAACTACTTGGTCAAGGATGGCTGTTTGTAATTATCAGGGCTTCTGTCCTGGTAGTCATCACATGAAAAGCTTATTTTAAAAAATGATCCCAACCTCAGAAAACTCTACTTGATAGCCAGCATATAAAACTCTCAGGACTATAGCTTTTCTCTCTCAAACCTACCTTTGTCAAGTGAATTAGTTTAATGGACAAGACAAAGTGTCAGGAGCTGCCCTGGATGCAGACCTTCCAGTCCTGAGGCCCTGGGGGCACTGACCAATTATTGCCTTCAGTCTGGAAAGGTAGTGCCAGGTCTCCAGTAACTTGGGTGTTACCCCAGCTCAGATAGCAAGGGTGACTGCATATGTAGGCGTCACCCTCGGGGGTTGAGTTACACTCACCTATTCCTCCTTTGTAATCCTACCCCTTGCCTCATTTGAATGGCTTCTCCCAATAAAAGGGCTCATCAGGTGCTCCTCACTCTCTTTCTTGTTGGCCTTGCCCCCTGTGTAGGAACTGCAGCTGAGGAGAAGTCACTGAACCCAAAGAAAAGATACTTTCTATGTCTGTGTCTTTATTTATTCCCCGAATTCACTTGGAGTGACCCTGACTGGTTTAATCGTGAGACACGACAACAAAGCCCTTAGGGCCGCCTTAGCTCTGATTAAGGGATCTTGAAAGGGAAAGCCCAGTAGATGAAAACTTATCTCAAAAGTGTTCCCCCTTTTCTTGATGCTAAAGTAGTCAAGAGTAAGCTTTGTCACACAGAGAAATTAAGGAAACATGTCAGTGAACTGAAAGGCATTTTTAGAGGTGGGATGGAGCTTCCCAGAGGTGCAAAAATATAGAAAAGGTATAGAATAAGGCGTCCACAGATATGCCACCACCCGCCCAGGGTTCTGTGCACTACTGCAGGCACTTAATAAATGTTCGCTGGGCTGGTCACACTGACGCACACTTGTAATCCCAGCGATTCAGGAGGCTGAGGCAGGAGGATCACGAGTTCAAAGCCAGCCTCAACAACTTAATAAGGTCCTAAGCAACTCAGTGAGATCCTGTCTCTAAATAAAATACAAAAAGGGCTGGGAATGTGGCTCAGTGGTTAAGCGCCCCTGAGTTCAATCCCCAGTACCAACAAATAATAAACAAACAAACAAACATTGACTGAATTCATATGCTTCAGAGTTCCAGCACTAATCAGTGCCTAATTAGCTAGCACATGTAAGTGCTAAGGAAGCAGGTCACCCTCAATATATCTCTATTTTATATTTGGGGAACCAGAGATATGAAGTAGTTAAGTGTTATACTCAGGTACACAATGAGTTATACTCACAGCCAAGACAAGAGTCCGGATGCACAAACACCCACCAGCCTCTACTGACCTCTATCACCACTGATGAGGCCAGGAACTGAGGAACTCCAGGATAAATGGAATTTGAACTCAGAGAAGTTTCCGTTTCCTCAACTCACTCCTGAGGAGACTTGAAATTTACTTATCAGGCTCTCAAAAGGGCTGGCTCAGAAATGAGGAGCTTCCAAGTTCAAATGAGACTCCGTAAAGGAAGAATTCCAAGACAGCTCAAGGAAGACTGAGAAGCAGTGAAGTCTTAAAGAGAGGATATGCGCTCAGGAGGCAGACAGTCCTGACACTGAGTCCAACTCTGTCACACCAGATGTGGCCTGCAGCACTTAACCTCTCCAAAATTCAGTTTCCTTATCTAAAAAGTGAAAATGATAATGATCATCTTGCAGAGTCTGTGGAAACTGAAGAGTTAAGCCCTTAACATGATGACTGGTCCCCAGTTGGCTCTTAGGGATAAACTAACAAACAAAATGCTGCCCATAACAATTCCACCAAGAACAGCAAAGCATCAGACAGAGGTGTGGTGAAGGTTTCCACCAACTTGATGAAATGAAAGTCTAAAATAATTAATAAGCACATGGACAGGGCATTCAATCTGCAGATCACCAGAATAGTTTTTATTCAGTATGAGAAAAATGCTGTCCAGCAGCTCACAAGCAGATGTCACCTTGGAGCAATGCCCTTGACACAGAACAAGCTGGTCTTTCCTTGTCTGTTATATCCCCCCCACCGCACCACCACCACTCATCTTTTAATATATGATGTACCATAATAATAAACCATGTGCATTGCATGTTTATAATGGACTTCCAAGATTGAGGGCAGATGTGATATACTCTTAGCCAGGCTTGGTGGTGCACACCTGCAATCCCAGCTACTAGAGAGGTAGAAAAAGATCATAATTCCAAGTCTAGCTTCAACAACTTAGTGAGACCTTGTCTCAAAAATTAAAAAGGTCTGGGGATGTAGCTGTATGGTAAAGCACTCCTAGGTTCAATCCCTAGTACTGGGGGAAAAAAAAGTGATATGCTCTTAAATTTGCCCAAAATCTAAGAGTTAATTAACTTAATGCTGTTGGCATCCGTGCACCATTTATGAAAGAGTTAGCTATTGAAAATGCACTTGGGGAGTCTTATTTTCCAATGAAAAACTACATTATACCAGCACAGTGGGCTACACTGGAATTTTATTTGAAAACTATAACAGCTGATGATAATATCTATGTCTCCATATTAAAGAAAACCATTCCTTTGTTATACTGAACTGATTTTGAAGAGAGTTATATTCTGAATGAGAGAGACTTGAGAGATCTGGACCTGTGAGTCTCAAGAGTGTAGATGCTGATGAGTAGCAGTTTTGAAAGAACCTCGGTCATGGGTTGGGGATATAGCTCAGTTGGTAGAGTGCTTGCCTCACTTGCACAAGGCCCTGAGTTCAATCCCTAGTACCACCAAAAAAAAAAAAAAAGTGAAAAAAGAACCTCAGTCGTCTTCTGATAGCCTTGAAATATAGAAAAGTTATCTCTCTCAACCCATCATAGCTGTGTAGGTGACATTTAGAGACCTGTGGTAACATGTGACCATTTAAAACAATTTAAGAATTACTTCCAAAGAGCAATCACATGAAGGGGAAAAAACAAAACAAAATAAATATAGGCTAATAAAGACAACTGAGTCCTATAGTGAATAGAAAATCCTTACAACTTTCTTGCTCCTTTAGGTTGATATAAGTCAGAAGACTTCAGGTTGAGGAAAGCCAGGAATATAAAAGCCAGGGTAGACTTTTAAATTAAATTTACCAATTTATGGTTTCCTTTAACATTATCAAAGCTAATTTTTTGCAAGGAAATGTTCTCAAAGGCAAGTGATTGCACATTCAAAGACATTTGCAGGTCTACTCAACAGCATGGATTGTGCAATATCCTGTTTTCTTCAAAATTAAATTTCACACTTGTAAATGTTGATCAATAAACTTATCCTGCATTCCTAGATTTCATGTGAAATCATAAATGGCCTAGAGAGACACTATAAAGCTGTGAAGTTTGTAAAGGCTGTTTCCTCTGCCTTCCCTTATGTGTTGCTATTCCACTGAGAATTCCTCTTTCCATCATCTTCTTGTCTTTCTATACATATTTTCCTGGATGACCTTGCCTACTTTCCCCTAGATGCTGATGATTACCAACCCTCTACCTACTTCTAGCTCAGGCATCTCTCCTAAGTTTCACACCCATGTATCCAAATGCCTACTAGCCATCACTACTCAGATGTCCCATTCTCAAATTCATCATGCACATCACTGAGCTCTTCTTCTCTGCCAAATGTACTCATCTTCCTCCTTTCTCATTTTCCATGTTGGTGCCAAGATCCATCCAATCACTCAGGCAGAAACCTGAGCATAGTGCTATGACAGCACAGAGGAGACTACAAGGATAGGCAATTTGCTGCAGGTTAGGAAGGCAGGGAGTAATTCCAGATAACATAAAATAATCATAGGACCACTGAAATGAGAAAGAGTATAATAAGTATATTATTGGTCAGGATATGATAGGTTCTGCTGAGATAACAAAGAAAATCCCATAGTCACAGTGGCTTCATTTTTTTTTTTCTAATTTAAAACAACCAAATATGCCCATTAGGTTTCCTGCAACAGAAACTAGGGGTCCAGTGTGCTTCCATCTTGTAACTCTGTCATAAGATTTTTGTACACCCCAGCATATGGACGAGAGAGAATAAGCATGAACTCAGATCCTCCCTTAGTTTCTTTGAAGCAGAAGTGTCATATCCCTTCTGCTCACTTTTCTGTCACCAAGAGTTTGGTCACTGTCAGAACCTAACTGCAAAAGAAACTGGGACACATCTTCTTGTCTGCTCAAGCAGATAAAATGAGGTAGTGAACACAGCATTTTCTCTACTACAACATGTTTAGGAAGCAATAAGAAGACAGGCATATCTGGAAAACTAATGGGTATTAAGGGACATAAAATGTTTTGGGTAGAGAGGGTCAGTTGACAGTGCCAGGAGAGACAGGAAGGTGGGTAAGACCAAAGTCAACCTGACCTCCTAGGACTGGGTGAGGTCAAGAGCCTAAAAGCCACACTGAGAATAACATGCCTGCTCAACGGGAGTTTAAAGATGAGAACAGGGCAGGCAGGGAAATGTGATCAGTGGAGAATCTTAGAGCCCACAGTTATCAACCTGAAGATCCTAAGTAAAGGGCCAGCTCCTGCTCCCAGGACCAGTCTAACAGGGTTCTCATTGCTTTAAGAGTCAGTAGCACACAGACTAGGACTTGGGACAGACCTAAAAAAAAAAAAAAAAATTAAAAGTTCATTGTGGAGCTGGGCTCATTAGTACACACCTGTAATCCTAGCTGCTCAGGAGGCTGAGACAGGAGGATCACAAGTTCAAAGCCAGCCTCAGCAAAAGCAAGGTAGTAAGGTGCTAAGCAACTCAGTGAGACCCTGTCTCTAAGTAAAATACAAAATAGGGCTGAGGATGTGCCTTAGTGGTTGAGTGCCCCTGAGTTCAGTCCCTAGTACTCCCCCTCAAAAAAAGTTAATTGTGGTACTGTGATCATTCTCTAGACATTGCAGGATCCTTCCTCTAAGGACTCAGCTCCCACAATTCTTCATTAGTTCTCCCCTCATGACTGTATAGCAGGTCCCACTGAAGGCTCATCTCCCTTTTCTTTCTGAGTCTAGGCTTTCTCCTTGATTTTGGTGGATGTGATTTTTTGGCCCCTTAGTTTCTGTTGGGGCTACACCTTCAGCAGTATGTTTTCTAGCTGTTTTACTCTAAGCTGTTTTCTGCCAGGCTTGTCCAGTCAAAAGGTAAAATAATAATAATAACAGGAAGAAGGAGGAGGAGGAGGAATAGTAATAGTAGTAGTAGGAAGAGGAGGAGGAGGAGGAGGAGCATTTATTAAATGCTTACTATATGTCAGGCACTGTTCAAGTTTTATATAAACGACTTATTTCATTCTCAGATCAAATCCATTATGCAGATGAAGAAACTGAGGCAAAAGAGGCCAATCAAAGAGCTTGAAGTGGTCAAGCTGGAATCCAAATCTGGAATGTTTTATAACCACTATGCCATACTACTAAATAACACAAGCTGGCCTCAAGATCTTTAAAAAGGAAAGAAAGAATGCAAGTAGCAGTTGTAATCACTGAGAAGGGAGAAGAAACAGTCTCTGTTAGAGTAGTGAAGGAGGAGATGCCACCAGAGGATAAAAAGTCTCCAGTTATTCACACAAAGGGTATTTGTTTCTTATAAAGGGACAAACTCATGGTGAGGATATGCCTGAATTTTTCTCAGAGGAATTTCACTTGCCCTGGCAGGTGGGTAGCAGGGAGATTTGAGGCTCTTGAATTGCAGCTTCTGAGCCCTGCCACAGAAGAGTCCTTTCGTCTTGGCAAAGCTCTCCTACACAGGCACAGCGCGGCAGGCTGCAGCCGGCTGGAGGCTGACGTGCAGTCAGCCGAGCACACACAATGAGAGCCGTTTTCCCTGCGTGCAGCTGGCGCACCCTTTCCGCTGCTTGCAGCTGCTGGGAGCCTTGCGCGCAGGCGGGGCCACGCCCCCTCATGAATATTCATCATCGCCTTGGGCTCAGAGTCCGGGATTTTAAAGTCTCTAAAGGGATTAGATGGAAAGGCCTTTCTGATAGGTCGTTAGAAGGAACCAGGGAGCCTGTGCTTTTTCAGGGTTTGCTTTTGAGGACTACAAAGAGGAGAGGGCAAATGGAAAGTGAAGTTCACGGTTGCTAATCCAGGGAGGCCACGCTCTGCAGGGAGCTTCCTGCTCCTGGTAATTTATGAAAGTCTCTCAGTGTCCTTACAACGCACCACGATATAGTTACTAGTGTTTCGCAGCCAGGTTCTCTCTGTCTGGCACTGGGAAGCTTAAAAACAACCAAGAGTAAGCTGCTTGCAGGAAGTTTTAGTGCTGTTTTCATAGCTCTTATCCAGTTAAACATCTACATTAACAACGCTCCCCATTCTCACAAGGCCCTGGGTGTGTATTAACTTGTGCACATTCTTCATCGATCTACTCTATGGTTTTTTTTTTTTTTTTTTTTTTTCTTATTTCTGTGTCAATCTGTGTTATGGGCTTGTAACTTAAAAAAAAATTAAATTTATAGATCTTGTATCCAGTTGAGATGCAATCAGGGAATTAACCATACATATTAATGTTAATATTTATATATGACTTCCTATGCTTTTTATTTATGCAGAGATTTTCCAGCATGGATAATCTGAAAGAACAAATAATCTGCAAATGTGCTGGGTGTGGTAGTCCACATCTATAATCTCAGCTACTCCAGAGACTGAGGCAGAAGGATAGTGAGTTGGAGGCAGGCTGGGCAACACAATGAGACCCTGTCTCAAAAAATGATGATGTTGGTGATGATGATGATGATGATAATCCCCAAATGCATTTTATTGATTTATGATACAAGGTGGACTTTGGGGGAAGTGGATTCATTGTCCAGTTGTTGTTGTCATGGTCGTCGTTGCCATAGAGTTCACTTTAGAATTCACTGAACAGAAATTGCTAGAAACTTTGTTGAGTATGTCTATTCCATTAATCCCTCCATTAAAAGAGAGGCTCTGCTTCTTGCCTACAAATTGTAAATGGAAGAAATACATTAGTGGGAGGAAACCACAGAGTAGAAGCAACACAATGTGAAAGCATTTAGTTACTTAAATAAGCACAACCTCCTCCCCCAACCACTTCCATTCTAGAGAACTGAACAAATGTACAGATATAAGGAAGGCCAGAACCACTATGAGCAGCCAATGAGATCTTATGGTAAGTAGGGCAGGGATCAGACAAAGGACATAAATAATGTTCCAGGGAGAAGGGAATCTAGAAATTGAATACTGACAAATTCACTATTAACCCCCAGCATAGTTTTAGATTGGTTAGTTAAGCAAGCAACTAGTGAGCACTTAAAAAAACATGACCACTAATAATCAATAAGAGTCCACCAGGAACTGAACAAGACAAGCTTTAATTCTTTATTATTATTATTTTATTGAAGCATTTGACTTCAACACAATGCAACGAACATCTTAAAAATAAAAAAAGATATCCTCTCTCTCCCTGTCTTCATCCAATTTTTTTTTTCTGTGATGAATTCAGTATTCAAAATCATCAAGGTGAGCTTTTGGCAGCCAAAAGAACAAACTTTAGAGAAAGAAAGAATTGGATTTGACTTTAGCTCTTCAACTTATTAGCTGTGTGAGTAAGCTGGACATCTCTGAATCTCAGTTTTCACAATTGCAAAATGGAAATAGAATATCTACTTCATAGATATTAAAGAAAATACAAATAGAGCATGCAGCACAGGTACTCAAGAAAGGGCCATCATTATGAAGACACAATTTAAAAGGTAAAAATTCAAATATAAATTCAGGAAAGAGAAAAACTGAATTGACTCATATAAAAATAAAAATAGCATGTTTCAGGTACAGATTGAAACTTATTAATATAATAGGTATGTGTAAACCAAAAACAGTCTCAATTAATTATTGTTGGTCAGATCCCATCTGAAATTCTCTACCTCTTTCTGGGTAGTGCACTTGAGAGGGAGTAAGGAAAGGTTAAATAATATTCAGAATGGAGCAAGACCCAGAAAAAAACAATATCTGAGTAAAGAAATAGTAATAAAGAAATAATAAATAGTAATAAAGAAATGGTGGATTTTATCTAGGAGAAGATGTTACATAATGGCTATCTTTCGATGTTTGAATATGGTGTAAACTTGGAGTACACAGCCCCAGAAAGTAGAATTAGATTAGAAGTTGCTGTGAGAGAGATTTTGGACTCAAAGTATAGAAGAGCTATTCAACAAGGCAATAAATGTTCTTGAAAAATAGCTAGTTTAGGGCTGGGGCTGTAGCTCAGTGGTAGAGTGCTTGCCCAGCATGTGTGAGGCACTGGGTTCGATTCTCAACACCACATATAAATTAATAAATAAAA
Organism: Marmota flaviventris; assembly: GCF_047511675.1. Lineage (NCBI taxonomy): Eukaryota > Metazoa > Chordata > Mammalia > Rodentia > Sciuridae > Marmota > Marmota flaviventris. The sequence continues at coordinate 52,509,432 of NC_092511.1, read as the reverse complement.
TAAAGGTCCATTAACAATAAAAAAAGAAGAAGAGAGAAATAAAGAAAAGAAAAAGAAAAATAGCAAGTTATAATTACCCAAAGCAATCCTGCAGTAAGTAGAATCCAGCTGTCAAAAATAGTGAGAAGAGATTGTTGCACTGGAAAAGAGTGGCCTGCTCTTAGTGTAGAGTTAGACAGCTTGTACACCCCATCAGCCCCAGCCATTGCAGGCATGACTAATCAATGTTAGCTTTCTTTCCTGCTGAGCTAAATTCAGCTTGCCAATGCTTTTCAAAGCTGTGCTCCAAGTCATCACCATCAATTCACTGGAGGTGACAGCCTACTGAACCCAGATGATCCATTTGTGTCTCTAAGATCCTATAATTTAGAAAATTTCCCCAATAAAACAACTATAAAATGTCTATAATTTAATTAGAAGGAAAGTCACAATTAAGTGCAAAAATATTTCCAGTATGTGTATGTGTGTGTGTGTGTCTGTATATGTACCTTTGTGTGTAAATACATATGGGCTAATACATACATGACGGTCCTACCCCAAAACAGAAATCACATGAGGGAAATAGCACATGGCCACAGGAGCCCTTCAATAGTGAATCCCAATTAGGACATGTTGATAGTTAACAATGTTGTTTTATGAATGTCTACATATTTGTCCTCTAAAAAATAATTCAACCCTTTTCCTACTCTATTCTACCCCTTATAAAATTTCAAACTTATTTTATAAACAGTAACTTTTGAAACATCAGGGCATACTGGTACAAAAGAGAGAACACAATGAAGTGCAGAAATTGTGCTGTGATGTTTGTATTAGGGTACTTGTATTATTTAACAGAAGTGACCAAATAGATGTCAGTAAAAGATTAGATTACAATGTCCAAAGATATTAGCAAACTTAGAATCCAAGCTAATAGATGGCAGCAGTAGCTACTTCTAGAATGAATAGTAGTTGAAGACAGGAGGATAGTAGTTCACACTTTGGCTCCCCAACTAACAATGAAGAGAAACAAAGAACCTAATCTAACAGAGCTATGAAGACCATTCCCTGGAAAAAGGTAGCCTTCAATAAATAATGCTGGAATTGGATATTGGTATGCAAAACTGAAAACCTTAATCCATACCTCAATTCATAAACATTAACTCAAAATGAATCAACTTTACATATAAAATTTAAAACTCTAAAACTCCTTGAAGTTTTCTTTTTTAAAAAAAAAAGCATTAAGGTGTTTATTTTTAAAAAGTGCGTCAGTGTAGAGAAAAGTACAAGTATGTGCCTATATCGGTGGAATGCAGATAAGCAAATTTGCTCGGTTGGCATCCTACTTTGCCAAACTCCCTCTAAGAGTGAGAAGGAGTGATACAGCCCCATCCTGAGAGGATGGTGTTGAATACAGAACTTTAGACTCAGGAGGAACCCCACTACCCGTGGGCGTGGGAAACTGTGGGAAGATGGTGAGAGGAAGCTTCTGTCTGCAGCCTGGCATTTCCCAGATTCCCAGGATCTCAAGCTTGGGAAACAGGAACAGGAATCCTAGTTGTCACTGGACAACACTTGTGCTGCCACTTTCCAGCAGGCTGGCCTGGGCAGAATGGGCTCTGCTTGGCCACCAGAACCTGAAAAAGAAAGATATTAGTACTTGAAGCGAGGTGAACTGATAAAGGGAACAAGAAGATGTGCACTGTGCATCTTAAATTCTTGGACATTAAATCATGACACTAGTTATAGCATCTTTTTTTAACCAGGACCAAATGTCAATATGTCAAGAATTGGAAAGAAGGTATGTAACTAATCTTTTAAGAGATCCCCCCAACATCAATTGATTTTTTCTAAGAAAGTAGCAAATAAAATATACCTTTCTTCTTGACCCATAAGAGCCTTAGAAATATAAAGGTGATATGTGGTAAAACTTAAAAAGTATTATCTGTGCTGTCAGATTCCATTCACTATGGGCTCAGATTCTAGTTCTGCCTCCTATAAACTGTATAATCTTGGCCTGGATTCCTAACCTCTCTGAGTCTTAGTTGTTTTAGTTTTTGACTTATTTTTTTTCCCCTGTAAAATGAGGATGGCCAAACAATATAAAAAAGTTAAGTGTGTATTTAGCACATAGTAAGCATATAGTGTGCAGGAATTATGGAACATGGAGGGAACTTATTAGCAAAGCCCAGAGATGCTGGTGATCTACCCAACATCTCATAGCTAAATTAGAGACAGAACTGCTTTTCAAAAATTGAAGTATTGTCATTTTTCATTTTAGTTTCCTTTTCCCTCTTAATAGTTGGGATCATTTTTCTGATACCTCCTCTTCGTATGCCAGGCTGACAACAACTTGTACCATATTTTACTCTGATTTTCCCTGGCTTCACTGTGACCCCACATTCTTTTAGCACTCCTACATTGTGAAAGCTGAACACCATCTGTCATTTGATCAGTGTGCAACAGTCCCTCAAGAGCTTGATAAATGCCTTTTCTCTGAAGCATCCTTCCCTTTTAAGCATAATGCAATGTTATAATTTAACTTTCAAGATCCACTCAGGATAGAAGAGATGATAAGACAGGTCTATATGTAAACATCCCCCCTCCCTGGACAGCATGACTATAAATATACCAAGATGTGCCCTTCTAGAGCTAACAACAAATTACCTAATGATTTTCCACTTCCAGGCTTTTAAGAGCCCTTCTCTCAGAAAGAAAAGATAGTGCATTGGTTTCTACATCATCTCTTCAAACAATAGGCAGAAGCTATTATTCCAAATAGATCATCTATCACAAAGCAAATCCAGGTGGAAATCTCCTTTGCCCTTCTAACTCTTTCCCCAAAGTCTGTAGGGTAGAGTCATAAACTATGGCAGATTTCACTAATAACAGCTCACCAGAAGGACAAGCTATTTTGAAATTAGGTCACATCTTAGGGCTTCCTGCCAGACTTATACACAAGAATAGTAACATCACTGCCAGAAGTAGCTTTGAGCACAAAGAACAATGATAGATAATATGGTTCTACTGGGAAATGCTGAGCGGCTGGATTCCTTGTGTGTAGGGTCTCTTGGAATAAGAGTTTCTTGACAAAAGTATAGGGGCTCCGGAATGCTTTCAATGTCTGTCTTTCCAAAATAGGTTCTTTCTGTAGCCGTTCTCTTATTATAATGTATATTCTCTGTGCCTAAAATGTCTGGCATAGGGTAGGGAATTCCAAGGCACAGAATAAAGAAACAAACCATCCATTTTCTTTTCCTCTATTATTCCAACCCCACGTGGCCTCAGAGACATATGAAATTAAGAACAAGCTTGACCAGTGAAGAGCTCAGGCTCCCTTTTGGTTCCATTACTAATATTTGTGGGATGTTTGGTCAGGGCTTCGTGTCACCAGGTGAACTTTGCCTGCTCAGCTTGCTGCTCTTGTTCTGCCACCTGTCCTTGCTATCTTGGAGACAGATCCTACCAGGGAAAAGGACAAGTTTAAACTTCTGCAAGGAGTAACACCTGGGAGACTGTTAGAAATACAGAATCTCGGGCTCCTTTCCAAAACTAGAATGGGGTTCCCTGGAGATTCTTGCAAACATTGAAGTTTCATCCTGATGGAAAGTTAGATCTGCTGTTTTCTGAAGCTGTCCAGCCTAACACTGCATTGCCAGTTGACAATGATTTTTAGAAAAGAAAGAAAAACAAGGAGCCACCAGACTTCCAATGTTCACAGATGGACAGCAGTCTTCAGATTCATGGCAAGAGACAGAGCATCCGCGTCGGGGGACAGAGATGCACTGTCGACACACGCAGGCAAGAAAATCCATTTCTGTACATCTCAGCAAGACTTTGAAACTATCCAGGGCCTTTTGTTATTTTTCTTAAAAACTGTTGCCAGTGCACTTCAAAACTTGAAGTTACAACTAATTGCTTAGTTGACTATTAAGAGAATAAAACTCCTTGGGGGATGCAAATTCCTATTTCAGAAGAAATCAATAGAAAATTTTAATCTGTCAGTGATAAATTATTGCATGTATTGATTTCCTGGCTTTTAGGGCTCTTAATAGCACCAGGGGAAAGGCTAATCATTCTGGAATGTGTGTGCACTTAGAGCATAGCCCCAGGGAGCAAGGAACTTGCCCATTAGTTAAGAATATGTTCTAAACAAATTATAGGCAAAAATTCCTTTAATATGATAGAATTCTCCATTTCAACTCCTCTTCAGCATTTATAATGCAGACAATACCAGGCATGGAACAAACATTTAACAGCCATCTGCTTTACATGCAAAATTGGACAGGGCAATTCACAGGCAGCAGAATTCTTTAATTTTCTTTTTAAAATACCGCGGCAGCATTAGCCAATGAAATTCTCTCCTTTTTGCACAAACTAAAAACACACGCCATTCTACCAGTTATGGTCCTCATAAGCAGTGTCTGTTAGGAGGTTATGTTTAAGAGACTCTATTATTTTTTAAAAGACTGACACGTGGAAGATAAAGGATGAGGAAAAAATACTGGAAGCATTTACGATTGTATGACCCTTGGTAGACTGAATTTGTTCGCAGGAGTCCCATTGCCTACATTTTTCTCTCACCCACATCCACTGGTTAAAATCCAATTTATTCTTCATGGAGCTCCTCTGTGGAACCTCCTCAGAACCCACATGCTAGAATTCTTGGCTTTCTCTGCATTCTCATAACAAGTCATGGGATCTTCTCAAACACCATGGAACTCTTTCTACCTTACAGCATAGTTATTTGACATGCTTTGTTTTATCTGTGTTGCTATACCACATGCTTCATTAGAGCTACACCTTATGAATCCCCATGGCTTTCCATCCAGCACAATGCTTAGTACACTGGGTAAAGTCTATAAGTACACAACAGAAGTTAAAAAAAAAAAAAAGAAGGAGGAGGAGGAGGAGGAGGGAGGAAAGAAAAACAAGGAGCCACCACACTTCCAGCTCTTGCAAATTGACAGCAGTCCTCAGATTCATGCAAGAGACAGCGCATCTGCTTCAGGGGACAGAGGCTAGGGTTAGGGTCTCAACAAATGAGGATGTATTGAGTTCTCATTGTCCACTAACTCAAACCCCAGTTCCATCAAAAAGCAGTCAATGTGGAAGAGCAAATATTAAAAGAAAAGTAGTAGGGGGCTGGGGATGTGGCTCAAGCGGTAGCGTGCTCGCCTGGCATGCGTACGGCCCGGGTTCGATCCTCACGCACCACATACAAAGATGTTGTGTCTGCCGAGAACTAAAAAAAATAAATAAATATTTAAAAATTCTCTCTCTCTCTCTTAAAAAAAAAAAGTAGTAGGACTCCACTAAGGTCTTAATTGTCAGCCAGTCCAACAATATTTAACTAGCACCTATTATGTACTTGGAAAGAGGAAATTATAAAACAAGTAGACCTACTCATACACAGGTTACAAAGACAAAACATAGGGGGCAACTAAGAAGCAAAAATATGTAGCAGACATAGGATTGGAGAGTATCTCAGTGGTAAAGACACCTCTGAATTCAGTCCCCAGTACAAAAAAAAAAAAGTAGCAGACAGAGTTTTATCCATCATTATTTTCTACCCATTGGTCCCCCTCTGATTTCCTGCCATATTCCCTTGCTATGTCTCTGTGTGTGCATCTAGTGTAGCGCCTATTACTCTGAAATTAAGTTTGAGTCTATGTCATGGTTGGGATTCAAGTCTGCTTTCCAACAATGACTCAAGGACTAGGCCTAAGTTCTTACAGAAAGGAGCAGAGAGAAAATGAAGAAAATGATGTGCTCATCAAGAACTTTGGAAGAAAAGGGGCCCTGAAACATTTGGACTCAGAAACAATATATAGCACTGAGTGACCCTGGGGCGTTCTCCTCATTCCCACATGGAAGACAGCTGGGTGGAAATGTGGGCTGCAGGATTAACCCTACTCTTTTACTTTTGTTCATTTGGTGTTTTGTATTGAGGAACTGGGAGGTGTGTGGCCCTGTTCCAGGCCTGATGACTACATAGAAGAAAACAGACAAAGCTCTGGCACTTGGAACTTATTGCCTCTGTGTGATGATCAGGAGACACTTTCTGCAGCTCACTCTCCATGTTCTTTTAAAAACTACCAAAAAACAAAAACAGAAAGCTGAGCTTGAGAATGACATGTGGTCTCAGGAACTCTGCTGGTGTCTTTCTGTCTTTTAGCTCTGCATGTGCTCACTGGATTAAACTAGCCTCCTCCTTTTTGGAACAAGTCCATGTGGAAAACAATATGAATTCTCAACTCTGAGCTGTTCTAGAGACATTGGCTACCCTTCAGGCTGCCCACTGCAGAGATTTCTCTCTTGTTAATTGTTTTTCGAAAACAATGTGAAAAGCTTTAAACTAGAATGTTAAACAGGATTTAGACTAGCATAATGAGCAATATTGTGTTCCTCTATCACTAAGTAAGAATTTTGGAAGTTAAAAAAGAAGAAAAGAAATACTAGACTCCTGGAATCATTGAGGTTTAAAAGTAGCAGCCATCAGCAGAGGAGAGCTGAACTGGAAAAGTGTTAAGTGGCCATGAGAGTCAATGTGAAAGGCCTGACAGAGGTCTAAGTCCCTGCATAGGTACGTGGGGCAAAGCCTGCAAAATATGAGCTGTTTCCCTTATTTATACTGGTAAAACCTGGGCCTATTTGGATTGCATAATAACTTTTGTGTGTGTGTGTGTGTGGTGGTGGTGGGGATCAAACCTAGGACCTCTTACATGCTAGGCAAGTGCTCTACCACTCAGCTATATTCCCCAGCCCTTTTACTTTAATTTAATTATTAATTTATTTAGATACACAGTCTCCATAAGTTGCCCAGGCTGGCCTTAAACTTGCCATCCTCTTGCTCCAAGTAGCTGGGATTATAGGCATGCGACACCACGCTTGGCTCCATTATAATTTATTTGCTTAATCTCTCTTCTATTAAATTATGAACACCTTCATTATTGAGACTTCAATCTCATCAGTTCCTGAAAGAGCGAGTGTCATAGCTAGGTGCCTTTTCATTGTGTGAGAAAGGAAGGGGGAAATAAAAATATTCAATAATTGCAAATATTAAGATGGATTTTTTTTTTTTTTTTTTTTTTTTTGGCAAATGAAAGGAATCCATGCTGAGCCAAGCCTGGTGACAACATGATATATCTCCATCAATATCAGATGTTAAAATAAAGTGAGGATATTGGAAGAATTTCAAAGATATTTGAAAAATGGCAGCATCACTGGAATAGAACTCCTTCCCAGTTGCAACTGCATTTAACGAAACACATTGGATGTCTGAGCTGTGGCATGTGTGCTAAAATCTTCCTGAGATATTATAGTCGCACCTCATGTGTCAAGTGCTAGATTGTGTATTATTGATCATAAGGCCTGCAAGAATTCAAAAAAGAGCTCATTATCAGGGAAAGTTTTCATCTATCCAAATTTTAAAAGGATCAGTATTACAAACCTGGCACTGAAATGCTGAACTAAAGAAATGGAGAATCAAAAAGAAGTGATATTAAAAAAAAAAAAAGCAAAAACTGATCTGCATCTTGCCTCCAAATGAGTAAGATCATTAAGAGTGCCCCTCAAAGAAAATCTAAAAAGAATGGCGAGGATGGTTTTGTTTACCAATAACAGAAATAACCTTGGCAAGTTTAAGTAACAAAGAGTACTCCTTGGAGGGATAACAGCAGAGTGATATTCAGCCAACTCACCTCCACATGGTTATCCTACATGTTTTTGGTTGGTTGGGGGTTTATGCTGCACCCTTTATTAAGCATTTCAGCCATCAGCCCTGGACACTAGAGTTCCTCATAGACTCCAAGGGCAAGATGCAGCTATGCCCCCCAAATGGACAAGAGCCTGTGCATCATTAGTTTTGGCAACAAGTAACAGAAAATTCTGATTCAAACTGGCTTATCACAGGGATTGGCAAACGACAGCCTGTAGGTTGGCCACCTGTCTTACTGGAACACATTCACATGCATTCATATACATATTGTCTAGGGCGCTTTAGAGCTATAGTACCCGATTTGACTAGCTGGGTAGAGCCTGAAGTCTTAAAATAGTCACCATCAGTGCACTTTAAGAAAAAGTTTTAGTGACCCTAACTTCTCTAATAGGTCATGTATTATCTCATAGTTTGACTCAGTGTCAAGGTGAACTGAAAAATGCCATTAAAGAACCAGGCTTTTTAGAATTTTTTTTCATATTTTTATTGGTGCATTGTAATTATACATAATGGTGGGATTCATCATAACATATTCACATATGCACACAACAAACAATATAATTTGGTCAACATTGTTCCCCACTATTTCCCAAGGGTTTTCAGAATTCTTGCTGTGATTTTCAGTTGTTGTGCTCTTCCCAAAATACACTCTCCCAGTGGCAGGAAAGCTGATCATGGCTATCAGGGATATGTGCTTCCTTGTTCATGTCTAGCAGAAGAAAGAGTGATTTCTCCTCTAGGCAAGGAATATAAACCTTCAATCAAATTGGGCCAATTTAGGAAATGTGCCCATCATTGGGTCAATAGTTGCCAAGGATTGCCATACACATACTGTCTTAGCCTAATCTGTGACCCCCTCCAGGGATGGGTGGGCCTAAAATAACATCAGTATGAGAAATGGAGAATGGATACTAATAAGTAAGTTTGCAAGACTTTCCAGACAACCAAATACTGGAGGACTATGGGATACCTAGGACTCTTTTTTTTCCCTCCATCTTTAAATCTCTGCTTCTCTCTTTGACTTTGATTCATTGATTTTTCTCATCACAACCTGGTTTCTTTCACTTGTCTCAGCACACAGCAGAAAAAAATTATTGTCAATAGCTTAGATTTTTATTGGTACAGTCTTTCAACTGAATCTCTCATTTTTCCATCTTATTTTCAAGTTCCTAGGGCAAGGTTCTGGATAGCCCAGCCAGAATCTGGATCATCCTTCAAACAAAAATGGAGTCATGTTCTAGAATTTGGAAATTTTCACTATATCCATGTGGACAGTAATAGAATGAGTTAATTCTGGAATGGGGTATTGAGCAGATAAGCCAATAGATATCTGCTACAGTAGGTTTATTTCTCCATGTCAGATTAAATAGTAGAATACTTTTCATTACAGGTGATTATGCACATGAGGATTATTTTTTCATTTTGAGAAACACGGATGCTAAAGAAGAGTCATTGGAATAGGATAATTTATCTTCTATATGAAGCTACAAATGTGGGTACCTGGTATAACATTTCTGTCCCTTCATCTGCAGCACTGCCCTTGTCCTAAAGGTTCAGGATGGCAGCTAGAGCTCCTGCACACATGTCCTCAACTGTAAGCAGCAGAGAGGGAAGGGATAAGGAAGGGACAAGAGGTAAACACCAGGTTAAGCAACCTTAATCCAAAATCTAAAATCTGAAATGTTTCAAAATCAGAAATCTCTTAAGCACTGAAAGGACCCCCCAAGTGGAAAATCCATTAATTATAATATTATATAAATTATAATTACACAATTATTAAAAATATTATATAAAATTACCTTCAGGTTATGTGTATATGAAACATAAATGAATTTGGTGTTTAGCCTTGAGTCTCATTCTCAAGATATCTCATTATGTATATGCAAATATTCCAAAAATCTAAGAAAACATGAAATCCTAAACAATTATGATCCAAACATTTTGGATAAGGGATGCGCAACCTGTAATTCTTCCTCTTAGACAAATTGCATGGGAAATAGTCTCTTTTTTCTTTTTCCTGGACATCTACATGCTCAGCTTAAAAATCGGGCTTTCTATTGCTATGGAAGAAGAGATCACATGTTAAGGGACCAATTGCCGTCTCTGCATATTGATCATTCATTTTTAGGACACATAGGCTAAAAACATTTCTTTTTTGCTGATTTATTTTTTATTGACAATAATTGTATCTACTTATAGAGTCTGTTGTGATGTTTTGATCAATGTATACATTGTCAAAAGAGTCAACCAGCCTAACTAATTTATTCATCACCTCACCAGCTTGTCTTTGTTCTTGTAGTGAGAATGTTAAAAATATATTCTCTTAGCAATTTTGAACAATACAATACATACAATACAATGCATTGCATGATGAGAACAGTTAAAATAGTTTCTTTTTAACTCAGAAAGAAAAAAGATAGTTATGATTAAGGAACACAGAGTTTAGTAATAACACTTATATCTTGGACCCTGCTATTGAAATTTAAATACATTAAAGCAACAGAAAGATACACAAAACACAGCAAGTGTTTATTTATGTCATATATGGCCTATGAATAAAGGCAATGCTGTGTCCTAGTGAGGAATGTGACCAGTGCATGTCATTTTAGATAAATTTCAATCTAATTCTGTAGATGTTGTGGTATAAAGGAGGAGGATTAACATTCCATAAATTCAGACTCAGTCTTAGAATCATGAAATGCTAAAAAGCTATTATTTAAGCCCAGGATCCTTCTTCCACTGCTAAGCTATCAAAATGTAAATGTCCAGAATGACCGGGTATATTTGTTCAAAAAAGTGTTCCAATTCTGCTTACTACAATGATAGCTTGTAAGAACTCCAACCAAGGGTTTATAGCTTGCCTTTCAAAACATGATTGATGGTTCTAGCCTTTTCTTAGCAAGTTTCCTATGGAAAGAAGAATCACATAATCTTCTCCTTGCTACTGATGTATGTTTTTAATGGTGACTGCCACGAGTCTGACTCAGTCAGCTTGGATTTAGAAAAAAATAATAAAGCTCAGGTCTCATGCCTGTGAGTGAATAGGGAGTATAGAAAGGGATTTTTTTTTAGTACCTGAAAAGTTCCAGCAAAACTAAGCGTCACTGGTGAGGGTGTGCCAGGAGTACAGGGCACCACCCTTCCTGCACTTAGGGAGTGTAAGAGCGAGGACGTCAAGTATTATTTGGTGACAAGAATAGAACATTATTCTGAAGAATAAAGTGTTATTCAAATTCTACCAAAGTACACAGATGCTGTAACATGGTAATTATTCTAAGAAAGAAAGTTTAATTTAGAAATTACCTAACCTTTTGGGTTTCTATTTTTGATGACATTTGTAATATAAATGAGCAACAAACCTGTGTCTCTCAGTCTTTTACATCAAACTCCAAACCTGATTTGCAATTTTATTTTAAGATCAGCATCCCATTTTTAGCATTTAGTCTATGTTTCAAAGATTTAAGTCCATTCTAGGCCCAGGTAACCTGCAGAGAAAGAATGGAAAAGTAAAAGGAATGAATCCTGTTGTCTTCAAGCAAGGCAAGAGTCACCATGTCACAGTGTGATTGGCCCCTTCTCCTGCGGTGCTGCCCTTAAAGGTCTGGGCAGAAGAGGAAGTCACAAAATGACTGATGTTTACTAAGTGTTAGGACTTTGACCTTTCCCTGTGAACCAACAAAATCATCAATATAGCTTTAGTTACACTTAATTAAGTACATCCAGCAAACTCACTTTTTAATTCATTCCTTTGGCAATAATTTTTCAAGCATCTGTCTCCTCTGAGCTCTATATACACAGAAAGATCAGAAGGAGTCCCCAATCTCAAAGAATTTTCAATCCAGTGACAATGGTATTACTTTCATTTATTGGACTAATCAGCATGCATATAGGAAATTGACAGAAAATATATACAAAGGATCACAAAGTTAGATGGAATAACTATTAAATTCCCCAAACTTCCTATAATGTTGTCAAATTCCTGTAATTACATTCCTCTAATGTTTTTAATTTTAAAACACAAGAGTAATTTAAAACCCTAGTGTTAAAAATTGAGTGCTAAGTTTTATTTCTTCAAATAGTATTACTTTAAGTAATAGAGCCTCCATTTTTAATAACACACGGTTGCTGTCTAAAGCATAAATCCATTATTTTAATCATAATACAAATTCTAAGTCTCATATGCTTAACACAGTTATTATAGCAAATCTACTTAAGGCCTCCTAGGAGGAGGGAAAAGGGCATGAGTGAGAATATTAGAGAATAAAATAGCTTATACAATTTTAAGTCTTCCAAGGAAAAGGACAGTGAGATGAATGACCCTTTTTAACTTCTGTACCAACTACATTATCATTTGCTGCAAACCCCCCATCACACAATGGTTAGGCTTACCAGAAAATATTCTTGAGCGGGCTCAGAATTGTTAAGTCATTAGTACTTGTAGTCTGCTTCATAATACTGAGAATAGTACTTCTTGAAATGTCTCAAAAAAGAGAAGTGTTACTATAAGCACGTAACAGCTATAGCAGTCATCAGTCATCAAAACTGGTCAATGGTTTTACCCACAAACCAACTTGCTGTTAGAATCCCACCCGTTTTCAGCTAAGAAAACAGTTCACATGAATTCAAAGCCCCTAAGCGAGCTATGAATACTCAGCACTATCCAGATGGGACCTATGTCTTTTATTATCCATCAAAGAAAGTACAAAAAGAACATTAAGGAGTTGTTTTGACCATGAACCTGATCAAGTCCATCCTTAACTAACTGCCTTTTTGATTCCTCTGGAGCAGAAATACCAATGTAATGTGAATATTTTAAAAGGAGGTTACCAAAAAAGAAGGGCTGTAAAGAAGAGATGGTTATCAAGTTCTTCAAAAGCAACCACCGAAGTGAACAAACTGTTGTGGGTGCTTTTAATATGTAAGTACAAAATCATGTATGTGCTCATCTCTGTCACCAGGAAATAAGAGATAAAAATCCCCCTGAAGATTACTGAATCAACACAGATAGGACTTTTATAGATTTTTCACATTTTTGCCATTCCCATCTGAAGATATGAATTTTCATTTGTTCAAATATAGCTTTTTATTTCCTATCATGTGGCAGGCACTGATCTATCTGGTGCTTAGAATAAATCAGTGAATCTGGGCATGGGCAACTTAGTAAAACCCTGTCTCAAAATTTAAAACAATATATCAATATAAAGGGATGAAGATGTACATACAGCTCAGTGGTAGAGTGCCCCTGAGTTCAATCCCCAGTGCCACAAAAAAGGAGGAGGAGGAAGAGGAGAAGGAGATGAGGGGGGTGGAGAGGAAGGAAGAGGAAGCAATGGGGACATCAATGAACAAAGCAAAGATCCCTGTCCTTATGGAGGTTACATTTTTAGGTGGAAGACAGAAAATATAAGCACAATAAGTAATGTCATTAGGACATTAGATGGGATAAATGTGACAGGAAAAGAAAATACTAAAGCAGGATAAGGAGTCAGGAGTGCTGGGTGTGCAGAGGTAAGATAAGTCCAGTTTGAAACAGGTGGCAGAGCAGGCTTCACTGGGGAGGTGAGAACTGAGCCAACAGTGAATAAGGTGAGGGTGTGGAGAGATACTTTCAGTGGGGCGGGGAAGGGGAGCATCCCAGGTGGAGGGATCAAACATGTCTGTGTTGGAGGAACAGCAAGGACACTACTGTGGCTGGGGTAGAATGGGTAAAGATGGGGTTAGCAGGAGTTGAAGCCAAAGAGATAACGGAGAGCAGGTCATTGGGACTGTGTCGACCTTCATAAGGATTTGTATTTATCCTGAATGAAATGGGGCACCATTATGAGTTTTTGAGCAGAGAAGAAAATGTGATTAACATACATTTTTGAAGCATCACTTCCAATTCTTGAAACTAGAACACAGAGTAACAAGAGTAGAATCAGACCTGTTGGGAAGCTATTGTAATAATCTAAGAGGTGACAGTGCCTCAAAGTGATAACAGTGGTCGTGGTGATGAGTTGTTGGGTTTAGGTTCTATTTTGAAGGCGGAGCCAACAAGATTTGGATATGAGAGAAGAGAAAAAGAGAAGTGAAGGAGGACCCTTAAGTTTTTGGGTCAAGTCACCTTCAATGAGGCTGTGCTGGATGTGGGTGGAGCCTGGACTTCCTGAATGACAGCACCTGTCTGGACTTCAGTGTGATAGATCAACTGGGCACAGGACCAAGGTCTGCAGTTCTGGAAAGAAGTCTGAGCAGGACAGACATATTTGGTGACTTCTACATGATATTTAAGGCCATGGAGCTGGGTGAGATCATCAGGAGAGAAAGAGCCCTGGGGCCCTTCATGATTATGAGGCCAGAGAGAAGAGGAGGTGCCAACAAAGGAGTCTGAGAAGAAATGCCCAGGGAAGAGGAGGAAAATGAAGACAGGACATCCTGGAAGCCAAGTGAAGGAACTGTTTCTGAGAAAAGGGAGTTAGCAGCTGGGCCAGAGAGCTACTGACACTCACTGAAGATGTGGCCTGAGACTTTACCAATGTGTAGGTCTTACAAAGTACAGGTCTTCAGTAGCTTTGCAAAGACAAGTTTCAATAGAGAAATCATGAGAGGAACACTTGTTTGGAGAGTGGTTAAGAGTTGATAAAAACAAATTAAGGCAGAGAATATAGTTTGAATCCTTTAGAAGAATGTTGCTTTTAAAAAGATTTAAAAAAAAAAAAAAAGAAAAGAAAGAAACCAGAACTGCAGCTAGCCCCATTTTTAAAAATGTTTTCTTTGTTTATTAATGTGAAAAAATTAACAACCATCAAATGAATGCCTTATTTTTTCAAGCAGGCACACATGTCTAATAAATGTTTAGTAAATATTAAGTAATTACTATAAAATTAACTATTTACTGTGGAATTACCTAACCAATTATGAATACTCTTTTCTGTACAAGGTCATTTCAGAGATTATAAAAGCATCTCCAGTATAAAGGATCCCTCATGAAAAAGCTGCCTTCTCAGATTAATAAATACTTGGGACTTCTTTCTCCCGTTCTTCTCAAAATGTGATCATTTAGTTCAGCAGGAAAACGGTAGTGAAGCAGAAGCCCGGTGACCTCTGCCACTCACCTAGTACCAGGCATTTCTTGCTCGCAGTATCTCACTTCTAATAATTCAAGGGGGAAGTGAGCCAGTCTGTGTGTGGGTGTTGCAGGTGTGAGGAAGATAAGGAGAAAGGAGGAATAGTGTATTAGATATCAAACCTAACTCCCATGACTCATTTTTGACTGTTATTCAGGTGTTTTGTTCTAATAACTTAAAACCCCAAAGATGCATGTGTGTTTGTTTATAGGGTATTTTTTTTTATTTTGGAGCTGTGGAGATAGCAAATTTTTTTTTAAATTTTTTATTGTTGGCTGTTCAAAACATTACATAGTTCTTGATATATCATATTTCACACTTTGATTCAAGTGGGTTATGAGCTCCCATTTTTACCCCATATACAGATTGCAGAATCACATCAGTTACACATCCATTGATTTACATATTGCCATACTAGTGTCTGTTGTGTTCTGCTGCCTTTCCTATCCTCTACTATCACCCCCCCCTCCCCTCCCCTCTTCTCTCTCTGCCCCCTCTACTAACATTCGTTTGTCCCCCTTGTATTATTTTTCCCCTTCCCCTCACTTCCTCTTGTATGTACTTTTGTATAACTCTGAGGGTCTCCTTCCGTTTCCATGCTTTTTCCCTTCTCTCTCCCTTTCCCTCCCACCTCTCATCCCTGTTTAATGTTAATCTTCTTCTCATGCTCTTCGACCCTACTCTGTTCTTAGTTACTCTCCTTATATCAAAGAAGACATTTGGCATTTGTTTTTTAGGGATTGGCTAGCTTCACTTAGCATAATCTGCTCTAATGCCATCCATTTCCCTGTAAATTCTATGATTTTGTCATTTTTTAATGCAGAGTAATACTCCATTGTGTATAAATGCCACATTTTTTTTATCCAATCATCTATTGAAGGGCATCTAGGTTGGTTCTACAGTCTTGCTATTGTGAATTGTGCTGCTATGAACATCGATGTCGCAGTGTCCATGTAGCATGCTCTTTTTAGGTCTTTAGGGAATAGACCGAGAAGGGGAATAGCTGGGTCAAATGGTGGCTCCATTCCCAGCTTTCCAAGAAATCTCCGTACTGCTTTCCAAATTGGCTGCACCAATTTGCAGTCCCACCAGCAATGTACAAGTGTACCCTTTTCCCCACATCCTCGCCAGCACTTGTTGTTGTTTGACTTCATAATGGCTGCCAATCTAACTGGAGTGAGATGGTATCTTAGTGTGGTTTTGATTTGCATTTCTCTGACTGCTAGAGATGGTGAGCATTTTTTCATGTACTTGTTGATTGATTGTATGTCCTCCTCTGAGAAGTGTCTGTTCAGGTCCTTGGCCCATTTGTTGATTGGGTTGTTTGTTCTCTTATTGTCTAATTTTTTGAGTTCTTTGTATACTCTGGATATTAGGGCTCTATCTGAAGTGTGAGGAGTAAAGATTTGTTCCCAGAATGTAGGCTCCCTATTTACCTCTCTTATTGTTTCTTTTGCTGAGAAAAAACTTTTTAGTTTGAGTAAGTCCCATTTGTTGATTCTAGTTATTAACTTTTGTGCTATGGGTGTCCTATTGAGGAATTTGGAGCCCGACCCCACAGTATGTAGATCGTAGCCAACTTTTTCTTCTATCAGACGGCATGTCTCTGATTTGATATCAAGCTCCTTGATCCATTTTGAATTAACTTTTGTGCATGGCGAGAGAAAGGGATTCAGTTTCATTTTGTTGCATATGGATTTCCAGTTTTCCCAGCACCATTTGTTGAAGATGCTATCCTTCCTCCATTGCATGCTTTTAGCCCCTTTATCAAATATAAGGTAGTTGTAGTTTTGTGGATTGGTTTCTGTATCCTCTATTCTGTACCATTGGTCCACCCGCCTGTTTTGGTACCAGTACCATGCTGTTTTTGTTACTATTGCTCTGTAGTATAGTTTGAAGTCTGGTATCGCTATACCGCCTGATTCACACTTCCTGCTTAGCATTGTTTTTGCTATTCTGGGTCGTTTATTTTTCCATATGAATTTCATGATTGCTTTCTCTATTTCTACAAGAAATGCCGTTGGGATTTTGATTGGCATTGCATTAAACCTATAGAGAACTTTTGGTAATATCGCCATTTTGATGATGTTAGTTCTGCCTATCCATGAACAGGGTATATTTTTCCATCTTCTAAGATCTTCTATTTCTCTCTTTAGGGTTCTGTAATTTTCATTGTATAAGTCTTTCACCTCTTTTGTTAGGTTGATATCCAAGTATTTTATTTTTTTTTTGAAGATATTGTGAATGGAGTGGTTGTCCTCATTTCCATTTCAGAGGATTTGTCGCTGATATACAGGAATGCCTTTGATTTATGCGTGTTGATTTTATATCCTGCCACTTTGCTGAATTCATATATTAGCTCTAATAGTTTCTTTGTAGATCCTTTTGGGTCTGCTAGGTATAGAATCATGTCACCTGCATATAGTGATAATTTAAGTTCTTCTTTTCCTATTTTTATGCCTTTAATTTCTTTCGTCTGTCTAATTGCTCTGGCCAGTGTTTCGAGAACTATGTTGAACAGAAGTGGAGAGAGAGGGCATCCCTGTCTTTTTCCAGATTTTAGAGGGAATGCCTTCAATTTTTCTCCATTAAGAATGATGCTAGCCTGAGGCTTAGCATAGATTGCTTTTACAATATTGAGGTATGTTCCTGTTATCCCTAGTTTTTCTAGAGTTTTGAACATAAAGGGATGCTGTACTTTGTCGAATGCTTTTTCCGCATCTATCGAGATGATCATATGGTTCTTATTTTTAAGTCTATTGATGTGGTGAATAACATTTATTGATTTCCGTATATTGAACCAGCCTTGCATCCCAGGGATGAATCCTACTTGATCATGGTGCACAATTTTTTTGATATGTTTTTGTATCCGATTCGCCAGAATTTTATTAAGGATTTTTGCATCTAGGTTCATTAGAGATATTGGTCTGTAGTTTTCTTTCTTTGAAGTGTCTTTGTCTGGTTTAGGTATCAGGGTGATGTTGGCCTCATAGAATGAATTTGGAAGTTCTCCCTCTTTTTTCTATTTCCTGAAGTAGCTTGAAAAGTATTGGTATTAGTTCCTCTTTAAAGGTTTTGTAAAACTCTGCTGTATACCCATCCGGTCCTGGGCTTTTCTTAGTTGGTAGTCTTTTGATGGTTTCTTCTATTTCCTCAATTGATATTGGTCTGTTTAGGTTGTCTATATCCTCCTGACTCAATCTGGGCAGATCATATGACTTAAGAAATTTATCTATGCCTTCACTATCTTCTAATTTATTGGAGTATAAGGATTCAAAATAATTTTTGATTATCTTCTGTATATCTGAAGTGTCTGTTGTGATATTGCCTTTTTCATCCCGTATGCTAGTAATTTGAGTTCTCTCTCTTCTTCTCTTCGCTAGCATGGCTAAGGGTCTGTCGATTTTGTTTATTTTTTCAAAGAACCAACTTTTAGTTTTGTCAATTTTTTCAATTGTTTCTTTTGTTTCGATTTCATTAATTTCAGCTCTGATTTTAATTATTTCTTGCCTTCTACTTCTTTTGCTGTTGTTTTGCTCTTCTTTTTCTAGGATTTTGAGATGAAGTATGAGATCATTTATTTGTTGGTTTTTTTCTTTTTTTAAGGAATGAACTCCAAGCAATGAATTTTCCTCTTAGAACTGCTTTCAATGTGTCCCATAGATTCCGATATGTTGTGTCTGTGTTTTCATTAATCTCTAAGAATTTTTTAATTTCCTCCTTGATGTCTTCTATAACCCATTGATCATTCAGTAACCTATTGTTCATTCTCCAAGTGATGTATTCTTTTTCCTTCCTTCTTTTATTGTCGATTTTCAGTTCCATTCCATTATGACCAGATAGGATGCATGGTATTATCTCTACTCCTTTATATTGTCTAAGAGTTTCCCTGTGACATAATATATGATCTATTTTTGAGAAGGATCCATGTGCTGCTGAGAAAAAAGTGTAACTGCTTGATGTTGGGTGGTATATTCTATATATGTCAATTAAGTCTAGGTTATTAATTGTGTTATTGAGTTCTATAGTTTCCTTATTCAACTTTTGTTTGGAAGATCTGTCCAGTGGCGAGAGAGGTGTGTTGAAGTCTCCCATGATTATTGTATGGTGGTCTATTAGACTCTTGAACTTGAGAAGAGTTTGTTTGATGAACATAGCTGCACCATTGTTTGGGGCATATATATTTATGATTGTTATGTCTTGTTGGTGTATGGTTCCATTGAGCAGTATGTAGTGTCCCTCTTTATCCCTTTTGATTAACTTTGGCTTGAAATCTATTTTATTTGATATGAGTATGGACACTCCTGCTTGTTTCCGAAGTCCATATGAGTGATATGATTTTTCCCAACCTTTCACCTTCAGCCTATGTATGTCTTTTCCTATCAAATGCGTCTCCTGTAGGCAGCATATTGTTGGGTCTTGTTTTGTGATCCATTCTACTAGCCTGTGTCTCTTGATTGGTGAGTTTAAGCCATTAACATTTAGGGTTATTATTGAGATATGGGTTGTTCTTCCAGCCATATTTGTTTATTTATGTTACTAAACATGGTTTGTTTTCCTCTTTGATTATTTTCCCCCCTTTACTGTCCTACCTCCCACTGCTGGTTTTCATTGTTATTTTCCATTTCCTCTTCCTGTAATGTTTTGCCAAGGATGTTTTGAAGAGATGGTTTTCTAGCTGCAAATTCTTTTAACTTTTGTTTATCGTGGAAGGTTTTAATTTCATCTTCCATCCTGAAGCTTAATTTCGCTGGAAACACAATTCTTGGTTGGAACCCATTTTCTTTCAGTGTTTGAAATATGTTATTCCAGGATCTTCTAGCTTTCAGAGTCTGTGTTGAAAGATCAGCTGTTATCCTGATTGGCTTACCCCTAAATGTGATCTGCTTCCTTTCTCTTGTAGCTTTTAAAATTCTCTCCTTATTCTGTATGTTGGGCATCTTCATTATAATGTGTCTAGGTGTGGGTCTCTTATGATTTTGCACATTCGGCGTCCTGTAGGCTTCTAGGATTTGGGATTCTGTCTCATTCTTCAAGTCTGGGAAGTTTTCTCGTATTATTTCATTGAATAGATTGCTCATTCCTTTGGTTTGAAACTCTGTCCCTTCCTGTATCCCAATGACTCTTAAATTTGGTCTCTTGATGTTATCCCATATTTCTTGGATGTTCTGCTCATGGTTTCTTAACAGTCTTGCTGAGCTGTCTATGTTCTTTTCAAGTTGAAATACTTTATCTTCATTGTCTGATGTTCTATCTTCTAAGTGTTCTACTCTGCTGGTAGTATTCTCAATTGAGTTTTTAAGTTGGTTTATTGCTTCCTGCATTTCTAGGATTTCTGTTTGTTTGTTTTTTATAACCTCTATCTCCCTGTATAGTTGATCTTTTGCTTCTTGGATTTGTTTATGTAATTCATTGTTGAAGTGATCTTTCATTGTCTGATTTTGCTGTCTGATGTTTTCCTTGAGACTCCAGATCATCTGAAGCATGTATATCCTGAATTCTTTATCTGACATTCCATCTGCTGCAGTTATTACCTCTTCTAACGTTGAGTTGACCTGCATTGCTTGTGGTCCTTTCTTTCCTTGTCTCTTCATACTGTTCGCGTTCCTTTCTACTTGGTGAAACTGTTGTGCTATTGAATTTTCCCCCTATATATTTATATTGGTCTTGTATAGTTGCAAAGTCTCCCTCACAGGCGCGGGCGGCGGCTCTGCCCCTCCTCCAATTGGGGCAATGTGCCTACCACGCCGGCAGGCCGCTGGGCCTGCTCTGCCAGTCGGTAGCAGGTCCGCCTACCTTGCAGGCGCGGGCGGCGGCTCTGTCCCTCTGTGGGGCGCTAGGCTTGTTCTGTCGGTGGTCGCAGTTCTGCCTACTTTGCAGGCGCAGGCAGCGGCACTGCCCCTCTGCAGGCCTCTGGGGCTGTTCTGCCAGTGGGTCACAGGTCCGCCTACCTTGCAGGCGTGGGGGGGGGGCAGCTCTACCCTTCCTCAGGCCACTGGGCCTGTTCTGTCTGTCGGTTGCAGGTCTGGCCTGTTCTGATGGTGGTCACAGTTCCGTCTACCTTGCAGGCGCGGGGGGAGGGGGCAGCTCTGCCTCTCAGCAGGCCGCTGCTCCTCTTCTGCCAGTGGGTCGCAGGCCCGCCTACCTTGCAGGAGTGATTGGAAGCTCTGCCCCGCTGCGGGCCACTGGGCCTTTTCTGTCGGTGGTCACAGTTCCGCCTACCTGGCAGGCGCGGGGGGTGGGGGGCAGCTCTGTCCCTCAGCAGGCCACTGGGCCTGCTCTGTGGGTGGTCACAGTTCCCTCTACCTTGCTGGCGCAGGGGGAGGGAGCAGCTCTGCCTCTCAGCAGGCCACTGCTCCTCTTCTGCTGGTGGGTCGCAGGCCCGCCTACCTTGCAGGAGTGATTGGAAGCTCTGTCCCTCCGCGGGCCACTGGGCCTTTTCTGTCGGTGGTCACAGTTCCGCCTACCTGGCAGGCGCTGGGGGTGGGGGGCGGCTCTGCCCCTCAGCAGGCCGCTGGGCCTGCTCTGTGGGTGGTCACAGTTCCGTCTACCTTGCCGGCGCAGGGGGAGGGGGTCACAAATTTTTTTTTAATATTCTGTTCTTTCTCACATTCAAACTATGGTTAATCCATATCAGGATATCTAAGTCACTGCTAATATTCTGAAGCTCATCTTTTAAAAAATCTGATTTAACTTAGGTTTTAAGACATCCTTGAAAAGGAGATAATATTGAACATTGCATCCATACTCAGAGCTAAAGTTCAACTCTAAGTAGGAGAAATATGTTTTAACTTATAGCTTTTCACTAACACAGATCATTTTTCACCTAGCCATCTAGTTTCATTTTCTAAGAATAAATGTTGAAATCATTTAAAATAAGACAGAGATGAATTCATCATTAATGCAATTTAAAAACTGCTAACAATGGCTAATTTTTAGAATTGTAATTATCTATAAGATTAAATACTGTGAGGAAAACTCATTGCTATGCTAGCAACATGATCCAGAGCAGTAGCTCTGGGGCCATCAATGACTGTGATACCTGGCAATAAAGGTGTCACCTCCCTCTCAGGGTTCATGTGGGTACTGGAGAGACAGGCATAGTATGAAGTCATGTCTAAGAGATGGTTGGTTCTCATGGGAAAGGCCCTGGAAAGACAGAACATTAGGCGGAGTCAGGGTCTCATTCTCCCACACTGCACCAGCTACTTTGGGGACAGCCAGGTCTCTGTAGCAGAAGAAGCAGTGCATGCAGTACCACACTTGCAGGCCCTGGTGACTCACCAATTGAAGAAGTTCCAGGACCAGCCAGCCCAGTGCACCTGCATCAACGAAGCCAATCAATGGATGGATACAAAGAGCTTGGATCTTTTGCCATGATCAAAAAAGATAAAAGGAAATAAGAATCTCATGACCCCAGGGATTGGAGCAGGAATCTACTTAAAAGAATGAAGGTTTATCAATAGATAAATTAAGAAAATGAAATTAAGAAATGAAAAAATCAAGAATTTCCTCAAGTTCAAGTAATAGGTTAACTTGCCTATGAACACTTGGCTCCATCTTACATTTTGCGGATGGGAGGGGGGGCAATACTGGGGATTGAACTCAGAGGCACTCTGAGCCGCTTCCCCAGCCCTGTTTTGTATGTTATTTAGAGATAGGGTATAACTGAGTTGCTTAGAGCCTTGTTTTTGCTGAGGCTGGCTTGAACTCACGATCCTTCTGCCTCAGCCTCCCAAGTTGCTGTGATTATAGGTGTGCACCACCATGCCCAGGTCCATCTTGCATTTTAATCAACAGTAATAGAAACAGAAGAGAATGATGATATGTTTTGGGTCAAGGGTATCCCAAGATTTTCCGACTGCCCAGATTTCATGCAATGAAGTGTGTTTTAGCAGTGGAGATCTCCATTGTCATACCAAGCCAGGGTTCTCTGAGGCACCCACTCTTTTAGGTGCATAGGGTAGCAACAGGCTAGCAAGATTCCCAATCTGCTGGTGGACTGGTGGAGTTCAATGAAGTTGTTGCCAACCTCCCGTACACCAGGAGTGCCACCATATACCTGGTGTGTCACCATCTATTTTCCATTGGCCATGAAGCAACAGCCATGAGGTCATTTCTAATTTGAAGAGGGGGCGAAAAACCACTTTGGGGGTATTTGGTTTGGTTTTAATATTCAAGAATTTATAATTTATTAATTTATCGAGCTGGAGAGGGTGGTCAGGATAAGAACTTCAAAAGGCTCCTACAGATGGCTTTTCATTTTTTTAAAAATTCTTTTAACTGTTAAGGGATCTTAATTTTATTTATTTATATGTGGTGCTGAGAATCAAACCCAGTGCCTCAGACATGCTAGGCAAGCACTGTACCACTGAGCCACAACCCCAGCCCCAGATGGCTCTTATTGCCACCAAGACATAGCTGTGCTTTTCTTGAGATTTTTGCACATCACATCTTTTGGTCTGGACCCTGCCACACTGGGTATGAGACTTCCATGATGACCCCATGTACTGTCTTCTCCTGCTGTTCTGCAGAATGGTGGGAAGGGCAGAGACATTTCTCCATTGCAGGGAAAGGGATTTTTTTTTTTTTTTTTTTTTGAGATGGTATCTTGCTATGTTGCCCAGATAGGTCTCAGACTTCTGAGCTGAAGTGATCCTCCCACCTCAGTCTCCCAAGCAGTTGGGATTACAAGTACATGCCACCATAACCAGCTAACGGGGATTTTGATGATAATGTATACCAGTGTCTCTGGGAGTGACTTCACTCCCAGAGTCGTAAAGTACTGGATTTGGGAAAGCCTGTTTCCTCTTGAACAGAATGGGCTGAAAGCCTCATCCTGGCATTGCTTATTTAGCCCTCTGAATTTACAGAACCCCACTGAAAGATACCCTGGCAACCGTGAAGATAAGAAAATCACGTCCCTTAGTACATTGGAAGGTGTTTGGTAAAGCCCCCCTTTACCAATGCCACATTCCATCCAGCTAGGAGACTCTGGGCCATGTTGTGTTCTTTCTCCAACATATAGACATCATGCTGATTAGGCTTTTATTCTCTTTTATCACTTGATTACTTGAAATGATGACATGGCCTGTAAGACTTCTGCTTCAAGGCTATAATAAAAATTTCTCAGTAATTAAACAAGAAAGTTTAGGGGCTCATTGGGAGGGTGATTGCCTAACATGCACAGGGCCCTGGGTTCCAACACCACTGCATCATTTGCTTACCTTTGTGGGTCAGAATCAAGTGAGTTAATGCAGGCAAATCATTTGGCAACTAATCAACTCTCAGCAGTTGGTGGCTATCAGAGTCCACTGTTTGGCTGAAGAGGACATGGTAAGGTCCCTCCCAGACAGAGAGAGTCCCAGACAGTGGACAAGGGATGCCCGTGCAGCCACTGCAGCAACCATTCCTAGGAACTCCCAGGAGCTGCCCTTGCTCCCAGGGCTGCCTCCAACACCCTCACACATGCTGATGACTCCTGTGGTGAAACTGAAAATACTAACAGAACTTCTCAAAGGTCAACTGTGGCTAATGAGTTATCCCCTGAGAACCTCCTACCACAAGAATACACACACATGCACCCACACAAGCACAGATACCCATCTGGCTTAAGAGCCATCAAAGTCAAAGAGGTCAATTCTAGAACACAATTTCCCCAGAATGTAAACCGCTATAGTACAGGGTCTGCTTAATACCAGCACAGAAAATTTGACTGTCATTTAACCTCCCAGAACCTTGGTTTGCTTATCAGTCAAATGGGTCTTAATAAGGCCTACTTCTTCAGTTGGTTGCCAGGATCAAATGAAAGTGATGTGCAGAGCCCCTCCACCACGTATGATACCCAGGAAGCTCAAGTTGAGTGCATGATCATCAGGCAAAAGTAGTGATTACTTTAGAGTTCCTATCCATTCCAAATGAGGAGAGATACTCCAATAAAACAAACTTTTATGTGATTAATAATAACATTGCACAATCCAAATTCCTGTACAAAGTTTAGTATAATCAACCCAAAGTTTTCAGCAAGGTCCCTGAGCCTGACCTCAAATTCAGTATCACTATAGCCAAGAACTAAAGGAAAGAGGGGTGGGAATCACCACTGTATTAAACACATCCTCCCTTCCCTTTTTCCCAAAGGCTATTTGTCCCCTTCTCTTGATCAGTTCCCAGAGAGCAGAGACTCTTGGGAAACAGGAAGTAGCAACATACCAGTGAGAAAATCCCCAGATGAAAATCAGCAATAAATCTCATCAGGCAACAGTTTGTTTAAAAGGGGGAAATTCCCCCACCAGACCTCAAAAACAGTCTCTCAAGAAAGCTTTAGAGAAGGTTAGTTTGGGAAATTCCCTCAGAGGAAACAGAACAGAAATGGAAAGCTGCTTCTGAAGGGAAATGCGAATGAGCAAGCCAATTAGTGACTGCCTGGGGAGCACTCTGTGTCAAGCCACCCTGCTGCCCCCCCTCCCCCATCTTCATCCTGATCCTGAGAGTCACCCAGAGGAGACCCAGTTGCCAGAGCCACTTGACACCCACTCTGCCCAGCCTCCCAACCCAGGAAATTAATACCTCAATTCCTAGACTTTTGACATGACTGCTGCTAAACCAGATTCCCTTCCGTTAGGACTTCTTGTGACCATGCTAACCCTACCCCTTCCCCCACCCCGTGATAGAAAAGCAAGCCACACTAGTCACGCTGTTTCCCTACAATCCTGCTTAGGCAAGCCTATCAGGTTTTACTGGGTTCTAATCTAAATGTGACCTTGGGGTCACATCTCTTAGCTGCTGCTAAGCTCCAAGAGTCAGGGAGGAATCCTTCCCACGGAGGGGAAAAAAAATCACATAAACCCTTGTCCTGTCAAGGCCTTAGAATGGAATATCCGCTAGTGAGTTGAAGCAGAGAAAATGCATCAGCACTGTTGGAAAAAGAGCCCAGGGGGAAGTACTAGCTCTATGGATCCCTGATCTGCAGGTTCCAGGGATGCAAGGAAGGTGCAGGTCACTGCTGGGACCAGCTCCCAGGGAATCATTCCCACTCCCATAGAACTTCGCTGGGGTGTTTTGTTTTGTTTTGCTTTTTTAAGGTGTGACCTAAAATGATCATTGCAGGAAGGTGGCAAAATGAGATTTGAGCAAAAAAGAAAGGAAAATAGGCTCCTTGTGACAGCCTAAATGTTTAAAAATTGTATATTTATCCATCATAGCTATCAAATCTTAGAAAAGAGTAGTTTATTTTTTAAAGAAAAAGTAGTCTGAGTCTAAGGTCCTATAAGAAATTATGCTCTGCTAGAGTGTGTGCTCTTTCCTGTGGTCAGATCCACCATTGAGTGATTCACAATGACAGATTCCACTTCCAAATACTTTTTACTCCTAGAAAATTCCCTAGCAAAACCACTTCTCTGATGTCTTCAGATGAGCATGATTCTTATTCACTCTGATTCCTGTGGTTTTATTAAGAGTCTTTTTCTAAAAATTGTAAACGTTCTCAGGCACCTACTTTCCCTTAGGCTTGCAAACAAATAGCCACAAGACTCCTGTTTGGGTTTGCCTATTTTTTTAGCAATTAGAATAGGTCTTAAATTCATTTTATATATGTGAATAATAATTACACTAGTTCCAGTTAAACTATTGTCGAAGGCTCCACACTTGAAAAGTCTAGATAGATGTCAAAATACCCTAAAAAGATATTATTTCCATTTCTAATCTGAGTACCTGGGAAGTAGTCAGTTCTCAATTCCTAACAAAAGCAAGGAATATTCCCAATTTCAGGGGGAATTTTTTCATCTTCTTTCAGCACTTTTGCAGTTATGATGGTGGAATCAATTAATGATAATGTACATCAGCAAAAAAAAAAAAGCCTTCAATGCAGGCACAGATGAAATTGGTTCCAACATGGATCAAAGAATATTAAATAAGCTAACAAAAAAAAAAAAAGAAAGAAAGCATGGAGAAACTTTGATAGAAGTAAGCTGTTTGCCTTTGCCCTGGAAAGTTTATAGTGTTTTAAACAATTGTAAACAACATGTCAGTATACGTGGATACCGTTTCCATAGCAGCATAGCAACAGTTAGTAGTTTCTCCAAACATATCCAAAAGGAAACTAAAAATAGCTTGTCTTCAATATCAAAATATAATATATATATATATATATATATATATATATATATATATATATATATATATATATATATTCAGGCAACAAGTATACAAAATGATGTGTAATCAGAAGTTCTACAGACACTAGTCTTTCACTAGAGCATGTCACAGTTAGCTTTAAAAACCACTGAGTCCTGTACCTCTGGATATGGAGCAAGAAGTCCAAGAGTGAAAGGTACAGGCCACCTTGAATTCAAAGATCAGAGGCTCCTGACATCAGTGCCCCAGCTATTGCTTTGCTGTCCTACCTGACACTTCTCTTACTTGAAGTCCCACTGTGTCCTATTCTACCTTAGGTTCCTACCAAAATTGGAGTTGAGTGTATTTGCGTATTAAGATCTCCATTTTTTGCAGTATTCTCTCCTCTTCTTAAATTTTCTGGTCCATTTATTTCAACCTCTCTACAGAGATTGGGCAGTAGTTGCATTTTCTAAAATAATGTAAAATCAAATATCACCCTTTCCCAATGCACTAACTTAAACTGACACTGACAGAAATAGTGATTCCAAAATGAAGTCAGAGTGTCAGTACATGTTTTTGGACCTTCATTGTTTGTACTTTTTATTTATATCCAAGAATTGCAAGTATTTCAAAACATCATCCAGTAAGAATTATGATTACTGGGGTGTACATAATTTATCATCCAAACTGAGACACTTTTGAGAGCAAATGGGGGGCGGTATTATTTATAATTACATTGGGAAAACAGGTGTGATCCAAGACTGTCCCCGGCAGGCCCAGATGAACAGTCACACATTACATATAAGTGTAAGTGACTTGAGGGCAGGGATGATTTTTATTTGTTAATGTATCTTTTGTTAATGTTTTTTTCTTGGACTCTGTGTTAGGTTTAAATAAGATCCCATGCAGCACCACAAGGTGCATCTTACTTCTTCATCATCTGATCTCTGCCTTAAAAGTAAAGAGGACATGGGGCTGGGCATGTGGCTCAGTGGTAGAGTGCTGTCTCGCATGGGTAAGTTCCTGGGTTTAATCCTCAGCACCACATAAAAAATAAATAAATAAAATAAAGGTATTATATCCATCTACAATTTTAAAAAATATATTTTAAAAAAAGTAAAGAGCGAAAATGGAAAAGTAAAATACATCCATGAGTTATAAAAAAAAAAAAGATAATTCTTTCAGTTTCTGAAAGCACTAAAGAAGGGTTAAAGTATAAATTCTGATAAGAAACAATTTCATAATGTCTATGATGGTTACTATCCTGGTTTCATTTTCCTTTGCCATGAATGTTGGCCCCTAGAGAGAAATAAAGAACAAGTATTGAATGAGTATATGCTGATAGGGAAGAATGCTATTTGTCTTGCCTGATGTGGTGTTAAGAAAAGCACCAGCCATTGGTGAACTCCCAAGAAATAGAGCATCTTCACTGTATGCCTGGATCGGCCGTAGCACAGGGAATGCCTTACACAAGTGGTTTCTCCACTGATGGCCTCCAGTTGTTGGTTTATTGACTGCATCAAAAGATTGCTGTGGGAGGTTATCATTATGTTCAAGTGAAGCATTTATTATCCTTCCATGAAAAATGCTAGATATCCTCCTGCCTGTTGATGGAGAGACAGAGTTTGGGAGGTGATACTGCCTGTCTTCATGATCTCAGACCCTGTTAGCTTACTGTTTCTTTGGGTTTGCAGATGTTGGCTAACCTATAGGATGTTGCCTAACCTCTCTGGGCTCCGGTTTCTTCCCCTTTCACGGAAGGAAAATAGTAATTGTACCCCTTCTAAGTCATCTGTGAGGGTTAAAAGGAATTCATGTAAAATACCTAGAGCATGAACATAGGCTATTGTTATTATACAGCTCTGTGTTTATTTGGACATTTGTATAAAAATTTAAGTAAAGGTAAACATTATGTTTTTATGTTTCTAATTCAAATCAACTCAAATATGTATACCTAATGCCAGAAAGAACCTAAAGCCATTTATGGACTATATCCTAGTCTCATCTCCCTCCCCAGAATTCAATTGTTTATGACTCTAACAACAATAGGATTTTGCATTTTATTATCATAATTATTATTATTATTCATTAAATTCTATTAAACTCACATCTGTTTGTGTTGGGCCACAACTAATCATCCCATTTCAGGGAAAGATGAAGGCCTAGCCCAAGAGAATAATATCTCTTTTTTAATATCTAGTTTAGAAGTTGGGAAAGTTCCAGAGAAATGAGTTTCTCCACAGAATTATGTAAGATTTTATATTTAATGAATTTCTGGTGTCTAAGGGTGGGGGTGGGGGAAATAGGCTCTTGATAAATATCAAATCATGTTGTTATCTGCAGAGAGTGTGCCAGTTGGTTAAATAGAGCCAAATTCTGTTCAGTTTGGTAATTACTGAATTTGACATTCATAGAGGTTCTTTTATAATTCCGAGAATAAGAAATCCACAAACTCATTAAATTATGAAGTGTTTCAACCCTATTATCCTAATACAATTACCCCATGGACTACATCACTACAGGAAGTCTTTGGGACAGCTCCTGATGTTTAGAAAGACTGAATAACAGGGATTCAATTCATATGAATGCCACCACAGCATGGTTTTAAAAAATAAAATTGAACTTTAATTCACCTAATCTAGACTTGTGGTTAAAGATTCTAAGGAAGGATATTATTACTCATGCCCAACACAGAGTCTTCTGTCCAATAAATCCACCCTGGCATTCAAAGTCAAGAAGGGCAAAAAACACAAGATCCAAACTTATTTAAGAATATTGATGGACTGGGGAGTATAGCTCAGGAATAGAGCATTCAATTAACATATGCAAAGCCCTGAGTTCAATCCCCAGCACCACAAAATAATAATAACAACAACAATAATAATAATGGGGCTTGAAGAAAAATCTAGGTGTTGTTTAGGCTTTTAGAGTTTATTCAATGTATTGAGTAATAAAAGTTTTATTAGAAACTCATATCTTGTGGGAAATAATTAGATTTTTCTTGTTGTGGCTAAACAACAAATGGTAATACTGAAAGTTAAATCAACTACTGATATTAAAATAGACAGATGTGTAGCCAAGTCTCCTGTTCCCCATTATTAGTATTACTCAAAGGAAACAGTTGTGAACAAAAGAACCAACGGATGAATGAGTAAATGAGTAGTTTGTTTGTTGTTTGTTTTTAATTCTAAGTTACTTGAGTTAAATCCAGGAGTAAATGGCAGACCAGATGAACCCATGCTGCCAAGGGTGTAAAGATATCTCAGAAACATAAGGGTCCTCATCAATATTTAGTTTCTCTCCCTACTGACTGTTTCATTGCTTCCATGGCCTCCAGTTCTTCCACTTCCTTCACCTTTAGATTAAACTCTCATTTGGTCTTCTGGAAAAATAGAAATGTTGGTCCAGGAATGATAGGAATGCAGATGTTAGAATACTTTCAACAAATCTGAAGTTTGCAATTCCAGTGACTCTGGAGGCTGAAGCAGGAGGATTGCAAGTTTGAGGCCAGCCTGGGCAACTTAGTGACACCCTGTCCCAAAATTAAAGATGAAAAGGTCTGGGGATGTAGTTTAATAGGTAGAGCACCCCTGGGTTCAATCCAGAGTACTGCCACTCAGTGAATATTTATCGAACAAGTGAATCAAACAAAAGAAAGAAAGAAAGAAACACAGAGAGGGAGAGAGAGAGAGAGAGAAAGAGAAAGAGATTTTGAGTAATAATATATTGCTTTGTCAGCACCAAAATTTGGTATTTTAAAAAAATAAATCTTTTGCTACTCTATTTTAAAACATTTGAATACATTTTTTTGGAACTAACTAGATGGATTTTACGCTTTGTTCACTACCTTTCAAATGAAAGGAAGAGACAAAAATATTGCATAATTATCTTTATATCTGTTTCATTCACTGGAGTCTACAATACTAATAAGCATTGCACAGACCAATTCTTGGCCTCATCCATCATACATATTTCTACATACTGCTGCCAGCATTACAGCTCACACCATGCAATAACCTAATTGTCACACATTTAATTTAATCTCTTACTAAAACAAAGAGGAAATAAAGCTTGGTTTTAGAATAATGTAAATTTAAATTGATCACCAAATATTTGGGGTTTGGAATTGATGATGTACTTCAGGACTACTGATGGTGACCAGCCTAATGTGATGTGATCCCACATGCAGTGAAGATCTGAGCCATGTCTTTGTCATCACCCACTTTTCCTGTTTAGAATCCATCCATTAATATTGCCAGGAGGCTGCTGAGTGAAGCACAGTAGTCTCACCTTATCCTACAGGCAAATGTTCCAAGATGCCCCCAGTGGATGCCTAGAACTGTGGATGCTACCAAACCTCATATACAAGCATTGATGCCTCAACAGTCCATCTGATAACCAAGATGGCTACTACATGACTGATGAGTGAGTAGATCTTACAGCATGGAGACACTGGCAATGGGAGGACTCATGTTCAAGGTGGGACAGAGTGGGACAGTTTGAGATTTCATCACACTATTTATAATGACAAGCAATTTAAAACATATGAAGTATTTATTTCTAGAATTTTCTATTTAATATTTTGGAACCATGGTTGACTGGTGGTCCAAAACTTCAGAAAACAAAACTACAAATAAGGCGGAACTACTATAATAGCAAAAGAAACTATCAGTAAGGTAACAATGGAAGTTATGTGCCAAATGGAATGTGTTGAATGAATGATGAATATCATCCAGGTGAAACCACTTATTCTAAAATATAATGGAAATTTTTTCAGAATCTTGTGATCTTGGGGGTGTTGCTTAATTTTGCTATGTTCTGATTTTTTAAATATTTTTTTTAGTTACAGATGGACACAATACCTTTATTTTTATTTATTTACTTTTAGATGGTACTGAGGATCTAATCCACTGCCTCACATATGCTAGGCAAGTGCTCTAACACTGAGCCACAACCCCAGCCCTATGTTTTGTTTTAATATAGATACTACTGACTCAAATAACCAGGCTTCCATTACTCAGAAAATTTGCACATCCTTATCTAAGTATATCTTCTACCCCATCTATCAAGTTACAATGACCAAGTAAATAATTTTATTTCTTGATAACTCAGAAGGAAAACCGTAGTAATGATTTTCATAGGTTGCTTATTAATTTTCCATTTCTAATTTGGGGGCACACGACCACTTACATGGTTGTGTTTCTCTCCAAACCCCTGCATGCACACATGCACTCATTTAATTACTTAACTATCCAAGTGAAAAGAACAATTGGCCCCTTATAAGCTTAGATTTGTGAGTAGGAAGAGGGACCTCACCAAAACTAGAGATGCACATCTATAGACTATAGTTGAAAATTGACCTCAATGATCACAAATGGCAAGTTAGAAGTAGTTGCTTCCACAGTAATTGACAATCTCTTTATCACCAAACCCCCAATTCAATTCTACCATTCGCATCTGTCTTCTGATGGAGGCCCTCGGGTTGGCCATGGCTCTGGGCTCCCAGAAAACTTTGTTTTTACCTCTTGAGATAAAAATTTTAGTATAATTACATTCTGACTTAGTAATTAGTACACTATTAAGCTTCTCTCCTGGATAATAAACTCCTTGAAACCCCTTTTTCTATTTTTCCACAATATTTGTCTGGCACACAATCAATGATTAAAAAAATTTTTTTTATTTGAATTTAGGTCAAGTTACAGATGAATCTGCGTCCCTGACCTGCAACTGAGGTCATATGCAGACACTGCTTTCAGGAAGTAAGCTGAAGGATGCCCATGTTGTATTTGTTAGATCAGTATATGCTAAATCCCGTCTTGTATACCCACTGTATCTGTCTTCCTTTTCACCAGAGATACTGATGTCATTCAGTCTTTCTTCTAGAGCTTCATAGTCTAGAAGAGGAACTCGAGAAGGAAAGGGAAATCTTGGCCTGCCCTCACCCTTAGCTTCCTTTTTTTTCCTTTCATAGTTTTCATGTTGGTCATGTGACAGCCACAGGAAATGTTTTGGGGTTCTCACTTTGAGGCTCCTGAAAATGTAAGGAAGCTCTTCTAACCGTCTGGACTTCCTTTGTGTCTTTTCTAATCCCCACTCACATTCAAAAGTCAACAAGTTCATCCTGCTCCTTTCAGTTCTTTAGAAATTGGAGTCTAAACCCAGACCCACCTTTCAGATGTTTGTATTGCTAGACTTGACACATCTCGGTAATATCCGTGAAGAAAGAAAAATCTTAGCATTACAATAAAGAAAGAGGAAGGAATCAAAAGAAGTACAATGATGTGGTGGAAAGAACCATCTAGGCAGGAACCAGAAGGCCTGAGGTTTCAGCTCTGCCTCTTTGTTTCATCTGGCTGACCCTGGACAACTTAGGTCATTCCTCTGATCTCACCACTTAGTGTAGAAGGTTCCATTAGGGTACCTTTATTCTTTCCCAGAAGTAGGAGTCACTAATATGGCAAGTGATGGGCATTCTCATGGAGCCACGGTCTCCAGGTTGCCACAGAGTTGCCATCTATCTTCTCGGGTCTTGGTTGCCAACCTGTCACCTAGCTAGATATAAAATCTGATCCAGTGAATTAAGTAATATTTCTTCCATTTTCTATTTAACAAAGGCACCAAAACACAGACCTATACTAATAAAACAGAGTTTCTTTCTTTCTTTTCTATCTTTTTTTTTTTTTTATGTGACTAATAGAACAATACCTTCCCAGCACCAATACCTGTCCTTATCTCTCTAGGTGTTCACTCTGGGCAGGAGGATACCAAGGTCTAAGTTTCCTCTCTTATACTTTAGAGCTCAGTAAAGGAAATAATGGCCCCCAAATAAAGAAAAACTTTAATTTCTGAGCTCTGGTTGGGATGGAGTTTTCTGTTGTTTGACAAGATGTTCTAATGGTCTCTCACAGTAGGAGCTAAGACATTATCTGGTAATAGGAGAAAGGAACCGAAAATGTTCTGCATTAAAAATGGAAAAGTCTCTCTCTCTCTTGTGGGCACAGGAATTTGGGCAGATATGTTGTACTTAGAAAAAAAGAAGATTTCTTGCCCTTAATTTAGACTATAGTGCCTCCAAGAATTGTTGCTTTTGCTTTTGAGTGGGCTTACACATGTGTGTCTATATTGTGTGTGTGTGTGATGGGGAGGAGGAGGGAGATGAAGGCAAGATGTTCTCCCAGAGTCTGCAGGGACAGTTGGAAACTTCTGCACAGCTTAGCAGTGAAGAAATCTTGGAGCGGACATTTTCTGGAATGTTGTTATTGATTGTCCTCCTAAAGTCCCCATAGGACTGTTCCTGAGTGAATAACTTAAACTTTGGGAGATGCTGCAGTCATTAGACCCTGAGGTCAGACTAAAGGAAGCATCTGGTCAGTCTTAAAAGTATTTCCCCCTTTTGGTGAAGAATTTTGTCCCTGAGGCCAATTGGTAAGAAACTAAGAAGGAAAACAGAGAGTTCTAGATCTTTTAGGTGGCTTGATTGTTCCTCTTTCCTTCTCCCGCCTTTCAGAACTGAGGGAGAAAGAATAGAAGGGGTTGTCTAAAAGGAGGAATGACAGGAAAGAGCGGGATATAAGCACTAAGATGTTGCAGAATAGGCCCCTTGATGAGAACAGGGAAGATTTCCAAACACTGGAGCAAGATTAGAACAGAAGGGTGCCTGCAGAGACAAGCTATGAACAATATAAATTATGTCTTTGCCTTTGGACACATATTTTTCAGTGAGGGCAAAAATCAGTTCTAGGTGGAAAAAAACAAGCTTAGATAGTATAATGATTTGCAACCCTCCAAAAAGGCTACAGGAAATAAACAAATACTCAGTATATTTGTAGTGTTTAAATTTTACAGAAAGGGGTGAATTTGAGGTGGGGTTCAATTAGGAGGGAAAATGTCTAGAGAATCTTCTTAGGGGAGGTAATGATGAAAAAGGTTGAAGGATGTCATACTAGAATAATCAGATCTAACTTCAGTTTCACATTATTCGGTCCTGATTGTACTCCTCTCTTAGTATCACTATCCTTTCATTAAAAAAATAGATAGATAGATAGATAGATAGATAGATAGATAGATAGATAGATAGAACAAGGTTTCTATTAGAACAAGTGTGGGGAAGTTAGACCTCCATATTAGCTCCCAGCTGGGGCCACCCAGAGAAATCAGCAAGAGCCCCAGTGGGGACAAGCAGGGATGGAAGCAATAGTCCAAGGCAGAGGTGAGGGCCAGGGGAGGAACCACATTCAAGAAGGAAACAGAAACTGTCAGGAGGTCAGTTTCCTTTGTCGGTCTCAAACTGTGGTCTCCTAACAAAACCAGCCAAATTAACATCACTTATTAGAAATATAAAATCTCAGGTCCCAGCCCTGGCCTGCTGGCTCAGGAACTCTGAGGGTAGGGCCTGGCCATCTGGTTTACAGTACTCCCTCAAGTTGAGACTCTCTGGGATGGAGGCAGATGACCTAAGGAGGAAGGGAGCTGATTTGGGGGGGATAGAAGGAAAGTGGAAGTTCAGTTGACAAACATTTTTCACTCTCTGGTTTTTAATCATCATTTTAATAGATCTCAGTAATATGAACATTCCTCATTTTTCCCAGGAAGAGAAACAACTTTGCAGTCAAATGCACTGAGCATAAAGTGAAGGGAAGCCTGCAATAAGTTGGCTAATTAAGGCCCAGAAGTCATCAAGGTAGGCAAGTCAAGGACGGTCAACCTCAAGCTTGTCTTGGCTGGTTCTGCTATCTTCACTGATCTGCTAAGCCACACAATCAGCTATCCCTTTATTTTGTGCTAGGTAGTCATGGTAG
This sequence comes from Marmota flaviventris, assembly GCF_047511675.1. Lineage (NCBI taxonomy): Eukaryota > Metazoa > Chordata > Mammalia > Rodentia > Sciuridae > Marmota > Marmota flaviventris. Next base: position 52,473,718 of record NC_092511.1, on the reverse strand, counting down.
AAATGGTCATAAGATATTTCTAATCTATACCTGAAAGATTAAGTTATTTACTCAAGTCCCTACACAGGGAAACTAAGTTACTTGTTTTGGATCACACTATTGCTGAAGGTCAAGATCCAAACTCCAATGTTCTGACTATAAACGTTCAAATGATCAAGTTCAACCTTTTTCTTTTTAAATTCCTTCTTATGAACTGTGGCATTTTGACTTAGAACTTTTGTTGTTGTTGTTTAGTTTATGAAGCACTCACAATTGTTTGTGCAGAAAACATACATTTCTCAAATAAGAAGAAAACTTAGGTTGAATGTAAACTTCCTGGTAACAGCCCACTTTGGTTTGTGCCTTCTTCTTCTCCTAAGGCCACTGCTGAGTGTGTGAACTTGCCAACCCTAGATTCAGACCTAGGTTCCCCACAATGCTTTTCTGATTTGATTTGCCAGAGACCTATTAAAATAGAATAATAGTTATCATAGTTATGGAAGAATCACTATATAACAACAACTCTCCAAAAACTTGGTCGTGGTTGTTACATTATGAAGCTAGAGTACAGTGAAAATTATACTGAGAATGGTTTTCCTGACCCAAACTACAGCCAAGTCTCTAGAAAAACCTATTTGCTGCTGTGATTTATGTTCTGGATCTAATAATTATGCTTTCACATTACTGATAGATCACTTCTAAAATGAGCTTGCATTAAATATTTTGACTACCCCTGTTAAGGAGGTAACCAACATTAACTTAGAAGATTGTTGAGTTCTCTCCACCCCCAGAATATCAATAATCAAAAACATTATTTTTTAAAAATAATACATTACATTTTCAATAACTTCCTCACTGACTTTCTTAAAAGCCTGTGCTGGTCTTGATGACATGTCAAGTTTCAGGTCCTGTGAGATTTTGACCATGTGGTTATTGAGAAATTCATAGCATCTTTCTGCTGGTGGGATTTTTTAACCAGAACCCTTTGTAGATTTCTGCAGAGATCTATCACAAGCCAACACTCTCTGTCCCAACCCCCCACCCCCACCCCATTACAGGCTGGCTTGAGATTTAAAGAGAAGGCATTGCTGCAAATAAAGGAACTGCTCTTGAGATATGTACAACCTAGTCTTTTTTTCAACCCAGTGTTTTGTGAAGCTCTTTAATTGCTTTTTTTGAACAGGTGAGGGAGTGAGACACTGAGTGTCCCATTATATTATTGAGTGAGTGTAGATGTAAGAAAAGGGTTTTTAAAAAATTCTTTTTGTTCTTTGTAATACTAAATTAGCCAAATAATTCACACTTAGTGGCAGGTGGGATCCTTCTTAAAGACATTTCTGAAGGATCGCCAAGCTTTCCCTGTACAGGTGTGCATTTTATCCAAACTATGCAGTGATACTCAGCAGAGCCACTGTGTTCTAAAATAGTCCTTTCTTGGTACAAGCTGTAGATAAACTAATCAAACCTGTTACGTTTTGGATCTGGAATGTTCTCTCAAAATTCAACTTGAGTCCCTATTCAGCAATGTCCCAAGGTGGGGATTTGGGGAATTGAAAATATTGTAATCTTATTATTTTTACATGATTGCCTTTCTTTTCTAATTTTAATTTTCTATCCTAATCAGTGGATTAATCCATTTGTTGAATTCACAATTTAAATGGACTACTGGGAGGAGGTGGAAACTGTAGGCAGGAGGGGCACGGTTGGAGGAAGTAGGTCACTGGGGATGTACCCTTGCCGACTGTACCCTGTCCCTGGCCCCTTCTTCTTTCTGTCTGCTCCTTTGCTGCCTTGAGCTGAGCAGTTTTCTTCTACCATGATGTTCTGCCTCACCTTAGGCCCAGAGCAATGGAGCCAACTAACTGTGGACTAAAACCTCAGAAACTGTGAACCAAAATAAATCTTTCCTCCTCTAAGTTGTCCTTGTCAGATATGTTGGTCACGATGATGAAAAGCTGACTAATACCAAATCATATTGTGAAATAAGTCCTGAGCCATGGATTTAATAAGAGCTAATGTTTATTGAGCATTTACTTTTTGCCAAGCACACACCTACATGTTTTACATGTATTCATTTGGACTTCATAACTACTTGACAGCATAGGTACTCTCAGTATCCAATTCTCATTATCCTTAATTTACAAATGAGGAAAGTGAGGCCCAGGAAAGTTAAATAAATTACCCAAGGTCATCTGCTGGTGAGTAGTTAATCATAAATCCAACACATGACTTGGAAAGTTCTCCTCCTCCCTCACTCTTCTATCTCACTGTGTCTCATTTACCCTGATCCTGTGCATTTTACACTGTGGGGTTGGTCAGACTGGGGTGCTGGTTGCCCTCAAGCTCCTTTGTTTCACTGAGCTGTCTTTTGGATAGCCACATCTCTGCCTCTGGCTGGAGTCACACAAAAAGCCTGAACATCTGATACTCATTGGTCATACCTCGTCCCATTGGGGTCTAATTTCACGCTGTGCTTAGTGATGCATGCAAAAGCATTATCTCCTGCTCTAACTGGTAGCCCCAAGGGTACTCTCGGACCATGGCCAAACTTGGGGTAACTGAGGCACTCTAACACAGCAGAGGCAACTTAATTCTTCAGCTGCTTACATTAAAGATGAGACAAAGGATGGACATTTTTTGGACTCACGTTTCAACCCAATGGCTCCTCTACCACACTGTCCCTCCTTAAGTGTTCTCTCCTTGAGGATCTCCTCATGGTAAAGCATTGCCCACCCCACACCAAGGCCAAAGCAGACTAACAGAGCACCATCAGAATACCAAACAACATTAGTATTAGAGGCAGGTGGCCACTGCTCCTTCCTCTTTCCCATTATCTGACATGATCAGAAGTCCAGGTACAGGATACCTGACCTACATGTCCAGCCTTAGGGACCCTGCACTATTAATTATCATTAGCTTTCAAAATCTGCACAATTTTTTAAAAAAAGAGCTTTCCCATGAATAGCAAACACACTGTCCTTCTCCCCACCCTACCAAATGCTGTGTTAAGAGCAACTGGAGGCAACAATTGTTCTGTTCAACATTTGTCCAGTTGAGACCATCTCAGGGTCTCCTTTATCTCTGCCAGAGTCCAGATCCATGGGGGAGGGAGGGTTCAGTATGTAACAATCCTGGAGGCATATACTACTTACCATATATGACTTGGATAATAATAAACAAGGTTATTATCCAAAAAATTTTTGAAAAGCGTTTGACATAATATCCATGAGTTTTGGAGTTTGTTTACGGAAAGCTTTAATTGTTATCATTAACACAAAGCTAGGCTCCTGTTATGTCTAAACAGTGGCATTGCTTTTGCACAATTTCCCTCTCATTCCATAATCAACGCAGATTTGTGGTGCCTGCCCCGAGTCAGTAGAGGTGGGAGCCACAGATGAAGACTCCTGTCCTCATGGGACTTCACAATGGCATGTTCTGGGAGATTCTTGGACATCAACTATTTATTTTCAAAAAATTCAGTGGGAATTATTTTAAGTTAAGAAATACCCATGACAGCTGGTTCGGGGGCAAATTTTCTAAACATGCTGTAACAAAACTAGCAATTTTAGCTAAATCACACCCTGTTCTTCAGACACTTGACTCAAATTTTTCTTTACTACAGTCAATCTGTATCCGGAATGTAGAAGCTTATAGGAATGAGCCAGGCCTGCCCAATCTTAAAAGACAGATTTCCGTGCTAGATTGCATTCTCTACAAGAACAATCTAAATATTTGTATTCAAAGAGAACAGAAAGAACACCTTCAATAACAGCCAACCTGAATATTTTAGTGAAAGTGTTCTAGGCTTTCTAATTGAGTGAACTAATTGAACTAATAATGTATTTCTGAAATGACAGAACTCCTAATAAGCATCAGGAGAAAAGAAGAAAATATACAATCTCTTAAGGGTAAGCTAGATTATTTTCCTAAGACTTAATTAAGAACTGGACACTGTTTCAGTTTCTGAGGGACTTAATATATTGGGTATTTCATATCTCATCCTTCATGATTTAACATACACCTCTTCCATGTTCATTATGTGCCAGGCATTGCCCTAAACACTTTATTGATATTAACTTTTCATTTAAAACCTAATTCAGAAAACTTTATGAATTTTATAAATTTTATGCAATGTTGAGGCTATTTCTATAGGTGCCTTATGTAAGGTATACCTTTATGAATATTTCCCTGTACATCACTAAATTAGTGCTTCAAAAAGTCTCTGTACATTCTGCATCCATTAAATAAAAACATTAATTTTCTATTGATCACAGTCTTCTTTGGCTTAAAATAAAAATGCATATGGTCTTCAAATGTTCATCCTTGTATTATAATACTCTCCTACTCCGAAAGACTCACAGTTACTCAAAGTTCTCAGTTTCTATTACATGTGCTCATGATAGCAATACATGATTGAAAGAAAAGACATTTGCCTTAGAGTTTTAAGAGTAATAAGAGTAAAGTTAATCTGCTTTTCTATGCTGTTTCACAGAAGTTATAATAAAATTGGGAAGCACTGTAGTGACAAAGAATGCCTTTTTAGAGTTACAAAGTCCCATGATCAAATCTTCAAGTCTCAGCTCCACCTCGTACTAGCTGTGTGGTCTTGAGTAAATTACTTAATCTGTTAGATCTTAACTTCCTCATCAGGAAAACAAAAAATACCTGTGAACCTGGTCTTCAAAATTACTGCCAGGATTAATTAAAATAATATTTGTGCTAAATATTGAATATGGTTCGTCCCCACCAAAACTCATGTTGAGGCTTAGTCCTCAATGTAACCGTGTTGAGAGGTTGTGGGCCTTTAGGGTCATGATGAATCTGCTCTTATAAATAAGTTAATACTTTTCTCATGGAAATTGCTTTGCCACTGCAGGTGTTCAGCCCCCTTTCTCTCTCTTCCACACATACCTACTTGTCCTTCTGCTTTTTTCCACCATGTTATGATGCAGCCTAGGGCCCTTACCAGAATCCAAATAGATGCCAGCACCCTGCACTTGGACCTCCAGAACTGTGAGCCAAATTACAAATAAGCAATTACCCTCTCATTCCACAGTCAACCCAGATTTATCTCTTTTCTTTATAAGTTATTCAGTCTTGGGCATCCAGAGCCAGCATTTAACAAGTTCTCAATAAGTGGTTGGTAGTTTTATTACCAATGCACAGCAGTACCAATTACATGGCAGGCAGTGCTGGGAGATCTGATGTATGCTAGCTCATTTAATCCTTTACAATCGTGGGAAGCAAGGAAAAGTCCTTCACATTCGTATAGATTAGGAAAGGGTCAGAGAGGCTAAATAACTTGTTCAATGTCATATAAGCAAACAAGTGGCAAAGAAGGGATTTGCAGCCAGGTTTACTTGATTCTGAAGTTCATTTCCACGTTGAAGCTTATTCTTTCCAAATTTCTTTATTATTTCATGCAAAATGTAGATTACTATTTCAAGTTTGTATTACTTTAGGGATAGCTACACGAATCCATTTGTTTTGCCTTGCATCGCCATGAATAACAAATACATCTTCCACCACATTTACCTCCTCTATCATTCAATTCAAGATAAATATATTTTGCCTAAAGCTTTTCTTGGCTTTTGGAAGAAACTCAAGGTCTGTACTTAAGATCTATAAACAGAAGACAGATCAAATCACAGAGTCAAGAGTTGTGTGCTTCTTTGATTCCCAGTGCTGGGTGTGGATCTATCTTGATCTAAATTTGGATGTTAGTCATTATAACCCATCTTTATGCATTCCTTTTTTTCATACAACAAATATTTATTGAATCCTGGGTGCATTATTCATGGATCCTACCTTTTTGGAGCTTTCAATAAGAAATAAAATATATAAAGAGGCCAAGAAATGTTAAGTTCTAGAAGAAAAGTAGTGGGAACATACTAGGGAGTCTCAAAGACAGCTCTCACTGGAGAGAGAAGAATCAAAGGAGGCCTAAGGGGAAAACTGGCCTCTTCTATTAATTGCTCCATCCAAGTGCAAACTATTTATTAATTTGCTTCAGAGTAATACAGAAAGGGGCAAATAGATGGGGGTATAAATGAAAGGAGACTAGCCAAAATTTGAGGGATGGAAGTGCCTCAAGCTTTGTTTACACTGAAATGTGTCTACAGGATCCATTTACATGTCTTAGAATATGCTTGAAATTTTACATTATAAAAAGTTAAAATATTGAACAAGATAATTTACTTATAGAGTAAACTGCATGCAAAAGGCTTTGGAGTGCATAATATAATGGTGTGGGCCTTGAAGACTAATGAGGCAGAAAGGATATTAGTGACTACCAAAAATGTGAACTGAATTCTCCTTCCTGTCTCCCCCTCCACAGACATAAATCTATCCAACAGGAATTGTTTAATGTAAAACTTCTGGTTAGAAAAGGTAACACTAGGGGGCTGGGGTTGTGGCTCAGTGGTAGAGCAATCACCTTGCACGTGTGAGACCTGGGTTTGATCCGTAGCACCACATAAAAATAAATAAGTGAAATAAAGGTATTGTGTCCAACTACAACTAAAAAATAAATATTAAAAAAAAGTATAGGTAACACTAGGGTAATAACAACCCAGGGATTCCCCTAGTAGTGTGGCCTACCACCAGGGAAGGACTGAGCATATATCCTGATAAAAACAATCTATTTAAGTTTCAAAGAAATTCAAACTCAGTATAATCAATAAAGTTCGGAGGCTCTGGGGTAACTGCACACTTCACTCACAGAGACGTAACACGCAGGCCCAGGGAAAGACATCGTACCAATATTTGTGGATAAAACAAAAGCCTTCAAAGCTGTATTGACCCAAGAGTTATCAGTGGCTCTGTATTGCACGTGTGCTCAGTATGTTGCATAGGTATGGTATGTAGTGATTCTTGCTAATTAAACACAATGTAGTCTTGATATAGACATTCATATCATTTAATTCAGAAGCTATCAGGCATTATAAGGAAAAGAGAGAAAAGCGGGGAGAATAGAGTTCAGGCACCTGGCAGTATTCCAAAAAACTAGGCAGATTCTTGAAATATTGCACTGGAGGAGGTGATGCATATACTTTGCACTCTTCTAAGGGTGAGAAAGTATATCTCTTAGAAATTCTTGAATGTTTTACTAGAATCGGGAGGAAGTGGCAACCCAACTCTAAACCCAAATAAAAGCTACAGCAGACAAAATTAGAGAGTGTCACATGTTACTTTAATTCTGTGCTGCCATACTTTAGTGGCTTCTCATTTGAGAGTGCATAATTATTTTCAAATTATCATATATCATTTCACAGTTAAATTTGATTATGAACTAGAACATCTAGGGAAATTGGAATTCTACATGCAAACTAGATTCCAATTCCTATTTATTATCCTTTTGGATAGTATTGTTTCCTGAGCCCTCAGATCAACTATTTGCCAGATAACCATGGCACTGGGAAATCTTTAACTGGAAGAGATAGGTGCTGTTTTATATGGTGTGTTTGCAAGAGACATCATTTGTTTATATCTGAAACCTAGCTTGAATTCAGTAGGAATATACTTTTCCAAGAACATCTCAAAATATTTCTTTAAGAAAATGTAATTCACTTGACCTCTTATCTCTTAATTACACCCAAATGCATGTGTGTGCATGTTCACATGTGCATGTATGCTTTCTATACCTTATTTCAATAACAGAGAAAGATGCTCCTAAGGGGGCCTCTGCCTTAATACACTATGAGTCAAAATGACTTGGAAACTCCCTGGATATATTATGATCAACAGTTCTACTTCCAGTTTTGACAGTCTTAGTGCTGCTCTTAAGCCACCAGGCTCCTGTTATTCTTCTTCTTCCTTCCAAAGAGAAACAGTGATTTTGTTTATATATGCAGTCAGTATGATAATTATCTACATTTGTTTCTACCAGCTCTGTTTGATCTCTGTAGTGACAACTGATAAAATCCATCTCTTTCATAAAGCCAAGTATCTCTCAGATCCTAGGTCACAGGTCATTTCCTTGGGGGGGAACCAAAAGACTTTAAAGAGGTTATAAAGCCTGTTTTCTTCACAGAAATCAGCCACTGAGGATAATCTCACAGTCCTCAATTCTAATTCCCACCAGCTGTGTGATTATTTGATTGGTATCTATGTATTCCATAAGACTGTAAGTTCCATGAAAGTAGGACCTTGGTCAATGTTGCTCATTATTATTTTCTCAGTGCCTGAAACAAAGTAATCAGTAAATATTTGTAAAAATAATAAATGGATACATAGGTGTTCGTGTGTCTGTGAAGAGATAACTGGATTAAAGAAATTTCTCAAAGAAGCTTTATCAGTAACACTCTAGAACTGCACTGTTTAATACAGTAGCCATTAGACATGTGTGGCTATATAGAACAACCTTAAATTAATTAAAACTAATAAAACTAAAAATCCAGCTCCTTGGTTGTACTAGTCACATTTAAAATGCTCAATAGTCACCCACAGCAAGTGACTAGCATACTTGACAGTGCAGATTAGAGAGCCTTGCCATTACTGTGGAAAATTCTATTGGATAGCACAGCTCCAGTGATTTTGAAATTCCAGCATAAGGGTAGTATTATTTTTCCAGGATTCATCAGATCATTATTACTACTGCCATTGTTAATATAAACTATGTGACTTAAATCCCTTTCTTATAAAACTATTCTTCACTAAATGCTTGAGCTTAATCTAAATATTTTACCTCTTTTTCTCCCAAAGTGTATGTAAGTGAATCATTTGGTTACTTTGGTTTGCAGGGGTCCAAGGGCCTATAGTTCTATATACTTTCCTGATCACTCAAAAGAATCCTTGAAATCAGGGAAATACACTCTTTTAAAAGTGCATTTATTGCACAGACCAGGCCTCTCTGCAGTGTTTTGAATAAAACACTGGGAAAAAACATAATGTGTTGTAGAAGTCATCATGAGCGTCCAAGGAATTGGAATCTGTATTCACTTACTTAATTATGTTAAATGCATGATTGCACACATTTTGAAGTTGTAATTATGCATTAGACTGGTCTAGTCTTCCAAATGAATAATATCAAATATGTTTAGTGAGATCCTTTTATTTCAACAGTTAAGGATTTTTTTTTTTTAAAAAAAAAGTCTAAGACTCAAGTTACAGTTATTTTATTCTATAAATTATGAACATTTTGTTTTTGAGAGTGGAGATTAGAAAGTTTCCAGAGGTTAGAAGAACACAATTAAAATGAATTTAAAGTAATAATTTGATATAAATAACAAACAAGCCAAAGCCTCCTCAGTGATATATTTGTTATGAAAAGGAGAAGAGAATAGTGAAGATGATATAAGGAGTGGGGCAGAACGCCCAGATTCAAGTGAACAAAACAGGAAACAGCACACCAGGAGAAATTTCCAACTGCAAATCGCTACTAGAATCCTCTTAGAGGGAGAAAAGTTCCATGTCTCCTTTAAACAAGCTAGACTCTATAATCCCACTTATCTCCATATCTCTTAGAAAAAGACAGATTCTGTTCAGTAAATTTATGATTACCTCTCCTGAACCCATAATTTAAATTATATGTCACAATTTTTTGTCAATCTTTTATCATAAAATACCAAATCCAACTTCTGAATAAGTCATTTTTGCCACATTTTCTTGGTTTCAGTGAGTTAATCAAATCAATGAATACCAGCACTGCTTTTGACAGGTAACCTCCTCAATGCCAAAAATGCTTGTCAACATCACCAAAGCACTATCATTTATCATATTCTAGTAACTTCAAATTTTCATACCATATATATTCCAAACTATAGGAAATCAAATATCTCCCTAATAATAGCGCACTTAAAAATGTCAAGCCCTACAAATTGAGAAGTGCCCAATTAACCCTTTTTAAAGTACTTTTGCAAGGGTTGCACCTGTGTCTACTTAGAAACAAATCTTAAGACTGTTTCACTCTTTCAGTGCCTAGTCAACCTTTAGGTCTCAGAATTTTTCATTTACAAAATGCATGTCACATTTGACAAAGATGAACTCATATGGTTTCTCCATATGGCTTTTTGAGCAGTTCAGGTCTTGCTTCTTCAAGGGTAAACCTATGGATTGTCAGAATACCACACAGCAAATTTATCCATAAAGAATTTTGAGATATGATCTAGGAAAGGAAGGGTCAGATGAGTAGAAAATTGGAAAATTGGAAGGTTCATGCCCCTTGTCTCTGCTAATTTCTGCATGGAAATTCATAATATTCATATGTTTAGGACCAGTGAAGCCCTTTTAAATCTGTCCAGATAGATTTCTTTGCACAAATTTGAAGTTCATCTGTCTTCTAGGTTGAGGCAAGAAGCAATGAATGAAGGCTCAGAGAAAGATAATAAGGAAAGATGAGTGGAAACTGTGATAAGCCCCAATTGACAACACTTGAATTTGTTATAAAAGTGTTTTAAAGATTACACAAGTCCATCTTGGAGTTACAAATTTGGAACTTTTTCTTTAGGAGATAGCTTAAACTTAGGGTAGGGGCAAAAGACTAGAATAACTTAAGGAACTTTTTTGTTCCAGTAAAATTCACATGGCCATGTTAAAAGAGGCCAGGAAGTTCCTGTAAAACAGTATTTTCATGTTTTAGGTTGTAAACCACATAAAATTATGAGCTAACTTTAACCTTTCTTCAACTTTTCTCCATCTCCCTCCCCAAATACCTCAGCTTTCTCTTGACTTCATTAAGTCTACTCTGTCTAACACACTCTACACCAACTTCTTTCTGACCACTGGTATCATCCCAAACAATGCAGGACATTTATAATTTGCCCAGATTTTTGTGCAACAATAATAACAAAGAGGAATTCTGAGATAGATCCTTTGTTAGCCTTGATGGTGCAATATTTCAGAAGATGATTTTACTTCAGGTGGTATTCCTTCTCTTAATGGAAACCATATTTAAAATGTTTCACTTACACTACTCTAGTGAAAATAGGTACTGTGTTTACATTCTTTGTTATTTGGTACAAGTGAATAATCCCTCTACTTTAATTTCTTCATATATTAATGTGAATTATTTTGCTACCTAGTTCAAAGTTGCAAAAAACATCCTGGGGCTGAGGGAGTAGCTCAGTGTTAGAATACTTGCCTAGCATATGTAAGGCCCTGGGTTCAATACCCAGTACCACAAGTAAAATAAAATAGCATCCTATGTATTGATGTTTTTTTTTTAAATATAGTCTGTGTTACATGGAAAATACTTTTTACAATTTCCATATAATTTACTAATTGTCTTGAATATTATTGATATAATAATGACATTGAGAGATACAGTAATGGTGTTTAGGCAGAAGAGTATGCATGAGAGAAAAAGGATTGAAACTGAGAAAATGACTATTGACATTTACTGTGTGCTTGCTATGTGTCAGACACTGTGATAAGTGCTTTTTTGCATTTATTAAATCTCATTTACTTTACACAACATTCCCGTGATTTATGAACTCCTAATAGTGGCATTTGGAAAATGACTCATCTGGTGATTTTTACTTTCTCAACCTAGTTGAACTAGACCTAGATTCTCCAGAATTCTCTTCCCTGTGTGATCCTGGGTTTGATTTGACCAGAAATGAAATCTGTATGAGATTTGGAAGGCAGAAGTAAAGCAGCAGCCATCACTCTACGAAGATCATCCTGGTTATATACAGTAATGAACAGTCGGAGGTGCCAGCAGTTTCTAGCTATCCATTCTCCTCTACTCCACATCCTTCTATTTTGAGAGAACCTCTGGCCCCATTGATCAAACACAGCATCACATATACTTAAACATGAACTTTCTGAGGCAAAGGAACCCTGTAGATTCTCTACTAGTTCCCTATTTGGAGTCCCCTTTCAGCAGCTGAACATGCCTACCTTCTCAGATGGACTGATGGGTGGCCCTTTTGGTCTTCCAATGCCCTCTTCAGACCCTCACTTCCCCAGTGTATCCGACAGTGGAGGCTTTGCTTCCCCAGTTGAATCTTGATTGACAAAGGTAGTGGCATCATGGTGAGATTAAGTAGATCATTCACTTAATAAACTGCAAACAGAATTAGAAGCCTTAATCTGCTTCCAGAGCCCACGATCTTAATAACCACTATGTATCATTGCCTTGAGAGACAGAGAAGGAAGGAGTCAAGAGAAAAGAAAGGAAAAGAGATCAAGCTTGAAAACTAAATAAAATGAGAGGAAGCAGAAGATTTAAAAAAAAAAAAAAGGCAAGGAGGAAAACAGGAAACAGGCATAGAACCATGAAAAACTAGAGAATAAGCAATGGCAAGAGAAGAGGAATCAAAGCTAAAGGGGGACAGAATAGCAACATACCCAGTCTCTTGCTCTGCCAATGCTTCCTTTTTAGCACAAAGGGGGAATTTTAAGCATGTTTAATATATGCCAGAGGACTGCAGAGATCTAGTGCTCAGTTATAGAGGAAGCAAAAGCCCTTTGAGTTTTATTATTCTGTTAGAAACTGCATCTAAATTTTCATAAAGGTTAGTTGTTGTCGATAGAGGACCTAATAATTCTCTAATTAGTCACTCCATTTTTTAGCAATTACTAATCTGTTTTTTACAACCTTGCATAAAGTCAGTGATAAAATGCTTTTAAGGAACAACCTTTACTATAGATTTTATCCATGAGTTGATTCTATGCAACAGAACAATGACTAATAATTTAATTACAGTTCATCATATTCAACCAGGGTGGTTATCAATTTAACTATGAGATATTCAACATGAGGGATGTGACAAATTTTGCACATAATTCCAAAATAGAGGTGTGAAATATCAGTTTCCCATGTGACTACTTGGTTTACCCCTCCATATTTACTATGTATAATATTACGGCTGCCAAGGAGACATAGAAATTAAAAACAAGTTAAAAATCCTGTTGAGTTTTATTTTCTACTCTGAGGCAGCTAAGACTCTAAAAATATCCCATGCAGGGTACAGAAAGTGCTCTTCTGATATCCTAATGTGTATGGAGGCTACAGGACATTACACCTGACTTTCAGGACAAAGCATCTCACACCCCCACTGCCATCCCACATGACTGCCTATGCACTGCTCCTGACTTGCTTTAAAGCATTGGTCAGCATGCTTTTGGCAAGATTAAGCCAGAAGAACAGGTTTTATAAGAAGACAGTGAGAGGAGTTGGGATCATCTTGATGCCAACCATTCCCTCTCTCTCTCTTTAAGTTCCTGTCTCCTTAAAACTCCATAATGCCACAGTCCCCAGTTACAGTGTCAGGCTGTCAAGGGATAAGGGGATACCACCATTGCTTTTATAGCCAGTTGCCCTCTTCCTATCCCAAGATGGGGCTGAGAAGGGCAGGCTTGACTCAATGTATTGTTGAAAATTCAGTTATTTTGAAAGACTACCTCTCATTTGGATTCATTTCACAAGATTACAGTGGGTTTTGTCCCCAAAGAGGCAAATACAGGCTCAGAATGGTATCAGAAGGCAAAAAAAAAAATTGAATTTATTATTATTACTATTATAAATAATTAATAATAATGATCATTCATATTATAACAAGTAATTTTTAATTATCTATTACCACTGTGAATAAGTAGAAGTAATGTTGGTTTCCTGAGATTTCTGAAGTTAGGCTTGAAAAGTCACCATCAAGTTCAACCTCTTGAACATCGATGTAGCAGTGTCCCTGTAGCATGCTCTTTTTAGGTCTTTAGGGAATACACCGAGAAGGGGAATAGCTGGGTCAAATGGTGGCTCCATTCCCAGCTTTCCAAGAAATCTCCATACTGCTTTCCAAATTGGCTGCACCAATTTGCAGTCCCACCAGCAATGTACAAGTGTACCCTTTTCCCCACATCCTCGCCAGCACTTGTTTGACTTCCTAATGGCTGCCAATCTTACTGGAGTGAGATGGTATCTTAGGGTGGTTTTGATTTGCATTTCTCTAACTGCTAGAGATGGTGAGCATTTTTTCATGTACTTGTTGATTGACTGTATGTCCTCCTCTGAGAAGTGTCTGTTCAGGAAATGACAAAATCATAGAATTTGCAGGGAAATGGATGGCATTAGAGCAGATTATGCTAAGTGAAGCTAGCCAATCCCTAAAAAACAAATGCCAAATGTCTTTTTTGATATAAGGAGAGTAACTAAGAACAGAGTAAGGACGAAGAGCAGGAGAAGAAGATTAACATTAAACAGGGATGAGAGGTGGGAGGGAAAGGGAGAGAGAAGGGAAATTGCATGGAAATGGAAGGAGACCCTCAGGGTTATACAAAAGTACATACAAGAGGAAGTGAGGGGAAAGGGAAAAATAATACAAGGGGGAGAAATGAATGACAGTAGAGGGGGTAGAGAGAGAAGAGGGGAGGGGAGGGGAGGGGAGGGGGGATAGTAGAGGATAGGAAAGGCAGCAGAACACAACAGACACTAGTATGGCAATATGTAAATCAATGGATGTGTAACTGATGTGATTCTGCAATCTGTATATGGGGTAAAAATGGGAGTTCATAACCCACTTGAATCAAAGTGTGAAATATGATATATCAAGAAATATGTAATGTTTTGAACAACCAACAATAAAAAATTAAAAAAAAAAAGTTCAACCCCTTGGCAGCGTCGACTTGGGTGACAGAGCATATGGAGCCAAACACCCTCAGCCTTTGTCAATAAGACCTCTTTTTACACACCTTCTCATACTGCTTTCCCTAGCCGTTTTCAGTTCTGCCAGATTCTGGCTTCCTGGTTTATTTTCCTGTCTGCAACCTCAGACATAATCCGAGTTACCACTTCCGGAGCTCATGTCTTCCCTACCTGCCTCTTCCGGAGAGCTAGCTTTGATTCGTGGTAGCAGGGAGTAATCAGGATTCCTCCTGAGTTTTGTTCAAATTTTTATCCTCTACCCACAAAAGCTTGAAGATTCCTCAAGCGCCAAACAAATTCCAAAACCACTGGGGACAGAGATGAGACATGACAACCACTGGCTGCTTCCTTAGCCCTAACTCCACACCATCAGCTAAAATCCAGAGATGGGGATGACCATTAGTATCATGTTGATGTAGTGCCGCCCACCATGACAGTGAGTCTGGCTGTGTGAGCTGCCTTAGATTCTTCCCTACTTAAGAGCTTTATCCTCTGTGGAGCCAGCCTTCTCGCCTTGTTTCCAGCCTTTTTGTTATCACCTGAGATCTTGATTCTTATGAGAAACTGGGTTTAAAGAATATGTCTTCAAGACAAGAAGACACTCTCGACAGAGGGCCCATTGATAAATGGACATTATCTGCCCATTTTCATCTGAACTGTCAGTAAACATTCACTGCCTCTTTGTGAAGTCTCTGACAGCTTTGACCTCCACTTTACCCACACAGTTGGATTCTTCTATTTGCCCCCAAATAGTCAAAATTTTAGATGCAAACAACTAAAATGGACTTAATCTTTAGCAGATAATGAATTTATTGGCAGACTGATAGGTACTTCCAAGAATTGTTGGGAAGCCCAAAGAACCAGATTCAAGAAATGGGCCAAAAGCAAGAGAAGTCAAGAGATTGAAGCAGGCAAACACTTACATTAGAGTGTGCTGGATTGCAATAATGACATCATTTCCTTACTTTACAAGACATAGAAATGACACTGGAAACCCCTTGGATATTGATGTCACCAGACACTGGATGTTCCTGCCACTATCACTTTTACTAAAATGAATTATTTCTTGGCCTTGCCTGTTCAGTCCAGAGTCCTTAGTGGCCTAAGATCACATGACGTGCCCTTATCCCTAGGTATATATGGTAATTGAGTCACTGGCCTTGCATTTGAGTGGTGCAATGTGGTCCTACATCTACCAATTAAGGGAATTTCCCAAAATAGAAAGGGTTCAGACATTGACACTAAAAACAAAGCTACTACTTATGTCTAATCAGTCCTGAAATCTCCTAATATCTAATCCTAGAGAAGTTCAGACTCCACTCTCATATTATGAGCCAGGTTTGGGCATTCCATACTCCATGAGGCTCCAACCTGTACCATCTTGGTTCTCATAATTTACCACCCTAGCTAGGCAATTACAACTTGTAATGACTTTGTTCCAGTAAGTATCCTAGGTTAAGGGAATTAATAACTAGTTTCCTACTTAATACAATAAGGTCAAATTCAGCCTCTACTACATGCTTATAATATTATACTAAAGCATTTTGAGTATTTTATACCTTTGACCAAGGACTGAGAAATAATTTTCTTTTGTGTTCTTGAATAATAATGACACTTGCTAAAGACCTACTATATGTAGGCACATGTGTTTATTTTTATCATCATGCAAATATGATAATATTTTTACAAATGAGGACTGAAGCTCCATGCAGTTAAATGACTTGCCCATGAAACTAGTTAAGCCAAAATTTGAATTTATTCTAATTCTTCAGCCTATATTGTCCCAATATGCCATGCTACCTCACCAGGAAAGCAAAGAGTTCTATAGATAGATGTAGTATTCCATATGCAAAATCACCATAAAAACAGGTAGATCTAAAATTATATCTACCATTTTTTATTCAGATTCTGGAGGTGCGCTTATTGTTTCTTGCCTGATGATTTACTTTCTATACTTGCCTGACAGAGAAGGTAACAGATGCAGAGTGTGAGAGCAGAAGAAAAACAAAATGGGTCTTGAAGCCAAAGTCAAAATTAACTCGAATGAGATGGAAAGGTAAAAGAAGGGAATTTTCTTTATCTTAGAGTTTATTTTAAATTGCTTATGTTCCTATTACACTTTACAAAAATTGTAGAAGATATCAGGAATCTAACTTTAAAAAAAATTATTCCTTTCATAAAAAGGTTTACAAATTTTTAAAGAATAATGCTTCTAATTGATCCTTTCATGACTTGTTTTCCCTTTTTGATGGTAATCCATGAACATCACTGCGTCTTATTGGTCTTTCTATTTCCAGTGCCTGAAAAAAAATGTATGGACTGAAAATATAATGATTTAGAGAAGAAATTAAAGGAAGGAAATAAAAAAAAAAGACTATCAACTCAACAACGGTACAAAAGAGATTGGGCATACAAGACTTAGGCCCTTTCTCTCCTAAGCAGAGAGTCCTTTCTACTCTTTGACCAATCCCTTAATAGAACAGGAACCTCTTCCCTCAAATCTAATGGGTGCTTAAAAGGAAGCAGATTCAAGTTCACCCACCAAGCATCTGCTCTATGTCAAGAGCTTTCGTGCACAACATCTTGTGTAAAACACCTAATAACTCTATAGCCATTATTTTCTCCCCAAGGTTACACAGCTAATAAGGAACAAGATTGAAGGTTGTATATTACATTTTCTATTTGTTATAACAAAACACTTGAGGTTAGAAACTTTATAAAGTAAAGAGGTTTATTTAGCTCACAGATTCACAGGCTGAAAGTTCAATATCAGGCAACCTCATCTGTTTACCTTCTGGTGAGAGCTTGTCTGTTGAAACTGGCTCAAAGTCATTACATGGAAGAAGAACAGAAGGGAAATAGCTGAGTGTAGAAGCAGGTGGGGGTGGACTTGCTTTATAACAACTCACTCTTGGAAGAATTGACTGGGGTCCTGAGAGAACTACATTAATCCCTTTTGAGGGCCATGCCTAATTATTCCCAGTAGGCCTCATCTCTTTAAGATTCCACCATCCAACACTGCCATATTGGGGATTAAACTCCAATAGCAGAAGTCAAACCTAGTCTCAATTAAAGCTCAGCATTCATCTAACTTCCTCACTGTTCCTTATCCTCAGTGCACCAATCCATATGCCTTGTTTCAGGAGAATTTATGACACACTTTTTTTTTTTTTACCTTTTTAACATCCTCTAGATAGGGATGAATTTTATAAATAACAGCATCTTAAATTACACAAAATATGTTCATGGTTTCTCAAAAAAATATCCCTATCCTATGTATCATTATCTCTGACCAGAAACTAGTGTTAGAGACTTCCATTTTGTTTGTACTGTCAAAAGGAAGTTGGGACAACCTAAATGTGATCATTTGAAAAACAGGGAAAAACATTTCTGATATTTTAAAAAGTCTGCATTATTTTTGCTAGATAACTACTCGTAATACATAGCGGATTTTATAGTAATTTAATTAGCTTATTTCCTCTTGACCCCAAACTGAGATCACTTCGAAGGCAATTGGGGCTTTGATTGGCAGTTAGGTGGAGGGCAATTAAGGAGTTGAAGTCATTTAAGAAGGCAGTGGGGGTGCTTGGGGAAAGACTAAAAGTTACCTTAGGGGAAAGCTAATCAAGTAAAAAAACTATGTTAAGTAGAATTTTAAATGAAAATAAGCATTTTAAGAGGAAGGTAAATAAATGTGCCCAAAACATGGGACTACCATACCTTGAAAGGATTATTTATAAAGCACTATGGCCAGTAGGATGGTGACATTAAAACTCAAGGGACGCTCTTATTTCACATTTATGAGTAAGTTAATCAAATGCCCAAGATGAAATAAAATGGTTCATAATATATATTTAAAATCAAAACAATTTTAAGTCACTGATTTTTACAATGCCCTAAAACAATTACTGATATTTGTGTGTATTATTATCCAAGAACATTCTCAAACATCTAATTTGTGATTAACAAATATCTAAAAGGCCAGAAATCTTTTGACCCTAGGTCTGGTTTTCCTGTCTCATCTAGAAAGATGTGTCATCAGCTCAACAAAATTTGTGTCCCAACTCAGAAACCACAGGTCAATTTCCAAGTCAAGACCAAGACATTTTGCAATCAGTTCCCTGCCCAGTGAGCCTGGTAATGGAATAATAGCCTCCCTCCTACTTGAAGAGTATCTTTGTTTACCAGACAAGTCAACATGGTACCTACCATATGGACAGCCCTTATGGACTCTAACCCACAGCTCCTGACTATGGAGAAGAAAGAGGCCCAAGATTTTCATTTCTCAAGCTTAATAAATGGCCATGATTTTTGTATTTCATGATGCAACACCATGGCTGTTGCTAATTGGACTAGGGAGGGAATATCCAAAGAAAGCCAATTTATGGTCCCCTATAGCCTTTGAGGTAGCCTGGTTCAAGAGCATTTTCTAATGGGTTTGCAAAATGGACTAATTGGGTTCTATCTCTCTACATCACTTTATAAAGATGTAGAAACATGATGCGAGATATAGGAAAGGGGGACATGGCAACTAGAAGTGGGAGCAGAAGTAGATAGACAGAAAGGAGCAGATTCTGAAAGAGAAACTAAGTCACTGTAGTAGCACAGCAGTAGAGATGGACGATCAGAATTTCTGAAATAGCTGGCTATGATTCCTCTTTTTCCTGAGATATCTTATTTATTCATATGAGCCCTAGTGCATCTATTAGGAAAGTCTAAGTTTTGCAGTAATAATAACTCACATGAATATTTCAGAGTTTAGCACAATAAAGGTGTGTGTGTGTGTGTGTGTGTGTAATCTGCTCCAGGACAGGGAGATATCCACACCATATATCTTTCAATATTTTGGACTACTTCTAGCTAAAAGCCGATCACTGTTTTTTAAAGAGTTTCCTACATGTGATAAAATACTTCTCCCATGTAATTGACCGGAGGTTATCACATGACCCACTCAACAGCAAGACAGCTGAGAAATGTAATTTTTCCAAGCTTTAAGAAAAAGAAAACTGGAAATATAAGTGAATCAGGCAAACAAATATGGGATACTTTACAACCCTCTCTTTAACATTTCATTGGTGCCTTAAGTTCATTACTTTAGTGCCTTCTCCACTCCACTGAAACCCATCAGGTAGGGTTTCATTCATGTCATTTATTCACCTTTGATTCACTCTCAGACACACCTAGCCACACCTCTTACCACTGGCAAATTTGATGCCTCATAAATAATTAACAAAACTTGTAGCAAGCAGGGACTTGCACGGTTAGCTAGAAGCTTTCAGTTGCCCCTTTTCCCCTTCTAAAATAAGCATACTAGCAGAGAATGATGGATTTTTGTTATGTGGGGAGAAGAAAGACAATGAGAGCTAATGGGATCATTTCAGTATGACTGAACTATTGTAATTTATCTCTTTGCAAGTTATCACAGAAGGGTGAATTCAATCTAAAAAGAAATAAAAGAGAAGAATTCAAATTTACTGAGCATCTACTATACGCCATCAGTTCACACAGATGTTATTCATTTACTTACCACCAAGCAGTGTTGTTGACTTAGGTAATACTATTTTCTCATTGACTAAATGGAGACATGAAGAGATTATAATGACTTGCCCCAAATCATACAACTAGGACATGGTCCTGGAAAAATTCAACCCAGACTTTTAAATCCATGCTTCTCGTAGTTTTATGAAATATGAAAAACCATCAATCTAAAAGACATTCTGAGAAAGACAATCCATATTTTCTCAAGCTACTCCCAAAAGAAATAAGGTTCAGGAAGTACCTTAGGATTTTAAGAAAGACCCCAGGCTTTTAAAGATAACAATCTCTCATGCACTCATTTACACATTTATTTTTTCAGAAAGATTTAATGAGTCAGGATAAAAAGCAAATGAGGATAAAAAGACAAGATTAAAATCTCAGTTCTTCAGTTGCTCCCTATATTTAGGCATAGATCCATAAGTAAACAGACAATTATGATACAGTGGCATAAGAGCTGTGATAGAAATAGGCAAGTGGTATTGAGAATTCTAACCCAGGGTTGCTGTTCAGTTTCCTGGGAAACAGATTCAGATGGAAATCTGTGTGCAAGAAGCTTGTTTTCAGGATCAGCACCTGTAGGGTGAAGTGAAGGAAGCAGAATTGGGCAGGAGAAGTTGGGTGGTAATATAGTCCCGAGGCCCTCAGCCTTTCCACAGGAAAATTATGGAGCTGGGATGACTTGAGTCATCCCAGCTGGGGCAACAAGACCAGGCTTTTTTATTTCTGTATCAACGAGTCATTGCATATGGGCTGCTTCTAGGAAGAAAAGCCTGACCTTAAACTCTCTTTGAACAAGGGCAATTTCCAGAATGAAATGCAACTGAGGTCTCAGTTGCCAACATGCTCAGCAGTTAAGGGAATGAGTGTTTTTGTCCTGAGGAAATATAGGAAACTAAGCAGCACTCCACAGCATCCACTACACTCATCAACAGGGATGAAACTGGTTGGAGGTATCCAGGAGAGTGGTACATGCAAAGACATGGTGGGCCTGAGGAGTGCAGTGTGGAGGTTCTTCACGACTGTAAGGATGAGTACTCCATAAGGGAAAGCAGCAAATGCTGAGGTGGAAGAGTGGGGAAAGGCCTGATGGAGCAGAATATGGCAGCTCTGCTCTAAGGACTCTGGACTTCTTCCTAAAGGCAATGGGAAGATATTCAAATATTGTATTTAGATAGTGACATAATTGGATTTGCTTTGTCAGAAGATTGTTCTGGCAATAGGTAGAGAAAATGTTAGATGAAAATGTAATAAAGAAGGAAAAGAAGCAGTCTTTTTAAAAAAAATTTTAGTTGTAGATGGATACAATGCCTTTATTTTATTTATTTTTATGTGGTGCTGAGGATCAAACCTAGCACCTCACATGTGCTAGGTGAGCGCTTTCCCACTGAGCTACAACCTCAGCCCAAGAAGCAGTCTTATTAGGATGCTGTGACACTAATTTCAGAAAGAATAATAATTGAACTCGCAGTAGCAGTGAAAGAAGACAGATTCCAGGAATAGTAAATGGGTAAAACTGAGAAAACTTAAGAAATCAATTAAATGTTATGGGTAGGGAAACAAAGAGTCAAGAAGGACTCAGAGGTTCCATTCATTAACTTAATAAAAATCTAGAGAATAAAATAGAAAGTTAAGTTTTGGACATATTTTGTGTGGAACGCTCATGAGAAGATCTCTAGCTACACAGGTTGGCCCTTGTCTGGAGCTCAGGGGAGAAATCTGGGTTGGAGATCGAGAGTCAGAGTCAACACATACGTAGTAGGGGGAAGCCATGATAATGGGGGAGATAAGCTGGGAAGTATAAACTCTGGAGTACACAGAGACACTGAAGAAAAACAGTGTTTAAGATGGAGAGGAGAGCTAGGCACGGTGACGCACCCCTGTAATCCCAGTGGCTTGGGAGGCTGAGGCAGGAGGATCACGAGTTCAAAGCCAGCCTCAGTCAAAGCAAAGCACTAAGCAACTCAATGAGACCCTGTCTCTAAATAAAATACGAAATAGGGCTGGGGATGTGGCTCAATGGTCGGGGAGACCACAAAGAAGTGCTAGAAATACAGGAGGAAAAACAAGAGAGAAGGATGTCTTTTTAGTGAAAAGAAGAGGATGTACCAAGAAGTGTAAAGTACAGTGAACTGCTACTGGAAGATAGAGATAATCCATAGTATGGAGGAGGTAGGGGGTCATGGGTGACCTTGACAAGAAATGATGTAGAAGAAGACAGGGTCACAATAAAGAGAATAAAAAAAATGGGTGAACTTGAAAGACATTATCCTATGTAAAATAAACACATTATCAAAGAACAAACACTGCATGATTCCACTTATTTGAGGCATCTAGAGTTATCAAGTTTATAGAGACAGAAAGTAAAATGTTGGTTGCCACAGGTTGGGGACAGTGAAATAGTTAGCATTTAATTTTTATGTATATTTTTTAGTTGTAGATGAACACACAGTATCTTTACTTATTTTTATGTGGTGCTGAGAATCAAATGCGCTTTACCACTGAGCTATAGCACCAGCCCCAGGAACAGTTAGTATTTAATGTGTATGGAGTTTCCATCTGGGAAGCTGAAAGGGGTCTGCTGATGCATGGTGGTGATGGTTGCAAGACAATGTGAATGTACTTAACACCACAGAAGTATACACTTAAAAGTCATTAAGACGGCAAATCTGGTGTTGTGTACATTTTACTATAATGAGAGAGAGAGAAAGAACAAAGGAGTGAATGAAAGATGAGAAGATGGAAGAAGTGAATATAGCCTTTTCTCAGGAAACCTGAATGGAAGAGAAGGAGAAATAGAGTAATAGCTGAAGAAGGACATAGGATCCAGGAGGGCATTTTTAGGAGAGCCAGCATAGAAAAAGATGTCAATGGTACAGCAAAGGGAGATGCAGTACATAAACAGGGTGAGAAAAAAAAAAGATGGTGAAATAGGGCCTTAAGAACTGCTTCTGGAATGAAATTATGGCATTTTCCAGTAAATGGATGGAACTGGAGACTATCGTGCTAAGTGAAATAAGCCAATCCCAAAACCCAAGGTGAATGTTCTCTCTGATCTGTGGTTGCTAACACACAATAAGGGGAGGGGAGAAGTATTGAAGTTCATTGGATTAGACAAAGGGGAATGAAGGGAAGAGAGGGAGGATGGGAATGAGAAGGACAGTAGAATGAATCGAACATGGCTTTCCTATTTCATATATGAACATACAAACACTGTTACTCCACATCATGTACAACCACAATAATGGGATCCAAATTAGAATAAGTTATACTCCACATACGTATAACATGTCAAAATATACTCTACTATCATGTATATCTAAACAGAACAACTTTTTTAAAATTTAAAAAAGTTTTTAAATGAAAAATGGTTCTATTCCTAGTTTTTTGAGGAATTTCCATATTGCCTTCCAGAGTGGTTACAGCAATTTACAGTCCCTGCAACAATGTATGAGTGTACGTGTTCCCCCACACCCTTGCCAACATTTATTGTTATTTTGCCCTTCATCAGATAAGTGAATAAAGAAAATGTGGTATATATGCACAATGGAGTATTACTCAGCCATAAAGAAGAATATCATTATGGCATTTGCCAGTAAATACATGAAACTGGAAACTATCATGCTGAGTAAAATAAGCCATTTCCAAAAAGTCAAAGGTTGAATGTTTTCTCTGATATGCAGAAGCTAATCCGGAATAAGGGAGGGATAAAAATAATTTTTTAAAAAATAGAAGAGGGGCTGGGGTTGTAGCTCAGTGGTAGAGCACTTGCCTAGCATGTAGGAGGCACTGGTTTCAATTCTCAGCATCATAAATAAATAAATAAGAAAGATCAGTGGAGTATACAAAGGGGAATGAAGGGAAGGGAGGAGGTCTGGGACAGGGAAAAACAGTGGAATGAATCTGACCTAACTTTCCTATATACATATATGAATATACCACAATGAATCTCACCATCATGTACACCCACAAGACACTAATAAAAAAAAAAAAAACTACAAGTAAATATCTGAAAGATCAGTAGAGTAGAGGGAAGAGAACAGAGGAAGGGGGGAGGAAGAAAGGGGAAGTACTAGAGACTGAATTAGAACAAATTATATTCCATGCTTTTAAAATTATGTCAAAATGAGTCCTAATGTTATATATAACTAAAAAGTACCAATAAAAAAAATGAAAGATGGCATTGTCCCCTAAGATCTGGAACATATGAACCTATTAAAAGTTGTAAGGACAAGAAAAGAGAGGATGGATCTTTTCTGAGACAATGTCAAGTAATAGAAGATAAGGTTCCCTTTCAACATTTTTGTTAATAGGCAAGAAATAGGTATGTCTTATCTTGATTCTGCTAACTGCCAAAAATGCTTCCTTTCCTTTAAAAGGGAAGAAAACAAGACATTATGTTCTTTTCAAGAGCTTCCTATCTGAGTTACATCTGAGTATACAAAGTACTATTCTAGGCCAATTATTCAATTGTTGCTTTGATAAAACCTGTCATACTAATTCAATACTTAAATATTTCTTAGAAAATATAATTATGGTAAATGTTTTTAAAAGGAGAAGCATATTCTCTTACATTGTGGAGATGTCGTCCTAGTAATAGATGATAAACCTTTTCAAACTTGCATACAAATCAGTATATATTGTGCTATATGAAGGCTTAAACTGGAATAAGTTTTAGAGCATTTCTGGCATAATAACGTGTCATAAATAGATCTCCTATGGGATTATAGACCCAGACCATACTTCATAATATTTCTGAAGTCAATTATAAGACCTTTTCAAAATCAATTACTCCTTATTAATTAAATGCTCTAAGTTTTTAATGAATGTGGAACTCACCTTTGGAAACTCTCTGAAAAGCTAAAACCATTTGGAGTCAATGTAAAAATAATATCTTTCTAAGGATATCAGACTGTTACCTTCTATGGTATTGAAACATTTAAGACAAAAATCAAAATAAAATGGTTTAAAATGGCTTCAAATGAAATATTAAAACTGGAACTGTCTTAGGAAATCTGGAAAAAGTAATTGTACCTCCAACCAAACAGATCTGGATTCCAACCCCAGATCATTTACTAACAACAATTCTGGATATTTATTCAACTTTCTAATGCCTCAGTTTCTTCATCTAAAAAATGATGATGCTGATTTGCAGAATAGGTTAAAGAGTAAATCAAATGCCAAGTGTCTAGCGTCTGGGGCTCCCCCAGCCTTCAGTTTCCTTTCCCGCGTTCTGCTATCGGCATCAATTTCTGTTCCACAACTGAGTTTACCTCTCTTACTGTTTCCTGTTATTTCTAGGCTATGAAAGCAGAAACCTTCTCTGACCCTCATCTCTGCTCCACAGTCCCTGGGGGTTGCCATTCATACCTGAAAGCCTGTGCAATGGTAAAACACTGTGTTTGAATCCTAACTCTATCTCTTTCTACGGTGTGATCTTGGGTAAATTAATCCATCTGTCTCCATCTGTTTGCCCCTCTGAAAAATGAGAGGAATCATAATACCTACCACAAAGGTTTAAGTCAGCTGTTCATGTAATTATCCCTCAAGCATAGTTAATCCACAATGTTAAGTTCCACAAGGACTGGAAAAAACTTTTTATTGCTTCAATTCTCCTTGGCCTGGGTAATGAAATAATCAAATTGTTTAAATGAGTTGAAATTATTTTTTTAAAAAACATTTTTATTAATAAAGTTTGTGAGTTTTTGGCATATAGATTTTATTTTTCTTTCTTTCTTTTTTCTATTTATTTATTTTTGCTGCTGGGGCTCAAACCCACAGCCTCATGCATGCTAGGCAAGTGCTCCAACACTGAGCTACATCTCCAACCTGGTATAAACCTTTTTAAACCTTTTTTTTTTTCTTTCTTCTTCTTCTTCTTCTCCTCCTCCTCCTCCTCCTCCTCCTCCTCCTCCTCCTCCTTCTTCTTCTTCTTCTTCTTCTTCTTCCTCTTCTTCTCTTCTTCTTCTTCTTCTTCTTCTTCTTATTATTATTATTATTATTATTATTAACAACTATTATTAGCAGCAGCTCAGAGGTTTTTTTTATTGGATTAGATGTCCTATTTGGATTGCTAGATAAATGGTCTCAAAATAATTAACATTTTTTACTATATAACCTATCTTTTCTGTTGTTGTCTTCTTTTTTTTTCTTACTATGTGATTTGACTCTGTCTTCTCTGCTCCATTTACAAAGATAGATTTAAAGTTTTCTTCTAAGCCAACCAGCTTCCCTGTGTTATCACGTACCAATGTTTGCCTTTTATTCATGTGCAGCCAACCATATTAACAGCCAAGTCCACAATTCTATGTTATCAGTGAAAATTCAGAGTGGTTATATTTATAAATCTTAATACCTAACTCATTTAATAATTGAATAAAATTGTCAAATATTTGCATTATGTATTGCATTTCTTTGTGTTTAAGTATCATCTATTTGTTCTTAACCAGTAGTCCAGTCTAATCCTCCAGTCGATTAGTCTGTTGGAATTTGGAAACAGGGAGAAAAAACTGAGAGTCGATAGCTATTGTTGAAGAGTAAGTAGAAACAAATTGTTTAGGATAGTAAAATAATCTCATAAGTGGACATATTTATGGTTGTAATTGAACAATTACATCTAAAAATCGAATAAACAATTTTTAACTGAACCTCAAGTTATGAAAGAGCTCATTTTCTTATTTTGTATCAATCTCATTGCTCTATACTTACAAAATGAGGTTCTTACTGTGTTCCTTTTATAATTATTTATCAAGACACACA
This sequence comes from Marmota flaviventris, assembly GCF_047511675.1. NCBI lineage: Eukaryota > Metazoa > Chordata > Mammalia > Rodentia > Sciuridae > Marmota > Marmota flaviventris. Next base: position 52,446,861 of record NC_092511.1, on the reverse strand, counting down.
GTGATGATCGATTCTAACATCAGCAGAATTCTAATGGCAATTTCTCCTGTGTCAAGAGTCACATATAAATCTCTAAAGAGGCACATATACAACCTCGGCCCTAATTCTCTTCTGTTCCCTGGACATTTTTTTTTTTTTTTTTGGTTACTCAAGCAAACTAAAGGGCTGCTTGAACCACACATTTATTAGAGTTGTGTGGCCAAGATTTAGGTGAGGCATGCTGGAGACTGGAAATTCAAAGGTTTTCCCACAGAGTAGTGGAGAGCTTGGGGGAGGGGGAATCCTTGGCAGGATCAGAACATCCCAGAAGGCATTTGGCATTTGCTCAGTGATTGCAACATAGCAGACATTTTTACAAGGGGGAAGGTGAGAGGCAACAATGACTGCCAGTTAAAGACCATTCCCAAATCTCAGATCTGATTCTCAATAACTAATCCTGCCCTTTGTTACCTCTTGAAGCTTTACATAGCATCTGTCTTCAGAGTAATTAGACATGTTCTGAATTGATTTTTAAGTATTGCCTACTTGTCTGGAACTCCTAGCTCAGTCTAATCCTTCAGTTGAATAATCTGTTGGAATTTGGAACTGGAGAGTAGAAGATGAGGGGTAGATAGCTATGGTTGAAGACTGAACAGCAACAAATTGGTTAGGTTAGAAAAATAATCTGAAAAGTTGTACATGGTTCTATTCAAACAAGGAAATTTAGAAATTGTCTAAACAAAAGTTCAAGCTTAACTTGTAATTATCAAAAGGCTTATTTTCCTATTTTATATCAATCTTGCTACTTTATATGAGTAGAACAAGATTTTTGCTGAATTCTCTTTATACTTATCAAATCAGTAAAATACTTCTGAGTATTTACTAAGCTTTCTAGTTTTCTGAGAGGTAAGAATTACTTCTCAGGGCTGGGGTTATAGCTCAGCAGTTTAGCACTTGCCCAGCACATGTGAGACACTGGGTTCAATCCTCAGCACCACATAAAAATTAATAAAGATATTGTGTCCATCTTTTTAAAAGTCTTTAAAAAAAAGAATTACTTCTCACAATTTTCCTGAAAATTGTTAAGTCTGGTCAGTCAGAAATGAAAATGTAGGTGTCACAGTAATGATAATCTTATTAGCCAGGTGACTTTCTTTTAAAGTGTTTTTTATTTAATTAATTTTACTTATTTGGTTTTGAATCTCCAGGGGTGCTTCACCACTTAGCTACATCCTTAGTACTTTTAATGTTTTTTAAATTTTGAGACAGGGTCTTGGTAAGTTGCTTAAGGCCTTGTTAAATTGCTAAGGCTACTACTGTCATGAGTAACTAAAAATAACAAATTTAAAATAATTTTTTTTAATTGCTGAGGCTGGCCTCCAATAGAATCTCTGCCTCCCTAGTCTCTGGGACTATAGGTGTGTGCGCCATGGCTCCTAGCATAGCCAAATGGCTTTCTTTAAAAGTATACACTAGTAGGCTTTTTAGCATCGTTTCTCCCTCTGTATCAATGGGATTTTTTTTTAACTGCCTAGATATAGTCTTTGACATTCTCTATGCAGAGAAAAAAATAAGTGCAAAAAATATGTCTAACAAGCAAGAGGAAACCCATGCTATGGCTTAGGGCATTCTCAGTAGGAGCATATATTAAGGGAGGGAATTCTAAAGAGTTGGACAGGAATCCTGGTTTCCTTTGTGAGGGAGACTAGTCTCACTCGTGGGGATGCCAGTGTTATGGTTAAGGATCCCAAGATAGTGCTGGATTCTCTTTGTGATTTCACTCCATAGAGTATCTTATGTTGGCTACCTACCTAGAGGAAAATGTTAATGGTGAGAGTGAAGCAAAAGTCTAGTGGTATAGTTTCCGTTGTCATCATCCAAAAGAATAGCAGTAGGGTTCAATACATAGAATGATATATATTTAAGGAAAGAAAATGCTAATTACTTCAATTTGTTTACTATGCATTATATAATGTATCAAATTATTGCACTGTTCCCAATAAATATGTACAATATTATATGTCAATTAAAAAAATAAGTACCAGTAAAATACAGTCTGTGGATCAAATCTAACCATTTGCTTTCATAAATAAAGTTTCATAAGAACATATACACAAACAAAAATAATAGTAAAAGGAGCTAAGATGTGGGAAAGGGTAATTGTTCTGCTAACATTTAAAGTACAAGGTTTTTGTTTTATGTATGTCCTTTACCATCCCTAAAATTTTCCATAATGCAAAGTTATTGTTGTTTTAAGAGAAAGATGTAAGAGATGGATCAACTAAAGGCATGTATATTTCTTATTTGGATCTCAGTTTTTAAAAAATCTTGGATATATGAGAATATTAGGAAAATATTCAGAGTTTTTGGTTTTAGGTATGTTATTAGCATTGTGTTTATACTTTAAAAAAAAGAAAAAAGATACCCCCACCAGGCCTGGTGGCACACGTGTAATCCCAACAATATGGGAGGCTGAGGCAGGAGGATCGCAAGTTCAAGGCCAGTCTCGGTGCTTAGTGAGATCCTCAGTAACTTAGTTAGACATTGTCTCTCAAACTTAAAAAAAAAAAAAAAAGTGGCTAGGGGATGTGGCTCAGTGATAAAGCTCTCCTGTGTTTAATCTCTGTATCAAAAAAAAAAGATACTCCCTTTTTAAGAGTCATAAATGGAAATACAGGAATTATATGGCATCTAGGATTTGTTTCAAAATGAACCAGTGAACCAGTGGGTGAGGTAGAGGTAGAAATAAAGCAAGATTGACCAAGAGTTGAAACTGTTGAAGCTGATTGATGGCTACGTGGGATTCATTCGACTACTTTCTCTCTTTCTGTATATATTGAAATTTTCTATAATAAGAAGGTTTCTAAATAATGCATTTTTTAAAAATCTCCCACCAATTAAAGAAGCTCAGGCTAGCCAAGTCTGACAAATAAAACTGCATCTATGCAAATATGTGATACTGATTTTTATCTGAGTTGAGACAAGTCTGGGGGCAGGAGCTGGGCTGGTAACACTAGGAGGGGGGCGTGTGGTGACTCAGGTTGGGAGGCCGGGAGCTTCATACAAGACACAGTAGGGTGGAGTTGTGAAGCAACTGATCTCTGAGAGGTAACTGTGGAGGCAGGAGGAGCAGGAGGAGACACCAGATGATTAAGGAAGGATGTGAAACTGCATGGGGGAACCAGCAGAGAAACTATTACTGCAGTTTGAGAGAATCAGTTCTGTAGAATCCATCCTTAGAAAAGCAGAGCTCAAACAAACAAGAGTGTTCAATTGATACAATCCAGGTCTACAAAGATTTTACAAACAAACTGCAGAGTTTAGGGAATAATTTGCTACTTTACTTACTAAAGTAACAGATAACTAGAGGAAACTAATAAGGAAGGATTGGGGGTTATGTGGGGACCCACCTAACTGGAGGGATGGAACAGATAGAATTAAACTGAGTATGGTGAGTTAATATTCCTCCAGCTTACCAAATTTAAACATGGTTGTTACCCTAAACCCTCTCTCCACTTGGCCCTGCTCCCTAGTATTCCCTAAAATGTAATAAGTTTCTGAAAATGGAAAGGCCTAACAGACAGTATGGTTTTGCTTTGTTTTGTTTGTTTGTTTGTTCATTTGTTTTACTTAAACAATTAATGATCATAGCATTTTAGAAAGTCAAATGTGTTCTTAAAAGTACGGGTAAGTATTTTGAGGGGGAAAAAAAAGGTAGTTGTGACAAAATGTCTGATAAGGTTTTCAAAAATAAATAAAAAAATAGATTCCTACATCATGGTAGGCTGAGCTGAGTAACTGGAGCCACCTCTTCTGATACAAATACATAGAAATTCTGGGTAAATTTTAAAAAAAAAGAAACACACAAAATACATAACTGATGTTGGGAGAAAGAGAAATCCATATTGTGATAGGAGGAAAAAATATTGTAATATTAGGGGAGACTCAAAGCCAGGGACCTAATTATAGGCCTCAGGAGCTTCGGGCCAGGGTTTTAATTTCCACAGAAGGGACAGAAGATGTAAGATGTGCCCTTGTACCTGCAGAGTAAGAGGGTAGATTGGGACTTCTGCTAAAGCCTGGACTTTCAAATAGCTTCACAGTTAGTGCAAAGGAGCTAGAACAAGTTTGTCCATCAGACTGGACAAGTAGCAAACAATTTATTGTCTGTCCTGATCTCTGAATACAGGAAATTTTTTTCTTGTTATAAATCTAAACCCAAAGTTTCTTCATTGTTGAGGGTAAGGTCTAAATTGACACTACCTTTGTATAGGAGAATCTCAATAAAGACTAGTTCACATAGAATATATATATATATATATATATATATATATATATATATATATCTGATAAAGGATTTATAACTAAACTTAAATATTTTATATATTTGTAGTTATAAAGAATTACAATAAGAAAAAAGATAATATAATAGAAGAGGTGCATAGACTCTTTAAAGAAAGGATTTCTAAATGGCCAGTATTATTCTTAATATTTGCTCAGTTTCTTTAATCATCCAAGAAATTGCAATGGGATACTATGCACATACTAAAATATCTAAAATGAAAGCAACAGAAAATAAGAAAAGATTGGTGAGGATGTAGGCACATAATTATATATACCACTTCATTTTTCCTATCATATCTGTCCTGCATTATTGCATGTTCTTTTAACTAACCACTTTACTCAAGCACAAATATGATTTTGTATCACTCCTCTGTTAAAAATCTTTCAATAGATCCTCATTGCCAAACTCTTTGACATGGTGTGGTATACAAGGATTTCCATGATCTGCTCTCAGAAAATTTCCCTGACCTCATCATCCAGGGTGTCCAGGCCACACCCTTATGGGCCCAACTATTCCATCCTTCTGCTTCTTTTTTCTGACGTTGCAGGCCTGCTGAGATTCTCCTTTCCACCTAGTGAGCACCTACTCATTTTTCAAGATTTACCTCCATTGCTACCTTAGCTCTGAAATGTCTGACTACAGTCTCATGCAAAATTAATTATTCCCTTCTCTATATTCCCATTATTCCCTAAATATGTATCTAGAAAAGAACCTATAAAACTTTATTGTTCTTTATTAACTTGATTGTAAGGTTTTCAAAGATCGTGACTAATTAATGTTTGTATCCACAACCTGGAACCATAGTACATATTAATAAGTATTTGATGGAAGAATAAATGAATTAAATCTGAGATATGAAAATTTAAGTAATTAGCCAATGAGCAAACAAATCAATTTTAGGATTGAAAACACAATCTAACTATTATCTTCATGAGTTTTTCACTTTTCATATTTCTCATATATATCATTTTTTGTGAGGAGAGAGGATACTAGGGATTGAACCCAGGAGTGCTTAACCACTGAGCCATATCCTTAGCCCTTTTCTTTGTATTATATATGTATATTTTTAAAATATATATTAAGTTGCTTAGGCTGGCTTTGAACTTGTGATTCTCCTGTCTCAGCCTCTAGAGCTGCTGGGATTACAGGCGTGCACCATCATGCCTGGATCACAGTATTTTTTGATCTTCCAAAATGATTGCTTGCATACATGTTGTTTATACCAATACAGAGACTATACAGGCTTCATTCTTTGGTGAACAAGCATATTCCTTTAAACTATTAAAATCTTAACTAGATTGTCTTTGACATTTTCCAAATGTATCTAAAATGTCAGAGCCAGCATTTGGGGCCTACAAATCTTTTGAGTGAAAGCCCAGGACTTCAAGTTGTATGCCATTCACAGGTTTAAAATAGGAACATGTTCCATGTTGACTATGAGCTATTTGGAGACTTTGAGGACATTAGGAGAGAATAATTTTATTTTGGGAAGGAATGTTGGAAGGTAGGAGTTCTGAGAGTTAGCCTACTTAAAATCTAAATATTAAAATGAATACACACACACACACACACACACACGCACGCACACACACAACATTATTGTGTTCAAAACCAAGAATCTCAGCAAGAGTCCAATATGTCAACTAGGATCTTTCTGGTCCCAAACAGAAGTGTGTCAGGAATTTATCATAAGAGGATACAATCATTTTTCAATATAAGCTATGGAAAATTTGGACAAAACCTGAAAAGATATGTTTATTTGCAGCAGATGAAATATTTGCAATGAAAGGAGAAAGAAAATTTTATAATAGTTACTTCAAGTTACAAGAAAAGATTGGTCTATCTAATTTCATCAGCATCATTTACCAGCAAATTATATTTGTTGCATGTTATTTTAGGGAAAGGTACTGTGAAAGTTTGACATTAGGTGTTCCCCAAACATCTGTGTGGTAAAAACTTGCTTCCCATTGGGAGGTGGTAAGACCTTTAGGAGCTAGAGCCTAGTGAGAGGTAATAGGTGATTGACGGTATGCCCTTGAAGGGGATAGTGGGACCCTGGCCTCATCCTCTAGCTTTTTCTTTTGTTTCCCAGCCATGAGAGGAATGATTTTGCTCTGCCAGATGCTACATGCCATAATGTGGTACCTCACTACATGCCTGAAAGCAACAAGACCAAACAATCAGGGACTGAAACCTCTAAAACTGTGAGCCAAAATAACACTTTTCTCTTTATAAGTTGTTTACCTCAGGTATTTGTTATAGCAATGGAAAGCTGACTAACACAGGTACCTATATTCGATTTTTCTTTATGTTCATATCCTAAGCACTGTTTTCATATTTGGGGAAAGAGTAGAAACAGATTTAGTTGATTTTGATATAGTCAAATAGGTCGGGAAACTTGTCAAAATTTATCAAGCAACTTCCCCAGAGCAGAACCTTTTTAGAATTTAAGAAATCCAAAAAAGTTTAGCTCCCCAGGATTTATTTTCTAATGGAAATGACTAGGTAGCTGAATATACTTTTTGTTACAAATAAACAACAAAAGAATAGCTGCTTTTGTTAAGGAAATGAAGGTGTTACTTTAGATATGTAGACTGAGCAGATGGTAACTGAAGGTACACTAATTTTCCATAACTGAACAGTTCTGAACTCAAAGGATTACAGATTTTGAAGAACCATATAGTGAAGGTAAAGTCACAGTTTCAAAAAGGGTATCACAGATTTTGATATATAAATGAACATCACCTTTCTACACCTTTCTACAAACCCCAGCATATGTCTAAATTGTGGTATATCTACCTTAATTATTGTGGCTCAGTTTTGAAATACTATATATTAACTGAGCATTTACTGTACTCTACTGTAAAGTACGAAGCATTTATTATATTCATCCTTCAAGAAGAACTGACTGAGAACACATCTGGTGTTAGAAGAGCTCGTAGACCCCTGAGATGCAGGTTAAGGAGAGTAGAAGCTGTGACACACAGCCTCATGTGTCTACACGTGAACATATTTGATTGGAAGATCAATTCTGTGTACTTTTGAATTTTTTATAACCCCTTGACCCAGCAGCATTCAAAGAAGGTCTATGCCACTTTTGCCCTTCGTATGTTTCTGGTGGCTGTAGAAGCCTATGTCCATGTGGTCACTCATTTCATTCAGGCTGGCCTACTCTCTGCCTTGAGCTCCCTGGGGTTAATGATTTGGCTGATGTCAATACCTCATAGCTGTGAAACTGAGCAGAAAACACTGGGACTTCTCACTGGATTCGCTTTCCTTACAGGAGTTGGCGTGCACCCTGCCCTGGAGTTGTGCATTGATGTCAATCTTAGCATCCTTCCCAGGCTTTCATGGGCACAGCAATGATCTTTACCTCCTTCACCCTCAATGCACTCTACACCAGGCGCTACCTATTTCTGGGAGGTATCTTGATGTCAGTCATGAGCCTGATGCTCTTATCTTCACTGGGAGACCTTTTCTTTGGATCCATTTGGCTTTTCCAGGCAAAACTGTATATGGGGCTGGTGGATGTGTTTGGCTTTGTCCTTTTTGATATTCAACTAATTATTGAAAAAGGCTAAAAATGGCAATAAGGATTATATCTGGCACTCCACTGATCTCTTCTAATATTTCATTACTCTCTTTAGAAAACTCATGATGATCTGGGCTATGAATGAGAAGGACGAAAAGAAAGAGAAGAAGTGAAATGACCATCCAGTCTATCCCAGTTTGACTTCCTCTCCCTCCACCCGTGACGTTCTTTTGCACACATTATAGATGGCATGTTCTGTGATAATGAAAAGCATCAGAAAAAAGAAAAAAAAACTGATGGAACTAATTGTAAATGATCTTTATACAAAAGATGAACTTAGTCCCAAATATACAAGACCCAAAACTATGTTTAAATTGCTGATCATACACCCAAATTCTAGGCAACGTGGTATCTCTCTGATTCAGAAAAATATACTTGGTTTGATGAAACTACCATTGGCTTGTGGCTGTTCCATTTGGGTTCAGTTACACAACATAGAACACGAAATAGTGATGCCTTTACGGTAGGATTAGACAAACTCTAGATAGAGCAAAGGGAAAGGAGAGGAAGGGAGGGGTCATGAGGGTAGGAAAAACTGTGGAATGAGATGGACATCATCTCACCTAAGTACATATATGAAGACACGAATTGTGTGACTCTACTTTGTGTACAACCAGAGACATGAAAAATTGTGCTCTATATGTATAATCGGAATTGTAATGCATTCTGCTGCCATATATAACAAATGAGAGTAAAAATAATTTACAAAGAATTATGCTATAGAAGAGTTATAGAGGATGGTAAATAAAAATGAGAAAAAAGGCAATAGATACGGATTTAGATGTTATTTGTGATTTGTTTTCATGGTTACTTAGTTTAGTGTTGATAATTTATACATTAGATAAACTTTATTAATGAATTATAAAAAAAAAATAGTGATGCCTTTAAACAAGATAGAATTTTGTTTCTCATTTTAAAAGAAGTCAGAAGGTAATGCATCCAGAGCTGATATATCAGCTCCATGATCATTAGGGACACAAATCTCTTCTATTTCAGTTTCTCCCACATTTTTCTTTGTTTTAGGATTTCATTTTATCTATATTTTTATTTACTAAGTATATCTGTTTTTATTTTTCACAGCTGCTCTGAGGTTTAGAATATACATCTTTAACTGACACAATTTACCTTCAAACAATCATATAATGCTTCATGTAAAATGCCAGATCTTTCTAGACAATATAATTCCATTTCCTCCTTGAACATTTTGAGCTATTTATTGTCCAACATTTTATTTCCATGTGTGTTACAGCCCTAAAATAGTGTTGTTATTTTACTAAATTAATTATCTTCAAATTTTTTTTGATTGAGAGGTGAAAGACTTATATTACCACTTCTGGAACGCTTCATTCTTTAGCATAAGTCCAAATTTTCCTGTGGTATTGCTTTTCTTATGATGAAGAAGTTGCTTTAATACTTCTTGTAGTGCAGTTCTGCTAGAGACATTGTCCTCCTACCTTTTGTTTTCTTAAGCCTTCATTTTTGAAAGACATTTTCTCTAAATATATGATTCTATAGGACAGATTTCTTTTTCCTTTCAGTGCTTTAAAAATATCTTTTCAATGTATTCTGGACTTTCAGAGATTTTGATTGGAGTCCACAGAACTTTTGTCTTTATTCCTTTATACCTTTTTCCTCTGGCTGCTTTTAATATCTTCTCCATATCACTGCATTTCAACAGTTTGGCAATGATGCCTTTTGCAGTTGTTTTTAAGAGTGTATGCGCATTTAGCCTATTTAGGATTCACTGAGCTCTTGGGTTTATAAGTTTCATCAATTTGAAAATACTTTCAGCCATATTGCTTCAAATAATTTTTTGTTAACCCTAAGGCCCTTCTCTCATCTGGGAATGTGATTAAGCAAATATTAAAGTGCTTGATATTATCACACGGATCACTGAACTCTTCTTGAGTTCTCCCTCTCCCTCCTCTCCTCCTCTTCCGCTTTCTCCTTTATTTTGGCTAGGTTCTATTGCTATGTCTTTTTTTTTTTTTTTTGTACCAGGGATTGAACTCAAGTGCGCTTAACTTCTGAGCCACATTCCCAGCCCTTTTTTATTTTTTATTTTGAGACAGTGTCTCACTAAGTTGCTTAGAGCCTTGCTAAGTTGCTGAGGCTGGCTTTGAACTTGCAATCCTCCCACCTCAATCTCCCAAACCTCTGGGATTACAGGTGTGCTCCACTATTACTATGTCTTTAAATGTTCTAATTTTTTCTTTGAGTGCCTTAATTTGCTACTACCTCTGAGTGTGAATACTATCCATAAAATTTTTGTTTCAGAAGTTGTAATTTTAATCTCTAGATTCCACTTCTTACATCTTTAATCTCTCTTAGCATGTGAAGCATATTCACCATGACAGCTTTGAAGTTGCTGACTCCCAATTCTATCATCTCTGTCATTTTCAACTTTATGTAGACTTTACTCCTGATTATAAATTGTTCTGCTCCTTCGTATGTCCTAGTTCTTTTATTACTTCCAAGGGACTTTCATGATCTTCCTGCCTACTTCTTAAGTGCTAGCACTTTCCAATGTTCTGTTATTGATTACTCCTTTTCTGAGTGGTCTCATCTATTTCTTTAACTTCAATACCATCTATATGATGGTATATTCCAATCCTATATTATGTTGCTTTGATCTCTCTCCTGAGCCTAAGAGTATTTATGTAACTGTCCACTCCACTTCTCCAACCGGATGTTGCAGAATCAACTCAAAATCAACCTACTTAAAAAGAAGTACTCAAATTCTCCCTCAAATCTGTTCCATCTCTTGTATTCCCTAACTCAATGAATGGCATGACTAGCTTGTCATCACACAAACCAGAAATCTGGGAGCCATCCTTGGTATCTTCCTTGTAGTAGCTCCTCAGACTCTGTTTTTCTCATTCTGGATAACCACATCAGTTTTCATGAGGACATCCATACCTCCTCATCACAGTCTTGGGGGAAGCTGACTCCCTTTACCCTAAGAGTAGGCATATGTCTTTATCCTAAAATAATTAACTTCATGCCACCTCTTGTCTACCATTTTTAGCTTATGTATGGATATGTGACTCAATTATTGAGACTTCTGGGAAAGAGTTTTCTCTCTTTTCCAAAGAGATCATTCTTCATATGTCTTAATGGACCCAGATAGCAAAACTTATATCCACAGGATTTGTGACAACTGTCATTTGACCATAAAGCTAATACTAACGGCATGAAAATGAGAAAGAAATGCGTCCTTAATGAAATCACTGAGTTGTTGAATCAATCACCCCTGTAGCCATCCTTTTACCTGGATTTTCTAGATAGATGGGTCAATAAATCTCCCTCAGTTAAGCCAGTTAGAGTTAAGGTTTTTGCTATTTGCAACCAAAAGCATCATAATTTATATTACTTTCCTCATCCTTTCTTTACCCCTAAACATAGGCAATTAGTTCTATTAATTTTATCTTCTAAGTAGCGCCTGATTACTCTCAGTTCTGAATCCTGCTGCCACCAGTACCTTAGTTCATTCTCTTATCTTTTCCAGTATAATACTGTATCATGCCCTATACATGTTACACTCCAGAGAGTAATCTTCCTAAAATTCGTATCTTATCAAAATTTCATCTGCTTACAATCCTGGTGTGGCTTTCTATTGTTTCCAGAAAAAAAGTCCACGTTAGCATATTGTACAAGATTCATCATCATCTAGGCTGTCTCCTTACTTTTTTTCAGCGGCTCCTCTTGCCACTGTCCCCAACTCCATTCTACTACCCGCAATGCTGAACCAAAATGTTCTTTGATTACATGCCTCCCATATTTTCACACTTGTTGCTCTCCCTGCCCTCCAAAGCTCTTCCCCACCTTTTCTGGTTCCCTTTCTACACTAAATACACAGATACACCCATTTCTATTTATTCTCAAATTCAAATGATCTTTTGAAGAATCTCTTGACCTTGCCTGAGTCTAGGGTTTTATGCACTTTTCTACTATAGTAGTGTTTATCTGTTTTGCAAAGTAAGCACTTTGAAAACAAGGAATGTTTCCTTTGCATTTCTGTATCTCTATTTCTGGGGCTCAGTAAACCTGAGCCTGCCACAAGGACATTCAATAAGTGCATTTTGAATGAGCAAACAATTATGTGGTCTGAAGGAATCAGGATTTCTGATACTGAGACTCCTTTCAAAACCTTTGACTTCCCATAAATGTATGTTGATTCCTAAGCATTAATCTTTTTCTTCCAGGGTGTGGGGTTCTGAGTAGACTGAAATGAGAAAAACAATGAACCTGAGACAGGTTACTTCTAGTCTTCTGGAGAGCCAGTCATGTGTCCTGGCTTTCTCCACCCTTTTCACCACCACCTATGCATACCTGGGTGCCCAGAATGGGTGTAGACTTAGCTGACCAGCCCAACAACATACTCATAAGCTTGGTTCAGATTTCTTATTGCCAAATGAAAGTTTGCTAATACATATATACGGTGAACCATTTTCAACTTTACACTTACCTTTTGAACTTACAGGCCCTTAATGAAATGTGTATGTCGTAAGCATCGTAGGCCTTAAAATGAACAGATCTTAATTATTTTATACGATCAAGTAAAATTCAGCGATCTTAATCCTGAACTTTACCCTTTGCTGGTACTAGAATTAGATGTGACTGAGCAAAGAAATTATGGGATTCTGTTAGTGGTGATGTCACTAACAGTTTCACAACCTCATTGGCAAATTACTGGAAGCAACTAGATTTCAGTGTTTTAGGTAAAGAAATTTGAATTTAAGACAGGATTTACTTGAAGGAAGCAAGGGAAATGGGGTATTTGTAATTCAGGATATGTGGAAGAAAAGCAGCAGAGAAGGCTGAAATATCCGGAGAACGTTAGATTGCACGGGGCACTTGTGTGTGGTGAGGCTAGCTGTTGCGGGTGGAGCGAAGTAGGTAGGACCCGCTATGGGACGGTTCCTCAACAACACTAAGACACAGGACCGGCCTTGTTTAGTCAACAATCCTTTGCATACGCTCGCTTATAGAGTCGGTGACCATGGTAACGGTGTGGGGGCGGGACGCGAACATTTTCGAGCATGCGCAGCTCAGAACCAGGACCCTGGGTCCTCCACAACAATGTCGGAGAACTACAATTCCCAGGAGTCCTCTCGGTGTCGCGGCACCGCCTCCCGCTGTGGCCCTACCCCCGTCCCCTCCCTCAGGCTCAGCCCTCCTGTTAGACCCCTCCCCTCCCTCTGAGTGTGTGTCAGTGACCCAGAGGCAGTGTGAGGCGGAGGAACCGTCGGGGGGCGCCGCCGCCGCTGCCGCGAGCAGCAGCAGCAACAGCAACAACAGCAGCAGCAACAGCAACAACAGCAGCAGCAACAGCAGCAGCCGTGCGGCGCGACCGGATTTGTCTGTAGCCCTCCGGGAGCGCTCCACAAAGCGGGCCCGCGCCTCTCGTTCGCTCCGCGGCTCCTCAGCTCTCGGCTCCGCCGTCAACTTCGCCTCGTGGGGCTTGGCCGACTGGCGAGGCAGGCGGCGGCGGATCGCCAGGCTGTCTGCTCGCGCCCCCAGCGCACGCACTCTTCACCCCCACGTTCTGGGTCTCGGGGGCCGCACTGGCATTCCGGCCACCAGCAGTTGTCCGGTGAGTACGGCTGCAGCACAGCGCGGGAGGGGTCGCGGCAGGGGTAACCAAAGGTGCGGGGAAGGCGGGCTCTCAACTTCCTCGGCGGCTGTCCCTGCGGCGAGCCGGCCGGTTCTCCCCGCTCGCCTGCGCGCCCTCGTGCCGCGCCCGGAGGCGGTGGGGAGCGGAGTTTGCGGCGCCTGCATCCCGCGCCCTCGCAGGAGGAAGCGCCTTTGTCAGGAGCCGGCCCGACGCGCCCTCCCCCACTGCCGGGGAGCGGGCGCGCGGCGTCCGACTCCCGGTCCCGCGCCTTGCGGGCCGCGCTCTCCTGCTGCGGGAGGGGAACCCTGCGGGTGGCGGGAGGCAAAGGGAAATGAAAGAGAAACAAAGGGGGCAGTGGGCTTTTGCTTTGTTTGCGCGAATCTGATAACTTCTTTCTCCTCCCTTACATAACACAGACTTCCAAGTTAGTCATTCTTTTTATTGTTAGGATGATTGTCATCATCTCTGCGTGTCTCTCACATTTCCTTTCATCTTTGGATCTCAGAGCATTTTTAAAAACACTAATTAATTTCAGCTCAGGGGCCTTTGCCAAGCAAGTTAATACACCCGTTTCCGTCCAGTGGGTAAACTGAGGTCGGAAAGCTCCCTAATTGATGGATGGATACGCTTGATCTACCGCGCCTGGTGTCTGAGGATCTGAAAGCGTTTATGAGTAATAACTCGTTCTCCAATGCCCCGTGGAAAAGTTTAAGATGCTCATTTTAGGTACAGGTTAACTGAAGTCTGAAAGAAGTCTGGGTAATTGTTAGGTAGTTCAAACAATAATTCTTCGTGCATAGTGTTTGAATCTTAAAACCTCAAAGGACTTCCTGAAAAATGTTCTGAGTGGAGAAAATACTGTAAATCATAAATTCACCATCTACTTTTATTTTTATAGGTGCAAGTCTCTCATGAGATGAGAGGAATGATAGGGTTTTTGTTTTGTTTTGTGTTAATGTCACTCAAGATTTTAGCCACTACACACAAGGAAATGTGTCTTGATTTGGTCGCCAACAATTGTCCCATCCTTTAATCATCAAATAGTGTATCCACAAATATTATGGAGCACCTTATCCATAAGGTGCTGGTTGCACTAAGAACTGAAGCTATTAAGTGCTTTAGAATGATTATCTGTTTGTATTGGTTCAAAAACTATTTACTTTTTCTTACTCTGCAAAATGTTATTTTGTTTTCATAGCAAGTGATCTTTTGTTTCAGAGATGGCTTTGGGTTTTTTTTTTTTTTTTTTTTTTTTGACATTGAATATATATTACTCTTACAATTGAGGAGAAATGAGTTTATTATTCATTTTCCATACTAGTGTGAATTTAAATTTTTGAATTGTGGAGGTTAAGTTCGTGCAATTTTTCTCTTTTGGTTTTTGATACAGTTTCTTTATACCTAACAGGGAACTGTTTCCTCAAAGTAATCAGATTTACATCCAAGACCCAAGTTCTCCAAGTTGGGGCACCTTAGCAACTCAGGGAGACCCTGGCTCAAAATTTAAAAATTAAAAAGAGATGGGAATATAGCTCAGTGTAAAGACCCCTTTGGGTTTAAGGAAAACATTGTCCTTATTAAATAAATATAGCATATAAATTCTTTGCTTTTTGTTCATATCAACAACTTTTGGAGTAAAATACTTGACTCTGAGGGCAATTTTTTTTATTTCTGTAGTTTTATGTATTGGATACCAAACTGGAAGGTACCAAAAATTTAAATCAAGCATTGTTTCTACAACTCTTCCTGAGATGAACAGTGATCAGAACTGTAGTAATAGTGAATATGTTCGCTTATCCTAGATTCTCTTGAATTTGATTATGTACGATATAGGTACCCCTCAGAATTTACATTCTGTTGTTTACATCAGAAAATGAAAGTTAGACATTTGTTATTTTCCCCTCAAGTCTCTAACCTTTCCCTTTTTCTGTAGTTTATTAAAAGAGTCTTGAGTTTAAAACAATTGGAAATTAGAACAGTTAAATGCAAAAAGTTGCATGTAGTGAAATGGTTATCGTACCTCATCTAATAAAGTTAAAACCCTTAAGAAACTGTCACCTAGATTTTTATTAGCCTGGTAGTAATGTATTATTTGAAAAAAAAATAAACTGGAAATCCGCCTTAGTGGCAGATCTGCCCTCCTTAAAAAAACCTGGCATTTAATAACCTTAGAGTTGTGTTAAGTATTTCCTATGGTATTTACCAGATTTAACAGTGGCATTTGTACTTTAAGGAAGCTTGTAGCACAGAGTTTTTACTTAGTCCCTAGAGTTCCAAAGGCAGAAGTCATTGTGGACTTGGTGAAGTCTGGTTTTGCAGGTGTCCTTATTTCTTTTGAGTTCCCTTAAAACAAATGACTGAAAAGTACTCAATGGGAAACTGAGTTTAATACTGCTGAGTGCCACTTGGGCAAGTTTTGAGGGGAAGATTAAGGATGTTTCCATTTGACTTAGTTTCAGCTTCCTTTCAGGTTGTCAGAACATCAGTTGTATTTTAAAAATTCTCATTTCCAAATATACTTTATTGTGGTTGTCCAGTAGCTCCAGGGATAAAGATTGTAGTAATTCTCTTTGTGAACAACAGAAGCTTGTATTAGCAGATAACAATTTTAAGGCAAAAGTTAGAGTTGAAAACTGTCTTTTCTACATATAATGACCAATATATGATAGCACTGAGGTGGTTTTAGGAGTTTCTTTGGAAAAATTGTGTTATTCCAATTTTATCTTTTAGCTGAGGAAAATAAAGAAGATTTAAGAGCCAATGGAGGGGCTGGGATTGTAGCTTAAAGCACTTGCTTAGCATATTTGAGGCCCTGCGTTCAATTCCCAGCACCAAAAAAAAAGAAAAGAAAAGAAAGAAAGAAAATGATAAGACAAATTTAAAGGGTACAATATTAAAGATTCCCAGCAGCACATATAAATAAGAGACAAAATTCTAGTTGAGGAAGTCTATAAACAGTGCATTTCAATTTGTTCCATTTATAGATTGGTAGCACCTTTCCCAGATTCCTTCTAAATATATTACACAGAAATAAATAGTATTCTTTCTTTCAAGGGATTTGGGTTATTGGAGATTTTATTGTTTGTGGTAGTGGGTGGTTTATTGTTTTTCTTCTTTGTTAAAGTTGACCTCTGTTAGAGAAAAACTTTCCTGGGACTGACAGGCGGAAACTTCAAAGTAAGAAATATTGATCACTGAAAGATCTGGATATGATTCCAGGTTTTGCCACTAGTTTTTTTCATGTTATCTTGAATGATCACTTCTCCATTTTTTTCTTTCAAAAGTTGAAAATAGTTGCCCAACATATTAGAAGGTTCTAAATGATTTTTTGTTGCTGCTGAATGAATTTGAAAGTGCTAAAGAGAAAACAAGATTGCTGGAGTGAATGCCAGGGAATTTCTGATTTTTTTCTTTTTTAGTAGAAATAGGTAATTGAAACATAAACATCTGTTTATTCTCGCCAATAAATTTGGAGAGAAAGGGTTTCATCAGATGATTTAAGAGAAATTAATTGTAAATGATTCTGAGAAGATTTATTTTTTCAGAATGTTGTACAAAATGTTTTATATTTTCTTGCTGACAGTAAACTCCAGAGAAATGGATTCTACATAGTACTATAGTTTCACCCCTGTAGTACTTTTATACCTCAAAATACCATTTAGAGAAAAATAGATTGTGTTGCTTATGCATATAAATGGGAAAATCCTCACATCTGTCATCATCCCTTAGTTAATCTTGACCATTCATGTAGTTTAAAAAAATTAATTCAATACACATGTAATTTACTTCTCAAAGCATTTGTTGCTGATTTTTATTTTGTAATGAATCTCTTGGGATGTTGCTAATTCTAAAAATATGTAGTATCCCCAGTTTCCCATCATCATCTGTAGTTTCTTTTTCTATTATTTTTTGGCTGCAGTTTATTTTTTTCCCCAAACTGTCTAAAATAAGCTATGAAATGTTTAAACATACTTAACAAGAAATACATTCAGCAATTTATCATGCTAAATTTTCAGCCTAGAAGGTGCATTCAAATCTGTTTGGGGTAGCAGTACACTTCTGAAGATGTCTAAAGCAGGGATAACAAATAGGTACCATCTTGGGTACCAAATCCACTTGCTAATGGTCACTGCCTAGAGTGCTGTGTTTAGAAAACTGGGGTTCCTAATTCAGATATAGCAATAACGAGGGCTGTGCTTAGCAATTTTTGCTATTGGATAGGCAATGGACTTCTAGAATGAGTGCCAAATATTCATTATTTATTTGATGCTCTTACATGTCAGGGACTGGTGTAGGTACTGATGTCACACAGACTAAAATCTGTCCTTCCTGGTGTTTACATTCTAATAACAAAACTCAGACAATAAAATAAATCAGTAAAATATTTCATGTTTCAAGAAAAGTGACCTGGTTTCTTCAGAAAATAAATAGCAAGAAACAAGAGAGGGGGGAAACTATAAGACTTCTAAGAGACTTAAGAGGCATATCCACCAAATGCAATAAAAGGACCTAAGTTAGATCTTGCTCTGAATAAACTAACTTTAAAAATACATTTATGAAAAATTGGGGAAACTTGAACACTGGATATTTAATTTGAAGGAATTATTGACTTTTAAGGTACCATGGGAGCTATATACTTCTTTAGTAATACTAACATTACTCAAAATATGTTTAATCCTTTTTTCTTAAGTCCTTGCCTTATGGAAATATATGAATTCAAATGTCTAGATTTTTTTTGTTTTAAAATAATTTAGAAGTGAGAATATGGTTGAAACAAGATTGACTATATATTTTGTTGATGGAAGATGCCATATAGATACATATTCTTTCCACTTCTGTGTGTTGGAAAATTTCCATCAGGTTTTATGCACACATGACACACAAAGCAGGGAAGAAGAGGGAATATGTGGGACACAAGTAAGGGATAGGAGGAGGATGTAGTTTTAAGGGCAAGGTCTTTTCAGAAAAGACCTCATTGAGAAGATGATATATATTTGAGTAAAGTGAAGGAGGTAAGAATGAGACTTGTAGGTAGTCTTTGTGCAAGACATTCCAGACAGAATGAATAGCAAATACAGTGGTTCTGGGCACAGGTTGGGAGGTGTTAGACTATAAGAAACTGAAAGATTAGGATGGAACAGATTGAAACAGAGTTATCAGATAATAAAGTCACAATGGTAAGGAGAAGGTAGTAAAGAGTAGATTGAATAGGACTAGTCCATCTTTGTTTTAATGTAGAAACACTAACCTAAAATAAGTCTTCTATTTTAGAGTAGTCACCATGGAAGCTATACACTTCTTTAGTAATACTAACATTACTCAAAATATTTTTAGTCCTTTTTTTTTTTTTTTGCTTGCCTTTTAAGCCAGTCTAAGCCACACATGAAAATAGCTTTTTACTTTGTATTTACTCCTTGTTTTTAAGGAAAAAGGGGTTATGAGCCACATGATACTTCATCTTATTTATCAGATATGACTCAAAAGATTTTGACAGAATATAGGAAATAACTTGAGGGTATTTATAATAATTGGATCCACTCTGAGAAGGCAACTCTGTTTCTAAAAATCAGATCCACCCATAGACTAAACAGGAATTTTAATAATGTTCTGGACAATTGTAGCATCATTTGGAATAAGGGTATAATACTCTGTGTGTGACTAGTTTGAAGGCATTAAGTTCATTTGGATATTTAAATTTTAATACTTTAAACACAAATGAAAACAAGTCCATGCGCTTTTGGAGGGAGGGGGGCAGGTTTTGGGAATTTAACCCAGGGACATTCAACCACTGAGCCACATCCCTAATCCTTTATTTATTTTTATTTTGAGACAGGGTCTTGCTAAGGTGTTTAGGGCCTTGCTAAATTGCTCAGGATGACCTTGAATTTGGTGATCCTCCTGTCGCAGCCTCCAGAATCGCTGGGATTATAGATAGGCATGCACCACCACTTCTGGCCCATGTGCATTTCTTAATGTTTAAATACTCAAAGCAGTCATTGCAGATGTTTCATTTATATCATACATTCAAGACTAAAAAGATGACATTTTAAAATGTAAAAAAAAATGTATAACTTATTGCTATGGTGGACAGTTGGGAAATTGAAAGACTAATGTACATTGTTGATAGATGAATCTTGTATTTTTTACTCAGATCAGTAATTGTTTCAAGTTTTAAATCTTTATTATTAAAACTATAGAAAGGGTTGGTTTTGTAGCTCAGTGGTAGAGCGCCTGCCTAGCATGTGTGAGGCACTTGGTTCAATCCTCAGCACCACATAAAAATAAATAAATAAAATAAAGATATTGTGTCCATCTACAACTAAAAAAACTATTTTTAAAAAACTATAGAAAATTGGTTGTCATCCACATTTTTAAAATAAGAATACAGACCAATTTGTTTGTTTGTTTTTTTGTTTTGGTGGTGCTGGGGATTGAACCCAGAGCCTTGTGCATGTTAGGCAAGCATTCTACCAACTGAGCTATATCCCCAACCCCAGATGTTTTTAAATGTCAACGAAAACACTTGATAAATTTGGATTTTTAGGGTTGACGTTGTAGGTCAGTGGTACAGTGCTCACCTTGCATGTGGAAGACACTGGGTTTGATCCTCAGCACCACATAAAAATTAAATAAAGGCATTGTGTCCATTTACAACTAAAAAATTATTTTAAAAAAGGAAAAAGAAAAACAATTTTTTTTTAAATAAGATTTTTAGTTAGTTACACATAATGTATAGCAGTGGGAGAACACAACTTTTTCCATTTGAATTTTTAACCAGTAGTATTTAGAATTTAATGGCATTGAGTAGAATTTGTGAACTGTTATTATATAGGAAATTATCTAGTGATCACTAAGACCATATGTACATAACCATAAAAGGAATACTTTAACAAAGCTTCCTATTTTAAACATTTTTCAGTAAACTGTTAGGAATCAAGCCAATTCATTTAGTTTTTATCCCTTTGGTGTATATGTGTGTACATATATGTATATATGCATGTGTATATGTAAATAGATAACCAGACCCATTCTTCATACACTGTACATACCATCAGGACTGATCTGCTAGACTGGATTATTTAAAGGGTTTTAAACACTAGCCTATTAGTGTGAAACACAGAGCTCATGTTTAATTCCTGGGCTTTCCATTGACTCTGAAAGTCTTTAAAAAGCTATCTTTGATTCATCTGTAAAATAAAAATGGCAGTTTTTCATAAAGGACTTTGAAATTCTGTGATAATCATACTGAAGTATGCTTATTTTAGAAATAGCTTTCAGTCTAATGATTTGGTAGTTGAATCATGAATGTTTTTTACTTCCACTTATGTAGAACAAATAAATAACTTGTAATGGAAGAAAAAAGAGGGGATAAGGAACAAAAAAAAGGAAAGAAGGGAAAATAATGGTTGTCGCAAAATAGTAAACATTGCCAGAGATAATTCTTGTAACTTGGATCTACTTACACGACTATGACCTAATGAGCTAAGACTCAAATTAGAGAATGAAAATAATAAAACTTCTATTTAGAGAAAAGAAGTTGCTTTGCTAAAAGAATATCTTATTTTTACTTCAACATTAAGATTAAGAATTATTTGAAAATTCAATCAAGTTTTTGCAACAACAGATTTTAGATGGTTACTCTGAATTCGTGCATTGCAAGATAACTCATAATTCCATGTCCCTGCCTTTCTCGTTTTCATTTTTACATTATTCTGCCACTATCTCTGTCTATGGTCCTTCACCATCTTTAGTCATGCCCGTTGCTCTTCCACAGTATCTCAAAGTGGACCTAAAATGAATTAAGTGCCTAAAAAGTAACATGCAGATAGCAAGTATAACACTTTTCCTATTTGGGCCTTACTTCTTCTGTCTTAACTTTCCTTGATCCCCCCACCCCTTTTTTAAACGTGTATTCTGGTAGAAACAATGTATTCTATCAGCTAGACACTGCTAGATAACTGTTTGACCTGCAGAGTACAATATTTTTTAACTCAATAATGTAGGAAACAGTAATAGACTTAATGATTTGAAAGCCCAGTAATTAATCCTGTATCCATCCAGAATCTATATACCTAAACTAGCAAAGTTTAATGGAATTGACAGCCTAGTGGAATTTCAAAAGCTATTTCCAGTTCTTAGTGTTTTTTGTCTTTCCCCAAAATGGTAAACAACTGGGTATTTCATCAAGATCATAATTATAGTTGATCGTACACAACCTGATGACAAAAACTCTCTGGATTTCTATTGAGCTTTTCTTTGACAGTCAAGTAGAAATGATGAGAAGATTGGTAATGTGGTGAAGTTTATAACTTCTTCCCTCCACAAGAATGAATTACAAAGTTGGGCATGGTGACATGTGCCTATAATCCCAGCAGTTTGGGAGGTTGAGTCAGGAGGATCGCAAGCTTGAGACAAGCCCGCAAAACGTGGGGAGACCCTGTCTCAAAATAATAAAAAGGACTGGAGATGTAGCTCAGTGTTAGAGTACCTTTCAGTTCAATCCCCTGAACTGAAAAGAAAAAAAAAATAGATAAAGTGAATTATGAAGTGATTGACTCTGATTTTCCTAGTTGCATGTTGGTAGTGCTCAACATTTAAGATTGGCTTAATCTTTAGAAGGCACAGTTGAGTTCAATTTTATTTTTTTTACAGTGAGTGAAAACAATTTGTTCTTTAAAACCTTAATGTTGTATTCCTGGTTCTTAGCATATACTGTCCTCTGTACTTAATGTTCCCCTGGGTTTAAGTCAGATTTAATGATATGCATGTACGGGAAGCACTAAAAGTTGATTTTCTGTCATTTTAGACCTAGTTAGCATGATGGATTTTTCTTCTACTTGTTTCTCACTAGCATTCTTTAAATTTACCATCATCTAAAACATCCAAAGTATAAAATCAGTTATCATTCATAAGAAAGTGTGTTAAAACATGTATCTTTTGTAGAGTAGTGACTGTATCTAATTAGAAACCACAGCCCTATGTGCAGACTTCATGTATCAGAAAGCATTTTAAGTGTACTTAATGCTTTACTGTAATTTTTATTTAAAATAGGGTGATTCTGTCTCTGAACTAGTCCTGTTAGGTTACCAAAGGAGCTGTGATGAATTTTGAGGTGAACTTTAAATTTTGTGATAAATTTTAAACTGCTGAACTTAGAGCACATCTATAACTTTATTGATACCAAACATTTTTCTTTTAATTCACTACTGAAATTTGTTCAACAAAATCACATTTTGCTAAAAGCAACTTGTATCTTTTTTAGAAGTAGTGTGTTGATTTATTTACATAGTTCATCTGTTAGACTAGTCTTTAAGGCTTTTTGACAGAATTACCTCCAAGCTGCCTTTAAAATGGTTTGCAAAAAGAATTTGCAAGGTTTCATAACTGAGTAGGCTGTTAATGATTCAGTAGGCCCCCTCATTTTCCTCCTACCCCTTAAATTGAAAGCGCCTTTATGGCATCTAGGTGCCCTGAGTCATCATGGCTAAATTCCATAAAGAAGAGTTGTCATATGGAAAAATTCACCATGAAGTAAAATTGTTAGGAAGCAACCTTAGTCAGTGATCATTCATTGATCATAATAATACAACCAAGAGGTTGTAGGCTTCATTTAAATCCTTAAGTGTATTTACATGTGTGCTTTATTATTGGGTTATGAATTCTTTAATACCTAATAAAACCATATAAGGGTTTATTTCCAGTTAAATTTTAATTGGTTTGACTTTTATTGTATGTTAATTGAAAAGGAATTTTAAAAATTGAATAAATGTATCTGGAAAAGCAGTAGATATATGATAAAAACTACTACACCTGAAGTTAAGAGACCTAACTAGAGTACTGGTCCATTAAATATGTGATATCATATATTTCATTTAGCCTCTCTGGGCCCTAGTTTCTTTATCTTTACAAGATCAGCTAATCTGTAGCACCTATGTCCTCTTTTGAAGCAGCCCATTGGTTGATAATAACTAAAGATGGATTCCAAACCATATTCAGACTTCTTTTTGATACAGCACTGTCAGAAACTATACAGTTGGTATTCTAGGTGAAATCTGTTTGTTATCCCAATCATATAAGGTCTCTTCCAACTTCAAGATTCCATGACTTTAAATGATTTGAAAGAAATCTCTTCCTTTCTGAGTCTGCTGTGTCTTTACAATGAGGGCTCAGGGTCAAAGCTTAACTTTAAGCATGAATATAAGAATTCTTTGCCGTCAAGAATAGTATGTTTATGTTTTATGTAGTAATGTTAAAAACAAAATATTGAAGAAAATTCACAGGGGCACTTTAAATTCTACATGGGATGAAAACAAATCAAAATGGTTAGTGATAATTTGATTTAAATTCAAGTTCTAACAGTTCTGTGATACAAACCTCAGGTTCAAAGTGATATGTTTGTGTGGAGTGTGCACTGTGAAAAAGAATGAATGCTAGACACAGAGGCCTGAGTTCTAGCTCTGCAAACTGTTTTTTAACCTGATTGATGTTCTTATCTAATGGTATCACATCAGTGCATCTCAAACATTAATGTATTGTATTGATTGCCTAGGGATCATATTAAAAGGCATATTCTGATTCTTTAGATCTGAAAGGAGCTTGAGATTCTTCATTTTTCATATGCCTGTACTTGTGCAACTGTACCAAAAACATCAAAACTAAAGTTTTATTTATTAGGTAATTTCCAAATCTTCTTCTGGATTAGAGGGTCTTTACATCTTAATGCTACTTCTTTCTCTCTATCTCATTAACATCACTACTAAATTTGTTGTTTTTGAATCCTCTTCTTCATGGATTTGTTCCCTATTTTCTCATTCTGACAACTCCTTTAATTTTGATGTTTTTCCCTTTCCTGAAAAACAGTAAAGGTAGTCACTCAAGTTAAAGGTAAGGTAGTATGCTAGAAAGGAGCTCTGAGTAGAAGGAAACTGAATTCAGAATCCTCACCCATTGATTAGTAGCTCTGTTGCTTTGGGTAGTTGACTCAGTTTACTTAATCTCTCAAGACTCTGAGTATGTTAGTAGTAACATAATTGAATAGAGTCTCTATATTCAGCCCTCAGTTAGGTATCAAACATAAAGCAGGTAGTCAAAAACTGAAAGTTTTTATTCTTTCTTTTCCATATTTTTATTAGTACATTATAATTATATATAATTATGGGATTCATTGTTATATATCTGTACATGCACACAATATTGAACAGTATTATTCAGTTATTATTATTATTATTATTATTATTATTATTATTATTATCCTGATTTGGTTTGGTAAAAAGAAAAATGAGAGGGGAAGATCTGCCCCTAGCCCAGGATCCCCTGTGTGCCACACTTAAATTTTCAACTGCCTACTAATTTATATTAACTCAGATTCTTGATACTTGCCATGTCAGACTTATTTGTCTTTTCATACCTTTTGTACCTCATTCAGTCCTGATGGAAGTTAGTGTTTCACTGACTACATGCCTGTCAGGAATTTGTTATTTCTGCCTTGATTTCCCAAGTATTGCTTTCCTTTATCCTCACTGCTATCATGTTAGGTCAGCTCCTTGTCATCCTCTTTCTTTTGGGTTATTTTTATCCGATCTTCCTGGTTCTTGTCCTTACATGTTTCTTATACATCTTCCATATTGCTTTCAAGTTATTTTTCCTAAAAATTCTTTTTTATGAACCAAATATTTCTTGAATATCTACAATGTAGAATGCAGTGCAGGCAGTGGGTATATGGTGAAAGAACAAAATGAGACTGTTCTTTCTTAATGAAAATCGTAGACTAGAGACAGATATTCAAAGCAAGCATGTATACAGTGTTGAGAGCCACAGTTTAGTCGGAATGACTGGCATTTTGCTAGAGGGAATGGTTGAAAGGTGACCCTGCTCTGGGATTAGGGCGGATCCTGCTGCCTCGTGCCCGCTACTTTGGGGTTTCGGGAGACAGGGAGCCCACACGGAGCCCGGTGGAGGGAGTGTGTTCCCCGAAGTGTGTGTAGAGTGCCGGTGAGAGTTCGGGAATAAAGAGTTGCTGTTTGAATCTACAAGGCTTTGTGGCGGCTGGGTTATTTTGTGCCCAGCCAGACTGTGGCAATACAGAGCAAGGTGCTATGAGAGAGAGTAACAGGAGGGGACCTGGATTATATTGGGCTGTCAGAGAAAGCCTTCTGAAGAGTTAACACTTAAGCTGTCTCAGGAATGAGAAGAAGCCAGATGGAGAGCCAGAACAATGTTGTTCCAGGCTGAGAATAAAGCATGAGCAAAAACCCTGAGTGGGGAAAGTTGAGTATGTTTTAGAAGTCAACTGATAGGGGATGTGATGGGTAGGATACAAGATGAGAGAGAAAGTATGATGGACTTTCAAGTTGCTGATACGAACAATTTCTAGATTTTTGGCTGTGCCATTTACTGAAGCAGAGATACCAGGTGAGGACAGGTTAGGGCAAGGGGGTGGAACCACTTTAGTTTGTCAAGGTTGAAAATCTGAAAATATAATTGTAGTTAAGTTAGTCCTCTGCACTGGTTTCCCATTTCCCATAACATCTGTTCCAGATTCTGTCTTGGCTTTTAAAGTCTTTACATAGTTTAACAAACCTGCCTCTCTAGCTGCTTCTCCCTCATCTTTCCTTCATTATTTTGCTTAAGCCATAATGTTTTTCTCCAAACTGTTTAATACCTCTGCATATGTTATTCCCTTTGGGTTGAATAAGTGTCTCTAAGATCTTTTCATTATTCAAGGTCCATCTGGAATATTATTGTTGTATATAATCTTCTCTAGGTTTAGGATTGGATCTCAGGACTTTTTACTGCTATTTGATTGATACCTCAATTGTATTACAATTTCTCTTTTAACATATGTGGATATATTTTACTAAAGTATAAGCCATGTATATAGACATCTAAGCTTATTGTCTTTGTGTTCCCAGGATCTAGGGAACATAGAGTTTCTCAGATAATGAATGAGATGTTTTTTATAAAAGCAGTCTTAACACAATCCCCCTCCAAACTGGGATGAGTATTTCTTTGCTTCCATGGTGCCCAAACACTTATTTTGTGCCACATATTAACATTAAATTGTCTAGCATAAATTGAATGGCAGAGAACAAGTCCTATTTTTTCTTGTCTCCCTAGCACCTAATACTTAACTTGGAATTGAGAAAATTTCATTAGATCATAGTATAACTGTTGAATATCTCACTCACAATAATATGCATTAGTTAATTATGTACATTAATGAAGGCTGGCAGAAGGGGAGGGGAAAATGAAAATCTCAGTATAATTATCAACATATCTCAAATGCTTTCTGTTCTTGATTAAAAGATATATAATAATGCTAAATAAATAATAAAATCTAATTATTCCTTTGAAATAGATGTGGAGATCACTTAATATAATGTGTCCATCTTGCTAAATCCAGTCTCCATCTTATCTGACCTTGGAAACCATAGTATTAGACTCTTCTTTTTACTCCATACTCTTTTCCATAGGTCATTTCAGATATATAAATTGAAGATTTCCAGATTTACATTTATGACCCATAGTTCTCCAAGTGCCAGATTATATATTTATATCTTTCTAACTTTCTCCACAGGTATCTCAAAAGTAAATTTCCAGAAGCCCTAAGAGTACCAGACCATAGAATTTTTTTAAGTAATTTGTTACATTTAATAAAAACTAATTTCCAACATTGTTCCTACTCCAAAAAATTTTCTTCAACAGGAAATATTTTCCATACTAATTATTTCTAAATAGTTGATAATATAAATATTCAGATAATTAGGAAGGGATTGCCTAAAGACCTCTGTAGAGCTGCTACCATATGTTAGACCTTTGTTTGTTTCATAACAATCCTTTGAGGTTAAGTAATATTAACAGGGTATAATGGAGACAGCTATCAGCCTTAACCAAGGTGTCTCAGGTTCTAATCCCAGATGTCAGTCCTACTGATGTAATAGCTCTGTGACCTCAGGCAATTTACTAAACTGATTTTGTCTCACTCTCCTTTATAACAGAGACAATAATATTACTTGTATCCTAGGAACATTATTAGGAATTAAAGAATTAGTACACAGAGCTCTTTGAAAAATGCTTGCCACTTAAAGACTGCAAATGTGTTAGTTGTTGTTATTTATTATCTCAGGTTTACAGGTGAAGAAATTGAGCCTCAGTGAAGTTGGTCCAAGTCTCACAACTATTAAATGATGGTGCCAATAGCTGGACATAGACATCTGACTCCAGAACTCCCTTAACTACTCCATTTTATATCATCTCAAATAATAATAATTTATTTCATCAGTTTGCCTACAGACTCCATATTAATGGTCTCCTTGTGATCGGAAGAGTATGGTAATGCATTCTAGCACTCACACCTAGTGCTTAAGATGTACAAGATACAAAAATATGCACATAAAATCTCACTTTGCTACCATCTGAGAAGCCTAAGAATATACCTCCATTTAATTTCATTTTGTTCCATATACATTCTCTTTTTCTTATTAGTGGTTATGTCACCAAAATCCCTAGAAAGTGGAAGTACTAATTTTACATTACTCTTGTAATGACTTTGATTGTTGTGACTTACTTACTGTATTAAATCTTCTTTTGCTAAACATTTTCAGAATGACTTGGGGGTTCAATAGTGTGTCATAACCACATAGTGTGTTTAAAATCAAGAATTTTTATAAATAAAATTAATTGGTATCTCTTTTGACATTATGTAATGATTTGCCTGTTTTTAAAAGTCCAAGACATTTTAATTTCCCAAGAAGTTTTTCTGTGAATTTTAATTTTCATCAGCTGTTTTTTGAATAGGATCTTTGATTTTAGTATTTTGATGTCTTTGTATTAAATCTTTATGTAGTTGAATCTGCTTATTTTTTTAAGCTTTAGTCTCTGATATTTGTTTATGCTCCTAGTAAAAATAAAAAGCACATCTGGTTACTATTTAAAGCTTCTGTAGATGATTTGCTCTTCCCCTCCATCTCCTCCCATTACTTGTTATTTTCTTTTTTCCAATGTCAGTTTTTTATTCCTTTGTGGCAGGGGAAAAGAAAGTCCTTTGTAGTGAGAAAATATAAGGTAGAAGATATGAAATCTTGTAGCCTTTGAATTTAGGGGAAGAAGGCCTTAAGAGGAAGGTAGGCTTTAAAAAACTAAAATCATCTGTGACGAGAGTTTTTACTTTTGGAACTGAATTCTGGGACCTAGTATGTTTATTTTGGGGGAGACAAACACATTTGAAATAGTTTTTATATTAGTTAAGACTTTTTCTGCTGTAATGGAAAATTCAACAGGATTGAGAAGGAGAAAGGAAATGTATTGGTTTGTGTAAATTGGTCCAGGATAGGTGTGTCTTTGAGAATGACTCCACTTAAGATGCAAATAATGTTATCAGGACTCCGTTTCTCTACCTTTTTAAGGACTGCTTCCTCAGTGTTGCTTTCTAATCTAGTGTTCCTGGTAGCTTCTATTCCCTTACCTTCTAAAACCTCACAGTGTCACAAGTAACTAAAGGAGTGACCATCTTTTTCCTAGAAGCCTTGGCAAAGTCTTATTGCATCTTATTGGCTCTTAGCTGGTCCATTCCCCTGTGGCCAGAGGAACATGAAGCTCAAGTTTTTGAGACAGTTAACGCACAGCCAAGTTTGAGGGTGTAGTCTCCACCAGACACGAACTGAAAGTAAAAAAGAGTTTTCCTCCAGAAATGAAATGATGATACCATTATACCAGAGGAGGGGTGAATTTTCTGGACAACAAAACAGATGTCCATAATGCTTGATAGTACCTTTTCCAGGTTAAGAATTAGTACTTAATTAGAAAAGACCTAGGAAAAAACTTGGAAGATTTTTTTTTTTTTACATGATATTTAGTTCTACTTTGGGTTATATATAAATTCACTGTTTTTAAATGGAAATTGCTAGTACTTTTTACCAATAGGGCTTTGAAAATGTATCGAAATTTGTTGCTACTTTAACAAATACCATATTAACTAATTTTCCTGTTAGCTGTAATAATCAAATTTGTTGAGCTAGTCCTTCAATGTTTTAAGCAGAATGGGCTTTTGAAACAACAAAGTCATAAAGAACTGTGAGGCCAAGATCCTTGCCTAGGTTAGGGCCTTTAAGAGAGCTACAGTAGGAGTAAGGGTTTGTGAGGGCTACTGACAGGCTTTACATGCTGATTTCTATAACCAATTTTAGTCTGAAAATGAAAAGTCCCTTTTTACTACACAGAAGATAAATTCCCCATGGTCTGATTACTCTCCCCAAAAATGAGAGACAAAGTGCAAAGTTCCTCCTGTTTCTTATGTCATATTAATGTATGTATGAATGAGAACATCCATTCCCAAAAGGGTTTAAGATTCTACAGTGTAGGGAAAAAGATTTATATTTCTTGACACCATAGTAAATATCTCTTTTTTCACCAAATTAAATAATTCCTTAAGATACAACTTTGCAAACATTTTTTTAAATCTTTTCCTTTATTCTTTGAAGTGCTGCAAAATGAGCAAGACAGTTTCTCCTTTGGAGGAGTGTTCAGCTTTAATAGATGATAGGACAAGTTATATGTAACTGTAATGCAAAACTAGATATAAGGTCCTTAGAAGATTTGCATATAAACTGTTGGCTCAAAAAAAATTATACCCAATTTAGGGGATAGAGAGACTCTGATTGGAAAAGGCATATCAAGTAGGTCTTGAAATATCAAAAGTAAGTAGTGATAATATTTTAAAAATTGTTTGCTGAGCGTTTTTTATGTATTTTGTCAAAAATTTTCAGTGCATGTGATGAAGAGCGGGAGAGTCATATCACTGTAAATTTAGGTAAAATTTGGGAAGATTTGAATTAAGGCAGGTCCAAAAGAGACATGGCTTGAAATTTTAAAATTACAATTAATAGATTATATTGGGACATATCAAATTGAGGAGCTTTCTTCTTTAGCTACTACACTACTACAGTAATTTTTTAATAATGTAAAACAGAATTGAAAATCTTTTTTTTTTTTTTTTTTGGTATTGAGGATTTAACCCAGGGGCGGCACCTTACCACTGAGTTACATGTCTAGTTTTGGTTTGGTTTGTTTTTTGCGACAGTCTCACTAAATTGCTGAGGCTGGCCTTGAAATTGCAGTCCTCCTGCCACAGCCTCTTAATGCTCTAGGATTACAGGCATAGGTTACCATGCCCAGCTTGAAATTGTTTCTAACAAAAATTATATTGTATTTCTCAGGAGGTAATCAGTGATTTACACAATAACTTAGTATGTATTGTCTTAGAAGGTAATAATTTCATCTGTCACATAAGTCCTGTGCCTGTGTGTGGATCAGCAATAATAGCCACTGTACACTGTATTCTGCATCTTCTAGAATCAGCAGTGTATTTGGTATTTATATAGGTTTTGTGTATTTTACAAATATAAAATGGTTCTTTTTTTAAGTAGGCTTTTAGAGATACAGTGTGACTTAAATGAGTGGTCTTAAATGACTATAGTCTAAGTATTTACTGAAGAACATTTTTATAATCATAAAAAAGGAAATAATACATTGCATGAGCTAACAATATGTCTCCAGATAAAGTCTTCCTTTTAAAATGGGATTAAGAAGAACCATTAGACAAAACATATTTGAATACGGTTTTAATGGCAAGTTATTGAGTTGTATGAAAAAAGAGCCCAATTAAACAGTTAAGATCTGTAAATTTATTGTATTCTCTGCCTAGTATTTTTTTCACTAAATGCCAGGGATATATTAAAATGCCTCCATTTATGTTTCTCTACAAAAGATTGTTCTAAGTTTAAGTGATTTTCACAATTTATTGCTGTCTAAAAATTTCCCTTGACTTCACATTTTGTTCTGAATGTCTTAGTTTCTTTCCTCCACCCACACAATGTTGAAGGCACTGGTAGCAAGAGTTGCAGAGTAGTACAGTGAATTTGAGAACCAACCCTGGCTTTTTTTTTCCAAAACAAAATAACCTTTATTATAAGATTGCTTTTTATTGATACCAAGAAAGGGGAAACTTTGGCAAGTGTTCAGTAAATGTGTGAATAACCTAATTGATTTCACTGGAATGAATAGGAAGCTTTACTGTTTGTCCTTGTAGATACTTGGCTCAGTAAACACAGGGATGGTGATAGACCAAATACTCTGTGACAAAATGTTGAAAAAAAAACCAGCAAACATACAGATTCAAATATTTGCAATTTTATATCTGTGACTCTTCAAAGAGAAAGAGTAATATGTTCATTAGGATCTTGCCTATATTTCTGCTATAAAAAATATTCATGTTAACTTACATAGAACCCAATAGTTTGACAATGTTAATATGTGAAAAGAGAGAGGAGATCCTTGCTGAGAATTGGAAACTGTGAAATTCAGATATGTATAGAAATTTAAACATACTGTCATATATACTCTGTAATAAAACTTCAGTAAAGGCAGGTGGCATAATTAGGACAAATATTTTTGTCTTACTTTTAAGACCATTATTATATGAATAAAAATAAGATATCTCAGAAAAATTCTAGGGGGAAAAGTCTGTTTTTCCTAATTCTATTAGCATCTTAAAGATAGGAACATTTGCTGGGTGAGGTTGTGCATGCCTGTAATCCCAGCAGCTTGGGAGGCTGAGGCAGGAGGATTGTGAGTTCAAAGCCAGCTTCAGCAAAAAGTGAGGTGCTAAGCAACTCAGTAAGACCCTGTCTCTAAATAATGCAAAATAGGGCTGAGAATGTGGTTCAGTGGTTGAGTGCCCCAAGTTCAATTCCCATTATCCACCACCACCACCCCCAAAAAAAGATAGGAACATTTCACATTGTTTTCGTAGCACAGAATAGGACTCACAGTAGGCATTCTTTAAGCATAAATGTTTACGATACTAACCTAAATATGAGAAATTTCAGGGTTAGGCAGTGTTATTTTTCTGGCCTTTAAATATACACCATTCATTCTGGGCTGGGGCTGTGGCTCATCGATACAGCACTCGCCTAGCACGTGCGAGGCACTGGGTTTGATCCTCAGCACCACATAAAAATAAATAAATAAATAAAATAAAGATATTGTGTCCAATTACAACTAAAAATTTTTTAAAAAATAATAAATATACACCATTCACCCTTTGTATCTCGCTTTGATACAAATAAATCTTCAATTTTGAATGTGAAGAAAACATGTATAAATTATATGATCTATAAAGTGAATCAGCAGAAGTGAAGAACTGCTTTGAAAAAAGGAATAGATATTCCTGTTCAGTGGTCAATTCTAACATTGTAGTTAGAGGCTCAATTACAACTTTCAAGTGTCAACTGAGACAACAACCTAGATTTTATAGGTTCCAGTTTCAAGTACAGTAACCCTTTGACAACAAGGGAAAGAACTACAATTAGCAAAATTGCAGTTGTCACTTGATCTTATTGGAAATATAAGGTTGGGAAAAAAGTTAAAACAACATTTAATGAATATATTTTTAATTCAACAAAAGTTACCAGAAGACATCCCTTTCAATTCAAGCAACATTCATCAGTATTAAAAATCTGACTCACCATTGGTTAGAAAATATTGCAGTGATATTATGATCTACTAAAGAATAGTGGCCCAACAGAAGTTTTATGCACAAATGTGCCTCTGGAAAGTTTTCAAATAAACTCTAAATGGCTTGGAATTTGATAGGTTTTGTGCTTGCTTTCTTCTTTGTTTTGTTATTGTTGTTTAGTAAATATCAACAAAAGTGTTTTATATTTTTTTCAGGTTTTAGTAGTCTATCCATTGTTGGAAAAGTATATAGTGTCGGTGTTCCCTATTTTTGAGAGATGAAGGAGAATCAGTAATTGTCTTACTTTTTATTTGTACTGAACTGAATTTTTTCCAAATAAGACTTTATATTTTAGGGATAAATACTAAATTTATTAATAATTAATTAATAGGTTTGTTCCAAACCACTCTTCCTGCACCCTATCTTTGCTAGTAAACTCATGCTTTATCAAGTTTGTCCTGGTTCTCAATACTTAAAAATATAAAGACTACCCAACATCAGAGATGCCTTTTTTGGATCGGTTTTGTTCTGGCTAGTTATACATAGTTTAATAAGGTATTTTTTTATACGTAATTTCTTACTTTTTTAACATCCTTGCATTTCATAAATGTCTAGGCAACCCAACTTACTCAAGGATGAGATTACTGCTTGCTTAATTGATTACTAGTGTATTTTTTGATCCATTCACATTGGGAAAAAGGAAGGGTGCAAACCTATCCCTGGTGACCTCAGAGGTCTCCTGCCTTCCTTAGATAAAGAGACTTCCTCGTGGAGAAATTGAACAATAAAGTATAAAAATGTTGAGGGAGCCCACACAAACCTTTGGTATTCATTGATGCAGATTTTCGTAAATTAACAGCAAGAAATTACCAAAATGTAAGGAAAATCAGTAACTAGAAAGAAGGCTATGACTTAACATCATCCATTCTGTCCTAATACATAGGACTTATCTTTCCCTTTCCATCATTAGGCAAAACTTTCGACTACCAATTTAATCTCTTCTGAAAGTTTACTGTTAAACTGTCCAAGAATTCCAAAAGTGAATTTTATGTGTGCCAAGCAGCCTATATTTTGGGTTCCAATATTCCACCCAGATTTGGCAAAATAAAAGAGTTTACTATAATATAAAATTGATATTTGATGTAATACATTATTTTTGTCCTAGACATTGTTGTCATACATTTTCTGGCCCTAGTTTGGTGGATTTGCTTATTCATACAGTGTAGAATGATAGAACACGTGTTTAAATTCAGATTTGGCTTCTGCTACTAAGAGTCTTTTTTTGGGGGGGATCTTTTTTTCCTCTTCAGTCTACAAAATGTTTTATTTACTATCTATATATTTAACATACTTTTACACTTCTAAACATCTAGAAAGACCAGATGTTTCAAATAAGTTTGTTTTGCCACTTAGTTTCTAAATGACCATGAGCAAATTATTTAGTCTAATTTCCTCATCAGTCATAGGACAATGATAAATATTGAGCTTAACATGGGTGATGTTCTGAGTACCTGCTATATACAAGTTTCCTTTCTTCCCTCTTTCTGAAACCTCATTTAAATTCTTTTTATTTAATGAAGTTTATTTTCTAATCTAGTTTTTAAGGCCTGTTTTACCTTTCCAGCACTTTACCTTTCCAGCTGTATCTCATTCAGTTAAACTTGTATGTATGTATGTATTGCTTGCTTATAGTCTCAAAGCTTATCAGAGTTATGGTCCTTGATTTCCACACACTTGGTCTTTATTGATCTCCTAACTAAATCCTTCACTCAGGGAACTTGCTAGCTAACCCTTTCTGGAGCATGTAATATGGAGTTTTTCCCCCTTTTCCTTTTATTTTGTTGTGATTTTTTTTCTATCTGAAATGCGTTTTCTCCAGTTATCATAATCTAGTCTCAGGATACAACTCAGATACTTCAACTCAAATAAAACCTTTTCTGAATCTTTTCCACCTTAATGGTATAATTTTCTTTGAAATCTTAGTACTTATGGTGTTTTGCATTAATAATATTGCCTCTCCTTTACTGATTTGGCTTGGGGTAATTGATTTACACTTCTATTTCATAAGTCAGCAAGTGTCAATATAGGGCATTATACCTTTACATTAACTCGAATATTCCCATAGCTTTTGGCATAATGAATGCTCATTAGTATTTCTGGGGTCAGTAATTGCATTATTGGTATCTCTGGATACACAAAATTAAGAGTAGGGAGACTGTACCCCTCAGTTTGGAACTTCTTCAATATCTAGTAAAACTCTAAGAGAAGCCCACAATTGTTAATAGGAGAAATCATAAAGTATTTAATGGAAAGTACTAATCTAGAATATTAGGAAAAGGTTCTTTATTCCCTGGTTTTGAAGGAATGTCATCATCTGGTAACTTAGAAATATTATAAGAGGACTTCAATTTTTAGCTATTTAGTCAAATAGGACTATTAGGTAGTGGGCAGGCTAGCTAATTAGTTTGGACACCAACTTACGGTTAAATACCGTATCTCTTGGTTTTGTAATTTCTTTGTTCTTATAGGAATTAAGTCACATTATATTGGGCCATAAGTTTATATTGAGCTATTTATTTGAATATTCAGCTTAATATGATACTGTTGTTATGGTAAAATACAAAAATTTGTTTAGCATCTGGGGTTCCTGGAATAGAGCTCCTAAAACCCTTAGAATTTCCTGAGTGATCGCAATGTCTTATGTTATTCATCATGAGCTTCTTTTAGATCATGCTTTAATTTATGCTCTTGAGGTTATTTAGAGTGGGGCTCCTAGATAGCCTCAGAATGGGACTGGTGACCAGAAGGACCAAGTGACTAGAGAATTGCATCTGTCAGTCTCACCCTAAGAGTGGGGCATGACATCAAACTTTTGGGTTGGTGAACATATCAAAGCACTGGGAATGGCATGTCTGCAGAGGGTACTACAGAAACTCCACTGCTTACACCTGCTCCAAATACCTTGCCCTTTGCGTATTTTCCATTTGGCTGTTTCTGAGTTTGATGGTTGTTTGTGTTTGTTTGTTTGTTTGTTTGTTTCTGAAAGGAGGTCTTGCAATACTAGGCAGGTCTCAAACTGGGCTCAAATTATCCTTTGTCCTCAGCCTCTTGAGTAGCTGGTCTACAGTCATGCCCCAGTGCCTGGCTCTGAGTTGTAGTCTTTATAATAAACCAAGAAACATAAGTGGTGTATTGTCTTGTTTTAGTTCTTCTGTGAGCTGTACTAATAAATTATGGGACCCCTCAATTTATAGCCAGTAAGTAGGTCAGAGGTACAGGAAGCCTGGGACTTTTGTTTGCCCCCCGAACTGGGAGTGGGGGAGTCTTTGGGGACTGAGCCCTTCAACTTGTAGGATCTGACACTAACTCCAGATAGGTGGTGTCAAAATTGAATTGAATTGTTGGCTGTCCAATTATTTAGTCAGAGAATTGGTTGATGTCAGAGAACACATTCTCCAATTGCTGTCATAGAAAGTGATGTAAGATATCAGTAAAAATATAAACACCACCAAAAAGCTCCATATCTACAATTAAAAACTGACCAAAACAGAATAGGAGATTTAAAATTCCAAAAAAGCCTAATTGTGAATTTCATGATTTCTGATACAAAAAGCATTTGTTTGGGGAAAGTCTAGCTCTGTAAAAATTTACCTATTTTGTAGAATGTTCATGTAATTAGTTTTCCTCAGCTTCTCTGACTCAAGAAGAAGTAGGAGTTACAATATCTAGAATTTTCAAAATTACATAAGTTCTAAAAGTTGCATAAGATCAGTATTTGAATTCCAGATGAATGCTGGTATCCAGTGATCCTTGAGTCTGTAGTGGATTTCTTTTAGTGTGTTAGTGCTTTGTTTGTTTGCTTTCCTGTTTATTGTAGCAGTTTTATTAAGGTACAATTCATATACCATGCAGTTTACCCATAATTGTGCAACCATCATCACAGTTTTAGAACATTCTCATCACCTGAAAAAGAAACCCCATATCTTTTAGCCAATCCCCTAATTCAGCTCCCCACTCCACAACACACACACACAGGCAACTGCTAATCCACTTTCTGTCTTTGGACTTGCCTGTTCTAGACATGTCATATAAATGGAGCCATACAACAAAAATATGTGGTGACTGATTTCCTTCACTTAGTAAAATGTTTTAAAGGTTTACTCATGTGTTAGTACTTCATTCCTTTTATTTGCCAACTAATATTCCACTGTATGGTTGTATACCATATTTTGTTTACCTGTTCATCAGTTGTTGGACATTTGGGTTGTTTCACTTTTTGGCTATTATGAATTATGCTTCTATGAACACAGGCATCAGTTTTGTGTTGACATAGTTTTATTTCGCCTAGGTTTATGCCTCGAAGTTGAATTACTAAGTCATATGATAACTTTGTTTAATTTAGAGGAACTGCCAGACTTTGTTTTCCAGGATGACTATACCATTTTACTTTTTCACTAACAGTGATTAATGATATCAGCTTTTTAAAATCTTTGTCAATATTGGTCATTAGCTGTCCTTTTTATTATATTATGCTAGTAGATCTGAAGTGGCAGTTTATTGTGGTTTTGATTTGCATTTTCCTGATGACAAATAATATTAGGCATCTTTTTATGTATTTATTGACATATTTCTTCTTTGGGGAAATAATTGGATCCTCTACCAATTTTTATTTAAGTTATTTAATTCAGTAAATTGAACCCAGGGACTCTACAAGTGAACTACATCCCTGTTTTAATTTTTTATCTTGAAAACAGGATCTTGTTAAGTTGCAAGGCTGGCCTTGAACTTGTAATCTTCCTGCCTCTGCCTCCTGAGTTGCTGGAATTTGTTATTTATCTTATTATTGAGTTGTCAGAGTTCTTTATATATTCCAGATATACAAGTCTTTTTATCGTATATATGATTTTCAAATATTTTACCATTCTGTGGGTTCTTTATGATAGTACTTTTGAGGTGTAGATTTCTTTTTAGGTTACTTATAGGTGATAAAAACCTACAAGGTGGGGGTGTAAACAGCCAGTTCAAGGAGGCATGCCCCATTTGATGTACAGAGAAACAGATCTCCATGGCATACCTGGCACCAAATTTTTATTTGTCTTAAGTTTCAGTTTTCTTTTTATGATGTAAAATTATGACAACATACAGCAAAGAACAGCACTAACAGCAAACATTTCGCCATCTCATGTAATGATATCTATACAGTACACTATGAGTTAACTTGTTTGCTGACAGTTCAGTTCTTTAGTGCTTGTGATATTGCCTCTAAAACTAATGAAACAAGCTCTAACATAGTAGTAGAAAGATGTTTTAGCTAGCTTCCCTACTTAGCCCTGTGACTTTCATCAAATAACTTACCTCTCTGGATATGGATTTTTCTCATCTATAAAATGAGAGAATTGAAAGGAAGATTGAATAGTATATTCTTTCAGGTTCTTTTTGGCTTTAAAATGTGATTATATATTACAGTAACATCAGTGATTTTTTTTCTTCATCTTCTTCCCTTAAAATGAATGAACTATGCCTTTTTTACTTAGGTCTGACATTTATTTTCTCAAAAGGATTGTCTAGATGAATTTGACAAGTAAAAAACTGGGCACATATAGATATTCAATAAAAATTTGCTGTAGAGTAACAAATACCATCTATATGAATTGTATTGTGGGTTAGAGGAACATGACTTAAGCATCACCAGTGAGGCAGAACTAAAGGAAGAAATAATTTACACACCTGATGAGGGTGTGACCAGAAGTAAAGTGACTATGAGGAATGAGTCCGTGATTGTGTCATTGGAAGTATTCAGAGATCATTAGAAAAGAAGCAAGCTCTCAGAGGTCAGTTGGGTCCAAAGGTGAAACCAAAATCTCAACAACTAAGGAGAAAAAAATAGGACTATAAGAAAACGAACATCTGAGAAGACCTAGAAATTGTGAGGTAAGCACACTTTATTTGATTTGATTTTGTGGGGGAGTGGTTTTTTAAGAAGTTTCAGTGTACTGATAGTTTATAATTGGTCCTTGGGGGCTTGTTATTAAGCCTGTGTAAAAAAGCCTGGTCCTTAATTCAACTGAAATAATTGCCAGATTCATTGAAGAGTAAGATAAAGAAGTTTAAGATACTTATAAGCCAAACCGGATATGTAAGTAGGGGAAAAGTCGTTGAGATAAAGGTGCTTGCCAAAGTTTCATAACTTTGATTCCCACCAACCAAGAAAGCTACTTAAAGTTTTGGTTATGTTTTGTATTTGTATTTGACTGGCCTCCATGATATTTTTAATCAAATATTAGTGTAAATAAAAGCACATGTGACAAACAAAAGAAAGGGGTTTTTTGTTGTGGTTTTGTTTTATTTACATACGTATTTTGAAGTAGTCAAAATTCGGACTGGGGACAAAAGCATAGAAATTTAATTCTAACCTTTTTATTCCTTATGAATATGGGTCTTTGTCCTATTATAAAAAATTTCATTGTAATTACTTAGAAAATATGGAGGTTTTATCTTCAATATCTTATTAGAGCTCTTTAAGAAAATATATTTCTTTAGAAGATATAAACACAGAGCATGGTATACATAAGAAATTTGATATTCGTTTTTTTAAATTTATTCTCATTTTTGTATGTGACAGTAGAATGCATTTTGACACGTTTTTATCCTCTTAATGTTCTATTTTTAACCATTAAGGGAGTAATGATGATATATCATATGGGCTGTTAATATCTCAGTTGCATAGGGTTGAGCAACAAATAGACTTCCAAAATTAAGAGAATTGGTATATTGATCCAAAGAGTGGGCAAGTTCTTAGATTTTTTTTTTTGTTGTTTTTATGGAATCAACTTCTAAGTATAGATAGTCAACCAAACTACATTCTGTTTGGTATGAACACTGAACCTGTCATGTCCAACTTCTTGAGCAGTTTCGTCAGTCCAGAATCACATGACAAGGCAGGATTACCAGGTAGCATGTTCTTAAAATACAACCAGATCATCTTTACATGTAAGTTTTTTGGACTGAACATAATCAAGATACCTGAGCAGATTTATTTCACTGTAATCTAAATGGGCCTGTTGCCAGTAGAAGGAGCAAAAGAAGTGTTATCCAGATTTACTGAAGAACAGTTTTAAGGCATATGACAATTTCTGGAATGCTGAGACCTGTAGAAACCAGCCACGAGAGAGGGTGGTTTCATTCTGTGCCAAGTCATTAGTGACAAGATATTACTATAATGATGATTTCTTCAAAATGTTGCTCTTTTATCCTGTGGACACTTTGTGAGAATGCTTTGCAGATAAATTAGGGCCATTAAAAGTATGTTTTATGATACTTTAAAAACTGCAATATATTGATAGGTAGGACTTTGATTCTAATTAAGGTCACAAAGGGCACTTAACTTTTCAGTCAGGTGTTATTAGTAATATACTATTCACTGTAGTGTAATTGAATTAAATCTCATTGGCTACATAGCCATTTAATAGGTGGCTGTGAACTGTGGGTATCAATATCAATTTTAGTGTTCCATTAATTATTTTTAACAATAGGGTTTAACACTTGAAGAATATTAAAAGACTTTAGACTCAAGTTGGGCTTCAGTTTAATGACTGAGTTATATAGATTATTTGCATGTGCACCTTATTGAACAAGTATGAACC
Organism: Marmota flaviventris; assembly: GCF_047511675.1. Taxonomy (NCBI): domain Eukaryota; kingdom Metazoa; phylum Chordata; class Mammalia; order Rodentia; family Sciuridae; genus Marmota; species Marmota flaviventris. The sequence continues at coordinate 52,406,172 of NC_092511.1, read as the reverse complement.
AGCATTATTTTTGTGACTTAACTTTAGTATTCTTTAAAAAAAAAAAAAGCATAATTAACACAAAGTGGTTCCACTTTTGTTTAGAGGGACAGACTTGGTTCGTGTACAACTATTCCCCGTGAGAAAATATATTTATTTTGTTAAGAAGGGGTGTGGGGAAATTAATAGTACAGGTAAGCAACTCCTTGAATAGAATTTATATATAGGCTAATCTGAGAGCAGCAAAAGTCATTAAGTAGGGTGACTACAGTAGCTATTTATTGAAGTTTGTCCAGTCCCAACTTATCTCTGGGTACAGCTGTCATTTCTCCATGTTTGTGAGCACCAAATGAATCTAGTTTATTTTAAAGTGTAAAGCTAGAAATAAATAAATATAATCAACTGGAAATATGATTAAATGTTCAGTTTTTATGTCCTGGAGTATATAGAATTTTAGGACTAAATTAAAAAATTGGATTCATTTAGTAGTGCTAAAAGTGTACTTTCTTTTCTTTTTTTTTTTTTTTTTAAAGAGAGAGAGAGGTAGAGAGAGAATTTTAATATTTATTTTTTAGTTTTCGGTGGGCACAACATCTTTGTTTGTATGTGGTGCTGAGGATCGAACCCGGGCTGCACGCATGCCAGGCGAGCGTGCTACCGCTTGAGCCACATCCCCAGCCCCAAAGTGTACTTTCTTTACATATGAATTGTATTTTTTTTTCAAATGGAGTTTTTAATAGATTATCATATTAAATCTATTAAAATAGTCTATTTTGCTCTCATGAAAAGGTAGTTCTCTATCTTGAATATTTTTCTGACATTTATAGAGCATTTATATTGTTAATTCAGACAGCCTTTTTAAGAAATAGAATACTTTTCTCTTTTCAAGTACCTTATTCCATAGCTTGTTATTAAGCCTGTGTAAAAATTGTTCTGTGCTTCCTCTTACTTCCGTTTCTTCCCTTTTGGGCTACAGACTTCCTTACGGAGGAGGTGAAAAAGAAGTGAATTTTCACTTCAGCCAATAGAATCTAGAATTATGTAGTATTTACCTACTTTGCGTAACACAGGCCCACCCACACACATTATGAGGTGCTTAAGTGAAAGAACACTGAGCAGACAGCTAGCTTATTCAGTGTGTCATTCCAAATGTATTTGGCAGATGCTTTAATACTATCTGGATTTTATCCTCTGATGAGAATGTTGTTTGTCTAGCTTGTGGTGATAGCGATAGAATAAAAAGGTAGGTGTTCTGTTGCTTAATTTTAAGTGTCACATTGTCGGTGCTTCAGGTTAAAGTAAGCTTGCAAAAAAGAATGATTTGAAGCATAATTAAATCATTTATATTTCATTTTTCATATTCAGCTTTAGAAGTGTGTTGTATGAATTAAATTTCCTTCCAACTTAGGAAAGGGTTAAATAAATCTCAAACACCGTTCGGGTTGTTAGGGTGGATTTACATCATTAATCTTATTTCCCATCAGTCATAAAGAAAGCCTAAGAAATATAGCTACAGGTGTTTATTGTCTGTTCATTATAGATCAATAGAAAACTGAAAGCTGCTCATTTTTAATATTTTATATCTAAGCTACAGTAGTTTTTTTTACATATATTAGAATGTAATGTTGTCTGTTTTTTTTTCTTTTCAGTTATAAAATCTGAGAATTATGTTGCTTTCTGAAGGAAATTGCTTGTTGCCAGAATGATGGTGCTGTCATTGTACTCTGCTTAGCTGTTGACAGCTTATTCACAATCTTAGTTTCTTAGCCATAAATCTCCTCCCAAGATCATTTCAAGAAAGAGATCTGGGCCTTTGTGAAAACTATAATTTAATATTTAAACATTATCATAAGATGGGAAAAATTATAAGGAATTAAAAAAATACTAACAGTTATGCTATATAGGAATTTTAAGTAACGTTTCTACCTGGATATTTTGATTGTTCTTCTGATATAGTGGGAAGAGCTTTAATAATTTCAAGTCTGATGATTGATTAGAGGGACTCTTTCTGCTAAAAAAAAGTGAACAGTTATAAGTTTTCCAGCAATTTTCTTTTCTGAAGCATTTTCTTTTCATCAACAGAAAAAGTATAACTGAATTTTTGTCTTCCTGAAGGACATTTATGAACAGCTTGATCCAGATCCTAGAATATTGACATGAATTTTGATCCAATTTTCTAATCTTTTTCTGAGGAAGAAGTATTTACTCTTTTGTATAAGATGGACAATAAGTCAGTGACAAGGGGGAAAGTACAAATGGGGGAAATTGATCATAATTTATGTAATCGGGGTATTTGTAATGTGATAATATAATAATAACCAGAGTGTCAGAATGATAGAAAATTTATAGAAATATTCCTGTTAGGCTGAGTCTGTAGCTCAATAGCCGAGCACTTGCCTAGCATGTGTGAGGCACTGGGTTTGATCCTTAGCACCACATAAAAGTAAACAAATAAAATAAAGGCATGCTGTCCATCTACAACAACAAAAAATTAAAAGAAAAGAAATATCCCTACTATTTGTATTTATTATTTTCCTAATGAAAATGGTTAAATAGGAATACCATACTGAGTGATTTAAAATATTCATTCTTCTAAAAAATAAAATAACATGTTCTTAGCCTCCTACACACAGTGTCTCTAAATTACTGTTATAAAAATTTATGGGAAACACATTATGATTTGATCAAAGAAAGATCAGCTCCTACTCTTGAGAACTTTTCATGAACCAAAAAGAAAAATTAAAACTCATAAGGTGAAACTTGTTGCCTGGGTGTAGTGGTGCACCTTATAAAACCCAGCTATGCATGAGGCTAAGACAGCATGATCCCAAATTTGAGGTTTGTCTAAGCAACTTAGTAAACCCTGTCTCAAACTTAAAAAAAAAAAAAAAATTAAAAAGAACTGTGGGGATGTAGCTCAGTGGTAGTATTAATTGTCATTTTACAATGATGATAATAATCTTAAAATTATTTCCTCTCTATTGATAGCTGGCTTTACTGAAGAAACCCATGTTAAGAGATTTATTTGTAATTCAAATTTTCAACTCTATTTTTTCTTTTCCCATTCCTTTTGGATGGAACTTATTATGGAATTTTGAAATGGGAAGAATTAAAGTCTTCCCTACAAGAAGAGGGAATACATGTTCTAATTGATTTGATTTAGATGTAATGTTTTCCTCTATTGAGAATCAAACATAACATTCAGCCTTGAAATTAAAGTTGTGGTTTTTAAGGTCTTTGATTATATTTTAGGTCTATTATATATTAAGAGCTAGAATTTTCTACAGAGTATCAAAGTTATCCACAAAGAATAGGTTATGTTTATTTAGATACCGAGAAATAAATATGAATCTTTTAGAAAATAATTAAATCCTAAGTGATGGAGCAGCTTCACCATAAAGTGAACCAAGTATTTATTAAGACCTACTTTTGTATGCCTAGTTAAATACATAGTAGACATTTAACAAATACTTAATTTTTAAAATATTACTTTATGTACTTGGAAATCACTATTTTAATCTTACAGTTTGGATAATTTGAAGGTACCCCAAAGTTTTATAAAAGGAAGAATTAGCTGGGCATGGTGACACATGCTTCCATCCCAGCAGCTGGGGCAGGGGATACTGAGGCAGGAGGATCTCAAGTCCAAAGCCAATCTCAGCAACTAAACAACTTTGTGAGATCCTTTCTCAAAAAAATGAAAAACAGGCTGAACATGTGGCTCAGTGGGTAAATGGCACCTGGGTTCAATCCCCAATACCAAAAGAAAAGAAAAATAAAGAAATAGGTCTGGTCCAGTAATACATGCATGTAATCTCAGAAATTTCAAAGGCTGAGGCAGGAGGATTGCAAATTTGAGGCTAGCCTGGGCAACTTAGTGAAACTTTGTCTCAAAATAAAATTTTAAAAGGAGTGGGGATGTAGGTAAGTGGTAAAGTACCCCTGAGTTCAGTGACCAGTACTGCAACAACAGAAAATAGTGAGTATTTAATGAGTGAATCAGGCACATGACAACATTCATATCATTGCAGCTTTGTTGTTCTCATTCAAACCTTGTGACAAATCATGTGAGGTATGGGAAATATTTTCACCATTTTGTATGCTGTGAAAATAATGTGGGACAGATCTGATTTTTAAATTTGGGGATTTGTTAAGAACTGTGAATATAGCCCTTATGACTGTGAGGGGCCCAAATTCTTGGAGTTGGCCATATGTACAGTTATGGCTTAGTACTTCACAAATGTCTTTTCTGATATGAAAACAACAGTATTATAATGAAATAATTAGTGATAATTTTTAAAAAATAATATACTTGTTAGCTTAAGATTTATAATTTAAAGCTTTTTAAATGAAATGTGTCAAAATTAACCAGAACTGCTTTTTATTCTTTACTTTTTCTTCTCCCAGCCCCCACTTCTATTCATGTGGATAGGTAGACAAGATTGAAAAGTTCAAATACTGTTAAAAGATTTCAGTGTACAACATTAATTTAGAAGTTATTATATAACTGCATATACAAAGTGTTTTCTAAAATCACCTGGAACATTGAGCAGTAAAATTGTCCCTTTATGTTTTTGTTCTGTTTTGTTTTACCTTTTTTAAGGAAAAAAAAAAAGAAAAGAAAAACATGAAGCATGGTTCTATCAAATTCTGATAAGTACATGAATTGCTCAGATTCAGTGTCACTCTGTCCACTGAGTGCCCTAGTGTCACTTGTGCAGTGACATCTTTCCTGACCAAAGGGCTATAGATGGAACAGTTTCACCTAAGAGAAAGGACATGAGACCCTGAGACTGTGATTTGGCAGGACCAAGTAACAGGGAACTCTCACACCTTTAGGTTGTAGGAAGGCTAAAAGGAGGAAAACTTGAGTCTCAGATTCATATTTTCAATGCCTTATATTACATTTAAAGGGCATTTTTGTTTGTTTTCAATTTTTGTTATCTTTTTTTAAAACTTTCTATTTTGAAGTAGTTTTGATCTTAGAAATTAGAAAACAAATGCATCAAGTTTACATATACCCTTTACTCAGTTTCCTCTAATATTACCATTTATATAACCAGAGTGTATTTACCAAAACCATGGTTAACAATGATACAATACTACTTACACAACTTTAAGTCATATTCAAATTTCACCAGTTTTCCCACTTTTCATTTTTCTGTTCCAGGATCCAATTTATGATCTCATGTAATTGTTACATCTTCACAATCATCTCCAATCTGTGACAGTTTCTCAGTTTTAACTTGCCTTTTGTAACCATGGAACTTTTAACAAGTACTCATAGTTCTTTTGTGGAATGTCTGTCAATTTGGATTTGTCTGGTGTTTTCTTGTCATTAGATTGAGGTTATCCATTTTTGGGCAACATCCCTCAGATATGTGATATGAAAATATCTTATTACTGGCATTGTTAAATTTGATCAATGTCTGCCAAGTTTGTCCCATTGTAAATTTACTGTTTTCCCCTGTATAATTCATAATTATCTTAGGAGAGATACTTTGAGACTATTGTTGCCGTTAAAAAAAAATGTGTGGAACTTATTTATTGTTTTAATAAAAACAAAGACTAGAGAAAACTCAGATTATTCTATTTCTGGGAGTAATTTGACTTCCCCAACCAATCATAATATTTTTTGTGAGAAAAACCCGGGGCCTATATAAGATTAATATTGCTTATTCCTGGAAATAAAACAGTGCCCCTCACTTAATGTTCCATGTTTAAATCCCGTAGGTTGATGGACTTTAAAGTGTTTGGGGAAATAATTATGCATTTTTTTCACCAAGTTTAGAATTTATCCAAGGGCTTTTAGGTTTTTTTTGTTGTTGTTTTGTTTGTTTTGGTTTTTTGTTTTTTTGTTTTTTGTAGCAGGGATTGAACCCAGGGGCATTTAACCACTGAGCCACATTCCTAGCCCTTTCTTTTTTTCATTTTGTACTGATATAAGGTCTCACTAAGTTGCTTAGGACCTTGCTAAATTGCTGAGGCTGGCTTTGAACTTGCAATCCTCCTGCCTCTGCTACTGAGTTGCCAGGATTAGGCCTGTGCCACCATGCCTAGCTTATCCGCGGTACTTTTAACAATTGATTGCATTACTGAGAAAATTAAAATAGTTATTATAGAAGTCTATTTTTAAAAGCTGTTGGGACAATAGTATTAGTTATACAAGCAGTACTTTAGTAAGAAAGGAGTTGGGGGATTTTTTAGTTCTTGTTTAATCTAGTTTCCCAGTGTAATTTCCCCTCTTCCCCTACCCAGTGTACTGCAAACTGTAATTGTTTCAGCAATTCCATGGTGGTATAAGCTTGAGGTGTATGACCTTTGTTTTCTTGCCTATGAAATAAGGTTTATAATAGTTTCTGCCTGGTAAGGTTGTTCGAGGCTTAAATGACTGAATACATATAAAGTGCTTATAAAGTACTTACTTAGAACAGTATTTGGCATAGAGACAGAACTCAGTGTTAGCCATTATCAAAAGGTATTACCAGTGTTGGATGCTGACTTTAGAAAATGATAGAATTTCCCACAAATATAGTTTAATCTTGTGTTTTTATTCCAAATAATTGTCAAATTCCACCAGATTTACTGCTTCTGCAGAATTTTCATTTTATGTTTTAATGCTTAATAGGGGAATTTCTAGTCTTGCTTTTTGAGAAGCATATTATCATTTTAGGAATTTTGGGAATCTAAAATGGTTGAATGCAGGCCAAGAACAGAAAAGGACAATAAAAATGTTTGAGTTCTAATTATGCTTTTAAAATAACATCTTTTGAGTATGAATAATTAAGTGATTATATGGGGGAAGGGGGTGAGGCTGTTTCATAACCCCTTCTCCCAATCAGTAATGCTGCCCCTGCAGTCTTTTTCTTAGCTATAACTTCTAGGGAGCATGTGAAACTTTCTGTCCCTAAACAGTCTGAACTCATTTCTAATGTTTTTCTTCCTGATAGTACCAAGAATTTACCTCAGTGCAATACCCTTCTTTCTCCCTTTGGGTTCCTGATTTTTAAAACAAGTATGCAAAGTCTACCTCATTTACTGAACTTTTTTATTGTGGGTAACTACCAGGAAACAGGATTGACAAATAGGCTGAGCATTGAGGAAGCGACAAAAGTTCAAATAATCTCAAAAAGCTCTAGTCATTGTTGCATAATTGTTATTAGTCTGTGAAGTATACCTTTTTAGGGTTTATGCAGGTATATTTTATAATCTCTCTTCTAAATGGTCCCTAATATAGTCTCTTATTCTTATTTAGGAATTAGCCCATTCATCCTTAACTAGAGTATGAATTAGTGGTAAAACCTAAACTACTTCACCTAGGAGCCTTAGTTTCCCTGTTTATAAAATGGGGATAAATGATTATAAGAATTTTCAACTCAATTCACAGGGCTATTATGAGGGTCAAGTTAAATAATCTTATGTGAAAGTATTTTGCTAATTAACCTTCGGTACCTGTGAAAAAATAGACCTTAGCCCAAAATTGATTCAAATTGATACCCCTCTGACTTATAAGGATTTCCCTGTTTTCCAAAGCCTGCTTTTATTTTTTCTAAGTATGGTCTCTAGGTCCAGAAGATACTTCTTTATCTGCCTATAGTACTGGCCTTTTAACTATTTCTGTTGCCACCTCAGCTCTAGTCCCTTTCCTTCAACCATTTGAGAGAGGTTGTCATAAAACAATATTTCATTTTTTAATATAATACAACATTTTAACTGCACAGGAACATTAATAAGTGCCATCAAGGCAAGGTGAAATTCTTCCATTCTCACTCTCACTGCAACCTCCTTCAAAGCTGTTGCCTTCACTAACAGAAGGCTTAAAATAAATAACCTAATAAGACATCATTGGTATGTTATTAAGTACCTTACTACCTGTTAAGCTTTATGCCAAAAACTAGGGGAAATTCCCTCTTTGCAACAAATTCTGTTACCCCTAATTTAAAATTAGAGCGATGGTTTTTACAGTGGAACAGTGAGACATTTTTGATGTCAAGGCCAAGGATGTCCTGAGCCTCTTACAGCACACAGGTCAGGCCCCTCCAATGTCAAAACGTCAGTGATGCCCAGACCTTTAAACCCTAGTTTATAAAGAAATAAATTCAGTCCTTGGCAAATATGTTAACTACTTTTCCATCTGAATGAAAATAAGTTATCTTTGTAGGTGATAGACTTTCAGCATGTCATGAAGCTACTCTTGCTAGGGCAGGCTGGGAGTTTGTGCATTTGGCATCCTGTATCTTGGGAAAGGGAACATGAATCTTACTTCCTTGCCCTGCTATGTTGAGCAAATAAAATAGTAATCTCCAACTACCATCTCTGACACTATTGTTTCTCCTTTTGTGTAAAAATTCCGCTTATTAATTCTGCTGATTGTGAAAGTAGGAAAAATGTGATTGAAGTATCACTCTTACCAAGAAACTACTATACATTTACCTCCATTCAATCATAAGCTGCTTTGGTTTCATAAAGTGCCCCCCCCCCCCCCCCGACAAATATACCTGAACAGTTCTTTCTGTTTGAGTCATCCTCTTGAAATCAACCACACAGGGACTCTTGGGTAGATGGAAATCTTTCATCAGAGATAGTAAATACAGTCCACTTTTTTTTTCACCATAAAGCAGCATTATAACATTTCATATTTTAAAAGTTTCCTCTTTTCCATCTAGCATCCCTTTATGCCTACCCACTTGCCACCAAAATAGAAGTGTTCAAAAGATTGGGTAAACATCTAAATAAGATTGGTTTTGTCCCTTACTTAGTATTTGTTTTAGTTCTTTTTTATTTTTCAGAGCAGGAATTTTGTATTTGTGTTTACTGGCATTGTTAAATTTGATCAATGTCTGCAAAAGCAAAAGACTAAGTAATGTAACTAGTAAAAGAAAACATTATGTTGAGGGAGGATTTATTTCCCAGTTTCCCTTTTTGAGATGAAACTGACAGTTATAGAAAGTTTTCCCTTTAGGAAGACATAGTTTGAAAATAATTATACTTCACCGGCCTTCAGAGAACATATGGCTAGACAGTGATATCTATCAAACAAATAAGATTATTCCTAAGAAATATCTTATGACCAACTTTTCATGTTCTTCCAAACCTACACAGAAAATAACATTATTTCAGAATATGTTTATTGAAAAAAAATGTTTTAACTTAGGAAGATTAGTTCCTGCCTTTGAGAGCAACATGCTTAATTTTTAAGGATGAAGCAGAGCTTCAAAGTAATAGATATTATAGAAAACAGCATCATAAGCCAGGTGGTGCACACCTGTAGTCCCAGCTACTCTGAAAATTGAGACAGAAGGATCACAAGTTTGAGGCTAGCTTAGGCAACTTTGTGAGAACCTGTCTCAAAATCAAAAGATCTAGGGATGTAGCTAAGTGATAGAATACCCCTGGGTTCAACTACCAGTACCAAAGACAAAGAGGAAAAAGATTTAAAAAAAACAAAAAAACTTTTTCTCTTAATATTTTTCTCTAGTAGGGTAGAATTAATGGTGCTATTGTTTCATGTTCTTTGAGCTAGAACACCTTGGGAAAAACAGCTGTATACATGGAGGACCACCAAGAAGTGGGACCAGTAATTGAAGCATTAGAATTTTCTTTGTGTACACCCTTATTTCAAGTTGTCAAGTGCATGACTTCAGGAATTCATTTTGAAGAACTACATATCTTAATCAGATTTTTAAATATGGAGAGAATAAATGAGAAAGTGAATGCACAAGCATAAGCCTAGCTTGTATATTGCCAAAGTTTCAGGAGCCCAGGCTCTAGCTCCTATGCTGTGTTAAAAATTGTGACCCAGCCGGACACTACCCTGTAATCCCAGCATCTCAGAAAGCTGAAACAGGAGGATCACAAGTTCAAAGCCAGCCTCAGCGATAGCGAAGTGCTAAGCAACTCAGTGAGACCCCGTCTCTAAATAAAATACAAAATAGGGCTGGAGATGTGGCTCAGTGGTCAAGTGTCCCTGAGTTCAAACCCTGGTTACCCGCCACAAAAAAAAAAAAAAAAAAAAAAAATTCTGACCCATTTTGAAAATCATAAGAGTATATCAGCTTCTTTTATGACAATCACCTATCAACATGTGTTAGAAATTCAATGGAAGTTTCCAAAAAATAACTGTCAACATTTTATTTGTAGTTTAGTAATGCCAGATATATGTCAATTAATCATATGCCATTTTAAACTTAAGAAAACTGTTTATCTTGGGCTATTTAAGATATAAATAACCAGTACTACTAAATTGTTTATTTTAGATTATTAAAGACAAAAATAGAAAATAAGTTTGAGATTGTTTCTGTGGTAGAAACTTCAGTGTCAAAGATAAATTATTTTAAGATCAGCCCTTCTGAGGCACCTAAGCAGAGTAATAAGAATATGTCTGAATGGAAAAACATACTGTTTTTCTTGGCTAATGTGGCCAAGGGCTTTAAAAAATGTAGACTGAAGGGTATATGCTAACCTCTACTTTTATTCTTTTTAGTTTCTCATCTAAGCTGTTTCTTTTACTATAGAGGCAGTAGAACTAAACCTACATAATGTAATGCTATGTATGTTATGTGTAAATTCTTATGTCAGGACCAGATGGTTGCTTATATTTTTTCTAACTTCAAGATTCTCTTCATTTCTACTTTAGTTCCTTCATTTTTAGAGATCAAGAAACAGATTGCATTGTTCAGAGAGAGCTAGAACTAGAACATAGGCTAATATTTGCTAGCCATTTGATATGACACTTTCATATTTTTGCCATATCCATGCTGATATTATTTAATAATATTTAAATTGACTTCTTTAAATGAATGAACTTTTTTTAAACAAACATTTTTGCTACTAAACATAGAAGTTATCACTTCTTTAAATAGAAAGTAACTCTGAGTAAAAATCCAATCAAAACAAGACAATGCTATTAAAATTTAATTTAAATTTAATTAATTAATATTATTAAATTTTTATTTCTTGCTGTTCTTGGTTCAGAAATGTGTCAAGGCAGTGTTTTCATGTTTGATGGCAGCATCCTAATTGAAAAGAAAAAGCACAGTTAAGACCTCCAGTTAAGCTTCTGCATTCCTTTTTTAAATGGAATGCTTCTTAGGAAGGAAATAAGAGGATATAAAGACATTTTATATGCTCAGCTATGTTGGGATATTTTTTGTCTTTGTTTTCTGGCTTTTACTGTGCTGGGGATTGAACCCAGTACCTTGCAAGTGATAAGCAAATACTCTACCATTGAGCTACATCCCAGCCTTCAATTATGATTTCATGTATACCAGAAAGAAGGTCTTTTGTGAGAAACAAAAATTGTTCTTTGGTTCATTTGAATTAATTTTTTAAACTCTTAAATTTTGGCATTGAAATTTTTAGTTAGCATCAGTTTCATTTTCTAAATAAGGAGTTTGATCAGTGTAGTTCATTTTTGCTTAAGACATTTCCACACAATGCTAACATCTGACAATTATGGTGACATACCTATGTATTGATAACTGTTACCTAAATTTTAAACAATCTAATGAGTTAAAATCTTGATCAACAAGACAACAAGAATGAATTTATTTTGGAAGATGAGAGGTTTTTGGTTTTTTGGTTGTGTTGTTGTTGTTGTTTTAGTTCATTTGAACAGAGGAAATGTTTTCCTTAAAATAGTTTTAAGTATGCTTCATTTCTTTAAAATAAATCAGTATTTTTGAACTTCCAATAAAGTTAGCATATTTGTCGGATTGCTGGTCTAATAGTGTTGTATTGCTTTCAAAGGATTAAAGGTGTCAGAATAGCTAAGCTTTCTCTGATTTGATGTGATCTCATTGAACTAAATATTCTGTTCTTGCCTTCTCTCCAGAAGTGCCACTATTGTAGACTATATTTCAGTGTACTGTAGAAAAAGACATTTTTTTTTATTCATGAGTTTCCTGTAAATCATATTGGTGGAAGTATAAAAACAGGAGACATTTATGGGCTAGGTAGTAATAAGAGTTTTATTGTGAAACCTTTGTAACAGTGTTCATCAGGAAAACCAGAGAGAGAAACAGATAAAGAAACTCATGGTCCCATTAATCTGTTAATGAACTAGACATGATAGTATTCGAGGATTTGTTTATATAGGGATGTTTTTATTTATCAGAAGTGTTTCTCTTTTGTTTTTCATACTTAGGTTAAATTTATATTTTTTAATTAAACTTTTTATTTTGAGATAATTGTAAATTCATATGCAATTGTAAGAAAGAATAGAGATTGTGTATCTTTACCCAGCTTATCTCAGTGGTTATGTCTTGCAGAACTATAGTTCTGTAAGAATATATATATAGCAGAATATCACAGCCAGGATATTCTTCTTAGGTTTTGGGGTTTTGTTTTGTTTTGTTTTGTTTGTTTTTTGGCAGTGCTGAGAATCAAACTCAGTGTCTTCACTTCTTGCACGTGCTAGGCAAGCACTTTACCACTGAGCTACATCCCCAGCCACAGCCAGGATATTGACATTGATAGAAATGTTTTTTGTTTTTGTTTTTATCTCTATCACCACTGTGGCCCATCTGTTGGTCTTTTGTAACCCAGAACCATTGTCCTTTCTACTCATTTCATGAATGTTATATAAAAGTAATTGTTCATATAATCTTTGGAGTTAGCATCTTTTACTTAACATAAATAAGTAATGAGATTCATCCATGTTGTATTTATTAACAGTTTGTTCCTTTTTGCTGCTGAGTAGTATTCCATGATGTGTATATACTAATTCAATTATTCATTTAGTTAGAACATCTGGATTGTTTCTGTTATAAGGCTATTACAGATAAAGCTGCTATAATTATTTGTCTACGGATTTTTTATGTGTACATAAGTCTTCATTTAAACAGGTTTAACGCTTAGGAGTACAGTATTGTCTTTAATATTACCTACCTTTACATTTTCAACCAAGTGTTGTTTCTACCTTGAAAGGAAAGCTTATTATTTACTGGTATTTTTGCTACCATTTTCTTTGTTTGTTTGTTTGTTTTTTCCCTGATATTCCAAAGATCTTTCCTTCTATCTGTTTCTTTCTATTTTGAAGATTTCCTCTAACCATTCTTTTATGGTCTATTGCTGGCAAATTCTTTTAATTTCCCCATCTGAGAATGTTTTAATAATCCTTCTCTATTTTTTGTTGACTATAGAATTCTCTGTCGACAGTTCATTCCTTTCAGCACAGGAAAAAATTATTAAACCAGTGTTCTGGCTTCTATGGTTTCCTATAAGAAGTCTGCTGTCTTTCTAATTGTTTTTTTCCAGATAAGATGTTGCTTTTTTTTAATGCCTTGAAGATATTTTCTTTGCCTCTGGTTTTCAGAAGTTTAATTGTGATACATCTTGGCTTGCATGTCTTTAGGTTTATCCTGTGAGTGGTTTGTTCAGAGCTGTAGTTTTATTTTTCTTTACAACTTTAAATTTTCAGTCATTATTTCTGAAAGTACTGTTTCAGCTCTGCTCTTCTCTCTTCTTGAAATTCCAGTGACAAAGTGTTAGATCTTTTGCTGTAGTCTCATAAATCCATAAGGCTCTGCCCATGCCCCCCCACACACCATTTTCTGTCTTGTTCAGATTGAGTAATTTCTATTATTCTCTTTTATTTTGGTTAATATATTTTCTAGTTCCAACATTTCCAGTTGCTTCTTTGTATCTTCTTTCTTTGCTGAAACTTCCTTCCCTGCCCCACTTGCCCCAAATGTGTTTTGTAACTACTGAAATATTTTTATCATGATTGCTTTTAACTCTGTCAGATAATTCTTCCATTTCTATCATCTCAGTTTGGGCATCTACTGGTTATCTTTTGCATTGTTTTACATCTTTACAGTCTTGATATGATGAGTAATTTTCTTTTAAAACTTGGGGCATTTTTCATATTATATTCTAAGGCTCTGGATATCATCTAAACCTTCTGTTTCCCTGGCTTTTCCTGACACTGCTTTGACAGATTAATAGGGGTGTTTTATCTAATATTACTGCCAGGTTTATATGAAAGTTCAACTTCTCTGCTCTACCTCCATTGACACATGAGGACGGTCCTTGTTATTACTGGGTCATAGTGGAAATCCAAGTTCCCTATGTAGTCCCTACTGATAATGCTGAGGTAAGTGTAAGATGTACCTGGCCATTGGAGTGAAAGGCCTGTCTTTCTACTTGACCTACTCTAATGCTACCTCTGTGGGGCATTGGACCTCCTCCTTATGGTACCCAAAATGGAAGTCAGGTCTCCCCATTCAACTCTTGGTGGTGTAGTGGGAGGAGTATGTAATATTTTCTGTAGGCTTTGATTGTAGTAGAACAATTATTATTGTCCAAAGTTTTGTTTTGGTAGGTTGCCCCTTTCTTGTTCCTTTAACTAGAAAGCAAGCTTTTGTTGTGCCTTTTCCTCCTCTGATATGTATTAGTTGACATATCCGGATTCTGGCTTCTGTAGCTCCATGTCTGGAATGTATTAGTAAAAAAAGAAAACTGAGAGAACTGACTCTCAGGTTGATTCTTGGATGCTCGGGTTTCTACCTGTTCTGCCTCTTTCCATTTTTCATGTTTCTTTTCTTTTCCTTTCTTCTTCCTCCCTTTCTTCTTCTCCTTTCCTCCTTTTTCTCTCTTTCTCTTTCTTCCTTAATGGGGAATCAAGCCCAGGGCCTTACTCATGCTAGGCAAGTACTCCACCACTGAGCTATATCCCCAATCATTTCATGTCATCTTGCATTTCACATATGATGTCCAGAGTTTTTAGTTGTACTTTGTAGAAATAATAGAGGAAAGTACACCTCTATCTTCTGTAAATAGAAGGCCCAAATTTAAATTTGGATCCATTTGTATCAAATGTTGTAAGCAGAAAGTGTCACATACTTTATCAGATGATGACTTCCATACTACTGTTCTCAAAAAGACTGCTAGAAATTAATATCTTTATTTAGACTGAAATTCATTGTTCACATTATTAATGAAAACTTTTCCCCTCTAGGAGATAATGCAAAAGGTGTCCCAAGGCTCCTGACCAGTAAACAAAGATTTGAGAAAGACAGCCAAGCTCATGTTTTCTCCTGATCAAGAAAATCATCCTTCCAAAGCACCAGTAAAATATGGTGAACTTATTGTCTTAGGGTAAGCGTTCTACATCTGATGAGATATAAAATTGAATAATATATAGTAATTTTAGCCTCTAGGTTAAAAGTACTTTTTTTAGAATTTATATCTTACTAGCTTCCAAAGAGAAATTTAAAGTTATGGGGTAATGTTACCAAATTAAGAAACTTATAATGCTTACATTTATGCCATTTTTGTAAGTGCTTAAATGATTCATAAACTTTATCTTACCCGTACCCTCAAAGAAGACAGTTTTCCTCCTCTGTCTCATCTTTTTGAAAATTTTACTTCAGCCATCTTTACCAAAAATTCCCTTCCTCTTCTCCTGCTTTAGGACATTTCATGTAAATGAGTGTTTATTTATTGTTTTGTCCCCAGAGGTAGTTGAGGCTTTGTGCTCTGTATTGTTGAAAGAAGTTAGGAAGACCCTGAAGGCCGGTACCTAGCTTACTTGTTTGCTTCAATAGTAATCTCAGTAATATAATTCCCAGAAAAACAGCCTATGGATTGAAGAATAGATTATTCCATTATTTCAATTTATTAAATATAAACTTGCCATAACTGTCAAAGTGGGGACATAATATTAATCTGTTAATATTGTGTTAATATTAATTCTAGAGATTCCAGAAACTAAAAATTGGAAAAATTTCCTTCCCACCTACTGTTTCTCTTCTTTTGCCTAAACAGCAGCTCTAGATACTGTTGTAAATTTGAGAGTCAGAATGGTATAAGTTCTTGTTCAAGTAAGAACATGTTGTTTCAGATGAGAAAGAGACACAGGGGAGATCCGTAGAGTTGTTGATCTTGACAGGGAATCTAGATTCCAGTACGTATTCCAACACTGTTAACTTTGTGACCTTGAGCAAGTCAACTGTTCTAGACCTTTGTTTTTCCTCCCCTATAAAATGACAGTGTGATAAGATGATCTAAGACCTTTTGAGACATTAAAATTTTTCCTATCAAAAACCAAATTTAAAAGATCATAAACTTAATATGGTAACTTCAATATTAGAAATTCAAGTCACATTGCTTTTAATACTATTAATGACAAACAGCTTTTAACTACCAAAAAAAAAAAAAACTAAGTATTTTAGTGGGAAATTTGAGAATATTTGAAAAATAAGGGTTAAAATTTAATGTGTGGTTTTTAAACTGCCTCTCAGCCTAGTAGTTTCTAGTAGTAGTGGTCATTTCTGTATCTGGTACTTGGTGTCTTAAAATGCAAATAATGCTTCTTCCCAATTCTAGAAGAAGTGAAATTGGACAAGGTGTTCATTTCCTGCTGTTAATTTCTCTTAGAAAAGATCTTTGAATTCAGGAACACAATATGAGGACAGAGAGTATAGAACACAGAAGAGGAATGAGCCATGCAACTTAAGGACAGTAGTGAGGGTAAATAAGATGCCTACAGTGGAACTTGTGGCAACCCATAGCCTAGAATAGTAAATTTAACATATTAGCCAAGGGATTCTGCTTTGTACTGTAACAAGGCTAGCAAGAAATAGTTAGGACTTTTTCCCAGTACAAAATGTTTATTTATTTTTTTATAAAGAATCAGTGTGGTTTCTGTATATGACAGTTACTGGGTAAATTACTTCTCAACTTTGAAACATGATTCTTCCTTTTCAACCATAATTGCAGGCCATTTTACAATCACTTTCTCCTCCAACTCCAGATCTGTCCCTATTCCCTGCCTCATTTCTGCCCAGATTGACCAACTACATATAGGAAATTATCAAACCAAAGATTTTATCAGAATCGAAAAGAGTGAATGAAGATATTAGCTGTTTATACATTAGTGAAGCAGTGAAGAATGACAAAAAAGCATAACAAACATACCCAGATTCAAGCTTTGGCTTTGCCATTGTCATGTGGCCTTCAGAAAATAATTCCTGAGTTTATTTCCTAGCCTGCAAAAATAGGGCCAGTCTTGCAGACTATATTAAGTACCTACCATAGAGTGAACACCCAAGTGTTTCTGTTTGGATTTTTTTAAAAGCTTGTTTCCAGTTGTTTCAGTCCTTACTTAACTTGCTTATCTTCCGGGCATATATTTTTTATGAAAACATGGTTATAAGGCCTGAAAAACAAAAAGTATGTTTACTAGCTAGCAGACATCTTACACATACACACCATGTTGGCAGAGCTTGTCTATGTATGTGTATGTATTCAGGTAGCCAAAACTTAATGAAGAAATCTAAATAGTTCTTATTTTAAAAGTTCAAGTAGGTGCTGGGGTTATGGCTCAGAGGTAGAACACGTGCCTAGCAAGTGTGAGGCACTGGGTTCGATTCTCAGCACCACATAAAAATAAATAAAGATATTGTGTCCATCTACAAGTAAAAATATTTTTTAAAAGAAAGTTCAGCTATTTAAAGTATTTGGTTCACAATTAAGGGAGAGTCTATTTTAAACAAAATATGTTATACTTTTAAATGTATTAGCACATGCAAAAACAATTTTAAAAATATAAAAAAAAATACAGTGAGTCATAAGGAATCTGTTAGGCCATTAATCAGCTCTTTATTATATTCACTAAAAGAGGGACAAAAATATGTAGACAACACAAAGCTATGCATAATACAAAATGTATTTCTCTGAGACTTGGGATATAGCCAAAGAGATTCTTACTTTGTTTCATACCCAGACAACTGGTGTGGAGATAAGCAGTTGCCAAAAAGAATTTGAGATTGTTATAATATGCTAATAGATAATTAATTGGGAATTGATTCTACAAGGTAAAGTAAAACATTTGTTTTATAATTGTGTGATTCTTAAAAGAGCTCACTTAATCTCTTATTTTTTCCACAACAGGTATAATGGATCTCTCCCAAATGGTGATAGAGGAAGGAGGAAAAGTAGGTTTGCTTTGTTTAAAAGACCTAAGGCAAATGGGGTAAAGCCCAGCACTGTGCATATTGCATGTACTCCTCAGGCAGCAAAGGTAAACAAATAAAAATAAAAGCTATGTAAACTGGGAAATTGAAAAACTTTTGTGTGTTTCTTATATTCTCTAGCATTCCCTTCACATTCTGTTTCATAAATTTTGTTTGGATTGAAGAACTGCTATCAGAAGGGAAATTTGGCTTTTTATTCTTTTAAAATGACACACCAGGTTCTGTGGCTAGAAATTACAAGGAAACATTCCCTTTCCTTATTAAAAGATGTGGATGTAGGGCCAGGACTTTTTATCTGGTAGTGTTTAGAATTGTGTGACTGTCCACCCTGATAAAGAGGGCATTCCTGTTACTCAGGGACATCCCCTGGGCTGGTGGAAGGAGTACGGTGTCTAGTATGCATAATAAGATATCAGATGGACAAGGTAGTGTTTAAACTTAATGATTATCTAAGATTCTGTGGATTTTTTGTTTTTGTTGTTTTTGTCTTGTTTGGGGTATCAGGGACTGAACTCAGGGTACTTAACCACTTAGCCACATCCCAAGCCCTTTTTATTTTTTGAAACAGGGTCTCACTAAGTTGCTAAGGACCTTGCTAAGTATCTGAGGCTGGCCCTGAACTTGAAATCCACCTGCCTTAGCCTCCTGAGTCTTTAGCATTATAAACATGTGCCACTGCACCTGGCTTATTTTTATTTTTGGTTCATGACTGTCATAGGTTTTATTACAGTACCCTGTACATAGAGGACCTCAGTGATTATTAGCTTGAATCAAAGCTATAGAAATAAATATTCAGCTGTAATGTCTCACCCTCCTGTCCTTATCAATGCTTCTAGCCCTTTTTCCTTTCCATACCAAAATCTCCAGAAGCTAGACCACCATTTCAGGACACTTGTGCTTTTCCTAGAATAATAGACAAGTAGAGATTTATCTTTACATTTCCTTGTGAATTCCTCTATTTCCAGTTGATACTGTGATAAACAAATAAGAAAAATTACAGATTTGTTTGACTTCAGAAAGTACCTATATCTTTAAATAAGAAGCCTATCCAGTTTGGAGTAACTTCAGAAAGTACCTGTATCTTTAAATAAGAAGCCTATCCAGTTTGGAGTGACTTCAGAAAGTACCTATATCTTTAAATAAAAAGCCTATCCAGTTTGGAGTGCAAAACACAATCCTCAAGCCTTTGCTCTAGGCCTTCTTTATACTATTCAAGAGCCAATGAGTGTAGAAAAGGGAGAGTGTCTTTAAGTGATGATTTTTGCTCCTTTGCAGAAAAGGTCTGTGCTGAGCAGTGGTATACGTGAATGGCTTGTGGATCCCAATCTGAGGAGCTTTTTGTGATATTTCTAGTAAGCTCCTGGCATTTGGGGTGTACCAGTTCTTCATTGTACAGGACCATCCACATATTATAGGACATTTAATATTCTTGATCCCCCACCCATCAAGTATTATTTGAGTCCTCAAATCATTGTGACAGCCAAAAAATACACATTTTCAGATGCTTCTTAGCTAGTACCACCTCTGATTGAGAACCACTCTGAGGGAAAATTCTTGTAACTCCAAACTCTGAAATATTGGTTTTTTAACTCTGTAATGCCACTTAAGTTTTTGTTTGTTTGTTGTGGTACTAGGGACTAAACCCAAGGGTGTTCTTCCACTGAGCTACATCCCCAACCTTTTTTTAAGTTTTGAGACAGACACTTGCTAAGTAGCTCAGGCTGGCCTCCAACTTCAGATCTGCCTGTCAGCCTCCAGAGCTACTGGGCTTAAAGTGCTGCACCACTGTACCCAGCATGCCCCTCATGTTTTTGTTGACTCCTTTTTATCTTTACAGGGAATCAAACAAATTTTTCTTTTTAAATTTTAAAGGAATATATTAGTGAGGTCATGAAGAAAACTTAAATTATTTAGTCTGGCAGTCGTCTGGAATGAGTGGTTAAAACCTTGCCTTCCAGCCCCATGAGACTCAAACTTGACATAGTTCTTATCCCTAATCTAAGAGTAGGTTCAGTAGTTAAAAAAAAAACCTAAAGATTTTAGTCTCAAAGCACACAAAAGACAGCATTTTTAAATACTGAGCAATCATTTGAAAAGTCAGTTGCTTAATGCTGGATTTAAGTATAGATTGTAAAGCATGTGAAAAAAATGATACAATTTTCATGAAACATAAATGTGTAGTAAAAAATATATTAACAACCTGCATGTAAGTGATATACACTGCATTCTTGAGGTTGTATACCTCTGAAGAGAAGGGAAGAATAGGGAGGGACATATGGGCAGGCTCAGTTATATCTGTAGAGTTAATTTTTTTAAAAAATATATCAGAAACAAAAGCATTGTTAGACTAATAAAGCTGGGTAGATAGAACTCAGATATTTATTCTCCTTCAGTATTGAAAATTAATTATCTTAATCTAAAATTATTATTTTAAAGCTTAATCTGATACAGATTAGCTAAAAATTGAAACCAGCTAAAATTTTATAATGCCAAACTTCTAATTAAGAAACATTTTTCAGGCTAAGGTTGTAGCTCAGTGGTAAAATGCTTGCCTAACACATGTGAGGTTCTGGGTTTGATCCTCAGCACCACAAAAAAATAAATAAATGAATAAAATAAAGTTATGTGTCCATATATAACAAAATATTTTTTTAAAAATCAGTTTTCATTTAGCTCCTTTGCTGTGTGTAATCATTCTCTTGTGTCTTTGTATCTTATTTTCCTTTTACTCAACCTGTTTCCACTTCCTTTATGCAATGACTAGGTTTTTCCCCCTCTGATATTATCTTTAGCTCATATACATAAAAAGGGCCTGAAAACAAAACTGAAGAGTTCTTTTTAGCAATGTTTTAGTTTGGGATAAGTCAGAAGTACAGTCATAAGCTTTAATATCTATTGCCTTTGCTAATATTTAATCATTCTACAAATTTTTCTATATCTAGCCCAATATATATAATATATGGCAAACATTTATCATCTGTATAAGTCATCAAATGATTAGAAAACCAGCTAACCCTGCTGATTGGTTAACTGTACAACTCTTTAAAGGACTTTAAAAATAAGTTTCTTCTTATAAAAATTATTTTCTTCTCCTGTACTGAGAATCAATTTTAGCTTCTATATGGCATTTGGTTTTTATTACTTTATAATTTAAAATACTTTACAAGGGAGATAGATCTTAGAGTTTTTGTTTTTAAAATATGTGGTTTTACTCTGTAACTATTTGAAAATATTCTTCTATACCCTCTCAATCTAAGGAAACTATTGTCATAGCTGAGATTATGCAAGAGTTATTAACCTGGACCTTAAATTTCAGGGGGGAGATACATAAGTGTATCATATATGTGAAAAATAGTTTTACCTTTATTTTATTGGAAAGATTTTTCAATTAACTTGATTGATTTTCTGATTTGCTTTATCTAATATTTGTTATTAACTTTTTTATTCACAGGCAATAAGCAACAAGGACCAGCATAGCATATCATACACTCTATCTCGGGCCCAGACAGTGGTGGTTGAATATACTCATGATAGCAACACTGATATGTTTCAGGTATTATAACATGAAATTTTTTTTCTTAAAAAAAAAATAATAGTTAAAAATCTATTGTTGGAGGTTGAGATACATATGGCTTAGTGATAGAATGTGCACTTAGCATGCATAAGGCCCTAGGTTCAATCCCCAGCACCAAAGGAAAAAATATATTGTCAGTAACTTCTGCTGCAGTCAAATTAAGAATTATAATTTTTAATAATGTAGCTCATTAAAATATGTATTGATTTCTGAGCCTTATAAAAGTCATTATGCCATGGTTAAGAGATGGCCTCAATAATCAGAATCCCTGATAAACATTACTTAGCCCTCCGTGTCATCCTTTGTAAAGTGCAGGTAATAGAATCCTCCTCATGGCAGGCTTAAATGAGTTGTGCATGTAAAGTGCTCAGAGCTCTGCTAGCTACTTAGTAAACTCTTAGTAAATGTTAGCTATTAATATCTAAAAAAAGAAACTCAAAAATACTCTGCATGCATTTATGCCCTTTTTTTTTCCCCCACTACCTCCCACCTTCCTCCCTAGGCAACCAAAAGTACAGGCAATTTCTCACTATTCATATCAAATATGTGATGTCAAACTTGTTATTACTGGTGCACCTTCATTTTTGTACCAATCCAGTGCTGATATTTTTATAAACTGATAGTTTACAGAACTGCTAAATCCAAAGATGTAAACAGAAGTCTTAATATCCTCTCCCTTAATACTGGGTTTGCTAAAGAAACTTCAGTAGGACATAAATGTTTCATGATAAATTTTGCTATTATTATTATTGTCCCAGTTATTTTTCCCCTTTTTTTTTAATTGTACAAGAGTAAATAAAGATGAAAAGTCCCAGAGACACATTTAAGTTTAACCAATAGCAAAGTATTTCTTTGAGGTTGGTTTCTCCCTTTAGCCCTTAAATAAGATGCAACACTTCTTTTAGACTAGTGTCTCTGTGGTTAATTTTAGAATGTATTTTTTTGTTTCCTTGTTTTTACCAAAAGTAAGTAAATAATGTCCTTAGTGACATGAAGGTTTGGATCCCAGCATAAACCTAACACAAAGCTTTAGGATGATTTTCCACATTTTATTTCACCACCAAACAATTAAAATGAACTTGTTTAGCTTTTTTTAAATCAAGGTGCTTCTTAGACACTTGATCACAGAATTTTAACTGCAGAAAGTACATTATGTTTATTTGCTCATCCCTTTATCATATGTAATCAATTTCTCCTTTATCATAGAGAGTTTTTCCCGGTATAATAATAAAACTGATTTTGGCCTTTCTACAGGCATTATTCCCATGGAAAATACAAACATTTTTACATCAGAAAACCTAAGATAAATCAGAAATATCCTATTAAATTAGGCAGTCTTCCAGGAACTGGTTTTATAAACATTTTAGATTATCTGCTTTCTAAACTGAACAAGAACATTTATATTTCAATCCGTCAGACATTCAAACTCCAACTCAGCTTCCTGCCCAGTTGCTATATTGTTGTCTAAATGTGAATGAAGTACAGATTTCTGATAGGGTGGCAGAAGGATGGAGAAGAGACTTCACAGCAGTGCCTATTCATTTGGTCCTTCTTATCAGGTCAAGTAGGATCCTTGCCGGTAACCAGGAGAAAGGCATTCTGGCCAAAGAGTTGGCAGAAAAATTCTATGCAGTGTGGCAGGAAATTGATGAACAAGCTACTTATTGCTACAATATATACTTGTATACAGAAGTAATAGGAAATTGGGCTGAATTGACAAAAGAGAGGGAAATCCTTAGTAAGTTTCTAACTTATCATAAATAAAAAGTTTGGATAGGCTGTAAGGAACCATTTTCATGGTCATGGGAAAGAGTGACATGAGAAATCTGTAGTTTTAAAGCTAATAGTAGCAATTAAAGGAAGAACTACTGGAGTTTAACATAAAATATTTTGGCATCTGCTCGTGTAGTTTTTCTCTTTATAAATATGTAAGCTTTCTTCCTTCTTACTTGGCAATACCAGTATTGTTTTGAAGTCTTCAGTCTTCTCCAAGGCCCAGATCAAATGTCAACTTTCTAGAACAGTCCAGTGGCTCTTCCCAAACAAATAAATGATGCTTTTGCTTGATCCAAATATTAATCCCCAGTCTACTCTTTGGCATACATCTTTTGCCTCTAAAAGAGCCTTTTTATTTTTGGAGATATTTTTAGTTTCATAGGTCTATGGTCATTTTCTTGAGATATCATTAACTTAAAAATAAGCAAAAGGAACATCTAACATTGGTTAACCAACCAACTTTTCCCTAAAATTATTCAAACTAAATGTAAAAACTATACTTGTTGATAGGAAAAAAACACTAAAGAGTTTTATCTAAAAGTATGCTGATATGAGGAACTCTTTTTTTCCATTTTTTTACTGGTGCACCATAATTCTTAATGATTGGGTTTGTTGTTGCTGATATGAGGAACTCTTGAGGCTCAACTATGCAAAGAATGACTTTTAAGAGTCTTTTCAGTATTCACATTCTTCAATTTAATGATACTACTTTTTAACAAATATTAACAGACTGATAATTTCTAAATGTTTAAAACCTTGTAACTCTTGTCACTTTTGTAACCTATTCCAGTGATTTGTTATCTTCTTTTCAACTTTAGAAATGGAATTAATTTATTTATTGCTTAGTAGTTTTGAAAATTTCTCTTATTCTCTAACACCCCACTCATCCAGAATTCTTATCTTGGAACCTTCTCTTCAGAAATATGAGCAAGGGCTGGGGATGTGGCTCAAGCGGTAGCGCGCTCGCCTGGCATGCATGCGGCCCGGGTTCGATCCTCAGCACCACATACAAACAAAGATGTTGTGTCCGCCGAAAACTGAAAAACAAATATTAAAAATTCTCTCTCTCTCTCTTTAAAAAAAAACAGAAATATGAGCAAGAACCAGCAAGAAAATCTATGCAATATAAAGTAAATGCCACAGAGTCTCACTGAAATTCCTTTTTTTGTGCTTCTTAGAGAATCCCTTAGGCTCTAAGAACCTTTTGCAATGCTGTTCTTTAAAGTTGGTTATTTGATTTCTCAACCCATATCAAAATAAGAAAAGCTGGTTAGAGGGGGAAATAATATCACTTAAATCAAGAAATGATAGCTGATAACTTAGCAAAAAAGGAAGTGGGAAAATCTGTAAAGTGTACAAAAGACCTCAAAACAAGGTCACTCAAGCCTTTAATGTAATTATCTTATAGCACCTGAAGACATCGTTGGATTGCAGCATTCTGTAAATGGTAGTCAATGGTGTAATGTTCTGGATACATCATACAGGATTTGCTTAAATATTCAATATATCCTGTTAAACAAGGGAGAATAATAAATGGTAGATGTATTTCCACCCAAAAAGGTTATAGTCTGCAACCATCTAGAAATATCAGTTATCCTGAATTCTTCATACTCTGAGGGTTTTATAAATTCTGTCATAAGTTCCCACTTTATTCGGTACTGCAAGTGATTACTACACCATAGAGAGTCTGAAAGATTCGTTTTCAAGGGTATAGATGCCCCCAAAGTTAAGTATGCTAAGTTTGAGTTAGAAATTTCAGTCTTAATTTTTTCACCTTAACATTTCACTTTTCTTGAGTAGATTTTTCCACTGTGTTCTTCAAATAAGTTTATAGATATTTCTTTTTCCCTCAGATTGGTCGGTCGACTGAAAGTCCTATTGATTTCGTTGTAACTGACACGGTTCCTGGAAGTCAAAGTAATTCTGATACACAGTCAGTTCAAAGCACTATATCAAGATTTGCCTGTAGAATCATATGTGAACGGAATCCCCCCTTTACAGCACGGATTTATGCTGCAGGATTTGATTCATCAAAAAACATTTTTCTTGGGGTAAAAAGCTTTTTTCCTAAATGATGCATTCTTTTATACCAGCTTCTATTTCCAAATTAAAAATAAATGTGAGGTCACTACTATTATTTCCATAGGAAAAGGCTGCCAAATGGAAGACATCCGATGGGCAGATGGATGGCTTAACCACTAATGGTGTTCTTGTGATGCATCCACGTAATGGGTTCACAGAAGACTCCAAGCCTGGAATATGGAGAGAAATATCGGTGTGTGGGAATGTATTCAGCCTGCGTGAAACCAGATCAGCTCAACAGAGAGGAAAAATGGTAAATACTGAATTCTAGTTTCTTATTTAGCCACCATCAGTACATAGGATAAGTTGGACTGAACACATTATGTGTAGTCAAAAAAAAATCTTAAATCTATCGCTGATAAAGAGAACTGAGTCTGAGTGTCAAATACACTACCAGATTCTATACTAGAAGATAACATCTCGTTGTTTCAATTAGGAAAATATAAGGATTTTGTCTGTCATATTATGTCAATAGATTTTAAAACTCAAGCTTTCCTCAATGAAACAGCACTGTAACCTTTCTTTGGTCTAAATATCTTTGACCATTTTTACCTAATTGGAAATATTAGGCTTCTTGTTTAGCTAGATGTTTTAATCGTAAGTTGTCCTCGAGAATAAAGAGATGTTACTGCTCAGTATTTTATCCTTAGTTTTCAAACTTACATCTTTCATGACTTTCCCTTTTATGTAAAAATCCAAAACATAGTAGTGAATGCACTTTTTTATTTTTATTTTTTAATCTCTAGGTGGAAATTGAAACCAATCAGTTACAAGATGGCTCATTGATTGACCTCTGTGGTGCAACATTGCTGTGGCGTACTGCAGAAGGCCTTTCCCACACTCCCACCGTGAAGCATTTAGAAGCTTTAAGACAGGAAATCAACGCAGCACGACCTCAGTGCCCTGTAGGGTTCAACACATTAGCATTTCCTAGTATGAAGAGGAAAGATGTTGTAGATGAAAAACAACCATGGGTATATCTAAACTGCGGCCATGTACATGGCTATCATAACTGGGGAAACAAAGAAGAACGTGACGGAAAAGATCGTGAATGTCCTATGTGTAGATCTGTCGGTCCCTATGTCCCTCTGTGGCTTGGATGTGAAGCTGGATTTTATGTGGACGCTGGCCCTCCAACACATGCATTTAGCCCTTGTGGGCATGTGTGTTCAGAGAAGACAACAGCCTATTGGTCCCAGATCCCGCTTCCTCATGGTACTCACACTTTTCACGCAGCCTGTCCCTTTTGTGCACATCAGTTGGCTGGTGAACAAGGCTACATCAGACTCATTTTCCAAGGACCTCTAGACTAACAGACAGTTGTCCTCCAGGACTACATTATAAATTTATAAGCTAAGTGATTTGGGTTTTGCAACCTGTTGTTCACGTCACAGTTTCTCTGCTCTGGTCATTTGCATTAAGATGAAGAATTTTTTTAAAAATTTATAAAAAATAGTAGCAATTTCTGAGCAAAATCGGGGAAACTCAAGCAAAGGAATTTTTGAAAGTTCCAGACTTCTGAATTACGATCTTTGAAAATATATTTTGAGGAGAAAAAGACATAGTCTAATTTGATGCCTTCATTTTAGTGTTTTTGAATCACCCATCCTCAGTGTCGAGAAATTGTTTTGTATAACTGAGGGTACTGCTGGTTCAAACTATGTTAGTTTACAGTTTGTTGCAAACATTGTAAAATACAGCAACATGTATATTAACTTTTTTCTATTTATCTTTATTTTAGAAAATATCTTAGAACATTCTTGATAGTGTAGCATGGTAATGATGGCGTCACACCGTGTGTGTGAATGGTAGTTTAGTGAGCACAAATCTCAAGGATTTGCAAACTTAGGAAGAAGAACAAGAGAGCCTCTCTCCCATTCCCCATCTAAATATGTGATTTGGTAAATTAGAATACTTTATAAAATCAGGTTCACATTAATTACCATTGTCTAAGAAGTGTTTGTTTTTAACCACATTGAAGATAATCAGGAAAGATTTTTTTTTCCTTAATGTTTCTCTCAAGTGTAGTACTACAGTAAAAACTTAATGCTAAGAAACATTTTATATGCTCCTTTGAATATGCAATTTAATCTAGATTATCTATTTTTCTCCCATGATAATTAACCTGTTTTTAGTATCAGCAACATTTGGCAAGTTTATTTTTTGGATATAAACTGTGGTTCATCTGTTCAGTGTTTCTAGAAAAAAAAAATCATTCCCATGAGAAAAATATAAATTAACAAGAAAGGAGAGTGACTTGATTTGCTTTTAGAAAAAGAAATGCTTAGTTAATTCTGTATTTGGCTTTATCTGGGCATTAGAAAATTTAGAGATAGAGGGTTAAAGAATGATGATAGTGCCCTCCACTTTTAACCTAGCAGACCAGCCTTAACTGTGGACTTGAATCCTAATAAGAGTTGCCACAGTGTGACTCAAATAAATGTTTGGTTGGCAGATGCTCACCAGTGACAGCAGAGTTGAGGGATACACTTGCAAGGTCTGTTTATTCTCTTTAACTTCAGTAAGTACTTTGCTTTCATAAGTAAGAAAAGGTTTCTTCTCCTTTGCCCTAATCTTTTTTCTAAATGTGCCACAAGAAAAGTATAGATAGTTGCACTACATCAAACCCTTTTTGACACTTGTAGAAATCAATACATTTTCAGATTTTGACAGAATAGTTTTTTAGTCATTTGATTTGTTTTCCTTTAGTTTGAAAAGTTGTATGATACTTAATTGACTAGCAGGTTTTTATATGTGGTAGCATAGCTTTAATTTATCCTATTACATTGCTGTTATATTTTAGGGGGGTTAAAAAAGCAAAACTTGTCACTTAGAAGCCATGAACTATTTTATTTTACTTTGACTGTCAAAATTCCTTGTTTTTAAAAATGATCATTGAGTTCACTCAGGAAATGCATGTCAGGAAACTTGTATTATAAGTTTATTAGTTGTGATGTATCAGTAACTATTGTTACCCCTTTTTCAAAGAAACATAATGATTCTGAATTTTCTAGATTGTCACATGCTTTGTGACTAATGCAAGGAAATCAAGTCCTGTGTTGTATTTGTTCTAGTCCTTTCTATTCAGGCTATATACTGTAGCTTAATTTTTATTTGCAATTAATTTATTCAAACTAAGTAAATACTTTCCAAAATAGATATTTGAATTTGTGTCTTGCCTTTTTGCATAGTGGAGAATGGAAACCATAGTCGAGACTGGACAGATCTGCCCAACACAAGTCTCTGGTTCTCTTTGGAAATCTTCTCTTAATAATAGAGGGACATGATAGTGGTTTAATAATGAAGACCTTTTCTAAGTCAAGTCCTGCTAGAGAGTTGGTTCTACACAGGTTGCATACAGGGCTATTTAAAATAGTGCCTCAGTAACTATAAAAGTTTCATCTTCTTCCCAAAGTGCCTGAATTTCCTCCTAGCATCTGGGAATAACATGGTTCATTTATATCAATTTTAAACTTTAAATACTCAAGCAATGTAAATCATTAGGTGTTTGCTGTTTAGCATTTCGAGTAATAGTTCTGTCATTTTTCCAGTACCTAATAGAACACTTTTATTTATTCATTCAGCTGTATTAAAGAAATGTCAGTATTCTGGCCAAGGAGGAGAAAAGGCTGTATTTAGGTCTCTTAAATGCATTCTTGAGAAAGATAATCCTAGCCGGTCCTGGTGGCACACACTTGTAATCCCAGTGGCTCAGGAGACTGAGTTAGGAGGATCTTCAAGTTCAAAGTCAAACTCAGCAATCTAGTAATACTCTTGACTCCCTCTCTCAAGATAAAAAGGGCTGGAGAATACGGCTCAGTGGTTAAACGCAACTGGGTTGAATCCCTGGGGCTTAACTTTTATGAAAGCAATTTTGCATTTAAAAGTTCATCAGTTTATACAGATGTTCAGTTTCCCTAATCTAAAATGCTGCAGTCTAGAGGTAAAACATCATGAAGGGCAGATATTGAGAAACAGGAGTCTGTCTTTGCAAATCAGATCAGCAAAACTCTACCTAACTAAACTAAGATCTTAACACCCCCGCTTTGACTCTTATATAAGTATACTGTAATGCCTTGACCTCAAATTTTCATCTACTCATTTTTATAGCGGATACTGAATAGCTAGTATGCACCAAATTCTGTTCTAAACATTAGGTGATAAGCAGAAGAAAAAGAACCCTTCCACCTTGGGATTTGTAATCAGGTGATAAAGATAGAAATGAGCAAGAAAAAAATTAAAAATGTAACATGATAGTGAACTGTGCTGAAGAGAAAAAGCAGAAAAGGAAAATAAATAAGTTATGTACTGGTGGGGAGGGATAGTGTTTTGTAATATGTAGGAGGTCCAGGGAACCTTCCCTTACTGGGAAGGTAGTAGTTGACTAAAGATTTGAAGAAGCTGAAGGGTAGGGCTACTTAGGAGAGCATTTAGGCAGAAGAAACAACCATCTCAAGGGCCCTGGAATGGAAACTTTTCTGAAATATTTCTATAATAGCAAAGAAGCCAGTGTGGCTAAAGTGGTATGAAAAGGGGAAGAGTAGTAGATAAAGATGAAGTAAAATGACAGGTTAAAGGTGGAGGGAATTGGGATGGATCTAGATCATGAGGCACCACCTGAGAATGTAGCTTTTATTCTGAGTAAGATGGGAGCCATAGAGGGTCTAGGGCATGAGAATGAGAGTGACATGATCTAAAACAGTGAAGGGGATAGGCAGTAATTCTGGAGAGAAATACACAGTGGCTTGGATCAAGGCGGTGACAGTGGAAATAGTTTGAGAAGTGATCAAATTCTAGATGTTTTTGCAGGTAGAACCAATGGCATTTGCTGGAAGATCAGGTATGATGTGTGAAGGAATCAACAACGGCTCAGGGCTTGGGGTGTAGCTCAGTGACATAGTCCAAGGCCCTGGATTCAATCCTCAGCACCAATACAAAATAAAGGGGAAAAAAATGCTTAGCTCAATCAGCCTGAGCAACTGGAAAGATGGCACCAACAGTTGTTTGAGGGGAAGAGTCCTCTGGCAGTGGATTCAGGAAGTAATCGGACATTTGATTGAGCCTCTTATTAGAAAAGATTTTTGCCAAAGCTGGAATGCCTTTACTTTCCTTAACTGCTATCCAAGTTCTCAGTATACTAAAGATCATTATGATGAGTGTTCTCTATATATATCTTGCTAGCCCAGTATATCTCATGCTAGCTTAGAAATAAACCAACAAAACATATTCCTCGTGATTAATAGTGGACTTCCTCTCATAGAAGTAGGAGAGTTGGGACAGCACTCATGTTTCTGTCTTCGCTTTGGCTGCCCTCTAAGGAAATATGTTCTGTTTTCAGCTGCAGTCAGTAACTTCCTTTTGCTAAAGTCTTCTGATAGTTTTTCTTTATTCTCATCCATATCCACCTTTTTACTTGACTCTTGGCTTTTAAAATAAATATTTCTCAGTTTTTCTGGATTTTAATAATTTGTTGCTTCAAATCCTTTATAAAAGGCAGTGGCAGAGCAAAAGTGTTTCTTTTTTTCTTGAAATTTTTTTGTTTTTTGTGTAAACATTGAACTATTTGTGGCAAACAATTGGAGGGGGTGGTACTAGGGATTAAACTCAGGGGCACTCAACCACCAAGCCACATCCCCAGTTCTATTTTGTATTTTATTTAGAGACAGGGTCTCCCTGAGTTGCTTAGTCCTTCACTGTTCCTGAGGCTGGCTTTGAACCCACAATCCTCCTTTCTTAGCCTGCCAAAACACTGGGATTACTGGCATGTGCCACTGCGCCCTAGCAGCACACAGAATTCTTGAACCTATTTTATAAATCCAGACTTTAATATCCAGTTTCCCTGAAGTAATATGCCTCTCTCTGATCATTATCAACAGAAAATAAATAAGATCAAGAGTTTTCTTAATAACTGTCATAAAGTATCATGTCCAAACATGGTACTAGTGATGTGATGGGAATGCAAGGTTCTTTAGGGTGATAGTAAATTGTAAACCCAGCTATGTAAGTCAAAAGTTAAGCCACAGTATAAAATAAATTTGTCACAGCTAACATTTGAGTGTGTGTGTCAAGCACTGTTTGCACCATACTAATAATATTAGTGGTATTATTTAAAACTCAGCCCTGTGAGGTAGGATCTGTTATCTCTATTTTATAATGATATCAGCCACAACAATGTAACTTGCCCAAGGTTCACGACTTATAACTAACCAAAGGACTCAGAATTTGAACTTTGGAAGTCTTACCCCATTTGTGTGTACACAGCCACTACATTCTGCTGCTTCCCCATTTTAATGATGAAATACATTGAAGAAATTCTTTTGCAAGTTGATATGTATCATAGTCATATGATACTTATTGAGCCACACAGTAAATGCTTAAAAACTATTTCTTGTATAGTCAGAGAAAACTGAGAACTTCTAAACTACTGAAACACTCTTGAGTTAGGAGGGTTAGCAAAAATAGTGAAAAGGAAAGAAGGTTATAGAAGCTGTTTATGTGATCAGAAAATGCATTTACCTTGGCTGGACAAGAGACAAAAGCAGGAAAAGGAGGAGACTACAAAAAGTGACACTGACTGGAAGTTTGACAGGGCAAACTTGTAAAGGATTCTCATGGAGAAGTGAAGAAATATCAATTATAGCCCAAAAGTATGTCATCCAGACATTTCATTTTGAGACCCTATGATTAATAAGAAAAACACAGAAGGCAGCTAATATTAAAAGGGAAAATTAAGATTACTGTAGATATTCCTGAAGTATTAGCATGTTTTTAATGTTATTGTATTTTTTATGCCTTTATTTATGTGATGCTGAGGATTGAACCCAGTGCTTCACACACGGTAGGTAAGCACTTTACCACTGAGCTACAATTGCAGCCCTAAAGTATTATATCTTTTTACTGTATAACTATTTATCTTAAATAGAATATAAACTAGCTGTGATCTTGGAACTCAGGCTATGGGTGAGGAAACCAAGTCCTAGTCAGGTGAAGTGATCATTGATTTGACAGATCTGGTAGTAGAACCTCAATCCCCCGTCTACCCTGATTATCATAAATTTGAGTCATCCAGCCTCAGGAATATTCCTATGTTTTGATTATTTAAGCAGACATTTAATAGCTTTTATTTGCATTTAATAGCTTTTATTTTTAAATTACAAGTGTCTGCAGAGTGAAAATAACTTGTTGTCATGTGAACAATGATTTCCAAGTCTAAGGGATGGGCTGCTTCAGATTTCATTGAAAAGGTTGCCTAGTTTGGAAATGAAAGACAAATGTGAAAGAGTTGTGCTGGGCACAGTTGCTCATGCCAGTAATCCCAGCTACGCAGGAGGCTGAGGCAGGAGAATCACTTGAGTCCAGGCCATTCTGGGCAACATAGGAAGGCCCTGTCTCAACGAAAACACAAAACAAAATCTCTGGGAGTTTCCCTTGCAGCTCTTTGGTACTCTACATGAATCATTTCAAATCATCCACTCATTCATTGACAAGACTCTTTATTTTTCTACTTACAGTGAAATGAAAGTTATTTTGCATACCACACCTCTCTTAGGAATGCAAGGCATTCAGGTAGTTTTCAATTGTACTTGGCTTCATTAAATTCCTTTTAGAAAATTATTTGAAATAGAAATGAAAATGATATAATAGTTATTATACTGTCAAGCAACAACAACAATAAAAATCTCAGTTCACAATAAGAATAAGAATAATCTGAATACCAAGTACCCATAAAGTTGAGTAGATTTTGAACCATGAAGGGCAAATCCTTAAGTGGAGAGACAGGAGTTGGATTGGATCAGGTGCACAGAGAAAAGAGAATGAGAGAGTGTGGTAGGTTGTTAGGTGTCTATAGTTAGAAGCTCCTAGAGCAAGAATAGGCTCAAGTGGCAGCTGAGAAGGGGTAGCAGCTGTGGGTGTTGGTAAGATCTTAGAATCCCTAAAGTAATAACCTCCAAAGTCAAGTTTGTACAGGGATTGAGGAGGGAAGGACAGGTAGCTTCTGAAAGAGAGGTCCAAGAATATCTTCCCCCCACCCCTACACACAAACACACCGGATTGCTCCCAACTAGAATTAGTATTGCTTCTCAAAATGACTAATTTGGCTGGGCACACCTGTAATCCCAGGACTCATGGGAAGCTGAAGCAGGAGGATCTCAAGCTTAAAGCAATCCTGGCTGGGTAATTTAGCAAGACCCCATCTCAAATTTTTAAAAAGGACTGGAGATGTAGTTCAGGGGTAGAATGCCCCAGGTTCAATCCCCAGTGTTGGAGGGGGAAAAAATGACTAGCTTGAAGGGGGGGAAAAAAACCTGTTCACCTGAGTATGTAAATTCTAGCAAGTTTGTTAGTGTCATTTCTATATTAGTTATACTGCATATTGATTGTTTTTCATTAATTTTACTCAAAAGAACTCAACCATGGCAGGAATTCCTAAGTCAAATACACTATGCAAAGTTGGTTTCTTATTGCAGAGGTAATTTAACTGTGAAGTGATACTTGTATGTGATGAAATGAAAGTCAAAAGATACTACTCTTGAGATGTGGCCTATTGCAGAGAAGCTTTAAAAGAGCATTTTAGTGCTTTGGTATATGTTCTAGGATTTTTTTTTTTAAGTGTGAGAGTTAACAATCAAGAGTTTGAAGGTGTTTTTATTGGTTTCATTATTGCTGCTGACTTCAAATATGGCCATACTTATTTACCAAAGTGTTTTAATTTCTCTTTATACAAAAGGGCCATTGAAAATGTTGTCTGGGTGGGATTTCACAACTAAGCGGAATTCTTCAGGCAAGGCACAAATCCAAGTCTTAATCCAGTCTGGCCAGAGAGACCAGTCCTTAGATGTTCCTTTATCAGAGTAGGTAACAATGGGCAGTTATTCATTGTAAATAAACTGGAGACTGAGTGAAGGGAGTTAGAAGATATCAAGATAAGCAGCCTGCCCTTTAGAGAGGATGGGGTTGTGCTGCAGGCAGCATTTCCTGTAATTTTGTAACATACTTTTTAACTCTTGGCTCTGTGGGTAGCCATGAATCTGATTACCTGAAATTCTATAGGAAAAAAAGTAATCCAACTCAATGAATTAACACTCATTATACCTCATCTTAGTTCCTTAGTTCCTTAGGTCTTTGGTGCTGGTCCTTTGTATGAAATTGGAGTTGGACAGTAGATGGTCCCAGACTTATCAAATATACAGCTTCTTCACTTGGGGAACTCAGAAGCCTATTTGAAATGCAACAAAGTCAGAGTATGTTAAATGAACGACGACTATCTTAAAGTACCCTTTCCATTCAATGGCTGATGGAAAGGGTACTTGAAATAATTCATAGCTGAAACACTTTTTATTAATTTATTTACTTATTCTTTGTTATACATGACAGCAGAGTGCATTTTAATTCATAGTACATATATAGAGCACAATTTTTCACGTCTCTGGTTGTACACAAAGTAGAATCACACCATTCAGTGTCTTCATACATATACTTAGGGTAATGATGTTCA
The DNA here is from genome assembly GCF_047511675.1 of Marmota flaviventris. Lineage (NCBI taxonomy): Eukaryota > Metazoa > Chordata > Mammalia > Rodentia > Sciuridae > Marmota > Marmota flaviventris. Next base: position 52,371,287 of record NC_092511.1, on the reverse strand, counting down.
TCTCATTCCACAATCTTTCCTACCCCCATAACCCCCTTCCTTCCCCTCCCTCCCCTTTGCCCTATCTAAAGTTCCTCCATTCCTCCCACGCTCCCACCCCCACCCCCATTATGGATCTGCATCCATATATCAGAGAAAACATTTGGCCTTTGGTTTTGAGGGATTGGCTTACTTCACTTAGCATGGTATTCTCCAACTCTGTCCATTTACCTGCAAATGCCATAATTTTATTCTGTTTTAATGCTGAGTAATATTCCATTATGTATATATACCACAGTTTCTTTATCCATTCATCTATTGAAGGACGTCTAGGTTGGTTCCACAATTTAGCTATTGTGAATTGTGCTGCTATAAACATTGATGTGGCTGTGTCACTGTAGTATGCTGTTTTTAAGTCCTTTGGGTATAACCAAGGAGTGGGACAGCTGGGTCAAATGGTAGTTCCATTCCAAGTTTTTTAGGAACCTCCATACTGCTTTCCATATTGGTTGTACCAATTTGCAGTCCCACCAGCAATGTATGAGTGTGCCCCTTTTCCCTACATCCTTACCAACACGTAATGTTGTTTGTATTCTTAATAACTGCCATTGTGACTGGAGTGAGATGAAATCTTAGAGTAGTTTTGATTTGCATTTCTCTAATTGCTAGAGATGTTGAACAATATATGTTTATTGATTAACTGGGTGATTTGTTTATTTGGTATTAAGTTTTTTGAGTATATATCTTAGAGATTAGTGCTTTATCTGATGTGTGTGTGGTAAAAATTTCCTCCAATTCTGTAGGCTCTCTGTCTCTCTTCACCTCACTAATTGTTTCTTGTGCTGGGAAGAAGCTTTTCAGTTTGAATCCATCCCATTTATTGATTCTTGATTTTATTTCTTGTGCTATAGAAGTCTTGTTAAGGAAGTAAGGGCCTAATCTGACATAATGAAGATTTGGGCCTAGTTTTTCTTCTAGTAGGCACAGGGTGTCTAGTCTAATTCCTAGGTCCTTGATCCACTTTGAGTTGAATTTTATGCATGGTGAGAGATAGGGGTTTAATTTCATTTTGTTGCATATGGATTTCTAGTTCTCCCAGCACCATTTGTTGAAGAGGCCATCTTTTTTCCAGTGTATGTTTTTGGCACCTTTATGTAATATGAGATAACTGTGTTTATGTGGGTTTGTCTCTGTGTCCTCTATTCTGTACCATTGGTCTACAAGTCTATTTTGGTGCCAATACCATGGCTGTTTTTGTTAATATTGCTCTGTAGCATAGTTTAAGATCTGGAATAGTGATGCCACCTGCTTCACTCTTCTTGCTGAGGATTGTTTTGGCTATTCTGGGTGTATTATTTTTCCAGATGAATTTCATGATTGCTTTTTCTATTTCTATGAGGAATGTCATTGGGATTTTGATTGGAATTTCATTAAATCTGTATAGTGCTTTTGGTAGTATGGTCATTTTGACAATATTATTTCTGCTTATCCAAGCATAAGGGAGATCTTTCCATCTTCTAAGGTCTTCTTTAATTTCTTTCTTTAGTTTTCATTGTAGAGGTCTTTCACTTCTTTCATTAAGTTGATTCCCAAGTGTTTAATTTTTTTTTGAGGCTATCGTAAATGATGTAGTTTTCCTAGTTTCTCTTTCAGAGGATTTGTCATTGATATACAGAAATGCCTTTGATTTATGGGTGTTTATTTTATATCATGCTACTTTGCTGAATTCATTTATTAGTTCTAGAAGTTTTCTGGTAGAAATTTGGGGATCCTCTAAGTATAGAATCATGTCGTCGGCAAATAGTGATAGAGTTCTTCTTATCCGTATCCCTTTAATTTCTTTCTTCTGCTCTGGCTAGATTCAAGAAATTTGTTAAATAGAAGTGATAAAAGAGGGCATCCCTGTCCTCTTCCAGTTTTTAGCAGGAATTATTTCAATTTATTTCCATTTAGAATGATGTTGGCCTTGAGCTTAGCATAGCTGGTTTTTACAATGTTGAGATATGTTCCTATTATTCCTAGTTTTTCTATTGTTTTGAACATGAAGGGGTGCTGTATTTTGTCGAATGTGTTTTCTGCATCTGTTGAGATGATCATATGATTCTTAAATTTCAGTCTATTGATGTGATGAATTACATTTGTTGATTTCTGTATGTTGAGCCAACCTTGCATCCCTGGGATGAACCCCACTTTTTCGTGGTGCACTATCTTTTAAATATGTTTTCGTATTCTGTTAGCCAAAATTTTATTGAGAATTTTTGCATCTATGTTCATTAGAGATACTGGTCTGAAGTTTTCTTTCTTTGATGTGTCTTTGTCTAGTTTTGGGATCAGGGTGATATTGGCTTCAGAGAATGAGTTTGGAAGTGTTCCAGCTTTTACTATTTCATGGAATAATTTGAGGAGTATTGGTTCTTCTTTGAAGGTCTTGTAGAACTCAGCTGTGTATCCATGTGTGCTGCCCCTGACCTGTGTGGGCAGCTGAACTTAAGGTCGCTCGTGTGAATTTCCAGGGACACCAGGCGCGTGTAGAGAGAGAGAGAGAGAAAGGAGAGAGAGAAAGAGAAAGCACGTTCGGAAGTGGGCTTTTATTGGTTTTTAAAGAATTTTTAAATTTCCTTATTCTTAGAAAGTTCCATCCAAAAAAGGTCAGAAGGGGCAGAGTTATAAAGGACAGGTGAGTGTAATTTGACCCAAGGGGCCATGGGGTGACACACCTACATCTGAAGAGGAGCCCTCAAACCTCTGGGACCAGGGCAATGTCCAGGTCACTATGAAATGTAGTGACGGTCAAAGCCACTCCACTCCAGGATGGAAGACACGAATCATTCAGAGTGGCTCCCCACACATCTGGTCCTGGGCTTTTCTTGGTTGGTAGGCTTCTGATGGCATCTCCTGTTTCATTGCTTTAAACTGATCTGTTTAACTTGTGTATGTCATCCTGATTCAATTTGGGCAAATCATATGACTCCAGAAATTTGTTGATACTTTTGATATTTTCTATTTTATTGGAGTACAAATTTTCAAAATAATTTCTAGCTATCTTCTGTATTTCTGTAGTGTCCATCGTGATATTTCCTTTTTCATCACAATGTTAGTAATTTGAATTTTCTCTTTCCTTCTCTTCATTAGCATGGCTAAGGGTTTATCAATTTTATTTATTTTTTCAAAGACCATCTTTTTGTTTTGACAGTTTTTTCAATTATTTCTTTTGTTTCAGTTTCATTGATTTCAGCTCTGATTTTAATTATTTCCTGTCTTCTACTGATTTTGGTGTTAATTTGTTGTTCTTTTTCTGGGTTTTTTTTTTTATATAATGTTAGGTCATTTATGTATTGACTTTTTCTTCCTTTAAAGAATGAACTCCATGCAATGAACTTTCCTCTTATTGCTTTCACAGTGTCCCAGAGATTTTGATATGTTCTATCAGTGTTTTCATTTACCTCTAAGAATTTTTAAATTTCCTCTTTAATGTCTTTTGTAATCCATTGTTGTTCCTTCAGTAGCATATTATTTAGTCTCTTAGCTTCTATTTTTTATTTTATCATTGATTTATAATTTCATTCTATTGTGATCTGATAGGATGCAGGGTAGTATCTCTACTTTTTTGTATTTGCTAAGAGTTGCTTTGTGGCATAGTGTATGGTCTCTTTTAGAGAAGGATCCATGTGCTGCTGAAAAGAAAGTGTATTTACTCGTTGATGGATGAAATATCCTATATAAGTCTGTTAAGTCGAAGTTATTGATTGTATTACTGAGTTCTGTAGTTTTTTTGTTTAGCTTTTGTTTGGAAGATTTATTCAGTAGCTAATGAGGTGTGTTAAAGTCACCCAGAATTGTTGTGTTTTGGTCTATTTGACTCTTGAACTTGAGAAGAGGTTGGTTTGATGAACATAGATGCTCCATTGTTTGGGGCATATATAATTGTTATATCTTGTTGATGTATAGTTCCCTTAAGCAGTATGAAATGTTCTTCTTTATCCCTTTGATTGACTTTGGCTTGAAGTCTACTTTATTTGATATAAGGATGGAAACCCCTACTTGTTTCCGTAGTCCATGTGAGTGGTATGTTTTTTCCAAACTTTCACCTTCACTCTGTAGATATCTTTTCCTTATGAGTCTCTTGGAGGCAACATATTGTTAAGTCTTTTTTTTTTTTAATCCAGTCTGCCAGTCTATGTCTTTTAATGGTGAGTTTAAGCCATTAACATTTAGGGTTATTATTGAGACATGATTTATGATTTATAGTCCCAGTCACTTTTGTTTATTTTTGGTAATTTAACCTGACTTGGTGTTTCTCCTTTGATTGATTGGTTTTTCCTTTAGTGTGATATCTCCCTATGCTGATTTTAGTTGTTGTTTTTCATTTCCTCCTCATGGAATATTTTGCCAAAGACGTTCTTTAGTGCAGGCTTTCTAGTTATAAATTCCTTTTAAAAAAAAAAAATATATATATATATATATATAATATATCTTAGTTGTTGATGTACCTTTATTTTTTATTTATTTATATGTGGTGCTGAGGATTGAACCCAGTGCCTCACACATGCTAGGCAAGAGCTCTGCCACCGAGCCATAAACCCAGCCCCCTGTAAATTCTTTTAACTTTTGTTTTTTATGGAAGGTTTTTATTTTGTCATCAAATCTAAAGCTTAATTTTTCTGGATATAAGATTCTTGGTTGGCTCCCATTTTCTTTCAGAGCTTGGTATATGTTGTTCCAGGATCTTCTAGCTTTCAGGGTCTGTGTTGAAAAATCTGCAGAGATCCTAATTGGTTTCCCCCTATATGTAATCTGATTTCTTTCTCTTGTGGCTTTTAAAATTCTCTCCTTATTCTGTATGCTAGGCATTTTCATTATAATGTGCCTTGGTGTAGATCTGTTGGGATTTTGTACATTTGGTGTCCTGTAAGTCTCTTGTATTTGATTTTCCAATTCATTTTTCATTTTTGGAAATTTTTCTGATATTATTTTATTGAATATATTGTTCATTCCTTTAGTTTGTAACTCTATGCTTTCCTCTATCCCAATAATTCTTTTTTTTTTTCCAGCCTTTTTTTTTTATTATTTTTTTATTTTTTTTTTATTTTTTTTTTTATTTTTTATTTTTTTAATTTTTTATTGTTGGCTGTTCAAAACATTACATAGTTCTTGATATATCATATTTCACAATTTGATTCAAGTGGGTTATGAGCTCCCATTTTTACCCCATATACAGATTGCAGAATCACATCAGTTACACATCCATTGATTTACATATTGCCATACTAGTGTCTGTTGTATTCTGCTGCCTTTCCTATCCTCTACTATCACCCCCCCCCTCCCCTCTTCTCTCTCTGCCCCCTCTACTAACATTCGTTTGTCCCCCTTGTATTATTTTTCCCCTTCCCCTCACTTCCTCTTGTATGTACTTTTGTATAACTCTGAGGGTCTCCTTCCGTTTCCATGCTTTTTCCCTTCTCTCTCCCTTTCCCTCCCACCTCTCATCCCTGTTTAATGTTAATCTTCTTCTCATGCTCTTCGACCCTACTCTGTTCTTAGTTACTCTCCTTATATCAAAGAAGACATTTGGCATTTGTTTTTTAGGGATTGGCTAGCTTCACTTAGCATAATCTGCTCTAATGCCATCCATTTCCCTGTAAATTCTATGATTTTGTCATTTTTTAATGCAGAGTAATACTCCATTGTGTATAAATGCCACATTTTTTTTATCCATTCATCCATTGAAGGGCATCTAGGTTGGTTCCACAGTCTAGCTATTGTGAATTGTGCTGCTATGAACATCGATGTAGCAGTGTCCCTGTAGCATGCTCTTTTTAGGTCTTTAGGGAATAGACCGAGAAGGGGAATAGCTGGGTCAAATGGTGGCTCCATTCCCAGCTTTCCAAGGAATCTCCATACTGCTTTCCAAATTGGCTGCACCAATTTGCAGTCCCACCAGCAATGTACAAGTGTACCCTTTTCCCCACATCCTCGCCAGCACTTGTTGTTGTTTGACTTCATAATGGCTGCCAATCTAACTGGAGTGAGATGGTATCTTAGGGTGGTTTTGATTTGCATTTCTCTGACTGCTAGAGATGGTGAGCATTTTTTCATGTACTTGTTGATTGATTGTATGTCCTCCTCTGAGAAGTGTCTGTTCAGGTCCTTGGCCCATTTGTTGATTGGGTTGTTTGTTCTCTTATTGTCTAATTTTTTGAGTTCTTTGTATACTCTGGATATTAGGGCTCTATCTGAAGTGTGAGGAGTAAAGATTTGTTCCCAGGATGTAGGCTCTCTATTTACCTCTCTTATTGTTTCTTTTGCTGAGAAAAAACTTTTTAGTTTGAGTAAGTCCCATTTGTTGATTCTAGTTATTAACTTTTGTGCTATGGGTGTCCTATTGAGGAATTTGGAGCCCGACCCCACCGTATGTAGATCGTAGCCAACTTTTTCTTCTATCAGACGGCGTGTCTCTGATTTGATATCAAGCTCCTTGATCCATTTTGAATTAACTTTTGTGCATGGCGAGAGAAAGGGATTCAGTTTCATTTTGTTGCATACGGATTTCCAGTTTTCCCAGCACCATTTGTTGAAGATGCTATCCTTCCTCCATTGCATGCTTTTAGACCCTTTATCAAATATAAGATAGTTGTAGTTTTGTGGATTGGTTTCTGTGTCCTCTATTCTGTACCATTGGTCCACCCGCCTGTTTTGGTACCAGTACCATGCTGTTTTTGTTACTATTGCTCTGTAATATAGTTTGAAGTCTGGTATCGCTATACCGCCTGATTCACATTTCCTGCTTAGCATTGTTTTTGCTATTCTGGGTCTTTTATTTTTCCATATGAATTTCATGATTGCTTTCTCTATTTCTACAAGAAATGCCGTTGGGATTTTGATTGGCATTGCATTAAACCTATAGAGAACTTTTGGTAATATCGCCATTTTGATGATGTTAGTTCTGCCTATCCATGAACAGGGTATATTTTTCCATCTTCTAAGATCTTCTTCTATTTCTCTCTTTAGGGTTCTGTAGTTTTCATTGTATAAGTCTTTCACCTCTTTTGTTAGGTTGATTCCCAAGTATTTTATTTTTTTTGAAGATATTGTGAATGGAGTGGTTGTCCTCATTTCCATTTCAGAGGATTTGTCGCTGATATACAGGAATGCCTTTGATTTATGCGTGTTGATTTTATATCCTGCCACTTTGCTGAATTCATTTATTAGCTCCAATAGTTTCTTTGTAGAGCCTTTTGGGTCTGCTAGGTATAGAATCATATCATCTGCAAATAGTGATAATTTAAGTTCTTCTTTTCCTATTTTGATGCCTTTAATTTCTTTCGTCTGTCTAATTGCTCTGGCCAGTGTTTCAAGAACTATGTTGAACAGAAGTGGTGAGAGAGGGCATCCCTGTCTTGTTCCAGATTTTAGAGGGAATGCCTTCGATTTTTCTCCATTCAGAATGATGCTAGCCTGAGGCTTAGCATAGATTGCTTTTACAATATTGAGGTATGTTCCTGTTATCCCTAGTTTTTCTAGAGTTTTGAACATAAAGGGATGCTGTACTTTGTCGAATGCTTTTTCCGCATCTATCGAGATGATCATATGGTTCTTATTTTTAAGTCTATTGATGTGGTGAATAACGTTTATTGATTTCCGTATATTGAACCAGCCTTGCATCCCAGGGATGAATCCTACTTGATCATGGTGCACAATTTTTTTGATATGTTTTTGTATCCGATTCGCCAGAATTTTATTGAGGATTTTTGCATCTAGGTTCATTAGAGATATTGGTCTGTAGTTTTCTTTCTTTGAAGCGTCTTTGTCTGGTTTAGGTATCAGGGTGATGTTGGCCTCGTAGAATGAATTTGGAAGTTCTCCCTCTTTTTCTATTTCCCGAAGTAGCTTGAAAAGTATTGGTATTAGTTCCTCTTTAAAGGTTTTGTAAAACTCTGCTGTATACCCATCCGGTCCTGGGCTTTTCTTAGTTGGTAGTCTTTTGATGGTTTCTTCTATTTCCTCAATTGATATTGGTCTGTTTAGGTTGTCTATATCCTCCTGACTCAATCTGGGCAGATCATATGACTTAAGAAATTTATCTATGCCTTCACTATCTTCTAATTTATTGGAGTATAAGGATTCAAAATAATTTTTGATTATCTTCTGTATTTCTGAAGTGTCTGTTGTGATATTGCCTCTTTCATCCCGTATGTTAGTGATTTGAGTTCTCTCTCTTCTTCTCTTCGCTAGCATGGCTAAGGGTCTGTCGATTTTGTTTATTTTTTCAAAGAACCAACTTTTAGTTTTGTCAATTTTTTCAATTGTTTCTTTTGTTTCGATTTCATTAATTTCAGCTCTGATTTTAATTATTTCTTGCCTTCTACTTCTTTTGCTGTTGTTTTGCTCTTCTTTTTCTAGGATTTTGAGATGAAGTATGAGATCATTTATTTGTTGGTTTTTTCTTTTTTTAAGGAATGAACTCCAAGCAATGAATTTTCCTCTTAGAACTGCTTTCAATGTGTCCCATAGATTCCGATATGTTGTGTCTGTGTTTTCATTAATCTCTAAGAATTTTTTAATTTCCTCCTTGATGTCTTCTATAACCCATTGATCATTCAGTAACCTATTGTTCATTCTCCAAGTGATGTATTCTTTTTCCTTCCTTCTTTTATCGTTGATTTTCAGTTCCATTCCATTATGATCAGATAGGATGCATGGTATTATCTCTACTCCTTTGTATTGTCTAAGAGTTTCCCTGTGACATAATATATGATCTATTTTTGAGAAGGATCCATGTGCTGCTGAGAAAAAAGTGTAACTGCTTGATGTTGGGTGGTATATTCTATATATGTCAATTAAGTCTAGGTTATTAATTGTGTTATTGAGTTCTATAGTTTCCTTATTCAACTTTTGTTTGGAAGATCTGTCCAGTGGTGATAGAGGCGTGTTGAAGTCTCCCATGATTATTGTATGGTGGTCTATTAGACTCTTGAACTTGAGAAGAGTTTGTTTGATGAACATAGCTGCACCATTGTTTGGTGCATATATATTTATGATTGTTATGTCTTGTTGGTGTATGGTTCCCTTGAGCAGTATGTAGTGTCCCTCTTTATCCCTTTTGATTAACTTTGGCTTAAAATCTATTTTATTTGATATGAGTATGGATACTCCTGCTTGTTTCCGAAGTCCATATGAGTGATATGATTTTTCCCAACCTTTCACCTTCAGCCTATGTATGTCTTTTCCTATCAAATGCGTCTCCTGTAGGCAGCATATTGTTGGGTCTTGTTTTGTGATCCATTCTACTAGCCTGTGTCTCTTGATTGGTGAGTTTAAGCCATTAACATTTAGGGTTATTATTGAGATATGGGTTGTTCTTCCAGCCATATTTGTTTATTTATGTTACTAAACATGATTTGTTTTCCTCTTTGATTATTTTCCCCCCTTTAGTGTCCTACCTCCCACTGTTGGTTTTCATTGTTATTTTCCATTTCCTCTTCCTGTAATGTTTTGCCAAGGATGTTTTGAAGAGATGGTTTTCTAGCTGCAAATTCTTTTAACTTTTGTTTATCGTGGAAGGTTTTAATTTCATCTTCCATCCTGAAGCTTAATTTCGCTGGAAACACAATTCTTGGTTGGAACCCATTTTCTTTCAGTGTTTGAAATATGTTATTCCAGGATCTTCTAGCTTTCAGAGTCTGTGTTGAAAGATCAGCTGTTATCCTGATTGGCTTACCCCTAAATGTGATCTGCTTCCTTTCTCTTGTAGCTTTTAAAATTCTCTCCTTATTCTGTATGTTGGGCATCTTCATTATAATGTGTCTAGGTGTGGGTCTCTTATGATTTTGCACATTCGGCGTCCTGTAGGCTTCTAGGATTTGGGGTTCTGTCTCATTCTTCAAGTCTGGGAAGTTTTCTCGAATTATTTCATTGAATAGATTGCTCATTCCTTTGGTTTGAAACTCTGTTCCTTCCTGTATCCCAATGACTCTTAAATTTGGTCTCTTGATGTTATCCCATATTTCTTGGATGTTCTGCTCATGGTTTCTTAACAGTCTTGCTGAGGTGTCTATGTTCTTTTCAAGTTGAAATACTTTATCTTCATTGTCTGATGTTCTGTCTTCTAAGTGTTCTACTCTGCTGGTAGTATTCTCAATTGAGTTTTTAAGTTGGCTTATTGCTTCCTGCATTTCTAGGATTTCTGTTTGTTTGTTTTTTATAACCTCTATTTCCCTGTATAGTTGATCTTTTGCTTCTTGGATTTGTTTATGTAATTCATTGTTGAAGTGATCTTTCATTGTCTGATTTTGCTGTCTGATGTCTTCCTTGAGACTCCAGATCATCTGAAGCATGTATATCCTGAATTCTTTATCTGACATTCCATCAGCTGCAGCTATTACCTCTTCTAACGTTGAGTTGACCTGCAATGCTTGTGGTCCTTTCTTTCCTTGTCTCTTCATACTGTTCGCGTTCCTTTCTTCTTGGTGAAACTGTTGTGCTATTGAATTTTCCCCCTATATATTTATATTGGTCTTGTATAGTTGCAAAGTGTCCCTCGCAGGCGCGGGCGGCGGCTCTGCCCCTCCTCCAATTGGGGCAATGTGCCTACCACGCCGGCAGGCCGCTGGGCCTGCTCTGCCAGTCGGTAGCAGGTCCGCCGACCTTGCAGGCGCGGGCGGCGGCTCTGTCCCTCTGCGGGCCGCTAGGCTTGTTCTGTCGGTGGTCGCAGTTCTGCCTACTTTGCAGGCGCAGGCAGCGGCACTGCCCCTCTGCAGGCCTCTGGGGCTGTAGTGCCAGTGGGTCGCAGGTCCGCCTACTTTGCAGGCGTTGGGGGGGGGGGCGGCTCTACCCTTCCTCAGGCCACTGGGCCTGTTCTGTCTCTCGGTTGCAGGTCTGACCTGTTCTGATGGTGGTCTCAGTTCCGACTACCTTGCAGGCGCGGGGGGGAGTGGGCGGCTCTGCCTCTCAGCAGGCCGCTGCTCCTCTTCTGCCGGTGGGTCGCAGGCCCGCCTACCTTGCAGGAGTGATTGGAAGCTCTGTCCCGCCGCGGGCCACTGGGCCTTTTCTGTCGGTGGTCACAGTTCCCCTACCTGGCAGGCGCGGGGGGTGGGGGGCGGCTCTGCCCCTCAGCAGGCCACTGGGCCTGCTCTGTGTTTGGTCCCAGTTCCCTCTACTATGCCGGTGCAGGGGGAGGGGGCGGCTCAGCCTCTCAGCAGGCGGCTGCTCCTCTTCTGCCGGTGGGTCGCAGGCCCGCCTACCTTGCAGGAGTGATTGGAAGCTCTGTCCTGCCTCGGGCCACTGGGCCTTTTCTGTCGGTGGTCACCCTTCCCCTACCTGGCAGGCGAGGGGTGTGGGCGGCGGCTCTGCCCCTCAGCAGGCCGCTGGGCCTGCTCTGTGTTTGGTCCCAGTTCCCTCTACTATGCCGGCGCAGGGGAGGGGGCGGCTCAGCCTCTCAGCAGGCGGCTGCTCCTCTTCTGCCGGTGGGTCGCAGGCCCGCCTACCTTGCAGGAGTGATTGGAAGCTCTGTCCCGCCGCGGGCCACTGGGCCTTTTCTGTCGGTGGTCACCCTTCCCCTACCTGGCAGGCGAGGGTGGTGGGGGGCGGCTCTGCCCCTCAGCAGGCCGCTGGGCCTGCTCTCCCCCAATAATTCTTAAACTTGGTATTTTTATGTTATCCCATAATTCTTTAATGTTCTGCTCATGGTCTGTTGCCATCTTCACTGTGTGGTTAACTTTATTTTCAAGATTATATATTTTGTCTTCATTATCTGAGGTTCTCTCTTCTAATCTGTTGGTTATACTTTCTATTGAGTTTTTAATTTGGTTTATTGTTTCCTTCATTTCAAGGATTTCTGCTTTTTTTTTTCAGAACCTCTATCTCCTTATTGAAGTAATCTTTTGCTTCCTGTATTTGCTTATGTAGCTCTTTATCAAAATGATCTTTTGCTGTCTGTATTTGCTCTGTTATATCATCCTTTAATTCACAGAACATTTTATTATGTACAACCTGAACATTTAATTGTGTACATCCTGAACTGCTTCTCTGTAATTTCTTCTGCTGTGCTGGCCATGGATTCTAATAATGTGGTATCTTGGTTTGTTTGAAGCACTTTCTTCCCTTGTTATTTCATGTTGTTCGTGTATCTTCCCTTCTAGCACTGAGGATCAGAGGCATTACAGTTTTAACCCTATAGGCGTATAGTGTCCCTGCAGGATTCCAATACCTCTTCTTTAAAGGGGGAGAACAATATTAACAGATCCAAATACAAACAATGTACAGCCTTATACCAAATCACTGCTATTAAGACATTTACGATTTTGTCACAATATTCAGAAATGTTTAGTTCAATTATTATCTACAATATATTCTGATGGTGAACAAAGAGAAAACTGGGGGTGTGGTGTAGAATGAGATGTTAAGGAGGGAGGAGGTGAGGATATCGAGTTTTTAGATCTTAGGAAGCTTGAAAGAGGAATCTAAAGAAGTTGGCTAATAGCAGGAGAAAAGAGAGAAAGTGTTTTGGGGTAGACGACAAGTGGGAAGATGATAGAGTACAAAAAACAAACAAACATAAAAATTAAGAAAAGTAAAAATAGGAGATAAAAGAATATACATCACAACTATAATATACTATTCAGCAATCCCAGTCCTCAGTAACTTAATTCATGAAAAATACTTGGTTTCACAAATGTTGGGGATGTGAGGGCAGGAGAAGAGAGAGAAAAAAGAAGAAAAAAAAGAGAAAAGAAAAAAATATCTCGAAGGAAAATATAAGAATTGTTTTTATTGGAGATCAGTATCTTTCCAGCTTTCCTTCTCATCCAATAGGTGGGGTTGTCTGTTTGCTGATATCTTCACCCTCAGGATGGTGAAGGTTATTAGGTTGGGAGGTTTGGTCTTGGGGTGGAGCCCCTGGAGGTGGGGTATAGCACTGCCCATCCTAGATGGGAGGGAGACTGCACCCCAAGGCTCTCCTTTGGGGCCTGCCCCTGTAATGTGGATACCTGGTCTTATCTCCCGATATCATCTGTAGACCTCACAGTTCCTGGTCTCTAATTTAGTCTACATTGTATCTCACTCCCCCCCTCCCTTTCTACTTCCTAATCATGAACCTCTCTCTCCAGGGGTCTTGTGGGCTGAGCTTTGGGGGGCTGTGCACCTGCCAGAAGAGCTGTTTTGTATCATGCAGTTCAGGGCCAGGCTTTGTGAGCTACTGACCTGCTGCGTAGCTGCAGGCACTGTGCCAGGTTAGTGGCTGCAAGGGAAAGAGGCGAGTTGGGGACTATAGGTACCTTGATATTGCTTTTAGGCCCCAGCAGGTGTCCCAAGCTGGGTGTTTCCCTAACTACAGATGAAGACAAAGTTGTGCCAAGATGGAGGCGGCTGCTTTCAGAGATAGGTTGTCAGGTCAGGTCAGGTCAGGCCGGGTGTGGTGTTGGGCCGCATGTTCAGAGATGCAACTCTGTGGCATGCAGTGTTGTGACTGGCGGCTGTCTCCAGTCCCAGTCCTGTGTCCCCAGGTGCAGGCTATTACATATAGGGGACTATGGCATGGTTGCAGTGTCCCAAGATGGAGGGGACAGTGGAGAGAGCCCCATATTGTTAGATGGAGATCCACACAGGAGTGGCAACCAGAGGTCCTGCTTGTGGGCAGTGGCTGGGTATACTGTGTGGGAATGGCGGCCAGGGGTCCCACATGGGTGCTGATGCTAGTAGTGCTGCTCAGGCATGGTGGCCCATGGTCCTGCATGGGTGAGCAGCCACAAGTTCTGTGTTGGCACAGTGGCCTGATTCCTGTGCAGGAACAGCTGTCGGGGGTCCTCCAGTAACTCACAGAGAAACAGTATTCCCACTACTAGAATCCCAGGTCACAGAGCGACACAGAATGCAGCCTCCTTCTTGCCCACCATCTTGGATCCCCTGAAACACTTCTTGAAAGGGTATAATTTGGTTTACACAGTACCTGTACAGCAGTGACCCAACATAAAAGTTCCCTAACAGCCAGGCATGGTGGCTGGCTCACACCTGTAATCCCAGCAGCTTGGGATGCTGAGGCAGGAGGATCTTGAGTTGAAAGACAGCCTCAGCAACTTAGCGAGGTCCTAAGCAACTTAGCAAGACCCTGTCTCTAAATAAAAATATAAAAAGGAATGGGGATGAGGCTCAGTGATTAAGCACCCTGGGATTCTATCCCTGAATCCCTAATACAAAAAAAAATCCCAAATATCAAATGCCAAGGATCTATTCATATTAGCCTGTATTGTTATTGAATCATATGTTGACTTCTGACACCAGTTTGAAATGCTTTTTGACCTGCAAAAATGTTTTGTTGTGATTCAGATTAAAATTTGATCTTAACCGTTTCATGCATAGCTTCATTATGATGAATTAAGCCTGCTTACCAATACAATGTACTACAAAATGGGAGAGTCATCAGTAAAGGAATTGACATTACATGCACATTTCTACACTGAAAATATTACATTAACCTTTGTCATCATTAATGTTCATTATACTGGGCAATAGAACGCAGTTGGTACTAGAGAAGGTTTGCACACAAACAACAAGTCTGCACCAGTTGAGTAAAAACATTCCCAGAAAGTTTGCTTTATTACTTTGTTTCTTTAAAGGTTTTTTTTTCATGAAAAGTTGATAGGCTTTATTTAGAGAACTAGGTATAATTAAAAGGGAGCCCTGTGCATGAACATCATCTTCCTAGCTGGAAAGAATGCATTGACCCTTGAAGTTCTCTCTCATGTGCTTCTGTTTGCATTATTCATTTCCAGCTAACACAGCAATTCTAAAATGCCAGCATTTGCTTTTTGTTTTCTGGTACTATGTCTAAGCAATCTAAACCTACCTTGGGTACCAAGAAGATAATGCCATGATTTTATGGAATTCCAGATCACTGGTTCTCTTTCAAGTGGAGTTGGAGGTAGTGCAGTTGGCCTATTAATACATTTAAAATTTGATTCTATTCCTTAACCAATTCTTTTCTCATGAAGAAAACTGTCCTATGACCAGCAATTTCACAAATAAGTGCCAGAGCTGATCTATACGAGAATGATACAGGAGTGTACATCATGATAGATGAGATTCAACAAACAGCAACATTCATTTTATAATCATAAATTAGATGTGATTTGGGCTTGTATGACTGGGTCTGAAACTGTTCATCTGATTTTTATTCTGTTTCTTAAAGGCTAGAGGGCATTTTGTAATAGTTAGGCTCCTCCTCTCATGGAAGACTATGTGAGAGAATGAAATAATGGAAGACAAAGGTTTGATCTCTCATAAACTCTAAGGAGAATCTGAAAAGGCAGACGATGTCTTGCGTACAGTTAGCCTGCAGTTAAATATTCATTGAATATTTGAGCAGATTAGAGCTGGACCCTTCATCCTTCATGTGCTGAGGAGCTATTTCTAATTTTCTAGCAACCTTGAGATCACAGGATAGGAGACAGAACTCCATTTTTTAGTAGACTTAGAAAGTAGGAAGAGTCTTGGCTAACCATTGTGAAAAACTTTTCTCTCTTCTTGTTCTTGGGTCCCTTGGGCATACTTCAAAGAAGAGGCCCATTGGCACCTTGAATTGGAAAACAAGAGTTGCTTTCAGTTTGATCTTTTTCTCTGTGTGAACAGTGGCAATTCACAGTGCTCTGTTAAAATTAGCAACATTTTTTTAAAAAACATTAACTAAAGATGTATGGAGAAAGGAATTCTTTCATTTCATTCACAGTGAGAGTGGTTGTTACACTGAATATCGCTTAATTGCCTGACTAGTCAGACATGTTTGTCCACTATGAAAGGTAAAGCATGTATTGAATATTGAATATCTACTTTGGATTCATTTGTTCAACAAAAACATATTGAGCTAAGTGAGAGGCACTGGAGATACAAAGATGAATAAAATAAATATGGTTTCTACCCTCATGATGCTAAAAATCTAATAGTAAATAAACAATCACAATGTGGTGTAGTAAGTGCTAGGACAGAAGTGAAGATCCTTTGGGAGCACATACGAGGAGCACTGAACAGACTCAGAAGGTCAGAGAAGTGACCTTCTGAAGTGAATCAGGGATCTGAAAGTAGAGGGAGGCAGCCACCGATGGAGGCAGAATTGCAGGGGGAGCAGTAGGAAGAGGATTCCTAGCAGAGACCACAGCTTAACTGGTGAGTCAGCATCAATGGAGAGTAGTGCATACTTGAGAAACTGAAATTAAATGTAGCTAAGTGGAGAGTAAAAGGAAGAGAGTGGCAAAAAGGGGGGCAAGAGATGCAGGCAGGAGACATCAGACAGGGTTTTTTGTTTGCTTGAATCAAAATGTTGAGCTTTAGCCTAAGGGCTGTAGGGGTTAGGGAATGACAAGATCAGAGGTTTAATTTTGAAAGATTATTCTGGATGCATTGTGGAGAATCAGCATGGAAGTCTGGAGGCAGAGAGAGAGAAAAAGTTATAGCATTGCCCAGGTGAGAGAGAATGGAGAACTTGCCTTGGGAATGGAGACATGTGGGTGAATCTTAAACACATTTTAATATTTTTATATTTGGCAGGACTATGTGGTTGGTTGGATGAAAGAGTAACCATGATTCTGGCTTGGGTAGCTAGATAGGTGATTTATAATAGGGAAGCCGAAGATACATGTAGTTTGAGATCACTATAAGATATCCATGATGTTGTTCTGTTGGCAGTTGAGTGTATGAGTCTAGAATCCCCAAAAGAGATCTGCCTTAGAAATATGGATTTGGAGATCATTCAAGCCTAAGGTCCTACAAGTGAGTAAATCTAGGAAGCCATGATCTAGAAGGGCTGAGATTAACAGGAGTACAGTGGAAGAAAAGAAGCCCATAACAAAGAGAGAAATATCGGGACCTAGGGGTGGCGGGTGGGGAAAAGCATAACATCAGAAGAGATCAATGGTCCAGAAGCCAAGAGAAGAGAATCCTTGAAGTAGACATGGTCCACGATGTCACATTACTATGGAGAAAAGTAAGTTAGGGCCTGAGAAATGTCCATTGGATTTAACTACAAAGAAAGAGTTAGGACCTTAATAAGAAGCCATATTCCAAAGATTTTGAGAAGATCCTTAAGGATAAAGAAGTGGAGACTCAACAAGGTCAACTAGTTAACTATAGTGAAGAAGAAAAGGAGAAGGAAAGGGTGACAGAGAGGAAGGAATGAAGAGAAAAACTGGAAGAGGATGCAAAGTTGAATGAAAGGTTGCTTGCTTGCTTGGTTGGTTGGTTCTGTTTTGCAGATGAGAGCTATTTGAGGATATTTGAAAGCTGAAAGGAAGTGGGGTTAGGGGGGAGAAAGCATGAGTAGAGAGTAGGATGGAGGAGAGAAGATAGGAAAAAACAAAATGGGGAGGGGGGTAATCTTGAAGATAGGCAGTGGAGGGACCCCCTTATCTAAAAATAAGATGTCTTGTATTGCCCCTCTTAGATAAGCAGAGGTCAACTGCTGAGAGAGAAGGAGGGAGAAGGAAGAGTGTAAGTCTAAGGAGCATGAAGAAAGCCTGAAGCGTTTGCTAGAGAATTGGAGAGACTGCTGAGTAGCCCTGAGGGCCCAGTTGAGGTTGGAGAACATACTTGATAACTTGATATTGGCATCAATCCACCATATGGGTGGCATCAACCCACCATATATTGGCATCAACCCTCATATGGGGGTCTTTAATACTGATGGTCAAAGCATCAGTATTAAAGACCCCCATATGAAGGTGGGTAGATTGACTTAATATTATTATATCAGTTATGTTTCCTACAAATGACAGAAAATCCCAAATAATAATCTATCTTCAAGACTACCCCCCATTTTGTTTTTTCCTATCTTCTCTCCTCCATCCTACTCTCTACCCCTGCTTTCTCTCCCCTAACCCCACTTCCTTTCAGCTTTCAAATATCCTCAAGTAGCTCTCATCTGCAAAACAGAACCAACCAACCAACCCTTTCATTCAACTTTGCATCCTCTTCCAGTTGCTTAAACATGAAAGAAGTTGATGACTCCCACATAAAAATCCAGATAGGGGGCTGGGGTTGTGGTTCAGTGCCAGAGTTCTTGCTTAGCATGTATGAGGCACTGAGTTCAATCCTCAGCACCACATATAAATAAATAGATAATAAAATTACATCAACAACTAAAAAATATTTTTTAAAAAATCCAAGTAGATGAATAAGGCTAGAGTAGAATTTATGGTGTTAGGAATCCAAATTCTTTCTAATTCCGTCCTTTGCCATCCTTTGGATTTGGTTTTTGTGTCATGGTTCAATATGGCTTCTTCAGCTCCATCTATTTTGTTTGTATTCTAGCTATCAGTAAGAAGTAAGTACCAGGAGAAGGGCATATGCTGATTTTACTTAAATTCATTGACTGGGGCTTAGTCTCATAGGGAAGTTGACAAATTAGTCTTTCTTTTTAGTACCAGGGATTAAACCCAGGGGTGTTTAACCACTGAGCCACATCCCCAGACCTTTTTATTTTGAAACAGGTTCACACTAAGTTGCTAAGACTCTTGCTAAGTTGCTGAGGCTGGCTTTGAATTTGCAATCCTCCTGCCTCAGCCTCCCAAGCTGCTGGGATGATAAACATGCACCTCCATGCCCGGCACAAACATAGTCTTTATTATGAATGACCATGTGTCCAGTTAAATTTCTGAGCCTCTTTTTTCAAGGGATCCAATGATAGATACAAAAGTCATGGCCACAATAGGGTTTGTCTGGATAAGTGCAACAGGAGTTCAAAGTAAACCATATTGTTAAGAGGTTAGCTAAGATCCTTTGGTTCATAAGCGTGATGATTGGGTGGTCACGCTATTGTGTGAGATGTGCCTCCCTCTAAACTTTGTTACCACATCTGCACATTACCCATCTGACATGAGAAAAAAAAAGTGGTTAGCTAAAGTAATATATAATAGTGTGAGCTGGGATTTAAGTAAAGACAGGGAGTCAATAAAATTAGGGAGGAGCTAAGTGATCTTGTTATTTTTTTCCAGATATGCATCATATTCCATAAATGTGACTTCCATATTTCAGGGTAAACTGAGCCCCCAGCTTCAGGAATGTGTGCTTATGGTCTAAGCCAGTGTTTCTTTACAGGGGCAATATTGGCATTTTGGAAAAACCAATGGGACCATCCTGTGCATTGCAAGACATTTGATGCTCCTGATCTCCCCACTACCATCACCTAAATGCCACTGGCACTCCTACTAGTCCTAACAACATTTGCATATACAATCATGTGTGATATAATGATGTTTTGGCCAATGACAGGCTACAGATATGATGGTGACTAACTTTATACCCAAGTTGCTCATGTGTAGTGTGCTGTACCATTCTTATAGTTTGTTAAATGTTCCCCAAAAGCCCATGTGCTAAAAGCTCAGTCCCTACTGCAGTGTTATTGGGAGGTACTTTGGACCTTTACAAGGTGGGACCTTCTGGAGGTGGTCCTTGGTCATTAGGTCTGTTCTCAAAGGGGATTGTGGGACCCCCATCTCTTTGTCTTCCATTTCTGGGCCTGTGATATAAGCAGCTTGCTCTACCACGTGCTTCTCCCATGATCTACCACCCGCACCAAAGGCTCAAAGCATGGTCTGGGACTGGAGCCTTCATAATCATGAGCCAAAATAACACTGTTCTCTTTATAAGTTAATTATCTCTCGTATTTCATTATAGTGATGGAAAGCTAATACAACCACCTAGGTTTGTGTAAGTACATTCTGTGATGTTCGCCTAACAACAAAATTGCCTAATGAGGTGTTTCTCAGAACTACCTCCATTGTTAAGTAATTCATGACTGTACTCCCAAGGAAATCATTTGGCTCCCAGTTGAGAACAAATAATCTAAATTAATCATGGCAATCCCAGCTCCTTTGCTACTGTGATTGACTTAAAGAGTGGACAATTAAGTCCAGAACTAAGGGAATTAGCACATGGCATTCCCCTAGTCACCACAATTGATTTAGGCTGTTCCACTTAAGGAAAGGTCAGGTTTTTGTTTGATGATTGAAGACTCACTTCTTCTCAGCCCCTGTGGATATAATGAAGAAGCAGGTAGGCCTAGTTGCTACTGACATCCGGCCTCCAGGACCACTAGGGGAGCCAATCCCAGAATGACACAGACTCCGAGTGTGACAGAGTGTGGAGACAAAAACACAGCGTTCTCGGTACACCTGAATTGTGACCAACCCCAAGGGCCTTGCCACAGTGAAAATTGTGATATTTGAGTCTCTAAATCCCCTCTGTGTTTAAATGAGTTAGGCTTCAGTTTCCTATTACTGGCAGATGAAAGCATACTCATTAATAAAAGAGGGAACTGAGGGCAGTTGAATCAAAGGAGTGAAATACACACAGGGGAGGATGGAAATGAGAGTCAGGGATACCGTAGATGAACGAAGGGGCTTATATCTTGGGTAGAAACTGAGGGAAACAGGGAGAAGAGACTTGAAGGTAATCAGAACAGTTCTAGCATTGTGCTGGGACAACTCAATGAGGTTTATATTACTCCAATGTGTAGACGACGAAACTTGAAACCCACCTGAGGACCTCAAGCTAGTAGCTGGCAGAAGTAAGCCCTATTAAGTTCAACTCCAGGACCCAGGTTCTTTCCACTACCTCCCCATTGCTATATGATGCCAGAGTAGGGACAAATACCCCTTATCAATCCTTCCCATGCTTCAATCCAGGATAACAAAAAAGTCTGGCTCAGTGGGATTATTTTCCCATACAGAAAAGATAGCTCACTTGCAGGTTATGTGGTACTGTGTTCAGGTGCCGCAGTCTGGCTGGGCACAATCAGGAGCCACTTGTCAAAAGAAACTAACTTTATTTTTAGAACCACACAGGCCAAACAAAACAGCCTCTCAGGAAAAACCCTCAGAGCCTCAACTGCCACCACCGGCTTCCCACAAGCCTCTTTCTCCAACCCAAGCTTCTCTCTACCTCCCACAATCCTCCTGCTCTTGAGGCCGATTGGCTGGCTCACGTGGGCGGAGCCAAAAAAGTCCCCCAATGAGCAGCTCCGTGGTCTGAAAGGGCAGGGAAACAGCCCAATGAGCATCACCGCAGAGGAGCCAATCAGCTAGATGTTGCTGGGGCCGCTGTGAGCCAATCATCAGCCGGCAGCTGGAAGTTTGCTGGGGCCCCTTCAGCTGTGGCTCTCAACATTCAGGTTAGCCAAAGAGGCAATATATTTTTTGAGAAGAAGTGAGTCTTCAATCATCAAACAAAAAGCTGACCTTTCATTAAGACAGACAGCTTCCAGAACTAACATTAACAGAGGTAAAAGGAATAACCGAAAAGTGCACCAAGGAGAAGTATTTAATGTTAATTGTCAAGTGCTGAATATTAGAGTAAATGCATTTGCTTTTTTTTTTAATTTCAGAAGCTTATTTTCCTGTTTTAATTTCTTTTTAAAAATAGTTAATGCATGCACATAGAACAAATGCAAAAGGCACAGAAGGTATTCTGTGAAAAATATATCTATCTCCCTCCTCTGTCCTCTAGTCACCCTTCCTAGAGGTAATCACTGTTGACAGAATGGATCCCCTTCCTCCTGACCCCTTCCTCCCCTTTCTTCGTCTCAGGCAGAGGTACACCAGCTCTTCATCTGGTAACAATCCAGACTTTCCAAATAGAGCAGAGTTTTCAACCCATTTCTGTATCCACTAAAAATCAATTATGCAAAAGCAAAGCCACCTTATTATCTATAATGACTTCTTGCTGGAAAGTCCCCATTCCACAGGCAGGTGGAAATACTTGGTCTTGCCAGTTAAAGATATGTGAATCTCTTTAGAAACTGGGAAATTTGTCTCTTGGGAAATCACTCAATCTTTCAAGGTTTCTCCCTCACCCAGGGGTTCTCCTCCCTCCTTTCCTTTCCCGAGATGTCATCTAGGTGCAGGAAAAAATATATTTGCCATGCTCTAGGCCCTCCCACTTCCCTTGGTGAAGAAATTGTTCTCTCTGGCCTTTGAACCTACATTGATTTCAGTTTCTGATGGCCCTAGCCCCTGCCCCAGCCCTAAAGGATGAACAGCATAAGCCTTGCCCCTTCTTGACTCAAGGCCAGGACTCTTCTTCCAGCCCATTCATCCTGTCAACCTCCATCATTCTCCCACTGGATCTCCTCAAACAGTGCACAGGCCCCAAGGAGCTGGAAGCCTGATCTCAAGGCCTGTCCTTGTCCAATCACAGCATCTCTGCTTCTCTGTATTTGCCTCAGTTCCAAATGGAAAGTGGGGTACACACCTCTTCTTCAGGGCTCTGCCTTCACTCTTCTGGAGTAACCCTGTGCTTCTACTCTCTGAATAGCCTAATTTCCTGCCTGTTGCTTTAACTTTTTATCTTCCTTTCCAGTCCAGGAAAATGGCTCTGAGGTCATATCCTGTGTTCTTCTTGGCTTTACCTCTGATCTGCTCAAGGGCAGTCCTCCCAGCTCTTCTTCACTGGTGTGTGTACAAATTAATCTTTTTTTTCCCTTCAATCACAGTGTGGCTTTTGCTAACTAAAATTATTTGATTCCAAACTATTGTTTTGCTGTGAATATTTTTAATCCTATTTTGAGACTCTAAGCTAAGTGATGACTTACCCATTCTTGGCTGAGTTTTCTGTCTCCATGACACAATGCATGCCATTGAATTAGTGGGTGGGGGAGCCATGAGGACAAGGGTTTACTGGGAAGGCAAATATGTTGGTTTAATATCTCACAGGCATTATCTCTGTTACATCAGCTTAACATTCCCAGTGCCAGCTGAAGGGAAGCCAAAGTCAGCATGGTAAATGCTACTGAATTTTCAGGTGCTACTACAGGTATACCCACTGCATGTGAAAACTTCACGGTCCTTAAAATCTGTCACCTGGATAGGTATACTCTGTCCCTAATCTCTCTACTTCTTTATTCGACCTCCTGAAGTCCATTTCCCACAAAATAGGCAGAGTTATGTTTTTCAAATATAAGTCAGATCCTAATTGAGACAGGAGAAAATGTTAAAATGGACATGTTAAATTGGACTCCTTCAAGGTCAGGTCTCTAAGTAGCAGGGCTGAGAAACTAGACACAAGCCAGGCCTGGTCAAGGTCAGGCTTACTCCTATGTAGGCAGAGAGAGAGAGAGAGAGAGAGGGAAAAAAATAGAAATAATAGATGCCTGGTACCCAGACCCCCACCAAAAAAGGTTTGGTAAACTCATTGGACCAAAGTCGGCATAAAGAGCTCCTTGCACTGAGTACCTTACCCAGGATTGGTTAGGGGGATGATTTCCTTCTTCCTGTAGATCCATATAAACCCCTGGACAATAGCCACTCTCTGGTATCCCTCTCTTGGGACTCTTCCCCTTTAGGAGCTCTGCTTTCTATTACTCTAATAAATTCTGTCACTTTGCTCTCACCCTGTGTCTGTGGATTTCATTCTTTGAATTCACAAGACAAACAACCCCATCTCATGCTTCATGCTACACTGTAATTTCCGAGCTTCTCATCATTCTTTGATCTGGCTCTGCCTCTGTCAACCAGGCTCTTATTTAGCCTCCTTTCTTCATCTTCTTCTAAGCCTTTCCTCTTACTGTGCTCTGTACTGCCCACCTTTGTGTCTTCAAACATATGAGGCTCATTTCTACCACAGGTCCTTTGCACTTATTGTTTCTTTGATTGCAGATTGTCACTCTAGTGTATCCTTCTCTGGCTTCAGTTTGCAACTATGATGTCATCAATTAGCCACACCACACCCCAGTAACATCGGCCATATTGTTCCATTTTATCTTCTTCACAGCCCTTAGTTACTGAAATTGCATTATTTGGCTTGTTTGCATGTTTACTAGCTGTCCCCTCCTCACTTGGAATGCAATCACCTTAAATAGGGACCTGGCTTGTCTTCTGTAGCACTATGTTTCTTGCCTGGCACATAGTAAACACTCAGTAAATATTTGTGGACTAAAACTAATTCATTGCAACCAGAGGGGAAGAGAAGAAAGACAAATATTTGTGGATTAAAATCAAAGAATTTCAACCAGAGGAGAAAAGAAGGAAGCTAGCTGGGCAGGGGAAAACCCAGGGCCTCACACATGCTAAGCAAGCACTCAAATGCTGAGCTGCATCCCCAGCTACAAACATATTTTTTAGCTCCACAAGCACTAGTGTGTGCCATTTTATTTCTATGTTAGGGAATACTAATTTCCATGTATGATTTCTATGTAAAGGAATCATAAGATTAATCTGCCTTCTAGGGAGAAACTTGGCTGTAAGACAGAACTATCATCTATAATTATGCCACAGGGGGGAAAAATCAGTTTGTTTTTTTTTTTTTCAAATAATCAAGTAAGATCAAAGTATAAATTGTTAGCTTTATTTGCCAGGTACACAATTTGAATGATTTGCATGTGTGTTGGTCTGAGCTTAACCTGCTGCAGATCACCAGCTATTTTAGGGTCCCCTGATTGCTGCAAGTTGTTTACTTGATTTCTTTCATTTTAAGTGAAGCAGAGGAGGCAGGGCTGATCAGAGGGAACAGCCAAAAAGAGATGCGATGTGATTTTTTTTTTTTCAGGCACACTACAAAACAATCACCAACAAATTTGGGGTATTTCTTGTACTTTCAAGACTGGAAGCTAAGCTCTCCTTGATATGTGCTTTCAAATTTTGAGTACATGGTACACTGGACAATCCTGAGCGGCTGCACAAACACTGACAGAAGAACTTTAAAATTCTGCAATGAGTGATATGTTTTTGAACAAAGATGGAGGAAAATTAGTCGTCATTCTGATCAGAATAGATGAAGTCAAACATCCTTCACCAGAGTTAGTGTCCATAATCTCTGCCATCGGGCTTCATCTTTTTATCCTGGCGTCCTCTTTTAAAATGCACACATTCCTAACAATATATTCCACTAATTCATGAAGACATTGAAGCTAATTAAATCCATATTTCTCCCTGTGAGAAAAATTACCAGTAACAAGAGCCCTGAAAGAAAAAGAAAAGAGATCCATTGGGAGAAGTGCTTTCTGAACATAGAATGGACCAAATACAATACAAATAATACAGTAGTTGACAAGTCACGTTGGATAATGATATTGTGAGGCAAATGATTTCATAAGTAAATTTTGTGATATGAGCTACTTAATCAGAGAAAATGGATTTTTTTAAACTTGAAGTGTTGCTATACAATATGAATTTTGATTGATTTTTTTTTCCAGTTAGGGTCCCAATGAGAAACAGATGGCACACTTAAATTAGGATAATTTGAGGAGAGAGACAAAGAGAAAGAGAGAAAGGAACTCAACATGTAAATCCTACTGATAGGAGGGTCAAAAATATAAATTTCACACAGAAATGACAATGCATAATAATAATGATTATGACCATCATCATAATAGCTAACATGTAAAGGGCACTTACTATGAACCTGCACTGTCCTAAGCTACAGAACTCTGGCAACAGGGCTAAGAATGGATAGGAAAAAGCCAAGAGTACTAGCAAGGTCAGATAGGAGGTTACTCCAGAAGCTTAGGCAAGAGATGATCCTAGGATAGGGCAGGGAGAAACTGACTTACTGATGCCCTCATCAGAGATGGGTCATCTAGCCTCTTCAGGCACCAAGCAGTCTGTGCCAGAGTGCTCATTCAGTTCACTAACAGAGACACAGGGCTAGAGGTGGAAATAGAATGTTTGACTTATCTGTGACGTTCTTCCAATGTGGCCAGTACTTTATTTAAACAATGTTAGGGGCAGCCAATAATAATAAAAGTCACAATATTTCATATCTTATAACCTCTTATAAAGCTACAAAAGGATAAAGCTAATAGAGACATAGGTAGAATATATTTAAGACTTTGGGGTAGGAAAGAACTTTGTAAGTCAGACCAAAAAAATAAGCCGTAAGATTAAATGTTAAAAGATTTGACTGTACCAAGATTAAGAATTTCTGTTCAATGAAGACCATCACAGACAAATTTAAGCAGATAGAGAACAGACTGAAAGGAACAGTTTAGAAGATATCGCAAACCAACTAGCATATCTAAGGAGCTCCTGTGAATCAGATAAGGCACCTGGCAGAAATACAGAAATATGAAAAGTCAGTTCTCAGAAATGGAAATGCAATACCTAAGAAGGGTTAAAGAGAATTTCATTGTCAGTAGTAAACAGAGGAATGCAAATTTAAAAAGTCTTTGAGATACCATCATACACCCCATAGATTTGTAAAAATTATAAATTGGGCAATCTTGACAGTCTTGGCAAAGATGTAAGAAACAATAATCCCCAAGTGCTGATTGATGGTGGGACTGTACATAGATACAACTACTCCAGAGAGCTCTGGGCAATGTGTTATTGTGTGTATGTATGTGTGTGTGTGTACATATGTACAACCTACCACCCAGGAATGCCTTTTCACACAGGTTCATGAGGAGATCTGTACAAAGGTGTCTCCTGCAGAGTTGGTGCTGGTAGAAAGGAGTTAGATAGAGGCTGTCTGGAGGATCCATCACTAGGGGAATGGGTATGTTAATGGATATGTTAAAAGTACCAGACACATAATATAGAACCTTCTGCAGCAGAGACAAGACATGAGCTAGGTGGACTAAACATGGATAAAACTTAAAAACAGCTCTACATGAAAGATCAAGGAAAGAATGAAAGCCATGGAACATTATAGAATTTAAACATGTATTCATCAAACAACATTAGGTTAAAAAATTCATATATATCCAATCACATATTTAATTATGTTAGAATGGCTACAAAGACTGACATTGATAGGGGGTGGGTAGGAATAATACGGTAAAATAAAATAGGTAAAATAAAATAGCTTGGAAAACAAGAAAAGGCCTGGCGTGGATGATCACGTATCATGATCTGATGAGAGGAATTAACTCTTAAGTCTTTGCACTTGAAGTCCAGAAGGAAAAAAAAAATTTAAAAAGGTCTAACCCCAACTTACTCTCTTGAAGTTTGTTCATCCAACAAATGAGATGTGATGCCTGCTTTTTTGAGATCATCCATGTAAACAGCTGTGTGAGCAGCAACTCAAAGCTCATCCATCTAGCTGGTCCTTCCAACTCTCAGGAGACACTTGAGCAAAACACACATCCATGAAAAGCCAGACGGTAGGAATAAAAGAGAGTGGAGGATAGTCTTATAAAATTGAACTCCATAAAACAAGCTCCAATTCAGCCTTATTTATGAGACTAGAAGTGCAACATGAGACCAAGAATAAACATGTCACAGTGTCACATCAGTGACCCTAACTTGGTTATTTATATCAAGCAAAAAGAAAAGTTATTTGAAATATTATCCAAATATGAAAAACAGAAAACAGGAGACAAATAGGTAGCTCCAGGCCATCTGCAAAACCAATTTAGTTGGTAAAAGTGAATTATTTGGTATTATCAGGCAATATAAAATGCGAATGTGGGTGTTTGTGTGTGTGTGTACACACATATATAAATTTTTAAAGTGAATTGATCTCAGGATTTTGTTTGTTTCAGATTGCTCTCAGCCAAACAGGAAACACAAAGGAGTCTGGTTTGATTCCAGAACTCTTCCTTTTTAAGGCTGCCAGGTCTGTACTGATGAAGGGAACCACGCTGAATATTTCTGTGTTTCTGAGAAGGCCTCTCTGACCCAAGTCCTTGCAGCTGCATGCACCACCTGTGGAATGAGTCTATTACCCTTTTCCAGTTCATTCTTCCTTTTCTCCAACTATCTGCCTGGGCAGATGACTGCTGGGATTTCACATTATCTCTCATTTTCTGTAACTTCAGGGTTATAGCCATCTCGCTTAAATTACTCTCTTCGAAGGAACTGGTTTTAAAATGGAAGCCTGAGTGGTGCAGGTGGGGGGTGGATTCTTGATTCTTTGGTTCTATATTATCTTCCTCTGGGTTTCCTTTTGTGCCTAAAATTGGTTTCCTTAGCCATTAAAAATGAATAATTCTTTAAACCTTACTCAGAATACGTAGATATTTGAAAACATTTTAGCTAATTCTCTCTCTCTCTCTCTCTCTCTCTCTCTCTCTCTCTCTCTCCTTCCTCTCTCTCTCTCTCTCTATTGATAGATTCCTCCACTTTGAACTGCTTGCAGAACTTGCCTGGACTATGTATCACTTGTATGCATTGTGATCTATCTGTTGATGCAGCAAATTATGGTAGTGCTGGCGTATCTTTGCTGATGTGTCACCAGTGATGCAATTTTTCCTAAGGAGCCGTCAATTGGCTTGGTGTCGTGGCATTTCTGTATCCTCCTCCCTTCTACTAGTGATGGTCTAAATTTGGGGGCCAACAGAGGTGAGGCAAAGAACCTCACCCCCCCCACCGGCACCAAGGCCAAATTTGGGGGCCAACAGAGGTGAGGCAAAGACCCTCACCCCCCCATGGTGCATAGGCCTATCCACAAGTATGGCTACATGCTGGACCGGTAGTCAGTGATGGGTATGATCCAATTGCAGTGGTATCAACCTAAGACAGGAGGCTGACGCCTAGAGGTCAGTTCATCCCGATGACGGGTAAGAACCATATGTTGAATTGGACAACCTAACAGGCACGGTCCCTAAGCCACATTGCTTGTTGCTTAATTAAACAGAAGGGGGGAGATGCTAAGAGCCATAGCCAAGTAGTATGATGCATGGCATTTTTGGTTGAAAGGTGACACCAGTAAGCCATTGAGATGATATGATTATGTTAAGATCTGCATTCATATGGATATTAGACCCCTGCTGTCCACCTCAGCCTGCTATGGGACTCCTGGAGAGTTCCCATTGGTTGGGGAAGTGCGGTAGGAGGGAATTCCGGAGGAGGGATTTCCTGTTGCCGGTCTGGGAGAACGCCGCGTGTGTCGGTCAGCATTTTTTTCCCCCGGGAGCATATGGGGCATTGGCGGGGAGTTTCAAAATAAAGTTTGTTCCTGTTTGAGTGGCTCGTGATTTTGTGCCCAGCCAGACTGCGGCCCCTCTCTCTCTCTCTCTCTCTCTCTCTCTCTCTCTCTCTCTTGTGGTTCTGGGAATCACCCAGGTCATGCACATGCACATGCTAGCAATTGCTCTACTACTAGGCCAAACACCTTAGTTACCATCTTATTTGGCTCTCCTTTCATAGTAGACTTACCTACAGGTTTAACTAAAAGTATATCAAGAGATCCTTTAGAAACACAGCAATTTCAGCAATTTAATTAAAGAAATCTAATACTATACCAAAACTATCAAAAAATCTTGAATTTTGCAGGAGAAAAGAAGCTTAACAATTACCAGTTCTCAATTTTTTCCTTTTTAGAGAACCATGTGATACTAACTGAGGATAAAGGTATCAGTGAGATTCACAGCCTTTCCTTGTTCTTTCATGTACCAGACAGCATCTCACTTTGAAGTGTACAACATGATATAGGACCATGAACACAAAATCATCGAGTCCCGATCTACACAGAATCATTGAGTTCCTGAAGATTGTTCAATATCCTTTTTAACCTAATAACCAAATTCCACATTTCCTCTGCTAATTGGGCAAAATACCTAGCACTCAATTATAAGAATTTTCATTGGCTATTCGCATCAAATAATACTGATAATATTTACTACATTATTGAAAGACTGCTAACAAAAGCCAATTCACAATTTTTAGGAAACAATGTCTAACTTTGAATTTCTGATTTTACTGTACATGTTTATGTAGAAAAGTTGCCAAACACAGATTAACAGAACAATTTTTCAAAATCTCACCAGCAAGAGAAAATGGCATGTACCCATTAATACTTTTAATCTTCATTTTCAGCTTAAACAAAAATATTTTACTTTGAAATTTTCATCCAAATAGACTTGTTTCTCCTAAGGTAAGCTTCTGAGAAACCAACTTCCCTTGTGCAGACAACAGATTCTGCTCTGGGGGAAGGAAGTGGCTCACATCCTGGCTAACAGGATCATTGTTACTCTACGGAATTGGCAAAAAGCCTTCTTTAGTCAGAAAGTCAATTATGTTTTAGAAAATCTAAGAGTTGGGTCTGCCTTGGGGCATAGTGGCTCAAAAGCGAATTTTAGTCATAGAGAGTGAGCTAGACATTTTTCTTGCCTTTAATAATTACATTCATTCAATGTGAATACTAGCTATTGAATCCTAGCTGTTCCTTATAAGCTACATAACCAAGGATAAGTTACTAAAGCCCTTCTCTGCCCCAGTTTCCTCATCTGTTGAATAGAAGCAATAATAGTACTCACCTCGCTGGGTCCTTGCAAAGACTAATGAGTTGTGACAACAAATAGTGTCTGGCCTGCAGTAAAAAGGTTTCAACCATTGTTGGCAACATCATTGTGGGTTAGTATGAGGCTTATGAGAAATGATTTGAAACCTTTGTCACACTTAGGAATTATTAGTACAACAATTTGTATGACAGGGAGGGTTTGTTCTAAACTGTTGACCTTCTTGCTTGGCAACAGGTGGTTTTTACCTCTACTCCAATGTGATTCAGTAGAGCTTCTCTCAGTGATCTGTGCAATCCAATATGGTAGGCGTTCTTGAAATATGACTTATGCAACTGAGGAAATGAATTTTTCATTTTAATTTTATTGAAGTCTTACTAATTTCATTAGTCAGAGCTAGTCCCTTGGTTTCTTTCTGCTCATCTCCTTGTCTAATCACCCCCATTTCCTTCAGGCACAAAGTAACTCCATCTGTAGGGACTTTAGTAAATGTCTCCTCATTTACTCTAGGTTTTGAATGACATGATTTTCTTTGTAGCACTTCCTTGCTAAGTGAGAAGTACAATCTTACCATTAAGAAAGCAAGAAACAGACTGGTGCAGTGGCCTATGCCTGTGATCCCACCTACTCAGGAGAATGAGAGAGGAGGATTGCAAATTCGAGGCCAGCCTGGGCAACTTAGGGAGACCCAAAACTTAGGGAGTCTCAAAATAAAAAACATAAAGAACTGGGGATATGGGGATGTTGTAAAGTGCCCCTGGATTCAATCCCCAGTGCCACAAAAAAAGGAAAGAAAAAAAAAATAGAAACAAAGTAGATAGATATATTTCCAGGGTAAAATTTCGCCACCAAGTATAATTTTCCACCAAGTGCTTTGCAAATGTGTATAAATAATTTAATTTTTTAAATGGCAGATTAGTTTTTAAAGCTGCTTTATGGATTTGGAATGAAAAGGGAACACTTCTACTATCAAGTTCCCTACGTTAGAATACATAGCAGGATAATTCTATTTGTTTGATTATTGATTGATTGATTGATTGGTTGGCTGCAGTACTAGGGATTGAACCTAGGGCCTCGAGCATGTTAGGCAAACTCTCTGCTACTGAGTTATAACCCCAGCCCCAGCATGGTAGTTGTTCTTGATTTGCTCCATTCTGTGTCTTAGGAATAGTTCTCTGCCTCCCTGTAGACTCTTGCTCAGAGCCTGTTCTGAGCCTCAAACTGATACCTTTGCCCGCTATGCCTGGTAGTTGTCTGAACTTGACCAGACTCCCCAAGGGAACCATTGAACTCCTAAAAGCCAGCAGTATGGGACTGGCCCTGGAAGCAAGCCCATACTCCCCTTTTCCAAGTCCAGGCCCCTGTTTCTCTTTCCCTCTGTGATAAAGCCAATCTCTACTTCGGATCTTAGATAAATCACCTGACACTTACGTCAGGGTAAAGCTATAAAACTCAACTATGAAACCAAAGCCAATTTTGCATGAGCTCTTCCTTCTCTCCCGGGGAAAGGCTGCCACCTGCTGTAACACATTTGCATTGGACTTTTCCAAGATCACTGACAACCTCTTCCTCCGAATAAAACTAATGTAGACACAACACCACCAGCCTTCATCTCTGAGTGAAAGTATAAATAGGAGGGCAAATCAGGAGGCACTGGCTTAAAGCAAAGAGGTAAACTCATCCAAAAGAGCAGTACCCAGAATGCACTGGCTTTACCACAACTGAATGTGAGAGCATCCTTAATTCCAGGCTCAGCAACAATGTGTTTCCAATCAGCACACAGTAACCTTCAGAAAACTTCTTGACAGGCTTACCACTTGCTCAGCCTTTCTAGTTCTGAGTATCTTTATTCTCCACACCCCTGGAAAGTCTTTGGCAGGTGAAAATTTTTGAACAGCTCATCTTCAGGGCAGCACCTCTGAGCCTTAATCCTGGACTTCTTACAAGAAGCCCAGATTGTTCCATAGAGGCCAGGATCAGCACAGTGCCCATTTCATTAGATAAAAGCTCTATTCTCAGTCTTCTCGGTGGGCTTAGTATGCCCCCAAGAAAAGGACAAATATTTTCATGGCTCAGCAAAATAAAAGTGAAAGAGTCTGGGACATGCTAAAGTATGCCTTTCTGGTATGTCAATTATTTTGAGCTGAAAGGGTATAAAAGACAGAAAATGAAAGGAGAAGCTGCATTTTTGTCTTCTGAAACCTCCTTATCTGTCAAAAAACACATCTTCGAAAGGGAACTCAGTTGTCATAAATTCCTCCCCTGGAAGTTTCCCCGACCTGCAAAGATTGATTATAGGAGAGGACACTAGGAATTGACACCACATCTTCACAAACTTTGTCACAAACTATCTTCTCTTTCATCTGTTCTTCTAAGGGCCCTTTTATCTTTCCTCAAACCATGTACTCTCCCCTAGTTGCCTGTATCCCTCCTCCCCTTCCCAAATCTGCTCTCTTCAGGTCCTCACATTTTTTCCCTCTGATGTTCCCATGCATATCATTTCTCCTGATCATCTGCCTAATGACATATTTTTTTCATAGACCAAGTTATATAATCTAGAAGGGCAATGGGAAAGTCTTTCCCTCCCCTATAAAAACAAGACTGATATAGACCAATCACTGTATTCCCCAGACTCCTCTCCTCCCTTCTCCACTCTCTACTCCTATCCTGAGGTTTTCATCACCACCACCACCACCACCCCAGCTGCCTGGGTCTTCCTCTACACACAGATCTTTAAGATCAGGATTTGCTTACCATTATCTTTCTTCCAAGGGTGTTGCCCACTCATCCCATTTCCCACCCCACTATTCCTTTTATCTCAGAAATTACCAAACTTAAAGAATGAGGTAGAGGGCTGGGGTTGTGGCTCAGTGGTAGAGTGCTTGCCTAGCATGTGTGAGGCACTGGGTTCAATTCTCAGCACCACATATAAATAAACAAAATAATGTTATCTATTGACAACTAAATGTTATCTATTGACAACTAAAAGAAATTTTAAAAAAGAAAAAAGAATGAAGTAGGGATTCTTTTTGCCCTTTCTGTAATCTGTCATCCTCAGGGATGCTCAGCCAACATTTGTTATATAAGCAAATTATTTGTAAGTAATGATCAGGATTGAAAATATAGGGTCAAACAGTAAGGCAGTTTTGGTGTGTACAAAATGTCTCATTATACACATTACCAAATAGATTTCTAAGGGAATTTTACTTAATTACAATATCAACAGATAAATTAACACATTTTTCCATTGATATATCTTTTAAATCTTGTTAATTAACAAGAGGTCAAGATGTGATGACAATATTGCTGAAATCAAAAGCCATGGAAAATCTGAATTAATATGGAGAGTATGGGTCACATTTTAGCTTCTTTTAAAGTCCTTATTTGACAGTAGTGTGATTTTTTATTTCATTAAGTCCTCATTCTAATTTTCAAGAGAGAACATGTAATGGAATCCGTGTTAACCCCCCAGATTCAAATATTCTAGCAGTTTGAATTTATTGGCATTAGCTCAAAGGACTAATGTACCACAGAATTTCTTATAAGGTGAAGCATAAGCTGAAGAGGAAGGAAAAGGAATTCATAGAATTTAGCTACTCAATGTGTGGTCCCTAAACCAGCTGCATCAGCATCATCTGGGAGCTTGTTAGAAATGCAGACTCTTAGAGAGAGTGGGGGGGGAAGAAACACAAAATCTTGGTCTTCAGCCCAGACCTCCTGATTCTGAATCTGCATTTTAACAAGAGTTCTAGGTGATTCTTCTGCATATTGAATTCAAGAAGCAGTGCTCTAGACAGACACAATTGCTACTGCCAGTTGACCATGGGCTTTTTGCAGAAAAGAGAACCCACCCATGAATTTCAAAAAAGAGTCTTTGCAATTTTAATTTGGCTGGATCTGTTATAAACATAGACTGAGAATATAGCCTTAGTTTTTTTTTTTAAAGTCAAACATATTATGAAGAGTTTTATTTTTTATTTTGAGACAGGGTCTTGCTAAGTCACTTACCTTCTGACTAAATTGCTGAGGCTGGCCTTGGACTTGCTATCCTCCTGCTTCAGTCTCCCAAATCACTGGGATTACAGATATGTGCCACCACACCCAGCAAGAGTTTTTAAATATGTTTAGTTAGTGTCTCATGGCAACTCAGACTCATATCTTTTTCAAGTGAAATTTCATTTAAATCATCCTAGCAGATTATGGATTGTCTGATTTCTAAAATCCTCTAGAGATGATTTTTTCAAAACTGCTAAAATTCCTTCTGCCAACAATTAAAATAATTTGTGCTCCTGTGAGATTTCCTCATTGGAAGCCAGGAACTTATTTTGGAGTTTTTCATAGCTCTTTGGTCCACTCCCATTAGAATCAAGGGACTGTTAAAAATGCAAAGATTTTGGCCTTGACTCAGTCCTCTGAATCAGAATTTCTGGAGGTGAGGCTTAGGAATCTGCATTTTAAACAAATTGACAAGTTGATTCTAATTTACAACTAACTTTGAGAACCATAGAATAACTGAACTGTTCTTAACCTTTGATGAGCAACGGCATCACCTGGAAATCTTAAAAACAAAACAAAAAAACACTGATATCTGGTTTCCATCCATCCAAAGATTTTCATTTAATTTGCCTAGGGTATGTAGTTGGACATCGAGAATCACTGAGGTGCTTCAATAAAACCTTCATGGTACCTGTAATCCACTTTGTGTGGTAAGAAATTATAAGCAGTGGCAAGGGTTTGGCCAGCTGGTCTGGGCCTGGAAGAAAAAAATGCTGTAGATTAGAGGCAAGGAGTTCTAGGGGAGGGTGGCCACCTGGGGGTGAATACAAAGTGGATATGAAGGTTGCATATTAACACCCATCACAGAGCTCCTACCATAGACACGGCACCAAACAACCAGGAGGCAAAATGATTGGCTGGCTGATCACTAGCCTCTGTCATCTGCTTCTGATGTTATCAGAGATGTGAGAGCATATCAGGGTGGCAGGGTAGAAGCCATGCAAGGTTCCAAAAGCATGGGCTCTCCAGGCTCCACTGAAGAACTGGCTAAAAATGTATCATAGCCCTGCTTCTCCTTCTATCCAGTTTTGCCTCTGTCTCTTCCCTTCCACAAGTGTTAATCCCAAGAATACCTCCCAATAAACTTCCTACATAATGATCTCTTCTCAAAGTCTATGTCCTGTAGTGTGGCTGTGGCTCAGGCCCAGGAAGCAAGGTCTGGGGCTACAACAGTTGAAAAAAGATGCAAGGCACCGTTGGGATAACACACATTATTTATTTGGAGGTGGAAATAGCCCCTCGCCAGCCCCATTTTGCCCCCTGACTCCATCCATAGGCCTTTTTTATGTGCAGGCCAGATAAAGAAAGCTCATTGCCAATAGGTTACATAAGTGGGTACATGCTCTTAAGCAGATGTTTATGGCCTTGTGTACATATGCTGAATCAGTGTGTTCATGACTTTGACTACATATTCAAACATAGCTGGCTGGAAGCCTTGGTGAGGGAGCCTAACTATAGCTATATTGGCCCTGCTCAATAATCCATCGCTTTAGGATTCCTTACCATACAGCCTACATGATTGAGGTATTCAGCAATGATCCTTCGGCGAGGAGGGCAGAGCTCTGCATCCACAGGCCTCAATAATAATATAAGCTCTAATAACACACAAACAGAAAACACCTAGGATTACTGAAAACCATTGCCAATTTAATCCCATATTGAAGTGGCAATGAAAGAATGTCTCAGCCATGTCCAATTGCCCAGGGACGTAGTCTGGATTCACTAGGGCACTTTGGTGCATACCCAGCAGGCAGAGGTGTTATTACTCTGGTGTAGGTGTGTGCCCAGTTCACAATGATGTTTGTAAGGACACACCTATGAATGAAAGGACAAAGCAGTACTAGTACAGGAAATCCCATCCATCCAGGGGAATGCATGCCAGCTTTGAGTCCCAGGAAAGCACAGTGGCCACCTCTGGAGGCTTCCCTGGGCAGTGAAACCACTCAGACAGCTTGACCCTAAACTGCAGCAGGCTCTGTGTGTACCAGCACGGGAGAACTCCTAACTGGCTAAAGGGAAATAACAAATGTGCCCTTTAAAATCTGTGCCCCATCTGCAGGATCCAGCCAAGTCACATGTATGGAGTAGGAGAGCTTTCACGAGCACCCATGGTATTACAAGTAGAATATGTTCCAAAACTTCCCCATGGGGCTAGCAGGGTTACCCAACAAAAGTGGACAGCCTTTATTATCCAAGGCCATGTCTAATCCACAGTTTCCCCTATATTCAATCCACTGGGAGCAGGCAAAAGAACATTCCCTTGTTTCCTAAACCCAGTACAACATCCTTTGTTGTCACCTAGACCTATATTGGGACGGCTGTTCAGTGCAGCAAATCCTTCACAGGAGCTAATCCCCCTCATCAGGGATGCTCACTCAGAGCTCTCAGAACTACCTACAGATGCTGTGCCCACTCCTTCATAGAAGGTGAGTTGACTGCAGTCCTTGCTTAAGCACGCCATTATATCTCTCTATCATGCCTGCAGCCTGTGGCGGGTATGGGATGCGCAGCTTCCATTGAACCTGTAACCCAGTTGCTTATCACTTTACATCTGGACTCATGAAATGGGTGCCTTGATCACTCTCTGTTGTGATGGATTGGCTGTACAAGGCCATTAACACTGTCAGGGTGTGAATCGTAGTGTGCCGATTCGCTTGACAACTGGGCCAGGCCAAAACAAACCTATAGCTGTATTGTTATTGTCAGGGTGTCCAGTGGGGGTCCAGGTCCTTTGTGTCCTGAACAAAGAATTGAGAAAGACATGCACAAGTAACAGGCAAAGTACAGATTTATTGAAGGTGAAGGTAGTACTCTATTAAATAGAGTGGAATGGGCTGAGCAAGAGAGAGAGAGAGGCTCACAAAGCTCCTAGTGTCTGATGTTAGTGTCTTAGAATTGAGCTATGAGGCGTTCTCTTCCCTCTACAGATCTGATTGAAGACCTTACACCATTTACTCCCATGAATTACCCTATGATACCTGAGTAGAATATTGCCCAATTTACCCTCATTGGTCATTTTAAAATACCAAACCAACCTATGGTGGAAGTTGTCATGATAATGGGACTTATGGTAAACAGGGACATGACTCCTCTCTGTCTTGTTCTCCAAGAGCATCTTTCTTATACCCTGCCTCCATATCTTGGCATCCTGAACTCCTACCTAATCAGTTGCTGTCAAGACAAACATGGCCGGTCTGACTTCAGTATAGGGCCAATGTAGTCAATCTGCCATTGTGTCAAGGAGACACGTCCATGCATTACCCAGACATCCAAGGCTCCAAGGCATCAGGGGTGTGGACACTCCTGAGTACAAACCACACATGCCTGGCAGGCATCTACCAGAACATTCCATGTTAAACACAGGCCCCATTGTTTGACTACATTCCACACAGTTTTCACACCTTCATGCTGTGGGCAGCGGTGCCACCAAGCTGCCAGGTTGGTGAGAGGCACCAGCTCTAACCACCACACCCCAGCCAAAGGATCTGCTTCATCATTTCCTGGACTAGTTAGGGAACACATGGCCGGTAATATGCCCTGTGTTCAGCTATTCCTGGTAGCCCAGCTCCCAGAGCTCTTGCAACAGAACTTGCACCCAATACACAGCAGAACTGTCATACATATCACAATGGGAATATTTCATTTGCTATCACCATTTATCTCAGCTCACTGGCTATTTTGTCTGGTACTGATATCAATGCAGACAGTGTCTCCACACACACAGCTAGCTCTATACAAGGAGTTATTAGTATACCACACACTGAACAGAATACTTGACTCACCTCCAAGGTATGGGCTTACTTATGGTTCACCTACATAGATAGGTCACAGGCCCTAGAACCTTCTGAAGTCTCTTGGCCTCTGCCAGCTCCTTCCACATCTGAGTCACAAGGTTGTGCAGGATCCATAACATGAGGCACACAGGATGTCTTGCACCCATGTCAGCTCCTGACACCACTAAATCTCACAGGCCTAACAATAAAGTGGACAGGATCTTTCTTGGCCTTTGTCCAAATTATTTTCACAAGTCCACCAACTCTGCTTGACAGGCAGAACATGGTGAACTTGGTTTCCTGAGCTAGCCATGCTGGCAGCTGTCATGGGAGCCATCAACTGCTGCTCTTTCGTTCTCTGTATTATCACTGGCCGAGCTTGCTGGAGTTAGTCATCGTCCTCCTCCTCCTCCTCAGGCTCTTTCTCCATCCAGTTCACACCACCACTGCCACCCTTCTTATTGGCTGCAGGCCAGTGGTTGGGCTTCACTGCTCAGCTCACAGTCCACCCCACCAGATCCATGTTCATTTGCAGGGCAATCAGAAGAATCCAACCTACTTGTCCTGCTCATTTTGAGCGGCACAGTTTTGTAGGTGGGAGCTAAAGTCTTCTCTATGCTCATGGGGAACTCATCCACCATATCCCAGTTCTCTACAGGAGTCTACACTAATAGGACCATGGCAACCTAGTGTTGTCAGCTGCTTGGTGACCACGGGTCCCTCCCCCTGTCCCCATCTATCAGGGTTGAGACACCTCTTGCTTGCAGAAGATCCTGTTGATTAGGCCTGTTGTCTTGTGACAGCTGTGGCTCAGGCCCAGGTAGCAAGGCAGTTGAAAGAAGATGCGAGGCATGGTTGGAGTAATAGACATTATTTAGAGGCAGCAGCAATAGCCCCTCACCAGCCCCGTTTTGCCCCTTGAGTCCTTCCATGGACTTTGTTTTATGTGCAGGCCAAAGAAAGCATATTACCAACAGGTTACATAAGTGGCGTCATGCTCACAAGCAAATGTTTATGACCTTGAGTACATACACTGAATCAGGTAGTCATGACCTTGGATACATACTGAAAACATAGCCTGCTGGAAACCTCAGTGAGGAGCTTAACTATAGTCACTTTGAACCCACTCTATAGTCTATTTGCCAGAAACCCAGTTTGCAACAACTGATCCTGCCAAGTGTTGATGATGATGTGGTCTGATTGTCTCTCATACACTGCTTGTGGGGTTGTACCTGGTACAACCATTTTAAAGAACTAACGCAAACTTACTAAGACTGAACACAGCCATACCATGTGATCCAGCTGCAATTCCTAGGTATATATAGAACAGATATGCAGATATGTGCTGCAAAAGATTCATACAAGAATGATCATAGCAGTACCATTTGCAATAGGCAAGCATTGGAAATAATCCAACTATCAATGATATAACTGAAAAGTTTTGGAATATTCATACAATGAGAAATATTGTATTGATTCTCTCTATATAAATACCCCATATACCAGAGTAAATACCCTATAGGCTGTATGAACAAATTACTGCTACATATGACAATATGGATGACTAAATATGGGGGGAAAGTATCAAAAATATGGAGGAAAGTATCAAAAATTACTAGGGGCATTAATAGAAATAGAGAAGTCACAAAGCACTCATTTGAGCAAGCAGATAAATAATTCAATTTGGGATATGTTACGTTTTTTGTTACTTCATGCTGAAGACAATTAGAATCTAGATGTTAGTACATGTGTTTATAGAGAAGATTTGTAATTCCATCAAGCATTAATCAATAGGGAGGAAACAGAGAATGCCACTTATCCTCAGCTACAAGTAGGACCTACTTAAAGAAAATGCATGGGAAATAATAGTGAGAAACTTTTTCTTCTTGCCTAGCCAACTGATAAAGTGTTTAAAAAATAACCTATATTAGCAAAGAGGTAAAGAAATGGGTACTGTCACACTGATGGTGGGGTGGGACTATAAATGGTTACAACTTTGGGAAGATAATTTTATATTATTAAACAAAAACCTTAAAAATAGTTAGACCTTTATATCCAGTGATCCCATTTCTGAGAAGTATATGAAAACATTTTGAAATTTTTATTAAAACAATATATACACACGGTATTTTTTAACTTAATTATTCTAAAACCCATCTAGCCTCTGCTCCATCTCTTAACCACACATGTGTTTTCTACCTTGCCACTTCCACAAAATTTTTAGCTGTTTTACCTACTATTTTATCTCTTTGTGTTTAAATAATTTGCTCATTCAATCTTTTCTTGACTTATCAATTTAAGATATTATCGCCAAGCACACAGTGGTGCATGCCTGTAATCCCAGCAGCTCAGGAGGCTGAGGCAGGAAGATTGGAAATTCAAAGTCAGCCTCAGCAATTTAGCAAAGTCCTAGGCAACTCAGTGAGACTGTGTCTCTAAATATAATACAAAAAAAAAAAAAAAGAGTGGGGATGTGGCTCAGTGGTTGAGTGCCCCTGAGTTAAACCCCTGGTACAAAAAAAAAAAAAAAAAAAAGAAAAAGAAAAAGAAAGATATTGTCTATTGACATCCTGTTTTGATGACTGAGGCTGTAGCTCTTTTACTCAGTTTCCACCTCCACTTCCCTTCCCCACATCCTCTCACTATAGTTTTATCAAAATCTTTTAGTGTCACATGGCAGGACTTTTTGGCAAAAAACATCATAGGGCTAAAATGTTTCAATTAATTTGATAGTTTATATTTATATAATTATGTCTATGTCAAGTTTTCTAAACATCAAAGGGCTAACAATATTTTATCCAAACCTTGAGTCACAAAACCATCTAACAACCTAGCAGTTCTATTTCGCCCTGATCCCACCCTCAGAACTTCCATACCCTTTGTCTCCCCTGCCTCTTTTTTGTTATTTCCTTCCCCTCCCCTTCCCCCTCCCTCCCCTTCCCCCTTCCCCCTCCCTCCCCCTCCCCCTCCCCCTCCCCTCCCTCCCCCTCCCCCTCCCCCTCCCTCCCCCTCCCCTCCCTCCCCCTCCCCCTCCCTCCCCCTCCCCCTTCCCCCTCCCTCCCCCTCCCCTCCCTCCCCCTCCCCCTCCCTCCCCCTCCCCCTTCCCCCTCCCTCCCCTTCACCCTTCCCCCTCCCCCTCCCCCTCCTCCTCCCCCTCCCCCTCCCTCTCCCTCTCCCTCTCCTTCTCCTTCCCAGGGATTGAACCAGAGGTGCTCAACCACTGAGCCACATCCCCAGCACATTTTATTTTTTTATTTTGAGAAGGGTCTCACTAAATCGCTGAGGCTGGCTTTGAATTTGGGATCCTCCTGTCTCAGCCTCCTGAGCCACTAGGAGGCTGTCCCATTTTTGCTGTCCCATTTTTACTGCCCCATTTACAGGTGTGTGCCTTCACAGGGCTCCTGCCCCATTTTTACTGTGTTGAAGATCTAACCCAGGGCCTTGCACATGCTAGGCAAAGACTCTATTACTGAGCTATCCCTCCAAACCCTTTCTGTCTCCTTGATCTAATCAGGACTGGTGACTCCCTAGGCTTGGGCATGGTTGTCATTATAGAATTTCCTTCACCATCTTCCCTGTGACTCCCCATTTCTTGGACCCCTTCTTCTTTCTTTGTTTACTCTCATGTATTCTTGAAACATTAATTTCCTAAGAAGGGTATGTAAAGGGTTTGAGTCCTTGAATCTCTGAAAATGTCTTTATTCTACCCTCATATTTTATTGGTGATTTGGCTGGATATAAAATTCTTAACTAAACATAATTTCACTTCAGAATGTTGAAGATATACTCCATTGTCTTCTAGAACTCAGTGACACTGTTGAGAAACCTGAAGTTATTGTTTTCCCTTTCTTTCAATAGAATTATTTTCTTTTGTTTGAAAGCTTCTGGTCTTTATTCCTAATACTCTGCTTCATAATCATGTGCTTTATTTATTGGGCTGGATATTCTGACCTGGAGACCTGGAATGGCTTTCTAAAACAAAAATTATGCTAACAGGTGATGGTAAAGGAACAGAGCAGTTCTCATACATTATTGATGGGATGCAATGTACAGCCACATTGCAAAACAGTTGGCAGTTTTATGGAGTTAAACACACATTTATCATGTGACCAAATAATTGTATTCCTAGGAATTTACCTAAGAAAAGTGAAAATATATGTTCATACAAAAACCTGAATATGCACATGTTCATAATATCCTGAACCAGCCAGACCCTGTAGTGCATACCTGTAATCCTAGTGACTGGGGAGGCCAAGGCAGAAGGTCACAAATTCAAAGCAAGTCTCAGCAACTTAGTGAGACCCTGTCTAAAAATTAAAAAAATAAAAGAACTGGGATGTGACTCAGTGGTTAAGTGCCTCTTAAATTTTTTTTTTTAATAATATCCCAAACCAGGGAAAAATCTAAATCTCCCTGTACCTCCATGCCATGAACTCTACCCAGTAATAAAAAGGAATGAACTATTGATACACATAACAATATGGATGAGTCTCAAATTCATTATGCTAAGTGAAAGAAGCCAGACTAGGGTTGTAGACTATCTAATTTTGTTTATATAACATTCTAGAAAGACAGGAAAAAGATTGATGTTTGCCACGGGGTTAGAGGTGAGGGGACAGGCTAATAAACAGATGGAATGAGGGAATTTCTTTCTGTCCTTTGTTTATTTGATTCTGTGCATTTGAAAAAACATATAGTGTATGTACTAAAAAAAGTAACTTGTATATAAATAAATAAATATTTTTAAAGCACAAACATATATTTTTTAAAAACCCTACAAACCCTCATGTTTGGAATGCAGAGATAAATCATGAATCTTTTGCACAAGATCTAGTGGAAACTAACCACAAAAGTATACACCACATATAAATAAATAAATAAATAGTACTGTGTTCAACTACAAATAAAATAAAAATAAAAAGGCTGGGGATATGGCTCAGTGGTTAAGTGCCCCTGGGTTCAATCCCTAGTACCTATATATATATATATATATATATATATATATATATATATATATATATATATCTTATGTCAGTCTTTTTCTCCATGACCGCTTTGTCATTGTGAATAATGCCACAGGAAATCATATTTCTCTGTTATTCTCATTAATATTAAAATTTATTTTAAATTCTCTTATTCCTGTATTGTTCAACCAGATAAAATGGAAGAACAGATCAATTTTCATGAGCCTTCTGTAATTGTAATCTTCAATACCTCAATCATGCCCTTAATACTCTCTCTTTTTGCAAGCTAAATAATCACTTAGAGTCAGTTGCTGCAGTGAAACTTGAAACCTGATGGTTGAAGAAGCCTGCAATTTAGCAGAAAACAAGGCACACCAGGATCTTCTGCTCCAGCTGCATATTGAGGAATCCAGTCTCTTTTAAAAAATACTCCTTACACTTGTAGTTAGTTTAGTTCTATAATGTAATTCATTCCTTAAACAACATTGCAAGGTTATTTTTGTTTGTTGGTTTCTTTTGCTTTTGTTGTTGTTAAGAATATTATACATTCCTACCTACCCACAACTGCTAAATGGTTCACTATGGTCTTACAATATAACACCGCTTCACTATAATTTGTGGGAAATGACATATGTAGGTTAAATGAATTTTCTAGTGACAACTTTACCTTCTGATCTCATTGCATGATTCAGAATTCTGAGTTGTTTCATTTCTAGAAATCATGCTGTTACTGAGAACAGAACATGTGTGGCTAGTTGCTGTTTCGATGATATTTTGTTGCTGTTGTCATTTGTCTTTATGCTAAGGACACAACCTTCCTCTCTTCTTCTTCCCTCCCCACCTTAAATGTGTGAATAACTGGAGATGCTAATTAATGATCACTAATCAGGTTCTGGTTAATTTGGGGCTTTACTGTCAGATTGGATACTCTGCTCTAAAAACACCTGGAATAAATTCCCCCCTTTTTTTTTCTCCCAGTCACTAGTCCTTCTAAACTAAAAAGGAAAGAAGGAAGGAAGGAAGGAAGGAAGGAAGGAAGGAAGGAAGG
Organism: Marmota flaviventris; assembly: GCF_047511675.1. Taxonomy (NCBI): domain Eukaryota; kingdom Metazoa; phylum Chordata; class Mammalia; order Rodentia; family Sciuridae; genus Marmota; species Marmota flaviventris. The sequence continues at coordinate 52,327,310 of NC_092511.1, read as the reverse complement.
AAGGAAGGAGGGAAGGAAGGAGAGAAATGCACAAAGCCATATCTCCCAACTATTTATGAAAACATTAACAGCTGTCACAAGTGTCTCTCTTAAAATGCCTACTGGATATTTAGTAGTTCTGAACAGACCAAATCCCTGTGGTTATCAAGAGAGAACACAGCCTATGGGATATGAAGGAGAAAGGCAGATCTAATAATGATTGTCATAGTCCTAGGCCCTAGTCAGTGGGGAAAATGGATGGTGTACCCAAAAGTCACCACTGCCACCATTAGTTCATTCAGCAATTTTTTAAAAAGTCAGCCCACATGCAAATCATCATATTTAGTCTATTAGTCCAATATGGAAAGTAAGAAGTCCACTAGTAGCTTGAACAGAACCATTATGTCATAAATGCCATGTTCATGGTTCAGGAATTAAATGATATGACACTTCAGTGGAGGAGGATGTCAATTCTGGTTACGTGATAAGAGAACATTTTCCTGAAAGAGATGACATCTGAGATTGAAGAAGGGATAAAATTCTAGCAGACAGAGTTGTTAGAGTGCAGCAGAAAAAAAGAGATAGGAAAGCCCACGTCTGCTCAGGGGCTGTAAAGAAAGATGCATGAAGGGGAACAACTACAGAAAGGCAGATAAGATATCCAATTAGGGTATCCAACCTAGAGTTTGAAGCATATTCCAAATAAATGAACACTTTTGACCAAGGTAGTGGTCAGGAGCCCAGGTTTAGCATCAGATAGATTTGAGCCTGAATCCTGATCCCATTTACTAAGTGTGATCTAAGCCAATCGCTTTGCCTTGCCTTACCTCTCCAAACTTCAGGTTGATCATCTCTATCTTACTGGTCTGTTATCACAATTAAAAGTGACTGGAACATAAAGCACTCACTCATTCAGAAAACATTTATTGACCCTCCACGTGTATGTCCCAGACGCTGAGCTTTGTACTGGTGATACAGAGATAAAGACAGAAGCCCTGCCCTCAAAAAACCCATGGTTAAGTCAAGCAAGTACACAGAAAATCACAATATAGTATAAGTGAGCTAAGGGTCAGAGGAGCTCATTAACTTGGATCAGAGAAGGGGATGGATGGTAAAGAAATCCTACCAGAGGAGGTAGACCCACCGCATCTGAAAGGAGCCTTTACAGGTAGGTTAGAAATAGAATCTATTTTACAAGATCTGATTTTTTTTAAAAATTAATCCTTATGATACATTATTGTTTCTAGCAGAAACAAACATTTAAAACTCGATGGATTTTTGTTATTTTTGACTCATTGGTTGATTATTTGGGGGTTATTTCAATGTCAGAGAAATAGGGGTGAAGCAAGGGAGAGTATTGACCGAAAAAGAGAAGAGTCCATTTGCACTCACAATAGCAGTGGAGGAGGTGAGCAGCCAAATTCCTGACATGGTGTGTAAATAATTAAAAGGAAGCAGTAAATCTGGGTTTTCATTTTCAGGAGACCTGTTAGGGACATTTGTTGCGTGTTCAGCTCACATTTATTTCCTCTTCTGAAATGGGGCCACAGTTTTGTTTTGCTTCTGGAGAACCACATCTTTCTCTATTCTCACTTTTTGTGTTCTGATGAAATTGACCCCATTTGATTTTGACTTCAGGGCCTGGCTGGAATTCAGACCTGACCAATTAGGGCCTCACATTGGCCCGGGTGACTGAATCAGGGATGGAAGTATGACTCAATCAGAATCAGTGAGAAGCAATCTGGGACTTTGGTGAGCTTGTAAGACAAGTATGCCTTGGCTTCTACTGACTTGAATATGGGAAGTTGTAGACTAGGAGCTCACTTGAAACCTGAAACTGAAGCCACCCAACATGGAGGGATCTGTAAGGAGAAAATAGAGTTCATGAAGACAGGAAACTTGGCTCTATTTTTAAATCTTTTTTATTGACACATCACTCACATGGAGAAAAGATATGCACAATACAGATGTTTGGGTCAAAAGTCATCATTAAGTGATACCCCATTTATTATCACCCAAGTGAAGTAATATTATCCATTCAACTCCCTCCCAATCATTATACTCTGTCCTCAGAACTGTTAACACCATAATTTTGACAGTTTTTGAATGTATGTAAAGGTGTATCTGGTTTCTGTCACTCCGCATTATTGTAAATGTCTTTGGTGTACATATGCTTACATTTTTATTGGTTATATTCCTAAGAGGAGAATTGATAGATCATAGAGTATCTGTAGGTTTAGCTTTGGATGATACTGTCAAGTTATTTTCCAAAATGATTGTACTAATTTGATCTTCTACCCTAATCTGTACCTGTTGCTCCTCATCCTAGGCAACATTTGGTATTTTCAGTCTTTTTCAATGTGAATGTGCAGTATATCATATTGTGTTTACCTAATTATGAATGAGGCTGAATACTTTTTCATGTTTACTGGTGATTTGTATCCTTTTTCATGAAGTGCCTATTTGAGGGTCTGAATAATTTTTCTATTGAATCACCCATTTTTTTCATTTCTGATTTGTAGGAAGTTTTAAAATTTTTATCATCTGAAGTATTTCATGTATAAACTTTTTTAGTTGCATATAATATAAATGCCTTCTCCCACCCTGTGGCTTGCCTTTCCAATCTCTTAATGCTGTCATTTGATAAACAAATGCTCCTAATTTTAATGCACTCAAATGTATCCAACTCTTCCCATAAGAGGTTCTTTTGTGTCTCAGAGTAAAATATTCTTCTATGTTATCATCTATAAGCTTCATTATTTTCCCTTGAACATTTAGATCTATAATTCGTATGAACTTAATTTTTTGTGCAGGGCATAAAGTAGGGATCAAGTTTCTTTCTTTTCCCCCCCTACATTACTATCAGAGTCAGCACTATTTATTTGAAAAGACCAATTTTTTTTACTTCTATGCAGAGTGACATTTTTTTATAAATCCAGTGTTTATATATTCATGGGTATGCTTCAAGACTCTCTATTAGCAGGGCATGGAGGTGCACACCTGTCATCCCAGAGGCTCTGGAGTCTGAGGCAGGAGTATTGTGAGTTTAAAGCCAGCCTCAGCAAAACCGAGGTGCTAAGCAACTCAGTGAGACCCTGTCTCAAAATAAAATACAAAATAGGGCTTGGGTTGTGGCTCAGTGGTTGAGTGCCCCTGAAGTTCAATCCCCAGTACCAGGAAAAATTAAAAAAAGACTATTGTCTTTGATGATTCTATTTGTCTATTCTCATATTAACACTTAACTATATTATTATCATGCCATATTATATTGTGGTTTTAAGAAACCTTCATGACAAGTAAGTCTTCTCACCTTTTAAGAGTGTTGTGGCTATTCTTGACTGCATGGATTTTCATATTCATTTTAGAATTAGGTTGCTGCTATTCACACACACATACACATAAAACCAGTTGGGATTTTCAATGGGATTGCATTGAGCCTATTGATTTCATTTGGGGAGAGTAACCTATTTATAGCATTGACACTTTCAATCCATGAACACAGCATACATATCCATTTACTTAGATTGTCTTCAATTTCTTTTAATAAAGGTCTATGGTTTCTATGAAAGGGGTCTTGCACTCTTTCATTGGATTTATTTCATAAGTATTTGATATTTTTTCATAATTGTAACTGGCAACTTAAAATTTTTAAAAATTTTTGTTTGTTGCCAATAAATTAAAAAATTAAATTTTTGCATATTGACTTTATGTATTAGTTTCCTATTGCTGCATAGCAAATTATCACAAACTTAACATCTTAAAGAACACAAATTTATTTTCTCAGTTTCCATGAGTCAGTCAGTGGTGTGGGAACAGACACCTCTGTCAGATATCTGCTCAGAGTCTCACTGGACTGACATAAAGGTGTCAGGGTTGACTGTGATCTAATCTCAGGATCCTCTTCCAAGCTCACTGGTTATTGGTGCAATTTGAGTCCTTACAATTGTATAACTGAGGTTCCTGTTTCATAATGGCTATTATTTGGCATCTATAAGCCAGGAAGAGAGCCTTTGCCAGAACCAGACCATGCTGGAACACTAATCTCCGACTTCCAGCCTTCAGAACAATGAGGAATAAATTTCTATCATTTAAGCCACTTGTATTGTGGTAGTTTGTTATGGCAGCTCAAGCTAACTGACACATTTGTCTACAGCTCTTAGTTTTTACTGCCATCTCTTTGGCCTAACATCTAGACCACTTGGGTGCTCTCAACTGCTAGTGCCACAATTTATCATGATCACCCTCACTAATTTTATTCTCCTCAGAGTGGTCAACTTGATCTTTTAAAAACATGCTTGTGACATTGTTCCCAAAGCCCCTATTATATCTTATAATAAATTTCAAATTTCAATATGACCTAACGTTCCCATATGGTCTGGTTTAGGCCTACTTGTACCCTTATATGCTGGTTACCCCTGTTCCCTCCACTCACCCAGCTCTCTCATGCCTCAGAACCTCATTCTGGGAGCTATTTCCTCTGCCTGGGACTCTTTACCACTAATACTCTCTTCCCTGGCCAACTGTTCTTTCTTCAATTTAAATGCTGCTTCTTTGGGCAAATGTTCTTCTCCATTCACCTACATGAAAGTATACTCATCTTTAGAAGCTTGCATCACTTTTACCTTTCCATGACACATATCCTAACTGTTGTCAAACAATTTCTATAATTGTTTAATGTCTCTCTTCTCTCAATTTGTGAGTTCCATAAGAGCAGGCACTGAATCAGCCTTGCTTACAGCTAGTTTGTAGGACCCAGAAAGTCCTTGATAAATATTCATTGGATATTCTGGATGTCTATTTGAGAATGAGGATGTGTGCCAGAGGGGTAAGGAATACTGATGTAGGAAGATTTTTTCCCAACTCTTCGTTGTGATAAGAGATTTAGAATTAGAATTAGAATGCTGGTTCCACCATTTAAAGGAATCATAATTTTTGACAAAAATTAGCCTTATGCTGGGGGCAAGTAGTGAGTAATTGAAGTAGTCTCTAACATACTGGGGCAAAAATCAGGTATTTTAGAAAGGCAGTAAATAATAAGTCAGTCAGAGCGGAGCTCAGATGCCATTAACCAAAGAGATGTGCTGACACCCAGAATGGAAGCAGCATTCATTGGCACACAGCAGTGAGCCAGTTTAATCATAAAGACAAAGCCATTTATACAAGCTTTCTGTTTGCTCACTGATTTGATATATGCTTGTTGCAGAGATCTGTGGGGGGGAAAAAATCCTGTCAGTAATCTGACTTTCCATTTGTAATAGACACAGAAATACTTATACTTTGTAAATGTGTTGCTTAAACTCATTTTACCTTTTTAAAAAAATTTTTTTGCTATGCATACTGATCTTCAAAGTAAGTTGGGATAAACTTAGAAGAATAGAAATAGGCTTTTACATATTTATGAAGGAGGAATACATGAAAATAAGCTATACATTTTCTAAAACACTGGATTCTTTCAACCAAATATGGGAACTGTCACTTGGATTTGAGAACTAGTAAAGAGTGCTTAAAATAATAAATTAATCTGCATCATTATTTCCTGAGTTATTAAATCCTTATTACCAAGTAAAATCTTCCTTACAAAGTTTTTGTTTGTTTGTTTTTGTTTACAAGTGAGAGATGCTTCATATATCATATTTTAGTGAAAGCCCTAAATTTTCCTTGGGAGCTGGGAAAGGAATCTGATAATTTTTGGATTCAAATAATAGGAACATCCACTAAATATAATTCTCTACTTTCTCAGTAATTTGTTAATACAGCATTCTCTTAGTAGAGTGTGGGACAAAGGGCACTGGACCAAAAGTCCTTAAACTGGTTTCTGATTGGAAATTGACTTTTACCATTAAAATATTATCTCTCTCAGCCTTTTGGACCTCCTTTTCCTCACCAATTCCAAAAGTCTGACGTCAATGTTCTCTTTCTTTTATTATTTTTATTTTACATAGAGCCTTACAAGCTAAATAAATGAAAGTATGGAAAAGAAATATGTGATTCTAAATCTAAAGTTAGATTTTTGGAAGTAAGACTTCCACATTGAAATGAGATTCAGATTAAGAGCTTGTTATTGTTGTTTTAAATCTATTTATTATAGCACAGGAATTCACAGGAGTAAAAACATAAGGATAGAAAACATGGATATTTTATTGCTTGGTGAAGCAGGAACCAAAATGATCAGTAGCTTGAGAATTAAATGATTTTTATAATGCATTTAAATATCCAAGGAAAATCATTATGTAATTGCAATTCATTGTCATACTAATCTTTCACTTTGGAATATGTTGTGAAGTTTTCCTAGTTTCATGATGCTCAATACCGTTTTGTCTGTTTATTTTGCTTGTAAAATATTTCCACACATTTGATATTTTTTCTCTATTTAAAAATAGCACAGTGTTGTAAGAATTTGTATTCCAACTACTCAGGAAGTTCTTTATGAGCAATGATTGGTGTTAAGTCACGTACATGATAGCAATTGGGTATAAAGGGGTTCTTGTGGAAATCCCTTGAGAGGCTTTAACTTTCCTTGGCTACCTAAATGCATTATAATTCTCAGGCCACTGATCCGATTGATTCCCATTCCACTGTGTATTTTGTTTTTCTGGAAAGGTATGGCTTTTAAATTGTCCATAATTTTCCTCAAGAAATTTTAGATGAAAATTTTCCTTTTTCTAGAGAAGTTTTAAATAAGAGAAACTGTTTCTATAAATGTTTGACTCTCTGTCATTATAGTTCTACTTAATTATAGAATAGCATATTTTAAAATAATTTCAAATAGTTATTACATAAAATATTCCAATTGTATATAGAGTGCTTACCTAGCATGCATGAAGCCCTGGGTTCAGTTCCCAGTACTGAAAAAGACTATCATTTTTATCACAAATCTAATGAATGAATAATGGCTTGCCAAAATTTTGATCCCTATAATATCACTAGCAAGTTGTTTTCAAGACATTAGACTACTCTATTTCTTCTGCTTAGTGTATGGAAGAAAGTAGTTTATATTTAGAAGAGCCACTGTGTCTTCAATCATTCATTCATTATTTCTGCCAGTATTTATTGAATACTTATTTGCACCAGGCATGGTTCCAAGTGTTGGAGGTCAAGTGATAAACATAACAGATACAGCTACCTACTTCAGTGTGCATTCTGTGGGGGAAAGGCAGACAAAAAGTATGTAAAATAGTGGGTGAGATAATAATAAAAAGCTAAGGCATAAAGCATACGGAGCATGGTGATGCAATGAGAAATATGGATGTGAAAAATTCCTCATCAAGAAGGTGAGGTGGTTTTTTGTTTGTTTTGCTTTGTTTTGTTTTGGTGTAAGGGATTGAACCCAGGGCCTTGGGCATGCCTGGCAAGCGCTCTGCTACACTGCCAGCACCCCCTTACCCCAACCTGTTGAGAGCCACAGCCTAGTCAGAATGGCCCCTGGCATTTTGCCAGTAGTAATGGTTGAGAGGCGAGCCATTAAGATGATGCTGGATTGAAACAGGTTGTGTATTCAATTGTATATAGATCGCTGCTGTCCACCTGGGGCGCCCGCTACTTTGGAGTTCTCGAGGGGATTCCTGGGGAGTTCGTGTTGGTTGGGGAAGTTCTGGTGGTGGGAGTCCCGGTTGGTGTGTGGTGTGCCTAGAAGGGCCGCGAGGGTGGTGTTTGCGGGAGTTGGGAAAATAAAGTTTGTTCCTGCTTGAGTGGCTCGTGATTTGTGCCCAGCCAGACTGTGGCACCTACCCCTGTTTTTGTTGTTGTTTTGTTTTGTTTTTTTAAGACAGGCTTTCCCTAAACTACCCAGGCTGGCCTTGAACTTGCAGTCCTTCTGTCTCAGTCTCCCAAGTAGTAAGGATTACAGATGTGCACCTCCACCACATCCAGCAGAAGGTGGAATTTGAATAAAGACCAAAAGGAATTAACCATGTGGATATTTGAGGATATGGGAGTGGGGGCATATTCCAAGCAGAAAGAACAGCACATGCACATACTCTTAGGCAGGAGCATGGCTGGCACGTCCCAGGAAAAGTGAGGAGCCCAATGCAACTAGTAGCAGAGTGAAAAATAGAGGAATAGAAGGAGATGCAGCCAGAGAAGTAAAAGTGAGTCAAGGGCTTTGCAAGGATTCTATCTTTAACTTTAAATGAGATGGAAGCTTCTGGAAGATTTTAAGCAGAGAAATAACATGATCTGACTTTAGTTTTAACAGGATCGAGCTATTGTGTTAAGAATAAACTGGTAAACTGAGTGTGGTGGTACAAGCCTGTAATCCCAGAGGCCCTGGAGGCTGAGGCAGGAGGATTGCAAGTTCAAAGCCAAAGCAAGACGCTAAGCAACTCAGTGAGACCTAAAATACAAAATAGGCAGGGAATATGGCTCAGTGGCTGAGTGCCGCTGAGTTCAATCCCTGGTAACTGTTCCCCCCCCCACCTAAAAAAATAGTCTGGTAAAGAACAAAGGCAGAAACAGAAAGGGGATGTTAGGAGGCTTTTGCAGTAATACAGTCAAGTAGGATCATTGCACTGCAACTCCAGGAAGCAACATTCACCCTGAAGTTTCTGTGAATGGTGCTTCCTGTAATGAGCAGGGTATTAAAGCCCAACAGCTGCAGTCAGAGTCCCTGCAGGCAAGATGGCTTGGATCAGGGTAGTACTACATGAGACATGAGAAGTATTTAGTCCAGATATATTTTGCAGTGGAACTAATAGGATTTGCTGACCCATTAGATGTGGTATATGAAAGAGTCAAGAAGAATTTCAATGTCATTTATTAATTTCATAAATTATTAATATTTGCTAAACCAAATACCATTTAATAAAGAGGAGTAACTAGTATTTATTTTCTAATTCAATAAGCATTATTGAAAGTCTGCTATGTACTATACCAGATTTCATAAGGAATCTTAAAAATTACAATGGCAATAATAACAGAAAATCCTATCCTGGAAATATTTATAATTTAGTTTGTTAGAGGAAGTCTTCATGGAAAAATAACTAAATACTGTGAAAATCAACATAAAGCAAAAATAGATAACAGAATTAGGAAAAAAAAAATATATATATATATATATATAATTCTCTAGGGAAATGGTCTGATTTTATTTTGTTTTTAAATACTGTGGATTGAAGCCAGGGACACTTTACCTTTGAGCTACATCCCCAGTCTTTTTTTTTTTTTTTAACTTTTGAGAGTTTCTCATTAAATTGCTGAAAGTCTCATTAAGTTACTGAGGTTGGCCTACCAACCTTGGATCCTCCTCCCTCAGTCTCCCTGGGATTGAACCCAGGTTTTTGAGATTGCTAGCCTAATATTCTACCACTAAGCCACATCCTCAATTATTATGAGAACTTAAGATCTTGTGGCTTCTTATGCCTCACTTCACCCACTTCATTCATAGCTGTGTCGCCCCACTTCCTATTTTGTAGAATTTCCTAATATAGTCTTCCTAATAGTAATGAGATAGTAAAGATTATAATGGTTATTATAATAACCACTTCTTAAGTACCGATTATGAGTTAGGTGCAGTTTTTATGGCATTTAAGTAAATTTTAAACATGATCCTATGAAGGGGGTACTATCGTGTCCATAAAGAACTCAGCTTTATAGAGCTGAAGTAACATGCCCAAGGTTACTTAGCTAGAATGGATGCCCAGGAATAATATTATGCTGTAACATGTTCTTTTGTAGCTTATGCATATGGAATATGATTTAAGAGGGAGAAATTAAAGCCAATCTCAGCAATGTTTTCTAAATTCTCAAGGACTCTATGTCTGATAATTATCTTTCTGATGTTATAGATTTATCATTTTATTAATTTTGCCAAGCTTAAGTTGGACATAACATTTGCAACAATATCAGTCTTATTTTGTTGTTGCTGCTGTTGTGTTTTGTTTTTTGTTTTAGTTTTGTGTGTGTGTGGTGCTGGGGATCTAACCCAGGGCCTTGTGTGTGCTAGGCAAAAGCTCTACCACTGAGCTACACCCCCACCCCTCATTCTTGTGTTTAAAGGTATTAAATCTAGAATTGGTTTTGAATGACCCTTGATACCAGTGTATACACACACACACACACACACACACACACATACACACGTACACCAACCCTGGACATAGACTAAATAAGTAGAAGTTAAGAAGCTTGAAATAATGGGGACTTCTAATGGATCCAGACCGAAATAGAAAACATGAAAAGTCTGAGGCCGGTAGGAGAAAGAAAACTAACAACGGCTTATTGAGCCTTTCATGTTATTAGTTATTGTATTAAAATGCTAAGTTAATCTTTATAGCAACTCTATTATGAGCCTTATTTTACATTTTTTGGAGAAAAATAGTGGAAAGGCTTATTGCCTCACTGGGCATGGTAGGGCTCACCTGTAATCCCAGCAGCTCAGGAGGCTGAGGCAGGAGGATTGCAAGTTCTAGGCTAGCCTCAGCAATTTAGTAAGGCCCTAAGCAGCTTTTGAGACCCTGACTTAAAATAAAAAGTGAAAAGGGCTGGGGATGTGGTTCAGTGGTAAAGTACCTGTGGATTCAATCCCTAGTACCAAGAAAAAAAAAAAAAAAGAGGTTATTGCCTTTATTCACAGATAAAGAAACTAAGAGTGAAAGAGAAAGACTGCTGGGTCGGGTGATGCATACCTGTAATCCTAGCACTGGGGAGGCTGAGGCAGGAGGATTTCGAATTCAAAGCCAGCCTCAGCAACTCAGCAACTCAGCAAGGCCCTAATCAACTCAGGGAGACCCTGTCTCTAATAAAATACAAAAATGCACTGGGGATGTGGCTCGGTGGTTAAGTGCCCCTGTTCAATCCCTGGTACCAAAAAAAAAAAAAAAAACTAAGATGATCGAAGTCACATAGCTAGAGTGTTATAGCTGAGCTGGAAATCCAAGCTTAGCCAAATTCTAAAAACTGTGACATTAATCATTGCAGGTAACAGACAAAGTTGAGCATAGCCCCCAACAATTCAAAAAGGTGTGGTGTTCACACCTTTTTATAAGCCCTTCTCCTCAAGTTTGAGTGCCACTCGTGGCCTGCTTTTAAAGCACAGACTATGGCAAAGAAGAAAGGATATCACTGTTTGGCTAGCAGGTTAATTTAGAGATGTTGAAGACACTCCTCATTGTTTGCTAAAATAAGCAGCTATGTTGGAAAGACCCACAGAGCAAACACCTGCAGGTGACCTCTAGGAGCACAGCCAGGGCAACCTATGGCTCATAAGAAACCAAGACTCTCAGACCTACAACTGAAAGAAAATTAAAAATGCCAAAATCTGGATGAACTTGGAAGGAGATTCTTCCCCAGTCAAGCTTTCAGATGGGAATACAGTTTGACTGTTGCTTTTTTTTTTTTTTTTTTTTGTGCAGAGCTGAGGATTGAACACAGGGCCTCAGCCCAGGGCCTCACATATGTTAGGTAAGTACTCTACCACTGAGCCACATCCCCAGCCCTTGGCTGGACCTGGATTACTGGATTACAGCCTTGTGAGACCTTAAGCAGAATACAGGCTATTATGCCTACACTACTGATTTACAGAAACTGTAACATAATAAATACGTTGTTTTAAATTGCTAAGTTAGTAGCAATTTGTACACACCAACAGAAAACCAATCCACCACACTACCTTGATTTTCCCTGTGTTTGAAGTGCAGTAAATTCTTAGTAAATGCTGGCTGCTATTATTAAGATAATCAAATAGAAATTTGATCTATTTAATCAAATAGAGTCAAAATAAGAAAGATAATAGAGAATTTTAACAGAGTTAAATAATTGCTTCCAAAGCAATCAAGCAGCTCATGTAGAAGAGAGAAGCAGATGGCATATTTAAAACTTAGAATTATTGAGTGCATTGTTATCAATTGAAATATTATAAAATTCCCAGTGGTGCTTATATCCACGTTTAGTTTTAATATCTTACACTATACTAAATATAAACTGGAAAGTTCTACTATCTTAAGATAGTCCTACATTAGATATCAGGAAACATTAAAACATGGTTTCACATTAGTCATACAGATACAAATTATGTTTTAAAACATTGTATAATTTTAAAATAGCTTAAATATGATAGCTAAAATAATACAAGACATGGAATCAAAAAACCAAACCCTTTCAGCAAACAACTATCAGCATAAAACTTTCAGTTCATGAATGAATGTAGATTTTGCTTCCCAAAGATCATTTATACTAAATGGACCATATAATTATACATATTTGGCTGAGGAGTAGGTTAGAGAGCTTGAATGAGTTTCCATTTGATAGATTCAAGATTTGTTATTGTGAAAAAAAAGAAAGGCTAATACTCAGATCTTACTAAATTACAAAATAATTTTTCTATTTGTTCTTTGTATCAGTACCTTCTTTGTCCTCTGTATTTATATTGACACATGGGTGTATAGTTTTATCAGTAGTTTCTGTCAAATGAATCATTAAAAATGACAGTTTTGGGGCGGTAGGTGTAGTTCAGTGGTAAAGCACTTAGCATGTGTGAAGCTGTGGGTTCAATCACCAGTACTGAAAAAAATGGCAGTGTTAATTGATTGAGCAGATGTGTTAACTTCACTTTTGTCACTCACACAATTATGTACCAAACATATTCATAGGCCCTTTAAAGTATTATGGCATTAAAAATTGTGCTATTCTCCCTCAAATGAGAATATATGACCTGGTGACTATTGTCTTTGATGATTCTTAACAGGTATAGTACATATGCCAAGTGTATAAGTGTAGTATTAGTAATATAGTAGCTAAATATTTTCTTCATATTTGTTTCTTGTGAATCTTCTATCAGTTTTTCTTAATTTTCTGTCATCCATAATTTCTGGAAATGAGCACTAATAATATATCTATCCATATTTATTTGTAATTTGGCATTTCTTTCTACTACTGAAGTGATTCAAGTGATAGTAATTGAACCTATTATTTTGAAATTTATCTATCTTTAAATAAAATTATCCAATTTACACATTTTTTGTTTTCTGTTTTGCATACCTTATTAACATTTGCTTTTGTGTTTAGATTCAAGATTATGAATTGTTTGTGGAAAGGTAAAAGTAGCTGGGCGCAGTGGCACATGCCTGGAATTCCAGGGAAACAGGAGGATGAGGCAGAAAGACTGTAAATTCAAGGCCAGTTTGGGCAACTTAGCAAGATCCTGTCTCAATTAAATTAAAAAAAGTAAAACATTGTGCTGGATTCCCAAGAGAACTAAGTTCAATACTCCGCATTTTCTTCCTATGGTAAATTATCAACAAAGGATAATGAGTAAGCAAAACCGGTTTGTCTTGTTCTAGCATCTTGAAGACACACAAGGAATTCAAGTGCAAACTAGAACCACTTGGAATCACTTTTGGAACCTCACCTTGTTCCAAAAGTGATTCCAAGTTGTTCTACTTTGTACTCGTATATGTGTACATTTATACATTATATATATATATATATATATATATATATATATATATATATATATATATATATATATATAATTTTTGTGTGCAGTCATGTTGGAGATTAAACCCAGGGTCTTAATGCATGCTAGGCAAGCACTCAACTACTGAGTTACCTCTCCAGCTATTTAAAACAAAGAAAAAAAACAAACAAAAAAATTATTTTGAAACAAGATCTTGCAAAGTTGCCCAGGCTAGCCTTGAACTTGTGATCCCCTGCCTCAGTTTCCCCAGCCTTCTGAGTAGCAGGAAATGTAAGTGTTCACTAAGCCCAGCTTCACAATGCTTTTTAAAAGGCCAAACCAGCCAGGATTAAGGCAGCTTTTAAACTATTGTTGACTTCCTGATACAGGTTCAAAATACAGGAAGTTGCTAAATCCATTTCTTAGTATAATCTATGGACTACTTCTACACATTAAGTGAAATTATTTTCATCTTTGGCCTTAGGTAAAATTTGATTAATCCTTTCTTTAGTATTTTCTTTTCTTTTTAAAACAGGGATTGAACCTAGGGGCACTTAACCACTGAACCACATCCCCAGCCCTTTTCTGTATTTTATTTAGAGACAGAATCTCAATTAGTTGCTTAGGGCCTCATTAAGTTGCTAAGGCTAGCCTAAAACTTGCAATCCTCTTGCCTCAGCTTCCCAAACTGCTGGAATTACAGGCATGTGCCACAGCACCCAGCTAGTATTTTCATACTATATATTCATCTGCTTAAAATTTTTTTAAAAAAACTTTTAAATTGACAACTATATAAAATTATGGCATATAATAGACTGTTTAGATGCATACATTGAAAAATGATGGAATCAAACTAACATATCCATCACTTCAACTACTTATTTGTTATGGTAAGAACATTTAAAATCTATTTTAATTAATTTTGAAATACACATTGTTACTAACTATGGTTACTATGCTCTACAGCAGATCCCTAAAATTTATTCCTTCTAAAATTTACTCCTGAAACTTCACTGTTCTTCCACCCCCACCTCCCTAGCCTCTGGTAACCATCATTCTGTTCAGCTTCCATGTAAACTTGTCTGGTTTTATAAGAAATAAAATCAGGGACTTAAAAGGACTTCTTTATTATTTTATAGATATATTTACTTCATATTGGGGATTTTCTCACTTTATTACAGAATTATAGAGAACTGAATTTAGAAAAATACAATGTAAGACTTTCCTCTCAATTATTTTTGTCCTTTCCTTTTCTCCTCCAATTTTACCTTTTTGGTGAGTAAATTGCAAAGAGTTATATTTGCAGTTTTCAAAAGTGACTTCTTAGAAGTGAAACTTGCACCATTTTTTTTTTTAATCTCCACCTGCAGGAGTTACATTTTGACGTTGTTTTTTTTTTCCCAGTGTGAGTGTGTGTGTGTGGTTTTTTTTTAAATATCTTCTTTAGTTGTAGTTGGACACAATACCTTTATTTTATTTATTTTTATATGGTGCTAAGGATGGAACTCAGTGCTTTGCATGTGCTAGGCGAGCACTCTACCACTAAGCCACAACCCCAGCCCTCAGTGTGTATTTTTTTAAAATATTTTTTTAAGTTGTTGATAGACTTTTATTTTATTTATTTATATGCAGTGCCTCACACATGCCAGGCAAATGTGCTACTGCTGAAACAAAAGCCTGATAAAATGCTTGAAACTTGTTTTGAGGCAAAATAATCATCATCATCATCATCATCATCATCATCATCATCTTAAAATTAAGGTATAGATTGAGGCCTTTTAAAAAATATTCTAAGACATTCCCTTTCTGAGAATTGTATTTTGTTAGTTTGAGATTGAAAGCCCTTGTCGGGCATGGTGGCACATGCCTGTAATCCTAGAGGCTTGGGAAGCTGAGGCAGGAGGATCATGAGTTCAAAGCTAGCCTCAGCAAAAGTGAGGTGATAAGCAACTCATTGAGACCCTGTCTCTAAATACAATACAAAATAGGAATGGGGTTGTAGCTCAGTGATTGAGTGCCCCTGAGTTCAATCCCTAATACCAAAAAAAAAAAAAAAAAAAAAGAATAAATAAACACACATACTCCAAGTTTCTGTTTTAAAATAGCAGGAATGACCAATACAGGGTAGTATAATGAGTGCCTGGGAGAAAGGCCTGGAACTTGGGAAGACTTGCAAAGGCCTCAGAGAAACAATGTACTATTTTCAGAGTCCAGTGGGTTGTTGTTGTTGGGAGAGGGAGATAATCTTTAACCTTTGAAGGGCATTTATTTTGGAAATTTGGTGAAAGGAGAGGTGCAATCTTGTGGAATTATATGCATTAATAGGTGTGAGGTGATTTAGGGATGATTGAAGTCAACTGGTCTGTGGGGTGGACAAGGGTCATGTAGAGGGATTGTATCCCAGACCCCACAAAGATGGAAGGTGGCAACTGGGTGTACTGGACCACAAAATGGGGTGTTACCAGAGGAGGGTCAAGTTGATGTCCAGATCCTTGGCATCAGGAACAAAGAATTGAGCAATACATACAAGAGAAGCAGCTACAGCGTAGATTTATTGAAAGGGCAGTACGCTCTGTAAAATGAGGAGGCCTAGTAATGGGGGCCTTTACTTTATTTAGAGAATGGCTCAAGGCCCCAAGACCAGGAACCTGGTAGTTTTTATCTGCCTTCAGTAAGGGATTTCCAGAAGGGGTGGTACTTGTTCTTACTCCCCTTCCCTTGGTCTTATTGATGCTCAGGGTGGGAGTTCCCATAGCAACATGGGTGGTCCTATTCATGCCAAAGGTGGGAGTTCCCATAGCAATGTGGGTGACCCAAGCAGTTACACAGTCCTGAGATCTGGCCCACATCTTGCCATATTCTCCCATCCTGTCATCCCTAACCTCCTGTCTCGTTTTCCCCTGAGATATGATCCTGAAATTCTTTGGTGGAAGCTGAGGGCTGTTTCCTTGTTTTCTGCTTCAGGCTGATGATAAACTGTTGTCTACTTAATTGGGTAGGTACAATGAAACTCTTGCCCTATCTGATCAAGATGAAACAGCAGAATGCCCCTGGTATCTGAGATGTAGTGGGGTCAGGATATGCAATAAAAGGTTGATATTGAGCCTATAGGACCATTTGGGCATGGGTGGCCTGTAGGCTGGAAGAAACAAACTTAGTTCTTAACAGTTAAGTACTAAAAGAGAGAACCAGGAGAATGATTGTAAGAGGAACCATAGAAGGGAGTAGTGGGTAAGAAGCCAGGAATGGTCACCCCATACCTCTTATAATTCGCCCTGCATATTCGTGGCTCCAGTTTTTTTTTATTTTGTTGTATTTGGCCAGATTTATTAATAGAAAAGCAACATTCTTCTTTTAGGTACAGGCTAGTTCCTCCCTTGGCAGAAGGCAGTAGGTCTGGCACCCTCTGTTTTGAAATGTTATACTGGCCAGTGAGTCAAGTTGGTCTTGTAGGAGCTTTAGGGTTTTGCTCATCTGAAAAAGAGCCACTGTAGAGTCCTAGGAAAGTTGTGCTTATGTCTGAGGAAGGTTCCCCCTACTGTAATCCTGGTGGCCCAATCAGGCCAGCAAGGACTATGATTAAGGGAATTAGAAAGAGGGCCCATTTGACAACCTGCTATTGGATCTAAGGGGGAAAGGTAGAGATGAATTTTTCAGGTGCCAAAGTTATATCCCAGTAGGACCATTTTTTAGGAAGCATAGTGTCTGTTTGGTAAAACCATATAGGCTTTGGTTCCACAGATCCAATATATTCCTTTGGATGGAGGAAGTACGGCTTCCAGGGAATACATGGATTAATAGTGTAGGTGAGGATTCCTCTGTAGTATGAGCCCTAATACCCCAGGAAAATTTGATTCCAGAACTTTTGATCCTTGTGTCCACTCAAGTAGCTGCCATTACAGGATTGAAGAGATAGTTTTGTTGTGTGGAGCTGGCTGTTCTATTTTCTAGGAATAGAGAATCCTGGTCAGGTGCAAAATGCAAGGCAGAGATATTGTCTGAGAATAAGGTATTAAATAGAGTAGTCTTGGACTTGTTAACAATTATATTCTGATGAGATCCCCTGATAGTAGACAGTGGTATTGAGGTCTTTTACAAAGGTTATACTTGGAGGAATAGGCTGTTGTATGAATATAAAAATTTTGAAGGTAGTTATTTTCCCTGCAGATCCTATTTGGCCTTCAAGAGCCCTAAGAGATATTCCATAAGGGTGGTTGTTTAACATGGAAGGTATATCAGCAATGTTGGTATTCTAAGGTTCTGACAGGATGAGCTTTAGAGTGGGCAAGATTAGAGAATATACAGCATGATCAATGGGATTATTAATTAAGTGGGAGAAGAGTGTGCCTTTAGGTGGTGGGTGTTCCTGGGTACTAGTAGGGTTGTTTTTATATGCTACAGTCAGTTTTTGTTTGTTTGTTTGTTTGAAGGGTGGTAATGGTTGCAACAACTCAAGAGTCATAGGCAGTAGCATGTTGATTGAATTTTGTGGAAATACTTCCCCAGAGTTGCCACAGGGCTGGTACATGGTACCCCCACGTGTAAGAGGATATATATAAACAACAAGATGAATTAAGTTTTAGGGTCTATGAAGTAGTGTTTTCTGATTGTAGGACCTCATTGGCCAGGGTTGGGATAAAATATGGGGAAAGGAAAAATAAAACTTTTAATATGGTTGCAGCCCTCTGGAGAAGTATGTTAAAGAAATAGCAAAGGGCCCTATTCTTGAGAAAACAACCTCAAAAACAGCAATCATGAACACAGTAGATACACAGAGGAAGATAAACCCTAAACTAGTCCACCAGAGTTACCAGGGAACCAGGAGTTATTTCACTTAACTTTTATGTAGTTTCATCTTGAAGAGTCTAAAATTTTTTATTTGTTCACAAAAACAGGTCTTCTCTGACTGATCCAGGATTGGGTTTGGATCTGTGGAGGAAGGGGATATGTGTGTGTGTGTGTGTATGTGTGTGTGTGTGTGTGTGTGTGTATACAGACATATATACACACACCTTTTTTGGTTCTTTTTAGTTATACATGACAGTAGAATGTATTTTGACATGCTATACATATGTGGAGTACAACTTCCCGTTCTTCTGGTTGTACATGATGTGGAGTTACATTCGTCATGTATTCATACATGAACATATAAAAGTAATGTCTGTTTCTTTTCACTATCTTTCCTATTCCCATTCTTCCTCCCTTCCCTTTATTCCCTTTTGTCTAACCCAAAGTAATTCTATTCTTCCCTAGCCTCCTCCCTTATTATGAGTTAGCATCCACATACCAGAGAGAACATTTGGCCTTTGTTTTGGGGGAGATTGGCTTATTTCACTTAGCATGATAGTCTCCTGTGGGAGACCAACCTCGCATGTGACTGAGTTAGCTCCTCTGCTGAGTGATGTGGCATCAGGCACCCATGCTGCTAGACTGCCCTGCTCTTCTAGGGTTCCAGTGACTGTGTCTTTCTGCCTGGGTGTGTCTTCCTATAGCCCCATGGGTGGAGCTACGCTCACCTGTTCCTTTGTAATATAACCCCTTGCCCTGTTTAGGATACAGTGTTCCATGGAAGTGCCTTGTGTGTGTCCCCTTCTCTTACTGTGCCCCTGGGTGTGGCCTACCTAGATGTCAGTCAACCTGCTGACAGTGGACATCATGAAGATAGACTCAGCCCCCTGAAACCCGACTCCTTGCCTCATTTGAATATCTTCTCAGTAAAAGGGGTCAGCACGTGTGTGTGTGTGTGTGTGTGTGTGTGTGTGTGTGGCGCGCGGGCGCTTTCTCTCTCTCTCTCTCTCTCTCTCTCTCTCTCTTTCTCTTCCTGTGGACCCTTAAGGTCAGAGGAGCCGTCACAGCTACCTCAAAGAAAAAGGTATTTGTGTCTCTTGTGTGGTTATTTTATGCAGCCCAGTCAGCCCAGTTTTCCTGGAGTGACCCTGAGCCTTTTAGTGGTGAACAGAAACCCGGCTGACTCCAGTTTCATTCAATTACCGGCAAATGCCATAATTTCATTTCTCTTTATGGCTGAGTAATATTCCATTGTGTATATGTACCACATTTTCTTTATGCATTCATCTGCTGAAGGGCACCTAGGTTGGTTCCATAGCTTGGAATTGAGCTGCTATAAACATTGATGTGGCTGTGTTACTGTAATATGCTGATTTTAAGTTCTTTAGGTACAAACCTAGGAGTGGGATAACTGGGTGAAATGGTGGTTCCATTCCAAATTTTCTGAGGAATCTCCATACCGCTTTCCAGAGTGGCAACCTTCACTTTTTAAAAAAAATTTCTTAGCTGTAGTTATTTCACTTATTTATTTTTATGTGGTGCTGAGGATTGAACCTAGCATCTCGTGTGTGCAAGGTGAATGCTCTACTACTAAACCACCACCCCAGCCTGCAACCTTCACTCTTGAGAGATATAACCAGCTGCTGATTTCTGCAAACTTGACAGCCATAGAAGTGGCTAGGATTACTTGGTAGGGTCATTTCCAACTAGGTTTTAAGTGGTTCTCAGGAGATCCTTTCTTCCAGGTTTTTACTAAAATGTGTTCCCCTGGATGCATGTACAGAGGACCTCTGGGGGCAGAGGCTGACCAATTGAAATGATCCTAAATCCGTGAGATAATTTGATGAGTTGGGCTGTCTCAGGATCTGCCACAAGTTTCCTGGATAGGAAAGGAAGTCATCTATAGAGCATTTTATAGAGATTCAGGCTAGTCCTGGGTGCATTTTGAATTCTCATAAAAGTTATGGGTAATATGGTTACCCAGGTTTCAGAGTTTTCCTGGCACAGTTTTCCTAAGGTATGCTTTAGAGTTTGGTTTGCTCTTTCTACTGACAATTGTGGTCTCTAAGCAGAATGTAAATAATATTTGATTCCTAGAGCCTTGGTGATCCCCTGAGTGATCTGAGATATGAAAGAGGGTCTATTATTACTCTGTAAGTGATATCCCTAAAACTTTGAGGGAGGACTATCCATGTATATTGTTGTCTTTCTTTGTTAAAAGGGTTTTCCCTTTGGAAAGCAATGAGGTATTTGGATGCTGGTTCAGGGGGACTGAAGAGAAAGTGTCTGAGATCCAGCACAGTAAACCAGGTGGTGTCTCTCGGAGAGGTAAGGTATAAGGGTGAGTAACCAAGGGGTGTACAGGGACTACAGCCTAATTGACAAGTCTTAGATCTTAATCAGTCATTTCCTGCTGGATTTTAAGAGAGAAAAAAATGGGGTATTGCAGGGAGATTGGAAAGTCTAGGAAGTCCATACTGAACTAGCTCATCTGTGACAGGTTGCAATACATTCATTTAAGGAATATTGTTTTCTACTAGGGTAATAGTTGGAGTTATTTAAGGTTATTTGTCCCACGTGGTCATAAATTGCCCTTCCAAGCCTCCCATTATACCAGGACAATGAGTTTACTTATAAGTCAGTGGTGCTCAGCATGGGAGTGTTATCCCCTGGCTATGAGAATAGCTTGGGGTTTATATCCCAGTTGCAAGATAATTCTGTTTCTGTTATGTGTCTGCTCAGGAGAGGGCTTGGGAAGCTAGGAACTAGAAACTCATACGTGAAAATTTTTGTCCAAATTGACATGCTATAGAGTGATAAATTAGTTTTGTTTTTCCTATCTATGCCTCCCACCAGGGTGGCTTGGGAGGCTTTCCTGCAAAGTGGTTAGAACTCAGTCTAAAATGAATCGAATTGGCTTATCCACAATGTCCAAGGTTACTAGGGGCTCTTTGGAAGTGATGATGATATCCTTTGGTGAGGGCTTTGGCAATGGGTCTGGGTATCCTCCATTGTTCTTGGACTCCATCTGTGCCACCTGTGCAGTGAGTCTTGGCTGACTGGGTACCCTTTTTGGAATGAGGACAGTCAATCTATTCGTGGCAGGAGTCATCAGAAGAGTTTCACATGTGACAAAGACCAGTCAGTGGTTTTGTGCAGTCTTTGGCCCCAGTGTCTGGTACTTTTGCATTTAATGCAAGAGACTTTTCTTGGGGCCTCTCCAGTTTTCTCTCGAGACAACTTATGTGTTCTGATGGCATTGCCAATTATGGCTTCTGTAAGTTTGACTCACTGTCTTTCCTTAATCTGGTCCTTCTTACTTTCTCTGGATGTTTGTTGTTACAACCCATAAAGGCAAAACCTAGTAGTTGGTTTCTATTAATCTGGAGTTCCATCTGGAGTTTTTGAAGTTTCCACCTATTATCTGGAGATGAATGGCTGATGAGATTTCGACTAATAAAACAGTCCCTTCTCCAAAGAAGCAGGTCTATATTGGTATACTTTCAGAAAGCTTCTTCTAGCCAGTCTTAACAGGCTGTTAGATTTTCATGCTTTTCCTGGGTAATTCTTCTTAATCATAATTAACAGGCTTGTTTAGGTCTTTTTCCATTCCTGCCAAGAGGGCTTCTATCATCTGTGTCTGTTTTGTCATGCCTGCTTGTTTGGATGTTGTAGTCCCAGTTGGGGTCATTGGCTGGGCCAATTTCAGCCTTGGGGTAATTTCCAACTGGGGAGCGGGCAATGATTTAATCAGCTTCCCTGCAAGCTGTTTCAATAATTTGCTCTCTCTCCAGAGGGGTACAACACACTGTCAGAATAAGTGAGTGTTCCTCCAGGATAAGTCAAAGGACATCAACAAACTTGTCTGGGTTCTCGGAGTATTTTCCCAGCCTTTCTTTACATTGTTGGATGTCAGTGACTGAGAAGGGGACCTGTACTCTTCATACTGTCTTTTTGGCCCTGGCCACTTCCCTAAGGAGCGGGTGGCCCTACTAGAAGTATGTTGTGAGCATAGGATATTTGGAGGAGAAGGCTGGTGAGCCATTTCTTCTGGTGAGTGATATGGAGGGGGTTGTTGGTGTTCTTGGAGAGACATGGGGGCAACTCAGTAAAGGATCATATTTGATGTAGGGGCAGAGGCTTCTCAGGATACTGGTAGATTTTTGTCTTTGCATAGTAAGGGGTTTTGGTATAGAGCCAGGAAGGCTTGGATGTATTGATTTTCTGATCATTTGCTTTGTCTTTTGCAAAACAGATCCAATTGATGGATAGTATAGTTTTAGCTATTGTTAATGGGCCACTATTTTAAATCTCCTAACTTATATTGGAGCCAAGTGGTATTGCAATAGAAGATGAGGTGTTTCTTCCTTAGGTCATCAGGATTGAAGAGGTCCCAGTGGTGGAGAATACAGCTGAGAGGGGACTCCTGTGGTATAGAAGTAGTTCTTCTCATGTTGTCTGTAAAAAAAGGAAACCATAAGGATCTAGGAACTAGATTCCAAAGAATCCCTTGGAGAAAAGAGGTATCTCTGATTTAGACATTCCTGGGCATCCCTCTGAGGATCCTGGCTTAGGTGGCCAGATGTCTCTGGCACCAGGGCCACTATTGAATGTTTCCTAGAGCATATTCCTTCTCTAATCCTATGAGTCCTTTCTGGTTCCTAAGTCCCCCACTGAGAAGATGGATGCCTCTGTAGACTGGCCTAACTGCAAAATACAGGAAGATAAGTGAATTTTAGTGCTGAAACAAGGGTTAAGAAGCTGATACAAAGGCCCCAGAAGAGTAAGGCCCAGTTTGTTTTTCTCTGGGGTGCTTTCTTTTTTAAAAATGTTTTATTGGTTCCTTTTAGTTATATATGACAGTAGAATGTATTCTGACATACCATATATACATGGAGTATAACTTCCCATTTTTGTGGTTGTACATGATGTGGGGTTACACTGATCATGTATTCATATACAAACAGAGGGAATTTATGTCAGATTCATTCCACTATCTTTCCTATTTCCATCCTCCCTCCATTCCCCCCACATCCCCCTGACAAATATGGTGAATCTCCACTCCTCCCTCCTCCCAGCCTATTGTGAGTCAGCATCTGCATATCAGAGAAAACATTCAGCCTTTGGTTTTCTGGATTGGCTTATTTCACTTAACATGATAGTCTCCAATCCCATCCATTTTCCTGGCAAATGCCATAATTTCATTCTTTAATCCATTCATCTTTTGAAGGACACTTAGGTTGGTTCCATAGCTTGGCTATTGTGAACTGAGCTGCTATAAACATTGATGTGGCTATGTCACTATAGTATGCTGATTTTAAGTCCTTTGGGCATATGCCAGGGAGTGGGATAACTGGGTCAAATGGTAGTTCCATTCCCAGTTTTCTGAAGAATCTCCATATTGTTTTCCAGTGTGGTTGCACCAATTTGCAGTCCCACCAGCAATGTTTGAGTGTATCTTTCCCCCCACATCTTTGCCAACACATTGTTACTTGTGTCTTGATAATTGCCATTCTTACTGGAGTGAGATGAAATCTAATTTTAATTTGCATTTATTTAATTGATAGAGATGTTGAACATTTTTTTCCCACATATCTGTTGACCTATTTTATTTCTTCTTCTGTGAAGTGTCTGTTCAGTTCCTTTGCCCATTTATTGATTGGATTATTTGACTTTTTTTGTGTGTGTTTTTTTGTGTTCTTTATATATCCTAGAGATTAATGCTTTATCTGAGGTGCAGGTGGCAAAGATTTTCTCCTGTTCTATAGGCTCTCTGTTTATGTTCTTGATTGTTTCCTTTGCTGTGAAGAAGCTTTTAGTTTGATATCATCCCATTTATTGATTGCTGGTTTTACTTCTTGTGCTTTAGTCTTGTTGAGGAATTCAGTTCCTAAGGTGACATGATGGAGATTCAGGCCTAGTTTTTCTTTCAGTAGGTGCAGGTTCTCTGTTTCTAATGCATAGGTCCTTGATTCACTTTGAGTTGAATTTTGTACAGGGTGAGAAGAGTTTACATATTTTGTTACATATAAATTTCCAGTTTTCTCTAGAGTGCTTTCTTAACCTAAGGATGAGGTAGAATTGTTTCCAAGGCTGGTGGTCAACATTAATGGTGGAAACTCCTGGAGTAGTGCCTGACTTTGGGCATCCTTATAACTACTTTCACAAGTCCAGTGAAATTTGGCCTCCTTACACAAAAGGCTAAGAAACACCCAGCCTGCTTTATCAGCCAGGGACTGCCGGATTGTATTCCAGCAATCCAAATCCTGTTTCTACTTTTTCATCAAATTAAAATAAAAAAAAGGAACAGCAATTTTTATCTGGTCTGGTCTGTGTTTTAGCACATGAGAAAGAAACCACCTCAGCCAGTAGGCCCCAACTGTCCAACAGAAATAGTGAGGTGCTAATAGTGCAAAAGGGCCAACCTGTCTCCAGGAGGAGGTCTTGAGCACCATTTCAGGAGAGGAGGAATTGGTAGTTTTGAAGTAGAGGCATGCAGGAGGCAAGAGAAGGAAGAGTATGGAATCAGGGATGGGCTTAATGCCCACAATAGAAAGGGAAGTCTGACATGATTTGCCCTGGATGGCCACAGGATTGGGGTAGTTGGATTTTTTTTTTTTTTAACTATGTGCCCATGATGGTGAGTTTTGTCTTGAGTCTGGCAAAGGCTAATTCTAACTGTGGCTCACAACTATGTTATCCTGTCATTGGAATTTTCAAGTGGTAGGCACCCTACTGGCTCTTAACTGCCCATATGGTGCCCACTGAAAATGTGGACTTAGATTACTGGGAGAAACAGGTTAAGTAATATTAATTGACACATGCATACAAAAGTAGCGAGAAAAAGTAGACCATCTGCCCTATTGGGCAAATGACAGTCGAACTCCCTTTTCCCTGGATCTTTGAGTCTTCCCAGAGAGTCACCCTGGGATATCACAATTATCCAGGGGATGGGGTCTTCCATCCAAGGGTCTATCAGAATCTCGGGTTCTCCAACCTATTGAGTAAAGATTTTTCACTGTCTTTGAAAGAAGTACCTTATGATTGTCCTCAGGGGAAACTGTCAATAGCTCCTCAGTCCCAGTGTGCTACGATTGGAGATTCTTAGAAAAACAGATAAAGCAGAACAGTGAGGGCTTCAGGGGGCTTACCTTCTAGCTGGCTTGCCAAAAATGTCAAGTCAATGTCCAAGTTCTTAGGGTCTGGAACAAAGAATTGAGCAAGACACATAGGAGAAGCAGCACAAGCTAGATTTATTGAAAGTCAAAGTGCATTCCTCAAAACAAGCAGCAAAGTGGGAATGGCTCAAGGATCCTAGAGCAGGAGCCCACTGTCTTATATCAGCCTTCACTAGGGGATTTCCAGAAAGTGTGGCACTTGACTTCATTCCACTTCCCTTGGTCCTATTGATGTCCAGAACCGGAGTTCCCATAGCAACATGGGTGGTCCTATTGAGCACAGGGCGGGGTGGGGGTTACCATAGCAACTGTGGGTGGTCCTCTTGAACCCAAGCGTGTGTGTGTGTGTGTGTGTATGTGTGTTCCCATAGCAACTATGGGTGGTCCTATTGAGCCCAGGGCGGGAGTTCTCTTGGCAACGTGGGTGACGCAAGCAGGTACATCGTCCGGTGACCCGGCCGACATCTTGGCATATTCCGCCATCTTGTCATCCCTAACTTCCTGCTTCGGTGGGGGAAGGGACGTGGGGAAAAGTGGAGTTCAGCGAAGATTTTTGTCTTTACGTGAAGGACTATTAGAGGAGGCGTAGGGGAGCCTTGCGGGGTATTCCCCGCCCCGGGGGAACGCGGCTGCGCCCTCGGCGGGCGCGCCGGCCCGCGCCAAGGCCCCTCTCCGAGGCTGCGGCGCTCCCCCCGGCCCGGGCCGCGGTCCTCCCGCCCCGGCGGAGCCGCGCGGTGGATTGTGGGCTGGGGGCTGCGGCGGCCTCGCGGCAGCCTCCGGCACGGTCTCCCCGGACCCTGCCGGGCCGGGCCGGCGGGGTGAGGAGAAGCAGTGGAGCAGGGAGCAGAAGCGCCAGGGGCAGTGGTCGCTGCGCGGCGGCGGCGCGGCGGCGGCGGCTCCCCTGGAGGCCGGGGATGTGGGAGAGGCGGTGGCAGCAGCGGCGGAGGCGGCGCTGCGGACCCGGGGGAAACTGCTGGCTGACAGGACACCCGGGAGAGACGTGAGGGAGCCGCCGCTGCCGCCTCTTACCCCCGAGCGGAGCTGGGCTCGAGAGGGCGACCCTGTGCTCCCCTGGCCCGCGGGCCAGCCGGCGCGAGGCAGAGGCGGGAAGCCGGTCTCGGCCCGGCCAGGCTCCGGGCGGCGGCGGCCGCGGAGCAGCAGCCTCGGCGCGACGTGGAGGGCTGGAGGCGGCGGCGATGCACTAGGCCTCTCTCTGGGGCGGCTGCCCGGAACCGCAGGTAGGTGTCGGGCCAGTCCCCCGCTGCCCACTGCGCTCCGGGGCCCTGGCTCACTCCGACCTACTGCGGAGAGAGGGACCGAGACCCCACCCCCTCTGTCTCCTTCCTGGCCCGAAGCGGACATAGTTTCGGTCACAAGTGACCGGCGCCGAAGCTTCCATTCTCCTCTCCGCTACCTTCTTTTCCTTGTCACTCTCCCTTTGGGATCCTGGCCCACTGCTCTGCTCCTCTGCTGTCGGCGGCCGCTGACGCCGGTCTCGCCCTTCGCCGGGATCCCGGCTCTGGAACTTCCATCACTCCTCTTGGATCCTGACCCCAAACTTTTCTTGTCTTCTTCCAGCCGGGCCCTTAACCCGTTTTGGAGCCTTTTGGGATAATTTTTATTAAATATTTTTCAATTTCCCTCCAGCTCTGGGAAAAACTAACCTAAAGAATAATTCGGTGTTTTGCAGTTAGGCAATTTAAGCTCGCAATAATTGGTTCAGTAGTTTTCTTCCGTTGTGCTTCCTTCTATATCTGCATGATACAAAGGTAGGCCATCCCTGCCCTCCCCTTGTCGTTTGGGAACTTTTGCCTGACCATTATCATTAGCTACTGCTCTGCCCATGTGTTGAGTTCAGGATGGTATTTTTAGAATTTTGGCCGACCAGAGTTGCAAAAAAATTTTTCTTGTTTTAAATTCTCTTTTAGCCAGCTTTATTTATTTATTTGTATTTTATAGAGGCTCCACTTTTGAAGAATTGTTTGAAGCCAATTGTTCTAATTGGCTCTACTTCTGACTTGTCAAACCCAGGGCAGTCTTAAAAGTAAATGCTTACTTGGCAAATGATATCATATTAAATTATTTGTAGTATACAGATAATCATATTGTTGTAACTTTAGCTGTAGATCTTGATGAACCTTCACTTTTATTAATCTGATGGGGAGTTCTAATTGGGAAAGCACAAGTACCTTAAGAGCCTAATTGATTACTGAGCAGTTATGATAGAACAGATGGGATTTGTTTGACTCTATTTGTACTACAGTCAGAGTCTGATTTCCTAGAAATGGGTATTGGTGGTTCATAGTGATCATCATTGCTCCTGATAAGCTTAGACAGATCAATATATGTAATTGATAATTTTGGTTTTTGGTAGATGTTTGCAATTTTATTGTTATTTGGCTAATTTAAAATCATGTTCTGGTAATTTTAGAATTATTACATTACCAGTCTGTTCACAATAAAACTGTAAAGACTATGCTTTGTTATTGATATTCATATATCTTGTTCCTGTAGAAGTATTGTTAACTACTTCGTTTGACTTTCTGAAATGTTTTTCATTGTTTTTGAAATTGTCACTGGTAAGATCATCCAGTTTAAAGGAAAAGATGATTAAATTTGCGTATAATTGTTTTCTTGAAAAGTTAAAATTTATTTCTGGATAAAATAATTAAATTTTTATGTCAGAATTGAAGTCAAATCTTATATAACCCATGAAATGGCAAACTGCAGAATTTGTTTTAATTACACTCCTTTTTCTATCAATAAAAGTTGATTAAAATTCCTTTTTTCTGCTCTTAGCTTTTTCTTCTTTTTTCCTTTTCGGTCCTGGTGATTTATCCCAGGGCCTCACACATGGTAGGCAAGTGCTCATAACTTTTTAAAAATAGCTTTTTTTTTTTGAGTTATAATTAATAACATACCATAAATACCCTCGTGTAAAATGTGATTCAGTGGGTTTTAGCATATTTACTGAGTTCTCTGACCAGCACCATAATAGAATTTTAGAAGATTTTCATCACCCCCAAAAGCCTTGTACCCATTAGCAATTACTTCCCATTCTCTCATATTACCTGCAGCTCTAGGCAATCACTAATCTACTTTTTATCTCAATATTTGCCTAATGTGGGCCTTTCATACAAATGACATTAACTCAAAATTTCTTGAAAAGTTATGCTTTTAAAATCAATTTACTTGTTTTATTTATTTGGGTCAGGGAATAAACAACTGGTCACCCGATATTTAAAGGGATATTGTAAACAACAGATATACTGTTTGGTTAACATAAGTACAAAATTTGGAGAAAGAAAAAAGCATCAATGGCTTCAGTGACCTGAAGAGTTAGTTGTGTCCACCAGGGCTAAGTCAAAGTTAGAGGAGGAGTTTTGCCACTGAATATTAGGATATCAAGTTGGAAAAAGATCTTAAAAGTTAATCTGCTTCTTCCTGCTTACTTCACAAATAGTTGGCAGGGACCATATTAGGAAATCTAAAAGGTAGAAGCTTGAATCTCTAGGATGCCTGGCTTAAGAACCGCAATGTGGCCCTGTAAAACAAGAAATGGGGAGTGTGGTTGGGGGTACGTTGGTTGTTAGAATTGTTTAGATTCTCATGTGTATTTGACATTTTGCTAGCAGAGCTTGGAAAGAACTTGGACATTCTTCCAACTTTGAGGACAAGGGGGTGACTAAAGTATCTCTGTAAATGAAATGCTTTACCTAAACACAGCAGATATATTATTTAGATAGTTTCTTGTATTGTTAACATTTTTTAAAATCCAAATTTTAAAAAGAACTATTTTCTAAAAATTGTAATTAACAAATGATTGTAGTCTTCCTTTTTCAAAGATCCAGAGCCCTAACATGGTTCTTCAAGGGCAGTTTAGCCTTCCAAGGGACTTTTGACAGTGTGTGGGGACATTTTTGGTTGTTAGAACTGAGGAGGGTACTGTTGGCATGTAGCCAGGGGTGTTGCTAGCTATTGTACACTAGTAAAAGACATACCCCATCCACACAACAAAGAATTGTCTGACTCAAAATGTCAATAGTGCTATTATAAATCTGTTGTTTGTATGATTCTGGTAAAGACTGGAGATGGTGTTCATGACCCTCACCTGGTAGAGAAATACTCTCCACTTAACACTTGAAATTTTCTAGCAACTCTGCTGGGAGGGAAAAGTAAAAAGAAGTCTATTAATGACATAAAGAATATATATATTCTTTACTTTGTAGTTGTCTTCAAATCTGAAGATAAATACTTTTCCCTCCCTTAAAATGCAGCTTTATATTACATAGATTTGAATTATATTTATAGTTTTGAATTATTGGTTATTGTTGCATAGGTTTTTAAAATTTGAAATAAACATGGTGTATCTTTAGCCAGAGTGATTCCCCCCACCCGTCCACTTGCAGCTTCAACTGCCAAGAAAGAAGTTATCTAAGTGTTTTGATTAATTAATATATGTATGCTTGTACATATATATGTTATGAATATCCAGAAAAGTTCACACTTTATACTCGAATCTCATCTTATTTTCCCATTAGGCAATTGGCATTTTGTGCTTAGCATTTTGAGTTCATTTGATTAAAATACATAAAGTTAATCTCTTATAGTTTTGATTCTTATTTAATATGTTTTTTTTTTTTTGTGTGTGTGTGTGTGTGTGTGTGTGTGTGTGTTGCTGGGGATTGATCCCAGGGCCTCGTGCATGTGAGGCAAGCACTTTACCAACTGAGTTATATCCCCAGCCCCCCTATTTAATGTTTTTAACAAGTTAGTGGTGAAAAATGATCGACAGTTGGGACCATTTTTGCTACTTAGTATCCATTTGACCTTAGAGAAGTCAGGATCTTTCTGATCCATGGTTTGTCATCTGTAAAATAATGGTAGTATTGATTCCTGTATTACAAGGTTATTATAAGAATTAAATGAGTTAATGTATATTAAGATGCTATGTCAACTACATAAGTGTTAGTTAATTGTTTCAGAAGTATCAAATTAGAAAGCAATATAGAAGTTGCCAAAGATGGGAATTGAGAGATAGCAAGGCCGAGAACCATGACTGATGACAGGCCCTAAGAAGAAGAGAAATACTAAGTATATATTTCCATCTATCTATAATAAATTTATAGAAGAATTAGTATATCACCATATACAAGTACAAATTGACTTAATACAAGTATAAACTGACTTCCTTCAGTAGCCCTTGAGATTTTCATTCTTACAGTATAATAACTGATTAATATAATGGTGAAATTAAGTTATCAAGAAAGGGTTACCTTGGCTGGGCATGGTGGTGCACACCTGTAATCCTAGCAACTCAGGAGGCTGAGGCAGGAAGACTACAAGTTCAAAGCCAGCCTCAGCAATTTAGCAAGCCCTTGAGCAATTTAGAGAGACCCTGCTCAAAACTTAACAAAATAGCTGGGGATGTGGTGCTGTGGTTAAGCACCTCTGGATTAATTCCCCAGTACCAAAAAAAAAAAAGTGTGTGTGCAGGGGCAGGGGGTTAACTTGTTTCAAATTATGTATTTGAGAAAACATTTTCATGTTTTTGAAATAAGTATTTTATTTCAGATTTTCTTTTGGGAATTGACTTTTTACAAAAAAATTTAGACTTTCCAAGAGTAAGCTATAGTTATTTGGATTACTTACTTTTTTGAGAATAATTCCTTTTGTCTGCATTTAGTATGGATAACTTCTTTTGCATTTGAAAGGTTATTTTGTAGCCAGTGATAATTGTTCCTTAAATGGGAGGGCTTAACTGAAGAAATAGGGGTTTTAAGCCTACTCATCATTTGTAAAATTCTCATCCTGTTCTAGGTTTGTTTCTTTTTCTATTATTTTCAACATCTCTTTATGCAGAGAGTTACTTTGATTTTTCTATATATCCAGTAGTCCATTGTTGTGCTTAGCATTTTGAGTTCATTTGATTAAAATACATAAAGTTAATCTCTTATAAAGTTTTGTTAGCTGGTCAACTTCCCTTAATCATACAAAAGTAAGGTATGGAAGTAGATGAAGCTCTAACTAGTCAGTATGATTTTTCAGGAGGTAGCTTGAAGGTTATTAGCAGTAATATTCAGAGTAAGCCATGTGGTAGTATTAGTAAGAATTTTTCTTAATACAATGGACTTTAAAAATTGAATTTTAGTAAATAGAATTAAATTTTCATAGGAAAAAAATAATTATGTGAATTTGGATAATTTTGCATTCAAACAGTTGACTTTTTTAACTCAAAGGACATTTAAAGAGTAGGTGTTTGCGTATGAATATTATGGTGATGCATGATATTTTATGAATTTCTTTTATAGAGTGAATGAAGTATGATTTTGAAATCATAAAAATTATGTCAAGAAAGTTCATGCCCTAGACATCTTTATTTACTTATTTGCAATTTGATTAAACTGAAGAAGAACAGGAGGCAGATTGTAAAGGGAGTTTATGCCAGAGATTTTAGACCTGATGAGAGTAACTTAAACAAATGTGAATTTTAGAGAAAATGGTTTTGAAGTTGAGGGAGATTAGGATCAAGAAAGAACTTTTGGTACAATACTCTCACAACAGTAATCTTCAAATAAAGTCCTTAATTGTAGTAGTGGCAATTGGAATGGAGATTTAAGGGAAGGATTTGTGGTATGTTTGGAGGTAGAATCCATAGGCCAATCTGACTTGGTAGAGAAATTGAAGAATATGAAGATGTGAGGGAGTCACATTGGCTCTATGGTTCCTAGTTTGGGAAATACATAGATGGTGTTGCTGTTAATTAAGTTAGAGAAGATATCAAATTTTGGCAGCTGGAGAAGGTAAATAAAGACGGCAGATAATGAGTTTTAAGTTTTGTATATCCTGAATTTTAGGTATCTATTATGAAACATGTAGTTAGTGCCCAGTATATGCAGTTATAAATTGGAATGTGGGACACCGAAGAGATTGTGACTGGAGAAACATCTGAAATTTTAGTTTTCTCCCTCTCCTCTAACATTAAGTTCAGGGTTTTTTGTGTTTGTGTGTGTGTGTGTGTGTGTGTTGCTGGGAATTGAACCCAGGGCCCTGTGCATATAAGGCAAGCACTCTACCAACTGAGCTTTATCCTCAGTTCAAGTTCAATTTTAATGTATCTTTCACCTAGATGATTGCAAATTTCCTATCTGGTCTTCTAGTCTTGGTACATCTTCTGTACTATTGTCAGTGGCCTTTATAAAGGGTAAATCTGATTATATCATTCTTCTGCTTAAATTATTTGTAACTTTCATCATCCTGATGAAATACATATTCCTTATTCCTTTAACAGATTTATAAATTCCTTTAAGTTCTTTTTCCAAATTACCTTTTTAGCCTTGATGACTCACCACAACTTATCCCATCCTCCACGAATATAATTTTATCAGGCATATTGAATTATTTGTGGTTTCTGATAACATGTTTTGTTATGGTTTGGATCTTAAATGTTCCCAAAGAGAGCTCATATGTTGAAGGTTTCATCCTCAGCTGATGGAGCTATTGGGAGGTGGTGGAAAATTTAGAAGTTGAGGCCTAGTCAGAGGAAGTAGGTCATTGGGGATGAGCCCTTGAAAGAAAGCTGTGTTGGGACCCTGACTCCTTCTTCTTATCTTTCTCTTTGCTTCCTGGCTGCCATGAAGTTAGCAGCTTTACTTCACCATGAGTGTCCTGCCATGATGTTCTTCCTCACCACAGACCCAAAGCAATGAGGCCAAGTGGTCATGGGCTGAAACTATGAGCCAAAATAGACCCACTGCCTCCCTCTCTTTGTGAATTTCCTCCTTTGAAAAGTAGAGGCCATTTGTTCCAGAGTATTCTCCACATTCTGAATTGATCTCTTTCCTTACAGTTAGATTCTGTGAGACATTTCTGGCAAGACTGCCACAAAGATGATGTATGACCCTCCTACTGTATTATAGTATGTATCGACAGGCACTTCATATCAGGCTGCCCCTGTATTGGTAATGCACACTTGGTCATTTGGTATAGGTGGAGCCTGACAATTCTGTATTGTTTAATAAATAAATAATAGGGTGATGCTTAATGGCGATGTAGATATTCTGTGCCCTAACCTTATTTTCTTTTTGGTAATGCTGGGGATTGAACGCAGGGCCTTTGAACCTGCGAGGGAAGCGCACTACTGTTGAACTGTGTTCTTAGGCCTCAACAGCTTTTTAACCAATGGTTTTGGCATACACTAATGGTCCTTGCTTAAATAAAGTGCTACCTTGGAGGATTACAAATGGTTGTTTTCTAACTTTTCCATCCTTCTACGTTTATTGCCTTTATTGACTTTTGAGAGCTTTGAGGTCAGGTTAGATGAAAATTGAATATAGGCCATTGAGTTTAGAAATCAGGCCATTACCAACCTTTTTCTGAACCAGGCCTGAAGATGGAAGACATTGCTAAAGAGATAGAGAAAATGAAGATTTGCTAATGAAGGGGATGAAGAATTCTCACTGAAGGAAGTAGGTTCTAGGAAAGAAGTTTAATTTGATACTTTTGTTGTTGTTGTTTGTTTGGTTGATGAAGATATTGAAGATAGGAGAGTCAGGGAATAATTAATAGAATAATGTCCCAGAAGAAATGGGAAGATGTGAGGTTAAGAACAGCCAGTTAACTCTGAAAAGAGTAGACACCTATATTCTGCTTCTATTTGTATAGATGAGAATTAGGTATATTTGGATATGAGGAGGGTCATCTGAAAACTCTTTTTAAACAGTTACTTTTGAGCATAGAATTGATGGAGGTTGGCTAGGGAACACAAAGAAGGTGGTAAACATGTTACATATACTGTGGGGAATGGGAAAGGGAAATGTTTCAAGATAAGTGAAAGGATTGAAAGAGAGTCTGTTGAAGTAATTGACCATGGGATTCAAGCTAAGTAGAGAAGTTAGTAAGGCATAAGTGAGCTAAGACCCAAATAATGGAGAGGAATGCAGAGGTGATGCCAAACTAATTGATGAACATTGTTACTTTTTTCTTAAAACTAACATTTATTTCTATTCTTGAGCCACTTACTGACTTAATGCAGATGCGTCTATCTATTTTGCTTTATTTTTCCTAAAATGAAAATTCCTTGAAAGCATTATATTTATTCTTACTTAGCATTTATTGAGTACTTAGATTATTTGAAGACCTTGCCCATTAGAGATCAGGTATAAAACATATATAATTAATAAAGATAGACTGTTAACACTAGATTATTTCTATTTTGAAAGGAAGAAAGGTAGAGCGGTTCCCAAACTGTATAAATCCAAGTGTTGTTTTATCTTTGTGAATATATTAATACATGATTTCTTTTAGCAATTATTTTCAAAGCAGAACAGAGTATACAGATTTTAACTTTACTTTTGTATAGACATTTTAGTAACTGTCTAACGGTTTATATATTTGAAATGTATTTATTCTTCACTAACTGAATGAGTGATTTTACTTGTTAATCTTTGACCAGGATACCAAAAACACAATACCAGTGTGAATCTGGCTTACTTTGATTTACAGAAATTTCACAAGTAATATATCAATGCTATTTTTGTTTTTCACTGAAACTTTTACACGCTAGACACAGTTAGACCTGGTGACCCTGAATTCCTGAATTTCAATGACTCATAACTATGTTATAAGTTTCTAATGAGTACTGGGAAAAAATACTTTTATTTTGAATAATACTTAGATTTTGAAACTAAATGTTATTTAATGAGGATATTTGTGATTTTTTATCCCTGATAAGGATGTCATATGAAATAGCAATTATTTTATAGGTCATTTAAAAATATTTAAATCTAATATTACAAATGGTTATAATTTTTATTTTTCTAGCCAACATTAGCTCTTACTGTTCCTTGTTACTGCTAAATCAAAAGTAAATAAGCAACTTCAGGAAGCAAATGCATTCAGTTTCTGACAAGATTCAGGGTCTCTTAAATGTCCCATGGGGATGTAAGGAAAAAGCAAAATAGATTACTAAAACTTTGTTCTTATTTTCTGGGTTCCTTTAGCTTTGTACATACTTCTTTAATGCTCAAGATGCGTATACAAATACTTATATATATGACAGCCTAAATTAGTTTGTATTTCTTGAAAGTTCAGATTGATTGTTATGTTTAAATTTTTAATTCATTATTTTTCTTTTAAAATATTTTTTTAGTTATAGATGGACACAATACCTTTATTTAATTTATTTATTTTTATGTGGTGCTGAGGATCAAACCCCATGCTTCACTCATGTGAGGCACTCGCTCTATCACTGAGCCAAGACCCCAGCCCTTTACTTTTTAAATATTTTTTATTTGTTCTAATTAGTTATGTATGACTGTAGAATGCATTTTTGCTATATCATACATAAATGGAGTATAACTTTTCATTCATCTGGTTGTACATGATGTAAAGTTATGTAAGCATGTATGCACATAGGGTAATAATATCTGATTCATTCTACTATCGTTCCTACTCCCATGCTCCCTCCCCTCCCTTTACTCCCCTCTGTCCAAATTACCTCTATTCTTCCTCCCCTCCTTATTGTGAATTTGCATCTGCACATCAGTTAGCTTTATTACTGAGCTCATTGTGAGCAATAATATATGATATGCAATTAAAACATTTTTAAGTACTTTAAAATTATGATTATTAGATTTTGTCAAGTGATAAATCCTAAATAGTGTTTAGAAGTATACTGTTATTTATGTCTAGGTTGTATGAAAGAAACTTAACTATACCATTTACCAGAGATTGGCTCTTAAAATTCTAAAAATATAGAAATGTTCTTAGAATATGAGATATTGGAAGTCTTTTGTAGGCACACAGCAAGAAACCAAACAGACAGGTGAGATTAAAGAGAGGATGTAGGCAGAGTTTTTTTTCCTATGATAAAAACAAGACAACAAACAAAAACCCTCCTGATTTTTATCAAATTGACCTTTGGTAGGACATTATGTATTTTTTTTTTTTTTTGCATATATTAAATCCTTCTAATTTGGGGAAGTCAAGTTTGCCATATTTTGTTTGCTTTTATTATTAATGTAGTTAAGTACTGATTTTTCTTTTTTATTAAATTTAAATTCAAAATCATATTAAAATAAGTTTTCTTTGTCCAGCTCCAATGTAAAAAAACTTCCCCACTTTGTCTCCATTATCTCATTACAAACAGACATGTTATAAATGATTATTTATAAGTCAATTTGGAATTCAGAATGTTTTTGGTTGAAAGGACTAAGATGATGGCTTGTAGTAGCTCTTCTATCCCACATTCTAGATGAATAATTATCCCTTTGCTAAGAAAGTATAATAAGTTACACTGATGAAAATATATAGTACCCTTTTCCTTAAAAAAAGTTTTTTCAGTAGTATAAGTCCTGTAAAATGCTTTATCACAGTTAGATGTTAATTCTTCCTGTCATTTAATAGAAGACATAAGTAATATGCTAGTATAGTTATGTTACTATAGTAAGGTTAGGTTAGTGATAATAGTAATTGATCTGATAAGGAGGGAAAGAAGGAAAAAGAACTAGGTGTCTAATGAGTGGAAGGCAATAGTGAAATAATTTAGATTTTCTTAATTGGGGAAGCCATGTGGTACAGAAACAGGAGTGGAATTTTGAATCAGAAAATCTGAATTCAAATCCTATCTTCATAACTATCTAATTAAGTGTTCTGAAGCCAAGTTAGTCTTTAGTCTATTTCTTCATCTATTTGATGTAGATCGTTGAGTCACTCATGGATTGGGTCATTCAGAAATGCTTTTCTTCCAAGATTGTTTTGAAGACCAACAAACCAATCTGAATGGAATTGAGAGATTATGAAGTATATAGTGTTTAGTATAATTCTTACTCTTGTCTTTATGGTGCTCCCTTCTCTATCATCCTTCTTTCTTTCACTGATAATGTATTTTCACTGCACTCTTGATTATATCTTCAGAGGACATTAGAATTAGTCATGGGATTGAAGCAATCTCCAGTTTTACCAAGTTCCAACTGGTTTTCCCTGCCTGCTCATGCAATAGATGAGGGCACTGGGTATAGGATTAGGATGAAGCAACTAGCTCTTCTAGGTCAGTTTGCTTATTTTCTCACTGTCGCCTGACAAAAGTCCTTTGTTTCTCTAGATGGAGCACAAAGCTAAGGTGCCTTATAGTCCCTAGGCTTGGTATTCTTTTTTTTTTTTTCCTCTACCTTTCTTTTTCTGGCTTTATCATCACTTTTCAGTACCCCTGCCACCATCCCCAGCCACATTCCTTGCCACAGGTGCAGGCACTGTTCTATGCTTTTCTTATAATAAATTGTGTCTGCACATATTGATTTGCTGCTTCCCGTTTTCCTTTTTCTTCCTCTTCAGGACTAGGACTAAACAAACAAACTTAAAAACAGGGGGGTGGGGGTTGGGGTGGGGGCGGGACACACCAAAAAAGGCAGCTCAGGATCCTAAAGATAAAATTGATTTTAAAAGTTTGGCATAGTCCAAATGTTAATCCTACATATTTGTAATAATAATAGTAATTGCAATTATTTGTTGTCTAATATGTGCTAAAACTCTTACAACATTCCTATGAGAAAGATGTTGCTGGTGTTCCATTATACAAATGAGGAAACTGAGACATGTGAAGGTTTAAAAGTTTTCAAAAGTCATACAACTAATAAATGACAGAGATTTAACTACCTATAGATAGTATTCCTAAGCAGTATATTATATTATGCTTTAAAAAAGCATAAAATAAAATTTTAGAAATACAAGTAATGTTATACCAACAAAAATATATTTTAGACATAGGTTTTATTTTATTTTGAAAATATGTAGACTTACATGAGACATTATTATTGGCTTCTGTGTCCTTACCTCCTTTCCATAGTATTTATTCATTTGTTCATTCTGTGAACATTCATGCAGTTTATTGAATGCTTAGACTCTGTTGGCTATAGTATAGGACAGTAGACGACGTAAGTATTAAGTTTACAGTATATTGGGGGAAATGGGGAACAAGCAGATAAATAAATCACTTTTAATTTGAGAAAGTACTATAAAGATTTATAAACTATAATGCTTGTGATAGAAAATAGTGTGTGGGGTGTTTTGGGTTGTGGGGAATGAAGGGAAAGAAATGCTTAGAAATAGTAGTAAGGAAAGACTGGTTCTAGGCAGAGCTACAACCACTGTCAACATTTTGTTGTATATTTTTCTGTATATTGTATTGTTATAAATTTTTTTAGCAAAATGAGATTGTACTATGTGTTCTGTTTTATTATGTTATGGTTGAGTCTCTTGAACAATGGCTGAACATTGTATTTTAATTTCCTCACCTTATATTCTAGTCCAGCCTCTGCAGTCTGGCTTTCATAACTGGAGTTGACGTTGTTTTCTGATTCGACTGATAACTTCCTAATTGCCAAATTTGAAGGAGGTTTTTCTTTCCTTATTATTTTATTTGCACATTCTGGGTGGATATTTCTCTCCTGTCTTTCTTCCCACTCTTATGAATGTTTCTTCTATTACAAACTTTTTTTTTTTTTTTTTTTTTTTTTTTTTTTGGTGCTGGGGATTGAATCCAGGGCCTTTTACATGCTGTGCATATGTTTGCTCTACCACTGAGCTACACCCCTCCAACAACACAGATTTTTATCTACCCCCCACCCCCTTTCTCTCTTTTTTTGCAGTACTGGGGTTTGATGGGGCTTTCTACATGCTAGGCAAGCATTCCAACACTAAGCTACCTCTCCAGTCCTTTATGTATCTTTCTTTCATTTCTTTCTTCAGAAATGTTATTGGAGTCTTTTTAGGTTCTGTATTTGGTCCTATTCTGTTATTAATACACTCCCAGAATGATGTATTTGGCACCAAAATTTTAAAGTATATAACGAATTATCACAATCTTGTAGATAAAGTCCAAACTTATTTGTAAGGTATTACCCAGTTTAAGCTTAACCTTCACAAATATTTGCTCTAAGGATTCATATCAGCATATCCAGTCAGTCCATATGTCCACCCACAAAGGGAGTAACAGTGGTATCCTTCATTTAGTTCATCCTTGTGATGTAACATAGTATCCATGAGTAGTTAAGTGGGCTTACAGATTTTGTTATCTAGTTTTAACTAAAGGGAAAACTTGAATGAAAGGTATTACTAATAATAGGAGTACAAGTAAATAAAGTGCAAAGCTAGGTTTTCTTCCTACCTATAGGCTTCAGTAGCTATATATGTTAGTTCTTAATAGTTGTCTAATTTTGCTGTGTGGTTGGACTTTTTAAAAACATTTTTTAGTTATAGTTATTTTATTAAATAAAATTTATTTTATTTAATTATTTTTATGTGGTGCTGAGGATCGAACCCAGTGCCTCACATGTGTAGGCAAGCACTCTACCACTGAGCCAAAGTAGTAGAGCCCTAGATTTGTTTTTTAGCAGCAATAAAAAATGTTCTAAGGGCTGGAGTTGTGGCTCAGCGGTAGAGTGCTCACGCATTCGAGGCCCTGGGTTCGATCCTCAGCACCACATAAAAATGAATAAATAAAATAAAGGTATTGTGTCCAACTACAACTAAAAAAATATTTTAAAAAAAAGTTCCAAATTTTCTGATCTTTTGAGAGACAACATGTGGACTAACAATAGAATTTAGCCAAAGAAATGGGTAAACAAAGAACAGTGCACTTACTCTGTTCCTTCCAAGCATTTTATGTTTTATTTACTTTTTTAAGAAATAGGATCTCACTATGTTGTCGAGGCTTTCCCCAAACTCCTGAGCTCAGGTGATCCTCCCATCTTAGTCTCTCCATACTTGGAGAGTTGTGCCATTATGCCCAGTTTAATTTAAACAATGAGTGAGAAAATAGTTAATTTTCTAAAGGCACTATGCTGTGAATGTATTTTGAAAATGGATGTTTGGAAATAATCATGTGATTTTGTTCCTAAAAATATGAACTTTTAAAAATAAAACAAACAAAATTTTCTAATCTATTAAAAATCCTCCAGATGATGGGTTTAGAAATTGTAATCAGTGATGGGCTGGGGTTTTAGCTCAGTGGTAGAGTTCACCTCGCACTGTGGGACATGGGTTTGATCCTCAGCACCACATAAAAATAAAATAAAGGTATTGTGTCCATCTACAACTAAAAAAAATTTAAAAAAAAAAAAAAAGCAGTGATGTGGTGTTGTATTTTTTCCATTTGGTTTCATATACATGTGTGTGATACTCTTTTTACCTACAGCAGGCTTTAAACCCAGGCATTAAAATAAATGGAACTGAGAACCATATATCTGAATCACTTTCATAAAGTATGAAGATTTTTGACACGGCATAGCAGGTCACACTGTTCTCAATTAAAATGAGAATAGAAAGATTTTATACATTAACTAATAAAAATATTTTTAAAAGTCTTCTTTCTCATCTTTTCGATTTACATTTAGCTTAGTTTTATATTGTACATAATGTAATAACATAGTGGTACCCTGTATAATATATAAATGTATT
Source organism: Marmota flaviventris (assembly GCF_047511675.1). Classification (NCBI taxonomy): domain Eukaryota; kingdom Metazoa; phylum Chordata; class Mammalia; order Rodentia; family Sciuridae; genus Marmota; species Marmota flaviventris. The sequence goes on along the minus strand of NC_092511.1, from coordinate 52,286,519 downwards.
TGCTTAAATATTTTTGCTTAAAGTTTTTAAGCTGATGGGTATATGATCAAAATGTTTGTAGACTACTGATACAGATAATCAGCATTCCAAGTTCAAAGGAAGGCTAGTTCTCTGTAGGTGAGAAAAACAAAAAGATTCATGGTAGAGGTAGGTATAAGGCTGAAGCTAATAATATTAGTGCTTTTTACATATTATTTCTGATTAACAAAGTAATTCACTTTCTAGGAGAACATTTGAAAAATTTAGGAAAGCACAGGCTAGCAAAAATTTAAAATGCCTTTAGTTCTGTCCTTTGAACTCAACTACTATTAATATTGTTGTTAATACCCTACAGTGTTTTTGCAAGTATGTGTATATATTAAGTTAGAAAATTGGGATCATACTTTGTTAATTTGAAAACTTTCTTCTTAACAGTACATCATAAACATTTTTACGTAATTAAATACCCTGCAATTCTATTTAAAATTTTAAAATTATACTTAAACACATGTTTAAACATGCAAAATATATTAATACACAAAAAACCAAAAACCACCTTAAAGCCTATTTATCTATAGTAAACCAAAGGCAAGTCTGATATGGAATGATTTTATTCAAGCAAAGAGTAAGGTACCTGCCATGAATTTAGAGCAAAAACTTTCATTTTTAAAGTTACAATAAAGCAGAATTAGGTAACCAAGACTTGTTCAAAGAGGAAAACAAGTACAGGGATTGATTTACTGGGTGAGAAAGGCAGGTAAAATTCAGCTAAAAACCCACTGGCCCAAGGTCAGCCAATTCCTTTCTTATGGGAGTAAATTCCTAGATGCCCTTAACCACTCCTTTCCTTTATTCTTCTCCTTACATGAGGCTATGTCGGAAGTCCCCTATGAGGTTCACACTCTGTATATATTAGGTAGCAGATTTCCCTTCTGTTCTCTTATAACAGCTTATTTTAAAAAAGATATCCTGAGGCAATTAACAAATTAAACATAAGCAGCCTCTACCAATTCATTAATGCACACGCTACTCAGGCTTTTTGCACCAAGTAATGCCTACGTATAGCCAAGACTAGCAGTTATCAACAGTACTAGAAACCCCCGGATCTGTCTTATTAACCATTCTTATTTAAAAGTTTGTTTCAGATTTTTCACTCTTAAAAGTAATTTTGGGATTATTTTGGTTAATATTTTCAAATATGGGGTACATTTGTTAAGCTATAAAATCTAGAAATGAAACAATTTAAAATGACTTTTAAAGGGAGAATAGGTATTAGGAAGATGATATAAACATTCTAGGACAAGTCATCTAGGATAGCATGATAAATTAGAAGGACAATTAGACCATTCTGTCTAAAGTAGAGATTATCCACAGATAATAGGAAATAAGCCTAAAAAGGAAGATGAGTAATAGATTGTAAAAACTGCAAATACCAGCTTACAAAGTTTGAGATTTGTCTGGGAGGTAATAAATAATCATTAAAGATTTTTGAGGGACTGGGAACATAGCTCAGTGGTAGACAGTTTGCCTAGTCTACACAAGGTTGTGGGTTCAGCCTGCAGCACTGCAAAATTATTTAGACTGGGAGCAGAGACACCAGTTAGGATACAGGAAATGTCCTTATGCTTAGCACAAGATTAATGAAGTATTTTAGAGTGAGGGTGATGTCATTATCTGCAACTTACTTTCAAACAATTCAGTATGACAGAAGCATGGTAGATTTTAAAGTAGGTTACTCCTTATGATACATAGGAGGAGGGAAATGATTAGTTAATATATCTGTAATGTTAATCACTCTAGTAAGATGTTTTGTGTAGATTGAAAATAGTAGACAAAAAAAGAAAAAAAAAAGACTTTGCCTATAATAAATAATCTCATGGGAAATCCAGAGTTGACTATAAGTAGTTTTGTATTGATATTCTTTGTAAACAGTAACTTTTACAATGTAGAAGTAAGTGAAGAAATTTTTGCATACTATTTGGGTAATGCCTGTGATAAATCTTAGCTTTTTTTTTTTTTTTAAATCAGACTTTTATCAGGAATCCCAATTTCTATATGTAGTATTATTGTTCTGCAACATAAAAATTTGATTGAACTCTGTTAAGTTTTTCTACATTTGAAGTTGTATATCATGCCATCTTGAGGTAGATTAAAGCAGTTATAAATGGAACATGCTTTTGTTATATTTTGTACTATTTAATATTTGACAAACGTGTAAAATACCTTTTCCCTCAAATTTTACTGTGAAAAATTTCAAACCTATAGAAAAGCGAAAGCATAGGATGTGCAATATTCATATACATTTCACTTAGACTTTTAAACATTTTGTCATGTTTGCTTTATCTGTATTTTTGCTGAATTGTTTGAAAGTAAGTTGCAGATAATGACATCACTCTCACTCTAAAATACTTCATTAATCTTGTGCTAAGCATAAGGACATTTCCTGTAGTCTCAACACCATTAATACTCTAAAAATAATTTCAAAATATCTAACATCCAGTCCATATTCAAGATTTTCCAGTTATCCCAAGAATGGATTAAAGCTAGTTTGTTCTTTTTGAACCAGGATTCAGTCAAAGCTAACAAATTAGCTTTGTCTTGTTATTTTCACAGATTCCATAGTCTCTGCATTTTCTTAGCAGACTGTTTTTATATAGTCAGAATGAATGGTTGATTATTTTCTTGCATTGAAAGTACTGAGGTAGATATGCAAGGAAGTCTGAGAAACATAATTTTTTAGCAATCTAGAGGAAAGTTAAGAGTAGTTGAGGGGCTGGGGTTGTGGCTTAGTGGTAGAGCGCTTTCCTAGCACAATGAAACACTGGGTTCAATCCTCAGCATCACATAAAAATAATAAAATAAAGGTATTATGTCAGTCTACAACTAAAAAAAATTTTTAAATGCAAAAAAAAAAAAAAAGTAGATGAGCTATTTGTCATGTGCTGTACCTGACTTGTATCTACTTCTTATTTCCTACTTTTTTCTGTTCACCAGATATTCTAACTTGGCCTGCCCACCCTCCCTCCTTTCTTCCCTCTCTTCTTTCCTCCCTCCCTCCCTCCCTTCCTTCCTTCCTTCCCTCCCTTCCTTCCTTCCCTCCCTCCCTTCCTTCTGCCCTCCCTCCTTTCCTTCTTCCTCCCTCCCCTCCCCTCCCTTTCCTCCCTTCCTTCCTTCCTTCCTTCCTTGTTAAAGCACATTATATTTCTGGGCCTTGCTATACCAATCTCTAAACATTTCATAGAAAATAATAAAATAATACAGTGTCTTCACTATCCAGTTGCAGTATTGCTTCATTTATAAAGTCTGACTCTGGCCTATATTTTGTTGTTTTGCCCTACAAGTTCTTTCAGAACTTATTTTAAAAAATAAACATAATTTACTTTTGTGTAGATAAAACATGAGTTTACATATTTATTTTGGTTTCTTCATACAATTGTAAGCTCCTTGAAGAATGCTACCTTTCCTTTATAATTTAATTACTAATGATTTTATAATCATTATATTACTTTATGGCAGTCACATAGTAAAAGTAATTATAATGGTAATTACCAACATCTGTGAACACTAACTTTGAGGCATGTATTATTTTAATATTTTTATTTTTTGCTGTGCTGGGGATTAAACCCAGGGCCTTGTGCATGCAAGATAAGCACTCTACCAACTGAGCTATATTCCCAGCCCCCTTTAAGTGCTTTTTATACACCCATTCCCACATTTCTTATTTATTTATTTATTTAGGTGCTGGGGATTGAACCCAGGGCCTTGTACATGAGAGGCAAGCACTCTACCAACTTAGGCGTATCACCAGCCCCCCCATTCCCATATTTCTTGACAAGATGTTTATGAGATGGAATCTTTTCCCCCTCCATTTCACAGATGAGGAAAGGCACACAAGGGTTAAGTCAAATTTCTCCTGGTTATCCTGTTGGTGAATGATATGAACCCAGGTAGGCAGACTTCAAAAACTTAGGCACTGAGCTAGGTGTGGTGGCACATGCCTAAAATCCCAGTCCCAGTGTCTCAGGCGGCTAAGGCAGGAGGATGACAAATACAGAGCAGTCTCAGCAGTTTAACAAGGCCCTATCTCAAATAAATAAATAAATAAGTCTGGGGACATGGCTTGGTGGTTGAGAGCCACTGGGTTCAATCCTCCGTTCAAAAAAGAAAAAAGAATAGTACTTAAAAAAAAATGTATGAGCTAGGGTTGTGGTTCAGCAGTAGAGCACTTCCCTAGCATGTGCAAGATGCTGGATTTTTTCCTGAGCACCACAGAAAAATAAATAAAATAAAGGTATATATACAACTAAAAATATATATATATTTTAAAAAGTACTTAACCATTTTGCTGTAATGTATCATTACTGTATACTTAATGGAGTGTTTTCATCTTTGATATTATTGGGTATAGAATTGGTGTAAATTTGAATTTGGATAAAAGACTAAGGAAGTTTTACTTGTGAGAATTTTTTTTTTCAAACAAGGACTAATACCTTAGCAAACTAAATATTATGAACAACTTTCACTATATGCAAACTGCATGCTTATATAGACTTTGAGGGATTTTGAAAAAGTTTCTGTATTTGAAAGAAAACTTATTATATGCATAATAACAGATTTTGGTTTGTATAAAGTCTCAATTATTATTTGTTTCTTACTCATTTTTAGTTGAGTGGTGATTTTATGCAATGGCTTCAAGCCACAGTTCTTCACCAGTGCCTCAAGGAAGCAGCAGTGATGTTTTCTTTAAAAAAGAGGTAGATCCAACAAAACACATTCGACCTGTGCAGTCACTGCCAGATGTATGTCCCAAGGAACCCACAGGTAATGCTTTTTATTTTTCCTCTTTGAGGATTTTTTACTGATAATTTGTATTATCTTTAAATTAGCAGTCATATTTCCTAAACTTACCCTGAAAGAGTAAATTTTTTAAAAAATAATTTTTTAGTTAAACATGGACACAATATTTTGTCCCATTTATTTTTATGTAGCACTGAGGATTGAACCCAGGGCCTCACGCATTCAAGGCAAGTGCTCTGCCATTGAGCCACAACCCCAACCCAAAAGAGTAAATTTTTAATGTTAAAAATACAGATAGGGCTGGGGTTGGTTGTAGCTCAGTGGTAGAGTGCTTGCTTTGCATGCATGAGGCCCTGGGTTTGATCCTCAGCACCACATAAAAATAAATAAATAAAAGACATTGTGTCTATCTATAACTAAAAGTAAATGTAATATAGATAGATGAATAATTTGGAAATAAGTTAATAATGAAATTGGATTATAGTTCTTTTCTTGAAGTGCCATAAAATAAGTTACCTATATAAGTTGAAAAAGTGTTAAAAAATGAAGGTTTAGACTGAAAGTTGTTTAGTTAAAACAGTACAATCTGTCCTCCTTACTTGCAGATTCTGTATTTGTATATTCTGCTCCCTGAAATTTATCTGTAAACCCCAAATCAATACTAGTTATACTTTTGAGGTCTTTTGCAGACTTGTGCAGAGAGCTTTGAAAAATTTGAAGCTAGACAATAGTAGTACACACCTGTAATCCTGTAATCCCAGCACTTGGGAGGCTGAGGCAGGAGGATCACAAGTTTGAGGCCAGCCTGGGCAACTTAATGAGACCTTGTCTCAAAATAAAAAGACTTGGGGTTGTAGCTCATTGGTAGAGCACTTGCCTAGCATGTGCAAGTCTCTAGGTTCAATCCCCAATACTTGGGGTTGGGGTAAAAAAAAAGAGAAATTTGAGCTGCCTGGACACACAGAACAATATTTAATGTTTTGCATTTTTGTGCTTTCTCTTGGTGATTTTGCTGTTAAATCAGCCCCCAGGCAAATACCATAGTGCTGTCTAGTGTTCATAAAGACAATCAGGCTGTGTTATACCTTATAAAGAAAATGCATGTGTAGAAGAAGTTTCATTCAGCTATGGGTTATGGTGCCATTAGCCATGAGTTAAATGTTAATGAATCAGTGATATATAATGAAAAATAGTCTTTAAAAAGAAACATATACAAAATTAATTTATGCATTGGTTGATGAAAATGTTGTGACCTGAGGCTCATAAGAACTTAACTCTTTTTAATTTTGTAGGAGCAGTGGTTCAGTATTTGCTAATTAGGTGTTCATAGTACTTTGTGGTACAAAACTGCTGCAAATAATGGGAATTGACTATATTTTCCTTTTTTTTAATGGTCAATGCCACAGCAATATTATGTCACCTGATAACAAATCAAATAAATGATGTTTGAACCAGGAATGCCTGTCATAGTACAGTAGAATAAAGCCCTGCCTCTTAAAACAAACAAACAAAAAATAAATGGGGTATTTTCAATTTTGAAAAAAAATGATAGGAAGGAATTAATGATTTTTTTTTTTTACGCCTACCCCCATCTGGCAACTACAACCCTCAAATTTTGCATATCCTTTATCTTATTCATGTTTTTCGTCCTTTTGAGAATTAATTGCTTCTGGATGAAGATTACCTAATCAGATTGACTTTTTTAAAATTAATATTTGCCATGGAAGAAAGCATCTGGTTGGTTTGTGCAAGCTAGAATCTAAGCATTTTCTTTTTTCTAGGATATATTCGCAAACAATAGAACTAACTTTACAGAGTTCTCTTGTTTACTTTTTGCAGGTGATTCAAATAGTTTATGTGTTACCCCATCTCTAGTTACAGATCAAAATAGATGGACTATATATCATTCCAAAGTAAATCTCCCGGCAGCACTAAATGATCCTAGATTAGCAAAAAGAGAATCTGATTTCTTCACAAAAACATGGGGATTGGACTTTGTGGACACCGAAGTCATACCTTCATTCTACCTCCCACAGATCAGCAAGGAACATTTTACAGTATATCAACAGGAAATCTCTCAGGTAATATCTAATCTTGAAATTAGTTATAGTCGGGTAAAAAATAATAGAGTTTTAGTTTGATTTATTTTAAATTTTCAACCAATAATATTTGAACCTGTGATGGTATTCTTTTATATTCATATAAATCCTCCTGTCCTGGGTTAGTTTAGTTCTTTTCTTAGATATGTTTTAATACATTTCTCTTAACTGTAGTTATTTTTCAGAATTACACATTCTTGTTGGTGCTAAAATTCAGTATGAAACCTACCCTGTCTACCAAGGAGAAAATGGTTCTATTAGGCCTGTAAAGTTTAGATAATTTGTGAGATTTAAGAAAATAGGAATATCCAGGTATGGTGGCACATGTCTATAATTCCAGAGACTTGGGAGGCTGAGGTAGGAGGAGGAGGAGCTCAAATTCAAAACCAGCCTCAGCAACTTAGCAAGACCCTGTTTCAAAATAAAAAGTAAAAAGGGATGGGGATGTAGCTCAGTGATTAAGTACCCCAGGTTCATTCTCTGTAAACCACCCACCCCACCACCAAAAAAGGAAAGAAATTAGGAGTAGAACCATTCCTGTGTCTCTCATTTATCACAATAGCAGATTGCCTTAATATATCCAGAAATAATTATAATTCAGTATGTTGCTTGAAAACTGGTCTGAAACAAAAACTGAGTGTAGTGCTGAGTTTGAAATGGCCTATTACTCATTTTTAGATTGTTAGTGAGTGGCTAATTAGCAATATAATCCTAGTTGCCATTTCAGTCTTTTTAAAAAATCAAAGTGATACAGCAGACACACACATATTTTAAATTTTTTGAAATGGGATCTCACTGTGTTTCTTAGGTCAGCCTTGAACAGGGCTCAAGTGAGCCTCTTGCCTCAGCCTCCCCAGTAGCCTGGAATTTAGGCATGTGCCATTGTACCTGGCCCAAAAGTATTCTTTTTTGTATTCTTTCATTTACAAGTCTAATTTGAATTATGCTGATTTTATTTTACTTGATTACTTTGCTCTTTTTATGGTTTGGAAATAGGCTAAATATGGCCTTATTATTGGCATTAATGCATATACTATCTGATTCTTTTTTTGCACTATCAAATATTTTTATACAGAATCTACAAATTGCAAATTTAAACAAGATGTCACTACATATCTATTAGAATGGCAGAAATCCAAAATACTGACAGTGCCAAATATTGGCAAGGACATGGAACAATATGAACTGTCATTTGTTGCTAATTGGGATGCAAAATGGTACAGCCTCTTTAGAAAAGAGTCCTGTAGTCACTGACAGTGAACCAGTATCCAAGTGGTTTTTTTATCAACATATTTGCTATTCTCAGGTGTCCTTTCAGTGGCATCTCTGAAAAGATGACAATGTTATTATGTGGTCATTAAGTCCTAAATCAGAGTGGATTTTTTTGTTGTTGTTGTTTAAACTCAAAGTGGCAGTGATTAATTTCTGTCTTTCTCTCTGGTTTTATGTAGGTTTTAGGGTTTTCTTCCTTGATTTAAAACAAATTATCCTAATTGATTTCTGTTATGTGAATAAACATTTTCTGTTTGCTTTCTTTCTTCATTCCATATATGGAGATTTTACTATAATTATGTAAGTGTAGGTATATACTTATTTGTATTTAAGTTTAGAGCACTTGTGATTTCATGTATTAAAAATTAGAGAACTAATTTGCTTATATTTTGGTATTCTGTTATGAAACATTTTGATGCTTTGGATAATCATATTTCTTCATAGCATTGATTACTTATTTAACTATTATCTTTTGATTAGAGAGAGAAGATACATGAGAGATGCAAGAATATTTGTCCTCCTAAAGATACCTTTGACAGGACTCTTTTACATACTCATGGTATGAAAATGTATTATTTGTAGATAGTAAAACATTGCATAAATATTAATGAACAAAATCTTAATTCTGGAACCTTGCTGTCATATCTATAATTTGTATTTATAGTAAAATGTTGTAGCCTATTTTCTGAAAGCTTTCAAGAGAAAAATTATGGGTCTGACAGTAATGTAATTCTTGAGCGTAACAAATGTTTAATAGCATGGTGCTTTGTATTTTGCTTGTTGCTCAAAAATAGGTTAGTTCAGAAATATTCTCAGTCCTGAAGAAGCTGATTGTCTCTTGAATAAGGTCAAAGAAATAAACCAGTAATTGCTGCACTGTATATTAATTAGTAAGTTTGGTGTGGTGGTAAGTTTGTGCAGATAACATTTCTAACTCAAAAGGCTTGGCATAGTTAATGATAATTACCTGTATTTTAAACTAGTTAGTGTGAAACAATTATGTGGGGGAAAAAGCATTCAGGGAAAGGGAATAGTTTATATAAAGCAATAGAACTGAGAGAACATAACATGTTCAAAGAGTGCAAGAGTCTAGTATGTTTGCTGTACTGAGACTAAGAGATATAGCTGAAGCAATAGGCAGGGGTTAAAAGAGCATTGTATGCTATGCTGAGGAATTGTATTTTTTCTAAAGGCAGTATAGTGCTACAAAACATTTTTAACCAGACTTGGTCAGATTTATACTTATACCTAACACTGAAAACAGTTGTGGCTAATGAATTTTTAAATGATAATAAGAGTGAAGGCAGTGAGACAGTTGGAGTCTTAAGTGGTAATACAACTGAGAAATGATGTGGTCCCAGTAACAGTTACAATGGAAATGGAAAGGGGATTAGATCTTTGAGAGAGATATCTCAGAGATCTAAGTATAGGTTTTAATGTCCATGATAGCTCCAGGTTTCTTGTTTGTGCAACTGTTAGGTAAGTGGTACAAGTTAACAAGAGAGGCAGTGTAGGAAGAGAGATTTTTGAAAGAAATGGAGGCTAGGAGTTTAGTTGCAGAGTTGCAGTGAAGGTCATGTCTGGTTGGCAACCTTCAGCTCAGGAAAGAAAAATGCAGGCTGAAATATAGGTATGGTGGACATTATCATAGACAGTGTGCTGGATAGTAGTATGTTAGTTGAATCCAAGGGCATGCATGGGATTACCCAGAGAGGATGTGAATAGTGAGAAGGACTGATGATGAATGCTATGAAGCTATCACATTTAAGGAGTAGATAGTAGATAATGTACTTGTGAAGGAGACAAAAAAGTGGTCAAAGAGATTGGAAAATCAATAAGAGAATTATACCTTAGAAATGAAACATAGAGTTTCAGTGAAGTGAGAATGATTAGTCTATAGTGTGAGAATACTTTAGGGATAATCATTTTGAACTGAGAAGTCTCTTAGAATTTGGCGGTTAGGAGATCTTAGGGAGAACATTTTGACTGGAGTATTGGTTACAAAAACCTCAATACTACGTATTAAGGAATGAATTCAAGAGAAAGAAATACAGACTACTGGTAGGGATATGACTTGAAGATTTGAGATAGGGCATTGGTTAGAGAGAACAGAGTGGAAGAATGTGTTTTTAGGGCCAGAACTAGCGGAGGCAAGAGAGGCATTAGGTAACCCCACCATGAATCCTTCCTTACATTTTGTACCTTAGCTGTCTCCCTTGCTTCAACCTAGTCCTAGTCCTAAGTTTTTATCTTTTTTTTTTTTAATAGAAGAGAACTGAGCATATTTATATACAGAGATATAAGAATTAATAGAAGCTAAGAAGTTGAAGATATGAAAGGAGGGAGGGTAATTGATGAAGCAAGCTCACAGAAAAAGCAGGAGGAGATGGAGTCCAAGTACCGAAAGGTTAACTTTGGAAATGAAAAGGAGCCAGTCACTGTGGCACATACCTGTAATACCAGCAACTCGGGAAGCTGAGGCAGGAGGATCACAAGTTCAGCGTTAGCCTTAGCAACTTAGTAAGGCCCTAAGCAACTTAGCGTAAGACCCTGTCTCAAAAATAACATGGGCTTGGGATGTAGTTCAGTGGTTAAGTGCCCCTGGGTTCAATCTGTGACACACACATACACACACAAAAAAAAAGAAGAAGAAGAAAAGAAAGGGTCCTTCATCTGAGATTGGATCAGTTGGATGAATGTAAAATAGATTCATTTGTAGATAAGTTTGTAGATGATATTAATTGATGGATACTTGATGAAGGAAGAAACTTAAGTAGTTATTTGTTTGTGGTCCAGTACAATATTGAATCTGTCAAAATATATTTTGTGGAGGTAAAATGAAAACAAGTTTAAAAAATCATATTTTCTCTTTTCCTTTTTTCCATAGATAAATCCAGGACAGATCTGGAGCAAGTACCTAAGGTAACAGAGCTTAAAAATGGGAGTACCTGTTTTTAACATGTAGTCTTTAATTTTGCCTAATAAGAAGCTTTCATTTGGCTGTTGACAGTTGGACCACTTTGCCTCTTTTGGGGCTTTATTGCTCCACTTTTCTTGTTTCTCACCTTCTTTTTTTTTTTTAAGGAAAAATACATTTGACAAAAGTTGTATATATTTGTGGTATTCTTTTCTCTTTTGCATCATGACTTTCTACCTAATCAGTGAAACCTATAAGTACATCCAAGTCTCTATTCTGAAAAATAATTTTGTTATTTTACTACCCCTGCAGATTATTAAAAGAGATTTTCTTGGTGTGATTAATTTTGTAGATTTGTATAATAGATGAATTATTTTCTGGGAAGAGTCCATTGATTTCATCAGATTCTCAAAGAGGTCTGTGATATGATATGGATAAGAAAGAAAGAAAGATGAACAATGGAAAAAGGAATAGGGTGATAATTTTTTTTTTAATTTTTTATTGGTTGTTCAAAACATTACAAATTTCTTGATATATCATATTTCACACTTTGATTCAAGTGGGTTATGAACTCCCATTTTTACCCCATATACAGATTGCAGAATTACATCAGTTACACATCCATTGATTTACATATTGCCATACTAGTGTCTGTTGTGTTCTGCTGCCTTTCCTATCCTCTACTATCCCCCCTCCCCTCCCCTCCCATCCCCTCCCCTCCCCTCTTCTCTCTCTACCCCCTCTACTGTCATTCATTTCTCCCCCTTGTATTATTTTTCCCTTTCCCCTCACTTCCTCTTGTATGTACTTTTGTATAACCCTGAGGGTCTCCTTCCATTTCCATGCAATTTCCCTTCTCTCTCCCTTTCCCTCCCACCTCTCATCCCTGTTTAATGTTAATCTTCTTCTCCTGCTCTTCGTCCCTACTCTGTTCTTAGTTACTCTCCTTATATCAAAGAAGACATTTGGCATTTGTTTTTTAGGGATTGGCTAGCTTCACTTAGCATAATCTGCTCTAATACCATCCATTTCCCTGCAAATTCTATGATTTTTGTCATTTTTTAATGCAGAGTAATACTCCATTGTGTATAAATGCCACATTTTTTTTATCCATTCGTCTATTGAAGGGCATCTAGGTTGGTTCCACAGTCTTGCTATTGTGAATTGTGCTGCTATGAACATCGATGTAGCGGTGTCCCTGTAGCATGCTCTTTTTAGGTCTTTAGGGAATAGACCGAGAAGGGGAATAGCTGGGTCAAATGGTGGCTCCATTCCCAGCTTTCCAAGAAATCTCCATACTGCTTTCCAAATTGGCTGCACCAATTTGCAGTCCCACCAGCAATGTACAAGTGTACCCTTTTCCCCACATCCTCCCCAGCACTTGTTGTTGTTTGACTTCCTAATGGCTGCCAATCTTATTGGAGTGAGATGGTATCTTAGGGTGGTTTTGATTTGCATTTCTCTGACAGCTAGAGATGGTGAGCATTTTTTCATGTACTTGTTGATTGACTGTATGTCCTCCTCTTAGAAGTGTCTGTTCAGGTCCTTGGCCCATTTGTTGATTGGGTTGTTTGTTTTCTTGTTGTCTAATTTTTTGAGTTCTTTGTATACTCTGGATATTAGGGCTCTATCTGAAGTGTGAGGAGTAAAGATTTGTTCCCAGGGTGTAGGCTCCCTATTTACCTCTCTTATTGTTTCTTTTGCTGAGAAAAAACTTTTTAGTTTGAGTAAGTCCCATTTGTTGATTCTAGTTATTAACTTTTGTGCTATGGGTGTCCTATTGAGGAATTTGGAGCCCGACCCCACCGTATGTAGATTGTAGCCAACTTTTTCTTCTATCAGACGGCGTGTCTCTGATTTGATATCAAGCTCCTTGATCCATTTTGAATTAACTTTTGTGCATGGTGAGAGAAAGGGATTCAGTTTCATTTTGTTGCATATGGATTTCCAGTTTTCCCAGCACCATTTGTTGAAGATGCTATCCTTCCTCCATTGCATGCTTTTAGCCCCTTTATCAAATATAAGATAGTTATAGTTTTGTGGATTGGTTTCTGTGTCCTCTATTCTGTACCATTGGTCCACCCGCCTGTTTTGGTACCAGTACCATGCTGTTTTTGTTACTATTGCTCTGTAGTATAGTTTGAAGTCTGGTATCGCTATACCGCCTGATTCACACTTCCTGCTTAGCATTGTTTTTGCTATTCTGGGTCTTTTATTTTTCCATATGAATTTCATGATTGCTTTCTCTATTTCTACAAGAAATGCCGTTGGGATTTTGATTGGCATTGCATTAAACCTATAGAGAACTTTTGGTAATATCGCCATTTTGATGATGTTAGTTCTGCCTATCCATGAACAGGGTATATTTTTCCATCTTCTAAGATCTTCTTCTATTTCTCTCTTTAGGGTTCTGTAATTTTCATTGTATAAGTCTTTCACCTCTTTTGTTAGGTTGATATCCAAGTATTTTATTTTTTTTGAAGATATTTTGAATGGAGTGGTTGTCCTCATTTCCATTTCAGAGGATTTGTCGCTGATATACAGGAATGCCTTTGATTTATGCGTGTTGATTTTATATCCTGCCACTTTGCTGAATTCATTTATTAGCTCTAATAGTTTCTTTGTAGACCCTTTTGGGTCTGCTAGGTATAGAATCATGTCACCTGCAAATAGTGATAATTTAAGTTCTTCTTTTCCTATTTTTATGCCTTTAATTTCTTTCGTCTGTCTAATTGCTCTGGCCAGTGTTTCGAGAACTATGTTGAACAGAAGTGGAGAGAGAGGGCATCCCTGTCTTGTTCCAGATTTTAGAGGGAATGCCTTCAATTTTTCTCCGTTCAGAATGATGCTAGCCTGAGGCTTAGCATAAATTGCTTTTACAATATTGAGGTATGTTCCTGTTATCCCTAGTTTTTCTAGAGTTTTGAACATAAAGGGTTGCTGTACTTTGTCGAATGCTTTTTCCGCATCTATCGAGATGATCATATGGTTCTTATTTTTAAGTCTATTGATGTGGTGAATAACATTTATTGATTTCCTTATATTGAACCAGCCTTGTATCCCAGGGATGAATCCTACTTGATCATGGTGCACAATTTTTTTGATATGTTTTTGTATCCGATTCGCCAGAATTTTATTGAGGATTTTTGCATCTAGGTTCATTAGAGATATTGGTCTGTAGTTTTCTTTCTTTGAAGTGTCTTTGTCTGGTTTAGGTATCAGGGTGATGTTGGCCTCATAGAATGAATTTGGAAGTTCTCCCTCTTTTTCTATTTCCTGAAGTAGCTTGAAAAGTATTGGTATTAGTTCCTCTTTAAAGGTTTTGTAAAACTCTGCTGTATACCCATCCGGTCCTGGGCTTTTCTTAGTTGGTAGTCTTTTGATGGTTTCTTCTATTTCCTCAATTGATATTGGTCTGTTTAGGTTGTCTATATCCTCCTGACTCAATCTGGGCAGATCATATGACTTAAGAAATTTATCGATGCCTTCACTATCTTCAAATTTATTGGAGTATAAGGATTCAAAATAATTTTTGATTATCTTCTGTATTTCTAAAGTGTCTGTTGTGATATTGCCTTTTTCATCCCGTATGCTAATAATTTGAGTTCTCTCTCTTCTTCTCTTCGCTAGCATGGCTAAGGGTCTGTCGATTTTGTTTATTTTTTCAAAGAACCAACTTTTAGTTTTGTCAATTTTTTCAATTGTTTCTTTTGTTTCGATTTCATTAATTTCAGCTCTGATTTTAATTATTTCTTGCCTTCTACTTCTTTTGCTGTTGTTTTGCTCTTCTTTTTCTAGGATTTTGAGATGAAGTATGAGATCATTTATTTGTTGGTTTTTTCTTTTTTTAAGGAATGAACTCCAAGCAATGAATTTTCCTCTTAGAACTGCTTTCAATGTGTCCCATAGATTCCGATATGTTGTGTCTGTGTTTTCATTTATCTCTAAGAATTTTTTAATTTCCTCCTTGATGTCTTCTATAACCCATTGATCATTCAGTAACCTATTGTTCATTCTCCAAGTGATGTATGTTTTTTCCTTCCTTCTTTTATCGTTGAGTTTCAGTTTCATTCCATTATGATCAGATAAGATGCATGGTATTATCTCTACTCCTTTATATTGTCTAAGAGTTGCCCTGTGACATAATATATGATCTATTTTTGAGAAGGATCCATGTGCTGCTGAGAAAAAAGTGTAACTGCTTGATGTTGGGTGGTATATTCTATATATGTCAATTAAGTCTAGGTTATTAATTGTGTTATTGAGTTCTATAGTTTCCTTATTCAACTTTTGTTTGGAAGATCTAGGGTGATAATTTTTAAAGTTCTTTGACTCCTGTAAAATAAAATCAATATTCTGTCATTTAAAAGCCTTCGTGATTTGCTTCCATTAGTCAGCTTCTAACTTTTGCCTGCCAATTTTTATAATTTTTGTTTTCTTCAGCCAAACTGTTTTTTCCTTGATTCATGTTTTACTTGCACTGTTCCCTCAGTCTGGAAGATTTTTTCCTCATCTTCCCCTACCTACTCCTTTACAGTTTTCTACTAAAATGGCAACTTTGCCTATGTACTTTATTTTTCTTCCCAACTGAAAATAATTGATCCCTTTGCCAAATTCCCATAACATTTTATCCAAGATATCTACTTCCCTAGATATTCTTCTCCTTGTGGGATTTTTATATATTTGTCCCTTAAGGAGACAAATGTATAACCAACATATATCCTCCTGTAATCTTTAAACCATCTATAGATTACTTATAATACCCAATACAGTATAAATAGTTATGTTTTATTGTTTAGAGAATAATGACAGAGAAAAAAGTGGTAAATGTTCAGTATAGATGAAGTTTTCTCTTTCTGTTTTTGATCTTCATTTTGTTGAATCTGTTCATCTGGTACCCAAGGATATAGAGGGTCAATTGTATATATATTTTATCACATTCTTTGGACCGAATATCCTTGAGATGAGGACCTGTGTTGTAATTTATCTTTGTTTCCTCCTGTCTAATCAGTCCTTTTAATTATAATATTAAAGCATGGATTAGAAAATTTACTCTTAGAAAATTTTACATTGTATACATGTTTATCCTGTGTTCAGAGGTGAGGGTGATTAATCTGTGTCATATACAGATATATTTGGTCTTTTGATTGGTTCATGTTCTCCAGGGAGATAGGCAAAAAGAGGCATTCTAAGCCAAAGGAAGCACAAAGATACTTAAACATAAGAAGATAAAAATGTGTAAGTAGTAAAAGGAACTGACAAGACCCACAGAATTATTTGGGATTGTTTGTGTTTTTTTTTTAAAGATGAAGTTTGGATACCATTCTTAATTGGTCTGCAGGTCATGGGAATCCACTGAGAGTTTTAGGCGGGAAGTTGATAAAATTATACTTGACATTTTAAAAGAGTAATACAGGGGATAGATAAGGGAGGAACATCAGTAACATAACTACTTACTGTAAACTAGAGATTATGAAGAGCTAAATTTATATATGCTAAGGAGACAGAGGAGAGAGGCGTTTCATGGAATATTTAGGAAATACAATTGATAAGTCCTATTGACTAGCTGGATATGGTATGGAAAGGAAGAACAGTCTTTGTAAAATTGAATGTTAGTTTTAAATTCGAGTGTGTTTATTCTAAAAACTAATTTTGAAAAAAAAAATTTGCATAGGAGAAAATAGAAATAAAATTTGAGGAGTTGAAAAAAATTAGAGAAATGGATATTTAACATTAAAAAAAAAAAAAACTATTGAGGGAAATGACACAGACATTTTAGGTATAGTATCTCCCTTTGTTATGTCCCTAGTGGGACTACATTAGTGAGTTTGATCATGTAGTAATGAAATGACTATCCCCATTGGTAAAGGCAAACAAACAAGCATTACCTTTGATGAGCATTTTAAGCTTGTTGAAACATTGTGTATATAAAATTCTGATCCAGATTTTGGGATAAATAATTCAGTCTATTATCACTTGCTTTTTCTGTTCATGCTCAAGTTGATTTTTGCTTGATGGTCTTGTATTATTAGAAGGGATAATAAAGAAAATGTTCATCTAATTGAGGAAAATGTATTCTTTCAATAGATTTTTATGAAACCAGATTTTGCCTTGGACGATTCCTTAACTTTTAATTCAGTTTTACCATGGTCTCATTTTAATACTGCTGGTGGAAAAGGAAATCGTGATGCAGCTTCCTCAAAGTTGCTTCAAGAAAAGGTAATTTCTCTTTTTCCATATAGAAAACTTCATTCTGGGTAAGTGATACTGTTAGTGAATTCAGATTTAGTTACTTAGTAAGCTCTACTTCTTTTAAGTTCTCTCTTTATCTGTAGTACTAGGGGTCAAACCTAGGACCTTGCATACATTAGGCAAGTTCATTTTTGTTGTTCCTGACAACATAAGCCTTTTTGTCTTAACTGATAAACTAATAACATTTTGGTTCAATGGAATAAAAGTTATGCTTGTGGAAAAGGAGAGACTTTACTATTTGCTTTTCATCAGAAATAGCAGTTGATGGATTTTAATGGAAAAGATATATTAGATGACACAATGAAGGAAATTGCTTGCATTTATCCCAAATGATTGTTATATATCAGCTAATTTTATCAGAATGATTTAAAGTACAGAAACCAAACTTTTCCTGAGGTACTATTTTTTTTCCTCATTTTCATCATAAGGATGTTTATTTTGAAGCAAGATGTCTTAGGTTAAAAAATACAATATTCCTATTGTAATTTTAGCTTTACAAAAGCCTTGCTTTTCGCATATTAGTAGTCAATAGGTTTTTAAATTTTTTAGTGTTCTATATTTCAGAAGTCAACATCTTGAAAGTCATTTAAAAGTTAGAACTTTAAGCATAATCTATTAAGAATTTCTAAAATTTGAATTATGGTAAAAACTTTAGATCTCTCTCCTTTCCTACCACTTGGTTTAGAGCCTTTCTTGAACTGACTGATTATTAAAATGAGAAACTACTTTGTTTCACTATAGTGACATTGCTTGGCAATCTGAAAGCTTTTCTTAGGAAGGTTGTTCGTAAATTAGGTCCAGTCCTCCTCAGTAACTGAAGACTTTTAACTTAGGGAGGAGAACAAAAGAGATATTGGAAAAGAATCATGAGGGCTGGGGTTGTGGCTCAGAGGTAGAGTGCTTGCCTAGCATGCATGAGGCACTGGGTTCAATCCTCAGCACCACATAAAAATAAAATAAATATATTGTGTCTACCTAAAACTAAAAATTAAAACGTTAAAAAAAAAAAAAAAAGAATCATGAATACTCCTTTTTTCACATTTAAAAATGAAAATGAACTCAGTTTTTCTTTGGCAACATTTTCATCTATAAAGAGATTTTCCTTGTGTAAGAACAAATTCATAAATTGGATCAAAGTGCAGGAATTATTGATACAAGCTTGCTCTTAGACTGCATTTTCACAATCCAAAGTCTGTTACCTGCTAGAATAATACCTTAACAACAATAACAAAAGCCAATAAAAATCTTGTCTATCTACACAGATACTTTTAGGAATATTTTAAACATTGTTTCTTTTATGGCATTTGTTGAAATATTTGTATTTCATAGATATTTACAGTTCATAATATTTATGAAAAAATTGTGCCTTTGAAAAGAGTAGATCAGTGGATTTCCAAAAGCATTTGAAATTGAAATTAAATAATTTTTTCATCCTGAATATTTAAAATGGCTAAAGTAATGGAAAAAATTTTAAAATTTGTACATCACACAATCAGGTTTGCAGTATTTACATTCTGACTCCTTTTCATTCTGCTCTGTTGTTAGGAGTGGAAGACAATTCTAAAACAGCTTTTCAAGCTCCTATTATGGACAACAGTTGATTTATCTTGCTAGATTTAGAGAAGAGATGCTACAACCAGAATTAAAGAAATCTGGATTCTGTATTATGCTACCCAAAGTGCTGGCCTATGATGAGATAAGGGGTTTTTACCAGAATGCAAATCACATAGTTTCTTTCATTAAGAATCTTCCTATTAAGCAAGAAAAAGAAGGGGAACAAAAGGACTGGGAATGCAGTTCTGTGGTAGAACACTTGCCTAGTATGTGTGAGGTCCCCAATTCAAGCCCTAGCACATCGATGATGATGATGAGGAGGAGGAGGAGGAGGAGGAGGAGGAGGAGTGCTTACTGATACAGTCTGTTTCCATTCTGGCAAAATTCCTTATTTTATCATGGACCTATGAAACAGTCTAAGATTGGCAGCCACTTATAAACTACAATCTGAGTAGCAATGTCCTAAATGGGCTATCCATTTTTCATTTACTTTTATGAAACTTGTGTCCACTTGAATTTGTACTCTACCCTTCTACATTTGTGTTCATGATGCTTTTTTAGGTAAATAAATGAACAGCTCTATTGGAGATGAAAACAACAAGAGTCAAAGAGTATAAACCCAAGACATAATCTCTAGAAATTTTTTTGTTTGTGATCTATTGTATGTTATAATAAATTACTAAAAGAATGTTATTGAAGATATAAGTGATACTGTTTTAAGGAAACAGTCTTAATGATTAAATAATCTCTTCTAATCATTTAAATCCTAAATGTTGGAATCGATCAACCCTTTAATGCTAAGAGATATTCAGAGATAGTGCCTAGAGTCTGAGCGTAGATTAAAAAAAACTAAAAGTTAAAAAAATGGAAGGGATGGAATAATATAGTCCCCAAAGGCGTATGCAGCTAGAAAGCAAGAAAGGACAAATTAAGTTTTAGAAGTCTATATTTGAAATTTATAAAGCATGTTTAATATATAACTATAAGAATCATAGTGTTAAATATGCATGAGCTAAGTGTTTAAGGAAATTTGTTAATCTTTTAGGAGAACAGTGTATTGAAAACAAAAAATTTATAAATGGATAAAATAATCATTTTTGAAATATAAATAAGCAGCCTTGGAAAAAAATCCAGGTAGTGATATTGGCCCAATTATGTAATTATGTTGTGTGCATGTATGAATGTGTAACAAATCTCATTAGTATGTACAACTAGAATGCATCGATTAAAAAATGTGAGGAGAAAAAAAGGAAAAGATCCAAGCAAATTCTGGTGTTTCCTATAATTTGTGTCTGAACTGCCAGTCTGTCTTTCATGGATTATTTAGCATTCCAAGGCAGCATAATATAGTAGAAAGGGCTTCAGTTTTTGAGTCTGACAGATTATTTGTTTTGCCACTTGCTAATTACACAATTTAATTTAAGTCATTTAATGTCTCTGGGTTTCCTCATCTGCAAAATAATAATTATACTTGTATCCAAAGGTTATTCAAATTAGAAAAACTAGATACATACAAAATACCTGTTCCTAATACACAGAAGAAAGTCAGTCAATGAAACTATAGTCATCTACTTAGATATGTGTGATATTTGTGAAGATCACTTTCAGATTTTACAACTTCTAAATCTAGAATTACAACCTTATTTATAATAAGAATTATAACCTTAGAATTATAACCTTAATTATAATTATAGCTTTGGGGTACTCTTTTCCTTTAGAGTGTTTGGTTGGTTGTGTTTGGCAGGAGCAGAGAAAGGTCAATAACCTGCTCTTTAATAGTTAATTTATTATTCTTTGGGCTGCACCTTTCATCTCTCTGTCCTGTTGCCCCTGATTCCAAGGATCCCATAATCAAATAATTCACACCATGCAATTGAAAATACATGTAGAAGACTTTTATTATTTTCATTTTCAGAAAATATTTGGATACTTATAATTCTCCATAATTTTTTTTTCCTTCCCTTTTAAAAGCTGAGCCATTATCTGGACATTGTGGAAGTAAACATTGCTCAACAGATCTCTCTACGTTCAGAAGCATTTTTTCATGCAATGACCTCTCAACATGAATTGCAGGACTACCTCAAGAAAACTTCCCAAGCTGTAAAAATGCTTCGAGATAAAATTGCACAGATTGATAAAGTAATGTGTGAAGGATCACTACACATTTTAAGACTGGCACTTACCAGAAATAATTGTGTTAAAATATACAATAAACTGAAGTTAATGGCCACTGTACACCAAACTCAGCCTACAGTGCAGGTGTTATTATCTACTTCTGAATTTGTTGGAGCATTGGACTTAATAGCAACAACACAGGAGGTTCTACAGCAGGAACTTCAGGGCATTCACAGTTTTCGGTATGTTTATTAAGCCATTAGAAATAATGTTAGAAAACATTAAAGTATAAATATTAGCATCTAATGTTCAAAGTGTGAATGTATTCAGAGTAACATGTGTATTGATGTATTCAGAGTAAAATGTGTATTTTTTTCTTTTATTATCAATAACTACAAGACCAGTCACAACTATGAAAATAACATTTTGAAAATATTGAAATGCTTCATGTCAAGATAGTACATGAAGGTAGAGAGGTGAATACCAGTATGTTTAAAATTAAGTTAATTTTTTAAAAGCTTTATAATAGTTTTTTGTTGTTGGTTTTGTTTTTTGTGTTACTATTGAATTCAGGGATCCTCTATCATTGAGCTATATTCCCAGCCCTTTTTATTTATCACTGAAGTTGCCCAGGCTGGCCTTGAATTTTTAATCCTCTTGCCTCAGGCTCCCACATTGTGAGATTACAGTTATGCATCAGTGTTCCTGGCTTTTAATGAGTTTTAAATCAAATAATTGTGTAAAGTTTTTTTTCCCCCCTTGGCAATACTAGGGATTGAACCTAGGGATACTCCACCTCTGAGCTACATCCCAGCCCTTTTTATTTTAAGACAGAAGTCTCACTCAGTTGCTGAAGCTGACCATGAACTTGCAGTGTGCTCTTCCCTAGCTTCCTTCCCAAGTTGCTGGGATTATAGGCATGCACCACTGCACTCTGCTTTAAGATTCATTTTTGATTTGCAGTCTGTTTTTCATATTGTCAGAAATACCATGTGGTGATTAGAAAGACCCAGTTTTTCTTTTATATTTTTACTTTGAAAATACCTTTAAGAAACAATTTGATTTTGAATTTACACATGGATATTTTATGTTTTAGATATTTTATGTGAAATCACGTCAGTGTTTATATATATATATAAAATACACACACAGACACACACACACACACACATATAAATAATTAATTAGAAGTGAGTCAAGCAGACATCCATTGTTGTAGAAGTTTCTAGATTCTGGAAAACCTATCCAAACCTGTACAAAGTGACTACAGATAAGTTTTATAGAGGATGTGCTCCATAACTTAATAGATACTCAATATATTCTGGAAAGGTTTGCTTCAAACTATTTTAATTCCATTATAAATTCTTATTGACTAAGGTTATATAGTTGGACTATATATCTACAAAGCATTTTTTAATTTAGACCAATTTTAAATAGTTGATTCATTGTTTTATTTAAGAATTTATTTGTGCAAGTGAGCACATATTATCTGTCAGGCATATAATAATGGATCTGTAGGCAGAATAATGGATCTATAGTCATGAACAAAGCTGAGATGCTTTCTGCTCTAACATTTTCTACAATTTGGCAGTGGGAGTGAGACAGACATATTACTGAACACTAATGATGCTACAGACCTCTAATTTTAGAGAGGTACCTAATCCAGAGTTATACAGAAGATTCAAGTCACAAATCTCTTGGGGAATTTATTGAAAGCTATAAAGATAGCTTTTCATAAAAACATCTGTATATAAAATTTTTACAATTTTGAGTCATTCTTCATCCTCTATAGCCTACTTTAGATTCCACAGTCTGAAACCCAGGGTGATTAAATGATTTCTGATTTCCTTTTTACCTCTGTATTTTAAATCTTTCTCTGTTTGTAATGCATTTGTGTTTTTTTTTTCTTCAGTAAATAGTTTTATCATTACTTTAGAAAAGTAGACTTCTATAATGACAAAAGCCATTTTTCACTTGTCACTTACTATATGATATTGTGTCGATGAATATTACTGTCAGTATCTTCTGGATAGTATTGAGCTGAGAAATAGAATCAAAGATTGAATGCTTGTTTGCTAAACATAGTTTCTAAACCTGTTCTTATTTTTGTCCCAAACATAGTTTTATTTTCCTTGATAAAAGGAAATAAAAGGTCATACAGTTTTATTTCTATGATTCATAAGTTTGTGCTTAATAGAAATATAGTTAAAGCTATCTGAAAGATTGTAAGAACACAGATATTCATTACCAGTAGTTTATGATTTATCAGACTACAGAATGAAAATTTTATAATCATGTATTTATTCTGAGTTCAAGAGCTTACCTTTATTGATTGAATAATTGAATGAGTGAATGAGGTGCTAGGGATCAAACCCAGGGCCTTGCTCGTGTTAATTACATACTTTATTAATGAGCTACGTTCCCAGCCCTTCTTTCTTCCTTTTTCTTTTTTCCCTCCCTCCCTCCCTCCCTTCCTTCTTCCTTCCTTTCTTCCCTTGAAGGATTTTTTTATTTTCCTTAGAACCTATACGTATAAAGAATGTTTATTCTTCATGTAATAAATTTCTGTAAAGCTGCCTATTGAATGATAGTTCTGTTTTAGTTACAAGTGTATAAAAGTTTGTATCAGAACCTGACTTTGTACCTTAACTCAAAGGACAGAATATTTTTATTAAAAAAATAATAACAACACACCACACGAATGATTTTAGAGCTAAGGGTTTAGCTCAGTGAGTGAGTCCTTATACAACATGCATCTTTGTGAAGCTGCCTATCAAATATCAGTTCCATTATGGTCATAATTGTAAAAGTATTTGGTATCAGAACTTGAGGCTCTAACTTCAGATAAACATCTCCATGTACAAATGATTTTTTTTTTAAAATAGTACTCCAGAACATTTTGTGAATGAAGGAAGAATACTGACTCATACTTGAAGTAGTTTAAAATGGGATTATTGTGATATAGATTTTTTATTTTACTTTTCTGTCAAATCCTATTATCTTTACTTTTGCTATAATGTTGTTAAATATCAACATTATTTTCTTGCATAGTGCCACAGATATTTTACAGGCCATTTAACCTTATT
The DNA here is from genome assembly GCF_047511675.1 of Marmota flaviventris. NCBI lineage: Eukaryota > Metazoa > Chordata > Mammalia > Rodentia > Sciuridae > Marmota > Marmota flaviventris. Next base: position 52,262,448 of record NC_092511.1, on the reverse strand, counting down.
TGGAAATATAACAATTAGTTTTGGATCATTTATATTTTTATTTACTCAGTGAGGAGAAATGTGTAGTATAGATTTCTTGTCTACTATAAGTAGCAGTGATATAAACTGTATTTTCTTTTGTTTACTAAAATGATTACACTCTCCTCATAGGGATAAAAGGTATTCTACTTGCATTTCACCTGCCTTTTTTTTTTTTCTTCATACCTGAAACCAAATTTTAGTAGTTTTTGTAGGGCATATCTTAGAAAAGATAGGAAATCTTTCCCGTAGTAGAACCACCAGAGAACTCTATTGGATTAAATTAGTAGTCTCTTTTATGGATCTTAGTCAAAGTTTTGCTTTTGACTGGCATCTTCTTTGTATTGATTTAAAAGAAAACTTCCATGCCAAGATCTTTCAATGATCAAATTACCATAAATACAAATCTAATCTTTTTTTTTTAATAATTTAAATGTTTTTGTGTATAATTTTTCTGTTTTTTCTAGTTCAGGGGTAGTAAATAATGCTTATGAATGTTTTTGTTTTCTTCATTTTTTTGATGTAGTTTTTGACTTTAAAATTAATTTCTGTGTAAGCTTTAGTTTTTGACTTTTGAACTTCAGGACATTATTTGTACTCTCTAAGGAAATCTTATAAGCAGTCTACCGCATTTTATTGTCTTTTTTTTTTTAATGTCTTGGACAAGAGCTGTGTCATACACATCTTAATACATATTTTTGAAATGTATGAATTAGCCAAGATATTAGTGAATGTATTTGGATACTTTGTACCATGTTCTTCTTTTTCCCTTTTTTTTTTTTGTTTTTTGTTTGGCAGTACTAGGGATTAAAACTAGGGCTTCGTGCCTACCATCCTCGCACTCTACCACTGAGCTACACCCCCGCCCTTTTTATTTTATTTTGAGACAGGGCCTCAATATATTGCTCAGACTGGCTTCTAATTTGCCATCCTTCTGCTTGAGCAGCTGGCTTTACCAGAGTTACATCTTCAGACTCCCCACCAACTTTTTTTTTTTTTTTTTTTTAAAGAAATGATGAAAAATATTCAGTTAATTTTAGGCTCCCATTTATTATGGTTTCATCATGAATTGAGGGTTTTGTTGTTGTTTTTTTTTTTGGAACAAAGATTACACTTAACTACTGAGCCATATACTCACCCACTCCCCCTTTTTAAAAATTTTTCCTTTTATTTTGAGACAGGGTCTCAGTAAGTTGTTTAGGGCCTCAATAAATTGCTGAGGCTGGCTTTGAACTTGAGATCTTCCTGCCTACACTCTCCTGAGTCACTGGGATTACAAGTTTATGCCACTCCACCTGGTGAAATTTTTTAATATTGATGATATCAAAAGATATTTAGCATATTATTTGATCCTGAAATAGTCTCTTATCATTTAAATTTCAAACATTATAGTAAGAAAATATTCACATTATATGCTTTCGGATGAAGCCAAGAAATTAGTTTCTGCTGTTTGATAAAACTAGAATTATTGTCGAGTTTATTGATAGACTTCTCTAAAAAAACAGCACTGAGATCATATTATTGATCTTGTAACTTAGAGGAAAATCTGAATAAACACGAATTGAGGCAGATCTAAGTAGAAAGTATGTAATTGTTCCAATTTATTTAGCTGAGTGTATGGATGCTTTTTTTAGAGAATGATATTTTAGTAGATTTGTTACCACTCTAAATTACTGTATGTGATTATCAGGTTACATGCTTTTAAAGTGAACTGTCAGCAGATTTTTCTGCTATTCAACATTTTTGAAAAGGTTAAAATGCATAGGTCATTATTATTGCATTTATTGTTATAATACAATATAAAAAGAATAATTAGAACAAGGAGAATAGATGAAGTTTGTCAAACAGTTCTGGATTTTGTGTATAAGGATTTGTTTGGACAAATTTGTATGTGTAATCAGATGCCTATGATGTTATAACATTGGATGTTAATATTGAGGCTTGTATCTATTCTTGGTTGTTAATCAAAATTTAAAAATTCATAAAAATGAAACTACTGAAGTTATTTAAGACAATATCTGAGGTCAACTATAACCTTACATTTAAGATGCTATGCTGAATTGACAGAGAATTTCATTATTTTGATGATTAAATGTCAGTAGCTGTAATGATATGGACTTCTCACCATAATCCTTTCAGGCAGTTTGTTGAAGGCATACCCAGAGATGATACCTGAGAGTTGACTTCCAAGCTATGGTAAAAGAGAATCTATGATTTCCTTAAAAACAACTTGAAGAGCAAACCATGTTGAAGTTTTATGTAAATTTATATCCTATCTCATTGCTGTTCTTTGTGTGTGTATATAATGTATGTATATGTACAGATAATAAATGTCTATACACATAATATATGTACACATGTGTATACACATATATATCTATATATACATACATTATACACACACACACACACACACACAAACATATATGTTTAAATTTGTGATCCTCCTGCCTCAGTCTCCTGAGGTATCCACCACTGTGCCTGGCTTCAGTATATATTTTTGAAAAAACGAGTTTTAAGAAACTAAAATCATTTACATTTTCAGATAGCTGGTTAATGTTCAAATTTCCCTGTTTGTCTCAAAATTCTTGTTAACAGTTTGTTGGAATCAAGGATCCAAATAATATCTATATAGCGTGATTGAGATGTCTCAAGTGTTTTTTGATGTATAGTTCTCCATTCTTATTTTCTCCCCTTAAAAATATTGAAGAAATTGAGTTATTTGTCTTACAGTCTGGATTTTGCCAACTATGTCCCTATATTGCATGTGTTCTTCCACTTGTTTTCTATATTCAGAAGTTATATTTAAGGGCTTGATTAGATTTCAGTTTTATTTTCTGGCAGGAGTACCTAATATGGAGTGGTAGGTATTAAAATCAAAAAGCATATATCTGGTTTTATTTCATTTTATAATTACAAGCCATGTGATGAATATTGCCTAGATTTATCATTCATTGTGTTACTCTAAATTCTGTACTATGTTCTTCATTATTAACTGAAATATTCCTTGAAAGTGATTTTCCCCCACAACAATTACAGTTGACCCTTGAATAATATGTATTTATAAATTCTATGGGGCTACTGTCATGTAGGTTTTTTTTTTTTCTTTTTAGATTTATGACAATTAGGAGAAAACTTAATGGACTGTGTTAGCCTAGAAGTACCAAAAAAAAAAAGAAAGAAAGAAAAGAAACTTAAGAAATGCTAAGTGTGTGGTGAATGTGTTAAATATACGAGAAAATAGTCTTTTATCATTTACTACCATAAGTATATACAATTCTATCATAAGAACTTAAAATATCAAAATTTATGGACATGAACATACTACATGGCATTATGAACAGTTGAGAGAAATATAAACAAATGTAAAGATGCAGAATTTAATTCTAAGTGTATAAAATTAATTGTAGTGATTCTCTACTGTAATAACTTTGTAGCCAACTCCTATTGCTATTGTGGTGAGCTCAAGTATTGCCATTATCCTTTTAAAACACTGTGTAACTATAATCATTGTCATGTCTCCAGTCTTGTCTCTCTAGTAAATTGCTTATCAAGTAATCTCTCAGTGTGGTTCTTATGTATTTTTCACTATATGTAATATATTACAACGTAGAAAATACATGTTAATAGGCAGTTTATGTTATTGGTAAGACTTCTGGCTATCAGTAGTTAATTTTTAGGAAGTCAGAAGTTACAGATTTTTGGCCAGATGTCGTGGGTGGTACATGCCATAATCTAAGTAACTCACAAGGTTGAAGCAGGAGGATCATAAGTTTTGAGGCCAGCCTCAGCAACTTTGCAGGATCCTAAGCAACTTAGTGAGATCCTTTCTTAAAATGGAAAATAAAAAGGGCTGAGAATGTGGTACAGTGGTAGAAAGCCCCCGAATATCATCCCCAGTGTACTCCCCACTGCCCCCCAAAAAGTTAGCGGTTTTTAAATTTTTTTTTGTGTGTGTGTGTGGATGTGTTTTAAGCAAGCCACCCCCTTTCCCCCTGTATTTGTTGCATTGGGAGGAGCTGGCCATCTGCTCAGGAAGATTGGTCCCTCAGCTTTTAATTTTATTTATTTATTTATTTTTGTGTGGTGCTGAGAATCAAACCCAGTGCCTCACACATTCTAGATCAGCGCTGTAGCACTGAGCTGCAACCCCAGACCGAGGTTTTTGAATTTTTTTGCCTGTGATTGGGGATGACCTCCAAACCCCTAAGTTGTTCAACCGTTCGCTATATTTGGTTATCCTGATTTATCTATTTGCAGTTGGTGAAATAATGAATTGGAAATCTAGCATTATCCAAAGGTGACTGACGAATCTTTAAAAATTATGATAAATATATGGATTTATATGCATTGAAGCATTTAAATTTTCTGTTGTTTTTATTTTTGTGGAGTCCATCTTACATTGTCCTAAATTCTACACATTGTTCTTGAGTCCTTTTGACATGATTCTGTGAGAAGCCTTTTGGTAGTATTTTTACTTTGTGCTGTGACAGCATATTCATTTTACACATTTTCTGTCACAAACTTTCTCTAGCTTCTCTTAAGAATCTTTAGTTTCTTTTAGAGGGAAGTAGTATTTAGAAATCCATCTGAGTACTAGAAATGAATGTTCTTGCTACTGAATTTGTCCTCATTTTAAACCTTGGTGATGGACAGACCTAGAAAATAATTTTCCATTCTTATTTTTTTGAGTTATTTTATATTAACTTAATATTTTGGTGCAGGGATTAAAACCAGGGCCTAATGCTAAATACGCTATGACGACTGAGCCACACCTTCCCAACCCTTAATATCTTTTTTAAAGGGGAAAAAAAAGAGTCCAGATACTTCCAGTTTACATTGAGGTCTGTAGGGTTTTACTTTTTCCATCTTACATAGATATCTCCTTTTGACAAGTCTGAAAATTGTAGCGCCAAATGATGCCAACATAATTCCTCATTTGTTTTATCACCTAGCATACATAGAATAATCTCAGAACTAACAATTATTATAGTAGTCCCTTCTCCCCTGCTTATCTGTGGGGGATATGTTCCAATACCCTCAGTGGATGCCTGAAACTACAGATAATACTGAACCCAATATATACTGTTTTTTCCATGTGTGAGTGTATGTATGAGAACTTTATCGTATATATGTATATACGATAATTTATAAATTAGGCATAGTAACCAACGATAATTCGTAATAAAATAGGACAATTACCAATATACTGTAACAAAAGCTATGTGAATGTAGGTTTCTTTGTCTCAGAATATCTTAATGTTGTATTCACCCTTCTTGTGATGATATGAGATGATATAATGTTATGTGATGGCATGAAATAAGGTGAATGATGTAGTCTTTGGGATAGACCATATAAGAGTTAACTTGAACACAGTGCTGTGAAACTACAGTCAGTTGATAACTGGACCAGCATCTAAGGGACTAATGAGTGCTTAGCATGGATAGGCTAGACAAAGGGATGATTCATGTTCCAAAGCAGGATGGAGTAGGACAATGTGCGGTTTCATCATGCTACTCAGAATGGTGCACAGTTTAAAAGGTATTTTAAATATCTTTAAATACCTGGAATTTTCCACTTAATATTTTTGGATCACAACTAATTTAAACTATGGAAAGCAAACCTGAGGATAAGGAGACTACTATTCTGCTATATAGGATTTTTCCTCCTTTTCCTTAAGATAATTTCCCATGTGGGATGAATAGTTAAATTCCTGTTTTTAATTCACTTGAAATAATTCTACTTCATTTGAATGGATTTGCAGCCTGATACACAGTTCATGTGTTTCATTGCCTTTGATTTTTAAAGATTTTTATAAATGTGATATTTTATAACTGTGATGGTTACATGTTCAAAGGTAAAATCTGTAAAACAAAGAATATTGAGAGAAATTTAGCTTTTATCAGGGTCCCTTGTCTCCTCCTTCCCATCCTCTTCCAAAAGTTTCTGTCTGTCTATCTATCTATTTATTTGTTTACTCCCTAATACCAGGGAGTGAACCCAGGGGTGCTTAACATTGTAGTGCCAAATGATACCAACATAATTCCTCATTTGTTTTATCACCTAGCATACATAGAATGATCTCAGATCTAACAATTCTGACCCACAACTGTCCTAACAACTGACCTGCATCTGAGCCTTTTTTTTTTCCCCCCATTTTGAGACAGGGTCTTACTAAGTTGCTTAGGGTCTCACTAAGTTGCTGAGGGTGGCTTTGAACTTGCAGTCCTCCTGCCTCAGCCTCCCATGCCACTGGGATTACAGGCTTGTGCCATTGTACTTGGCTCATAAGTCTCTATTTAAAAATGTTTTAGTTCATATTTATCCATCCATTCATCAGTCTCTCCTCCCATCTTAGATAAACATTAGCATGTTGTATATACTTCACCTTGTTATTTTTGCCTTACAATACCCCCTGAATATTATACCATTCTTTATTGCATGTGTTCTGAATGGGAGATAACACGCCATGAGGATAAAACTTGAGTGGGAAAAAATCTTGGATATGACAACTGTTTGTGCTCCTCTGAAGAGCCACAGTACACAAACAGAAACACAATATGTGTGGATATTAAAATTGCATAAGGGTGTATAATGAAAATTAGGAAACTGCTCTGTAGAGAATATAGCATTTCTCAGTTCTTTCAAAAGTGTGTACTTTTTATTTAAGAATATATAACTAGTTCCCTATTTGTCAACAATTGGGTTGTTTCCATTTCTTTACAATTACCAATGGTACTAAATTGTTTTTTTTTTTTTCTGTTTTTGCTGGTGCATCTTAGAGATAAGATTCCAAAAAGTTCAATTCCTAGGTCAAGTGGTAATTGCCTTTTTAATTTTGGTAGATATTGCCAAATTCTTCTTAAGATAATGTTTTAATTTATACTAGAGCATGCGTTCTAAATTGATTTATTGTGAGATATTGGTGCCATTTATAAGAAGCTTATCAATTTTCTAAATAGCTATAAGAAATATAATTTTCTATTTCACATGAAAACTTACCCATTATTTCACTTATATTGTTTCAAAATTATCACTCACCCTACTTACCAGAAGTTGTTTATAAAAGAATAATATCTCTGCCCCGAAAATCAAATGGCTGTAACTAATTTTTTAAAAAATTGTACTGCATCCTGTCTTTTTCAGTAAAGATCATTGCTAACATAAAGAACTTCTTTTTCAAGTAAATGTTGCACATATATTTTTAAACAATTTTAAAAATTTATAAAGTATTAAGTAACTTTAGTATATAAATGAAATATTTAAATGTTTTCACATTACCTCAAAAGAGCATTTCATTATTTATTTATTATGGTAAAGATTGAACCAGGACCCTTGTACATGCTAGGCAGGTACTCTATCACTATATTTATATCCCCCGCCCACGATAGAGCTTTAAAAATAATTACAAAATATTTTTAACTGATAAATTAAAACAAAGAATTATACTAAAAGAAAATTTTTTCCCCTAGAGGGATAAATAGATTTTCCACTGGCTTATTTCACTTAAGTTTTTCAATACTTTAAGTCAAATAAGTTGTCTAGGTTTTTTTCAGCTCATTGTTTTTATGAAGCTATTAGATTGTGTGGCAAAAATCCTGTGGTATGTGAAAGTACTTCTTACATTTTCAGTCATTTAATTTAATGACTTTCAGTTTAATGATCTTAGGGCTGGTGTGTAATAACTCAAACTGATCATGACAGATTGAAACAGTCTACCTATTTGCTTCAGATAATTTTTATCCACCTAAAACAGGGTCTGGCACATGGTAGGCACTCAAATTTGTTGAATAAATAAATGACTATGGCACTACCACCACTGATGTTTAGCAAATGGTTAGTGAAGAAAGGAGTTAGAATATCTGAATATTTTATCTGTGAAAAGCAGTCATAAGATTTACCAAGTAACCAAGTTTTCTAGAACACATTAAACTGTTCAGAGGTTAAAGATAAAAAAATTCTAAGAATTAGTGAAATTATTGTAGTTATTTTGGCTTATTAAAGGTCTCCATTTTATTAAAGCATTGTATTATTGCAAGGTACTATCAGTTAAAATAGTTTTGCAAACTAGTTCTCTTGAAATTAGAGTGAACTTACGATTTTTAAAATATATTTTTTATATATTGCATTTTTCTCTTCCCTTTGTAGGCATTTGGGATCACAGCTTTGTGAATTAGAAAAACTGATAGATAAAATGATGATTGCAGAATTTTCTACTTACTCTCATAGTGATTTAAATAGACCACTAGAAGATGACTGTCAAGTTTTAGAAGAGGTATGTGTTTTGAACTATAGAATGAAATCACTGTCATTGCTAAGTGTTAATTACTAACAGCCTTAGATTAGAATACTTTCTTACTTCAGATTTTAATGAACAAAATTAACTTGAATATTAGGGACTATCAGACCTATGAAGTCCATTATTAGTACCGTTAAGTGTTCAGTATCTTGTGATATTAGAGAATGAAATTATTTTATAGCTTATACAGAAATAAGAGTTAACATGAAGTCTTTGTAGCTTATAAATCAAGTTTAAAATATAGGTATAAGATGAATGAATAAATTTATAGTCTATGTGTGCATTCATTTGCTGACATTCATCTTTTGTAAAAAGTAACCATTGTATATGGTAATTTTATTGGTCACTCAAGTTCATTGAATGCCTATTGTGAACATGTTTCTTGTATATTCATATATAAATGTATCATATCCTGGCTTCACTTATCTGATACCTTCTCAATGCTAATCATTGCCAGTAACTGGTTGAAAACTATATCCAAAAGGTCTTAACTAATAACAGCCCAAGTAATTAAAGACATGTATGTGTTAGAGGTTGACTTAGTCCACCTCTTCACTCTACTGTTCTAGAACATGAATTTTAAAACACAGGGCTTAGGCTGGGTGGGGTTGTAGCTCAGTGGTGGAGTGCTTCCCTTGCATGTGTGAGGCACTGGGTTCAATTCTCAGCACCACATATAAATAAATAAAATAAAAGTTCATTGACAACTAAGAAAATATTTTAAAACAACAACAACACAGGCCTCAGGAAGTACTATTGGTTATCCAGGTTTAAGAAGAATATTTCTCTTTATGGAAAGTGGGTCAAAAATACCCTTGTATTGTTTTGCTCCAAAACAGCTTCATTTGATCCCATGTGGTGGAGTAGGGTTTGTCTGTTTTATAACATTGGCTACAAAAATCTGATTATAAGATTGCTGTAGGAGGGATTTTTCAGTCTTCAAGAAGTACTACATTTCAGGATAGAGATCTGAGAATAAACAAAATTCTTGATGCTGAATATTTCTATGTCTAAATATTTCAAATTTAAAATGTGAAATTACATATTTTTCTTTTATTTTAATAGGAAAGACTAGTATCTCTTGTATTTGGACTTTTAAAACAAAGAAAACTTAATTTTATAGAAATCTATGGTGAAGAAATGATTATTACAGCAAAGAATATCATTAAACAGGTAATTGTACATATTTCTTTGATATGTGGTCTGGAATTTTTGTGAAGTTTATGTTATCTAGTAATATGCGGTATGCATTATAATGGTGATACTTGCTCTTTTATTTAAAAATTGAAAATATGGAAAAATATAAGAAAAAAATGGGCTTAGCAGCCAAGATTATCATTTTAAGAATGAATCTATGTGTAGATTGTTAACTGATTTTCTAAAATTGTTTGTCATAATGTGCACATGATTTTGGATATATATATCAGTTAGAATCAACTTATAAGTATTTTCTTGTACTATTATGTAAGCATTAGTTTTAATAATTACATAAAATTTCTTTACATTTATATTGAATAAGCCTTTTTAGCCTATCTTACATGTGGGATATTTAAGTTACTTTCAGTTTGGTATTGTAAATGGCACTGAAAACATCTTTGGTATAAAGTTAATTTAGTTTTCATATTTAAGACTATTTACTTGGACCGATTCTCAAAAGTAGAGTTAATGGTCACAGTGAAAAGTATATTTAAGTAGTTTGATACATAGAACTGAATTGCTAAGTAAGAAAGATTTTACAAATTCATATTCACACCGTCAGCAGACAAATATTTGTTTTCTTTTTACTCTGATCTCTAAGAAATTATAAACTAAAATACATATTTTTTAGTTTTCCTGATCTTTATTTATTTTTTGTTTTACTCAGATAAAGGATGATATAATTTAAATTGTGTTTATTGGGTTTAATCAATCATTGTCATTTATTAGATTGAATGCATTTATATGAATATGAGGGTTTTTTGGTTTGGGGTTTTTTTTGTCTTTGCTTTTTTTTTTTTTTTCCCCTTCAGTGTGGTACTGGGGATTAAACCCAAGGGTGCTCTACCACTGAGCTAAATCCCCAACCCTTTTTAATTTTTGAGACAGGGTTCTGCTAAATTGCCCAGGCTAGTCTTGATCTTGGATCTGGAATTACAGGCATGTACCACCATGCCCAGCCATATGAGAGTTTTTAATGTGTATATAAAATAAACAAACAAACAGAATGTAGTGACTCTCTCTTTTCACTCAAACGCTGAATTTTTAAATTGGTTTAAGCACTTTGGAAAATTGTTCAGTAGCTACTTAAGTATACATATATTACAACCTATATTTCTATTTCTAGGTTTTCACCCAAAAGAAATACTTAAATAAGTTCACCAAAACACAGTGGAGAATATTCATGGCAATGCTATTTGTAATAAAAACTGTAAACATCCCAAATTCCATCATCAGAAAAAAGGGATAAATAGAATTATGGTATATTTATACAGTGGAATACTATGCAGCAATGACAATAAATAACTCAGAATTATGTAAATAAATATTACGTAATGTGAAGCCAAAAACCAATAGTTACTAGGCAGAGAGCAGAAACAGGGCAGCTGTGGGTACTGGCAGTTGAACAAATGTACTCCATAACTGCACTGAAAGCATAATTTGTATGATTTTTCATATACTTACAAAAAATTAACTGCTATTTTAATTCCATATATTTCTCCTGAGGCTTAAGCATTTATTTTTATTTATTTATTTATTTATTTATTTGAGAGAGAGAGAGAGGGAATTTTTTAATATTTATTTTTCAGTTTTCGGTGGACGCAACATCTTTTTATTTTATTTGTATGTGGTGCTGAGGATCGAACCCAGTGCCCCGCGCATGCCAGGAGAGCGCGTTACCGCTTGAGCCACATCCCCAGCCCGGCTTAAGCATTTATTATTACCCTTTTTAAACTTTTTGTTATTGTTGTTGCATGTATTGCAAGAAAATGCAAACTTCCAGTATGCATTTTTTTGGTGATTTTATTTTTAAATATTTATTTTTTGGTTATAGGTGGACACAATATCTCTATTTTATTTTTATGTGGTGCTGAGGATTGAACCCAGTGCCTCACGCATGCTAGGCAAACGCTCAACCTCTGAGCCACAACCCCAGCACCTCTTTGGTGATTTTAATATTAAACGTATACATTGTTTATAAGCTTTACAGTTCTGTTTTGCTGGTGTATGATTTGGAACAGTTTTAAATAGTAGGGCATTTTAATTGTTACAGTTCAAGCATACTCTGAAATAATTATTTAATGGGCTAAGGGTCATGGCTGCAGTTTTTCTAATACCTTGAGTTGTGTATAAGAGGTACAAGAAATGTCTATTGAAATGATTATTGTAGTCAGCGAGTCATTTTTGATGTACAGATGGAACGTGGAGTACTTGGGATTCTAAAGACAATTAATTAAATTGTGTTTGTTTTTTCTTAAATCTTGCAGTGTGTGATTAATAAGGTTTCACAAATAGAAGAAATAGACACAGATGTTGTTATGAAGTAAGTATTATATATAGGTTGATGGTTATCAGTCAGGGAAAAGGTGACACATACTAATTAGAGTAATTTAAAGAGAATTTAGTGAAGGAATTATTAACCAAGGTATGGGGCAGGATATAAGAAAATCACAAGTTGACAGTGTAGTACCTTTAAAAGACAAAGAAAGAGCACTTACCAGAATTCAGGAGAAAGTAAGAGTTGAGGAAAAGAATTGAGAAAAAGCTCTGTTGTGAATAAAGGAAACAGTCATTCTGAGGTCATGCTTCAGGGAGGAAACTGGAAGAGACTAAGTACAGTATAGTCTTCCCTTATCTGCAGGCAGATGCATTCCAAGATCCCTAGTGGATGCCTGAAACTACAGATAGTACTGAAGCCTCTGTATATCTTGTTTTTTCCCATGTGCCCCATTTAATCTGTCCTTCCGTGTTTATACCCTGCTGCCTCCTTTGTGTGATTACTGTGGTGCTTTGGAGCCCTTACTAAGTGAAATAAAGGTTACTTACTTAAACATAAACCCTGTGAACCAACATAGTCGATCTGATAAACGGGAGGCTACTAAGTGACTAATGGGAAGGTATCATACATAGGATGGATAGACTGGACAAAGAGATGATTCATGTCCTGGGTGGGAAGGATTGGTTTTGTGCAAGGTATTATATTACTTGGGATGGCACACAGTTTAAAACTTATGATTTGTTTACTTCTGAAAATTTCCATTTACTATTTTTAGACTTCAGGTAACCAAAACTGTAGAAAATATAACTGCAAATAAGGAGTGACGACTGTGTCTTTCTTCTTCTAGCCTTTCTAAGGGCTCCTCATTGGCCAAGCCCAACAGGTTGGCCTCATGGGGCAGAGAGGAGAGTGGGAGATGGATAGAAGGTAGATACAAAGTTGGGAAATTGAAGATAATCATTTCAGCTGGATAGCAAGTATTAAGTTTAAGTTATTCAGCTATGTAATTGAAACCAAACTAATCATTGGCTTGGAAGAGTTTGAGAATTTGATTTTGAATTGCCTGTCTGTAATTTTTGGGTTTTACCCTTGGAAGTTCCTGTTCTTTTATTTTGAGACTAGTGATAAGTGTTTTATGACTGAACTGCTCATACATCTGCGTATCTAAACTTTATTCATACTGGCCTAAAACATGAATGATAATGTAAAGACAGCTGTGAAGTTTTTCTGGCCCAAACCCACAGAATGAAGATTGTGAAATCAATTTCAGAATTAGCTGAAGCAAATATAATAAAGGAATAATAGCTAGAAAATGTAAGTCATTGACACTTGAGAGTTGGTGACTTCATTTTCTTCTCCTGTAGGGAACTTTAGTATATCTAGTATAGGCATATTTTTTGAGAATAAACTTTTGGCTTCAGCAGTATTTATTAAAAATTTAGAGTAATAAATCATTTTAGTACTATGAAAATATCTTTGTGGAATTCTGTTTTGCACTAATCTATTTCATTTTTGAAATTATTGATTGCTGTCATCTATCAAATAATAAATATAGGCTCCTACTTACATAGCATATTTTAAAAGTACCATGCATTGCTTTAACTTATTTATAAAACTATATAAGGGAGATTTTATTACTTTTCCCATGTTAAGATGAAAAAATGGGAGTATGAGGACTGATCACTTGATAGGCTCACATAGCTAATAATTAATTTCATTAAGCTGCTGAAAGTTTGAATCAAGGAATCATGGCTCCAGAGCCCATGTTCTTAACCATCATGTTATATTACTTCTCAGATGTAGAAAAGTACTTTGTAGTTAGAAAAACAGGTCATTAAATTTGTTGAGGGAGATATTACATTTCTATTTTTATTCCAGAAGATACCCTTACTTTTTGCCAAAATTGCTTTATTTCTGTATGGTTTATTCCTTCAATGGTCACAAAACATGTTCACATGAATTGATATATGATAAAGTTTATATATTAGCATACTTACATTAATTTTAAAGATTTTTAAACAAGTAGAAATTGTTCTGGTAATTGATGCCTTCAACTCAAAATTCTACAGTAGAGATCTAGATAAAATTGCATTTTGTTCTTGTTACTAGATAGTATTTAGATAGATTCTTTCCATTTGTAGATGTTATCCTATTAGTCCAGAGACCATCATTATTTTTCTTATTTTATTGTAGGCTTGCAGATCAGATGAGAATGTTGAATTTTCCCCAGTGGTTTGACCTGTTAAAGGATATTTTTTCTAAGTTTAAAATTTTCCTACAGAGAGTTAAGGTAAGCTTACATATTAGTTTGTCCAGAATATCCCTACAATTTTTATCGTTCTTTGTGTATGTATGTATGTATGTATGTAATTGAGCTAGAATAAAATATAATTAGTTTGTTTTTGTAATTTTTCTAAAGAGGCTTGGTTTTAAATAAGAATTGAAGTGCCTCAGTATTTTGGTAATTCTTATACTTTTGAATGGTTCTACGTTAAAAAGAAATATTATAGTGCTTACTTTATTAAATATTAAATAATAATTTTTCCTCCTGTGATTTTTTTTTTTTTTTTTTTTTTTTAATTTTTGGTACTGGGAATCAAACCCAAGGTTTCTTTCCCACTGAGCTGCATTCCCAGCTCCTTTTATTTTTTATGTTGAGACAGAGTCTCACAAAATTTGTCCAGGCTGGCCTGGAATTTGTAGTTTTCCTCCCTCAGCCTCCCAAGTAGCTGGGATTACAGACCTTCCACACCCGTCTCCTCTTGTACTCTTATGATGCTCAAATCTTTCTAGATTATATAGAGGTTCAATATTGTGAAACACTAAAAACTCATCCCAAACCACTAATGTTCCTAGAAGTTTGATGGTGATATAATATTATTTTTTAACATTGTTCATATTCAGATTATTTCACTAATGTCCATTATTATAGGTTTTTGTTTCATTTTTCTGTTCTAAGTTTCAATCAAACATCATATATTACATTTGTCTCTTTAGCTAAACCATTTAATTTTAAGCCATTTAATATAAGAACAAGAACACATGCCATAAAACTTTTTTTTTTTTTTTTAAGAAAAAAATGCCACAAACTATAATACATATTGGTTAGAATCACTGTGCTAGTCAGCATTCTGGCACTGTGACAAAATACCTGAGAAAAAACAAAGGAGTAAAGATATATTTTGGCTCATGGTTTCAGTCCTTAGTTGCTTGGCCCCATTGCTGTAGGTTGATGATGAGGTACAACATTGTGGCAGGGAGGATAAGATGGAGTATAGCTGTTCACTATTAACTCATGACTACCAAAAGCAGAAAGTGTTGGGTGGAGAAAGAGGGTAAGGACAAGATATAGTCTCTAAGGGAATGCCCCCAAGAACTTACTCTCTTCCACCATATAGTTTCCACCACCTTCCAATAGTTCTTTGAGTCATGAATTCATCGGTGGATTAATCCATTGATAAAATTAGAGCCCTCATGATCACTTCCCAAAACCCCACCTCTGAAAATTGCTACAATAGGGACTGCATTAGTTAGCTTTTCTGTCATTGTGACCAAAATACCTGACAAGAAAAACTTAAAAGAGAAGTAAAAGTTTATTTTGGTTCACAGTTTCAGAGGTAAAGACTATATTGCCTTGAGCCCAAGGTGAGGCAGCACATCCTAAGAGGGGACATTGGCAAAGGGAAGCTACTTCCATCATGGCAGCAGGAAAGCAGAAAGGGAGGTAGGGGGAAGGGGCCACAGGAAAGATGCACTCTTCCAGGGCACACCCCCAAGTGACCCACCTCCTCCAACTATGCCCCACCCTACTACAGTCACCTCCTAATCAGTCCATTCAAATTAGGATTGAGTGATCACGTTACCCTTCTCATAATCTAATCATTTTATCTCTGAATGTTCTGGCATTAACAGGAGCTTTTGGGGAACACCTTATATGCAGTTGTAACAAGGACCAAGCCTTGAACACATGGGCCTTTTTGGGATATTCTATATCCAGACTTTAGTAATCACTAACATATGATAGCTGTGTTTTAAATAAGAATATAGTCATTAAAAATTATTGAATGCAGTTTTAAAGGGGCCATTTGTTAAATTTGATATTGAGTTATTAAGTGTCAGTATTGTGTTGTATTGCTAGTTAACACCCCTAGCTTCTCATGAGTACCATATGAAATCATCTTGGGGACTTTGGTACTTCTCTACCACATGGATTTTCTTTACTGACATTGGAGCAATGCTGAGTTACATGTAGAAGTTTTTCAATCAGGGTCAGTCAAGTTTTATAGAATGTGCTTAATTTAAATGCTTGAGAATGGTGGGATCAAATTGTAGATCTCACCACCCATTGATGATGAAAGACAGCAAGTCTGGCTCTATTAATTGTTTAAGAACTAGACCATGTTTCTACTTTTTCTTAGGTTCTGTGACCTTGTTACACACATCTGTATTACAGATTTAGAGAACTCCTAAATTACGTAGTGTAGAATTGGCAAACTTTTTTTTCCTGTAATTTTTAAAGTAATGATTCCACTTTTAGACTCTGTGCTAAAACTAAGTAGAATTATTATTTGATGTCTATACAGCATAGGAACTGTGGTTTATCATAGTTATATGATTTCTTGTTTTCACATTTGAGCCACTTAAATTTGTAATTATGTAGAACATCTTTGAATATGACATGTAACCTTCAAATATGGTACTTTTTGCCTTGAAAAAAGTTTGTGATTCTATAAGGAATTATTCACAAAAAAATAATGTTAATTACATAATTACAAGCTGTTTTTCTTTTCCTTTGTGGCACTGGGAATTGAACCCAGGGGCAACTCTACCACTGTCTCCATCCCTTTTTAAATTTTATTTTGAGACAGGGTCTCACTAAGTTACCCAGTCTGGCCTAAAATGGGTACATTATAATATTAAATGAAAAGGCAAGATATGAGACCTACTTATATAGTGTGATTTCAGCTATGTCAAAAAAATATTTTTTATCTGTTCATAAAACAGAGCTTATATTTTTGGTGGTTATATTAGGTGGTTGGATCACATATCATTTAAAACTTTTATTCTTCTGTTTTCCATAAACTTTCTTTTAAGAAAAGCATTATTTACAATCATAAAAAGTTGTTTTGCTTTTTAATAGTGTTTATTATGTTAACAGGAATAACATAGTATTTAATTTTCTTGTTTAATTTATCAGGGTAAATAATTGCAAGCTGGGGCTCAGTGGTAGAACACCTGCCTCGCATGTGTGAGGCACTGGGGGTCCCATCCTTAGCACCACATCAAAAATAAATAAAGATTTGGTGTTCATCTACAACTAAAAAATACATATATAAAAGAAATTTGCTATCCTATGTTCTTGTGTTTATTTCTCAAAAACAAAATACATTTTTATGTCACTTTAATATTAAAGAAATGATATTTTTTAAAAGATGTTAAAGCAACAGAATATTTTAGTAATATTTTTGAATGGATAAACAATGAAAAGATTGGGGTTTGAAAATTTTCCTTTGAGCAATTATTAATGGCTCAAGGATCTATATTGCTGTTAATTGTTTTAGTATATATTTTTAATTTTTTATTGTAAGATGAACATAACATGAAATTTATTGTTAAGTGTACAATTCTGAGGCATTGTGCTTATTCACCTTATGCAGCCCTAACTACCATCCAGTCTCAGAACTTTTTTTTTTTAATCATGCTTCACTTTTTTTTTTTAATATACATGCACACAACTTCTTTATTTTGTTTATTTTATGTGGTGCTGAGGATTGAAACCAGTGCCCCACATATGCCAGGCAAGTGCTCTGCCTCTGAACCCCAACCCCAACCCACAGAACTTCTTTTATCGTGCAAAAAAAAGTATTAAACAATGCCTAATTTTTCTTCTTACTCCTGGAAACCACCACTCTACTTTCTGTCTCTCTGAGTTTGACTTAAGTGGAATCATACAATATTTATCCTTTTGTGACTGGCTTATTTCATTTAGCCTAATATCCTCAAAGTGTCATTCATATTATAGCATGATTATAATTGCCTTCTTTTTCTAGGCTGAATGACATTTCATTATATGTTTATATTACATTTAGTTTATTCATTCGTCTGCCACTTGATTTACTTCTGTCTTTGGCTATTGTGAATAATGCTGTCATTGAACATAGACATAAATATCTCTTTGAGTGCCTGCTTGGAAATATATCCAGAAATGGAATTACTAGATCATACTGTAATTCTAATTTTTTGAGGGACTCTTACTGTTTTCCATAGCAACTGTACCATTTTACATTTTTGCTAATAGTGCACAGTGTTTCTAGATTCTTACTAACACTTGTTATTTTCTGGTTTGAGCCATCTTAATGAGTTTGTCCTGGTATTTCACTGTGGTTTTAATTTGCATTTCTCTAATGATTAGTGATGTTGAGTATTGTTTCATTCACTTATTGTATGGCTTCTTTGGAGAAATGCTTTGCCTGTTATTTAATTGGGTTGTTTTCTTGTTGAGCTGTAAAAGTTCTTTATATATCCTGGATTTTTAACCCCTTATTAAATACATGATTTACAAATATTTTGTCCAATTCCATGAGTTAGGTTTTCACTCTGTTGATGGTATCTTTTGGTACTAGGGATTGAACCCAGAGGTGCTTAACCACCTAGCCTTTTTTGTTGTTAGAGACAGGGTCTCGCTAAGTTGCTTAAGGTCCTTGTAAGTTGCTGAGACTGGGTTTGAACTCACAATCCTTCTTCCTCAGCCTCCTGAGCCTCTGGGATTAAAGGTGTGCACCACCATGCGAGCTCTAAATGGTATCTTTTGATGCATAAAAAGTTTTTATTTTGGTATAGAACCTTTTACTTGTATTTTCTTTTGTTGCCTGTGCTTTTGGCATTATATCCAAGAAATCAATGCCAGTCCAGTGTCTTAAAGCTACCCTGTATTTTATTCTAAGAATTTTATAACGTTAGGTATTATGTTTTTTATCTATTTTGAATTAAGTTTTCTTTTTTTTTCTCCAGTACTAGAGGTTGAACCCAGGAGTGCTTTATTACTGAACTATGTATCCCTAGTCATTTTTATTCTTTTATTTTTGAGACAAGATCTTGTTAAGTAGCTGAGGCTGGCTTCAAACTTTGTGATTCTCCTGCCTCAGCCTCCCAAGTCTCTGGGATTATAGGTATGCTCCACTGTATCCAGTTTGAACTAATATCTCTATGGGTGGTTATCCTAGTGCATTTTGTATTGTTTTTAACAAAATATCTGAACCTGAGTACTTTATTAAAAAAAAGAGTTTTACTTAACTGAAGGTTCAAGAGCATGGTGTATATACTTGAATCTCATGGTGGATGGCATCACAAAGATGGGAATATGTTAAAGGATTTTTAACTTGTAGTGTTTCTAGGATGAAACCCAGGGCCTATGTATGCTAGGCAAGTGCTCCCCACTGAGCCACATATGCAGCCCTAATGGTTGAATATGTGAGGAAGAAATCATAAGGTGAGATAGAGGAATCAAGGAGCCAGGCTCCTCTTTTTATAACCATCTGCTTTTGAGGGAAGTAATACATCCCTACCAGACTCAACCCACTGATGCAAATCATTGTTAGGGTGATGATTCATTCATGAGGGTGGAGTCCTTGTGATCTAAATTTCTTCCACTAGGATCTACTTTTTTTTTTTTTAATACATTTTATTCAGATAGCTGCTGATCACACATGGTCCAAGAACACTCAAATAATGTATTGGATATAATGAAATACTAAAGATTTGTCTTCAAACATAGCTAACTCTGCCATGGTTGCCTATGATCTCTCTGATATAAAACCACATTCATACTATTCAGCACAGCTTTCTTAACTGTGAGCTGTTTGAAGCTACCAGTTTGAATACTTATTCACCAATTTTTTAGGCTCTGATAGCTGTAGGGATCTCAACAGTAATTGGAGGAACCAGCTCAAGCTTGACATAATGCCACAATGTGACCTGATGAGGCTTTGAGTAAGTCTCAGCAGTTTTTACCAGCACTGGGTCCTTTTCCACAAGGTTACAGACAAACAGGGCCAATATTCTAGGATGGGGGAAAAAAAAAGACAAGGGTCTTATTCTTGCATGTGAATTCCCAGTTTTCCCAGCAGCATTTATTGAAAAGGCTCTCTCCTCCTCATTGAATGGTCTTGGCACCCTTGTCAGAAATCATTTATAAGCAGCAGTGGTGGACTATAACAAACAGCAGATCTGTGACAGCAGTGGTGGACTATAACAAACAGCAGATTTGTGACAGCAAAGAAGTTAATGATAATTAAAGAGGGGGAAAGGCAGTGTTATTAGACAATTTGATACTAAGATTCTTGAAAGCTATATCTGCTGTATACTGTATCATTTTGTATCACTTCAGAGTGCTTTCCTTTCCAAGTAATGCAATACACAACTTGATGTCTCAATTAAGAGGATTTATTAGCTCATATAACTGAAAAAAAAGAGATAGGTCAGCCTTTAGGTGCTTAATAGAAATATTGATGATGTCATCAAGTCTTGGCTTTGTTTTTCCGCAGTTCTCAGTCTGTCTACCTTTAAGCTAAGACCTTGATAGTTCCAAGTGCTGATTTTACTAACATGAACCCTATGCTGACTTTGAAGAATTGAAGTTAGAGTTTGCTTCTCTAGAACCATGTAGATCCCTTAAAAAGAAATCAAGGCTTTAAAGAAAGGGAGCAAGAAATTATGAGAACACAATCTTGAATTTAAATTGGGCAAATAATCCTTTATTTGTTAATAGTCCACAAAGACATTAATTATAATTAATATTTATTGAGAACTTCTTATTTATCAGGCACTATTCTAGGTTATAGCCTTATAATAGCTCGTGGAGCTAATGCAGCAGAAGGAGACCTAGAACAAATAAATTAAAAAGATAATTTTAGACAATAGTAAATATTCTTAAAAAAAAAAAAAAAACCACTAGCTGGGAAGAGAGTCAGACAAGGCCTCTTTGAGGAAAGTTTCTATTTGTGCCAGAACCTGTGTGATGAGAAGTGTGCAAGGACCAAACTTCACACAGTGTTCTGCATAGAACCAGCAGGGAAGGCACTGAGATGGGAAACATGTTGGAATATTAGAAGACTAGAAATAGAACCAGAATGTCTAGTGCACAGTGAATAAGTGAGAGAAGGTATGAGGAGAGATGAGAAATGGGCATAACCTAGGTGTGGTAAGGAATAAGAATTATTTTTTTTAAGCAGGCGTATGAACTAATATGATTCTCTCATAGGCAAGTTATGATATACTGGTGTAGCCTGCATAAGAGGTTAGAAAAATATATATTTTAAGAATTCCATTTAAAAAAAAATAACTAAGCCAGGTATGGTAATACATGCCTATAATCCTAGCGGTTTGGGAGTCTGAGCAGGTGTATCCCAAGTTTAAGGTTAGCCTAAGCAACTTAGTGAGACTCTATCTCAAAAGCAAAAAATAAAGAAGGCTAGGGAATGTGGCTTAGTGGTTAAGTGACTGTGGGTTTAATCCCTGGTACCAAAATAAATAAATAAATATATGTATATATATATAAAATCACTAAGCTTTATTGAACCTATTTTCTCCTGGGCAGTTCTTTTTTGTTGTTGTTGTTTTGTTTTGTTTTTACAAATCGCTTTTACTGTGTAGAAATTCTGGTGTACATGACCTTCACTCATTTATGTTAGATGTTCAAAATTAGTGTACAGAATTCACAAGATATTTTAAATGTATCTTTTTTTTTTTTTTAGGCAACATTGAATATCATTCATAATGTTGTTCTCTCAGTTCTTGACAAAAACCAAAGGACTCGAGAATTGGAGGAGATTTCACAGCAGAAAAATGCTGCAAAAGATAATTCGCTGGATACAGAAGTGGCTTATTTAATCCATGAAGGCATGTTTATAAGTGATGCATTCAGTGAGGGCGAATTAGCACCTATAGTAGTTGACACTACCTCGCAAAGAAATGCATCTCCAAATAGTGAGCCCTGCAGCAGTGATTCAGTATCTGAACCAGAATGTACTACTGATTCTTCGTCTAGCAAAGAGCAGACATCATCATCTGCTACTCCAGGAGGTGTGGATATTATGTGAGTATAGTGGTTGTTGCCAAATTGGCAAGATTTTTATTAAATCATTTTATTAATGGTTTCAGTAAGATTGAATATTCATTTTATTTAAAAAAAAACGTGAACTTTCATCTTGGAATTTATCAAAAATATATTAATTTTATTAAACATTCTCTTTGAAAATAGAAGAAAGGTACAGAGGTGAGATTTGAAGATAATGGAAAAATTATGATTTTTAAGGCAGGAAAGAAACTTTAATTTATTAAATTATTTAATTGAATGCCCTTATTTCAGTGATATGGCTACTGATGCCCTGAGAACTTTGTCACTAGTGTCAGAATTTGACCTGAACCTAGGTCTGTATTGCTTTTTGTTCATTTTCTTTCTTTCTTTTTTTTTTTTTAATATTTAATTATTTTAGTTTTAGGTGAACACAATATCTTTATATTTTTTTAGTGTGGTGCTGAGGGTTGAACCCAGTGCCTCACACATGCTAGGCGAGCACTCTACCACTTGAGCCACAATCCCAGCCCTCTTTGTTTTTCTCACCTTTGTATTTTATGTATAGCAAAGATCTATTGATACACAACTTTTGGTTTTTCAAAGACATGAATTTCTAAGTGTACCATGCTTTTTAAACATTATTTTTTAAAAGCTTATTTTGAAGTTCACATTTACAGACAAGTTGTCATGATAGTACAAAAACACTCTCATATATCCATTTTACAGATTGCCCAATTGTTAATTTATCACATTGCCTTCTGTTTCCTTCCTTTTAAAAAAATATTTTTTTCATAGTTGTAGACAGATAGAATGCCTTTATTTTATTTGTTTATTTTTACATGGTGCTGAGGATTGAACCCAGTACCTCAGCATGCTGGGCAAGCACGCTGCCACTGAGCTACAGCCCCAGCCCTGTCTCCCTCCTTTTTTCTTTCACTCCCCTCTCCCTGTCTCTCATGTTAATGTTTTTCTGAATCATTTGACAGGAGGTTGTAGGCATGATGCCCTGTTATCTCAGATATTACAGTATGTACTTCCAGAATACAAGAATACTCTCTACATAATCATACTATACCAATTAAATATAAGAAAACAGTGATGAATTATTACCATATAATCCATAGACCACATTCAAAGCTCATGAGGTATTCCAGTAATTTCTGGTATCTAAAAGACAAAACAAAGCCAATAAAATTTTGTGGCCTAAGAGGTTTGAATTTAGATTTTGTTAAGAATAATAAGACTTTGTACTTTTGCTAATCTTTACATAATCAACCTGTGCTCTAGGAGTTTATGGAAGTCATAGTTACAGTATTAAGCCAACTATAACACCACTTCCTACCAAAACAACTCCTGAACTATGTGTAAATATATATATATATATTCATTTTTGGCTAATATTTTTATATTTATAAAAGGAAGGGTATAGCCTAAAATTGCTATTCAAAGAGAGATAAAAATGTAATAGGGAATTTTACTTAAATAGTAAACAATTTTATTTCTGTCATTTAACATTTCAGAGATAGGGGAGCCTCACTTGAAAAGGCAGCTTTCCTTCTGCAGCATGTAGCTTCCATTTGTGTCTAAGGCTATATTCTAGCTTTTTCCCTATCCCCTGGTATTGAGAATTGAACCTAAGGCCACTTTACCTTTAAGCTACATCGCCATCCCACCCCTATTTTTTTTTTGTACCGGGGATTGAACTCAAGGGCACTTGACCACTGAGCCACATCCCCAGCCCTATTTTGTATTTTATTTAGAGACAGGATCTCACTGAGTTGCTTAGTGCCTCGCTTTTGCTGAGGCTGGTTTTGAACTCTAAAGTCTCCTTCCTCAGCCTCCAGAGCCACTGGGATTACTGGCTTGTGCCACCATGCTCATTCCCATCCCATTTTAAATTTTATTTTGAGACAAGTGAGTTTTGCTAAGTTTTCAGGAGGATCAAATTTGGGACCCACCTGCCTTAGCCTCCCAGGTAGCTGGGATTACAGATGTGCATCACTACTTCTGATGCTGTTTCAGCTTTTATCATCTCATCTACATCCCTAATAGCAAGAAGATAACAAAGAGTGGTACCCTCCTTTTTTCTTTTTTTAACTTTTTCATTGGAATATATGCAAAGATGAGAAAATGCAACAATTAATGTGTTCATCTCAAATAATTATCACAAAATTAAAACATTGATGTAATGACCACTCAGGTCAAGAAATAGAATATTCTCAACTCTTGGGGCTGGGGTTTTGGTTCAGTGGTAGAGTGCTTGCCTAGCACATGTGGGGTGCTGGGTTCGAGCCTCAGTACCATATAAAAATAAAATAAAGGTATTGTGTCTAACTACAACTAAAAACCAAAATATTGGGGGAAAAAAAGAATGTTCTCAACTCTTCAGAAAAATCCATTGACACACTATGCTACTGCTTCAAAGAAACCTTTAATAAAATTATTGGCTTTTCTAATTTTTAAACTTTATATAAGTGGAAGGGAATCATATATATGATAGTCTTTTGTGTCTGTTTTTTTAATTCAACATTGTGTTTGTGATATTTGTCCATTTTTTTTTTTTTTTTTTTTTGCTCTTTTTAAGAGCACAACCCCCAATTTGAACTTATTACTTTCACTTCCATCCTAGAGTCCAGAAGGTTATCACATAACTATATGTAGCTGGAAGGGAGGCTTGAGCTTGGGTCTTTAACTTGTTGACTATTTGTCCTGCTTAAACTCTTTATTATTGCAGAAGAGAGAACGAATACTAAAATATAAATAGCAGTCTGCCATAGTTGAATTTGAGGTTCTTTTAAACCAGATGTAGTCTCATAGTATTTATTCCCTCCCGCTTATCTTCATTGTGGCTTACTTTATACTTAGAACATTCTCTGGCTTTCTCCACTCATACGTTACCCCAGAACGAAAGATAGATTCTGTAGATAGTTTCTTCTATGTTCAACAGGCACATGAATGTCTGGGAACATTTGCCCCAGAGGGGCAAAGAATTAATTGAATATGTGTATACCTAACTAGTGTTTTCATACAAACTATTTCTGACAATTATTCAGTACTTTTGTAGTATAATATATGTATATGTATGTACGTAACTAGTGTTTTCATCAAAACTATTTGAATATATACACACACACACACATTTTTTTTTTTGGTGTGTGTGTGTGTACTGGGGATTGAACTCAGGAGCACTCAACCACTAACTAAGCCAGCCAGATTCCCAGCCCTATTTTTGTGTTTTATTTAGAGACAGGGTTTCACTGAGTTGCTTAGCACCTTGCCTTTGCTGAGGCTGGCTTTATGAACTCATAATCCTCCTTCCTCAGTCTCTGGAGCCACTGGGATTATGGGTATGTGTCACTGCGCCCACCTTATTTCTATTATTCAGTACTTTTGTAGTATAAAATTGTAGTGGATGTAGAATGTGTAAACATGATGTCTGATATTTTAACTTTATTAGTAGATTTTCCTATATATGAAAATAATTTTCAATTTTCTAAGTTTATTGCAGTGCAAACTAGGACACAGAAGAGTAAATACTCTTCCAGGCAGAAATAGGAAAGGAAAATTGTGGAAATGATTAGAGTTGTAGAGTTTTAAGTTTTTTTTTTAAATTAATGTAAAAATTTTTAAGTTTTCATTTTTAATTGTAATAAAAATGAAATTTACTATGTTAATAATTTCTAAGTGTACAATTCAGTAGTGTTAAATATGTTCACATTGTGAAATCAATCTCCAAAACTTGAATTTCATCTTGTAGAACTGAAACTGTACACAGTAACAACTCTCCATTCTGTCTCTCCCCAGCCACTGGCGACCACCACTACTTTCTGTCTTTATGAATTTAAACATTGTAGTTCCTGCATAAAAGTAGAATCATACTGGTTTTTTGTAACCAGCTTATTTTATGTAGCATAATGTCCTGAGAGTTCATCCATGTGTCTTATATGTCAGAATTTCCTTCCTTTAAGGCTGAATAATATTCCATTATATGAATTTGCCACATTTTGTTTATTCATTCATATGTCAGCACTTTGTTTACTTCTACGTCTTAGGTATTTTGGATAGTTCTGCTATGAACTTGGGTGTGCAAATGTATGTTTGAGATCTTTTGGATATACATTTAGAAGTGGAAATCCTGCATTATGTTTGGATTTGTTTGTTGCTTTTTTCCAGTGATATGAAAGTTAGGCAATTAAACTTACAAAATAAAAAGAAATCTTTTGAAAAGCAAAATTATAGCTAATTAAAAAAAAATTTTAAAACTTTTCCTGGGGCTGGGGCTGTAGCTCAGTGGTAGAGTGCTTGCCTAGCATGTGTGAGACACTGGGTTGGATCCTCAGTACCACATTTTAAAAAATAAGTAAATAAAATAAAGGTATGCCGTCCATCTACAACTATTTAAAAAAAAAAGTTTCCAGCTTTTTCTATTTGTCATCTTACTTTTAAAAGACTTTGTTTGTTAATATTTTTTTTTAAATTGTCAGTGGACTTTATTTTATTTATTTATATGCAGTGTGAGAATTGAACCCAGTGCCACATACATGCTAGGCAAGAGCTGTACCGCTGAGCCACAACCCTTCTACCCCTGAGACACAACCCCAGCCCTCACTTGGTTTTATTTGCTGTTTTCCATTTATATCTTTGTGAATTAGTAGCATACAACCAAGACTTCAAAATTCTTTAATCATTCTGTTTCATGGGCAAATTTTAGTAATCTTTACAGAAAATGAAACTTTAATACTAAATTTGAGGTTTAAGTAGACATTTCTGAGGGACCTAGTATTGAAATACTACTAGACGGTTTATACAGAAATAAATGTTATAGTAGAGAAAGTATAGTCAATTAGATATGGACTAATTCTGGATCCCAGTCCTACTCTTTGTAACCAGTGACCTTAGATAAACTACTTAAGCTTTCTAAAATTCAGTGTTCTCATCTGTAAATAGATATCTACCTACCTCAGAGTGAGGGAATTAAACAATACACTATTCCTGAGAATACTTTAAGAATATCAATCTGTTATTTTAAAGCATTAGTAAATGAACATAGTGATATTGAAAATTTGAAGGATAGTAAGTAATAACTTACCATAATACCTTAACCTAGTTCATATACATACATCAGAGCCTCTTTGAAAATTGTTGTAACTTAGAATGGGAGAAAAACAGTAAGACATTTTACTTGGCTCATGGTAAAAGTAAACTGAACTGTTAAAATGAAATCATTGGTCTTTATGTGTATATTCCTAGGGGAAAATGCTTAAAAACCTGATCATACATTTCCCTTCAAAATTGAAAAATATGTATTACCTCTTATAAATTGTATTCCCTCCAAGTTCCTAGCAGTAAATTCAGTAATGCTCAGTCATTAAGTAAATACGAGTTAATATTAAGTAATTCATAATTTTGAATGAAAAGAGGGCCACTTGTCATGATATAACATTCCTTTCTTCTTCCTTCTGCTGTGTTATTCCTAAGTGCCTATGTACAACCCCTGTTCTGCCAAAACTACAGTCACAGCTACCACCTAGTACCTTAGCCAAACAAATTGTCTTGCTCTAATATGTGCAGATTTCCAATCAGGATATGAACTAAGTATTGAAAATACTACAGAAAAAAAATTATTGTAAGGCTTAGTTTAAATATATATTACACGTTGTATAATATATATGTATAATTAAATATATATTTAAATATATAATATATCTTATCATATATATTGTAATATATGTATAATATAGTTTACAACAATAAAATATATGATGTAATATATTTATAATATAATATATAATATACATATATTTAAATATATGTTATCTGAGCATGATTAAAGATGTTCTATAATCATAAACTTCAAAGTTAAAATTTACTATTCAAGTTTTATTTTCTGAAGCATTGCTAAAATTGGATATATCACAAAATCTTCCTCAAATGTGAATTTTCAAGTGTTTATCCTTTTTTGTTGATTATATCACCTATGGAGAGCTGTGTTAACAGTTTTCCCTAAATCTCATTTTATCATTTTCAGGGTCAGTGAAGACATGAAATTAACTGACTTAGAGCTGGGGAAGCTGGCAAATAATATCCAAGAGTTATTGTATAGTGCCTCAGATATATGTCATGATCGAGCCGTCAAATTTCTCATGTCAAGAGCAAAGGTATTTTCATAATACTTTATATATTTTATATTTCTATGTAGGATAGTTAGGTTAGAGATCCAGAATTATGTCTTTGCTTATATCTGTATTTTCCCTGTAATGCATTTTATAATT
This sequence comes from Marmota flaviventris, assembly GCF_047511675.1. Taxonomy (NCBI): domain Eukaryota; kingdom Metazoa; phylum Chordata; class Mammalia; order Rodentia; family Sciuridae; genus Marmota; species Marmota flaviventris. The sequence goes on along the minus strand of NC_092511.1, from coordinate 52,234,308 downwards.
TTAACAATAAAGTTAATGATATTGGTGTGTTGTAGTAAAGAAGTGCTAAGATGTAAAATAATTAAAGAAATAGTAAAAAGTATTTAAGTATTATTTTCAAATAAATAAAGGACTTACTATAAAATACAATACCTTAGTAATTAATATGAATGTAAGATGCTGTTTTATATATGCACGTGTATATATGTGGTCAAACAAAATTAAACTTCAGGATGGTGGAAAAATTTATACAATGATCTGAATTCATTTAAGTTACTGTATTAGTTACAAAGGAATCAATCAAATTCAAGACATCTTAAGCTTTTCATGTTCAGTTTTTAGATATGAAATATTGGGAAATTTCATTTAAAATGATAAGAAATTTTATTAATTACAAAAGTAATTAATATATAATTATATAATATATTATAGAAAAAGATAATTAATACTGAAATTTATTAAACTTAGTTGGTTTTATAGCTCACCCATATTTGGTTTTATATTAACTTCCATCGTGATTTTTGTGTTATTTTTTAAAATTTAGGATGGTTTTCTTGAGAAGTTAAATTCCACGGAATTCATTACACTTTCTAGATTAATGGAAACATTCATTTTAGAGACAGAACAGATCTGTGGAAGAAAAAGCATGTCATTACTTGGAGCACTTCAAAGCCAAGCTAATAAATTTGTAAATAGATTTCATGAAGAGAGAAAAACCAAGCTCAGGTATCATTACTGTGTAATTTTTTTCTTTGCAAAAACACAATGACATTTTAAAAATAAATTAATTAACTAGCCAAAATTTCTGCTTTTTTTTTCAATTAAAGACAGATTATGGAGTTAAAATTTACCTTTTGACTTTTCAAAGTGGAGTTAGAATGCTTACTTATATAAAAGTGCCTATCTGGAAGATTGACTTTTTTCTTAACTCGAAGTTAAGTAAATTATGTTTCATCACTATTGGGTAGGCTAAGAGGTATAAAAGTATTGATACTGTTTATGAATGATTCCAATTAAAGTCTCCAGCACTTTTAAAATCTTAAGTAGTCACTAAAATTGGAATGACACAGAGAAGATAAGCATGGCCCTTGTGCAAGGGTGACATGCGTATTCGTGAAGCACTCTATACTTTTGTAGAAAATAACCTTATACAGATGGCGAGAGATGGACTACTCATTGGGAAGATATCAGAACAAGGCTTAATAGAAATCCTTGAAAAAGTAAGCCAACAAATAGAAAACAGCAGTTAAATTCAACAGAAGAAGAGTAATAGACTCTGATGAAGATGATGATTCCTGGAACAATTCTAGTACAGAAATTAAGATATGTTTAAATGTTTACTTTGTTTATTGTCTTTATGCTTTTTTTAAAAAAATAAACTTGTTATGCAGAGTTAAACAAAAATCTTAGATATTCAGCTAAGCTCTACTTTCTTATCAACCAAGGAAGATGATATTGAAACATTATTAAAGTTTACTTTTCTTTCATCTTTTGAATAGCCTCCTCTTAGACAATGAGCGCTGGAAGCAAGCTGATGTTCCTGCAGAATTTCAGGATCTTGTTGATTCTATATCAGATGGAAAGATTGCTTTACCTGAAAAAAAATCAGGGGGTATGTGTTCTTCCACACACTTTCTTCCAATTTTTTATTATTTGTTTATTTTGTAAGAATGTTTAATGTTGCTTTAATTGAGAATACCTATTGAAAAACCTAGAACTAAAGCTTCCAATTAAGTATTTGACAGGAAAAGTATTTGTTTTAATTTATAATAACCATATGCTAGACCCTGGATGATGTGCTTTACATCCAGTGAACACTAATTAGCTTCCACTTTGTGTCATATGGAGCAAAGATAACAGTTATGATTCTATTTTAAAGACACTAAGTTTAATGAATAAAACCAAAAATATGTAACAATTGCATAACAAAAACCAAAATGTGAAGAACTATGGGAAAAGAAAAAAGAAGGACCAGAGAGATAGGAAGAAATTCATAAAAATAGAAGTAAAAAATTAAAGGTTTAATTTAATTTTCTCATTGAACCCAGTGCCTCATGCATGGTAGGCAAGTGCTCTACCTCTGAGCCACAACCCCAGCCCCCACCTATATATTTCATTTTTAAGATTCAACTTAGAAGTTATTCTATTTTCACAGTGTGACATTTCTTATTATTATGTAAACAATTGCATAACAAAACCCAAAATGTGAAGAACTATGAGAAAAGAAAAAAGAAGGACCAGAGAAAGAGGAAAAAAATTGTCATTGATTATCAAATACCAGTTGGGTTTTAAAAGAAATAGATGGAATAATTAGGACATATGTTTGTTAAAATGGCGTCATCTGATAATGTAAATTGATTTTTAATGCATTCTGAAATTATGAACTTGAATACATTTAATGGAGAAGGCAATTGCATTATTTCAAATTTTTATGCATTTTTAATTAAAGTTTAGTGTTTTTACATAGCCATATTTTCAAATTCACATTTGCATAAAATACAACTTTGCTACAAGAGACTGAATAAAATACAGTTAGTGACCATTGATTTGACATGTAGAAGAAAGTTTACAGTATCAATAATTGAGTGGAGTGATAGTGTCAGTGTGCAGTTCATTACTAAGGGAGGCTAGACAAATGTAGCCCACTTTATCAATAAAGTTTATTTGTGAAGGAAAAGTGGGTGATGAAGTGGTAGCTAGAGAGATTGAGAAATTAGATTGTTTCCTTAATCCACTCAAAGAGTTGAGAGAAGAGATTTTGTTTGTTTGTTTTGGGTCAGAGGAAGCTGAATTATATTTTCATGCCTAACAGAAATAAGAAGCAGCTAGAATTGAATCCAGAGTTCAAGAGAAAGCCTATCTCTTACCATTATGACATGAGGGAAGGGATTAAGGACTGGTTATAGATAGATTCATTCATATAGGACAGAGAGAAGAATCGAATCGAAGGAATTATGTAAATTTCTCTTAATATTTTAAATATGTAAATTTCTGTGACTATTTTAAATGGGTAACTATGTCAGGTTGCAATTTTTAACTGATTATATGATACTAGCAAAACAAAGCCTTCATAACTTATCACTCATCTAGTCTTGCAAGCTGTATTTTATTGATAACCTATTATGTGAGGTGCCATGCCAGACAGCTAGGACTTGTTTTCTTTCTCTGAAAGCTCAGTCTTTGAAGTCTACTATTATACAAACAGAATGATTTTTTAAATTAAAATATTTTTTTAAATGTGGAATGATTGAATTAAATGTTGTTTTCCTACAAAGTGAACTATTTTCAATCCCTCTTTGTAGGATTCTGGTAGTATGAGGTTTCTCTTAAATACTTTTCTTCTTCCTCAGCCTTTACCCTTTTATGAATAATATTTTAGTAGTTCTTATTAAGATAAAGATCCTGGGTTATTATTTATTTATCCACCATATATTTATTGAATCATTAGGATGCGGCTAGCATTGGGGAAATGAAGTTAGTGAATAGCAACTATACTGATTTTTTTTTTTTAATATTTACTTTTTAGTTGTAATTGGACACAATACCTTTATTTTATTTATTTATTTTTATGTGTTGCTGAAGATGGAACCCAGGGCCTCGCACGTGCTAGGCAAATGCTCTACTGCTGCCAAACACACACACACACCCATACACCCCGCCATTGAGTTTTTATTTGGTGCTAGACACCGTTCTAAGTACTTTACATGTATCACATCATTATCATTTACAGGTCCATGATCTAGATGTTGTTAATATCATCACCTAATAAATATGGAAACTGAGGCAAAAGGGCTTAGGTAACTTAGAGTTACATAGCTAGGAGGTAGTAGAGTAGGATTCATATTCAGGTATACTGACTGACATTTGGGTTCTTGCTCTTACCTACATCACTGTGTTCCTTCTTTGTAATATAGAGAGCTGGTTCCGAAACAGTCCTTGCTCTAAAAAAATTTATAATCCAAAGGACATAATGAATTGTGTGTAGAAATTTTACCACAATGGATTTCTTTTCATGAAAGAAAAGAGGTAGTAGACTTTTTTGTCCAATAGTTCAAAGGGACTTGAATCTTAGGGAAGAAATGATTTGACTGTAGCAGTTAATTCATTTGTCTGATCAAGGATGATAATCCAGTCTCCTGTTCTTTTCACCACAAAATGCTGAATTTTGTTACATAATAATAAGAAATGTCATACTATGAAAACAGAATAACTTCTAAGTTGAAATCTTAAAAATGAAATATATAGGTGGGGGCTAGGGTTGTGGCTCAGAGGTAGAGCACTTGCCTACCATGCATGAGGCACTGGGTTCAATCCTCAGGACCACATAAAAATAAAGATATTGTTATAACTAAAAATAAATATTTTAAAAAAATAAAATTAAATAAATAAATATATAGGTGGGTACAGTGGTGCATACCTACAATCCCAGTGGTTCAGGAGGCTGAGGCAAGAGGATCTCAAGTATGAGACCTGCCTCAGCAACTTAGTGAGACACTGTCTCAAAATTTAAAAAGACTGGGGATGTAGCTCAGTGCTAAAGTGATCCTGGGTTCAATTAGTACCAGAAAGGAAAGGAAAGGAAAAAAAAGATAAAATACAGAAAATACATAATCTGTCCATTAAATTTAGAAATTAACTCATATTTTATGTATGTATGTATGTATGTATGTATGTATGTTGTAGTTGGACACAATATTTTATTTATTTATTTTTAATAAATGCTGAGGATCAAGAACCCAGGGCTTCACGTGCCAGGGCACATGCTAGGCGAGTGCTCTGCTGCTGAACCACAATCCCAGCCTAACTAACTCATATTCTAATAATGATAACGACAGTAATAAAGACAGCAAGTCAAAAAGCTAGTTCTGCCTTTCCAAACTAATAATAATTTTGTTTTAACTACCATGTGCCAGGCCTAGAGGGTTGGCAGTTTATAATCTTTAACAACAATCATTAGCAGCAATCCTGAAGTATTTCATGGATACAGATTGAGTCTCAGAGAAGTTATTGACTTAAGGTAATTGATAATTGGTAATACCCAGACTAAAATCAAATCTAACTCCAAACCCAAAGTACTTTATTTACTCTACCAAATTGCTTCTGAAGAAGTAGATATTTGTTTCCAGAAATGAGATAGTTTCAGGCCTGAAAACAGAATTATTGTTTTCACCAGTATTTTGTTTCACCATATACATACCCCTTCTTGTTTATTTGATTTCCTCTTTTACCTACAGAAGAAAGAAAACCAGCTGAAGTTCTCATTGTTGAGGGACAACAGTATGCTGTTGTTGGGTGAGTAGTATATTTGTCTTTATTAGTTGAGTCGATTATTTGAAATATAAGTCTTCTATTTTCCTCTTGAAGTGAATAAGGAATTTTGGATTAACAATTTTAAATCCTAATGAAGTATTTAAAGGAAATTTTATGGATTCCTTTTTATTTTCTGTATTCTATGTGTGCTTTATCACTGGGTTAATAAAAGAGGCCTTGATTTTTCTCATGTAATAAGAAATGTAGACAGCCATGAATGATGTAGTGGCTCTTTGAATTTATTACCATCATAGGTTCTTGCCATCTTCTTTTCTTATGCTTTCTTAGTCTGTAGTACAGCATGAAGTAGTTTAAATCATGGCTTCTGGAGCCTTCAAAATGTTAAAACTGGTAATGCTGTAAATCATTTAGCACAGTTCTTTTTGTTTTGGTTTGGTTTTAATACCAGGGATTGAACCCAAGGGCGCTTAACCACTGAGCTACATCCCCAGCTTTTGTTTATATTTTATTTTGAGACAGGGTCTTGCTGAGTTGCTTAGGGTTTCGTTAAGTTGCCGAGCGTGGTTTTGAACTTGTGATTTCTTCTGCATCAGACTCCTGAGCCATTGGGATTACAGTTATGTGCCACCATGTGTGACCCATTTTAGCACAGTTCTAATATATTGGTGGTTGTTTTTCATAATTCCAGTTGTTAGATCTTTTACTTTTTTATTAATAAACATCTCTAATTCAAGGTAACAAAGAAATATACAAATTCCAGCATTATGTTTGGCATGACAGGCCTTTTTAAAATTGGTAATTAAATATTATCTTCTTACCCATTTAAAAAATTTTTATATTCTTTTTATTTATTTATTTTTTAGTTGTAGATGGACCCAATATCTTTATTTTTTAATTTTTTTTATTTTTATATGGTGCTGAGGATGGAAACCAGGGTCTCACACCTGCGAGGCAAGTGTTGTACCACTAACCTACAGCCCCAGCCCTATTTTCATATTCTTTAATAGCACTTTATAGTTTTAAGTATTTTCATATATCTGATCTCATTTGATCTTTATCATCACTTAGTGAAATAGACATGTCAGAGATTGTTGTTTCCTTTCTGAGTTACAAGAATTGAAGCTTAGAAGGTTAAGTGATTAACAAGGTGGCCCAAATAAAGTCAGAATTAGAATTTAGATCTAACTCCCAATATCTAGACCATCATTCACTTTCCTTCTTTGCTTCTTGTCACCAAGAGTTTTCTGAAATAGCTGCCCTTTCCGGGAAGAAAGGACCTCTATGAGCCTTATCATGGAACTTACTATAGTATAGTTAAATTATTCCTTTATGTGTATGTCTCCTTGGTAAGACTGAATTCTGCAAAGGTAGGCGATTATGTCTTACCGTTATTATTTTTCTTGGCACTATAGTAAGCTCTCAAAAAGCATGTACAGAATTAATATGGGTTTGTTTGTTTTTTAATCCATATTTCAATCTCTAAAAATACACAAATTCCAAACTAAAGCCTCATTTCCTTTATCCTCAGGAGTCCTTCCTTGTTTCCAATAGAGCTAAGCTTTGTTCAACCCTCTGTAATCTCATCTCTTTTCTCTCCTTTAACTTTCCTCCTTTATCTGGTTGCACTTCATGTGCTTGATGGAAATGGTCCCTCTCTCTGGCTCTGACTTTTCAGGCAGAGTGTATTGCCAAAAAACTGAACTACCTGAATAAAGGTGGGTTATTATGTTTTCTGGGAGAAGATTATGAAAAATGTGCAGTGAACTCATGCCAAATAGAGCAGGCTCTAGTTAAGCTATATAGAGCCTAGGTGCTATCTTTTTTTCTGTGCAGTACTGGGAATTGAAACCAGGGCCCCATACATTCTAGGCAAGTGCTCTACCACTGAGCTACATTCAAAGCTTTTTTTTATTTCTTATTTTGAGATGGAGTCTCACAGAGTTGCCCCAGCTTGCCTTAAACTTCTGCCTCAGCCTCTCAAGAGACTGGGATTACTGGTGTGCTCCACCATCCCAGTTTAAATGTTATCTTTCTTGATTCAGTGGTTCCTGATATGCTTTACTGAGTACAGCCCCAGCCCTAGATTCTTTGTACTTTTATAAAGTATTATTTTATGTGGATTTTTCATTTCTGAGCATTTCAGTGAACTTAGATATTCTATAATAAATGGTTCTTTTTCTCTTAATTTTAGTCTCATTTAATCTTCCAGTAGTGTGTCTTTTTAGCTTGTTCTATAATGAGCTGGTAATTTTTCATTTTTGGAGAATCTTTTGACCTATGAATAAACTTCTTACGTAATATGTTCCTTAGACGCTGTTATGGCTTCTTTTTCATTTTCATCTCACTAAGAAACTCTGGACTAGGTTCCCTTCATCAATTCAGTACTTATGATTGAAACCTGCTACACAATTAATCAGAAATGCTGGCTAGTCTTTTTGTCGTTGTTTTGGAATTGGCCAAAGAATAGAATACTTCCCTTATTGAAGAGACTTTCTTAATAAGAATGCCATAAACCAAGTACTATGCTTACAGCACAAAATCTGACAAGCCACTTATTCTCAGTGTCATGTAAGTACTGATTCTGTAATTACACAAATCCTTAAATCTTTCACTCTAAGTGCTTCTTTTGGTCTACATTAGACCAGAACCCGTTGCACTTTTAGGCGAAACACATAATTTAGCAGTTATCAAAATCAACATATCAGGCTGGGGATGTGACTCAAGCTTGCCTGGCATGCGTGCGGCCCGGGTTCAATCCTCAGCACCACATACAAAACAAAGATGTTGTGTCCGCCGAAAGCTAAAAAATAAATATTAAAACATTCTCATTCTCTCTCTTTAAAAAAAAAAAAATAGCATATCCTCAGAGATGCATCAAACTAATAAGTAATTTGATTTTTTTATATGCCAAATCAGTTTAAATTTTTTTGTTTTGATTGCCTTTGGGACATTTTCTTTTCTTATAGAACTGTATTGCTGTTAATAAGAATTATCCTTGAATATTGCCAGTGTGTGGATAACATCCCATCTGTTACTACTGACATGCTTACTCGTCTGTCAGATTTGTTGAAGGTGTGTATGATTTTACCTTTTTATGGAAATATACTTAAAAGAATTAACCCATTAGGATATAACTAACCTTTCAACTCTAAGACATTTCAAGGTCACGTTATCTTTAAGACATTAATTTTGTGTTATTTAATTGTGGTTGCATCACATGTTACTAGAGAAAGGGCTTCCTGCTTCCTTCTCACTCTACATTTAGTGATTCCTCATTACACTCATAGAGTTGTTAATGACATTGGAGACAGGAGATGATTTGTTCGTTAGGTGCTGAACATGACTGAGGCCACTTAGGTCAAAAAACCTGGACTGGTTTCAAATGTGCATGGAAGGAATTCACTGAACATTACAAAATTCATCTCACTAAGGTTAGAGATTTTTCTTACATCATTCTTTCAGAACAATTGATGTAAAATGAAAATGTGATAATTTTATTCAGCCATTTCATATTGACAGATATTTTTAATTGTTAGAATATAGGAAAAGCTTTATTTTTTTTCAAACCTTTATTCTATCAATATTGCCCTGAACTTGAATTTTAGTCAAGAAATATTTTTACTCTTTTGAAAACAGGATGTTTGAATAAGAATGCTGAAACTAAGTTAGTATTATGAATGCAAACTAAAGATAAGTTTCTGAAAACTTTTAGAATTTCAATTTTTTATTTATCAAAAGTAAATATTGTCATTTAGAATTCCCCTCTTCCTTTTTTTTTTTTTTTTCATTATTACATAAATAGATCCTAACTGCTTCTACTAGAAAATTCATTTGGTCCTTGAATGAGAGGAAAAAGGAATGTATTTTTAGGATAGTTAACACATCATCAGGATATAAAAGAATGGCTTTTAATAAATCGTTGAGTTTGGGTTTTTTTGTTTTTTTTTTTTTTCCCCCCTTCTTCCTTTCTTAGTACTTCAATTCAAGAAGTTGCCAGTTAGTTCTTGGAGCTGGTGCATTGCAAGTTGTTGGACTAAAAACAATAACTACAAAAAATTTGGGTATGGATTCTTGTATTTCGTTCAAATGTTAAGGTATTATAATGATGTAATTCTTCTTACCCTGTTTTTATCATACCTGATAGTTTCATGGCTCTAACCAAAGGCTATAAAAGTGGCAAATGCTACTTTATTCTTTTTTGTGTTGTTATAATTGAAAAACTAATCTGAGGAAATTATATAAGGAATTTCCACTCTTAACTCTTAATAAATTATTTAGAAGCTGCTTCACTCTGGAAAATGTTAAATAATATGTAATATATAAGAAGTACTTTGGGGTGAAAGGTATCTGAATGTCAGAAGAGAATAATTGTCTTGTTAGTGTCCTCATACTTGTAATGCTAGCAACTCAAGTCCATTAAGAAAACAGCATATTCATTGAATTATTTAGCACTAAATTATTTTCTTAAAAATGAAATGGGTTACCTTTACCATGGTGCTCTTCATTTATGAAATAAACTAGGGTTCTTTATGAAATTAATGGACATTTTAAATTTAATTGCCTATGTAATTAAAATCAACAATTTTTGTTTCTCCATTATGTACCCATTCCCTGAATCTTTAGCTCTTTCTTCACGATGTTTGCAGTTAATTGTGCACTACATTCCTGTGATCCGGGCTCATTTTGAAGCTCGACTACCACCTAAGCAATATAACATGCTTAGGCATTTTGATCATATCACTAAGGTATTTTTCATGTATTTTCTATTGAAGTTCATAAATTTAATTCCTTAATTGTTAAATATTTTTGTATGTGTCTCAGGAACTATAAAATACAATATCATTTCTCATTTCAGGATTACCATGACCACATTGCTGAAATATCAGCTAAACTTGTAGCGATAATGGATAGCTTATTTGACAAGCTGTTATCGAAGGTAATAATTTATGAAAATCATTAGGCTCTGCTTAAAAGTATTGTGACTATTCATTTTATAGAGGATCCTTTATGTTATACATAAGTTAAAATGTGATACTAGAATCTAAATTTTTAAAAGATATATACCAACTGGCAGAATTTATAAACAGTTTTTAAGGAAAATGTGTCCATCTTCTTTGACACCAAAGTGGTCACAGACGTCTTAACAAATCAACTCCCCCAGAGTTTAGAAAACAACTCAATAAAATGTCAATTTTATATTCATCTTCTAAAGGCCAGAGGTGGGAGAGAGTAAGGGAGATAATTCAGGGTGGTAGAAATCCTTCATAGAAGCATTTTTATGTTGGCTGCATCAACAAATGTATACCTTCTTCAAAACAAACAATTTGAAAGCCTTCCAAAGACAGAATTGTAAGGACAAGAATCCATAAGAAAAAAAGGAAATTTATTTGAAATAAAGTATGTGACTTTATTTTCCAAGCTGAAAAATGCTCTAAGAGTCTGAGGTGCTTTATTGTTTCTCTCAGAGACAATTCTAGGGTCTGTTTCTTTTCATTCCCATAGGTCATTAAATAAAGTGATGTTCTATAAGAAATACTGGAAGGGTATCTTCCAAAAATGTTATTTAATCAGCCCCACTCACTTTTGCCCTATCCTCTACTCTTTGCTTTTCCTATATTCTTCAATGCATATCTTTGGGGGAAAGAAGAAATTTTGTAACTTGGATGTTTGAAGGTTTATTTAGTGTCGACTTTATGCCCAAGATCATATTTAGAATAAACCTTACTGAGCAAGGAACTTTGATTTGCTTTTTCTTCTACTTACATCTTTTTTTTTTATTGGTTGTTCAAAACATTACAAAGCTCTTGACATATCATATTTCATACATTTGATTCAAGTGGGTTGTGAACTCCCATTTTTACCCCGTATACAGATTGCAGAATCACATCCGTTACACATTCACGTTTTTACATATTGCCATACTAGTGACTGTTGTATTCTGCTACCTTTCCTATCCTCTACTATCCCCCCTCCCCTTCCCTCCCATCTTCTCTCTCTACCCCATCTACTGTAATTCATTTCTCTCCCTTATTTTCTACTTACATCTTTAACATTCTGAATTGTCAGGAACAGCAGGCATGTAAAAATCATAAAAGGGCAAGATAAAGTGGCATCCATTCACACATAGGCATGTGCTTAATCCTTTGAAAATGACAGTGAGAGAGAAGTACTTGGGAAACAATACTTTAGTTATTTACTAGGTCTTAAATTTTGTTCACAGGACACCTTTATATTTATGAAAGTAATAAGTCCCAAAGAGCTTTTTGTTGATCCAGTTTTCACATTTCATTGAGATATCATATTAAAAATTAAAGCTAAGAAAGCTTTTTTTTTTCCTTCTTCAAGAGTTGATGCCTTTATTTTTATTTATTTTTATGTCGTGCTGAGGTTCGAACCCAAGTGCCTCCTCACACATGCTAGGCAAGCACTCTACCACTGAGCCACAACCCCAGCCCTAAAGCTAAGAAATCTTAAAACACAATATACATATATATTTTCCATTAGTCTTCAGAATCATGATATCATAAGTCATCTAAAAACTGATGCAGTCATGAGGAAACAGGAGTAAAAAAAGATAAACGTTTTAGTGCTTTTATGAAAATGATTTTTCCCAGATTCTCTGAAAGGGTCTGTAACTCCTAAGAGTTCTCAGACCACGGTGTCTTTTCTTCGTGGGTTTCAAGTACAAGCTAAATTCAGAAGCAATTCAGTTCCACCAGTTTGCTTTTTGATATAAGTCTTCTGTGTAGCAAAATTCAGTAACACGCATCTGTCCTCAAGAAATTTACCATCTAACAAAACAGAGGACTGTAAACTGCTAACATTGTAGGATAAAGTAAATGTTAAATAGTGGAACTAATAGTAGGCTATGGATATAATGAAGCAAAACCAAACTTTGCCCATACTCTTATAATCCTGACTTTAATTTGTCATTTTGGTCATAGCTGGGTTTTGAAAAAGAGTATGACTAGACTTTGTGACTTAATGAACTTTGTGTTCATATTCACCTATATTTAACAGTTATGAGTATTTTAGAATTTTTTACTAAAATTTTTTACTTCATTCCTAAATTCTTAAGTAAAAGAATTTTAAAACTAGAAACAGATCTCTTCTAATAATCACACATTAATATCTAAGGAAATTAATAGTCTTCCAATATTATCTAACATCTTTTCTCATATTTGAAACTTCTAATTGTTCCAAAATATCTTTTCCCAATAATTTGTTTCAACAAAGACTTCTATGTGTTTACTTATTGCATTTGGTTAAGTCCCTTAAGTTTTCTATAAACTAGAATATTCCCCTCCCCTTTTGTCTTTTGTTTTTATTTTGTTTTTAGTATCATTGACTTGAAGAATGTTGTCTGTCTTTATAACACAGTGTTCTCTCTACTGTCTTTCCCATTGATGACTTCTGTTACCTGGCATGCACAATTTCCTTATATTAACAAGTCTCTCCTTGCCATTCTCTGTCCTGTTTGCTTTCATGTGTTTCCCAGGAGTTTAATCCTGTGTTTAATTCATACCAAAATAACAAGACAGGGTTTGGTTTGGGTTTACCTTTCATTTTTTAGCTTTTATTTTCTTTATAATTTTGGGAGCAATGGCACAGTATAAAATATAGGCTGATCCTAAAAAGGGTATTTTTGCTTGGATAGAGTGAGACATTAATATGTGTAGTAGCAGCTAGATTAATATCTTAGCCACAGCCACCACTCATTCACATTCATTTAGTAAGTTACGTACAAACCATCGCATTAGATGACAGAGGGCTAACACAAAGGTGAATATCTTGTTGGGATAGCAAAATATCTAGCAGGGGAAGTATATCAATAATGACAAGAAGTAGAATATGTATTAATATTCCTTAAGAAGGAATTGTTTTAATGCATTGGAGCATTTAATACTTTAAAAGAGATGGTTGCCAATTGGAGAGGAAGATATGAGATAGTTTTATAGATGTAGTATGCATATAAATTTTGCTTTTAAAGATAAGATTAGGGCATATAAAGTTGAGGTGAAGATATCTCTGAGAAAAAGCCTGAGAAAACATGTTGTTAGAAATCACAAGGAAGTAATTTAGATTCAGGTAGACCTAAATTCAGATCCCATGTATGTTACACATTAGCCATTGAAGGACCTTGGGCAAACTCTTATTTTTTTTTTTAAGCCTCCGTTTCCATTTCTAAATGGGAGTAATAGAGGTTACCTCATAAGGTTGTAATGGGGATTAATGAGATAATATATGTGGAATGCTTTTCTTTTATCATATATCTAACTATAAGCAAGTCCTAGTAAATATTGGCTGCTAATATTTTGCTATTGTTAATAACAAGGGTAGCAGTTCTATTTAGGGTGAATAGAAGGTAGCTCTGTTTAGGGTGCACTGGTGTGAGTAGAAGAGTGGGGGATATGTTGGGAAGATAGTGAAGATCAGTGGCTATCAGAAGAAAGCTAAGCAATTTAAATCAGGTTTATTGGTATAATTTACATTCAGTAAAATTTACCCTTTTTAAATACATGGTGTGATGACTTTAACAAATATATAAAGTAGTGGAACTACTACAATCAAGATAAAAAATGTCACAAGTAAACATTCTTTTGGGGCACTTATAGTTTAGTTTTTCCTTTTGCAAAATGTCCTTTAAATGGAATCATACAGAACGTATCCTATTGGGCTAGCCTCCTTACTTTTAGATTAATGCTTTTGGAATTCATGGATGTTATAATTATGTGTCAGTAGTTTGTTTTCTTTTATTATAGAATAGTCTCCATTCTATGACTATATTGCTAATTGTTTATCCATTTACCAGTTGATAGAACTTTGGGGGTTTTCCTGTTTGGGGCTGTTATATATGCATATACATTCTTTGTGTGGATATATGTTTTCATTTCCTTTATGTATATACTTGAAATAGGATTGATTGTGGATTATGGAAATGTAAAACTTCATGGTAAATTTATTTTTTAAAAAACCTGCTAAATTATTTTCTGAAGTATCTCTTTGCTGTCCTTTTTACCATGTATGAGACTAGAGTTCTAGATGCTCTTCATTGTCACCATTACTTTCTAGGGTCTACCTAATTTTTAATGTTAGTCTCTAATATGTACATGATATCTCACTGTTTTTTGTTTTTGTTTTGTTTGGTACTGGGGATTGAACCCAGGGCCTCACATATGCTAAGCAAGCACTCTACCACTTAGCTATACCCCACAGCCCCACATTGTGGATTTAGCTTAAATAATGACTAAGAAGTTGAAAATATTTTCATGTGCTTGTTTACTATTCATACCTTTTCTTTAGTAAAAATGTTTTTCAATTTTTTTTGCTTATTTTTTAAAAATTGGATTATCTTCTTCTTGAGATGTGAATTTTTTAATATATCTTAGCTCTAAGTCCTTTATCAGATATGTGGTTTGTATATTTTTTCCAAATCGGTGACTTTTTATTTTGTTAACAGTGTCTTATAAAGAGCAATCTTTAATTTTGATCAAATCTATTTTATCATTTTTTTTATTAAATACTTCTTGTATTCTAGCCTAAGGAGCTACAAAGTTATTCTGCAGTATTTTTTTTCTAGAATTTGTTGTTGTGTTTACTTTGTTTTGGTACTGGGAATTTAATCCAGTGGCACTTTGCCACTGACCTACATCCCCAGCCCTTTTTAAAATTTTCTTATTTTGAGACAGAATCTCACTAAGTTGCTGAGGCTGCCGTTGAACTTGGGATCCTCCTACGTCAGCCTCCTGAGCCATTGCCATTACCATACCTGGCTTCTTCTGGCATTTTTACTGTTTGGGGTTTTATATTTAAGTTTATGATCCATAACTCTTTGACTTTTTTATTGAACTAGTTAAAATATGATGGCATTTGTTCAGGTGATTGTATTAAAGGCCTTACATAGAGCAGTGTTTCTTAATTGAGTCAGTTTTGTCCCTGTTCCCAGAAGGGGACATTCAGAAATGTTGAGCACATTTTTGGTTGTCATACCTAGGGAGTGAGGTGCTACTGCCAACTAGCAAGTAGAGACCAGAGATGCTACTAACACCCATAACAAATATAGCCTAAAATGTCAGTAGTGTAGAAGTTTAAAAACTGTCCTGAAGTCCAAACTTATGTACAAAAAAAATTTTAAATACAATTTATGGGCTTAGTTGTTGATTTGAAACAAGGAAGAGGAAAAACTGAGTTGGAGATTCCAAGTCTGTGTGACCAGGAGGTTTAGTAATCCTTGTGGAAACAAAGAGGAGGAGGAGGATTGGGCAAGCTTATGATAATTCAGTTTTTGAATGGCACACGTATGAAATGTGGGACTTAAACCCAAGAAAATGTTTCAGGACTAGAAATAAGTAGAAGGTACAAGATTGGATGAAATTGATGAGAGAAAAGAGGAGATAATAAGGTAGTTTAATGGTGAAAGATGCCTTGTATTTAGAAGACCAGAGACTGACAAAGAGTAAGGTCAAGAGGGAAAGGGCCAGGAGAACATAGTTCTTGCTATATGAGGACAGGATTTAAAATTGAGGGTGCTTGAAATACTATAGTGATGAGGAAGGAGTGCTAGGAAAGTTACTGAATTTGGAAGAAAGAATGTCTTAGTGATTTTATTTTCCCCCCAAAAGAAATTTCTGAAGAGTATTATAAGAGTATTAAGGGAAGGTAATTTGGGTGGTGGCAGGACCCAGATTTTAAGGGTTTGAGAGTAAAGAAGTATAGTGTCAAGTTTAGGTGACTCAAGAATTGTGATAGTGATGAAATAAAAAGGGGGAAAAGAGTATCTTTAGGGAAAACAGGGGCGAAGGAAAGTTTGAGGGTCTAAGTTTTTAGGGCTGCCATAACAAATCAACAGAAACTGAGTGTCTTAAAACAACAGAAATTTGGGCTGTGGCTCAGTGGTAGAGCACTTGCCTAGCATGTGTGAGGCACTGGGTTTGATTCTCAGCACTTCATATAAATAAATGAATAAAATAAAGGTTCATCAACATCTTAAAAAAATTAAAAACCAGAAATTTGTTCTTTGACAGTTCTGGAGACCGGGGGAGGTGGGGGGGGCTGCTAAATTAACAGGTCAGGGAGGATGAACTCTAGGGAAGAATCCATACCCCCTGCCTTTTTCCAGCTTCTGGCAATTGCTATCAATCCTTGGCATTCCTTCGCTTGCAACTGTATCACACCAGTATCTGCCTCTGTCTTCACTTGGTTTTATTCCCTCTGTGTATCTCCATGTCGGAATTTTCCTCTTTATAAAGACACCAGTCAATGGACTTAGGGCCCATTCTAATGAGTATGACCTCATGAAGTACCATGTAGACATGAATTTTGAGGGGATGTTATTCAACCCAGCACTGAGGGGTTTATAAAACTCACTAGAATGGTTTAAAAAAAAAAAAAAAAAAAAGTTTTGGTGAGGATATAGAGACATTAGAGTTGTATTTTATAATGGCACAGCCACTTTGGAAATAGTTTGGCATTTCCTCATAAGATTAAACATGGAGTTCCACACTAGGTATATACCCAAGAAAGGTGAAAATGTTTGTCTCCACAAAAACTTGTACACAAATGTTCATGGTACTACTCATAATACCAAAACATAGTAGGTTGTTTCTACAAACAACCTAAATGTCCATCAGTTGAAAAATAGATAAATGAATGTGGTCTATCCATACAGTGGGATATTAACCATAAAAAGAAATGAAGTATTGATACATACTGTAGCATGAACTGTAAAAAGATTGTTAAATGAAAGAAACCAGCCACAAATAGCCACATATTTTATGATTCTATTAAATAGCTAAGATTTGGAGGAGCTGAGAGATTTGAACCCAAACAACCAGTTTTAAGATTGGAAGTGGCCTCTGTTCTTAACCACTAGGGTATTTTCGTTGCCATAAAATAGATTAAGATATTGAATAAGTTTCTCAAGATTTGTGTGAGGAGTACAAATCACAGTTGAAGTGTAAGCTTGAACCCTGTACTAGAGGCAGGTATGTGGAGGTGGGGAAACATCTCTCTTAGGGAATAATAGAGATACGATACCTGCAAATGACCTAAACATTGCTCTGTTTCTCCCTACCAGTATGAAGTGAAAGCTCCCGTTCCTTCTGCCTGTTTCAGGAATATTTGTAAGCAAATGGCCAAAATGCATGAAGCTATATTTGATCTTCTTCCGGAAGAACAAACACAGGTGAGTAGTAATTCCCTCAGACTGGGATGTTTTTCACATGTTTTTTTGCACAGTTAAGCTTAATTCATATTCTGATATGATTTTTAACCTTTTTTTAGATTGTTAATTTGACTAATGGAACATTGATAAAATTTTCTAATTTCAAAGTGATAGGTGGTAGCTGCTAGGTGAGAGCTATAGCTTTACTATGTGATCAGGAATCTGAAAAGCAGATTTTCCATTTGTCCATTTTAAGAGGTCCCAGATTCTACTTAAGTCACTCATTACATTATTATAAGTCTCTGAATATCAGAGTTGCCATTTATCAATGAATAATAAAATGTTACTGTGATTGTAATCTAAACTGAAAATGGAAAGAATTAATGATGGAGTTAATAAAATTAACATGTATAACTAAATCATTCTACTTTATCTCGAATAATTGTATGGAGGAAAAATAGCAAAATGGGGATCTTTGACACTTCTCACCTGTGAAGTTATCGATGCTGTACTCCTGTTGTATTTTATCTGATAATAAAAGTATTATCACAGAGTTCATTTCACTCTTTAATGTCCTCCCTTATCTCTACACTCCTTGTTTCCCTCACCTAGAACTTCAAAGTTTCCAGCATTCCTTTCTTCCCAGTCTCCTTCCCTCTTCCTTTAACTTTTTACCTTTATACCAGGTGGTCTCATTCAAGCCTAGTGGTATAAATGATACAATGTTATAAATACAAGCCTAGCTGTTGTATATCAAGTGAATTTAATTTCCACTGATAATTTTGTTATTTAGACAAGTTTGTTTATTTTTTTTTTCTCTAATTGGTTGATTGCATAGGAGTGGTATTTGGGAGTAGAGGATTGTTTTCCTAATGTCTCTTGCCTACTATTTGTTCCCAATGATGGCCTCTCTCGGCCACCTGAGACTTCCACCCTGCATTATTTATTACCACTTCATTAACAACCTCATGACTATCATCCAGCTCCTTTGGAGCCCAGAGTACTGAGGGAGTGCCATAAGATATGAGTGCCCACTAGTTCTCTTTTTTCCTTCTGATTACTTCCTAGCTAACCCTTCCTTTTCATTCCATATATAAGAACCACCATGTCTGACATTTTGACCTTTTGAATTTGCCATTTGAATTTTGAGAGAAAGACTTAGTACAGGTCAGGGAGCTGGGTATATATTTACTTCATATGTTTCTATTTTTGTCATAACTTAAAGGATTCTTTCATCAAAGCTGGGCAAAAGTTGCCACTTTAATACCAGTAATTATACAAAACTTCCACTGGTGGTTCTAAATATACACCTTTTTCCCATAGAAAATATTATTCTACTAAATCATTTCCATAGATCAGTTTTATACAGTTTTAGGCCATACCTTTCTCAAAGAAGTATTGGACCATTCATTAGGTCTGCATGCAGCAATAATGAAATACTTTGAAATGATTTTATTAGTTAGAAACATAAAGGTACTTTTGCCTCTATCATTGTATTTTTTTATAAAATATTTATTTTTTAGTTGTAGTTGGACACAAAACCTTTATTTTATTTATTTATTTATTTATTTATTTATTTTTACGTGGTGCTGAGGATCAAACCCAGAGCCTCACACACGCTAGGTGAGCGCTCTGCTGCTGAGCCACAACCTCAGCCCTTATCATTGTATTTTTTAAAATCAAGTTTACATATTATAAAACTTTTCACTACCTTTTGTTCTTTTTACCTGTTGTGCTTAATCCCACTTATATATCCCACAGGAGTTCTTCCAAAGTACAGAATGGCAATCTTATTGCTAAATGAGGTACTGTCAAGAAGGGGGAAAAAAGTTTTTGTTCCACTAAGGAGAAGAATGATAATAAAATAAGCAATTACTTATTTTTCAGAGGAGCATTTTAAAAGTTATGTCAAAACAAGGTTTGGGGGCTGGGAATATAGCCCAGTTGGTAAAGGGCTTGCCTCACATGCACAAAGCCCTGGGTTTAATCCCCAGCACCACAGGAAAAAAAACAACAACAAGGTTTTGTTTTTAATACTTTCTCCAAATAATATTGATAACTCACATGTCTTCTATTTCAGGAGAACTATAAGAAAGCTTATTTTCTTTTCCAGATGTTATTTTTAAGAATTAATGCAAGTTATAAACTTCACTTGAAAAAGCAGTTATCTCACTTAAATGTGATAAATGATGGAGGACCTCAAAATGGGTATGATTTTTAATATATTTTTACCACATATTCTCATATTGAATTGTTTCAATGATTAGTTTTTATCTTTATGCTGTTCTGTCATACTGGGGACCAAAGTTATAAAATCAGCAACATTTTGCATTTTTCCTCTATGAAGATGCTATCTTGTCTGTTAGTTTATGTTAAGTTCTTTACATGTTTTGAGGAGTTATTGTGTCTTTAGATACTCAGTAGTCTTTCTTTTCCAAAGGACTCAGTTCTACTCAGTAGCTCTGTGACTATGTGAAGGTCATTCAATTTCTGTCCCTCATTTGTAAAATGACAAGGATAAAATCTGCCTTAATTCTTTCAGAGTTATGAAAAATAATGTGTAGGTAGGACAGTATATTATAAACTATCAAACAAATTTTATATATTACCTCTGAAATAGTGTATTTAAAAAGAAAACAGGATTTAGAATCAGAAAACTTGGGTTAAATACTAGTTCTGCCACTTTTTAGCTGGATAGTTTTGGGTAAATCTTATCCTCTGTGTGCCTTAATTTTTTAGATTTAAAATTAGAAATAATGATACTAGTATTAGGTGCTGTGCAGGGGAATGATATTGGCCAAATTATATTGTTATAGTGTATGCATATACAAATATATAACAAGAAGTCCCACCATTATGTATAATTATAATGCAACAATTTAAAAATGAGGGGAGGGAAAACCCGCTCACTGGTGGGGGAGGACCTTTATGTGCTGTCTAAATATTATTCATTACCAGTTTTCTTCTGTAGCTGTGAAGGCCATTTATAAAGTGGCTGGTAGAGATTATATATATTTGGAATTATGAGTTACAGAATACTTATTTCCCTTTGAAAAATCTGGATTGTGAGTGGTTTAGGGAGACACTGTTTTCTTAGCAATTTATTCTATTAAATCATCATTATAGCTAAAATTACGAAAGGCTAGAATAGTAAGAGTTTTTATTTTAAATATATCCAGCTCACTTATATCTGTGATGCTTTTTTATGGCATCACATTTGACATATATGACACTTCAGTGTCAGTAGAGGAACTGGAAAGGTGAGCTAACCATCTAGTTTTTCTTAGAATAAACTCTCCTTTGTGCCAGACCAAACCATGTACTCTGTGGGCATTATCTCAGACTAACCTTAGAAGACTATTGACTGTTATATTTTTAATCTATCATTCAACATTTTTTAAAATTTAAACCGTACTTACTCATAGTATTGAGATTCATTTATATTGTCATTTATTGTGCTCCGATTTCAAGACAAGAATACCTTAAGTAACTGAATCAACATGTGATTACTAATACTAACATTGAAGCAAAGTTAAGCTGAATATCTCATATGGAGTAGTATTTTATTCATTTTTCACAATAAGGAATCCCACACTGTATTGATAAAAATGTAACTGTGTCAGTAGCTTATCTGCCATTTGTAAAGTGCAAAGATTTTTTTTTTCCATCAAATGAATTACATTTGCATATCACCCATTTGTCCTAACACTCTGATTGCCATACTAGGAAATAATTGTATGTAAAGATCCTTTGGGATTGAGGTATTTTATGGGTGTGTAGGACATCTTTGCTTCACATACATTAATTTAAAAGTCTGCTATCTGGGCTGGTGTCATAGCTCAGTGATGCAAGCACATGCCTATAATGTGTGAAACCTTGGGTTGCTTCTTACCACACCACCCGCCAAATCTGTGTATTAAATTCTTTTTTGTACTTATAATGCTCAGGAAGCCTGCCATTTCTTTCCTTTTACTATTTTAGTGCATACATATATACTCTAGTGACAACCAATCAAAAATAGTTATAAATTCATTCTATTTTAAGATACATCTGATTTTACTGGGTAGAGTTTATAATGAACCTGACTTCAACATGCATTTGTTTATACTTTTTCCAAACATTTATTTTTTTAAATAAAGCATTAAATGGTTAATTGTATGATAGCAGGAATCCTGGCAAGAGAAGTATGTTGATATTTATCCCTAGGAATTCTGAATTTAAATAATATTGTAGCAGCTGGTATAGGAATCTGAGAGCCTTGCTCATTTATCTGGATAGAAAGAGTGAAATTTAAAATTTTTCTCTCCAATGTTTAGGTTGGTCACAGCAGATGTAGCTTTTTACACTGGAAATCTTCAAGCCTTAAAAGGTCTTAAAGATTTGGACCTAAATATGGCAGAGATCTGGGAACAGAAGAGGTGACAACTCACTGGAAAACTGGGTAGTTCATCTAACCATGGGACATGTATGTTTCTGAAGAATATCTGAATGCCTGTGTTTCGAGAACCTGGAACCCAAAGTGAACTGAGGTGGGGGAAAGGGAAAAGGAAAGTATCAGTGTTGGGAAACTGGATTCAGTGGGATCTACAAGGAATGCCATTTTTGTGCATTCTTAAGTGAGGAGTAACTGATCAGGTGTCTATAACATTTTTCATTCTCTCTGGAAACAGACTCAGGTTTCTTTGGACCAAATCCAAAAGAACACATAGCTGTAACACAGCTGTAGTTGACTAGAATGCTCTGTATACTTTATATTAAAAAATGCTTTGCATTTCTTCCAGTGCAATGAAATTCATATGGTGTCCCACCTTATTTAATGATGATACAATTTAAAATATTAAAATCTTAGTCAACCTCTGTAGAAAGTTTTCTCTATGAAAGTAAAGCTGTTTGAAAAATTATTTTTTTACAGATCTTTCTATAAAAAATAAACATCTTTTGATTGCTTGGATTTAGGAATTCAGTTTTTGTTTTAGTGACCAATGTCAAGTTTCAGGCTTTGTGTTACATATTTAATCTTTCTACTACCACCGTTATGTCAGTTGGGTAAAGCCTTCTCAAAAGTCCAAATACATGAAAGAATAATAATAAGATATTGGCATTTATGCAACTACTAGTTTAAATACTTTTCAGAAGTGGTATACAGAAGGCTACAGTTTAATAGCTGTATTTTTATAAAAGTATCTATGAAGGGTTTGGGTTTTTTCCCCCTAACAGGTAAGACTATGTATTCATGTAATATGCCTACTTATGAGTTCTCATTTTAACATTTAGGTAACATATGAAGTATGGTCCCCTTGGAGTCTTGTTTTTAAGTTACTTTCAATGTGTATATGAACAAAGACCAGGGAGAAATAGAAATTTTAAAATATGGGCTGCTGTTTGGGGGCCAGAAATACAAGGTATTAAAGACTTTTATGATACCTACCTTCAAAATTAAAAATTAGAATCAGCAGCACTCTACAAGTGAAAGTGCCTGTGCCTCACCTCACACTAAGACTCTTGCCTAACCCTGTCAGAGTGCCTAATCTTGTGATTATGTACAATGAAATAGTCTTATTTTGTGCTTTATAGTTTTTTCAAAAGGAAAGCTTGTTTTCTTTCCTTTATCATTACGAAGGTATGTCATTGATTCTTACGCTGTCTAAAATAAAGCTGTAAAAAATTATGAGACTTTAAAAGACAACTTTTTTTTTTAAGTACGGAAGAATTGGGAAGTATGACTTGATCTACCAGCAGACCTGATTTGTAAGGTTATTCTTGAAAATTTTTCAGTGACGTGAAGCTTTAAGAAAAGGGAACTTACCCCACGCCATTTATCTCTCCATATTACAGTACAAGGATCTGAAAGAAATGTTCTACCTCTGCCCACTCCAACCATTTAGCTGGGGAAAGAAATACCACTTTTTTTCAGTAAATGGAGAGTCTAGAGCGCATGGCAGGCACCTCAGTCTTAGAACTATATGAGAGGTTAAATACCTTCCATTTCCTTTGGAAATGTGTTTTTCTTAGAAATGCAGAAAACTGGACTTAGTAGATAACTAGCTGGTGAGTACTTAAATATTCCAACCCATACAGTGTCTGTTCAGCAAGAACAAACCATTTTATTTTGCTGATTCATAAAATTAGCATTAAAAAGTTCAAGAATACATGTGTATGGCTTCACCGCTTTATTTTTGAAATCACAGGCAATTCAAAGTGACCATCACTGAGGCTTCTGTTAATAAAAATCTTCCAACAGAACTGCCCCAGTTTTAGGATTAAACAATATTGCACTTTAAGATGAACTTTCAGGATCCTCTTCAAAGAGGGAAAGTATTGCTCCATCTGTTTTTCTTAAACTAAAAGTATATTGCAGAAAACTCTAAAAATCAACACTGCAAGGTACAGTAACATAGTCAAGTACCTGCCTACTTTAGAATCCTAGAGACATTTCAATGTAAGAAACTATTTAGCCCATAATTTAGCCCATAATTAGTATAAAGTGTATACAGTATTCTTTTCAGTGGTCCAATATGCGAAGGTTTCCAGATACAATCTTGTTCTCTAATACTGCTCCAGGTGGGATGTCAATTCTGTCGCCATGATTTGCAATGATGATAACTGTTCCCTAACAGGGAAAACAAAGAGCTAAGAATATACTTGCAACTGCAACTGAAATGCAATTATCATACAACAACCATCAAGTTTATGTACAACTCCTTTTAAATGGAGTAACTGTAATGATAAACAATATTAAACATGAAAAGCAAGTAACATTAAGGAAAAATGTAATGTGTACATCTGTCACAGTCCTGACAGTAGTCCTAGATTCCCTGCCTCCTTGTCAGAGATGGTGCGAACAATGGGAAGTAGACCCAGTGCCAGAGTATAACTACCCTTTTTGAAGGCCTCTTGCTTATAAAATCACCAGCATTATCCAATACCCAAAAAGCAAGTAACAGATGCCATGCCTAGTGGTGCACACCTATAATCCCAGCTACTTGGAAGACTGAGGCAGGAAAATTTCAAGTTTGAAACCACTGGGCAACTTAGCAAGACCCTGTCTCAAAACAAAATTTTAAAAAGGCTGGGGTTTATAGCTGGGCATGGTGGTGCACACCTGTAATCCCAGTGGCATAGGAGGCTGAGGCAGGATGACTGCAAGTTCAAAGCCAGCCTCAGCAACTTAGCAAGGCATTTAACAACTCAGCCAGATTCTGACACTAAATAAAGTATTTTAAAAGGGCTGGGAATGTGGCTCAGTGGTTAAACCTCCCTGGATTCAATCCCTGGTACAAAAAAAAAGGAGGAGGAGAAGCAGCGCTGGGGTTGTACTTCAGTGATAGAGCACTTGCCTTGCACATGCAAGGCCCTGGCTTTGATCTCCAGCACAGAAAAGAACTGAAGTAAAAGTTGCACGATTTATATTTTCATACACAGTTCTCTGTTGTTTCGGTTTTGGTACTGGGGATTGAATCCAGGGGTGCTCTACTTCTAAGCTATATCCTCAGCCCTATTTTAATTTTCATTCTGAAATAGGTCTGAGTTGCTTAGGTGCCCCCCTAAGTTGCTGAGGCTGGTCTTGAACTTGAAACAACCTCCTGACTCAGCCTCACAAATCACTGGGATTACACGCATGTGCCACTGTGCTCAGCTGGTTGTGTCTTCTTGTTTTTTTAAGGAATAGTTGTACTGTTAAGTTTTCATTGTCTTGAGATTTTAAATAGTTAATATAAGCAATAAGTTCAGTATATGTGTGTTGTTTTCCCCCCCCTAAGATCTCTTCATTTAAGCAAGTAACTTTAAGGGTAAGAACACATGAAAAAATAGATATGAGATTTAAAAAATAATAATAATAGGAAAAAACTTTTACATCTTCAATGGTAGCTTTTACCCATAAAGTCCCAAGTTTTCAATTCTGTGAATATTTCAATGAAATTGATACAGGTACATTAAAATGGGAAATCAATCTATAGCTTATGAATCATTATCAGTAATCATTAGCCTATTTTCTCAATAAAACTCTAAAAATATAAATGTTTCAAAGTTACCACAGATGGTATGTTGCTCAAGTTTTTGTGGGTATCCCATATAATGTAAACAAGTATATTTATACTCATTTACATTACACCTAACATATATAATCTTCAGATTCCTTTAACAGGATTAGACTATTCAGCACAAATGAACTCACTTTTAAAAATGTTGTTCGAATAGTCAACTTTAGAGAGCTATGCTAGTAGTGATCGTATTTTAAAATTTTGATAAAATAGAGCTGTT
Source organism: Marmota flaviventris (assembly GCF_047511675.1). NCBI lineage: Eukaryota > Metazoa > Chordata > Mammalia > Rodentia > Sciuridae > Marmota > Marmota flaviventris. Next base: position 52,208,633 of record NC_092511.1, on the reverse strand, counting down.
CACTACTAGTGTTTGCTTTCCATTTGAATGTTGTATACCACAACATACTTATATAAAATTAGGTTTGTATTTTAACTAGATATATATCTGGTTATACTCCTACTAAATACTGTAATAACCTATTTCATATCTGTGTCCACATATTTTAAAAGATTATCTTATAAATATATGGTTCAGTCTAAGAAGTACTCAAATAGAGGTAAATTTAGGACTAGAAAACAAAACCTACTTATAAAGCTATAGGAAATGTGCTCTTCATCATTAACATACATACCTTTAATGAAACATTTTTGCCAAATGTCACATCCCCTGAAACTGTGAGATGATCCAATTCAAGCATATCTGGTATACTTTCAAATCTTCTTAGATAATCTTGAACCTTTAAGTAGAAACAAAAAAATATTTCAAATGGGTTCTCAGGAGCCAGGCGTGGTGGAACACACCTGTAATCCCAGCAGCTCAGGGGCAGGAACATTGCAAGTTCAAAGCCAGTCTTAGCAACTTAGCAGGGTCTTGTCTTGAGAAACTCACCAAGACTCTGTCTCTAAATAAAATATAAAAGAGCTGGGGATGTGATTCCGTGATTAAGTATCCCCAGGTTCAATCCCTGGTGCCAAAAAAAGGCAGGAGGTTTTCACAGAAAAATAAATAATAAATAGTTTAACTGAACTATAAATCATTTTATGGCAAAACTCAAGTTTTCTATGAGAAGCACCTATTAAGATCCTGTGCAGAAGAGTCCAGTAGATATGAACATTGTCCTTAAAAATAAAGCAATTATAATACAGTTGAGCCAATCAGATGTGTGGTTTTTTGTTTTGGGGAGGTTTTTGTTTGTTTTGGTTTTTTAAGATAACCAAACCAGCCATCATGCTAAAAGCCAGAAAAGTAGTTCACATAATCTGGATAGAGCTGGAAAAAGAATGAACGATCATGCTTTGAAGCAGTCTAGATCGGAACTGCTTTTATGGGATGGGCAGAATTCACAAGTGGCTCTCATTTCAAGAACAATAAGACAAATCACCATTATTCCTATCTTTGTTGGGGTGGGGGGCGGGGAGTGTTTACTGGGGAACTGAACCCAGGGCTGCTTTACCACTGTTCTACATCCCCAGCCATTTTTCTTTTTTGAGACAGGGCCTTGCTAAGGTGCTGAGGCTGGCCTTGATCTTCCAATCTTCCTGTCTCAGCCTCCCCAGTTGTTGGAATTACAGGCATGTACCACTGTACCCAGCTCTTATCTTTGCCTTTTATTTCTTTGGATGTACAAGCACTAGAGATTGTTTCTGTTTTCTCAGCAAAATAGGAAATGAGATCACATAGAACAATCAGAAATTTCCTTTAGATTCAACCATCCACCATCTTGCCTCCTAGCCCATTACCCTTTTCTCCTAGTACTGGGGTTGGACTATTTCTACTGACTTAAAGCCAACCTCTCCACTGTGTATTAGGTTTTTATGAGTTATTCAAAAATATTGTTTCAAGGATTCTCTCTATAATGTTTTTTCCCTCCTGGCTGCATTGGTTGCCATTAATGTATATGTAAATTCTCCCATTATTTATTTACATGTGTACATGTGTGTTTATGTATTTATTTTTGCAATATTGGGGACTGAACCCAGAACCTTACACATGATAGGCAAGCAGTGAACTATATTCTCAGCCCTTTTTAAAAACTTGGTGAGGTTCTTTTTTTTCTTTTCTTTTTTTGGAACTGGGGGTCAAACCCAGGGCTTTGCGAATGCAAGGCAGATGCTTTGCCACTGAGCTATATCCCAGCCCCTTTTTGTAAAACTTTAAGACAGGGTCTCAGCAAATTACCTAGGCTGGCCTCAAACTGATGATCCTTCTGTCTCAGTCTCCCAAGTAGCTGGGATTACAGGCATATGCCACCAAGCTCAGTAATTCTCCCATATTTAAGAAACAAAACCAAACCGCTTAAATGTTATATTCCTCTCTACCTTCTGTTTACCTTTAAGGCAAAACTTTTAAATGAGCTGTCTATATTCATATCTCCAATCTATCTCCTATTCTCTTAAATTTATTCCAGTTGGACTCCCAAACTTCCATATTGATAAATATATTTACTCTTACTTAATCAGCAACATGAATGCTTAGTCCCTCTTTCCTGAAACATTCTTTTTCATTTGACTTTCAGGACACACACACAGACACGTTTTCTATTCAGTTCCTCATCTGTGGTCCACATGAGGTGGCACTAAACCACATCCAGGACTCCAACAGACTTGGATGATATAGCAGGATACCACAGGTTAGACACAAAGACTCACCCTGTCACTTCATTAACCTCAACGTTTTATGTGATTAAATTTTCAGGATTCCACTTGTCAGAGTAGGGTTTTGCTAGACTTATTCCCTTTGCATGGAAGGTTTTTGGCCCAGATACCTGCATAGTACACTCCCTCAACTTCTTAATTGGGCTGTCCATGGCTACCCAATCAATGTTAAATTACACTCTCCCTGCACATATATTTCTATTTGGAATACTGTGTATTTTATTTATTTGCTTATTTTTCCTTCTCCACTAGAATGTAAGTCTTCCATAAAGACAAGGATTTTATTAATCTGTTTTGTTTACTGCTAAATCTCCTAATCTAGAAACCAGAATTAACCTTTTCCCACTGATGAAAGCACTTATGGTCATGGGCCCTCCCATAAGATAAAATGTCCCGACATTTAAATATTCTCTACAGTGAATCAATTTTCAAAAAGTTCATCTTTATCTTTTATAATCAGTTCCTTTAAATTACATCAAAAATCGAAGAATACAATGTGTCAGAAGTGGAAATTTAAATCCATAAGTGGATCATATCTTTACAGTTACATACCTTTGTAAAAGAACTGCCTAATTTAACCAAGGGCACTGTAGGAAACTCCCGCTTTTCACTCATTGTCAAAGATCCTGCATTAAGGCTATAGAGGTTTGACATCACAAGCAAGAGATCTGATGTGGTTTTGACAGGCAGAAAACGGCTCCTTGGAACATTAATACCTAAAGAATTCTCAAAGCTTTTAATTGCAGCCCCTACTGCAGTTTCTAACTGAATGACATTCAGGCCTCCATCCAAAGTCTGTAAAATAAGAGGGAGAGGGGCAGGGGGAAACACAGAGTTTAGGTACCTACAACTTACAAATTAGTTCCATATGTGATAGTTAATATCTGGGAAGTGCTTTTAGAGAGACAACGAAGGAGATACAATTTCAAGAACTGACATTTATCAAGCACCCATTATATGCCAAACTCTTAATACCTGTGTGGTATTTTTTTTTTTTTGGTCTCGTAACTCTGGTTATGTAGTAATATCCCCATTATACCATAAAAGAACCAAAGGTTCTAAAAACTCATACAAGCTGCATGTGGCCAAATGGCTAATAGTGTCAGAGCAATAACCAAGACTGAGGTGGGTCTTTTTACTTTTGAGTCCAGTGTTCTTGCCACTACAACAGGCCAGGGTCACATAAAGGCACGCTACAGAGATGAATGCAGAATCTGGAGGACAGAGCCAGCAACCTAGAGTCTCACTAGGCCAGGAGAAGAGACCAAAGGAATACACAGGCCAGAGGGAGTGGGCAATGGGGTCCACGTTTAGCCTACTGTGATCTTTGGTACCAGCAAGCCCAGTGAGAGAGAACTTTGGCTTACCTTTGGATTCACAATGATTTCCATGTCAATAGCATTCTGTTCCTGCAGTCTTTTAACTGCTGCAAGAGAAATCCATAGGTTGTTTGTGTTAAATATTTTAAATTTTGATACAGACTTGAACTCATCAACGTGTGCTTTTGGCACTTGAGCGATTTCCACCAATCTCAGTTTGCCTTCATACTGAGTGAGTGTCCCGCCCTAGGAAGGCAGAAAATAATTAGTGTTTCCACATCTTTCCCCCATCAGAACCACAACATCCTGCTTAATTTTATGGAAAAGACACTGATGGTACAATCTCCCAGAATATAAAGTGACATTTTAAAGATAGAACCACCATCTTGTTCAAAAGTAAAGCCCTGGAAGCAGATCAGAGTCATCCTCACTTGCCTAAGGTCTGCTACAGAAATAGTTGTTCTCACACTACTGCTTGTTACAAAACAGTACCACCCAAGGCCCTGCTCTGATGGGCTATAGAAAAGGGGAGCACAGAGGAGACAGATATACAAGAAGATAAGTGGCCTCAGGCTAGTGAGGTTCTTTCATCCACTAAGACATGCCAGTATAGAAAAAGGGCAACATTTCCAAGAGGCATAAAATCCAGGCCAAGGACTGTTTTAGTTTTCATATACTGCTTGCTTTTTTCGGGGGGTAAGTAGTAAAGTCTATGTGCCCATTTCACCCAAGGCCAAATTTCATGACTGCCAAACATGCCAGGTTAAACAAATTTGTGATTTGTACCAAAAGAATGGCATATTTTTACATGTACTACAAAGATATTACAGTGATAAAATTTTATAAATATGTAAGGAAGTTTTCATTAGAGGTGCTAAAGTTCCAGACAACAATATTAAGTGTCTGAACTTAACGGAAGTGTTTTCATGTTTCAGCTCTATTCCATAAATATACACAAAACACTTTAGTTAAAATCACTGACAGATTATCCAAAAATAATGGTTCTAATACCACTGACTTTGGATTTATGATACACATTGTTATGTTAGAACTTAAATTACTCCACAGAATACCATCTCTATCTTACAATGTTAAGTGAATAAATGTGTTCTGCTTAAAACAAACTTTCAAATTAGAAAGAAAAAGCATTAAGTATACAACCTATTAATGGAAAAACGTGAATCCCAAATTGCTTCCCCTCAGTATTTACCTTCACATCTGCACGTGTTTTGTTTGTGACTTCCATGACAAATTCACAGCGTTTTCCATTGGGTGGATTCATTAGATGATTAAGAATATAAAGATCCACTGTGGCACCCAGATTATCTATGTTAGACACAAAAATATACTCTTTGCCTTCTCCTATAAAGGTATCGAGCAAACCAGAGTTGTAGAAACTGGCGTAGATATCACCATGACCTGGAGGGTACCAAGCTTCTGTATTTTCCCCTGAGTAAGAGACATCCTTTGCTACAGGAAGTAAAGATTCTTTATTAATCCTCGGGTACCTTAAAAAAAGAAAAAGTTCCTTTGCATTATCAACCCTGTAAAGCATTTCAGACCTTCAAGCAAAACAATGCATTAAAAGATCCTTCTTTTTCAGTGTTTCAATAGTAAATTATAGGTGAATCCACTTAAGAAAATCTCATCTGTGTTGTTCAAAATCTGTTTCTTAGCTAATAAGTTGCTGCAAAAAATTTTTTTCCCATGGTCATATAGATGGGAAGACACCTCGAATTTTTAAGATATTAATGTTTTCTAACTCTTCAAGAGGAGGCATATATTAAGTAAATGATGTTCTCAACCTTTTTGGATTTTGGATAGTTCTTTTCCTTGAAGACCTATCTAGGGAAAGCTACCCATTCTTACAAACAGATATATTTTGGGAGTGATTCTCTTTCTTCTTCAGAAAACCAATAGCAGGTTATTAATACCCCTCCCATCATCAAAGAGCACACGGGTAAGGACTGACAATGGGGAGAGGCAGACAGGAGAAAGCAGCACAACAAACTAAAGAAAAATGCAGACAACCCATCTGTGACAAAAAGTTTCCATGGGAAAATGGACTAAAAAACACAATGGAGCAACTTCAGATGTGTCCCTTCTTCCTAAGTTTATGTAGACTCGTGTCTTTCTCAATGGAAACCTTATCTCCCCAGTTGCCTGGGCTTTATCACAATGCTTTCATCTGATTTCCTTTCTACTCATTCCACTGTCCCCAAAGTTGATGGTTCCAGAATTTATTAAATTATCCCCATGCCTAACTCAAGGTGAAGAAATTCCCACAGAAGTGAAGGTTATCAGTCAGGGGACGGTGGCACATGCCTGTAATCCCAGTGGCTCAGGAGGCTGAGGCAAGAGGATCATGAGTTTAAAGGCAGCCTCAGCAAAAGCAAGGTGCTAAGCAACTCAGTGAGACCCTATCTCTAAATAAAATACAAAATAGGGGTGCAGATGTGGCTCAGTGGTTGAGTACCCCTGAGTTCAATTGTTGGTACCCCCCCCCCAAAAAAAAAGAAGTGAAGGTTATCAATACTGTAGAATATAGAAAGCCGTTCACAGACCCAGCTGAAGCCCAAATATACCCTCAGAAAGTGAAGACCTATAAGCCAACCTCTAATATTTTGGACATGGAACAGAATCTTAAACAAATTTTCTTTTAAGAACTGAAAATTACAGAACTGAAAAGTAATTCTGACAATCATAGCTATTACCAAATGTTCAACTTTGAAAGGTGTCAAGCACTTGCAAGATGGCACATGCACATCTTGAGACTGCTGTTACAAAGCAAAGAAATCCTTTCCCAAGAGTAATACTCAAGATTTTTTTGTATGTTTGGTTTTTTGTTGTTGTTATTACCCCTTTTACCTGCTTTGATTGAAAGTGTAGATTTTCACACGACAATGATTGTACTTTTGTAGTATTTTTTTTGTATCTTCATCCGTGTTAAAAGAGTTCATTAAAACAAGAGGAACATCAGTGTTGTAGGTTTTGTTCAAATGCTAGGGAGGAAAATGACAATCAGATTACCCAGATTTGTTTTCTTTGCTTATGTAAAACTAATTCTTCAGAGTTAATCACCTCATTTATATATACATCCGAATACATCCAAATATATACATTTGACATAAGTAACTCCTTTGCATGAGGCAGACTTTTGATAAGCAGTTTACCATGTACTCAATAAATCACAACTCTTTGGGGACAGAACTATTGACTGAATTTTATTGCTGATTAAACTGAGCCCCAGCTGGGTGCCCCCAGGTGGCCAACTCTCAAAGTGTGTACACAGCCACAGTGCGGTGTGGTCTTACAGAAGTCTATAGACAAGTGCTGAGTAAGCATTTACTCTTATGTTTCAAGTTCTGTGGGGATTAAAGTACAGATGTTACAAAGATCTGGCTTGCAGTTCTCAGGATGAATGGTCAAAAATTCTGAATCACACCTCAACGGAAATCTTTCCAATCTCAGAAAAGCTAAGAGACAACTTAGGGAGAAAAAATAGGTTCTTAGAAGTCAAGACTATCCAATGTTCAAATTCTGATTCTGGATTAACTAGTTAGGGAGCTTGAGAAATAAAGTCTCTGTGTCATGGTTTTCTCATCTGTAAACTGGGGATGATAACTATTTACCTCACTCAGTTGTTCAGAGGAACAAATGGATCAATTCTTAGGAAAAGCATGGAGTATCTGGTGCACAGTAAGGGCTGGATGAATGTTAGCCACTGCTACTGCTAGTGTCATGACTATAGTTGCCAGCATCATACTAGACAACAGATACAAAGAAGGGAAAGACAGGGACACTGCCCCTGAAGAGCTTACAGTCTACGATTAATAACTTTGTCATAAGAAGGACACCAAGAACAGTTCTTAGCATTCATGGCATCCTGAAAGCTATCTTCCCCAACTTACCAAAAGGGGTTAATAAAGCCAGATCAACCCAGACATCATGAAGGCTGTCAGCCAAAAGAAAGGAGGTGGAAGGCGGCAGATCAAAGAAAGGATAATCTGAACAGACCCAGAGATTTCATCAACCACAAATGCTATTTAAGATCAAAAGGTTTTATATCACCCTAAGGATGTGACCTTAAACCTTTTTTTTAAACACTGTTAAAGAGACTAAAGATAGCAAGCTCTTTGACTAGCTCAAATTCACATCTGCTACATTTAACAATATAAAATTTATGATAACCTAAAAACTATTTTAGTGTCTCATCAGAAAGGCTGTGTTACTCACTTCAATTTGCTGAACAGTCAGATCCAAAAAGGTATTCTCATTCCTCACACCAATCAGACTTTTAGGGCCTTTGCAACCCATGCTGGTTCCCAAACCACCATTGAGTTTCACCACCACTAGCTTGTTCAACACAGAAGATACATTATCAGGCAAGCCCCTGGCCTTTATCTTTTCATAAGGTTGAATCTGAAAGGAAAAATAAAATCATAGGAATAATTCAAATAACTTTATAAGATGTTAAAGCAAATCAATTCTGGGATTATTTCCATTTTTCTTCCTTTTAAAGTTTTGGTCTCTCTTGTGGAAAGTTTCACCCACATTTCCTTTAATGTCACTAGGCCCTTCTGGTTCAAAATCAAAAACTTAACAGGCAACTTCCTTGAGCACAGTAGGTGAATGGTTCACTTACACTATAATGAAGTATAAAGAAAGGGGGAAAGTTGTCTATAAATATTTGTCTGACTAGTGGGAACATCCAAGGTTTTTAGACTCAAAACTTCCAATTTGCCTCAACAAAGCAAATGAGATACACAAAGCTCATCCAAAGTCTAAATATTTCTGGTGTATTATGATCCACTTCAATTCTGAACAATGCTTACAATCAATACATTATTCTACCACAGGAGGCAAAAACCAAAAAATACTTGTTCTTTGCCATTCTCCTCCATTCAGCCTTAAGTTTGACCTTCAGAAGAAGATGGCATAGGCTTCTAGGTATGCACAGAATTCCTTAAGAATTTTAATTCTTGATTATCCCTGTATAAAAGCCCACACTGGAAAATAAATTCTTCTCATTGTTCCAAGAAATGCCCTGGGAGAAAACAAGGGCAGGGCTGGAGAAAAATCCCCAATCTCCTCCCTAGCATTCTCAACTATTTTTGTGAACAGAGAGTATTAAACTTAACTTCTCCCTCATAGGAAACTTAGAAGCTGAGACTCATTTTTGTTTTTCAAACCAGGCACAAGTAAGACTCGGCATCTTATAGCAAGAATGAAAGCTTTTTAAAAAAGATTACAACAGGTTTTCTACATGTGGCATTTTTGCTATTTTGCTTTAATGGAATAGGTCCTCAAAAGACTCTTCAGTTACATCATGGTGTAGGACACATAACACATGAGTGGACCAAAAAAAAAAAAAAAAACAACCAGTAGGTGCTCTGTGAACACTAGATTTTATTTATTGTGCTACCTGCAGGGTTGTGTATGTGTGGATGAGAGGGGCAAGGGGCAAGTGACATTTGTGACTGGGAAAGGTCTTGACAAGCTCACATTTCAGTGATCTAAGCCTGTGGAACAATCTCTTTATGTTTAGTCAGACAAACATACATATATCATACACAGATTCTGATCACAATTCTTGCTCTTAATAGCTCTTTCCATTAAACTGTAACTTAGTTCTTCTAACCTTTAATATACTGTATTAACTGCAAGTGTGGCTAATACACTGTGTTACCTGGTATAAATACTAAGGAACAACAAAGCTCTCTATTGATTATCCCCACTCCCATTATCACTCATGCTGAACTGTTTCCTGATGTGACAGATAGTGTTCCTAGTAAATGCTGCTTAAGCAGCCATTAACATTTATTCCCGTTCATGAACCAGAGGAAAGGCTAATGACCAGAAAAGACAGGAGGAAGAGACCGGACCATGGGCACTCCATCAGGTGCTACCTAACCACTTCAATGCTAACTGCCAAGGACCAGGACAGGGAGGTGGGAAAGAACACAGACCACACAAGTTGCTTCCCTGGCAGCACTTGGTTTTGGTGAGGAAAAGGCAGGGGTAACAAGAACTTGAACTCCAACACAAACACAAAGTGCCCATGACCCAGTGGAAGATATTCCTTGAAAATGTTTTTATTACCATGAACATCATTCATTCAGCATTTCAAAGAAACTGATAATACTAATTTAAGTGTTACACTACTTCAAAAGAGTAGATGACAACTGAAACCTTCTGTCACCTCATATAACATGGTAGTTTATTATTCTTTCTACCTGAGCTGCTGGAATCAATTGGTCAATAGAGGGAATGCCACTGTGATATTATGGCAGGGATTGAACTCAGGGGCATTCAACCACTGAGCCACATCCCCAGCCTTATTATGTATTTTATTTAGAGACGGGATCTAAGTTGCTTAGCACCTCACTTTTTGCAGAGGCTGGCCCTGAACTCAAAATTTTCCAGGCTTAGCCTCCCAAGCTGCTGGGATTACAGGCATGTGCCACGGCGCCCAGCTTAAATATGCTTTTTTAAAAAGTGAAATACACAGAAGCAAGGTTTTTTCCTACACATAAGGTAGGCATGTTTTCCAATTCCACCTAAAATTTTCACTGTGAAACATCAGAAGTATAAATGTTTACAGAATAGACATACAGCTGAAAGAATAACATTTTCAAAAAAGCATTCTTCCACAACTTAAAAGCCTCCATGCACCCATCCCTGCCTGATCACATTCCTCTTCTATCTCTCTGGATTAACAGTATCTGAACTATATATGTATCCCTTATAACAATTCATTTAATTTGTCTCTAAAATTTTAAATAAATTGAATCATAGTATCAAACAGGTACAATATCAGCAATTCAAACAAAGCATTATCACTTGAATGTAGTGTCAATATTTGAATAAACATTATCTAGATGTAATATGAAGCAAAAAATTCCACATAATATTAATATCAGTTGAAGTCTAAATGCTTATTTTGAGAGTAAAAAAATGCTACAATAACTAATGATTTTGAATGTTATTAATTTTATGTACAATAAACATTTCCAAGTATTTCAGTTAGTTAAACTGGGAAACGATGACAATACACATAAAAAATTCAGTACATAAATTACTTAGCTCAAAAGGAAATATTTTCCTAAAGACATTTATCAACTATTCCTACACATTTAAATAATAATACCAGGCAGAGTAATCAAAATTAGATTACATCCTTTGTAAAACAATGTTACTGTGTTTTTCATACTTTTTTATTTTTAGTAGTGCTGAGGATTGAACCCAGTGCCTCACACATTAGCCAAGCTCTCTACCACTGAGCCACAACCATAGCCCCTAGACTACATCTTAATTCTAAACTTTAAAGAACTGTTTGGTATACTAACATTCACAGCATAATACAAAGAGCTTTAGGACACATTTAATTGTTAGCTCTTTAATTAGGTCTAGTTTTTCAAGAAAGAAATATCAATAGGAATTTTTCAGCTCCAGTGAAGATGAATTAAAAACCAAATAACAACCTTGTTTCTTTAAAATTTTACAAGAAAAAAGAACTTCAAAATTGTGTACATTCAACATAAATTATCTTTGATTCACACATAAGTATAAAGTTTACAAAAGAAAAGTATTTAGTTATCTAAATACATTGTTTTCCTTAATCAAACTTCAAAATCTGTATCAGAATTCTTTTTTTATATTTTTATTTCTTTTTTATTTGTTTTTTTTAGTTATACAAGACAGTAGAGTATGTTGACATATTTATAAAAACATGGAGTATATCTTATTCTAATTAGGATTCCAGCCTGTGGATGTACACAATGTTGAGATTCATTGGTATATTCATATATGTACATAGGGAAGTTATTAAGAAGATAATTCCTTATAAATGAGGCTGAGGCCACTAAACAAATCAATTAAAAACATGTAAAAATGATTTCTGTAGATTGCCAATCTTTTTAAATAGTGGAAAACAAGATTCTTAATATTTATTCAAGTTCTCGGTCCTAGGTACAAGGTTCTTTCTAATAACATGTTATTAGAAAGCTTTGTTCTAAACTTAAGTAACAAAATTTAAATGTGCTGCTGCTGCTTGTACTTAGTCATGCAGATACAGAGCCTTTAAGTTGGAAAGCACAATACATTGATTAATTCAACTCTGCTAAAAGTATACTATCTGAAAAAATACAACGGAAAACAAAAAGTGTTGGACAACACTCAGTGATAAATGGGGTATGAATGATTTAGGAATCAGCAACATTCAATGTTTTATTCAGACTTTTCAATTACTTGTTATGAGTTGAGAAATGGTGGGCCACTCTCATCATTCTGCCTCAAAGATGAGCCATTTACTTACATGAGATGTTCACAAGAGGGAACAGCAGTTACATTTTATACAGGCTGCTTGAACATAAAGATAGTCCCAAAATTGTGCTTTGGAAGTAACAAAACCAACATATCAGGACCTACTAATATCAGTATCAGCTAATTAGTTCATTTGTCAGATCCTACTAAAAATAACCAACTACACACACCCTGTTATGCAAAGACTTACAGGATATAGCTTTGAACTGGGCATCATGGCACACACCTGTGATCCCAGCTACCTGTGAGGTCTAGAGCAAGGAGGATAACAAGCCTCAGCCTGGGCAACTTAATGAGAGACTCTCAAAATAAATATTAAAAAGGGCTGGATGTAGCTCAGTGGTGGAGTACTTGCCTAGAATGCATGAGGCCCTGTGTTTAAAAAAAAAAAAAAAAAAAAAAGATACAGTTGTGAAGATATTCCACTTTGCTGAAATTGGAGTTCATTCAATTAAAAAAAAAAAAAACAAGATACAGATGGGAAATTCATGACATTCTTGTCTTGAGAGCCATGATTCCATTGCCAAATTTGTAGATCCAAAAATCTAAGACCTTGAATGATTGTGAAAAGCAACAAGTGCATGCAAATGTATATTTAAAAGCACAAAATAGGGGCTGGGGTTATGGCTTAGTGGTGGAGCAGTCGCCTGGCATGTGCGAAGCACTGGGTTCTGGGTTCGATCCTCAGCACTACATAAAAATAAACAAAGGTCAACCAATAAAATAAATAAATAAATAATAAAGATTTTAAAAACAGAAAAAAATAAACAAAGGTATAAAAAAGAAGGCTTATTTTAAAAAACACAAAATAAGGCAATATAAGTGGGGAGAAAATCAGAAATCACCTGGAAACATGCAGAAAACTCCAGTTTGGGAATAATGGCTTCATAACTATTAATACAATTTAAAAGGTCAGAATACTAAGAGGACAGTGTAACTTTAGTAGGTTATTATTAGAAAGAAAACTTGACATCACAGCAGTTACATCCCAGTACTAGTAAAGACTTGAAAATACCTTGTTCTTTCACCAACCTCAGCTGCTCCTTAAAACCTTGCTAAGGAATTATTGTTCTTACATTATAATATCAACATTTTAAAGCTTGGGCACTAAATTTATAAAGAAAACTTTAATAATTGTGATTTTTTTCCTTGTATTCCCAAAATTTATTCCATAATGGTAAAATAAGGTTTCAGCCCCATACTGATTAAAACACTAGGCCATTTGGTCTTTAGCCAAAAGATGTTTTAAATGTACTTCTAGTTTTAAGACAAATCTCCCAAAGGTTGGTACCTTGAGAATCTAAAAGTTTGATTTTAAACTGTAATTGTGAACATTTTGCTCATATTTTCACAAATTTGGTGTGAAATAAAATGACGTGATTCACACATAACATTAAAATTCCAAAAGTGAGTTAATAAAAACACTTGACCCCAGAAAGCTTGTAGTGGAAAGATTTATTTACCATCAGTGCCCTCATTTCTCTGTGCAGTGTTGTAGCCTAAATTAAAAGGGCATAAACATTGCCACACCTCTTCAAATGTCAAGGAACCCTGGTTCTTCATGTGATGCTTTCAGTAACATCAACTCTTCAACTCTTAACTGTCTAACTCTTAAAGCAGCTAATTAATATGGGTTCTGCTGAAGAATTTGTTCACAAGAATAGGAATCTGAAAAGAACTATATAAGGAAAAAAGCAACAGGGTATGAAGAGGGGAGAATGTTAAGTGATGAGGTTAATACTGCTCTCAGAAACCTCCATGGAGGTCTCTGACTTGTGTTTCATGACTTAAGATCCATATGTACACCCAAAGAAAACAGTAGTTGAATCAAACAACTGTTTGATTCCAGACATTTCATGTCTAAAGCTTATTCAGATTAAATTAGGTAGTAAGCATGGCTTTCTGTCGCATAAAATCTCCTTGTATTTCAACAAGAGTGCTCCCTGTTGGTGATACTGCCATACTCTCCACCAGGGAACCTAACCAAGCAGTCCAACAGCTGAGTTTAGATTAACAAGTCAAAGGGATGCATGTTACAAAGTTGCATAGCAATAGCTGAAGTTGTACTGGACACACCTTGTCCCAGAGACATTTTAGACTGTCTTCCACTTTCCTTTGTACCTCCCCCAGGAGAATGCACAAAGACATTAACTCAGGCAAAAATGAATGGTATTTGCAAACAACTGGGAGTACCATGCACTGCCAGATACAGTCTCAATGTTACCCTGACTGAATCACTTTAGTCAGTCACTAAGTGTAATCTTTGTGTTTTCAAACCTAATCACCCTGTCCCTCATTTTTCCCAGACATGAATAGAATTCAGTGTTCTTAGAAGACCACTATTGCAGCTAAACAAGAGAGCAGGGCAACCTCCACAGGTGAGGTGGGCAAGCCCCAAGAGGCTCACAGCAAAATATTCAGGGCAGGCCAAGCACTTGTGTTCTCTTTTTACGGGTAGAAGAGAATTAATCAAATACCTAACTTCCTCTGAGGAATGAGTGAAAGAAAGCAGTTGGCAATCTACTAAAGAATGTAACTTAAACAACATTCTGCCCTCTAGGATGTCAATCTAGTTTTCCTGCCGAAATGAAAAGGAGATCTTTTAAAAACTGTCTGCCATGATCCGTATCTTGCCAAGTCTGTTCACAACTTAGTTTCCAGTTAGAATAAAAGCCAAATTCATTACACAGTCATGGACACACTGTTCCCATTAGCAATAGTATAACCCAGTTCTGGGTAGCATATTTGTGCTATTCCTGGAGACAGTGCCAAATACCCAAAGCAAGCTAACAGTACCTGCCCTGTTATGGTTCACAAGGGTATTATTATTGCAATCTGAAAGAATTTTTTTTTTCAACAAAAGTAAGTTTGCCTGAAAGAAAATGAGCTGTGTAAACAGTAAAACAAATTAGGAATGATGCTCCATATGTACAGAGTGTGTTCCAAGAACACTGACTTATTCACAAATCCTTATGCACCTTGTTTGTGTGCCAAGTTCTGTGCTAGGCACTTTCACAAATTCTCAATTCACATTTCTTAAGTAATGACCAGAATCTAGGTCATTTAAATGATCCTATAAATCAATTTAATAACATAAAAATCATACCCAGACCATATATTTCATTCCAGAAAAGCCAGTAAATTATATACATGCAATATTATCACATGGTCCACTAACAAGTTTAGGGCTCAACTTGTATTTCACAGGACAAAACCAGATCCTCAGACCCTCCTTGTAGCTCCTCCTTATTTCCTCCCCTTCCTTCTGGCGAAAGGAAGAGCTATCCCCCATCCAAAGGCAACTCTGTCAGTGCCCATCTCAATAACTTATTTTTATCAATCATTCAGTCTCTCCTCTTATCTCATTCTATCCTCCTTTTTCCCATCAGCACCTTTATATTCACTTCCCTCCACTCTCCTCTGTTACACTCTGATTTTTCTCCTCTATCACTAAATGAACTGCTCTTAACATGGCATCAACAACCTCCTAATTGCTAAGTCCTAACAACAACATAAATACTTCTCTTGCCTGCATTCACAACTGACCAGTCCCTAAAATCTGGAAATGCTGTCTTCTCTTTGACTTCTCAAAGACCACACTCTATTCTTGTTTTGCCTGTTCCTTGCAAAGCTCATTCTAAGTAGGAACTCTACTTCCCACACAGTAGGCTCCAATCCCATGGCTTCACCACTCCCATCTCTGTGGCACCAAGACATCCAGCTGCTAAGCCAGAAGCCTGATCACATTTGATCAATCAATCACCAAGTACTTTTGGTCTCATGAAATTACCTCACTGCTACGGTCAGTACCTCACTCACCTCACTGCAGTGATCTCCAAGGTTTCCTTACATTTTTTCTTAAAACCTAACCTCCAACATTCAGGTGGTGATTGTCTTAAAAATACAAAACAAAAAAACCAGGATTTGAGCATTTTTCTCTATTTTATCTTTCACAAAATAAAGCATTGAAGTGGCCTGGCAGAGATTAGCGGCCTACCCCAACTTTCATCTAGGCATACCACCATTGAAATCAAGACTGCATTTCCCAGCCACCTTGCAGTTATGTATGCCGAAGTTCTGGTCATTGAGATCAACTCCAAGTGAACTGAGAGATTTCCAGAAAGTCTCTATGAAAGGGGAGGGGGGCATGCCCATCTCCCTCCCTCCTGTTGTTTGGAATACAGACATGATGATTAGAGTTTATTCTAGTGGCCATCCGGGACCATAAGGTGATAATGCTAAGAGTGGAAAAACAGCAATACAGAGAAGCCCAGATTCCTGATGACGGTTAAGCTGCCATACTAACTGGATTA
Organism: Marmota flaviventris; assembly: GCF_047511675.1. Lineage (NCBI taxonomy): Eukaryota > Metazoa > Chordata > Mammalia > Rodentia > Sciuridae > Marmota > Marmota flaviventris. Next base: position 52,192,379 of record NC_092511.1, on the reverse strand, counting down.
CCTTGCTCCAGATTTACTGTTATTTTACATTTCTATATTATGTGTAACTGAATAACTTCCTAACTAGAAGACATGGTTTGTAAGGTCCTTCATGATTTGGATCTTTTACCTTTTGCTCTTTCCTTTCACAGTCCCCTAATGCTGTGCTCAAGAAACATGAGGCACCGGATTCTCCAACATACCATGTCATCCCTAGCTTGTAGGCCTCTGCATTTTACCCACTTATGCAACTTCACCAACTATCTTTACTTCATCCTCAAACTTTGTCAGTTCACTTCACTACACTGGAAATTTCATAGAATATAAAAATAATCTTTGTAAGAAATTTCAATGAGAAGGCTTCCATTTGGCTTGAATGAAGAAGCTGACATCATGATGTGGTTTGAGGTGGTCATATGTATGCCACTGCCATTAACTGCCATTCCATTTTTACTTTTCTTTTTAATGGTCAAATGCTGACAACCCTAACTCTTAATATCTCACACAGCTTGCTCCGTTTTTATGTCTGTTTTAAATATTTTTTAAGTGTGGACAGACATAATACCCTTATTTTATTTTATTTTTATGTGGTGTTGAGGATGGAACCCAGTGCCTCACATGTGCCTGGCAAGCACTCTGCCACTGAGCTACAACCCCAGCCCGCTTGCTTGCTGTTTTTAAGAAAACCAGAAATCCCCAAGACTCAGAGTTGAAAGACTCATGAATTTCCTGTGTTTTGAAACTGATCTTTTAAAAGTCAGTAAAGTCCTACTTACAGAAGTTTGCACCACTCATGAAAGATTGTGCCATCTCTGATACAAGGCTCATAGATACAGAAAAGGATGAATTATATTAATATGTGGAGCTCACTTCCCCCTCCACAGCAGGATTGGACAGACATTAATGATGCCACATAATATCAACAATTCTCTTCCAGTACAAGTTTTGTGTCACTGAGAAACTATCATTTTAAAACATCATCAAAAGAGGTTCACAAATAATTCTTTGAGGGCACCAGCATGCAATAATGAATGAAAAAAAAAATAGCAGCTACCTGTACTGAGTTATGTCTAAAACTGCAAGGACATGCTGAAGGGGATATGATGTAGTTACTATTTCCTCCATGACCTGATCCAATAAACTGCACCAATTTCAGCATGAATAGTATTATTTGACAAAAAGACTGCTCTAAAACCAAATAGGGTAGTACAGCAGTTGAGAAAGAACACTGGCTCTAATGCCAGGCTGCCTGGGTTTGGATCTTAGGCTCTCTCCTTTATTATAGTGAAGCATTTAACTGCTCTGAGCAGTTACTTCATTGATTTGGTATGGCGATAAATGAGATCATGTAAACAAATTTCTTAGCAAAGTACCTGGATCACAGTAAGCACTAAGACGTTGGGTGGTATTGTTAGTACATCACTGATTCAGACACACTTCTCCACACCCATCTCACACTTTAACAGTTCAAAAACCAGGATCCATCATTCCACCAACAAAGTCTTATTGGCTGTATTTTTTATTAGTGGTGTATCAACTTACAATCAGTAGCCAAAATGGAAGTAATATGGTATTGAATTTCTGCTCCAATTACAAAGAAGCCAAATGTTTTCCCAGGCATGTGTTTTATTTAAAGTCTCTTGTCAGTCATGTAGAGCTTGAGGATATTAAAGACAAGAGACAGACTGCGAGGCAATCAGTACCTGTTTTCACAAAGTTTTACTGGAACACAAAAATACTCATTAAGTTTACATGTAGTCTACAGCTGTCTCATGCTACCATGGCTGAGTTGAGTAATTATATCAAAGACTGTATGGCCTATATAAGCCTAAAATATTACACCCTTGGGCCTTTTCAAATTTTGCCAAGTCCTGGTTTAAGACAGGAAAAATCCAAGTTTTGATAATATTTTTGCCTTTTCAAACCATGCTTCTCCTAAAATGACTCCTCCATTTTGCCTGAGATTTTCAAAAGAGCCAGAAAGAATGGGATTTCCCTTGGGCTGAATGTTGAGTTTATGCTTCCACTGGCAAGAACACTTCCACAGTATAATCCCTTGGGTTTTTTTGTCTTGTCATATTTGTCCAAGAGCAAAGCCAAGGTAACAAAAATCAGGCAACCTTCAAAACAACAGAAAGAAAATCTGAGACCTAAATCTACTTTGAGCATTTGACAAAATATAGCATCCTTTCATGTTCAAAACACTAGAAAAACTAGGGATAGTAGGGACATACCTCAACATTGTAAAAGCTATCTATGCTAAACCCAAGGCCAGTATCATTCTAAAGAGAAAAATTGGAGGCATTACCTCCAAAAACTGGAACAAAATAGGGATGCCCTCTTTCACCACTTTTTTTTTTTTTTTTGGTGTATTTTAAATTTTTATTCCTTTTCTCATCATTATTTTTATTTTTCCATATTTTATTAGTGCTTCATAGTTGTACATATGGTGGGACTTGTTTATCATATTCATGTTCTTACACATTTATGTTATATGTAAAATATAACAATATACTTTGACCAATATCATTCCCTGATATTTCCCTCCCTGCCCCCACCTCCTCCCTTCCCCTGGTCCTTTTCCTCTTTTGAGTTCCCTCTGATTTTTTAAAAAATTTTTAATTTGTTTTAATTAGTTATACATGACAGTAGAATGCATTTATGCACTGATACACATAGATGGGATATAATTTCTTATTTTTCTGAGTGTACATGTTGTAGAATCATATTGGTCATGCAGTCACATATATAAAGTAATATGTCTATTTCATTCTACTATCTTTCCTATCCTCACATCCCCTCCCCTCCACTCACTTCCCTTTACCTAATCTAAGGTAATGCTATTCTTCCCTAGTGCCCTCCACCTTATTGTGAATTAGCATCTGCATATTAGAGAAAACATTTGACCTTTGGTATTTTTGGGATTGGCTTATTTCGCTTAGCATGATGTTCTCCAACTCCAGAAGTTTACTGGCAAATGCCATAATTTCATTCTTCTTTAAAGCTGAGTAATATTCCATTGAGTATATTAACACACACACACACACACACAAAAAAAAAAACAAATAACCCAATCAATAAATGGGCTAAGGAACTGAATAGACACTTCACAGAAGAAGAAATACAATCAATCAACAAACATATGAAAAAGTGTTCAACATCTCTAGTAATTAGAGAAATGCAAATCAAAACTACACTAAGATTTCATCTCACTCCTGACAGAACGGCAATCAACAAGAATATAGGCAACAATAAATGTTGGCGAGGATGTGGGGGAAAAGGCACTCATACATTGCTGGTGGGACTGCAAATTGGTGCAACCACTATAGAAGGCAGTATGGAGATTTCTCAGAAAACTTGTAATGGAAACACCATTTGACCCAGCTATTCCACTCCTTGGTTTATACCCAAAGGACTTAAAATCAGTATACTACACTAATGCAGCCAATGTTTATAGCAGCTCTTTCACCACTTCTATTCAACATAATCCTTGAAATTCTAGCCAGAGCAATTAGACAGATGAAAGAAATTAAAGGGATACAAATAGAAAAAGAATTCAAACTATCCCTATTTGCCAATGATGTGATTCTATATCTAGAGGATCCAAAAAATTCCACCAGAAAACTTAGAACTAATAAGTGAATTCAGCAAAGCAGTAGGATATAAAATCAATACCCATAAATCAAATGCATTTCTATACATCAGTGATGAATCCTCTGAAAGAGAAATTAGGAAAACTACCCCATTGACAAAAAAAAGGGGAGGAGGGGAGAATCAATGTAACAAAAGAGGTGAAAGAGCTCTACAATGAAAACTACAGAATACTAAAGAAAGAAACTGAAGAAGACCTTAGAAGATAGATCTCTCATGTTCTTGGATAGGAAGACTTAAAACTGTCAAAATGGCCATACTACCAGAAGTGCTAAACAGATTCAGTGCGATTCCAATTAAAATCCCAACAACATCTCTCACAGAAATAGAAAAAGCAATCATGAAATTCATTTGGAAAAATAAGAGACCCAGAATAGCCAAAGTAATCCTTAGCAAGAGGAGTGAAGCTGGAGGCATCACAATACCAGACCTTAAACTATACTACAGAGCTATAGTAACAAAAACGGCAAGGTACTGGCACCAAAATAGACATGTAGATCAATGGTACAGAATACAAGACTCAGAGACAAACCCACATAAATACAGTTAAAGGCATCAAAAACATACATTGGAGAAAAGATAGCCTCTTCAACAAATGGTGCTGGGAAAACTAGAAATCCATAAGCAGCAAAATGAAATGAAATCCCTACCTCTCACCATGCACAAAACTCAAATCAAAGTAGAATTAGACCAGAGACCCTGCACCTAATAGAAGAAAAAGACCCAAATCTTCATCGTGTCAGATTAGGTCCTGATTTCCTTAACAAAACTCCTAAAGTGCAAGAAATAAAATCAAAAATCAATAAATGGGGGCAGGGGCTCAGTGGTAGAGCACTTGCAGGGTTCAATTCTCAGCACCACTTATAAATAAATGAATAAAATAAAGATCCAACAACATCTAAAAAAGAAAAAAAATAAATGGGATGAATGCAAACTAAAAAGCTTCTTCTCAGCAAGAGAAACAATTAACGGTGTGAAGAAAGAGCCCATAGAGTGGGAGAAGATCTTTACAACACGTACATCAGATACAGCACTAATCTCCAGGATATAAAAAGAACTCAAAACGCTTAAAACACACACACACACAAAAAAAAAAAAAAAAAAAAACCAACAGACACTTCTCAGGAGAAGATATATAATCAGTCAACAAATATATGACAAATGTTCAACATCTCTCGCAATTAGAGAAATGCAAATCAAAACTACTCTAATAAGATTTCATCTCACTCCTGTCAGAAATGGCAGCTATCAAGAATACAATCAATGATAAGTGCTGGTGAGAATGTGGGGGACAAGGCACACTCATACATTGCTGGTGGCACTGCAAAATGGTGCAACCACTCTGGAAAACAGTATGGAGCTTCCTCAGAAAACCTGGAATGGAACCACCATTTGACCCAGCTATCCCACTCCTTGGTCTATACCCAAAGGACTTAAAAATCAGCATACTACAGTGACACAGCCACATCAATATGGCTAAACTGTGGACCCAACTTAGATGACCTTCAATAGATGAATGAATAAAGAAACTGTGGTATATATACACAATGGAATATTACTCAGCATTAAAAGAGAATAAAATTATGACATTTGCAGGTAAATGAATGGATTTGGAAAATATCATGCTAAGCGAAATAAGGCAATCCCAAAAATGCAGAGGCCAAATGTTTTCTCTGATCCGTGGATGCTGATCCATAATGGGGAGAGGCAGGGGAAGAAATTCTGCATTGGGCAAAGGGAAGGGAGGGGAAAAAGAGGGGGCACGGGGATAGGAAAGATGGTAGAATGAGAAGGTCATCATTACCTTAGATACATGTATGACTGCACGAATCGTGACTCTACATCATGTACAACCAGAGAAATGAAAAGTTGTGCTCCATTTGTGTATAATGAGTCAAAGCGCATTCTTCTGTCATGTATAACTAATTAGAATAAGAAAATTTTTTTAAAAAACATTTCATTTTCAATATTTTGCCATGCTCAATGATAATTACGGAATTAAATCCTACAATGATCATCAGCCATCCTTCCTATAATTTCATCTAAGCTTTGACAATCTAATGCCAATGATACTCCACAAAGCCTCCTCAGTCCACTAAATCGAACACCACCCAATGAATACACACCAATCCATTAAATACTCGCACCTCCACACAATACAAAAAATGGTACTCAACAGCTACACTAGTCAGTCCTCTAGGACAAAGCCTATCCCTTACATGTATCTTGCATTTAGTTTATATAAAATCAAAATATCTATTACATCTATTTAAGCATAGATGGAGTTGTTGATTAAAGGCAATTTTATATATATCCCAAGCTTTTACAATTTGGTCTATACACCCTTCAATAAATGCATCAAACAGAATAGAACAGTTGCACTTTTTTCTAATGGACAATATTATGTTGCTTATTCTCAATTAGTTGACAGGATATAGACGTCCTACAATCCTAAAGTTTCAAGAATTTTACCTCCACAATAATGAGTTTGTTAAGGTAGATAAGTCTAATACAACAAAACTGAAGACTAACAACACATCTGATGTAAGACATTAAGATGTAGGAATATAAATTATGGTTCATCTACTTGAGATAATATTTTGTTTAAAAAAACAAAATATTAAAGTATTCAAAATTAGAAATTAAATGTGTCTCAAATCTGTATATTGAGTAAGTACTAAATTAGCCAGTGACAAATAAACATATTTAGAACTAAAGATAAAAATATAAAAACTACACAATATTAAATGTATAGAATTTAAAAAAAAACACACACACACCATCTGTAGAATCTTAATTCAATTCTACTGTTTTTGTTGTGCCCAAATACTACCTGACATCTAGGAGCTATTATATAATATTTGTTAAATGTATAACAAAAATAGCAAACATTTGTTGAGCCTTTATCAGAATGCCTAATACACAGTAAATTTTTTTACATACATTCTCAAAAATCTTCACTAAAATCCTATACAACAGGCTACTTTTATTAACTATTCCTTTTATGAGTGAGAAAACTGAGACTTAAAACAGTTAAATAACCTGCTCAGTGTTATATGGCTAAGCAATAATGCAGTTAGAATTTAAATCTATAATTTGTATGTTTTACCTCACTGCATTACCACCAAACTGGAAAAAAGTGTGAAGTACAAGAATAAATTCATATACATATGTAGCTGGTCTGTGTAATGAATATTTCATTGATTACACTAAGCATGTGGTAGTTTCTGAGATACCTACTGACCATGATGATTGTGAATATTAGAGCTCACTATCATAAAATTAGGGATTTTAAACCTATAAAAATTTGTAAGGGCTGGGGTTGTGGCTCAGTGGCAGAGCGCTGTGAGGCACTGGGTTCAATCCCCCGCACCACATTAAAAAAAAAAAAAAAAAACTAAACAAAATAAAGGTATTATGCCCACCTACAACTGAAAATTTTTTAAAAATGTACAATACACCTAAGTATACAGACATTAAATGGCAAGCAGGTCAGCAAGCCCTGATACTCCACAAAGCCTCCTCAGTCCACTAAATCGAACACCGCCCAATGAATACACACCAATCCATTAAATACTTGCACCTCCACACAATACAAAAAATGGTACTCAACAGCTACACTAGTCAGTCCTCTAAATAAAATAAAAATACCAGAGAAAATTAAAAGTACCCATTTCTCCAATAGCAACCAGGAACCACAAGAAATCTGGATTTCCTATGTACTTTTGATTTTAGAATTTAAGAACTTAAAACACAGCCAATCCCTACTTGTCTCCTAAAAAATATATCCCAATAGCCTTCTATAAGGCTCAGGACCTCCTATCTCTTGTTTTCCTGCATCATCTTAGTTCAATCAAATTCTCCCCCGAGAGATCATGTCTGAGTTTGCAGACATGGCCCCTACTTATCTTGCTTAATCATTTCTATTTTTATGTTCCAGCAGAACTATAAAAACAAGTCCAAGTACAAATCATAAAAAAGTTTTAAGTTTTAAATGTATAAGAATTTCAAAGAAGTGTTTTAGGATCTGTGAGAAGGAGTGATATTTTAGATACATTAACTATTTTAACTATTTAAAAATAAACACATTTGTTCACACAGGTCTTTTCCTTAGGTATAATATATAAAAGCACACACTTGCAAAATCATCTGCATGCAGAAGAATCATTCTGGATTTATGCAGTTTTCCTAATCTCTCACAGCTGCCTCACCAACACCTAAATCAACACCTGGGGGTAGGAGATTGAACCCAACGCTCATACAAGTACACATGCAACCACTGAGCTATTCTCTAGTTACTTTGACTTTTTTTTCCTACTCATCTTTATCCAATTTTCCCAAAGCACTTAATTAAGCTTCCACAGAAGTAATTTTTTAAACACCATTTCACTGGTTTATAATAAAATATAATCATATTATTTCATTACAATAAAGATAAGTGGCATAAACAGATTTGGGAACAAACAATGATTTTGGGTGAATAGACCACTCACTTTGGTTAGACAAGAATTTATTCCTAATCAAGAGTAGATCCAAGCATACAAAGAGAATGGAAATATCAGTTAATTTCCCTAGGTGAAAGCCAATTATTTAAGTGTCTCCTCAACCATCATCATAGTTATTACTCATACTGCATATAAACATATTTATGCGCAAACATCTCCCCACTAAACCAAAAGTTTAAAACTGATTTGCTATTATATGCATGTGCTATTGATTCCTTTAGTCCTTAAAGGAAGCTGGGCAGACCTTGAGACAGCAATAGCTTCCACCTGCTAAACTGTTTCTTGCATTTCAACCATATGCCTTTACACAGGAAAAGTTTGGATATATTACAAAATTCTAAGTTCTTAAAAGCAGTTAGTCTTTACTTTTGCATTTCCAATAATTAAAATTAAATAGTGGGCATCAATAGATTTGCAGAATAAAAGTACTCAATAAAGGAGATTTCCACAGCCTTGTCTAATGACTACAGATAAACTAGAAAAAAACGAGTTTGGTAGGGCTGGGGTTGTGGCTCAGTAGTAGAGCACTCGCCCAGCACATGTGAGGTGATCCTCAGCACAACATAAAAAAATAAACAAAATTTTAAAAAGAAAAAAGACTTTGGCCAGGGAGATGTGACTGTCGAGGGCAAGCCAAAGCAGTGACAAGAAATTCGTCTTTAAAATCATTTATCTACACATGTATATTTTCTTTCTACAACTAGAATGCAGCTCCATGATTATTAAGCCATTGCCTATCTCATTCATTTGTATCTCAGTGCCTAGATAAATGCCTATCATATAGGAGCTATTCAATAAATATCTGTTAAATGTATTGCTATAAGAATTTCAAAGAAGTGTTTTAAGATCTATGGGAAGGAGTGGAGCTTAATTAATGGTTCTACTCAAGATACATGGAGAAATGATGGGAAGGCCATAAAAACTTTCAAGTTCCTTTCAAAACTTAGTGGCAACATACCATAGTGCTTAAGAGTCTGGGTTTAGGCAAATTTGGGCCTAAACTCTAGCTAGCAAGGAAACTTGCATGGGTAACTCAATCCCTCCCAGGCTCGGTCTCTCATTGTGAAATAGGGATATTGGCTCTAGAGTTGTTTGAGGATCATATTAAGGAAATACATGTGGAGAACAATGCTTGGCACATTAATGCTGAATAAATGTTTGCTGCTATTATTATTAAAGTTGTTAATAAACACATAAAATATGCCACATTGTATGCACTAGAGATAAAGATCTCCTTTATTGTTAGTAAAGGATACCCAAGAACAGGTCTTTGAGGTCTGACAACCTACATAGTTCATATCAGGACTCCATCTCTTAAGCAAGTTACTCTGAACTTCAGTTTCTTCTTTTGTAAAATGAGTATAATAAAAGGCTTACTTTCCAGCTGTGCTGTGAATATTAAATGAGGTCATGAACATAAAGCATTTAGTACAATGCTTGATATATAAAGCACCCTAATATTGGTGATAATCACTAACTATAAAACAGTTTTGCATACACAGGTCTTTACAAAGTCTTTTTTTAAAAAAAATATCGGGCTGGGATGTAGCTCAGAGGTAGAACGCTTGCCTAGCATGAGCAAGGCACTAGGTATGATCCCCAGCAATGCCAAAAAAAAAAAATTTAATTAAAATTTAAAATACTTAACCCTTTGCTTCATTAAAAGCAAAATCAAAATAAAAATCTTTGAAATGGTGTTTCTTGAAATAATGGAATATATTCTAATCTCCCAAGGGCTTTAGAACTATGTACAATGAAGATACCAGTCTTAAATAAGCCCATTATAAACAGAAATCTGTTAAATGGCCTTCTTCCACATTTAATCTAGCCATAGATAACCTTCTGGCACTTTCATGTTTCTTCTAAGCTATCTTTTATGTAATTCAGTTTGAACTTGGAAAAAAATATTCTATCAGTACCTTCAATAATTACCTATGCTTCTTTTGACTCAGCAGAAGGTTTTCAAATGGGACACAGGTAACAAAAATTAACTTGGATAGCTCTGTAACATTTATAGCTAAAAGGAAATATCTTTGCAACTTTTTCAGTTAATGAACAATTCTAAAATTGTTTATTTTAAAACACACTGTAAATTGCTTCTCATTTATTCAGTTATATGTTCATCTACTTACAGAACTATTTCTTACTCTTGTATTTTTGCCAAACTCTCAAACCAAATGTCCTCCTACTAAAAATTATGTCCTCCCATTAAAAATTGTAGCAATTTCCAAAATGCTGAAAAGATGTAAGATTCTAATATCCTCCCCCCCACCACCAAAAAAAAAAAAAAACTAAACTAAACTTGGTGAACTAGAGAACAATGACAACAAAGAACTGGCAGAAAAGCCAGACCTGGTGGCGCATGCCTGTAATCCCAGCAGCTCTTGAGGCTGAGGCAAGAGGATCGCAAGTTCAAAGCCAGCCTCAGGAACTTTTTTTTTTTTTTTTTTTTATTGGTTGTTCAAAACATTATAAAGCTCTTGACATATCATATTTCATACATTAGATTCAAGTTGGTTATGAACTCCCAATTTTACCCCAAATACAGATTGCAGAATCACATCGGTTACACATCCACATTTTTACATAATGCCCTATTAGTAACTGTTGTATTCTGCTACCTTTCCTATCCTCTACCATCCCCCCTCCCTCCCCTCCCATCTTCTCTCTCTACCCCATCCACTGTAATTCATATCTCTCCTTGTTTATTTTCCCATTCCCCTCACAACCTCTTATATGTAATTTTGTATAACAATGAGGGTCTCCCTTCATTACCATGCAATTTCCCTTTTCTCTCCCTTTCCATCCCACCTCATGTATCTGTTTAATGTTAATCTTTTCTTCCTGCTCTTCCTCCCTGCTCTGTTCTTAGTTGCTCTCATTATATCAAAGAAGACATTTGGTATTTGTTTTTTAGGGATTGGCTAGCTTCACTAAGCATAGTCTGCTCTAGTGCCATCCATTTCCCTGCAAATTCTATGATTTTGTCATTTTTTAGTGCTGCGTAATACTCCATGATGTATAAATGCCACATTTTTTTTATCCATTCATCTATTGAAGGGCATCTGGGTTGGTTCCACAGTCTAGCAATTGTGAATTGTGCTGCTATGAACATCGATGTAGCAGTATCCCTGTAGTACGCTCTTTTAAGGTCTTCAGGGAAAAGTCCAAGAAGGGCAATAGCTGGGTCAAATGGTGGTTCCATTCCCAGCTTTCCCAGGAATCTCCATACTGCTTTCCAGATTGGCCGCACCAGTTTGCAGTCCCACCAGCAATGTACAAGAGTACCCTTTTCCCCACATCCTCTCCAGCACTTGTTGTTGTTTGACTTCATAATGGCTGCCAATCTTACTGGAGTGAGATGGTATCTTAGGGTGGTTTTGATTTGCATTTCTCTGACTGCTAGAGATGGTGAGCATTTTTTCATGTACTTGTTGATTGATTGTATGTCCTCCTCTGAGAAGTGTCTGTTCAGGTCTTTGGCCCATTTGTTGATTGGGTTATTTGTTTTCTTATTGTTTAATTTTTTGAGTTCTTATACCAGACTTAAAACTATATTACAGAGCAATAGTAACAAAAACAGCATGGTACTGGTACCAAAACAGGAGGGTGGACCAATGGTACAGAATAGAGGACACAGAGACTAATCCACAAAGCTACAACTATCTTATATTTGATAAAGGAGCTAAAAGCATGCAATGGAGGGAGGATAGCATCTTCAACAAATGGTGCTGGGAAAACTGGAAATCCATATGCAACAAAATGAAACTGAATCCCCTCCTCTCGCCATGCACAAAAGTTAACTCAAAGTGGATCAAGGAGCTAGATATCAAATCAGAGACTCTGCGTCTGATAAAGAAAAAGTTGGCTCCGATCTACATATTGTAGGGTCGGGCTCCAAATTCCTTAATAGGACACACATAGCACAAAAGTTGATAACAAAAATCAACAAATGGGACTTACTTAAACTGAAAAGTTTTCTCTCAGCAAGAGAAACAATAAAAGAGGTAAATAGGGAGCCTACATCATGGGAACAAATTTTTACTCCTCACACTTCAGATAGAGCCCTAATATCCAGCCTCAGGAACTTAATGAGGTCCTCAACAACTCAGTGAGACCTTGTCTCTAACATACAAAACAGGGCTCAGATGTGGCTCTGTGGTTGAATGCCCCGGAGTTCAATCCCCAGTACACCTCCCCCCAAAAAAAGAACCGGCAGAAAAAAACAAGAAATAAATTAAAAAGTGTTTACAGATCCTACAAATGATCCTAACAAAGTAAAAGGCAAATGTGAAGACATGTTACCAAATGTTCCCTGAACCTTACTGTAGAGATTTTAATAGAAATTTCAAAGACTTCTGGATTTTTTTTAACTGCAATAGATGAAAATAATAAACACAGAAGAAAAAAAATTCAAACACTACAAACAGTATCTTTCATCATCCTTTTATAGATGTCAGAGCTGAGGTCATAAAACAACCTCATGAGGCATTTGGCCTATATTCTTATCAGCTAGAGTGGTAGTTTTCAAAGAACATTCCACTTGAGTATGGATTAGAAAGACAAAGGTAGATGACCTAAGGAGTTGGAAAGAATGTTAAAAGAATGTAAGGTCCTAATGCCAGCATATTCATGTTACAATCTCCCAGGCTCTCTACTAAAATCACCTTGCATCTTTCCTATAAGGCAACCTTCCTGTTGGCCTACCTGTGAATAAGAGAGGCTGCAAAATAATTGTAATAATCCTAAATACCCTAAAAAATAAAAATGAGGCCTCTACATAATCCTGTTTATGTTGTATACTAGCTTTAAGCTAAGGTACGGAATAGCCAGTGATTAATGTAAAGTACATTGTGAGTTTAATTATATAATTCATATTGTGGGAGCATTCCTGGAGAGTAGAAGGTGTGGAAGGGGGAAAAGGGCAGAGGCTATAAAAATAAAGTTATATGGAAGAGTGGGTAGTCAAAAGGCTAAGAGAAAGATACAAATGATAAAACTGAGGGTGGAGGCTAGGCTGACCCCTTTCTTAGAAGCCTGAATGAAGGAAAGGCAATATTTTAGCAAGATACATATTTACTTAGCTTGTGTGTTTAAGAGAAGAGGCAAAGTGGAACCAGAAACCTATAAAGAAGAAGTACACTTAAAAGGCACAAAAGGGAAATACTGAGGTGATGATATAGTTCTGTATGTTGATTGTGGAGGCAAATAACTATATACATTTGCCAAAATTCATAAAAATGTACACTGAAGAGGAAAATCTTTACTATATATAAATTATACCTCAATAATTCTGACATTTAAAAGTTATTAATAGCTAAAATGCTGATTAACCTTATAAAATTCATTTATCACTAATAAAAACAAAAACATCTTTTATGCACCATGTCTTAAAATGATGCAATATCTCATAGTTGCTTTAGATACAAAAAGAATGGTTCTATTAAAGAAAATTTATTGTTCCAACCTTCCACCATCAGTCTCTCTCTTAAATGGAAATTGCAATTTCTAACATTGCCCCATGTAACCCACCTAGAGTGGACAGCAGCAGCAATGGCAGACAGAAACCGTAATCTCCAGTCCTCTCCAGGGCCTTTCTTCTGGTTCTAGACACAAAGAAGCAACACATCCACTATATGCTCTGCCACCAGAAAACAAGCTACGTTACTTTTAGATTCTACTATTCTCACAGCTTTCTTCTCTTTGATTACCCATCTAACCTCAGAGAAGTCTTGCCTCAAGGTCACCTCAGTAGTCTACCTTAATGCCATGAAGTCTTTCTTAAGCCCCCATGCCAGTTAGTCTCCCAGAGCACCCTGTGGACTCTTCATACTGTGGTCCTGAAGTCATCTGTTTCTGGATCATTTCCTCCAAAAACATGGGGCTAAAGAGAATGCTAAAAAGAGACCAATAGCCAGGCATGGTGACACACCTGTAATTCCAGTGGCTCAGGAAGCTGAGGCAGAAGAATCATAAGTTCAAAGCCAGCCTCAGCAACTCAGCAAGGCACTTAGCAACTCAATCCCTGGTATAAAAAAAAAAAGAGAGAGAGAGAGAGAGACAGACAGACAGACACCAAGACTTGTTTTTGTCATCTTAGCATCTAGCTAGTACCTGGCAGGGAGAGGCACCTGATAAATGTTTCTTGAATAAGATTCTAAGATAAGGGGACTGGGGTTGTGGCTTAGTGGTAGAGCACTTGCCTAGCATGTATGAGGCACTGGATTCAATTCTCAGCACCACATATAAATAAATAAATGAAAATAAAGGTCCATCAATATCTTTTAAAAAAAAAAACATTTAAAAAAAAGATTCTAAGACAGTAGTTCTTAACCTTTACAGGTTATAAACCCTTTTGAAAATCTGATGAAAGCCAGGGAATCTACTCTGAAAAAAAATGCACATTTACACAATTTGACCTATGATTTTAAGAAATCTTTGAAGGATCTGCAATTCCTACAAAGATCTTCCAAGTCGAGATGCCTGGCATAAACATTCTGTTATATGCCTTGGCATAAAATGGTACTAGTAGATAGTAAGTTGTTCAAATCTGATCTAAGACAAAGAAAGAATTAGTAAAAGATCCCCCAAGAAATTTCAGGGCAGAAAGATGAGAGGCACTCATGGACCACTCATCTTGCTTTATATAAAAATTCTCCCATTATCAATCCTTTTAAAGGTTCAGGGTATCCTTAATAAGAAAGATAGTGGGAATTCCCTCTCCCTCATAGTTGTACCAGAAACAAAGATGTAGGATAGGAGAAATTCACAAATATATTTTTCTCATCCAAATAAGGTACTTAGATAAAACATAGACTTTCAGGGGCATAATGCTAAAATTCTCTCTATGAAGAGCCACAAGCCCGGTGTCACAAAAGCAAAGGTTCAGAAAGACTCTCCATGATGTAGTAGGTAGAGTGGAAGGAATGGCAACATTCAAAAAACAGTATTTCCACCTATACCCACTCGATGATTTTTCCAAAGACTATGATTCTGTGGGACTAGAGTGTCCTCAAATCTGGGCACAAGGCAGCAATTAGAAACACTGGTCCAATAATAATACTTGGAGTCTCTCAATTTACACATGGAATTGGTATTGAATTTCAGATATTTACCATCACTGTTTCTAAAGTAAAATTACAAATAAGGAACCAAGATGGAATTAAGAATCACAGATCAACTCAGCTCCTTAATCAAGTCACTGTTCCTGAAATAAAGGTTCTACATAAAAACACGTGAAAGAAGATAGTTCTAGGAAAGAAAAAAAAAATTAAAGACTGTTTAATTCATCATGGAATCAAGACATAGGGAATTACAGTTTTGGCAATATTTGTTAAATATATTAGTATATTTGCTTAGATTAGTATTTTCATACATTATTATTTTAAAACTTTACATCAAGGAAAAGATGAGACTCTTTGGTATTGAGCCACAGGGTCATTTTCTTAAATGTCAGTGATTCCTTTTTGTGACATACTTTACATCTGGATTTCATTTTATTTCTACATACATCCAAAACAAGTCTCTAATGCCATTACCACACAGTTAGAAAATCTTCACACGCTCAAAGCAAACTATGCTGTGTCCTATCATGTCAGATTTTTGGCCAAGAAAACACTCAAACTTTAGATGGATGGTGTAACTTCAGAAGGAAAATAATGTGTATTTATACTCTGCACACGTACATTAACTTTCACAGAATGGCTTATCCTTCAAACATACACATTTTAATGTTTTTGCACTGACAGACAAAAGTAGGAAAAATTTATGTTATGGAACAAAAACTAAAAAAATCTATTGGAGCTAAATACCACTCTGTTGTATGATATTCTCTTGAAGCCAATTCTCTAATGTATACAACTCCTTCCCATTCACAGACACCCTTACTCCTTTGTACATAAATGAAAAAAACCTTCTTTAAATGTTATCTTTCATGGAAATGCAAAAGCATCATGAGCCTCTAGAGGTCAGTGCCAGCCAGATGAAAACAGATTTTAAGTTAGGGCTCAGAAGAATCAATCAGCCCTAGTCCCTTCCTGAACAGGCTCTACAGTTTTTCCACCTTTGATGTATTTCTCAACCCTCTCCACTCACAATGCAGAAGTTCAGTGAGGATGAAAACACTGTCACAGACTTTCTAGGAAACAATGAAAGCTACACATGGTCCTTCCTTATGCCAACCTGGAAACACACACACACACACACACACAAACACAAACTTTTTGCAGCACTGGGGACTGAATTCAACCCTTGCACATGCTTGCACACCCTACCTCTGGGCTACATCCCCACTTTAAATTTTGAGACAGGTCTTGATAAGTCGCTCAGGCAAGCCTCCAATTTACAATCCTCCTGACTTAGCCTCCCTACTTGGGATCACAGGTATATACCTGCTTAATATATATTTTTAACTTTCTTTTGTGTGTGTAACTAAATCTCAAAATAATCATGAATATTTAACACTCATTTATTTAACATTCACAAAGTTAGGGTAGAGTATTATCCATAATTCCATAAACTTGTTTCTTCAACATAGCTCAAAATATGGACTCAGTGGCCCTTTTTTTTCCAAATCATTTATGTGCTCACTTAGAGCAAAAGTGAGCAAAATGTGACATCATAAAATTTCAATGCCTATCTTTAAATATGCCCTTCATTCTAATATTTATGAAAAAATTTTTTACCTAAAAAGTATTCATCTGAATCAACAAAAGCATATGTGAGGTCAGTTTTCTGAGAGCCAAAGTAGTAAAGAATACTGAAGATCTTCTGAAAATAAACACACTAAAATAGGATCAGCAAACTCTTTCCATAAAGAGTCAAATAATAAATATTTTAGTTGGAATAGGCCATACTGTCTCCATGGTAACTATTCAGCTTTGCCAAGAGATAAATGAATGTGGCTGTGTTCCAATTAAAATTATTTACAGGACTAGGGTTGTGCCTCAGTGGGTTCGATCCTCTGCACCACATAAAAATAAAGATATTGTGTCCATCTACAACTAAAAAAATTATTTTAAAAAATTATTTACAAACTATGTGTCTGACTCTGGCAATTTGCCAATATATAAAAATACAGATCCTGTGTTATAATGGTGTGTATATGCACACCTTTGGTGCAAGGCTGACATAAAAAAATGTCACTCTAAATGGTAGTTCTCCCACAATAATTTCTATTTGGCCAGAAAGATGAAATATCACCTACATTTAAGGGGGAGGAGTATAAAAAAAAAACTATGTTCACTAAATAAAATTATATTTTGAAATGAAAATTTATCTCTATTTCTAAGACCTAAGAAAGAAGACCTATTGAGGAGAAGAAAAAGAAAGCTAGACATGAGAAGCAAGGTGAAGAAATATTAACCCACAAATTATATTCTCAGATCTATTTGCAAAAGCTGGTAACGAACTGCAGATGAGACACATGTGTATGCTTAAGAAGCTTATGATACAGATGAAGAGCAAATATTTTTTGACTCTGAATTCCAAAACCATCCACATTAAATGCATATGGGATCACAAGCAGTTTTTTTCTCTTCCTGGTAATGGTGATCAAACCTAGGGCCTTCAGTATGCTTGGCATATACTCTACCACTGAGCTGTACCTTGGCCATATGAACACATTTTTAAAAGATGTTCAAAACGTAGGCTTCAAAATAAAAATATTTTTAATGAAGATTTACACTTTTAGAGAGACAAAAGACTAGATAAAATCATTAAGTCCAGAATATATTTTCTATTTTTTCTTCTTTCTATATCGAATTCTATATCCCCAGCAGTAACTATGGCCACTACATGGGCATAGACTTCTGAAAGAATTTATCAGAATCTTCTTGGAGAGTGAGGTGGGAGGTACCAAACTGGAAAAAATCTCAAGGTGATTATGATTCATCTACTTCTTTCTGCATCTTCCAATCCTCAATTTAAGATCTCTACTATATGTCATGATCTCTCAAAATACACTAAGACAAGTTTTTTCAGTGGCAGAAAAGAACCCTGAACTTTAAAATACGCCGAAAATAACAAATACTCTGTGCTTTTCTTCAACCTAGGCTTTAAGCTCAAAAGGTTAAGTTCATATAAGAGAAAACAAAAAATTATCAGGCTTGCAAGCAAAAATTAAGAAATGAGAAAAACCACACCTCCAGACCCAAGTCCACCCTTAACTAGGTAAGTGAGGTTACTTCAGTTAGGAATGACTACTAAGCAAAAAGTATAAGTATTTAAAGGGGAAAAATAAAAAGTACTAAATTTATTATATTATAATCTTAGGCCTGCTCCCAAATAGTTTTAAAACTATGACTGAACCTGTATTTAGTTCCTTTTTAAAACACTGCACCTATCCAGAAAAATTCTCCCATTACTCTTTTTTGGGAGAAAACATTATTTCTAGTATTTAAAAGAAGAAAAATAAATTATAATTCATTCTCTAGGACCAAGGAAATAAAAGACCAAAAACAAAAATAAGACCTAAAAATCAAAGACCAAGGAAATCAAAGATCTAAAATTAAAAAAAAAAAATTTAAAAAAAACTTTAACTATAATTGTCAAGTACATAGGAAAGAGTAATGTTATGAATTTTAAAAGTTTAAGAACTGAAAGCCGGCACAGTGGCATACACCTGTAATCCCAGTGGCTTGGGAGGCTGAGGGAGGAGAATCACTGAGTTCAAAGCCAGCCTCAGCAAAAAGCGAGGCCCTAAGCAACTGAGACCTCGTCTCTAAATAAAATACAAAATAGGGCTGGGGATGTACCTCGGTGATCAAGTTGCCCGGAGTTCATTCCCCAGTACCCCCCAAAATAAAATAAAGAACTGAAAGACATTTCCCAAATATGGAAAAAAAAGTATTCCTAACTGGGAACTAACTATATTTAAGATTTTTCTCATTAGGAAAAAATATCAGAAGGTCTCCATTTAGTTTAAGCCACCATAGACAGTATATAAATGAGTGAGTTGACCTATGAACCAATAAAACTTCACAAACACAGGCAGTAGAGCAGACTTAATCAGTAGTTTTCTCTAAACAACCCTGTTTTTATATCTATGTAAGATTACCAACACATAAAAGAAAAACCACACACAATTATTTTACTTTTATCTCAGTAAAAGCGAAGCGCTAAGCAACTCAGCAAGACCCTATCTCTAAATAAAATACAAAATAGGGCTGAGGATGTGGCTCAGTTGTCGAGTGTCCCTGAGTTCAATCCCTGGTACCTACCCCTACCCCCCCAAAAAAAAGAGCTGACAAGAAAGGGGAGAAAAGTCAGTATGTTTAACAAAACCTGTTTCTTAGACAATCACTTCATTTAGACTATCCATTTAACAAACATTTGCTCAGTATACATGCCCCCCCCGCCCAAGATCTAATACAGAAGACAGTTCACTCACAAATATCCACTACTTAGGCTGTAAGTGCCACATGATGGTAGATGTATAACTACCAACTGCAAAATGTTTCACAGTTTAACATATTTCCACATGTTATCCTAATAAAATTTCATAAGAAACCTGTCAAGTACATAAAGCACTTGGTATTATTCTCATTTTACACAAAACTGTTAAAGCAGCAGAACTAGGATTTAAATCTCCAGTATTACTGTTCCACAACTCTTCTGTGCAGCTTTCTGCTAGGGGCCAGCAACAGAGGTACAGGCACTTAGATTGTTCCTCCAAGAATGAGAAAAGACTTAATAGGTGAAAACACTATGGCATTCCAAGAAAACAATGTATACAGAAGTCCAGAAGCAGGAGAATACAATATGTGAAAGGAATGCTAGGTTGGTTCATGTGAGGCAGGTAAGATGAAGTAAGGATAGAGAGAATTTAAAGATTCCCTATGCTTTCGATCTAGGTGTTTAAGTGACTCAGAGCAATAAGAAATCAAATGATTTAGAAGGAAGAGGAAACCAACATGAAACTCTTACAGTATGTTTTGCACTAAACATACATTGCAAAAGAATGACCTCATTTATAGTTAAGTTATAAGAGAGTATATTATAGGGAGATTAGACTTTGGGAAATCTTCAGCAACTCTAAAAGGTCTAAAAGAAAGGACATATTGCAAAGCAATCCCCACTTCTGATGTGACAACTCTTACAAGTCCTCTACACTACCCCACCTCCAAACATAAACCATGTGCAAAATTACCTTAAATTTTCTTACATTTTATCTAAAAACTTACCGAGTCTTCTGGAGGTCTTTGAATTTTCCCCCAATCCACAGAAGGTCCCTTTTCTTGTAAAAATCTGTGAAATAGCTTCCGAAATCCATCAAGATCTTTTTTAGTGTGCTATAAAAATAGAAGTCCTTATTACAATCATCAGAATGCTTAATATTTAATAAAAACAGATATGAAGGATACATTTAAAACACCCTTAAATGAAATTCCTATACTATTAGAATTTGGAGTAGAGCAGAGATTTTTTCCACACCCCAATTTAAAACTAAAAGGGTAAAAGAAAAAGCTAATAGGAGACACATTTAATGGAATACAAGCTAAAAATCTTCTCTACATCCCAGCAGTATCATATAATTTGAACACCACTTGGTTCAAGAGAAATTAACTGGCGCTCTATATTACTAACCAATGTGTTTTTTTATTTCTAAGGGGAAATTAATCTTTGCCAAAAGGAAAAAAGAAACACAGCTAACCTTAAAACATTAAGTACAAACTGAAATAAATATCTCTCAATTCTGGGAAAGTTCTATAATAGCTGTCAAAGTAGCTTTGGTTCTGTTAGAATTGGCTTTTTGGAAAAGGCATTGGAGATATATCATTTACAAACTACCTTCTCATAATTCCCAATAAGAACTAGTACCAATTCTCCACAAATGACATCAAACACAGAGTAAATAAAGTATTTATTTTGTTTAGATTGTTTTAGTGACTTTGGAAATTTCCTAGGCTGAAAAAAAAGAAGACTTAATGGTTTTGCTATGGGCAAAGGCTGAAGACCCTTAATTGTTAAACAATGCTTACTTTTTTTATTATCATTCATCTTGCACTTATTTCCAGCTAGACAATCAGCAACAGCAACAGCAACAACTAAGTATGTACACAGTTGAAGCAAGAAACACTGTAGAGTCCTTACCTCAAATTCATGTGAGGGTGCTGTGGTAAGTATTTTTTCTAATTCCTTTTTCACAGATAATTCTAGCTCTTGTCGAATGACTTCTTGGAACTGAGAGGCACCATCTTGAGACATTGCTTTGCTAAGATCTGAAAACAAAAATATAAAACCACCAAAGTGAAAAATCAGACAGCCATTCAAACAGTTGGGAAGCTACAATGGATCTATTTCTGGTATTTCAGAAAATGAAAAGGGCTCAATTCTATGGTCATGTGATATTCCAAAAATGTTTTCAGCAGGGTCACTAATTAGGACTACAAATTTGATTGTAGTATACCACAGTGTAACTGGTACTCTAATTAAACATTTTGAGTTTGGTTAAAAAAAAAAAAAAGGTAAAAGTAAAAAGATTTATCCTGCCTGCAAGTGTGGTGGCGCACTCCTGTAATCCCGGTGGCTCAGAAGGAGGATCTTGAGGTCAAAGCCAGCCTCAGCAAAAGTGAGGCCCTAAGCAACTCAGTGAGACTCTGTCTCTGAATAAAATATAAAATAGAGCTGGGAATGTGGCTTTGTGGTTTAGTGGCCCCAAGTTCAATTTCTGGTACCCCCCAAAAAGAAAAAAGATTTATTTGCATTTGAGCATATGGTTTCATTTCTATTAATGTTACCCTACTAGCCATCAAAACTGGAAAAAGATCAAAACAACTGGAATGACATTAATAAGGGTTTGTTCTGTTTTGTTTTTCTGGTACTGGGGATTGAACCAAGGGATGCTTTCCCACTGAGTTACAACCCCAGATCCAGTTTTGTTTTGTTTTGTTTAGGGCCTCGATAAGTTGCTGAGGCTGTCCTTGAACTTGCCATCCTCCTGTCTCAGCCTGAGTTGCTGGGATTACAAGCATGCACCACTGCACCTAGCTAATAAGAGCATCTTTTATAGAATATGTCCTTAACAGAAATGCTGCCTCAATAAGAGAGCTGAAGTAGTTTAGCAATTTCACAGAAGCAGGAGACTCCTACCTTCTCCTCTCTAGTCAAGATGAAAAATTTTAAGGAATTCTTCCCATTTTAGAAGTGGAACCCACTCCAGTTTCACATTCCCCACTAAAGAACCACCTCTTGAGAGACACTGGCAATTCTAAGGTGCCTCTATTTCCATGCATCAATATTTTTACTTTAAAAGGAGAAGGGTACAGATATGCCTGCCCCTTTCTGGTCCCCAATTTCAGTCAAGACTTGTCTCATTGTTTTTCTGTGTCAAGACTATCAGAGGGCTGGGGCTGTAGCTTAGTGGCAGAGCACTTGCCTAGCATCCATGAGGCACTTGGTTCGATCCTCAGCACCACATTAAAAAAATAATAAATAAAATAAAGGCATTCTGTCCATCTATAACTAAAAAAAAAAAAAAAAAAAAAAAAGACTATCAGGGCTTTTGGCATAGCTGGGCAACTCCATGACAGATGGAACTCAAAAAGGCAAAGAAATGCCTGTTATATTAATACAAACAAAAATAGTAGAAAAATACATAAAAAGAAAACACCCCAAGCCCAAATACTTTTTGAGAAAAATGCCTACACAAGTTGTTTTATACACTTTACTATCTCTAGAGTAATCATCCTGTCAACTTCTCATAAAATATAAGGGACAATCCATTTATGATCTACCCCTCCCCATTTCAGCTAGTGATGTCTACAATAGTGGTTAATTTAGCAGAACTCCATAAGGCTAAAAATTTTGTCCCCTTATACATTCCCACACTATAAATTCTTTCATTTATTATCTAGACAGAAGAAGGAAACATTTACATAGAATTAAAGCCAAAACAATCAGTATTTAAGATATTTTTGAGAGCAGACATTAGTAAGCTACATAATTCCTGGGGTAATTTACTTAAAATAGAGAGCCTCTACCTTCCCCAAATATGTAAAAACATTAACAAATGACATAGTTAACATGGCTCTTGAAAAATATTTTATGTATATTTTTCATCATATTAAAACCAAAGAGAAAAAAATCCAAGGAAATGTGGTGACTGTATACAATTCAACCTTAAAATAGCTGTTTTCTGTGTAACAGAAAATCACAAACATACCAGTAAAATTGCCAACATAACCCAAGAAACTGTGGTTCATAAATAACTTCTCTGGGAGGTAAGAGGCACTATACTTCATGTGTGTTCCAGAAACAACCTACAGATATGTTTTGACAAGTAACAATTTGGTTATAATCTGTAAAAACCTATGACAATGGATGAGCACATTTGTATAAGCTATGACTAGTAATTAAAGCTACTACAATATGGGTAAAACTAGAGTTAACGTGACATCACCCATGCATGTTTATCCCTAGGCAGACTTAGTGGTAATTTAAAATTTGTCACATGTTAGTCTCCTACCCGTATGCTCATGTGTATCTGGGATGACTCTTCCTCAGTTCTAAGTCAATTCTCATATTAATATTTGTAAAATAATTTGGAAGAAAAAAATATAAATATAGAGAAGAAAATTTCCTATATTAAAAAACACATGAATCACTTGAGTCTGGGTCACAGGTCAATTAAAATAAATCAAGAAATAACTATACAATTATTTTTAAACTGTAGGTTTTTTGTTAGACTCAAAGACATCTATAGGCTTGCTGTTTTGTTGCTAAAGCTACAGATGCAGGCCAGCATTAAGTCACATTCCTAAAAAATAGTGATGGAAACATTTAGCTTACTTAAACTCTGGGAATATGCCAGACAAGATAAAACCAAATGTACTGCAAAGTTTAAAAATAACTAAAGTAGCTATTTGAGATTTGTCTAAATGAGGACAGTTAAAAACAACTCTAGAGGCTCCCTGTGCAGGACAATGGCCTAAGGCGAAAATACACAGAACTTACTATGTCACTGTCAAGCAAGCTTAAAATGGGTGGCTGAATTTAAAAAAAAAAAAAGCTTTATGACTTTTGCCTATAAATGGATGGATCTGGAGACTATCATGCTAAATGAAACAGCCAATTCCAAAAAAAACACAAAAGTTGAATGTTCTCTCTGATATGTGGATGCTAACACACAATGGGGGAGGGAGATAGAAGTTCAGTGGATTAAACAAAAAGGAATGAAGGATGGGAAGGGGGATGGGAATAGGAAAGACAGTAGAATGAATCAGCCATAACTTTCCTATGTTCATATATGAATACACCACCAGTGAAACTCCACATCATATATAATCAACCACAAGAATGGTATCCTAATTAGAATATAATCCATTATGTATAATATGTCAAAATACACTCTACTGTTATGTATATCTAAAAGAAATTTTTAAAAAAGAATGACTGGCTGAAAGACTCACATTAATACCATCTGTGATCTTTGCCAACCATAGCAGGTTCAATCTTCAGACACATAAGTCAGGCATGGTGGCATTTGCCTATAATCCCACTGACCTGGATAGCTAAGGCAAGAGAATCCCAATTTCCAGGCCAGCCCAAGAAACTTGGCAAGACCCTGTCACCAAATAAACAACAAAAAGGATTGGGGATGTAGCTCAGCAATAGAGCATCCTTGAGTTCCATCCCCAGTTTTGTTTCTTAAATTTTATTCTCCCCCATCCCATGTAAGGGTGGGGGAGAATAAAATTTAAGAAACATCCCTAACCTTCATTTTTCCCATTTGTTTGATAAGCACCAAATGCATAACAGTTCATTCTTTCTACACTGTTTACAAATAAAATCAGCTTATATAACAACAACAAAAAAAAAAAAAAACAAGCATGTCACCTCTTCAATCCCATTCTGTTCCAGTTTCACTCCCCCTGCCCTAGGCAAAGTGCTATTATGAAGTTCTGTTCCTAGTGATTAAAGAATAAGGAAGGTCTTTTAAGGAATAAAGAATATTCAAGAGTAAAGAATAACAAAGAGTGCTTAAGAAACAAGAGGAACTATCTTAAGCACCTGGACACAAACCAGAGAAACCATTTCCCTTTACATCTTTCTTACCCATCCTGTGTTTTTAAAAGTCTGGAATTTCTGGTAGCAAAAAAAAAAAGACAGAACTTAGAAACTTTCTTGGATTTAACATCTCAGGTTAAACTTCTGGCTATGACAGTTGTTTCCAAGGGAAGGTCAACTAAAGAATGCCCTGAATAATTCAAGATTTCAAACCTCAGAAAATGTTTTTGTCCCTCCTCACTTCCTAGCAAAATATAATTGATTCTCCATGACTGAAGAAAGTGGATTAAAAGCCAAACATTTTATTATCTTAGAATAAATCAAAATATTTTTAGATATGAGAGGGAGCAACTAATCTACCCTCCTCATTTTACAGATGAAGAAACTGAGGCTGAAAATAGATGACTTATGCAAGGTCACAGAGAAGGCTAATGTTGGAGCCCTAAAAGAAAGATTTTTTTTTTTTCCTGAGCCCATTCTACCACAGTGAGTAAAAGTACCCTGTTCATTTTTTCCCTTGCTCTGGCTCTAATTTTTGACATAAAATTCCTAAAAACCACTCTCCTCCGGAAGCATTTATAGGAGAATCTCTTCTTATATTCAATTAACAGATCTAACTCCCCATCACATAAAACTGGGTTTACTAGAATTACCTTGGTTGATTTCATCACACTTCAATTTCATATAAAAAAAGAATTGTTTTTACCACCCTTTTCTTACCCTCCCCTACCCCAAATTTCCTAATTCTTCCTTGTTCACAGAACTAAAATTTCAACATCACAGACTTTTTGCTCTCCAACTGCGGGGGTGGGAGTGGGGGAAGACCCAGAAAGAAAAAACTGGAAGAAAGCAAGAGGAGACATTGACATTCAATCTGACAAGTGATTCTTTTTGTTTCTTAATTCATTCCCTGCACTTCAGCAACTCAGAAGTATACACAATATACTTCTTTTCTCACCCTGACAAGCTAGTTGCAGGATACCGGGTCCATGGAGAAGCCACAGAAAAACACTAAAATCAACAAAAGGTAGTAGAGCCACACTCAGGCCACCTCTCACCACTCATGAGGTCTCATCAGTCCCAAACCTTTCTTGGAAGTCCACACTGAGAGGTACTTGAAGTCAGAGAATTAGAGAGCCAACTTAATCTTAAACCAGGAAATGACTCGTGATTCAAATAAACAACACTTCAGAAGTATAATGGCAACTGGAAACAGCCATGAATAAAACTTGAGGAATATACTAACTAGATTTACAATCAGCTTCTTGGCTGACTTCAGTCCTTCAAACTCAATTATTTGTAACTATTCTCCCTAGAAAAGTTCTTCTTTGAGTTCTATTAATATTAATATTAATATTATCTTACATCTTCTTTTACCTCTCTGCCCAGGTCTCAGTTTCCCCAGACTATTTTTTCCTCAGTTATTCCCTCACCAATCTTCTTATTGATGATCCTCAAATATGTGCCCCTCATCCCAACTTTTCTCCCTGAGCTCCAGGCTCACCTTCCCTACCACCTTCTATATCTTTTGCACCTGGATACCTTGCTGGGTACCTCAAACTCAACTTTATGTTTATCCAGAACACCACTCATCATTCAAACTAAATTTCACTTCTTGCTATCCACAGCAATTACATTCTCCTAGTCACCTGGGTTGAAACCTTAGTCACAAAGTTGGTTCTTCCCTGCTTTCCCTACACATTACAACCAAATACCAAAATATTCTAATTGAATCATTACAATTCCATTCACTGCTTTCCATTTCCATTACTAGTACTTTAATTCCTCTAGCATTTTCACTCTCCTGGTCATGACAAAAAACATTTTCTCACTAGTCTGTCTACTATTGTACAACAGCTTTCTAACCAGTCTGCCTACTGCTCTAATCTGGTGGTGCCATAACAGAATGTATTGATCCTCATCAAATCACTTCTCTTCCTCATTTGATGGGATTTTCAGGGCCTACTGAAATAAATACAAATCCCTTATCTAGGCATCTTTAAAAGCAAAGCTGAAGTACCTTTTCCAGTAACTAAAACTAATGAAAGTGCTATAAAAATGATCAAAAGCTGCAATTTCCTACTTTTTTTTTTTTTTTGACTTCTTGAATAGTGCTCCAAAAACTTTAATTTGCACACAAAACATCTGAAGGGCTTGTTAAAACACAGATTCCTAGGCAAGCTCCCAAAGATGCTGACTTAGTAGGTGTGAGGTAGGGAGAATATGCATTTCAAATAAGCATACATTGTCAGTTCTGCTTTGAGTAGCTCTGATAAAGATTATATTCCATTTATCTTAATGTTTATAGAAACCGTGTTCCTTGTATTTTTTCCTGCCCCAACACTCTGTAATCTACTATATACCCCAAAGTCCATATGTTTCGAAGACGGCACCAGGCCCAGGTTAGTCTAAAGCCATCCTAGTGATTAGTTTAAGCAGGAAACACAATATGATTCTGGCCAGTGAGCCTCAAGAGTATAAGTTCAGGAGGGGAGGGGGGATAGTAGAGGATAGGAAAGGCAGCAGAACACAACAGACACTAGTATGGCAATATGTAAATCAATGGATGTGTAACTGATGTGATTCTGCAATCTGTATATGGGGTAAAAATGGGAGCTCATAACCCACTTGAATCAAAGGGTGAAATATGATATATCAAGAACTATGCAATGTTTTGAACAACCAACAATAAAAAATTAAAAAAAAAAAAGAGTATAAGTTCAACAAAGGACTTTGGAGAAACAAGTTCCTCACTGAAAAAGAGATACAGGAGGAAAAAAAATGAGAAAAACTCCATATGAATGCTTAATAAATGCTTTTTGATAACAACAACTATAGAATATCAGGCTTTTTAGAACTGGTATAGCACTGAACATGCAGAACTATGCACTAATCAAGTTTTTTTGTTTTCTTGGTTTTTTTTTTTGCTAATCACACATTGCTTACCTTATTTAACATCCAAAACAAAAACTTATTTTAAAAACTGTCACAACTGATACATAAAACAGACTTCCCATTAATAATTAAAACTAACCATGCTTTCATGCAAAAGAATTAGTTCTTAAAAATCTCAAAAAAGGGGCTGGGTTGTAGCTCAGTGGTTTGATACTCAGCATCACATAAAAAAATGGCACCAATTTCTTTTAAAAAAATAAAGGTATTATGTCCATATACAACTAAAATATTTTTTAAATCTCAGAAATAAAGAAAATATCACTTTTGGAAAACAGAAGAGATTTGTTAAATAATTATTAAGTTCAATGGGTAAGAAAGTCACAACAAGGGTACTGTCACACTCATTTGTTGAGAAGGAAAAGAGGTACAACATAAAATCACCACCAAGGACTAAAGAATTAATTGGTTGCTCTATAACTTGATTTATGTGCATTAGATAAAACTTTTAAGTTTAAAAGGGCTTTAAAGTCAGTGAATCCAATTTCTTATTCTGGAGAAGAAGAAACAGGGGGCCAGAGATGCTGATTTGCCTAAGAACAACAGTGGTAGTGCCAAACTGGAAAGCCAAGCCCTGTTGCCTGGCGCCTGCTTCTCCTTTTACTGGCAGAAGGTCTCTCCTCTTTACTACCTCCAGGTGTATGCCACCAAATCTGAATGAAAACTCAACTATGATTAGTACGTGAAGTTATTATGTGACATGAAGTTACCATGTGACATTAATATCACAAATTAGAATAAGCATTCTCTTATTGCATCTTATATTCGAATTTTCCTTAAATATTTTTTTTGTTTCCTGAGCAATGAGAAAAAAAAAATCAAAAAAAAGCTTTTCTGCACTTTATAAATATTTTATTACAAAGGCTAAGTATTTTACCATTGGCACAAGTGAATCCAAAATAGTGCATATATCTTTGTTATTCCATTTGCCTATACTCTTTGGAAGTTTTAAAATTCTAAGCAGATGTATAACCCAAATGCCACATTAGTTTCTGCCAGGGCAGCAACTAGAAAAAACAAACTCAATTACTTTGTCTGCAGGTCGTTGTGGCCAAGGAGCAAGTGAAGCTAGTGTTGAAAAACATGACCACTAAAATAGTGTTCTAGGGGCTGGAGTTGTGGCTCAATGGTAGAGCACTTGCCTAGCATGTGTTAGGCACTGGGTTCCATTCTTAGCACCGCATATAAATAAATGAATAAAAATAAAGGTCCATCAACATCTAAAATAAAAATATTAAAAAAATAAAATAGTCTTCTATAATTTGATGACTAGCAAGTGAAAAAGTAGACTAAGCACATTATGACTATTTCAGGTCCATGAATATAATGGATTTTTTTATTTTAAGATAAAAGTGAACTCAAAGAGAAACAGGAAAACTCTCTTGACTTACATAGGAAAAACTAACAAAAAAATCTAGAAATGTTTTGGGGAAAATGAAACATTGTGTTGTTCATGTAAGTTAACTTATATAACAGCCAACTTCTCCATGGTTCTCAAAAACAATCCTTAATTGTCAAAATGGTTTGGGGGCACAATCAATATCTTTTGGCAATGACTAAGAAAAATAAACAATGGAACTATTGGCAGAGGCAGAATTTGAGTCCCAGACAATTCTTTACAACAAACTAAAGGAGATGCCTGCATCACCAATCAAGAGTACTGGGAAACAGTTTTTAAATGGAATATTATTTCCTTTCCATAAAAGGTTCCTAATCAAAAAACAAAGTTTAATTTTCTTTCAATAGCTCAGGAAGCCAATATCCCAAGAACTTAATAAGTTATTAATAGAAAGATACATGCCCAGTAGAATTTTAGAGATCTAAAAAATATGGTTTCAATTAATAGTCACTATGCCCAGGGCCATTCACCAAATTACTATGACCAAGATGTCCACAACTCCAACAGTATTACTGCAAGTTCAAAATAAGATATTTTAGGGAGGAAATTATAGGTTATATAAAAAGGGCAACAGTCTTTAGAAAACTTCCAGTGTCTAAAGAATCCAAAGCAATCAAAACGGTAGTAAATAAATCACATTTCTAAGCCCATATTAAATTCCAAACCCTCAAAGAACCTCCCATAAAAGTTTGTGTTTTTTTAATATTGTTGGAATTTACTCCAATGGTATAAATGCAATGATATAAATACCCTTTTCTCCAATGATATAAATAATATCAGAATCAACAGCTTATAGAAAGATAGTATAGCTAACTCTCATTTTCAAAGGTGAGAGTTTTAACTTTCAAGTATTGGTTTATATATTAACTTTTCAGTAATTAGTAAGTCTTTCAGAGAACTCATAATACCCACATTTCTGCAAAAAGTATCAAATATAACTTGGTGAAAACTGGAAAACTATGGTATCTTGTATTTTTCATCTAGAACATTTTTTAATTAGGCCAACTAAATAGTCCTCACAAAAACTAAGTACCCCATTACTTTAATTAATTATAAAAGTTGCTACAATTCATCTCTGAAGAAAAATAACAGAAAGAATGGTCCCATAAAGTACTATTGTTTAAAAACAAACAAAAAACTACCAAACTCCTCAATGTATCTTCAGAATATAAAAATGGACTTCCAAGAAGTGAACAAGTTACTATTTATTTCTGTGATGTTCCTTGTTATTTTTTTTTCCTTTAGTAGGCTTTTACAAATGAAAATCATCCCTCTTATTAGAAGAAAGCTGACTTAGTAAGAACAAGGAAAATTTACCCACAAAGACTACACAGTCCATGATGGAAACAGTTTATAAAGTTTTTATCAGCTCAATGCTTCACTTCAAATTTCTTTTAATTTTACATTTATAACTCTGACTAGGAATTTAACTAAATTCCTTTCTCTAGCAACATAATAAATCCTGAACTACAACTTCAAAAATTGATGGGTATGTCTTAGTTATTACTTTGCTGGTGCTAGTCCTGACTCAAATCCATGCCACAATCCCCCTGAATTAAAAGTGGCCTAGTCATTAAAAAATCAGCAATAGGCTAAATTTGGTTTTAGGATTTGAGAAGAACCAGGCCAAGGCCTGACTTCAACAATCAGGCCCCCAAATACTTCTCATCCTTGTATTCATCTGAGCCCCTTCCAGTTATAATTAGCTCAGTAATCTTCCCTGGATAGCTGCCATCTACCAAGCAGGAATTACCAAAAGAATCACAAAAAGAATTCCAACAAATGGGACAGTTAATAGGCTTTAAATATTTTTTAAGTGACCCAGAGGTACTGAGATGGCTTTCCCTGAAATATAGGAAAGTACCTTAATTTCAGAACAATAAGAGACATTTTACAGAACTTATACAGATAATGGTACTTCAAAATAGTTTTTTAAAATGCCTCTAGTATTACAGTTATAATACAGTACATAATATGGCATGAGCTAGCTAGACAACATTAATTCCTTCACTGTAAGTTTAAAAAAATGGGGATATAACTCTCAGAACTTTTTAAAAGTAAAATTGCAAATGGCACCCACTAACAAACCTGGCAAAAAGCCACAACTACTGATGACCTCCAGTACCTCTGAATGGCACAAGCTAGAAAAGAGATATTGCTCACATTTATTTAGAATAACTGGAGGCCCTGCAACAATCCCTGGGACAGGAAAAAACTGGAGCTGGCAGGCAAAGAGTGACTTGAAGACAGAATACACTAACTAGGAATTATTCAGCAGATCCAGTAAAGAAGGGTCTTCCTGTGAGAAAGAACCTTAGGAATCTGAGAAACACAAACTTGGTAAGATGGCCAAAGAATAAAATACTTGGGGCTCTCCTGCCTATCAACATTAAGAATTTTTATTAACTGAACATTTCCAGCTAACAGCTTATGGTCAAAGTGCTTAAAGATAGAAATGTGCAACTTTCCCATAAAGTACATTGCCTAGATTTAGAGGAAAAGATTTAAGCCAAGCACAGCAATTTCATGCTCTATGATATTTAAAAACACATGTACACAACACATAGTTAATAATATTCAGATGAGATAAATTTTTCAATTGCCTACCATGAGGATACACCAGAAATTCCAATACAGTGTACTGCACATAGCACTAAATTTTTGGTTGACTAGATTGAAATAAAACTCTCACCAACTTGAAATGACACGCTCCAAGCTTTACCCTATCCACCTCTACCTACCCCTGCACTTTTTCTTTCTTTCTTTCTAAACATATCAACTCCTAAGTGCCCAGACCTGAACAATGAACCTGGAATAGGAAAATAAAGAGTTGTCATACCTGCAATACTGTTTATTTCTGCTGATGACAGGTGGTCATAATCTGGTAGCAATGCTGATAGGCCACCATCATCTTTTTAGGGAAAAAAGAATTCCCTAGCCAACTAATGTGCCTAGCACATTTGCATAATCAACTCATTTCAGCTTCTCAATAACTCTGAGGCATAGCAATACCCAGTGTTTGTTTTTGGTGCTGGGGATTGAACCCAGTAACTTGAGCATGCTGAACATGTGCTCTACCACTGAGCTATACTCCAAGCCCAATACCCATTTTTTATGTAAGTAGAAACTGGAGTTCAGAAAAGTTCTGTCAAAGATCACCTGTTAGTAATAGGACTCAAACCTAAGTCCATACACTTATCTCTTTCTCACCATTTACGTAATCTGAGGTGTTATAAAAGTACAACCAAAAATGTAAGCTAACCTCCTAAGTAGTAATGGGAAGTATTGAGTTGTATGTTTCTTGTTTATTACCTACAACAAATTCTTCTAGAGCATCCACTACTCATTAGACACTATATTCCCCCAAACTATATAAAATTATCTTTGCTGACAGAAAACAAATGTCTAATTGGAGAAACAGGCCATTTCTATAGTTTTTAATGTAAGAAGCAACAAAATAAGATGTTGGAAAGGACAAGGGTTTTAGATACATTCATATGAAAATTTCAGTTCTTCTTACTAACTGTGAACTTTGGACACAACAAGTAACTTTCATCAGCTATAAAGTGGTGATAAAAAAAAATCTATATCTTAGGGCACTTAAATTTAGATGAGACAAAATATGCAAGTAGTTAGGGGTCTAACATTATTTCCCCAATGAAGTTACACACACTTAAGTACCAATAAGCAGAAAGTTTTACACAAAAATCAAAGAATTTGATTTGCTTTTCAAAAATTCAAAACCAAAAATCCCAAACCCTGACACCTGACTACTGATGTGTGAAGACACTGTGCAATTAGCCAATTAGGGTATCATTTATAACAGCAGCAGTTAAACATACAGAAGACTCACACCTGAAGCACAAAATTTAAACAGTAAACAGGGGCACAATCATGTTTAAAAAGTAAATAGGGGTCATTTTTTTAAAAACAAAACTGCCAGTTAAAAAGGTAACTTACTACCAGGACTGGGATTGTGGCTCAATGATAGAGCACTCACCTAGCATGTGTGAGGCACTGGAATCAATTCTCAGCACCACATAAAAAATAAAGGTATTGTGTCTATCTACAACTTAAAAAAAATTTTTTTTAACTTTCCTCTTACTGAAAAATATACTTATTTTATATATTTATTATATATAAATTATATATATACTTATTTATATACTGTTATAAATAAAAAATAAAAAGGTGCCAGGTGCGGTGGCACACACTTGTACTCCCAGTGGCTCAGAAGGCTGAGGCAGGAGGACTGCCAAGTTCAAAGCCAGCCTCAGCAAAAACTAGGCGCTAAGCAACTCAGTGAGACCCTATCTCTAAATAAAATACAAAATAGGGCTGGGGATGTGGCTCAGTGGTTGAGTATCCATGAATTCAAACTCCAGTACCCAAAAAATAAAAATTAAAAAATTATTAAAAAAAAAAGGTAACTACCATTTAAGGTAAAAGTGAATGACAAATAAATGCAATGTGGTATCTTGGACTGAATCGTAGGAACAGTAACCTGAATGAAGCCTACAGTTTAGTTAGTAGTAATGCATGTATGTTAATTTCTTAGTTTAACTGACCAATGTACAACTATTCTATAGATGTAGACAAAATCCAAAGTAAAAAGCTTATTTTTAAAAGGTGGATGACAAAGCAATGACAGATACACACAGCCACTGTTAGGTATTACCTCTTGATTTAGAATTTAAGAACAGTTAGCCTTAAGAGCAAAGGTCATTACAGTATACTGATTTTGCAAGCTATTTTAAAATATATGGAATATCTTGAGTTTAATGATATTCCTTTCTTAAAAAATAATTTTTAAAAATTTCTTTTGTAGTTATAGATGGACAGAATGCCTTTGTTTATTTTTATGTGGTGCTGAGGATCGATCGAACCCAGTGCCTCACACATGCCAGGTAAGCGCTCTGCCAGAGACTTCAGCCCCAGCCTATATTCCTAACTTTTAAAGAGAAGGGACTTGTCTTTTTCCTAGCGTTCTTGCTTAAAACGCTGAGTTTACAGTATTGAATACTGTCACTGTTACAAACCAGTAAAAGTTTCTAAGTTATCTCTGCGTTTCTAATCTCGAATAAGACAATTATTCAATCAGAACATAAAGAAGCATTTCTCACCACATATAAGGTATAATATGAATTTGAAAGTCTAATGATAAGTGACATTTCTGAGTTTGGTGCTGAAGGCAGGCACAGGTCCCATCTGTTTCCATAACACAGATTCTCTTAATCTATTACCCAAAACTGAAAATAAGAGTTAATAAAGTGATGTAGAACTCACTAGGGAATTTTTATTTCCAGGGCCAAATGATGGACATTAATACCACAACTTTTTAAATAAAGTACATGGACATTTGTTGAGAATCATATTAAGTGACTCTGAACTTTACTAGCTATGTTCAGCAAGATGGCTGATGCTTTCACCAGCTGGGGTCTGCAAAGAAAGGGTTTACTTGCATACCAGAAGGCAAATCCTATACTACAAATTGGTGAAATAGGTTTAAAGCAGCATTAAGTTCAACGTGTACACCACACACATATAATCACATGAACAAGTATGCTCAGCTCAGCTGATGGGCATTTTCTAACGCTTTAATATACATGTGATTTAGAGGGCAATTTTCAAATTTCAAAGAAATCTTAATAATCTTTTCTTATTTCAAAGAAGGAAAAAATAAACACAGCAATGCAGCAAAGTCATTTCTCCAGCTGAAATGACCTCCAGCTTCTATGGGCTACTCCCGGTTTCGCAATAAATGAATCTGAGACTCAACCCACGTACACACAAACAGCAGAAGCAAGGAACACTAAAGCTTTCTCAAGTCCTGGAAAACACACCTGCTTCCCCCCACCCTCCAAGTTCCCCTTCCCTTCCGCCCCATACACAGTTACCTTGACATCGACCCCCCAAAAGAACGAGGAAGAGAGAACAGCGAACGAAATCCTGTTTTAAATCATTTGCGGTCACAATCCGGGGAGCCAGAGTACTACTAACCTGATTTCAGGGAGGCAGAACTAAACCCAAGAAGGCACCGGGGCACAGTATACGTATCTGAACCGCCAACCCAGCTAACTGCTCAAGGAAGCTCAGATGTCAGGTTCTGGCAAATGGTATCTCAAATGAACAGTTCCACCCACCAACCTCTCGATTGCTAGTACCCATATTCGACTGAAGCAACCCGGGAGATAAGAAGCAACATGCCTTACCTTGTACAAATCTCGACATTTTAAGGTTTTATTAAAATATTCTGGCTTATATATTTTTTTTTAATTTCTAGAGGAGTCTCGCTATAGGGCAGGTCTCTCTTCCTCCTCCCCTGCTTTTACCAACCGACGTGTTCTAGCTCCTCGAATGTTTGGATACTTAAGGGAGTATTCATTCAAAGCGGTTAAAAAAAAAAAAAAAAACCCTTCCCCAATTCCAAAAGACGGAAACTTGGTGCGACGGAGTCTGCCTAGAACTCCTGGCTACACTGCGCTCCTGACACAAACCAGGGCCAGCTGGAGACTCCCGGAAAAGGTAAAAACCACACGAACTTAAATTTCATCAATGAAAGAGGCGGACCCAGAGCAGCTATTTCACCGCCCCTCGGTCCCCACGCCCTCTGGGGCTGGACTGCAGCAGACACCAAGGGCCGCACCCCCGCGGCCCCCCTCCCCAGCGCCACCGTCCAGCCACTGGCGGGTTCCCCGGAAAATCTTAGCCAACAGTGGCTCCGGCCCGAGCAAGGGTCAGGGAGCCGCGTGAGGCCGGCAAACGGGGCGATGCAACCATTTTTACCAGCCCATAAATATCCTGGGACCAGGAGGCGCTGTGAATTCCGCACTCGGGCAAGCCAAGTGACCCGGGCCTCTCGGTATCCGCCTTCTCGCCCGGAGCGGCAAAAGCGGCTGCGGCTTTTTTCCAGGGAGACCGAAGGCTACGCTGTCCCTCCCCCCAGGACACTAAGAGACCCCGGGCTAGCGGCGACCTGTGCACCCGCCTGGGACTCCCCGGGGAAGGCCCCCCACCCTTCCTGCATATTCTTTTCCCGAATTCGGCCTCGGGGACCACACAGCGGATGAGGAACTGGGTTCTACACCTCTCGGAGAGGGAAACGCACATCCCCCCGGGGGTCAACAGAAGTCCAACTCCGCCCCTTCCCCAGCCGCCAGCAAGACCCACCTTCCCGTCTTCCTTCAGCCGCTGGGAAATTGGGGGCGTTTATGGCGCCCCGGGAAGAAGACTCGCAGGCTGAATGTCACCTCTGAGGCACCCTTCTCTCTCCCTCTTTTCCCTCACACATGCACACCTTGAGTCCTTCGCTAGCAATCGCAGCCCAGTTGATGACCCCCTTTACCCACCCGACTGCGGGATCCCGGCACCCAAAACCCCCACTTTCTCCCAAACACCTCCCCTCCCCCTCCATTCACAGCAGCCCCCCTCAATGCGGAAATGTACCTACCAAGCAGACCGACATGCGCAGCCGCCAGTCCGGAGCTGAGGTTAACGCAGGGCCTGGCCAATGAGACTTGCGGAGGTGGCAGGAGGCGGGGCATTTGCAGCCTGTGCAGCCTGAGGGAGCCCAGCGTGGGCGGGCGCTGTAGCCGGCGCGGGAATCCCGCGCGTGGAAGCCGCGCCTGTAGTAGTGGTAGGGCAAAGGCTATTTGCCCAGTAACACTTCCTGTCTTCTACGTATACTTCAGCAAAGGAGAGAACGTAAGCACCAGAGGATATTTTTTTCAGTTAGTAAAAAATGCCCCTCCTTACCAAGAATTGAAGAAACCTGGGAGGACGGAGCTAGAACTTGCCAAAGCAGCTTCTGAAACCGAGAGCCCTGAACCTTCTCTTTAGACCCTAACTCTACTCAACGCGTCTGGTTTGAGAAGGGTGAAGATGCGTTCAGAAATAAGCAGCGGGATGTGTGTGGCCTAACAAGAGCAGGGCTTTAGGAGTCAAGGCTCCCTCACCAGAATCACTATTATCTCCCTTGCCCCATCCTATCCTTGTGGAGATTTGTGTTGTAATAGGCCTTTACTTTTCTGATCAATGTGGAAATGGCTCAAGTTATCATCAAAAGAGATGCTTTCCTTTTGGTAGATCCTTGAAGTCCTCAAAGAGAATGTTAAACAATGGAATGTTGACTCTAGCCTGGGGACTGTGATAGGGAGCTCCAAATCACACCTGGTATTACTAACCCCACCTACGTGTAATACCCCAGCGTGCCTGTCAGTGGGTGTATCTCAGGCTTAACATTTACACTGAATGACGCAAACAACTCTCATAAATTATGACAAATGAATTGTTAGCGGCCTTTCTTAAGTGTCTCCAATAAATCAAGTACTTCCAAAAGAATCTAAGACTTTGGGCAACATTATTCAACAATAGTAAAGTGAGAAATTTTAAATGATTCATTCTCTAAACAAAGGAACTTTATAATTTTTTTTTTAGTTCCACACATTCATATGGAAATGTTCTTAAAACAACACAAAAGACCAGTGAGCATTGGTACTGTTTCTTTTTTTTTTTTTTTTTAAAGAGAAAGAGGGAGAGAGAGAGAGAGAGAGAGAATTTTAATATTTATTTTTTAGTTTTCGGTGGACACAACATCTTTCTTTGTGGTGCTGAGGATCAAACCCTGGCCGCACATATGCCAGGCAAGCATGCTACCGCTTGAGCCACATCCCCAGCCCGAGTACTGTGTTTCTTAATGAGGAATCCAAAGAGAGTACATCCAGAATCTCTCAGTTATAAAACTAATTACCCCCAAATGAGACCAGAGAAGTATCTAAACTACAACTTACTAACAGCATTGGAGACGTCTTAGAATTTCTACGTCTTTTGTTAATAGTACAGAAATTATTCCAGCCCTGAATGAACTGCATTTATCAATTAAGAATAAAATACTACCAAAAATTAAGGATCCCCCCCCCAAGGGTTACTTAGCCTATTGTCCCCATAAGGGACAATGAAGAGTCTCTTAATATACAAGGTTTACAAATGATCAATTGTTTTCTACCTTCACTGATGATTACGGGAAAGGAAATAGTTTTTAATGGCAGCAAAAGTGATTAGTAATTCCCAAGAATGACATCTTGATTTATGAGTGATTATATATCAAGATATAGTACCAAAGGATGTTGTATATTAATGCCTCAAGAAATCCCCAAAAAAGGAGCTATTCATTTTTAGTGTTTATAAACACTAAGAGATGTCGCTCTCTAGAAGCCATATTCCCAAATATTACTTTCAAATAATGTCCTGCCAATGGAATTTCTTTATACAGAGACTTAAATTTAGAACCCTTGAGGTCTTTGTAAAACAGCTTCCTACTCCCCCAGAGAACTAATTCTTCAAGACCATGGAGCCATGGAGCCATGGCATGCTTAAAGGCAATTGCCTATTTCTCCTCATACAATTCAGCCCCTGAAAAATTACCTACTCTGGGTATGTCTCTCTGTATGTGTTTTTAATTTTTTTTCATATGTACTATTATGTAATATCCCTACAGGGTACAAACCTTTGCAGAAACCTTGGGAGGGACAATCTCAAGAAGGATGAAAATGGAAGGCTAGGAAGAAGTATGTGAGCAGGGATAAGGAGTTGGAATGAGATGGATTGCAAACTAAAAAGAAGCCTGCAAGCCAATTTTTCTCTGGGACCATATGCTACCATCCAAGGATGATATAAATTCTGCCTCTAATTTTCTTCATTCCTCTTTCTACTTCCCCATAGAAACATGAGAAAATTCAGATTGGTTTAACCAGTCTAGTGTCCTGGGATGTAATATAACCTCACCATATCTTTTTCCTTTTCTCTAGATAGGAACTTTCTATCAACAACAAGAAAACAATATCTGCTGCCATATTTCTGAGCATTCTTTTTTTGTGCCTGTTTAGATTTAGTGCTTGACATAGTGGCACACAGCAAGCAATCCATTAGTATATATTGAATGACCATTTTAGTGCCACTAAATCTTTTTAACTCACAGTATTGTATCCTGCTCTTTACTCTCTGGGAACCATAAATAAGACATTTTTGGAGGAAAAGATTTTTAAGTTTCAGTTATTTCCTCCCAGAATTTAAACCTAGTCCAAAGTATAAGAATACAATAATAACAGCAAATACAATGCCTTGGTGACTTTACAGTAAGTTTTGCTAACTCTCCACCTTTAGCATTATCTAGTAAGAGGTGGTTTAGAAATTGCTAAAATATGAAATAAGTATACAAGTCAGCAATGTGTGTGATCTTTTATTTTTTTCTTAACTATCCTTCCCTATCCTCTCAAGAAAATAAAATAGTACATTATTTTTTTTTGAGGAAACATGTCATAGACATAAAATTTTCTATATCATGCCCAAAGTGTTGCGCCAAGAGACCAGGCAACAATTATCTACTGGACTGCTGCCCACACTCAATATTGACTCCATCTAAAATCCTAGGCCACCCACATGAAAGAAGCAAAAGGGACTACTGTTTTGTCAGCAGATGCCAGTTACTGACTAGACTTAACAATAGGGCACTCTGCTTGAATCAAAAGGTAACCAAACAGGGCTTACTGTAAAAGATACCAAATTATACCTATGAGATGGACTGCTGATGAACAAGTAATCTAAAAATGAATGGGGTTTCCAAATACTTGAGGAAGAGAAAGACTACATTCTTTCCTGTTGCCAACACCCTGTTGGTAATGAATCAGGAAGTTTGCTGAAACAAGTTTTGAATTTAAATTGTGACATGTCCTTCCATTTGTTCACAGTGTGATTTTTAAATTATATTTGAGAGTTATATAACTTTTATATCAAAACAGTATCAATTATTTCAAACTGAGTTGCTTTTAAAAAAAGGAGTTATTTCATATTACTGATAGCTATCTGAAGAGTTGATAAGCCTTTCTTCTCAGTGGTTTTAAGTCATTAGGCTCAAAAGAATGCAGTTTAACCACAATACACATTATCTCATTCACATTTATCAATAATTTCCCTCTAGGTTTTCTTTTAAGAGTTGAAGAAGGGGGCTGGGGATGTGGCTCAAGCGGTAGCGCGCTTGCCTGGCATGCGTGCTGCCCGGGTTCGATCCTCAGCACCACGTACAAACAGAGATGTTGTGCCCGCCAAAAACTAAAAAATGGATATTAAAAAATTCTCTCACTCCTTCTCTCTCTGTCTCTCACACTCTCTTAAAAAAAAAGAATTGAAGAAGGCAGGTCCTTGCTATGTCTTCTGGTGGTTCTGTCCTGCATGTTCTCCAGGGGACAGTGTTGGTGAGAAGTAGTGATGCCATTGTTTTATCTCAGCCATGTGCCACACTATACCTCCAGATCCCCTTCTGATTATAGAGGCAGAGAATTATTTTACTTCAGTGACTAGGCCAGGAATAAACATAAAAAACATATTATATACTTTTTAATAAGCATGGATCATTATGTGAACACAGTTTAGAAATATAAAAAGAAAACTCAATAAGAAATAACACATATCTTACTAAAGTCCTAAGACAGAACAAATATTCTACTTTACTGTAGTGATATATGTACAGATAATGAGGTTACTTATTATTGACTTTGAAATCCTCATAGAGAAGAGCTGTGAAATAGACGAGATTTCAGTTTAATCCTATTTTTTCCTCTTCTTTCAACTATATTCAAGATTCCCTGTTGTGCTTTCCATCAAATGACTTTTGATAGTTTTCCAAATATCTCTGCCGCTGGTCTAGCTTATTAAGTTTCCTGCCACTGGGAAGCAAAGGATAAAGAATTTCTATTTCCTAACTTAGTCTTAGGGAATTCATTTTAAGCATTTTATACCTACCACCATAACTAAATATTACAGAGAAGATTCTCAGTACTGTTCTTTGGATGAAGCTTAGATAATTAAGTAATTATATGTCATTAAATGAGAAATATGATTAGAAAATAAAAAGTAATGGTGTTTCCTCTTTAGAATGAAAAAGAAGAAGAATGTTATATAGAGAGAAAAGACCACAGGAAAAAAAATGTGATATATTAACATCAAGTTCTGGTGTCATTTTATATTAAATTTTAATTTTTTAATTTCACTAGAGGTACATATCTTTTTTTAAAAAAAAATCCAAATACAGTAATACCAAACTGCCCATAATGAAGAGCAGTACTCTCCTGCCCTGCTTGTCTTTATTTCAAACCTATACCCTAGAGGCAACCATTTTTCATCTGATAGTTACTGCTATATTTCTAAACGTTTATATTGCATTATGCTTCTTAAATTACATTTCTTTGGTTTCTTGATTTTAGGCATTATATTTTGGCTTCCTATCATAATAGATAAGGACTTAGTTCACACCTCCAGTTTTTCTTTTCTGCATTTCTACTAGTTTTCTAAACTTGTAAAGCTATGTTTCCTAACCTTTTCATCATTATGACTCAGAGAATAAATTATAAAATTTATATAGCATATTGGGATAACTTAGAGAGAATTTTTGGACATTTATATTGGGCACATAAAGAATTATTTGCTTTATGGGGCTGGGGTTGTGGCTCAGTGGTAGAGCACTTGCCTAGCATGTGTGAGGCACTGGGTTCAGTTCTCAGCACTGCATATAAATAAATGAATAAAATAAAGGTCCATCAACATCTAAAATTTTTTTAAAGAATTATTTGCTTTGTAAATGTATATAATGTTATGAAAATAAAAATGAATGCAAAGTAATAAAGAAAATATTAAATTTATATAAAACTCTAAGGTAAAATCTTTTCAAGTATATAAATGGGAAATTTGAACCTGTCTGAAGGAACATAACCCTTTTTAATCTGATTTTATGCTTGAATAGTTAGTTACACATAGTTTCTGATCAAGTTTTCCAATAATAACCTTTTCAAATTTTTGGTTGTCACTATGGTAGGCTAAATAACAATCTCCAAAGATATCTATTTTCTTTTTTTTTAAGTGAAGATAACCTCAACATTTTGTTATTTTCATAACAAAACAAACAATGAAGCTTAGAACTGGATCACTTGGTCCTTTCTCTTCTTATCTCCTCCTAGTTCAAAATGCTTGCATCTCTTAATAGCCAGCATTCTCTTAGATCTGCGGTTAGGCTCAACATACTCAAGCCTCAGCACAATCTTCTTTGTAGTTTTAGCCTTTTTCCTGAAAATTGGCTTAGTCTGCCCACCATAGCCATTCTGTTTCTTGTCATACTGCCTCTTTCCCTGTGCATACAGAGAATCCTTGCCTTTCTTGTACTGTGTCACTTTATGGGGTTGGTGTTTGCCACATTTCTTACAGAACATCTGGCGGGTCTTAGGAACTTTCATCATGTTTGTGAGAGCATTATTGTCAAGGAAAAAAAGTAAGACATCTATTTTCTAACCACTGGAACTTGTGAATGTCATCCTTTATGGTAGCAGGAATTTTGCAAATGTGATTAGAGATATTCAGATGGAGAAATTATCTTGGACCGTCTGGGTGGACCATAAATGTAACCACAAGTCACTCATAAAATATAGGCAGAGAAGATTTGAAGACAGGAAGAAGGCAGTGGGATGGTGGAAGCAGGGGGAGAAAAGGCGATGTCATGAAGGGCCATGAGCCAAGGAATGCCAATGTCCTCCCGAAACCAGAGAAGACAGTGGAGTCTCCTTGAGAACCTCCAGAGGTAGCACAACCTTGCAGACATTAGTTTACATCAAGAAAAACCTATTTGGGATTCATAAGAGCATGGGTATATGTTATAAGCCATGCATGGTCATATTTATATGTAGAAAACTAATATTGCTACTATTCATGAGAAACTTTGCACAAATAGGTGATAAAATTTGCAACCATTCAAAACTGTATGATGGTTGAAATTATATTCAGAGTCCAATAGATCATTCTCTTTCTTTTTAATTGACAGATGCAATGGAGAAATTGAGTGTGATAAGGCAAATGGATTTTTAATCCAGTTGAACTGTTTTCGAGAAAGTATTTTAAAATAATGATGAAGCTTTCATTTGTAAAATATTCATGCATTCTTGGATTAGTCAGACCAAAACTACTTTGGATGCCATTAAAAGGATATGTCAACTGGAAACAATCAGAAGTATCTGGTGTCAGTGAGGTTAGAGTTTCAGAGCTACCACGGCTCCACCATCCAGGAGGTCCATTGCGGTTGGCAATCTATTGAGCACAGCCAAGGATGGTTGTGCTCCAGAAACCAGCTCCCAAGCACATTGCTATTCACCTTGGATAAGACGCCTGTGGAACTTTTGGACGTTTTTCATTGTCTATGACACTCTGGAGATTTTGCTCCTCTTTGGTCACCCTCCAAGATGCTCTAGTAACGGCTGCTAGCAGCTAAAGTAATCCAGGCCAGGTGCTCCCAAATTGTCTGCCCCAAGGCCTGAAAGGATTAATCAGTCTTCACAGCTGTAAAGCCAACAAAAATACTATTAGAAGATTCTGGTCTGTATTGCCCTTCCCACCATTTAGCTGGGCAGCACATGAGAGAGAAAGAGGGAAAACTTGGAGCAGAGAGTACTGCCAGGAGGCAGGCCATTCTCAGTTATCTGTGACTTTCATCCAGAGTTTTACCGAGAAAGCATTAGAGGTCAACAAAGTTCTAGCTTTGCACAGATCAGTACAGTAATGAATTAAAATCAGATTATTCAAATAATAGAAATAAACTTATTGAAGACTGGCAGGATTAGAAGCATCACAGACAAATTTAGAGACTTTCAGCTATTTGATATGTAGGCCTTTCTAAAACCAGCATGGGATGGAGATCAGACACAGCCACAAATAGAGTAATAGAATAATGAAAGAGAAAAGGATACAGATAGACCAAAACTTTCTTTAAGCCCATGTTAGACTAAGTGTGAAGGAATAAATACTAAAATTGCACTGATAATTATTTAAAATTTTTGTATTCATGTACTTTTATATATGTATTTTGACACACATTTGTATGTGTTCATAAATTCTTGAGCGCAAGATATGTATATTCTTGAGGCCAAGTTGTGTATATATCTGATTAAATTTTCTGCTTAGTAAAATGGGTATAGTACAGTTCATTCTGTAGTGGAAATTGTTATAATCATTTTCATCTAAACCTTTTTGTTGTCTTTAGATATGGAATATTATGTCATATTTTTAAAATGA
Organism: Marmota flaviventris; assembly: GCF_047511675.1. Lineage (NCBI taxonomy): Eukaryota > Metazoa > Chordata > Mammalia > Rodentia > Sciuridae > Marmota > Marmota flaviventris. The sequence goes on along the minus strand of NC_092511.1, from coordinate 52,147,781 downwards.
CTCTTTTTTTTCAATCTGATGAATCCAAATGACAGTCTAGATTCTGAGTCCAGAAAGATTTGGGAAATAAGCAGCGTTTCTTGTTAGATGGTGCTCTACGTAAGGTAGTGTACATTATATGATCAATCTGTAAAGCTGTAAACACTGAAGTCCCTTCAGCAGAATCCCTACACAACATATACCATTATCTAAGCATTTGTTTATTTGTCGGAGTTTTTTCTGTTTCTCAGGTACTCATAACAATATATGTGTCTAATGAGGCAAAAGAGTATATTGGAAAAAACAGAGTTTCTAAAAGAGGCCTGTTTTTAAAATTTTGAATTCTGCCACTTACTACCTGAGTAATTTTGGTTAAGTTACTTGGCTAATTTTATGAGCCTTAGTTTCCTCATATAAAGATAAGGATAATGATTAATAACCTATCTTGCCTCTTATAGAGTTATTTTTTTAATATCTATTTTTTTTAATTGTAGGTGAACACAATATCTTTAGTTCATTTTTATGTGGTGCTGAGGATCGAACCCAGGGCCTCACATGTGCTGAGCCACAACCCCAGCCCTCTTATAGAGTTATTACAAAGATATCTCAGGGTTGGCAGAGGGTATGAACTCAACTAATGATTTACCATATTGTCCTGTTATAATATTAATCTCAGATTATTGCCATTTCTTGATTTATTGTTGTTACTTTTTCAGTACTTATCTCCACAGTCTGTAAGCTCTTTGAGAGCAAGCACCATGTCTATCTTTGTGTCCCCAGAGCAAATCACAGTGCTTGGCACATAATAGGTACCCAAAAGAAATTTGTTGAATGAGTTATCAACTGAGATACTTAAAAATCAGCTTTAATAATGTAGACTGCTACATAGGTGTGTGATTTTAGATGTTCCCCTATTATTTCTAAAGGAAACAATAAATTGGCAAATAACCAACTTAAAAATTTACTTTTGTAACACAAAAGGAGGATTTCTAGTTCTGCTACAATAGGTTGTTTACAAACACCATCACAATTCTTTCCATCCCTGTGTCTTACCTCTTCTGCAGTGCGACTTTGTCACTCCTCCCATTAAGAAGTGGAGTCTGGGCTGGATGGATGGATTTCTTTATTCAGCAGTATCATGCAAAAGTGATGTTGAATGACTTGCAAGCCTTGGCCTCAAGCTTTTCAGCTTTCAGTCTCCTCCCTTGGAATACTGCTCTGAGACTGCTGCATGAAGGAGCCAACGTTAACCTACCAAAAATAACAGGCCACATGAAATAAATGTAAGTTTTTCCATTTGAGGCCCTTTAGGACAAATGGTACGAATTGACATATGTGTTGGGGCCCATCTTAGGCTATCTAGTTCTAGTCAACTGCTTAATGGATCAAAATGACCACATGAATGACCCATGTAAGACCAGTAGAAGAATGGCCCAACTGAGCTATGTTCAGTACTGTGTACTGCTACATAGTAAAAGATAACTAATATACCATAATTGTAGTGCCAAAGAAAAAGCAAACCACACTTATTTACTCTTTGCTTGGTTCTAGAAGTGCCCTTAATCTTTTCTCACGGGGACTATATTTTTTAAAACCACACATTTCTCACCTTTAAAATGAGAGATACTTACCACCTAATTTCCAAATCCTTCTGAGGAAGAAGTTTCCCTTTATCACTTTACTTGTCAAATCAATGCCCCAAAACTTAAAGATCTGCTTTTCAGCTAGAGCTTTTGAAATTCTCCAAATGGAATAAAATAGTGTCTGGTTTTAAAATATATTTTTACACAAAATGTAAAATAAGTTGCTTTGAATATGCACTGTATACACAAGAATATTCCATGCAGTGTTTTAATTATAAAAATGAAGATACAACTCAAATGCCACTAATAGTGGAATAGTCAAATTATGATACATTTAGAATCAATATAAAAGGATATTATTAGTCATTCATTAAAAGATGTGATGGCAATATATATAATGACGAGGAAAAATAGTCTTTTCATCCTAAGTGGGAAAAAAAGGTGTGTGTGTGTGTGTGTGTGTCCTCTTTTTATAAAAGAGTTTGCTTGTTTTCCCCCTACCCCAGCTCTTACAATTGGCAATACATCCCACAAACTCTTGCTACTAGAGTCTTTCTTTCCAAACATTGCTCTCTTAGGTGGAACATTAGCAATTTGGCTTATACTTTATAATTATTAGCCGAATAATTATCTTTCACAGAATTATTTGGCTAATGAAAAATTCCTACTTCCTTTCTACCCAACATGGACAGAGTAAACACTACTTTGCTTCCCACACTCCACCCTACTATCTCTTTTTATTTCTTCTTTCCGAATTTAAAGTAGTACTGGGCAGATCAGTAGGGAGCCACTTAAAAAATATCCAGCAATTGAGATTCGTATTCATATGGTCATATGTTCTTGTAAGGGGTGATTTTCAGCCTTCATATCTTACCTGGTTTTGGAGGCAGGGAACATATAGAAAAGATGCTGTACTGTGGCTTATAGCAATGTTGACAATTTCTTTTTTCACTACCCTTCCTCATGCTTCTACTTCTACACCCTGGGAATAGATGGGGAGCGTGTTTGGGTATGGTTGAAAGCAGTAAGACTTCAATTATTGGGAGTTTTTCTTTAAAATGAGAGATACTTACCACCTATTTGTACTCAGCTTGACTTACCACCAATTCTAGAGCAATGAAATAAGTCCTATCAAGTTCTGTGCTCTGTCAAATAGAGGTTCCAGGAAGTAGAAAACAGAAAAATTCAAGTGGTAGAAATAAATAGAAAATATATAGATATATACATATATATATAGAATATATATTTTATGTATAAAGAATATATTCTTGGGCTGGGATTTTGGCTCAGTGGTACAGTGCTTGCCTAGCAACCTCAGCACCACATAAAAATAAACAAAATAAAGGTATTGTGTCCATCTTCAACTAAAAAATACATAAAATATCTAGATATTCTTATATATGAAGAATATATATGAACAAAAACCTAGTTTTCAGATGAAGTATTCCCACAAAAATGTAAACTGGAGGACAGAAACTATTTCTTTATCACAGTCTTATAAAATTTCAGAGCAGAGTTTCTTTCATCTATTTATTTATTTAAATTATTTATTGAGGGCTGGGGCTGGGGCTCAGAGGTAGAGTGTTTGCCTTGCAAGGGTGAGGCACTTGGTTCGCTCCTCAGCACCTCATAAAAATAAATAAATATATTTTTAAAAAAGATTATTTATTGAACACCTACCATGTACCAGGCATTAGGCCAAGCCCTAGTCATAATACTGAACTTGACACAGAACTTACTGTCCTAAGTGGGAATGACAAGACTAACTTTTAAACTTCAAGAATTAAAAATTGAATATAAATCTATAAAGAAGTGCCATAATCTAGAATAACAGGGAGCATTAATATGACCATTAAGATGGTTAAGAAGAGCTTCCCTGAGAGGTGTCATTTGAATCACGTCCTATTTGGGGCTAAACTCCAATCCACACTGTGCTTTCCAGAAGGGTAACTTTTCCCAACTCACATACAGTCCATGTATGAGTTAACATGGAAGCCCTGAACATGTAAGCTAAAACCTGAAGGATGAAAGAGTTAGCCATAAGAAGACCTGAGAAGAAAGTACACCAGGCAGAAGAGCAAGTACAGAGGCTCTGAGCATCATGTATTCTGGGACATGACAGGAAGTTGGAGTAGGGAAATGTGAGTGGAGAATGACAAACAGAAAGAAATGAATTTGGATAGGTAGAAAGAAATCAAACCCAGAGGGCTGGCTGTATAGGTTTTGGATTTTATTCTAAATGCACTGGAAAGCAACCTAATCATTTTAAGCAGGGAAATGACATGTTCTAGTTTACATTTTTAAAAGCATATAGAGATTTTGAAGGTAGAAATAGCAGGAATTGATGTTGGATTAGATGCTGAATTAGATGCCAGATTAGACGCTGAATTAGATGAATTAATTTCTTAAGGAAATATTCTAGAAAAATGAAAAGAAACTCAAGTGATGAGGAGTGAATGAAAGAGAAGAGTCAAGGATAGTGAATCATAGGGTTTTAATTACAATGGTAAAGGCTGAGGTAGATCTAGAGGTATAGAGAGAAAACCATTTTGTTCATTTTAAGTTTGAAATGCCTACAAGACATAGAAGAGAGATGTCAAGTAGATATTTAAAGCTGTAAATTTAGAGTTCAGAAATAGAGTCTACCCTATTGATATAAATTTAGGAATTGTCAACAGATGGTTTTTAAAGCATGAGAACAGATAAGATCATACAGAGAGAATAGAAAAGAAGGTACAGAAACTCTAATATTTAGCAATCACATAGTAAAGGGAGAAATGTATAAAGGAGAATAAGGAAGTGAAGGCAATTATTGAAGAAAGCCAGGATAATGCGTGATATAGAGCTCAGAGAAGAGAGTATCAGAAATGGCCAGTTATGAGAGTTCTGTTAACCCAAGGAAGGAAAAGAGAGTCAACCAAATAGAAGTTGTAAGTTTCCTTTTCAAGAGAGATAGCGGGGCAGGGCATGGCAGCGTATACCCGTAATCCCAGTGATTTAGGAGGCTGAGATAGGATCATTTGGAGTTCAAAGCCAGCCTCAGCAATTTAGCAAGACCCTAAGCAACTCAGTGAGACCCTATCTCTAACAAATACAAAAAAGGACTGGGGATGTGGCTCCTAGTGCCCCTGGGTCCAATCCCCGGTAATTAAAAAAAAAAAAAAAGGATTGATAGGGAGATTGAAGTAGTCATTCCTCATTGCTATTAGAAATGCAGTATCTTCAAAGTTTTAAGAAAACATTATTCTGAACCTAGAATTCTGTAGACAGACAAAACATTCCAGGATGAGGACAAATCAGGGACTTTTCCACTTGTTTTCAAAGAAGAATTAATTATTTAAGGAAATGGTCTAGAAAAGGAAGGAAGGAAGGAAAGAAAAGAAAAGTAAAGTGAGCTGGGTGCAGTAGTGAAGGTCTGTAATCCCAATTACTCAGGAGGATGAGGCAGGAGGATCACCAAGTTCAAGGCTAGCCTGGGCAATTTGCAAGATCCCATGTCAAAATAAAAACTAAAAAAAGGCAGGGGTGCTGAGAGTGTAGCTCAGTGGTAGAACACCCTAGTCTCAATCTCCAGCACTAAGTTGGGTTTATACATAAATGAATAAATAAATGTGAGAGCCCAGTAATCAGATCTTAGTAAAAATATGCTCTAAGAGTACAAATGAAAGATGTTCCAGAGCACAAATATTAGGCCTTCAAAATAATTAATAATGATAGAACAAGAAGTTAGGTGATTTCAGAAGAATGCCTTTAAGAAAAAGTAGATACATTTTATGAAATAGCATGATTTAAAAACCTTCATAATATTTATGATATGTAAATAATATTTATCAGAATCCAGGCATGGTGGCACATGCCTGCAATCCCAGTGGCTCTGGAAGCTGAGGCAGGAGGATCTCGAGTTCAAAGCCAGCCTCAGCAACACCGCTGGGGCTGTAGCTCAGTTGGTAGCAACAGTGAGGCGCTAAGCAACTGAGACCTTGTCTCTAAATAAAATACAAAAAAGGGCTGGGGATGTGTCTCAGTGGTTGAGTGCCCCTGACTTCAATCCCTGGTACCAAAAAAAAAAAAAAAAAAGACAAGATCAAAGATGAAGTTCCAAGAAAAACAAGTAGAATCTTTAGTAAAAGCAAAAATTTGTATCTTGTATAAGCCATGATAAAAATTTAAAAATAACCCCTAAAAACATGACATTATTATGAACAATCAGTTAACATATAAGAAAATGTATTTAACATGCATACCTGTAACATTCTCCCTCAGGGGCTGAGACAGGTGAATCAAAAATTGGAGTCAGCCTCATAATTTAATAAGGCCCTAAGGAACTTAGGTAGATCCTGTCTCAAAATAAAAAGGGATAGGGATGTGGTATAGTGATTAGGTGTCCCTGGGCTTAAAAAAAAAAAATGTCCCTCAGTAAGTGTAGATTTAACCCATTAAGTCCCAAGTTTTCAATTCTGTGAATGGCTCAGTGAAGTTGACACATGTGCACTGAAATAGGTTGGAAATTATAATCTATAGCTTATGTTATCATATTAATTAATGTCAATTAACATTATTATAATTGTATTATTATTACAAATTTATATTATGTAATTCTAGTATATATTACATATTATATACTATAATTAAGTTTTTATAGGTGTTCCACATCTGGGAAAATGGGACAAAATGGGTTAATAACATGGTTTACACTTCCCTTTCTACAGTGCATTTATAGGACTTGATTCTATAGTGTGTATGATTTACAAAATGATGATACTGAAAAAAATCTTCAGTTTTCAAGATAAAGTTAAAGACAAAATGAAGAAGACATTTATTCTAACAGAGCAGATATTGGCAATATAAAATTAGCTAATGGTAGTTGAAAAGTCAGAGACACTTTCAAAAGTGGGTGAACCAAAAAATAGAGGTTTAAGTATATTCTTTAAAGCAACAAAATAATAAATAGAACTCAATGTAGTATAATAAAATTGGAAAGAGTAGATGAGGGGAAGAAGAATGTAGAGAAATATAACTAAACCAAATCCTAGTTGTTTGTTTCAAAATGTGTAATCATTACAAAAAAAAAAAAAAAGTCAGATGTTGACCAAAAATGTGGCAGCGGCAGTACATGTATATGGACATAGCTATCGGAAGTACTATAAATAGTTTGATATGTGGTATATTTTTTAGTTGTCAATGGATCTTTTGTTTATTTATTTATTTATCTGTTTATTTATTTATATGCAGTGCTGAGGATTGAACCCAGGACCTCACACATGGCAGGCAAGTGCTGTACCACTGAGCCACAACTCCAGCCCCAGAGCAGTGTTTTTCTAATGTGTGGGAGTGAAATTAATTTAGTGGGTTTCAACCTATATTAGAAAGCAAAAAGGGAGATATATCAGATTGCATTATGTCAGTAAGGGTAAGGAAAATCTTTGAAACAGTTTTTAGCTCTATACATGTATGTAAAATGTATTTCCTACTTGGATCCTGGTCACAAAGGAGAAGCTGAACTTGGTTGAAAGACAGTGATTAGGCTACATTTTTATCTTTCATTTTTCTACTTAATTTTACTGCTTGAATTTTAAAACTCATGCATGTATTACTTTTTTTAAAAAAATGTTTTTAGTTATAGATGGACAAAATACCTTTGTTTTATTTATTTATTGTTATGTGATGCTGAGGATAAAACCCAGGGCCTCATATGAGCTAGGCAAGCACTCTACCACTGAGCCACAAACCCCAGTCCTCTCATGCATGTATTATTTTTTTATCAATAACTTAAAATATGTATTTGTTTTTAATATGAAAAAACACAAATTCACAAAATTCCAAAAAACAAGTGGTATATTTCCTGGCAATAGTGAATATTAGGCAATTTTCTTCAGTAACAAAATGACAGGCCACCTTACCATTACTTAGCAAGGAAGGAAAGTTACTTTTTAAAAGATTATGAAAGGCTCAAGGGAGGGAAGGCAGGGGCAGGGGCAAGAGTTTAAAACATCAAGAATCTAGGCAATGGATTTAATAAAAAGAAGACAACAAGAGAAATAAAAAAATTTATGCTTTCCTTTGTGACAAAGATATTTAAACTTTTTGATTTCTTTTGTTTTGTCTTGAATCAAGAAACATTTTTAGTTTATTGATTCCATGTAATAGTATTTCATCTTATAGTGAACATATTTGGCCCAACTGTCACATGCATAGAAAAAACTCATCTGCCTAAAAGGGAGAGAATAAAGCAGAGAGGAGGAGCCATTCACTCATAAAATTTTTTAAAAAATAAGTATTATATACTATTCTAGGTAGTAGGGATGCAGCAATGAGTAAAATTGAGTCTCTGCCTTTGGGGCTACATATACTTGGTGGAAGGAGAAGGATGATCAAAAAATATTTAATACAATGTCAATCTAAAATTTTATATCCAGCTAAACCATAGTTGGAGAAACCAAACATTGAGACTCCCTACTATAGAAGGTACTTCATAATTAAATGACACTATAAGAAAGTAATGAGATACAAAAAATAAAATAATGATGAAGAGGTACATACATGTGGAAAATCTAAATTAGCATTAATTATATAAAGCAATGATAATAATAGTGACTCTTGGAGAGGTATAAAAATAACATGTGGGGGCGGAGCTGTGGCTCAGCAGTAGAGCACTCGCCTAGCACATGCCAGGCCCTGGGTTTGATCCTCAGCACCACATAAAAATAAATAAATAAAATAAAGGTATTTGTCCAACTACAACTAGAAAATAAATATTAAAAAAAAAAAAACATATAGGGCTGGGGATGTGGCTCAAGCGGTAGCGCACTCGCGTGGCATGCGTGGGGCCCGGGTTCGATCCTCAGCACCACATACAAACAAAGATGTTGTGTCCACGGAAAACTAAAAAATAAATATTAAAAAATTCCCTCTCTCTCTCTCTCTCTCTCTTTAAAAAAAAAATTAAAAAAAAAAAAAAAACATGTAGCAAAAATACTAATGGTAATAGTGTTGTAGGGACAAAGGAGGCAAGGCACCAAAGATAGCAGGAAACAGTTTTATTTGGCTGCAGCCAGGTTCAGAGGGTACAGCCTTTGCTGTAATCAATCAATCCCCTGAACCCCGAGTTTAGGGAGTTTCAGAGTTTTATACCCAGTGTGTAAGGGGAGGGGCTCAGAAGTTCACAGTCTGCAGAAGTTCACATAAAAGCAGCTTTTGCTTTCACTGATCTGGGCAAGTTAACTCTTCAAGGACAACACCTGAGAAGGGGAGAGCTTCAACTCCCCTTTCTTTTTTCCCCCTGCCAGCTGTTACCATGGGCCCATTTGTAACTTATCTTAAAAATGTAGACATCTCTGTGAAGCCCAGCTCAAGGCCAGAGGCCTTGTTTGCACATTTCTTCAAAGTACTATACTGGATACATTTGTGAAAACTAGTAAGGGGGTGTCCAGCACCTGGAGTGCTGGTATCTTCTCGGCCAGTGGCCAAGTAAACAGGGTGACACGAAAATAGGAAGTTTATCTACAATGGACTCTTTTTCTGACAGTCCTAAAATTAGCCATGGTGAAGAGGGCTTTTCTGTGGAGAAAGGGGGTGCCACTTCAATAGCATGTGTGATGAAATAAGGTGATCTTAGGAGAAGTATCCTAGGTTATTGTTGTATTCAAGGTCATGGTATACACATTTATTAGCTTTAGATGTTCATGTGAAGGACATCCCTAAGAGAATATGTGTGGAATGTGTTATTCCCAAATGCAATTCACAGAGGAAGAAATATATGAAAGTTTATGTAATGTAATAGACAGCAGCAAAAGAAAAAAAGATTTTAAAAGAGAAAATAAACATGAAATAAAATGGTAGAAATAAATCCAAATGTATCAGTAAACACCAACAATATAAATAGGCTAAACTGAAGGAAAGATTATAAGACTGGATAAAAAATAATAAAGTGTACCTTTATGGAATTTATAGGAAACACATGGAACATGAGGACACAGAAGAGTTGTAGGTAAAAGAAGAACTTTTATAGTAAGACAAAATAAAAAGTAAATAAAATAATAGGATTTAAATAGAAAAAATGAAATTATTATTCACATATATGATTGTCTACATAGAAAAATCCAAAGGATTTGACCTTTAAATCATTAGATTTAAGCAGAGAATTTGCCAAATGTCCAATATAAGATTAAAATATAAAATTTAAATTTAAAATATACTTAGGAAAGTAAGGTTTTAAGAGATACTTTTTACAATAGCAACAAAAATATAACATCCTTCAAAACATTACAGAGAAAATTATAAAACTTTAATGAAAAATACAGCACATTGTTGGATAGAAAGACTCAATGTTATACAGAAGACAAGTTTCTCCAAATTGATCTATCTGTTAGTTTCAGTTGAAATCCTTTTAGCTGGATTTATTTAATTTGACACATTTGACAGAATTTGTATGGAAAACCAAAGACTCAAGAACAGCAAAATACTTCTCAAGAAGAAAGGAGGAAATTTTGCTTCACCAAATGCCAAGGTTTCTTATAAATTTATATTAAGTAAAACACATTGGCAGTGGTCTAGGGACAAAAATACTGACCAATGGAAATAGAACAGAGTCAAGAAACTGATACATAGATATATGGTGATGTGAGATGATGATTTGCAAAAGATGAGTTTCAACAAATGGCACTAGCCTTTGTACTGCCTGTCTTTAGTCTTCTTGTTCATGATATCATAAATTTCTACATTATTTAAATTCCTGTAGCTTAGATTTTTCTGTCACTTGTAGTCCAATGAATTTCTGATATAGGTCCTAGCACATTTGTAGCCAAAGATACAGATTAAAATGGTCCAAGCAGGTATGAAGTAACAGAGAAGAGGCTATTACTCTTCTCCTAAACTTGAATCTGAGTGAAGGTGTGTTGAAATTTCTGGGCACTATCACATGGAGCCTGGAAAGGAAATCAACAGAGTGGAAGGCAGAGTGGAGGATGGACAGAAACGTACTCAAGCGTTCAAACGATGACAAAGTTTGAATGCTTTAACTGAGACTCACTTTCTGCTTTCTACCCATGGACTTTTCAATTATTTAACCCATTATCCCACCATGAAATCGGCATGAGTAACAAATATACCACTTATGATCACTTTGAAATAAGTATTATTATGCTTTCAGAGTTTGGTTTTTTGAGAAAAGTAATAGGTGACTGATTAAAGCATTTGAAAAAATATATACATTCATATACATGTATGTACATATATATGTTATGTAAGCTCTAGATTATGGATTTTTTTAATCCATTTTAAAGCACCTGTGCCAATTTCATTGAAATATTTGCAAAATTGAAAACATGGGACTTAATGGATTAAGCCAGTAAATTCATTTTTATTTGTTTGAGACATTTTAAGTTGACTCTGAAATGATCTTACTGGAGACAGTAGGCTCAAGTCACATTATCAGATAGATTGTTATCATAGAAACCATGATCATACAGTGAATTTCTTAAAATATTGCTGTCTGTAAAGATGGAAGTGACTAATAAAGCCCATGTGCAACCACCGTCTACGTGAGTAAAAAAAAAAAACAAACCTGTTTTGCAGCTTTGATGGAAACATTTGAATCACAGTAATATTTATATCTTTTAAAAATTTTAAGAAATGCAAAGAGATTCTTCTTTCAATGTTTTGTTCAGTAGAAACAAAGCTAAAGGGCTAAAAAGGGGAAATGATATAGTGTCAGAAGGGAGGCTGAATTTTGTTAGCCAACTACCAAAGTTGCAGGGGACTATACAAAATTAACTCTTGCTTTATCCTCCAGGTTTATGGAAGCATTTTAACAAATAGTGGAAACTGTTTAAAATTCTCTTATTTTATTCACTAAAGAGTTTTGCTAGAATAACTTACAAAGAAGAGAGATTCAAGAGAGTCTGAAAGCCGGGAGACACAAGACATTATGTTTTGTGTTTTAAGAATTTTCAAAACAGGAGAGACCAGCTGAGTGGTTGTGCATGTGTATAATCTCATTGACCCAGGAGGCTGAGATGGGAGGATGCAGGATCACAAGTTCAAGGACAACATAAGCAACTTACTGAGGCCCTGAGAAACTTAGTGAGATCCTGTCTCAAAAAATAAAAAGGATTGGGGATGTGGCTCAGTGGTAAAGCACCCCTGGGTTAAATCCCCAGAAAAACCCACAAATTATCATTCATTCTAAGAGTAAGGTTTTTAACCTATAACTCAATCAATGAATTTAGATTTTATTTATTTATTTAGTCTTTTTATTTATTTATTTTTTTAGTTTGTTAGAGACCTTTATTTTCTTTATTTATATGCGGTGCTGAGAACTGAATCCAGTGCCTCACACATGCCAGGCAAGTGCATACTGATGAGCCCCAGCCCCAGCCCATATTAATTTAGTCTTATAGTGCTGGGGATTGCACCCAGGACCTGGTGCATGTTGGGCAAGTGCTCTACCCCTGAGCTACAACCCCAGCCCTTAGATTTTACTCTGATATACAGTATAAATATAAACTTAATTAATTCTTTTTTTTTTCCAAAATGGCTAATTATCCTGGCATGCTACTAGATAATCTTTCCTTTTCCCACTAAGTTGTTATGTATTTTTTTAAAATCATCATTATTACTATGGTGCTGGGATTTGAAACCGTAGGTGCTTAATCACTGATTCATATCCCCAGACCTTTTTATCTTTTTATTTTTAAGACAGGGTCTCGCCACGTTTCTTAGGGCCTCACTAAGTTGCCGAGGCCGGCTTTGAACCTGTGAACACCCTGCCTCAGCCTCCAGAGTTGCTGGGATTATAACCATGTGCCACCACACCTGGCTCATTATTATTTTTGACCAAATATAATCGAGTCTTTATTTCAAAGTATCAATTTTACATTTATCTGTTTCTTTGCTCCAGGATGATTTTTGAAAAGATAAATTGAATATAACACAATTTGCTTATCAAGATACCCCTTAAGTTTTGCTGCTGTGTGTTTAGGGAGAAAGTGTCAAAATGTCTATGATATCTGCAACTGACTTTCAATTGGTTCTACAAAAGAGAAAGAAGGTGAACAGCAAAATGTTAATATGGTAAATCTAGTGTTCATCCTTCTAGTTTTTTAACTTTTACGTACGTTTGAAAAGGCTTTTTGGAGGATGAATTTTTTTACACTTTTCCTTAATGAAAATTTAAAAGCAAGTATTACTTCCATGTAATAAAGTAAGTTTGTAATTTTACAGAATAGAAGTGTAGGACATTAAACGCAATACATTTCAGGGCTAAGGTTGTGGCTCAATGGTAGAGCGCTTGCCTACCACACATGAGGCAGTGGGTTCTATCCTAAGCACCACATAAAAATAAATAAAATAAAGGTATTGTGTGCATCTACAACTAAATAATTTTTAAAAAGCAGTACATTTCAAGTGAGGTTTGAGATTTGGTTTAATGTTTAAGACAGAAAATTGGTATCAGATTTTTTTGTTGTATCATTTTCTAAAAGATTTGGGCTAGGAGTGATCTAGTGTACTATGATCAATAGTAGAGAGTTTGCCTAACATGTGTGAAGCTCTGGAATCAATCTCCAGCAAAACACACACACATACACACACACACACACCACACACACACACCACACACACACACACACACACACACACACACGATATTGGTTTTGTTTTGTTTTAACAGGCCCCATGAGAGATAGGTTAATGATAATCAGAAGCAGATCTGACTTAATAATTTCCCTTATCACTCATTTTTGGGGACCTTTGTAAGATAAGAACTATTTAAAACTAATATTTGATTTCTCAATTCTAAAAGTTATACGTTGTTATAGTAAGGTGAAGTCCAGATTTAGTGTGTACATAGTAATACTTTGAAACCTTTAAAATAAATTTATGCTGAATTTTAATATAAAAATAATACAAACTCAATTATTTTTGAATTATGTAACAATAAATAAGTAGCATGTTGCCCAGTGCTTTGTTAGCATTTCCTATGACTCCTTAAAGTATAAAATATTATCCTAACCACTTTTGTGTGCTATGGCAATTGACACCTTTCATACATGACTATTAATATTATTCCCCTTTGAAATTCAGATTCATTGATCCACAAACTCTAATCTTTTTTCAAACTTATTTAATAAAATATTTGTTTTTATAGTATATCCCAGCAACCACAATTCCTCTGTCCTCACACAAAAGTGATCTGGATTTTTTGTCCTATATTAATAATTGAGGTGCTGAAAAGTTCTGGAACCCTAACATTACTACTTAACTTCACACCTGGTGAGTATTGGTGTGTGTTTCTGAAATCCTTTAATATTCTCAATTTTGAACTTTTGTTTTGAACTTTGAGCCTTTGGGTAGAGCCTTTAGTTTTAGTTCATTTTCAGTAACTCTTCCATTTTTATATAACAATTTAAAAACAGAATTTATGACTAATGTTGAATCTAACATTTAGAAATAGCAACAGACAGCATCTGGCTTCTGAGGGTTGTCATACCACAACCTAACTTGACTTTTTATTCACAATAGTTCACTATGGTCCACCCTCTGTACTGTTGACCCTGACATTGTTGCCAACACACAAATCTGATTTGTAATTCTTCCATGCCTCCCAACCACCACCTAAAGGTAAAACCAAAATTCCTTAGAGGCAAAAAAAAAAAAAAAAGAAAAGAAACTTCTATCATACTGGCCTCATCATTCTCATTTACACCCCTCTCAAAATGAACACAGACACTGGAACCACACAAAGGTATCTGCCAATCTCAACAATTATTTTCCCTGCCAATGCTTTTGCACTGGCCTGTCATCTCCATTTAGAATGTCCTGTCCTCTCTCCACCTCCTCACTCCAATTCCTTGTATCCTTCAAGAACTAACTCAAAGTTCACCTCCTTAATGACACCTCCTCTTTCAGAGTTCCTGGCAAAATTAGTTACCTCCTCCTCTAGGAACTAGATAATCATAATATAGTGGGACAGAGAGACAAGGAAACAAATTGTCAAGCCTATGATCAAAAACACTAAGAACTCCTCAAGGACAATGACATTGTTGTTTATTCACTTCTGGGTTCCCCACAGAACCTACCAAATCACACAATAAACAAATGTTGAATTTAACTGGATCATAGGAAAAAAGTTTAAAAATTGCATTTTCACATCTAAAATAGTAATTGTGTTTCTTTGTAAAGCTATCAGTTTATAATTTGATCTTTTAGAAACCCACAAGCTGGACATAGTAGCCTACACCCGTCGTCCTAGCCACTCGGAAGCCGGAGGTAGGAGCATTGCAAGTTCAAGGCCAGTCTGGGCAACATAGTAAGACCCTGTCTTCCCACTCCCCAACCCCCCTACCCCACAAAAAAGAAAAGAAATAAAAACCCTCACAAAGTGGTTACTAAACTTTTACAAATAAGTGATATCCCATAATTTTTAATACATTTCAGTTAAATTTATATAGGTTTTTCTGTCTCTTTTTCATTCAAGATGAGTTCTGTGCAGCCCATAGAACCTATGTAAACATATTTGGATAATTTGAAAGTATATAAATCACAGTCAAGCAGGCTCACACCTGTAACCCCAGCAATTGGGGAAGCTGAGGCAGGAGGATCACAAGTTTAAAATCAGCCTGAGCAAAAATTAGGGAGACCCTATTAAAAAAAAGTGTGGGAATATGGAGTTGGGGGTGTAGCTCATTGGTAGAGTGTCCCAGGTTTCAATCCCAAGTACCCTCCCACCCAGAAAAAGAAAGTATGTAAATTATAGAAATAATTTGAATGGCTAGCTGAGATACAAACATTAAAGAATAAGATGGTGCTTAAAAGAAAAAAAAAAACTTGCCTGAAAGAAACATGATTTTGTGTGTGTGTGTGTGTGGAAGCAAAACCATGAAATATTTAATGAGGCATTGCAAAATAAACCACTCCACCCCATCCCCAAGGAGGCAGAGTCAAGGTTCAGACTGAACTTTGTTTAGCAACGCTGGAACCATGTGTTTTAAGAATGAGAGAGGTTTGTCAAGACTTGCTGCCAAGGCACATCACAAGCTCAACATGTGCTTACTGCCTGCTCTCAAAAACCAGTGTCCATGAGCTGGCCAGCTGCTAGCAGTAGGGTACCCTTTGGGTCACATCTTCACTTCCTGAAGGAAGCTCCAGAAACTTTCTCCTGTCTTCTCTGTGTCTTGGATTATTTGTCAGTTCTGTTTTATAAAATACCTCATTTTTTTTAAGAGAGAGAGAGAGAGAGAGAGAAGTTTTTTTTTTTTTTTTTAATATTTATTTTTTAGTTTTCGGCGGACACAACATCTTTGTTTGTATGTGGTGCTGAGGATTGAACCCGGGCCGCACGCATGCCAGGCGAGGGCGCTACCGCTTGAGCCACATCCCCAGCCCCAATACCTCAGTTTTAACAGTAGAGTCATGACTAAAATTTATAAATATGAAAATAAATATAATATTTGTAAACATTAAATGTTCCTAGCTAAGCTTTTCATTTTCCAGAAAAACTTCTCATCTCGTGTACTCTGTTTCTGTTTTAATAACCATCTTTGCAAACATCCACCTCAAAAAAGTTGAAGTCTTAGCAGTCATAGCTAACATGTATTATGTGCTTCAATATGCCAGGCGCTATGCTTTCTTTTTTTTAATCTCCTTTAATCTCACAGGAGTTTCTGGGGGAAAAAAAAATGACTTGAACACATTTTCCTGACCTCTACCTTCCCCCACTCCTATTCCTTACTGGAGCAAAATTCAAGGACAAAAAGCAACTAACAAAAACCTCTGGAGTTAATCTGTTCTTCTGAGGACAACTGTGAGTTTTCCAGAGGAGAAAATGGTGTGCGACATGTGAAGTCTGTTGGCTGGGAAAGCTGATTCCTGTCTCAGAAGAAAAGGGATCTACACAGGTAGATGCAGTCATTCTCTTTCCAGGTGTCTGCGGGGGAGGAAGTGTTTCTCTCGTACTTGGACAGTCTGAGAACAAAGAAGTTCCTTCTTCCCTCCTTTCAGTGAAGGGGTCTCAATTTGTCAGCTTCTCTGGCTTTGGGCTAGAATATAGTTCTTGAAATATCCTAGGACCAGGAGCAATGACATCAACTGGGAACTCAGAACTTATTAGAAATGCAATTCTCAAGCCTTTCTACAGGCCCTTAAATCAGAAACTGGAAGTGTATCTTAATAATATTTAATAAGATTGTGGTAAACACTCAAGTTTGAAAACCACTAGGTTATCAGAGGGGAGATCTGTGTGTGTGTGTGTGTGGGTGTGCGCGCGCACGCGCACGCACACGCACACCCACACCCACACACTACTAGGGATTGAATCCAGTAGTGCTTTACCTCTGAGTTATATCTCCAACCTCCACCCCCTTTTAAAAAAATATTTATTTATTTTAGTTTTAGGTGGACACAATATCTTTATTTTATTTTTATGTGGTGCTGAGGATCAAACCAAGTGCCTCATGCATGCTAGATGAGTGCTCTACCTCTGAGCTCCAGCCCCAGCCCCAGTCCCATCTCCAACCCCTTTTTATTTTGTATTTTGAGACAGGGTCTCCCTAAGTTCCCCAGGCTGTCCTCCTGCCTCAGCCCTCGGCCACTCATTCCTAGTCATTGCGATTACAGATTGTGCTACCACACCCAGCTTGAGTAGACAGTTTAATTTCTTCCATTTGTCTGGTTTATCAGTGTTAGAGAAACCAGACCTCCTAGCCTCTAAAAATGTTGATGAACTCATAACATTAGTAAAGCACAGGAAATTATAATACATATGAGTTTATTAATTTGACGGAGATTTGCCAACTGATCAATTGGAAAGGAGCAGAAAAAATAGTCAAATATTATAACTTCAATAACTTCAATCATAATAACAACTTTCTTAGTGCTCCTGATAAAAATTGAGGCTTATAAAGGTTAAATAATTTGTTCAACGTCACACCACCCAATAAGTAACAGAATCAAAATTTGAATCCAGGGCTGTCTGATTTGATTCTAAGTCCTCTCTCTCTCCCTTACCCTCCATTTCCTAATTGAGTATACTTCAACTGTTTCTATAGAATCTTTTTTCTTTAAACTTTGTTTTAAATTGTGATAAAGCATTGCAGAGGATACATAAGAAAAATGAATGTGTGTATTTATTTGTATATTTTATACATATACATATATACATTTACATATACCTATCAAGAGAGATAAAAATTTATGTTTATATGTATTTCATTACGTCACCAACACCTATAAAATAATCACCATCACACAGAACAAAAATAGAACATTGCAGCAAGCCACTAAATACCTCTTTATTCCTCCTGAAGGTCACCATAAACTTGACTCTTTTATAATTGTTTCCTGCTTTTCCTTATTAAATCACCTCTATAATTATTTTCAAAATAACATAATTAGTTGTTCTGTTTCCCTCTTTTAAACTTTATGTGAAAGAAATAATACTGTGTATATTTTCTTTGGCCCTACTTCTCTTGCATAACTTTATGTTTGTGACATTCATCCATGTTAAATGTAGCCATGGTTCGTTTCCATTGGTATATAGTGTGTTATTGAATGAATAGTAAACATTTTATTTACCCTGGAATTCTTTTTTTTAATTTGTGCTATCACTCTCATAATTCAGACATTCATTAAATGGTTTCTTAGTACTTTAATTTTCTCTGGGGCCCCTAACTATTCTGATCTCTAGGCTCTAGGGGCTGCTGCCAGAGGAAACTTTCTGAAGGTCAACACTGATCATGTCGATCCTGTTAAAAGGAATTATAGAAGAAGAAGAAAAAAGGCTGAGAGGTAGGCCGTGACCACATTATTCAGGTTATTGAGAACTATTGTAATGATTGCAGTTTTTATTCTAAGGGCTGTTGTTGTGAGCAAGCTATGTATGCTGTTGACATAGACTGGACATGTGTGTTCTCTCCACAATATCATAATTTATTGAATAACAATAAATTCACAAGCTACATCACTTTCGTTGGCTTTAATTCACCAAGTATTCATGGTTCACTTGGTAGCCATGAGCAGGGTAATCATAGGTTCCTTTATTGCATTCCACTCTTAATGACTAAGGTCTGTAACACTCAAATCACACATCACACTTTACCCAATGATATATGGTTACAGAACAGTGAAGAAAGGGTCAAGGTGGCCACAGTGTTTCAAGTGCACTGAGAGCTAAGGCAGACAGCAAGTGTAAATGCAAAAGAGTCACTGCAGGTAGTCAGATAAGATTTTGAACTAGCTAAGAACTTGTTCACGGTGTGGAGTGTTCAGGGCATAGAACTTGTTCCAAGTGAGGGTCCAGGTGACAGGCAGTTTCAAAGTGGACTGCATCAAGCGAGGAGATTGAGCTAAGCCAAAGCCCCAGGGATGAAGTTGGGAATTTGTGGTCTGTTGCTCATGTGAGGAGTTTACTGGATGGTCTAAGATGACAGGTGGTGTGTGCTGCTGTGCCACCATCTTTGGTGCCTCTCCCTTTATGTATCTCAGGTGGGGGGTGTGCATGATTCAGTGGTCTGGTACATTTTAAAAGCTCACAGGCCTGGTTTCTCTGATATGGGTTTGATATCCTTATACATCCATGTGCTTCTAATTTAATTTGTTAAATTCACAGGTGGTCATTTTTTTATTAGCATGAATAATTTATCAGTTTGTGCCTTGATAATTGTGCTGTGCACCTGGGGTAGTTGTTATTAATTATTATTATTTTGATAAATTCTGTATGTATAATTTATGGTGGTTATCTATTTGTTCAGACAAGTCCCCAAATTATTCTGCCTTTGCATTTGGTTTCAAAATATAGTAACTCAGGACTAGGCACTGCTGTTCTATATAACGTGGAGTAACTCAGAGCTGGGCACAGCTCTCCACAAAATAATGAAAAGCTCTTTATGGCTGATAGCTTTGGCTTTTTTCTAAGTTTGGAGGACTCCTGCTTTAGAGTCCCCAAACCATCCAATCCGACTCTTTTGATAATTATGCCTATAAGAATCCAACCAAGTTTTCTAGGCCCTTGTTGTGCTCAGGCCCACAGTCCCTTGGGATTATAACTGAACACAACGGGTTCACCCCCAGATGAGTACAAAGCCAATAAGCACAACCAAGAGATAAAAGAATGAAAAGAAGTTTATCACTTGCACCCATAAAGGAGAGCATTGAGGATAATTTCCAAAGCAGTGTCTCTCCCAGAACAACAACAACAAAGCAAGAGGCTTTTTTGGGGGAAATGCATGTATATTGATTTTGGAAAGTCTTATCATCATGTGTGGAGATGGACACATTCCTGAGCACGTTGAATTCAAGGTCATACTTCTTCATACGACACATGTTGAAAATGGTGGGCAGGAACAGACCCTGGGTAGGCAATTTAGCATTGCAATGAGACTATAGTGAGCAAAGTTTAGGTCATGGAGAAGAGTGTGGGTCAGAGTAACATGTGGCTTGTTCCTTGTGGTCTTCTCTGGAGGGCCTTACCGGAAACAACATGAAGAAATGTTAACAGTCACTTAAAATGGCAGCAGTTTTCTCTTCACCTTCCACCCCACAAGTGTAGGAATTTGCTCCTAAAACATCCTGCTCAGCAGCTAACAGAATCCCATCAGCTGCTGGTTAAGTTCTCTCAGGCCTGGCCCCACTTTTTGCCAATTCTCTTTCATTTCTTTGTAATCAACTGTTAAGTGATGAGCATATCTCATAGGAGGGGCTTATAAGCTAGTGCCCTTATGGATGAAATGCCAAGACTATTGATAGTATAACAATCAATTATACTAAAAATGGCAAGTGAAACAAAAAATGAACTAATGAACAGAGAATCCTAAGATTTAGTTCAAAATATCACCCGAGTGCTTAGGATTCAGGACTTTCAAGTGTCTTGACAAACACCTCTGATTCATACCACCATTAAGAGTAACGAGAATCACATGATGTGAAAACGAGAGCTATAGACATAAAACACAGACTATCATTTTAGTGTAGGGGTTGCTGAAATTTTTCTGTAACAGGCCGGAAAGTGAATCTTTTCACCTTTGCAAGGCATAGCATCTCTTCCAACTTCTCTTGCTTTGCAAGGTGAAAAAAGTCATAATTGGGCTTGGCAGTGGTTACATAAAATTGTATTGGTGGCCAAGATTTGGGCAGAGCCTGTAGTTTCTCAACCCCTGCCTTCATATCCAGTTTCACTTCTTGCTACTATTAGTTGTTTGGGTTTTTTCATCCATATTTTTTATTAATATCTAATTTACATTCAATAAATGCAGCAGCTCTTAAATGCAGTATTTGATGAGTTTTTGACAAGCCATTAACCTGTATGATCAGCATCCTTGTCAAGATTTAGAACATTCCCACTGCCCCAGGAAGTGCCTTCTAGTCCATCACCTCTCTGCCCCCAGAGCTTAACCACTGCTCTGATGTTTATGCCCACAGATTTCAATATGCCTATTCTTTTTTTTTTTAAAGAGAGAGAATTTTTTTAATATTTATTTTTTTTTTAGTTTTCAGCGGACACAACATCTTTGTTTGTATGTGGTGCTGAGGATCGAACCCGGGCCGCAAGCATGCCAGGTGAGCACGCTACCGCTTGAGCCACATCCCCAGCCCTCAATATGCCTATTCTTAAGCTTCATTTAAATAAAATTACACACTGTCTA
Organism: Marmota flaviventris; assembly: GCF_047511675.1. Classification (NCBI taxonomy): domain Eukaryota; kingdom Metazoa; phylum Chordata; class Mammalia; order Rodentia; family Sciuridae; genus Marmota; species Marmota flaviventris. The sequence goes on along the minus strand of NC_092511.1, from coordinate 52,126,585 downwards.
CATCTCTAAATATGTCTTTCACTTTTTGTAGATATGTTTCATCCTCAGTCTTTGAATGCCTGTTCAATGTCCACTCATTTGTGAGAGTCACCCATGTTATTGAGGATACCAGTATTTTGTGACAAGTTTACTCTTTATTGCTGGGCAGTATTTCATCGTATGAATGTGCCACTGTTTTATGAATACATCTATATAAGTTTCCTAGGGCTACCTTAACAAATTACCACAAGTCTGGTGACTTAAAATGACATCTCACATTTCTGGAAGTCAGAAGCCTAAAATCAAGGTGTTGGCCAGGCTGTACTCCCTCTGAAGAGCCTGGGGGAGAATCTTTCCTGATTTCTTCCAGCTTTGGGTGGTTTCAGATGTTCCTCAGTGGTGGTAGAATAACTCCATTCATTCTCTGTCTTCTCACAGCCTGCCTCTTCATGTCTCTGTCTGTCCTCTCCTCTTCTACAGACAGTGTCAGGGGACTTAGCACCCATCCTATTCAAGGATGATCCCATCTCAAGATTCTTAATTGTATCTACAAAGATCCTTTCCCCAAATAAGGTCACATTCACAGGTTCCAGATGGACACGTCTTTAGCGAGCCACCATTCAACCCACTGTAGAATCACAGTTTATCAAGTCACCTAATGATATCATCTAAACTATGTCTTTTTTTTCCTTTTCTTTTTCTATTTTTAATAAAGCTGCTCTGAATATTCTTATACAAGGCTTTTTGTAGATACATTTTCAGTCTTACGGTCTTTGATTGCCAGTTCTAATTATTTTTTTATAAAAAATGTGATTTTCTTTTTAGTAATAATTATTCATAATAATGTTTTTCATTTTGGCAGGAGTTTCTGTAAGAATTTATCAGTCTGCATACATCTGTCTTCAATATTTTGTATAAGTTGAAAACACAATAATGTCAAGAGATAGGATATGGAATTATACTAAGTTTCTTCATTTTTGTTTCTTAAGATACTATTAAGAAACAAACAAGTTTCAGCTTTGCTTTTATTTAGCTTCTTAATGTAACAATGCCTGATTAAAGTGAAAACAAAACCAAAACCAAAACAAAGCTTGTTCTCATACTGTCATTCCTTTCATTTTGTTACTTGATGAGCGCTTGCAATCGTTACCTCTAATAAATTTGATATATTTATCTTAGTTGAGAATGACTGACACTGACCATTCCACTGGCATGAAATTAAATGCAGCTCTTTAATTTAAAAAAAAAAGCCATCCATCTGGGTTATACTCCCACCCTTCTATTCTGATAGACCCAGCTTTAACAGAACTGCTGGGATTTGGGTTGGATGGAGGCTTTTGCCTGTCAGGCTGCCCCTCTACATTGAAAACTTCATAGAGGGCAGGGCCTCCCTCATGCCTCTGTGTATCTTCTAACTCCAGTCGCAGCCCTGTGCTTTCTTAACCTTCTAAGAGTTTCCTGAAAAAATAGTGCTGTGGGAAAAAAAGAAGGAAGGGAGTACCTTCTTTGTAGTAGAGCAATTCTACTAATGCAGAACAGTTCCAGCTAATAATAAATGGTTCCTTTTTAAATCTGTTGGAAAGTCTCCAGGACAATTATTTATTACACAGGTGGTTTCTTATTGAATTTGCTTCCTTTATTCAAAAATTCTAGGAACTGATGATTGGGTACACTACTCACTTACGACGAAAGCAATTTAAAATACTACCCATGTCCTGTTGGCACTTGACAAGTAAAACAGAGAAAATCAGAGAGTTCTCATTATACTTTTTGATAGCTGCAAGAAACAGTCCTATGAGTGGTTTGGAGGTTTTTTTAAACAGGTACAGAATAATAGGCTTTATCATACTACCCTAGTCTTTTGCAATGTTTGTAAATCAAAAATCTTACTTTATCTTTTTGAAAAGTGTAGCTCTGGGGTTGTGGCTCAGTGGGTACAGCGCTTGCCTAGCATGTGTGAGACTCTGGGTTAAATTCTCAGCACAACATATAAATAAATAAAATAAAGGTCTAATGACAACTAAAAAAAATTATTAAAAGAAAAAAATTTTAAAAAGAAGTGTAGCTCCAACTTTACTATTGGAATAGAATTACCTTGAAACATTTGGGCTAATGACTGGAATTTTACTAATCCTAATTTCCATTGTAACTTTATTCTGTTCCTTTGATTTTCATTTTAATTTTAGTAGTCCTATCTCTGAAATTAGAGTTGACAAACATGCTCTTTTGAAACCCTAATTTCTTCATTTTTGACACAATTATCTACAGGTTGAGGTTTAACAGAAGAGACAGTGAAGATATGCTAGGTAGTGTAACTCACATGTTTTTAAAGATATATAAATGATATTTTTAAAAAACACAATTTAAAATCAATGAGCATTTTAAAATCATTTTATAAGTAGCATTATTTACCAGATTTCTTGTATTGTTGGCCAGTTTTTTTTTAACCTCTTCTAGTTTGGAGATATTTTCAGCTATAATAACAAAATAACAGACTAATAAATCTGAACCAAGAGGGATCTATTTGTCTAACATAAGAATTAGGCACTTGCTGGCACTGATTTAAGAGTTTAATGCCAGGTCTCTAAATTGCTATCCCTGTGATTCCCTTTACCCTCTCTTTATGGTCACAAGATGGATGAAAAATCTCCAAGCATCACAGCTGTTTTCAAAGACAGGAAACTAGAAGCACTACTAGACAGAGCTTTCTACTTGGCTCTTTTTTTCTCCTTCCTTCCTTCCTTCCTTCTTCCCTCCCTCCCCCCTCTTTCTTTCTTTCTAAACCAGGAAAGACATCTTTCTCAAATTATCCATTTAGTAGATTTTCCATTGCAGAAATGTGTCACCTGAGTATCCCTAGATATAAAGGAAGATGAGGAAATGAGTATCTACTTTCAGTTATGTAACTGAAGGCAAGGAAGAAAAAGTTGGAATGGCTTTTGGGGAAACACATATTGCATATACTAGGTGCTTGGTAAGTACATGTCAAATGACCTGTAGTTTTAAACAGAGCTAAAGCTCAGGTATACACCTGCCCTTTTATTATCTGTCCTACTAAATTTACCTTTTCTTTTCCTCATTTTCATAGCTGTGCTGATTATCAGCAAGCAATTTGTTGAGTGTCTATGATATGAAATACATTAGTATTTACTCTGTGACTGGAAAGAGAATGAGGACTGACTTTATAGACATTTATCCATTCACTCAAAAAAATATTTATTGCATGACTACTATGTGCCAGATACTATTCTAGGTTTTTGAGATATATCTGTAAGCAAGACAAAGAACCCTGCCCCGAGGGTGACTATATTCTAATAGAGCATATTTATATATTAACACTTAAGTTGGATTTTCATTAATATGAAAGGGAAGTGCATTTCATTCAAAGGTAACAGCAAGAGCACAGACAGGGAAGTGGGAGTACACAAGTCATGTTTGGAGAGCATCGAGTAGCTCCGGAAAGTATAGAATACATGAAGAGGAATCAAAGCGTAGGTTGGTGTCAGGTTGTGAAGGGTTATAATAGGGCAAGTGAAAGTTTTGCCAAATGCACTTATATCTTGCAAAGTTAGTACCAAAGCTTACCTGATGGCTTCACCTGGAGAATCCACAGACACTTTGAAATTGCCATGTTTCAAGTGGACTCATTCTATTTCTGCCAATTCCCTTTCTCCTTCTGTATTTCCCAACTAATTTGGTAAATGGCACTGCTACTTCTTTAGCTTAGGCCTTCATTGTTTCTTACCTGGGCTGTTGCTATTCTCTTCCCCCTGTAATCTCACATTCCTTTAATCCATTCCTCGCAAACTGCTTTGAGAAAAAGTTATTTTCCCTCCTAAAATTTAAGTAATCCAGATGTCAGATGAGGGGAGGAGGTACAGATTACATAATATACAGATTACAGAACTATAAACTTGGGGAGTAGGGGAATATGGATTTATATTTGAATTAGTTTTGTATTACCATGTAACAAATTTAGAGGCTTAAAACAATATGCACTTGTTATTTCTGCTTAGGATCTCACAAAGCCAAATCAAAGTGGGGCTAGGGCTGTGTCCTCATCTGTAGGCTTGACTGGGAAAGTCTCTACTCCCAAATTCACACAGTTTGTTAGAAAAATGCATTGCCTGTGTTTGTGGGGGTGAGGGTCCTGGTTTCCTTCTGGTCATGGCTGGGGGCTGCCCTTAACACCTAGGGGCCATCTGTAATTCTAGAGGTCACCTACAATCTGTTGCCACATGAGCTTTTCTAACTTGGCTGCACAAACACAGGCAATGCATTTTTCTAACAAAATGAGGGCTGGGGATGTGGCTCAAGCGGTAGCATGCTCGCCTGGCATGCATGCGGCCCAGGTTCGATCCTCAGCACCACATACAGACAAAGATGTTGTGCCTGCCGAAAACTGAAAAATAAATATTAAAAAGTTCTCTCTCTCTGTTTAAAAAAAAATTAAAAAAATAAATAAATTACCTTTTTGTCTTGACAAAATAGATTAGTGAAATGTTGCAGAGTAGTCTGGATTCTCACTACAGTGTAAGTAGGAAATACTGTGGATGAAAAATTTCATTTAAGAAAAAATATTTCTCATGAAGAAATTAAAGGAAACAGATTAAATACTCTATATTTTGCCATGTGAGCGACTAGAAAATTTTTTTAGTATGATGTTAGTGTAATTTTAGTAAACTCCTGTCTAAAATAACACTTCTAATACAGATCATAACACATAGCTCAGAGCCTCATAACCACAGGTATTTTATTGACATGATGAGCTTTGAGTGAATTAAAAGTCTTAATGTTCCAAAATGAAAGTTCAGTTTCCTTGGATTTTATTCAGTCACTGCTTGTAATAATTCAACAAGAACACTGAGTACCTATCATATGGATCTGTTATTTCCTTTGTTGGTTTGATTATTTTCTGACAGATGGCTTCCATAAGATATTTGTGAACTTCATTAATTTAGTATAATGTTGTTTCCTGAGATTTATTTTTTGGCTTTAAAAGTACTATAATTTAGAACTGAATTACAAGAAAACTCATCTTCTTTGTTTTAATCCTAAATTTCTTTCTAATAAAGCAATTCTGTTTCCAGTATTCCTTCCTGCAGAACTTTTGTTGTTAAAACTATTCACAATTTGAGATAAGAGACAAATTATTGTGATAAGACTTGGAGAAAGAAAACCATTCTTACAGTGGTTTTAAACTTATTTTTTTTTTACTGATATGTTTGTAAGAGATTAGTAGAAGTCTTTTATATATTATTGAGAATAGGGTTCTGTATTAATAATTTATGGTACATTTCTGTTAAACTGCTTTCAAATTATTTTGAAATGAAATGAAGGATTTTATTCACTAGAATAGCTATGGCATTGCCTCTTCTAAATGCTGGGAGGTAGTGTACTTCTTCCTACTCTTTGTGTTTCCATGTGGAGGGACTTTCCCAGAAAAGGAGTCCTCTGGCCTCTTACCCAACCTGGTTGGTGACTGTCAGCCATTAATGCACAGATCATACTTAGGTAGAACTAGTCTGTTAACATGATATGATATATATATTATACCTATATAAGCCAAGCTGAGTCCGTTTCAAGTTCTCTTCTAGAATCTAGTTTAAGGGAAGGGATAGGTGTGAGGAAGGGCAGAGAATGTCAGGAAACATTGACAAGTGTGTTTGGCCCTCAGCCCTAACCCTCATTCCACAAATAGCTTTATCAATAATAAAAGTGATATTTTGACCTCTAACTGTCTGACTGCAATTGGGGTCACTGAGATCCCTTCTAGTTCTGAAATGTAGTAGACTTAAATGGGATTAGATGGATGAACTCACTGAAGACTGATGTCCCCAACAGAAGGTAATATGCTTGTCAAAATTCCTCTAGGGCTGGGCTGTAGCTCAGGGGCAGAGAACTTGCCTAGCATGCTGAAGACTGGGTTCGCTCCTGAGCACCACATAAAGATAAACAAATAAAATAAAGGTATTCTGTCTGTCTACAACTACAAAAAATATATAAATAAATAAAAGTACCTCTACTTCTTGTTTTAAATTATGGCCCCTGACACTTTTCTTTCTATAAGGGAGAATAAAACTGAATAAACTTGGCATTACTTGGGTAGATAAAAGCAAAATCTTTTATCTCCAGCCAAACATATCATGGCATAGACACTGTAAATGGCAAGGCTGGACCATCAGGAGACAGGCCTGAGGAAGAGAGGCTTGAAGGAAGAGAGCTATACTGCCATGAGTTTTGAGAATTCTCCTAGGTTATTCTCCAGATGCTCACCAATGCTATTTTGCAAAGGTGGAATCTAGCCACATTGCAATTTGAAGGAAAAGGGCACCTTCTTGGAGTTAGGATATGAGCATCTAGCTTGTTCTGCAGGACATTTCTATGCTCCAAAAACCTGGAATAGGAACTAAGAAAACTACTTCTCTTTAATTTGCTTGGAAAAGTATGCTACCAGTCCTTCTCTGGGTATGAAGATGAGAATTAACAGATAAAACTTCATAGTTGGTCACAATTGCATTACCAAGTGAAATATCACCTAGAGAAACCTGTTCTGAAGGAAAACTCAAAGGAAGCTACAACTCAATGTCAGTTTTTCTTGCTCTGTTAACTTATAGTTTTCTGGTGATAGAAGAGATTTGGTAATAGAAAATTGAAAGAACTACATTAAATTAAATATAAAAGCATGATGTGTGATTGTCATTAATGTCAAGTACATATCTGAAATTAAACACTGAAACCATGTGTACTTTTGTTCATTTCTTTTTTCTTTTTCTTTTCTTTTTTCTTTTTTTGGTACCAGTGATTGAACTCAGGTCACTTGACCACTGAGTCACATCCCTAGCCCTATTTTGTATTTTATTAGAGACAGGTTCTCACTGAGTTGCTTACCACCTTGGTAAATTGCTGAGGCTGGCTTTGAACTTGCGATCCTCCTGCCTCTGCCTCCGGAGCCACTGGGATTACAGGCGTGTGCCACCGTGCCCGGCCTGTACTTTTGTTCAATAATTTAAATTCCTAAAGTATGTCTGAAAATGCCTTGATGTAATTGAATATTGAGTTTCATATATAGTGAGTGAAATTAAGCAGAGCTCAGGCCCAAGCTCAACCTCCTCAGTGGGCAAGTTACTAGGAAATAATCTTTTTTCTCTTTTCATGTTGGTTTTGTACAAATAATGAAACATAGTAAATAATTGTAATATCTTAATAATAATTTCTATAGTATGAGCTTTAAGAATTACAAAAGAAAAAAATTTTAAAAATAAAGAGGTAGGGGGTTCCAGCAGATGGCAAGTGCTGATTAATTATGTAACTCAGTACTTAAAGTTACTTAGGCAGGAAGCCAAATTTTTCAACATTTTTTATGTGCTAGTTCTATATTATTCAATAATATAAAAAATAATACTTTTCTGGTTTACATGGTACAAATTCTGTGAAAAAAAATACCATACAATTTTTAGCATGTATTCCATATATTTATTGATTGAAAATAAAATAATACTTTGAAAACTTATTCACTGTACCTAGACCAGAAAATATATACGAAAAATTTTCCTATATTGTCGTTGGCCTATACAGGTTTAAAAAAATATAAAAAAAATGTATGTGGAGCCAGGTATGGTGGCACATGGTTGTAATCCCAGTGACTGAGGCAGGAGGATTGCAAATTTGAAGCCAGCCTCAGCAACTTAGGGAGGCCCACAACTACTTAGCAAAACTCTGTCTCAAAAAAAAAAAAAAAAAAGAGGGGCTGGGAATGTGGCTCAAGCGATAACGCGCTCGCCTGGCATGAACAGGGCGCTGGGTTCGATCCTCAGCACCACATAAAAATAAAATAAAGATGTTGTGTCCACCAAAAACTAAAAAATAAATATTAAAAAATTCTCTCTCTCTCTCCCCCCCCCCCTTTAAAAGAAAAAAAGAGGGGCAGGGCTGGGGATGTGGCTTAGTTGTTAAGTGATAAAGCACCCTTGGTACCAGGATAAAAATTTAAAAATGTATGTGGAGAGGAGACACATTGCTTCAATCTAAAAGTGATCAGCAAGAGTTCTGCAAAATTATAATTCTTCTATTGTTTTTAGCACAATCTTAAGAAATTATTGGAAGTGACTTGGGGCATTGCTCTGAGCATGGAACATTCTACCTAAACTCTACTTACCTGAAGTACTAGGTTTTACACCTGTACCTGTTCAAGAAATACACCCTTTTCAAATGGTAATAAGAAAAATCTCGGGATTTTCACTTGAGTTAACCTCCCAATTTCTCCAGATTTATATCTGCAATAGGCAGTAATCTTTCCAACCTACTTCTGAACTTCTGATTGTCTTGTTTGCTTGATTATTTACTTATATACAGGAAAATATACATGGTTTTCACTACCATGTTTGATGCTGTAGAAAGATAAATATAATGAACAAAATATGGTCTCTGCCTTTAAAGAATTTATGATCTTTTTTTTTCTTGCATGATACCATAACAGGAGAGAGAGGTCTCAAGAAAGGCTATTTCCATAAGTCAAGATCCAGAAATGCAGCTGCTTTGAGCTTTGTAACCGCTATACAAAGTAACATTCTGTCATCCAAATAAAGGGAACCCAAGAGCTTGTCAAATGGCTCTGAAATATTTACCAGACCTCAATTAGAGTTTTCTTAGGAGTAAGTTATATATTGCATTCTGTTGTGAATACCATTTGGATACCTTCTAAAAGCCTAAAATGCCTTCTTTAGGAGCAGTGATCCCATAAAGAGTCATTAGACTTTGAGATATCAAGGACTAATAAAATACATGTAATTTTTTATTAAGAGCTAATATTTTTCTTTTCTTTTATTCCTCTTTTTAAGTCAAGGAAGAACATCAAAAAACAAAAAACAAACAAACCAAAAAACCCCAAACTAGAACAATTTTTATCCTCATTATTCCATAAAAAGAAGAAAATTTTAATGAATTTATCTCTTCCAAAATGAAAGAAAGATATGTCAGAGCTGAGGGCAGTCCTTTAAACTGAATGAAGTTAGCTCACCACATTGCCCTTATTTTTTTCATTTTTCCCAAGCCAATGAAACTGCTATAGTTTGCATCTGGAATGACCCCCAAAGGCCCATGTGTTAAAGGGTTTGTTCCCCAAGCTTGGCTCTATTAAGAGAGGAGAAACTTTAAGAAGTGGAGCCTACTGGAGATCTTTCAGTCCTTGGGGTTATACCCTTAAAGGGGATTATGGCACCCCATCCATTCTCTCTCTTTTTCACTTCCTGCCGTGAGATGAGCCGTTTTGCTCTGCCATACTCTCCTACCATGTAATGCTGCCTTGGACTTAAAAGCAGCAAGACCAACTGATGATCATGAAGGGGAACTTCTAAAACGGAGACAAAGTAAACATTATCCTTTTTACAAACGATTATCTCAGGTATTTGTTACAGTAACAGAAAGCAGGCTAACACAGAGACCTTATTTACCAACACTCTTGGACCCATGAGAGTGCAAGCTTGGGATCAGCAAGCTTCTGGCCCAGTGGCCAAATTTGGACTTTAGCCTGTACTTTAACTGAAGTTCAATCTAATAATTAAAAAAATATATATTTGTAAAGGGTTACAAATAAAAAAGAAATAGAAAAAGAATATGAGACAAAGGCTCATATTGTGAGTGGCTCATGAGCTCTGAAATATGTACTATAGAGCCTTTTACAGAAAAATGTGCCTCTTGCTAAGCCTCTTGCCTAATCACCCTGGAATTAGATCTCTTTAGAAGGGACTCTGATGCAAATGATTGAGGTTAGTATTGAATCGCTGTCATCACTAGGGGTAACATTCAGGAAAGACTGGAGTCAAAGATACTTTGGTACATTTACTTAAATTTCTACTGACTGAGACCTCGGGCAACTACTGAATCCCAGTCCTCTCATTGGTAACTTGATAATTGTTGAGGTCATTTCCAAACCTAAAACTCTGTTTCTAAGATACAACTAATCTTCTGTGGTTTAGCCTCCTTGATACTGAGTTGTTCCTCTCGAATTCAATAACTAGCAAGATACTTGTGAGCCTTCTTACTTATTCCTTATAGGCTACATTTCTTGGACATCTGTGTTCACTTTGACTAAAATGAATTTTTTTCTTGATTAATTTTCCTGACTAAAGATCTCTTTTGGAATGCAAGAGACAAATGGTGTTTTCAAATATTTATCTTTTTACAAAGAAGCTCAATTTTTATTATAATTATTAATGTATATTAATTGTACAAATTATGGGTTTTACTGTGACATTTCCATACATGCACATACCGTGATTTGCTCATGTTCCCCCCACTTTTGCCCCCTTACTCTGCCTCTCTTCCTCCTTCCCACTCCCCTTTCCCTTTCCTAATAGTACCAAAAAAGCTTAATTTTAATTTTCAACATGAAAGAATCAAAAATGTCATATTCATCCAAGGTTAGACATGTTATTTACCATGAATTCAGTTTCTAAAAAACCTCATATGTTAAAGAATCATCCTAAGACTTCCTATAAGTAGGTAACAGGTAAATTATCAAGGAAAACTTAGAAGAATTCAGGATAGACTTTACATTAAACTTAAACATTTTTAATATGTATGACCACTTATTAGTTTGAGAACAGTTGCACTGTTTTTTGAAAAAGCAGCTGAAGTCAATTGGACTGCAAGAATTTTAGAGCTCACCATAATTTGCATCAAGGAAGTTGGTAGAAAGAGGAGCCTAGCGGTGAAGTCACCATGGTAAAGGGAGTCTGGTGCTTCCCAGGCAAAGTAAATGTGGATCTAATTCCTGTCTGAAAGCAGGAAGGAGAACTAGAACAATACCCAATGATGACTATAGGAAGTTCCCTCCTTTTCTTCAAAACCCTGCCTGAGAAATACCTTTCTGCACAGAAATACTTTTCCACTTCCTCATACTTAGATTTTCTTTTCCTCAAACTTACTTTGTAGGTATAGTTCTATATTTTTTCAATGGGTTGGTATTCTGTTAGATAATGTTAAGTGAGAACAAGATCACATTTTAAATATATATATATATATATATATATATATATATTTTACTATACATCTTCCTTTATAATCTCCACATTTTAGAAATATTTTTTAAAGATAGAGAGAGAGATAATTTTTTTAATGTTTATTTTTCAGTTTTCGGTGGACACAACATCTTTATTTTATTTTTATGTGGTGCTGAGGATCGAACCCAGCGCCCCGTTCATGCCAGGAGAGCGCATTATTGCTTGAGCCACATCCCCAGCCCCACATTTTAGAAATATTATTGATAATTCTGAGTAACTTTTGTGTGTGCGCGCAAGAGTCATTATTTTACTTCTTTGAATTTTTTTAATACTGGGGATTAAACCCCAGAGCACTTTAGCCCTGAGCTACATCCCCAGTCCTTTTTATTTTATTTATTTCATATTTTAAATTGATTTTTTATATATGACAGTGGAATGCATTACAATTCATGTTACACATATAGAGCACAATTTTTCATATCTCTGGTTGTATATAAAGTATATTCACACCAATTTGTGTTTTCATACATGTACTTTGGATAATGATGCCCATCACATTCCACCATCATTTCCTTACCCTTTCACCCCTCTGCCTTGTCTAGAGTTCATCTATTCCTCCTATGCTCTCCCTCCCTACCCTCTATCAATCACCCTCCTTATATCAGAGAAAACATTTGGCATTTGTTTTTTTGGGATTGGCTAACTTCACTTAGCATTATCTTCTCTAACTCCATCAATTTACCTGCAAATGCCATGATTTTATTCTCTTTATTGCTGAGTAATATTCCATTGTGTTTATATGCCACATTTTTTTATCCATTCATTTACTGAAGGGCTTATAGGTTGGTTGTACAGTTTAGCTATTGTGAATTGTGCTGCTATAAACATTGATGTGGTTGTGACCCTATAATATCCTGTTTTTAAGTCCTTTGGGTATAGACTAAGGAGAGGGATAGCTGGGTCAAATGGTGGTTCCATTCCCAGTTTTCTAAGGAATCTCCATACTGCTTTCCATATTGGCTGCACCAATTTGCAATCCCACTAGCACTGTATGAGTTTACCTTTTTCCCCACATCCTCGCCAACAATTATTGCGGTTTGTTTTCATAATAGCTGCCAGTATGACAGGAATGAAATGAAATCTTAGAGTAGTTTTGATTTTTGAGCAACTTTTAAAAAATGATTTATTATAAATCATTTGGATAATGTCTAAGTAAGCCCAATTAGAAAGGCCAATCTGAATTGTCAAATATTTTAAGATTAATAAAATCTTATTCATCTCATGAACATAATATTTATTTATCGGGTTCATTTATAGAAATCTGCTTTAATACATTCACAACAATGGTCTGCAATTGGCATATGGCTTATTGAATAATATATAGTTTCTTTTAAAGGTTTTGATAATAATTTTTTCTATTCATTAGTTTAAATTAATAACTACACAGTAGACTATATGCCACTGAGATCTTTGAGAGCAGAGTGTAAATATTTTATTTGTCTCTGTTAACCTAGAATTTAATAAATTCTAGTATATAGTAGTCCCTTGCCGCAGTCTGGCTGGGCACAAATCACTAGCCACTCAAGCAGGAACAAACTTTATTTCCGAACTCCTGCGAACGCCAGGCACGAGGCCTTTCCCCGGGAGACACCACACACCAACCGGAAATCCCACCACCGGAACTTCACCAACAACGCGAACTCTTCAGGAATCCCCGGGAGAGCTCAACCGGAACTCAAGGGGAACTCCGTGAGAACTCAAAAGTCATCATCTTAATGGTTCACTGGCGTCACCTCTCAACCACTACTTCTGGCAAAAATGCCATGCGTCGTCCCGACTTGGCTGTGGCCCTCAACAGTCCCTCAATAAATGCTTATCAAATTAAGTTGGATAATTAAGTGAACAAGAGGCATTTTAACATTGGATATGCTATTTGCTAAATTTGAGAAAGAAAAACTTTGTTCTTGTTTTGAGAAGCAGTGTCACAAATACATATTAGTTTGCTAGGGCTGTCATGACATAGTACCACAAATTGGCTTAAACAACAGATGTCTGAGGCCAGATGTCTGAGATGAAGATGCTAGACTTCTTCTGAAGGCTGGAGGGAAGGATCTGTTCCATGCCACTCTCCTAGGCTTGAGATGGCTGCCTTCTCTATGTTTCCTCACAATGTTTTCCCTCTACGTTTCCTCTTCTTATACATACACAGTCATATGAGGACCTACAATAATGGCCCTGTTTGGTTTTTTTTAGTTGTCAATGAACTTTATTTTATTTATATGTGGTGCTGAGGATTGAACCCAGTGCCTCACTCATGCTAGGCAAGCACTCTACCACTGAGCCACAGTCCCAACCCGGGCCTCATTTAAACTTTATTAAAGTTAATAAAGAACCTATAACCATTTTCTCCATCTACTGGGAAGGACATTGGTGTGGAGAACAGTAACTGCCATGGCTTCCGGCGCTTTGGTGAAATCTCAGATGTGGGGTCTTCTGGCCAAGCGTCTGCAGTTTCATATTGTTGGAGCATTCACGGTTGCCCTGGGGGTTGCAGTTCTCTATAAGTTTGGTGTGGCTGAACCAAATAAGAAGGCATATGCGATTTCTACAGAAATTATGATTCCATGAAAGATTTTTTTTAATGTTAATTTTTTAGTTTTAGGTGGACACAATATCTTTATTTTACATTTATGTGGTGCTGAGGATCGAACCCAGTGCCTCGTGCATGCTACGCGAGTGCTCTACCACTGAGCCACAACCCCAGCCCCCATGAAAGATTTTTGAGGAGATGAGGAGGGGTGGAATCTTTCAGAGTGCAAAGTGATTTTAGAATATTAAAAATTTCTTTGGATTGAGGTCCTTAGAAGTTTGTACTGACTTGCACTCCTGAACTATAAAACATGAATATGTGAGCTAAGGAATAGTTTTTCTTGGTAAATAAACAATTAACAAATACTGTAAAACAAACAAAGAAATGAAAGACCCTATAACAAAATAAGGCCACATTCTGAGATATTGGGATTTTAGGATTTCACCATATGAATTTTGTTGATACGGAAAGATACAACTGAACCTATAACAGATACTAAAAAACTAGAGTCCGAATTACTATTCTTGCAGTATAACTGAATAAATGCATTCATGCTCTAAAAAATTACACTTGAATCCAGCATCCAAGTTAGTGTCCAGGCTTCAGCTTCAATGAGCTGCCTCTAGGGAATTTTATATTGAAAAAATTAATCAGGTTGAAACAGCACTCAAAGGGTGAGACAGATAGATCCATGAGAATGCTTTGAACTGCAAAAAAAGATACCCTCAATTTAGACAGAGTTAAGTAATAGGATATTTATGATTACACCTGACCAGAAACCCTGAGGTAGAGAAACTTTAAGAATATTTAATTCAACATATAAAGGACCCTTTTTTCCCCATTGTTTCCCTCTCCTTAATAAAAATTCTCCTTATGATCATGTAATAGCTGTAGCAAATGCATGCTTCATAACTCGACAGGATAAATTTCAGCATACAGCAAGAAGCTGTGGCTTTCTTCTATTTTTTTTTTTTTAAGTAGGGAAACATTTATCAGAAGACTTTCAACAGGCTTTTCCTCCTGACTCAATGCTGAGCAGACCCATGTCTACAACAGCTACCAGCAAAGGCAATGGGAGAAACATGTTTGGGTTAGATGAATCAGGATTTACTTTTTGGAAGCAATCAGTGCCTCCTGATGCACATGGACACAAAGAGAGAGGTGAGTATCTGAACAAAAGTAGGGTTCTTTCAACAATAAAGATGAAGAGGAAATGGAAGCGGAGTAGACAGCCAATAGTATCATATATGGTTAGTCTAGCTTCATACCTCCCACACATAGAATCTAAAAAATGTCTACATGAGAACATGAGACACATTCAATTCTTCCCCACAGGGAAGCAATCCAAAGTCTCGGCCAGCAACTACATCCAGCTCTAAGATCTCTCTGCCAGGTTTGGCCTTGGCTTCTTGTGAACCAGGGTCCCATGACTTAACAACAAGTTTTCCATATAAAACTCATTTAAAATACGATAGCGGGAAAGGATAACAACAATTAAAACTATCATTTGAGAAGGTGAAAATGGAAAGTGACACTGGATGGACATTGATCTGTATGTATCTCATATCATGTCCTATTAGAAAGAAGAGAGATTTGGTCACCTCTGATTCTGTTTTCTAGAATCTATTGCTCTCTGAAACCCTTAGTTCAGTCCTCTGGGAACACCTTCCTTTGTTCATTGCCTTCTTTGGCCACATTTGAGACAGTGGTAGAAATTTTAACCCTTCCTGTTAGTATGAGTTTGGGGACCTATAAGAGTCCCTTAGAGACTGAATTGTCACAGGGTGGGTCATTGTTGTGGCTTGTTCAACAGGCTTAGAATTTATTTGTTAGACAATTCTCTTTAAAACTTAGTGAATTCCAATTTCTTTTCTTTTAGGCAATTCCATAAACCAGGAAGTACTGCTAGGGAACCAGTCTTCAGGTCTGGCAACCCCAGTGTTCTAGCCACAGACACCTCTCTGAGATTTATCTATTTCCCCTGGTCCACATTTTGATGACCTCTGCCTCAGTACATTGAAAACAATGGATTCAAGTGGAGATTTGTAATCCTATCTTGGACAAAAACAAAACAAAACTAGTTACCTTTGTCCAGTGTAGATTTTTAAAAGTTTGGCAAATAAGTTTATCTTCTATAACTGGCACCCATGTCCTTCTCCGTTTTTAGCCTAAGCTTTTCTATTTTTGGTTTTTAGTGAAAGAGGCAGTCCCCACACACCAACATTCTTGTTCTAACTACCATTTTCCCTAACACTCAAATCTCAGAAGGTTTTGTCTCAGGTGCTAAGTGATAATTCAGTGAAATATTTTCCAACCACCATTTCTTCAGCCTGAAAGAATGGCACCCTCCTCATTGTCCTCTGATCTACCACTAACATTCATCCAATTCCATAATTTGGGGAGTGATATTTGCAGCATTTCACATTCTGGTAGTAAATTCTCTAACAGGTTGTTTTCAAAAACAATAGCAGAATGCCCCAACTCAAATTTCAAATAATGAGAATATTTGCTAGTCAGATGATAAGAAGACTGAAAGTAGAGTCCTCCACCAATTCAATGACATTAAGAAGCAATAACTAACATCTCTGACTTAATATTTCATCTGTATGATTGATACAACAGTCTCCTTTAATTATAATTCAGTTCCCTTAAATTATTTTACAACCAACTGCTCAAAAATTAAATATCCTGCCAACATCCAAAAAATGGTAGTGTGATATTCCTATCATATACTATGTGAATAGTAGTTTATAAAATTGAGAATTTTAAGAATTTCTTAAATTGTCAATATTTATAGAGTTCAATGTACACATGAATTTACACCGGTTCCGGAAAGACTAAACATTTCACATTAAATGACTTTTATTTATAAAGTAATTTTCAGCCAGCCTGTGACTACCTGGGTTCCATGCTTAGGTGTTAAGTTCATAGGTGTGGGAATACATGTGGGGATCCTGGACTTTGATTTTACTCATGTTTAAAGATGTTAAGTGATGTCTTTTAATAAATCAGAAGCCCAAACTAAAATACATTTTATTCCAAAACTATTTTCTTTTCATTACTTTAATGCTTTTAAGTCATTTTAGCATAATATTTTCACTACAGGATTAAAATAAAAGAATATGCTTCTAGAGTAGCACAAGGGCCTCTATCATGGTGATTCTGCCTTTGTTTTCAGTGTTATTTTAATTCCTGATGTCATTCATGGAATGGAGTCTTTCTCTAAAACACAAATCTGATCATGTTGTACCTCTGCTTAAATCTATCATCACCCATTCAGAGTTGTTAGGTTTAATCCCAAATTCCTTAGCCCAGCCACAAAAGTCATCATGAAAGACACCCGTTTTCTTTCCATTTCCTTTGGTGACTCACCTCTCTGCTCCCAGTCCATATTCCAGCCACTACTTGCAATTTCCCAATGCGCCAAGCTCTTTCACACTCTTCCAGGAGCACATTTCACAGAACCCACTTCCAGCTCTTTTTTTTTAGGATGTTCTTCTAGAATCATCACCAGTTTAGATGCCCACTATTTTCCAACCACTATTTCTTCAGCCTGAAAGAATGGCACCCTCCTCACTGTCCTCTGATCTACCACTAACATTCATCTAATGTAGATCTGTATCACCCAGGCTAAAAAGTGTCATTGCATTATCCATAGCATATTATGTTGAAGATATCTATTTATTGATTAGAAGACCATGTCTTTATTGCCTTTTTACTTCCAGAGCTCAATATAATACTTGGCAGCAAATAGGCACTAAATATTTGTTAGATGAATTAATTTAGTTTTTTCCTTACTTTTGCTAGTAATTATGATAGCAGTCATTTGTTAAGTAGCTTTTATATGCAGACACTATAAGAAATGCTTTATATTTATCTCATGTAATTTTAACAGTTGGTCATAGGAGTAGGAATCATTCTCATTTTTATACATGAGGAACAAGCTTACAATATTACCTAAAATTAAGTGGCATAACTAGATCAACTCTAAGTCTGTCAGTTTCCAACTCCTTGCCTTTCTTTTTTTTTTCTTTCTTTTTTTGTTTGTTTATTGTCTCACCATACAACACATTATGGAGATCCTTTCTAATACTCTAGGTGAAAAAAATGGACAAGGGGGTTCAGGCATTATCAGGTCATAGCCTTCATGATCATGATTCTTTTAAGTGTCTAAGTGTGAGAGGTTGCCAATCTCAATGTTATTGCAGGCAGATATTCAGGCACTAAGTAATGCTCCAAAATAAACAGACACCATTTCCATGGCTTAGGGTTATCATTCATCTTCAAAACAGAGCCCTAGGCAGAAGCTGGAGGCATAAGAAATAGGATTGTCTTTTAGAGGCTAAAATCCAGAGATAACCATGTATTAACTGCTCAGCCAACTAGACTGGGTCTCCATATAAGTCTCCATCCCACAAGGAATTATAATATTAACTGAGGAACTGAGGTTAATACCCAGTAATAGAAACTTAGCTTACACACAGGGTTAAGGGTTAACTATGATCAACCAGAGCTCATCACATAACCAGGTCTATGGCTACAAGCCTAATTCTAAATTCCATTTATGATATTTTGAATCTTCTGGTGTCTTCCGTCCTTGAGCCCTAGGAACTGAAAATGGTATGAAGGGGTAAATGATGACCCCAGTGACATCCAGAATTGGTATAGCCTATCTCCCTGATAAATCAGGCAGTGAGTCAAGAGAAAAAAAAATGTGCCGAGCAGCTTCCTAGGTGATGAATTTGTGTCAAACAATTGCTAAATCCATGTCTTGGAAGAGAAAGTAGCTTTCTCTATCCTAACTTAATCCATTCTGAATTTGCAAAAAAAAAAAAAAAGAGAGAGAGAGAGAGAGAATTCTTAGCTATAGTCTGTTTTAACATTATTATTATTATTATTATTATTATTAAAGAAAAGCTGAAAGAATGCTTTAAAAATATGAATATTTCTCCCACCAAAAATATTTCTCCATATTAAAAGGCCTTCTTTTTCATAGACGTAGCACAAAAGATTCACAAATAATTTTCCTTTTGTTTCTAAATTTCAATGAATTATTCCAAAAGCCTTGTACATGTGTAGGACCTTCCTTTACTTCATCATCTGTCATCCATCAGGCACTACCTGGTTCCAAGTCTCTGCAGCCCTCTACTTCCGTCAGCAAAGTCCCCTTGGTCCTAAGCATGAGGTCAGCTCATCCTGCTGTTCAGACCTCCATCAGAAGAGATACAAGGGACTGTAACCAATACTGTGAGATTCAGCATCAAGTTACGTTTGTTGCTGGTCCAGCTCTTAAGCTCTGATAAGTTTCTGTCATAGTCTCTAAGATCCACTTGTCTACCTGCTTATGCTTTAGGTTAGTTAACAGAGGTTCTGCCTTGCTCTCCTATGGCTGGTACCTGATTTCATATCCTCAACACAATCTTGGTTTGTTATTATCATTCTTTACAATCACCCCTTCCCAGGGACTGGAGCTTGTCTCTGAATACCAGCCAGGTAGCTATTATTTCATTACCTACTAATAGGCATCCCTGATACTGAGTCTCTGCCCATTTGAACTTCTAAACTCCTTTCCTCTGGGTTCCACATTTTCTCCTTTTGGGGATACCGTACTCTGAGTATCAAACCCATGACATCAGCTGTTTGACTCATCTATTGTCATTTCCTTTAGATATTGTGTAGCTCTATGCTTTCCCCCAACACCCTGAGCAAGGACTGTCTATTCCCATCTCTCCCATCAAGATCTCCTGGGCTGAGAGGTGGATCTAGTTCTAGTTACTGGTGCCTTAGACTACATCAGGAAGCAGTTCACCCAACCATGTATCTAGACTTTGTCTTCAGTTAAGAGAATTTGGCTAGGCAAGGTGGCACATGCCTGTAATCCCAGTGGCTGGGGAGACTGAGGCAGGAGGATTGTGAGTTCAAAGCCAGCCTCAGCAAAAGTGAGGCGCTAAGCAACTCAGTGAGATCCTGTCTCTAAATAAGAGAGAAAATAGGGCTGGGGATGTGGCTCAGTGGTCAAGTGCCCCTAAATTCAATCCCCAGTTATACCCTCACACACACACATACAAAAAAAAAAAAAAAAATAGAGTTTCCTAGACTTCTGGCCTTGGTGCAAGTGAAGCAATCTAGAAATTTTGAGGTTAAATATTCCTTCGGGCTGGAAATAATTGTCAAGTGGGAACATGAGTAGAATAACAATATCAGGTCACAATGTGCATGTTAATTCAAGTTAAAGTATTTTAACTTGGAACTCTATATGGAACACTTCAGTCACTTCCAAACATTGATATCTTGGGACTTGATGTAATCCTACTCACATATGTTTCACATTATACAGTTTAAAGGGTAGGAAGAGTAACTATTTTCTTCAAATGAGAAACATAACACAGAGGAGTACATTTCCAAACACATGAAAATTAATTTGCATACTCTTTGGAGACGGGGAAGAATTTCTTTTTATTAACTTCAGTACACATCCAGAGTGAAAACACAACT
This sequence comes from Marmota flaviventris, assembly GCF_047511675.1. Classification (NCBI taxonomy): domain Eukaryota; kingdom Metazoa; phylum Chordata; class Mammalia; order Rodentia; family Sciuridae; genus Marmota; species Marmota flaviventris. Next base: position 52,106,518 of record NC_092511.1, on the reverse strand, counting down.
ATATTTCTTGACTGTAAAACCATATATTAGTCTGTAGCCTCAATTTCTCTGTCTCTGCCATCTTAGCTTCCCACAGGATAGATTCAGAATCTCTGTGGCAGGTTGGTACCACCAGGATTCCCAAACTGATCAAAGATAGAGGCTGGATGCACTAAAAACCCTCAGCACAGGCTGACCTGAATCATTAACCTTGGGTCCACAGGAAGAATGATTCTGCCAACAAACACCTAATTTACTAGGTTCTGAACTGAGCACAGGACAAAGGCAACTCTAGGCTTTGTATGACCTGAAGCTTGTGTAATCTGGGAGCCCTTGTTAAAAAAATGAATTACAGACCCAAACTGGGTATAATAGCGAGTAGAGAAAAGAAATTGTAACAAATTAAAGCTTCTAAAAGCTACAAATATCTCTAAATTTATAAAACCCAGAAAAATGACAGAATATTCTTGTTAACTTTTCTGACATCTCGAAAATATTTCCCTATATTTTCATCTACTTATTTCTGGATCATCTTTCCATGTGACAATAATATAAATATTTTCTATAGGGGTTGGGGTTGTGGCTCAGTGGCAGAGTGCTTGCCTTGCATTTGTGAGGCACTGGGTTCGATCCTCAGCACCACATTAAAAAAATTTTTTTTATACAAATAAAATAGAGGAGAGTCTCCAGCATGGCTAGAAAATGTATACTCATACATTGCTGGTGGGACTGCAAATTGGTGCAACCACTATGGAAAGCAGTATGGTTGGAGTTGGAGAATATCATGCTAAGCGAAATAAGCCAATCCCACAAAACCAAAGGCTGATGCTAATTCACAATAAGGTACGGGTTGGGGGGAGCACTAGGGAAGAATAGCGTTACCTTAGATTAGGTAGAGGGGAGTGATGGGAGGGGAAGGAAGGGGATATGGGGATAGGAAAGATAGTAGAATGAAACAGACATTATTACTGTATGTATATATGTGATATGACCAATATGATTCTGCAACATGTACACTCAGGAAAATGAGAAATTATATCCCATCTATATATGATATATCAAAGTACCTAAATACATTCTACTGTCAGTCATGTATTAGTTAAAACAAATAAAAAATTTCAAAAAAAAAAAGAACAACTTAAAGAAGGAAAAATTTATTTGGTGCTCATGGTTTCTGAGGTCTCAGGCCATGGTTGGCCAATTCCATTGCTCTGAGCCTGAGATGAGGCAGAACATCATGGCAGAAGGGTATGGCAGAGGAAATTTGCTCAATTCATGGCAGCCTGTAAGCACAAAGAGAAAGAAAGAAGGGTCCAGGGACTAGATAAATCCTTCTAGGGTGTGCCCCTAGAGGCTTACTTCCTCCAACTAGTTTTTACCTCCCAGTAGTCTATTCAACTATCAATGGTTTAATCCCACGAATGAATTAATCCATTGATGAGGTCAGTGCTCTAATCATTGGCTATAGGACCCACCTCTGAACCTTACTGTAAAATTGAGGACCAAGTTTCCAACACATGAGCTTTTGGGGACATTCCAGATCCAAACATAAGAATAATGCATTTATCATTATAAAAGAGATGTAAGTCAAGTTCATTCCATGCAGAAGAGAATTTTTATTTTGTTTACCATTGAAAAGAAATGAATTCTCCACTTGTAATTCTAGTATATACATATAAAATTACCAGCTGAGCTTCTGGTTCTATACATTTCAAACTTAGCCTCTATTCCATTTCTCATGTAATTTTATGTTATCTTTTACAGGATATGTTCATATCATAATACAACCTCTGCCCACTTTGTCTTTGGGCCATAACACATCCTATGTCATGGATGAATTTAGTCAGAGGAAACTACAAACCCATGAACATTCCCACTAAACCCAAACTAGATGTATTTCCAACTCAATTGTCCCTGAGCTGAATATACTTGCAGTGACTCCCACTTGTGCCATGTGGAGAAGTATAAGCAGCTCAGTGGGGGGCGGGGACATTACATGGGTTATGACTGCACTTAAAATATCTTACTTTTGCAAATTTTACAAATGTATTCGACCATGTGAACACAGTGCTAGGGCTTTCCTAGGTCCATATGAATAAAGGACACCAAAGCTTAAACTTCATTAGCTTCACAAGAAAATTATTTTCATCACCAGACATAAAACTGCAAAAACAGACACAGCCTTTGCCCCATGCCTGCCCCACCTTTTCTCTGGGGCTTGGGGATACATGAGGTAATATTTTAAAGGAATTAGGCTTCCATATTTGTGATTCATATTTGCATCCACTGTAATATGAGAGAGTGTCCCAGTGCCAACATCTGGACTCCTGTATTGGGCTCCAGAATCACAATTCCTTTGCTTCCTACCCTGTACACTCCCACCTTGCTCTTTTTGTTTTGTTGTTGATTTTGTGTGTGTGTGGGGGGGGCAGGGGGTCTTTGTCTTTGTTTGCTTTTTGTTGTATGAGGATCTGTGTTTAGGGTCTGAATGGTCAGGATTATAAACATGCTATATAGACAGATGTGTATTCAAGTCTGGTGATGCCAGAAGCAGAAAGCAATGTGATCGTAGAGTAAACTAAAGAAATGGGATTTGAAAATGTGAGAATAGCAAAGGAAGATAGAACTTGTGCACAACTAAACCTGATTTTTTGAAAACCATTTGCCGAATTGGTGCAATAAAAAGTAGGAGGACCAGATTTTTTTTTTCTTTCTTCTTTTATCAGTTGTACAAATGGTCTGTGGCAGTTTGTTTTTCTTGGTGGAAATAAAAATATCCTTTAATATTCACATTGATTATAATGAAAAATGATGCAAGTGAATAAAATAGAACCCCATCTGTATTTAGCATTAGAAAGAGAGGAAGTTCTCAAGTAAGTTCTGAAAGAAGCCCTAAAAATGTGCTCTAGGTTGTGGCTGCGAGCAGTTTTCACAGGCCTCCCACTACTGCTAAGTCTGTAAGGACTGAACCATATGTTTCTCTCAAGTGTAAAGATATGAAGTTGGAGATTTTACTAAGGAAAATTCTGTTTACCACTATGTCTGTTGATTAGATTCCTTACTGGAAAAGTGCATTGGCTAATGGCCTGCTAGTCATACCATCAGTGAAACAGCCCTCAATTTTTTTTTTTTTTAAAGAGAGAGAGAGAGAGAGAGAGAGAGAGAATCTTTTTTTAAATATTTATTTATTTTTTTTTTAGTTTTCAGCGGACACAACATCTTTGTTTGTATGTGGTGCTGAGGATTGAACCCGGGCCGCACGCATGCCAGGCGAGCATGCTACCGCTTGAGCCACATCCCCAGCTCTCATTATTTATTTATTTATTTTTATAGTACTTTGACTATGCTGGAACATCATGGTATGGAAAATTACATGACTTGTTCATTCCTGTGTCTTCAAGAGCTGTGTAATTATTCTAGCTACAAAATGTTGTAATATACAACTGCAGATGTGCTACATACTGTGAGTTCCTTTTTTTTTTTTAACCCCTCTTGGTACTGGGAATTGAACCTAGGGATGCTTTACCACTGAGATATATCCCCAGCCATATCTATCTATCTATCTATCTATCTATCTATCTATGTTAAAGACAGGGTCTTGTTAAGTGCCTTAGGGTCTTGCTAAATTGCTGAGGCTGGCCTTGAATTTAGGATACTTCAGCTACAGCCTCTCTGGAGTCACTGGGATTAAGGCATGCAACACCATGTCTGGCAATGAGTTCATTTTTAAGGTTAAAAGAAAAAGAAAAGAATGATATTGCCTTCAATTTTACTAATTACATTGACAGTATTTTGGTTCCATAGTTTAATGCTTACTTATACTTGTTATCCTTTTAATTAACGGAAGTTGGATTGTAGTCCTCAAATTCATGTTGAATTGATGTTAGCTTGTTATATCTTTTAAAGTAGTCTGTTCTGAAACAGTCAATGAAAATAAATCACTTTTTTTGGTAATTTCAGTGCCTTTAATTAATGCATTTAAATCTTTTAAGTAAAAAAAGTCACTTTGGTATAAGATAAAATAAATCCTCCCAATAAATGAGTATTTCATCTTTTTGTCCAATAGTTTTTAACAAGAGTTAAAGGTAGAGACACTTCTCAGTCTCTTTTTCCACTCAACTTGCTTAAACACACTTGCTTTGACCCTGTGCAAGATTACAAAAAAAGGTAACATTTGTCTTGGATGCCTGTCTCTTCTCTCCTGAAGGCACTCTTGTCCATGGGGGCCCATCTCAGGTATTCTATTCTAGATTTTTCTATCAGATCCTAGTACCTCATTCTAAAAGGTCATGGGTATAATAATGTCTTTTCCAGCTTAACTTTACCTGTTTGGTGTTTATTTTCCTTAAAAGCGTAGAATATGCTAGTTCATTCCCTGTGCTTGTGGTACTCACATTTGTACAAATTTTATATCTCTTGAGAGTATGAATCATCTTTTTCATTTTTTAAGTTATAATATTGTTGAAAAAATTTGGATTTTTTTTTCAGTCTGTTTCCACTGATCATACTTTATGTCATGTCTGCACTACTTGATGAAACATATGTTAGTGTCTTCCATGTCAACATTTAAGCATTTAAGTGACCAGTCAGTGACTCGCTTCCCCATATTGAAAATGAAGTGAGAGGCTGACACTTAAAGGTCACTTTTTTCATGGAGGTAAGGAGGTAGATCAGAATTTAATGAGGCTGTGTTTAACATTCATCTGGCACTGGCTGCATCATGAACAAATCCTAGGCATCAAAATTTCTCCTGTAGCTTTGGGTTAAAATATTTGCTTAGTTGCCCTCTTCAAAACTGCATGGGAGGGCTGGGGATGTAGCTCAGTGGTTGAGTGCTTGCCTAGCAAGTGTGAGACACTGGGTTCGATCCTCAGCATCACATAAATTAAATAAATAAAACAAAGCTATTTTGCCCATCTACAACTAAAAAAAAATTTTTTTTTTGAGCTGCATGGGATTGAAGGGAAGGAAAAAGGGGAGGATCATGATCTGAAATTAAATTCCATGTATGGATGAGTTTGTTGGGATGAACTCAATTACTATGTAAAACTAGAAAGCTCTAGTTTAAAAAGAAGGAGGAGGGGGGGGGAGAAGAAGAAGATGAAATAGACTGAGGCCATTCTCCTGAAGACATTCCATAATGGGAATTTTTTTAAAAAATCCAAACATTCACCCTTCCTTCCTTCCTTCCTTCCTTCCTTCCTTCCTTCCTTCCTTCCTTTTGCTGTGCTGAGGATTGAACCCAGGCCTCATGCAGGCAAGACTTCTTTCTACCACAGAGCCCCAGCCCTTCACTTTCTTAATTGAATATTACATAGTGAGAAAGAAAATGAAATGGGAGCACAGATACTTTGAATAAGGAGTTTATCTGCAAGAAGTTGGTGGGGGGTAGACTCTGAAAATGTTATTAAAAGTCAGTATGGTTAATCTAGTTCTCAAAATAGAAAGCTGTGCTACCAAATGTGTAAAGACTGTTTTGCCTAATAAAAAATGTCTACATTGTTATCATGATCATTCTGTCTTAAGATGTTCTCTTTAAAATGTTCTTTTTTTCTGCAACACAGTCATATGAAAGCCTGGTGTTAAGCAAACCAAGTTTCTCTAGATGATATAATTTAAAACTTGTAAGGCTCAGGTTAAGGGACAGAAAATGAATTTAAAGGCATTCTAGTGGTTCTTTTGCTTCAATTAAGTTGATAGTGCATGCATCTGGAGGATGCCTAATTTTCAGCTAAGCAACAACAAAATATAGAATAAGATAAGGAGAACAGAGAAATACAATAAACATTTCCTGAAATTTAGCACTTTAGGAATAAAATTATGTGCAGGAGTATCATATTAAGAACTTTATTAAATTAGAAAAGTGGATGTATATAATACTATGGATTCTTAATTTATAAATGCCAATCTAATATCCTTTCAAAATACTGACGAAAAATCAAAAACATAAAGGCCATCGCGGTGGCGAACGCCTGTAATACCAGCAACTTGGGAAGCTGAAACAGGAGGATGGTGAGTTCAAAGCCAGCCTCAGCAACGGTGAGGCTCTAAGCATCTCAGTGAGACCCTGTCTCTAAATAAAATACAAAATAGGGCTGGGATGTGGCTCAGTGGCCAAGTACCCCTGAGTTCAATCTATGGTACCCCTCTCCTCCACCCCCCCCAAAAAAAGATACTCTATCCTTCTTTAATAATGAATGAGCACAGCTCTCCATACCAGAGATAGGAGAAAACATGAGTGTGAAATCAAGCTAAGTAGCCATTCTTATGTACACAAGAATGAGAGGGGTTGTAGGGAGGAAGAAAGAAATAATAATTCATCTGGAATTATTAATAATTAATTAATAATTCAAATATCTCTAAAAAGAACCTAGAGATATTTTCTCTCTTTTGTGACTACAGAACACATTTTCACTAGTTTTGACTAGGAAAAACACAATGTATTTGAGTATTTTTCTGTGGAGGAGAAAGGAACAACTCAATAAAATTGGAGACCAAACCTGATGGAGAGGGCTGGGGTTGTGGTTCAATGGTAGAACGCTTGCCTAGCATGTGTGAGTCCCTGGGTTTGATCCTCAGCACCACATACATAAATAAATAAATAAAATAAAGTTATAAAAAAATCTGATGGGGAGTTAGATTTTTTAAGAAATATTTTTAAATGTAAAGGAGATAGTTTTATTTAACAATAAATTATCACTTACTGAACCCTCATATGGTTAAGTTCAGCCAAACATCTTGTGCATCATTTCATTTAATCTTTACAACTTTGAGAGGCAGTATAATTATTTTTTTGTGTGTGGTCTGTATTAAGAAATTGAGGTATTTAGAGGTTAAGAAACTCACCAACACATCAAGTTTCATCACACACAGGTTTGCCAATTTTAAAGCCTGTGTCCAAAACATAATATAGTTCCTTGTATAGTTTCAATGCTATGATTTGAATTTTCAATTTATGAGACTATAATCATCTTGAAACATCTCTGATTGCTAAAATTTGTGTTGAGTAATTAGGCCTGAATTTTGAGCCGTTTCTTCACCATTTTTCCTTATTGCAGCAAGATTTGTAAGGGTTCCCGTTAGAAGCTGCTCATTTTTTTAAAAAGAGATTATTTTTAGTAGTCTAGAATTTTAAAAAAAAATCATCTTGAAAGTTGTCTTTCACATGAGGGTTACTTGTATTTTCAGTCTTCACTGTTAGTACTAGTGGAAGAATGAGAAATTTTTGAACTTATATTTGGTTATATCCAAATTCAGGTGAATATGAAGTATTAAATGCAGGTACATTTCATGATTTTCAAAAGGAATTCCCTGTGTCAGCTGACCTAAGACAGTTATTTAGTCCTAGGCCTACGGTCATCTTTGGGACCCCTCTAGGAGTTTTTCTTGAGTGCCCTTCTAACTGCATCAGAGACCCTTGCCTGGGACCTTCTTGCTGACCCTCAGCTTCTCAGAGCAGTTTGAATTATGTATGGCCCACACTGCCTTGGCTTTTCCTGTTTCACTTCACTAAAAATTCCTTTGTTCATTCATTCAACAATTATTGAGCACAAACTATGCCTCAAGCACTGTGGTTGATACTAGATATATAATGACCAGGAAAAAGACATGGTCACTGCCCTTCCAGAAGTACAGAGGAGAATAAGTACTGATCCAAACAAACAAAAGCTACACAAACAAACAAAAAGCAACACTGCAAATGTGATAGGGTGCTGGGGATTTGGTACTGGAATTAAGCCTAGTCAGGGAAGTAAGGCTGGAAAAAATTTTCTAAGCTTTTTTTTTGCTGACTTTATGATGGTACTGTACCAAAGAAGTTCCCAAAGGAAGGTAGACCTGAAATCAGGCAGAGACAAGGAATTTAAGTGAAACAGGTTGATTTTATTAAGACAAAGTATACACTCTAAGTGACAGGCTAGAATGTAGGTATCAGAGAACATGCTGGCTTCCCCTTAGCATGGCATCTTCATATATATGAAATCTACAGTATGTGATCTAAGAGGATATTTTTAGTTCTCTTTTGTGTAAGTGACTTGACGGGTTAGTTATTACCTATTAAGGGTTGTTTTCTTTTCTTCTTTTTGATGGGAAACCTCTATTAACTTCCAAACATCTGGAAGGCTTCATCCTTCTGCTTTGTGAATTTAAACAATTTTATATTTGTGCAAGGTTGAGGGTTTTATCAGGAATGTGACACATGGATGAAATAATCAGATCCTAAAAATATAAAATCCTAAAAAATCTATTTGTTGAATAAAAGCATTATTGGTCCTATTTTTTCTTTAAGTCCAGGACAGAAAAGAGGTTATTTATGGGCTTTCAGATAAGGTCTGATAGTTTATTTAATATGCTATTTGTGATCAAAGTATGTGGAAGTGGAATTTAAAAATTAAATCATGGCCACTTTTTTTGGTACTGTATGTTTCCTTTCTACCTATCCTTCTGTTTTCTATCTTACCTGATTATGATTGACAAAAATATATCTATTTAAAGTATATATCATGATGTTTTGATATAATTACATATTGTGAAATAAATACCATAATCAAATCAATATAACAAACATATTCATCACCTCACCTAGTTACATATTTATTTTTGGTGTGTATGGTGATCACTTCTCTCTCAACAAATTGCACATATAATACATTATTATTGACTTTAGTTACCATACTGTAAATTAGATCTCAAGAACTTATTAATAACTGAAAGTTTATACTTTGAAGAAGAGTTCTCCTTTCTCTCCAGTCCCCTGCCTCTGGTAAACTCTATTCATTTTATAGAATTATATTTCTTTTTTTTCCAGATACCACATATAAATGAGATCACACAGTATTTTTGGTTGTTCTGTGTTTGGCTTATTTCACTTAGTATAATGCCCTCCAGGTTCAACTATGTTATCTCAAATGAAAATATTTTCTTCTTTTTTTTTTAAGAATAAATAATATTGCATTATATATTACACTTATTTTTCTTTTTTATTACTATAATCAACACATTAACTATATAAATGGATTTTACATACATGCAAATATTATACTTTGCTCCTGTCCACCTTCTGCCCCCTTTTGCTCCTTCCTCTTCCCTGATAATCTCTGACCTTCCTTGATAACTCCTCTTCTAATTTCACATCTTTGTTGTTGTTTAGACATGTTAGAAAAAACAAGCAAAAACTTTTCTGTGTCTGGCTTATCTTACTTAATAAAATGTCCTCCAGTTCTATCCATTTTCTTGCATTCTTTATGACAGAATAATACTCCATTGTACACCATATTTTCTTTAACCATTTATCTGTCCATGGGCAACGAGACTGATTTCGTATCTTACTTACTGTGAATAATTCCACAATACACATGGGCATGCAGGTTTCTCTTTTGTATGCTGATTTCTTTCTTTGGATATACAGACAGAAACAGCTAGATCATATGGTAATTCTATTTTTAGTTTTTTGAGGAACCTATGTACTGTCCTCCATAGTAACTGTACTAATTTACATTTCCACCAACAGTATATAAGAGTTCTTATCCTTTCCAGCATTTATTATTTTTGGATTTTTTTTGTAATAGCCATCTGACTGGGGTGAGATGGAATCTCAGTGTACTTTTGATTTATATTTGCCTGATGGCTAAAACATGTTGAACATTTTTTCATATAATTATTGGCCATTTTCACATCTTTTGAGAAGTGTCTATTTAGTTCTTTACTCATTTTTTGATTGTATGACTCATTCTTTTGTTGAGTTTTGTGAGTTCATTATATATTCTGGACATTAACCCTCTGTCAGCTGAATAACTGGCAGAGATTTTCTCCCATTTTGTAGGTTTTCTCTTCATTTTGTTGATTATTTCTTTTGCTGCTCAGAAGCTTTTTAATTTGATGTAATTCCATTTGTCAATTCTTGCTGACTTCTTCATAAGGAAGTAACACTTAGCTGTAGTTTGAAGCATGAATCAACAGGAAACAGAAGAAGGAAGAACTTTCTAAACTATCTAATTCTCTCTACATTTCCAATTTAAATCCTGAGGGAATATGATTTGTCCCAGGTTACCTTTATACACACACACACACACACACACACGCACACAGAGTCCATGTCATGTCTTAGGTAACCTGTGGACTAACTGACTGGTTGCCTTGGTGTAGGTGCCCACCTTTGATCCATGGAGAGCAGGATCCTGGGGTCCACATGGATTATCACTTCAGCAGTATCTAGCTAAGTAGCAATTTCATTTACTGGAGCCACAGCTCTAATAATGCCTCCAAGAAGTTTCCCTAGTCCCTCTAGTAAAAATGATTATGTCCTGCTCTATTCTCTTCTCATGTCTTATACCTGCTTCTACTGTTGCACTTATTCCACAGATTGTTTTGTTCTTATTGTTTACAAGTCTGTCTGCCCCTCAAGTAGGCTTTATTTCTTTATGACAGAGAATATGTCTTATTTACCTGTATTTTCCTAGCATGGTGACTGCAGAGTTTAGAGTGGGCACTCAATAACGGTGCTAAATGAATGAATAGAAGGACAAACTATCACCACTGTCCTTCTCAAGAATGTATGAAGTAAAGAACAGGAGAGTTCTTATTACCACTTGGAAAAGTTAAATGTATTATTCCTTAGAAATTGTGCTTATCTTGTCTCCACCATTTACCCTGTGGACATGGGTGATGCCTGGGGCATGATTCTCAATAGTAACATGATCATCATTCAGCAAAAAATCCCAGGTGGGAAAGAAGAGGAGACAGACAAGTTTTTGATTAATGTATATAAAGAGAGAGAGAGCCTGGCATGTGTAAGCATTTAAACATAATAATATCCTATCTCTTCCTAAATTATCCCACATCTGTCCCATTCAACATTTTTGGGTACACACATTTGGCACATGCAACATATGCTACAAGGACAGCCGTGCATGAGGGAAAATATTTGCCGCTCATTGAATGCCCAGGTTCAATAAATATCTATACGATGTCTTACGGCCAGCCCAAGTTCTAGCATTTGGACTGGAATTGAGTATGGAAATACTCTAGGAAACAAACAGTGGGATCTTATGGCCCCTTTCAAGGGTACAGCTTTGAAATAATAATACTGGAGGGAAATAGCACTAATTAAGCTAAAGGGCTCAAAAACAATACCCTGCTCTCAAATCAAATCTGTTTCAGACTTGGTTTGTCAATTTTCTGATGTTGGCTTGATTCTAACTGTGGATGAAGTAAACCCATCCATTTCTGTAGTGGTTTTCTTTGTGGAAGGAGGACTACAAAGTGTCTACTTGGCCTGGTTTTCAGATCTCACATGTTGTTCTGTTTTATTTTGTTCTTTTTTCAAGTCTAAAGGGCTCCATTACACTGGAGTATAAGTACCTATTTATTTTCTTTATTGCTTCCATTCTGCCTGAAGTTAGTTACCATAATAAATGTTTTCCAAGCTGTGCATATATTATCCATCAGCGCTAGGGAACAAAGAAAGATGCCTTGTCCTGAGAAGACCGCTGTTGTTAAACAAACCAGCAGGTGTCTTGAATCAGAACTCCTAGGCTGATTAAAACACTGTGATTCTTCTCCTGACATTGCCGTCTGTTTATTATGCTTCAGCTCTTCTTTCTGATTAGACCAAATATATCCTTGGGAGTTCTGTACTTAGAAGGAAAAACATGTAAGAGGAAAAATATCTATTTTGTATTTGAGGATAATGATGTTCAACCTGATTTTCCAACAGAGTAAACTTCTGGTAAAAAGCAGAATAATCCTTTTATTTCTTCCAGATTATATTCTGGCCACAGTCCTCCATGACCCACAAGAAAACCCTTTCCACTGGCTTCTTTCAGTAATTGGAAGTTTGTCTCAAGGTAGAGGAATGCACACAATGTTATTCAACAAAAATGTATTGAGCCAGGCCTCCTCTGAGCTGGGCACTGGACATGGGACTGGAAAGATCACTGGCTGCCAGTTACTTTTTGGCATCACACATTTAGAACTTATGCAGGACAGAAACAAACAGCTGTGCATAGCTGAGACCATGATTGCAGGTCACAGAGCTGAAAATAAGAATAAAAGACAGTTTCCTAGGTTGTATGGAGCCTACAAAACAGCTGTGGGAGTGTTATAGATAGGTGAAGGGAAATTGTAAGCAAGAAGGAAGGAAGGAGAGACACAATATCTTGAAAACAGCAATTTTTTTTAATAATGAAGGAAGAGAGAGAGAGAGAGAGAGAGAGAGAGAGAGAGAGAGAGAGAAAGAGAGGGAATTTTTTTTAATATTTATTTTTTAGTTTTCGGAGGACACAACATCTTTGTTTGTATGTGGTGCTGAGGGTTCTGAGGATCGAACCCAGGCCGCACGCATGCCAGGCGAGTGCGCTACCACTTGAGCCACATTCCCACCCCCCTTGAAAACAGCAATTTAATACTATATTTTATTTGAAAAATGAAAATATAGCTTCCTAACATAAGCCACAGAAAGGAAATATTGAACAAAAATGTGAGACTGGAAGTAATATGCAGAAGATGCAGGGATTCTCAGAATCAAGGGTGGAGTTGAGTGTTGCAACACTTAATGTCTATTTAAAAGAGCACATGGATTTTTAAAAGGTTGAGCAATGCTTCTCAGACTATTGCTAGAGCCTAATCAGTGAAGAGAATGTAGGACAGCTGTACTGTATTTTCAAGAGCAGTGTTTGTACAAAGCATAACACAAACACCCAGGCACACAGGGACCACGAGTTGAGAAGTGAGAAGGCCATCCCAGAGGGAGGCTCTTGAAAGATGGGCAGAAATACAAGTAGAGAAGGAAGAGAGGACTTCAAAGCTGAGGAAAAAACATGTCCAAGTTGATTCTTAATGAAGACTAATGCGGTGGTTCTCCAAGTATGGTCTGAGGATCCTCGGATTTCTCTGAATTCCTTCCAGTGGGTCCATAGGATCAACATTATTTTCATAACAATATTACATTATTTTCCTTTTTCATTCTTATTGTCTCACAAGTATACAGTATAGCAATATTTTAAGAGATTAAAAACAAAAATGAGTCGGTCATGGTGGTGCATGCCTGTAATCCCAAGGCCATGGGAGGCTAAGGCAGGAGGATCTCAAGTTCACAGTCAGCCTCAGGAAAAGCAAGGTGCTAAGCAACTCAGTGGGACCCTATTTCTAAATGAAATACAAAAAAGGGTTGGGGATGTGGCTCAGTGGTTGAGTGCCCCTGGCTTCAATCCTAGTACCCCAAACAAAAACAAAAACAACAAAAATGAATAAGAAATTTTTTGTTCCATTAAACCTTACATGAAAATAAATTTTAAGTGTAAAACAATGTTACTTTTCTCAGTGTTTTATTTTGAAAAATACTGCTCATTTCATTGAGATAACAATTTACATGTCTCTGTATGTTAGAAATAACATAAAGTGTGTTATTTATTCTAAAGAATAATGGATTTTACATGAATTAATACATATTTTTAAATTATTACAATTTTAACTTCTAACACTATAAATATTGATACACATAATCAAAAACAAAAGCTCATTAGTGTCCTCAATAATTTTAAAAGTGTAAGAGATCTTGAGTCTCACTGGACTAATAATATTGATTTATCAGTGATGCAATTGATCAAAGAAAAGATTAAAAAGAAAGCCTGAGGGCTGGAGTTTGTCTCAGAGGTAGAGCGCTTGCCTAGCATGTATGAGGCACTGGGTTCAATCCTCAGCATCACGTAAAAATAAAATAAAGGTATTGTGTCCACCTATAACTAAAAAATAAATATTTGAAAAAAGGCATGAATCTCTAATGTCAGGAATAAAAAGGAAATATCACTATCTACTCTATGAGCTTTAAAAGGATAAAATAATGTGAGCATCTTTATGTTAATTTATTTGAAATTTTAATAATTGACAAACTCCCAGAAATATAGCACTTACTAAAACAACATAAAAAGAAATAAAAATATGAATAGTTCTATAAGCTATGTAAACATTTACTCTATAATTTAAAACCTTCTCTGGCATACATAAAACCTCCAGGCTTGAGGTCAAAGAAGAAATAACATCTAACTTACTATTTAAAGAACAGGCTGAGAGGAGAAGCTTGCCAACTTATTTAGTGAACCACATAACCTGGTACCAAAGCTCACAAGTACAATATAAGAAAGGAACACAGGCCAATCTCTTCCATGACAGATGCAAAAATCTTAGACAAAATGTTAGCAAACTTAATTCAGTCATGCATAATAGGAGAATATACCAAGAATGTAATGTTGGTATAATACTTGAAAATCAATCAATAAAATTCATGATATTAATAGGTATTAATTATATGCTCAATTCATGAATGAGGGGCCAAGATGAGAATCAATGACTTAACTGCTGTGTTTGCAAACTCTGCAAGAGAATGCTCACCTTTTGGGAGCTAGGAACTGCTTTGACAGGAGTAGTGCCTGCTCCGTTCCCCTTCCAGCCCCCCAAATCATAACGATAATAATTCTTGATTCCCTGCCATGCTATGCATTGTGCCAGGTGCTAGAATGCTGCTTCAGACAAGACTAACAATTTTTGAGCCCTTCTGGAGCTAAGGATGGCTAGATGTACTGTGCTCACCCACAGAGGTTCTGCCTAACTATCTAATAGGAAACCAGGTCCTGGTGTAGCTGACAGATTTATAATTGTTCACACTGCTCCTTCCTGGTGAGTTTTCTGCTAGGAAAAGCACAGACTTGGTGGCAACTTTCCTACAACAGAAGACTTAATGTTGTGAGGGGTTTCCTGAGCAGATATATAAAACACATGCAGCCCGGAATTGAGGCAAAAGTGTTAACCAGACAGTTTGCTAGCCCTGCTGGCACCAAAATCTTAGCTTTGGTTTCTGATAACTTCAGAATTATTCTAGAGTAATTCTAGAGTTTGGGGAAGGGATTAAATCCACATCTTTGGGACAACATTGCATGGATGCCTTAGACAAGTGGTCTGGCTATATTAATGGCCCAGTGCTTTTAGCTAGAAGGAAAACCAAACATCTGCCTAATCCATTTACCAAACCCCTCAAGGCCCCATTTCTTTTTAAATTCCACAGCCTTCCAACTAGAAGGGACTCTGTTTTGCCAGTGGCTAGAGGTGGTGTCTGGTAGGGCACTGAGCCTGGCATCTATGGGGAAGAAGCCATACATTTTCTCCCAAGCCCTTTTACTTGAGCCCACTCACCTCAAGTTCAAGCTCCTCCCACTTCAAAATATTTGCACAAACTGTGCCTATTGTCCCTGCCCACTTGCCTTCCCAACACCTCATCCCACAGTTCTCAGCTGAAATGTCATCTCCTCAGGAAAGTCTTCCCTTGTCCTTCCAGGCAGGCTGGATTTCCCCATTAAACACTGCCACTGCCTACTGAATTAATCCTTATAGCTTTATTATAATTATTATTTATGGGGCTGGGGTTGTGGCTTGGTGCTAGAGCACTTGCCTAGTACACACAAGGCACGGGTTTGATCCTCAGCACCACATATAAATAAATAAAATAAAGGTATTGTATTCATCTATAACTATAAATATATATATATATATATAATTTAGGTAGTCCTTTTTATTTTATTATTTTTTTTAATTTTTATTATTGGTATTGGGGTTTGAATCCAGAGACCCTTTACTGCTGAGCCACATCCCCAGTCCTTTTTATTTTTTAATTTTCTAAAATTTTGAGACAGGATCTCATTAAATTGCTTAGGGTCTCATTAAGTTGCTGAGGCTGGCATTGAACTTGTGATCCTCCTGCCTCAGTCACCCGAGCTGATGAGATTATAGACATGGGCCACCCTAGCTATCTTTAGTCCCGTTTTAAATGTCTACGTTTAGACTGTAAAATTTGGGGGAGAGGAGGCGAGGACTATATCTGTCTTAGTGACCATTATATTCTCTGTGTGTAACAAAACCCTGGCACTTGGCACTTTCCACAATATTTGTTGAATGTCCTCCTCCTTAACTCAGTAGTTTTTCAAATTTCAAATTTTACTCACCCCACCCATTCTAGACATGAGCCCCAAAAGAATATAGTCAGGAGTAGAATCTGAATGGCAAATAGAACACTGATCCTAGGAGCCAGTCTATGATCCCCTCTGGGGATTCTTCAGCTTTTGTTTCTGGCCAAAATCTTTCTCCATGCTCTTACCTACTGAAGATGGATTTTCACCTTAGAGGCATTTGAGCCCATTCCCTCAGCACACACACTGAAGGAATGGGCTCTCATCAAGAGAGTCAAAATTGTAAAGAGGTAATTCCCGAAGACTGCTGCTGTGTAGTGTTTGTGTTTGTGAGGTTTTTTTTTTTTTTTCTTTCACTTTCTAATACATTTATATATTTGTGTTTTTCATTTTGATCACTTACTACGTCTCATGATGGCCTGTTTTTGGTAACTCAAAATCACGTAAGTCTGAAAACCTTAAATATGCTTCAAAACTCAGTTGATATTTTGATCTTCTAGGGTCAGCCCAGACAGCTTTCTTAGAGGCATAGAGTTATAACTGTTGCCCTTCTAGAGGGTAGATCCTGCCCGTGTGTTCAGAATCAGAGGTCAGGAGGGAGTCACTCTCAGGTTTGTAGACTGGCCCCTGGCTGGTCCTACAAATCCTATTGTTAAAGCTACTATTTCATATTTTGTAGTGAAAAATTCTTTTTTATGTTATTTCTCTATTACAGAGCCGATAAAATAGGTACTTAGAATCAAAGATTAAATAATTCTCAGGATGAATGCTTAATGGTCTGAAGTTTCCTTTTGGTGTAATGAAGACATTTTGAAACCAGATAAAGAAGATTATTGTGGGCTGGGGTTGTGGCTCACTTATGAGGCCCTGGGTTCGATCCTTAGCACCACATAAAAAATAAACAAACAAATAAAATAAAGACATTTAAAAAATTTTTTTAAAAAGAAGATGATTGTACAACATTGTGAATGCACTCAATGCCACTGAATTGTGGGATTTAAAATGGTTAATTTTATGTAATGTGAATTTTATCTTAAAAAAAAGTAATAATTTTGGGGCTGGGGTTGTGGCTCAGTGAAAGAGCATGCGCCTTGCACGTGTGAGACAGTGGGTTTGATCCTCAGCACCGCATAAAAATAAATAAAGGTATTGTGTCCATCTACAACTAAAAAAATATATTTAAAAAAGTAACAATTCTCAGGCAATACAGAATTTCTCTCACAAGAAAAGTCCAGGAATTTTAGTGGGTTATCACTGAGGTCACAGAATTCCCTAGACAGCTGGCCATCTGTGACTCATCCCCCCAGCTACCATTTGAAGACAGCTGGATTTAATCTATTACCCAAAGATTCTGTTTTAAAGAACAACTTCTAGCAGCAAATTATTGGCACAGAAAAATAGCCATAAAGGAAGAAAAAGAAAAAAAACTCCTGACTAATCTCTGAATATATCCCTTTTAGAGATATTTTTCTACATAATTTCATTAATCATAATACTTCTTTGGTATTACATTTCAGAATTATGAGATAAGTCTTCCTTTCATGAAGTTTTAATCATTCTAAATTAACATGTCCATTTTGGATGAATTTCATGAGCTATATTATTCTCACTGAAATGAATTCATTTATTCAGTCAACAAATGTTTCTTGAGTATCTTCCATAAATACAAGGATGAATAGGACATAACCTCACTCAAATATTTATACTCTAATAATCACATTAAATATGTAAATGATCATATTTCAAATATAGAAGGAGCTGTGTTAGAAGATGAAAGTGATCTTTAAGGTATAAAGACCTTGTTTGTCATGGTTATCCCTGTAGCCCAGCATATACCACAGGTTGGGCTCACTGGAGAAACTAATCAAATATTTTTTTGATAAGGGATAAAACTTGCTACAATTATTTCCTGTCTTTGTTGTTTTATCTGGTTTTTATATGGTCCTGCATTGACTCAAACCAGAAATGGGTAATTTAATGATTGTGATATTTCTTACCTTCCTCTGCATGCAATTTCCATGTCACATCTTCATATTGTCTGATTTTTAATTTAGCCTGCTCACACAAGTGGGCAGGGGGTCCCAGGAAAAAAAAAAAAAACATGGAAAAAGGCATTTACCATCCTTGGCATGCTCTTTGCTCCCTTCTGTCACCCTCCTTTCTGTCCTCCATTGATTCAGACTCCCACATCTGCCTCTACTCTCTACCTGGGCATTTGGATTTAGTAGTCTGGTTTGGGCTGTTTGTCCTAGTTTGGTTCATGATACCCCTCACTCAAGGCAATCTCCAGCATCTCAGTCCTGCCCTGAATGAACCTTGACTAGAAAAAGATGGCAATCTTACAGTGGTCCTCAAGAGCCAGGCTGTTTTACGAATATCCCTATTTGTTTGGTGCATGTATTTTAAAAGAAATATTGGTATCATTACCCAGAGTTTAGCAACTAAGGCCCCAGCCCAAACCAAGATATATTAGTACTACATGCTATAAGACACCCACTGATTAAGGAGACAATGTACCTTTTTCAAATTTTTCCTAAAACCAGCTAAACCAACTGATTTTTCCCCAGTTATTACTTTGTCCACCCAATCCCACCCTTGGGCTGCTTAGGAAGTTCATAGCAGGAAGAATATCAGGATTACAATTCCAATTTGCTATGCCAAACAGAGGCAGATACAGGTTGCATGGGCCTGAAGCTCCTAGGATTAAAGTGGTACTACTCTGAAAAAAAGATGCAAGTGAGGGGTCCTGAAGCTTATTTCTTATTAGTTTTATGGCAACTCCACCTCTGCCCTCATAGCATGCCTTCCACCCATTCCTAGGTCCACCTTTAGAATCTGGAAGCTTCTTAAAAATTACAGACTCTCTCTTACTTACCACAAAATCTGCAAATCATAAGCTAAGCAATCATATGTTTTTTGACATGGGAAAGGATGAACTTGTGCTGCATCCCTCAAAATTTTAGTGTTTTTCTCTCTCCTTTGTCTTCTACTGTTTTTCTGCCACTGAGGAGCCACTTATGGCCTCCCTGGGAGGCCTCTTTTCTGATTCAACCCTAGACTTTTTTCTTCATGAAAACTCTTGCCAGTTAAATGATGCTGGATTGCCAAGTTCTGCTTCAAGTCACGTTCTACATGGAAAAAAATGTTTCCTCTTCCTTTGACTATCGAAGTCTCTCCTTTATTGATTTTATCCCTACTTGAAAAGCAATGCAACAACTCTATACAAATTGAAAACATAAATAAATGTAATAATGCATTAAGAAAAAGATGGGTATTTTTAAAAATAAACCAAAGCATAATACAATGAAATATTTTATGTGCATATGCACACACATATATATACACAGTCCTCTACTTTGACAGATCTCACCTTTCATTCAATGCTGTATTCTATAATGAAATGACCAAGTACACATAATTGGAGATTAGATTGTTGATCTAATCAATCTATCAATCTTATCTCAGGTTGGTTGATCTTAATTGTAAGGCTTCTTTAAGAAGGAAGTGATCTCAGCCACTAGGGTTGCACACAATTGTAATCCCACTGAGTTGGAGGCTGAGGCAGGAGGATGGCAAGCTTGAGGTTAGCCTGGGGAACTTAGTGTGACCTTGCTTCAAAATAACAAAAGAATACAAAAAAAAAAAAGGCTGTGAAAGTAGCCCCTGATAGAGTACCCCCCAGGTGCATGCACCCACACACACAAGGAAATGGTTTCAATTAATTAATTAGATTTGGGCTTGTATAAATAAGGACAGGTTGCCTTTTACCCCTACTAAGAAACAACTCCCTGTCTCAGAGGCTTAATTACAGCAAATGTTTATTTCTTGCTCATTCTGCATGCAGAACCCAGGTCAGCAAGAGAGTCTGTTCATTTGAGCAACTCAAGGACCCAGGATCAAAGCGCTCTATCATGTATTTCTGTGATCACTACAGCAGGAAAGAATAGAAATATTTGAAGAATGTACTGGCTCTTTTTAAAAAAAAATTATTTTTTAGTTGTAGTTGGATACAATACCTTATTTTTATGTGGTGCTGAGGATTGAACCCGGGGCCTCATACACGCTAGGCGAATGCTCTATCACTGAGCCATAACCCCAGTCCTGTATTGGCTGTTAAAGAATTTTTTCTAGAAGAGACATCTATCATTTATACTCACATTTCATTGGCTAAAGCAAGTTACTTTGTTGATGTCTAACTTCAAGGGCAGGGAAATGAAATCCTATCAGATCCCTGGAAGAAGAACTGGGGAATTTAGAACACCCTTAATGGGTACTCCCTTTTTGATCCACATGTATTTGATTTACTCTATTTCAGAGATGTGAAACACAAGCAAGAAAGCCCCCAAATCCCGTGCAAGATGGCATCAAGTTCAAAATCTATGACCTCTGGGTAAGTATGGTAGTTTCCAATCATGCTGCCACTTTTATTTTCTTTTCTTTTTTTTAATATTTATGTTTTAGTTGTAGTTAGACACAATATCTTTGTTTTATTTATTTATTTTTATGTGATGCTGAGGATAGAACCCAGGGCCTCGCGCATGCGCTAGGCAAGTGCTCTACCGCTGAGCCACAACCCTAGCTCCTCATGCTGCCACTTTTCTAGATACTACCTGCACCTGTGAAATTAAAAAAATAAATAAATATAAATTACCTGCCTCCTCTCACCCAGAGGTACAGACACAGGACAATTGTAATAAATGCTTTTCTTGGGGGAAATGGGAAATACACAGCAAATTTGGGTTTGTAGGAATTCTGAAATCCTGCTGCAGAGAACTTTTGGGGTTCCTCTACCTGTAGTTGAGGATTGTTACCTGATTAAACTCTTGTCTCTGAGAAGCTCTTTTTGCTCACTGTTCTCTGTGGCCTCTGGGTCTACCTTCTGAAAGATTCTTTTTCATTTTTTTCTTTGGCCAAATTAAATATATGCCATCTTTCAGAACTGAGCAGTTTTCATGTATGAATACATATCCACAGATATAGATAACCAATTTGGACTAACCTTTTTCTCTGTGTGTCAAACAAAGCACAAAATAGTCCACATTGTACTACCCCCAACTCCCAGGGCACAAGTATAACCAATAATGTAACATGCACATCCTGTTGCAAATAATTGCATATGCCCCCTGCAAGAGCCTTTGGGAGACAGCATAGGGTAGTGTTAAGTGCACTAAAGAATATGTTTGGATATATGATCTTAGGCAAGTTACCTAATGTCTCTGAGTTTTTCCATCTGTGAAATTCTATTGTTAAACTAAGAGGATTAAGCAACAAACAAATGAAACCTTTATGTACTTATAAATGTTTGCTAAGTGCATTCACATTTTTATCCCTTCTTAAGCCCACACAAAAATTTAAAGAGGAGGTTATTAGAATTCCTGTTTTATATGAAGAAACTAGAACTTAAAGAGACTAAATGTCTTGCCCAAGATTTCCCAACTAATACATTACAGAATCAAAACTTCATGTCCTTATACTTTCTACTTCCACTACAGCTGCTTCTTGTTTAGGGGTCAAAATTATTAAATTTTATAGATTTGTTTATCTTTTTTTCATAAACCAAGATGTTACAGGAATTTTGCTGTCTGCTTTACACTTTTCTATGTTATAAAGTACTGATAGACCGTGAAAGAGGGATATACTCTCCTTAAATTATTATTGTAGCAAGACAGCATGCAATAATTCAGAGAACACACAAATTTTACACAGTCCCACTTCTGTTGTTTCAACCAAGCATAATTCAAGTAAACAAACTTACTATAAAAATAGTAGATATATGCTATCCTCAGTGGAAATTTGGGCAAAACTAGTTCTGAGTTGTTAAATGTTTAGGATAAAACAATATATTGAATTTCAGCCCACTGCTGCAGAATATGATTCAAAGCTAAAACAGAACAACGTTTGGGACAAATTAGGAAGAAAAATATCCTCCACTTGAGGTTCATGTTACAATTAACAAATGGTCGCTTCCTCATTAAGCAGAACTAATTGAAAACACCTTTTAATTGAATATCTTATCTTCTCTCTGAGGTTTTGCTGTTTTTATAGGAAATGCAAGGAGAATTATCTGGTCTCTGACTTAATCATGTGTAGGAAGCATTTCCCTGATGGAGATTCTTTGAGAAGGGGTAGAATATTTTGTTCCTTAATTTCTAGTTTGCTAGGTAGCATATGTGCAAATTATATTTTCCCTGTTGTGTTTTGAATTTAAATAACAGACATTAGTATTTTTTAAATCAGTTAGCTTGAAATGTTAGAAATCTTTGTTGAATCCACAACTAGGATTCTAGGTTTCTTTTTCAACAACTATTAGAATTTCTGAGTTTTTGCCTGTGAGATATTATAGGCAAGAACAATTTCATGAAATCAGAAAAAAAAAATTAAACATTATGAAGGCTTGCCAGCCACAGAGGCACATGGCTATTATCCCAGCTACGCAGGAGGCTGAAGCAGGAAGATTACAAGTTAGAGGTCAAACTGAGCAATTTAGTGAGACTCTGTCTCAAAACAAAGAATAAAAAGAGGAGCTGGGGATATACCTCTACCAACTGAGGTATATCCCCAGGGCCTTGCATGCATAAGGCCCTGGGTTCAATCCCCAGCCCCCCGCCACACACACAAATAAGTAAATAAAAGGAGAGTCTAGAGTGTAGCTCAGTGGTAGAGCACTCACCTGGCATATGTGTCAATCTACAAAAAAAAAAAAATTTAAATTTACATTTAAAATTTTTAAAAATCAATGAAAAGAACTGGGGATTAGCTCAGTGGTAGAGTACCCTTGCATTCAATTCCTAGTACAATAAAAAAATTAGATTTGAATACACATAACTGTAAATGTGCTAAGATCAACTTTTATTTATCAAATACTTATTTATCAGAATATATTTATTCCCACCTCAAAAACACCTGAGACATCAAAGTTCTAAACATTCAGTTTTAGGGTCTGTAAACAAGTCAGGATGGCGCCTGGCATTTTGCCAGAGGGAGTGGTTTGTGAAGTAACGCCAGCGAGCCATTAAGTGTGGAGATTCCTTATTGGTTGACTGCTGTATCTAGTTTATGTTAATTAAGATAAGCTGTGTGTAATGTATATATACCCCTCCTGTCCTACAATAAACGGCTCCCACTCCTGCTGTATTAATGTACACAAGTTGCTCGTCACCACCCCCCCCCACCCCCCCCACCCCCCACCCCCGGTTTTTTGCTGCAGCCTGACTGAGGCAATTCAGTGTAAGAATGACTTGGAAATAAACCTACCTTTTTCCATCACTGAGGTCTAAAAAGACAATAGATAGCCTTGACTCTTAGCATAGAATAGAAGAGGTTAAAAAAAATTGCTCAGAATTTGGATAGTCCAGGTATGATGACTCTCACCTGAATCCCAGCAACTGAGGAGGCTGAGGCAGGAGGATGGCAAGTTCAAGGCCAACCTGGGCAACATAATGAGGGCTTGGGATATAGTTCAGTGGTAGAGGGCCCTTGGATTTAATCCCCAGTACCAAAACAAACAAAAAAGATAGATAAATGTGGAATTACAAGATAAGCCTCACACAGGTTCGAAACAAATTCTCAGAAACTCTTATTACCAAAAACTTTAAAAATCTGGAGTATTCCTTACTTATAGCACTCACATATGGCCACTCTAAAACAAATATACATTTAATCTAGAGCATCCCACTGTCATCTCAGACTTTACAGAGTTCCAAGAAATGAATTGCTCACAAGAAAAAAGAATAACAAAACACACAAGTAAAAAAAGGCACCATGTGTGATAAATAGCAGAAGCCAGAGTTACCAGGAATAGGTCTACACATATTTCAAACACAACCATAAAATTTAAATGTTTACTATTTTAAAAAATAAAGGATAATATTCAAAGTGTTTGCCAGACATAAAATATCACCAAAACATATCTAGCAATGGGTAGAAAGCATAACATATTATGACCAAATGAAGTTTATCCTAGTCATTAGACATTGACTTCACACTAGATTAGTTAATTCAATTTGCCACATTACAAGACTAAAGGAGAAAAATATATATGATAATCTCAGATGCAGAAAAAGCGTTTGATGGAATTTAACATCCATTCAGAATAAAAACTTATAGCTAACTAGGAATGAGAAGAATGTCCTTTGTCTAATTTAAAAATAAAAAATTCTTCCCTGTGCATTGGCACATGCTTGTAATTCCAGCTACTTATGAGAATTAAGCAGGAGTTCAAGGCCAGTCTGAAGAACACAGTGAGACCCCATCTCCAACAAATGGCACAACTGAACAAATGAAAAAACAACATTATGAAATATGATTGAAATTTAAATGGGTGTACAAAGAACTAAAAATATTCAAGACACTCTGTGAAGGACTAGAGAGCATGGGGGACTTGCCCAATAAGGTTTTTTAATTTGTTCTAATTAGTTATATGTGACAGCAGAATGCATTTCATTTCATTGTACACAAATGTAACATAACTTTTCATTTATCTGGTTGTACATGATGTGGAGTCTTACCATTTGTGCAATCATACAGGTACCTAGGGTTGCCCTATAAGATATTAAGACATTAAAAAGCTGTGCCATTTAGGATGTGTAGTATTGATGTTTGATAGACAAAAAGATCAATAGAACAGAAAAAAATCCCCCAACATAATATAAATAATACTAACATAATATAAATGTGACAGGACTGTTTTTCGGTTGATAGATTTTTCAAAAAGTGGGGCTGAATAAAGATTTCCATATGGGAAAAAAGTACATTGGATGTCTATCCTGACACTACATACAAAATAAAATTTTGGGAGAATTCAAGATAAAAGTCAGTGGGGTGGAGATGTAGTTCAGTGGTAGAGTGCTTGCCTAGCACATGTGAGGCACTGGGTTCAATCCTCAGCACCATATAAAAATAAAGTAAAGGCATATTTTTTAGTTGCATTGGGTCCATATACAACTAAAAATATATTTATTTAAAAAGAGATAAAAGTCAGAGGCAAAACTAAAGCCTTAAAAGATAATATAGACTTTCAACAGATGAAAGGATAAATAAAATGTGGTATATATACACAATGGACTATTACTTAGCCATAAAGAAGAATGAAATTATGGCATTTTCTAGTAAATGGATGGAACTGGAGACTCTCATGCTAAGTAAAATAAGCCAATCCCAAATAATCAAAGGCCAAATGTTCTCTCTGATATGTAGATGCTAACTCACAATAAAGTGAGAGGAGGCCAGGAAGGGGAGAAAGAAGTTCATTGGATTAGAGAAAGGGGAATGAATGGAAGTGGGGGATATGAATGAGAAAGACAGTAGAATGAATGAGGCATAACTTTCCTATGTTCATATATGAATACAAGGCCAGAGTAACTCCACACCATGTACAAACACAAGAATGGGAAGTTATACTCCATGTACGTATAATATGTCAAAATACATTCTACTGTCGTGTAAAACCAAAAAGAATAAATAAAAAAATTGTAAAGATAATATAGAAAAACATTTTCATGGCAATAAAATACTGAAAGACTTCTTAAAACACAAAAAGACAAACAGAAGAAAACATTGAAAATTTAAGATGCATTAAAATTATGATTTTCTAATCATCAAAATTACCATAAAAAGTGTAAAAAAAGTAAAAAAGTGTCTATCAAGTAAAGAAGATATTTGTAGCACATGTTAGGAAGGTCTAATATATAGAATACGTAAGAACTGCCACAGATCAGTGAAAAATGACAAAATGCTCAGTAGATAAATGGACAAGAGACTTCACAAAAGAAGAAACTTGCTGGGCAACAGGGTGCACGTAGACCTGTAATCTCAGGGGCTCAGGAAGCTGAGACAGAAGGATGGCAAGTTCAAAGCCAATCTCAGCAACATTGAGACACTAAGCAACTAGGTAAGCCCCTGTCTCTAAATAAAATACAAAATAGAGCTGGGGATGTGGCTTAGTGGTTGAGTACCCCTGAGCTCAATCCCTGGTAATCCACTTACCCACCCACCCAAAAAAGAAGAAACTCAAATAGCTCATAAATATATGAAAATATGCTCAACCTCATTTGTTATCAAGGGAATACCAGTATAATGAGATACCATTTCATACCCAGCAGATTGACAAAAATTTTAAAGTAAAGAATACCATGTGTTTATGAGCAAACCATTTGTATAGATGGGAACTCAGTTGTGCTGGTGGGAGTATAAACAGGCACAAAAACTTTGAAAACTACTCTGGCACTAACTCATAAAGATGAATAGAGGCATACTTTACAACCCACGCATTCCTCTCCTAAACATATTCCCCACTTATCTTCTCATATTCATCAGGAGGCATACAAGAGAACATCCATAGGAGCAACGTTATTAATTGCCCCTGTATTGGTCAAGATTCTCCAGAGAAACAGAACAAATTGTGTGTGTGTGTGTGTGTGTGTGTGTGTGTGTATTGAAAGGGATAAGGGATATATTTTAAGGAATTGGCTCTGGCAACTGTGAAGCCTTGGTGAGTCCTATATCGAATGGGCGAGGTCAGAAGACTGGAGACTGAAAAAACATGTTGCAGTTTAAGTCTAAAGGCAGTCTGCTTGTGAACCAGGAAGAACTAATATTGCAGATGAAGTCTGAAGGCATTCTGTTGGCAGAATTAGTATTCTGTCTTGCTCAGGGGAAGTCAGCTTTTTGTTTTATTAGGCCTTCAACTTGTTTGGATGAGGCTCTCATATACTATGGAGGGCAATCTGCTTTACTCAAAGTTCACCAATTTAAATGCAAATCTCAAACAACAACAACCTCATAGAAGCATCCAGAATAATGTTTGCCCAATTATCTGAACACCATGGTCCAGCCAAATTGACACGTAAAATTAAATATCACAGCCTCCAACTAGAAACAAATTGGATGGCTCTAAATGTCCATCTGTGTTAGACTGGATGAATAAATTGTGGCTTACACATAGAATGGAAATACTAAATTACTATTGTGATAAGCAGAATTCCAAGTTGGCCACCATGATCTCCGCCCTCATTGTTACACTGTATAATCCCTTCTCCTTGATGCAGGCAGAATCTGTAACTTCTTTCTCACTGGTGGAATATGGCTAAAATAATGGGATGTTATTCTTTTGATTAGGTTATATGGCAAAGGTAATGGGATATCACTCCCACAGTTATGCTTTTGTCTCTATATATGGGTAGGTATCTACATATATACACCTATGTTTATGTACATAAATTTAAGCAGACTCCTTTCCTGCTGAACTTGAAGAGCAAGTTGCCATGAATTCTAAAGCTCTGAGAAAATGAATTCTGCCAATAACCTGAATGAGCTTGGAAGCAGATCCTTTCCCAGTTTTGCTTTGGCTGATATCTTCATTAAAGACTGATATCCTAAGCAGAGGACCCAGTTATGTTATGAACTCTTGATCCATAAAAACTATGAGATAATAAATGTGGGACATTTTAAGTCATTACATTTGTTATTTTCTTTCTTTCTTTCTTTTTTTTTTTTACAAAGCATAGAAAACAAATACAACTGTACAGAAATAAAAATCAACAAACTAGAGCTATATGTATCGGATTCCACTTTCATAATGTTGGAAAACAGGTAAAACCCAAGCAACATGTAATTTAGGGAAGCATGCATAAATGGTAAAATTATAAAGAAAAGCAACGGAAAACATATCACAAAAGATAGGAGTGTGGGTTACTTTTAAAAGAGAGTACAGAACCCACACAGAAATTCTAAGATATTAACAATTTTCTATTTCAGAACTAAAGTTTACCTTATAATTGTTATTTAAATGCACTTTTAAATTAGTTTCTGAATATATATTACATATTTCACAATGAAGATAACATAATTAAAAGCAACTTAACTTATAAAATATACAAAGAGCAATCCTATATCATTACCAACTTCCTCTCCAATCCAGTGTCGTCCTTGTCCATATAGTGGAGTGACTTAAAATCAGACAGACCTAATTAAAATCTTTTTTTCCTCCAGTATTGGGGATTGAACTTACAGCCTCCCCCATGCTAGGAAAGCACTCTACCATTGAGCTACATCCTCAGGCTTTAAATTCAAATCTTAATGCGGTCACTTCCTCATTGTATGATCTTAATCATAATGCAAAGCTAGCAGACCAATATGGAGGATTTTATACTTTACAAATGAAAGGGGGTACAGTAAAACAGCAGTTGAAAAATACTGCCTTGTCTGATAAAAAATATAAAGCCAAAAATTATGAGTTCTAACTATACACATAAGTATTATGCATATATTTTTTATATTTAAATATAATAGTAATTATCAGTGTAGAGAAACTGATATGCATATGTCGTTGGTACATTTCAAATTGACAACAATCTTTTTTTTTTCTTTTGGTTGCAGAGATTGAACCCAGGGGTGCTTAGACACTGAACCATATTGGCAGCCTTTTTTATATTTTTTAAATTTTGAGATAGCGTCTCACTAAGTTGTGTAGGGCCTTGCTAAGGCTGGTTTTGAACTTGTGAACCTCCTGCCTTAGCCTCCCAATCCATTAGGTTTACAGACCTGTGCTACCATGCTTGGTGATACACTCTTTCAATGGTATAGTTTTAACTATATTGGAAATATGAAATGAGATATCAACACATTGTTCTTTTTTGACTCAGTATTCTACTTTGGGGAATTTAAAGATATTTAAGAAAATAATTTGGGAAAGCCAGAATCGGGCATTTGTGTAAAATAATGTTTAAGCAGAAATCTTTTTTAAGACAACATTTGACACAATTCAAAATCCTTTTTCTTCTCAAATTACCAAATTAGAGCAAATTAATAATGAAAATAGCATGATGCATATATACCTTTTGTTGACATAGGGATATATTAAACAGCATAATGAACAGCAACAACAAGAAATAAACATAAATTCGCATGGTATTTGTGTTATTAAAAATATCTGTAGTAGCATTGAAAATATCAGAGAAAGTTAATAAAAGTAGTTATGTTAGGATAATGTTCAATGAAGTGATGATGATTTTTTAAATAAGTAAGTGCATATTTAATCTGCAGGAATATATTAAATGATGGAATTTCAGGCAGTGTTACAGACAGATGGTAGAACTACTTGCATGTGGGGTGGGGTGGGTAGGGAAAAAGGGGGAGCTAGAATCTCACCACATGGAAAGTTTCTCTAATCAGAGAGTTTACTCTGGGTTGTGGAGGCTGTGGAGCTGAAAGAGAACCAAACAGAAGATTTCTCAAAGGGGGGAAATACTGAAAACACTATAATTAGAAAAATGTGATTATAAATTAATTTCCCTCTAGAATACAAGCTGCTTTCTTTTTATTCTTTGTTTCTTTTATTTTTTTTCAACAGCAATTGCAATCCAATGATTTAATTCAATATATGAGAGAGGATAACAGTTTTCTAGGGTGAGTCTGAGTCTTGAATGTCTTAGGCCAACAAATTTGTTTGATTTCAGCATTGAGAGATAAATGAAAAGCCTAAAAATGAAAGAACATTATCTTTCCTAGAATAATGTCCAGTTGTTTTGATGGCAGCAATATTAAGGTGATTCTATTCTGAGAGTCTTTGTTCTGTCCTAAGAGTTTTGTAGTACTACTGAAACCAAACAAGGAATGATCTATCATTTCAAATCAGGTCAGTATAAAAGAAAGCCATAGATGGGACTGGGCCCGGGTGGCACACGCCTGTAATCCCAGCGGCACAGAAGGCTGAAGCAGGAGGATCACAGGTTCAAAGCCAGCCTCAACAATTTAGCAAGGCTCTCAGGAACACAGTGAGACCCTGTCTCTAAATAAAATACACAAAAAGGATGTGGCTCAATCCCCAATACAAAAATAAATAAATAAATAAATAAAAGCCAAAGAGAAAGAGGAGAGGGCTGCAGAGCTATTGAAGCTTTCAGATTAGGCATATTTGAAATAAGAAAGAAGGTGACACCTCCCTGAAGGAACCATAAAGTACCAGAGCTCTGCTTTAAGAAAAACTGCCACACAGCTGAAAGAGTGTTGTATATTCAGGAACACTGTGACCTCGGCAAATCAATTCTCTATTCCAATTTCACCAGTTATAAAATAAAATGATAAATAACTCCTTCTCTTTCCTATCTCTCTACACCACCACCATTCACACAGCTGGGATATAGTGAGATCCTGACCAATAATTATTTTTTGCCCCAAACATGAAAGTTGTCCCTGCCAACAAATGGCTTAATACCATGTAATAAGGACTACTCTCTGCTTCTTATATTATGTGATCTACCCACTTTTTAAAAGAGATTTTGAAATCAGAAAGAATAATAAGCAGTGAATAAAACTTTTTACTTAATTTTCCATGTTATTAAATTGTAAGAAATTTTAAAATAATCAGTCTTTATCTTTAAACAGCTCATGGTACTTAAAAAAAGAAGAAGAAGAAGAAGAAGAAGAAGAAGAAGAAGAAGAAGAGAAGCCTATATCACGAGTTCTACAGTGTAATCTCCCTAATAAGATCACTTGATATGAAGTTGCTCAACTGTGCACATGACCTTTCAAATAGAATTCCATCTCTTAATGCCAGAACTGTCATTCAATATTCATTACTGGGGATCATGTTTCATATACATTAATTGAGAAGTCTACGTAATACCAATAAAATAGTTTTCTAAAAATCTATCTTATTTCCAGATCTATTTCTTAAAACTACAGTGTCAACAGAGCCCTTTAGAATTTAAAATTTAGATAATGTCACAAACTATTCAAAGGAACCAGCAAGACTTTCCAGCAGCTGTTCTTCCATTTTCCCTGGCAGCATCAGGTGGCAAGGACAGGCAGTAACCAAATCCGTTAAGTGTTAGGTGTGACTCGGAGACAGCATTATGACTGAAATAGTTGGGTCTGATGCTCTGAGGAATGACGAAAGAGGGGAGCCACATATCACGCTATGCATAGTACCCTACGATAAAGCTTCATTGCGTGTAGTTTCAAATTTTGTTGGAATAACAATGTGAAGGGAGGTAGAACCACTCAGGAAAAACAGCACAGGACTTGGGACAGATCTGGATTCAATTTCCAGCTCATCATTCAGCATCAACCCCTTCAAGCTTTGCTTACTCCTCTGTAACACAAAAAGATAAATGTCATCAACTCCACAGGGTGGTATGAAGATTAAAAAAGAGGTAAACACATTAACATAAGAATAGAGGCTCCGAATACAAAGGACTCAAAAAAACTGAACACTAAAAAAACAAATAACCCAATTAACAAATGGGCAAAAGAATTGAACAAAAAGCACTTCACAGAAGAAGAAATATGAATGGTCAAACAATATATTTAAAAAATGGAGATTAATGTTTTATCTGAAGTGCAGGAGAATAGCATGCTAAGTAAAATAAACCAATCCCCCAAAAACCAAAGGCTAACTGTTCTCCCTGATGTGTGAATGTAACCCACAAAAAGGGAGGGTTAGAGAGGGGCAGAGTAGAAGTCCATTAGATTAGATAAAGGGAAGGGAGGGGGAGGGGGAGGGGAATAGAAAACACAGTAGAATTAATTGGACATAACTTTCCTACCCTTGTGTATGAATACACAACCAGGGTAACTCCACATCATGTACAACCACAAGAATAGGATCCTAGTTAGAATAAGTTATATTCCATGTATGTACAATATGTCAAAATATGCTCTAACATCATGTGTATCTAAAAAGAATAAATTAAAAAAAGAAAAAGAAAGAACAAAAAAAATAGAGAGAGAGGCTAGAGAAATGTCAGTTTCCTTCCTTCCATGTGCCTGGGTCATGTTGACCTTTCTTATTAAATTTTCAGCTCCCTTTCAGTCATACAGCTTCCTTTAATTCTTTGCTACATAGTTAACGAGATACAGTTGATAACATTGAGTTTTGTATTGTTGATGGGAGGACTGGGTAGAGTTTCCCAGATGCTACTTGATACATTACCCAGGCATTCTGCAAGGTCATGGCCTGTGGCATTGTGCAGAGCCTATGATAAATAATCCAAATATATATATATATATATATATATATATATATATATATATATATATATATATATATATATATGGAGAGAGAGAGAGAGAGAGAGAGAGTGCTTGGTATTGAACCCAGGGGCCTTTAACCACTAAGCCACATTCCTAGCCCTTTCTTATATTTTATTTAGAGACCGGGTTTCGCTGAGTTGCTTAGGGCCTGGCTAATTTGCTGAGGCTGGCTTTGAACTTGTGATCCTCTTGACTCAGCCACATGAGCTGCTGAGATTACAGGCATGTGCTATCATGTCCAGCTCCACCAACATTTTTATGTCATCTTATATAAGTCTTTTTGTTTGTTATCCCCTGCTCTGGCATTTGAGCTTAATAAACTGAAGATAATTTCATCTGAATTTTGTAGAGAAAACAACAACAACAATAATAACAACAACAACAACAAAAAAAAAAAACCTTAGCAATTGCAAGCTGCATTAAATAGATTGCATAAGACTAGGCTTTTAATGTAACCTACTTTATAAGTGAGATGCTATGGATCAAGCAGGACACATAAACTCTGATGTGACCATCCCAAAATGACCATCTTTGGACCTATTCCATAATGAAACAGGAAGGCCAGACCTATTTATGAAAAACACTGTCTCCCTAGAATTCTCAGTGAGTACCATCTACAAGTTTCAGGGCACTTTGATTATGAGGATCTCTAAAGTGACAGACTGGAATATAAACACTGAGCTTGAAACTTTTCTTTCTAGTCTTTCTACAGAAAGAATAATAGGCTTCTGACAAAAATACACATAACTGCAATCAGATAAACTATTAGGGATTGAGGAGTCTAATATTGTTGGCCAAGCAACCAAGAAATTCCTTGAGGTTTAGGCAAAGAGCTAAAGATCAGATCCGAGTCCAGTGCAAGTGAACATGATCAAAATCTCTGAAATATGTCCAAAATGTGCTGAAAATTCTGTCTGAAATTCAGCTATTCTGTATCATTTAATTTGTTTTTCTTTTGTTAAATTAATTTATTATTTTTTATTAGCTATCAGCTATTTTATGATCCAATTCTAATAACATCTATTTATCTACTTTTCTTTCTGTTTGTCTAGCCTTGTATACAGGCCTAGAGATGTCCTGAATGATATTCACCTAGGGTTAGCAATAGCTATTTTCTTAATGATAAGAGGGGGTAATTTTTTGCTTTTATTTTTGAAAATTGCTTGAATTTTTTAAATATATATTTTTTAAAAAATCAGAGTTTTTTTTAAATAAAATAATTCAAAATAATTATTTTTTCACTTAGTCTCTGATGAAAAGTGACAAATATGGAATGAAAAGATACATTGTTTAGTCATTAAGTCTTATGAAAAAAAGATATAAATAGTGTAATTATTCAAGTGAACCAACAAAATTTATGATGAAATTTATCAAAGCCAGAAATATTCAAAGTAGTCAAGCAAAGAAAAATAAACATTAGACATAGTAAAATATAAAAAGATTTCCATTGTGTTAAGGCTCAATTAAACAATTAAATAAAACATTTGTTTTTAGCACCTGGTACCAGAGATGCCAAAGATAAAATCAACTTCATGAAGGTATAAACTAGATAAATGAGTCTGTTAAAAGAAGCTCTCACTTGGGGTTAGTGGTGCATGCCTGTTATCCAGCTACTCAGAAGGCTGAGACAGGAGGATCCAGGTTCAAGGACAGCCTGGGCAACTTACTAAGACACTGTCTCCATAGATAGATAGATAGATAGATAGATAGATAGATAGATAGATAGATAGATAGATAGATAGATATAGATATAGATAGATAGAGGTGGTAGAGTGTCAGGGGTGTAACTCAAAGGTAAAGTGTTTGCCTAGCATGTATGAGAGCTTCTGTTTAATCCTGAATACTGGTAAAATAAATAAATAAATGAATGAAAGTTTTCAGGAATCTGAGACTGGCTCGCTAGCTAGTCTTGATGGCACCCCCAAAGGGGTCACTATTAAGTATTTTTGAAGGATCATCTTAAAATCAAAGTTAGAAAGGTTACATTATATAAAACACTTGTCACTGATCATTAGAGTCAATCTTCAGTCAGGAAATGCAAATTTCTTCCCTGTGAATAGACATTATTCTGAAATCTTTGACTGCCTAGAGTTCCTGTTAATAACATAAAATTTCTCAGTAATAGAATTCCAAATACTACAATTTTAGCTAACACTCACCAAGACAGAATTTTACAAAATAGGTATGACACGAATGCTTGGACAAAGTGAATTAGAAGTAAAGCAATTATATATCCCTCATGGATGGGGGAAAGAAGTATTCCTTAAATCAAAAGTCAAATAGCTTTCTATGTTCTGGCATGGCTCCGGGCTATAAGAATTAGCAGCAACAGCAGACAAATTACCTTGTTGTCCAGTAAGACCAGAGTGAGGTCTTGAGCTTCTTATTACATTAGGGAAATTGTGATTCAAAAAAGAGCAGTCACCTGCTGGGAGAGTTACTATAAACAATAGCCTCCAGTCACCAAATGCAAAGTATACTTAGTTTCATGTTAAGATTACAAACTGCCACACAGAGAATACTCCTATCTTCCCGTGCAGAATAGAATTTGTGGCTTAAAATGAGACAATAGATAATAAATGACAGGAGGGATATTCACTTAGCAAGTTCACTGAGGTATCTATTTACAAATTGGCTGTAAGCTCAATTATTTATTTAAGACATACCTTGATTGCTTGAAATTGATAGAAGCACAGTGAACTCAGAAGGCATATCAGATGGAGACACTGATGACTTAGATCCACCATCTGTATTTCTTCAAATCGATAAGGGAAATCTGAAGTGTGGGTGACAAGGTGGAGAAACTAGAACTTTGGTACACTTCTAGGAGGAATGTAAATTGGTACAACTACTTAGGAAAACATATTGGCAGTATCTCCTAAAGCTGAACATACCCACACCCTATGGCCCAGAAATTCTACTTTTACTAGGTATGCAATAGAAATATACAATATATATATAGCAAAAGACATATCTGAGGATGTTCATGACATCACTTTTTGTAACAGTCCCCAAATATAAGCAATCCAAATGCCTACGAGCTGTAGAATGGAAAAATTTGTAGTATAATCCCACAAGGAAACATTATACAGCAATACGTCTGAACAACTACACCTCTATACAACGATGTGAATAAATTTCATAGTATTGATCAAAAGAGGCCAGACACAATGTATGAACCCATTCGTATAAATAACAAAAACAGGCAAAATTATTCTATGATCTTAGAAGCAACAGTGGGTTCCCTGGGGGTTAATATTTAAAAGGGATAGAAGGGAGGTTTCTAGGGGCTGTGGATATTCTGTTTCTTCCTTTGGGTGCAGGTTACATGTGTGTTCAGTTTGTGAAAATTCAATGAGCCGTACATTTATAATGTGTGTGTTATTCTGCTACATTTCAATAAAAAGTCAAGATAAAAATGTAATAAATATTTATTCTCGGTGACAAGTTTAAATTATCCTTACTTAATACTATGTCTATAGCTATGAATATAATCAGTATTTGATATTCAGGCAATCTTTGGTCTTTGACAAAAGTATAGATTAAAAATCCAAATACATATATACATGAAAAATGGGCATTTATTTCTAAAAGTGATGTGATCACAATGAAATGAAATTGCTTTTCTCCTTTGTCATAAGAATTCTGGTCTTTTCCATTTTCCACTTCTGGACTGAGCTGATAATCTCAAGAACAACCAAGTGTCAACAGTAGCCATCATAAAAAATAAGAACCTGAATGATGGAAACAGCATTTACTGAACATTTTGTTGTGAGATCAGAGATAAACCAAGAATTACAAGTGGATAATACAACCATACCCAGGAGGCACACTGTAAAAGAGTTTTCACCTGAAACATTGAGACTCACAGAGATTTGTCTTTAATGCAAATAATTCATTAAATAATGTAGATAATGCATTAAATAATGCAGATCATGTAAATTTATAAAGCAGTTCAGATGAAACACAATGGGGATTGGTAATGGACTATGGTAAACTAGTGAGCACCTAAGCTGTGGTTTTGAGTTTGAGTCCAGACTAGCTGTATCTATAACTGGGCAGAAATTCAAATTATCTGGCTCCCAACCCAGATCTACATAAAATCAGAAATTCTGGGGTTGCGCCCAGCAATCTGAATTTTAACAAGTCTTCTAGTTCTGACAAGCTTAATTCTGATGCACACTGAAGTATGGGAATCACTGATCTAGATGTCTACTAATTTTTTAAAAATTTTTTTTAATCATACAGGTTTTAAAAAATATCATCTGGCCAAATTTGACCTATTGGTTGCCAGATTGTCACTCTTAATGAAATACAAATGAAAAAAACAAAAAACTTTAATTTTTGCATAATTATAGCAATTCTGTATTTCCCTTTGCTAAGATGAAGATACTTTGTGGTGAAGTTGAGCCTAAGTTTTCTCCTCCCCAGGATTCAGACATATCTAGACATACCTGGTATCTGGTGAGATGATCCTTCTAGAATT
This sequence comes from Marmota flaviventris, assembly GCF_047511675.1. Lineage (NCBI taxonomy): Eukaryota > Metazoa > Chordata > Mammalia > Rodentia > Sciuridae > Marmota > Marmota flaviventris. Next base: position 52,070,068 of record NC_092511.1, on the reverse strand, counting down.
CTAAGACAACTCATATGTAGCTTCCAGGAAAGAACTAATCCCAGTAGAAGAAAAGACCAAGGACAGAGTTTGCCTGAAGGTCTGCAGATAGGGCTGATCATGTCTGAGACCTCATGATATCTGCTACTAGGTTTGTTTCCAGCCCAACCTAGAAGAATAATTCATTCTTTCAACAGATAGCTTTTGAACACCCAATCTGGTCTGTCCCTGAGTTTTGCAATCCCAGTATGGTTGTACTATAAGACCTAGTAGAAGCTAAAGGAGATTCCCCCACCCGCCGCAAGTCTCCAAATATTGGTGCAAAGGGAGCAGCCTTGGCTCCAAGACCATCAACATTTCTGATGCACTCTGAGCCTTGGAGACCTTGCACATATCATCTGCAACAATGGTGGCAATGCCTTTTAAGCATGATGACATGGCCTGAAGGATTGGCAGCAGCTGCTTATATCAGAGAAGAAGACAGCATAGCCATCAAGAGACCTATTCTTAGGGTGCACGTGAGATGCCCCTGGGTACTCTTGGGCTGTGGTGCAGAGAATGAGAGCCCTCAGGACAGAGAGAGAAATACTATTTTAGAGCTGAGGTGACTTAGTGTAGCATGAGTTCCCATAGAAGAATGTGTTTTTTAAAAAAAAAAAAAAAAAACAGAAGAAGAAGAAAAACAAAGAGTACTTAAAATTGAGTTCTTAAAATCTTTGGCTGTGGCTTTTCCCCCCTCTTTTTCTCTTGGCAGCATGTGAAGAAACTACATGTTGCTTCTTGTGATAAAGTTAACATAATATGCCTGCAGTCAACATGGTAGACTTAAAGATTAAATCGCAAACATTTGGTTTCATTCTTTTTTTTTTTTAATAAGAAGTAGCAAGATTATTATTGGCTTTGGGACATGAAGTTTAAAAAAAAAATCACAGTGCACATTCCTGAGTTTTTTTTTTTTTCCCCTCTCCCAAAACATCACTATAAAATGAAACAACACTGCTGATGAGCTGTTCTTTGGCACCAGTAAGCAGCTTATTGCAAAGAAAAAAAAAAACTTTGGAAACAGCCACTCCTTTCCTGCCAGCATTTTGAGAGATTGATGCCCTTTTCCTTCGTTTCTGCAGTGCCTATAAGCTGTAGATTTTGTTATTTCCTGAAATCTTAAATTGAATTCTATTAAAAACATATTTGTTGTTCTAGATTTTAAAAACTGGGATTTTGAAGACCACAAATTTCTGTAAGACCTAAGGAATTCCCCTAAGTAACCAGAATTTTCCAGTCAAGAGGTTGCTACACTGCATTTAACTCAGCATTTTATGATACCTGATAAGCAAGGGGTGTGGTATGTCACTATTTCATCCAAACAGTAATGCCTTGCAATTTCTGATTTGCTGGTGGAGCCAAAATTTTTTCCTTGATGATTATTTATTTGAAACCAACTTTTTAAGCCCAAGCAAACAGGAAGTCAATTTACTGCGATACCTAACGTCTAGCCAACCCACAATATCCACAGTGGAATGTGAGTTTGGGAATGACAGTGATATCAAGATGTTGAGTATTACCCAGCCCTGGCCATGTCAGTTCTGCATGGGGCTGAGTTTCATTATTGGTAAATTGGAGGTGAGGCAAATTGGCCCAGAATTCTGCATTTCTTAATCCCTGGATTGTGAAGACTCTCTAGAAATTCTAATGATAGATTAAATATTCAAAAGAGAAAAATTCATTTAAAAATGTATACTATTTTTTCTTTTCTATTTTTGTGGTGCTGGGGATCGAGGCAAGCATTCTACCAACTGAGCTATATCCCTAGCTCAAAAAATTGATACTATAAAGTTCTTTTTTTATAAAGAGCTGGTGTAATTTTCTGTGTAACTTTGGATACCAGTGACCGCTGTTTTCACCAATCAAGAGATTGTTTCTGTATTAGTTGAGTAGAATTTTGCTTCCTGAAATACAAATTAATAACAGGACCATGAAACATATATTCAGTTCTGTTTTCAGAATATTTCTTTCAGACATGCCCCTTGTTCTGGCCCTTTCTCTCTCTTGGGCACTGTAATAGACTCCTAACTATTTTTCATACCTCTGGTCTCTTCCTTCAACTCCTTTTACACATGATTTTATGCTTGGACTTATCATTTTACTCTTCTTCAGTTATAGCTCTTTCACATTTCTTTCCTCCTAAAAAACTTTGATAGCTCTCTGTTGGTAATATGACCTATGAATTCTTATTCATGGCATGCAAGGCCCTGTTACTGTCCGCCCCAACATAGCTTCTCATCTTTGTGGCCCATTACTACTTTTAAACTTCCTGTTCTTCCTTCACATGCCCAGAAATATTCTCTATGCCTTTATCCCACTGGATCTTGCTCCCCGTTTCTGCCTGTTCAGATACTACCTCTCCTTAAAGTCTATGTCAGGATTCTGGGATCACCCATCACTTCCCCCAGCTTTTCTTGGTTTCTCAACCATAGACAACTTATCTTTTCCCTGAATTCCTGTGGCAACTTGTCCACATCTCTCTCATGGCAGTTACCACTTTCTACTCTATATTTTAGATATTTATGTTCATGTCTTATCTTACTAGATAATTAGAAGCAATATCATTGCAGATATGTATCCCTCAAGATACTGGCACAGAGTAGTTTCTCCACAAATATTTGTTCAACGAATAAATGATATTATAATTATCAAAGGAATTTGAACTTATCCAAATTCCTTCAATCAAATTTAAATAGTTCACAGGGCACATTTTAAAAAAATCGTTATTTAATTTATTTATACTCAGTGCTGAGAATCAAACCCAGTGCATCATACATGCTAGGTAAGCACTCTACTGAGCTACACCCCCAGCCCTCACAGGGCACTTTTTTAAAATCAGAAATTTCTCTATCATCTGTCTATCATCTATCTGTCTATCTATCTATCTATCTATCTATCACTTATCTCTCTGCCTATGTCTGAGTTCATTGAAGAAAACTATGACAGATACATACAATAACTTAAACTGCAAGTTTAGCATGTCATTGATATCTAGTTTCAAACATTGTATGGTAGTCAGGTTTCAACTGTGGTTTGGGTTCATGGGTTTGTGTGCTGTGATGTTCAAATGTTTGTGAAATCTGATGCAATCCTGTGAGAAAGATCAACACCAGCTCTGTAAATGGAGCATACATGTTTTTGTCCAGAAAAGTGAAAAATGCACTTGAGACATTGCCTCTTATGGAGCATTGAGAAAAATCATAACTGTCTTTATTTATTTTTTGGCAAAGAATAGACATTCTATGAAATATGTACAGTTTGAACCAGCAATGGCTGGTTTAAGATAGGGTTTATTTTTTTATATACATGTACATATACACATATATGTAATATACATATGAATTTAGACATATATCAATAATTACATAAGTAAAACAAAGTGTTTATATCTATATCTAAAACTATTTTATTCATTCCTATACCTTTTGTGATGTTTGACCAGCTTCTGCCCTTTGTGCTGTGTATGAAAGCCCATAGCTGCTATGCTCCAGTGAAATAATGCCTTTCATTTCTATCTTGGCTTATAGTTTTGAATTAATTTCACCTCCATCAACTCATTTGATTCTTATGTTTTATTTCTAAACATACATACTTTTATTTTATACCTATTTATAATTGTTTATCCACCATGAAAACAAACCCCCAACAATTCCACTTATAACTGTGCTGGATTTCTCTAGGATGCCTTGGTGACCCTTTATTTATTTCACTTGCTTCCTTCTTCTAATGTATTTCACTCGCATTCCCAGTTCTCATGACTTACATGTCTGTAAGTTTCTGCTTTCTGAATCTTTATTTTCAGGATGATGTTTTACTACTCATCTTTCTCCCTTCCTCTGAATAAGACCCATAAGCTTTTTCTTTGACACTATAATTCTTTTCACTCTTTCTCCTAAGCTTGGCTAAGTGGTTCCAAAAACATTTAGTCATAGTCCATGCAATGGTTGCTGCCCATATCCTGAATAATTTTATTGTGTAACCATCATTTGTTAAGTAAAACATTTTATAAAATACTTCTGTTTTGGCCAGGCACCTGGCACCTACCTATAATCCCAGCTGCTTGGGAGGCTGAGGCAGGAGGATTGCAAGTTCAAAGTCAGCTGTAGCAATTTAGCAAGTCCCTAAGGAACTTAGCAAGACTCTGTCAGTAAATAAAATATAAAAAATGGTTGGGGATGTGGCACCTTGGTTAAGTGCCCCTGGGTTCAATCCCTGGTACAACACACACACACACACTCACACACACACACACACACACACACACAAACACTTCTGTTTTATATTTTCCTTCATATTAACTAGTTACATTTATTATTTTATTTCCTAAAGCCTTTTAAAGATTATTTTAATGCTCAGGTTTATTATTAATTCCTTTATACCTATGAATCTCCTCTAAGAGTTCTTTGATAATTACCTATATTAATCATTAGGTTCTCAAACTTCACATTTCATTGATAACCTTCTTTATCACCTTTTTGGGGCATAAATTAGCTATATCATGTTGAACAATGGAATTGAAGGTTGGTTTCTAATTTTTGCATTTTCTTCCTTTTCTGAGTATATCATTATTATATACTTTATATCTTCAATTCTGTCATAGCCTTTTTTATGTCCCATTTTTTTACTTTGTTGATATCCAGCTCATTTTACTCATTCACTAGATGGGTTTTGTTTTGTTTTAGTACAGAACCCAGAGGTGCTTAACCAGCGAATCATATTCCCATCCCTTTTTAATTTTTTTTAAATTGAGACAGGGTTTTGCTAATTTGATTAGGGCCTCACTTAGTTGTTGAGGCTGGCCTGAAACTTGAAATCCTCCTTCCTCAGCCTCCAGAGCCGCTTAGGCTTATAGGAATGTGCCACCAAGTTGGGCTCTCTTGATGTTTTAAATGCTCACATTCCTGCTATGAAATGATGTCATTAAACCTATCCTCCCATTATCCCTCTTTTCAAATGTTCCCCCTGATTCTTGGACGTGGCCTATACTTTCTTGTGAGAGGATCTACATACCTCACACCATAAAGACCCACAGTCCCACAAGGCCTTAAATGTCTCCTCAATTTCCTCATTCCCTCCGGAAAGAAAGGACTCACTTAATGTTTCAGCAGCTTATCTGGCACTTCTCTGCTCTTTAGTCTTGAAGTCATCAGGGTCCAATCACAAGACTTTTTTTTTTTTTTTATCTAAAGAGAACAAATGCATTTCCTGTCCTATTCTTTTGGTATCTTATGCCTTCTCTCTCTAGACCCACTTTTCTTTTCCTTTCCTTGTACATTGTATGACACAACTAAATTCATTAAATTACAAGCCCTTGTGAAGACCAAAAGCAGATGGAATTCATTAAAGCTACTTTTACATCCCCCCACAGTATTCAACATTCCAGCACAAGTACATTATATGCATTATAATCTTTCAACAAGGTATTTGTTAAATAAGATTTAAGGACTATTTGGTTTCTCTTCTGTTCAGTTTGCTTTTTCTCACTTCTTGCCATTCCACTGGAATTTTTTGTGTCATTTTTGTCTACTTTGCCAGACTTCCTAATAGCATTTCTACAAAAGTGCATTACTGTGGTTGCCTTCACAGGCTGCCTTTTGGGTGGTTACAACTAGTCTTGGGACTAGAGGTAATGATTGCACAACATAGTCAACATCCTAAATGTTGCTGAACTGTACTATTTTAAATGGTTAATTTATGTTGTATGAAAAGTCTCCTGGCAACTTTATTGGGAAACATACTTCTAGGGTTCTTCCTCATTAGGGGCTTACTTGTCCCTGAAACAGCCCTGGCCATTCATTCATATCCCTTTCTATTTTAATGGGCAGGAATAGTAAACCAACCTCTGGAAATAGAAGGGAGAAAATTTTCTTCCCTGTGGGTTTTTGGAGTCAGACAGCCTCAGTTCAGATCCTGGTTCTGTCATGTCCTAGCAGCATGATCTGAAACAGTCACTTAGCAAATGAGTTTCCTCCTGTTAGAAATTAGGAATAATGATTTTTTTCCTACCTCCTAAGGGCCTTGTGAAGATTGAATGAGGTAGTTTACAATGTTCCTTTGGGACATTCATGCGTATGAGTGTCTGTGGGCACAGTTGCTTTTTTTTTCCACTTTCCCTCAGCCTCTGAAACTGCTCCACCTTATTTACCACAGACACAGAGCTACTTGTGTCCTCTGCCTGGGAGAAGAGCTCTTTCTTTCTCCCAATCCCACTTATGCACAAATAAAGTCAAGGAAAGACCGGGTGGAAAAATAAGCCTGGATCGTGTTTGATGAGTTTTAGTATTATAAGAAAACAACACAAGATTAGGTATCAGACATAGGAAGAAAAAGCAACCTTAATATGACACAAATTTATAATTCCTCTTTGTGATCTTTATTTTTCCACAGCAAACCTTTTTTGTTGTTGTTGTTTTTTCCATTGCACAAAGTAACATAGGAAACTTAACTATTGTGTAGATATTTGGTTAAAATTTCTGCATGCCTTTAATCTGGTGGGAAAGGAAGGTTTGAACTTTAATGACTTGAACTTTAATGAAAGTTATTTTGTGTGTTAGTAAGAAAATAGAAAATTGAGTTGTGCAATATTTCTGGTTTGCTTTTATCATGAAGGCAAAATCACCTGATATGTTATCAGGAGGAAGCAGAGTTCAGGGAAAGAGCTCTGAATTGGGGATCAGGAGATGTAGTCCGCCCTGCCACTGAGTGACCTTTGACAGGCCACTTTTCCTGGCTAGGTCTGTTTATTCACCCTCCCCCACAACACAACCTTTTTAAAATCAAAGAACTTTTCATAGAACTACTCCACTCCCCAAGAACTTAAAAAATGTTTGAATATTTTGTCTGACATATTATAAATGGTGTTAGGTACATTTTAATATATTTCATACAGATTTTAATGAAAAATATAATGTAATGAAAATATAATATAATAAAATCATTTATATATAACCAGAATTCTATGTAGATATTGCCTTTTGTGATAACACTAGGTTAAACAACATTGAATCACATTATCTCCAAGTCAATGTTTTATTTAGTTCATATTTTTTCAAAGAAAAATATCATTTTGTCAAATATGGTTGATTTTTACTTAGACCTTATACTGAAGAGAATATCATGAATTTGGATAACATGGGTGGATTCTTAGAAAGATATAATTAAGTCTTGCTCAAAAGTTGTATCAAGTATGTTAGCATATGTTCTTACAATGCATGGATTAAAGATTTGGGGTCAGAGAGGGAAGAAATATATAAATCTTGGTGCTGGTTCTAAGTAGAGATTGGATGAATCGTTATATGAAAAATAAGCTTACTGTAACTTCCAAAGTGCTTTCAGTTTGTATTCAAGAGACTGCATTTTGAAAATTTCTTTAACATCTGCTAACAGTCATCTCCTTGAAATTCAGACAGAATTCTGTCTATGAGTGGCATATAAGCAGAGGGCTGAGTAGAGAACAGCAGCATGCAAGTCAGAAGGCTCACATTCCAGTATTGGTACCCTCCTTGCTCGTGGAATAACTGAGCAAATCACTTACCCTTCAGTCTCCATTTCCTCATCTGTAAAATGAAGGTAATTATATTTATGTTTATCTCCTTCCAATGGTTGTTGTAAGACTTATATAAAATTAAGAATATGGCATTACTTTGAGTAATTATCATATGGATGATTATTGTTATTTCATAGCATTTGACAGGGTCCCAGACCAGGGCCAGGGGAGTGAGGAGCAGCTGGGGGCTCAAGATTTAAAGAGGCACTCATTTCTCAGAAAGATGCAAGAGCAGGGTGAGCCCTGAGAGTGAATACCTCCTTAAATATGAGCCTCAGCTCCTCACTTTCTCCCCCAAATCCAGGCCCTGGTGTCTGCTATGCCAGTTCTTGTGACTAGGAGTCACACAAGACTTCTCTTTGTTCATATACACTCAGGGTAGGTCAGGAGCAATTTTCCTACTAGACTCCAAATGCTATAAAGTTGCTGGAAGAATGAAACAGCCTCTGACTTTTTTTCTTCTTCCCTATTTTGTTATTATGCTGCTTATATCTCTGTGCATAGTTAGATGTTATAAGGTACATTCATTGTATCTGCAGATGCTCTTCTGAAGGTCCTGCATTTTTTAAAATAGTACATGCATTTTTTTTAACAGTACATGTCTGTATTATTATTTTCTGGAATTTGCAGTACTGAGGAGGAGGGTCTTTTAACTTCAGCTTCTTTAAATTGCTTGATTTTATTTGAAAGCAAGTGATTTTCGTGAGTAAAAAGATGTCACAAAGGCTGGGGTTGTGGCTCAGTGGCAGAGCATTTGCCTAGCACTTGCCTAGCACTGGGTTCGATTCTCAGCACCACATATAAATAAATGAATAAAGTAAAGGTCATCAACATCTAAAAAAAAAAAAAAAGATGTTACAAGGTTATTTAAAAAATTCTAGAGGATGGAGCTGGGGTTGTAGCTCAGTGGTAGAGCACTTGCCTAGCATGTGTGAGGCACTGGGTTCAATTCTCAGCACCACATATAAATAAATAAATAAATGTCCATCAATAACTAATAAAATAAAAAAAAAATTCTAGAGGAGAATGGGTATAAAAGCTGTTCTTCCAGGCTGATAGCCCAAGTCCTAGAAATAAAAACAAGCTGCCCTATTTCCAAACCAGGCCCATGGCACAGTATGCCAATCACTGAAATAAGTTTTGCCAAAAAGAGTTTCTTTACTAGGTGGCCAAGCATGGAGCCAGGAGAGCAAGACTCAAGTCTGCCTCCCCAGATAGAGTTTAAGGATGCTTATGGGATAAAGAAGCAGGGTGGTCTAAGGTGTGGGTAAAGGCAAGTGGTGGTGAGGAAAAGTGAAGTAATCTTTATCCCATAAAAACAAGCTGCTCTGTGTATGCATAATAAATCTTCATAGCTCTTCATATGTTGTGTGTTCAGAAAATGGTGGCTTTAACATGATTTGAGGGTGGAGTTCTTTGGTTTCTTGACATCAGTGAAATTACCCATCAGACACCTGTACAGTCACAAATAGTCAAAATTGGCTTTAGTCCCTGAAAAGTAACCTAGGCAACTGTTATCATCATAACCCCAGGCTACAGTGGGAGACTAATAATATATTGCTCAACTGCATGACCTATAAAATTAGTGGTTTTTAAAGTCAAATGAGAGCAAATAACTAAAAGCAAAGGAAGCTAGAGGGTTTATTCAGGTCTTCCCTTGGTTTCAGCCACTCTGCACAGATTTTTCAAGAGCTGTTTCTATGCTCACTGTGTCTGGCTGAGGTGAGCTCTTCATTGCAGTGACAAATTTCTCATTGAGTTTCTTAAACAAGAAAGGCTAGTGTTACTAGCTACAGTTTTCTAAAATTGCTTGCTGGTTGACTTTTAAAATTTGTTGCCTTCCTTTGCAATAGGATTTCCTTATGCTACTATCAAAAGGCTTGACTCTTAAATTTGGCCCCATAATTGTCTAGTCTTCTACATCTTTGCAGATACACAGATTTCATATCCTAAGTTTTTATAGTTATCTCTCATGCTCCCATAAGCATCGGCATTATTTTATTTCATTTATTATTTTGAAGCTAAATTTGTCATAGAGAAATTGTGATTTTTTTTTTTTAAAGGATGAAAACAGGGCTGGGGATGTGGCTCAAGTGGTAACGCTCTCGCCTGGCATGCGTGGGGCGCTGGGTTCGATCCTCAGCACCACATACAAATAAAAAATAAAGATGTTGTGTCCACCAAAAACTGAAAACTAAATATTAAAAAATTCTCTCTCTCTCTTTAAAAAAAATTTAAATAAATAAAAGGATGAAAACAGTCTGGTTAAATGACAATAAAATCTGAAGAGGTAGGAGAACTGGCAAGTAGAGATATTCCTTAGGAAATGTGACCTACAGTGGAATCTATTGATGAGATTCTTTCAAAGAGTGCATATTTTTACCTTTTAAAAGTTAGAGAAGAGAGGGGCTGGCGATATAACTCAGTTGGTAGAGTGCCCTCACATGCACAAGGCCCTGGGTTCAATCCCAGCACCACCAAACAAACAAACAAACAAACAAACAAAAAAGGTTAGAGAAGAGAAAGGAGAAAAAGGACTTATTGCCATTTTCTTAAGTCTGTTAATTTAATGGAAAGACCATAGATGAAATGAGGCATATTTAGTCTCCCCACCTCCATCATGACAGGTAGATTAATCTATGGCAAGAATTGCAGTATAACAATGAACAACTATAACAGACTAACAAATAATTTTTCCTCTGTTAGTCAGCATCCTGTATTTTGGGTTTTATAACTTATGTCCCGTTGAATTTCTCAAGTAGGGCAGGACAAAACAAGCTATGGTTGTTAGTTAAAGATGAAAGAATTTCAAATTGAAACACAGGTAGCAAGTCAGTTGAAATGACGCAGATTTGCCAGAGATTTAAAATGTACACTTTTCTGAATGTTGAGATGATGGGGGGATTTCCCCTTCTTCTTCTTCTTCTTTTTCTTTTTTTTAATATTTTGAAACTTGTTTTCCTTGTGAGCATATTTATTTTTGTAATCAAACAAAAAGAGTGTGGAAAAATAAGAATGCTTTCATAAAAGGATTTATAATCCATGTTGCTTCAGCTTTGCTGGAAGCTTGCTGAGATCTCCTGGTGAGTAAAACTGCAATGGGTGGGGCCAGAGGTGGGGCTCACTAATGGTTCCAGATGAAGCTGGTAGGTATGTCAAACTTGGGTTCAGTCCAAATTGGCTTTAATATGCATTCACTCAGCCATAATTCAACAACCATCTACAGGATGCCAACTATGTGCAAAGCATCATGTGAGGAGCTACAAACCAATGATGAACTCCAACACGGAACTTCTTTTCTAGAATCCCCTAATTAACATCATGATGAGGGTTATAAAGAAATTATAAGATTCTTAGATGGTTTAGAACCTGACCACATCAAGGAAGCGGAGAGATCATGGAAAGCAGCTGTGACAAAATGACATATAGTCTGAAATGTGAAGGGTGAGAAGGAATTAGCTCAACATGAAAGGTAGAGGAAAGAAGAGTGTTATGAACAGAGGAAATGGCGGTGGGAAGTCCCAGAAGTAGGAAAAAGCCTGTCAATATCAAGAAACTAAAAGGCTACTGTGGCCAGAGCCAGGAGTTACTTGTTATGGGATGTTTTGTTTTGTTTTGTTAAGATTTACATTTTTTAAAAAGATTACTTCAACTGATCTATGATATATCAATTAGAAGCAGCAAGAGGGGACACAAGGAGTCAGGAAGGAGGCTGTTGCTGTTGTGGTCCAGGTGGGAGAGAATGGAGTCCAGATCGTCTGTGTGATAGTTGTGGTGAAACCAGAGTTTAATATGAAACTCGATTGTCTGCTTCTGTTGGTGGCTGGGGGCCTATGCAAGCTGCAGGCCTCTGCAGCTGAGAAAGTCTCTTTTAGGGTTAGCAGCTAAACACAGCAGGGGATGCCTACTAGAGTCAGCTCTGAAGGTCAAAGCCAGCAAAGCTGGATTCTTCTCCACTACTACCAAATGGCCTGTTACTGCCCTCAGTATTGCAGGCCTAAACGGGGGGGGCTATTTACAGTGTTTCAACAGACTCCAGCAGCTCCTCACCAACTTCTTTCCAGGTTATTGTCTTGTAAATCTGAGGAATGAAATTCACAGGACCATGGAAGGCAAGAGTAAAAGGAGTAGTGAAGAACAGAAAGTGTGAAGAATATCAGGGGGCCTGATAGCAGGTCACTGCCGAAGTGTGCTAGTCTAGGGGTTAATATAGCACCCAGGTCAACACTGTTGGTCCAAATTTGCACTTATCAGGGTTTGAAAAAGTACTAACGCTATTGGCTAATCCTTGAATCTTAACTTCCTTTCAGGTCTGCCTTACTTTCATTTTCTCCTTTGTGAGGAAGCAGGAAGTTGAGGTCCTTGGATTGTGGATGCTTGGGGGTTCAGAGCTGCACCATGTCTACCATGGGGTGACAGGTGGGCATGCCCTGGCTTGCCTCTTCCCTGGTTCACTGTGCCATAGGCCCACACTGGCATGGTGGCTCTGCCAGCTGCCCATACTCCAACCAGCCCAAGCCAGCACTTTGCAGCTCCTGGACAAGTACTTGCCTTCAGTGGCATCAGGCTTGGAGCATAAAAGACAAGTTCCAGAGACAACTTAGTAGATAGAATTGATAAGAATTGCTGCCTAGTTTGTTGTAGAAAATAAGAAGTTATCAAGAATGACTTTTAAGGGCTGGGGTTGTAGCTCAGTGGTAGAGTGCTTGCCTAGCAAGTGTGAGGCTCTGGGTTTGATCCTAAGCACTACATAAAAATAAATAAATAAAAGGTATTGTACCATCTACAACTAAAACAAAAATATTTTTAAAAATTTAAAAAGAGAATGAGACCGGGGATGTGACTCAGTGGTGAAGAATGCTTAAGGCCCTGAATTTGATCTCTAGCACAAGAAAGAGGAAGGAAGGAAGGGAGGGAGGGTAGGAGGAAGGAAGGAAAAGAGGAAGGAGAGGGATTCCCTTTATCTGGCTTATATAAATTGCTAGAATAGCTCCCTTCAATGTAGCCTTCTGAAATGGACAGATCAGGAACACTAATTGTCATTTCATAGATTTGTAATTGAATAAATCAAGCAATTGAGTGGCAGCTTTATTTAGGTAGTCAGGCCAATTCTCCTTGACTTCTGTATCTGAATCAGTGTTTGAATTGTAAAAACAGTGATCTTCAAAGTAGATTCTGCCGTGTATAGGGAAGCCTGTTAAAGAACTATTGTGTGCCTCAGGATTTTCTGTTCAAATGTTCCTATTAGCACTTGAAATGTCAGGTGAGATATTATTTTGGTATTGACATTTCAGACTCCAAGTTAATGACAGGTATGGCAGATAACTGTTAACTGTCTCTGACTAGGGAATATTCACCTTAAAAATGTACAGAGTAATTTAGCTGGGCACAGTGGTCCACGCCTATATTCCTAGCTACTGGGGAAGTTGAATGAGGAGGATCATGAGTTTGAGGCCAGCCTGAGCAACAGAGCCAAACTTCCACCCCTTATCTCAGAAAAAGGAGAAAAAAAAAAATTAGATGCTCCATTCTCAACATCCATTTCAATGGGTTGTGTTAATGTTTAGTTTCTTGTTCTGAAGATTTTATTTGCCCTCTATATTGATTCTGTTTAACCACTCTATAAATGACTGTCATCCCTAGCATGAATTCTCAAAGAACAGTACAGCATTTATATTCAGAGGTTTCAGGAATGTTATTTATGTCTGAGAGCTCAACTTTTATTTTTTCAGAATTCACCTCAGTGGAGGGGTCATTGGGAAGAGAAACAGTGGAGTCAATAATGTTTTTTATGTAGGAAAAAAATCAATAAAGTAGGTAAGTGGAAATTTGGCACAGCACCAGGTGAGCAATGTCAGCTATTTTCATCTTGGTTAAAATCCTACATGCTACCAAATAGCTAGGGAATCTTAAAAAAAAAAAAAAAAAAAAATGGAGGATAGCTTATCTCAATTCTATTAAGCATTTTTAAGTCCAGAGTTTTGTGTTTGTTGTTTTTCTGTTTCTTAGTAAGAGTATAAATGATTCAGAATACAGGAAGGAAAAAAAAGGTAAATTATCCTTCCACCCCAGAGGCAACCACTATTAATGGTTTCCTGGGTATCCAGATATTTTCCATGCATATATAACTAAAAATAAATGATTTTTATGCAAATATTAGTACAATATAGATAAAATTCCACCATATGTTATTATTTTCACTTCAAAAACATCTTGGAGATTAGTTTGTATTAGTACAGATAAAAATCTATCTTTTAAGGCTGATTTCTAATTAAATTACATTGTGTTTTATGTAAATCAGTTCTTCACCATTTGATCCTCTTGTGACGTAGTTCATGACAGACTTTTAAAAATATTCCATTGCAAATATGCTCAGAAAAAATGTATACACTTATCTGTTGGGGGCAGTTTCTCTGTCTCTCTGTGTGTCCCCCTACTTTCTCCACACATTTATCTCATGTCTTTTATATCAAGTTTGTTAATTATACAGAGCAAATATTCTGTATTGGACTAATGTTTGGTCACTTAATCATCAGTTTCTAATAATATTATATTAACTTTACTTTCTATAATTTTTGTGCTTATTATTCTCCATTGGCCTTATTATATCCACACTTGGTCCTTCTCTGCCTTACTTTCTTGCCTTCTGGTTTTCAGTCACATTTTCTTGGTGAGTCTGGTGCCAGCATACCAGAGCACATGCAGGAAAAGAGGCCAGAGAATATCCTCTCTCCCTTCTATCCACCTTCCCCTTTCCCAGGGTTCTGCCTGCCATCTTGTATGGCTATAACTCATTCTGAATGGCCTCTCCTTCATAGCTGCAGTATTCATCCAATATTGTTCCCTCCCTTGTTCTGTTATGCCTGGGAAGTAATGGCTTGTCATTTTTGCTAGTTCTTTGGTGTCTTACCAGCTCTTCTTGTTACATCAGTCCTGTACACACCTCTGTACATAGCCCATTCATTAACTTCTCCTCAGCCACCCACCCCAGCATGACATATGTTTCCTGAATGAATTTTTCATTGATTTTTATAATTCAGTTTTTATTTTATAAATTTCAAGGCTATAGTGTCAAGTACACCGTAAGCTTACGATTGACACACTCCCTACATTAATTATTCCTTTTGTATATTACTGATTTTTAAGAAAATATCATTTTGTCTAATAGTACCTGAAAAAACTGTCTTCTTTTTGTTTGTATTCACTTTGCACTGTTTTTTCCTTCCATCTCTTGTTTTTCAACCTTTCTGTGTAATTTTGTTTTGAAGTGTATATCTTTAGAAGTTTATAATTTGATTTTTAAATCCAATCTGATAAAACATCAGGTGAATTTAATTTATAGAGATTAATGGTATCTTTGAATGTGTTTCTGCCATCTTATTTTGAGTTCCATTTACCCACTCTTCTAGTTTGGACACAGATTATATTTCTATTCTTCAATTTATAATGTGCTCAACTATGATTTTCCCTAAAAGATGAAGTTGATTAATACCTCTGTATTCCTCCCTAACAAGAATTGAATTGTAGCACATCTTAACTTCCCCATTGAACATCTATCCCCATCTTCCTCATCATCATAGAAAATTTAAATTCACTTTTTTGGGGGAGCACATACTCTATTACTTTACATGCTCACACAGAAGACTTAACATCAGATTGTGGGGTTTTCACACATGGAGAAATTCTCCAATTCTCTAGATACTAGTTGGATGTCCTATAAATTAATTCAAATCTGAGACCATTCACCTTGTGTCAGATCCTACAAGCTGATTTTACAACAATACTCCTACTTCAGATGCCAATCACAAGTCTGGGCTTTCAATACTTCTGACCAATCAACTATAAATCTACACTCCCATACCCCTCTCTTTGGGCTCAATAATTATCTAAAATGGCTCACAGAACTTGGAGAAATGCTTCACTTTTACTTATTGGTTTATTATAAAGGATATTATAAAAGATAACAAACAGCCAAATGAAGAACAAGACACTAGGGAAGGCAGCTCAGGAATTCCAGCTCTCTTGAGGCCCTCCAGTCTCCAGTTACATCCACATATCCAGGAGCTTGTCAAATCTCATTGTTCAAGAGTTTTTATAGAGCTTAATCTGCAGGCCACCCATCTCCCTCACCTCAGTTCCTAGAGGTCAGCTGGCATGCACTGAAAGTTCCAACTTTCTAATCCTCTAATTTTTCTAGTGACTAGTCCCATCCTAAGGCTGTCTAGGGATCCTAAATCTCCTGGTTAGCATCAACTCAGATGTTATTGAAAGGGGCTTTTTATGAATAACAAAAGACATTTTTATCATTCAGTTAAGAGTTTTAGGAGCTCTGTAACAGAGTTTTAGGAGCTGTGACAGGAATCTGGCATGGAACAAAGATTGTATAAATTTCTTATGTGCCAGCATAAAAATAGATTTCTTCTTTATTGTCAGTAGTTAAAATGTGTTCACCAACAAGTTTTATCAGTTCTGTGATGGCAGCTCAGTATCCTGGTCCTGCAGGATGTAAGGTTATCTAATCTAGTCCCTGAACAAGCTGGTGATTGGTCAAGTCCTTGCTTCAAGGCCTTATCTGTTTCCTATTGCCTTCTTTGGTAGGCAGCTTCATACAAACTGACTGCACACAGCAACCGGTAAGTCAATTTCATGAGTGGTGAGACTTATTGCCGCCATGATCTCCTTTTCTGGCCGCTGCCCTGAATACTGAACAACTCTGTCCACTCTGTCCCATTTTGTCTCTGGAACGTTAAAGTGTTTACCATATTCGGAAGCATATAGAAAGCAATCTCTTTTTACATGTTGTTTGTTATTTCCATGAGTTATTGAAGAGTGACTTAAAGTATAAATTCAAACTATAAGACAGAATAATATTCAAGTATCAAAATAAAATTTCCAGTGTTAAAAAAGAAAGGTGATGGGGGGAAGGAAAGCTTCACAAGAGCTGGAATGACTGGGATAACTGTTGTGTTGCTCTCTATTGGGGGAAAAGAAAGCAGGAAAATAATCAAGAATGTGTTTTGATTTATTTTTTGTGGTGCTAGGGCTTGAACCCAGGGCCTTGTGCATGCAAGGCAAACACTCTACCAATTGAGTAGAGTATATTCCCAGCCCCAATCATATATGTGTTAATGCCTATGCTGGTACACACACTTCATCTACAAAAGAATATTTTTAAGGGTTATGTTTTATAACTGGTCTTCTTTGGGGAGTTCAAGAGAATACTTAAATATATACCTTTAAAAAACATGATTCATTTACTTTTAACTTTCTCTAATATATTTGTTCAATTAATTGCTAGATTCTTCTTATCTGCTGGGAATGTCACAGGTAGGAGCTTCCCCTACACTTATTTGTTTAGAGAACCAAAGAACCAGATGATTATTTTGGCTATGACCAATTGATTCAGACTGATAATTTTCTCTTCTCATCCCAAGTATTTAGCATGCTGTCCTAATGAGATTTGAGCCCAATGAATCATGTTTGGGTCAAATTATATAACAGGCTTTTGGGAAAAGTTTTCAGATCTTTCTAATTCTTGGGGTGGTGGTAATATCCCCACCCCAGGCCCCCTCCCTGTATCTCCATTTCTTCCCTAATCTGTATCTTCCCAATTAGTGGCTCTGGAAGTGAGTTTTTCTACATTTTGAGTGCAGTGGACAGAGATCTGAGTGAATTGGTCTGATATGAGAAGTTGCAGTTCACCTATGGGGAAGGAGTTGATAATTGTTCATGTTGAATCTGGATCTTAACCAGTTGGATGTTATCACACTTTTCTCTGAATTCATAATTTAATCTCTGTCCTCTAGTGATACTTTTTTAAAAAACTTTTTTAGTCAAATCATTTATGAAGGAGCAATCCATAGACTGTGAGAAAGCAATTCCAATACACATACTTGTTTACAAAATATACAAAGACTGGAAAACTCAACAATCAGAAATAATGCAATTAGAAATTAACAAAACATACAAACAGGTATTTCATTGAAAAGGATAATCAAATGGCAAATCAGCATATGAAAAAAGCATTATTTGTTGTTAGAGAATTTCACATTAAAAGCATAATGGGATACCTAACAGATTGCCTATGATGTATGTGTGTGTGTGTGTGTGTGTGTGTGTGTGTGTGTATATATATATATATATATATATATATATATATATATATATATATACAAAAAAAGTGTTAACAAACAATAAAATAAATCTGGTACTGTTTATCATATGATAAGTGAGAGAATGAACAATTGTAACAAAAGCATTCCAATAATCTTCTCTCTGAGCCTGACAGCAGGACAATTCAAACTATTTTCCAAAATATTACGTTATGAAATCTATCATTTACCAAATTTTCCACTGACCTTCATGTCAGATGTTCTTTTTTCCCAAAAATATCAATAATTAATTTAAATATAAATGAACTAGATATTGTAATTAAAAGGTATAGATGTTAAACATATGTAAAAAATCAAAAAATATGTTCTATATATATGTCACACACATTAAATATCAATACATCAATAAGCAAAAAAGCAAAAGAAGGAGAAAATAATCATGAGAAATCTGAATTAGAGGTATTAATATAAAATAAATTTCAAGAAAAAATATTTTCAGAGATAAATGGGAACATGGGAACATTTCTTAACTATAACAGGGTAACTTCTTCAAGAAAGTATAACAATCTTAAATGTGTATGTACCTAATAACAAAATTTAAAAATACATGAAGTAAAAATTAGTAAAACTAGAAAGACAAAGCTACAATCATATTTGGAGACTTTAAGCCCCCTCGAGTAGTAATATTATAGAAGGCTTAACTGTCACCTTGACCTACTTATTATTTATAGAAAACTATACACAAAAATGACAAATTAATAAAGATAGATTATATTCTGTCATAAAATAAGTTTTGATAAATTTTAAAAATGTGAAATTGTGCATACTGTGTTTCCTGCATGATGTATTACATTAGAAATCAATCACCTTAAGAGATATTGAACCCCACCCTCATGTCTCAACTACTTCAAAATTAAACAGCACACTTATAAATATCTCCCAGATCAAAGAAGAAAGCACAGGAAAAGTAAATAAAAAGTGCTTTGAACTAAGTGACAATAAAAGCTTAAAATATCAGAATCTCTGAGACAAAATGGTACTCAGATGAACACTTATAACTAAAGTATTTGTATAAGAAATAAGCTACATTAACAATTAAATTATTTTCAAATTAGGTAGTAGGAAGGAAAAATAAGAGTAGGAGCAGAAATATGTGAAATTTAAAAAATAATACAGCTAAAAGTTGTTAAAAATCTAACAAGTCTAATCAAGAAAAAAGCAAATAATAATAATAATAATATCAGTGGAAAGGAAGCTATCAAGGAAAGGAAGCTATGCAGGGCTGGGGTTATAGCTCAGTAGTAGAGTGCTTGCCTAGCATATGTGAGGCACTGGGTTCAATCCTCAGCACCACATGTTGACAAAGTAAAGATCCATTGACAACTAAACAAACAAACACAAAAAAAACCCCGCCAACTCTACAGATGCTAAAAATGTACTAAGGTAATATTACAATTGTATAATTACAATTATATAGCTTATATAACTTAGTCTATTTTAGTGGATAGAAACCCCTTTTTGTTTATGTGATCCATATGAGTGATATGTTTTTTCCCATCCTTTCACCTTCAGTCTGTGGATGTCTTTGCCTATGAAGTGAGTCTCTTGGAGACAGCATATTGTTGGGTCTGCCAGTTTATGTCTTTTGACTGGTGAGTTTAGGCCATTAATGTTCAATTTTAATTATTGAGATATGATTTGTGTTCCTGGTCATTTTGGTTGATTTCTAGTTTTTAATTTGAATTAGTTTCCCCTTTAATTGACTATTCCTTTAGTGTAGTTTCTCCTTTTACTGGTTTTCACTGTTTAATTTTTTTTTCATTTCATCTTCATGGAATGTTTTGTTGAGAATATTCTGAAGTGCAGGCTTTCTGATTGTGAATTCTTTTAATTTTTGTTTCTTATGGAAGCTTTTTAGTTCATCTTCAAATCTTAAGCTTATTTTTGCTGGATATAAGATTCTTGGTTGGCATCCAATGTTATTCCAGGATCTCCTAGCTTTGAGGGTCTGGGTTGAGAAATCAGCTGAGATCTGAATTGGTTTCTCCCTATATGTAATCAGATTTTTTTTCAAAGCCTTTAAAATTTTATCCTTATTTTGTATGCTAGGCATTTTCATTATAATGTGCTCTGATGTGGGTCATTTGTAATTTTGCACATTTGGGGTCCTGTAAGCCTCTTGGATTTGATTTTCCATTTCATTTTTTAGATTTGGGAAGTTTTCTGATATTATTTCATTGAAAAGGTGTGCATTCCTTTGGTTTGTAGCTCCGTGCCTTCATCTATCCTGATAAATCTTAAATTTGGTCTTTTCTTATTATCCTATAATTCTTGGAATTTCTGTGTATGGTTTCTTAACATCTTCTCTCCATGGTCAACTCTGTTTTCAAGATTATATATTTTGTCTTCATTGCCTGAAGTTCTGTCTTCCAAGTGGTCTAGTTGTTGGTGATGCTTTCTATTGAATTTTTAATTTGATTTATTGTTTCCTTCATTTCAAGTATTTCTGGTTTTTTTTCAAAATCTCTATCTCTTTATTGAAGTGATCTACATGTATTTGCTCTGTTACATCATCCTTTTATTCACAGCTCATTTTAACTATGTACATTCTAAACTCCTCTGAAATTTCTTCTACTGTGGTATCCATGGATTCTGTTATTGGAGTATCTTGATTTGTTGGGGTGATTTGTTCCCTTGTTTTTTCATGTTGTTTGTGTGTCTACCTGTCTACAGTATGGATTTGAGGCAGTAGTATTTCTACCCCATGGACTTATATTGTCTCTGAAGGTTTCCAGTAACTCACTGTTTAAGGAGAGACAAATAGTAACAACAACCATGCAAACGATTTATAGCATTAAACAAAATAGTTCCTACTATGATGTCTACAATAAACAGTTATGCCTATAATAAAAACAGCAAGTCTGCAGAAGGGTTTACATTTTCAAATGGTAGACAGGGATAGAACAGAAGTGATATAGGGTGTGATGATTATGAGGGAGGAGGAGAGAAGACAGAAGTGAAAGATTAAAGGAAGAGTGTAGCGCGCTCGCCAGGCATGCATGCGGCCCGGGTTCGATCCTCAGCACCACATACAAACAAAGATGTTGTGTCCGCCGAAAACTAAAAAATAAATATTAAAAATTCTCTCTCTCTCTCTCTCTCTCTCTCTCTCTCTCTCTCTCACTCTCTCTTAAAAAAAAGGAAAATAGGTTGGAGAAAAATATATATAAAGCAAAAATTTAAATAAAAAATTAAAATAAAAGTAAAGGAATATATACTAATCAAACATCCTAGTTCATAAAAAACTAATCCATGTAAAATAACTGACTTCAAAAATGCTAGAGATGAGAAGAAAAAAAGGAAATTGTATAAATATCCATATACCATTAAGGTCACAATTAAACAGTGAAAAAGAATATTAAAAAAAAATCTTGATGAAAAGCTAAAGAATTCTTTCTATTGGAGTTCAAAATATTCTCAGCTTCCCTACTTATCAGTTTTAGTGGGGTCTTCTGGAGGTTGATGCTCCATCCTCTGGGTTGCTGGACTAAGAGACATAATCCCATAGGCAGAGTTCCTGGAGGCAGGATTTAGGTTTAGGTGGGTTCCAGGCTCTTCACTGAATGCTAATTGGTCTGGAGATTTTAAATCAGCACAACTTCAGGGTGCAGTACTGGCTGGTCCGTGCTGGAGGACTTTACTCCAGGGCTTCCCTGGGTTTCAGTCATGTGGAGCCAATTCTTAGTCCCCTATGTCACCTGCAGATCCCTTGTTTCCAGGTCTTGGGTTCAGTCTCCAAACAATTTCTCCTGCCCAGTCACTTCTGAGTTCTAGGCCATATGTGTCTCTCCCAGCTGGTCCTGAAAGCAGTCAAATTGGAGGGGGAGGGGTAGAGCCGGGTAGGTTTCCATGACCAGTTGTCCCCTGTGTAAACCTCTCTCCACATTTGATTTTCTTCTGGTTACTTAAGCACACTCTATGTCATGTAGCATGTGTTTACTGGGCCTGTATTTCAGGCCAAACTCGGGTTTGCCAGGATCAGCTTCCTCGGTTGCCAGTCCCCATGCTGCACTGACAAAATGGTTCCTTTTTTTGTCCTCCAGATGCCACCTGGAGAGACAGGGGCTTCTTTTCCCCCACACAGATATCCTGCAGCATGTCCTTCAGGTTCACAGGGCAATGTCCTTGATATCTAAATGCTCTGTACCCAGAGGCCTCAGGCCTCCCCAAAATGTGGGTTCCTTTAAGTCCCTTATCCCTCTACTGTGCTCACAGAGGGACCTCTCTGGTTGGAGCTTCCAGCCAGACTGTGGCAGCAGCTGTGCTACTGGGGATTTTTTCCTTATTTTATTATATCCAACCTCCTGTGTCCCTGATCTGCTTTGAATGTTCAGTTTTAGGTTCCAGTGAAGTACACCCCCCCACACCCCACCCCCACTTTTTGTTCCCCCACCCTGTGGAGAGGCTGCCTGTTTACTTTCTAGGTTTCTTGGCGCAGAGCAGCCAGGAATGTGATCTCCTCTATTCCTCTATCTTGGATTCTTTCCTCTAGTGATACTTTTAAAGTGAGTACTCTGAATTATAATTTATGGCTCCTCTTGTCTATAAATTCCTTGAGGCAATCAAGGAATCATGCCAGATAGATTTTTGTATCCCTCCTTTCTCTTAATCCTGTTATTTTTCTATTCATGTCACGATTTGTTTTTCTCTCATTGTTATAATGATATTATTATGCATAGCACAGAGAGAATAACTAACTTACTTATCTAGGGACACTAGTAAGGAACAGAGCCATGGTTTGAACCCAGGCAGTTTGATCCTAAATTTTAGGATCACTAGAGATTATTCTTGGTATGGTATCAGACACACGGGCAGCTCAATTAACACTTATCTTCTTGCTGTTAGTTTCCCGCTCCTTTTTTTTTTTTTTTTTTGGTAAGGTGAACTCCAATACCAGAACAACTGTTAAATTAAAATAAACTTTGTTCCTGTTCTGCTTTCTGGTAGCAATCTGGATGTCTTTCAGTAAATGTGGGCAAGCCCAATCTCCTATATAAAAATAATCATAAGTACAGTTTAAAAAGCCAATGAGCTAAAATTAGAATGACCATATAAAGGAATCTCTATCAGAAAGCAAGAAGAATCACTGTTTTAATTCTGTTACTATCAGTTGGTCATGAGCAAAAGGGGAGGTGACATTATTTTCCTGGGAAAGCCTTTATTGGTTATTTTTAATCATGTGAAAATAACCAACCATTCCTGATTCCACCTCTAACATCATTTCTTTCAACAGAAAGAGCTATCAGTACTGATGAAAACAAGAAAAGATATCAATAGTCTAAAATGATAGCTTGGCATGGTAGCACACACCTGTAATCCCAGTGACCAGGAGGCTGAGGCAGGAGGATGGCAACTTTGAGGCCAATCTTGGCAATTTAGTGATGCCATAAGTGACTTGTGGAGACCCTAGCTCAAAATAAAAAATAAAAAGGTCTGGGAATGCAGTATAATGGTAAAGATCCCCTGGATTCAATCTTCAGTACCAATAAAGTAAAATAAAATAATTTGAAATGATAAAATAAGTTACCCAGATACAGCATCTTTTGACTTTGAAATGCAATCAAAGACTCTGCCTATATGTTGCCAGCAGTCTTGGCCTGCATGATGATAGTTTAGGGCTTCATTAGGTTACAGAAAAGGCCATAGATATCCATTCAATAACTGATGATTTTAAATGTGTTCACGACATAGAAACAAATATGAGTAATTCTATTAACATGAATACTTTCAAAGCATGATTCTTAAGTAAAGCATGTTTGGTTATATACTGGGTATTTTAATTTTCTTTAAATGAGGTTTGAGTGAGTTTGAAATCATTCAACAAATATTGAGTACTTAATGTGACAGGCATTGTTCATGCATCAGTGAACCAGACAAAGATCCCAACTTGTGGAGAACTTTTATCTAAATTTAACTATGAATTGGTGTTAGTGTTGATAAATTTATCTATTGAAGACTGGGAGCTTGATATACAGGAGTAACTTGTAAATCTTTATCACTGTTCCAAATTACCAGACACTTTCTGTTCTCAAGTTCAATCAAATTGTATGTGCAACTGTAAAAAAAATCCATGCGATAGTCCCAGTGTATAGAATAGTCCTTCTTGAGACAATTTGGACTTAGTCTTAAGAGAGCTTGTCATCCCCGCGGGATCTTCAAGAAGGCAAGTTAATCAGATCCCTGGCTTTACATCTTCTTATTACCAAATTATGACATAATTTTATATGTCACATTTGGGGAAAAATACTTAAAATAAATCTCACTTATTAAGTAATATTGGATTTTTCCTGTAGCTGCTATTTTTGCTACTCCTATAAGTATCAGAAATAGTTCTGCAACTTGGTATCCAGAAGAGATATTGACCCAAAGAGCAGATATGAGCACAGACGTATCCTTGGTTAGAACCCTGATTCTTACACCAAACTGTCACCCCATGGGCCTTTCTTTTAAGCTAATAAGGTAAAGTGTGTGTGTGTGTGTGTGTGTGAGAGAGAGAGAGAGAGAGAGAGAGAGAGAGAGAGAGTGTGTGTGTGTGTGGTGTGTCAGGAAGGAGGCTGCAGAGATAAATTGTCAAGTGGGGCTCTTAAAAATCATATGTGGTTCTGGATTGAGAACTACAGTGTTATCGGTCTATTCATCTTTTAGCGCTGCAGTAACAAATGGCGACTAATTTGGAGGATTAAAACAACACAGATTTATTCTCTCCTAGTTCTAGAAGTCAGATATTTGAACTCAAGAGATAGACAGTAGCCCACTCTCCAAAGGCTGTGAGGAAGAACCTTGTCTCACCTCTCCTGTCTTCTGGTAGCTCCAGGTGTTCCTCGGTTTGTGACTATACTACGGAAGACTCTGCCTCTCTGTCTATATTCTTCTTCTCTTTCTTACAAGGATATCTGTCACTGGATTCAGGTTTTACCCAGATAATCCAGATTGATCCTATCTCAATACCCTTAACCCAATTACAACTGTGGAGATTCTTTTCCCATACAAAAAGTCACATTCGCTTGCGTTACATATCTGTTAGGGGACTACCATCAAACCCTTACCATTGGGTAGGTGAAAACAAAACAAAACAAACAAAAACCCAAGTCTTCAAAGCTAAAAATCAAAGCATTAGGTGAGGTTTTCATAATTCCCACTCTTTCTCCAACATTGTCCTTGCCTGAGATATCTGGCTACAGCCTCAGCTCCCAACTGAATGTTGTCCTGGACTGAAGCTCTGCTCTTGGCTCTGTGATCAGGTTCCCCATGTCAGTTCTCATCTTGGCTTAACCTCTGGAATAGCTCTTGGCTTATCCTGAGAAACTAGTGTGACTCCATTTTTAAAAAAATAAATAAATAACAGAACTTCTACCTCAAGGCCTGTCCTAAGGAAGGGGACATGAACCTTGTCCTTGGAAAAACCCACAGAGCACTCCTAAGTACATACCCACCCTGCTGAGTTGTTTGTCTGTAAATAATAGGAGAGGTCTGTGGCGCCAGGTGTCCCTGACTCAGTTAGGCTAGGTGAGGACCTATGGCAACCCCCCTAGCAACCTCCAATCAGCATAAGACAGGGAAAATACCTGGAATGCCAGATGATCTCCAAGTAGTTTATGGTGTTGATAACATGTTGGGAAACCATGTAGTTTAGCACGTACACCCCTCGTGGCCTAAACCAATCAGTTCAAACGAACCCCCTTCTTGTACTAGCCAATCACCCCTACCGAACTTGTTCCCACCATTGAATGTGCTAATCAATGTTAAGAGTTGTTGTTTGATTTTCCCGCGGTATGGAATGATTTGCTGTGTGATGTTGTGACGCATAGAGTATCCTCCCAAAACCTATAAAATCTCACTGAACAAAGGACTGGGACTCACTCCTGGGACCCCTGCGTCGGGAATGGTCGTGAGTCCAGGCTCAAGCTTGCAATAAAGACTCTTGTGTGATTGTATCGGATTCGGCTCCTGGAGGTCTATTGGGGTCCCATGAATCTGGCATAACAATCCTTGCACAAATGACACTAATTCATTGAGTCCTCAGACTCATATATAAAAAAAAATTATATTTCCAATATGGTTTGAGCTAGACCCATCTTGTGTCTTATGTCTAAATTCTACATTGCATTTTTCTTGTCAATCTCTTGCTCTATAGATGACAATATTCTTTTTTTGAGAGAGAGTTTTTTAATTTTTATTTATTTTTTTAGTTTTCAGTAGACACAACATCTTTATTTTATTTTTATGTGGTGCTGAGGATCAAAACCAGCGCCCCGCGCATGTCAGGCGTGCGCGCTACCGCTTGAGCCATATCCTCAGCCCCAACAATATTCTTTTTTCTCCCTTCAGAATGAACCAATTTCAGTTTTGCATTTATTATTTAAAAATAAATTTAATTATACATTCTTCCCTGTTTTTTTCAAAAAGTCATTTGTTTTTCTAAATTACTCAAAATCTAGCTGAAATTTTTGTTAGAAACTCCAAAGAAAGATACACTGTAATTTTCCTTGAAGGTAAAAAATTAAGTGTTGGAGGAACAAATCTAGCCTATGGCATGAGGCTTTTACACTAGAATTCTAAAAACTGAGTGTGACTTGTGATGTTGAGTAATCTACATGCTGACCTTTTCCCCCACCAAAAGGTGTCCAGAGACTTTGCATGTCAATCACTGCGACCTTTGAGTCTTAAAGACACAGAAAAGCAATAAAGGCAAGTGTTACTATTACTTGTTGTTCAAATATTTAAGTTTACAATCTTACTTTGATACTATTGCTTTATTTTTAAAAGACAGTATCTAAGAAAGTGTGAAGATGCTGATTTGATGAAAACATCTAATTACTACTAGAATGATACAACATATTTTTTGCAGACTGCACAACCCAACCTCTCCCAAACAAGGGTTCATCTATGGCCCACTGAGCAATAGTGACCATCCTTAAGCCAAATGGATAGACAACTCAAATGTTCTGTTATTTTAGTGTATTTATTCAGAAAGCAATGTTGTTTATTTCCTAAAAATTGGCTGCCCAATTATATAGATGATTTCAAAGGACAATAAAAAGCTTTAAAACAGTGATAAGAATGCCACAAAGATGATCAAATGGATTTATAAAAAACAAAGTTAAGGATTAAGGTGTTTTTTTTTTTTTTAAACCCAGAAAATTGAAAATTTATCTGGGTGGAGATGAGTTTATTGCAATCAGCTTCTACTGTTTGAAAGATCACTTTATAAAAAAAATCATAACTCTGATCTTTATTCCCACTAAAGATAGGTCAGCAAGAAGTTAATCATGAAGGAATTACATCAAGTCCAGGCAGAAAGGTCAATGGAGATACTCGAAAGGAGTTGTCCTATCCTGCTCTCTCCTGATCTGTTATGGCTATCCTAGGGTCAGAGGAATGGACTGTCATTTCAGAGCCCAGATCCATCTGCTTCCCAGAGAAAAGTGTATTCACC
Source organism: Marmota flaviventris (assembly GCF_047511675.1). Lineage (NCBI taxonomy): Eukaryota > Metazoa > Chordata > Mammalia > Rodentia > Sciuridae > Marmota > Marmota flaviventris. Next base: position 52,042,893 of record NC_092511.1, on the reverse strand, counting down.
TGAGTCTTAAATATCTCCCAAGGAAACAACTGTGGCCTCTCTCAGTGTCTTATTTCAGCCTTTTAAATTCTTAAAGCAAGAACATGTTAATGCCAAATCAAAAGCCCCCCTGGGTAGTTAGACTCATTTTCCTCCTTCCTTGGGCAGGGAGGATGAGGGTCACCAACACATGTGACATCCTCAAGTTACAGGTACCAAATTCTCACACCATTGTCTTTCTTTTCTTTTGTTTTTTTCCTCTAGCCCTCACTGGATCTATTTCCCAAAGTTGTAATTATTTTTCTTGCCCTTCTGCTTTTGTGATGAATGGCAATCCTGACATCCCCTGACACTGAGAATTCTTACCTTTATCTTTGCATTAAGATTTTAATGCAAAGGAATGTACAACAGAAATAGGTCATTTTTCTTCTGCAGATCACCAATTGCAAGATTTCTTTTCATAAAAACTGGTATATCAATTTTCTATTGAAAGTACATTTTTGTGAAGCATAAAAAAATTTAATCCTGAGCTCTGTAGCTGTCAGAGAAATGAATGGTTCTTCTATTTTGAAATGGCTGCCAACAAATATGAGGACTGGATATCATTTCTCTCTTGTCAGGCTTCTCTTTATGAATCTGGCGTTACAGGTGGCTGAAATAGTGTCTCATTATCAAAGGCTGGTATGGTTTTTCTTTATAGGGCTTATAGTCCTACTGCCTAGGACTGAAGGATAATCTGAGTGGCATAGTGCTTAACATAGACAATTGAAGAAAGTGCTGGTTTGGCATTTATTTTCAATTTATATTTGCTGAGTTGAAATTCATCTAACACAAAATTCACCACTTCAAAGTGAACAATCAGTGACATTTAGAACATTCACAATGTTGTATAAGCAACAACTACATCAAATTCCAAAAGAATTTTTTATCACCCTATAAAGAAACTCCATTGCAACCACAGGGCCCTTGATATTGTTGATCTGCTTCTTGTTCTGATGTGTTTATCTTTCTGTATGCAAATGGAATTATACAGTGTGTGACCTTTGGCTTTCGCTTAGCATAGTATTTTCAATGTTTATCCACACTGTAGCATGTATCAGTACTTTATTAGTTTTTTTAAATAATATCTTTATTTTGTTTATTTATTTTTATGTGGTGCTGAGAACCCAGGGTCTCACACGTGCGAGGCGAGAGCTCTACCACAATCCCAGCCCTCATTAGTTTTTTTTAATGACTGAAAAATATTCTATTGTATATATCAACCACAATTTGTTTAGCCATTCAATCTTCGATGGATATCTGGGTTGTTTCTATCTGTTGGCTATTGCAAATAGTGCTTCTATGAACATTTGTGTAGTAGTGTTATTTGTTTCAATTTTTTAGATACATAGAGAAGAATTACTAGGTCACATAAGAATTTTATGTTTAAACTTTAGAGGAACTACGAAACTATTTCCCTACATTTATTCTTTAAAAGGAAAACCACTGTACTGTGCCGCAGTTTGGCTGGGCACAAATCACGAGCCACTCAAGCAGGAACAAATTTTATTTCTGAACTCACGCGAACGACACCCACGCGGTCTTCTCCGGGACACACCACACACCAACCGGAACTCCCTCCACCGGAACTCCACCCACCAACGCGAACTCCCCAGGAATCCCACGAGAACTCCAAAGTAGTGGGCACCCAGGCAGACAGCAGAGGTCTATATACAATTGAATACACAGCCTGTTTCAATCCAGCATCATCCAGTCACAGCAATTATAGACAGCTTAACTTAATATCATCATCTTAATGGCTCGCCTCTCAACCATTACTTCCGGCAAAACGCCAGTACTGTCTGGCACTGGATTCTATCCTCAGCCCCACAAACAAATAAATAAAATAAAGCAATCATGTCCATCTACAACAGGAAGGAAGGAAGGGAGGGAGGGAGGGAAGCCACAGTACTCATGAACTTGTCTTAGCAAGGGGAGAACAACTCTCTGAACCTAAGGGAAATTTTCTGAAGAATTATTGGCAATGACAGTGTTTTATCCAACTGACTCCTATTCCTGGACAGTCAGAACCAAATACAACAGCAACAATAACCACAAGCTCCATAAAATACCAGGAGGGGAAATCTTAAACCAGCTCCAAGTCCAGTCAAGTTTTTGCCATATTGTTTCTTTAAGATGATGCACTCAGCGCAGGTCTAATGCCCCTTTGGCCATGTTGCTACCCCTGATAACCTCAAAGTCAATTAAGAGAACTGCTTTAAATGAGAAAGCCAATTCTGATGAGGTTTATTCTGGGGAAGTTTCAGAACTCATGTTTATGTCCCTTTCTTCCTGTGAGCCTAAGGATCTATGCTTTGAATATTTGACCAATTTTAGCAAATTAAATTTCATTTGATTATCCTATAGGAAGACATCTCCTTGTTTTCCTAGAAACTGCTAGTCTGTTATGGGCAAATTGATGTAAAGACTTATTTGCCTATTGGAGAAATAGACTGGTTCTTTAATAATTCATGCCTTATGTCCAGTTTTCTGACTGTCTTCATAGACCTTCCTTTTATGACATTATTACTGTAGGTGTAGCAGGGTCCTGAATAATATGTAACTCACATCCATCCTCTAGTGCCAATAAAAGGCTTAGGAAAACTTTTCACCAACCCTATAATTTTCTATGCTCGACCAAGTTGTGCTGGCCATTGTGTACCATGTAATGCAACCATAACAGAGTTAAGATAGAATGAATAAGAAACAAAAATGCTTCCCTTTATTGGAGATTGATAATATTTGAGATAACATGCCCAAATAGTGCACCCAGAAAAATGAGCTCATCCATCATGAATCTTGCCATGTTGTAATTCAGGATTACTCCTCAGAATTATAAGGCTATTATAGTCCAAGAGGTCTGGTTGCCAGAGAATGAATCCTCAGAGAACCTTAGATAGCCGGAGTCAGAGGAATCATTCCTTGGCTGCTAATCCACTGTGTCTATAATAGTTCAGCCCTGATCCCTGACATTATGCTGCCTGAGTCACATGCTCTCAGAGAAAATGACTTCAGGTTTAAGTAGAAAGGTCAAAAGAGGACAGGGAGACAGGGAAACTTGGGGTTAGGCAGATGCACTGTTTGGTCAGATGTTATAGGGACAGATTAGGGAGAACTGACTCTGGCTTCTCCTTGAGGGAGCTCAGAAATTCCTGAGAATAATGATTATACCTGTGGAGAAACCCAGTTGTACATAATTGGTTGTAGCAGACAGGAGACAGTCCGGCACTTCAGGCTTCAAACTTATTCAGGAGATTTGGTTCATAGAAGAATTTATATTAAAACCTTAAGTCTCAATCTTTCCATATCCCAGGGTTATCACCTTAAGATACTATGCTCATCAGAGCCCTCAAGTTTAATTAACATTTTCCAAGGACAGGAAAAATTATTCCTCATATGAAAATCATCTCTTAGTGATTTATCTTCTTCAGCTGTTACAAAACAGTATGTTACTTTGATATTTTTTAAAAAATCTTGGAGAATGCATCTGATCCAAGTTAATAATGCATAGCAATATTTTTGGATGATGCTTGGATTCGTTGCTCATATAAACTGAGCCCAGGCTCTACATTACATTAGGGTTTGTCAGGTGATGTCCTTTTAGAGGGCACACAGCGCTCTTCCTCCTCTTTCCAGAGCAGAGGACAAGATCTTGGTAAAAGCACAAGGCTTATACAACTAAGAAGAATTCTTTTGGCCCTTATAAGATTCTAAGCCTATTAAACCAAAATAGGAATCAGGGCATCACATCAACTTTGTGAAAGCCCCAAGAATTATTCCTCTATCTAATACAGGGAAAATGAATTGCAGAACCTCAATAAAAACAAACATCCATCAATGTTGCCATTCCCATCTGATCCCTCTTTCTGACCCAGCAGCAATACCAAAGGAGTTTTGTGGAAGGGAAGCCTGGTTTCTCTAGTATAAATCTCAAAAGGTCAGGAATGTGTTTCAGCTTCCATCAGTAAACTCCTATTAATTCACCAGACATAGGATTTACCTAACCCTTTAGAAACTATTTCTGTTACCCATAGATGCCCAGCTTGCCAGTCTATGGCAATGGAAAGCATCCTGCCAGTTTATACCAAAAATAGAGCAGACTCTCTCCTACCAGCCCATTTGCTGGAGATTTAACTCTTTCAAAGTGTTCTCCACCCTATCTGAAACTTACTTCACTGATGCTACCTTGTTAGGCTCTATAAGAGAGCTCTCTCCTACTTCTCAGCCTTTGATCTTCAGGAAAGCTCTATTATCGTAGGCCCAGTTTTCTCCACTAATGTCTACTATTACTCCCACTTCAGTCTCAGGAAAGAGAAATATTTTCCTGTGGTCCAAAGAGGACATTTGATAATGTTCCCTAGTTTTTGGTGGGGTACAATGTGGATGCAGTACCTTTGGGGCCTACAGTTTGCTTACCTGAAGTCTCTCACAGAATATGCTGTTGGTTTCCTCTGAACTACTGTTGTTCCTGCTGCGGTTCCTGAGGAAAACAGAAGCTCAGTGTTGCTGCTGCCCTGGGGACAGTTCAGCACTAGCACTGATTGGCTTCAGGCCTCTCCATACTTCAAAGTCCAGGACCAAATTGGCCTCTAACACAGAGAAAGGCCAAAATCCCTCCTACAGTCTGTAATTTCAATCCATGTCCCACATGGGGATGATCTGCTTCCCAGGATGACTGATAGTGGAAACATTCATTCTCTAAAAAGAAAAAGTCTACTTCCACACAACCATTCAGCCCAATAGGTGCCCCTTGACCTCAAAAATACAATCTCAAAATGGTCTAATATTGGCCTACTTCCCCAAATTAGGTTAGTCTTTTTTTTTAAATATTTCTTTTAGTTGTAGATGGACACAATACCTTTATTTTATTTTTATGTGGTGCTGAGGATCGAACCCAGTGCCTCACAGGTGCTAGGCAAGTGCTCTACCACGGAGCCGCAACTCCAGCCCTGGGTTAGTCTCTTTTATCCATGGTCATTTTCACATTTGTATTTTCTACCCTTACCATTTCTTAGTTACAGGGATCTCTAGGTCTGCTAGAGTGTCTGTCAGGGTTCAGTATGGGTCTGCAAAGACATGACATACTGCCTGCAGGTAATTGAGAGAAGTTAGTAGGCACTATGTATAAGTCATGGGCAGTCATGGGTTTAGCAACAATGAGGTGCTGTTGTTGCCCATAAATCTGGAATGAGAAAGCAAAGAAGCTTTTCCTCAGAAAGATTATGAGGAGAGCTGTTTGATAAGATGGCTGACATTCGGTAGATAGTCTCAGCCAATTTGGGGTGCTATGGTAGGGAAAGAGCTGAGGAGTAAATACCCCAATTCCCTCTCCTCTACCTTCCAGTCTCCTGCTACAGTGCCTTTCGTCCCCATCCCACTCACTAAACCCAATCATAAAGTAGAAGCCAGGGGGATTTGTTGATGCTGTCCATATAAGGTCAGTCTCCCAGGATTAGAGCAGGGCAGGAAAGGGTAACAAGTCCATTTAGAGGAAAAAACAAGCTAACAAAACTACCTATGGTGAAACTATAGTTTTGATTGTTCTCTAAATTTATTTCTTAAAAGTTGCAAGAACTGTTCTAAAGTTACTGTAGGGATTCTACCAATTGATGTATCTCATTTTTGCCTCCTGATTTTCAAAGTTGTAACCATAGACCCTCTTAAGTCATTGCTTTCTAGAACTCAAGAGCCCTCATCATTTCTGTTGGTCCCTACTCAGCAGCAGCCTTTTCTTTTCTTTTTTTTTTTTTTCTTTTCAAAAACTTTACTGTACCTCTCTACACCTTCTGAATATCTTTTGTGGTTTCCTTAAGGGGCAGCCATGAGAACTGCATACTTGATTCTAGAAGTATTTGTCCTAAGGTAAAAATTATGCTAATTCAACCATGAGAACTCTAAGATCAGTAGAGTTAAAATAACCTTTAGGGAAACTGAAATCATAGTGGTGTTGCAAATTGAACATTTCAATTTAGGTAGTTAGGAATTTAGGTAGTTAGGAACCATAAACTGAAGGTCAAAGCAGGGCTTGGGATGGAAGTTTCCATAAGTTTTAATATATGTTTGGTGGTTTGAAACAATTCTTTTTATAGGGGGTGTTTTTGCACAGCACAATCAAATAGGAGCCATGACTAGATAGGAAATGTGTATGAATCTAGTCCCTAAATAAAATTCCAAATGTGAAGATATTACCAAAGCCTTAAGTGGGGGTGAGACGAGGGGAAAGGCAGCTAAATTTTTCATTCTGTTGGAGAATGGATGACTTAATTTTTGATATTGATGTAAAAGCATAGGTTTAAATTTTTAAGGGCCACCATTAGCACTATAAAGATGGGAATAAAAAGTTTGGTTTTTTTTTTCTCTCAGTGTTGGGGATTGAATGCAGGGTCTTGCACATGCTAGGCAAGCACTGTACCATTGAGATATACCCCCATCCCTTTTCTTTGTGTTTGTTTTTTTTATTTGGGAGGTTTTTGTTTTTTTGCTTTTGGGAATCAAAATTTTATAAATAGGGGAAGACAGGAATAACAAAACCTCTACCATCTTGTACAAATCAGGAAAGGAAAAAAATTGTAACTAGGAAGTATAAATAAGTAACAAACGTAAATTAAAATGACAGACTTACCGGATTCTTCTTCATTATCCATCTGGAATTCATTTTTGTCTCCTCTTTCAGTCACCATGTCTGGGAAGTTGACTCACTTGATTTTTTCCTTGGAAAAGACTCTCATGTCTGACCCTTCCCATTCCCACCACTCCCCCTTTAATTCCCTTGAGCCTGTACTAACACAGTAATTCTCGCACAGCATGTCCTACCCCAGTGTTATCCACAGCAACTACAGCATCATCATAAAGCACAACATCACAGCCCTGCTCAAAAGCTTTCTTTGTTCTTTCTTTTTTTTTTTTTTTTTTAATTTTTTGTAGTTGTGGATGGACAGCTTGCCTTTATTTGTTTCATTTTCATGTGGTGCTAAAGATGGAACCCAGTGCTTCACACATGCTAGGCAAGTGCTCTGCCACTGAGCTACAGCCCCAGCCCCAAGCTTTCTTATCTCCATTTCTTACCTGGTTTTCGAGACCTTCTACAATAAGACCCCAGATAAGTGTCTCATCGATTCTAAGAAACATTTTTTTTAAAAGAGGCATTGAAATGTCTCTAAAATTAGATTGCATCTTACAATTGACGGAAATCATAGTTTCTTAGATTCAGTGATCTTTTCCTAGTTTACCTTGGCTATAGGATACCTCTATTCTAGACAGCAGAACTTCTCACTGTGCTATGCTATGGTAACTCATTCTTTCTCAACTAAAACTTTTGTTTAGACATTTTCCTGTCCATATATCCTTTCCCCTGCAACTCCTGTCTTAAGTCAGTCTGTAAAAATCCAGGTGACCTTTAAGGCCCAGCTCAAAAGCCATTGCCTCAAAGAACTTTGTTCACCACCTTAGCTGAACCTCAGCCTTTGTCTTTGTCTTTCTTTGCCACTCTAGTAGCTGTCATCATATTCTTCCTTGTAAATACTTGTGTACGTATTTGGTCTGCCTCCTGGAGTTCTGAAAATTGCTCAAGAGTGCAGCTAAAATTGTGACATTCTGTGAGGAAACATAGGTTTGTCTTACTAAAGCAAACTAAGACATTTTGAACAGTTAAAAAAAAAAAATCTGCAAAGTGCAGCCATTTCAGAACTCAGTAAAAGCTCTGCTTTGAACTGCCCTCTAGAGGTAGTACCTCATCAGTGAGCCAGAGAGAGCAGTGAGACCACGGGATCAGAGAAATACTGAATGATGCCCAGCTAGGGTGGAGAGCTAAGGGCAGTGGCTGCTCTATGGGCAGAACTTGCTGATTGGCCCTGTTCATGGGAGTAACCGCTGGAAAGGTCAAGCTTTGGGAAACCATGTTGCTTAGACTGCCAGCCTTCTCCACTATCCTCACATGAGTCACTGTGATGTTCTGGGAGGGTGGTGCCTGAATAAGTAATAGCTTCCCTCAGGAAATCCAGACTGGGCTGGAAGTCCAAGAACTCTGGATCACCTACACAGGCTCTGAATTGTAACCCAGCCCTGTTGTAGAGCACAGCCTCAGAAGGGAGGGCTACGAGTCCGCGTCATTGACTGTGACAGATTCTTTTCCATCACAGCTTATTTTGAACTGCCCAAAATTAATATGGGTAAATCTTTACTGGGATACATCCATGAGCTTTCTCCATCCTCTCTCCCCCCATTTTTTTCTCAGTGAACTTCGGTGAAAAAATTAAAATCGATTCAATGCCCTCTTGCTATTGCCATGCTGTTCTGTGATTAAATTTAAAAGGATGTGTAAAATTTCCTGCTGAGTTCTGTTTCATAGGGCTAATGACCTTTTCTATAAGGGAACCCAGAAGTTACCTGACTTGACCATGGATAACCTCTCCAGCCTCAGTGCCTACCAGCTGAGAGGGGTTAGACTTAAGAAACTGGAGGTCCCCACCAGATTCAGCATTCTAACATCTCCTTTTTGCTCCACAGAGCTCACCTCCTAAGCACTGGTTTTATGCACTAATGAGTCTGAAGCCCACTTTGCTCTGAAGCAAAAGGTTTGGCACGATATGATCTAGGCATATCCCTTGACAGCTTTTTCCAGAAGGTGACATTCTCTCCACAGCTTTGCACCAGAAGGTGCATAAAAGTCACATTTGTTGACCTGATTTTACCAAAAGAATCCATTTTGTCTTGGGAATATTTTCCTCATTAAAAAAATTATAGTTTTTATTAAGGAAAAGATAGGCAATATAGAAAATTATAAAGAAGGGAATAAGAAAACCTCTCAAAGATAGTATTGTTAACATTATAACATGTGTATGTACCCTTGTGATAATTTTTCCTTGTGTGTATAGTCATTTGATTTTTTAAAAATAATTGATACAGAATTGGAGTTAGGTCTCTCAAACTGTTTCTTTCAGCCTGCTTTTCTTTCCTAATAATAAATAATTAGCATTTTTCTTTGTTACTATCTAACAATTCACAGAGGACTCTGGAGTTACCCCATCTGAATTTCAATCGTGGCTGTCACTTACTGTGACCCTTGGATATGTCCCTTAACTGAAATGATTACTTTAGATTCCTTATCTGTAATGTGGGGATAAATAATGGTTCCTATCTTACAGAGCTGTCATGAATATTTAAATGAGTCAACATTTGCCAAGCACTTAGGACAATACCAGGCAGGTAATGAGGACTTTAGAGGGCTAGCTCCAGCGACTATGACTACTACTACATTTTTTTCTACAAAAAAAAATTTTTTTTTTCAGTACTGGGGATTGAACTTAGGGCCTTGCACAGGCTAGGGCAGCATGCTGCTACTGAGCTGTATATCGGTAGCGCCTACACTGCTATTTTAAAGACTGGATATGGCTAGAGTGTTTGGCTGTGGCATAATGCATTTAGTCAAGGTCCCATTGTTGAACAGAATGTTCTTTTCTGGTATTATGAACAATATTGAAACAAACATCCTTCTCCCATTGCATTTGTCTTTTTTTTTTTCAAGATAAATTCTATTGTGTAGATTTAAGGTATACCAGATGTTATAGTAAGATGGTTATTATAATGAAACAAATTTAACATATTCATCATCTGGTATATTCACTCTCCCTCCCTGTGGCAAGAGCCACTATAATCTACTCATTTAGTAAAAGCTCTGAATACAATATACTATCATTAATTATATTCCTCAGGTTGTACATGTTTTCACTCATTCATCCTACATATTTGCTATTTTGTATCTTGTGGACTACATCTCTCCATTTCCCTTTTCCAGCCTGGAAATAGATAGTTAGATCGATGGATATATCTCCTTTTTAAATATTTCACATGTGAGATTTTACTATATTTTTCTTTCAGTGTATGGCCTATTTCATTTAGCAAAATAGTCCTCCAGGTCCATCTATGTTGTAGCAAATGGCAGGATCTCCTCCCTTTTTAGGACTGAATAATATTTCACTATGTATAGAGAACACAATTTCTTTATCCACTTGTCTACCGATGGATACATAAATTGTTTCCATATCTTGGGGATATGAATAGCTATAATCTTAAATTTTCTAAATTGCCTCATCTTCAAGATAGCAAAGTAAAAATAGAATATATTGAATGAAATTTATTAAAAATATATGCCTTGGAAAGAAATACCAAAATGTGTAATTAAATATAGAAGACAAAGAAATGAGAAACCATTTTCTCCATTTCTCATTCATTGCCTATCTCTCTTCTGTCATTTCTTGGATTCTCATTCCCACATTCATAACAATAAAAAAGGAGGAAATAAGTATAAGAAAAAAGGCAAAACCAAAATACTTTACACTTTCATTTAAAAGTTTGAATCTGTAATTATATTGATTGGTGTTTCTAAAAATGTTGCTACTGCATTTACCTGCTTTTGTTTCTTATTTTCCACTGAACTATTTTTTTTCTTTCAGAACTTGGCCTATAACCTTTGACCAGATAGAATTTGAACCCTTCTCACTATGATCAGTATTTTTTTTTTTTTTGTCTTACCTTTAGCTTTCATAGGTTAAACTTGGAAAAACTATTTGTTATGATCTCAGAAATGTCACTGTCCCCCTCTTCTCTCTCACTGGTGTTAACTGCTATGCACCTGGTATAGTTCACCTGTATTACTCACACAAGTGGTAGATTTGAACCAAAGCCTCAGAATTCTATCTTACTTCCTTCCCGATGCTTCCCACTCTTAAAAGTAAAGAAATTGCAGTACAGATTATTTAGTAGAGCTAGGCTTTGTCAATACACGGGATCAAATCCCCAAGGTTTTGTCCTTGGTCACATTTTCAATATGTAGATGGGTGGTAATGAAATGAAATTATTTCCTGCTTTCCTAAAGGCTTTCCAGTCATAGTTTAATAACAGGGACTCAGGCTGATTTTGCAAGAGCACTGACTTCACTTGGGTCTGCAGATGTCTAGACCACTGAGTAGCATCAAAAGTCACCGCCCTAAACCTGACAGAATTAGCACTATCCTGCTTTTCTGACCTGTTCTTTTCTCTGAGTTATTCTCTCCTGTAGTCGTTTTGGATTCCAGGAACAACAGATCTGATTGATAAACATCTTGTGTTGAGTTGAAACAGCAACTTTCTTACTGCTGCTGATAAGGACCTCCTTGGCCAATCCTGACATAATGATCAACCAGACCACAGTTTGACAGATGCTGGTGGATAATGCCCTCTGGACTATATAGGATAGGCCCTCTGGCCTATATAATCTGGGAGCTCATGTCAGTACTCCCAGAGACAGGGCTGAGGATGCTGGATCCCCCTTGTATTCTCAATACAGCTCTATGGAATAAATTCCTTTTGTGCATTTCATCATTCCATTTGGTTTCTGGGATGAATGGCTAGACCAAATTCACTGGGACCCCCAGAGTTGGGCATCCGGCTTAGAACTCCCGTTACAGCTTTGTAACCCAAGAGTGTCACTCTATTTTGAGTAAATTCTCAAGTTAAGAGTGATTTTTAAAATGTCCTTTCATTTAAACAGTAAGTACTGTCCTACAATACTTGAGAGAAGGAAAGAGAAAAGAAGTGGTTTCCACATCAAAGAAAGATTATGAGGTGTCTTAATAACTCGCATTTGGAATCTCTACTTTATAGGCTGACCACCTTACTCTTTTCAAAATTTAGTGAGTTTTCTGCAAGGTATATTTCAGATTGGGTTACTTCATCAATCATTGATCTACTCTAAACGATGTTAGACAATACCTTCACTATCCTTCACACAATTGAACTCCTGGTTCTCTTGTCATGAAGACAACTCTTTTTCTAAATCATAAAAGAGACATATATTTTCATGTATAACCTTAACCCCTGTGTTAGTAAATGTTTCTGCTAAAGTACCTTTGCTGGAAGAGAGAGAGTGAACGGAATGATAAAGGCCTAGTATGTGCAGGAAAGAATTTTAAAATAGACAAAGACAAATTAGTATAAAGGCATCATAAATGAAGCAGAAAAACAGCATTAATTTTTATGAAATAGTATTAGCATAGATGCATAAATCAAGTGGCTCTGGATTTTTTTTTTCAGAACAGTTCATAACTGTTAGTGAAAGGTTCATCAATCCATAAATGACTTATACAATTGCAAAATCCTTAACTCTAATAGCATTTTCAACTCTAAGGTTCCCTTGCAAATGTAATAGTGACCTTGAGCAGCTAAATAAGCTCCCAGGAATGTGCTGTGTTGTTAGCTATTACTTATCAATTACTTGCCCTTTTAGTTTCTAACAATTCTAACACTCAAAAGACTCCAAAGAATGTTCCTACCCTACCTTATTTCTCACAACCTACCTTGCACTCTATTCTGATCAGGTCTTTGAACTGGTTCCTTGATAGTCTCTGTGGGGGGGAGGGGGCTGCCAAATGACCACCTTTCCTACTTCCCCCTGCATGCCCAAGTCTTCTACCACTGTCCAGGCCTACCTCAACTCAACTCTCAACACCTCCATTAAAATGATATTGGCCTACTCTAGTCTATAGACATCATTTCTTTTGCCTATCTTTATTGTTAAAATTACTGTCTGTGCCACTAATGTGGTATTTTATTACTAGCTTGTACCATCTTCTACACTGTTTTCTTAAAAAGAGTTCTTTAATATTTATGGGCATTTGAATATTGCAATAAACTATAAAGCATACTGCAATGTAAATCCAGTCAATCCTCCACGTACATGGGTTTTATATCCACAGTTCAACTGACTGCTCATGGAAAACTATTCAAAAATTAATGTCTGTACTGAACGTGTACAAACTTTTTTCTTATCATTATTCCCTTAATACTACAGCATAATGACTATAATATAGCATTTTCACTGTATTTAGTATTACATGTAATTTAGAAATGATTTAAAGTATACAGGGAGGATGGGTGTAGGTTATTTGTAAATAATAGTCTTTTTGTATAAGGGGCTTGCTTGCATATCTTCAGATTCTGGTATCCTTGAGGGTCCTAAATCTAATCCTCCACAATAGCAAAGGAGAGGTCTATATTACTATCCTCGCTAATTTGATGATAGCACTGAAGATGGAGATTGTGTATGTATTTTTGTATGACATTTAGGAGAGCGATGTATACCCCATAATCTGTCAATAAATATTTTCTGATGAATAAACACATAGGAGACCATCAGAATTAGATACAAACCACCAGAGTTTGCATTTTCCCCTTATCATATGTCTGATTTTAGACTGTTTAATCTCTGTGCCTCAGCTTCCTTATCTAAATAATGGGGATAATAATGATATCTATTTCATAGGGTAGCTTTGAGAATTAAATGAATCCATATACATAAAGTGCCTAAAAAAACTTGTGTAGCACAGAGCAAGTATTCAATAAAGTTAGCTGTTTGAATGAACAAGAAAGAATGTATAAGTAAAATCTAGAAAAAAAATAGTTTTTGTTCTCCCCAGAACTGTGATTATAAAGTAAATTGTAGTACATAAGAACTTTAAGGGAAATTGATATTGTATGTATATTTACTCTTAGATTTATTTTGAAGAATGAACCTTACTCTGAATTGCTTAATTTGTCTTTTAAATTAAAACTCATTGAAGGCCTATCTAAAAGATATTTTAGTACATTTGTTATTCTAGGCATCACATTACTTTTAGATCAGAATAAATAACAATGGCTGAGTATTCCTGATCTTGTTTACATTGTTTAGAAGATGATACTTAAAAATGGCAATTAATTCCAGAGGATTTGCTCTTGTTATGTGTATCAAGCTAGTTTTCTATAAATATGGGTAAATTTTGAGGCAGAAGTTAACAATGGCAACTTCATGACAAATCTTGAAAAGTATTTGCTTCTAAAATTTCAACAAAACATTTAGCCTACCTAATTTAACAAGTCAAATGTTTGATTTTAAATTATTTAAATTTATTATGATTATGAAAAACAATTCATACAGAGATTTTTGGCACTAATGATTTACATACATATCAGACTTAAATCATTTCAAATGATTTTTATTGCTCTGTGGAGCCATCTTCTGGTCAATAGTGTGTTTTATAGATATGAAAGATTTTCTTGGATGTGTCAAGCCCTAAAAAGATCAGGTAATACGTAAGAGTATAGCTAGGAAATTGTGGTCCAAACAATACCAGCAGAAAATGTCTTTCCAGGAACAAATAATCAAAGTAGTTTGGTAACAATACAATGGAGAAAATAATCCTGTCTGGAAAATAAGTAGGTCCCAACGTTTGGCGAATTGTTTCATTTATTTGACAAATTTTTGCATACTTCTCCCTGCTAATAAGATAGAAAACTATACAAGCACACAAAAATACTTTGTAGTATACAAATTTAAAAAAAAATCTGTACAGATCAGAACCTTTTTACTTATTAAAAGTAATAACAGGGACTGGGGTTGTGGCTCAGTGGTAGAGTGCTCACCTAGCATGCAGGAGGCACTGGGTTCGATCCTCAGCACCACATAAATGTAAAATAAAGATACTGTATCCACCTAAAACTAAAAAATAAATATTAAAAAAACTAATAACAAAGTAAGCCAAAACATCGTATTTTTGTAGGGCAACAACATTTGTATGCACTTTTAGTTAGCATTCCTCCTTCTGCATCAAAATGATGCTTTACAGTCTAGACTTGTTCCAATTACTCACTTATTATTGTTATTGCCACTTCTGTTTTGATGTTCAAATGTTGCAACCTGTTCAGGGGAAGCTCCCTTACATGGTGTCTTTTGGCTTCTATGTAGTTCTATACTTGCATCCTTCTTTCTAGCAACAACCTAATATTTCAGATCCAACCAAATTTTCTTCCTGACCTGAAACACCAATCATCCAAGTATCTTGGTTCATTTTAATGCCTAAAAATATTACAGACTCTAAAATCTGAGTATTAAAGGTGTCTTCATGAGATTTAGTTGTGGACAAAAATGCTATTTCATATTACTGTTGCTAGAGAAATATGTTTTTTTCCCTAATTTTTTTGTGGTCGTAGATGGATAACATGCTTTTTTTGTTTATTTTATTTAAGAATTTAACCTTTTTTTAAAAATTTGTTTGTTGTGTGTTTGTATGTGGTGCTGAGGATTGAACCCAGGGTCTCACCTGTCCTAGGCAAGTTCTCTACCACTGAGCCATAACCCCAGCCCCACGCCTTTATTTTATTTGTTTATTTTTATGTGCTGCTGAGGATAGAACTCAGTACCTCACATGTTCTAGGCAAGTGCAAAATAAAACGTTTCTTTGTGACATTTTCATATATGCATACAAAGTACTTTGATCATATCCACTCTGTTGCCCTTTCCTTGGCCCTTCCTCTTCTCTAATAGTCCCCTTCTACATGATACTTGTCTTTCTGGGTCTGTTTTTTTTCCCACTTAACATGATGATCTCCAGTTCCATCCATGTTCCTGTGAGTGACATTCCTGTGAGTGACCCAAAGCTTGGTCCCAGTCCCTAATGCCAATGAATGCCAACTTAATAATAAGGACACGATTTTGAGAAAAAGGAAAGTTTATTGCTTTGCTGGCAAAGGAGAAACATAGGGGACTCCTGTCACAAAGGCTGTGACTCTCCCCATCTAGAAGGACTGGGGAGTTTCAAAGGAACTCTTCAAGGGTCACATTCCAGGTGTGCTCTGGTGCTCAGGGCACTTGCTAATTTGGGAGATACTCATTTCCCAGGTCCTCAGCAGGCATCTCCTTCCTGTAGTGAGTGTGTTCAAGGGCAATTAACTAGGGAGGGGGAGAGGGAAAAAGAGAGAAACAAACATGTTCTTTTAAAAAATAGGCCTTAGAGGGCTATATTCAGAAGGTGAAGGGACCACTGTTACAACATGATTTCTTTATCTTATTTTGACTGTATAATATTCCATTGTGTGTATATGTATGCATATATATGTGTTCGTGTGTATATATATTTCTAAGAATATTTTCCTTCTGCTGAAGAACACTCTTTTATCTTTTCCTTAGTGAGGATTCTCTCAATTTCTAATAGTCTGAAAGTACCCTTATTTCATTTCATTTTTTAAAGACTTATCTTTCCCAGGTGTAGAAGTTAGGTTGGTAGTAATTTCTTTCGGCATTTTAAAGACATCACTGCATTTATTTTGACTTTCATTTTGCTGATGAGAATTTAGCTGCCAGTTTAATCTTATTGCTACCCCATTATGTCTTTTATCATCTGACTGTTTTTAAGACTTTTTTCTTAGAGGTAGGGAATTGCCTTGTAAGAATTCACTAGTATAATTCACTGGTCTAGTTTTTGCCTAGTATAAGAAAAACCCTGGGTTTGATCCCCAGCACAAAAAAACTTGTTTTGATTTTTAGTACTTTTGCTATGGTGTGCATAGGTGTAGTTTTCTTTGCATTTTATTCTTCTTTTTACTTTTTTGCTTTGAACTCTTTCTTTTTTGTTTTCTGTTTGTGGAGCTATTGTTTAAAAAATCTTTGATAACTTCAATATCTGGATCTTCTGTGGATCTGTTTCTATTATCTGTTTTTATTCTTAGTTTTGGATTCTCTTATCTTTTTGATGGACACTGATTATGAAAAACTACACAATAGTGACCCTGAATTATGTTATTTTTTTCCATAGAGGATTCACTTTTGCTCTATAGGAAAAAAGGCTGGTGCTAGATAATCTTAATCCATCCAGATATTGAAGTTATTCAAAGCAGCTTCAGTTCTTGTAAGGCAGTGATTCTCAACCCTGGTTGCACATTAGCATCACATGGGGAAGTTTAAAAATAGTCAGGTACCTGGAGTCCACACCAGAGATCTAATTCAATTGGCCTGGGGTGAGACATTAATTTTTGGAGGGGTAGTTTTAAAAAAACTGTTAAAAAAATAATATATATATAATTTGCATATTAGAAAGACTGTGTATGTTTGAAATATAGGTTGCAAAGAAATGTACTGGAAAATTCTGTGTGCCCTTCCCAAAAGCTTCCCCACCAAATGCCAACATTCCACATACCTACAGTATAGTATCAAAGCCAAGAAATTGACATTGGCATGATTCATAGAGCTCATTCAGATTTCATCAGTTACACTGGGCTCATTGTATATGTGTGCATGTTTATGTAGCTCTATGCAGTTTTGTCACATCTGTACATTTCTATAATAATCACTAAAATCAAGTTACACAACTGTAACATCAGTCCTTGTGTGATGTTACAGTTTTTTATAGCCATGCCCACACCCTTCATCTCCTGGCCCCTAGCAACAGGTAATCTCCATCCTTATCATTGTTCCATGACTGTTATGTAAATGGTATACGTGTCCTTTCAGAGGGGCTCTTTTCACCAGTGCCGCAGTCTGGCTGGGCACAAAATCATGAGCCACTGAAGCAGGAACAAACTTTATTTCTGAACTCCACCAGCACACTCCACACACGCTCCTGGGAAAAATGCCGAACGCCACGCCATGCGGCTCCTCCCGGGACACACTACACCAACAGGAAATTCCTCCTCCGGAATTCCCTCCTACCGCACTTCCCCAACCAATGGGAGCTCTCCAGGAGTCCCGAGAGAGCTCCAAAGTAGCAGGCCCGAGGCAGACAGCAGGGGTCTAATCTCCAATTGAATGCACATCTTAACATAATCATTATCATCTCAATGGCTTGCTGGTGTCACCTTTCAACCAAAAATGCCATGTCATTCCTACTTGGCTATGGCTTTCAGCACACCAGCACAATTTTGTAGTTTTTTTTTTTTTTTTTTCAAGTAGGGGAGACAGACCGTTGGCTTGTTTGCTATTCCCAGGTAATTCTAATGTACATCCATGATTGAGAACCACTGTGCAGGTAATAGTTTTCGCTTTCTAACCCAGCAACTGCCTTGAGGGAAAAGGGACCAAATGCCAGTGCACTTTCTTCTTTGGATTCTTGGTCCTGTAAATTCTGTCTCAGTGGCTTTTTGATGCCTTTGAACAGATGTTTATTTTATATTTTGTCCATCTTCTGTACTTCTTACTAATGCTAGGATAAGTGCAAAATAACTTAGGTAGCTATTGTTGCAGGTAGAACTCTACTTAGAGTGATGTTTAAATAAAAACAAAACATTGACTCCCCCAAAATATATAGACCAAAGGGAAGGCAATTATAAACTATAAGAAAAAAAATTGATTGCAAGATATGTGCTTATAAGATTTAACATTCACTATAACTGAATTTGTCTGTATTGTATCTGATATTAAATTATAGTTCCATTTGTTATATCACTATGCTAAAACAGTTGATATCACTCTATATGTCTCACCTTCAAGGAAAAGCTGGCTATCTCTTGAGATCAAAAATGGCAATTGAATTTCTACATGAATTCTTAAACAGTAGAAATAATAGACTGAAAATCTTTTGATTTGTAAGACTCTGGCTTTTTTGAAAGAGTAAGAGGTTTTCTTATAATTCCACACTATATTTAAATGGAAAATGCCAACTGAGGTAGCTAAGCATAGTTTATACTAAAACCAGAGTGAAAAAGAGTGCATGACCATATGTAATGTTGCCCTTCTTGTCTTCCAAATAAAGGAAAGGAGAGTTTGAA
Organism: Marmota flaviventris; assembly: GCF_047511675.1. NCBI lineage: Eukaryota > Metazoa > Chordata > Mammalia > Rodentia > Sciuridae > Marmota > Marmota flaviventris. The sequence goes on along the minus strand of NC_092511.1, from coordinate 52,024,323 downwards.
CAGCAGTTCAAGAAGGATATTTTAGAGGGGACCGAATAAAGCTTTGGAATCATCTCCCAACCTACACCACTATATACATGCCACCCACCTGGAGTTAAATAAGGCCCAGATGGAAAGGGTGTGATAAGACCCAGAAAGCTTTGGAAGAATCCCAGCCAAGGAGACTGCAGAACTCATAGAGAAGCCCCGAGTTTAGCAAGTTCAGCCAGGATCTGAGAAACTCTCTGCCTGGGTGGCAGAAGAGCCCCATGAGGGAGGTATGTAGGCAGATGGGCCCAGGAGGCACTTGGCAGGGTCTCACAATCCAGTGTAGTTTTAGAAGGCACTGAAAGTTCCTCTGCTCCCAACAGAGGTGGAAAATTGATGAGAGAACCAGAGGACAAAAGGAAGTTTGAGGTGAGATTCAGAAAGACCCCTAAACCAGGGCTAGTGAGAACCAGCTTTACGCTCATATAAACAGCGTGGCACAAGAACCAAATGTCTGACTAAAGCCAGGACATCTGAAATGTCCCTGGTGTAATATAGATCACACATACACCTGTTAAGAAGATGGGGACCCGCCGGGCAGGATGGTGCACACCTGAAATCCCAACGATTCAGGAGGCTGAAACAGGAGGATCACAAATTCAAGGCTAACCTCAGCAACTTAGTGAGACCCTGTCTCAAAAATGAAAAATAAAAAAGGGCTGGAGATGTAGCTCAGTGGTAAAACATCCCTGGATTCAATACCCAGTACAAAGGAGAAGGAGAAGGAGGAGAAGGAGGAGAAGGAAGAGAATGAGGAGGAGGAGGAAGAGGAGGAAGAGGGACGAGGAGAGGGATAAAGGGGAGGAAGAACCTCAGATCTTAGAGTTGATCAGATTTAGTCCAAAGTAACCTAGCCAGCGATGGTTTGAAGTAGAACTCTAAGTAAAACATCAAGTCTAGATAAAATGTATAAACCTTAGTCATAGGGTATCTGACTATAAACTTGATAATTGCTGAAAATGGATCATAAATTTTTGTTGTATTGGACAGTATTTTCTTATTAAATTATGGTTTCAGTCATTCTATCCCTATGCTACACAAGGAACTAATTTCTTTAAACCAAATGACTGGGCTAAAATAAAGAGGCAAGATTAAGCATTTTCCACCATTAAGGAAAATTAGAGCCTCAGAGTTAAGCCAAACTGAGTTATAACCCACCTGTTCTGTACATTTTAAACCAGCTCCCTGCTCTACCTACTCCTATCCCTGAAACCATCATTCTTCTCTCTGCTGCTTGTGAGTTTGACTATTTTAGATGCCTCATATAAATGGAATCATGCAGTGCTTGTCCCTGTATGACTGGCTTACTTAGCATAATGTCCTCAAGGTTCATCTATGTTGTCACAAATGGCAAGATCTCCTTCATTTTTAAGATTGCATAATATTCCATTTGTGTGTGTATGTGTGTGTGTGTGTGACATTTTTTTTTAATCCACATTGGAACACTCCTTACAATATGTTTATATATCATTTAGGGAAGTGACTCTTTGTATTTTTTTATTTTTTCAGAAATGTTTTGATTCCCCTATGTTTTTCATTCCACCTCATAAACTTTGAACCCCTTCATCAAATTCTGCCCCCACTGTAAGGGTAAAAGAAATTGAAGTTAAAGTGTAAAAGACCGGGCATTGTAAAGTTTCTAAGCTGCAAGGCCTGAGTTAAAATGTAAAGGACCAGGTATTGTTAAGTTCCTATGCTACATGCAAAACCTGAAATTCCTGTAGCTGTTAAGACAATACTTGGAACCGCCCAGTAAATATTTCCCCTGACTGCCTGGTTGTTTAATAACTTAGGGCCCTGTGTGGCCTTGCACGTAGGCATCGCAGGGCCTGGACCAATCAGTTTGAATGTACCTCCCCCCTTAGAACTGACCTATCACTCCCGCCCGACCTGTTCCCGCCAATGAATGAACTAATCATGTTTGGGAGTTGTTGTTTGATTTTCCCGCGGTATATGATGATTTGTTAAAGGAGACTGTGATGTATGTAAAGTCCCCGCCCTCCCAAAAAAGTGTACTTAAGCAATGCTCAGCCCCTGCTCGGGGCTCCGGGCTGCTCTCCCTTCTTGAGTGAGCACGGGGCCCCAGCGCGCTGGAATGGATCCCCAATAAATAAATCCCCTTCTGCAATTGCATGAGTCAGTCTCTTGGTGGTCTCTTCCTCCGACGCTTTGCCGGACCCTTACACCACCAAAAAAAAAAAAAAAAAAAACCCTGGGAAGTTTTGATTATTATATACTGTATAAGTCTAGATAGCAATTTGGGGACTTTTTTTTTTAACCTGAACTGGGGATTGAACCCAGGAGTGCTCTACCACTCAGCCACATCCCCAGCCCTTTTTATTTTTGAGTCAGGATCTTGCTAAGTTCATTAAGTTGCCCAGTTTGACCTGGAACTTGGAATCCTCCTGTCTCAGCCTCCCAAATCCCTGGGATTGCAGGCATGTGCCACTGTACCAAGCAGGGAACAAGGAGGATTTTTTTTTTAATTAAAAATAAATAAATAAAAGTTTATTCCAGTAGAGTTGCAGTCAAAGAGAAAAGATAATATATAAAATCAACTACATTGTTCTTTTTATCCATGAAGAGAAGACATTAGTTTCTCAGAAACTGGACTTAGGTCAATGGGAGGCTAGGATTCTGATGTGGGTTTGGTTTCTGGAAACCAAAGCTGGGATCAGGAATAGGGCAGGGCTGGCCTGAGGCTTTGAGGTCATAAAATAAACACAGAAGCAAAGGCAGTATTCTAGGGAAAACTCAACCCAGGGAACTAATAAAGCAGACCCAGCCTTATATCTAACAGGAACTAGTGTAGAAAGGAGATCCCATTGCAAGTGGAATAGGAAAGATGAAATAGGTTCAGGAGAGCAATCAAAAGGAAGCTGGGTGGCTGGGGTTGTGGCTTAGCGGTAGAGCACTCACCTACTGTGTGTGAGGCCCTGGGTTTGATCCTCAGTACCACATAAAATAAATAAAATAAAGGCATTGTGTTCATCTACAACTTAAAAAGATTTTTTTTTTTTTTTAATAAAGAAAGAAAATGAGGAGGGAGCAGCACGGGGATGGGAGGTTGTCAGTTCTTGAAGCAAGTCGGACACTCTGAAGAGGGGGCAAGGCCTGCCTTAGTGTCTGTGTTGTACTCTGTCATTGGTGAGGAACAGTCTGTGGGAACTTAGGCCTGAAAAGAAATTTGATAATGGATTTTGGAACACAGGAAATGGACCCTTGATCAATATGCTCCCTGCAACTGGAGGTCTGGTGAAACATTCCCAAGGCAGCTACCATGATGGTAGAGAATGTGCCAGTACAAAGAAGAGAATCCTAACTGCCCTCCTGCACTCCCTGGAGACTCCTTTAGTCTCCAAGTCTCCAAGAGGAGCCTGTGTGGAGATAGAAATAAGGGTCCCAGCTGTGCAGTGGGCTTCACCTCTTTCTTTGCACAATACCCCATGTGTCACAGAACCATGCCTCTCACTGGTTCTCCAAGAGAAGTAACTTTTTATTTTTTTGATACTGGGGATTGAACTCAGGATGTGGCACTTGACCACTGAACCACATCCGCAACTCAATTTTCTATTTTACTTAGAGACAGGGGCTCATTGAGTTGCTTAGGACCTTGATTTTGCTAAGGCTGGCTTTGAACTCAGGATCCTCCTGCCTCAGCCTCCTAAACTGCCTGGATTACAGGCGTGCGCCACTGCATCAGGCATTGTAACTTATTTTTAACCTTCCTTTTCCCCTCTTCTTTTCTCCAGTCGTCTTTCTTTTTTTTCTTTTTCCTTTTTCCTCTTCCTCCTTCTTCTTCTTTAGTTCCAGTTGAACATTTATTTATTTATTTTTATGTGGTGCTGAGGATCAAACCTAGTGCCTCACAAGTGCTAGACAAGTGCTCTACCTCTGAGCCACAGCTCCAGCTCTCCTTCTTTTTTTTATTTTTTTTTCCTCCTCTCATTTCACACTGATAACCTTAGATTTGCTCCCTCTACCTTAGGTAACAAGAGGTTGCTGACCCTTGTTATTTACAATGCTAACTCACTGCAGAAGTAAGTCTGAGACACCATTTCTAACCAGGTCCCAGACTTTGACATAGGTTGACAAAGGGCAGATACAAACCTGGTCTTTAGCAACTGTAGGCTCATAAATATATATATATATGTGTGTGTGTGTGTGTGTATACATACATACATACGTGTGTGTGTGTGTGTGTGTGTGTGTGTGTGTGTGTGTGTGTGTATATATATATATATATATATATATATATATATATATATTGCATTATTTTCCCCTACATACTCTCACTCTTGAGCACTCACATTTTTGGGGGTGGGGAGGTCCCAGGGGCACTCAACCACTGAGCCCCAGCCCCAGCCCTATTTGTATTTTATTTAGAGACAGGGTCTCACTGAGTTGCTTAGCACTTTGCTTTTGCTGAGGTTAGCTTTGAACTTGCAATCCTCATGCCTCAGCCTCCTGAGCTGCTGGGATTATAGGTGTGCGTCATAGTACCCAGCTTGAACACTTCACATTTTTATAGTCTTCCTGCTGCTTTGCTATTTTGCTGCCTCTGTAGCTTCTCCCCATGGAACCTGGCATTCAAGGGCAAGGGGAAAAGACATCCAGAAGCCACCTTTCTGAGTACACTCACTTCTGATGTTTGCAGCTTCCCACAGTATCCCACCCTCAGTGTCACTGGGATGGGAAGGGGAAAGGGTCTGAGTGGCCAGAGCCAAGACAGATCAGACAGCACTGGGTATACAGTGACAATGGCGGTCTCAATAGAACCAGGGGGAAAGATCTGGAAACACAAAAGCCTGTCACTCTGAAGAAGCTTTCTGAGAGTTCAGATTCATAAAATTACATCATGTTAGAGGCTTTGAAAAACCATGTGTCTGTAGATGATAGCAATGTGTTCCTTCCCTGTGCAAATGCTTGTTTTACTATGATGATAGATTGTGTTCTGTGTGGACAAGATAACAGAGAAACAGAAAATTAGGGGTATTAGAAATTTAGTAGCCTCATTATTTTTTATCAAGATTCCTAATAATCATTACCATGTTTTTAATTACTTCATTCCACTTAATTCTTGCAGCAACCCTAACGGGTAGGTGCCATTGTCATTCCCTTTTTAAAGTTCAGGAATATGACCGTTAGAGAAGAAAATAGTTTCCCTGAGTTCACACAGCTAGTGAAAAGCAGGCCAGGATTGAAACCAGGGGCTCCAAGCACTATTATGCAGTCTGTGCACTGAACAACTCCTGAGATAACTATTCACAGACTAGATGTAAATAGTATTCCCTGGAGTTGTATAGAACAGCAGCCCAAACACAGTGCTTATGCACACCCCTGAGCTTTTGAGTAAATATATGTAACAAGAGAATAACTTTTTAAATGTATATAACAAGAGAACTGTACTCTTTAAATTAAAAAGCACACATTGTAGAAGAATCTGATTGCTTGGATTGTGTTTGATTTTATTGCTTTGCACTGTTCAGGCTTTAACTCCTATTTATAACCTGGCATATTTCTTAGTTTTATCTTCTGGAGTTCCAAAGGAAACAGGTAGAATTCACATAAGCTAATGTTGACTCTTTCTCCCTAGAGTTTTGCATAAGTGCAGAGTTTAGGACATCACCATCTAATCCATACCAGAAAAGAACAAACATGTCACTGACCTGTGTATCCCAGAGAAGTTTACCTAACAAATGCCATATTTGGAGCTTCTCAGATCCCTGGGTGCTGTTGACCAGGGCATAGCCAAAAGGAGGCTGCAGCCATTCTGAAAACTTCCTGGGGAAGGAAGGTGATTCTAAAAGGCAATTAGTGTCTGTAAAATTACACTGAGCTCTAATTTATGGGTGATATGCTGCAATCAGATTTAGATCCAATTCCTACCTATTAGAATCTCCCACAAAATAAGTAAAAAATATAAATCTGAGAAAGAGACAGTAATGTGTGGAAATTTAGAGAAAAGGGAAGGAGGAGAGGTAGAGACCGATCAAAGAAGTAGCCCAACTCTTCAGTCTGCACTGGAAGGCGGGGCTGAGGTAGGCAGGAGGTGGGGAGCGGTGTGTGATAAATAAATCATCTGCACCCTACCCTCACCAGGTGTGTGGGATTGCCTCAGGAAAGGGTGTTTGTCTTGAGTCCTACCCATGAATATATATTTACATTATAAACAAAAATGTTGCTTCACAGTCTCTATCAGAACCCTGTTTTTCTAAAAGTGTAGATCTGGATTTTCATTTCAGTTTCACCCAGAAGTTACTGAACTATTTGTTCAGGTTGTTCCAATGACTGCATGCCTATCCCCAGCACCTCTGCCAGCCCTGGTCCTGCCCAGGAGGGCAAGTCCATGCCAGCCTTACCCCCTCCCCATCCCATGAATAAATGGGTGTGTGAACAACACTAGCCAAATTCCAAGATAGTACCACGTCATCGAGAGAACACACACACACACACACACACATCAAATAGAAAACGTTGCTTAGGCCCCAATAGTTCCTTACCTATGCTATTGATGTTTACTTGACAGAAGTCTCACTTATTTACAGTGTACAATTTGTTACTTTTTAACATGTGTGAACCTCCAAAATCATCACAACAATCCAAAGAGGAATGCACCATTTTCATAAACATTGATGACTGTTTCCAGGAGATGGTTTCTTTAAGTCAAGAATGTCTTCAAATGAAACAAACTTCCTGAAATTTTTTTGACAAGGAGAGTCTGCACTGTGGCTATCTAAACAAACCCCTTTGTGTTGACCTTTATCAGTAGGAAATTTGACAAGATTCTGATGTTGATTTCCTTGATTCTCCATCAGAGTCTGTCTGGAATGGAGAATGTGGACATATTCATGCGGGGTAGGATTCCTGGTAAGGTTCCAACGTGCTCAGTGTGGGCTCTCACAAAGTTAAGCAGATGAAAGAAGGAAGAGAAAATGCCCAGCACTGAGCAAACTTGGCTGTAACAGGGAGCTCAAAAGCCCCTGGCAGCCAGGTGGTCACACTGTGGGGGAATCAGTCATTAGCACACAGGACTAAACTGTTTCCAGGCGGAAGGTGGGAACATAAAATTCAGTCCTACAAGTCCTGTGAGAAATGAATTCACCAAAACAGTAGGGAAGTTTCAAAAGGAATAAAGCACTTCTTTCAAACTGGAGTTTCAAACATACATAGGAAACCAATTCCATGTTCTCAGTCAAGCAACTCTGCTTTCAGAGCTTCTCTGTTTCAGAAATACAGCAACTGGCCCCAGTAAAGAGAAATGAAAACACACAGCAGGCACTGGAATCAGCCCTCTAAATCCTAACTCTTTCCTGCTGTACAGCTCAAAAATTCTATTTGAATTTGCAGTTATATGAACTCTTGCATTTTAGAAGAGTACCTCCGGACAGGAGATATTTCATTTCTAGGAAATGAAAGGCATTTCATTTTCAAGGAATGAAGTATTCTATTACTCATTTGAATAACATTAACATTCAGGAGGGATATATGGAAAGTATCTAAAATTTTTAGTATCTAAAATTATGTCTGCACTTGGGAACATAGAAGCTTCAGCGTAAATATCCTACCCTGAGCTTCTTAAGAGTAACAATCACTATGGCAACATCACCACATGTAGGGCAGATGTCTGCCCAAAACCAGTTGTTGACTTTAAATCACGATTTCTAAAGCTTTGGCTTCACACACAGGAACTAACACCACCACATCATAAAATTTCTGTTAAATCTTCAGGTACCTTGGTAAAGGATACATAGGTTACATGTGTATAGGGAGAATGCTACATTTCCTATCACTCCAAACGATATAAAGGATTGTCTTTATTGCTTTCATGTCCTCCTCAAACCTCTCCCCCCATGTCAATTTCCACAATTGATGTCTACCAGCACCATGCTATTGAAATTTTTCTTGTCAAATTTCTGGGAATCCCTAGTTTCCAAGTCCAGTAATTTATTTACCTGCATCCTTCTTGACTTGTGGCACATTTATGTAGTTGACCACTGTTATTGAATTGTATCCCCCCAAATTCATCTATTGACATCCTAATGCCTGGTTTCTCACCAAGTGATCTTATATGAAAGTATGGTCAGGGGCTGGGGTTGGGGCTCAGCAGTAGAGCACTCGCCTAGCATGTGCAAGGACCTGGGTTCAATCCTCAGCACCACATTAAAAATAAAATAAAGATACTGTGTCTAACTACAACTAAAAATATATATTAAAAAAAAAAAAGAAAGTATGGTCACTGCAGATGTAATTAGTTAAGATGAGATCATACCAGAGCAAGAGCCTCATTCAGTATGACTGGTGTCCTTGTAAAAGGGGAATCTGAAGACAGACACAGTGCAAAGATTATATGAAGAGACGCAGGGAAAAACCATGTGAAGGCAAAGATTGGGCTGCTCCCTCTACAAACCAGGGAACACTAAATTGTGACCAAACTACAAAAGCTAGGAAGAAGCATAGCACAGATCCTTCGGTCACAGCTCTCAGAGAAAATTAGCCCTGCCAACATCTTAATCTTGGACTTATAACCTCCTGAATGGTGAGAAAATAAACCATTGTTTAAGCTGCTCAGTTTGTGATCCTTTATTATGATAGCTCTAGTGGACTAATACAACTATCATTCCTTGAAACTCTTGTCCCAGAGCCTCTGGTTTACAGAGAGCACTCTTTGAGGTTCTGCCAGCTCTCTGATCCTCTCAGCCCTTCCCCTTCTTTCTGTCTAAATGTCTGCCTTTTCTGTAATTCCATCTTCATCCTCTCCATGCAGAGGCAATATCGTTTGGTAGTAAGAGCACAAGTTCTGGAATCATACCTCCTTTCAGAGTGACTTTGGTCAATATATTGGATCACTGTTTGATTGTCCCATCAGCAAACCAATAGTTCTTGAGAATGTTGTTCTAAGAAGTAAATCATTTCATACATATAAAGTCCTAAATATGTAAGTGCTCAACAATCACTATAATTATGAACTTCTCTTGTTACTTCCACATTTTCCCTCTTGTAATCTCAGCTTCTTTTCTTGTGATGGATATTAGTTATACTTTTTAGCCATACTGTACTTTGAACTCTCTTCTCCCACCTTAAGAGCCATTACTGCCAAGGGTGGTGGCACACACCTGAAATCCCAGAGACTGGGGAGGCTGAGGCAGGAGGATCAAAGCCAGGCCTCAGCAGATTAGCAAGGCCCTAAGCTACTCAGTGAGACCCTGCTTCTAAATAAAATACCAAAAAAAGGCTGGGAATCTGGCTCAGTGGTAAAGTACCCCTGGGTTCAATTCCCAGTACCAAAAAGAAAAAGAAAACCCTTACCTTCTATGGTAGAGGTCAGCTTGCTAGTCCTATTTCCAGCCTCAGTTGTGGTAGAACAGACATGTCAGTGGTACCTACCGGAGCTGGGAGCCAGGGAAGAAAGGAACCTCTAATGGAGAGCTTCCAGTATCCAGAGGCAGCTATGGCAGAGGCTAATGGCAGCATCTGTGTGCTGGCTGTGTTGGTGGGACCAGTAGCAAAAGCAGGGCCCAGTTTTGCATTGTGATTGGGAATTGTTCATTGTCAAATAATCTCTAATCTTGGTTCTTTTGTCTTTCTGGAAATTCTATGAGCTACCCATTATCACTAATAAATTACTTTCTTGTTAAACAAATCAGGGTTGCTTTCTATTGTTTGGAAACAAGGTACACACAATTTTGTCTTCAATGACCACTTATATACTGATGATTCTCTAACCTATATCTCAGTTTCTGCTTCCCACTTGAAATTCTATCTGGAATAATTCTATTTTGGAATTCTATTCCTCACTGCCTACATGTTTTTAAAATGAGAGCAACCTATGTATACTGAAAGTATGATTTCATTACCTCAAGCTTCCTTAAAATGTATTTATTAGAATTCTCAGATGTTCAAAATGCCCCTCAGTACAGCTTGAGTTAAGAGTGGGGTGGAGGGTCGGGCCGGGGATGTGGCTCAAGCGGTAGCGCGCTCGCCTGGCATGCGTGTGGCCCGGGGTTCGATCTTCAGCACCACATACAAACAAAGATGTTGTGTCCGCCAAAAACTAAAAAATAAATATTAAAAAAAATTCTCTCTCTCTCTCTCTCTCTCCCTCTCTCTTAAGAAAAAAGAGTGGGGTGGGTAAGGGAGAGAGAAGGGAAATTGCATGGTAAAGGAAGGAGACCCTCATTGTTATACAAAATTACATATAAGAGGAAGTGAGGGGAAAGGGGGAAAAAAAACAAGAGAGAGAAATGAATTATAGTAGATGGGGTAGAGAGAGAAGATGGGAGGGGAGGGGAGGGGAGAGGAGGGGAGGGGGGATAGTAGAGGATAGGAAGAGAAGCAGAATACAACATACACTCGTATGGCAGTATGTAAAAAAGTGGATGTGTAACTGATGTGATTCTGCAATCTGTATATGGGGTAAAAATGGGAGTTCATAATCCGCTTGAATCAAATGTAGGAAATATGACATGTCAAGAGCTTTGTAATGTTTTGAACAACTAATAATTAAAAAAAAAAGAGTGGGGTGGGTGTAGATATGTGGGAAGCAATGCTCAACTTTTCAAACTAGGGGACAATTCATTTCTATTAAAAACATAAAACAATGCATAAGATCCACATCAATTATCGAATTTTAAAATTCCAGTTTTAGTTGTTCCATAATGGCATGAGTCACCAATAGTTTGATCAAAATATAAAATGAAAGCCCATCATTACAACCTCCATTTCATCTGTAATCTCCCAGCAGAGTTTTAGTCACACAACACCCAGCTTAGAAGCCTATATCACCCTAATTCCATCCCCTTTCTCAAGCTATATTCAGGCACTGAATTGCCTAAATCCCACCTATAAAATCTTGAAGACTCCCAAGTTCACACAGAGACCTTTCTCCATTTCTGTTGTCACGGTTCATCTCTCATCTACAATCTACTTCATGAGGGATTCCATATTTTCTTCCTCCCGATCCGATCCGCGCAGTCTGAGCCCAGCTGGGAGCTCATCCCCACCAGCAGTCTCCAAAGTTCTCCTCTCTTATCTCCCCATCTTCTTATCTATATCCAGTCCTAAGTTTCCAGAGGAGGACATTATAAAACTGGCTTTATAAAATTATATAGTTTCCAAAAACATGTTTCAAGTATAAACCACAGCTCTTGAAGCTCTTGGCAGCTTTGTTCTCAGGTTACCTGATAATTTCCCAAAATAATAGTGATCCTGTATGTGGCACTGCCCAGTTTAGGGAAGGGAAAACTATCAGTTAATAGTTAAAAATTTTATCCCGCTACTCAAAAAGATACTTTCCAGAATCCCTCAACTGCACAATATCACAAGTGTCAAGGAGGCCCAAGAAAGCAGTTGAGTTTTCTTGATTGCTGAGCTGAGCTGTAAGCCAGGAAATAAGCAAATGGAGGCAAACATAGGGCTGATCACCTTAGGAAATCTATGGCCAGTGAGCTTTTGTCTCTCAACAATAGTGGTATCTGTGGGGAAACTTTTGCAAATAGGGAACGTCATTTTGGATTCATGAGGGGAGATAACATTTATTTGCACATACTATTGGGATGAAATTCTCCATGAAATTTTTCACATTTCTGCACTATCTGGACTTTCTGAACAAAGAGCTTTGCAAACTGAGTTAAAGAAAGATTGAGCCTGGTGCAGTGGCACTCACCTGTAATCCCAGCAGCTCATGAGGCTGAGACAGGAGGATCACAAGTTCAAAGCCAGCCTCAGCAATGGTGAGGCCCTAAGCAATTCAGTGAGACCCAGTCTCTAAATACAAAATAGGGCTGGGGGATGTGGCTCAGTGGCCGAGTGCCCCTGGGTTCAATCCCTTTTACCAAAAAAAAAAAGAAAAGAAAGAAAGATTGAATGGCAAACATGCCTAGGAAGTTAGAACATTTCTTGGAGAGATTAAGAGGCTTATCTTTCCTGGTGCTATTTGTCCCTCTCTTTTGGAGACTTTTGCTGACATTCCAAAGTAAAGGTAAGGTCAAAGTCTCTGTTCTCTCCCCTTCCCTCATGTGTGTTTGTGTGTCTGTATATTTCTGTGTAGATTTGTGTCTGAAAAGGAGGATGAAAAAAATGTGTCAACATTCCGAATATGTACTCTAAATCTCATAATTTTGGTGTTTCTCCAGAGGGAAAACCCTGTTGCATGTACAATGTAGCATCAGCCTCTCACCTAAACTTGGGGCTCAAGGAACTAGCACTAAGATGCTGTATGAGACAGGCACGTGGTGTATGCCTGTAATCCCAGTGACTCGGGAGGCTGAGGCAGGAGGATTGTATTTAGTGAGGCCCTAAGCAACTCAGTAAGACCCGCTTTCTAATAAAATATTAAAAAGGCTGGAGATGTAGCTTGGTGGTCAAGAGCCCCTGGGTTCAATCCCTGGAAAAAAAAGAAAGAAAGAAAGGAAGGAAGGAAGGAAGGAAGGAAGGAAGGAAGGAAGGAAGGAAGGAAGGAAGGAAGGAAGGAAGGTGCTATGTGGATAATAAGTGGTCTGTATTTTGGTCTAAACATCTTTTGTTTCCTGTCAGAATATGAATATATATTTATATTTACACACATACATATATAATATACACAGGCATGTAGCACATCTAGCACTATTTTGTTTAATCCTGAAAAAAGCCCCAAGTCAGATAAAGTATTATTACCATTTTATAGCTGAGCAAACTAAAGCTCAGAGAGGTAGTTGTTTGCCTAAGGTCGATGTGATCGATGGCAGAGGTGGGTTTCAAATTCAGCTATTTAACACTAAAGTTTGTGCTCTTTCTACTTTAATAGTTACCACTATTGTGGTATGGATTGACCTCTTTCTATCTCAGTTTCCCTATATTTAACAAAATTAGATTATATGGCCACCAAGATCACATCTATCATTTTAAGATTCTGTGCTTCCCCTTCTATCTTGTCTTCAAGTTCTATCCACAGACACCCTTTTGTTTTGCCAAGTGACTATGGATGGCTTTCCTTTGAGTCTTTGTTCAACTCATATTTTTCACCTGGAAGCACTCCACTCTTTGAGGTCCTGTTCTTATACCAAAGCACCGGGATTATCAAAAAAGCCTTGGTGATGGCTGTCCCCCACAGCACCAACTGTCTACAACATTCATTATTGATTTTGGCATCAATTACTTCACCTACTATTTTGTTTCATAGATAAGCTTCAAAATTCATCACCAGCATGTAAATGTTTATCTCCACAGCATCTTGAATTTGAATAGCTACTTAGGTTGACAACAGAAAATTGTAACAGAAAGAAATTTGTGTTTATTTGTATTAAAGGTGAATCAAAAATCACATCATAAATGATAGCAAAAATATCCTTTTGTCTTGTTTCAGGTTCCATATTTAGCTTGATATATGTTCATTCTGGCATTATTTTGACAAGCATGTTTAATACATGATTTTCCATCATGTATTGATTGTCCTAAGAGTTTAGGAAAACAATCGTGAACAAATAAATGTGGTCCTAGCCTTCTAAATGTTTACAGTTAGTGAAGTGATCAGGAGGACACGCATTAACTGAACACTCACTGCCATAGATGGGCTTCTAAGACAGTTCCCAGCAATCCCTGCTACCTGGTACTCAGGCCTGTGTGGGGGCTGAACTTACTGTCTGACTTTTAATGAACACAATACAGAAAAAGTGATGATTAGGCACAGAAAACTGAGAGCTGTCTTGCTACCACTCTCCCTGCTGGCTCCGTCTCTTTTATGCCTTTGCTTGCTTGCCTCATTTTCAGATTCCATGCTTCCCCTAATTTAAACCTCATGTTGAGAGATTCTCTCTGGAAAGGCCCATGTGGCAAGAAGTCAGGAGTACATAAGGAATTGAAACTTCAGGTCAGTGGTCTGCAGGGAAGTGGGTCCTGCCAGCACCATTTGAATGAACTTGGAAGTAAATTTTCTCTAGTTGAGTCTTCCAGTGAGAACTCACCAGATGACACTTTGAATGCAACTTTGGGAGGGATCCTGAAGCAGAAGTCCCAGCTAATTTTTCCTATAGAATTCATAGAAACTTACCCACAGAAACCATGAAATATAAATATGAATTGGTTATTTTAAATATAATTGTTTCACTCCTGGGGATTGAACCCAGGGCCTTGCACAGTAAATACATGTTGTTTTAAAGCCACTAAGTTCTAGGGAGATTTGTTATACAGGAACAAATAATTCACACACTCACACAAATGTACACATATTTACAGATGGTGCTAAGTGCTACGAAAAAGACAGTAAAGAATGGAATTAAGAGATTATAACAAGATTCCCTCATTTAAATTTAGTTTTCTATTTCCTTCACTTGGGTATTGAATTTTATTGAATATGTGTAATTAGTTGGTCCTTTGTAGTGATACTGAAGAAAACATTTTCAACAATAATTTATACTTGAATACATTCTTATGTGTGGTGTTCTCTCTAAACTCAACTACTAAGCCCTTTTAAAAATAATACTATAGCCAGGCAGACAGTGGTGCATACCTGTAGCAATTTGGGAAACCAAGGCATGAAGATCACAAGTACTAGGCCAGCATCAACAATCGAGAGAGACCCTCAGCAACTTTGCTAGACCTTGTCTTAAAAATAAAAAATAAGGGGCTGGGGTTGTGGCTCAGTGGTAGCGCGCTTTCCTAGCATGTGTGACGTACTGGGTTCGATTCTCAGCACCACATACAAATAAATAAGATAAAGGTCCATCAACAACTAAAAAATATTTTTAAAAACAAACAAACAAACAAATAAGTAAAAAGGGCTGGGGATGAAGCTCAGTGGTAAAGCATCCTGGGTTCAATCCCCAGTCCTCCTCTTCTCTTCCTCCTTCTTTTCCTCCTACTAAATGTTATTAAAAATCAAACATACTTTTTGTATTTTGAAATTTTCATTAGGTTCATAACACACTGAAACACAGAAGCTGAGAATAGTTCAGAACTTGATGTTTTGTTTGTAACCAGAATAACAATATAGGACAGAGGAGAGAATCAAAACTCAGTGACAGGAAGCCTGATGGAATGGACATTGCTTTCCTTTGTCTATATGCTTTCCCTTTTCTTAGAATAGTTTCACATCCATGTTCTTTGTTGAATTATTCTTACCTGACTTCCTGCAGTTTTCTTGTGGCTGCCAATCACAAGACCTATTTCCTTACCCTCAGGGCACAGTTCAAACTAAGTCTGTCCCCAGAGTTTCTCATCCTGAAGCTGGGAAAAGGTTTTATCCACTGAGCCACATCCCTGGCCCTTTTAAAAGATTTTTTTTTTTAAAGTTTTGAGACAGGGTCTTGCTAAGTTGTTTAGGGCTTCACTAAATTGCTGAAGTTGTCCTTGAACTTGCCATCCTCCTGCCTCAGCCTCCCAGGATGCTGGGATTATAGGCAAGCACCACTATGCCCAACTGGTTGTCTTGATTTTACAAACAAATCAATTCCAAAGTATCTTAGTTGCAGCCTGTCATCGTATTGTTGGAGACAAATGTTATAGTCACCTTCCAAAAACAACTCTGTTTTGTGAAAAAACACTTTAGTGGATCTTTGGTCATGAAAAAGTAAATCTAGAAGGAGTTAGGGATGGATATAGTGTTCACCACAATCCTTTAAAAGGTATTTTCATTGTGGCCAAGTTGCATCTTTGCTGAGATTATTAAATGGAGGATTTTCTTTGATCTTGAGTGTAAAAGAGAAGTTAGGATCCTGGACTGCAAGTAGACCATGCAGCTGGACTGTAACTAGCTGATCCTACAACCTGGCCGTAGAACAGGGACTGAAAGTAGAAGTGGCCATTAGAGACCCTCACTCCGTAGAAATCCATGGTCCCATATTCAATATTTTCTACGCTATCAGTTTCATGGGGCTGCTGTAACAAATTACCACAAAGTAGGTGATTTAAAACAATAGAAATAAATTTCTTCACCATTCTGGAGGCCAAAAGTCCAAAATCAGGGTGTCCTCCCTCTCCAGGCTCTAAAGGAAAATCTCTAGCCTCTCCCACCTTCTACTGGCTGCAGATTTTCCTTGGTTTGTGGCTGCACCACACTAACCTCTGCCTCCATGGTCACATTGCTTCCTCCTCTTCTTTGTGTGTCTATGTCTCTCTACATTTCTTGGTCTAATCTTCCTTTTATTCATAAGGGTATATATGATTGTGGTTAGAGCCCACCTGAATATGCAGAATAAGTACCACCTCTGAAGATCCCTAATGCAGGCTAGGAATGTAGCTCAGTGGTATGGGGCTTGCCTACCATGTGTGTAGGCCCTGGGTTCAATCCCCAGTACTACCAAAAAAAAAAAAAATTTTTTTTTAACTTAAAAACTTATTAAGATCCTTTTTACAAATATGATAACGTTCACAGGTTCTGGGGATTAGGACATGTTTTGGGGTGGGTCATCATGCAACCTACTAAATCTGCTTTTAATTTTTTTTTCTTTCTATTGAGCATTGTAATTCTTTCTGGTGTCCTGAAATTTTCAGTCAAGTGTGATTAGACCTCATCTGGTTTTGGTGCAGAGACTCATCCACTTGAGATGAAGTTGTCAGCAGGAGACCAGCTGAATATTGCGATTAGTGAGAGGAAGCCTGAGGAGATAGAACAGTGGGGCAGAGCAGCTGGCCAGCTGAGATGATGAAGAAAAGGTGGTTCTGACTTATGGAACAGGACAGTATTTCCCAGGGATTTCCAGGAAGGCTCAGATCCTGAAACCCAATAAATCAATGGGCTTTGTCCCATTACACAGGGTGGGGTGGGTGCAAATTATTGTTATTTGAGCATTAAGAATCAGCATAACCCACAACTTGGGAACTACTAAATTATCTGTATTTTTAAAAATATGCTGTATTGTTTTGATTTCATAATAAATATAAATAAATAAGCATTATTTTCAACGGCCTTACTTGATTACAGTTCTTTACTCCACACTGTTTTGAATGGTTTCCTCTTCTGTATTCTCTGATGTCCTCCACAGTTACTTTCACTCACTGCAGTTTCTACAGAGTCAGTACATAGGGCTGATTACCCCATAGCAAAAATGCCACATAAATGTATCTGGCTGCAAAACAGCTGGCATATCCTGAGAAGTACTTTCTTAAATCATCCACTCAATCTTTTTCCAGGAATGCATTTGGACATTTGATATAGATTATCCAGAGAAAAGTTGACCTGGACCTTATGTTCTCTGCTTGTAATTATAAGGGAGATATAAAGCAACTCTCTTCAAACTGCTTAAAACTCAAACTGAGGCCTTGTTTTTGTTCTGTGTTTTTAAACCAGAAATAGAATCAGAGATATTGTGTAAAGCAAGATTAGGGCAATGGAGATATAGAACATACTCAGACCCATAGTGGACAACAGGATGCCCAGAGAGGCTGGGATTTTTTTTTCTTTTCGTTCTTTCTTTTTTTATATTTTTATTTCACTTATTTATTTTTATGTGGTGCTGAGGATCGAACCCAGGGTCTCACATGTGCGAGGCGAGCGCTCTACCGCTGAGCCACAACCCCAGCCCAGGGTCATACTTTTTTCTAAAGTTGAAGAAATTGCCAACTAAAAAGTTGTAAGTTGTCCTTTATCTGTGAGAATGGAAACTTTGGGGGTAGACCATTTTAGATTACAACTTTGGTGGCCACTTTTAATAAAGCAGATATAAAACAAGGTTTGTATTTCACAGATGTAGAGCTGTCTGGGTGTTGAAGGTGGTAGGGGTGAGCTGGTCCCTGCCTAGCAGAGCCAGCTGCACCAGCCTGTGAGTCAGACTGAAGGTGTCTGCTCCAAGGATGGGCCTGTGGGCTCTGAAAGTCCCAATTTTTAGAACATTTTTATAATTTTTTTCTGTTTACTAATAATAGAAAATAGAGTTAATGTTTTTTCATGGAATGTTTTCAGAAACAAATTAATGGCCCCAAATGGGAAATACTAGTATATATTGAGTCTGCCCCCTCATCTCCACCTGCTCCACCACATTATTGTTTAAGCCCCCGTTTCTTTCCTTGGTTATTGCAGTTGCCTTCAAATGAGTCAATTTGCTTCTATGCCTGCCTTCACCTACCTCCAGAATCTTCTCCATAGAACACTAGAGTGAATTAAAAATAATAATAATAATAATAACTCAGAATCTCTCATCCCTACTCAAAACCTTCTCTAATAATTCCCAGCTGCTATAGTTTGGAAGTTGAATGTCTCCCCAACGTCCATGTATTAAAGGTTTGGTCCCCAGGGTGGTGTTATTTGGAGGTGCTGTGGACCTATAGAAGATGGGGCTCTATGGGAAGTCCTTAAGCCATTGTGAACCTCAAATGAATTTTGGGATCCTGGCCTGTCCTCTTCATTTCCTGGCTCATGAAGTGAGTAGTTTGCTTCACCATGAGTTTGCTAGAAGCCATAGCAATGGAGTTACTAGATCATGGACTGAAATCTCCAAAACCATGAGCCAAAATAAAAATTTTCCCTTTATAAGTTAATTACCTCAGGCATTTTGTTACAGTGATGGAAAGTTAACTAATATATTAACCATACTTAAAATAAGGTAGCCCTGGGCTGGGGTTGTGGCTCATTGGTAGAGTGCTTGCCTCACATGCATGAGGTCCTGGGTTCGGTCCCCAGCACCACATAAAAAATAAACAAATAAAAATAAAGATACTGTGTCTTGGGCTGGGGATGTGGCTCAAGCGGTAACACGCTCGCCTGGCATCCTCAGGGTGCTGGGTTTGATCCTCAGCACCATATAAAATTAAAAAAATTTAAAAAAAAATAAGGTAGCCCTTCCCATGGTGTGAATGTCCTCACAAAATCTCGCCCCTTCTGACTCCCTCAGATTCAACTCTTGGCATTCTGCTACTAATTTCATTCCAGCCACTCTGGCCTCCCAGCTTTTACTTTACTTTGTGAAACATGCTTCAACCTCAGGTCTTTGATGCTTACTTGGAATTCCCTTCCCAGAAAGTGTCATGGTTGTTTCTCTCATTTCATTCGCTTCACCAAAAATGCCTCAGAGAAACCTTTCCTGACCACTCTATCTTAAATAGGAGACATCTTTCATCACTGCCTGCTTTCTCTGCTTTCCTTTCCTTTATTGAACTTATTATACTCCCTGACAGTCTTTGCTTAGTATTTTATTGTCTGCCCCCACCTTGAATATATATCTATGGGGGAAGCAACGTGTTATTATTGCCCTATCTTTAGCACCTTGTATAGTACTTGCAGGTATACAGTAGGTATTGAGGAAATTATCTTTGATGTTGTTGTTGTTGCTCAAGTCAGCTTTGGTTCTTTGCCCTCTCAGTTTTCATTCTAGGTCTAGTCATTGGCTCCTGAGTAATTTCTGACCAGTTGTTCTTGGCTCTTAAAATACGTCTCAGTGTATGTGTGTCTCCTTTGCTTTGTCCCATTCCGGCTTCCAGTCAGGTCCCATGGATCTCTTAATTCTCTAGTATCCCAGGTATTTAGTTTTAGGGTTTTGTTTTTGTTTTTGTTTTTTTGGTGCTAGTGCCAACTATCTATTCTCCATGAATATCAAAGATTTTGCATTTCCATGACTTCCAAGCTCCCATCTCAGTTTACATCTAGGGCTAACCAATCCTGGTCCTTTGGAGAGTTCCAGGTCCTGGGAAGGGAGGCAAATAAGGTCTCCCTTAGAATAGCATGTGTAGCATGATACTTTTTTGGTAAAAAGGTTGAAAACAAGGAAACATAGATTTTGCTTCTGTATACATCAAGTTCAAGGTCAGCCTCAGCAACTTACTGAGCCTCTAAGCAACTTAGTGAGACCCTGTTTCAAAATAAGAAATAAATAAAAAGAGCTGGGGCTGGGGGCTGGGGTTGTAGCTCAGTACACACCTCACATGTGTGAGGCACTGGGTTTGATCCTTAGCACCGCATTAATATAGATATTATGTCCATCTACAACTAAAAAGAAAAAAAAAAGAGCTGGGGATGTAGTTCAGTGGTAAGTTGTCCCTGGGATAAATTTCTAGCAATCCCCTCCCCCTCTGCCAAAAAGAAAAAAAATCTCTGAAAGGATGCACAAAAATTGGTAACAGTGATTACCTGAGAGCAAGGATGTGTGAACAGATAGAGGATGGGGTAGGGAAGACCTCTCACTGCATGCTTTTCAATTCTCTTTTGAACCATGTGAATATATTTTACATTTTAAAAATTAACCCACATTAAAAATGGGAAATAAAAAACTTTTCATGTATTACTACTAAAAGATCTCTAAGACATACTATTAAGTTTTTAAAAAGTATGGAAGAATGTATAGCAGCTGATATCATTTACGTCTATATGCATATACATGTTTGTATTAGACATACACATGTAGCATGAATATGCATGCATGTGTATGCTTGTAATAATAGAATTTCTGTGGCAGAAGATACTATTTAATCAGTGACAAATGCCTCTAATAGCAACTTCCTGCCCATCTAGACCCCTGGTCATTTTTCAGGTGATGAGAAAAAAATGCAACTATTCTATCCCCAAAGACCTCTATTCTGCCACTGATACTTTTACAAAGTTTATTCTTTCTCTGCTTCATTTGAAATAGTTTCTGTTGTTTCCTCATCAGGCTCACTGATCTTTTCCTTTGCAATGTCCAACCTGCTATTTATTTTGTATAGTAAATTATCACTTCAGGTATTGTATTTTTCACTTCAAGAAATTTCTTTTGCTTTTTTCCTGAGGTTTTTATGTTTTCCATTTATTTCTTCATTATGTTCTTGAATCCTTTTATGTCCTTGAGCATATTTATATTATTTATGATAATACTTTTATATTTTTCCTAATCCTATCATTTGTCATTTCTGAGTCTGCTCCTATCAAATTATTTTTCTCTGCATTATGGGGTACACTTTCTTGTGTTTTCACATGTCCAGTAATTTTTATGTGTCTGAGTGGTCTTGGCCAAAGGAAATGTCTTGGCCAGATGTTGCCTTCAATTTCACATTACTGAGTACTGGATATTATTGTTTTCCTTTAAAATTATGTGACTTTGTTTTGGTAAGAAGTTATTTGCAGATTAAGCTCATCTTTTCCAGGCTTGCTTTTAAGTTTTTTAGGGTATGTCTGGCATAGGTCTAGGTCTCATTTAGCTCTACTATTAAGATTTAACCTGTCTGAGGTCTCTACTGAACTTCCTGTTTCTCCACTCCAGCTGGTGGGAATCTGATTCGGTTTCAACTCTGTGTGAGCTCTGGGTAGTATTTGGCTTAAACTGCCCCAGTAATTCTTCTTCCTCAGTCCTTTGTCCAACCTCATGGAGTTTCACCCTTTCTTTGTATGCACAAGTGATGAGAGTCATCCATGTATGGACTACATAGGCATCACAGCCAGTGATAGGAGAATTTGGTATCTGGAAACTTCCAGTGGAAATTTCCTCTAGCCAAGACCGCCCAGACACATTGTGAGCCTTATTCAGCTCTGCCCCAGGTCCCACACAGCACTGGAGATGGAGTGACCTGCTGTAGACACATAACTTCTCATGAATGGGTGTGACCTGCCAAGATGCCAATCAACCTGCTGACTGCAAGACATCATGAAGTAAGACTCCATCCCTGAAGCCTTATCTCTGCCTTTGATGTACCTCCTTAAATAAACCACTGGAGCCATTTTCTAATTTTCCAGCTTCAGCTCCTGTGTGGACTGGATCTATCAGGCACTCTGCTTCAAAACTATGATTCTGACTCTGCTTCTATTTCTTCACTAATTATTTCTAACTCATCTTCTCTAGTGCCTTACACCCTCCTGGGCAGGAAGAAGGATCCCCTAGCAAGGCACTGGCTGACTCCTCATACACAAGTTGATAGTCAAAGTCTCAAAAGAACCTCTGCAGATTTCTAGACCTCTTTCTCTGTAAAGTTTCCTCCTACCCATTATTTATGATCTCTGTCTCCATGCAGCAAGACCAGCAGGCTCTATTTGATTTCCCTCTTCCTCAACCATTTCCAGAAAATTGCTTCTAGGAAGAAATCAAACAGTTGTAAAATCCATCTTTTTAATCCCCTTCTCTTCAACATTCTAGGGCTGCATTATCTATTCTTCAATATCTGAAAAAATATCGTCTCTTTTTTTGTCTAGTTAGTCAGGTTTCCTTTATGGGGATGGGAGAAAGTACAGACCTGTAGTGACTCTTTTAAGGGCCACAATCTTACATTCAAACTCTCAGGGATTATATCCACCTGTATTCTTTACTTATTGATTGAGTACAAATGGAACCAAGATACCCCACACTGAATTGGACTTAAGTTTTTCAACCAGATACCACAAGCAGTTTAGCTTGTAGTAAAATTAGGCCAGGCTTACCTTCAGAGCCATGTGCATTCCATTTCCAAATCCTTTCCTCAGGTTTCTGTCATCTCTATTCTATCAGAACCATTTCCTCCCAAACGTATAAAACATTTAAAAAGTGATCAAGCCTTAATATAAGGAAATGACGCTCCAGTGCTGATAAATTCAGGCAGATGGCAGAGACTTTGAGGCATGCAGGGGAGCCATCTGGTGGGATCCTTTCACATAGTAGCCTACTTGGAGACCCAAAGAGTACTGATTTCAAGCAAATATATGTCTTCCTTCTCCTATTAAATAAAAACTGCACCTTTGCTTGAATTGAGATCTGCTTCACCTGAGGGTTTTATGGTTTCTCAGTGAAAGTTCAAGGATATGAATTTCAAAAGAATCTATGAATTGCTCAAGTCTTATGACCCAAATTCACCCAGAGGTTGTGCCATCCAAGTTCCTGAATGCCATGTAAAAAGCTCCAAAGTTAATTGGAATAGTGGTGTGTGTGTGTGTAACTTCTATCAGGTTAGTGTTCTGTCCTTCCCAGGACTTCACAGAAGCAACTCTGCAAATGTCACAGGAGGGTCCATGTGGACTACTTATGCCAGTCAATATTGCATTATCTGAAGAAATATCCCCCTCAGAACTGCAGCATTTAGCTCACTGACTGAACCAGACTGTGGGTTTAAATTATCTCTTTCTCCATATGGAGCCAAGGCTTAAATTAGGCAGCTTATATCCATGAGGAAAGTTATAGCTTCAGGAACACATGGCCAGATAATAAGAGTGTGAAAATCATCCTGATATAAGCCATGTGCTTATTGAAATCTTATCCATTCTTCAAGGCAAAGCTTAAATAACCACTTCCTCTGGGAAGTGGTGATGGCTGGTGTTATGTGTCAATGTCAACTGAGCTAGGCCGTGGTACTGAGTAATTTAAACAAGCACTAATCCAGATGTTGCTCTGAGGGTATTTTGTAGATGTGGTTACCATCTATGATCAGTTGACTTTCAATAACGTTTACCCTAAATAATAAAACTCCTAAATAAGACTTCCTCAAATCATTTGAAGGCTTAAGAACAAAAAATGAGGTTTACTGAAAAAGAAAGTCTCTCTCTCAAGGCTGCGACATTAACAACTGCCTGAGTTACTAGCCTGCCTGCCCGCCCGCCGGATAGATTTCAGACTTGCCAGCCTTCACATTTCATGAGCCAATTTCCTAAAATAAGTCTCTGTATATGTACACACACACACACACACACACACTCTCACACACTCACATGCATGCACGCAAATCAGTGTGGTTTCTCTGGCAAATGCTGACGGAAACAGAAGCCTTTTCTGACATCTCTAGCCCAGAGTGATTTTCCCCTTCCTCTCCCTTAGCACTTACCATGCATTACCTTTATTTTTATGATTTAATGTCTTCTATCCACAAATATTTATGGTCTATATTTTTAACATACCCATACTTGTTAAAGGACAAAGTTGCTATAATTAAGAGACTCAAAAGTACAGAGGCTTAAAAAAAATGAATTTGTCTCTGTCAACATTCAGAGAGTGAGACATGCAGGCTGACAGAGTGAATTTGCTGTAGAGGGTCAGAAAGCAAGCCAGGACATTATTTTTGTTTGTTCTTGCACCACCACAAGTATAGTCTTTATCTGATGATACTCGTGAGTTTGTTTATAGGTATTTGAGAGAGGTAAATTTCTAAAGCCCTGTAAATCTATGTCCACTGGGCTACCGCCAGCTCCCCGTGCTCTAGCTTTCAGCCCATGTGGCAAGACACCTGGCAAGGTATTTGAAAAGGACTTATGTTGCTTCACCTCCTACCAACAATTCTGCCATTGTAATTATTTATCTCTCCACCATAGAATCTGCCAATCCTAAGGCACTGTAACGCTCATTGCATGTAACTATGGTTCCTGTTCTTTCTCCTCACCCTCCAACACTATGGGGACCAAGGCAGCTGGTCAGTTCCTAAGAAAACTGACTGATGCTTACTAACAAAGACCTCCAGGAAACCCTCAGACTGACCAAGGATTTGCACAAGAAGTAAAAGCCTCAATTCAGAATTCTTCTCACTTTGTTTACCTTCTTTTTATTTTTATTCACAGAAACATCAGTCACATGGACCTTACCTTTTCCCTATACTTGGACTTCCTCCAGAGAAGCCAAGTAAGATAATATGCAGGTCATTTAAGATAAGGATACAAGCCCAGGCAAACTGCAGTATCAAAATCACTAAGAAGGGTATGTCCTGGAGGGGAGATAGGAACTGCCTTCCTTACTGAAAATGCTTTTCAACGGGATAAAGCCACTGAGGTGTTCAAAGTGTGTGCAGCCAATGGGCGGGCAGCTTAAGCATCACTGGGGAGCATAGAATTGCACATTTTTTTAAAATTAAAACAGTTTTTTTACTTGTTGTTTTTAGATATACATGACAGTAGATTTATCATTTATTTTATGCATAAAATAAATATTATGCATAATATTTATGCATAATTTGACATATTATGCATAAATTGAGTTAACTTCCCATTCTTGTGGTTGTACATGGTATGAAGTTACACTAATCATTCATTCATATATGAACATAGGAAAGTTATGTCCCATTCATTCTACTGTCTTATTCTCATCCTGCCTCATATCCCTTCATTTCCCTTTGTCTAATCCAAGGAACTTCTGTTGCTCCGCCCATTGTGTGTTAACATCCACATTTCAGAGACAAAATTTGGCCTTTGGTCTTTGGGGTTTGGCTTATTTCACTTAGCATGATAGTTTTCAGTTCCATCCATTCACAATGTTCCATTGTGTATATATCCACATTTTCTTTATCCATTCATCTGTTGAAGGGCACCTAGGTTAACTATTATAAATTAAGCTGCTATAAACATTGATATGGCCGCATCACTGTAGTATGCTGATTTTTAAGTCCTTTGAGTATATACCCAGGAGTGGTATACCTGGGTCAAATGGTGGTTTCATTTTAAGTTTTCTGAGGAATCTGCATACTGCTTTCCAGAGTGGTTGCACCAATTTGAGAATTGCAAATTTTCAGGCCCAGCACAGACTTACTCAATCATAAACTCAGGAAGCAGGGACCAGCAATTTGTGTTTTAGCAAGCCCTGCAGGGGCCTGAATCAAGCTAAGTTTGAGAACTACTGCCCTGAATAAATCTGTGGAAACTGCATCCCCATACCACCTGAGCAAAGGTCTTGGAGATAACATCTGAATTTACTAATCCCAATACCTCATTCCAGACCTGTAAAAGAAGCCATAGCCTCTGCTGGAGTCTTGGGTGTACATATCAGTGTTTGGGGATATCTCTCTGGATCACGGCTTTTGGTTTCCTTCACTTATTTCCCTTGGTTCTCATTCTGGATCCCAGTCAGAGCCCCTCTGTCTCAGACTTGGGTTTGGTTTGGGCCTCTCTGACTCAGCCCTCTATGTTTATGCTTTGTCTAGTCTGTCTCTTGGGTTTGTGGACCAACCTTTCCTCTGGATTCTATCTCTGTTTCCTTTTTGCTCTAATCCCTGAAGCTATTGATTATCTTAGCTGCATTTCAGGCCTCAAACTTTCTGGGAAAGGTTGATAGAATGCCAGATAAACCCTCCTTACCTCTTTAAAAAAATTACCAGGCTGACTGATTAGAGAACTGATAATGGATGAATGATGAAATTTAAGAAGGACAAATGTTAAAGTTCTCCTGGGGAAAAGAGTTTGGCATTTCCTCAGAAAGTTAAACAGAGTTGTCATATGATCTAGCAACTCTACCACTCCAAGATGTATAAACATATTATTATGGTTTGGACATGAAGTGTCCCTAAAAAATCTCATCTGTTAGGTAATGCAAGAATGTTCAGAGGCAAAATGATTACATTATGAGAGCTGTAATCTCTATATGATGGATTAATGATTTGAATGGACTACTAGGTGGTAACTATAGGCAAGTGGAGCATGGCTGAAGGAAATGGGTCATTGGGGCATGCCCTTGGAGTTTATGCCCTGTCCCTGGCTTCTTTGCTTTCTCCCTCTCTGCTTCCCAGCTGCTGTGAGTTGAGCAGTTTTACTCCACCACACCCTTCTGCCATAATGTTCTGCCTCACCTCGGGCTCAGAACAGAGTCAGCTGACCATGTACAGAATCTCTGAATCTGTGAGCCCCCCCAAAATTTTTCCTCCTCCAAGTTGTTTTTGCCAGGCACTTTGGGTCACAATGATGAAAAGCTGACTATATTTTTCAAAATATATATTTTTCAAACATATATTTTCAAAAAAATGTTATATATAGATATTCACAGCAGCAATGTTCACAACCTATAAAAGGTAGAAAAGACCAGCAACTGAGGAATGAATTAACAAAATGAGGCATCTGTGCATAATGAAATATTGTTCAGCCATAAAAAGAAATGAAGTGTTGTTTAATGTTACAACATGGACAAACCTTTAAAACACATGCTAAATGAAAGAAATCTGATGCAAAAGACCACGTCATATGATTCTATTTAAATGAAATGTTCAGAATAGATATGTTCATAAATAAATAAGTGGGTTGATTAGGGAAATGATGTTTAATAACTAACACAAATTAGTAATTGTCAAAGGATGAGGGAGGAGATAATAGGGACTAACGAGAAATAGGTAAAGGAGTTTCTTTTGGGGTGATGAATAATGCTCCAGAATTAGATTATGGTGATAGTTGTACAACATAGTAAATATACTGAAATGTATACTGTAAAATGGTGATTTTTATGTTCTATGAAATATTTCTCAATTTTTAAAATGCTGTAAAGGAAATAAAGTTAAGTGACAAGTGTTATACTTGTATCCCAAATATCAATTTTGGGTTCTATCAATTGCCAAACAGCCATCTATGTGAAAATGACTTGGGATTTTTAGATGATTGTAGCTTCAAAGAGACAACTTTGCAATCTATCTGCAGGGAAAGCTAATGTAATCTTTGATTACAATCAACTATATTCTAGTTAAGGGAGAGAATAGTCATGTTTTCTTCTATATTCATTAGAGTGAGCCATATCTAGGGTCTTGAGTTTAATTCTGAGCATTTAAGACAAAATTTAGTCATAAAAGGAAGTTAATTATTTATGATGTAATGCAATAGATGAATCTCAAAAGCGTTATGCTGATAAAAGAAGCCAGATACAAAAGGCTAATATTTTTATTACTCTATTTATACAACATTCTGGAAAAGACAAGACTAACTACATGAATAAAATTGTATTGGTGGTTGCAGGTTATCAGAAGATGGGAGTAACTGAAAAGGGGTACAATATGGTAGGGTGATGTAAAATGCTTTGATTGTGGTGGTAACTGTACAACGACACATTTGTCAACTCATGAAACTATATACTCCAAAGGGTACTTTTACTTACTTATTTTCTTACTTAAATAAGAAAGGAATACTGACAAGTTGAATTTTAGAATACTAACAAGTTGAATTTTCCCTAGATCAGAAACAAAGGTTGTTTCTGATTCTGGGCCATTTTGAATAAAAGCTGTTGTCCACACTCATGTACAGATTTCTACATGAACATTAAATCTTGATTTCTTTGGTGCCTGGGAGTTTAATTGTGGATTTATATGGTAGTTGAATGTTTAGTTTTTCATGAAACTGCAGAATTGTTTTCCATCATAGTTGTGCTATTTTTATGTTCCCACTAGAAATATGTGAGTGATCTAGTTTCTCCAAATTGCCAGCATTTGATCCCTCTATTTTCTATTTGAGTCAGATTTGGTCAGTGCTTTCTCAGTTTTAGCAAAAAAGTCCAACATCTCTGGAAAATACCTCTCAGCCCTAGGGAAATTGGGGTTAGAGTAGTTACGATAGTGAAGAAGCTTGGAACAATGTATAATGAGAAAAACACAAAGGAAGCAGACTAAAGGACTGTTATGTGTCTGATGAGTTGGCCACTAATACAGGAAAGTATTAGTTCTAGAACAAAGCAGATTTTGCCTTAAAAAGCAAAGAACAAGTCCCATCATCATACTCTCTTGTAGGGGATGGCTGCCTTAAGCAGCAGCAGATCCAGTTATCCCCAAATATTCAGATGACTATCCAGGGGTCAGCTGTTGGGGAAGCTTATGCATCAGTAAAGATCAGTTACATCTTTGGTTTTCAAATGCTAGTCTGAAGACTGCCAGTAATCCGATGGCTCCCAAAGGCCAAGGAAGTTGTTAGAAATTTATATTACTGAGCCTTTCTCCTGGAGGTCTGATTGTCCAGAGTTCAGATTAGGATCAAGAACGAAGACTTCTATTTCTTTTTAAATTAAGTTTTAAATTTTGAGGTAAATAGGACTTCATATATAGTTGCCTCCACCCCCCCCCCCACCAAAAAAAAAATAGAGAGAAAACTTTGTACTTTTTTTTTTTTTTTTTTGGTACCAGGCATTGAACTCAGGGGCACTCGGTCTCTGAGCCACATCTGCAGTCCTATTTTGTATTTTAGAGACTCACTGAGTTGCTTAACCCCTTACTTTTGTGAACTCGCGATCCTCCTGTCTCAGCCTCCTAAGCTTCTGGGATTATAAATGTGCGCCCCCATGCCTAAAAATAATCTTTGACTCATTAATTTTATTTATTCATGTTTGGGTTTGGGGACTCAACCCAGGGCCTCATGCAGCCAGGCAAGGGCTCTACCATGGTGCTACATCCCCAGCTTAGCTTTGTATCCTTTATCCGGCTTTTGCATGATATCATAACCAAGATATTGATATTGATACAGTCAAGAAACAAAAATGTTTCCATCCATACAAGTTACCTAGAGTTGCCCTTATATAGCCAGGCACATTTCCCTCTTGCTCTGACCCACTCCTTAACCTCTGGAAACCATTGGTCTACACTCCATGCCTAGAACTTTATCATTTGAAGAACGGTAAGTGAAATCACATAGTATGTAACCTTTTGAGATTGGCCTTTTTCTCTCAGCACAATTTTCCAGAGATTCATCCAGGTTGCTGTGTGTATCAATAGTTCATTCCTTCATATTGCCAAGTAGTATTCCATGGCAGGGATATGCCCACAATGTATTTAACTGTAAAATATCCAGGTTGTTTCTGGTTCTGGACCATTCTGAATAAAAGCTGTTGTCAGCACTTATGTACAGATTTCTTCATGAACATTAAGTCTTGATTTCTTTGGTGCCTGGGAGTTTAATTGTGGAGTTATATGGTAGTTGAATGTTTAGTTTTTCTTGAAACTGTAGAATTGTTTTACATCATAGTTATTCTTTATGTTCCCACTAGAAATATGTGAGTGATCTAATTTCTCCAAATTGCCAGCATTTGATCTCACTATTTTCTATTTTAGTCATTTTTAAGGTATATAATAATAACTCATTATGGCTTTAATTTTTATTTCTCTAATTTTAGGCTAATGATATGGAAATTTTATTTTGTATTTTTACTTGACATCCATGTATCATCTTTGGTTAAATAATGTCTGTTTATGTGTTTTTGCTTGTTTTCTAACTGGATAGCTTTTTTCCCCCCTGTTGTACTTTTAGAATTCCTTACAAATTCTAGATCTGTCTTTTGTTAGGTATTTTATTTGAAAATATTTTTGCTTTGTCCATGGCTTATCTTTTCATCACCCTAACAAGTCTTTTTATAGAGAATATTTTTTTCCATTTTGATGAAGTCCAATTTATCAGTTTTCCTTTATGGATCATGCTTTTGATGTCAAGTCTAAGAATTCTTTGTCTAACTGTAAATCCTGAAGACTTTCTCTTATTTTTTTGTCCCAAGATTGTGCTATGCTTCACATTTAATTCTGTGATCTAGTATGAGTTAATTTTTGTATAAAGTATGAGTTTTAAGCTGATTCATTTCATTGCCTCTGGTTGTCTGTTTTTAGCATCATCTGTTAAAGGGGTTATCTTTCCTCCATTGATTTGCTTTTGAACGCTTGTCAAAAATCAGTTTGGCATATTTGCATGAGTCTCTTTGTAGGTTTCTATTATGTTCCATTTATATATGTCTTTAGTCTCTGCCAGTATGACTCAGTCTTGGTTACTGTAGCTACAGTAAATGTTGAAATCATGTAGAGGGATTCCTCCTACTTTATTCTTGTCAATTATTCTAGCTATTTTGTCTTTCTTTATACATTTTAGAATGATCTTTTCTATATATACAAAAACCAGGATAAGATTTTGATAGGAATTGTGTTAAACTTATTTACCAGTTTGGGGAAAATTGACATCTTTATTATTTCATATCTTCCAATCCATTACACGGTGTATCTCCCCATTTATTTATATATTTGATCTTTTAATCAGCCTTGGTATTTTTTGGCATAGTACCATACATGTTTTGTTAAATTTATATATTAAGTTACATGTACCCTTAAGTATCTTTATCTCCTTTTTTAAAAAAATAAATAGCAAACCTGGCACAGAGGGGCACAGCTATAATCCCAAAGACTTTGGAGATTGAGATAGTGTTCCTAGGTTCAATCCTCAGTACTGCAAACAAGAAAAAGAAAAAACAATTTAAAAAGTAAATGGCATTGCATTTAAAATTTTGGTGTCTATTTATTCATTGCTCGTATATATAAATAAAACTAATTTTTGTATGTTGACTTTTGTATTTTTGTATGTTGACCTTGTTGACTGCAACTTTATTGAAAGCACTCATTAATTCTAGGATATTTTTTAAAGATTCCTTGGGATTTTCTATATAGATAAGCCTGTCATCTGCAAATAGGGAGGTTTGAGGTTTTCCTTCCAGTTTGTATGTATTTTGTTTTTCTTTTCTTGCCTTATTGCACTGACTAGAACTTCCAGCACTATCTTGAATAAGAATGGAGACAATAGAAATCTTTCCTTTGTTCCAGATCTCAAAGGTAAAGTGTACAATATTAGTTTGCTAGAACTATGCTATAGTTTGGATAAGTCCCTCAAAGTTCCCTCAAAAGTCCACGGTTTGGTCTCCAGGGTGGCACTATTGGGAAATGATGGAGACTGTAGGAGGTAGGACCTAGTGCGAAGTGTTCAGATCATTGGGAGCATGCCCTTGAGGGGGATTGTAGGATCCTAGTCTCTTCCCAGTCATGAGGTGAGTGAGTGCCACTTGCTTCTGCCATGATGTGCCAGCAAAGCCGTAATGCACCAATCATGGACTAAAAGTCCCAAAACTATGAGTCAAAATAAACCTTTTCTCTTTATAAATTGATTATCTCAGATATTTATTATAGTAATAGAAAGCTAGCACATCATGAAAAATATGAATATTTTAAACATCTTCTACTGAGCAAATATAATTTTCTTTTGAAAGTTAAAAGGTTAAAAAATAGCATTTCCCCCTACTGTTTAGGAAATAGTACCTTTTCTTGTCATAACATAGAAAAGAGGCAGGTGTCATAATTCTATTTTATAGAGCAAGAAGCTGATATGATTGACTATTTGATAACATCACAATTATGATCTTCAAAAACATTTTAAAAGTACAAAAAAGCTTCTCTGTGTTATATTAACCTAGTTGGCTAGAATACAAAAGTTGTTGGTTAAATCTACTTGGGTGCCATAATTCCAGATTATAACAATCTTGAGGAAAGATAACAATGAATGAGCTTTGTGTTTTGAACTAAAGGTTGTCTACCTATATAGAAACAGAGAAAAATAATTCAATGTTTGAGGTCAAAATTTTAGGAAACAAAATTAACTAATCAAGATCAAAGCAAAAAAAAATCATCCTTTTGATAACATTAAAAAAAGTACTCTTTAATTCTATTTCATATTAACTAATCATGGCGCTTTTAGAATAAAATCAATAATAATTGTTGAAAGTTCACCAGATACAGAGTATGATGCCTTATACAGAGTATAAAGTTTACCAGATAAAGAGTATAATACAGGTACATAATATAGGACATAGGTCTTGCTCTTGAGGTGGTTACAGTCTAGTGAAACAGGGAAAAGTAAAAAGTACTAGCAGTTCAGGTTTAAAATGAGGCGCTACTGTAAGGTAGTATGACTAATGGTCAATGAGTTAGATGTACCAAAAATTTCTATGGGAGTTTCGAGGAGGAAGGATCATTTTAGATGAGCGTTATGGAGATGGTAACAATTGAATCAAGTCATGAAGTGTAGGAAGTATGTGGATAGATGGAGGTGAAGGAGGATGGATATTTCAGTCCTTGAAATTCCCTCTGTTGGAGTCTTTTTGTAGGAAGCTATTTGGGTAATTTTCTTGTATTATCTGAGTTACCCATGACCAAGCATACTGATACAAGCTTAAAATTCTTCTCTACCCTTCATGTTTTTTTTTTTCTTCTTGTTCCCCAAATGGCCCCCTGACTGACATGGGTTGGGGGAAGCCAGCGGCAGTCAAGAAATGAAAGAGGTTCAGAGAATAAAGAAAATCGTTCTGGGATAACTAATGGTGCTTGTGTTTAATTTCACATCTTTACATGGATCAGGATGAAACAGACCCTTCTCACCACCATACAATTTACAACCAATTTAAAACAAAATGATTATCTCTTTTCTGTCAAGTGTAACACATTCTAAAAGAGCTGCAGTACCCATGTTTCAAAAAGTGAACCAAGGGCATGCGGGATTGTGTCCACTAGAGCTCAAAGGTATTGAATGAGAAAATGTTCCAGTATGGCAGTGATCAGCATCTGAGGGATGAAGAAAGAAGATAATCACTAACCATTTGACAATTGTAGTAAATAAATTCAGAACGGGGAAAACAAAAGACCCAACACCTGGGCAATTAAATTCTTAATAATAAATTGTGATTACACTCAACTGTACTGTCTGGGTGAAGCAACACAATGAAGTTCATTTAACTCGGTTGCAGATTGTGCCACCCTTCCCCCTTTAAGCTATTAAGTTCAAAGATGCAGTTTACCCCCAGGAAATAAAGCCTTCCAGATAAAGCCTTCCTAGTTCTCTACTCCATTCCATGCTGGCTGAGTTTTCATTCTAAGCACTTGCTTCAGCATTTGGGAGAATCTTCTTCTCAACAGGACATTGGTATCTGAGCAGAATAGAAAATTGTTTCCATTTCCAGCTCAAAAGTGCCATATTTACATAAGCTTCTCTTTCATTTAAATCTGTCTTAATCCCCAAAGATTTAGTAGTTGAAATGCAAAATGCATTTTTTTAATAAATAAAAAAATAAGGGAAAGCAGACTGTACAGATGAAGAATTTTAACAAATCACTTTTTTAAAAATGTTGTCTTGCCCGAAAGCAGGTGGTTTCAAGATATTGTCTTGTATTTTCCCTGATAGACAATAAAATAGAAATAAAAAGTTATATGTATATATGTATGAAGATGTTCAGAACAAGCCACCTCAAATACGCTGTTTCGGCATATGGATTATTTTGGGCTATGGAAAATTGAGAACCAGGTCTTTACCTCAACTACCAAAAAGTATATACAACCCCTCTTTGGTAAAGGAAATTTCCAGTAGTCAGTGTGCCAGGATGAAAACTCCTCCCAGAGATAATTTTATCACCTGACTCTTACCTACATGACCAATATTTGTTCATTATACACTGCCTCCCCATCCCTTCCCATAATTTGCCTCCACCGCCCCCCAAAAGCCCCAAACCCTCTTACTTTTTGTTACTCATGATGATCCTAAGTGTTAATCACCTGGCCACTTCCTTTTGATAACAGTAAAAAAAAAAAAGTACTCTTTAATCTCTGGATTTTTATATTAACTAATCATGGTGCTTTTAGAATAAAATCAATAATAATTGTTGAAAGTTCACCAGATACAGAGTATAATACAGGTACATAATATAGGACATAGGTCTTGCTCTTGAGGTGGTTACAGTCTAGTGAAACATGGAAAAGTAAAAAGTACTAGCAGTTCAGGTTTAAAGGGAGGCACTACAGTGAGGTAGTAGGTGACTAGTAATCAATGAGTTAGTTGTACTAAAATTTTCTATGGGAGTTTTGTATTTTGTTGGAACTCCAAGTAATGTTAAGTAGATTTTGTTTGATTGTAAGAATGTCTACCTCCAACATACCCAGAAGTAAAAACAGGGCTGGAGAAAGTAGAAAAACAGTTAAGTTTAAAAATGGATGTAAGCCAGAAGCTCTTGCTGCATCTCTGCTATGGCCACAGATCCTCTGAGGCAGAACTGAGCTTCAGCAATTTGTACCTCATCGGGGGAGAAATTTATAATAACTCTCAACTACATTGTTCAAAACACAAAATAAATTCTTGCACATTTGTTGGGGGGCAATTCTATATTGAACATGATCTTGAAACCCCAAGAGCTAATAATTAACCCTGTTTTAATGTATTCATTGGAGTGAGAATATAGATCAGCTGCCTTTATACATAATTAAATTGTTTTTCTCAGGTCAACTGTCCATATTAATTTAGTTCTTAAACCAGCCACAGAACTTAGAAGGCTAGAAGGAAGCCTGTTTCCTCTCCTACATAGATGAAATAAAGTAGCAATTGTAACCCCACAAGTTTTAGTTGGCTGCTGCCTGATAGAGTCAATGAATCAAGTGGCAGAGTGATAAAGGAGGAAAGAGCTTTGTTTGCAATACGCTAGTGTTGGCTGGTGTTGTCAGAAGGTGGTTAGCTCTCGTGGCCTTCTTATCTCTTGCCCTATGGGAGAATTTTTTATATGATTTTTCAAGTGGATCTACGTGGATCCCAGACAAGTAGGTGTCTCAGTTGTCCATTGTTTTGAAAAGTAGCCTCTTTTGGACTATGCACATCTTATTTTGTTACTCAGGCCAGCAAGAGTCGCAGTCCCATGGATCTAAGACATAAATGTCAAGGTTTCTGTATTGATTACAGTGGCTTCTGTGGTTTTTGTTGTGGTCACTGTTTCTGGAAAGCACCCTTCCACGTGTGACCTTCTCCTGTAACTTGGAACTAGAGTTTTATGCATTTCTTTAGCTAACTTTAGTATGCAGTTAATCTATAAAAGAGCAGATAGGTGCAAAGAGAAACTTCCGAGAATTGGGTTTTGATGGGAAGGGGAATTTATGTGTACTTTCAGAATCAAATCATAATTTCATTTGAAAGTACTATGTAATCATTTTAATCTTACTTTCAACCCCTTTCTAAATTCAAGATAATTCTGAAATTTTTTATATTGATTGTTGAGTTTAAAGGCAGCGGTCTATATTCTCACTTCAATGAATACATTAAAACAGGGTTAATCACTAGCTCTTGGGGGTTCAAGATCATGTTCAACATAGAATCGCCCCCCTCCACCGCAAATGTGCAAGAATTTATTCTGTGTTTTGAACAATGTAGTTGAGAGTTATTATAAATTTCTCCCCCGATGAGGTACAAATTGCTGAAGCTCAGTTCTGCCTCAGAGGATCTGTGGCCAGAGCAGAGATGCAGCAAGAGCTCCTGGTTTACACCCATTTTTAAACTTAAGTTTTTCTACTTACCCCAGCCCTGTTTTTACTTCCGGATATGTTGAAGGTAGGCATTTTGTTCTTACAATCAAACAAAAACTACTTAGCTAATGTTCCTTGCCATTAGGTACATTATTTACTGGAAAAAAAAAAAACAGAAGTATTTTTCTAAGATAATCTCAAAATTTTCTTTCAGCTTTAAAAATCCTTCTTATGAATTGTAATTTTATTTAGTTTTACTCATTATCACTCGTATCTTTACTTACTTGCACTTTTCTTCATCATCTTTTTTTTTTTTTTTAATCTACTTAGGGGTACTGTGTGTGAGTTACTCTACCAATATTTGCATTTGAAGGTATTTAAGAAGCAAATTATCCACTAATCAACACTACTGGCAATATCAAAGACCCCTAGAGTTTTAAAATAATCTCTTATTTTTATTTGATATTTATTATTATAGGGATATATAAAGGACTCAAATGTGAATGTTAGACTTACTTTTTTATGGTTAAATGAAACCTAGCCTGTATCAGGCTGAGGGGTCCAGCATGCCTTTTATCCCATTTGCTCCAGGCCTGTTGGCCTTTTCTTTCATGGAACAGGAGAAGATTTTTCCAGGTTCAAGGATTTTCCCTTTATTATTCCCTTTAGGAGGTGAGGAAGGAAATCCTCCTTACTTCTCTCCCTTTGTATCCTTCATATCTTTGCCTTAAATATTAACTTTTTGGACATACTCAGAGAACCATCTCTCTTTAAATTGATTCTTGCCTGTTATTTTCTTATATTTTTTCTTCCAAAAATTTTATTGTAATTTGCTGGGCATGGTGGTGACATCTGTAACTCCAGCAATTCAGGAGGCTGAGGCAGGAGGCTCCCAAGTTTGAGGCCAGCCTCAGCAATTTAGCAAGGTCCTAAGTAACTTAGACCCTGTCTCAAAAAAAAAAAAAAAAAAAAAAAAATTAAGGGACTGGGGATGTTGCTCAGTGGTAAAGCATCCCCGGGTTCAATCCCCTGTACCATGCGTGTGTGTGCACGCGCACACACACACACACATACACACAGATTTATTGTAATTTATGTATGTTCAATAAGTTTAGACTTCACCAGTGTCTATGGGACGACTAGCACAGTGCCTTACACAGGTAAATCTCTCTGTTGAATAAACAAATAGTGTTGGGGGAGCAATAGAAATTTATTCTGGAAACTTCCCAGATCAAGTCAGACAATATTATTACTAAGGCAGTTTCTAGCCTTAATAAGAAGGTAGTGCCATGAACCTAGCACTATAGTGAAATAAGGAAGCTAATTCTTAAGAGAACAAAGTAAGAGAGAAAACATGAGTAGAAAATCTTGCATACACATATCATGGGCAAAACCTAGGTTCAATGCTAGCTGATAGAAAGCCATAGTACTTTTCCTTACCCATTTCAAGGGCCATACCCAATACTCCTGTAACAAAAGACAGGTTAACAAGATAAAAATGTCACATTTAATCAAAGTTTCAAGTGACATGGAAGCCTTCAAATTGAAGACCCTTAAACACCAAGAAGTCTCCCTATTTTTATGTTTAATTTTGATGAGGAATGGACAGCCATGTAGAAATGTAATTGGACAAAACAGTATGGTCCAATGGTAAAGAATGAGGGAACCAGGTAGGGCTGGTCTGTTCAGATATTTCTTGTCCTATGTAGCATTCCTTTTACCTCTGTCTCCTCACACACCCTTTGGAATGAAGATCTTCAAGGGAAAGGAGAAGGGAGAGAGTAACCCTCCTAGGTTTTATGATTTGCTTTGGGGGAGAGGCATTCTAGTAGCTATTATACCCCAGGGAAGAGGAATTCTGAGTTCTCTGACTTGTTTTCAGGGAAAAAAAGGAGTGGAAGACTGGAAGACAGGAGGGCAGAGAGACCTTGCTTCTGAGGTTCTTTCAATCTCCTTTAATCCAAATCACTCAGCAAGCCAAAGCACCATACTTTGGGGTATCATATTCTGAGCCTCAACAATGCCATCTCCCTTTTCTAGTTCATCCAGGCCTCGTTAGGGGTCAATAAAACCAGGTGGGTGGTATGATGAATAATGGTAGTGCTCTGCCCAGACCCTTTTAGCACCCATGCTTCCCCCACTTGTGTTGCAGCAGAGATCAGGAAGTGACTGAGAATTAAATTCTTGACCCCTATTCAATAACCAAGGGGTTGGGAGTATGAAAGCTCCAGACTCCTTGTATCAGAAATTCCCTAACTTATTCAAGCTGGAGCCATCCTTGGCTAGCTGTAATTGTAATTGGACAAAACAGTATAGTCCAATGGTAAAGACTGAGGAGGGAAACTTGGCTTCCTCCTCTTGCTTGCCCCTGCTCTCCCTCTTCCTGGGAAACTGCCTTAATAAATCATAAGCATTCGAGTCCTCAAAAACATCTTAGGGTCTATTCTTTTATTTTCTATTTTTGTAGTGCTGGGGATTGAACCCAAGGCATCACATATAACTTAGGGGTCTATTTTCTGGACAGCTAGTCTTAGACCAATAGGGCAGAAGTTCTTAAGGGGTTTTTCTCCTTGATTATAAACACATATTGACTACCTTCATGTTAGATAATCTAGAGCAGCATTTTTTTTTTTTTGTGAGAGAGAATTTTTTAATATTTATTTTTTAGTTTTCGGTGGATGCACGTCTTTATTTTTATGTGGTGCTGAGGACTGAACCCAGGGCCCCTGTGCATGCCAGGCGAGCGTGCTACCGCTTGAGCCACATCCCCAGCCGCAACAGTTTTAAGCACAAGCAAAACAGGCAATGGAACTGTACAAGAGAATGTGAAAATCTAGATCTCTGCTAGCTTTCATACATACAATTCTTTAGATGTAGATGGACATGATACGTTTATTGGTTTTTTTTTTTTTTTATGTGGTACTGGGGATTGAACCCAGTGCCTCATGTGTGCTAGGCAAGCACTCTACCACTGAGCCACAACCCCAGCTTCCATACACACACTCTTTATAAAATATTTGCTTCCGAATTCTATGTGAAATCAGTTTCCATGTTTCCAATTAAATTTTCTTCTAAAGGTATGTCTGGTTCATTTTTTTTCCTTCTTTCCTGGCTAATATAAGGGAGAGAGAAGGTAATGAAAGAGGAAGCCAATACAAGGAGCAAGAGCATTTTTTCTTCCTCTCTCTGCCTTCTAGTATCTTTTTTTGGCTGATTTTTAACGAGGAGCAGTAGAAAAGAAATGTGGTTTGTAAAGTCCCAGTCCCAGCGTCACGTGAATATTGAAGGATATGTTTGGAACTGACAGAGAATAACTGAATATCTGGTACACATTTATAACAAAATTTTATTCATTCTATGTGAA
Organism: Marmota flaviventris; assembly: GCF_047511675.1. Taxonomy (NCBI): domain Eukaryota; kingdom Metazoa; phylum Chordata; class Mammalia; order Rodentia; family Sciuridae; genus Marmota; species Marmota flaviventris. The sequence goes on along the minus strand of NC_092511.1, from coordinate 51,985,307 downwards.
ATTTTGTTTTTATACTTCTAGTTAATAGTAGTTCTGAAGGCACTTTTATACAATTGTTTTTTCTAGATCATGAGAAAATGATATAAGTAATTTAAAATATCAAATCTAACCAACATCCATGAAGGGTTATCACATCAGGCTGAGAGATTTATGATATATTGAGTGTCTCTTAAGTGTAGGAAATGGATTAAGTACAAGGATGAAATGAGATACTGCCTTCTGTTCTCAATGGAAAACAAATGACTATTTGTATGACTTTCTAGTAATAAGCTTAAACTGTGGACATTATCACACATTTCTGTGGCACTTACTAGTTATTAAATATAAGTCAATTCCTTATTCTGTTAAAGAGAAATACCTCAGGGAAGATTTATTACTGTCACTTTCTTCTATCATGAAAATGACTGTTCGAATTTCATCCAATGGCATAAACTGTTAACAGAATATTTTATCAGCTAATTTTAAAATCAAATTATCCACAACACATGAACTAACTTTTAAAGTTTTAAAAACATAAGTGTTTGATGAAAGTCAGTAACCACGTTTAAAAATATATTCTAAAACAGATTGATTCATTATCACAAGGTGAGTTGTCCTTTCTATTTAAAACTAAGAGATTTGTGCTTTAGTTTGTATTATTTCCCATCTTTATTATCTTTTCCTGGTTTAAAAAAAAAAAAAAATCACAACCCCTTAAGGAAGCTGAGAAATATACAAGCTTGGGTTTTATGAATGTTAAAATTAGCTAGAAAGTAGAATCTCAAGTCACTTTCACTTGCATATATATTTTTATTTAGAATGCAGCATTAATAGCATGATGAGACCTTCACAAATCTGTACCAAGAAGCACATAATGTTTACAATGTGGTGTTTTTCACAAGTAATTTAAGTATAACTATAACATCATTATTATTTGGTACTAAAGTCAAAGACGACATTTAGATTCCTCAGTTTTGGGGCATTTAATGAAATCAAAATGATTGTCTAGTCATGCGGAGGAAAGAAATTCAAAAGCAGTTTCTTTTTCTTCTGTCAGTTCCTTTGCAGTAAGATCCATCTTCTCACGTGAGAAATCATTAATAGGGAGACCTTCAACAAATTTCCAGGTCTTATTCTGTTTGAAAATAATTTTAAATAAGAGATTAACAAACTAGAATTGATCTTCCAGCAAGCAACAACCTAGTCTGAATTTATATCTGGAGGTGTACTTGTTTTAAAATCTGATTCCAAAGAAATAAAACAGAATCCAAACTTTTTTTTCTTTTTGTAGTGCTGTGATCAAATCCAAGCTTTGTGCATGCTAAGTGCTCTATCTCTGAGCTAAACCCCCAGCCCAGAATCCAAATCTTAAAATTAGCAGATCATTTTGATAAAAAGGTAACACTTGAATTTAAAACCATTTAATCTCAAAAAATTATAAAATTAACTATTGACTTTACCATGGTTATAATAAAGAGCAACAATACTGAAAACCATTGCTTCATTTAGAAATAACATAAGATTTGTAGGTAGCTGATATTAGAGGTGTGATAATATAATTCACTTGGTGGTAAAAGTTGACTCTTGCTGTTCAGATTAATTTCAATCTTTTAATGCCCTGAAGTTGTCATATATATAATACTCAAGTTGAGGAGAAAAAATCTTGGTTATTAAAGGAATAACTTGGTTATTAAAGGAATAACTTTCTAGGCCAAATTATACCTATTTTGAGAAAAACATATATAACTACTTTCCCATAGAAGGGAAACAACTCCCAAAGACCCTACCTTGATTACAACAGGGAATGAGTAGAGCAGATCATCAGGAATACCATAGGAGTTGCCATCCGAGATAACACCCATGGACACAAATTCTCCCTAAAAAAAAAAAAAAAAAACCCACAAAAAACAATGTTTTCTATTTTCATGGCACACTAGGATTAGTCCACACAAACAACATGTGAACTAACAAAATTAAACCAGGTGACTTTCTTACTATGTTCCTGACTTCATTACTACATAAGGAATCAGCACCAGGTTCTTCCACGACAAGAGAACTTTCATGGATATTATCTCATTCCACTCTTCCAAATTATGTGTCAAGTAGGTCAGAAAAACATATCCTTATTTTATAGATGAGGGAGCTATTGTTCAATATTGAAGAAAAATGTTTTTCTATATATTATCATGTTTAACCCTTATAATTCTGTGAGGTAAATGTCATATAACAGATGATAAAACAGCTCAGAAAGGTTAAATTATTTTCCCAAGGTTAGTCTGTTAGAAGGCAGCTGAGCTGGGAAATGAACCTAACCAGCTTGACCACTAAGGCTCTCGTTCCTTTTATATTACAATATCAGGGGATTAAAAAAAAAAAAAAAAAAATATATATATATATATATATATATGAAAAACACATGTATTTTATACACACACACACACACACACATATACACATATGTATGTACACACACACATACACACACACACACAACAGTATCACTGGGTCTTCACCTCTGGGGTTCCAAACCAGATGTCTCTGATGTGGTCAGAGATGGCTTTTGCAGCAGACATTGCACTGGACAGTTTCCGAGCCTTGATGACAGCAGCACCACGCTGTTGAACAGTCTGTGCAGGGGCAGGCAGATGTGACAGTGTTACTTGATCATAATAGCAAAATATTCATCAGTTTCAAGTTAATCTAAGGCTGCAACCATTGCTTAATGTGTTCTCTCCAATATCATGCAACTGCCTATGTTGACCTTATAAACCTAATTTGGTATAAACACCAATATTTCTGAAAAAAGAAAAGTACAAATTCCCCTAGACTGTTTACCACATTTTATACACACATGACTAGAGAGTACTATAGTTTTTCCCATTTTGACAATCAATCTCAACTGCTATATAACATATCAGATCAGACTGGATCATGGCTTTGTAGGATCCCAGAAGAAAGTATGCAGTCCTAAGAACAACTGTGAAAGACCTGCTCTCCTTAGGGATTCCCTTTCCTTTTCTTGGAGACACAAAGGACAGCAATGTGATGTGTTTCTCAAGAGTTCTTTATGCCTGGCTGTTAAGAGGACTCTCAGATTTTTCTTACCGTAATAAATTCTCCCTTGAGCCAACTGTCATTTTTCAGAGCTTCATAAACACCAACTTCCTTTCCTTGCAATTTCACCTTAGCATGATTGACATCTGGATACTGAGTTGAGGAATGGTTTCCCCAGATAATGACATTCTTTACATCATCAGCAGTTACACCAAGTTTAAGAGCAATCTAGTTGAATTAAAAAAAAAAACAACACACCATTTAACAGCTCAGAAAGGTTAGACAAATTATTTTTAGTTAAAATTGTGGCCTGTTTGACAAAGGTCTTTAAGATAAAAAGTTTCTGAAACTTCAGGAGAGCACAGAATTATATTGATTTGGAAAAAATGTAACTTGAGATACTTTTTACCAAATCCCCTTAAATGGCAGCTTCAACTCTTCAATGTCAGCTTCAATAGCCCCTAAGCTTCTCCCCCCTATAGGCCTCCTTGGCTCCCTTTAACTTAAAGCTAACCAGCAAAGGTCAGGTACTATGCACCCAGTGGGTGTTGTTTCTGAATGTCATTCATACCAGAGTTAGTCTAAATTAACATCTCCCCAGGACAATAGCTCCTGGCTTCCTTAGACACTTGCATTTGTTATATAGGTCTGTTATCTCCAGACCTAGTAATTTCCTTCCCCCTAATCCCAGCCAGTTGGCATTACTGTCAAATTACCTTGTCAGCAGACACATACAGCTCTGGTTTGCAAGTATACAGGGGAGTCCTGCAGGTGAGAAATAGTCACCAGATAGCAAAGCCTTCTGAGTTTCAAAACAAATTATGTAAGACTAGTAACCATTCGTGTTAGAAAAAAATAATCTTTGGGTTTGCTGTTTTCTCATTGGGTATAACTTCTATAAGAGGAAGAAACTGCTTCTTTAAAAACTTCTTAAGATCTCCCTTCCGCTGTGCCAGACTGACGTGCTAACCAAGAGCCTGTGGATAACAATGTGTGCCAAAAGTGATGGTTAAAGTTTGATGAGACAGCTTCTTCCCTCTTGGCTTATTCATGACTTTTGCCCTCACAAGTAAAACTGTTCAGCAGCTGGGACAAAGTCTCACTCAGTAATATCCCTGGAAGCAGAATTTTCCAGTATCTGTTTCTACTGAGGCCTCAGATGAAACAGCAAAGGGGATTACCAGTGTCATTATTTTACCTTTTTCCTTTCTGTAGAAACTATGTAACCACCTGGCAATCTGGAGTGTACAACTACAATACATCCTTTCCTTTATAACTTCATTGTACTTAAGACTCCTACAACTAGTCATTCACACAAATTACCATTTCTTTTCAGCCACCAGACCCTGCTAACAGCTTAAGGCCTCTCATGGAATATTTGTATTTCGAGTTTGCTATCCAATGACCTCCTTAATTAACTAGAATGTTGAGGGAGCTATTTCCAAGATGAGGCTCTTTTCAACTTTAGGCTGTAACCCTTTTAATAATAAAACCAAAATAAATAATAATAGCAGTCAACCTTTACTACATTTGACTCCGTGACATGTACCATGTTAAAGGCTTAAAATGGATCTTTTCTCATCCAATCCTCATAACAATTCTCTGAGGTAGATATAATTATTTTATAGCTTAAATATTCATTCTCAAGGTCACAGAGCTAGTAAGTCATTTGATATCATTATGTAATAACATGCACAAGGGTTTGATTTAGACTCAGGCAAATCTAGGATACTCTATCATTTACTAGCTGTATGACTTTGAGTAGGTTCTCTGGGCCTCTAATCTTTTACCTGTAAAATAAGGATAATAATAGATAGTTCTGTGGTACTATAAGAAACAATGAAAAATTACTTGCAGAGCATTCAGCTTATAATAGAAACTTTACGAATGTAAATTCTTTTCTTTTCCACTAAGCATTCCAGAGCTGGAAGATAACTGTCAGTTTAAGAACAGTGGTTTTTCAACTCACACCATTTTCTGGTTAATAAATACAGTTTGCTTAAAACAAAATAAAGTTTTCATCTATAAAGAAAAAGCACTACATTCATAGATCTATCTAGCAATGATGGATGAAGAAGGATGGCCAGAAAAGTGATAAGAAAAAGGACAGAGGCTATATCTGAGAACTACAACTTTTATCATGACTTCCAAGGGCACCAGGACCAGTTAGATCCGAGGAAGCTGAGAAAACTAGCTTGGATGAGTGGCCTAGCTCTGAATTTTTTGAAGCTTTGTTAATCTCCTGGTCACTCACTCCTTGGCAAATTTATTCAAGGTGCTAATGAGTAAGGAAAATTAATAATAATTAAAATCTAGCTCCTATGTAGTAAAAGCAGGAAATTTTATGGAACACACAGACACACAATATTTGAAAGATATAAAACCGAAAACTAAATTAAATATAAAATTAAAATCAAAATTTGGCTGGGTGTGGTAGCCCATGTCTGTAACTTGGGAGGTGGAGGCAGGAGGATCACAAGTTCAAGACCAGGCTCTGAAACTTGGTGAGACCCTGTCTCATAATAAAAGTGAAAGAAAAAAGGGCTGGGGATGTTGCTCAGTGGTAGAGCGCCCCTGGGTTCAATTCCCAGTACCTCAAACAAAAAACCCCCAAACAAGCAAAAAAGTGAATGTGATTGCTTAGCTCCAAGAAAGGAGAATCACACAACTACATAAAACTTGAGGGGCTGGGATTGGGGCTCAGTGGTAGAGCGCTTGCCTAGCACGGGTGGGGCCCAGGTTCGATCCTCATCACCACATAAAAATAAAGGTATTGTGTTGTGTCCATCTACACCTAAAAAATAAATTAAAAAAAAAAGAAAACTTGAGTTTTTAAAATGATCTCTTATGTATCTGACAAAATTAAACTAAATTATGTATCATCATGGGGTAATTATTTATACTAGTAATTAATTTTTTAAAAAATATTTTTTTTAGTTGTCAATAGACCTTTATTTTATTTATTTATATGCAGTGCTGAGAATCGAACCCAAGGTCACACATGTGCTAGGCAAGCACTCTACCACTGAGCCACAACCCCAGCCCTAATAACTAATTTTTAACTACTACTTGAAATTTTAACTATAGTTAGCAACTGAAATAGTTTTTAAGAGAATAGGCTTCCTAACAAATTTAATAATAATTTAACTTTAATAACTACTAAACAACAACAACATCAAAAAACAACAAAAGTACAAACTAAGATTCAGTTATTTTAAAAATGAAAGAAAATGGTTTTAAATCTAAAATTCATAAATTTAAAAGACATTTTTCTCACTTGAGATTTAGCTCGGTTATGATCCAAACGAGTTAAGCAACTGAAGTTCTCCTTGGGGATGGATGGAGCTGACTTAGCGGCAGTCAGGCAATTGGTATTTGCTGGGTTTCCCACAACGATGACCTAGGATGACAGAGAAGAGTTATGGAATGTATACTTATTAAACTATCTTAGAATTCCACTGAAATGTGTTAACTGGTAGTTTGTATATCAAGCCCAAATGAACTAAATATACATAATTATCATTGTAGTTTGTATCATCCCTTTGAAAGCATTTTGACTTGTTAGTGTTTGGTGTGACTACTGAAAACTTTTTTTTTTTTTTTTTTTTGATAGAGCCACTGTTATGTATATAAGTCACTTTCTATTTGGCAATGTCCAAGACTTAAGGTGCATTTCTTTCTATTTTGTTTTTGTGTGAAAACAGACACAGAATTTATTTAACTTACTATAAAAACTATGTAAAGTAAGACCCCATTTCAGAGTTTGATTCATTCATAACATTTTCCTTCTTTTTGAGTTTATTTTAAGAAAACAATTTGTCTCCATGAACTGAAAGTAATTATTCCCTAAATCTGCCCAATTCTAAGAATTGCTTGGGCTATTTGCTAAAATACAGATTATCATCCTTTTCCCTCTCCTAGATCTACTGAATCAGTCTTCAGGAGAAAATGCTTCAGGCTATTTTTTTTATATTGGGGAGGTTTAGTCAACACTGAATTACAGCACAGGAAAATGTATATATGGGTTTTTAGTGATAAGAATCTTACGCATAAGGCCCTGAGTTCAGTCTTTAACACCACATAAAGAAAGATATTGTGTCCATCTACAACTGAAAAAAAAATTAAAAAAAAAAGAAACTTTATTTTGAATTACAGAAAAGCTGCAAGCCTATTAAAAGGATAGACTCCCATAACCCCTTTATTCAGATTCTCCAATTTGCTCCATCTTTAAGACTCTCTTTCTACACATAAACTGTAATCTTTTTTTGGTCCTTTTGAGAACAAGGTTCAGTTAAGATGCTCCATGGTCCCCAAGTACTCCAGTGCCAGTGAATACCTTCCCCAAACAAGGACACTTTGCAGAGATGGAATTACTATGCAAACAATACCACAAATCCAAAGCAGCCTGGATTTAAGCAGCCTGAACAATCTTTATCTTTTACTAAGAGTACTGAGGATTTCTATCCAATTCATTTCTATCATTTTCTGTTAACTATTTCAAATAAAAATCTGTATCAAACAAAAATGCAGACACCTATGAAGTGTCACAGATAGGACATTTTATTTGCCATCTTGAAAAATTTTTCTTCTTTTTTGATATTAGGGATTGAACCCAGGAGTGCTTTACCACTGTGCTTATATCCCCAGACCATTTTATTATTTTTTTAAAATTAATTTATTAAAAAAATTTTTTTAATATATATTGGTGGACCTTTATTTTATTCATTTATTTATATGTGGTGCTGAAAATTGAACCCAGTGCCTCACACATGCTAGGCAAGTGCTCTACCATTAAGCCACAACTTCAGCCAAGACCTTTTTATTTTTTTAGTTTGAGATAGGGTCTTGCTAAGCTGCTGAGGCTGGCTTGGAACTTGTACTCCTCCTGCCTCAAAATTTTTTTTTTCTTTTTGTTTAAATAAATTTTCTTATACCTTTTTGAAAAACCCAATGAAATACATGTTGGTTACTTTAACTCACCTTAACTGACTTCTTAGCATATTTCTCCAAGGCTGCACCCTGGCTTTTGAAGATTTTCACATTTGCTTTCAGTAAATCTTTCCTCTCCATGCCTTCCCTTCTTGGCATGGAGCCCACAAGAACAGCAACATCCAGGTCTTTGAAGGCAACCTCTTCTTCATCAGTTGCAATGACATCTGTGCACACGGCAAACAATAGGCTAAGCTACTTAAATACTCAAGTCTGAAATTTTCTTTTTCATACTAAATCTACTTATTCTGTCACCAAAGTGAAAACAAATAGCAATGTTTATTTATTCATATCACATTGATACAACTTGTAGGGGTCAAGAAAGACAACATATTAATATAATCACCTTAACATGGCAAAAATGTTAATAAATTTACTTTGCTTTTCCTATTTCCAATAATTAATTCAACTTTAAATCTTCTATACCTATTATTTTTTTAGTCACATATGATATAAGGTATAACATAACTTCTGAAGCAACATTTATTATTTGCACTTATTAACAGAGATAACAAAAGAGCAACTAATGCACTAACCTTTAAATTATAATTACCTCAAGATCTAGGATACGAATTATGAATTAAAAAAAGTTAATGTTAATCAAGGAGTATTGTGCTAGGAATAATGCTAGGAAATTTATATTATCAAAATTTAGTCTTCTCATTTTAGAGATGAAAACACTGAGCTTTAAAGAGACTAGTTAGTCACCATGTTAAGATAGTGAGGAAGGCTATAATTCCCACCTATGTCAGTCTAGACCATGCTACAGTGTCAGTTCAATAAACATATACGATTTGCTTTTTGATGGAAGAACATGTATCTTTCCTTTCCTTTGTTGATTGTATTAGAAAGGTCATGACTGAGATTTGGCATTTCCTTTGGTAAATTTTTAGGCCAGTGGACTGGTGTCAGTTGGACTGTAAGTCCCCGAATGGGCACATGCAGGAAGACAAGTTAGAAAAAATACCCAGCTTCCCCTTCCCAGCCACACATTCTCATTTGCAGAATGTTCCCTGTTATATTTATACCTTTCAGAGAACAAACTGGGCCCATTACAGAGCAGAGGGAACTCAGCAGAAAAGGGAATGCAAATGGGAAACAGCAAAAGAAGAAGCTGATTTGGAAAAAATTGTAGGTAAGAAGGGAACCAGCAAAAAAGCTGGTTTCTACAAAAAAAATTGTAGGTAAGGAAAGGGAACCAGCAGAAAAGCCCAATCATGTATTCTTTTACAGAACCATGCAACCAAACAATTTTGATGGTAGAGTATCAATTTTAGTATATGTCTACTGAAGAGATACATGAATATTAAGAAGGCTTCTTTTTAGGGATGTGTATATATTTTGTTTTGTGCAAACTTCTGAGTATCACTAATCTTTTTTAAAAAATTTTTTTAGTTATACAATGTTTGTTTACTTTTATGTGCATTGAACCCAATGCCTCACATGTGCGAGGCAAGCGCTCTGCCACTGAGCCACAACCCCAGCCCCAGTATCATTAATCTTTATGAAAAGAAAAAGACTATAATGGAGATATAGTTAAAGAAAAATATTTAAATTAGTTTATAATCTGACCTGATATTTTAACAAACTTTTCAATCAGATTTAAGACTTCTGTCTTATGAGTAATGTTCAATAATTCTCTAAGGTGAACTCCTGTGGGTTTTTACAAACTGTGTAGTATATGATTAGGACAATTTATACTATGTCTCAACCTGACAATGGGCAGATGGAACAGGACCATATATGTGGGATCAACTAATTTTCAAGGCAGTGTATGGCTCTGGAGGATATGCTTCAGAATTAGTTTTCCATTAAGGAGGTGTGACTATTAGCATTTAAATAGACATTATATCACAACACAATGTAGATAATCTCAGGTATATGTAATTCTTGTGTGATATTATGCCTAATTAGTATAATAATAATAAATTATATATAGACATGTTGAAGAAAAAGTAGCTTTTTACTTGACAAATTGTTTCTCACTTTTACCCTTACTTACTATTGTGTACATGTTAAAAAGTAGTTATAGCTTGGGTTGGGGTATAGCTCATGGTGAGTGCCTGCCCAGCATGCATGAGGCCCTGGCTTTGATCCCTAGTATCCTCCCCCTCCAAATCTATAGTTCAGAAAACAAAATGAAATACTTTCATGAAATAATTTCTAATTAAGTCTCTTCAGCAAAAATATAAAATCTATTTTTGTTAAGACATATAATACCCTTTTTCATTTCCTTTTGTGGAACTGGGGATTGAACACAGGGGCTCTACCACTGAGCTATAGCTCCAGACCTTTAAAAATATATTTTTTTTAAAAATTTGAGGGTCTTGCTAAATTGCCTAGAGTGGCCCTGAACCAGTGGTTCTCCTGCCTCAGTCTTCTGAGTCTTCTAAGTCTACTCAGTCTTCTGAGTAGCTGGGATTATGCAGGTTAAAGCTGACTTTCTAACTCACCTTTCAGGAGGGGAAGGGCACAGTCTTGCAGTTCCATTAGGACACCATTGAGAACACTCATCATGGGAGTGACATCCAGCAGCACAAGAATGATAGGCTGCCAAACAGCAAGGACAGCATTCGTCAGTGTAGGTTTTTATTATTTAGTCACAAAAAGCCCTTTCAAAGTTTTTGTTTGTGTGTGTATGTATAAAAGTTTTATTCATTAGCCATAGTAATTACATTAGGAGCTCAGTTTTCTAACACTGCCACTTTGAGAATAAGAAAGGCCATAAAACCAGCTATTATTTGGTAACAGAAACAGCAAAAAGTAATCATCTATAATGAATTTTTAAAAAGTACATAAAAGGAGTCTCACAGCTTGCTCCTATTGTTAATAGTTGTATATTTGATTTCATGGTTACTAAGTATAATATCTGACATGAGGGAAGAGCTCAGTATCTGTGAGTGAGAAAAAATATTTTAGTGTATTTATCAGATTTGCTAGAATTAGGGTGTCTGCTTCCAATTTAGAAGCAGATTTTCTGTCTATTTTGGTTCAAAAGAAGACCATTTATGAACAAGGAAGTGCTGATTCAGCAACCTTCTCACAGAGCTCCAACTAAGCAGTTACTATCCTTAGTGATATCCTATATTGACTAGCACCTGCTGGTTGCACCAGGTTAACTAAATACAGTACAAAGGAAACTATTTTGCAAAGTAAACTGATTTGCAAACTATTTTCACTGTCTACAGGGATGCCTATAAATACTTTACCAGCTTCAGTTTATAGCAATGCACCTTTTACATTTATTGGGACTATTCATTTCTTTACCATTTTATAATTTGTTTGCAACTAAATACAGGATTTTATTAACAACAGTCTTACTCTAATGCCAAGATTTATAGACATGCCCCTACCTGGTCTTTACCAAAGACAGATCCATTTCCAATACTGTACAACAGTGAATAAGCAATTTGACCAGCTGCTCCAGTCACAAGGACTCTAATTGGTTCAGACTGCAATGAAAAAGACCCATATAAGTTATAAGTCTCTTCACACCAGGTTTAGTAGAAAATTAGCTTATTGGCTTGTTTCAGTAAATATAACACACACAAATCAACTGAGAAATTTCCAGAACATGTGTCTTTGGCTGGGTTGATGTGGTGTTATTTAACTCTCTCTGTATAGGGAACACAAAGTGTTAGCCTGTATTTACTTACATAATCCTATCCTTTTTTTTTTTTTTTGATATGTTACCACTAAAATAGGCCTAACAACGTCAGTGTGTGCAGTATGTATGTGGTGATACAAACCCTGGCTGGCAAGAGCCTTTCAAAACCTTATTATGCAAATCTCCCACTCCCATCTGCTTAGTAGAATTCTTCACACAAGGAAGAACAGAAACAGTGGTCAAAACTTTCCATTTACATTGAGTCAAAATATTTAATAAGACATTTATGTTTCAACTTAATTAGATGTAGGAGGAAAAATAAGCCTTTTTTTAATTAAAGGAGAAAAAAGAGAATATGATAGTATCTGGACTAAATAAATTTTAATACTAAACAGGAATAAAAGACAATGGCAACATGTGCTGACTGTTGACAACCTGATTCTAAAGGAAAAATTACATTTAAAAGGAAGGAGAGAGTAAGTATACAAAGAGTACAACAGTTATAATAGAGACAAGTAGCCTTATAGGTTTCAATAAAACCTGAATATAATAAGACACATGGACAAAAATAATAACCGATATTGATAAACCCAAAGTCATTAAAAAATAAAGGTAAATTATGCCCAGAGAATTAAAGAAGTAGAATCAAGGTGACTATTTTTTTTCCCCTGACAATGCTGGGTAAATCCACTTCTACTCCTTGTCACCCTAACCGTACCTGCATGGAGAAGTGGCTTATGGAATTGACTTAGGGCAGAAGAAGCATTTGATTTCTTTTTATTTAAAATTCCAGATTAGTCACATGTCTGAGATGGAAAGAGGATGGATGATCTTGAAGGATCCTTAACCTTAACTGTGAGATCTGAAGGTCAGCAGTGCTCAGTCACATGGTACCCACAGAAGCCAAAGGAAAAGTTCAGGAAAGTGTATACTCTTGAAGAGAAATGAAACTGATCATAGTAGGCTATACAGAGAAATAACCAGACACAAGTAGGAAAAAAGAGGAAGAGAGGAAGGCAGAGAGGGAGAGAGAGAGAAGGAAAACACACTAAGGATAAAGTAGAAAGATTTTTCCCTGTTTATCTGGGTCTTTTCCCTGCCTTTTTTACTAACTTTCCCCCCCGACTTTCATATCTCTAAATATACAAATATAATAATCTCTTAAATTAATCATTTTGATAAACATGACACAAAATATTTTTTTGCTGATCTGTCATTACTAGGATAATAGTAATGACATTACTAGGATAAATAGTAAAGACTATTGCTATTTGCAGAAAAATTATTAAAAGCTTATATATATATATTTTTTTCATTTTATCATTTTCCCCCTCTTCCTTCAAGTCAAGTAAAGTAGATAAAAAAATGAAAGAGGAAGAAATAATTCCCTCCTGCCCCTTTATAATGCAAGTTCCTTAAAGCTGGGGGTTTGTCTATTTCATTTACATTGTCATTTTTTTTGTCTACTATATTTACTGTTATATCCTAACTAATTAGAATATCTGGCATGTAGTTGGAGCTCAAATATTTGTAAAAGAACTACCAAAATGATAGAAATCTATAAGAATTATTTGGAAGCATATCAAACATGCTTTAAAAACATATTAAAAGATATTTTATTCTCACATACTTGCTTTGAGAAGGCTAGAAACTTAAGGACCATAAGTTTCAGCTATAGTGAGTGAAACTACTTAAGCCACTAGTTCTAATGTGTCTTATCAATCAAGTGAAAAACTTATTTAATTAATTCACTAAACAATATCATTGAATCCCTATCATGTACTTGCTACTATTGTAGGCAAGGGATCCATTAACAACCATCTGAATTTAGAAAGGGGATAAGCCAATTCTCTAAAACAGAAAGCTAGAAGCAGTAAAGAGTAGTAATTAAGAGATGGCCTCTGGAGCCAAAGTTTCTGGACTCAAGTCCTGGCTCCACAACTCATTAGCTGTATGCTCTTGTGCAAGTTACTTAACCTCTTTGGGCTTATAGGGCTCTGCCACCACAAAATTTTCCTCTAAGAATTCTTATAGTCTGTGGTCTTCTATTTACATATTTGCTACACTCTACTAGACCTTGAAGCCCCCTTAAGAGCAGTATGTGTTTGACTCAAATTTGCACTCTAATATAATGTGAAAGAATGAAAGTAAGGGTAAAGAAAAATATAAATATATGCTACTTCAATGGAAAGCAAGTTGGGATAATAAAAAGTTCATTCTCCTAGAAAGTCAGGCAGATGGCAAAACAGAATAATGCAGCCAATTTTAGGAATTAATCACAGTCCTTACTAAAAGGGTTGTGGCCAACTAATGAACAGCTCATTTCACCGCAGGAGTTTCCTTCTCTTTGGGCAAATTATTTTCACAGGTAGGCAACTTCACCTTGTTAACAGTAGTATGAAACCTATGTAGTCTGGATGTTTGATGATAACTGGGTAAAGCAAGCACATATTTGGTTCTTACTCTTCTTCTGCAACATTACAACTGACAAGTGGGAAGGTAGGCGAACCCGCTGACTTCTCACACTGTTACAGAGTGAACATAGGTGGCTATTCTTTGCTCAGCTATCTGGGCAGTCTGCCAAGATCCATGAAGGAATGTCTTTGCTCTTGGCAGGGCACTAATAACCTTCTTGCAAACCAGGTTCTCTCTTGAGAATGTGCTAAAATCTCAGTTATGAAACTTGAATTTAAGTGTTTTTTCTGTTATTTCATGGAAAAAACATGTATTCTTTTTTTTTACTCCCTAGTTTGCATGTATTTCTAATTTACATAGATTCTGTAATGTGAAAGAGAAGCAGTCCCATTCAGATTCCTTCAGTTATTCTTGCTGTTACTCCCTATTGACACAAGCAAAGAATTTCCTCCTTTAAAATTTGCTTTGATGGGCTGAGGCTGTAGCTCAGTGACAGTGCACTTGCCTAGCATATGTAAGGCACTGGCTTAGATCCTTGGCACCATATAAAAATAAACAAATAAAATAAAGGCATTCTGTCCATCTACAACTACAAAAAACAATTTTGCTTTGAATTGGATTACAAAATATGGCTCTTTTCTAAATCAGTGATTGTTCACATGCTTTCTGAGTTGGGAAGATCCTAAGTCATGTGAGACAACAAACTGACAGAATTCTTCCTCATGAACTATCTCTGGCACCCCAGTGACCTTCCAAGGGTGAGGCCTGGCTCAGTCTACTGTGCAACAAAAACAAAACAAGAATAGGGGCCTTGGATTTCTCTGTGACCTTGCAAAAGTCATTTGACCTCACCAGGCTACATTTTAAGATTAAACGAAAATAATCTTCAATTCTTTTCCAATTTTAGAATTCTAAGGAATAAAGCTTTTAGGTCATCCACATGTTGATAATACACTTGTGTTTATATTCACAATATGATTGTATCTTCATCTAGAATCTCAGCACTAAAAATAAATTTTTAGAATGACTTGGTAAGTATATGACACAATAATGGTAAAAAGGAGAGACCCTTAATGCAAATTGTTGTGTGACCTTGACAAGTCATGTTCTCTCTGGGTCTTAATAAACTCAATTTAAATATATTAAGCGGGGATGTTTGTCAAGATGACCTTTAAAAGGCTTCATCCAGTTCTAAAGTGACAAAGTCCGGAAGTACTCTGATAATAAGTACCTCTGCTTCCTTGCTAAAATAATTAATATAGAAACTACTGAAATCATAACTTAAATGAGTAATAATGTCATATGACAAAATAATAAGGAAACACTTATTTGGAATTAGTAGTGGTCCCCAATCACCTTAAAGAGATGGAAGGAGTAATGTGCCCTTGCCTGAAAACATGTATTTTCAGGTTCTGGGAAATTTCCAATTCACGCAAACATTTCCTCACACTCTCCACTCATTTTCATATTTTGAGATAAATGGGAAAAATATTTCCAAATATAAAAATACAAACACTGAAGCAACTTCCCTCCATCTGATGGCAAATGTCACCTTCAAACAGTGCGCAGATTATTCCTACGTCAGTTTCCTCGCCCCGCCTCCCCCTTCAGCAGAGACAAGATATGGAGACCTAGGGTGCACGTTTTCAATGACAAGATGGTTACATTGTATTACATTTAAATGCAGTGCTTCTGGAATCCATAACAGAACAGTAAAGAATATCTGCACTAGTTATTTGGCTAGTGATGCAAACGAGCTCTGGCATTATAACGGACATCAATGACAGGTTTTAACATTTTGAGAAATTAGATATGGCGGCAACACGTCTCCTGAAAACGTAGATCGTAATCTGGAGCACCTGGTGAAATCCTGCCTTAACAGTCGAAGGCCTTTTGCTTTCAAGGGCTTTGTGATTGAAGCCCTTAAATACTTTGGGACGAGAGAGAAGAGAGAGAGGAGAGAGGAGAGAGGAGAGAGGAGAGAGAGAGAGAGAGAGAGAGAAGAGAGGGAGGGAGAAAAAGAGGTTAGGATTCAACTAACTCCTCCTTTCCATCAAACCCCATCGTCCTTATCAAGCTCTACATAATTCTTCAGAGAAAATCAGAACTTGAATTCCATCCCCTCGGCAAGCAGCAGGATCGAGATCGCGCCTCTCCAAGGACAGTGATATCTCCAGAGCCCTTTGAAGAGGCCCCCAGGTGCATATCAACCCCTTCCCAATTACTGGAATACTGCGTCAATCCCCAAATAAAAGTCAGGGCGTTACAAACGGCGCTAAAGACAGCGACTTGCATGGCTGCAAAAGTCCGTCAAGCGCAAGAAACCCCATACAAGGGTGCAAAGGCTAGACACGGGCAGGAACCCGGGCCCACACTCACCATGATTGAAAACTGCGCGGACAATTCCTGCACCTGCAAAACGAGCTGCAAGGAGTCAGGTCACCTCCACCGCGGAATCGACACCAGGAGGGCGTGCGGTGGCGGCCTGAAAAAGCTCGGCTGCGGCCGCGGCGTCTTCTGGGAAACGTAGTTCTCGCTAACTCTGCTCTGGCCCAACCTCCGAAGCATTTCCTTAGTGTTGAACTACACTTCCCGAAACCAGAGGGTCTGTTCACGTCCTTCTCCTTGCGCTCTTAGCCGGTTGTAAAGTAGTCCCTGACGGGGAGCTTCTGATTGGAGGATGATTATGAGCGGAGGGTTTGAGCTCCGGAGGGGAAAAGACGGCCTGTGGCACTCTACAATTGGCGGGAGGGAAGGCGTGTGTGACTGGAGGGAGGAGAGACAGACTCTTAGCGACAACACCCACACGCGCGCTACTGAGACCTTAGCCCCTGCTGAGGCTAAACGTGGGCGGTACAGAGGCCTTCCGCTGCGTAAAGCCGGCTCGACCCGGAAACAAAACCTTTTTAAAAACATTGTACACGCTCCGGAGGGGCGGGGGCGTTGGAAATGTCTGGAAGACCAGATAGCTTCTCAGGTTGCTAGGCGACGAGGCGGGAGTACCTGAGCGAACTGTGGAAGCTAAGGCTCCCAGACCCCCGAGACCTAGAGCGAACACCGCGCCCTCCTCGGTCCTCCCTCACTTTGCTGGGAGTCCTGTACCTTGGGTGGCGTCCGGTGACGAGGAGAAAGTTTGTGGGGACGCCCCCTCCCAGGCGACTTAGGACTGCACGTTTTCAGCACTCCGGAGTCAGGTGAGCCCTGGCCTCAAAGTGAGAAATTTTCTTTTTACTTTAGCGCCCAGAATGCTGCTGTGCGCCATCCAGTATTGCTTTCTCTGGGGTGCAGCTACACCCAGAGGGTACCCTGAAGCTCGCGGGTGGAAATGCTACCGTATTCTGGAGTGAATAGTGTCTTAGAGTTTGCGCCCTATCTCCGCTATAAAACGTAGCTCTTCCAAAGTTAAATCAAAAATATTTATTGAGTCTTTGTGGGAGGTGAGCCCCTCTTCCCAGCAACTTGCATTCCACGGATCTTTCTTTGCCCTCCTTGAACGTTGACACTTTCACCCTTTAGCAACTAGATGCACTTTACATCACTTTATCCCTTAAAATTATGCCAAATCTGCATATCTGAGGAAAGAGTGGCAGCTGAATGGGAGACACTAGTTGTTTCAGGTAGAATATCAGCTGTTAGAACATTTAAGAGGTAGGTTTTTATTTAAAAGTAAAGCTGCCCATAAGACATTCAGGGCTGTCTGAAAGCTTGTTTCGTGGGGATATTGAAAGGAAGGTGTGCTGCTCTGCCATAGTATTCCCAACAAAATGAATAAAATATCTTTATTGGATAACATTGGTATAACTTCTGAGTTTTATCGCTGGTAAATGAGTGCCAAGTGATATCTTTCTATTTTTCTCCATTTCATTTTTGAAAGATTTACTATTCGGGGGAAAGAAATATAAAGCCGTGCTTTCCTAGGTGATCCTTCAATAGCATTTATCATATTTACATGTCTCCTCTTTGAATCACTGTATTCATTCAGTTTTCAGATAACATACTTTTCTGATTTTCCTCTTGTGTTACTGATTGCCCTTTCTCAGTCCTTCCAAGGTTTTTTTTTTTTTTTTTTTTTTTTTTTAAAGCTCTGATCTCTTAACTTTGGAGTGCCTGTTTTCTTCTCTGTCTACACACTTAATCCTTAAGTGAACTCATTCATGAGTTGTATCACTTCAAATGCTACCTCTGTTTTAAAAATTCCCAAATTTGTTTCTAGTCTGGTATTTCAGGGGTATGTCTAAACTACTTATTAGGTCCACTTGATTTTTCTAATAAGCATTATTTCTATTGTTTTACGGTATTTCCTACTGTGTACGGAAGTATAACCCTCTTTGAAACAAATAACATGACTTGCTCCAGTTCTATGATGTTGGTTGTGGATGAGATTACCAGATTTCAAACTGTAGGGTAGAAATGACTGGTTAGATGAAGAACTTACTTTTTTGTAAGGGTTATTAGTCTGATTCATAGACTGAAATCTCCTGTTTTCAGGAAAAACTCGTCTGTTTTGGAATCTGTCTGCTTCCTTAAAGTTTCAGTTTGATTGTGTGTTTAGAATAAGTGGGTTTGATCAGTTAGGGTCTAGTGCAGGAGCTCAGTCCAAAACATCACTATCCTCCCCGCTCCCCATAATTTTTGTTTAAAAAGGAGAGGAGAAAAATTCTCTAAACATATTCATTGCCATTACACACATTGAACTTTAGTCAAACTACCTGCTATTGCCTGAAAATATACTCTACTTTTCTGCCTCCATATTTTATGTGTGCTTTTTCCTCAACTGCAATCTTATCCTACATTTCTGCCTATTAAAATTCATTCCACCAGGCGCTTTTCAAATACTTTGACCTTTGTGACGCCTTCATGGAAAAAAATTCAAGCATACACAAAATAAAGGTAATATAATTTTCTGAATCCACTGTTCTGCTTCATTAATTATTACCATTTTGCCTTCCTTCCTTCCTTTCTTCCTTTCTTTTATTTCTCTCTCTCTCTTTCTCTCTCTCTCTCTCTCTCTCTCTCTCTCTCTCGTGCTGGGAATTGAATGCAGGGCCAATCCTTGGGAGCGTGCTAAGCATGAGCTTTTACCACTGACCTGCAACCTCCACCCTACGTTTTTTGAAAATCTTCCTTTCTCTTCCTCTTTCCCAACATTTTCAAGCATTCAGAAAAGCTAAACCGTGAATACTCTTTATAGTAGTTTGAGTTATTGGAAAGTCATGATAAATTTTAAACTAGATTAGGTGGGATGGCCAACTACAGAAGAGAATAAAAAGGAAGTATGAATAAAAGAGGTGATAAAGAGCAGCTGTGACTTCTAGGATGAGGAAGAAAGACTAGGATAGGGCCCCTCTTCAAAAAGGTCATGTCCATGTTTACATGATGTATAGAAGTGCCCTCTGTCTTTGAGAAGACTGGGGCCTGAGGCTACTGCTGGAGCTTGTCTTCTCAGCATGGCTTTGGGGTTCCTGTGCTGAATAATAATAATAATGGAGTTATAATGGAGTTCCAGAATTTGGAAGGAAAGTATCTCCCTGCTTCTTTTACCTGGCAGCATCACTCCATTGCCCTGGAGCTGGCCAAGGAGAAATGTTTGTAGGATGGCACAAAGCAGGGCAAAGAAAGGTAGATTTAGAACTAAGAGATAAATTGATAACCATATGCTCACCACCTATTCTACAGTTGTTAAGCATTTTGCTATATTTACTTCATTGGTCCATCTACATGAAGTCTTGTGGTTCCTTAGCCTGATTATCACTGTTTTAAATTTAAAAATGATTATTTGCAAAACTAATCTATGGTAGGAAAAAGTACTATCTGTAGTTCCCTCTGGGTGTGAGAGTTGCATGGGGATTGACTGGATAGGGGTTTCATTTTCAGAGGTGTATGTGTTTGTCAAAATCTGCAAATGGTACACTTAAGATTCATCCATTTCATGTTATATAAATTTTATCTAACACCATAAAATGTTTAAACCCTAGTTATATGTATATTAAAGAGTTTAGGCAGTGAAGTATATGTAAGTCTACAGCTTTCTTTGAAATGCATTAAACATATGATAGATTAATGGATGCACACTAATAGTTATGTCCAAAAATGAAATATACATAAAGCAAATATAGTGAAATGGTGAAATACTAGATAATTATAAATTTTATAGAATCTAGTGGTTATTTACTTCACAATATTTTTAACTTTTCTGTATCATGTATTAAACTAATAATTTCCTTGTGTAAAGGAATTATGTCTTCTACATCTATGTGCCTCATAGAACAAAATATGCTGTCTCTCTGACAATAGGTACAAGCAAAAATGTCTTTAAAATTGTCATTGTGGAAGCTGGGAGACTAATCTTGCTTAATGAACCTAACTGGTTTCAAAATTATCTAGCTAAGCAGAATTTTTGTAAATGCAAATTGTATTGGGGAAATTGGTGAAATACTGAGAATATCAGAAATTTCTCAGTTTGATATTAGAATAAAACATTATTCAGCCCTCTGTACCTGAAGGTTCTGTTTCTGTGGATTCACTCAACCATGGATCTTAAGTATTTGGAAAAAGAATTGAGTCTATAATGAACATGTACAGACATTTTTTCCTTGTCATGATTCCTTTAACAAAACAGTGTAACAACTGTTTACATAGCATTTAAATTGTGTTAGGTATTATAAGTAATCTAGAGATGATTAAGGTATAGAGGAGGATGTGTGTATGTTATGTACAAGTACATTCCATTTTGTATAAGGGATATGAGCATCCTAGGATTTTGGCACTGTGCGTGTGTGTGTGTGTATGTGTTTGTGTATGTGTGTATGTCTGTGTCTGTCTCCTGAAACTAATTCTATTCAGTCACTAAGAGACAACTATATGTTCAGTTTTGCTGTAAATAGCTTATTATTAGCTTGTTTACCAAATTATTTAGCTAAGTGATCAAGCTTAAATCTTTAGGTAGAATTATGAAATATATATTTTAACTGATTATTAGATTATGAAATATATACTTACTGAAATTATCTTTTTGTTCTAAGATGACAGGTTTATTGTATGCTTCTTTTGCCTGGGGAATATATTTGGTTCCATCTAAATGGAACTGTTGGTAACTGTAGATGGGGTATATAATAGGCATAGAAAATGGGTGTGTTTCTCTTCCTACTTTCATGACTTTGCTGCTGGATTTAACATTTATGTTACCAAATACTTATTATGAAGGTAACAATTTGCAAATCAAGTATCCTCTAAAGGTAAGAGTGTGTAAAGAATGATTCTCCATAGAATTCCTTATATTCCCCTGTTACTTTTTTAATTGAACATTTTAATATCTTAGCTCCCAAATTGAATACCCTCCCATATTTGGCTAAGTTTAATCTTAACTGTGGCACATGAAGAATTTCATTATTTATATGTTCAAGTTAATTTATAGTTTCTGCAAGTACATCAGAATCAGATTTTCATGTCTTAATAGCTTTGATCTGTCATATGGTATCTTTGTTGGTCTGTTAATTTTATGTAAAAATGACTCAAAATTGGGAGGTGTTAAATTTCCAGACTCTCATAAATTTAATATTTCCTTATGTAGGTTGTCATGTAATTTACAATTGTATTGTTTTATAGTTTGTATGTAATTATGTGTAACATAATCTATTCTATTCTATATGTATTTCATACATATATAAAATTCTGAAGTAGAATGAATAGCCTCCAAGATACATTTTCTATATTATATATAATATATTCTACATTTGATATATATAATTTTAACATTTTAATCTTGAAGTAAAATGAATAATATCCTCATTTTATAGTTTAGGAAACTCGGGCTGGGGATGTGGCTCAAGCGGTAGTGCGCTCGCATGGCATGCGTGCGGCCCGGGTTCAATCCTCAGCACCACATACAAACAAAGATGTGTCCGCTGAAAACTAAAAAATAAACATTTAAAAAAAAAATATATATATATATATATATAGTTTAGGAAACTCAATTTCAAAGGTTGTTACTTGTCCAAGTCTTTAGCCATGTTTACAAAACTAAGATCTTACACATAATTTTTTTTTTGTAAAACTCATACTCTCACACATTTTAACATCTAAAATGTGTCATGTTTATCTAGTCATAAAGGTAATTAACAATGTATAATAAATACTGACTTACAACAAAACTCTTGTATCTCTCTTCAAAATGCATCTGATGGAATGTAAATGTCCTAGCAATTTGATACTTACCATCATCCATTCAAAAAATAGGTAAATAACTTTTTTTTGACAGTTAAAAGTTGAGGTTTATATATGTATGTATGCACATTAAAAACAATATATGTATATATAGCATATACATATATATTTTTAGGTTATTTTAATGCTTAAAGGTTTTTAATGATCACAGTATATTTTTTACAGAAATATGAATATAGATAGAACTGTTATATTTTTCATTTGTCACTTATGACTAAGTGTATTAAAACTTTCTGTCATTACAATTATTAGTAACATTATAAACTTAGGTAAATGATTGTTAAAAATTAAAATTTTAATGGAAACATATCCCTTAAAAGATGGGGCCCTCTCCTTTGCTCCCATTTAGTTTGTATCTAAGAGAGAGAGAGAGAGAGAGAGAAAATTTTTTAATATTTATTTTTTAGTTTTCGGCGGACACAACATCTTTGTTTGTATGTGGTGCTGAGGATCGAACCTGGGCCTCACACATGCCAGGCGATCGTGCTACCGCTTGAGCCACATCCCCAGCTCCTATGGATGAATATTATGAATGGTTAGAATGAGTCTGAATTCAGCCTCAGACTTACTTGTGGTAATCAGAGTTATTAATAAGTGTTTAGAAACCTTATTCACCCTGAAAGAAGGATCAAGGCTCGTCGTTGGAGAAAATGCCCTTTTATTGAGGAACAGCTCTGCATATTTATAGAGCCGGGGGTGGTTTGACAGTTATGACAGTTTAATGGTTGAACAGTTTGACAGTTGGCATGAGGTGTTTTCTGATCCTTACCCAGAATCATGTGAGCCAGCAGGGCTAGACTGATTGGTGGGTAAGGATCATGTGAGCCAGCAGGGCTAGTCTGGTTGGTGGGTAAGGATCATGTGAGCCAGCAGGGCTAGTCTGGTTGGTGGGTAAGGATCATGTGAGCCAGCAGGGCTAGTCTGATTGGTGGGTAAGGATCATGTGAGCCAGCAGGGCTAGTCTGATTGGTGGGTAAGGATCATGTGAGTCAGCAGGGCTAGTCTGATTGGTGAGTAAGGATCATGTGAGCCAGAAGGGTTCACCATTGGACGGCTCTTCTCAGGGGATGGGGAAGTTAGTCTTTGGAGCCAGGCTGACTCCCAACACACCCAAATGAGAAGATGGAGTTTTTTTTTTTTTTTTTTTTTCCTGCCTTCCATGTCATTTGTAACAAACACAAGGTGAACTATCATCAAAAATTGTTTTCAATTATCTATCAATTGGTAACTTGTTTCAAGATTTCCTCAATTTGGTTGAAAGCAAATAACTGAAAACCACCTAACTTGCAAAAGGATTTACTGTTCAATAGTCATTCAAAGCTTTACCATAATTTTTCTTCAGTTGTATAGTTCCTCTTTTATCTAGTTTCCTTAATTAATATCCTCTGAAAATGTTAGAAAAAAACTGAAATGTTATTTCAGTATCTTCTTTCTAAACAATTTGTGATGAAAAATGCTTTTATTTTATCATTTGCATTAAGTATGTTTGTGTCAAAACTTTTAGGTGGCTCATTTGCTCATTGAATTTTCAGTTTAGGTCAAAACATTGCCATATAACCGAATTGGTAAAATCAGCCAATCAAATAAGCTCAATTTATTTTTTGGTTTTGGTTTGTTTGTTTTTGCAGTGTTGGGGATCGAACCCAGGACCTCATGCATGCTAGGCAAGCACTCTAATGCTGAGCTACATACTCAGCCCAAGATCAGTTTTTTTTCTATCAGAAATAAAAAGACTTTATTTTAAAAATTTAGTCAATACCTTATTACTCATTTAAAAGAATCTTTTAAAACTGCTGGAAAAATGATAAAATTCATTTGTAAGATTATTAAAACATTAAGATTAAAATGAGTGTATTAAAACTTTTAATACCTTTAAATATTATTTAAAAATATTAAAATTATGATAATGTTATTTCCATTGCTTTATTTGTAATAAAGTGGAAGAAAGTGGACCAAAAATGATAAATGACTTACAAAGTAAGGAATATGATAAAAGATATGGTATTCCATTAGTAAATCGATATCAAACTTAAAGATACTGAGTTTCTGAGAATTTTAAAATCAGATATTCAAATTAGAAATGATAAATTAATTTCATTAGACTTCTTGTACCTCACAATCATACTTTTCTCTGTGTATTTAGCAAAGGAAAAAAATATAATTGCTAAAAATGAGTTGGTTTGTCATTTAACATGTAATTTTATTTTTTGTTAATAAGGAGTAAAAATTTTTTAAATTCCTAAGCTCAAGATTGACCATAATTGAAATAAATATTTCATTATGCAGTTTGCATTGAAAAATATGTGACTTGCTTTTAATTCCTTATTAAATGTTGTTCATGGAGTGCCTGCATGTCTATAATGATATAGCATATAGCATGTTCCCTCTAGCTATCCCTTTCCTGTCTCTGAGGAGCAAAACAGATTGCTATCCTTTGGTTGTATAAAGCAGGTGTGCATTATTCTCGAAGCCCACTCTGAGCATGTACCAAAAATTTCTCTCATTATCCTCTTAAAATGAATTCTTCTGCCACCTGCTAAGAGAAAGAGGTTTTCCATGTTGTTGTTGTGCCTAAAATCTCATGATTTTTGTCCTTGATTTACAGTGAATTTTAAAAGGGAGAGTTTTCATACCAAATTCTCACTGCCATCCTTATAGCAGGACATTCCCATACTACAAGAAAGCCACAAATATGTAAGCCCCTATAACTTCACTCAATCTAAATACAGAATCAGAGTCACTTTGTCTAGTAGCTCCTGGCCTTGTTTTCCTTCCAATTAGTTGGCCTTGTAAATCAGATTAAGGAACACATTAGCACTGATTTTAAGTTACCCTTCACAGGCAATATAATACAATGCAAGAGAGGATTTTTGGTCAGGTAGGTGTATCAGAATATTTCCAATTACAGTGATTATAAAGCTGTGTACTCTACTTGGAGAAGTAATAACTAATGTCAAGTAGCATAAGATGTCCTCTAAATTCTTTTTGAGTTTGAATCTTGAGGTGTATTTCTCAATTTGGAGTACAGTTTTTTGTTGTTGTCAAGGTGGCAAATAGTAGAGCATTAAATCATTATGCTAGATTTGGAGCTATTAAAATTTTTTTCTCAGTTTAGCATTATTAAGGTAATACTTAATTTAAGTTGCAGAAAATATTTGAAATAATTTTAACAACATTCAGCAGAAATACTAAGAGAGCATTAAATTTTAAATTCCTAAAATAGAATGTTGGCTTTTGATATCCTAGGCATTTTGGAGCTCATAAGATCATATGCTCTTATAGTATAAAATTATTTAACCTCATGTTAATTTTATCTTTAGAATGTGTAAAGTTGTTATGTGTCTAATTAAAAATCACTCATTTTAATGTTTTCTTTAATGAAGTACAATTAAACACTTAATTGTATTTTGTTTGTTATAATCTGATTTTCATTCATTGAAAGTAGCCAAATAATACTTAGAAAGTGATGTAAAGATGCCTCTGCTATTGGTCTGAGTAACTACATTTTTAGAAGTATGCCGGCTTCATCATAGCATCCATGTAATTATAATCAGTCATATTAGATAATAGAACATTATTAAAAATAGGATCATTTACAAAGCAAGATTAAGATTTGTGAAATAAAGGAGAGCCCAAATTATTATACATATTTTTTAAATGACAGACTGTAGGATTAAATAATTAAATTATTTAAAAGAAAGTTTGGCTTTGTACTCTTTTTTTAAACTTAAGAATAATGTTATCTTGGAAATTATTTGGTTGGTTTAGATGAGATGCAGAATATTTTTGAAAGTATTCTCAAGTAATTTCTAAATGTAAATTTCAAAATATGTAGTATTTTAAAAATGATTATCACATTCACTTCAGTGAGTCTTAAACATAGTAATTCCAAAATCATATTTAGCCATGGCAAAAATAAAAGTGCTTCTAATTTAATTTAAAATTGTAACCAAATTGAGAACTACTTTATTACTATTTTTTATTATTTTATATAGTCACAATTTATACATAGCCCAGTATATTTAGCTTATACATACACACACACACACACACACATACACACACACATATATATATATGTATATATGGAACACTTTACAAATTTGCATGTCATCCTTGTACAAGGCCTATGCTAATCTCTCTATCATCCCAACTTTAGTATATGTAATACTGCAAATACAATTACAATATATTTGACTAGAATTTTCAGGAATGGTGATGTATGAGATATTTTATGTTATAACCAGAGTAGTGATGTCTGCCTAAATTCCCAGCTGAGGCAGGAGGTCATAAGTTGGAGACCAGCCTGGACAACTTGATGAGAACCTGTCTCAAAATAAAAAGGATGAATATATAACCCAGTGGTAGAACACTTGTATAGCATGTGTGAGGCCTTGGGTTCAATACCCAATACCCTTACCCCCAAAAGTCATGTGATTATGTAATCAAGTTGCTTTGAGTATACAAAAGGTAGAATTGAGTGTAGTTAGTTGCTAGGTTCTCTTTTTAAACTTTGAATAAAGGAAGAGAGAGCATCATTCCTCAGGGTTTTTTGTTTGTTTGTGGTACTGGGGATTGAACCCAGGGCCTCACTCATGCTAAGTAAATGCTCTACCACTGAACTACACCCTCAGCCTCAGGATTTTCTTTTCTTTTTTTTTGTACTGGGGATTGCACCCAGGGACACTCAAACCACTGAGTGACATCCCTAGCCCTTTTTTATATTTTACTTAGAGGCAAGGTCTCACTAAGTTGCTGAGGCTGGCTTTGAACTTGTGATCCTCAGCCTCCAGAGCCACTGGGATTACAGGAGTGCCCCACTGCACCTGACCCCAGAATTGTTTTTGATAATTACATGTTTCTAGGTGTATGAGCTACCCAACACTTGAGGTTTTTTTTCTTTTAAGTGGAAGGAGTAAGATTTGTTGATCTTAACTCTACTACGTCACTTTGTGACCTTGAGTACTTTTCTTGGTCTCTAAAAGCCTAGTTTACCCTGGAAGTAATATCATGGAGTAACCAAAAAGTCTGGAAACATAATGTGGCAATTATACTCCTATAGCTATCCATTTAAATGAAGAAATGTACAAAACATTCATACATACTGTTTCTAAGAGCAAAACTCTGGAAATAATCCAGGTGTCCAGGATGAATAAATATATGAAAATGAATGGACCATAGCAATATATACTCATATGGATGAATATAAAAAGAATGCAATGTTCAGTGAAAAAAGCAAATCACATAGAATATATACAATATAATTCAATTTTTATAAAAAATTGTGTAAATGCTGTGATTTGTATGTGATTTGAAATTTTTTGTTTCTCAGTGTAACAGTATTGAAAATTGATAGGACTTTTAAGAGGTTGGACCTAGTGGCAGATAATTAGGTCATGGGGGCACTACCTTCAGAAGGGATTAATGTCCATCTCTTGGGAGTGTTTTAGGTTCGAGGGGGCTGGATTAGTTACTTTGAGAATGAACTGTTATACAGTGAGACTGTCACATGTGTTTGTTCTCTTTTCTTTCAGCCATAATCTCGAAAGACACAATCCTAAAAGTCATAGTCTTGAATGTTGAAGTCCTGAAAGATCGAAGTCCCTAAAGTCTAAAATCCCAAAAGGTCAAAATCTTGAAAATATAATCTGGAAAAATAGGTAAAATTTTACACGAGATGTTTATTTACATTTTAAGAAGAGAAATTATTCAAGAAACAACACAATAGAACATCCTTAGGCCACTTTACACAATATAATAGGCTACATAGCAAAAATACCCAGGTATAACTAATGAAAGTTCTGATACAGTGAAGAGCAGGCAAGCTGTATTCATAAATAGGTCAAAAAGTGAAATGTATAAACATATATCACTATTGTTGGTAATTATGCACACATAATTTTATAACTACAGTCACATGAACTATTGTGATGGATAACCTAAGTCTTATGAGAAAGTAAAAAAATCCCAGTGGGTCATAATGTTCGTGAAGAACAGACAGATCATCTCTGTCCTTTTCTTTATTTTATTCTTAATAACCATGCTTGACCCCTGAGTAAACTGTCTAATAAATTCATTTTATAAATGAATTTGAATCATTTTTTAAAATATACAATTACCACACTACTAATAAGCATTATTTTTCTACAATTTGCTATGCTATGTAATTCATCTTTTTATCATTTCCAATACTGAAAATGTAAATTATGTAGAGAATTCTGTTTTATTTTATGTATTTTTTTTGCAAATTTGACTCTATGAAAGTGCATTATCACATTGGCTTTGTGTGTAAGCATTATGTGTGTGTAGAAAATGTTGAAATTTCCTTAATAAATGAAGAGATGTCCTTTTAGTACATCTGCATTTATGAAAGAAAATTTGTAGAGATCTCAGTTCAAAGGGACTGCATGTGCAATGGTGACCCCGAGGAAGGAGAATCCAGTTAGACTCTTGACAGTCATAAAAATAAATATATTGTTACAACCTGTGATGAACAACATAAAGAAAAATTTCAGGTTGTAGAAGGATTGTAAGACAAAAGAACTGACCTGTTCATTAAATGTTGGTAAAATGTTTCCATAGATTGTTATCTCTTTTTCTTCAGATTTTTGTTCTATTAAATTGACATCAGTGTACATTAGTACAAAAATTGCTGATCTTAAATGTCATTTGGAGAATATTGTTTGAATTGACTTATTTTGCTATGGTTTTACCTTTGTGATAGCATACAAAATAAAAATTTGCTCAGCTAGTTATTGTGGTGCCAATCTTAATACCAAAAGACACAACCCCAAATATAGCCTTTTCCCCCTTGCCAATGGGAATTGCAGTTTTCAGGATTTTGGCTTTCAGGATTTCAACATTTAGGGTTTTAATCTTTTGAGATTGTGATTTTTTACTTTAAGGATTTTGATCTTTTGAGGTTTCAACATTTGAGTTTAAGATATTGGAACTGTGCCTTTTGAGATTATGATTAATACTGCATCCATATTTGCTGCACAGCTCTTGCTTGCACTCCTGCCATGTGATGCCATTGTTATGACACAGCATGAAGCCCTCACCAGATGGGGGCCACCCAATCTTGGACTTTCAAAATCCAAAACTATTAGCTAAATAAAGCTTTCCACTTTATAATGTACCCAGTCTCAGGTATTCTGTTATAGCAGTACAAATAGGCTAAGACTGTAGCAAATACTATTGTTCAGGACTTCATATTTAAAACCATAAATAAGATCATGGGAATGATTAATTCAAAATTCAAGATGGTGGTTGTTGGTGTGGCAAGTGCACTGGGGTATCTGGAGTATTGGTAATCTGCTTCTTAAACTGTATATGTTTGTGGGTATTTAAAAATATTTTAAAATGTGTGTTTGACATTTACAACATACGTATTCATATGACTATTCTTTTATGTATATTTTGTTGAAAATAAAAGAGAAAAGCCATAGATCTTTTTCATTTATGATTGAACTGAGCAAATTTGAGAAAAAAAAAATAAAGTCACTCATGAATCATCTGCCTTAAAAGAAAAATTACCATGTTTGCAGATACCATTCAAATTTTCAATGTTAGATTTAAATCTGTCATATTGGTATTTAAAAAAATTTTTTTTTGGACATACTTACATGGAGTATAACTTATTCTAATTAGGATCTTATTCTTGTGGTTGTACATGATGTGTAGTTTCAGTGGTGGTGTATTCCTAGATGAACATAGGAAAATTATATTTGTCCTATTTTTTATCCCTTTCTTCCTTTTTGATTATATGAATTTTTTTACAATGACATTTTATCACCTTTATTGGCTCCTTAGTAATAATTATTTACTTATTTTTATGATTGCTTTAGGGTTCATAGCATACACCAAAATTCTACTTTGAAGTGGTATCATGTTTAGTATAAGAGCCTACCAATAATTTGTTTTCATTTTCCCGTTCCAACCATTGTTCTGTGGTTGTGGTACATTTACTTGGGTTTAAAGTATAAGTTCCATAATACATTGTTATTCTTTTCATTTAAACAAATTAAAGGGCTTTAAGTAATTAGGAAAATATCTTAATATTTATGTAGTTAACATTTTTAATAATTTAACTTTTTCTATAGATTCATATTTCAATATGGAATGATTTTTTTTCTGCTTAAAATACTTCCTTTTTAAAAATATTTCTTGTATGTAGTGTGAACTGGATGATAAAAAAAATCAGCTTTTGTGTATCTGAAAAGTCTTTTTTTTTTTTTTTGGTTTTTCAAAGATATTTTCACAGGGTACACAGAATTGTAGGTTGATAATTTTTTTCCCCCTCTACATTGAAGATTTTTAAATTTGCCTTATTTCTGATGAGAAATCTGCTATAATCCCTGTCTTTCTTCTTTTGTACTCAAGTGTCTGTTTCTCTTTGGATCTTTTTATTAACATTTTCACTTTATCACTGGTTTGAGTAATTTGATGATGATTTGCTATCAGTTTGTGTTATTGAGTAATAATGGATATACCCTTTTTCATGTTTCTTGTGCTTGGAATTCATTGAGCTTCTTGGACCTGTGGGTCCATGTAAGTATGTCCAAAAAAAATGTCCAATTTTGGACATAATTTCTTCAAATATTTTTTTTCTGTCTGCCTCCCGTCCTGCCATTGTTTTGGGGATTCAAGTATATTTGTAGTAGGCCAACTGAAGTTAGCCCACTGATGCTCTGTTTACTTTTGAGTTCTCTTTTTATTTCTAGGTTTCTTTTGTAAAGTTTCTATTTCTCTATCTTCAAGGCTATTAATCTTTTCTTTTGCAATATCAAATACGCTGTTAATTCTATTCAATGTGTTTTTCACGTCACATTTTGTAGTTTTTATCTGCAGAAGTTTGACTTGTGTCTTTTTTTTTCTGTCTTTCATGTCTACTACAGTTTTTAAACATACTGAGTATAGTTATATATAGTTGCTTTTAAGATTTATTAGGCAGGATCTGAGTAGTTCTTAGTATAGGACTAGTAATTCTCCATGCCTGAGCCAGGCCTTTTTTGTGTATTCTACCCAGTGACTGAATCAAGAAGTTTGTCTGTGGAGCTGTTGGGAATAGGTATCATTCTCAGCCCCTTTTGTGTGCCAAGCATTATTATCTATAATCATTGGTATCTGTAATTTTTTCTGATTGTTCTTTTCTGGGCCTCATGGTTTTCTTGTGTGCATGTGCTGTCACTACCTAACTGAATTCTCAAGGGAACCATCTGAAGTTTTCTGGTTTTCTCTCTCTGAAGCTCTCTCCTCTCCACAGAATTCTAAAGACCTTGTCCTCCTCAGTCTTCTAGTTGTTTCCCCAATTTAACAGATTGTTTGCTGGGCTCCTCCTGGTTTATCCTTCCCTGAACAGGACCTTTCCTCTTCTAACATAGCTTCATATGCCTTCCATTCTGGTTTTACTTCTCTCTTTTTTGGTAAATAGGAGTGCTTTCTTTCTTGCATGCTCAGCTTTTATTTTTATTTTTTTTCCTCCCAATCTTTTTATCCTGAAATAGTTTCAGATTTACTGAAGCATTTTGTAAGAATTGTAAAAAGAGCTTTTAAGTCTCCTTCAACTAGATTTATTAATTGTTAACATCCTGTCACAATTGGTTTACCACACCTTTCTCATCATCTCACTTTTCCCAAGTTATTTTTTTTCTGAAATACTTGAGTGTAAGTGGCAGACATCATGCCCTGCAACCCTTTTTTATCTTCAATGCTATTTCTTAAGAACAAAGGCATTCTTTTATATAACCACCAGTTGTAAATTCAGAAAATTTGACATTGATGTGCATATACTATTGTCTCATATACTCTCGTGTTCACATTCTGCCAGTTTTTTCAATAATGTTCCATGACATTTTTTTTCTCCAGTAGAGGATCAAACACTGAATTTAGATCTCATTTCTATTTAATCTTATATAATTTGGAGCAGCTCCTCTTTGTCTTTCATGACATTGTCTTGATTTTTAGGCTAGTTGTATGGAATGCCCTTCAATTTGGGTTTATGTGATATTTCTCATGATTAAATTCAGGTTATACATTTTTGGCAAGAAGTCATGGGTTCTGGGTTATCTTATTCTCCCAGTTTCAGGAGTTCACAGATCTTATTTTAGTGACTTTTAAAAACTATCAGTGACTTCTTTTTTAAATAGTTCTGCTTTTCTTATTGCTCTTAACTGCCTGAATGTACCCATAGTTTCTTAAGCAGAGTTAACTGGGTCTGGGAGATGACCTCTGCCATTTTTTCCTATCTGATTTCTCATATTTTGCTTACCAACCTCTAGTCTATGTCAGGTGTCCATTCCCAGCCTACTCAGATGTATGTGTAGGGCACAATGGGAAAGAATTATCATGTTTAAAACACATATATTTTTGTCTGGAATATCCTGTGGGTCCCTTTGTTGTAGAACTGGTAAAAAGGGCAGTTTTCTCAAGTGGTTACTGTGGCTATAGTTGGCAATTTGTATCTGCATCCTGTTCTTCATCCTGCCAGAACAGTGCCCTACTATATCTAGGGATTATGAGCTAAGTGATTTGCTTTCTGCATTATTTGCAGAACACCAATATGGTGATATTTATTTAAATTTATTTTAAGTAATGATAATGTTGAAAATTATTATAAAACCGGGACAAGATTTTTCAGTGATTTAATACATTATTTACTAAAATTATTTAGTGAATGACTATTAAATAAGTCCACTTTATTAATTTGGCTTGATTAAGAAGTATAAATATAACTCAGTATTTTCTTTTTGTATTTCTGTTCTTACAGCATTATTATTTAGTATTTTCCTTAAAAGAGCTATTCAGCACTTCTGTGAATATAGTGTAGACTTTTTGTAGTTATCATTTTCAAAAGCTTAAACTAGATTTCCTAGTTTGCCTTTGAAAATTTCCTTTATTGGTTATCCCTTGTTTATATGTTCTTTCTATTTAATATGAATGAAATATTAATATCTAATTGTTTAAAGTGCAGTACTTAAGTTAATTCCATGTATAATTAAAAAATTTAAATACATTAACATTTCACAACATAGTCTATGATTGGGATTAGGGCTGTTTGTATTTGCTGTTCAAATACTCAGTATAATATTTGGTATTTGGATAAAATGCTATTATTCATATCAAGTATGTTTGTTTAAAATTTTAGAGGAGATAGACTGGGGAGCTTGGAAAACTTGTAGTTAACATAAAATTATTTGATTGTTTTCAGATATTAAATATACAAAATAGTTTTTGGGAATCTCCCAGTTTTATATGACTATTAGATTTTGTAGGTTTGCATCCTTTAATAATATGTTACTTTTAAATGTCATACATAAAACATTTAATCTTTGGGTCATGTTTGAAATGGGATAAAGGAAGGGAAAAGTGAAATGAGATACCTTCTCAATTCTTTTCTAGAGAACGTGAAACTCTCCTATTTCCTTAAGCAGACTTTCCTATACGATAAATTTTATTTCACTAGAGAAAACACATCTTTATTTTAAAGCACAATACTTTCCTTGTACATTGTGTAAATTGTTAAGGGTGTTGACATTTAAAAAGCTGTCTGACAGAACCAACTATTTACAACAAGCCCAGGCCAGCCAGAACTACTCTGGGAAGATGATATAGACTCACTGAAGCTAAAACTACCATAAGGCAAGATTACTCTAGAGACATAAAGTCTGGGTTTTGACTGCAGGAAACATCACTTTGGAAATTACTCTGTAGGTAGGATTAAATATAAAAACTTGAAATATGCATCTAAAATGAATTAAGTTACCATGCTGACTAGAACTCATTGTGAAATGATTTTTAAAAAAAGCATTTTGGCTAGTATTATTTAAATTACTTTAAGAAAGTTTGAAACTGAATTGTGGAACTTACAGTGAATATTAAAAGAACATCATCTTTTCTGGCTATGAAAGTATGATTTTATTATTATAAGTTGACTCTTAGAAAGCTATTAACTAATAGTTATTTAATCTATATGTGATATTATAGTATAAAAATATAAAATTGATCTCAGCCCCTGGTGCCTGGCATACAGCCCCCAAAACCCTTGAAATCTTCAGTGTGATGTTTCTTTTTATGTACTAATGAGATGACTGGAGTCTCCTGGATTTTCTCAGAATGCAGTGGGTGAGGGGTAGGTGATTGCCAGAGGAACCAGCCATATTATTAGAGGGTTGGAACTTTCAACTGTGTCTCCCAACCTCCAGGGAAGGGAGATGGGCTAAAGGTTGAGTTGATCACCCATAGCCAGTGATGTAATCAATCATGTCCTCATATCGAAATTTCAAAATGTTTCTCCAAATGGAGAGCTTCTGGATAGCTGAACACATAGAGGTTCCTGGAGAGTGGAGCATTTGGAGAAAGCATGGAAATTCTGTGCCCCTTCCCACATGCCTTGCCCTGTACATCTCTCTCATCTGTATTCTCTATAATATTATTTACAATAAACTAATAAAAAGTAAATTGATGGAACCCAAGGAGAGAGTTGTCTCAACCTCGATTTATAGTTATTTAGCTAGAAGCATAGGTCACAATCTGGGGCTTGTAATTAGCAGTAGAAGTGGAATGGTGTAGACCTGTAGGACTGAGCCCTTAACCTGTGGGGATCTGATGGTATCTGTAGGTAGATAGGGTCAATACTGAGTTAAATTACATGATACCCAGTTGGTATCTGCTATCGAATTGCTTAGTGTCTATCTGTGGAGAATCCCCACACATCTGTTATCGGAATTGCTTTATATATATATATATATAAATATATAAATTGCTTTATATATATATATATATATATACACACACACACACACACACACACACACACATATGCATACAGAGAGACTGTAATAGAGAACAATAAATTTCTAATAATAATAATTTTGGGAAATAATTATTGGATCAATGATCCTAAGTTCATTTAGTTACAGTGGGTAGCTAGGCTGCCTACTTTTGCAATGATTTTTAAGATTGTGTTATAGAATTACTGGTGGCATCTATGTAACTGTATCTTTTTGTTTTAGCCCTTTACTATGCAGAATATTGTTAAATGATAAATTTTAGAAGTGAATATAATATTGATTCTCACACAAATTTAAAATGAACTTATGTCACATTTTTTACTTAGTTTATTAATTAATAATATTATTGCCAGTTGAAGTACTACACATTTATAGTTAAGGAATATTGAATACAAAACTGGCATAACTGATGAATATCCACTGAACAATAATCACTACTTTCTACAGTTCACAATTTGCATTTCCAGGGGTAGGAATCATTTGTATTACCATCAATTTCCTGGAAGTTAACTAGTCTCTCTACAGAGTTGTAAAATAGTCAAGTCAATGACAGACAGATTGGACAAGGTAGCCAAAACACTTTGTTAAATTTCAGTCTTTTCACAGTTTTTCCTGAGGTAGGCTCAGTGGTTCACACCTATAATCCCAGTAGTTAGGAAGGCTGAGAAAGAAGAATTGCAAGCTCAAGACCAGCCTTAGCAACTTAGTGAGGCCCTAAGCAACTTAGTAAGACCTGTTTCAAAATAATAAATAAATAAAAAGGGCTAGGGATGTGGCTCAGTGGTAAAGTTCTTCTTGGTGTAATCCCTAGTACCAAACATTTTTTTCCTTCTTGTTTATTATTGGTACCTCTGGTAATTTCTATAAGCTTGATTTTAGTAGTTGTAAGAGAGAAATTATTTCATGTCTATTCAAATATTGTAATTTAGTGCTGTTAATTCTGTGAGGGCAAGCATCTTAAAATGCAGGAATCATAGTATAATCATGTTCTGGTGTAAGTGTAATAGGTCAGTTAAAACCTGTGTTCTGATTCAGAAAGTAGAAGAAAACAGTTTTTTAAAAATAAATCTAATCTTATTTTAATTGTAATGAGGGAGCCACTTATTTGAAGGAATCTAGTAATGAATATTTATAAAAAGTAAAAATCCTTTTCTAACTGAAGTGGTTCTTCCCTGCTTTTAACTATTTTGAAGTTAAAAGTTATACCCAACTCAAAATCTGATGTACAGAGCATCTCTGAGATGTACATCAGATTTTGAGTTGGGTATAACTTTTAACTCCAAAATAACTAGAAGCCCTGAACTATATTGATGTTATTTTTATGAAATGTTCATATTGTATGATTTCTGCCCTGATGTTTGCTCTCTTGCCAGTAACTCATACTTTCCATTTTATAGTTAATAATAACATATTAAAGATAGTTTATAGTTGCATGTCCTTATATGAAGGAGGTGAAATATCATGTCTGATGAAATAGGCTCTGTCTGCCCTTCTTAGACTTTGAGCCAATCAGATAGTCCTGCCCAGGACACTGACTCTTAAGGAAATGATATATGTTATAGATTAGTTAGAATGGCTGAAGCAGCTCTGGAGTAGCTGAGAACCCAGCAGTAGTGGGGTGGGAAGTGAGCATGAATTTTCAGGGTTCTAAGGACTATGGACTTGAGTTTATGGTTTATGGTTTTTTATTTTTAAATTTATCACAAGAATTGTTTTTTTTTTTAATTTTTACTTTATTTATTGTATTTTTTTTTTTTTTTTTTTGTGGTGCTGAGGATCGAACCAGTGCCTCACATGTGTAGGCAAGAACTCTACCGTTGAGCAATAACCACAACCTCTGGTTTAGGATTTTTACCATGCTTTGACTCCTTTGGTTTCTTCTGGAGCCTGATTATCTAGGATTCCATTGAATCTGTGACTTATCTGATTTTCTTTCGATAAATAGCTTTTCTACTAAAGTTAACTGGAGTTGGTTCCCTTTGTTTATTTAACAAATAAGCAAACAAAGAAAAAATGAAGCAAAACTCTAGTAAAAGAAACAACCAAGTACATGGTTATGTTTCTAGGTAGATGATCCTTGTTAAGTCAATGTAGGAGGAAATAAAGTGAACTTACTTTATGTGGGAAAGAGAAACAATGCTGAAATAATTTAGGTTGCTGAATTATAACCCAATATCATTTGAATTAGCTAATGGAATAATATGGGTAACAACTCTAAGTTTGAATATATCATTTTAAAGTATTTCTAATCCATATGTCATCTTCTGGCCATATGTCCAAGAATAATATTTGGATATTTGAAACTTAAGGTACCTTAAAGTGAGCCACTTCTAGTAATGGTGGAATAGCTTGGATCAAACTAATCCTGTAAAAAAACAAACAAAATATAAATTCTGGACAAAATACAAAAAACCCACAACTCTCAAGATATTGGAGAGTGACCATAAAAGGCAGAAATTAAAGTGCCGTCAATACTTGGAAAGAGTGAATAACACTAATAAAGAAAATGAGATTTTGTTGCCAGTAGACCTAAACTACAAGTAATGGTAGTTTCTAGGCTGGGGATGTGGTTCAAGCGGTAACGTGCTTGCCTGGCATGCGCGGGTCGCTGGGTTCCAGCCTCAGCACCATATAAAAAAATAAAATAAAGATAGTAGAGGGAACTGGGACCAAAGACAGAGCAGGCCCAGCGGCCTGCTGAGGGGCAGAGCCGCCCCCCACCCCCCTCGCCTGCCAGGTAGGGGAAGGGTGACCACCGACAGAAAAGGCCCAGTGGCCCAGGGCGGGACAGAGCTTCCAATCACTCCTGCAAGGTAGGCGGGCCTGCGACCCACCGGCAGAAGAGGAGCAGCCGCCTGCTGAGAGGCTGAGCCGCCCCCTCCCCCTGCGCCGGCATAGTAGAGAGAACTGGGACCAAACACAGAGCAGGCCCAGCAGCCTGCTGAGGGGCAGAGCCGCCCCCCACCCCCCTCGCCTGCCAGGTAGGGGAAGGGTGACCACCGACAGAAAAGGCCCAGTGGCCCAGGGCGGGACAGAGCTTCCAATCACTCCTGCAAGGTAGGCGGGCCTGCGACCCACTGGCAGAAGAGGAGCAGCCGCCTGCTGAGAGGCTGAGCCGCCCCCTCCCCCTGCGCTGGCATAGTAGACGGAACTGGGACCAATCACAGAGCAGGCCCAGCGGCCTGCTGAGGGGCAGAGCCGCCCCCCACCCCCCTCGCCTGCCAGGTAGGGGAAGGGTGACCACCGACAGAAAAGGCCCAGTGGCCCGCGGCGGGACAGAGCTTCCAATCACTCCTGCAAGGTAGGCGGGCCTGCGACCCACTGGCAGAAGAGGAGCAGCCGCCTGCTGAGAGGCTGAGCCGCCCCCTCCCCCTGCGCCGGCATAGTAGAGGGAACTGGGACCAAACACAGAGCGGGCCCAGCGGCCTGCTGAGGGGCAGAGCCGCCCCCCACCCCCCTCGCCTGCCAGGTAGGGGAAGGGTGACCACAGACAGAAAAGGCCCAGTGGCCCGCGGCGGGACAGAGCTTCCAATCACTCCTGCAAGGTAGGCGGGCCTGCGACCCACCGGCAGAAGAGGAGCAGCCGCCTGCTGAGAGGCTGAGCCGCCCCCTCCCCCTGCGCCGGCATAGTAGAGGGAACTGGGACCAA
Source organism: Marmota flaviventris (assembly GCF_047511675.1). Lineage (NCBI taxonomy): Eukaryota > Metazoa > Chordata > Mammalia > Rodentia > Sciuridae > Marmota > Marmota flaviventris. Next base: position 51,946,600 of record NC_092511.1, on the reverse strand, counting down.
ACACAGAGTAGGCCCAGCGGCCTGCTGAGGGGCAGAGCCGCCCCCCACCCCCCTCGCCTGCCAGGTAGGGGAAGGGTGACCACCGACAGAAAAGGCCCAGTGGCCCGCGGCGGGACAGAGCTTCCAATCACTCCTGCAAGGTAGGCGGGCCTGCGACCCACCGGCAGAAGAGGAGCAGCGGCCTGCTGAGAGGCAGAGCCGCCCCCTCCCCCCCGCGCCTGCAAGGTAATCGGAACTGAGACCACCATCAGAACAGGTCAGACCTGCAACCGAGAGACAGAACAGGCCCAGTGGCCTGAGGAAGGGTAGAGCCGCCCCCCCCCACGCCTGCAAAGTAGGCGGACCTGCGACCCACTGGCAGTACAGCCCCAGAGGCCTGCAGAGGGGCAGTGCCGCTGCCTGCGCCTGCAAAGTAGGCAGAACGGCGACCACCGACAGAACAAGCCTAGCGGCCCGCAGAGGGACAGAGCCGCCGCCCGCGCCTGCAAGGACGGCGGACCTGCTACCGACTGGCAGAGCAGGCCCAGCGGCCTGCCAGCGTGGTAGGCACATTGCCCCAATTGGCGGAGGGGCAGAGCCGCCGCCCGTGCCTGCGAGGGAGACTTTGCAACTATACAAGACCAATATAAATATATAGGGGGAAAATTCAATAGCACAACAGTTTCACCAAGAAGAAAGGAACGCGAACAGTATGAAGAGACAAGGAAAGAAAGGACCACAAGCATTGCAGGTCAACTCAACTTTAGAAGAGGTAATAGCTGCAGCTGATGGAATGTCAGATAAAGAATTCAGGATATACATGCTTCAGATGATCTGGAGTCTCAAGGAAGACATCAGACAGCAAAATCAGACAATGAAAGATCACTTCAACAATGAATTACATAAACAAATCCAAGAAGCAAAAGATCAACTATACAGGGAAATAGAGGTTATGAAAAACAAACAAACAGAAATCCTAGAAATGCAGGAAGCAATAAGCCAACTTAAAAACTCAATTGAGAATACTACCAGCAGAGTAGAACACTTAGAAGACAGAACATCAGACAATGAAGATAAAGTATTTCAACTTGAAAAGAACATAGACAGCTCAGCAAGACTGTTAAGAAACCATGAGCAGAACATCCAAGAAATATGGGATAACATCAAGAGACCAAATTTAAGAGTCATTGGGATACAGGAAGGGACAGAGTTTCAAACCAAAGGAATGAGCAATCTATTCAATGAAATAATTCGAGAAAACTTCCCAGACTTGAAGAATGAGACAGAACCCCAAATCCTAGAAGCCTACAGGACGCCGAATGTGCAAAATCATAAGAGACCCACACCTAGACACATTATAATGAAGATGCCCAACATACAGAACAAGGAGAGAATTTTAAAAGCTACAAGAGAAAGGAAACAGATCACATTTAGGGGTAAGCCAATCAGGATAACAGCTGATCTTTCAACACAGACTCTGAAAGCTAGAAGATCCTGGAATAACATATTTCAAACACTGAAAGAAAATGGGTTCCAACCAAGAATTGTGTTTCCAGCGAAATTAAGCTTCAGGATGGAAGATGAAATTAAAACCTTCCACGATAAACAAAAGTTAAAAGAATTTGCAGCTAGAAAACCATTTCTTCAAAACATCCTTGGCAAAACATTACAGGAAGAGGAAATGGAAAATAACAATGAAAACCAACAGTGGGAGGTAGGACACTAAAGGGGGGAAAATAATCAAAGTGGAAAACAAACCATGTTTAGTAACATAAATAAACAAATATGGCTGGAAGAACAACCCATATCTCAATAATAACCCTAAATGTTAATGGCTTAAACTCACCAATCAAGAGACACAGGCTAGTAGAATGGATCACAAAACAAGACCCAACAATATGCTGCCTACAGGAGACGCATTTGATAGGAAAAGACATACATAGGCTGAAGGTGAAAGGTTGGGAAAAATCATATCACTCATATGGACTTCGGAAACAAGCAGGAGTATCCATACTCATATCAAATAAAATAGATTTTAAGCCAAAGTTAATCAAAAGGGATAAAGAGGGACACTACATACTGCTCAAGGGAACCATACACCAACAAGACATAACAATCATAAATATATATGCCCCAAACAATGGTGCAGCTATGTTCATCAAACAAACTCTTCTCAAGTTCAAGAGTCTAATAGACCACCATACAATAATCATGGGAGACTTCAACACACCTCTCTCACCACTGGACAGATCTTCCAAACAAAAGTTGAATAAGGAAACTATAGAACTCAATAACACAATTAATAACCTAGACTTAATTGACATATATAGAATATACCACCCAACATCAAACAGTTACACTTTTTTCTCAGCAGCACATGGATCCTTCTCAAAAATAGATCATATATTATGTCACAGGGAAACTCTTAGACAATACAAAGGAGTAGAGATAATACCATGCATCCTATCTGATCATAATGGAATGGAACTGAAAATCAACGATAAAAGAAGGAAGGAAAAAGAATATATCACTCGGAGAATGAACAATAGGTTACTGAATGATCAATGGGTTATAGAAGACATCAAGGAGGAAATTAAAAAATTCTTAGAGATTAATGAAAACACAGACACAACATATCGGAATCTATGGGACACATTGAAAGCAGTTCTAAGAGGAAAATTCATTGCTTGGAGTTCATTCCTTAAAAAAAGAAAAAACCAACAAATAAATGATCTCATACTTCATCTCAAAATCCTAGAAAAAGAAGAGCAAAACAACAGCAAAAGAAGTAGAAGGCAAGAAATAATTAAAATCAGAGCTGAAATCAATGAAATCGAAACAAAAGAAACAATTGAAAAAATTGACAAAACTAAAAGTTGGTTCTTTGAAAAAATAAACAAAATCGACAGACCCTTAGCCATGCTAGCGAAGAGAAGAAGAGAGAGAACTCAAATCACTAACATACGGGATGAAAGAGGCAATATCACAACAGACACTTCAGAAATACAGAAGATAATCAAAAATTATTTTGAATCCTTATACTCCAATAAATTAGAAGATAGTGAAGGCATAGATAAATTTCTTAAGTCATATGATCTGCCCAGATTGAGTCAGGAGGATATAGACAACCTAAACAGACCAATATCAATTGAGGAAATAGAAGAAACCATCAAAAGACTACCAACTAAGAAAAGCCCAGGACCGGATGGGTATACAGCAGAGTTTTACAAAACCTTTAAAGAGGAACTAATACCAATACTTTTCAAGCTACTTCGGGAAATAGAAAAAGAGGGAGAACTTCCAAATTCATTCTATGAGGCCAACATCACCCTGATACCTAAACCAGACAAAGACACTTCAAAGAAAGAAAACTACAGACCAATATCTCTAATGAACTTGGATGCAAAAATCCTCAATAAAATTCTGGCCACTCGGATACAAAGGCACATCAAAAAAATTGTGCACCATGATCAAGTAGGATTCATCCCTGGGATGCAAGGCTGGTTCAATATAAGGAAATCAATAAATGTTATTCACCACATCAATAGACTTAAAAATAAGAACCATATGATCATCTCGATAGATGCGGAAAAAGCATTCGACAAAGTACAGCATCCCTTTATGTTCAAAACTCTAGAAAAACTAGGGATAACAGGAACATACCTCAATATTTTAAAAGCAATCTATGCTAAGCCTCAGGCTAGCATCATTCTGAATGGAGAAAAATTGAAGCCATTCCCTCTAAAATCTGGAACAAGACAGGGATGCCCTCTCTCACCACTTCTGTTCAACATAGTTCTCGAAACACTGGCCAGAGCAATTAGACAGACGAAAGAAATTAAAGGCATCAAAATAGGAAAAGAAGAACTTAAATTATCACTATTTGCAGATGACATGATTCTATACCTAGCAGACCCAAAAGGGTCTACAAAGAAACTATTAGAGCTAATAAATGAATTCAGCAAAGTGGCAGGATATAAAATCAACACGCATAAATCAAAGGCATTCCTGTATATCAGCGACAAATCCTCTGAAATGGAAATGAGGACAACCACTCCATTCACAATATCTTCAAAAAAAATAAAATACTTAGGAATCAACCTAACAAAAGAGGTGAAAGACTTATACAATGAAAACTACAGAAGCCTAAAGAGAGAAATAGAAGAAGATCTTAGAAGATGGAAAAATATACCCTGTTCATGGATAGGCAGAACTAACATCATCAAAATGGCGATATTACCAAAAGTTCTCTATAGGTTTAATGCAATGCCAATCAAAATCCCAACGGCATTTCTTGTAGAAATAGAGAAAGCAATCATGAAATTCATATGGAAAAATAAAAGACCCAGAATAGCAAAAACAATGCTAAGCAGGAAGTGTGAATCAGGCGGTATAGCGATACCAGACTTCAAACTATATTACAGAGCAATAGTAACAAAAACAGCATGGTACTGGTACCAAAACAGGCGGGTGGACCAATGGTACAGAATAGAGGACACAGAAACCAATCCACAAAACTACAACTATCTTATATTTGATAAAGGGTCTAAAAGCATGCAATGGAGGAAGGATAGCATCTTCAACAAATGGTGCTGGGAAAACTGGAAATCCATATGCAACAAAATGAAACTGAATCCCTTTCTCTCGCCATGCACAAAAGTTAATTCAAAATGGATCAAGGAGCTTGATATCAAATCAGAGACGCGCCGTCTGATAGAAGAAAAAGTTGGCTACGATCTACAGTCGGTGGGGTCGGGCTCCAAATTCCTCAATAGGACACCCATAGCACAAAAGTTAATAACTAGAATCAACAAATGGGACTTACTCAAACTAAAAAGTTTTTTCTCAGCAAAAGATACAATAAGAGAGGTAAATAGAGAGCCTACAACCTGGGAACAAATCTTTACTCCTCACACTTCAGATAGAGCCCTAATATCCAGAGTATACAAAGAGCTCAAAAAATTAGACAATAAGAGAACAAACAACCCAATCAACAAATGGGCCAAGGACCTGAACAGACACTTCTCAGAGGAGGACATACAGTCAATCAACAAGTACATGAAAAAATGCTCACCATCTCTAGCAGTCAGAGAAATGCAAATCAAAACCACCCTAAGATACCATCTCACTCCAGTTAGATTGGCAGCCATTATGAAGTCAAACAACAACAAGTGCTGGCGAGGATGTGGGGAAAAGGGTACACTTGTACATTGCTGGTGGGACTGCAAATTGGTGCAGCCAATTTGGAAAGCAGTATGGAGATTTCTTGGAAAGCTGGGAATGGAGCCACCATTTGACCCAGCTATTCCCCTTCTCGGTCTATTCCCTAAAGACCTAAAAAGAGCATGCTACAGGGACACTGCTACATCGATGTTCATAGCAGCACAATTCACAATAGCTAGACTGTGGAACCAACCTAGATGCCCTTCAATGGATGAATGGATAAAAAAAATGTGGCATTTATACACAATGGAGTATTACTCTGCATTAAAAAATGACAAAATCATAGAATTTACAGGGAAATGGATGGCATTAGAGCAGATTATGCTAAGTGAAGCTAGCCAATCCCTAAAAAACAAATGTCAAATGTCTTCTTTGATATAAGGAGAGTAGCTAAGAACAGAGTAGGGTCGAAGAGCATGAGAAGAAGATTAACATTAAACAGGGATGAGAGGTGGGAGGGAAAGGGAGAGAGAAGGGAAAATGCATGGAAATGGAAGGAGACCCTCAGAGGTATACAAAAGTACATACAAGAGGAAGTGAGGGGAAGGGGAAAAATAATACAAGGGGGACAAACGAATGTCAGTAAAGGGGGCAGAGAGAGAAGAGGGGAGGGGAGGGGAGGGGAGGGGAGGGGGGATAGTAGAGGATAGGAAAGACAGCAGAATACAACAGACACTAGTATGGCAATATGTAAATCAATGGATGTGTAACTGATGTGATTCTGCAATCTGTATATGGGGTAAAAATGGGAGCTCATAACCCACTTGAATCAAATTGTGAAATATGATATATCAAGAACTACGTAATGTTTTGAACAGCCAACAATAAAAAAAAAAATAAAAAAAAATAAATAAATAAAATAAAATAAAAACAAAATTATTTCTTAAAAAAAAAAATAAAATAAAATAAAAATGTTGTGTCCACCAAAACCTGAAAAATAAATATTAAAAAATTCTCTCTCTCTCTCTCTCAAAAAAAGAAATGGTAGTTTCTTCAGGCTGAAATAAAATGATACCAGATGGAAACTTGGATCTTCTGGAGGAATAAAGAGCGCCAGAAATTGTAAACAATGTAAACAATTGTAAATAATCCTAAAATATATATGGGTAAATATATTTAATTCTCCCTATTTCTTTAAAAAAATGACTATTTAAGGTACAAATGATCATATTGTATTTTCTAAAAATTTTTTGTTTGTTCTTTTTAGCTATACATGACAGTAAAATGTATTTTGACATATCCTACATAAATGGAGTATAACTTCCCATTTTTGTGGTTATACATGATGTGGAGTTACACTGGTCATGTTTTATATAAGAACATAGGAAAGTTATGTCTGATTCATTCTACTGCCTTTCCTCTTTCCATTCCCCCCTTCCTTCCTTTCATACCCCTTTGTCTAATTCAGTGAATATTACTCAGCCATAAAGAAAAATTAAATTACAACATTTGCCAGTAACTGGATGGAATTGAAGACTATTATGCTAAGTGAAATAAGTCAATCCCCAAAAACCAAAGGCGGAATGTTCTTCTGATATGTGGATGTTAACAATAAGTGGTGGGGGTGGGGTTGAGGGGGAAGAATAGAAGTTCACTGGATCATATTATATTTTAAGGTTTGTAGTATGTGCAGATACACTCCAAGTTATAGCATAAAGTTCAGGAAAGTAGATTGATAGTTCTCTACATTATATTTGAAGTAGGATAATATTAACCCTCAGTATATTGTGAAAAAAAAGGATGTATTGTTATCCCTGTAGCAACCATTAAAAAATAATGCAAAGAGTTATTGCTAAAATGTGAAGTCATTAGTTTCAATATGCTGCCATGCAGCAAAGTTCAAATTTCCAAGAAGAGTTACACATTTATGGCAGATATTTTAGCACAAGATGCAGCTTGTGCTCACATATCTGCCATAAATGTGTAACTACTAGCATCCCATAAAAGTACTGAAATAATGCAGAAAATCTGAGGTAAATAATAATTGTAACAGCTAACACTGATGAGTATTAGCATATTCAAACTCTTTACATGCATTAACACATTCATTAAAACAACCTTATAAGGTGGTTTCTCTTAATATTTCCATTTTATACATGAAGAAAGTGAGGCATGGTGATGCTAAGTAATTTACCCAAGGTTTAAGATTAGTGGCAGAGTTAGGATTTGAACCCAGGATGACAGACTTCAGAGTTTGTATTCCTTCTACCTACTGTATTATGCCACCTCAGAATATGAAACCTGAATTAAATTTAGTCCTTCCTTTGCTTCCATAGACCCTCTTTCATTATATCAAATTGAAAAACAAGAGTTTACTTTTTAGACTAGGAAAGTCAAGGGAAAAGTTGGTAAGATGAAGGCTAAGGAGAGAAAAATCAGGCCACTGTTTGGTGGGGAAGGACATAAATATTTATCAGCTTCATAAAAATTTTTCGTATTTTTGCCTTCTGCCATTTCTGTTTGAGGATACATGATATAGTTATTTTTTAAGACTTTTTTAAAATAGCAAAATACTTTTTTTCTCAAGGTTAAAAATTTCATATTATTGCAACATATAAAATAGATAAAATTGACATTTTACTTACCTGGATGCTTTTATATTTTCTCATTTATGATGTTTGAATCACATCAATAAGATCAATCATATTTGATAAAAACAATTTGCAAATGAGTATTACAGATAACAATTGTGATCTTAGTCTCAACACTCACTTATTTCTGTAGTTCATTTTAGTTATTCAGTATTGGGATAAATAATGAGAATGGCCCTACAAACAGAGTGGTTGGGTGCTGCAGTCCAGCTGGGCAAAATAACAGGGAGGTGACAAGTAACTTGAAGGTTGAAGCGGGAACTGCTTTATTATGGAGGAACTCAGCAGGAACTGAGCGGGAACTCAAGGTAGCGGGCACCCAAGGTAGCGGGAGCCGCTTTATTGCGGAACAGCAGAGGTATATATACCTAACTGATTATACACAGCTTGACTAAATTAGCATCATCCAGATACAGCAATCAGCCATAAGGAATCTCCACCATCTTAATGGCTCCGTGGTGTTGCCTCACAAACCACTCCTTCTGGCAAACTGCCAGGTGCCATCTTGACTTGATTTGCAGTACCCAACAGTTGGGAGTCAGTTATTGCACCACATCCCCAACCTTTTCTTGGGATATCTTTCATGATTATAAGATTCTTGTGATTTAAGGCACATGAGTGAGTCTGAGAGGTTTTTTTTGTTTTTGTGCTGGGTGTTAAACCCAGGGCCTCTTGCATGCTAAGCAGGTACTTTGTCACTGAGCTATACCTAGACCCTGGGAAGTCTCTTTAAACTGCCAATTAGGTATACCTACTTTTCTGTAGTCAGGTAATCTTCTGTGAAGGACTTATAATAAAATGAAATATGCTTACTATCCCCATCTACCAGGATACAGTACATATCATGGAAGTGGGGAGTTTGGGAGGCAGTAATCATCTATATACTGTTAGTATTTTAAAAAAACTGGCCTTTTGCTTCTGCATGTCAGTGATAGCTCTAGCCCACTTATTCCTTGCCCATGTGAGTTAGCAAATGTTTATAATCAGGAAATTGGGTCCAGACTCCCCGCACCAAAGTCATAGCAAGTAGAAAGCTAGATGTTCAGTAACTTCTCTTGTCTCACATCTTTACTTGCTAATTACCTCCTGGTAGCATCACCTGCAGATTACCTCATGTGGTAGAATCAATGAGTTAATACATGTAAAATGAAACATGGAAAGTATTCAGTAAATTTTAGCTATCGTTCTTTTTTCTTTCCCCCCTAAAAGGGGATTAAACCTAGGGTCTTGTGTGTACTTGGCAAGCACTACAGGTGAGCTATATCCCCATTCCCAGCTATCATTATTCTTGTTTCTACCCTTAATGAAAATGGAAAAAAATTGTCATTATCTTTTATAGTAGACTCATATATATTTATATATTTATACATTTAAGTTTAGTACTCCTCAACCCTACGCTTTTTAAGCTTTTCTTAACAGAACTTTCATTCAAATTATGTCCAAATGAATTACATATAAATTTACTTACCTATTCATTTATTTTGAACATCTGTTAGTTGAGTGGCAAGAAATTGTGCAAGGAATTGGATAAATGATGGTCAATGAAACTGACATGGTCTCTATTTAAAAATGTAAGTCTAAGAGCTGGGAGTGATGGTGCATGCCTGTAATCTCAGCTGCTTGGGAATCTGAGGCAGGAGGATCACGAGTTCAAAGCCAGCCTCAGGTCCTAAGCAACTTAGTAAGACTCTTTCGCTGAATTAAAATATAAAAAAGGGCTGGGGGATGTTGCTCAGTGGTTAATCACTGCTGGGTTCAATCCTCAGTACCCCACCCCCCCAAATAAATAAATAAATAAAAGTCTAGAAGAGTCTTGTAGCTCAGTGGTAGAGCACTTGCCTGGCATGTGTTGAGGCACAGGCTTCGATCCTCAGCACCACATAAAAATAAATAAATAAAATAAAGGTATTGTGTCTATCTACAATTAAAAATATATTTTTAAAAAGAGTCTAGTAGGGGATAAAGACATAAAACAAATACAGATATATAAAATTTCCAACTGTTATTAGTTCTGTGAAAAGAAAGAATATGTGCTAAGAATGGGGAAAAAAATCAAGAGATATCTACTTTAGGTGGAAGGATTGGGGTAGAACCTCTTTTAGCAACTGATATTTAAGATGCAACAAAAGCAAAGTGGGAGGAAAGCACTTCTTACAAAGGGGACATCATGTGCCCAGCTCCTTAGGTAAAAAAGATTTTGGGGTCCTAGGAGTGGAGTATAAGAAGAAGCCAAAGAAGCTGGAGCTTAGGGAATAGAGCAGGAGCTGCATGAAGTGAAATGGAAGAGTGGAAAAAGAAATATATGCCTGGTCTTTTGTTCCTGGTTTCTGGTACACAGCTCCTAAAATCCTGGGAATCTCCAGAGTGATAAGAATGTCTTTTGAATGGTAATGAGATGACTGGTGGCTGAAGCATTCCTAGATAATTTCAGAGGGTTCTTGCCAGAAGGACCAAGAGAGTTTTAGAGGGTTGGAACTTTCAGCCCCACTCTCTAAGGTTCAGAGAAGCCTGGAGAGGTGCTAGAGGTTTAAATGAGCAAAGTAAATCAATCATGCCTACTAACAGAACCTTCGTAAAAACCTCTAAACAACAGCATTCAGAGAACTGGGGGGTTGGTGAACACACTGAAATTCTGTGAGGATGGAATGCCAGTAGAAGGCAATGCAGCTGTTTCTCACCACCCCTACCCATTCATCTCTTGGCATTCCTTGTATTTGACTGTTCCTGAGGTATATCCCTTATGATAAAAGAGTAGCAATAAGAAAATACCTTTTTGAGTTCTGTGAGCCATTCAGGTAATTTATTAAACCTGAGGTTGTGGGAATCCCTGAATTTACATCTGGGTGATGAGAAGTATCAATGACAACCTAGGAATGTTGACCAGCATCTGGGAATTGACCCTTAGTGCCGCAGTCTGGCTGGGCACAATTCAGGAGTCACTTGTCAAAAGAAACTAACTTTATTTTTAGAACCACACACGCCAAACAAAACAGCTCCTCAGGAAAAACCCTCAGAGCCCAACTGCCACCACCAGCTTTCCACAAGCCTCTCCACCTCCCCCACTCCTCCTGCTCTTGAGGCCTATTGGCTGGGTCGTGTGGGTGGAGCCAAAAAAAGTCCCCCAATGAGCAGCTCCATAGTCTGAAAGGGCGGGGAAACAGCCCAATGATCATCACTGCAGAGGAGCCAATCAGCTAGAAGTTACTGGGGCCCCTGTGAGCCAATCATCAGCTGGCAGTCTGAAAGTTTGCTGGGGCCCCCTTCGGCTGTGGCTCTCAACACCTTAGTTCTATAGATTCTGATACTAACTCTTGGCAATGTCAGGATTGACTAGAATTTTAGCATACCCAGTTGGTGTCCAGAGAATTAGAGAATTGCTTGATGTTGGTAAACCTTCATACCTTCAGTGTCAAAAGCATGAGTAAAAACAGTCCAGAATGGTACAGGCAAGGTCTTGCAAGCCAAACAGTTTTAACCTTAAAATTTCACAAGAAAAGGACAAAGAATGTGACTTTTCAGTGGATTTGAGGTTGGAGAGAGGAAGGACCCATTTTACATTTTAAAGGATCTGGCTGAGGAGCAGAGAAGGTATGAAGAAATGTAGTTAAGAGTATTAGGTTGTTGAAGGAGCAGTGGAAATGGAAAGAACTAGACATCCATAATCTTTAGGATATAGGATTATTTTTGTATATGTATCTGCAGGTGGTGGAAGGGAGATGTCAAGGATAACTTAGATTTTTGGTAACTTTTAAACTGTTTTTTTTTTTACTGAACATGTCGAGGTTTACAAATTTTCTCTTTAGTTGTATAACCTGTAATGGAAATTGGTACTTTAAAAAAAAAAGAGATGTAGTTTAATTTTGGGGTTCAAAGTTATATACATTGATTTCTGCTGGCTATTTGGATTGCTTAGCAATATAGTAGTTAATGTATTTAATTTTTAGGAATTTACAAATAGCAAGAAATTGGTTAGACACAGTGAGTGATTCAGAAATGAATTGAATATAGATGAAATGCTAAACAACGACACCTTATTTTTCTTGGTGGCTCCTTGATGTTTTCCTATAATTCATATCCTATAGATTTTAAATATTGCTTAAATGTACTAAAGTTACTTAAAATACTTACTATATATTTTCAAATTTTATATCTTTAGCCTGTTCTTTATTGTTTTGGATCAATGGCAATTTAAACATTTTCTCTAAGTCCTTGTTGAACCTAATTGTATTTTCAATCATGTATTCATAGATTTCTGCCCATTGTAAAAAAATACCATAGAACCAATTTATTTATATATTTATGTCTTAATATAGTCTCCTGAAAGTTTTGCAGGTTGCAGTTTTAATTCTATTCTGGGATCTGATTATCATTCCATATTTAGCCCGTCTGGGCTTCATGTTTTAGGATTAATATTGTTTTGCTTTTGCCATTCTAGACCCAGAGTAGTCTTTATATTTTATATTTATAAATACACTATGCTCTTGATTGTTTAGCTGATCTTAAAGATATCTTGATCAGATCTATTTCTTTTTTGTTTAATTAGATACTTGATGGTCACTTCAGGTAATCATGTCATGGCAGAAAATATTTAACTTACACTAGGGATAGAACTAGTTTTACAAACAACATTTATTATTTCTACTTGGATTGTTTTTATCTATTGATAACTTTATAAATGAAAGTAGAGCCAGTTTAGATTCATCTAGGAGGTGTGTGCTATAGGAAACCTTAAGACTTTCTAAACTTTATCTTTCCTTGATCAGGTTGTTAAAAAAAATGTTGCCTGTTGTTTTTAACATTTTTTTTCCTTTCAGTTTCCTAGAGGTAGAAGTTAGGTTTGTGGGTTTATAATTTTCAGAATCATCAAATCTAAAGTCTGTGGCAGCTTCAACATTTTATATACCACTGGAAAACTTCCAAGCTTTAGACACATCTCCAATTTTTTTTCCTTAATGAATTCTGCAGAATGATGACTATTAATTCTGTTCTTTTAGCATCATAGGATGCCACTCATTGAACTTGTAAATCTAGAAATGATCAGTTATCTTTAATGAGGCCTCTGCACATTTGTACTTGATTTTTTTACCCACAACAGTTATTTTGCTTATTGTTTTCTTTTTGCCGTCTCTTTGAGAAGAAATAATCTGTATCATTAGGGGGTGAAAGTTGTGTAGATTCTGGTCTTCTGAATTTCCCAGTTATTATTTCTTTGTAAGTAACTATGATTAAACCTGTGATTTTATGTAAGTTAAAAGTATAGTGTCTCAGCCAGGCATGGTGTTGCACACCTATATTCCCAGTGGCTCCACAGGCTGAAGCAGGATTGTGAGTTCAAAGCCAGCCTCAGCAAAAGCAAGGCACTAAGCAACTCAGTGAGTCCCTACCCTGCTCTAAATAAAATACAAAAAATTGGGCTGGGGATGTGGCTCAGTGGTTGAGTGCCCCTGAGTTAAATCCTGAGTTAACCCCCACTACTCCCCCATCCCCCAAAAAGTATAGTGTCACAAAAGTCTTAGTGCAGTTTTAAACTTTAATAACTTTACAAGTGTAAGTGCTACAGACTTAGGGAAAAAAACTCATTTGAAAGTTTAATTTATTTTATACTCATTTTTTGAATTATGAATAGCAGAATTTTTGCTTTAATCTTTTAGTTTCAGACCTTTTGATTGAAGATGGCATACATTGAAGAAAAAGTTAACTGTGTGCTCAGATCAGTTGAATTCAAGTTATGATCATAGTAAGAAGAAAATTCCTTTCCTATTATAAAGAGGAGTCTTCACAGAAATTTAAGTAACAAATGGATGAAAAATTCAAGGACACTGGGCTTAGTTCATTACAAGTCAACATTTGGGAGATGCTAGCAAGCTGATAAAATGGCGAAATTGAGACATGGTTAGTACAAAGTCCCCAAAACATGCACTGCACGTTTGCAATCAAATATTCCAAAACTACAGGTTACAGAATTCTAATAGTGGAACTCCAAAGCTTACCTGTATGTTTATAAGCTGCATGAAGCTTGTCATGCTAAGTTAGGCTCCTGTCAACTAGTGAAGTGAAAAATTGAAAACTCCAATGATATTCTTGACAAGTTGACCTTTTCTAATGAACCACCTTTCCACCTAAGTGGCAATGTTGTCTGTCAAAATTGCTGTGTTTGGTGTATAGAAAAGCCACAGAAGTTTGGCAACATAAGAATCCCTAAAAATTGATGTCTGTTGTACAATTAGGAAGTCTCCCCTTTTTTGTTAATATATAATTCATATACCATAAAATTCACCCTTTTAAAGTACGCATTTTAGTGATTTTTTTTTAGTATATTTAAAAGTCTGCCACTATCACCACTGATTCAGAACATTTTTATTACCCTCAAATATAATCCTAAATGCATTGGCAATGACTCCTCATATACTCTTTCCTCTAGCCTGACAACTAATCTATTTTTTGTTTCTACAGACTTGTTCCATCTGTATTTTATATATGGGATTAAATATTATGTGGCCTTTTGCTCCTTTCTTAGCATGCTTCAGGATTTTTTTTTTTCATTTCCACAATACAGTGGTTACTCTATTAAATGATACACTTTTCCACAAGACAGAATACTTATTAGTATGCATTGTTTGTGTGTGACAGTCTCTGGATGACACTTTATCTTAGACTGGTGGATCAGTAGAAGAGGTCTTCTTTCTTTCCCTTCTTTGTCACCGGTTCAGTTTCCATTAGACTCTTGGGTTAGGTTAGAACTTTTGTATATACATCAAATCTTTGTTTGAATGATCTTAAGACTAGAATTAGAACTGTAATCCTTTCAGTCATTGAATCAGCAGTGGGCTATAAGTATGTATTTATGTATGTATGTGTCTATGCCTATATATATTCCTAGCTCTGATCCCTGGGAAGGCCTAGAAGCAATGGCAATCTAGTAATAATGAGCATACTAGACCCAGATCCCTGTTTCTAAATATCACTTTCCACTAAAAGGAATAAGGGCTTTGTTTTATTAAGCCTTTTCACTGCTGTGACCAAAAGAACTGACAAGAATAATTACAGAGTGTTATGCTCGAATTCGGGACCCCCCCAAAACCACCCAAGATCAATGTAAGCAGCAAAGAGGTGTTATTGCGAGCTAGCTCTGTCCTCCGCCGCGCACACAGCAACTGGTGACGCTGAGAGGCCTGAGCCCAGGGTTTGCAGCAGTTTTATACATTCTTTGGAGAAGGCAGGGACCCCCACATACATCATAGCATCTCTTAGCAAATCATCACACACCGCGGGAAAATCAAATAACAACTCTAAAACATGATTAGCACATTCACTGGCGGGAACAAGTTGGGTAGGGGTGATTGGTTACTACAAGAGGGGGATTCATTTGAACTGATTGGTTTAAGCCAAGAGGGATGTTCATGCTGAACTACATGGTTTCCCAACAGGTTACCAACCAAACTACTGGGAGGGTCATCTGGCATCCCAGGTATTTCCCTGTCTCATGCTGATTGGTGGCTGCTAGGGGGTTGCTATGGATCCCCACCTAGCCTGACTGAGTCAGGGACACCTGGCGCAGCAGATCTCTCCTGTTATTTGTAGATAAACAACTTAGCAGGGTGGGAATGTGCCTAGGAGTGCTCTGTGGATCTTTCAAAGGACAAAGGTCATGTCCCTTCCTTTGACAGGCTTTGCTCTGAGAGGTAGAGGCTGGTTTTTCAAGAGGAGGAAAAGTTTATCTTGGCCTCATGATTTCAAAGGTCTCTGTCTATAGACAGCTGTCTCCATTGCTCTAGGCCCAAGTGAGGCAGAACATCATGGTGGGAGGGGTGTGGCAGAGGAAAGGAGCTTAGGACATCACACTACAAGCAGATATAGACTTCTTATCTCACCAAGGACAAATTTATATCCCAAAGTCAAGCCCCAGTGACCCACCTCCTCTAGCTACACCCTACCTGCCTACAGTTACCACCCAGTTAATCCCTAGCAGCGGAATTAGCACACTGATTAGGTTGATCCACATAATCCAATCATTTCACCTCTAAACTTTCTTACATTGTCTCACACATGAAGTTTTTGGGGACACTTCATGTCTAAACCATAACAGGCTACTCAGAGACATAGTCTGCTGTGCTAAAAGCAATGGAATGTTTGAAAGAATGATAAAAACTATATCAAAAGCATGCTTGAAGGAATTGCAATGGCCAAATCTTGGATATTTTGAATGTCAATATATAAATAATGGTAAATATTTAATTCATTGAATAAATTGAAGTCCAAGAGTACTGTTACCACTGTGGACTGGTGATGAATCCTTGCTTCCCCAGTGTTGAAGTATAACACCAGAGAAGCACGCCGAGGCAAGTTTAGAGTGGAAAATAGAAGTTTATTAAAGGACAGCAGAAAAGACTTCTCCTGGAGGAAGAAGGGGACCCAAGAGATGGAACCTGTGGAAGTGCGGTTGTTTCCCATTTTTATAGTTCTTTTAGTGATGGAATGTAGGTGGGAAGACCCGAGGGGTGGGACACAGGTGGGCCAAAGAAGTAATCTGGGCAGGAAGGACTTCTGAGTCAGCCATCTTCAAGTTTGCTGGGGCTGTTCATTAACACTTCTTTGGGATGGGCTTTGGCCTTGGGCTTTTCTCAGACTTCATTAACATTCCAAGAATTGTTCAACTTTTCCGGAATTCATTCTAAACATGGCCTCCATTTTGGATCTTACTCGATTATTAGACCCGATTTACCTAACTGCACTGACTATCTAACTTTAAATCTGGCTTCAGTACTTACTGATATAAAGATAAATTAAAGGGCCTGAAAAGAAAGCTATGCCTTATTCCAGTAGAATACCAACTAATAAATGTAGAAAATCACCTTTGGAAACTCTCATAAATATTTAATTTGAGCACAATCATCAGTAGAGTCTATAGTAGGGGAGACTTTTTTTTTTGGCACTGCTGATGGAACCCAGAGGTGTTTACCACTGAATTACATCCCTACCCCTTTTTATTTTAAGACAGGGTCTCTGTAAGTTGCATCCCTAAGCCACTAAGTTACTGAGGCTAGCCTTGAAGTTGCCATCTTCCTGCCTCTGCATCCAGAGCTACTAGAATTACAGGTGTGCACCACTGTGCCTGGCTACAGTGGGTGAGACTTTGATGAGAAGCAGAGTACTTAATAGTTTCAAGTTATCTGCATATATAACATATATTATTTGCTTTATAGTGAGTAAAAAATACTCAGGAAAAACCATGGCAGGTAGTTTTTTGGTTGGTTGGTTGGTTGGTTTTTGAAATGGGGTCTCACTGTGTTGTCCAGGCTGGTCTCAAACTCATGGACTCAAGTGATCTTCCTGCCTTAGCCTCCTGAATAGCTGGGACTGCAGGTGTGTGATACTAAACTGGCAGATACTATTTTAATCAAGTGGTAGAAGTTACCAGCCCCAGTAATGGGACAAATTGGCATTGTATGTCTCCTGATAAAATGAACCAGTGTAGCATCAGTTCTGTGGTGTTATTGCCAAAAATAAGTAAGCCATATCTAATTCCAAGGAAACAACAGAAAAAAATCCAAATTAAAGTTACTACTTCAGAAATGCTTCAGAAATGGCAAGGTCAGGAAAAGACAAAAGTTCCAGTTTGAAGGGGATCCAGAGACATGACAATGCAATACAAAGCATTTCAAATGGTTTGGAAAAAAATTGTATGTATTTATATGATGAGAGAATGTTTAATGAAGTAAAATGTTAAGGGAAAATAGATCAAAGGTATAATAAACAATCCTTATCTACCCCTATTCTTACCCTATTTTTCTTGCAACTTTTCCATTAGCTTCAAATTATTTCTTAATAAAGTTAGAAAAAAAAAAGCTGTCTTTTCCACAGGTGATCAATATCCCTATGACACAATTCACACTGATGGCTCTACTTATAAAGAAAAAAAATTGTGTTTTTCAAAGACTCAGAACAATGTAAAGTTGAGTTTAAAAATTTAATCAAAATATCTGATTAAAAATCAAATAAAAAAAATTTTTACACAAAAATTTACACAAAATCCCCAGAATAGAATGGAATTTATGCTTTGAATATAGAAATGTCAAATGGGACTTGTTGATATTTTTAATCTCTTAAAAAGTATCCTAGTGGGCTGGGGTTGTGGCTCAGTGGTAGAGCACTCGTCTAGCATATGCGAGGCCCTGGGTTCGATCCTCAGCACTACATAAAAAAAATAAATAAATAAAATAAAGGTATTGTGTCCAACTACTTCTAAAAAATAAATATTTTTTAAAAAATACCCAATGTGATTCTGCAATCTGTACACTCAGAAAAATGAGAAATTATACCCCGTCTGATTCAAATGTATGATATGTCAAGATCATTGTACTGTCATGTGTAACTAATTAAAACAAATTAAAAAAAACCTTTGTGCCCCAAAATGCATAAATCATTTTTAAACAGAGATGAACTAGGAAAAATAGTATCCTGGGGGACAAAACACTCTGGATATTAATGCCCTAAGCTAGCCGAATGACTGACCTTGAAGCAACTTCAAAGCTGCAAAAATAACTGACTCTGACATGTACCTAGATGGGGAAAATATATCCTACATCCTTTGAATATATGCTTAGTCTTTAAAGAAAACAAAAAGTAGCATCATATTTCATAAATGAAATTTTAACAGTTGAGTTCATATTATTTATTTGTGATTTTATTACCTGGGAAAATAAAATCATACTTAAGTTTATATCCATTCTTTGCTTTCCTCACCCCTTGAAGTAGTGTGGGTAAAATCAAATGCTTTTAAAATATTATGGCTTTCCCCAGGTGTCAGTGAAAGTCTGTTAGATACTTTCTTTTAGGATGTTTCATTTGACCTGAACAAGTTAAATTGCATTTCATATTCCTTAGTTTGGCATTCAAGGCCTTCTATAGTTAATGGTAACTTTTCTTTACTGCTTTGTAGAAATCATCTTTAGACACACTCATAATTTTAGGCTAAAAAATCTTTGATTTCTATTATATGCAATTACTCTGTTTCTGAATGTTTGCTACTTATCTGACAAAACATAATGCGGGTTCTGTTTCTTCCAGGAAGCTATTTCTAATCACTTTTGGTTGATATTGATTACTATGTATTAAATCTTATAGCTTCTTTGTGCCTTTTATTTGACGTTTAATCAGATATTTCCTGTTAACTATTTTGCATTCATCTGTTTATATTTTTTGTCTTTTAAACTAATTTGTAAACACCAGAAGTTGCTATTTTTATACCTTATAATCTTCCAGTCAGTCAGTCACTGTTACCACCCTTTGGTAACAGTGAATCCAGGAGGACTTAACCACTGACTCATATCCCCAGCCTAGGGTCTCACTAAGTTGCTTAGGACCTCACTAAGTTGCTACGGCTGGTCTCGAGCTTGCAATCCAGATTACAGGCATGCGCCACTGCACCCGGCAAATATCTAGCTTTTTAAATTTAATTTTTATGTAATTATCCTTTTATTTTAAAGAATAACTTGTTTTTAAAAAAATTTTTTTAGTTGTTGGTAGACCTTTATTTTATTTATATGCGGTGTTGAGAATTGAACCCAGCGCCTCACACACTCCAGGCAAATGTGCTACCGCTGAGCCCCAGTACCAGCCCCTGTAATTATCCTTTGACACTTGTTACCTAATATAGGTATAATTTTTTTAAAACTTACATTTTTATTTATTTATTTTTTTTTAATGTTTATTTTTTAGTTTTCGGCTGACACAACATCTTTGTTTGTATGTGGTGCTGAGGATCCAACCTGGGCCGCGCGCATGCCAGGCGAGCGCGCTACCGCTTGAGCCACATCCCCAGCCCTACATTTTTATTATTTTGGGAATATATTGAAAATTAAAATAATTTTTAATGTTTTACAATAGGCATATATCTTTCTTGGAGAAATTTGGAAAAATATAAAAGAAAGTGAATAGAAAAATATCTTTATAAAGAAAATTATCAACTCAACATTTTGCTCAATGTAAGGATGTCTGATTAAATATTGATACTAATGGAAGAACTTTTCACAACTTTCTTTGGGTACTATAATAGAGCACTTGCCTTTTTAAGAGAATATTGAATATAACTATCATTTCTAAAGGAAACACAAAAGAGTACTGATGCTTAACTGTACACTAGAAGATTGAAGAGAGAAATCTAGAGATAATAAAAAAAGTACTGCCTCTTTCAAATACCCATTTGAAAGAGGCAGTATTTTTTGAAAGAGGCAGTATTTTGTTATTTGAACAAATAATATGTGTAGTTGGTTTTAGGAAACATAAGCATGCCAGCGTTTTGCTTTTTATATACATTGGACCTTAACTACTTTCATGTTTTCTTAGATCAGCATTGCCAACATGTCCTGGGAATGGATGTTTAGGAAAGAATGGGGATTCCGAGGGTATGCAGAAAGCTTTAGCACGGAGGGAAAGAGTGAGAGTTGGCACAGGAGAGAGAGAGAGAGAGAGAGAGAGAGAGAGAGAGAGCGCGAGCGAGCAAGCAAGCACATTTTTACTGCATAATTAACAACCTTATTTTAGGTCTACTCTCCTTACTATTTGGAACTACAAGATTTGGAACCTTCCGTGGTAGTAGCCGTGTGGATAATGTATTCTTATGTCTGTCCTCCAAATTTCTCTTTCTGAGAATAGTTTTAAAATAACTGTTATACTAATGAGCTAATATTTTTCTAGTTTCCATTAAAGTATAAAACATTTTCTTGAATCTCTGTCATGTTTTTTCTGATTTCATTAATTTCTACTAATTTGTTATTTCCTTCTAATTAGTTTGATTTTTACAACTCCTTTAAAATTATTTAGGTAGATGCCTAGCACAACTGATATTATTATTTAATTCAAAAATTTTAATATTTTTCTATTGATGTTTTTGTTTTACCAATCATTATTTATAAGTGTATTTGTTGGGCAGGGGCTGTAGCTCAATGGCAGACTGCCTGCCTAGAATGTGTAAGGCACTGGGTTTGATCCTTAGCACCACATAAAAATAAACAAATAAAATAAATGCATTCTGTCCCTCTACAACTACAAAAAAGAAGAAGTGCTAAGTTAGGTGTGGTATACACCTATTGCCCCAACTACTTAGGGGGCTAAGGCAGGAGGATCTGAGGCCAGTCTGGGCAACATTATCAGGGCTCTGTTTCTAAATAAATAAAATTTAAAAGTGTTTTTTGATTTTTAACATTTCTAACATTTGATTTCTAAAATGAGATTTACTTTTTTTGTTGTAGATTTTTAGCTTAATTGGTCAGAGACTGTGTTCTGTATGATCTATATACTTTAATATTTGATGAGACTTTTAATATTTTATGGCCTTTTTGATTTTCTGATTTATAAATTAAGTTTTAAAAGAGTACATATTTGTGAGGCATGGTGGTGTATGCCTGTAATCCCAGAGGCTCAGAAGGCTGAGGTAGGAGGATTGTGAGTTCAAAGCTAGTCTCAGCAATTTAGCAAGGCCCTAAGCAACTTAGCATGACCCTGACTCTAAATAAAATATAAAAAGGGTTGATGAAATGTGACCCAGTAGTTAAGTACCCCTGGGTTCAATCCCTAGTTCCCCAAAAAAAGTGTACATATTTTACAGAGTCTACTTTTCTCTGTATGTCCACCAGGACAAGTTTGTTAATATGTTTGTAATCTTCTGTATTCTGATTTTATTTTTCTGGTTGCTAATCAGGAAAATAAGCATGGATTTATCCTTTTGTCCTTTTAGTTCTGTTAATTTTTGTGGTTGGAGGCTGTATTATTGGGTGCATACTTATTATAAATCTTTTTTCATGGTAAATCGAATCTCCATCATTATAAACTGATCTTTAGAAACACTTCTTAGTCTATTTACATTTGTTTAATACATGGTATTAGGCATATTTTCATTAGTATTTTTGTGATAAATAGTTTTTCTTTCTTAATTTTCAAACTCTGTGTATATATACATTTTAGAAGTGTGTCTTTAACCAATGGAACAGAATAGAAGACACAGTCAAACCCACATAAATGCAGTTCTCTCATACTAGACAAAGGCAGCATAAACATATACTGGAGAAAAGATAAGCTCTTCAATGAATGGTGCTGAGAAAATTGGAAATCCATATGTAGCAAATCAACTTAAACCCTTATCTCTCACCTTGCACAAAACTCAAAGTGGATCAGGGACCTAGGCATTAGACTAGAGACCCTGTGCCTACTAGAAGAAAAAGTAGGCCCAACCTTTCATCGTGTTCGTTTAGGAACCAAATTGGTCAACATGACTCCTGAGGCACATTAAGTAAAATCAAGAATCAATAAATGGGATGGTATAAAACTAGAAACTTCTTCACAGAAAAGGAAACAATCAAGAACATGAAGAGAGAGCCTACAGAATGGGAGAAAATCTTTGCCACCTGTACCTCAGATGGATCATTAATCTCCAGGATATTTAAACAACTCAAAAATCTTAACACCAAAAACACAAACAACTCAATAAATGGGCAAAGGAACTGAACAGCCACTTCACAGAAAAAGAAATATATGAAAAAAATATTCAATATCTCTAGCAATTAGAGAAAGGAATTCAGGTAACAATAAATATTGGCGAGGATGTGGTAAAAAAGGTACGCTCACACATTGTTGGTGGGATTGCAAATTGGTGCAACCACTATGGAAAGCAGTATGGAAATTCCTCAGAAAACTTGGAATGGAACCACCATTTACCCAGCTATCCCACTCCTTGGTTTATACCCAAATGACTTAAAATCAGTATACTACAGTAATGCAGCCATGTCAATGTTTATAGCAGCACAATTCATAATAGCTAAACTATGGAACCAACCTAGGTGTCCTTCAATAGATGAATGGATAAAGAAAATGTGATATATATATATATATATATTTTCAATGGAATATTACTCAGATTTAAAGAAGAATGAAATTATGGCATTTGCCAGTAAATGGAAGGAGTTGGAGAATATCACGCTAAGCGAAATAAGCCAATCCCAAAAAACCAAATGCCGAATGTTTTCTCCAATATGTGGATGCTAATTCACAATAAGGCGAAGGGCACTAGGGAAGAATAGTGTTACCTTAGATTAGGTAGAGGGAAGTGAAAGGAGGGGAGGGGAGGGGATGTGGGGATGGGAAAGAGAATAGAACAAAACAGACATTATTACTTTGTGTATATATTTGACTGCATGACCAATGTGATTCTACAACATGTACACTCAGAAAAATGAGAAATTATATCGTATCTATGTATGATACATCAAAGCTTATAAATGCATTCTATTGTGATATATAACTAATTAAAACAAATTAAAAAAAACTACAATGAGATTTCATCTCACTGGAGTGAGAATGTCAACAATCAAGAATACAAGTAAAAATAAATGTTGCTGGGGATGTGGGGAAAAGGTACACTCATACATTGCTGATGGGACTGCAAATTGGTACAACCACTCTGGAAAGCATTATGGAGATTCCTCAGAAAACTTGGAATGGAACCACCATTTGACCCAGTTATCCCACTCTCTAGCATATGCCCAAAGGACTTAAAATCAGCATAAAATCAGTGATATGGCCACATCAGTATTTGTAGCAGATCATTTCACAATAGCTAAGCTATAGAACTAACGGAGGTGCCCTTCAACAGATGAATGGATAAAGAAAATGTATATATACACAATGGAATATTACTCAGCCATAAAGAATAATGAAATATGGCATTGCCAGTAAAATGGATAGTATTGGAGACTATCATGCTAAGTGAAATAAGCCAATCCAAAAAACCAAAGGCCAGATATTCTCTCTGATATTCAGATGCTAATACACAACGTGGGAGGTGGGAGATAGAAGTTCATTGGATTAGACAAAGGGGAATGAAGGGAAGTGGGGCGGAATGGCAATAAGAAAGACAATAGAATGAATGGGACATTACTTTCTTATGTTCATACATGAATGCATGATCCGTGTAACTCCACATGTAAAAACCACAAGAATGGGAAGTTATATTGTATGCATGTATGCATAATATGTCAAATACTGTCACGTATATCTAAAAACAACAAATAAAAAACGTTTTTAATTAAAAAAATGTGCAATTCTAAAAACAAATAAAAAAACTTTTTAATTAAAAAATGTGCAATTTTATGCTCTCCAGTGATGCTTACGCTGCCTGCCTATTGGCTACACACACTTTGAACACTTCTGCTTAGGGAGTGGCTTTATCCCATTGAAAAGCATTTTCAATAAGGAAGGCAGTTCCTATCTCCCCTCCAGGACATACCCTTCTTAGTGATTTTGATACTGCAGTTTGCCTGGGCTTGTATCCTTATCTTATATGACCTGCATGTTATCTTATGTAGCTTCTCTGGAGGAAGTCCAAGTACAGGGAAAAGGTAAGGTCCATGTGACTGATGTTGCTGTGAATAAAAATAAAAGGAAGGTAAGCAAAGTGAGAAGAATTCTGAATTGAGGCTTTTACTTCTTGTGCAAATCCTTGGTCAGTCTGAGGGTTTCCTGGAGGTCTTTGTCAGTAAGCATCAGTCAGTTTTCTTAGGAACTGACCAGCTGCCTTGGTCCCCATAGTGTTGGAGGGTGAGGAGAAAGAACAGGAACCATAGTTACATGCAATGAGCGTTACAGTGCCTTAGGATTGGCAGATTCTATGGTGGAGAGATAAATAATTACAATGGCAGAATTGTTGGTAGGAAGTGAAGCAACATAAGTCCTTTTCAAATACCTTGCCAGGTGTCTTGCCACATGGGCTGAAAGCTAGAGCACGGGGAGCTGGCGGTAGCCCAGTGGACATAGATTTACAGGGCTTTAGAAATTTACCTCTCTCAAATACCTATAAACAAACTCACGAGTATCATCTGATAAAGACTATACTTGTGGAGGTGCAAGAACAAACAAAAATGATGTCCTGGCTTGCTTTCTGACCCTCTACAGCAAATTCACTCTGTCAGCCTGTATATCTCACTCTCCTGAATGTTGACAGAGATAAATTCACTTTTTTAAGCCTCTGTACTTTTTTTCTTCAAAATTTTTAGTTGTAGATGGACACAATACTTTTATTTTATTTGTTTTTATGTGGTGCTGATAATTGAACCCAGTGCCTCACTGTGCTAGGCAAGTGCTCTACTACTGAGTCATAACCCCAGCCTGCCACTGTATTTTTGAGTCTCTTAATTATACCAACTTTGTCTTTCTGTTTCTCCTAATTCTTGAATGTGTTAACATTCTATTATTTTTTTTAATTTTTTTTTTTTTATTATTAGTTGTTCAAAACATTACAAAGCTCTTGACATATCATATTTCATACATTTGATTCAAGTGGAAACATTCTATTATTATAACAGACATTTGAGATAATCAAACTATAAAGGGAATAGTTTTGCTTTGGCTTACCAATTTGGAGGTTTCAGTCCATGATTGATTGGTCCTATTGCTTTGGGCCTGTGGTAAGGCAGCTGTCATGACAGGTGCGTGAAGCAGAGAAAACTGCTCCCCTCATCATTGGAAAAGGAAAGAGGAAGGGGTTGGGATTCTATAATTTTGTTCAGGAGTACATCCTAATGATTTCAAGATCTACTAGGTCTTACTTCTTTAAGCTTTTACTACCTCCCAGTAGTGCCAGTCCTCGGAACATGCTTTCAACACTTGGGCCTATAAGATATTTAAGACCCAAACTATTGTGCTGGGTATATAAACTTCATGGATCATAATTATTTCTCTGAGTATATGGTTTTGAAGCAGACCAGAGACTCTCACCCAGAAGACCCTTACCATAATTAAGCAGAAGCCCCCACCATATTGGTGACATATGAGTTCCTCTTCTTGTCAGAAAGCTCATTACATAAGGATATCAGCTATCAGCAAAATCTTCTGCAGAGGGTATTGCAGTTTATAGCTTCCTCTTTGTTTGTAAATGCTAAGTTTGCAGAAAAATAATTACTTTTATGTAGACTTCTGTAAAAATGTAAAACACCAATATCACCCCCTGCCCCCAGGTATAAAGTTTAAAGAGTTTCTAGACTCAAGGTCCAGAAAATATTTCAGGTAGAAGCCACACTCTGGACTGCCTGGCTGCAGCCAATAAACCTGCTTCCTGAAAATTCCTCAGGTATCCAGCTTCATCTATCCTACTTTAGTTTCTTTTGTGAAAATTGAAGTCAGCTGTTCATCTGACTATTCCATCTTTGAAGCTATTCTGTCTGGCTGCTTTTAAGATCTTACTTTTGTCCTTGGCCTTATGCAGTTTCATTGTGATGTGTCTAGGCATAAATTATTTACTCTTTTAAAATTCTGCTTTGGATTTTTGAGCTTGAGTCTATAGATTATTTTTCATCAATGTGGGAAATGTTTATCTCTTCAAATTTTACCTGTGTCCAACCTCTCTCTTTTTTCCTTAGCAACAGATGTTATAGAATTTCTCACTCTGAATATCTCAAGTTACTGTATTTTAAATTGTCTTTTAAATTAATTTATTGCTTGAGGTTTTCCAGCTCATTAACCTGCTAATAATTCTTTCCATTGAGTTTTTTAAAATTTTTATTTATTATTATTATTTATATATGATAGCGGAATGCATTACAATTCCCATTACACATATAGATCACAATTTTTCATATCTCTGGTTGTATGCAAAGTATACTCACACCAATTCGTGTCTTCATACATGTATTTTGGATAGTAATGATCATCACATTCCACCATCATTTATAACCCCATGCCCCTCCCTTCCCCTCCAACCCCTCTGCTCTATTTAGAATTCGTCTATTCCTCCTATGCTCCCCCTCCCTATTCCACTATGAATCAGCTGCCTTATATATAAAAAAAATTCAACATTTTGTTTTTTTAGGATTGACTAACTTCACCTAGTATTATCTTCTCTAACTCCATCCATTTACCTGCAAATGCCATGATTTTCTTCTCTTTTATTGCTGAGTAATATTCCATTGTGTATATATGCCACATTTTTTTTAATCCATTTATCTATTGAAGGGGATCTAGATTGGTTCCACAGTTTAGCTATTGTGAATTGTGCTGCTATAAACATTGATGTGGCTGTGTCCCTCTAGTATTTTTAAGTACTTTGGGTATAGGCTGAGGAGAGGGATAACTAATGGTGGTTCCATTCCCAATTTTCCAAGAAATCTCCATACTGCTTTCCATATTGGCTGTACCAATTTGCAGTCCCATCAGCAGTGTATGAGTGTGCCTTTTCCCCCACATCCTCACCAACACTTATTGTTGTTTGTATGCATAATAGCTGTCATTCTGACTGGAGTGAGATGAAATCTTAGAGTGGTTTTGATTTGCTAGTGATGATGAACATTTTTTCATATTAATGATTGATTGAATGTCACCTTCTGAGAAGTGTCTCTTCAGGTTCTTGGCCGATTTATTGATTGGATTATTTGGTTTTTTGGTGCTTAGCTTTTTGAGGACTTTATATACCGTAGAGATTAGTGCTCTATCTGATGTGTGAGGGGTAAAGATTTGCTCCTAGGATGTAGGCTCTCTGTTCATCTCAGATTGTTTTTTTGCTGAGAAGGAACTTTTTAGTTTGAGTCCATCCCATTTATTGATTCTTGATTTTAATTCTTGCACTGTAGGAGTCTTATTAAGGAAGTTGGGGCCTAATCCCACATGATGAAGAATAGGGCCTACTTTTTCTTCTATTAGATTCAGGGTCTCTGGTTTTATTCTTAAGTCCTTGATCCATTTTGAGTTGAGTTTTGTGCATGGTGAGAGAGAGGGATTTAATCTCATTTTGTTGCATATATTTTTAATTTCATTTTGTTGCATATCTCATTTTGTTTCCAGTTTTCCCAGCACCATTTGTTGAAGAGGCTATCTTTTCTCCAATGCATGTTTTTGGCACCTTTGTCTAATATAAGATAATTGTAATTTGGTAGATTAGTCTCTGTGTCCTCTTCTGTACCATTGGTCTACCAGTCTGTTTTGGTGCCAATACCATGCTGTTTTTGTTACCATTGCTCTGTAGTATAGTTTAAGGTTTGGTATAGTGATGCCACCTGCTTCACTCTTCCTGCTAAGGATTGCTTTAGCTATTCTGGGTCTCTTATTTTTCCAGATGAATTTCATGATTGCTTTTTCTATTTCTATGAAGAATGTCATTGGGATTTTGATCAGAATTGCATTAAATCTGTATAGTGCTTTTGATAATGTTAATTCTGCTTATCCAAGAGCAAGGTAGATCTTTCCTTCTTCTAAGGTCTTCTTTGGCTTCTTTCTTTAGGGTTCTGTAATTTTCATTATGTAGATCTTTCACCTCTTTCATTCAGTTGATTCCCAAGTATTTTCTTTATTTTTTAGAGGCTATTGTAAATGGGGTAGTTTTCCTTTCTGAGGATTTGTCACTGATATAAAAAGTGCCTTTGATTTATGGTTTGATTTTATATCCTGCTACTTTGCTAAATTCATTTACTAGTTTTAGAAATTTTCTGGTGGATCTTTTAGGGTCTTCTAGGTATAGAATCATAGTATCAGCAAAAAGTGCCAATTTAAGTTCTTGTTTTCCTTTGTGTATCCCTTTAATTTCTTTCGTATGTCTCATTGCTCTGGCCAATGTTTCAAGAACTATGTTAAATAGAAGTGGTGAAAGAGGGCTTCCCTGTCATGTTCCAGTTTTTAGAGGGAATGCCTTGAGTTTTTCTCCATTTAGAATGATGTTTGCCTGGGGCTTAGCATAGATAGCCTTTATGATATTGAGATGTTCCTGTTATCCCTAGTTTTTCTAGTGTTTTGAACATAAAGGGTGCTATATTTTGTCAAATGCTTTTTCTGTGTCTATTGAGATAATCATATGGTTCTTATCTTTAAGTCTGTTGATGTGATGAATTACATTTATTCATTTCCGTATGTTGAACCAACCTTGCATCCCTGAGATGAATCCCACTTGATTGTGGTGCACCATCTTTTTGATGTTTTTGTATTCAATTTGCCAGAATTTTATTGAGAATTTTTGCATCTATGTTCATTAGAGATATTGGTCTGAAGTTTTCTTTTTTTGATGTGTCTGCCTGGTTTTGGAATCAGAGTGATATTGGCCTCATAGAATGAGTTTGGAAGTGCTGCCTCTTTTTCTGTTTCCTGAAATAAATTGAAGAGTATTGGTATTAGTTGTTCTTTAAAGGTCTTGTAGAACATTGCTGTGTATCCGTCTGGTCCTGGGCTTTTTTTGGTTGGTAGACTTTTGATGGCATCTGCTATTTCGTCACTTGAAATTGATCTGTTTAAATTGTGTATATCATCCTGATTCAATTTGGTCAAATTATATGACTCTAGGAATGCCTTCAATATTTTCCATTTTATTGGAGTACAAGTTTTCAAAATAATTTCTAATTATCTTCTGAATTTCTGTAGTGTCTGTTGTGATATTTCCTTTTTCATCATGTATGTTAGTGATTTGAGTTTTCTGTCTCCTCTTCATTAGCATTCCTAAGGATCTGTCAATTTTATTATATTTTCAAAGAACCAACTTTTTGTTCTGTCAATTTTTCAATTGTTTCTTTTGTTTTAATTTCATTGAATTCAACTCTGATTTTAATTATTTTCTGTCTTCTGCTGCTTTTGGTGTTGATTTGTTCTTCTTTTTCTAGGGCTTTGAGATGTAATGCTAAGTCATTTGTTTGTTGACTTTTTCTTCTTTTAAGGAATGAACTCCATGCAATGAACTTTCCTCTTAGAACTGCTTTTATAGTGTCCCAGAGATTTTGGTATGTTGTATCTGTGTTCTCATTCACCTGTAAAAAGTTTTAATCTCCTCCATGATGTCTTCTGCAACCCTTTGTTTATTCAGTAGCATGTTATTTAGTCTCCAGGTGTTGGAGTGGATTTTATTTCTTATTTTATCATTGATTTCTAATTTCATTCCATTATGATCTGAGAGAATGCAGGGTAGTATCTCTACTTTTTTATATTTGCTAAGAGTTGCTTTGTGACATAGTATATGGTCTGTTTTAGAGAAGGATCCATGTGCTGCTGAGAAGAAAGTGTATTCTCTCATTGAAGGATGAAATATTCTATATATGTCAGTTAAGTCTAAGTTATTCATTGTATTACTGAGTTCTGTAGTTTCTTTGCTTAGCTTCTGTTTGAAAGATCTATGTAGTGATGAAAGAGGTGTGTTAAAGTCACCCAAAATTATTGTATTGTGGTCTATTTGACTCTTGAACTTGAGAAGAGTTTGTTTGATGAACATAGATGCTCCATTGTTTGGGGCATATATATTTATAATTGTTAAGTCTTTTTGGTGTATGGTTCCCTTGAGCAATATGTAGTGTCCTTCTTTATCCTTTTTGATTGACTTTAGTTTGAAGTCTACTTTATTTGATATGATGATGGAAACCCCTGCTTGCTTCTGCAGTCCATGTGAGTGGTATGATTCTTCTCAACCCTTCACCTTCAGTCTGTGGATGTCTTTTCCTATGAGATGAGTCTCTTGGAGGCAGCATATTGTTGGGTCTTTTTTCTTTTTTCTTTTCTTTTCTTCTTCTTCTTTTTTTTTTTTAATCCAATCTGCTAGTCTATGTCTTTTGATTGGTGAGTTTAGGCCATTAACATTCAGGGTTATTATTTAACATGATTTGTATTGCCAGACATTTTTGTTTATTTTTGGTATTTAATGTAACTTGGTTTCTCCTCTGATTAGATTTTCCTTTAGTGCAATCCCTCCCTCTGCTGATTTTTATCATGGTTTTTCATTTCCTGTTCTTGGAATATTTTGCTTAGGATGTTCTGTAGTACAGGCTTTCTAGTTGTAAATTCTTTTAACTTTTATTTATCATGGAAAGTTTTTATTTCATCATCAAATCTAAAACTTAGTTTTGCTGGATATAAGTTTCTTGGTTGCTATCCATTTTCTTTCAGAACTTTGTATAAATTGTTCCACAATCTCCTGGCTTTGAGGGTCTGGGTTGAAAACTCTGCTGATATATGAATTGGTCTCCCCCTATATGTGATCTGATTTCTCTCTTGTGGTTTTTAAGATTCTATCCTTATTCTGTATGCTAGGCATTTTCATTATAATGTGCCTTGGTGTAGATCTGTTGTAATTTTGAACATTTAGTGTCCTGTAAGCCTCTTGTATCTGGTTTTCCAATTTGTTCTTTCATGCTTGGGAAATTTTCTGATATTACCTCATTGAAGAGATTGTGTATTTGGTTTGAAACTCTATGCCTTCCTCTATCCCAATAACTCTCATATTTGGTCTTTTGATGTGTCCCATAATTCTTGGATGTTCTGTTCATGGTTTCTTACTATCTTCACTATGTGATCAACTTTATTTTCCAGATTGAATACTTTGTCTTCATTATCTGACTTTCTTTCTTCCAAGTGATCTAGTCTGTTGATTATGCTTTCTACTGAGCTTTTTATTGTACCCTTGATTTATTGTACCCTTCATTTCAAGGATTTCTGACTGGTTTTTGTTCAGAGTCAGTCTGACACACTCTCTCTCTCTCAAGAACTTTATTTTATATTTTTGGTATTGGGGATTGAACTCAGGGCATTGCCCTTGCCAGGCAAGTGCCCTATCCCCTGAGCTAAATCTCCCTCTATCTCTTGAAGTAATCTTTTGCTACCTGTATTTGCTTTCTTATCTTATTATTGGAGTGATCAATTTTTGCCTATATTTGATCAATGATCTTTAATTCATAGATCATTTTAATTATGAACCTTCTGAATTCCTTCTCTGACATTTCATCAACTTTACTGTCTTTGGGTTCTGTTATTATAGTGTCCTGGTTTGTTTGGGGGGCACTTTCCTCCCTTGTTTTTTCATGTTGTCTATGTATCTTCCTTTCTTGCAGTGTGGATCTGAGATATTACAGTTTTTTCCCTATATTCTTGTAGTACCCATGCAGATTGTCTGTACCTCACCTTGATGTTGGGCTTCCAGACCCTGCTGGTGTCCCTCAATGAATGCTAATGCATCCTGGACCTGGGTCCTACTCAAGTCAGTGTGGGTGGATCTGGGCTGCCAGGCTTGACTTCCTGCGGTAGTTTCTCCATTGATTCTTGTGTACCTTCAGACTCTAGGGAAGGTACAGTGAGTGGTCCAAGAATACTTGAATATATCTAAGTGAATCTAAGCTCTACTTGACATCATGGCACTAAGGATATTACCTGGATTGCTCCTTATGTCTAAATTTTGACAAATCAACAAATCACATAAATCATATATCAACTAAAGGGAATGTGAAAATAAAATGTCCAAAGACAAAAGAAAGGGTAGATTATCATAGGATAGATTTAAGAGATAAGAAAATGCCTGGTGATAAAGGCCCAATATTAGAGAATAAAAGGGGATAGACACTATCCAAAGATTTGATTGCATACCTCATACTCCTGCTATTTTAGTGGGGAGCCTGAATTAGTTTCAATCTGGATTGAAGCTCTCCATTTTCATTTCTGTCTTTGTCTCTGTCTGTCTGTCTCTCTCTTTCTCTCACACACACACTCAAATTCACACACTTCAACACTTAGGACTACTATTCTAAGCCAAATCATATTTGGCTCTCTCTTGATTTTCAACACTGGAGGCTGGCAAGTTGGGGAACTGGTATACTTACCAGCCAGGAAATTCTGTAATCCACGACCATGGCACCCTGCTGCTAGAAAAGGAATGAGATTGGCTCTCCCAAGTATAGATAATGGATCATAAAATCTTTGGAAGGGCCTTAGAGTACCTTTTTGTTCCACCTGTGTTTCTCTTTTTCTCTCTCCAGCTTACTTTATAAATGCTTAGTTTTAGCAATATAATGGCAACGTTGATTATAGTAATTTATATGAACAGTTCATCTCTTATGCCTGATTACCATGGAGAACAGCAATAATGACTTACAATCATTGTGTACATTATTAAATAAGTGTTAAGTTAATGTTGTAAATTTAACAATTAGTTTATCACTCATGGATATACAGTTTAAAAAGTTTGCTCAACACTGTAACAGTAACATTAATTGAACAATATCTAGTAATTACCGAGGAAACTATAGTAGTGTATCTTTCCTTATACATAGACAAATAACTCTTAAGAATGTGATTCTGGGTGGAAAACAGGAACAATAACCTATTTTGTTGCCCTCAGGAAGGCATTTGAGAAAAGAATGCTATTACTTTTGCCCTTGAAAAGGCCACTCACCATTCTCATTTTTTTGGTTAATTTTTAGACTGAAGCTTCCTGTATTTAAAAAAGGTGATTCTTTCTGAAATAATAGCTAATCAGCTTGAACACATTTGAAATATGTATTTTGTCATACATTTAGAATAATTTTAAAGAGGATACAATTAAAGTCTAAAATTTATTACTATTAAACTTTTATAAGTCAAACAACTAGCAAGTTAAAGTTTAATGTTCATCTTATGTGGTAGTGTGGTGGTGTCATGGGGATAAAGGTAGTGTTTGTTTTTTTTAAATACTGAGAAAACTTTATTACATTTGTAGAATTATTACATAGTAAACACTAGGTGGTGCAATTGTGCAAGGACTGTAGAATTAAATGTGCATTTCAAAAAAGGTATCAGGGTGAAATTAAAATGATGGTTTGAGGTAACTATTTGGAAATAGAATTCTAAAAATATTAATATAGAATGAAAGAATCTTGCCCTTTTATAATTGGCCTGGGATTCAAATGGGGTTCTTGTGATTTAGACTACAAAGTTCTTAAGATATTTGTATATTGTTTATATCATATTTTAAGATTAGTTAACTATCGCCCTGCAACAAAAAACTAGCCCAGTTTTATTTTTCTATATTTAAGTATTGAATTGCTCTCTAACTGCAGTCAAACAGGCTTATTCTTTACTATTTCTAGTCATTCTAAAATGCCTTAGAATTTGAGCAATTATCTCTAATATTACATATCACCTTTTTGAGTAACTGTTGATAGTTAAAACTTGAAAAGTAGCTTTCCTCTTGGTGTGTCTTCTTATCTCCATTAAAAAAAATGACCCTTGTATTCCTTTTTTATGTTCAGGTCATTAAAATTATTAAGCTTCTTAAATAACTACAGTTGATTTACTTGTATGTTAAAGAAAAGAAAATGTATTTATACAGATATTTTAAAATAGTTTACAGCCATGGTCTTAATACTGAGAGCTTTTGTTTTGTTTTGCTTTTAAGTTCTTTTCTAATTTGACAACAGTTCTCTTTGGAAATTAAAAAGAAAAATCATTTATGTCTTTCATTGATTTCATGAATAATGTTTTGTCTGTTACATTAATATTTAAATGTTTTAAAATATTTTGAAAGCACAAAAATGAGGCAAGCATTCATTGGTAATCACAAAAATTAAAATCAATATAAATACTTTAGTAGGCTATTATAACTGATAGAATTGCACAAGTGATGTGTGTATGTTCATGTTATTTTTCTGTGAATCGGATATTTTCTATCAATCATACAAAACTGACTTTATATTTTACTGGTTTAGTGAAACAACCTAGCACTCTAAGTAATTTTTCTCAAAATAACTCTTCTGTGTACAACTGTACAAAAATTATAGCCTTTTTATAAATAAAACTTATGTTTTATTACTTTTCCTCTAATGTTACAGTACTTCTCTTTAAGATTATCACCTTTAATATTTTTCCTTTGAATCTTTGAAATTTTTATTTTGAGGTAATATGTCATTATATACAATACATTATATATTAAACATTTATTTCAGAATATATTCTAGCTTCTTTATAATGTGTAATACTAATTAGACTAGTTCCAGTAATTAGCAGAGGAGGTTTGAAGGAAAGAGTTCTTTTCCTTCTGTTTGTGAAATTGATATTTGTGTGCACAAACTCAGACACATACACATCAGAGACTATTTGGAAATACTGTAGGTTCAAGCAGTTGGACCGTTGCTTATGGCTTATTTGATAATACATTATTTTAATTTTAAATTTATTTTCGGTCTCCTTTGAAACTTTTGGACTATAACATGTAATTAATATTTTATTTTTAAAATATAGATTTAGTATTTGAGTCATGCAGGCAAGTTTTAGATAAAATGTTATAGAAACAATTTGTGGAATTGAAAAATCACTATTTTCATAGTGGTTGACAGCCTTTACAAAATGACTTGCCACTCTTGCAGATATATCCATTATCACAACTTGCCACTATATAATGGCACCCATGTTAGCTACATTAGCCAGGGGGCTGAGTAGCCATGAAAATGGGAGTAACCTCTGACCCCAGAAATCATTCTTTTAAAAGAGGATTGAAACATCTGTGATAGGAAATTTGAATTGCTCTTGCAGCTGCAGTGTTTGTTCTGTGAATCTTTAATTTAGTTTAGAGCTATACTTTTTCCTCCAAATCTGTCAGTCTTTTCAGAAGCATCAAATTCACTTTAGGAAGGAAAAAAATGCTTCCTTCCCAGGCTTGTATTATTGGATGCAGTATTCAGGCTTCAAATGGTTTCATTTAGGTAATACATATAGTCTCAAGAATGGAATCCTCACATTTGACACGCTCTGTTAAATATATAGCTCATTCAAACCCCGTCCAAGATATTGCTATGCAGGCACTTATTTTGGATAATCCTTTTAATGACTATAGCTCAACTTCTTAGCTACATAGAGGACTGGTAGAAGGTGAAGATATGTGTGTGTGTGTGTGTGTGTGTGTGTATACATATATATAATTGATGTAGCAATATGTTTCTGTATATATACATTAAGTTTGTTTATACCTTATAAGTAATTTGGATTTGTATTATATTTGTATATGCTTATTTAGATATTTGAAAGATAATCTATGCAAGCCTTATGTATAAACTGTGCAAGCCTTATGTTTGGTGTGTTGAGAGTTATACATAGAATACTCATTAAGGTAATGGGATTGCTATGGTTGATTTTTTTATGCTGACTGAAAATTTAGCCCAAAGAGAATTGAAAATGATGTCAAAACAGCAAGTTGGTTCAGTCTCATTAGTTTGAAATTATTAATTAATCTATATGTCTCTGGCTTTTACATGAATCTTATACCCTTACCTTTAGCATTTTATAATGCCTTGGTTGATCAGAGAAAGAGGAAAAAAAAAAAAAAAACTCCTGCACTTATTGCTGTAATATCAACTAAAGCAAAAAATCTTAACATTTGCTCTGTTTTAATATTTGCTATTCTATTTTTAATAATGATATATGGTTTTTAAGAAGACAAAAAAGGATATTATGGTGGAAAAATGTATTTCTTTTTCAATATTACAGTTTTTAAGACTACTGTAGAATGAAAAACCATGTATGATTATAACTTACTTTATTCTATGCTGTATTGCATCTTAAATGTTGGTAGTAAGAAACTAATGCAGTTTTGAAAAAGCACAAAATGTTACTTAAACTCCTTTGGATTAAAATGCTTATTAAGTCAAAATGGAGCCAATTAAAAATTGAAAATTTAATCACATTTTAGTTAGTAAAATATATAATAGATGCAGTTCTGGCTTGCTGCTTTTCTCCATTTCATGTAACTGTAAGCAGTAACATTCGGAGACATGATTATAAGCACCTGTAACACAAAACACCCTCTCGTGCTTTTTCTGGCCTGCCATGGCATTTCTTTGTTGGAAGGGTTAGAGGTGCTTCTTGCCAGCACTGAGTCTATTCCTTAGCCAACCATAAGAGGGGGCTTCTATACCAACAAGCTGCTCTATTTGAACAGTACACATAATTATTTGCTCTAAAGGTGAATATTTTGTGTAATGACTTTCTAAATTTCATACCTTTTAAAATTCATTCCATTAGCTTTATTTGCACTGTTTGTTAAATACTCTGACTTTACAGGAGTTTTAATACCCTGGCTATAAAAGAAAAATAAAAATAGTTTGATGTTTTAGAAAATATTAACAGAAGTCAAATATTTATGTCTATTGATTATTTATAAAAATAATTAGTAAATTATCATTTCTTAATATATAAAACCTGTTTTTGTACTTATACAGACTATCTTTAAGCCACCTTTAAATGCTGCTATAAAAATAGTTTCTTTGACATTATAATAAAATCTAATTGTTTTTAAGTTTTAATTATCAAAATCATTTCATAGCTCTTTTTTAAAATTTTTTTTAAGAGAGAGAATTTTTTTTTTAATATTTATTTTTTAGTTCTTGGTGGACACAACATCTTTGTTTGTATGTGGTGCTGAGGATTGAACCCGGGCCGCATGCATGCCAGGCGAGCGTGCTACCGCTTGAGCTCATTTCATAGCTCTTGAAACATAACCTTTTAATAAAATATCCTGCTTTTATTTAGAATACCAATAATATGATTAAATTATTTAACTATATACAAGAGTCCAAAACGTGTCTGAATAACTAAAAAAAGACTGTTATCTATTTATCCATTCACTTATATATAAATAAATGGCAGTACTTACTAGACTTATTAGTTCATATCCTCTGATTGCCTATAGATGATAGAATAGTTTACTAGGAAGAGTTATACTACTAAAAAATTATTTGATAGTTATCCAACATTGGAGTAATCAAAATCTTACTAGATTTTTTTTCTTAGCCATCATTTGTGAAATGAACCTATTTTATAATACTCAATTTACTCTTCACCACAAAAGCATTGTCAATGCAAAATAATTCTCTCTGCTTGTACCTGGTAATATTCATACAACTTGCTAATTAAAAATGAAAAAGGAAGCTTTAGATATCAGAAAGTTATCCAGTTTGCAATGAAATATTATACAGTTTTCCACATAAGTGAAAGTTGTATGTTAACTGTCTTAGCAGAAAATGCAAATTAATTATTAAAAACTATTTAATTGCATATTTAGGGTTAAGTATCACTTTTCATCAGATATAAAGTTTGATAAAATGTTTTCTTTTTTAATATTTATTTTTTAGTTGGACACAATACCTTTACTTTATTTATTTATTTTTATGGGGTGCTGAGGATTGAACCCAGCACCTCACACATGCTAGGTGAGTGCTACATACTCCACAACTCCAGCCCCTGCTAAAGTGTTTTGTACAAACGTATTTTATGAATGTTTAACAAATATTTTTAACAGTATGTTAACGTTCTCAGAAATTTGAGATTAAGAATTGCAGGAGGGGCCAAATGCAGTGGCACATGCCTGAAATCCCAGCGGCTTGGGAGGCTGAGACAGGAGGATCATGAGTTCAAAGCCAGCCTCAGCAAAAAAGCAAGGTGCTATACAACTCAACGAGACCCTGTCTCTAAATAAAATGCAAAATGGGGCTGGGATGTGGCTCAAGTGGGAAGAGCACTGGCCTGGCATGCGCGGGGCACTGGGTTCGATCCTTAGCACCACATAAAAATAAAACATGTTGTGTCCACCAAAAACTAAAAAAAAATTTTAAAAAATGCAAAAAATAGGGCTGGGGATGTGGCTCAGTGGTCGAGTGCCCCTGAGTTCAATCCTCTGTATCACTGCCCCTTGCTCTCAAAAAAAGAATTGCAAGAGGAAGAATTGAGAAAAGTCTGAGAAATAGATACCACAATAAATTGTAATGACTGGCACTATATTGTTGTGAAAAATATCTTCACTAAGTATAAAGCTATTTTTCAACTCCTGCAATTTTTTTTGAATAAAATAAATGCAACTGATTTCTATGAATAACTACTTAACTTTTCTTAAGTGTTACCTCATTAGAAGTGTTAGAATCCTGACTATCAAAATTATTAGGCAGTGATATTGTATCAGACTAGTTTCATCTTTCTGGCTACTTTATTATTTTAAAAAATATAAGACTTTATAATCACTGAGTTCTTGTCAGTTTTAAAATATGTATCAAAATGATACATTCTTTAAAAATATTTTCCTTGAATGATACCTGAATGAATGTTTTTAAAGGAGGTGTTTACACTAGTGATTTTGATGGTTGATATTAAGCTATAAAGAAAATATACAGAATGATATATTTGAAGCAGATTTATATTAGTTATGTATGCTATTGGGGTATAGAAATCATCTTCATAGCCGAGTAAACTTACTTGTAAGAATTTTCCTTGCTTAGAATCCCCAAAGCACTTTGTAAAAGGAAAAATTTTAAATTCTTTCATAGTTTAAACTATTTAAAAAATTTAAAAGCTCTTAGCTTAAGGAGATTATAGCATTCTAATTCTATAGGATATTCCCATTTCTCAATATTTTTTTTCTTCACTAGTACATTAATGAATCAATTCATATGTAGTGAAACAATTTTTTAATATTTTTTATTGTAGGTGGACATAATATCTATTTTTTACATTTTTTATTTAATTTAAAAATATATATTTTAGTTGTAGATGAACACAATATCTTTATTTATTTGTGCATCATGCATGCGGGGCAAGCGCTCTCCCTCTGAACCCCAATCCCAGCCCCAGTTTTTATTTTAATAGTTCTTATTTTGGACTCTATAAATCTAACTTTATAATCTTATGTTATTTTTAATAATACTAATTATAGTAATTTTTATTTGGTTATATATTTTTATTTGATTATATTTTACTTGTTTAAAGGGAGGGGCCCTGGAATAAGTGATTCTTAGTTTTCTTTGTCAGTTTATAAACTATACTTTTATGTTGCAGATATGTTCTTTGAAAATTAAGCCTTTTTTTACGTATGTGAAATTAAAAACAAAACACCTTTTTTTTCCCCCCCTAGACATAGTATAAAGGTTACACATTAATCAGATTCATATTCTGCCGTTGAAAATTTTGTTTTGTTGACAGAGGTAAAATGTTCATTCATTCATCTGACAATAAATATTTATGGAACATCTACCATGTTGAAGCACCTGGGTGTGAAATAGTGAAGGAGACAAGTAAAGATCATTAAAATCAAAATAGGTCAATAAAAAGTATGTAAGATGAAGAGTGCTATGATTGAGAAAAACACAGAGTACTCTGGAAGTACCTACAGTGAAATTAGGTTTGATCATGTAACCAAATCTGAGTAGGGTCTGGTGATGGGGAAAGCTCCCTGAGGATAGTTTGTTTATCCTGAGAGCCAGGGTTAGCCAGATGAAGGTTGGAGGGGAGAGGAACGTGGGGATAGGTAAGTGCATTTCAGATAAAATAATATATAAAATGGCAGAGAGCCTAGAGACCACCATCTGACTCTGGGACTTGAAGATTTCAGCATCAGAGATAAGCTGAAACTGTGTTTAAGAACCCATTTCATGTATAATCATTGGGATTTCAGCTGTGGTGCAATGGGGAATCATTAAGGCTTTTCAGAGAAGCAAGATAATTATCTGGAAATTATTTGAAAAAATTGCCCAGCAGAAGTATAGAAAATAGATTGGAAGGAGTTAGATTAGAGGCAGGGATACCAAGTGAGTGCTGAGAGCCACGGCCGAGTCTGTATGGTCCCTGGCATTTTGCCAACAGTATTGATTGACAGGCGAGGCATTACTATCCGCCTCTGCCGCAACTTTTGAGTTCTCGCACTATTTTGGAGTTCTCGTGGGGATTTCCGGGGATTCCCGGAGAGTTCCCATTGGTTGGGGAAGTGCAGGAGGAGGGATTTCCGGGAGAGATATTTCCGGCTGGGGGTTCCTGGACGAGCTTCGTGGCGTTCGGGAGGATTCCCCGGGAGCTGTGTGAAGTGTTTTCCTGCAGTTCAAAAATAAAGTTTGTTCCTGCTTCAGTGGCTCGTGATTTGTGCCCAGCCAGACTGCGGCAAGTGAGGACTTTGTGAATAATTGATTAAGAGGTGTTGGGGGCATAAATTGTGATGGTAGCAGAAACATGGAGAGAGCTAGATGAGTTTGTGAAATATTTAACTTGTAACAGCAATAGAGTTGGTGACTGACTACACTTGATGGTTTGTAGAAAAAAATTGAGAAGGTGATACTCAAGTTTTTATCTTAGATAACTAAATGGATGATGCTTCCATTCAATGTGATTAGAATCATGGAAGAATCTGAAAGTGAAAAATGTGAATTCAGTTTTGTATAGGGTGAGCTTGAAGTTCATGTGGAATATTGTGGGGGAGAGAGCCTGTAGGCAGTTAGATATGTAAACCAGATC
This sequence comes from Marmota flaviventris, assembly GCF_047511675.1. Taxonomy (NCBI): domain Eukaryota; kingdom Metazoa; phylum Chordata; class Mammalia; order Rodentia; family Sciuridae; genus Marmota; species Marmota flaviventris. The sequence continues at coordinate 51,905,792 of NC_092511.1, read as the reverse complement.
CTCAAGAGAAAGTTGGAGATTGAGGAGGGGGCATCGCTATGTAGGTAGTAATTAGAGTGAATCAGATGTTTTGGAGGGAGGGAATAAAGAGAAACAATATGTGAGGTGAATGGAGAGCCTATATCTTGGGAGCAAATCTTTACCCCTCACACATCAGATAGAGAACTAATCTCTAGGGTATATAAATAACTCAAAAAGCTAAACACCAAAAAATAAATAACCCAATTAATAAATGGGCCAAGGACCTGAAGAGACACTTCTCAGAAGATGATGTACAGTCAGTCAACAAATACATGAAAAAATGTTCATCATCACTAGCAATTAGAGAAATGCAAATCAAAACCATTCTAACTAACATTTCACCTCACTCCAGTCAGAATGACAGCTATTATGCATAAAACAACAATAAGTGTTGGTGAGGATGTAGGGGAAAAGACACACTCATATACTGCTGGTGGGACTGCAAATTGGTGCAGCCAATATGGAAAGCAGTATGGAGATTTCTTGGAAAATTGCGAATGGAACTACCATTTGACCCAGCTAACCCTCTCCTCAGCCTATACCCAAAGTACTTAAAAACAGCATACTACAGGGACACAGCCACATCAATGTTTATAGCAACACAATTTACAATAGCTAAACTATGGAACTAACCTAGATGCTCTTCAATGGATGAATGGATAAAAAAAATGTGGCATATATACACAAGGCAATATTACTCAGCAATAAAAGAGAAGAAAATCATGGCATTTGCAGGTAAATGGGTGTAGTTAGAGAAGATAATGCTAAGTGAAGTTAGCCAATCCCAAAAAACCAAATGCCGAATGTTGTCTCTGATATAAGGAGGCTGATTCATAGTGGGATAGGGAGAAGAGAGCATGGGAGGAATAGATGAAGTCTAGACAGGGTAGAGGGGTTGGGGAGGGGAATGGAGGGGGCATGGGGTTATAAATGATGGTGGAATGTGATGATCATTATTATCCAAAGTACACGTATGAAGACACAAATTGGTGTGAGTATACTTTGCATACAACCAGAGATATGAAAAATTGTGCTCTACATGTGTAATAAGAATTGTAATGCATTCTGCTGTCATATATAAATAAAAAAATAAAGAGAAGATGGGAGGATTCCAGATAGGACCCAGAGGAACTCAGCATTTAAAGGATGGAAGGGTAAGAAGAACCAGTGAAAAACGGTAAGAAGTAGCAGCTGAGGGGAGTTAGAAAGAAGACGAGGAAAGCATAGTATCACTGAAACCAAAGGATGAGGATAATTCAAAATGTACCAGTCAGAGGAGAAACATACCTAGAGTAGGAAATGCACACTATACAGGAAATACAGATTAAGTGCTATGCAATTTCAGATGAAAAATGATCTGACTAGGGAACAAGAATCCTTTGTAAATGATGTAGCACCAGACAACCCATGAAAGAGGCTACTGAATGGCAGAAAATATATTCCAGGTGGAGGGAACATTATAGTCAAAGGAAGTAATTATAAGGCATAAAGGTAGCAAGTTGTTACCTAGTGACACATAGAGTGTATGTTGGAGGAAAGACTAGAAAGGTACTAGAAGGAAATTATTATGAAGGCCTTGATTGCATGCTACAGCTCTAGTCTCTTGGCAATCAGAAGCCCTAGCAGAATTTTAAGTAGAGAAATTTTATGATAAGATTTTTTTTCTTTGATAAGATTAAACTGTCAGTGGGTTGGATTGAGGCAAAGAGAGATTTCTTTGGAGAGATTACTGAAATAACCCAGGGATATTGCAGAGAATCCTAACCAACTTAAACTATGGAGTTAGAGGAGGACAGAAAATTATTGTCAATCAGACAGAAATCAACAGTATTTGTCAGTGGGCAGAAGTGACAGGGTGAAGAGAAGTTATTTATTTGTAGTTTTTCTTTTTTTTATTGGTTGTTCAAAACATTACAAAGCTCTTGACATATCATATTTCATACATTAGATTCAAGTAGTGCCACAGCCCGGCTGGCTGGGCAAAATAGCCGGGGGTATGACGAACAACTTGTGTAGATTGATACAGCAGGAGTGGGAGCCGTTTATTGCAGGACAGGAGCGGTATTTATACATTCCACACAGCTTATCTAATTAGCATAAACTAGATACATCAGTCAACCAATAAGGAATCTCCACACTTAATGGCTCGCTGGCATTACTTCACAAACCACTCCCTCTGGCAAAATGCCAGGCGCCATCCAGACTTGTTTACAGACTCTTACAAAGTGGGTTATGAACTCCCATTTTTACCCCAAATACAGATTGCAGAATCACATCGGTTACACATCCACATTTTTACATGATGCCATATTAGTGACTGTTGTATTCTGCTACCTTTCCTATCCTCTACTATCCCCCGTCCCCTCCCCTCCCATCTTCTTTCTCTACCCCATCTACTGTAATTCATTTCTCTCCTTGTTTTTTTTCCCCATTCCCCTCACAACCTCTTATATGTAATTTTGTATAACAATGAGGGTCTCCTTCCATTTCCATGCAATTTCCCTTTTCTCTCCCTTTCCCTCCCACCTCATGTCTCTGTTTAATGTTAAACTTTTCCTCCTGCTCTTCCTCCCTGCTCTGTTCTTAGTTGCTCTCATTATATCAAAGAAGACATTTGGCATTTGTTTTTTAGGGATTGGCTAGCTTCACTTAGCATAATCTGCTCTGATGCCATCCATTTCCCTGCAAATTCCATGATTTTGTCATTTTTTAGTGCTGCGTAATACTCCATTGTGTATAAATGCCACATTTTTTTATCCATTCATCTATTTGTAGTTTTTCTTACAGTGGTTGTTCTTAAATCACTGTTAAGCTTTCCATTGTTCTCTCTGCCTCATCCAGCAGATCTCTCTTTATTCTTCGTTAGAAAAAAGAAGTTGCAAGCTTTCTCTCCTTTTTTCCCTGTCTCAGAGCAAGAAGCATGAAGTCTGAGATTTTACCCTGCTTTCAAACTAACAAGTTAGCTAGCCACAGTTTCATGGATGCTGGTGGGAAACATGAGCCTCCTAGGTCAGAAAAAGAACAGGTCATGCTAGTCCAGGTATTTAGACAAGTAAGCAGAGAAATAAGATGATAATATTTACTGAACAGAGTAACTGAATTATCAGCATTTTTGTACTGGTTCCTTGAACCTCAGTTCCCCTAGGTAACATGAAGAGGGCTACACTACATGTGCATATGGAGTGGGTTATATTACAGGAGAGGAAGCCCCAACTTAAGGAACTCAAATCTTCTATAATGGATATTAAGTATGCCTGCCATTTGCTCTGGAGAAACAAATGGTAATGGACAGTAAACACTTTGTTCTGTAAGAGACATGATATTTATTTTCCAAGATTGATTGCTGTCCTTGAAAAGATAGTCTAGAATAAAGTAGTTCCCTGCTTGCAGAAGTGTGAGAGAATTGTCCCCCAATACCTTAAAACATAATTGTTCTTCCTTTTCCTTTTCCTCAATCTTTGTTAAAAGTGAAGATTTTTTTTTTCATGGGTGATTCTCCAACTTTGATACTTTTCTTTCTTGCTCTTAGAGATCTTGATGGCTACATCATCTTTCCCAAAACTTTCAGTCAGCAAATATTTATTGAATACTTGGGATACATTGAGAAATATTACTGAGCAGGTTCATGTAGCATTCACGCTAGTCCAGGTACTCAGACAAGTAAGCAAAGAAATAAGATAATATTAGAACAAAAACTTTATAAGAAATGTTTAAAGACTTGGAAAATGTTAAGTATCCTGATTTGATCCTTGTTCAGTATATAAATATAGCAAATTATCACACAGCTCCCAATCAATTTTACAATTAAACTAATAATTAAAAAGATAACATTAGCATAGGATAAGCTCAGTAATGATAAAACAAAACCAGAATGATGTGACAAAAACTAGAATGGAACCATTTTATATGGGTCACTAGAGAAGACTTTTAGGAAGAAATGACATTTGTGCAGATATCTGAGCCATGCAAAGCAGCCAGGCATATACAAAGACTGACCACAGTTTTGACCATAGTTTTCCATGTAAAAGTAGCAGTTACAAAGGCTCTAAAGTAGGAACGAGCTTGATATTTGGGGGGACTACAAAGAAAGCACATGTATCTGGAGGGTAGTGAGCTAAGGAGGAAAGTGATAAAAAATCAATTCAAAGAGGTAGATTTGGAAAAGGGGTTTGAGTTTTATTTTTGCATCTTTAAATTTTTTTTGCCAGACTGTATATTTCCTCTTAATTTTCAATTATTGTAGGACGTTTAGTATGTCTAAATTACTTTTCAAACAGATGCCTGTTTCCCTGTCTTTTCCAAATGCTTCAAAATGGAGAATGAGAAGATTAATTTTCAACACTATTGGATAACAAGAAATGGTGCCATTAGAAATTGTGAGGAATTCCTGAGATACTGAAGAAAAAGACTAGGAAACAACAACCCAAATGGCACATAGAGAAAACAAATGTGCATGAATACAGAACCTCAGAAGTGTCATGTTCTTAGTTGTAGGGGTAATTATGTAAAAGTCTATGCCTTAAATAGATAAATTGGTATGTCTTCTTTCTCAGTTCTTCTCTTAAAATATATGCCCCCTTCCCCCCACAATGTAGCAATTGCAGGCTACATGGCCCTTTTCTGAAATCCCCCACTTCAGTTTTTTGAAATTCAAAAGCCATACATACATAAGATAAGGCATTGTGGCTGTTTGGGGCATGAGGAAAGATCAGAACTTGAAGCAACTTGGGACTTCCTTATGTTACAAATGTGGACAGGAGATGGAATGAAAAGGAAAGGCAGCCCTGCCCAAGGGGAAAATACATGAAAGAACTGTACCACCAGAGTGAAGCTTAAGTTTTTCTGCCAGCTGGATTTCCCACTTCCAGCCCCACCCAGAACTTGCCTTCCAGGGTTAGCCCATACTTTGTGATGTGGCCATGGCCACATACATACCAGTAGTCAGTCCTTCTGTACAGGAAAGAGACCAGATGGGGGAACCAGAGCTCTTCGCCTGTAGAGAAAATCTGGGCCAGCTATGTGTAATCATCAACTTAGATCTTCATTTTTAAATACAAATGGATAGCCCAGGATCATCAGACACTTAAAACCAATTGGAAAAAGAAGAGCCAAGATGAACAGAAAAGATTTGGATGAAACATTTAATTCAAAGAGAAAAACACATAAAATACATTCTAAATAATAACATTTGAGAGGTTCTAGAAGAGAATGAAATAAGAATAGATCACTATCCAAATGAAACAATGAGAGAAAGAGATCTTTGGACTAACAATGTGATTTTAAAAAAATAAGATTTAGAAAATTCTCCCTCCCTCCCTCCCTTTCTCTCCCTCCCTCCCTCCCTTTCTCTCCCTCCCTCCCTTTCTCTCCCTCCCTCCCTTTCTCTCCCTCTCTTCCTTTCTCCCTCCCTCTCTCCCTGTGTGTGTGTGTGTGTGCACACGCATGAGCGTGTGTGTAAAGAGAATCAATGTAATGTATCTAACTACAGACTAAAATAGTAGTCTGAAAGATAAAATCAAAGAAATATTTACAGATTTAAAGAGAAAGCTAAAAGACAAAATATGAGAGGGGAGTTAAAACATGAAAGGTCAGTCAATCAGTGCAATACAACCAGAAATTAAGAACTAAAGGATAGCCCTCCATATATAACATGTGGCCTTAGGGATGTTTTGGTATTCGTGGTTGAAATGGGGCCCCTGAATCTGCTTCAATCAGAGCATCTCTACTTTTATAAGTTTTATTTAGTGATATTATGTGCCATGTTTTATTTAAGGAAAAAGTGTTCTCTCAGGAAAAAAAAAAATACTTTTAAAATTATTGACCTATGGGATAAAGTTCAGACTGGTTGCTTTTTTGTGGGTGTGTGGGGGTTACTGGGGATTGAACTCAGGGACACTCAACCACTGAGCCACATCCCAAGCCCTGTTTTGTATTTTATTTAAAGATAGGGTCTTGCTGAGTTGCTTAGTGCCTCGCTGTTGCTGAGGCTGGCTTTGAACCTGTGATCCTCCTGTCTCAGCATTCCAAGCCACTGGGATTACAGGTATGCGCCATCAAGTCTGACCAGACTGGTTGCATTTTATTCAAGTGTCTTTACAACTTCACCCCAGTTTGTCCTTCCTGAGGGGAGTGAAGAGAGATTATGTGGAAGAGGTAGGCACGGGCCAACTCACACAGAGTGTAAGCCAGAATAAGGGCATTAAAACATAGGCAACAAGAAACTTTTTTAAAACTTTAGATAAATAAAACTGCCTAATTGATATATTGAAAATACATTTTACACTAAATATTGTATATAATATATTGTTTTATATTTTTGTGGGAAGCCAGTCGAGGCTATTGAAGTACTCTAGGCAAGATAAGATGGTGGCCTCAACTACAGTGGTATTAGGAGGTGTAGAGGTAGATCAGGACATATCTTAGAAGATACAGAGTCAGGAAGGGAAAGGAGGATGTAAAGTGGTGACTTCTAGAAAGACTTGAAGGCTTGGGCTTTTTGTTTTCTTTCTTGCCTTTCCCTTCCCTTTCTTTCCCTTGAAACTGAGCTTTTCTGTGTAGCCATAGAGTACTCCATATTGTTGGGAAAGGGAAAAAAGTTGATGATAAGACTGGAAAGGTTGCTCATGTTCAAATGCATTACATATTTATTTAATAAAAGAATATCAGACTTTTTTTAAGTAAACATTTATAATCCCTAGTTTCTGTGCATCAGATATGTGAGAGAGTGACTTATTTGGGTTGTTGAGCTTTAGGATCTCTCAGGAGATTGCAGTCATCCTATGGTGCCTGAAGCTGGCTGATTTTGGTTCAAGGCAACTAACTGGCATGGCTGGTAAGGGTATGCTAGTTGCTAGCAAGTGGCCAGCATCCCCTCCTCTTCACAGGGGCTTCCCCACAGACAGTTTGAGTGTCTTTACAGCACAGTGACTGGCCATTCCCTCTCTGGTCTGGAGTGACAAGCATCTACAAATGAAGACTCAAAATTTCATAAAGTGCTGTAGCAGCCCATCCTGGCCTGGAGCTGCCAGAAAATTTTCAAAAATTGTCTTAAATACTTGACAATGAAGGAAGCATGTAGAAACAAAATGATGAGCTTTAGATTTGTGAGCTAAAAGCATGCAATGGAGGGAGGATAGCATCTTCAACAAATGGTGCTGGGAAAACTGGAAATCCATATGCAACAAAATGAAACTGAATCCCCTCCTCTCGCCATGCACAAAAGTTAACTCAAAGTGGATCAAGGAGCTAGATATCAAATCAGAGACTCTGCATCTGATAGAAGAAAAAGTTGGCTCCGATCTACATATTGTAGGGTCGGGCTCCAAATTCCTTAATAGGACACCCATAGCACAAAAGTTGATAACAAGAATCAACAAATGGGACTTACTTAAACTGAAAAGTTTTCTCTCAGCAAGAGAAACAATAAAAGAGGTAAATAGGGAGCCTACATCATGGGAACAAATTTTTACTCCTCACACTTCAGATAGAGCCCTAATATCCAGAGTATACAAAGAACTCAAAAAATTAAACAATAAGAAAACAAATAACCCAATCAACAAATGGGCCAAAGACCTGAACAGACACGTCTCAGAGGAGGACATACAATCAATCAACAAGTACATGAAAAAATGCTCACCATCTCTAGCAGTCAGAGAAATGCAAATCAAAACCACCCTAAGATACCATCTCACTCCAGTAAGATTGGCAGCCATTATGAAGTCAAACAACAACAAGTGCTGGAGAGGATGTGGGGAAAAGGGTACTCTTGTACATTGCTGGTGGGACTGCAAACTGGTGCGGCCAATCTGGAAAGCAGTATGGAGATTCCTGGGAAAGCTGGGAATGGAACCACCATTTGACCCAGCTATTGCCCTTCTTGGACTATTCCCTGAAGACCTTAAAAGAGCGTACTACAGGGATACTGCTACATCGATGTTCATAGCAGCACAATTCACAATTACTAGACTGTGGAACCAACCCAGATGCCCTTCAATAGATGAATGGATAAAAAAAATGTGGCATTTATACACCATGGAGTATTACGCAGCACTAAAAAATGACAAAATCATAGAACTTGCAGGGAAATGGATGGCACTAGAGCAGATTATGCTTAGTGAAGCTAGCCAATCCCTAAAAAACAAATACTAAATGTCTTCTTTGATATAATGAGAGCAACTAAGAACAGAGCAGGGAGGAAGAGCAGGAAGAAAAGATTAACATTAAACAGATACATGAGGTGGGATGGAAAGGGAGAGAAAAGGGAAATTGCATGGTAATGGAGGGAGACCCTCATTGTTATACAAAATTACATATAAGAGGTTGTGAGGGGAATGGGAAAATAAACAAGGAGAGAAATGAATTACAGTGGATGGGGTAGAGAGAGAAGATGGGAGGGGAGGGAGGGGGGATAGTAGAGGATAGGAAAGGTAGCAGAATACAACAGTTACTAATAGGGCATTATGTAAAAATGTGGATGTGTAACCGATGTGATTCTGCAATCTGTATTTGGGGTAAAATTGGGAGTTCATAACCAACTTGAATCTAATGTATGAAATATGATATGTCAAGAGTTTTGTAATGTTTTGAACAACCAATAAAAAAAAAGTATAACCCCATCAATTTTCTACTTTATGAAATAGGGAATTACCACCTCATATGGTGATTATAAAATCTGAGTGAGAAAATGCATATAAAGCACTCAGCACATAGTAGGTACTCTATAATTATCTGAGAACTTTTTTCTTCATCAATCATATAAGGAGTTTTGAGATGATCTAGATTTAATGAACTTAGAAATAAAGAAATGCAATTTCTAAAGGCAAATTGTACATTTTCCCTTATAATCAGTGATTTAGATTCTAAAAAAGGAGGTTAAGGACATACAAGCTAAATATAGTTTTCAGAATTTAACTATTTCTCTGTAATAGTATTAAACTTGGGTATCTTTATTGGAAGGGACTTTTGACTGTGACACTATCAAACAATTGTCAATGAAGTCACATCACAAAATTTATACTTGAAATAACTAAATCCTGTACAATATCAATTTTTTAAATTAGATACTTAGGTGTAAATTAGAGTGTTCTTCAAAAGAGGATGTAATTACCAGTGCTTGTGCCAAATCCATTATGCACTCATATTATATGTATTATGCTATAAAATTTAAAATTGCAGTTAAATATAATCTAATTTTTGTTCACTAGAAAATAACTGACATATTTATTACCTACTGGAAAAGTAGCAAACTCTGCTTTGAAACCTAGGCACCTTCTCATTGGCTGGTTCTATCTTTGACAAATCCTGAAATGTCCTGTTTACAGGCACACAGCTTAGCCTGAGTTGGCACCAAAATCAGTTTCTGATGCTGTGCTCTTTCCAGCCCTGGCCCTGGCTAATTCCTCTTGAAAGAAGATGGGAAGAGAGGTTGCAATAGGAGTGATAAGAATAATTGATCATGTCTCTTCCATCTTAAAAATAAACCTTCTCTGTCTTGAGACTCCTCTTGCTACCACTCTCTCTCTTCATCCCCATCTATGGCTTCAACCACAGGCTTGGTTCCATATCTTCATTTTAGATCTCACTCCTGAGCTCCATATCTGTATTTGTGAATTTAATATCTATCTAGATAGAGCTACACTATCCTGACACTCCACAGAGTATACATGCTCCTAAATGAAAATGCTAACTCTGGTCAGCTGAGCATTTTGCAGCTATTTTTAAATGCCAGGTGACTTCATGAAATGTTGTAATGTCTAAGTAGTGAATTATCCCAGAAAAATCCTGGTTGTACTTTTTGTAGAAAATATCGTTTGATGGAAAGTACCTGTCTAGGTAATGTGATTAGCTTTGTCATGGTGCAACCTGTGAGGTTAAATCCACCATCAATTTGAAGAATAAAGCATGCTCACCAAGACGTTAAAGGCACAGAGAGGGCAAAGCTCCTGGGATGAGATATTTACTCAGTTTTCGCTGCTGTTTCCATCTGCAAGTGTGTTCTTAATAAACTTGGTAGGAGGTGGGCAACTTTTTCTTTAAATTCAAATAAGACATATACATAGTATAAAAAGTCAGAGTTTTACAAGGCCCATAACTAAGCAGAGCATTCCTTTATCCTAGCATTTTCCAGAGGCAATTATTTTCAATTCTTTAGCGATTTCTTCTGGCATTTACCTCTATATTTTTAAACAACATATACGTGGTTTGTAAGAGAAAAGCATAACAAATTTATTTAATCAAGGTTTTATGTGACATAGGAGCTTTCAGAAATGAAGACCTTGGGGAAACCATTTTATGCTTAGGTGAGATGAAGAATTATAGCCATGCAGAAATGTGATCAGATAAAGGACTATGATCTAATGGTAATAGGCTGAGGTGGGAACTAGGAAGGCCTATGTGTTCATATTTTTCTTAGCCTTACTGCATAGCATTCATTCTTCCAGAATACTTCTGGAATGAAGTTCTTCAAGGGAGAAGGGAGAAAATGACCTAAGTTTTAAGGCTGGTATTGGGGGAGAGGAGTTCTAAAGTCTATGACTTGTTTGGGGGAAGAGAAATTCTGATTCTGTGACTTGCTTCAGGGGAGTAAGAAGAGTAAGAGACAGGAAGGCAGGAGAAAGTCAGAGAGGCTTTTCTTCTGTGGTTCTTCCGATCTTCTGTAGTTCACAGTACTCAACCTGCCAAAGCCTCATTCTTTAAGGTTCCATGATCTGGGACCTGATATCCTCCTACCTCAGCAACTATTCTCTCCCCTATATACTTCCTTTTCCCCCTCCAACATAGTTACATCACAATTTTGGTAAATTGATATTGGATGTTTACATTTTTCTAATTATGTAAATATTTAAAGGAAAGCTATTATAACCAAGTAGCATACTATTATTACATTTTTCTTTCTTTACAACTTTTTGTTTTCTCTGCAGTTAATGACTTTTTATTTTTTTATTTGCTTACTTTTTACAGGTCTATATTCTTCAATTTCACTTCCCCAGCAGAAGTGTAAATCTTCTTTAAGTTCAAATGCATCACATAATCTATTATTATCTGTCTATTTTATTTTTTCTTGGAAATAATATTCTTGGGGTTCTCTGATCTTAAACCTAGATTTACTGTCTTCTACATGAGATACAGATACCTGTATGAGATTTCCTTCTATCATTATTCTGGAAAATAAAAAAATACATTTAATAGTTAAAATATCAGACTTTGCTTCTTTTAATGTCTATTTTTACCTCACACTCAAATAACAGTTTGATTAGATACAGAATTATAAATAGGAAATTGTTTTCTTTCAGAACCTTGAAGTATAACTTCTTGTGATCTAACTTCCAGCGTTGCTATTGAGAAATCTTGATACCCTAATACTTTTTATGCAATCTGGGTTTTTTTTTTCTTCCTTCTCTGGAAACTTAGGATATTTTGTTTATCTCCAGTGTTTTGAGATTTCATAATGATATGTCTAGGGGTTGAGGCTTTTATAGTTCATTTTATTGAGTACTTAGTGATTTCTTTCAACCTGGAAGGTCATGTATTTTCATTCTGGCAAGTTTTCTTACATGTTTTTTTTTTTTTTTTGATAATTTCTTTCCTTCCATTGTCTCCATTTTCTTACTTCATCAGATATCTGACTAAGGATCAGTCTGATAGGTTCTCCAAATCCTCCCCCTACTCCCCTGTGTGCACATGTGGTCACATGCATGTTTTTCCTTTTCTTCCTTTTGGGAACCTTCCTCAGTAGTATCTTCTTTTGAATTTTTTGTTTTGGTTCTGATATTTTTATTTTCAAGAATTCTTTTACTCCCTCTTTTCAGTATAGCTCCCCCACTCTTGATTTATATAAATAGATAGATTTTTTTTGTTGTTGTTTTTTCTTAATAAGTTACTTCAATATAACCTCTCACGAGAGGTCATTTTCACTTTTATTCTATTTTGGGAGAAATACTTGCCCAGCAGTGCTGCAGGGAAGTGCATCTAGAAGTCTGTGTGTTATTATATAGGCTCTAAAACAGTTGATAGTACAGCCATTCCTTCAGATGGACTTGGTGCTTCCAGTTTCTGAACCTTTCTAAGGTTCAAGTGCATGTTCTTTTTGATTCTCAGTTATGAATTCCACTATAGATAACTTGGCTTTCTGCTTCTCAAATCAGTTGTCAGTTACCTCATACCCATCTGTGTTTTACCCTCCAAAATTTTGAAGACATGAATTTTGTTGTTATCTTGTCTCTAACTGCTTTGCCTTATGAGCCCCCACCCCGCCCTCTAGTTTATTGCATTATTGTTATTTCAGTGGGATTTTGTAAGGAAGTGCAAGTAAGTACAGTTCACAATCCCCATCTTTATTAGGAAGTACCCTATGCAGGGCTTTGTATGTGTTGCCAAATCACTTGGAGCTGGTCTTTCTATCAAAGGAAATCAAGCATTGACATAACCATGTTTCCTTTATTATAATTTACCATTGATTATAAGGTATTATTGATTTAGTAGCAAGTCCTGATTTAAAAAAACACTATATTAAATATAACACATTGATTATAATATACATAAAATTTTAGATGTCTATTAGTATGAATAACAGTGACTAGAACTAGAACTAGTATATTCATATGGGTCAGATGGTTCATTTTCTTTGAAGAATTTCAGGGTCTGAAAAGGCATATATGATTTTTATTTTTATTGTGATTGAGATTGTTAAATACTAGAATTATCTCTCTTTCTTTGTGCTTTCCTCCTAGATACAGTTCTATAATATTTTCCTTACTCTGATGTAATTATATTCATTGATTTTTTCTCCTTTCACCCTTCCCCACCTAAGTTATGACTTCCTCAAGGACAAGTTCTTGATTTATTTGTTTGTTCTTTATATATTGAATGCCTAGCTGGTTTGGTGTTGGTGCTTACTAAATGCTCTGTGAATGTAGGTTGAACCAAACTAAAAATAATTAGATGAAATGATGTCCATGAAACTCTAAAATAATTAGACTTTTTTCCTTAGGTACTATTGAAATCAGACTCATTATTTTATGGATATTGAGTATTCAAGAAAGGGAAACTGACATTTGTTGTATAGTTATAATTTGCCATAGATTTTCAAATGTTTTCCCATTTACTCTTCAGTGACAATATAGAGTACAATTTTAAAAGCATATAATACATTTTATTAATCTTTGATTTGTTTGGGCTGTAGGGCAAAACATGATCATAATCTAGAATCTTCCTGGTTTTATTACACATTATTGCATTAGGGAATTATTAGCATTTTAAGCCATGATGATGTATGTCTGTGTTACATATATTAAGGTGAAATCAATACCTTCTCAGGGAACATTGGAGGTTATTCAAAGGCCTTCATTTCAATAAGAAAAGATTGTTCTTTCCTAAATTATCTACTTTGGTTTTCCAATATGAAAGAAAATATGAAAACTTTTATTCAAGTAAAAATGCTGTGACAAATCATTAGTAAAAGTAAAAACAACCAATCAAGGAAGAAAGGGTATAAAGGAATATCAAATCATTATATTAGATTCACTGCAGAATTCTTATAAACCGAGCATTCAGAGCTCATTTACATTTCATTAAAAACTTGTCATAGAGACTGAGGAGCTGAGAACTCAGTGGGAGTCATTACCAAATATGAGTAGTCAAAATTGAAAAGGTTCTCTCATATAATAACTTAAATAGAAAGCATTAATATATTTACCAATCAGCCACAAACGTTAATAATTCATATTGGAACTCATTTTTATATCATCTATGAAGTTTGCTAAGCAAGTATTGGGAAGATTCTTTAGTGCCTAAGAAACACCAATTTTAATCAGATTTTTTAGGTATATCAGTTTACTTACAAACTCAATGTACTAAATAAAAATAGTCATTCAAGTAACTTTCCTCAACATTCTTTAAGCAAAATAAAGTAAAAATTGACCAGAAAAAATATCTTTTGCCATGAGTTAATTATGTAAGTCAAAAAAAGCTCTGTTTAGCACTATGTTTAGGTAGAGAGAAGTACAGTAAAAAGAGCACCACAAAGATAATATGTGAACAGGAATTGCAATCCTAATTGTTCCCCTTCACAAGCTGTTTGAACTTGTGCAAATTACTTTACCTCCTGGCACCCCTGTTTCCATATTTTTAAATTAAGGGGCTTAGGGTCTAACCTTTGATTTGAAGGGGGAGGAGGCACATGGACTCCATTCCTTGCCTAGAAAAATGTGTTTATGCACACACACACAATTTAGTACATAATTTGAGAGAGCTCCTGTGAGAATTCAAGAAATAATGAGCACAAAGTGCATTTAGGAGGGATTTAAAAATGTTATCTACCCCTCACTTCCCTATGTTAGGAGGCTTCTTTGAGCTTTTAAGTTTTTTTTTAAAAATATCCTTATTTGTTTATTTTTATGTGGTGCTGAGGATCGAACCCAGAGTCTTACACCTTCAAGGCAAGTGCTCTACCTGAGCTACAGCCCCATCCCAGCTTTTAAGTTTTGCTAGAAGCTATAGAAAAGTTTTTTGAGTCTTTTTTTTTTTTTTTTTTTTTGGTAAAGAAAGATTTCAAAGTGTACAACTATCAAGTTGCATGAGATACTCCACTTTTTATAAGAAGCTGTATCTTTCAACAGTTAACTAGGGTTTGTTTTTTAGAGGAGGGGGTGGTAATCTGTCATCAAAGTGTTGACAAGTGAAATCTGACAAGGTTGAGGTGGTATAGCTGCAGGGCACTTCACTATTTTTCACTGTCTGTCCTACATGTAGAAAAAGGATTTCTATCTTTTTTTCGTTATCACTCACTCCACAACAGTCTTTGATTTATATACTTTTTAAAATAGTAACTCTAAATTGACAAATTATTTCAATATTTAAGCATTGGTTTAGATAAGAGCATTTCAGTGTTCTCTTGTCTTTAACTGAGCTATTTAGGAATTACTATTGAAATTCAATTTACTTTCTTTTCAAAGTCACTTTTTTCCTATCCAAATGTAGCATAAAATTACTTTTATAGAGTTATAATCTAGAATTAATTATCATTATCATATTGCCAACATTTGTATTTTCCTTGTGTTTTTATTGTTGTGATTGAGGTATTTCCTTAATGGAAGAATTTGGTCCATATTTTTGAAGTTCAGAAAGGTGGATACCTGTAGGGATGTGGGGGGTGGTGAGAGAAGATCATTGTTATTACTGTTATTATTCACTTATTCGGACATACATTTTTTTTCCCTTAAAATTTCTAACATAAACTTTAGTAATAATTTTGCAAGGTCATTGAAAAAATTCACTTCAGCTAGATATAAGTGTCTTTTAAAATGAGCATCGGCAAACAAGATGTTTGTATTATCAGGAACCTAGAAAATGGTTATGCAAAGGTCAGCACTGATCTTTAAATATTAATGAAATTTAATTTGTCCCATGTAATGAGTAGGAAGGAGAGGAAGAAGCAGCTACAATGAAGAAGCCATTGATAAATTGTCTAAATGTCAAAACTGCTTACAATACGGAAAATGTTAAATTGACAATATCTATTTAACTAAGTGAATTAAACAGTTTAAACAATGCCCTAGAGAAATATTTTCCAAATTTAAGAATAACAAAAGATTTATAAAGTTTTTTTTGGCCACAGTTTATTTCACAGAAGTGAAGAGATTTTTTTTTTTTTTTTTTCCTAGGCACAGAATTTCTTCTAACCTCTTTTAGTAAGAATGATGCACAGGTTTTCTCGGTACACAGAAATCTGTCATCTTTTGCTTTATCCAGAAATAGCTGCTGACCATTGTTAGCAGCTGTGAAGAGTCACCCTCTGGCCATGGGGCCTGGATCTCTTTGGCACTTTGCACAGCACTAGTTGAATTGAGTTCAGAGTTTTCTGCTGTGTTTTATTTTCTGTGCCCATTTTTTCCCCCTCCCCATGTCCATTCTACATTCTCTTATTTTCTTCATATATATGAGGTTGATGAAAAAATTTTAAATGACTATGTCAGTGGGTATAATGAAGGATTTGTGTCATAAAAAAAAAAAGGATGAAGAACTTAATAAAAAGACAGGTACAAGATAGGAATTAGTAATTTAGACAGGAAACAAAATTATTTAAAAATACATGAAAAGAGTTTTATCTCATTAATTAATGTAAAAATAAAACTTAAAATTATAAGAATCCATTTTCATTTACCAGATCAGCAACAACTTAATGGCAGGGTGGGGTGGGGGGGTGCGCCTGTTGAGGATAAAGGGAAAAAGGGCAGTCCATTATGGACTGGCAGTGTAGATTGGCACAGCCATTTCAGAGGCCATCAAAACATAAAGTGTGTGTATGTGTATTTTTGTGGTAATTTTATTTATAAGACAAAAATTAGAAAGGTTGTTTATTGAAAATGGTTAAATCAATTATGATCATTATTTAATGGACTATCTTGTGGCTCTTAAACTCTTATGTAGATTTGTATATGCTGACAGAGTATCCATATTGTGTTGTTCAGTGAAAAAAGTCAAAGTATATGAAATCCCATTTTTTCAAAGATACAAACAAATCAGCATGGGTATGGACATATTATATCATATTGAGGAAGTCTGAAAGGCCATAGGGCACAATGTATAATGGCTCCCAGCAGAGTGGGGAGGGCCAGTGGAAGTGAGCTTTTAATTTCTACACCAAATACTCCCATATTGTTTGCATTTGAAAAGATAATAAGAAGGTATTACTGTTATAACTTTTAAATCCAAGAAGAAACAAAGACCAGATAGATAGAGGATCTAATGGATTTAAACATTTCTCTTCATTTTTTGTCATCTTTTAGGTTCTAAAGCTTGTTTAAAAATAAGGGCATGCTAGTATTTTTAAGACAGTATTTGTGTTTTTGCATTTATACTTAGTGTTATGTGTCAAATATAAAATTTATTTTAAAGTCTTACCTTTTGTCATTTATTAATACTTACAATGGATATTCATTATCAAATAAATATGTACTGAATATTTACACTTAACATGTAGGTTGAAAAGGTGTTCTGGACTTCCCAATCAATCTAGAATTTTATATGCTGTGAAATAACACTTGTAAAATAGAAAAGATCTAGATATATTTTAAATGATAATTTGATAGATATATTTTAAATAATAATTTGATAACATTAGAAAGTAAAGGCCACTTAGGGAGTTAGACCATTATTTTACAACTGCTGTTGGGATAAAATTCAAGGATAAAATTTTTGTATTATAGGCAGTTAGTTTTGTAATATACACTAATAATACCCAGCCCTTTTCATCTTCAAAGCATTATACAACATTAATTAATCCTTACAACACTCTTACAAATGTAGGTCAAATATCATTATCGCTGTTTTTGCAGGTGGGGAAGTTGAGGCAGAGAGGTTAAATGATTTGGGGTAAATTTGTCACAGCAGGATTAGAAGGAAGGCATTTTTTTTTTTGGCTCAGAGCCAAAACAGTAGAATCACAGAACAGTAGAATCACATTTCTTAAGTAGATTTAATTTCTATGTCCTTGATAAAACATATGTTAAAATTCAAAACCAACAAGTTTGATCACTATATAATCACTAAACACACACACTCTCTCTCTCTCTCTCTCTCTCTCACACACACACACACACACACACACACTATTTTCTCTTCGGTGGATTTCCTGGCACTATTAACTTTGTCTTTCCCAACATCTCCTTGTTGGAGAATTACCACAATATCTATTCTTGAATTTGTTTTTTTTCTGGCATCCCATTTAGTGGCTTTAACTTTCCTTTCCACTTAGGAAATTTCAAAATAGTTTTTATATTGTCCCGGCCTTTGTTCAACATTTCTAGCTAGCTGCCAACCATTGATGATCACATGATTCCCTTTCACCTTAGATTCCCACTATTCCTAACATTCCACTTACTACCATGAATAAAACTCACTCCTTTGACCTGTTTATTTGTACGTTTTAAATCCTGCCTTTGAAATTAGGGTAAACCTGGTGGGAACAAGTCTGGATAAGGGGTTCAAGAACAGTTGGTATTTGTGGTTGTTTGCCAGATCGAAGAAGTTGAAATACAGTTTAAAAAGTGGAAGAGCCAGAATTAAAAACCTAGGGACAAGGCAAAAGGGTAATAGGAGACCAGGTAGGGGGTTCAGAGAATTGAGGTGCATGGGTTGAGTTGTTGAGCCAGTCATTGTGAACAAATGGGGTGCACTGGTACCCTTTTGGCCAACACAGGATGATGGAGACAGGCCTGGTCACTAGAGACATGTTCAAGGCAAGTGCTATGATCTAACCATATACCCTCCCTTGATGATCACTCCAGATTCTTCCTTTTCCCTCAACTTCCACAATTCAGCAGTGCCCATATACTGTTGGATTTTTTTCCTTAAAAGATCAGTTGAGACAGGGTGCAGTGGCACATGCCTGTAATCCCAGTGACTTAGGAGGCTGAGGCAGGAGGATCACAAGTTCCAGGCCAGCCTCAAGTAAATTAGCAAGCCCCTAAGCAACTAAGTGATACCCTGTCTCAAAATAAAAAAAAAAAAATAAAAAGGGCTAGGGATGTGGCTCAGTGCTAAAGCGCGCATGGGTTCAGTCCCCAGTACAAAAAACAAAAATCCCAACAAAACCCACTTGAATCTCTTTCTTTACATTCCAACTGCCTCCATCCCAGTCAAAGTCCTTGTTACAGAATATTAGTGTTGACTGTTACTTTAATTGCCTAACAGGTCACTTGTATGAAATCTTTCTCCACTCCTTCAATATGCAATTCTGATCTGTTGATTAGTCTTCCTAAAAAACCTTTCCTGATTAGAACCTTTTCATTATTCCTCATTAGCTACCCAATAAAGGCCTAATTCCTAAATTTGGCATTAAAGACATCCTTGGTATGACCCTGATTTCTGTCTTCTACCTCTGCACTAAACCAGATTGCTTATTATTCTTCAAATAAGCTTTGCATATTTATGTCTAATTTATGCTTTGTGTATTGTTTTATCCTTTTTATCTGCCTCACAAAAATCTAACAATCCTCAAATGATTCTACTTTATGAAACTAAAACATCTACTTAACACTTATAACCCTTTGTTAAATTAGCACTTCTCACAGATTTCATATTGTTATTTTTATGGTTTTTTTTTATGTGCTGTGCTGGACTATAAGCTATTTGATAGTAGAGACTTTGTTTTATAAATCTTTGTATCCTAGACTCATAGTTAAATATCATACATATAATATGTTTGTGATATTTAATTATATTTAGATATAAGGCTCTGTTATCATAAATGAGCAAGTGTTCTTAGTATTCCAGTCTTTTGATAAAATAGATGCTATCCAAGCTTGAAGTTTATTTATTGATTGATTGATTGATGTGCTTGGGATTGAACCAAGTACTTAGGCAAGTACTTTACCACTAAGCCACAGCCTCAGCCTCCTGGTGTTGGATATTTTTAAAAAATAAACAAAACATTGTTTCTGCAAACTTGGCTTTGATTAAATATGTTAATGAATATTCTTAACATTATTCTTTGGAATAATGGAAAACTGTGTGTAGCAAAATATAATACTGTGTTGGACTGGGGATATAACTAAGTTGGTAGAGTGCTTGCCTCACATGCACAAGGCCCTGGGTTCAATTCCCAGCACCACACACAAAATACACACACACACACACACACACACACAATGTTGATGACACTGGAGAAGTGATTCTGAGAAGTGATGCTGAATTTTAGGTAATTTGAAAATTATCTGATGACTATACAACCTAATATAACTAATCAGTGGTTTATATAAATTCATGCTGTTTGGTTGTCATTATTTTTGCACATTTTCAATTAGTGACTAGATATTACTCAGAAAAGTATATTGATAATAAATTGTAATATATGTACTAAACTTATGCCCAAGAAAGGTTCCCTTAGGCTCTTTGCAGTATTTTGCTAATACACATCCATTTTAAATGTTTTATTGGTGCCATGGTATCATTTATCTTTGTTATAACTACAGCAGTGTCTTCTCTTGCATAATTCTCCTTTTGCTATCATGTTTTACATTAGGGTTTTATTTGCCCTCAAGCTTCCTGTCCTCCCCATAGCAGTCAGAAAAGCTGGCTTCAGAAACCAGCATACCTAACTACCCTGGCAGAAGACAAGTATTTTGCAATGTATTAAAAGCCAAGTAATCTCTAAAGCTTAGTTTTTATTTTTCAAAAGAAGATTATCAGCAGTATATTAGTAAAACTGTTTCTATTCTGCATGTTACTTTATCAAAGTCTATGTGATGACTATTATTCTTAAGGAAAATAAATATTCCTTAAATTCTAATGTAACCCAAATTGAAGGGTAGTTTTTAAATGTTGAAACTTTTTTTTAATATATATTTTTAGTTGTCAATGAACCTTTATTTTATGTGTGGTACTGAGAATTGAACCCAGTGCCTCACACATGTAGTCAAGTGCTCTACCACTGAGCCACAACCCTAGCCCGTAAATGTTGAAATTTTTTGAGGATGAAAGTAGAAAGTAAATGAGGGCTTTCTAGGATCCTCTCATCTTCTTTGTCCTCAAACTTTGAGCTATCATAGGTTCTCCTCCATACAGGAGAATGATCATCCTAAATTTAGGTCAAGTTCAATGATGCTATTTGTTCTGTCATGGAGACTAGAAATTTGGATTCAGAATTGCCTCTGAGATATCTGAAACTGACATCAACTACCTTATATATATAAACGGAAAACTGTAAAAATTAAAAATATTTTTAAAAAATGAAAAATTAAATTATGGTGAATTTTTTTCAGGATTTTTCAGTCTGCTATTCTTTTCATTTGGGTAATTCTTTTTCTTGTTCAATAGTGAGATAATTTGCTATATTTTAAAATTAATACATTGTTTCATTCCTTTTCCCTCTGCACAAGGAGGGTTGTTCTAGTTCTGTCACATGCATTGGTTTTACCCCCCAGAAAAATGCACAAGGGCACTGAGTGGGGCAACACTTCTCATCTTCCTTTGATAGCTACCTGCTGTTTCATTATTTTTTCAATCCTTGCCTACACCTCCTTCCCCAAATTCAGAATCCAGCATTCTTCTGAAATTCTTTTCTTCCCTACTTCAAAACAGCTATTTATGTACTAATACAATATTTGAATAATACAAGCTCAGTCTTGACTACTTCCTCCAGGCAGATTTTTCAAACCAGGAAATTATCAACATTCTTTTTAACTAGTAGCATTCTTGAGTAAGATACAAGATGTTTAAAGGTGTTTTTAAAAGCTGCACAGTGTATGAAGATAGCAAGACATTTTAACGACTAAAATGGGTATTGACTTGGTCCTCTCCTACCCTGTTCATCTAGTTATTATTGTAGATTTTCACAAATTTGTTTTATTTACTCCATTAACTGGCCTAAATCTTATGTGGTCTTCCTGGAAGATATTTGAAGTTCAGGAAAAAAGAAGGATGAGTAACCCACGTTTGGCTATCTTTTGCCCCCTGTTAATACTGAACCCCCTTGCAAAGCCCTCTTTCAATCACACTTACTTTGGGGAGCCTACAAGGGTTGTGACATGTGTTTATAACCAAATCCAGTCGTTTACTAGTGGACATAGACCATTTTCTTCTTACCTGCCTCATCCACTCTGTGCTAGATCTGTTCCTTCAACTGATTATTACTGCAGTTTCTCCAGGTGGCATGGATCATTCCTTGGCTGTCATATCTACTTTTCCTGGGCACAGATTCGGTTTTGTCTGGATAACACCACTCTCAATGAGCACACAAATACAACAGGCTACTGTCCTGCTTCCTTTCTGCTAGGCACCAACTCCTACAACACTTCTCTACCCTTATATCATGTTTTTGTGGAGTCACAAAGAGGTCTTTTATAAAATACAAGGAGGGTGTCTCTCCCCTCCTTTTGGGAAACTATAGCAATATTGTTTGTATACTAGAGCATTTGGAGAAATAGCTTACGCATTTTTTTTTTTTAGTTCTCCTACTCCTGTAAGAAATGGATGTGAATGAATCCCTGGGTGCTAAGCTGGAAGACAAGTCCACATTATGGACTCTACATTGTACATTTTCAGAATTTCCTGTGTCCAGTGGAAAGGATGAATGGTGTTGCTCTTGGCATCTGATGCTCTCCCTAGAGCTCATTTTTCCCGTTGTCCCCCAAAACATCATAATTTCTGAGTAGCTCAGGGCTTTCAAACTTACTAAAGATATGGGCAGTAGATGTATTATTTTTTCAAACTAAAGACATTTCTACCTCTTAGAAATAGCCAGTATATATAATAAAGAAATGAATTTCAGTCTCCGTTTCTGTTATCAGGATAAAGTTTTGACAAATTTTTTATTATTGAATTGACTTATACTTAAAAATAGAATGTCAAGTTGTCCTTTTTTAATGTGTAACTAAAGGTATAGCCCTTGAGTATTTTGTTTACCTAATAAAAATCTTTTTATGTAACAACAGCTGAACTTTAACCTTGTCTTTGCCCAAATTGCCACAAACTGTAATTATTTGTATCTGAATAAATTCTAAATTGAGGAATGTGACTTATTTTCTAGTAAAGTCTGAGAATTGGTGATATTTGGTGCTCAATATCAGAGGAAATATGTACCAGTTTCACCATATCCTTTCTTCTTTATTCACAATGACGTGCTAATTCATTTGCATGATTTAATTCAAATATCTTCTCTTGTATAGAAACATCTCCACATATGGATGTTTTCCCTTCATTAACCACCTGTTGTACTTAGTACTTATTCATTCATCTATATATTGTGACAGCTAGCATTTTGTTACAGCAGAGTAGGAGATTGGGGGTCCTTTGTTTGATCAAATTTTTAAAGGCATTTTAATGTAGGAGAGTGGATTTAGATCAACCTCAAATTTACTATTATTAGGATAGCCTGTTTTCTTCTTACCCTTTCCAACTTCATCTTTTGTTCACTTTTCACCATGCACCTAGATCTACCATCATCTGTGGTACATGCCATCCTTTCACTTACACTGTCATCTGTGCTCCCTCCCACTCCTCTGTACGCCAGTACAGCAGAGCACTAGAGTTGCCACACAGCCTCATACAGGGTGCTAGTTGCATAGATTCAAAACCTGCCTCCACCTCCTGCTGGCTATATGATCTTTCTGTGCTTCAATTTCCATATTATAGAAATAATGATGGTACTACCTCAAAGAGTAGCTATGAGGGTTAAATGAGTTAATACATATAAAATGTTTAGAACAAATTTTTAGAATTATCTGTCTTTGTTAACCTCATTGTTGTCATCATTAACTGATAAATTCCTTCTTTAAAGAACCACTAACATTTTAAAACTTCTCTGTAGCTTTCTTACAATCCTGCTGTTTAGGCATGATTGGGTCCTTCTTTTATGCTGCTACATTTTTCACTTTGCCTTTTCAGTTCTTAGCATGCTGCGTCTTCTTAGTTGAATACATCTGTTTCTTGATAATTTTAAGTGCAGTGAGGTTCTGTAAAGGTGAAGGAAGACCAAGGAAGTTTGTACTATGTCTAAAATTGTTTTAGATTAGCATCTATATGAATAGTATGGGAAATATTTTTAGTTACTCCTAATGTTAAAGAAGCTGAGGTGTTTTCTTCCATTAAAAGATATGTTAAAATATTTTTCAAGTGTCTTTTGTTATCTGGAAATTTGCTGGAAGAACATTTATTTTATGATTTCTGTACAGAATGTTCATAGTTTAAATACTGTCTATAGTTTAATATATAACATAGGATGCATATAGTACCATATGAATTTCCAAGCAAACATTTGAAACTTTTAAAAAAAAATTGTAAAATGTTGACTCTCCCCACCCCGCATTTAGACTGACCTTCTCCCAGTCAGTCCAAATTGATATGGTTCTACTTGATTAAAAAACAAAAAAAAAGTATTCATAGTGTCTGTCACTAGCTCCTGCTATTAAAAGGTATGAAATATAGGATGTACATTTTCATGATCTGGTTTTTGTTTTAAATGCAGTTAGAATAGACTGGATCCATCATGCCATGCAGATTAGCAAACTAATACAAATGCTAATGTGGTTTCACACAGTTTACTTTTAAGTAATTGTGTTTCATATAATGGTAACTATATACCATTTACCTTGTAAATTCCACTTTAATTAGCCTGTTTGTGTGTGGTAAATCTTAAATATTTGCTTTACATATTAAAAATGTACCACAAAATGTGCTTGTACTTAATAACTACCTAACAGATTTTTCTTTTCCTTAAAATTGTAACTTAAAAAATGTCCAAATATTAAATAATTCCAAATATACTCAGTCTTAACCAAACATATGCTATTGAAAACCTAAATACATATATATTTTTCTTGTCATGTTTCTCAATGTGATGACTTATCCAGGGGGAAAAAAGTATATTTTTCCTTTGTCTACAGTTTATTTCTGAATGGTTAACCAAATATATTTATTCTAATGCACCATATCTCAAATACCACTACTTGCAATTGATTTTTTTTTTTTTTACTATTTCTCAGGGATTTTGGTTTTATTGGCAAGAAAAGATAATTAATTGGCATCTCTTTTTAATTATTTTTAAAACAGGACAAAGATTCCTTCTGCCATCAGATGTCTTTCTGCTTGACTGAACTGCACCTGTGGTCTTTGAAGAATACCTTACACATTGGGGGTAAATGATCTCTGAATCAATTTCAGTATTTTTCAAGTGTGTTGCACCATTATAAATAAGCATAGTAAGGGTTAAAGCCTGGACTCTCCAGCTGGGGTTGCATTCTTTTCTTTATCCTTAATGAAAAATTGGGTAATAAAAATTAATTCCTTTTAATTGCTTTTATTAACTTATTTTTTCAGTTGAATTCATTTTTCAGTTTTGAAAATAAATTTTATTGTCTTAGTATTTGTTTCCTCTTAAGACAAGCTCACTTTTCCGCCTGTGTTTCTTCCTAATAACTGCTTTATTTATATATTTATGTCTTTATTTATTTTTATGTGGTGCTGAGGATCGAACCCAGGGCCTTGCACATGCTGGGCAAGCGCTCTACCGCTGAGCGACATACAACCCCAATCCATAATAACTGATTTATAATCATAAATATTTGCAGGCTAGCTAATGGTAAAGATATTTCTATTTGATATTAAAGTGACATTTAAAATATCTAGATGTGCAATTATTTTTATATTCTTTGCATTTCAGATTTCTTGAGAGGGAGTAATATAATTGTTTTAATAATGCTTAGTATTATAGAAATATATCCTATAATACATCTTTTTTAAAAATTTAAATTTAATTTTTTTAGATGTTGATGGCCCTTCCTTCCTTCCTTCCTTCCTTCCTTTTTTTCTTTCTTTCCAGTGCTGAGAATTGAGCCCAGTGCCTCACTAGGCAAGCACTCTACCACTGAGCCATACCCTACCCCCTAGAAAATATCTTTTTAAAAAATCCTTTCTTAATGTATTATCCAACACAACTTTTGTATTTAGGACATTTTTACTTATACACCTTTTATATCATTACTAAGAAAATGGTTTACCTTGCAAAGTATTGTTTGTTAATATTTTCAGTATGTTTATCCTCCTTAAAATGTGTGAGGTTAGAACTTCCAGGTAAACAAAAATTTAACAAAAATTTTCTTTCTTCTAACATGAGAGTAAATAAATTAAAATAAAGGAGATATAAACCCATTAGGATTAAGAGAATAAGAAAGGGGCCAACTGCATTTGGATAATTTTTGAAAGATGGATGGAATGGGAGTTAGCAGAGTTGAAAAATCTGAATATCAATTGCCTACTGAGGAAAATTCCACTGACAATTTATTTGTGTCTCAGAACTCTTGAAAGTACAGAAATTTGAGTAGCAGATGATGGTGATGTGTCATGAGGGTGGCAACAAAGCGACATGAGCTTCAGTGTAAGAAGCAGGTAGACATCTCTCATACTGTGGAAGTATTTAATTGAGGAGGCTATAAAGTTGGGGACATCAGAGTCAGTGGAAGCAGAACTATTAAACTAAAAACAGGGATAAAATGGAAACCTACATGCTGATGGGTGAGGTCGTCCTCTTAATCCTCCTTGGTTTTTAGAATGTCACCCAGTTATACATTTTGCAAGAAAGAAGGAGCTTTAGAAATTTCTCTTCAGCTTGACTGCATCACCCTGGAGAGAAAAATCTATCTACTCTGATATTTGAGGGGGTCTCCCATTGAAATACCCTGGTCCCTGGCTAATCAGTGAAGCTCCCACCATACCCCTTTGGCAAGCCCTGCTTATGTCTAGTTAGTTTTCTAGTGCCTCAATTGGAAATATTAACAGAGAGCTAAGAATCACCAGATATTTGAGGAATGATTTAACAGGAAACAAAAGAAAACACAAAGATGAAAGGATGTTTTAAGAAACAAAGATAATGTAGGAAGAGAAAAGAAAGTACAACAAAGACCTAATGAAAGATTGAATCCATGAAGCAAGAAACAAATATAGAAGCTTCAGAAAACATTGAAAGTTATACTAATTTCTTAGAGATTAAAAATGAACATCAGAATGAAATTAACCAAGCTGTTATGCGCATGTATGAACATATCACAGTGAATTCCATTTTTATATATAACTATAATGAACCAATTAAATTTTTTTAAAAAATGAAAAGATGTATATAACAACAACAAATAAATAAAGCATAGCAGGAAAAAATTTAAAGTTCAAAAACATAATAGAGGCTGGGCATGGTGGTGCATGCCTGTAATCTCAGTGGCTCCAGAGGCTAAGACAGGAGGATTGTGAGTTGAAAGTCAGCCTCAGCAACAGTGAGGCTCTAAGCAACTCAGTGAGACCCTGACTCTAAATAAAATACAAAATAGGCAGGGATGTGGCTCAGTGGCCAATTTCTCCTGAGTTCAACCCCTGACACCCCTCACCCCCCCAAAAAAAATTAAAGAAGTTATATCAAAAAATAAAACACATACACATACAAACGACAACAACAACAACAAAAACCACAAAGAGAGCTTACTTCAATGCTGGTCAGAATCTTTAATTAAAGAATTTTTTTCTCTGATCATAATTGCTTATTTTTTTCATCTTTCTCATTTCCTTACCCTTATATATCTAGGTTTTATGCTTCTTTGAGACTATTTATCTTTTAATCTCTTGAATTCTCCTAGTCCAACAGGCCTTCCTTTACTTATCCTACCCATCTTGGACCCCATATTTGGAAATCTGATCTATTCCATCTTGATTCCTTCAGGTCTTCTCTTTCTTGTCCCACAGACTTCTTCCCTGCCATTTCTACTCCGAGGCAGTGAATGTGTAGTGGCCTTATGGGGGAAATAGTGGTCTTCAGCCCCACCTGGATCTTTGTTTGAAGGGGTGCTTTACCACTGAGCTATGTCTCCAGCCTTTTTTATTTTTATGTTAAGACAGGGGTCTTGCCAAGTTGTTGAGGCTGGCCTTGAATCTGCCTTAGACTCCTGAGTCACTGGGATTACAGGCATGAACCACTATGCCCAGCTCCACCTGGTTCCTTAGCAGGGCCTATCTATTCTTTCTGTAAGAACATTCTTTTCTTTGAACCCATGAAAAATCCTACTGCTTCTTTAGGGTTCAGCTTTCATATGTTACTTAGAAGCATTTTCTGCCATCTAAACTAAGAAGCCCTGTTAACATGCTCTCATTAGGCTAGACATTTGAAGAATTTAAAATTGTTTTTGAGCTGAGCATGGCGGTGCATGCCTGTAATCCCAATGATTTGGTAGGCTAAGGCAGGGGGATTGGATGTTTAAGCCCAGTTCAGCAACTTATTGAGATCTTGTCTTAAAAGTAAAATAAAAAGGACTGGGGATGTAGTTTAGAGGTAGAGCACCCTTGGGTTCAATCTCTAATATTACCAAAAAAAGAAAAAGAAATAATCACAAACTTAAAAATTGTCAGTACAGAGAATCTTTTCCCTAGAACCATTTGAGATAAAGTTGCAGACCTGATATTAGGCTGTCTGCTAGGCTTCTCTACCGCAATGTTACTTTCTCCTTTGTAATTAATAATTATTTTTTAAGGAGGTATCTTAAAATTACATAAGTATCATGTTCCTCATCAAACTTTAAATATATTTAATTTCTATTTATCTCTAGGGACTCAAGTTTCCTATTTTATTTGGTGGTTACAATCCATCACTGTCATTATTTATTATGTTGTTTAAATTGTCTCTCGTGTGCTTAGAGGGACCACTTTCAAGACGGCTTCTGTTGTCTTTTTGACACAACCCTGTCAATATGATGGCACTTTCATTTCAGGCTTATATTGTACTTTCCTTTGCTTAGTTTTGGAATCAGTTACTTCTTTAAGAAGCTTGGTTCCTTTTAAAGAAGAAGGGTATTAGCAGCCAAGGGATACTTAGGTACCCTCATTGCTTTTGAATTGTTGCTCCCATATCCTCCAGTGGGCAGAGCTTAGGAAACAGTGTATGTATGTATGTATCCATGTTTACATCTACATTCATTTCTCTATTTATCTCTATATATTGAAAGCCATGAGTTTGCATTGGTATCTCAAATTATTATTAAAAATTTCATTTTAATTTTTTAAGTTTTCATATTTATTCTTTTCAGACAGAAACCTGGAGCTCCCATTTCTTTGATTTATTAATCAATCACCCTATATACAGTCAATCTCCTATTTCTGTGGCCACTTCCTCCCCTGCAGTTATCCTTTGATCCCATGTGGGTTTTGACCCACCATACTGGGCTGCCCATATATTAATCTAACTAACTTCTTCAGCTTCTGATACACCACCCAACATCATTGCCCCATGTAAATGTCCTTCATACTCTACAAGGGTTCTGATACACTATGTTAGGCTGACTATTGCATGGACACCTTCTTCATTCCACCAGGGGTATTCTAGCACCTCTGGTGGTAAAGTTCTCATTATGAGGATGCCTCCTTGTCTTGCTTACCCTTTGACAATCCCACTCTGGCCAGATGTGGTAGGTCAGACTTATGCACAGAATTCAGGTTTCCTTATTTTATTTATAGCTCTAGTGTAGAGGTGTAGTAGATATTTAAATGTATAGAATGATGGAACGATTGATTATAAGTTGGTATATTTTAATAGAGGATATTGGCTACATATATAGTATCCATAGTTCTTACCTTTAAACAACAACAACAGACTTTCATTGAAGTATAGCATCCGTACTTAAAAGTGTACATATCATAAGCATATGTTGTGAACTGTCAAAAAGCAAGTGCACTGATAAAATCACCACTGTCAGGTGAAAGTATAAAAATTTTATCAGTATTCAAAAAGCCCAGCTTATGACTTCTCCCAATCAATCCTCAGCACGTATTTCCAATCTAACTATATTCTTTAAAACTGTATTCTTAAATAATGGCATGAGTAAAATAGAGCTTCAATAAATATACATGATTGACTCTTTTGAAAAACTGTATTTGAAGAGTTAATTATAGCAGTAATACTTTTATCATTCAGTTCAGGAAAGTTGGGAGCAGTCAGTCACTAGGGGGCAGCCTGTACTGCTTCCACTTCTTCAGAGACAGTTGTATCCTCCTTATGGTAGTAACTGAGAATTATTTCACATGGAAGAAAACAAATGTTACTTCAATGAAAGAAATATTTCATTATTCATAGATATGGTGAAAATGGACAAAATTATTCTGTACTCCTGTATTTAAATTGCAAGAACAGATTACTTGGTTAAATCAATGTCAACATCTGGGAAGCCTAGCTTTGCTTCTTACCTAACCACAGCAGAGTATCTGAATTTGAATGAGTTTGGAAGCTTTCTGAATCTAAACAAGTTTCAGATAATAATTTATCCATACCTCCCTGTAATCCTCCCTTTCTTTCCTGCAGATTTCTTCCCAAATGCTGTAGATGGAAACTAGACTCTTGAGCTAAATTGGAGAAAAGCAAGCCACAGCTCGGAATCCAACAGCTAGGGCATTTTCTTCCATCCACTGATTTCATTTGGCATTGCTTAGTGGCAGTTCCTTTTGGTAGCGCCCTGTGAAAAATATCAGAGGAAGTGTGAAAGAGAAAACTTGGTCTTCCTTGATTTCACTTCTTTACTAATCTTTTCCTCATGCCATTCTAGTTTTGTGTAAATTTTTTCTTATTAGATTGATAAACTTTCCAGTTTCTGCATATCCCTAGAATAGATGAACCCATGTCCAGATGCTTTTGAGCTATTTTATTTCTAGTAACATAAGGAGACTGTTTCTGCTTCCCCACCCTTCCCTCCAGCATAGTATGGTTTGGCTTCTTATTCTCCAGAACTTTTTACCATAATTTACTGTTACTTCTTCCTTTCTATAGATAGAGATATTGGAGTCTACCAGTATTATGACAAGAAAGATCTGCCAGGTAAAGTACCTATTCTACTCAGCTAATTTTTATAAACTAAAAATTCAAAGCAATGAAATACTGACCATTAAAAACTGTTTTTGTGAGCTTTAGATAAATTCTAGAATTTTAAGAAAAGTCACTTCAGTTCTTTTGGAAAATGCTGTGGTTGATATCTCTCTGGCCTATATACTATAAAGCTATATTGAGAAAATGTTATAGAAGAACCTGAAAATTTTCATTTTACTGCTGATCAGGCTGATAACAGGACAGTCTATTCACATTTAGTTATTGGTGTCCCAGTAGAGGGCATTGTTAAAGCATGGGTCCCACTGATGCTGGCCTCCCGGATCCTCACCTGATATCTGAAATAGGCATTTCTGAGTGAATGATCAATTTTCTTTATCTGATTAATCCTGTTAATCCCAGAAGTTTTATGTTGAGCCAAAAGGTCTCCCTGCTAGAGTTACTTCCTGTTCTGTTCTCCGTTGAAGTAGGGCTTGTGTGAGCATCCTGTGTGCTTACCATGGTGGTTAATAGGCTGACTTCATGGTTCTGATGACAGACTGTTGCAGCTTCTCTTCTGGGCTCTGTTGCAGTTCCTTTCCCTATCTGATGAGATTGGAAACTCAGGATATTGGCCCACCTGTTGTGCTACGTAAGCCTTTTCACTGCAAATTTAGGAAATATCACTATGGATGAAAACATTCAAATTGTAGCATTTTCCTCAACTATCTTTTTTTTTAAGTTTAGCACAATTTATTAATCTTATAATACATGTAATAATCCATTATATATGTACATATTAAAATACTATATATTATAATAAAAATAAATTCCATGTCTTTTCTTCTTTTTATCTTTCCTCTGCCTTGAATATCAGCGACAGAGCATGGTAACTTAGAAGAAAAGCAGAAACTGGCAGAGTGTAAGCTTACTTTATATATTTTTGGAATTATAAAACTGGATAATTCAGTATTACAAAGTATTCTGCTTTCTGCACAAATCGGAAATGTTATTCTGTCCAAATTTCTTATAAGTTTTCATTGCTTAGATACATAAAATTATGAGTAAGAATTATATTTGTTAGGCTTTTCTAATTTAGATCATTGAAATCCAATTTTATAAACATAAATTTTCTTAATGAATTATATTTAAATTAATATATTTAAAATATGTGTACCATACTTAAATTCTGATAACATTTAATTATTCATAGTTTGCATAAATTGTTAACATTCTTTAGCCATTTTAAGAATGTAAGATTTATAACATCAGTATTAGCATTTCATTTAGTCTTTGCTGGTTTAATATGTAAATATGTTGTATATATATATGTATATGAATAAATATATATACACATACATAATATAACTACAGTATGATATGGTTTTTATAAGTTAAATTAAATATAATTTAAGATCTTATTTGGATATAGTTAGAACTGAAAATTTCACTTATTCTTTTGTTTTAAATGGTTGAACTGACATTCAGTTTTAAAATACTGTATTAGTACCTGAAACACAGATTTAAAACTTTGAACATATGCTTTACACATCAAAATTGTGTTTATAGAGCCAAATTAATTTGCTGAAATAAAATACATAGCAATTCTACTCTCTGCTTTCAATATCTATGTACTCTATGTGTTGAGAAAATGTTATAGAAGAACCTGAAAAATGTATACACAACACAATATACACATATGTACACTCATGTATACAATTCTTAGAATTATTAATTAGGAGAATCCAAAACTGAATTCATTTTTTAATGAAATATATATAATTAGTTTAACATTTTATTTTATTATGGTACTGGGGATTGAACCCAGGGCCTGGCACATGCTAGGCAAGCACTTTAGCACTGAGCTACACCCACATTCCAATTTTATATTTTTAAACAGAGCTAGTTTTAATTTGTCTTTGGTTAATATTGTGACTCTACAAATAATCTAATCTTTCAGTTACATTTATTTGAAACAAACAGAGGCATATCATTATTGAATTGCTGTGTAGATTTTCAAAAAGATTATTTTAAAAAGTATTATTTAGTGTCAAATTTGTTTAAATTTGAATTCCTCTCATTTAAATTCATTCATCTGTCATTTTGAAATTTTATTTATTTTCTTCCTGCATTTATTTACTCATAATAGTTTTCAGATCTGAGTAGGCCACCTGAACGATTTGGAATTTCTTTCAGATATTTACTTATTTACATGAAAAGGTTACTTCAGTGGTAAATAGTGGGTCATTTACTATTAAATACTACTAGATTCACAGACCTAGCAAACTTTCCCAGGGATTCTCTTAAGTCTTGTTGGTTGTCATCATAAAATTATCATCAGGGAGATTGCTTTGTGGTAAAAATCCTGTTCCTATGACAAAGCCCTTTAAAAGGCTGTCATTTGATGATAGAAATGAAGGCCACTTCCTCTCAATTATGGAGGTGTTTTATTTTAATCTTCCTAAAGCACACTGCTAAGCAGAGTTTTCTTTTTAAAATCATGTTTAACTAACTGTAGTATGTTTTATTTGCCAGCACGAGATTATCCTTGGACGCTCAAAAATAGACGCCCAGAAAAACTTCGAGATTCGCTCAAAGAGTTAGAGGTATCTTTCACAAAGTTTCAAAAATGGCAATAAACAAATCTGTTTTAAAACATCTTTCAACAGCTTTAATTTTCATAAAGGATCAACTCTCATGGTGATGATAGCTTTGCTTTTGTCCGGTGAGAAGTTCCAAAACAGTTGCATCTTTGTGTGGCATGTTGACTTTTTTTTTTTGGGGGGGGGGCTGAAAATCAGAAGCACTTTAACTGATAATGACAATGTGTATGGCCAACTGCACTCTCTCTTTTTCTGTTGTTCTTCAGGAACTGATGCAAAACAGTCAGTGTGTGCTGAGCAAATGGAAGAACAAATCTGTCTGTCAGGTAAGATAGTTTGACAAGTTTTTGCAATGTGTCACCAGTGGAGCTGAAAACTATGTAGTAATTGGTATTCTTGTGTTATGATAGGTATTGGACAAAAACTTTTTAGGAGTTAATATTTCATTGTTTGAATTCTAGTTAGACAGATTGACACAGGTCACTAGCTACTTCATTAATCAGTGTAGTTTGACTGACATACTATTACACACTAATAAAAATTTTTTCAGATAGTATTTTTGTTTAAGTTTTTCTGAATACTGTATTAGATATTTACTAGCATTTAATATTTTATATATATATATATATATATATATATATATATATATATATATATATATATATTTATTAGTTGTAGTTGGACATAATACCTTTATTTGTTTGTGTGTGGTGCTGAGGATTGAACCCAGGGCTTTGCGCTTGCTGGGCGAGCGCACTACCACTGAACCACAACACCAGCCCTAATTATATTTTTTAATGAAGAAGAGACCAGGGGATAAAAGCTTTTTTTTTTTTTTTTTTCAGTATTACACTCTAAGCATTTGTGAATATTATGCTTATGGAAATCAGTAAGCAAATTAGAGTGAGTCATAATATAACAACATATTCAGTCTTAGTTTTTGAATCCTCTAACTTGCACTGTTTAATATGGTAAGCCATATTCTACTTATTATTACTTATCTACTTATTGTACTCTACCCTTATTCTACTATTTGAATAATTAAGAAAAATTTAAATTTAGTTCCTCAGTTGCACAACCAACATTTTAAGTGCTCAGTAGCCACATGTTATCATATTAGACAATGCAGACATATAGAACATTTCACCACAGAAAGTTCTATTGCACAGCCCTGTTAGGTCCTATAGAAGATGTGTCAGTGGGCTTAGATTTAGAGCATAATCAGGACATATCAGTGTACATTGATCCCAAAATAATGAACAGATACCTTAGCTATGCTGAAAGGCTTTAAAAAATACCATTTGGATAAAAAATTTTACTTGCTTGTGATAAAAAAGAATAATTATCAATCATCCATAAATTGAAGTTGCATCATTACTACTAATAATTTTAATTTATTTATGGGATCAAATATCCTGTGTTAATTTAAATTTTTATCTACAGTATAATTTATTTCATGTGTAAACATTCTTGTTTGCAGTTTAGGTCCATGTTGTTTCTATCCATAAATCTACAAAACATCAAATTTATAGTAATTATAAAACATATCTTAATCTGCCTTTAAAGAGACCATTGTTTTAGTGGATTTTATTTTTTTAGACACTTTTTTGTCTAAACCAGTCTACCTTTAGTCATGGAGGTATATAACTATTTGTTATCTCCTCAATGACATATATTTCCAGAAAATATTTACAAGGCTGAATTAATATTTTTAGAAACATAATACTTCTTAAATTCTTTTCAGAATACTATTCAAAAAGATGGGATTGTCTTAAAATCACAAGTTTTGCATAAAAATGTTTTAATCAGACTTTAGATCTTGAATACAAAATGTACTCCAGAAAGTTTCAGACTTAGTACAATTCAAAAATACAGTTCTTTATGCCATTACTCACTTTAAAAACAGGCTCAGAATTATTTGACTGGAGGGCAAGCCTGCCACCTATAGTAAGGGGTGTGTCTCATGGTCTCCACCCTTACCACTACACAGGTAAGTTGGAACATGTCAGGCATCTTAAAATATGCAGTGGAATATCCCAATAGACAATCCTTTTAAACAGACATCATTGCCTTTCAATTTAATAGCAAGTTTATGTGTAGGTGGTATGTTAGAGAAGGATATACCTCAATATTAAATTTATTCAACTCAAGAATCTTCATGATAGAGTATATAGCACAATTATTTTTTTCATTTAAAGCAGTTTGAAATACTGGTTATGCTTTTAACATTTCCAATAGGATTTATTTTATGTTCTGTCTTATTTTGTGCTTTATTTCTATGAAGTATAAGATATTCCTAAAATAGACCTTTTATTCCCAGCACATTGTTGGTGCCATATATTTTAATAAGGTACCTTCATCTCTGCTGACAGGCCAGGTCAGTTTTACATTTTTGGGACTTTTGAGAGACTTCCTAACATTATCTTTCTACTTCCTCAGTGTCTAGACAGGACCTTACTTAGGCCTTCTAAAAATGTGTATGAGTTTTATTCCTAAGGATCTCTAGTATCACAGAAAGGTAATATTCTGATAGTCAAACTAGATTTTTTTTAGCTTAAGGAAAAAATTTCTTAGCTCTTTTTGTTTTTGGTAAATTTAAAAAAATTTTACTTTGTGGTTAAAAACAAAATCTCATCAGACTCCCTGAAGGTCTTCCTTTTATGTGCCCATTCGTTGTGTGGTTTCAAAAAAAAAAAAAAGTGCATCAAATTCTGTTATTTTTTCCCCCATTTATTTAGCCCTAACCTGGCAGCAGTTGACCAGATGTAATATTTTATGACTCTTATCAAAGAAGTGAAATAAAGCTCCTGGGCATCTTGGTACTAACACACTTGGACTGTCAATCTTTGAATCAGGCTACTCCTCTATGAATATAAATGTTTTACCCCAAAGAAATGATAAATTTAAGCTTTAGGGTATTTATCTCAGTTGTCATCTCTTTAAGGGATTTTTAAATAGCCAATTGTTTACACATCAGTGATGCAACTACAGCAATAGAAAGGATTTTAGAGGAGGCAATCTGGGTTGGATCTTTTCCTGAGTCAAATAATGAGGATTTATAGGTTGTCATCATTACTAGAGTTTAATGTTGCTGATCTAATGACCTATAAATTATATCATTTAAAAAATACTTCCTTCCACTTGTAAATTCAGAACAGTTTACAAAGAAGATTTACCTGTGCATAAGTTTGGGATAAAAATTGTCTTTTTGAGGTTGGTTTTTCAGACTACGCCTATTCTTAGTTTGAGATGCATTAAAAAATGTGACACATAATTTAGAGTTTTTATGTATTAATCAAATTTCTCACTTTTTTGGTATCCTATATTTAATTCATAGAAAGTATTTAATAATTTCCTGTTTTGAATGTATTAAATCATTTTACAAACTTTTCTTAGGGAAAAGTAGTTCCAGCATTAAAATACTTAAATTGTTCATCATTCTGGTGGAAGTTTTTAGTTCCAGAAAGAATTATGCTTTAAGTCACATTCATATTTGCAGATTATTGTATAATTAAGGGAACATTTTCAATAAGCAGAGATCTAACTTCATATAAATTGATTTTTAGATTAAATTAATTGACTCCTGTGTATACATTTAGCCATAAGTGTTTATAATATAGTCAACACTACTCGGTTTGTGTCCATAACAATTTTAAATTTTCAGGTGTAATATTAAAATGATAAATTTTTAAAAATAGTTTCTATTTTAACTTCTGTAATGAATTATTTGAAAGGCTATATAAAAACACAGATTGTTTTCCACTTGTATCACAGATTGTGACCTTATGGAATTCATTTGAACACAACTTATTTAATTGTAGAACCTGATCTTTTTTTAATCAAATTGTATGAAAATCTATTTAATTTCCTCATCAAATAATAATGGACAAACCATAGTATTAAGTTATAACTACTAATAATAGCATATTACTTATACAAAATCCATCACATAGTATTTACTCCCTTGGTGGAGGCCTTGTGGGAATGAATCACTGAGGAAATGCAAGGTGTGGCTGAGTTCCAACATAATTAGTCAAGGAAAATAGACATGGAAACACCAAGAAACTAATGACTATTGAGTTGTAAGATACCAAATAAAAAGACAGTAGAAGGTAGAGAAAGCATAGGCATTAGTGTGATATGAGATAGTTAAGAAAAATTTTGCAGAGAAGTTATAATTTTACTCAGGCCTAAAAGGATGTGTAAATTTGGTTAAGCTGAAGAGAAAGGCTTTGCACAAGGGGATTAGATGAACTGAGAATTTAGTGGGATGACTACATGGTAATGAGGAGGTGGGTATATTTGGCAATAAATGGTTCATATTGAAGAATAAAATAATATGTTTGAAAGCCAACTTGGAGCTTTTAAAAGAGACACTTTAATATTTACATTAAGATATTCATACATTGTCTTATGTAACACTATAATACTTTTATATCAGGGAAATACTGTATTAAAATTAGACTTATGGAAGAATTAGTCTTGCAGTGGAATGTAAGCTAAAACATGAAAACCCAAGGAACGCTATTGGGATTTTGATTGGAATTGCATTAAATCTATATAGTGCTTTTGGTAGTATGGCAATTCTAATAAAAATCCTAATGACATTCCTCATAGGATTAGAAAAAGAAGTCATGAAATTCATCTGGAAAAATAAGAGACCCAGAATAGCTAAAGCAATCCTTAGCAAGAAGAGTGAAGTAGATGGCATACCAGACCTTAAACTATGCTACAGAACAATAGTAACAAAAACAGTATGGTATTGGCACCAAAATAGACTGGTAGACCAATGGTACAGAATAGAGGACACAGAGACAAACCCACATAACTACAGTTATTTATATTAGACATAGGTGCCAAAAACATACATTGGAGAAAAAATAGCCTCTTCAACAAATGGTGCTGGGAAAACTGGAAATCCATATGCAACAAAATGAAATTAAAACCCTATCTTTCTACCATGCACAAAACTCAAAGTGGATCAAGGACCTAGGAATTAAACCAGAGACACTGTGCCTAAGAGAAGAAAAAATAGGTAGGCCCACATCTCCATCATGTTGGATTAGGCCCCAACTTTCTTAATAAGACTCCTGTAGCACAAAAATTAAAATTAAGAATCAATAAATGGGATGGATTCAAACCAAAAAGTTTCTTCTCAGCAAAAGAAACGATCAGTGGACTGGGGATGTGGCTCAAGCGGTAGCGTGCTCGCCTGGCATGCGTGCGGCCCGGGTTCAATCCTCAGCACCACATACAAACAAAGATGTTGTGTCCGCTGAAAACTGAAAAATAAAAAATATTGAAATTCTCTTTCTCTCTCTCTCTCTCTTTAAGAAACAATCAGTGAGGTGAATAGAGAGCCTACATTTTGGGAGTAAATTTTTACCACTTGCACATCAGATAGAGCACTCATCTCTAGGATATATAAAGAACTCAAAAATCTTAACAGCAAAAAACACACACACACACACACACACACAAATAACCCATTCAATAAATGGGTCAAGGACCTGAAGAGACACTTCTCAGAAGATGATATAAAATTAATCAACAAAATATGAAAAAATGTTCAACATCTCTAGCAATTAGAGAAATTCAAATCAAAACTACTCTTGAGATTTCATCCCATCAGTCAGAATGGCAGCTATTAAGAATACAAACAACAATAATTGTTGGCGAGGATGCGGGGAAAAGGCACACTCATACATTGCTGGTGGGACTGCAAATTAGTGCAGCCAATATGGAAAGCAGTATGGAGATTTCTTGGAAAATTGGGAATGGAACCATCATTTGACCCAGCTAACCCACTCCTCAGTCTATACCTAAAAGGACTTAAAAACAGCATACTACAGGGACACAGCCACATCAACATTTATAGAAACACAATTCACAATGGCTAAATTGTGAAACCAACCTAGATGCCATTCAGTAGATGAATAGATAACAAAAATGTGGTATATATACACAATGGAATACTATTCAGCATTAAAAGAGAATAAAATCATGGCATTTGCAGAAAAATGGATGGAGTTGGAGAATATAATGCTAAGTGAAGAAAGCAATCCCAAAAAACCAAATGCTGAAAGTTTTCTCTGATATAAGAATGCTGATTTATAATGTGGTTGCAGGGGGAGCATGGTAGGATTGGATGAACTCTCCATAGAGCAAAGGGAGGGAGCGGAAGGGAGGGGCATGGGGTAGGAAAGACAGTGGAATGAGATGGACATCATTACCCTAAGTACATATATGAAGACATGAATGGTGTGACTCTACAATAGACAACCAGAGAGATGAAAAATTGTGCTCTATATGTGTAATATGAATTGTAATGCAGTCTGTGGTCAAAAATAACAAATTAGAATTAAAAAAAAAAGAAAGCCCAAGGGAATAAAATCATTTCAAAGGATAAGTACAAGGAGACGAAGGTGCAGAAAGTTTTGAAAGATAAGAAATAAATTTAGAAGGATTAAAAAAATTGGTTTTCCCCTGTTATATGTGAAGTTAATCAAATGATGATATTATTGGAAATATGGAACTAAAGTGAAGGGTTGGAGTTGAAAATGTGATAAGGGATAGCCAAAGAGATAATATTAAAATCATCCAATTGGGTGCCCTTGCTGGGGGCGTTGATTATCTTGGGAGTAGAACTAAGAGCCAGAGACCTTGTATACAGGGAAAATTGAGTCAGCAAAGGAAGCAGAAAGAACAATCAGAGCAATGAGGAACTGTGAGGTTTTTTTCTGTAAAAATCAGAGGGTTTATAGTCAGAGGACCTGAAAAAAAAAATCAGATTGTTTTTTGTTTAATATAAATATTAAACAAGTCTCTTCTAAGTCTCAATATTGTCATCATTAAGTTGTCAATAGGATTTATTGAAGTTCAGCAATAAACCTATCTTTATATTAGGTACTATTGAAAATATTGGGTGGAATTCTGACCTTTAAAGAATTTCATATTTGGAAAATAAAACTAATATACAAAGTGAAGGTAATTTAAGATTAAATTATATTTCTCAATACAGTATTTAAACACATCTAAAGTTCAGGATTGTTGCTGATTGTTACTGATTAAAGATTTTATAGAGGAGTATGGGCTTAAACTGAGCTTTGAAGGGAGGATATAATTTAGGCAAGTAAAAAAGAAAAGGAGGGCATTCGTGGTCGTGGGAGAAAGTATAACCAAAGATAAATTGTCTTCAGATAATTAAAAAGCAAGGCCTAGAAAGGTAGCCTGACAAGATTTCTCCATAGATATTTGATGACCTCTTTTAACCTATACTTAGACTATTGTTTGCT
This sequence comes from Marmota flaviventris, assembly GCF_047511675.1. Classification (NCBI taxonomy): domain Eukaryota; kingdom Metazoa; phylum Chordata; class Mammalia; order Rodentia; family Sciuridae; genus Marmota; species Marmota flaviventris. The sequence continues at coordinate 51,865,554 of NC_092511.1, read as the reverse complement.
CTGGGGTTGACCTGGTTTCACTGTTTATGATAAACAGATGAGTAAAGGAAGCCTTTGGGGCCAGTGAAACTTAGTCAGTAGCTGCTTAGTACTGTAAATTTTCTCACTTTACAGTGAAGCCTGAGTTAATAAGTCTGCCTATGCAAACCAGTTTTCTAATTACTTTTAAATATAACCAAAGAGCCAGAGATCACCATACTTTGACAAAAAATTCTCCATCTGTAAATCCAAAAAATTTAAGTGTGAGGCTAAAACAGACAATAGAATGAATCAGGGACAATGTAGTAAATAGAACTAAATTAAGAGAATTAAAATTACTACCACAGAAATTAGAGAAGCTGTTGCGTCCTGTTTTTGTTTTTAGTTGTAGATGGATACAATACCTTCATTTTATTTATTTATTTTTATGTGGTGCTGAGGATTGAACCCAGTACCTTATTCGTGCTAGGTAAGTGCTCTACCACAGAGCCACACCTTAGCCCCCAATTGTTGCATCCTTGGAAGAAGATTAACATGCTGATTCAAAAAAGGAATAACCAAGAAAAAATAAACGGAACTATTGTAAATTAAAAATATGACAGCACAAAAATAAAAATTAGCAGAAACACTGAAAGATAGTTGAAATATCCCTTAATGGAGAGCCACATGATAAAAGAACCTACTAATGAACCCATCAGTGATAGAAGATAAGAAAATTAGAGCACCAGGCCACAAGGTCCAATGTCTAATAATAGAAAACAGAAGAAAAGGAGCTTAGAAATAATAGAAGAAAAATTCCTAGAACTGAAAGATGTACATTTCCAGTTTGAAAGGACCAAATGATTGAAAAGAAACCAATAGGCATTAGAAAAATGTATATCTTATAAATTTTTAGAAAACCTAAGAGAAGATCCATAAAATTTTTATAGCTAAAAAATATTTTAAAATGCATACAAAGGATTGAGATTAAGAATTACATCATAGTTCTCAATAGCAACACAGAGTTTGAAGATAATGAGGTCTTCAAACTCTGAAAAAAGTGATTTTTACACTTTTAAAAACTGTCCTTACTTAAATGATAGTTTAGAAATCTATTTTCAGTCTAGTCACTTTACTCCTATTCTTTATTGTGCTTAGTGTCTTCAAATTCAGAAACCTTATTCCAGTTCACAATAGAATTTGGAATTCTAAATTTTCATAAAGGACATTTGAGGTTTATTAAGTCTTTACTTATTGGAAGATGGGCAGTCATAAAGAAAGCAGTAACATAAATAAGATTATTGGAATTCAAGAAATAGGGAGTCTCACATAGGAAAGAGGTAAAGCAAAATCTTAGAATGAGGACTGTGCCTTAAGCCTAGAGAACAATTAGTTCAAATTGATGAAAGGGATCTAAAATTTCAGGAAGGATACTGAGGAGAAGGAAAGGAAGTCATAGATCATCTGAAAAGAGAATTAATAAAAGGGATGTAAGTGATAATAATGAGATACAAAAGAGTTTAAGTCCTCATTCATGATAACAGAAAGTCAACAAGTGATGACTAAATGAAGAAATAACATATACTAAAGCCATTGCTAGGTGTTTGTCCATTCATTTTTCCATACGATGTTCAGAGTGGCAATATAGTCAATGAAAAGTATTCTGCTTCCCTATTCTCCTACAGCTAGAGTTAGCCTTATGAAGTGTTTCTGGTGGAAGGTCACTGGTGGGAATGCAAGAAAACTTATCAAAGAGGCTTTTGTTCTTTGCCTACTTCCAGTCTGAATTTGAGATAAAATGCCAGAAGGAGAAGGGTCAGCTTATGACCACTCATTCATTGAGTATTTATTTAGTTCCTGCTTCATATCAGAGAATATTCTAGGTTCTAGGAATAGCAGTGAACAAAAGGTACAAAAGTTACCAGTATCCCTGTTCTTGTGTAGTTTCTGTTGGGGGATAAAGGCAAGAAAAGATGAAGAAGTAAAATATATAATTAAATAAGATAGCAAAAGCATTGGAGAAAAATAAATCAAGAAAGATAGGAAGTATAGTTTACCAACTATGGTCGGGCAGGATGTGCCTGATATTTTGTGGTCAAGAAAGGATTTAAGGTATCCTGAGATATAAATGTAAAGGAAGTGAAGGAGTAAGCCATGGAAGACGAAGAGGGTTCTAGGTAAAGGGAACAGCAGGTGCAAAGACGCTGAGATAGGAATATACTTGATATATTGAAAAACAGCAAGGAGTCTATAGGACTTGGGTGGACTGAGCAACTAGAAGAGTAATGGGAATTGAGGTCAGAGAGGAAACAAAAAACCAATTTATATTGGGCCTTCTGGCACATTGAAAGGTCTTGACTTCTACTCTAAATGAGAAAGGAAGCTTTTGACAAAGGAGGGACATGTTTTAATTTGGGTCACTCCAGCTATTGTGGTGGAAATAGAAAAAAGGGAGTGAGAATAAAAGAAGGAAGATCAGTTTCTAACTTCTAGGTTCTTATATTAGTCCATGGTAAGGTATAATGGTGGTTTTGGCTGATTAGTAGTGGTAGAATGGTAAGAAATGGCCATGTTCTGGGGTACATTTTGAGTGTTAGGGTATCAGAATTTGCTAATAGGGTCAAATGTGGGGTACAGAAAAAACTTCCAAGCAGTTGAGTGAGTGAAGTTGCCATCCATTGAGATGGGAGAGATTTGGAAGAGACATTTATTTTTATTTTTTTATAGATGGACAGCATGCCCTTATTTATTTTTATGTGGTGCTAAAGATTGAACCCGGTGCCTCACAGATACTAGGCAAGCACTCTGCCACTGAGCTACAGCCCCAGCCCAGGAAGAGACATTATTGAGGGAAATATCAGGAGTCCAGTTTTAGAAATGTTGTATTTGAACTGCCCATTAATAACCAAGTGAGAATGTAAAAAAGACAAGTTGTAAGAGTTTGCTGTTGAGGGAAGGTTTTGAGCTGCAGCTGTAAAATTAAGAGACAGCCACGCAGATGGTGTCAGTGCCAAGATATTGATTAAGATCACCAAGGCAGGGTCTGGAGTAAGTGGCTCAGTGGTAGAGCACTTGCCTGGCATGTGTGAGGCACTGGGTTCGATTCTCAGCACCACATATAAATAAATAAAATAAATGTCCATTGACAACTAACAAATATTTTTTAAAAAGATCACCATGGCAGTGAATGTAGACAGAAATAGAGGAGGCCAAAGGGATGATATCTTGGGTCCCCTAACATTTGGAGACTGGGGAGGTGGAAAAAGAAGGTGGATGATAACAAAGGGAATATGGTTCCCTGAAAAACAGGTTTCAAGAATAAAGTCAAGTGTTACTAGAATGCAAGATAGCAGTAACCAGATGCCTGAGATTGTCCATGGGGTGGGTAACATGTGCGTCACTAGTGACCTAGATAAAAACAATTTCAGGGGATGGTGAAGGTAGAAGCCTGATTAAAAAGTATTTAAGAGAAAATGGAAAGAGAGAAATTAGGGGTTTACAATATAACCATGGGTTTAAGGTTATAAAGGAAAATGGAGAAATAGGAAGAAGTGAAATTAAAAGAGTTTTGAAGTTTTTCTTTTTTACATGGGAGAAATTATAGATGCTGGTAGGCTAATGAGTGTGGTTCTATAGAAAGGAGGGCAGTGAAAGGAAAGGGAGAAATTAATTGCTGGAGCTAATGGCAAGAAAAAAATAAAAGAAAAATACACCTACAAAGGAGATAGGGACAGAAAATAGATGCCTTATGCGATGATATCATGAAACTGTCCATCAGTGGGGACTGCTTAACTCTACACTTCTTGTTACGTGAGAAAACCAAGCTCACGTTATGTAATGTTTTTTGAAGTTCTGGGATACACAAGATAACATATGAAAACATTTCTGATTAACACAACATATTATTTAGAAATGTTGGGATAAAATAGAAGAACCTGTTAATATTTGAAAGTAGTTATCTTTGATGAGAAACTAGGGAGATAAGGCAGTAAATAGCTGTTTTGATTCTAAGTATTCTTTGACGGTTTAACAATTTATACATTCATTTCTTTATATCCTTTTAAAATGTACTCAGAGTATCAGTTTGGGTCTTGTAAAAAGCACATACCAAAATGGTACTGGTGGTGCAAAAGATTTATAGAGGAGATAAGAAAGATAATGGGGAAGGAAGCAGAAGTAGGTCAGGAGAGCTGTTCAACATTGGGGCTGATCTGAAACTCTTGAAAGGAGAGGGAAGGAAGAAGGATTGTGTAGAAAGAGCCATAGGCTGAAGCATGATGCTGAAAAAATTTCAGCTGAACCAAATGTTGCTCCTTACAGGAGTTTTCTATTGAACAAAATTGGGCTGGTCCCATACCCCATTATCCTCAGTCATTGGCTGATATTCAACAGGGAAAGTGTAGCGTCCCATCAGTCAGCTATTCTCCTAGCCTTAGTTTTTCTTGAAGGAGCTCTGATTGGTTCATATTAAAGCCATCACACTCACAAAAGTTTACATTGAACATTTTATAAAGAATGTATGTGTGTGCCCCTGGTGGCTTGGGAGGCTAAGACAGGAGGATCTCGAGTTCAAAGCCAGCCTCAGTAAGGCGAGGCGCTAAGCAACTCAGTGAGACCTTGTCTCTAAATAGAAGACAAAATAGGGCTGGGGATGTGGCTCAGTGGTTGAGTGCCCCTGAGTTCAATCCCTGGGACACCCCCCCCCCCCCGCAAAAAAAAAAAAAAAGCATGTGTGTGCTTTTGCACTACATACAACACTATAGGAATTTTAATGTTCAACTAGTGAGCTTAATATCTTGTCCTAATAATCACTCTTGTTTAGTCAAAAAAATTCACTCCTTTCTTGGAAAGATAGAAAAAAATAATTTGTTTTAACTTGACAACTTGAATCCAAAGTTTGATGACCTGTGATAATCTACTGATGCATCAGTTGTTTACATTTTAGAACCCAGTTTTGAAACATGCTTATGACAGAAAATTTTCATTCTCTTTATAATAATGTGTCTTTGTATCATCAATGAACATTTCCTTTCTATTCTCTTCATAAATGGTTCTTTCTTCTCTTTTATTTACTGTTTTCAGTTTAAAACATTTCTCTAAAGAAACTCATAACTTCTTGGCTCTACCCTTGGCATTCATATTTAACAATGCTCTGGAAGCTTCAAGGTATTTTTTCTCAAAGGAAGTCAGTTGAAGACTACAGGCTTTAGCTGGGGTTGTGGCTCAGTGGTAGAGCACTTGCCTAGCATGTGTGAGACACTGGGTTCAATTCTCAGCACCACATATCAATGAATAAAATAAAGGTCTACCAACAGCTCAAAAAATATTAAAAAAAACTACAGGTTTCCCTTACATATTCTATTTAATTGTAAATACATGTAAAGCTAAATGAGTTCAAAATGTGAATAATTTAATTTTCCCCTGTTGATTTCCATATGTGTTTTACAAAGTAGAAATAAATATGAGAAATTTATCTAAGTTTTAAATAGAAAGTTAATAGAGAGTAAAGTAATGGGAAGACTTCATTCATTATACTTGAATGTTTGTACTTATTTTTTATATAAAAACCTAAGTGACTTATTTTAAATGTAGAACATTGTATTAGATACACAGGTTGAAGTGTGCCAGATAGAAATGTGTGTACAAACTAAGCATTTAAAGTTGAGCATGATATTTGAGAATACTGTATTATAAATGTGCCAGTGCTAACTGATAGAAAGCTTCAAGCCTTTTTTGCCAAATTATAATTTATGCCTCTTAGTTTAAAAAAAAAAATTTTTTTAGTTGTAGGTGGACACAATCCCTAAATTTATTTTTATGTGATGCTGACGTTACTTCAGTTATCTGTGCCAGTGTTTATTTAGCTGTGAAATGATGGTAAAAATATCCAACTCATAGGTTTATTATACGAATTAATTTTACACATGTGAAATATTTAGAACAATGTCTGGCACAGATACCTGTATTCTGAAGAAATAAATTTAATCTGTATGTCAACTCAAACTTTTCAACAACTCTGACAGTTTTTTTAATTAAAAAAATTATTATAAAAACACATAACATAAAATTTATCATCTTAATCATTTTTAAGTGTCCGATTCAATTAAGTATGTTCACATTTTTGTAAAACAGATGTTTAGAACTTTTTTATCTTGTAAAACTCAAACTGTACCCATTAAACAACAGCTCCCCTGAGCTCCTAGTAACCATCATTATATTTTCTGTTTTACAATTCCACCAACAGTACAAAATTATTCCAATTTCTCCATATTCTCAACAACATTGATTTAGTTATTTTATCACTCTAAATCACTACCATCCTGATGGGTGTAAAGTATTATCTTCTAATTTTGATTTGCCTTTCTATAATGGTTAGTAATATTTTTGCATGTACTTATTAGGAGTTTGTATGTAATCTTTTCAGAACTGTCTCTGCAAGTCTTTTGCCAATTTCTTTTTTTTTCCTCTTTCCTTCTACTCCTCCTTTCTTTTTTCTTCAGTACTGAGGATTAAACCCAGGGCCTCTTGCATAATAGGCAAGCACTCTGCCCTGAGCTATACTCCCAGCCCTTCCATTTATCCACTGGGTTATTTGATTTTTTGTTGTTGTGGTGGTGATGGTTCTAGTGGTTGTTGAATTATAGACATTCTTTATATATTTTGAAGATTAGCTCCTTTTTAGCAATATGATATGCAAAATTTTCCCCATTGTATAGTTTACCTTTTCATTCAGTTGAGTGTGCCTTTTGATACACAGAAGTTTTTATGTTTGATATAGCCTCATTTGTCCGTTTTTGATGTTGTTGCCTGTGCTTTTGGTGTCCTATCCCAGAAATCATTGCCAATTCTGATATCATGAAGCTTTTACTCTACATTTTCTTTTGGAAGTTTTATAGTTTTGGGTCTTAACATTTTATATTTTTACTCCATTTTGAGTTAATGTTTGTATATTGTGTGAGGTTCAGCTTTGTTCTTTCATATGTAGGTATTCAATTTTCTAGTACCATGTGTACCATTTGTCTTTCCCCTTTGAATGGTCTTGGTACCTTTGTTGAAAATCATTTGACCATGTATGTGAAGGTTTATCTCTGGAACAGAATATATTCCATTGATTTATGGGTTTTTCTTAGCCAGTACCACACCATTTTTGATTACTATAGCTTTGTAATATGTTTTGAAATCAGGAAATGTTAAGTCCCTCAGTTTTGTTCTTTTCAGTCATTTTTGTTATTCAGGGTCGCTTGACATTCCTAGTCAGCTTTTGAATAGGCTCCACTCTTTTCCATTTAAATAAATAAGCACAGTTCTTATTCAATCCCATATCCCCTCCCCTCCAGGCACTACCTTTTCCTTCTGAATCATATTTCTCAAAAGAATTGTCTGTATTTGGAGTCCATTTCTTATTGTTTACTCAGCATTCAATCAACTTTCTTCTTCTTCTGTATTCGACACATATTCTATCAATTTGTTTCTGCTTTGTTCACCATCAGATTTCCATCTCCCAAGAGGGCATTTATCAAATATTTGAGAGGAGACATTGTAAAACTCACCACAGGTATTTTGTGAAATTTTTTCACTTTAATCAGCATTTTAAAAAATTTTTAATTGAAAAAGTAACTGTTAATCTTTATGGTAACAGTGTTATGTTTTGATGTATTTATACATTGGAGAGTGATTAAACAAATCAAACTAGCAAATCTGTTACCTCATATTTATCATTTTTTTTTTTTTGTGGTGAAAACATTTAAAAACTACTTGGAGCAATTTTGGGATTTGTAGCATTTGTCTGTGTCTGACTAAATGTTCTCCAAGTCCATTCATGTTGTCCCAAATGACAGGATTTCTTTCCCTTTTAAGTCTGAATAATATTTCATCATGTATATATACCACATTTTCTTTATGTGATCATTTTTAGTTTTGGATATTTTTTTGTTTTGGTTTCTACTTTAACAAAAAGCAATAGTAACAGTTTAACAATATTCAACTCTTAAGAAGTTTCTGTTGTGCTTAAACCTACCATAATCCTCTATGGGATAAATTAGGAAGATTAAGGGTGAGTGTGTGTATACATGTGTGTGTGTGTGTGTGTGTGTGTGTGTGTAAGTAAACTCAGGAAGTGCTATTGTTAGTCTTGAAGATGGACCAATTATGTGAAAAGTTTCTAAGGTTTCTGGAGGGTTGTAAAAGATTATTATTTCATGCTTTAGGAAACACTCTTATGCTTATGCTACTTTAATATGGATTATAGAGAAGGAGACTTGCAAGGTATAAAGGTCAGTTGTTGAGTATGTTCCAATAAAAGAGACTAGACAAGGAAGTATATTTAAAATGGTAGGCCTGAGGTAAATGGAAGAGACCCAGTAGAATTTACTGGTGAATTTGGATCTTTGTAGGTAAAGGAGAGCAATTAAAAATGGAAATCTCAAAACAAACACCTTTAATGTGTTAAAATTTAAAATAATAGATAATCCCCAGTAATTGTAACATGGAACACAGCACAAACATATATAGTAAAAAGCAAATGTTCCCCCCACCCCAAACTCATTTCCCTCTCCAGTGGTAATTTTGGTTAGTAGCTTGACTTATATCCTTCTTCAAACATTCATCTGTGTATGTGTGCGTATAAATGCATATTTTAAAAATAAATGGAATAATACATATTATTCTATAACTAGCTTCACACAACAATAGATAGTACATCTGCCAGTTATCTACAGATAATTCCTTTTTCCCCCCAGTACTGGGGAATAGACTCAGGATCTCATGCATGCTAAACAGGTGCTCTACCATTGAGTTGCTGCTACAGCCTCGACCTCCATATTTTTAATAAGTGCACACTAATCCATAGTTTAGATGTAGCATACTTTACAATTGTTGTCAATATCATTAGTAAATAAGAAAATTGGATATGGATGAATAATCAAGGCAATATATACTTTCTGACTCTTCAGAAACACATTTGTACCCTCTTTTTAAAGCCATAAAATAAGAATTATATTTGTGACCAGATATTTTAAGAGCTTAATTTAAAAGTTTTATAGAAAATTACCAAGTAACACCCAAACATTAAAAAGAAATCCCTAATATCAACTTTTTAAACAATCTATAAACCAAGAAGTTAAATTTGATGCCTTCTAGCTCCCGATCCTGTGATGTGCCTACTACCAGCAGTTTTGAGCTTATTCTTTCTGACATTTTTGTGTTTATACAATCTCATTATGCATATGTGAACACATACCACACTTGTTTTTTTCTAGTAAAATGAGTTTGTGCTGCTTGTGTAGATATATAACTTAAAAATTGTGTAGATCTATAACTTAAAAATTAGTTGCTTTACAATGTATCTTGGATTTGAGCAGAAAATTTCTGATTAATTAAACTTATCTATCTCTTATGTTATCTCTATTTATTTTCTTGTACTAACAACATTCACAATAGCCAAACTCAGAAGCAACTGATTTATTAACTGGAATGGTAATTTATCAATTTACAATGTGAGATATTTATCTGATATCATAGACATTGCTCATTTGCTTGGGGCATTCCCACCTGATGGATGAATTACTCAAGAGTCTAAATTATAGATAAGAAAGCTGATTGGTGAGCAGAGAATTAGAACAAAAGCAAGGATATGTTCTAACAGGATATTTCTAGCATGCTCAGGTAGCTCTATGTCTTACCCTGGAGCTCTTTCTATCTTGACAACTGGCATTAGTCATCAGAGTCATAGCCCTGAACATGGCTAGAGACACAAAGCAGGTTTGCTTCAGGGTCCTTATCTGGGTTGTGCACTGCCCACCTCTCCATTTGACACATCTGGCCAGGTCTTCATTTATGACAAAAGGCAGCTTAATCACATTACCCTTCCTTTATGTGAGAAAAGTATGATTAGAATTTGAGGAGCTCTCAAATCTGCTTGATGGAAACATGGAAAACATGTTGGCCTCCACAGTAATGCATTTACAAGCACTCTTTAGATGAGGTTCTGAAGAGGTGGCTAACATGGAGAGCTGTGATTATCACAACATCCCAAACATTGACAACTGTCCCTGGTGACCAAAATCATTTCTTGTTGAGAACCATTGGCTTAGAGTGAAGAAAAGATCCAGAGAAAGGGAAACCAGATGGCATGTTGCATGGAAGTCAACATAGTTAAGGATGTCAGTTCCTCACTGACAGGGAGAGTATAGAAATGGTATTAGCAGACCTGGTCTTTGCTTTCCTACTAATTATGCGACCTTTGATTAGTTGCTTTACTCTTCTGATTGGGAATTAGTATAAGAATTAATCTTACTTTTTTAGCTTTCATATTTATTGTGTGCTAAATTTATACTGGCATTTTTACATTCATTATAGTGTATGTCTTTTGTAAATTATGTTATGAAATATAATGTTTTATATCATCTGGTATGTCTTCCTGTTCATTTCTTGCCACTTATTTTACCCTTTTAGATATAAAAACTACTAATAGATGTAAAGCTTACCTTTTGATCTTTTTGTGATTTTGACCATGATTACAAATATTTTTCTTGGAATGATCGCTTTTCCTTACGTAAACACACAAAATTAAAATGTAGCATTATTTGTTTTATGATGAGAATAATTAATAAAATGAAATTTGTTAAATTGAAATAAACTTATCAGGCAGCTACATTTTTAGATATGAATGTGTTCCATATATCAAATAACGTTACACAGCTCTTTGAGAAACTACACAACCAACACTTCTCTTTCCAGAAAAATACCTGTTTATTTCTTAAAGTCAGTTCTGAATAGTGAGTCCATTTGATTTTTTTTCATCCTTGTCTTAGCTACATTTACTTTTGTCTCACTACTTTAATGGATTAGTCAGACGTGGTTTTCCTCTATACTCAATAAATGTTTGCTGAATGAAGGAATAAATTACAGAGAACATATTCTCTCTTTTCTAGCAAATTATCTGCTAAAATAATCGGTGATTCTAGTCTTCATTATAGATTTCCCTGTGTAAAATTGTTAATATCTGTGGTTTTCTCAGTTTCTCTGGAATTCATCCAATGGATTGGATTTTAAGGGAGTATGAAGTATCATTATCATGCAAATTCACTGGGCCTCTAGGAAAGTGGCTCTATCATACTTTATTTTCTCAAGCCCTAGAATTTACTCCCAGCATCTTGATTACTTGTTGACTCTCTAGATTGTAATGTTTAATACTGCTATCTCCCATATGGATCTTAATGATCTCATGGGATCAGTCTTGGCTGTCCACCAATCGTGGATTGAGCATATCACCCATTGTTGATTTTTAGTACTGACCATGAATGCCTTTCCTTATCATTTCTACCCATGTGTGATAATAATCACATGAATTGTGGGGCGGGGGGTCTTTCTTAAATAGTGAAAATATTGATTCAATGGTCACTGTTGATCACTATTGTAAAAGAGCTTATTCACAATTACTTGTACTAGTTCGTCAATACTTGATACCAGGTGTGGTGTGTTTCTTTTCTTTGTATGTTCTAAGCTACCTCTTCTAAGAAGCAGTCCTCTATCCTAACTAAAGCCACGTCTCTAAAATGAGATCTTTTGTATTCTATACATCTTCTACCAGTTTGTTTCTGCCTTGTGTACCATCAGTTTTCCATCTGTATATTTGGTACACAGAAGGTGCTCACATAGTTTTTGAACTATTGAGTGGATGAAATAGACATTTTTGTTTATATTCTGATTTGATAAATGATGTAATCTTAATTTTCTGTTTCTTCTCAAAGTACCAGTTTACTTCCAATTAAGTACTCACTCTAAGCACTGTAGACTCTAACTTCGGCAAGAGAAACCAATTTGAAGAGCCATCCAAAGAACCTTAGAATCATTTCGGAGTTTCTTAAAGAGAAAACATACCTCTCTGGTATAAGCTCATTGAAGAAAATGAGAAGAAGGAAATGATGCAGTCATTTCCTGGAAGGATGTCAGAGAAAACAAGTCTCTGTTCCTATTCTGCCTTAGTAGTCTCCTGCATAACAAACATTATTCAAATTGAGACAATGTTGGGAAATCCCACTGGCCTTCTCATCCTTTCATCCTCAGGGCTCTTCTCAAGCTCATATCTGCTTTAGAGGTGCCTCCCTTTCCACTTAGCCTGCTCTTTTTCATTTTTCTGAGCTTTCAGAATCCTGAAACCCCTTGCCTTTGGAATAGGACACTATCTTGGTGTCCTTTATCCTTCTTGCCCTAATAAATCTCACACAGGCCTTTTCCTTTTTGGAGGCTTTAAAGACTAACCACTTTGGGAAAACAGGCAGAGGTGAGACTAGCACCTTCCTGTCTGGGCTGGAATATTCTTTTCGAGTTTCAGACTATTTTTTTCCTATCTCTACTTATCTCCTTTACTACCTCCAGGAGTGTCTTTGGCACCAGAACTTGGAAATCTCATGCTTCCCCACAGGGTGTTTTATAAAATGCATTAATTGGCTTATTAATTTATGTATTTCTTCATATTCCAAAATCTGGTATTAGGGATGCCTTTAGCCACAGAACATTTTGAGAGATCTGAAATGGTGGACATACCTTTATCATAACAGGTGCCCAAATTCAGTTTCAGTAAGAAGAATAACCTGATCTTTTAAAATGTCTAAAGTTGGGATACCCCAGAGTTCATATGTTGGACCCCGCCCCACATTTCCTAAGAGCTTGCCCATTTTCATGACTTTAAATACTACCTTTCTAGTGTTAATAACTCCCAAATATACATATCTAGTCCCCACTCACAGTAATTTCTGATTTTCTATTGGATATGTCCAGTTATTTCCATAGACACTTTAAATTTATGTCCAAATACAAACTCTTGATTTCCCATAATCTGAATTTTTTTTCTCCTCTAACATTCCTTATCTCACTAACCTGGTTGCAGAGACCAAAAACTTTGAGTCTTTCTCTTACAGGCCTCATCCAACCCTTCAGCAAGTTCTAGTGGATACTCTTTAAAATATATCTCAAATATGTCCACATATCATTTCTCCCAGCATTACTGTTCTGGTTCAAGTCATCGTCTTCTTCTACTGCAGTAGCCTTTTAATGGTCTTTTTTCTTCCGCTTTTGCCCTGCCCCTCTTTAAAACATAAATTAGTTTGTAATTCTCTGCTGTATATACCCCACTAGCTTCTCATCAACAAGGTCCAATCTGTGACTCTTGACTATGTCTCTACCTTTTTCCTCTGTGAATATTCCTCTCCCTCATTTCCCTCCAGAGGTACTGGCCTAGTTTTCTTCAGTCACTCAGATACATTCAAACCTGAGTTTTTGCATTTACTGTTTGCCTTGAACTCCCTTTCTGCAATCATTTGTATGGTTTGTTCCTTCTCTTATTTGGATCTGTACTCAAATGTCATTTCCTCTTGGAGGCTGTTATTTCTTTAATTAATCATCCTGTTTAAAATAGCATCCTCCTAAAAATTCTGAACTTACTGTGTTTTTCCTCCTTGGTTCTTATCACTATCTAATACTATATTATCTATGTCCACACTCAAATGAGGACAGAGAAGGTAAGGGCATTGTCAGTTTTGTTCATTACTCTATCCTTAGCACTCAGAACAGTGCCTGGCTCATAACAGTGTGCTAAATTTATATATATATATATCTGTAGGTGAATGAATGAATATATGGATAAGTGACTGAACTTAGACTTTGAGAAAGATTCTGAAGGAATGTTCAAGACCCACAGTGCCCAAGTAGTGCCCAAGTGCTCTTATCTCCATGTGCAGATGGATTATCTAATGAAGAGTTAGTTTTGATTTTTTTCTCCAAATATATATTGAGCACCTACTGTATGCCTGGTGTTATACTAGGCATTAATGATACAAAGATAAACATAACCTAACCAATGTGCATAAGAAAGTAGGAGTCAATGAATAATTAGGAAAAGAAGTGCTTAGAAGTATAAGATATAAATTTTTAGTAGATAAAAATTAACAGAAAAGGATAGGTGTAGCTCAGTCATGGAGCAGTTGCCTAGCATGCATGAGGCCCTGGATTCAATCCCCAGCACTGAAAAAAAAGAAGGGGAGAAGAATCTGTTGAGAGAGGAAGCTAGATATGAAAGATGATCCTAAAATTGCCTGAGAAGGGAAAATTTGGGAAGTGAAGACCACATGCTGTTTTGCTGTGAGGAATTCCCATAGGGATTTTGTCAGCATTTGCCATCAAGACATCATGCAGGGATGCATGTAATTCAGTGGAGATTAATTAATTTGTGAAGTATTTTGAAACTCCTGGAACAAATGTGCCTTCTCTTACTAGTCTCTGAAACTCATAACAGTGATTAAGTCTTCTTACCCTGCCTGCCTTAGCTCTTATAGAAGTATTAACATGAAATAAGATAGTGCATCTGTTGGTAAGGACAAAGATTCTAACACTGTATATAAAGGGACCCCCTTCAGTTTCTTTTCTGATTCATACACTTGAAATCTGTTGGGCAGTGGTAGAATAGTAGGCTTTCTTTCTAGAACTCTGGTCCCTGGTGCTGCTTGTCTTTCACACGGGTCTAAATATGTCTTAACATGGAATCATCCTCTCTAGCTAGGACACGAAGCCTAGGTGGGTGGGGAATTCCCCTGTTTTATTTAAATCATAGTTTTCTTTTCGTTTGGCTAGCATATTCATGATTAGTTTACTGACAATTGGGTTTTTTTTCTTCTTATACCATATGCTATTCCATGATTCATCAGCTTTGAGTCTGTTGCCTTGAAGGTGAAACAATTTCTTCCAATGTTGATATTTCAAAATCTCATGGATAACAAGCAGACGCATATGCATAGTCCTTTCAGAAGTTTTAAACATTTGGAGATGAATGAATTATGCTGCCACAAATGGAAAGAAGCAGTATAAACTTATAATTTTGATATCCAGTCATCTTTTGTTGGGTGATTGCTTGAACACTGATTTTGATAAAATCTGGAAGCTTTATTATATTATTCTCTCCTTGTGAAATTGTTTATGGTAGGTGTTATTATTTTTAAAATTTAGAATTTTACTTAATTGCCTTGATTTACATGCATTATGTTAGACTGACAAGATTTTTATTTTTGGAAATAAATAGGATTTAAATTCCAAATAAATCAACATTAGCTGTTTATATTGTAATAGTGGCTTCTTTTATATATGTAATGTATAACAATGACTGTTCAAACCTCAAGAAATATTCTTTTGGTATCTGATACAGAAAACATTTCAAATATTTTAGTAGAATATACTATGTTTTATGAAAGCAAAACAAAACAGTTATTTCTGCCTGAACATTACATATTTAGAAGATTAAGCTTCTAATAAACATGCACTAAGATTTCTGCATATAGCTTTAATCAATGTACTTAGTGTTTTGCATCATTTAGCCACCTGTCTCTTTTTTACTAAGAATGTCTGTGATTATTTTTCAGTGAACAAAACTTCATGATTTCATGATGTAAATAACTGTATAAGTTTTACATTTGGAGAAAGATTTTTAAGATTCTAATTCTTAGCATGTCTTCCTCTCTCCCCCTTACCTGATTTTAGCTCCTCTTTGGTTCAGGTGTGCTGGTGTCCCTAAGTCTTTCTGGGCCGCAGCTGGAGAAAGTGGTGATTGACAGAAGCCTGGTGGGGAAGCTCATCTCAGACACCATCAGTGATGGTAATTACCCCCATGTGCAAATCAATTGCCTACATTAACAGTGGGGCAGGAGAAATAGTGTGTCAACAGGTAGACTAATTATTACCACTGGGGACTTGCAAACACAACAAGTAATTGCTTGTAATAGCATACTTACAACCCCTGGGACCAATACAAGTTTGAACTAATATTAAATATCAATGTTTTTTTCTTGTCAAGTGTTAGACTCATATTCTGAGTATTTTTCAGTCTTCCTTTAAAAAAACAAAACCTTATTTTTAAAATAGGTTTTTTTCTATTCTTTCAAAATTATTCCTCTGTTACTGACATTTCAAATATTTTCATATCGAAATTAATTTTGAATAAATAACACAAATATGTCTACATAGCCACCAGTTGAAAAAAGATCATAAGTGCTTTGGCTCTTACAGAAAGATTCTTTGTTATTAAAACCTATGAATACTATATTTTGGGAGATGTGAGGCTATATTTTCTAAGTATTAAAAATCAGTGCTATTCTGGGAGTGTAGCTCATTGATCAAGTATTTGTGTAGCATGCATGAGGCCTTGGTTTTAATCCCCAGCACCACAAATAAAAAAGAAAGAAAGATCAGTACCAAAAATACTGGATAAATCTGGTTCTATTAAATGGCACCACAAGTGTATGTATCGTTGGTACAAAGCACAAAAAAAGATTTTAAGCTACTTATTGAATAGGAAGGTTAACTGACATTTATTAAGTCATAAAAGCTCAGTGATAGGTGCCAACCCACCTATATCATTTAATCCAAGAAAATAACCATATAAGATATAGTTATTTCCATTTTTATTAGATGAGGACCCTGAAGTTGAGCTACTCAGGAATATGCCCAGACTTACAGAGCTAGAGAATAACTGAGCTAAGATTTGAACACAGGTTCTGACTACAGTGCTCATTTTTTTTCCATAACACTATGCTAACTCCTGAATTTTTTATGATGATGTTCTTTCATTCAAAGTAAATGGTCTAAAAACAGTTTGTATCATCATGAAAGGTTAAAATGGTTAGTATCTTAAATTGAATAATCAAAGGAAAATGTAGTCTAGGGGAGGAGAGGACAGAGGTGAGAATAAAAAAGCCTTCTGTCCACTGTGTGCTCTCTGAACAAATCAGACACAATCATGTCACCTTAAAAAATAAATACTCTGGCCAGCACGGTGGCACATTCCCATAATCCAAGCAGCTCCGGAGCCCAAGGCAGGAGGATTTTGAGTTCAAAGCCAGCTTCAGCAAAAGCAAGGCGCTAAGCAACTCAATGAGACCCTGTGTCTAAATAAAATACAAAATAGGACTGGGGATGTGGCTCAGTAGTCGAGTGCCCCTGAGTTCAAGCCCCAGTACTAGGAAAAAAAAAAAAAAAGCACTCTGCAGGATTGCTGTAATTAGCAACATTACTGATAACAAGAAAAAGATTGTAAGCATGCCATTTCCCCTTCCTTGTAGGAATATGGTGCTGAGGAAGCTTCCCTGTGGAAGAGGTTCCATTTTCATATTCTAATAAAAGAGCATTGCAAATGAAATTGTGGCTGTGATGATTTTGTCATATTGATGCTCCTCTGTAAGAATTAAAAGGAGACTTCCAATACTATTCATGTCTTTGAGTTATCTTTTTTCACTTGTTTCTTTTATTTGTACCCAAAATAATACACTCTCATGGGACTATGATAACAATGTGATTTCTTGGCAGTTCTCCAGATTCTCCTGTAATTGTGTAGATACACTGTTGGTCACTGCTTGAATGGCCAGGGGTATAAAAATACAAAAAAAAATTATAAAACATTCAATAATTTTTTATGCTAGGAATAACACGAAACATTCCTCAGATTCCTATTATATATTTTAATCATAATTTCATATACCATTAATGGTTGTTTATATAACCCTGCTATTAATTATCTATCTACTTGTATGCTTTAGAAATGAAGCTGTAGATGTGTTTTTGCTAATCTTCATTATTAAATACTAACTTAATATTCATTCTGGATATTTTCATGCAAGCTGTTAACCCTCAAAAGAAGGATCACTAATGAAAATTTTAAAAAGAGATTGGTAGAGAACACTGATTGGTAGTATCCCCTAATCAGTCCACTTATTTTTAGATGGTTTGTGGTATATGAACATAGAATTAGAGTCTAAGCACAAATGAAAATAAATGTTGTTTTTCCATCATCACATTCAGGTGTGAAATAGTCTTTCTTTTATGCTTTTCTAGTCTTGGTTCCACATATGTATCATTTAGAGTGATCTCCAAACATCAGTGTATATTGAAATAGTAATAAGAAAAAGAGGAAGACACCAAATCCATATGAATAGATTGATAGTTATCATTCATTTTTAATATGTTCAATATCCTTGTAAAACATCATGCTATTTAGGAGACATTAGTGATTTCAATTATATTTATCTTCTGAAAATAGATTTTGTTATAGTATTTCAGTGAAAAACATCTGTTATATTCATTATAATTTTATTCTAACTGGTATTATCAAACCTTTTTTTTTAAGCTCTTCTCACAGACAGCTTCATCATCTTATCATTTTTGGTGCAGAACAAACTATGTTTTATTCAGTTTTCCAAGAAGATGGATTCTCCTGATATAAACAAAAGATTGGAAAAACTCTCAGCCTTAGATTACAAGGTAGAGATTTCAATGTGTATAGTCATATTATTAGTTCTTAAGGCATACTAGAGTATTACATGAATTGATGTTATGTTTATTTTCCTTGAACCTTTCAAGATTTCAGAAAAACCAGAATTATTGTAGGATTAAGCTTTATTCATATAAACAGTGGACATCCTAACTTTTCTTTTTCACTCTATGAAGAGAAGGAGGTCCTTAACACTGGCATATTTGGAGCAGTTTTTATAGTACTTATGGAAGTCAAAGGCAAGTTACACTTTTGAAAATGGTTTTCTTGCCAGCAGCAATATACACACCAATCTCATTTTCCCCTAAGAACTCATATAGCTGCTGTGATTTCCATTTCACAAGAAACAAAACATAAAACAACAATACCAGCCCCACCACCAACAAAACACATTTAAAAATAAAAGACTTATCAAGTACTTTATGTTTATTAACGCAAGATTTTTATTTTAAGTGATATGTTTAAATTTTTTCATATTACATTTTAACCGCTGGGAAGACATACTCTCTGCTAGGATGGGTATCTAATACATTTTCCAGGCTGTTTCAGTTCAAGGCCTCTTTTCAGCAATGACTTGTGTTTGCAAGATTGATCCAGCCTCTGTGTCATGGATTTGAGACAGTTCACTGTTCATTGGGAACACAGCTGATATACAGCTTCCTTAAGAAAGATGCACACTTATGTCATACCTAGAGTATTTATAGCAAAGACAAAGATTTTTAGAAGCTAGCTCTGTGTCTGAAATTTGTGTATTTTTAGAAAAGTTGTATTTTACTGAGCTTTTTGCCATTTGGGATTATTATTTATTATGATTGACTTGGTAGTAGTATGGGGATTGTTTAGTAAAAGCATCTATTATTTAATAAAATTTTGGGGCATAGACTAAAGTACATGAAGCAAGGTTTTCATTATGGTTTAACTACAGTCTGGTTTTGTTTGTCAGCTTTGTGGTGCTTCTATAAAACTTTATGTAATATTGATTTTCTTCAATTGAAAAATCAGTGATACATATTAGATTTGGTTAGTCAAAAATATAATTTCCTTTAGCATTCTTAAAATGATGTTATTTTCTAAACAGCTACCTGTAGATTTATTTGAAATATTTTTTACTTACTGATATTGGCCTTTAAAATATGCCAGTATGCATTAACTGAAAACATTTAAAGTAAGTGTTGTTAATGATGTTATATAAAATTTTGTATGATTGTTTCTTCATCTTAGGTTTGATGAGTAGCTTGGTTAAGTCTTCTCAACTGATAGATAAATAGCTCCCTGATAATGAGGACAGAGAAAAACTATCAGGTTATCAGTTTTCCTTATGAAAATATGTGGAAAATAGACCTAGTCTTTGGGTTATTATACCTTAAACAGGCAATTAATTTTTTTACTCTTTATGCCTTTGGATTTGGAAAATTAGGAACATGGACTCTCCACATTATTTCTATACCTTTGAGAAGTAATCTCTTTCCCTTTGGAAAACCCATGAATTTCACTTCATATTTTAATATTTAAAATATAAATATATGAATAATTATATCCATTCAAAGGATATTTTAAGAAATTTGTTTATTATGACAGGATGCTAATAACTCCTGATCATGACAGACTACTAATACCATTAATATTCATAGGAAATGTGAAATTTCAGATAATTGATTTGCTTTATGTAAGAACTGAAAATGCCAGTCACTCATTTTAACTCTATTCTCTTGTCTAGAAATTTTTAAATAACATGCTTACATGGCAAGTTGTACATCAAAATAGAATGTGTGTGTATTTGTAAGTACTTAGCAATTCCAAAGTGGTATTTCTCTTAAGTATGAAGTTAATATACTGAGAACTTAAATATAGAAATTTGCACTTAAAAGCACAAGGTACACCTGTGTTTTGTCCTTGCCCAGTTGGATTTTAAATCAAGGAAGTGATAATAGAGAGTATTATAATTCTGCTTTTCTTTACAACTGTGCCATAATTTAATTATTTCAGATTGAAATAATTTTGGCAAAGGAAATTTCAGGGTAAATATTCCTGAAACTGTTGACCTTTAACAAGTTTTCCTGTCTATATTTTAAAAATCCAATTCAATTTAACATTGAAGGGACAGTGTAGGGAGTTAAATGTTTACCATGAGAGAACAACACTGGTAATTACTTTGATTTCAGTTCCTTTTGATGTGCATTCAGAGGATGAAGAGGTCAATAATATTATGGCCATGCAAATAGAAAAGGGTTCCTTTTGACCATATTGAAAAAAAATAGCAGAGGATTATTAAAGCATTAACCTTGATTTTAATGGCCTTGGTTGAGTGGTGAGATCACAATTTGGATGAGCCTGATTATTTACTAAATACAATACATAAATGCAACGGGTTCTTAACACCCATTGCACTCTGGCATTATCGCATTACTGCCATCCTTTGTTGCCTTGCAGACAGGAATATGAAAGCAATCTGTCATGTAGTGAGACTGGCTCCAGAAGCATTTCTCTGATAAGAAGACCCCCTGCCCTTTGCTAGTGTCTGGTCCAGTAGGCTTAGCCATGCGCTTAATCCCCAGAAAGTGGTTCGATTATTGCTGACCAGCAATGGCAAGATAGTTTTTTTTTCTTCCAAGCTATCAACCTTCCATTAATTCCTTAAGCAGAAATACGGTGCAATCTATATTTCCTTGGCATGTGTCACCCAGATGGTGCCGTGCTTATGTTTTCAAATAACCATGTTCCAAAATAACATAGTTTGAATAATAAATTCTACAAATCCTTCCTAAGAAAGAGGAGCATAATTCTCAGAAGCTGCATAAACTTTTACGCATGATGCTGTGGCTTATCCCTTTTATGCAGAATATATGTGTATATGTCTCGTATATTCTTTAAAGAGATATTTGCCTCAAGTTGTTTTTCCTTTTATTGTTGTCAGTCATTGTTAACATGTTATGTCTTAAACAGTAGTTCGACACTCTTGGTCAGCAGTACTGAACTTGTCATTTAATACAGCTGGTCTTAAATCCTATGTGTAGGTCGATGCTGTCAAGCAACCATGACTGTACATTTTGGTATTGATTGGAATTGCTACATTCAATTCCTTCCTAACTCACATTTCTTCTTTTCCTTTCCTCTGCTAAAAATGGGGAGAATTTGAACATATGTCTTTTTTATATATGTGTCAAAAGAATTTGGTAAATTCTGACACTTTCTTAAGCACATGTTTAACATGCATATTTACTTGCATGTATTTACATTTACAGATGCTTTAATTTTAGTAATACTTCAAAGATTTTGCATCTTTTAAAAAGAAATGTTTCTTGTATTCTTTTTTTTTTTTTAAACTATTAGATTTCCTATTATGAATTACCTGGTCCAGTAAACAGGACAGCAGAGCGTCGTCTAGCTATCAATTGTATTCAGGATATGGTTGTTTGCTGGTGGCCACTGGTCAGTGATGATGCTTGGCCTTGGGCCCCAATTTCTTCAGAGAAGGACAGAGCCAATCTTCTGATCCTGGGTTATACTCAAGGAAAACTGGAGGTAAATTTAAAATAAATATATATCTCTTAATGAAGTGCAAGTAAAATAGTGTTATTAGTTTTGCTGTTCTGAGAAAAATATGAATATTGTCTTAAACCTATTGTTTATTTTCAAATACTCAAAAAAGGAAATTATATATGAAATGAAATCTTAAAAAAGTATGAGAGCTAGAGGATAAATGGACAATTCCAAGGCTGACTGGAATACTGTAATGATTAAAAACACAGGCTTCTAGTTTCAAATCTAGCTCTTCTACTACTTAGCTGTATGTGCTTGAGCAAGTTACTAACCTCTATGTGCTGTAGTTTCATTATTTGAAAAATAAGTAAATATAGATGAATAAGTTAATACATGCATTTAGAGTAGTACTTATATACAGTAAACTCTGAATCACTATTCACTATTGTCATTATCATTAGTACTATCCTACAATTTGTTCATTATTTCATAACTATGAAAGTTATGTTACCAGTTACTCTCTTCAGACTTCAATCAGTCAATTAACAAACATTAGTCAAATGCCTATTTTGTATAAGGCCTTGTGATGCCAAATGACCAGTGGGATGAGAAGATGTAAGAAAAGCTATAAAGCAGCAGCCTTCTCACTGCAGTATCCTGTCTCTAACAGAAGCACCAAAAACGTTAATCTACCAGGAGAGGACAAAATCCCCACTCTATTCCTGACAATGGTTTATTCATTCACTCTTGTAAGAAAACCTGTGTGTATTTTCAGTTTGTACCTATACTTTGAATACAGAATTCTCTGTTTATCTTTTTTTATAACTTGTAAAAAAGAGCTCTCCCTCCCTTTTTGTTCAAGTTTTATCTGGGTGAAATGGTGTGTTCCTTTATTTTCCTCTAAATCTGTTATCTTTTAGACTTCTGAAGAGTATTTCTCAGAATTAGTATTCTGAGATAACATGAACAAGTCTATTTTCTCTATCTACCTCTCTGATTTTATAAACTGGGAGACTGGCTTTTAAGACCAAAGAGTCCTAATATTTTATCCATAGTATTTATGCATGTCTTCCTTAGGAATCTTCTCAATCTGCTATAGAGAATTTGATTACTTTTTCTAGAATTTTTCCAATTCAGTTGTAATGACTAAAATCACTGAGAGTGCTTCAGATGTGGATTTTATGGGACAGAGCAAGTGCTGGTTCCCTGCACATCCTGTCTGTGTCCACCATTTTATTGATTTGGGTTCAGAAGCTCCTTGAGTAAAAGTCTTCATAAACATGATTTAAAGTAATTAAGCTAATTAGAATTCCATTAAATGTTCTGTATATAATAAAAGTGAAAACAATTAAATCAGCCTTTAGTTATACACTTTACAAATTACCTTCATTTGAAATGAGTGCACAGAATGAAATTAGGGTTGTCTAAAAGCATGTTCATATGGCCTGTGTCCCTCATTACCTGATGTCATCTACATCATAGACATCAGAGTTGAACAGATCTGGGTTTGTCTGTTGATTACACCATTGGCTAACTATAACCTTAATCAAGTTTATGCCTCTAAACTTCTTCCTGCCTTTTGCTAATTCTGTGTTCTGTGGCTTTAGGTAGATCACCTACCCTGGCTGACTCTAGTTTTCTTATTTTTAAAGTGATAGATTTAAACCAGATAGGTCACCTCCAGGTCCCTGACAGTTCAAAAATGTGCTTATCTGGATTCTGAAGCACAGATCTTGTTTAGCCATTGCCTGTTCAAATGACTTCAGTAGATGCTGAAACTAAATTCAGCCTCAACACTGAAAAGCCTGTGATGACTGGCCTTGACCTACTTTCCCAGTGTTCTTTTCTTATATAAATGTATGCTCTAGCCAGATGAATTACTTACTGCTTCATTATTTCCCATTACCTGCATGCGCACATTAATGGTTTTTCCTACCTGAAAAAGCTATGTCATTCAGCAACTATTGAGTATGACTGTAAGTAGATACTGTATTTCATACCAGGAGATATGATTAAGAAACTATCCTGCCTGCAGTGATCTTAGTGTCCACTAGTGAGAGAAAAAGTGTGAATGTGCTGTGGATAGAGTATGTGTAAACTGAAATTCGAACCACAAGGAGTTATTTATTCTGATCAGATGATAGGGAGGGGGAGTTAAAAAGACTTGAGTACCAAAAAGAATTATCTGATACTGAGTTTTCAGTAAAACTTACCTGTTAAATTACCTGGGTATGATGTCTTTTAAGGAGGATACAGTTTTTCATTACTGATCCATATTTAGAGTTTATTGTTTCTATTTTTTCCTGAGTTGTTTTCCATAATTTATATTTCTATAAAATTAAACTTTTTATATAAGTATTCAGATATATTTGCGTAAGGTTGTATATGATATTTTTGCATGATTTTTTTTTTAACTGCTAGGGATTAAACCCAGGGACTCACACATGCTAGGCAAATGCTTTACCACTAAGCTACATCCCAGCCCAAACATGATTTTTTTTATTCACAATCATTGTATAATGTCCCCTTTTGACTCCAAATCTATTAAGTATATAATTATTTTCTTTCTGTAGCAAGGGCATTTATTTTAGAATATGACCCTTTCAGCTATTCTATCAAAATTAGCCTGCTGGGAAAATTTGTAAAGATATCTTTTTCAAAAATGTATTTGAACTTCAGTATGCCAAAAATGAATATTTTTTGGAAAAAAAAATTATTTTCTCGGAAAATAATTGTTTTACTTTGTGTGTGTATGAAGATATAATCTTTAACTATGAAGTAGAGCATTTTTTTTCCTTGAAACTATCATGAATTAAAACCACCAGTCTATTATAGTAGTTTTCACTAGTAGTAGGGGACTTCTTGAACTAATCACCAGAATAAAGATACAGTGTGCTTTTATACCCTAAAATTCAAACTTTTTTTTTTTTTAAAGAGCAGTGTAGAGAAGAAATTTAATTTTTGGATCTGTTAAAGTATGGGTTTTAAAAAAGCATTTCCCATGTGGTTTTAATCAGTAAAGATAATAAGTTTTTATTTGGCAGGTTCCTAGAATAGTAGTTCCTAGCCTTGACAATATATTACAATCACCTCAGAGAGGATCCACCCAGACTAGTTCCCTCAGGATCTCTGGATAGGAGGGGCCTTCATAATCTTTTCCGGGTTTCCTTGGTGATTCTCCTGGGTATTCAAGTTGAGGCCCACTGCTTTATAGCAAACTTAAAAAAAAAAAAATTAGAGTTATCTTTTTTGCATAACATACCATGGAAAGGATAAAGCCCACATACTGAACCAAATAAGAGTTTTAACAGTAGATTCTAAGTAGAAAATTGGCTTACCAAGCAGCTAAAAAAAGAAAAAGAAAACAAAGGAGACAGAAATAAGCTTTCTGTGACTGAATTATCTGTCTTTCAGAGGAGAAACAGTTTTTAATTTATTTTATGGATATTAAAAAACTGCTGGTCTAATTTCACACCACAGAGCTCTAAATAACAGTCCATATCTTAATTAAAAGCATTAAGAACAGAGGTAGTTATTTAGTCTAAGAAAAAAATTCTTTTGAAAAATATACAGTATATAGTGTGGAAAAAAATTGTTTGTTTTTTGGTATTGGGAATTGAATCCAAGAGTGCTCTACCACTCAGCTCTTTTTTAAAATTTTATTTTGAAATAGAGTCTCACTAAATTTCCCAGGCTGGTCTTGAACTGTGATCCTCCTGCCTCTGCTTCCCAAGCTGGAATTACAGGCATTCACCACCAATTCTGGCTAGAAAAAGAAATTTTTATCAGCAAATTCATTTAAAATTTATTTTAATGGAGTATATGTACATTATTATATATAATATGATAGTCATTTTCACATATGCTTTTTTTTAAGGTACTGGGGATTGAACCCAGGGGCACTGTATCACTGTGTGACATCCCCAGGCTTTTTTTTTTTACTTTATTTTGAGATAGGGTCTCTGTAGTTTGTCTAGGCTGGCCTTGAATTTGTGATCCTCCTTCCTCAGCCTCTTGAGTAACTGGGATTACAGGCAAATACTACTGCGCCCTGTTCCATATACTCTTTATACTTCTTTTTAAAAAGTTATCACCATTTTCCTAGAACTATCTTTTTCATTCACTTTGACAATAATGTGATGACAACTTATTCTGCCCTTTTATATTTGAGCAGGTATTTTAACTTTTTAGATGTGTGGATGATAATACTTTCTGAGTATGGTGTAATTTCATAATATCTTACTCAGAAAAGATAAACTGTATTTGTTGACCAAATTAATCCAAAACACATCAGCAGACCTTTTAAACTTTAAAACTGTTGTCAGGATTATGGAAATATAACCTCACAAAAATACTTTTTCCGGGGCTGGGGATGTGGCTGAAGCGGTAGCGCGCTCGCCTATGGGCCTGTGTGCGGCCCGGTTCGATCCTCAGCACCACATACAAACGAAGATGCTGTGTCCCCCGAAAAAAACTAAAAAATAAATATTAAAACTCTCTCTCTCTCTCTCTCTCAAAAAATATTAAAAAAATACTTTTTCCACATAAAAATTAAACACTGTTATTTCTGTGATTTTTAGAAACAATGACAAATGGAAAAGTAATAATGTGACCAACTGTTAAGATAATAAAATTAGACAAAGGAGGCATTTAAAAACCATTACAGATATGTTCAAATGAAAAGCCAAAATATTTAAGAAACATCTCTTCCAAAGAAATGTCATGTACTGTGTCAGCTTTTAGCCAAATGACAAAGGTATTCTGTTTTACGATTTTTTTTCTAAAAGCTGTTTATTATAAAATAAAACACACATAAAGAAAAACACAAAATAAGTTTCTAGCTTAACAAGCTATTATTAGGGGAACCTTTGAGTTGAGAAATAGGATTGTGTGGTACTCTGGTGTAATTCCATGTGTCACAATCTTAACCCCTTCTCCTTCCCTAGAAGTCACTACCATCATGGTTATTAATCATTTCCTTGTATACCCATATAGTTTTTAGTTTTATCACCCAAGTGAATCCCCAGAAACTAAGTATAATATTATCCACTTAAAACATTTCAATGTATATTTTAAGTTTCTCTTAATTTACAAATTCCCATCCATTTCTTTTTCTTAAAATCTGTTGATGCACAATATATTCACGTATGGAAATGTCACAGTGAGACCCATTAATTTGTACAATTAATATGCATTAATGAGTATAATAAAAATGATCTGTTGACAAAAACTACAGTGTTCCACAGCCTGGGTATTGTAATTTGCATATGTATGGCATGCAATGAACATGTTTCTCAGTCCTTTGAAAATTCTGCTAGGTAGTAGTCAGTTTAGGCAAAACTAAATGTGATGGTATATTCTTTCATCACAGTCACGTAATTTCAGGTTCTTTCTCTCTTAGTTATTTCACTTTTCTGATATTAGCAACTACTGATGTTCAGTGCCTAAAATCCATTAATTTATTAATGTTGCAAATGGTAATAATTCTAATTATTTCCTTCCTTCCTTCCTTTCTTCCTTTCTTCCTTCCTTCTGAGTGAACCCAAGGGCACGCTTAACTGAGCTTCACTTGCATCCCTTTTTATTTTTTATTTTGAGACAGTATCTTGCTAAGTTGCCAACATAGGCATTGAACTTGCAATTCCTGAACTGGGATTACAGGTGTGTGTGTTCTCATAGCCAGCTAATTTTATTATTTATTTTCATTTATTACTTGTGAAACTTTTATGAAAAGACCCTTCCATTCAACTCCTATTTGTTATCCCAGTTGTTGTATTCATGCATGATAAGCAGAATAAATGTTGGATTCTTTTACCAGTTGTCAAAATAACAAGTTGATTCCCTGATTAAGGTTTTAATTTTTAAATATCAGTATTCGTTCACATATTTAAGCATAATTTGATTTGATATATTTCATATTGGTATCCTATGGAAGCTCATATTGCCCCATGTTTGGCCAGTAGGCTTCTCTTTTTCTCATGACCTCACAATCTTAGCTTCCCAGCTACCTGGTATTTCAGTATGTTTCCTGCTCATTTTTACATTTCCCATTTCAGATCTGGAATCAGTCATTTTCTAAGATCCTTTGGTTTCTTTGGAAAATGGTATTTAAGTCCACATCAGGATATATGCATATTGATTTGTTTTTGGTTTGGTCATTGTTTCTGTGTTTCTTCGTAGATAAAGAAGAAACGTATATAGATTTTATACCTATATACATTCCTAATGATTGCATATTGATACTTCTAACTCAAGTTCAGCACTGCATGTTTTCTAGTTTAACTTCTTCTGTATTACATCTGTATCTCCTCTTTTCCATAACAAAAGTATTAGTTTATATGACAAAGCAAATTAGAGTATACCATAATTACTTATTCAATTTGCCCACATACCCAGTCTCAGAATAACCATACTAACGCTAACACTACTACTATAAATTGAGAGAGTTTAAAAAGTTTTGTCTATATTTTGCTCATTTCTCCACTCCCATTTTATTTTATTTTTTTAATTAGAGCTTTATGGTTTTACATAGTAGTTAGGTCATATCATACATGCATATAAATTGATTTCAGTTTATGATCCCCCCACTTTTTCCTGCCATTCTCCCCACTACTTCTACTACTCTACTAGACTTCCTTTTGCTTGTCTCTTAATTTGTGTTTGATTAGTTCCTTATGCAATCTTATTCTTCCCTCAAGAGGAATATATTATATATTATATAATATGTATACATATATTATATAAAATATTATATATATATATATATATATATATATATATATATATATATATATATAAATAAAATCACAGGCATCTGGGTTACTTCCATAATTTAGCTATTGTGAACTGTGGTGCTATAAACACTGATGTGGTTGTGTCACTATAGTGTGCTGATTTTAGTTCTTTGGGGGAAATACCCAGGAATAGAATAGCTGGATGATATGGTGGTTCCATTTCTAGCTTTTTGAGGGATCTCCAAGCTTCTTTCTAGAGTGATTGTAGTAGTCTAAAGTCCCACCAACAATATACAAGTGTTTTGGTTTTTTTTTTTAAGAGGTTACTCTTAAACTAACTGCAATTTGTAATCATGGACTGACTTCTTAGAGAACAATTATTGTACCATTATTAGTAGGAGAATGGGAAAATGTGATCGAAGCCTGTAGATTTCATAATAATAATATTAATTTTATTATTTTGATTATCATAACATGACTGGAAAATAATTACTCATTTTTAAGAAATATACATGAAGATTTTTAGAGGTAAGGAAGTGTCAAGTTTACAATTTACTCTCAAACAGTTCCATGGGAAATGTGTGAAAGGGATAAGGGAAAAGGGAAAGGGAAAGAAAGAAGGGAAGGGGGAGGGAGAGAAGGAAGGAGGGATGGAGGGAGAGAGGAGGGAGGGAGGAACAGAAGAAAAGAATGATAACCAGTGCAGTAAAATAGTAACAGAAAACTAAGGTGAAGGATATGTGGAATGTCTTTATTTTTGAAACTTTCCTATAAATCTAAAATAATTTCAAAATAAAATCCTAAAAAAAAGAAAGTTAGCTTATTTGCAATTTGGGGAGTGATTTAAAGGAATCATAGAAATTGAGCAAAACATGTCTATAATTAATACATTTATCTAATTTATATATACAAATCAAGTTCATAATCATCTGATCTACTGCTACCTTACTGCCATAAGATGTGAGATAGTTATTTTATTTATTTATTTATTTATTTTTGTTCCTTTCTCCTCACAACCTCACCGGCATTTATTGTTTCTCTACTGAATTGCCTTTGCTTCTTTGTTAAATATCAGTTGATATTTAACAAAGTTGTATGAGTTTTTGTATTTCCTGAAGTAATTTTTGATATATTTTATTGATTTCATAACAAGAAATAGTCTTGTGTACTGGAGGATTTTATTAATACACGCAATATAAGTTTATAACTTTCACACATCAAAAAGTATAAATAAGAGAATATTTATACTTCCTAGTAGATAATTTCATCTTTCTAAACTTGTTTTTTTTGCTTGTAAGACATTTATATATTTATCCTATATACAAATGTCAAAAATAATTGAAAGCTATTAAAATAGCTGTATCAATTTGAAAAGATAAGTTACTATTTTGTTTTTAGTGCATATATTTGAATAAATGAAGATATGGAATAATAGGGAACTCTCATGATTGCTTATTGGACAGAAAATTAGTAAATTGTGATAATAGAGCAACTTAGCAGAAGCTAATATGATTGAAGGTGAGTTTTCTACAATAGGGAAAAATGATCCATATACAGAAGGAGGCATATATAATAGTATTCATAGAAGCATTGTTTATAATAATAAAAAAATAGAAACAATTTGAATGTCTACAAATAAAAACATTTTGTGTCATTCAGAGAATGGAATGTTATATAGAACTTTAAATGACTGAACTACAAAGCTATGTGATTATGTGAAATCTCAAAAGAATCAGTTGAGCAAAAAGAAATTACAGTGTGATACAGTATAGTAACATTTATATAAAATTTTTAAAAGTTCAAAATTTTGTGTGTTCTGAAGTGTTGTTTTGGGTTCATGAATAATAATATGCATAGAGATAAATACCAAATTCATAATAGTGGTGCCTCTGGGAAGGGAGAAAAGGGAATGGGATCTGGCAGGTTTCATCTGCATATATGATATTTTATTATAAAAATTAAAGCAAAAGGATAGTATTTTCCTCAAGTTGTTTTTCACAGATTTTTCTCTTTACATTAATGTGATTGGAATGTTTCATAAAAAGAAGTAAAACTAAAGTGCATGTTTTAATCTTCTGTTTATAAAAATTTCTAAATGGAAGGGGGCAAATATTGATTTCAGAGTAAATTCTAATGATAAGCTAAAAACTTGTTTGGTGCATAATCTTTCAAATAACTGGATACCCACTTGTGAAAGTTTCAATGCTAGAAAAGGCTGCACTTTAAATAAATGTTTTTGCTGATTTACATATTGGTGACTTTAGAGTCATAATAGAAGCCCTCTCTAGCTGAAACATGAAGTTCAACAGTCTTGAGCCAATCTAACTCTATGTGATTGCTTTTCTGCTTTTTGTTCTTTCTGAATTTAAAAATATCTTTCAGAAATGGAATCTATCACACTGATATGCTTTTCCTTCTCTATATTGTTCTTCTTTGATGACCTTTGGGTTTATTCTATGTACTTCTTTCAAATTTAGCTTTTTTTTAGAAATAAAAATGAGTCATCTTCATGATGCATTTTTCAAATGTTTTAATCTAAAAGCTGACTGATTTAAACTTGGCTAAAACAATTCACTTTAGGATCAATACTACCAATTTGCCCTTGAATCTGGGAAATTTCAAGACCTTTTATAAATTGTCTATCTTTTCTGCAGTTTATCAGCTCAAATTTTTTGATTTTTAAATTCTTTTTTCATCAGTTTTATTAAAAAAGAAAGAAGAGAAAGATAAGAAAAAAGAAGAGAAAAAACACTGGGCCATGAATGTTATTCCATCCATTTCTGGAATAGCAAACTTCCCTTATTGGCCACTTCTTACATTGTGTAGCCTGTGGTTTAGCTAACATAGTGCCTATGTTTTTCTTCTTTGTATTTGTTGCCTTTGAGTTAAAGCAGAGCTCATTTTCTTCATATTTTAGATTTTTAACAGACTTTTCACATTGTAAGGTTTTTTTCATCTCCCAATTATCTATACAGTTCTTCCCTTCTTATTGTTTGCCTACTCACTATGCCTTTACCAGAACTCTTACTCTGCTCATTATCCCAGGTAATTCCCACTTCAGTTTTGTCACACACACACACCCTATCCTACTACTGGGGATTGAACCCAGTAGTAGGTTCACCCTTGCATGTGCTAAGCAAGCACTCTATCATTGAGTTATATCCCCAACTGAGACAGGGTCTCACTAAATTGCCCAGGCTGACCTAAAATTTGGAATCCTCCTGCCTTATACTACTGCATAGCTAGCGTGTGCCACCATGCCCAGCAAGAGAAGGGAATTCTTGATCATGAAGTTTGCATAGGATAACAGTGAGCATGCCTCCTAGAAGATTTGGGTAGAGTGTCACCAAATTCAGTTATTTCTTTTTAGATTCTTCTTTCTTCTTTGTTCTTTTCTTCAGGGCATTGTCACTTAGCATTTGTCTCTTCACTACACACCATATTTTTTTCACTTCTTTATCTTACTATTGTATCTTGGCATTGATCATCTCCTAACTAGTTCTTTTTTTAATATTTATTTTTTAGTTGGACACAATATCTTTATTTATTTTTATGTGGTGCTGAGGATTGAACCCAGGGCCTCGCATGTGCTAGGTAATGTTCTACCACTGAGCCACAACCCTAGCCCCCTCCTCACTAGTTCTTAAATATGAGTTCACTTTGTGAGAAAAACTAGCTTCATCAATATAAAAAAAAAGGATGTCTTAGTGCATTCAATTCTTGATATTTTGCAATAGTTACAAAATTATAGTTGTTTCCCCCCCACTTTTTATTTGCTAGGATCTGCTAACATAATGTCTTATAGATAGAAAATGTATTAACATTTTTATTTCATCTGGTTCTTCAATCAAAGGACATACTTCAATAGCTTTAAATGGCTGTTAAGAATGTAGGTGTTTGCACTTTATTCTCATTATCTTGGTCTATCACATTAGCATGTTCCTAGAACTGATTGGCCAAATTTTCTTTTACATTGTATTGCCATATTTTATCTGAGGTTATTTTTATTGGTCATTATCCATTATTCCCTACTTTTAAAGTAAAAATGTTTTACTTCAGAATTCTAATTAAGATACCAGTCCACTTTTCCTTTCAATTAAAAATATTAATATTACATTTAAGTAACATTTAAGTATAATTTTGCTGTTCTTGATTGACTTAAACTTTTGCATTCAGGTTCTCTACCATGTAAATTAAATTAATTATAAACATTTTCTTATACAGCTTATTGTCATATGTATTTATTTTTTCTCCTTGTTTATTTTATTGTGGTACATGACACATTTATCATGGTGGTATGCAAATTTATTATTTTCATAGACTGAAGTGTTTCTTTCATTCTAATAATATCATGTCTTTTAAAAAATCACATAATTAAGTACAAATTTAAATGAATTTAAAATCATGAAATTAAATATGAAATGTGTATGAAATGTGTCTTATTTAAAATATATGCAGTCAATAGTGCTTATTGAGCCATTACCACATGCCAAGCATAGTGTTAAATATCATAAATAAGTGAAATCCTTTTAATATTAACTTCCAAGCCACATCTTTTCTATATTTAAAATTATCTCCCACATTTTTAGTTGGCGCTTATGAAAGTATCATCCATAAATTCTCAGTAACCAAATATGGATTTTATTTAGTATCAGTGTCCTTCATTCTTCCTGTTATCTGCTATCCTTGCCAAAGAATTCAGTGTTTTCTCTTTAGGAGCAACAATAATGTTTAGTAATTATTGAGGGTACTCTGTTTCAGACCTGCATATTAGTTATGTTATTTTAAATTTTTACAGCATTTCTGCAACACATGTAGATAAGTCCTTCTCTTACAAATAAGTAAACTATAATTATAAGACTATAGTTCTAACTCAAAAAGCTCAGAGGTCTTTATTGTCAAGATAACATTCAGGCCCTGTTAATGTGCTTCTACTGTGCAGTGTTGTTTGTGGCAGTTACAAGAGTCAGGTCCAACTTAGAATTAAATTCTGAACCCAGGTATATAAAATACTTTAAACATACAGGTTTTTTGGATATCAGTGCTAACATCATATCATTATAATAACAGCCATATAAACTTGACCTTGTTCATTCCAGGCACAATACAACCTTCAAAACATTACATGCAAAATCATAGCAGAAATTAGCAATATTTTTTATATTTGTAAAATTTTTGTTTTGAGGAGATAATTTAGTTTTATCTGGTCCATTTTAGGGACAGTTTTACATTTACATTTGTGGAGCACACCCTTTATTTTCAGTATAACTCAATAAATCCAAGAATGAAGGATCTTTAAAAGAAGTTAGCTTATTAAGACCCTTTTTCCAAACTTCCTCAGTTATACAAAGCATAGTTGTCTTTTAGTGTTCACTATCCAGGCAAAAATAGTTCAGCACAAGCTTCTTTACTGCCCCCAAATTAATAGGCTCCATTGTCATTTGCATCATCTGTCTCTTGGGTCCCTTCCCCTTTTTCTCATTCTTCTTTCCTATGTGGAGATCCCTCCACCACTTTTTAGATTTCTGAATGCCCTGAAGGTCTCATTCTTTCTCTCTGATCATATGGAAGAAAAGCTGATTCAGTCATGTAAACCTATAAATTACCTGTACTTTCTAGCCTGAAAAACCTGCAGAGACCTGGGTGTTTTAGAATCAGATTTAAACTGTAAGTATATCATTTATTAACTTTGAGACCAAGAACAACTTATAGTTATCTCTCTAACCCTTATTATCTCTAGAATATAGATTATAATACCTAACTTTGAGGTATTGAAACGATTAAATAAGTACAGCATCTTCTTTTCTTATTATTATAGGTGGGGCTACTGAGTTACTCTTTTCTGAAACTTGTGTTTCAAGTACTTTTTAATCTTTAAACTTTTATGGTATCTTTTTTTTTTCTATGCTAGAATGGAACCCATGATTTTGATATGCTAGTCAAATGCCCTACTATACCCCCAACCCCTGATATATTTTTTAATTATACCATGCAAAACATTTTCCTCCCTTAAATGAATATCATCTAATCAAAATCACACAGACATTTAGGAAGACATCAAACCAACCTCTGACCTTGGTTACCTTTTTAGAGTAATCTGGGATTGACAGTATCGGAAAGGGGGTATATGTAACAGCCCATGGTCTGTCTCCCCTTTTCCCTTTTTCCTTGTGCAACTATTGAAGTATTAGAGAGGATCTCACAAACATTTGGAAACAAGGAAGCCTAGGAACCTTCTCCCTGAACCTTGAGCCTAACTTATTCTTGGCTAAGATGCCAACTGGCTGGGCCTCTCCATTTAGATTGTCCCTTTGTGAGAACAGACTCTACTCAATATTCCCTGGCTTCTCGATTTTCTTGATTTCCTTCAGTTTAAATACTCAATATACCCTGAGGGTTCTTTTATAAAACTTAAAGCTTTTGGAAGTATATTTCAACCACCATTACAGAATTTTACTTAAATTCATAGTTTTTAAAAGCTTATTATATTCTACCAAGAGTTTTTGACTTGCTGCTACACAACACAGAAAAGTATAAAATACACAAGATAGTTTATTCTTTTAAGCTGACACTGAAAAATGATGATGTATGACTAAACATCAGAAGCAAATAGAGGGCCAGGGCTGGGGCTCAGCAGCAGTGCACTTGTCTGGCATGTGTGAGGCACTGGGTTTGATTCTCAGCACCACATATAAATAAATAAAATAAAGGTCTATCAACAACTAAAAAAATATTTTAAAAAAAGAAGAAGCAAATAGAAGGCTAGATGTCACAAGAAAGGCATTGGTTAAGTTGGGGCTGGGCAAGGGATTTGAAAGGGGATTAAAGGAAGGAGAGATGTCACACATCTGTGAGGAATCCAGAAAACTGGTATACTTTTATGTCTTTAAGGGTAAGTATGCTTAGTAGAAATAATAAGTGAGTTGGTAGGAAAAAGTGAGTTGGAAGGGAACCTTGAATGCCCTGCTGGTCTACAAGCTACTACACCATGTTTTCCCCACCCCTCAAATTCCATTTCCACTATTCTCTTCCTTTCTTCCCATTCTCTAGCCATATTGGGTAAGGGCTTTAGAGATTCTACTTAGAATCTGTTTCCTCTGCCTGGAGCTCTATTCTCTTAGAGAAATGGTTTACCCCTTTGAAGTCATATTTATTGGGAAGACCTACCCTGACTTCTCTGTATCATGCCCCCTTCCCCTACTTCTGCTGCCCCCCACACCTTTTTGCTTTATTTAACTTCATAATACTTAGGAAGTACATATACAAGGTATTGAAATGTGCTTACTTGTTAATTATTGCCTTCTCCCTCACTATTATAGTGTGAATGGGAAACAGAAATGCTATCCCCAAATATGGCATTTTAGCCCCCTGACTATTTTAAGCTGAAGGAAATTGAAAAAAAAAAAAAAAAAACAGTAGAAAGCAGCAAAGATTTTTGTGGCCTTTTCTTTCTTTGACCTTCTCCTATCTTTCTTCCCCAGCCATAAAAAGAATTCTTTGATCTACCTCCTTTGAAACTTGGGTACAAGACCCTCCTGTGACATTTGTCCTACCCTCTTAAAGGAATGAAGACCTAGAGACACAAAGAAAAATCAGAACAAATGGTCCTTGCTAAGTTCCCTTCAGTATATTACCATAGGCCATATCTGCTTTTTATCCAATCATACTTCTATACCACTGTTCATTTTCATCAACTGTAAGCATAAAATTTAGTTTTTCCTGGGTCTTCATATGTGAAGTTTCCTGTGTCACCTAAGACTGGTTAAATAATTTAGTTTTGCCTCCTCTTGATATTTTGTCTTTTATTATAGAGATATCAGTAATGAACCTCCCAAAGGTTAGGAAGAGATACTACTTTTTCTCCCATGCAAGTGTGTGTGCTCGCTGAGGGAAAACACTTACTCACTGCTATATCCCTAGGACCAGTCCCTGGTACAAATATTTATTTGAACAAATATTTATTGGACAAAAGGGAAAATGAGTGCAGGAAATGGATATGGATATGGATCCCACAGGAGTTGCATTCTAGGCAAGGGAATACACATTTAATTTATTAGGGGGTTTTCATTGAAAGGTAGGACAGGGGAGTGAAAACAAAAGCATTTATTTTAAGAATATTAAGTTGCTGGGCTGGGGTTATGGTTCAGTGGTAGAGTGCTTGCCTCACATATGGCAAGGCCCTGGGTTTGATCCTCAGCACCATATAAAAATAAATAAAGTGAAGGTGTTGTGTCCAACTACAACTAAAAAATAAATATTAAAAAATTAAGTTGCTGATGATGTGCAAAATAGATTTTTTTAAAAAGTCATTTCAGCTCCCATTCCCCTCCCCAATTCAACACTCTGTACGATAGTTAACTTTCCATTTTGAATTTTTTTTGACTCATAATAAATTACTATAATTGTACAATGAATTCTCTTTGTCTGCTTTCCCCCTCAAATGATTGTATACTGTAATATACATTGTGACATATAGGAAAATGACATTCATGCATTACTATTAACTCAGGGACAGACCTCAGCCAAATTTAATCATATTTTAAATGTACTTTTTTGATGGTGAGCAGTTCTATAATATTTTATCCCACATGTTATTTAATTTTCTATATCTGATTTTGAATTTTTTAACAAAGTATTAAAAATATCCTCTTTAATACTATTCTCCTGGCTCTTGACCACCTATCATTTATATATTAATAAAATAAATGACCGATTTTTTTGTTTGTTCTACATTGATGTTTCTTATAGGCAGGTAATCTTTCCTTTATGTACTAAAGATGACTTTAAAATTTTACTTTACCAGTATTATTTACTATTTATTGATCATTTTTCTACTGGACCTTTATTTTATTCATTTATTTATATGGGGTGCAGAAAACTGAACCCAGTGCCTCATTCGTGCTAGGCAAGCGCTCTACCACTGAGCCACAACCCCAGTCCCAGCAATATTTTTGGGGGTAGCAAAATAATTCTATGAGACTGTTAATAGAATTCTAAATTTTTCCCCTTTGCCTACCCAGCCCTACTAATTAGAAATATATTTCTGGTAAATAACTTATTGATCATTCCAGATATAGGAAGGATGGACGTGGAACATAACTAATTCTTTAAAGTCCTTTAATTATTCTTTTCCTCTTCGTTCTCCTCCTCCTTCTTCTTTCTTCAGTACTGGGTATTGAATTCCCGGGTAGTGTACTACTGAGCTACACCACCAGCTCTTTTTATTTTTTAATTGAGACAGCATCTTGCTAAACTGCTGAGGCTGGCCTTGATCTTCCTGTCTCCCTTTCCCAAGTAGTTGGGATTGTAGGTGTGCATCACCATACCTGACTTAACTTCTAACTTTTAATGATATTCTGCAAGCCATATGATTTTTCTAATAGCCTAATTTGTTTGTTTTTATATGTTGTGGGACATTTTTAACTTTAAGTACTTATAGATTTCCCAAAATTAAAGTTAAAATCTTAATAGCTTAATTCTTATTCGTGTACTCTATTTTGGGTATATATGTGTTGCATATGTCAAGCTGATGGTTACAGTGGAAATTGATGGTCTTTATTGGGTTTCTGGGTTAATATTGGTGGCCTTTAAGTGATATCAACTGACCGTCTGATGTTCTTGCTGCATTTCTTACAGGTTCTGAGTTCTGTTCGTACAGAATGGGATCCACTAGATGTTTGCTTTGGCACCAAACAGCCTTATCAGGTGTTTACAGTGGAGCAGTCCGTCAGTGTAGACAAAGAGCCCATGGCTGACAGCTGCATCTATGAATGTGTTCGGAACAAAATCCATTGTGTGTCAGTCACCAGAATACCATTAAGATCGAAGGCCATCAGCTGCTGCAGGAGTGTTACTGAAGACAAACTGATTCTGGGCTGTGAAGATTCTTCAGTAGTTCTTTATGAAACTCACCGTAGAGTGACTCTCTTGGCCCAGGCTGAACTTTTGCCTTCATTAATAAGCTGCCACCCAAGTGGTGCCATTCTGCTAGTTGGCAGCAACCAAGGGGAGCTGCAAATTTTTGATATGGCTCTATCCCCTATTAACATCCAGCTCTTGGCTGAAGACCGCTTACCCAGGGAGACTCTGCAATTCAATAAGTTCTTTGATGTTTCCAGCAGTCTTGTTCAAATGCAGTGGATAGCTCCTCTGGTTGTTTCTCAGAAGCCTGAAAATAGACACATCTATGATCTTCTCTTCCTCAGGTTTGACAGAGGACCTTTGGGTGTGCTTTTGTTTAAACTTGGTAAGTCAAGGAAGTTGGTAAGTACAGTGTTTATGATAGTGATATTACTAAGGCAACTAAAACTACTCTTGGAATGTAGATTTTTGTTATTTGTAATCCCATAAATATGTTTGCCTTTCAAACAGTTTCTTAAAAAGGCTTTGTGGATCATTTTCTAAATGTCAAATGAATATTAGATATTGAATTTGGAAATTTTACTAATTATCCTTTATGATGATTAAAAAGCCTGAACTTTCACATCTGGTACTCTCTGAAATGTCCTATTAAAACACTCCTTAAGAAATAAACATGTGAATATTTTAAAAGTACTTTCTGTATTCATTGAAAAATTCTGTGTTGTAGGAATATAAAACTTTTTCTGTAAATGTTATTTTAGGTTATCCATATCTTTTGCTTCCCAGCCTGAAATTTTGTGAAACAAATAAAGAAGGCAGATATGTAGTTAGAATTTGCTAAAAATATTTGTGTAACTTTTTGTTTTGTTTCCCTTTTGGATTAAAAACATTCAAAAGGATTTATCATTATTTATAAAACTATATATTAATATAGCATATTCGACCAGGAAACTTTAAAATGAAATCCTCTCATGATGATTCATTTGCTTGTTACAGTTTCATATTACTGTTTATGTCCTAGAATAGCAAAACAACTTTAGGTAGTTTTGTATAATTTAATGTTCTTGAGAGAAACTCACATAGGTTTAAAAAATTTTTGTTTCATATACATTATAGCTACTTAAAAAGTTAGAAAAGTAAATACATTTTTAAACCTCTTATAAGACTTGACTTCGTGATAAAAATTTGCGATTTACTTTTTTTATAGGTGTACTTGTCTCTGAAATTGAACACATGAAATTGATCTAATGAAAATATCTTGATTAATATGAAAGATATGATGCATATAATGTGAGGCCTATTATTTTCCTTCTACAAACTAAAAATACAAATAAATGCATTCACAATGTTAATATTGTCTAAGAAAAAAAATGTTTGGAATCTCATTTGTTATGAGATAATCCAGTTATACTTTGCCTGACTTCATGTTTAACAGTTGTATGTCTCCATACACAACACTAATTAAAGTGGATGTTTGATGTTTGCACGTCTTGTTAAAACACACACTCTCTTTCTCTTTGTCTCTTCCTCCTTCTCTCTCTTTTGCCTGCTTTTTCTCTCCTCTCTCTTGCTCTCATTCCCTCTCACCCTTTAAATTACTCAGTTACCTGTCAAACATAAGGCTGTCTGCCCACATCTACCTGGCTTTTCTTCAGCCCTCCCTTGTGGGCCTACTCACAACAGCTTTGCAAAAAGCACAGCTTTCTCTTCCTATCTCTAGCACATTTGCCTTCTTACTAAAGTAAACAGGCTCTCAGTGTAGGGATTTAGAGGGCTTCCTGCTAATTGCCAGCTTGTAAACTTAATTGGACTGTCTCCCTGGGCACTGTTCCTAAATCAATTAGGCAATGAGTTGGCTGTCACCTCTTTTTCCCCCAAGAAGGTCTCTTGGAAGAGAATTATCCAATAGAAGTCAAACATTCAAATAAAAAGGTGATAACTTCTGCAACTGACATTTATCATTTAAATTTTATTTTCAATATGACTCTTAAGTTTGTAGGATAGGGACAGTGTACAGGATCATTAAGAGAGCTAAATATGGAATTTCTAAGGATTTTTTAAAACTTTTCTTATTTTTAATGTATTATAAGATTAATATTTCTATCAAATTATTTTTCCTGGGAAGAGTAGATTCCTTGAAATAATCAATTTCAACTAACAATTTTTTTAAAAGAAAACCCAGTTTAAAGAACAGATTTTTCTCATGATCTGCTACTAAATACATCCAAAAAATTAATATACTTCTTGAATTAACACAGTGCTGATTCTGGGCATCCATGTGGAATTTTCATGTATAATTCAAGTTACTGCATATGTAAACAGGTAGTTGCATGT
This sequence comes from Marmota flaviventris, assembly GCF_047511675.1. Lineage (NCBI taxonomy): Eukaryota > Metazoa > Chordata > Mammalia > Rodentia > Sciuridae > Marmota > Marmota flaviventris. Next base: position 51,824,877 of record NC_092511.1, on the reverse strand, counting down.
GCAGTTCCCCACTAGGGAGCATTTATGAGATTTATCTCAGAGCTTGTTATGCAAGTCTTTGGAAAATTTGACATGAAAGGTGTAGCTTACAATTTAAAATTGTAAAGATAGATCATAGATCATAGTTTAAAATAGAGTGCTGTCATATGTAAACGTGGCAGTCGCTGATGCCAATATGCTAAGATTTTTGGAGTTTGACTCTTAGATTAGGTCAGTTAGAGTAATATTGAAGGGAAACTCTGTTCCAAGGGTAGAGTTTCCATTCTTAATTCTTACAGTGATTGTACAAAAAATTGGGGGTATTAAAAGGCCATCCCCACTGATATTAAAAGAATTCCAAATACATGTCTTCCTCAGGAAGCAGCTGGAAGTGTCATGCTCCTACCAGGAAGCCAAGAAATATTTCTTTATATAAAGCAATAAGTACAGTATTCAGAATTTTTTTTATGTGACAGTCAATATCTCATATTTCCACATACATAAACTAAGATTAATTTTAAAAGGAGGAGGACCCAATTATACTACCAGGTTCTTAAAGCTTTTCCGTTTCCGTTAGAACCTTTTCTGATATTCATTGCTCTCTTTAAACCCACAAGATCAGCTCTGTCTCCCCTCAACAGAGAATCTCACCTTTTAATTGGCACTTCATTAAGTTTATCTGTTCCTCACCACCCGCCCAACACTTAACCACAGGCACCTGAATCTTTCCCTGGAGATCCAAAGAAAAAGGAGCCCTTCCTCTACTCCATGACCATTTCCACCACTACTTCTGCTATGGATTCCACAACATTACCCTTGACACCTTTACCTTGTCACCCTTCCCACCCCCCATGAATTGTGTTTCATTAGCAGTAAACAGGCCCAAACCACATCATGAAAACAAGTTCTTCCTTAAAAATGTTTCCCATTATTGATCAAATGTTCACTTTCCTTTCATAGCCAGAGTCATTGAAACACTGACTTTCCGGGGGCGGGGGGTGGTGGTGGTGGTGGCTGGGGTTGTGGCTCAGCAATAGAGCGCTCACTCGCACGGGCGACACCCAAGGTTCCATCCTCAGCTCCATAAATGAATGAATGAATGAATGAATGAATGGTGTGTCAACTACAACTAAAAAATATTTTAAAAAGAAAGAAACACTGACTTTCTCAGCTTCCTTTCTTCTCATTCTCTTGTCAGAGCACTGCATCGCGGTTTGTGTCTGTAGTGTTCTCTTGGAACCACTTTTGGAAAGGTCGCCTGTGGCTTCCTCCAGGATACATTTCTCATGTTACTTGATGGCTTTTCAGTGTTTGATGGTTGCTGACCACTCCCATTGTCATAGAACTCTTTATCATATTTGCCTCTTATGACCCTGAATGCAACTTTTCATCACTTTTACACTCTTCTTCTGCCTACTCATGAAAATTTTTGGGCTCTCCAGGGTTCCATTTATAGTTCTTGTCTCATTTTATACAGATTGAGAGTTTATTTTTAAATTAGCTATATGTTATGGTTTGAATTTCCTCTCCAAACTCATAGTGAGATTTAATTGCCATTGCAACTGTATAAAGATGTGAGATCTTTAAGAGGTGATTAGGTCAGGAAGGTTCTGCCCTTGTGAATGGATTAATGCCATTATTGAGGGAGTAGGCTAATTTATTTCAGAGTGTATTTGTTATCAGTTCAATTCCCACCCTTTCTCTCTGTCTTGTGCATGCTCAGTTGTCCTTCCACAATGTTATAACATAGCAAGAAAGCCTTTATCATATGCAGTCCTTTGATCTTGATCTTGAACTTCCCAGTCTTAAGTACTGTGAGCTAAATAAGCTTCTTTTGTTTATAATTTATCTAGTCAATAATATTCAATTATAGTAGCAGAAAATGGTCCAAGATGCTTCTAATTCTCTAACTCCAGCCCAGATGACTACTGACTCCACATCCATACATTTACCTATTTTAATAGATACTATTTCAACCTCATTGTGTGCAGATGTGAAGTTATCATCTTTCTCCCTAAACCTGCTTATCTTCTTGTATTTTGGAAGTTAGAATGATTCAGATGGAACCTCCAAGTCAGAAATCATCATAAAATCTTCCCTCACCCCTAATGTAATGGACCTCCTTCAATGTTAATGTTAGTAACAAAATCCTATCAATTCTGCCTTCTAAATACTGTCAAAGGCATCTTATTCTGTTCAGCCTCATTACCTTAATCTAGACCTCCCTTGTCTAATTGTGATCAAGTAGAGGCCCTCTGTCTGCGTCTTTTGCCTACCCTTCCTACTTTCCAGTTAATTCCCTGAACTGCACAATCTAACAGTGCAATCACTGTTCTGATCCAGCCGAAATACTCCAGTGATGGATCAACCCTCATCTGCCTCTTGGGTTTCATCCCCCGAGCTTTGCTGCACTATAGCTTCCCAGCCAAGCCTACTCACCCCTTCCATTGTGGTGGCAATAGTATTCCATCTGTGTGGAGTGACCCTACAGTGTCCTCATGCAGCCTGCAAAGTTGAGAAAAGGTTACTTGTTCAAGTGATAATATTCAATGAAGTATAATTGAAGTTAACATCTTTCTTCTTATATAATTTTGAAAATCACAGGTAATATGTGAGTATATGTGTGTTTATATCTGTCATGCTCCCTAAAAGGAAAGGAGTATGATTTTTCTCTTAGAAACTTTATAAGTGTATTTTCTTCAAAAGTTATTTTTAATTAGATATTTCAAAGTTATACTTTACCCAAGAGACAATTGACATTAGTTTATTGCTAGAAAGAAATGTTGGGTACTTTATTAAATACCAGTCTTAAAATTGAATCTTAAATTTTTTGAAATAAACTTTTATTACCAATAGAATTCTACTTTGATGATGAATGTTTAAAAATCAAGTTTATTGAGGTATAATCTAATAAATAAAAATTTATTTGTATAGTTTAATAAGTTTAAATGTATGCAGTGCCATGATTACCACCATAATCAAGGTACTGAACATTTCCATCATCCCAAAAAATTCTCCCAAGGCCCTTTGTCATTAATCTCCATCTCTCTCAAATCTGACAAACAGTACTTTTTGTCACTATGAACTAGATTTGTTTTTTATAGAATTTCATAGAAATAGGATCATATAGTAGATCTTACTTTGCATTTTTATATTATCACTCAGCATTGATCTGTGTATTATAAGATACACATATTATTATGTGTATCTTATAAGTTTTTCTTATCTTACTGAGTAGTCTTCCATGATGCAGACATACCATAACTTTTTTATCCTGTCAAATACTTATTGACACAGGTATAAGCTTAAAGGACTAAAAATTATATGTACTTTCATGTACAAATATTTGTATGGACACATTTCCATTTTTCTTGGGGAAAACCTAGAAGTATACAATATTTAGGTCATATGCTACTTTAAAAGAAATGACCTTTTTATAAAGTGATTATACCATTAATATGTTGTTATGGTTTGCATATGAGCTGTCCCCCCAAAGCTCATGTGTGATTCAATGCAAGAAGGTTTAGAGGAGAAATAATCATTTCGGTTTATAGCCTTAACCTAATCAGTGAATTAATCCCCTGGTAGGGATTAACTGAGTGGTAATTGAAGTGTAAGGTGTGGCTGTGGGGTATATATTTGTATTTGGCCAGTGGAGTCTCTGCTGTCTGATCATTATGTGGCCTCTTGCCTCTGCCACATTCTTCTGCCATGATGTTGCACCTCACCTGAAGCCCTGAGGAATGGAGTTGGCCTTCTATGCACTAAGACCTCTGAAACCATGAGCCCTCAAATAAACGTTTCCTCCTCTACAATTGTTCTGGGCAGATCTTTTATAACAGTGGCGAAAAAGCTTACTAAAACATGTCCATCAGCAATTTATGGACACGCTGGTTGCTCCACATAGTCACTAACACTTGACATTAATGGCCTTTTAAATTTTCGTCACTCTAGTGAGTGTGAGGTAGTTGATGACTATTGGAGTTGAACATCTTTTCATATATTTATTGCTGTATATTTTCTCTGATGGAAGTATATCTTCAAATCTTTTGCCCAAATTTAATTAGATGTTTACTTAATGATTTATTAGAGTTCTAATACATATTCTGAATAAAAGGCTTTGGTAAGACACTTATGAATATTTTCTTCTAGTTTATAGTTTACTTTTCATTTTCTTAACAGTATGGTTTGAGTTGTAGAAGTTTTTAACTTTAATGAAAGTTCAATTTGTAAACTTCCTTATTTTATGGCTTCTGCTCTTCATGTCCTATCTAAGAATACTATCCCAAGCTCACAAAGATTTTGTTTTGTTTTATTTTAGAAGTGTTATGGTTTTAGCTCTTAGATTTAGGTTTCTGGTCTATTTCAAGTAAATATTTTGCGTATGATAAAGTTATGGGTTGAGGTTAATTCTTTATTATGAATACTCAGCTGTTCCAGCACCATTTGCTGGAAAGAGTATTTTTTTCTCACATTGAATTACCTTGACCATATGTGTATGTTTATGATGAGTCTGTTCTCTTCCTCTGAGCTGCGTATCTATACTTAAGCGTAGTGTCTTACTTACTGTAATTTTACAGGAAATCTTGAAATCAGGTACTGTTAGTTCTCTCATTTTGTTGTTCTTTTTCATATTGTTTTGGCTACTCTAGATCCTTTGCATCTCTATATAAATTTTAAAACTGGCTTAGCAGTTTCTACAAGAAGACCTACTAGGATGTTGATTTACTTTGTGTTGAATCTATATATCAATTTGAGTAGGAATACAAATTAATAATATTTAGTTTCTTTCCATTTATTTAGGTATTCATTAATTTTTTTCTGCAATGTTGTATAGTTTTAAACATAAAGATCTTGTACATATTATGTTAAATTTATCCTTAAGTATTTCATGTTTTTGAAAAATGTTGTAATAGTATTTTTAATTGCCGTTTTTAATCATTTTTCTGGGATTATGTAGAAATCAATTTTTAAAATATTGACCATGTGTTCTGGAACCCAGTTAAACTCATTCTTAGTTGCTATAACTTTTGTGTAGATTCCTTAGGATTTTCTTCATAAATGATCATGACAACTGGATTCAAAATCTGTTTACATTTTATCTAATCTGTATGCTTTTATTTCATTTTACTCACTTTTTACACTAGCTATGACATCAAGTACAGTATTAAATAGAAGTGCTAAGAGATGACATCCTTGCTTTGTTTCCTGTCTTAGGTGGAAAACATTCAGTCTTTCATTCTACCTATGATATTTCTTGGTTGAGGAATTCCTCTTCCATTTATAGGCTTCTATGATGTATTATCTTCAGTGAATTTTGAAACTTTTTCAAGTGCTTTTTCTGTATTTGTTAAAATAAGTATGTTTTTTTCTTTTTAATATGGTCATGTGGTGAATATATTGATTGGTTTTAAGATGCTTAAGTGATCTTACATTTGTGGGATAAATGTTATTTGTTTATGACATCTTTTTTATATATTTTTGGATTTGCTAATATTTTGCTAAGGAATCTTATGCTTATTTGTGAGGATATTGAAATATTATTTTATTTTCTTTTAATGTCTGTCATTTTTAGAGCTGGTATAGTGATAATCTCATAAATTGAAGAGTATTTGTTTCTCTTGTATTTTGGATTATGCAGAGTACATATTTTCTTTTAATGTTTGATAGAATTCATCAATAAAGGCATCTGGACATATGCAGAGTTAAAGGTGTGTGTGTGTGTGTGTGTGTAAAGGTTTTTTTTTTTAAAAAAAAACAATGAATTGAAATTTAAATAATATAAAAACCATTCAAGTCATCTATTCTTTCTTTTTGGAAGAAAAGGTGCTAGAGATCAAACACCAAGGTCTCTGAGCTACAGTCCTAGCCCCTGTTTGTTCTTGAGTGAAGTTTGACATTTTGGGTCTTTCAAGGAATCCATTTAATTTAAGCTACATTTACATAAATTTACTCATACTCTTTCCTATTTTTAAATGCCTGTAGTTATATAGCTCTTATTTTTGATATTGATAATTGTATCATCTCTTTTTCTCAGTTTACTGATTTTTTTCAAAGAGAAAGCTTTCAAGTTTATTTGATTTTTATTGTTCTTCATTATTTTCTATGTATTAGCTTTATTATTTTCTTCTTTCTATTTACATTGGATTTAATTTGTTCTTTTTTCCCTAGGTTCTTAATGCGGACACTTGGATTATTGAGCTTAGATCTTTCTTCTTTTCTAACTGAAACACTTAGAAATTTTCCTTTAAAAACCATAGCTACATTTCACAAAGTTTTTTTATGTTATATTTCTATTTAATTCAATTCAACATAATGTCTAATATACTTTGTGATTTTTTTGACCCATAGGTTATTCAAATATTTGTGAATTTTCCAGATAGCTTTCTGTTATATATATCTAATTTATTTCTCTTATGGTTAGAGAACATAACCTGTTCATGATTTCAAAACTTTGAAATGTATTAAAGTTTCTTTTATTATTTAGAATATGCTCAGCTTGGTTAATATTCAGTGGGCCCTCAAAAAGAATGTGTATTTCATTGTTGGGTAAAGTGTTTTTTATCAATGTCAGATGAAATTCATTGATAGTGTTTTTCAAGTATTTTATATTTTTCCTGAATTTCTGTTTACATGATCTCTTGATTTATAAAAGCAGTCCTGAAATATCTAACCATAATTACATATTTTAATTTTTTTCTTTTTAGTTCTGTCATGTTTTGCTTTATTATTTCAGAGCTCAGTTTATTAGGTGTACTTAAGAATTGTTATGTTTCTTCATAAATTTTGAGCCCTTTATTATAAGGGTAAGAATTCTGGGTTAATTTATTTTTAATTCTCAATACTTTAAAAATGTCTTCCTGTTGTTTTCTAGCTTGCATAATTTTACATGCAAAGTCTGGAATCATTCTTTGTTTCTCTGTACATCCTATGCATCTTTTTCCCTCATTTTTTTTTCAATTTTGTTGTCTTTGAACTATTTGATCATAATTATGTTAGCTCTCCCCACCCCCAACAGATCAGTTCTTTCTCTTGCTACTCATAGAAGTGTTGCTTAGGGATAGAATCAACAAATCTCAGGTATTTTCAGCTTCCTGCAAAAGTTCTCTGCATTAATATCTACTGCCAAGTAGCCACCTTGATTTATGAGAACTTCCAGTGCTTGACTGCAGGCTCATGGAGACTTTAGGATAGTTATATTTGTTGATTGTACCAACACAAAAGGAATAGTAAAGTTTTACTGCTTAGTATAGTTAGGGCAATTCCCCAGATTCCCTATCAAGTTGAGTCCTGTTAGATATAGCACAAATTTTTATTTTGATGGGACTTGAAGTTAGTGTGAAGAATTTCAGCATCTTTCTCATTAACTAATTTAAAAAAAATCCTACAACCTATAAATAGCCCAGTTAAGTGATGATGATAGTAATAAAAAGAATTGCAATAATATTTTATGATACTTTATAGCTTACAAAGTAATTTTACACACATTTTCTCATTTAGCTTTATGATTATTTGTACTGAGAAGCTATTGTAGAATTGCTAAAGTCAGTAAACATCGGCTAAAGAAAAAAAGATTTTATAGCTAGCCATTTTCAAAAGATGAAAAACAAAACAGAAACATGCTTTAAAGCCCTAGTATTTATTGTCATTTAACACTCAGAAATTGTTAGTTTCAAATGAGATCAGTCTTTTAAAAGACAATTTTAAAAGACCAGAACAGACAGCTTCCCCTGAACTTTTCTTTTTATGTTCTTGGTCCTCTAGAATTAAAAGTAAATTTTCTTTCATTTTAAAAGGATAAATGTGTTCCTGTTGTACCAAGATGTTTTATAGAAAATATTGGTTGAGAAGGGGATTAGTCCCATATACTAGCACTTAATGCAAGAAATATTTAATGTTTTTTAAAAATTTTTCCTTTATAGGAAAGTTAAGTCTGTTTTTGTTATTCTGTATTTTAAAAGATTTACCTAGTTTTATATGTTTTGTGGCAGGCATACTCACTCAGGGACAACTGGGCCTAGTAGATATTGTCTTCCAGTACATTCATTGTGATGAGATCTATGAAGCAATAAACATCCTGAGCAGTATGAACTGGGACACCCTGGGCCAGCAGTGCTTTATCAGCATGAGTGCCATCGTGAACCATCTCCTTAGACAAAGACTTACTCCAGAGAGAGAAGGTCAGACCTGAATATGTTTCACAAATTGGTTTTGTATATACATGAAGTACTTTTTTTGAGTTAGATGTTTTAAGACATTTTTGAGTGATGTTATTGGAGATTGAAAGACAAAAATGTTAATTCTCTATTAAAACTGAAAGGATTAGATAGCAGATAATTGCTCCCATGTAGTACTTACTATGTGGTATTTGTCAACATAAAGAACAACTTTTCTGTATAGCTTGTGTTGGAACTCACAATGCAGTCATTGTACAATTCAGTCTAAGTGTGAAATATGCTCAGATTTCAAACTTTGATCAGCAATTTCATGTACTCTCTTGGTCTGTAGACAAAGGGCCTCAAACAAAGGCCTTTATTACTCCTTCATATTAGACATCAATATTATTTTCCTCACATCCAAGTCCTCTGTCCAGACAATAGTCATTAACACTCACTTTTTGTGTGTGTCAGAATTGTATTGCAGAATTGCTCCTTCTTGTTTTCAATCTTCAAACTTGTGCTTTTGACACCTCTGTCCTTTCTGTCTGCTTGGATTTTTCCTACCTTTACTCAATAAGTAACTTTGCCTATAGGGATACTAGATGTTTATTGTTAAAAAGAAAAAAACAAACAAACAAGATATGTCACCTACAATAATGTAATAAATCTTTTATGAGGTATTCATTTATGTAATATAAATTGCATCAAAAATTTGCAACTTCATTTACATCTTTGTGATAAGCATTGATATTAATGGTGGGAAATCATGGCCAACAAGAAATTGACCATAAGTAATAAGACAGGAAATTAGGAAAAACAAGATATGTCAAAAGGTCCTTTACATTTTCTTTCTTACTATTTTCTGTGCATTTTTATAGATTTTTTTACTACATTGTTATTACATTTCCAAAGTAAGCAAGTTTTATTTTGATAGTGTTCTGTGGTTAATTTTCATCTTAGGAGTTTTAGAGAAGAATAATCAGTAATAACATACTTCTTCAGGAAGTCTGTATCAGGGTCTTGGGCAAACTCACAGAAATCCCATAATAATGATTTATTTAATAAAAATTGAATGGACTTTTTGGAGGTAGTGCAAACCCATACATGAAGATTTCAGTGTTTCCACACTAAGAAAATTCCTTCCACAAGCCAAGTGAGATGGTACACACCTGTACTCTCAGCTACTAGGGATACCGAAGTAGGAGGATTGCAAGTTTGAGGCCCTCCTGGGCAGTTTAGCCAGATCATGCCTCAAAACAAAATTTGAAAAAAAAAAAAAAAAAAAGGCTGGGGATGTAGCTCAGTGGTAGAGTGCTTGCTTGTGTGGCATGTACGAGGCCCTGGATGCAATCCCTACATCGCTTCCCCACAACAGATACACTTTCACTGTCTTCTACAATGCTTGGCCCACAGAAGGTACTCAATGAGTATTAGTAACAATAAAAAAGAAAGTTTAACTCCAAGTTTATTAGAGTATGATATATTGCTGTAATATTTCTGCCTGCAGAACTATCTCAAGTAATTATTTATTAGTATTGATATACTCCCAAGACCTCAAAATTGGGTACATAAAAAGAAATAACAAAAACACGTTCCCTAAAAGAAGCCTATGATGATACATAAAATCTATATAAGAGACCCTAAATTTATACTTAAAGAAGAAAAGTATAAAAGTAGAAAAGATAAAATATTGACTGTCAGGACACTGAGAAATTGCTGCACCTAGTGAATTTATGTTGTAAGATTACTATGTCATAAAAAATATTGTTAAGGAATACACAAATGGGCATTATCAGATTCTTGCTCTAATAAAGGATATTTTCAAGGAACCATATTGGGGAGATAGGGAAATAAAAAGCTTTTATGATAGTAGCCTATTAAAATAAAATGCTTGCATGATGCTGGGTTATCAGAATATGTACATTTTAAGTAGATATGTGCATTTCCCCCTAAGTAACTGCAAAACACATTTCTAAAACATTCAGAGTTCTTCTCTGTTGAGATTTATTCTATCTGAAGCTAACAAATTTGACATGGTAATTTGTTTTCCTTTTATTAGTGGAACCCAGTGAGCTCTTTTATTTGTAGCCATGTTGTGGTTATCTTTGAGATCTTCATTTCTGCCTTAAACATCAAGCTGGGATATCTAATGAATCTATAACTGTGCTGGGAGTTACAAGTATTCCATGTAGGTTCGAACATTTCAGATGTACGAAACATGCTGTCAAGAAAACAAGCAATGGCAAGAGAATCTGGCTTGTTTTCACAATAGCATTGCTATATTCAATTTTAATCTAAATTGACTGCTGCTTTGAAAGAAAATACCTCTAAAGTTCATCTTACTTTACTGTCTAGATTTATGATTAAAAAAAGAAATTACTAACAGCTTAGCCAAGTCCATAGCAATTACTCTGATGAGGAATTTAATACTTTCAAACACAAATGTGCCTACAACTAAAGAGTTTTGCTAAATAATGAATTGTTTATTCAACCCAGTACTGGCAGCATAAAAAAATCAGAGGAGTCTAACTGTGAACTGTAGTGTTCTCATACATACACATACTCTCACCATTATGGTAATTACTTAACTTTCAGGTATTTCTGGGCTGAAGCACAGTCCCATAGGCATGCCTTGATAGAAGACCAGACATTTTTTGCATTTTCCCCCTATTTTCTATCCCCCTTGTTTATCAAAATGTGTATTTTCCCCCTAATCTCTAGTCCTCCTTGTTTATCAAAACTTGCTTTTTCAGTCCTCCTTTCTTCTCCCAGGGTGTTAGTTTTCACTAACAAAACCAAGAATCTTGTTGCTTAGGACAGGATTTAGGAAAATATAGGGACTTTCACAGCCCTGTTAAAATTGTTGTAGAGAGGTGGTCTCACTGTTTTTAATTGTATTGTTGTTTTTATTTGTATTGTTTTAAAAACCATTTCTACTATGCTGACTTCAATTTCCCATGTGAAAAGGTTAGTTTTCTCTTTTCAGCTAAAAAGAGTAAATGTTGAGCACACTGCAAGTTGATTTTACAGGAAATACTAGTTCAAACTGTGTAACTTTGATGAGTCACTATTTTAATTACCCATTTGTGGTGAGAGGTTGGTTCATTATGGATTTCTTCAGTTTTGACAGCTTTTTGTTGCTCAGAGTCATTGTCAGCTTTGCCTCAAGTGAAAGTTTATACACAGGTTTGTTTTTGTACCAGCTGTCATATTTTAATTTCATCTTTCCTGCAACAAGCTCACATTTCATCCAAGTTCGAAAAACCTGACTGACTGCAAACATGAGTATTCTGTTGTAATTGAAGGAGTTTCACTTGTTTTAGTGCTGCTATGTTTGAATTCCACAGCACAGCTTGAGGCAAGCCTTGGAACCTTCTATGCTCCAACACGACCACTTCTGGATACAACTATTTTGGAATATAGAGACCAGATCAGCAGATATGCAAGGAGATTCTTCCACCACTTGCTAAGGTGAATGCTGTATTTGGACTGATTTGTGTCAGACTAACTACCAATTTCAGGAGCTGCCATCTTTAATGAGAACATTCCATAATCTGGCTATTTTCTGACAGTCCATCCCTTCAAAGAAAAACATTACTTCTCTTGATATTTTTTATTTAATTTGTTCTTATTTTCCTTTAAGGAAATATTTGAATATTGTTTGGGACTTTTACATCACCGGTATTCTTTTATTTTTTTTTTAGCTTTACTATATTTTCTAAGTGTGACCTGTATTCTTTAATATTCTTTCCCCTTTGATATTAAAGCAAAAAATACCAGCTATGTAAAATCAATATAAAAATATTAACTCATTTTGCTCCTAGCATTAGAGAAATGTTTTCATTTAAATTAAAACTAAATATAAGAATATGCTATAAAGTTCTGAGACAGTAATTGGTTTGCTTTACTTTCAGAATGACTATAGAAAGATTCATTCATTATCAAATAATGGGGCAGATTAATAATTTTACTGTACCTAATTTTCTCTGCTTTCCCTGGGTATAATATGTTCTTTTAACATTGAAATATGTTACAAATTAGATAATAATGTCAAAAATTGCTCTGAGAACAATAATATAGAAATTGAAGGACAAGTATTTTAGCATTTATATATATATATATATATAATATATAAATATATATATATATATATATATATATATATATATAAATATAGATATAATTCAGAAAACAGAACGGATGGATGGAAGGAAGATAAAAGGATGGACAGATAAAAAGAGATTAGAGCACATATAAATGTGATACCATATAAAAGAAAGGAAGTGATTGGCACAAAATTTAGAATGATGTAGAGTAAGTGAAAACAAGTATGACAGAACAGGCAGGCACATGGAATGGAATCCTCTAGGTTTTAGTACTATGTTCCATTTCTTAAGACGAGTGGTACATATCAGGGTCTGTTAAAAATGATTACTGCTTTTTTTGTGTGTATGTGTGTATGTGTGGTATACTCTTGTATACAATATGTTTTAAAATAGAACATAATAGAATTTTCAATTGTGTGTACCAAAAGGAAGTTGGGTTAATTTTTGGAATTTTAAAATTTTACTAATAATGTAATCTGTTATAATGCCTTTTAACTCTTTCAAAGACTTAAATATATATTCTCTAATTTTTTCACTCAGAACAACCCTGTAAAGGGGGTATTATCATTTGACAAATGAGTAAACTGAGGCCAATGTGGTAAGTGGTTGGATTAGATGAAATAACAGATTACTGATGGTGCTGGATCTTGAACTGTTTTTTTTTTTTTTTTTTGATCCTCTGCTCCTTACTCTTAAGACCATTTATCTATCGTTTGTTGTGTATATTTTAGATGCTACCTTGTAAAATAACTGAAAATGGTCATCCACTCAAGAGTAGGCTGATTGATAAATATGCTTGACTGCCCAAAAAGGGGAGAAACTTCAGATTGGTCAGGGCTTGAGGAGATATTTTTTGTTGTGTAGATATTCATACTCTATACTTAATTTTCTATATATAAAGTGACACTTTGAACTCTACAAAGCAGTTAAGCCTTTGGAAAACAGTATTTTTAGAAGCTGAAGTGTAAATATATTGCAAGAGTTATTATCTGTAATTGAATCTTGCCTTTTTATCTGAATAACTTTAGCATATTCAAGAGATTCTTTACCCTGAATGAGGCTGGCTTCCATGAATATGTCAAAAATGCTGGGGCTGATGTCACATTTATTTGGACCTAGGACTTTGCTCTCATTGCTATTTAGTTTTTCCTGTTTCTGGGTAATTTTAATTAGTTAAGCTGCTTCCTGAAGAGTTTAAAAAGATGAACATGAATAAAATAGAAGTGTTGGGAGCATATTCTTGATGGCTTTACTGTGTCTTTGGTCTTTCTGACTTTATGTAGTTGTTTGGTTTTTGCCTAAACATCCTATTATGCAACCATCTTGCTGATCCTAGAATGCACATATTTTACAGATGTGCAAATTTTTTGTTTATTGGTTTTATTCAAATATAGTTTCCCAACTCTTTTGGAGCTACTTTTGATAAAGTGACTATTTTAAAAATATTTTTTAGTTGTAGTTGGACACAATACCTTTATTTTTATCTATTTATTTTTATGTGGTGCTGAGGACTGAACCCAGTGCCTCACACGTGCTAGGTGAGCACTCTACTGCTGAGCCACCACCCCAGACCCCTAATTATTATTAATGCTATCATTATTATTAGACTTTAGCTTGCATTGTGGTTACATCTGAAATTGGATGTTTTCCCTTGTGGTATACTAGCTTTTTAGTTTAGTTTTGTTTTGTTTTGTTTTAGTGCTTTCCTACTATTTCATTTATAATGAATGTTTATCAGTTATTCTTTTGATAGTAAGCTATACATAGCATTATGAAAAAAGAAAATAAAGTTTAGAAAAAAATTAAATGAGATAGCTTAAGTTGCACCCATTCTTTTGTTTCATCTGCTGCCAAGAAGTTTTCCTGCTTAAGGGTAGAGAAACAAACCAAAGGCCTTTTGGTATTTGTGAAGGACTACAATTGTATTACTCCCTGTGCTTTGATTAGTCATTTTAATACCCCTTTAAAAAGGTTATTAAATGATGAAACAAGTCCTAAACAGTAAAGACCATCATAGAGATTATTAAATTAAAGATGAAGAAAAGGAGCCTCATGGAGATTAGGGAAGTACCTAGGATCACTCACATGGGACTCAGATTGCCTGAATCCAGACTGGACTCTTTGGAGAAGTAAGAATTAAATATTAGATTGATTTTAATTTCATCCAGCATGGAAAGGGTAGGGCCGTAGTATGAATTTGGGATAATGGACAAGTATATTATGTAGATTATTAAAGTAAATGTTCTGAAGACAATAGAGGAATTCCACAAGCATGTTTTTTTTTTTTTTTTTTGGCTTCTTTTGTCTTTAGCAAATATTAACGTTTACCTGAAAGCTTTCCTCCAAATTCAAACAAATCTGAACTTTAAAACTTATTTTTTCATGTTTTTTTTTTTTTCCTGGAATCTTTTTGTATGTATTTAAAGTGATTGATTTTCATAAAGAAATGTTCCCTGGACATATAAATATTTGCTTCTAAAATTAAAGACAGAAAGTAGTAGAAACACAGCCTTGATATGGTAAAGTGTTTATTATAATAAAATGTAAAGAGATGATTTTAAGAAATCATTAAGCTGGAAAACATTTACCTACAGAAGGCCTTCTTTGCTTAAAATAAGTTTAGAAGGTAATTATTCACCTTTCTTCCTCAATTAAATTGCATAGTATCCTGGAAGTACTGAATAGGAAAGTATTAGCTAGAATTTTTCATCATAAACAAATAGGAACTATAATAATAATGTGTAAATTTTGATGACAAAGATTTCAAATGAATGTGCTACATGTGAAACTTATATTATTCATATGAAAATAAAATATTTTCCCCTCCTTACTATATAAGATTATAGTTTTCTGACATCACAGTGTTATGCAATTGTGACACAGAGAATCATGCTTTTAAAATGCTTAGAAAATAGTAAGCAAAATTTGGGAAAGGAAGCTTTATTTTAAGCAATATTATGTTTATGAAATCTTTATGGGAAAGTGTACTAATATTTACATTTTCCTTTGCAATGCAAAAACAATAAAAATGAATTGATGGATGTATAGAAGAATAGATAGAGGTGGAGAGATATGTGATGAAACAGTATTATAAAATATAATGATAAAATCCAGAAGTACTTATCTATTTTGTTAGGGCTGGTTGGGGAGGATTACCTTTCGTAAGGGAGCTTTTTCCATTCCTGCCAAGGGTGGAGAATAAGATGGGGGGAGTCCTCTGCCATAAAGGCAATTTTTAAAAAGTTGTGATGCTAACCAATAAATTAGGAAACCAAGCAAAACTGACAGAACATAGACACAAATCACATAAAGGCCATGCCATGAAAAAATTTTGTATACCTGGCCCTTCTTCCTCAAGGCTTCCCTTTCACAGCTAGTCAGGTTGTGAGCCCCCTGGTGGGGGCGGGGGAGCAAAGTATCCAAATGCTGTGCATCTATTAGTCTAGTTTTCCTGCAGATAAAAACCATAAAGAATTTATTAGGCAAATTTATTACATCTGGGGTAGGGATGTGGCTCAAACAGTAGCGCACTCGCCTGGCATGCGCGGGGTGCTGGGTTCGATCCTCAGCACCACATAAAAATAAAATAAAGATGTTGTGTCCACCGAAAACTAAAAAATAAATATTAAAAAAATTCATTCTCTCTCTCTCTCTCTCTCTCAAAAAAAAATTATTACATCTGCAGATATCACAGCTCAAGGAACAACAATGATATATAAAACATGAGCGTCAATAACAAAGTAGACTGTGTCTAGCTCTATGAGATACATTTGTTTCCATTGTGTTTTTACAGTGTAGAAATAATAATCCTTTGTTTTATTATGTATTTAAACTTAACAGAACTGTGTTATATTCAAAAAACTATGAATTGGTGATGTAACCTTATTTCTAGTTATAGATAGCCCTCAAGCATCTGCTTCCTAGAGAAGGATAAGTATCATTTGATATTTTTTGAATTACCCCCAATGTCTTTTCTTTCCCCACACATAAGCATGTTCACATAATAAAGGATTCAGTTTGCTGTAGATTCTGATTCTTATTATATTTATCTCATTACATTTTATAGAAAAAGATACTTCAGTTTGGTCAGTACCTGGGAAATTGAGGATCATCTCTGTCTAAATTATAGACAGATGGAGGAACAAATACTAGATTTTCTCAGACTTCCTAGTTTATGGACCTCAGAGTATTGAAGTGGTTGAAAAAAAGAGGATTACTTTGGTAAAATCTTTAATGAGCACTCTGATTACATGTGGTTATTGCTATGCAAGGGCACATGTTTGTCTTTTGGTTATTGATTTTATAAATAAAAGTTGTTTAAACCCAAAGCCTTCCCATTAATTTAAGTTTTCCTGATCCTCACACTATACAAAGCCATTGCCATTTTTTGAAACATAAAGCTGCATTTTTTTCAAAACAAAAATAGCTTCTGATTGTAGACATAACATACAATTTTTTCCCTATAATTTAAATATCATGACCCTCTTGTCACATTAATAAACATAGATCTACATCCTCCTGTAAACGGATATGAACTATTTCCAATTTTTTGCTATTATAAACATTGCTTCAAGAAACGTTTCTTGTACATAGTTGATATACTTATACCATGCACACTCATATAAATATATATATACACACACATATGCACATATACACTATATATTTCACAAACTTGTTGCATTTTGAAGATTCTTGATACTTATTGTACAATTTTCCTGCTATCATTCTGTGAAATCACTCATCTTATCCTACCAATCATGGAAATAATCAGTTTCTTAAAACATTAACAATTGAAAGAAAATTGGCTTTAATTTTTTTAATGTATGATTGTTTTCCCTCATTTTTTTCTGGCTATTTGTTTTATACTTAATAAACTTTATTTTTAGAATAGTATTAGGCTCACAACAAAGGTGAATGGAAGATACTGAGTTCCTATATACTCCCTGTCCCCAGTAATTTTAGTTCCTTTTTTAAAAATAATGATTATTATGCACATTTGTAGAGAGAGGCTATATGTACCATTATGTGAATAGCTACTATTTAATATGTACCACTATTTAAAGCTAAAGACTTTTTAAAACATGATTACATTTAAAAAAATTTGTTTTAGTTGAAGATGGACACAATACCTTTATTTATTTATTTTTATGTGGTGCTATGGATCAAACCCAGTGTTTCACACGTGCTAGGCAAGCGCTTAACCACTGAGCCACAACCCCAACCCCAGAAGCATGATCACATTTAATCCCCACATCCCAGTATGAAGACATGAAGACATTTTTATTCCTGTTTTCTAGATGAAGACACTTAGATTACTTAACTTGCTCATAAACAATAGGTAGAACCAAATTCTTGTGTGGGTCCAGCTGACCTCAAACTCCTTTCTCTTTACCACCACACTATGAAGTAAACCTCCTCAGGAAATAAGGAGTTCTTTCTCCAGAGGTACTTTGTAAAAGGAGGGCTACATACTGCAGTCTAATATAGTGAATAACAAGAAAGTTTGAACATGGGCACATTCTTAGTATCCTTTAGCTTCCATTTCTTAATTTATAAATAAGGATAATCATGATACTTACCACTGTAGTATATTGTGAGAATTAACGTAATAATGCATGTAACTAGAACTTAAGATATAGGTTGGCACATTATTAGTAAGGGCACAATGAATGCTTAATATTGATTGTGGTGTTGTAGAGAGTAAAAAAAAAAATTAGATAAATGTGGACCAAATGATCTTTAGAACTTTACTTCTTGACTTTTTTTTTTCAAAAATTAAAAAGAATTTTTTATTCTTATAGTACATTAGGACCAGGACCTAAAACTAGTCTTTTTTTAAATATATATTTTTTAGTTATACATGGACACAATATCTTTATTTTGTTTATTTATTTTCATGTGGTGCTGAGGCTCGAACCCAGTACCTCACATGTGAGGGGCAAGCACTCTGCCACTGAGCCACACTTCAGCCCCAAACTACAGTCTTTTGATCTCTTAGGACTGGCTTTCTTTGGGTAGCCCTTCTTTTTACCTAATGGAAGGACTAATTGAGAGTTCCTGGTTATCAGCTCACTGGGTCTAAAGTAAGAGAAAATGGCCTGGGGCAGACGTTGGGCAACTTTGGCAATGGCTTAATGCAGAGTGGTACCTTCAATTGATGTAAGATCCTGAATTCATCTAGTACTCCCAGAATCAAGTTTCACCATAAAAAAATGTAATATCATTTATACCTTGTATGTTATCAGACAGTGGTTGTGAATATTATTAACTGAGTCAGGTAAACATTGTGGCAAATGTTATTTGAACCTACACTGAACTGTTTTGTGTGCCATTCTTTATAATTTACTACTGATATTTCATAATTGTTCCCTTAGACTTGGAAAATGTAGAACCCAGTAAGTAGGAAAAATTTAGCTTAGAGAACAGAGATTTGAATCTTCTATTTAAAGGATCCTGAGTAACAATATTATGAAAATTCAGGGTTGAAAAGAGCCTAAAAATATAGGGAAATCTCACATGACTGCACTCAGTCCCCTAAACCAGAAGATTATCCTCCTGGTTTGATGGTCAGGTTTTCATTTAATTTTTAAAGAAAGCATCTCCTTCTAAAAATGCATTTTCAGTGGGGCAATATTGCCCTCAAAGGGGCAAAAGTTGGTTCTTAGGGATTGAAAAAAATATTAGATATTATAATGATTTATGGCCTTCCAAATTTTATAACTTAGTATTTGATTTATCTTAAGAAATTTAATTAATTTAACTTGAATTTAAATATAATACTTAACAATAATATTGTATTAATTACTTCAGAAACGAGAGTTTGTTGAGTAAATGTACTTCATAGATCCTAGCAATAAGAAGTTGGGAGTTAGGAGTTCCTATTATATAGGAATGGGGGAGGCAATTTTTGACATAACAAACACAATAGAGATGGGACCAACCTAGGTGTGCCAACACAGCAGTGGATTTGGGTCCACATATGATAATACTGAGCTTCTGTGACAGTGGGGGAAATGGTAGGGAAAGATAACTGGGAATAAACACTTCCAGCAGTGGCAAGAGATGCAAAAAGGCAACTTTGTCTCTTAGGCTCTAGGTTACTTTTCGAACAGAAGCAATCCTCAAGCACACAACACAGTTATTATTTTTAAAAATTAAACTTAATTTTGAGAAAATTATAGACTCATGCAAATGTGAGAAATAATAGAGAGATTCTAGTACCCTGACCCAGTTCCCTCAATGGTAAGATCTTACAAAATGACAGTAATATATCATACACAGCTGATTGACATTAATGTAGTCAAGATACAGAGCATTTTTAACACCATAGGATTTCTCATTTGCCCTTTTATAATTACCCACTTTCCTCCCACTCCATCCCCTTCCAAGTCTTTGGCACCCACCAATTTGTTCATTTTTATAAATTTGTCATTTTAAGAATGTTATATAAATGGAATTAAATAGTATGTAACCTTTTAGAGGATTGGCTTTTTTCACTCAGCACTAATATTGTAGAAATTGATCCAAATTGTTACATACATCAGTAGTTCATTCCTATTACTGAGTAGTACTCCATGATATGAATGTACCACTTTTAGTTTAACCAGTCACTCACTGAAGGATATCTGGGTTGTTTTCAGCTTTTGCCTATTATAACTAACACTGCTATAAACATTTATATACTGGTTTTTATGTGAACATAAATTTTAATTTTTCTGGGATAAATGCCCAGGAGTATAGTTGCTGGGTTATAGGATAATTGCATGTTTAGTTGTTTGTTTTATTTTGTTTTTAAGAAAATGCCAAACTTATCCAAAGTGATTGTATTTGATGGTTCCACCAGTAATATGTGAACAATTCTGTTTCTCTACATTTGGTGCCAGTATTTAGTGCTATCATTTTTGAAAATCAATTTAGCCATTCTCAGAGATATGTAATGATATTACATTGTGGCTTTAATGTCCACAATATAATGGATAATAATGTTGAACATCTTTTCATACTATTATTTGCCATTAATGTCCTTTGGTGAAATATTTTAATAACTTTTGACCATTTTCTAATTTGTATTTTTTTAACTGTTAAGTTTATAGTTTCCCTTATAAATACTTATAAATACTCATCCTTTGTCAGATATGTGGTTTGCAGTATTTTCTTCTAATCTGTAACTTATATTTGGAGCTACACATATTATTATCTTTTCATGTATTATTACTATCATTGTGATTATCATACTTAATACTACTAAGGGACCTATCTTCAGAGAATGGCTAAAATACTTTCAACTTTTACACCAACCACTACCATAACTTGCTTCTCCCTTGCATTGTTGTGTGTGAAACTCTATGGTAAAGTTCATAGATTTTTAGATCATGTGGCTTAATGGAAACAGCAAAGTATAGGTTTGTTATTCTTTCTTATATTTTAAGCTTTACTGTTTTAGTTTTATAAAAGTTCTTTTTTACACACAGATATATACACACATAGTTATGCTTATTTTTAATACAGCTAGCAACAGGTAATATTTCTTTTTAAATATTTTTTTGTTGTATATGGACACAAAACCTTTATTTATTTTTTTAATGTGCTGAGGATCAAACCCAGTGCCTTACATGTACTAGCAAGCACTCCACCACTGAGCTACAACCCCATCCCAAGATAATATTTCTGTACTGCTTTTTCCCCAATATTTTTTTTATTTGTTCTTTTTAGATATACATGACAGTGGAATGTATTTTGACATACATACATGGAGTATAACTTATTCTAATTGGGATTTCATTCTTGTGGTTGTTCGTGGTGGGGAAATTTACGGGTCGTGTATTCTTATATGAACGTAGGAAAGTTGTATCTGATTTATTCTACTGTCTTTCCTATTCCTATCCTGCTTCACTTTTCTTCATTCCCCCTTTTCTAATCTAATCTTAACTGGCACAGTGGCCCTGTTACAAGTGTTTTACCAAACTTTGACCAACATGTAAAATTTATTTTGCTAAACTGTATAGACATGCTCTTACCATGTTATTTATTAACTGGAGCATTGAGAAGAATGAGTGATGTAATGTTATATAGGTAGGGTATTTGTTTTTTGCAAACAAGATCAGGCTGTTAGAGAAAAAGTAAATGTTTTTATATTATTTGAGAATCTGACCTTAGAGCATGGGAGGCAACACAGTCAGTTTAGTAAATAGTTCTAGAGAGAAAGATGTAGTGCTGAAAGGTGATTGCTGAGAATGCTTTTATATACACTGTCAGACATAGATTTAGTAGAGTAGTAAAATTGCATGTAGTATTGGTTTGTTTTCTATTTTTTGTTTTACTCATTGTTTTTCTTTTCCCCAAATGGCTTTTTAAAAAACTTTTATTGCCTTAACATAGTGAGAAAAATTATAAGTGTCTAACTCAGTAAATTATATTCATCACAAAGTAAACACAACCTTTGAACCAGTTCCCCAGTAAAGAAATGGAACATTACCAGCACTTCAGGGAACCCCCTTCTCCCTTTGTGACCTCCCGATTACCCTCTTTCCTTTTTTGGGTGTAACCACTGCCCTGCATTCTAATACCGTAGAATGTTTTACCTATGTTTGAACTTTTTTTTTTCTTAAGTATCAGGGATTGGACGTAGGGGTACTTAACCACTGAGCCACATCCCTAGCCCTTTTTATCTTTTATTTTGAGGGTCTTGCTAAGTTGCTTTTGGTCTTTGCTAAATTGCTGAAGCTGGCTTTGAACTTGGGACCCTCCAACCTCAAAACATCAGCCTCCTGAGCCACTGATGTTTTTGAACTTTTATGAATGTTTTCTTTTGTGTTTGCCCTTTTTTTCAACATTATATTTGTGAAAATAGTATGTGTTGTTGCATATGGCAGAAGTATGCGTGTATTTATTACTGAATTTATATTTTCATGATAAATGCTGTAGGTATATACTATAATTTATATATCTATTTAACTGTTGTGTGACATTTCTTTTGCAGTTTTGAGCTATTTGCAAATAACATTGCAATGAGCATTCTTGTACATGTTGTTAGTGCATATGTGTAGATCTTTTCTAAATTTAAAGATGATTAAATTTATTAATCATCTTTATTCTTTTTGAATTGTTCATTCCATTATAATATTTATCTTTTTCTTATTGGTTTCTAAGCAGTTTTAATAGTATCAATATTTTTAATGTGTTGCAACCTTTTTTCCCAGTTTTCTATTTGTTTTTCAATCTAGTATTATAGATTTGTTATTGTTGTTGGTCCAAGAGAACTTTTTATAAGGGTAATTAATATATTAGTGGTCTCCATTATGGTTTTTTTGTTTGTCATAGATACTTATCTTCCCAGAATTATAAAAATTATTTGCCCTTATTTATTTCAGTTATATTTATGACTTGTTGTTGTACATTTAAATTTTTCTCTCTAAAAATAATTTTAGTATACGAAATATTTTCAGCTTCAGATTTATTTTCTCCCAATTATCTGACCCATTGTCCTAACATCATTTTCACAATTTTCTCTTGATCAGTTAGCCTACTTTTTCCACATTCATAATTTTAGAACAAATTTTGGCAGCAGTCAGAAAGTCAAGCTCATCCATTAGATTCTATATGCATACATTCGCATAGACAAATGTGTGTGCATTTTATGAATTTGAGTCAATATTTAAAGATTGAGATATCAGAGAAAAGCATAATTTCTGATTTTTCTTAAACCCAGATCATTTATTAATCCTGAGCCTGGTTTTTTGAGAGTGATCATCTAGGGTTTCATTGGATATGTGCTCTCTTATAACAAGCTTATGTTCTCCAGTTTGCCACAACCCCCACCAGTTCTTGTTGCTTTTTACCACCTGGCTCATTAAATATATTTCTGTTGGCTTCTTGGTCCTGTAGATATTTAAGTTATGAGCGGTATTTATTTCTAATAATTATTCCTGCTGCATACTTCTTCATTTATTATATAACTTTGTATATGATACAAAGAACTCTTGAAGATGTTTCTACTTTGTAATACGTTTTTAATTTTTCATAGGAATTTTAGGGCCTAAACAAACAAAAGATGTTTCCTAAGGATTTTTATTATAATTTTAGGAAGAATCAACATGTTTATAATATTGCTTTCTTCTGAAAAATGAGTTCTTTCCATTTTATTCAAATTTTCCTTTATATCACTAATTTTTACATATATTTTTTGTTGTTGTAGATGGACATAATACCTTTTTAACATTTTTTTATTTTTATGTGGGGCTGAGGATTGAACCCAGTGCTAAACAAGTGCCCATCACAGCCCCAGCCCATCACTAAATATTTTTTTTTTGTGCATGTTCCTTGTTTAGTTTTCCCTGAATATTTTTTTTAAATTTTATTTTTTCTTTTTAGTTGTAGATGGACACAATACCTTTTTTTGCTTTTTTATTTTCATGTGGTGCTGGGGATTGAATCCCAGAGCCTCACTTGTGCTAGGCATGCACTCTATCAGTGAACCACAACCCCGGCCCCATTTTTTTTTTTTTTTTTACATTTTGGCTGGGACTTCTTTTCAATGTCATAAGTGTTAGTTCCTGGTATATAAGAAACTACCTATGTTTGTATATTAACTTTGTACTGTATTACTTTTTTGAAAATTTAAAAATTATTTCTAACAGTTTTGCAGGTCATAATTTTAGCCTTTCAAGGTGAATATTATATTGTCTACAAATAGTCATCATTAACCCCCTTACTTCCACATAGCGTAATTCTTGTCTAGTAAAGAATAATGGTGGGCTGGGGATGTGGCTCAAGCGGTAGTGCGCTCGCCTGGACAAAGATGTTGTGTCTGCCAAAAACAAACTAAAATAAATAAATAAATAAATATTAAAAAAAAAAAAAAGGGACCGACCGGCAGAACAGGCCCAGCGGCCCGCCGGCGTGGTAGACTCGTCACCCCAATTGGAGGAGGGACAGAGCAGAGCCGCCGCCCGCGCCTGCAAGGTAGGCAGACCTGCAACTGACCGGCAGAACAGGCCCAGGGGCCCGCCGGCATGGTAGACACGTCACCACAATGGGAGGAGGGGCAGAGCAGAGCCACCGCCCGCGCTGCAAGGTAGGCAGACCTGCGACCGACCAGCAGCACAGGCCCAGCGGCCCGCCGGCGTGGTAGACCTTTGACCGACCAGCAGAACAGGCCCAGCGGCCTGCCGGCGTGGTAGACCTGCGACCGACCGGCAGAAAAGGCCCAGCGGCCCGCCAGCATGGTGGACACGTCACCCCAATTGGAGGAGAGGCAGAGCAGAGCCGCCGCCCGCGCCTGCAAGGTAGGCAGACCTGTGACTGACCGGAAGAACAGGCCCAGTGGCCCACCGCCGGCGTGGTAGACACGTCACCCCAATTGGAGGAGGTGCAGAACAGAGCCGCCGCCCGTGCTGCAAGGTAGGCAGACCTGCGACCGACCTGCAGAACAGGCCAAGCGGCCCGCCGGCGTGGTAGACACGTCACCCCAATTGGAGGAGGGGCAGAGCAGAGCCACCGCCCGCTGCCCGCTGCCTGCGCCTGCAAGGTAGGCAAACCTGCGACCAACCGGCAGAACAGGCCCAGAAGCCCGCCAGCATGGTAGACACATCACCCCAATTGGAGGAAGGGCCCAGCTGCCGCCCGCAAGGTAGGCAGACTGCGCGTCCCGGAGAAGGGGCCCAGCGGCCCGCCGGCGTGATAGATCACCCCAATTGGAGGAGGAGCACAACCGCCGCCCGCCCATTGCAAGGGAGACTTTGCAATGATACAAGAGCAATATAAATATATAGGGGGAAAATTCAATAACACAACAGTTTTACCAAGCAGAAAGAAACGCGAGCAGTATGAAAAGACAAGGAAAGAAAAGACCACAAGCAATGCAGGTCAACTCAACTTTAGAAGAGGTAATAGCTGCAGCAGATGGATTGTCAGATAAAGAATTCAGGATTTACATGCTTCAGATGATCTGGAGTCTCAAGGAAGACATTAGACAGCAAAATCAGACAATGAAAGATCACTTCAACAATGAATTACATAAACAAATCCAAGAAGCAAAGGATCAACTATACAGGGAGATAGAGGTTATAAAAAACAAACAAACAGAAATCCTAGAAATGCAGGAAGCAATAAACCAACTTAAAAACTCAAATGAGAATACTACCAGCAGAGTAGAACACTTAGAAGATAGAACATCAGACAATGAAGACAAAGTATTTCAACTTGAAAAAAACATAGACAGGTCAGCGAGACTGTTAAGAAACCATGAGCAGAACATCCAGGAAATATGGGATAACATAAAGAGACCAAACTTAAGAGTCATTGGGATACAGGAAGGTATAGAGGTCCAAACCAAAGGAATGAGCAATCTGTTCAACGAAATAATATGAGAAAACTTCCCAGACTTGAAGAATGAGATAGAATCCCAAATCCTAGAAGCGTACAGGATGCCGAACGTGCAAAATCATAAGCGATCCACACCTAGACACATTATAATGAAGACGTCCAACATACAGAATAAGGAGAGAATTTTAAAAGCTTCAAGAGAAAGGAAGCAGATTACATTTAGGGGTAAACCAATCAGGATAACAGCTGATCTTTCAACACAGACTCTGAAAGCTAGAAGATCCTGGAACAACATATTTCAAACGCTGAAAGAAAATGGGTTCCAACCAAGAATTGTGTATCCAGCGAAATTAAGCTTCAGGATGGAAGATGAAATTAAAACCTTCCACGATAAACAAAAGTTAAAAGAATTTACAGCTAGAAAACCATCTCTTCAAAACATCCTCGGCAAAACACTACAAGAAGAGGAAATGGAAAATAAGAATGAAAACCAACAGTGGGAGGTAGTACAGTAAAGGGGAAAAAATAATCAAAGAGGAAAAACAAACCATGTTAAGTAACATAAATAAACAAATATGGCTGGAAGAACAATCCATATCTCAATAATAACCCTAAATGTTAATGGCTTAAACTCACCAATTAAGAGACACAGGCTAGTAGAATGCATAAAAAAAAAAAAAAGATCCAATAATATTCTGCCTACAGGAGACGCATTTGATAGGAAAAGACATACATAGACTGAAGGTGAAAGGTTGGGAAAAATCATATCACTCATATGGACTTCAGAAACAAGCAGGAGTGCCCATACTCATATCAAATAAAATAGATTTCAAGCCAAAGTTAATCAAAAGGGATAAAGAGGGACACTACATACTGCTCAAGGGAACCATACACCAACCAGATATAACAATCATAAATATATATGCTCCACACAATGGTGCAGCTATGTTCATCAAACAAACTCTTCTCAAGTTCAACAGTCTAATAGACCACCATACAATAATTATGGGAGACTTCAACACACCTCTCTCACCACTGGACAGATCTTCCAAACAAAAGTTGAATAAAGAAACTATAGAGCTCAATAATACAATTAATAACTTAGACTTAATTGACATATATAGAATATACCACCCAACATCAAGCAGTTACACTTTTTTCTCAGCAGCACATGGATGCTTCTCAAAAATAGATCATATATTATGTCACAGGGCAACTCTTAAGACATTATAAAGGAGTAGAGATAATACCATGCATCTTATCTGATCATAATGGAATGAAACTGGAAATCAACGATAAAAGAAGGAAGGAAAAATCATGCATCACTTGGAGAATGAACAATAGGTTACTGAATGATCAATGGGTTATAGAAGACATCAAGGAGGAAATTAAAAAATTCTTAGAGATAAATGAAAACACAGACACAACATATTGGAATCTATGGGACACAATGAAAGCAGTTCTAAGAGGAAAATTCATTGCCTAGAGTTCATTCCTTAAAAAAAGGAAAAACCAACAAATAAATGATCTCACACTTCATCTCAAAATCCTAGAAAAAGAAGAGCAAAACAACAGCAAAAGAAGTAGAAGGCAGGAAATAATTAAAATCAGAGCTGAAATTAATGAAATCGAAACAAAAGAAACAATTGAAAAAAATTGACAAAACTAAAAGTTGGTTCTTTGAAAAAATAAATAAGATCGACAGACCCTTAGCCATGCTAACGAAGAGAAGAAGAGAGAGAACTCAAATTACTAGCATATGGGATGAAAAAGGCAATATCACAACAGACACTTCAGAAATACAGAAGATAATCAGAAATTATTTTGAATCCTTATACTCCAATAAATTAGAAGATAGTGAAGGCATCGATAAATTTCTTAAGTCATATGATCTGCCCAGATTGAGTCAGGAGGATATAGACAACCTAAACAGACCAATATCAATCGAGGAAATAGAAGAAGCCATCAAAAGACTACCAACTAAGAAAAGCCCAGGAACGGATGGGTATACAGCAGAGTTTTACAAAACCTTTAAAGAAGAACTAATACCAATACTTTTCAAGCTATTCCAGGAAATAGAAAAAGAGGGAGAACTTCCAAATTCATTCTACGAGGCCAACATCACCCTGATTCCTAAACCAGACAAAGATACTTCAAAGAAAGAAAACTACAGACCAATATCTCCAATGAACTTAGATGCAAAAATCCTCAATAAAATTCTGGCGAATTGGATACAAAAACATATCAAAAAAATTGTGCACCATGATCAAGTAGGATTCATCCCTGGGATGCAAGGCTGGTTCAATATACAGAAATCAATAAATGTTATTCACCACATCAATAGACTTAAAAATAAGAACCATATGATCATCTCGATAGATGCGGAAAAAGCATTCGACAAAGTACAGCATCCCTTTATGTTCAAAACTCTAGAAAAACTAGGGATAACAGGAACATACCTCAATATTGTAAAAGCTGTCTATGCTAAGCCTCAGGCTAGCATCATTCTGAACGGAGAAAAATTGAAGGCATTCCTTCTAAATTCTGGAACAAGACAGGGATGCCCTCTCTCACCACTTCTGTTCAACATAGTTCTCGAAACGCTGGCCAGAGCAATTAGACAGACAAAAGAAATTAAAGGCATAAAAATAGGAAAAGAAGAACTTAAATTATCACTATTTGCGGATGACATGATTCTATACCTAGCAGACCCAAATCAGATGACATGATTCTATACCTAGCAGGGTCTACAAAGAAACTATTAGAGCTAGTAAATGAATTCAGCAAAGTGGCAGGATATAAAATCAACACGCATAAATCAAAGGCATTCCAGTATATCAGCGACTAATCCTCTGAAATGGAAATGAGGACAACCACTCCATTCACAATATCCTCAAAAAAAAAAAAAATACTTGGGAATCAACCTAACAAAAGAGGTGAAAGACTTATACAATGAAAACTACAGAACCCTAAAGAGAGAAATAGAAGAAGATCTTAGAAGATGGAAAAATATACCCTGTTCATG
The DNA here is from genome assembly GCF_047511675.1 of Marmota flaviventris. NCBI lineage: Eukaryota > Metazoa > Chordata > Mammalia > Rodentia > Sciuridae > Marmota > Marmota flaviventris. The sequence goes on along the minus strand of NC_092511.1, from coordinate 51,796,282 downwards.
GATAGGCAGAACTAACATCATCAAAATGGCGATATTACCCAAAGTTCTCTATAGGTTTAATGCAATGCCAATCAAAATCCCAACGGCATTTCTTGTAGAAATAGAGAAAGCAATCATGAAATTCATATGGAACAATAAAAGACCCAGAATAGCAAAAACAATGCTAAGCAGGAAGTGTGAATCAGGCGGTATAGCGATACCAGACTTCAAACTATACTACAGAGCAATAGTAACAAAAACAGCATGGTACTGGTACCAAAACAGGCGGGCGAACCAATGGTACAGAATAGAGGACACAGAAACCAATCCACAATATTACAACTATCTTATATTTGATAAAGGGGCTAAAAGCATGCAATGGAGGAAGGATAGCATCTTCAACAAATGGTGCTGGGAAAACTGGAAATCCATATGCAACAAAATGAAACTGAATCCCTTTCTCTCGCCATGCACAAAAGTTAACTCAAAATGGATCAAGGAGCTTGATATCAAATCAGAGACACGCCGTCTGACAGAAGAAAAAGTTGGCTACGATCTACATACTGTGGAGTCGGGCTCCAAATTCCTCAATAGGACACCCATAGCACAAGAGTTAATAACTAGAATCATCAAATGGGACTTACTCAAACTAAAAAGTTTTTTCTCAGCAAAAGAAACAATAAGAGAGGTAAATAGGGAGCCTACATCCTGGGAACAAATCTTTACTCCTCACACTTCAGATAGAGCCCTAATATCCAGAGTATACAAAGAACTCAAAAAATTAGACAATAGATAACATTTATACACAATGGAATATTACTCTGCATTAAAAAATGACAAAATCATAGAATTTGCAGGGAAATGGATGGCATTAGAGCAGATTATGCTAAGTGAAGCTAGCCAACCCCTAAAAAACAAATGCCAAATGTCTTCTTTCATATAAGGAGAGTAACCAAGAACAGAGTAGGGACGAAGAGCATGAGAAGAAGATTAACATTAAACAGGGATGAGAGGTGGGAGGGAAAGGGAGAGAGAAGGGAAATAGCATGGAAATGGAAGGAGACCCTCAGGGTTATACAAAATTACATACAAGAGGAAGTGAGGGGAAAGGGAAAAAAAATACAAGGGGGAGAAATGAATTACAGTAGAGGGGGTAGAGAGAGAAGAGGGGAGGGGAGGGGGGATAGTAGAGGATAGGAAAGGCAGCAGAATACAATAGACACTAGTATGGCAATATGTAAATCAATGGATGTGTAACTGATGTGATTCTGCAATCTGTATACGGGGTAAAAATGGGAGTTCATAACCCACTTGAATCAAAGTGTGAAATATGATATATCAAGAACTATGTAATGTTTTGAACAACCAACAATAAAAATTTAAAAATAAATAAATAAAATAAAAAAATAAAATGATTTTCCAGTTGTTTACCTTAAAAAAAAAATCAGAGACTCTGCACCTGATAGAAGAAAAAGTTGGCTCTGATCTACTTATTGTGGGGTCGGGCTCCACATTCCTTAATAGGACGCCCATAGCACAAGAGTTAATAACTAGAATCAACAAATGGGACTTACTCAAACTGAAAAGTTTTTTCTCAGCAAAAGAAACAATAAGAGAGGTAAATAGGGAGCCTACATCCTAGGAACAAATGTTTACTCCTCACATTTCAGATAGAGCCCTAATATCCAGAGTATACAAAGAACTCAAAAAATTAAACAATAAGAAAACAAATAACCCAATCAACAAATGGGCCAAAGACCTGAACAGACACTTGTCAGAGGAGGACATACAATCAATCAACAAGTACATGAAAAAATGCTCACCATCTCTAGCAGTCAGAGAAATGCAAATCAAAACCACCCTAAGATACCATCTCACTCCAGTAAGATTGGCAGCCATTATGAAGTCAAACAACAACAAGTGCTGGCGAGGATGTGGGGAAAAGTGTACTCTTGTACATTGCTGGTGGGACTACAAATTGGTGCATTACTGTTTTGTAGATGTAAATGAGTCTCAACTTTGATGTTTCTTATGTCTTGATGAGTAATTTTTTGAAACCATTATTCTTTTTTTTTTTAATTCTTCTTTGAAGGTTTTGTAAAATTCCCCTGTATACCCATCCGGTCCAGGGCTTTTCTTGGTTGGTAGTCTTTTGATGGCTTCTTCTATTTCCTCCTTTGTTATTGGTCTGTTTAAATTGAGTGTATCTTCCTTACTCAATCTGGGCAAATCATATGACTTAAGAAATTTATCGATATCTTCACTATCTTCTATTTTATTGGAATGTAGGGTTTCAAAATAATTTCTAATTATCTTCTGTATTTCTGTAGTGTCTGTTGTGATATTGCCTTTTTCATCCCGTATGTTAGTAATTTGAGTTCTCTCTCTTCTTCTCTTCGTTAGCATGGCTAAGGGTCTGTCGATCTTATTTATTTTTTCGAAGAACCAACTTTTAGTTTTATCAATTTTTTCAATGGTTTTTTTTTGTTTCAATTTTGTTGATTTCCGCTCTGATTTTAATTATTTCTTGCCTTCTACTACATTTGCTGTTGTTTTGCTCTTCCTTTTCTAGGTTTTTGAGATGAAGTGCGAGTTCATTTTTTTGTTGGTTTTACCTTTTTTTGAGGAATGAACTCCAGGTGCCGCAGTCTGGCTGGGCACAATTCAGGAGCCACTTGTCAAAAGAAACGAACTTTATTTTTAGAACCACACACGCCAAACAAAACAGCTCCTCAGGAAAAACCTTCAGAGCCCAACTGCCACACCCGGCTTCCCACAGGCCTCTCCACCTCCCCCACTCCTCCCGCTCTTGAGGCCGATTGGCTGGGTCGCGTGGGCGGAGCCAAAATAGTTCCCCAATGAGCAGCTCCGTAGTCTGAAAGGGTGGGGAAACAGCCCAATGAGCATCACCGCAGAGGAGCCAATCAGTTAGAAGTTGCTGGGGCCGCTGTGAGCCAATCATCAGCTGCTAGTCTGAAAGTTTGCTGGGGCCCCTTTGGCTGTGGCTCTCAACATCCAGGCAATGAATTTCCCTCTTAAAACTGCTTTCATTGTGTCCCATAGATTCTGATATGTTGTGTCTGTATTTTCATTTATCTCTAAGAATTTTTTTATTTCCTCCTTTATGTCTTCTGTAACCCATTGATCATTCAGTAACATATTGTTCATTTTCCAGGTGATGCAGGATTTTTCCTTCCTTCCTTTTATCATTGATTTCCAGTTTCATTCCATTATGATCAGATAAGATGCATTGTATTATCTCCACACCTTTATATTTACTAAGAGTTGCCCTATGGCATAATATATGATCTATCTTTGAGAAGGATCCATGTGCTGCTGAGAAGAACGTGTATCCATCCACTTGATGATGGTTGATATATTCTATATATGTCGATTAAGTCTAGGTTATTGATTGTGTTATTGAGTTCTATAGTTTCTTTATTCAGCTTTTTTCTGGAGGATCTGTCCAACGGAGAGAGCGGTGTGTTGAAGTCACCCATAATTATTGTGTTGTGGTCTATTTGACTCTTGAACTTGAGGAGAGTTTGTTTTATAAACGTTGCAGCACCATTGTTTGGTGCATACATATTGATGGTTGTTATGTCTTGTTGGTGGATGGTTCCTTTTAACGGTATGTAGTGTCCTTCTTTATCCCTTTTGATTAACCTAGGTTTGAAGTTGATTTTGTTCGATATGAGTATGGCCACTCCTGCTTGCTTCCGAGGACCATGTGAGTGGTATGATTTTTCCCAACCTTTCACCTTCAGCCTGTGTATGTCTTTTCCTATCATATGAGTCTCCTGAAGGCAGCATATTGTTGGATTTGTTTTTTTTAATCCAGGTTACTAGCCTATGTCTCTTGATTGGTGAATTTAAGCCATTAACGTTTAAGGTTACTATTGATATATGGTTTGTATTTCTAGTCATGCGTATTTATTTATTTATTTTAATATGGTTAGTTTTTCCTTTTTGGTTATTTTTTTCTTCCCTTTGTTGAGTTACCTCCCACTGTTAGTTTTGGGTGCTGTTTTTCAATTCCTCTTCTTGTAGTGTTTTGCTCAAAATGCCTTACAGTGCTGGTTTCTTCCTGCGAATTCTTTTAACTTTTGTTTATTGTGAAATATTTTAATTTCATTGTCAAACCTGAAGCTTAATTTTGCTGGATACAGTATTCTTGGTTGGAATCCATTATTTTTCAGCGTTTGAAATACATTGTTCCAGGATCTTCTCGCTTTCAACGTCTGTGATGAAAAATCCGTTGTTAACCTAATTGGTTTACCCCTGAATGTAATCTGCCTCCTTTTTCTCGTAGCTTTTAATATTCTCTCCTTGTTCTGTATGTTGGATATCTTCATAATTATGTGTCTGGGAGTTGGTCTATTAGGGTTTTGTATGTTTGGGGTCCTGTAGGCTTCCAGGATTTGGCAATCCATTCCATCTTTCATATCTGGGAAGTTTTCTAAGATTATTTCATTCAGTAGATTGTTCATTCCTTTGGTTTGAACCTCTATACCTTCTTCTATCCCACTGACTCTCAAGTTTGTTTTTTTTAATGACATCCCATATCTCTTGGATGGATTGCTCGTGATTTCTTAGCATCCTTTCTGTGTTGACTATATTCTTTTCAAGTTGATAAACTTTGTCTTCATTATCTGATGTTCTGACTTCTATTTGATCTAGTCTATTTGTAATATTCTCGTTTGAGTTTTTAATTTGGTTTATGGTTTCCTGCATTTCTAGGATTACTGTTTGATTTTTTAAAAAAATCTCTATCTCCTAGTAGAGCTCATTCTTTGCCATTTGAATTTGCTTATGTGATTCGTTTTCAAAGTATACTTTCATCGTTTGGACTTGCTGTCTAATGTCTTCTCGAAGATTCTGTTCCATCTGAGTTAGGTATACCTTGAGTTCTTTCTCTGTCCATTATTCTGATGCCTCTAGGTTCTCCTGTGAATTTAAGTTGTCCTGCATTGTTTGTAATCCTTTTTTCCCTTGTTTTTTTATGGTGCTCATGTTACTTTCCAACTCTGTTTGACTGCTGTATTTCTGTTTTCTCCTTTAAATTTGTTTTGGTTTTTATAGTTCCAATATCTCGCCTTTGTGTTGGGAGACAATGTTTAGAGATGTCGGATTTAATTGTGATTTAAGGTAAATTCATTAGCTTCATTAAAGGCCTACAGATTTTGATGGCATATAGAGAACTGAGGTTTGAACTTAGGATTTTATGTTAAGGTCGGGCGATTTGATGGTATGGAGGTTAGTATATGTTAGCTTCTTTGGGGGATTGCTCAAATGCAGGCGGATATTAACAAGAGAATAGACAGGAGTACTTGGGGGTAGTTAAGGGCTTAGGCGGACTATAGACCGATTCGTAGTATTTATCTATTTGCATTTAGTAAGTTATACGTAATCTGGGTGGTCATGCTTAAGAGGAAAGATGTGGAAAAGGTAAGGAAGCAAACCAAGATATAGAGAGGGAGAGAAGAAAGAAAGCGAAAAGAATAGAAAAGAAAAAGAAATGATAAAAAAATAATAAAATGCAGTAAAATAAAAATTACAATTAAAAAAATAATTTAAGAAAAATTAAAATTAAAAAATTAAAAAATGAAAGAAAGAAAAAGGCACTGTTAGACTTCTATTTTCTTCACTTCCAGTAGGTGGTGCTGTGCCTTCTGGGCCAAGATTTTGCCCTCCGGCTGTAGGAAACAATCCATGTGAGGCCGCTCCCTCCCTCCCCCCACCCCGTGTCTCTCAAAACCCGTTAGCTTAGGTTTATTCCTCGTCTCTAGTCTCCTCGCTTCTCCTGCCAGCCAGGCCTTCCCCAGTGTGATACCTCTCGGCAGTTCAAGCTACACTCTGGGCCTGCAGTTTCCTGGATGTGGAGCGCGGCTATTGGGAACCAGCCCCTATTGTTTTGATTCCCTCTGATAGCCACTCCTCTGAGAGCTGGCGAGACAGGTTTCATTTTTGCCGCTGGTGGGAAGGGGGAGTTTGAGGTCAGGTGCCTTTACCTTTCCCCACGCCTGTATTCACGCTCACTCTGTTAATCACGCCCCCGGAAAGCCGGGGAGAGATTTTATGCGATTTCCCCATTGTATGGGAGATGGGCTAAATGACACACACCTGTTCTATCACTGAACTAGCTGCAATCTGTCGGAAACTGGTGATGGTGACATCAGCTCTCCAAGACAGTGGCCGCTGTCTTCCTCTGTGGGCTGTCCAGTGTGGAGGACAGAACTGGACCGCTTCCTTCCCCCGTCTCAAACCCAGAACTCAGCCCAGAGCACCGTGAGGGCACAGCCGGCAGGACCCCACAGAATCTGCAGCACCGTTCCTCTGCGTTGCTGGCACGCCGTTTCTCGGCGCGCCGCAGTCTCTAGCAGCCGGGTGGGCCGCCGATCAATCAGCCTGAATCTCCGGGCACACGGTTCACTCGCGATTGAGCCCCAGTAACCAATCCTCGGGTGATGGAAATCCTTCCTCTAGGTTTCGGTGCACCCCAATTTTGCTGGAAATTCCTAACAAGATATCTTTTGGCTGTTCTAACTCGTTATTCACCTACGCAGTGACGCGGTACACGGGGGTGATGCACTCTATTTGCCGCCATCTTTTAGACCTCTGAAACCATTATTCTTGCATTTAAAACCTTAGGCTTGAGCTGGGGATATAGCTCAGTTGGTAGAGTGCTTGCCTCAAATGCATAAGGCCCTAGATTCAATCCCCAGCACCACCACCACCACCACCACAACAAAAAATCCTTTAGGTTCATTCTTGAAATATAAGAGAAAAAAAATCTTGATAATGATCAAGGGGATAGTTAGTATGAAATCATTAAAAATACTTGATCCAAAGTTCAGACAAATGGAGAAGAAATGAAGAATAAATGGAATAATAGAAAACAGTAAATTTGGGCTGGGGTTGTGGCTCAGAGGTAGAGCGCTCACCTTGCATGTGTGAGACCCTGGGTTTTATCCTCAGCACCACATAAAAATAAATAAACAAAGATATTGTGTCTATGTATAACTAAAAAGAAAGAAAGAAAACAGTAAGGTTGTAAATTTAAACCCAAACTTAACAATCATGTTATATAAAGTGGTCTAAACACTCCAATTCAATACAATAGAAACAGCATAAAACAGAGTAGACAGACTTGAGTTAATTTGCAAGTAGGCAAGTAGAAATATGTGTTAGATATAAGAGACTGATGATTCGACATTGGATAAAGGAAATAGAAGATATATTCAAATACATAATGCCAAAAAAAAGTCCCTGAAATACAGAAAAATAAAAGAATTTTGCATTGTGGCTCAAAAATATTATGCCTAGTGAAGATTTTTGTCAAGGTGAGAGTCAACAAGCAAATATTCCCAAATATCAAAGTCTTCAGTGAAGTATCTGTGAGCCCTTCAGGAAAAGACTGCTTAACAATGAATTTAAACCAAATACTTCTCAGAAATGGAGACTGAATTGTAAAACACATAGGCATCGCAGTAATTAGTGCTAAACAGCTATAGAAATTATCATTCACTTTAAAAACAGGAAGTCAGAGAATACTGTTTGAGAGTGATGTAAGTAGTTAAAAAACTGAATATTTTTTATAGTCCCTGGAAAATAATATGTGGTAAAAAATCAAGTATTTGCTGGGTGCAGGATTGCATTCTGTCATCCCAGCAACTTTGGAGGCTGAAGCAGGAGGATTGCAAATTTGAGGCCATTCTCAGCATCTTGGACCCTATCTCAGAATAAAAAAATAAAAAGGATTGGGAACGTAGCTCAGTGGCAGAGAGCCCCGAATTCAATTCCCCAGTAATGGGGGGGGGGGCGGGTGGAGAGGAGAAAAAGTAGTTCATTCTTAATCAGAACAGTGACTTTGGGCTGCCTGAGCTGACTGTGTGTAATCAACCTGATAGTTTTGCTCAATAAAACATGGCTTTCCTGTTAAGTTTAAATGATCACCACAGTGAAAGACCTACAGCTGGAATGGAAGAAAAGCTGCAGAGAATTATTGAAATAAAGAATAGAATTTAGCATACTGGAGCTTGAGCAAAAGAAGAGAAACAACAGGTGCCATGGGCTGTTATCAGCATTTTTAAATTAACATCTGCTTTTAGCCCAAGCACTTTGCTGGAAAGAGCCACGTGCCTGTATTCAGAGATAAACACAGGCTATTGAGAAGCAGCTAAGTAGTGAGAGGTTAGTATAAGGGAAGGTTTTCCTTGGGAGGAGATAATACTGGAGGTTACTCACTGGATATAGACATCGAAGGGAAACCTCTGCTAAAACTGAATATTTAGAATAAGGTATGGTGGCAATTTAAGACTTTTTTCATGATGGAAAAAATGGAAAGAATTTAGACAATTTTAAAAAATGAAAGTCAACAGGGGTTTGTGGGAGTAAAGTATTTTTCTTGATTAGCTTTTGTTTGATAGAAAAACATTCTTTAGTGTCATCGGCAATGAAGACTTTCTCTGAAATTTCTCTGAAAAGCAAGTGCATCACTAAAGTTATATCAAAACATAGATTCCATTATTTGACCTATCAACTTATTCAAAGCTGAGATTTGTTTTATTTTGCATTGTTTGGGGGAAGGAGTTTTTAGAAATGTTTTAATGAATGTTGCTTTTTGACATACATAAAAGCTGCCAATCTGACTCTCCCGAGAAATGTTATTTTATAAAGTGAATTTTTTTTAAAACCATGGAATTCTCTTATCAAGGGATGTTTTGAGTGTTTCAAGTTTGGGGCTGTTACAGCAAAGTTTCCTCGAACATTTGTGTTTAGGTTTTTGTATGGATGTGAATTTTCATTTTTCTAGGGTAAATCCCAGGAGTGTGATTCCTAAGTTGTGTGGTAGGTCATATGTGCTTAGTTGTATAAGAAAACTGCCAATGGGTATGGTGACACACTCTTCTGATCTCAGCAACTTGGGAGCCTGAGGCAGGAGGATTGCAAATTTGAGGCCAGCCTGAGTAATTTATTGTGACCCTGTCTCAAAAAATAAAAAGGGCTGAAAATGTAGCTCAGTGGTAGAGTGTCCATGGGTTCATTCCCAGTACTGGGTTGGTGGGGCCGGGGGAACTGTTATACTGTTTTCCAAAATGACACTAACTTCATTCCCGTAGTGTATGAGAGATCTGGTTTCTTCTTGCCAACAGTGTCATAATTTTTTAGTTTGTTATAATCCACGTTGGTTATAACTCATTGGAGTTTTAATTTACATTTTCTTGATGGCTAATGATATTGAGCATCCTTTCATGTTTTTATTTTCCATCCATATACTTTCTGGTGTAAATATCTTTTCATTGTTCTTTGCCGGTCAGGGTTCTGACCATGGGAATGTACGGACAGTGTTTCTCTGGTGAGCAAACTCCCAGAGAATAACAGGGGCCCTGTTTCCCATGGCTGGAATATTCTGCTTCCCAGGCATTCTTAAGATAACCAGTGAATGCTTGGCTGGAGCACATATCTAACCATAAACAAAAACATCTTACATTGTAACCTGCTATAACCTACTTAGTGATATAATAAACAGTAATGTACTACTGAGGCCAGTGACCAAATGTAACCTATTGGTATAAATAAAGCCAGTAGCTCAGCAGAGCAGCCATTTTGCCATTTGGCTATTCTGCCTTTGCACTTGCTTCTGTCTCCTTTTGATTTCTTTACATTTGCTTACTTTCTGATTGGATTGCTAGAACATTACTTTTTAAAAGTTAATGTGTTTGCTTTGGAAATGCAAGTTTTTATTTCATAAGCAAGAGGAATTTTCCAAGACTATTTGGTACTATTGTGGCTGTTTAAATGTAATTGTAGGAACCAGAATGATTGCCAAGACTCAAACACCAGGTAAATACTAGAGGGAGGGAGAGGTAGTATAGAGATATGAACATAAGAGGGAAGGGGAGAGAGAAGGAAGAAAAAGAGAGAAGGGAGAGAGGAAGTGGAAAAGGGAAGAGAGGGAAAGGAAAGATGTTAGAACAGGGGAAAGATATAGGCATAGAAAGAAAAAAAAATAGGAAGAACGGAGAACAGGGATAAGTTATAGAGTGCCTTCAGGAAAAGAAAAGAAATATGTCAAGGCTGAGTACAACCTTAGGAATAAGGGCTTGTGCCAGGGACTAGAAAGTGTCTGTCTCCAGGACTGATGATCAATGGAGATTGGGTTGTCTACGTAGAAGTTCCTGGAATTTAAAAATGAGTTGTATTTGGGCTGGGGATTGTGGCTCAGCAGTGAAGCACTTGCCTAGCACGTGTGAGGCGCTGGGTTCGATCCTCAGCACCACATAAAACTAAATAAATAAAATAAAGGTATAAAAAAATGAGTTGTATTTTATTGTGAAGTAAAGAATTTGACTTCTTTTAAATTGCACCTAAACTATTAATGGTGGAGCTGAAAGAGCACTGGAGTCAAGGGATATTGTTTTCAATCTCAGTTCTACCAAAAACAAGAGTTTTTAACAAACTCTTTGACTATATATTGGGAAATCAAATCACCTGCCCTCCTATCTCTCCAGAGTGTTGTATCTAATAAGACAATTACTAGAAAGTATTTTGTATTAAGATGTTCTACAAATAAAAGCTGTGATTGATAAATAAAAAAAAACTATGGAATTTAGGAACAGGTCTGAAATAATACATAAATGGAAATACAATTATTATAAAAATATTTTAGTAGTTTTCATTAAAAAGGGCTAGAAGATAACAAGTTTCTCATTAGTATAATCATTACTTCATGCCAATTAGGACATAGCAGGAGTCACCAAATTCATGTCAGATTTATCTTATTTGTGGAGAATGAATATCAGCTTTTAAGACACAGCTTGCACCCTGAAGCTACAGAATGTGTCATCCCTTTATGTGTCTCCCTAGACTTGTGGGAGGCTAAAGAAGGAGTCTGGCACACAGAGGTCATGTGCTCAACACCTTCTTTTCACCATAGGAGACCCTGGCTCCAGGCTCCTCTTCTCTTAGCTTTTGAACGCAGATTAAATCAAAAACATTGAACTGTATTCAGACTTCCAGCTGCTGTCTTTTCAAGTACAACTTTCTATGATTCTCTGAATTTATTTATCCGATGATATAATTAAACATCTGTTCAGTTTATCTTTTGTCATACTATCAACTTGTAATATTAAAAGATATCAGCACTGAACATAGAAAATAGTTTCACATTGATTTTTGAAGCATGTTTATTGTTACATATTAACCTAATTATCATGGTACTCCATAAAGTTGGTTGGGAGAAGAAATTGTATTTTCTCATCCTTTACATAAAAAATAGGAAACACTGAAAGTGTTAAATACCTAATACTGTTATAAGATCTTTTTAAATGATACAGACACAGGTACTTAGGAATTGCTATTGTTTCAAAACAATATTTTATTATTTAAACAGATTTCAGGCTGGAGAGCAGAGGAGGGGGACAGGTCTAAAAACATATATAAATTGGTCCTTTGTATTTATGCAGGTATCATGGAAGCTTGTAACTTGTGTGACTGTGCCATAAAAATGCCTGCAAATTGCTAGAAGATCTCCAAAGTCTTATATAAGTGCTTGCACACAGCAGGGATCCAATTTAGGGTCAAAATGGAGCAGGCTGACAGAGTTATACCCTTTGCACCACAATCCCTTCTCTTTAACATACCCTGCACTGTGCTCTACAGAGATGGGGCTAAAACTTCAAAGCAGATGCACAGTAACCTCTCAGCTGCTCATAGTAAAAGCCTTAAACCCACATCTATCAGGGACCAAGGACTGGGGGCTCAGATACAGCTGTTAAGAGACCAGAGGTGCAGAAGAGAAACACAGTGTAAGGGGAGAAGATACTCTACTTGTAACTTTCTCCATTTTATACATTTGGAAAAGAAGGCTTGAATGTGGCCTATGCCCTGAATGTGATCCAGGAGAGCCTACTACTAAACTGGAATGATCTTGTTAAGCAGAAATGAGCACTGCTGTGAAGTGAGAAGCTAGGGGTTCACAAGTGTTCTTGTCAGCCATCGTTTTTATTAGCCTTCTCTTTCTAAGTGCATTTTTCTCCTCAGAGAATGACAATAAGACAATTTATTCCTAAGTCAAATGACTTCAAACTTCAAATGTGTTCTTTTACTAAAAGGTATGTAAACCTACATAAGGGAGATAAGAAAGGAAATAAACCAATTTAGGGTTTTCTTTCTTATGGATTATGACTGCCAATCAGTATTCATTAATGAAAAATGATAATAAAAATTTCATTTTTTGCATAATGTTTTAATTTTGTGCTGTAATAATTAATCAGAAATAGTTTATCTTTGGAAATAATTCAAATAGAAAGAGATTGTCTGGGACAGAAAACAGTTCTATCCAAGGGTTAAACTGAAACAATACAGATTAGAGGGAAATTTTAGTTGGTTTTCACATTAACTAAAATAATAAAATTATAGGAAAATAAATTTTTAGTATTTTGTGATAGAAGTAATAAAATTGCATTTGTATACATTTAAAATAATATCTAAATTATTTTAGTTTTGACATGTTTACTCTGCATAAAACCCTGAGTTATGATTTCCAGCAAAGTATCAGGCACTTCTAATAAAGTAATGACTCTAGAATAAATAAACTTTGAACTAGATCATTATTGCTCTTTATACTTCACAGGTAAAATTTAACATAAATAACCAATTCATGTAAATTTTTCTATTTACTTATTAATTTTGCAGGACTAGGAATGGCAAATTGCAGTACTGTTCCACATCTCTAGCTCTCAATTTTGTAATCTTCCTGCTTCAACTTCTCAATTTTCTGGGATTACAGGGTTATGCCACCACACCTAGCATGTGTAGATTTTTTTTTTTTTAGTTGTTGATGGACCTTTCTTTTATTCATTTATTTATATGTGGTGCTGAGAATCAAACCTAGTGCTTCACACATGTGAGGCAAATGATCTACCACTGAGCCACAACCCCAGCCCACGTGTAGATTTTTAACACATTATTAATTACAAATTTTCATCCCTATACCCAATATACAGGTATATAGATTTCTCCTCTGTATTCAACGAGAAACTAGAGGTAAACTCTGTAGTTTCCAGGAAGTGGCACCAAGAAATATTTCTCAGTTCTTTCATATATACATCTCAGTCTCTCAGCATGATTTCAGTGCCATAGTTTTTACTGGTATTTCATTAAGTCACCTTTAATGGAAAGTCCCAGTATCAGTAGAGCTAGAATAGGTTCACACACATGTAATTCAGATATCCTGGATGAATAATTTTCTTTGGAGTATCCTTGATGAATCAGTACTGTTGAACTTCTCCTTTGTCAGGCCCTATCTTTTCACTTGTATTCTTATTTTAAAATACACCTGTTGCTAATTAGAATGGGTTTTTGTATTTCAGTTTAGTTTGGACTGATTTATTGGCATAGAATTATTCTTCAACAGTATTGTTTTTACATAACTATGTTATATGTTTCGATATGACTATTTTCATCAGTTTAGTTTGTATTTTGTATTTCAGTTTAGTTTGGACTGATTTATTGGCATAGAATTATTCTTCAACAGTATTGTTTTTACGTAACTATGTTATATGTTTCGATATGACTATTATCATCAATACCCATTTAAATGCAGTTACATTTGTCTGAATGTCTTTTACCACTATGTTATCATGATAAGATCATGCCGTTACCAGTTTACTCATCAGAAGATCTTAAAAATAATAGCTTTAGGGCTGGGGTTGTGGCTCAGTGGTAGAGTGCTTGCCTAGCATGCATGAAGCATTGGGTTCAATCCCCAGCACCACATAAAAAACTAAATAAACAAAATAAAGGTACTGTGTCCATCTATAACTAAAAATATTTTTAAAATAATAACTGATTATTTATGTTATTTTTATTAAAGTTATCAGCAGTAATTATCATGCATAATCCCTCTTTTAAGTATTACTAGTTCTGAATATTTCCCTAACTCGGTTAACAGCTTTGCTACAGCAGTTATCATTTGAGGCTTAGTCTAGTTTTCTGTAGGTAACATGCAATTGTTTTTGAAAAGCCCATACTCTGGAATCAAACAGAACTGAGTTTGAGTTATTTAAGCCTCTAATATTATTTCTATTTTACATATGGAATATTCACCAACCTTGAATTATAGTATTATAACTGTCTCTTCTATAGATTGTGAGTTGCTTATGGTCAAAGACTCATGTCATTGGTTTTTTCTCCGGTTTAGTCCCAACACAGGATCTCAAGTATTAGAGGTATTCTGAAAGTACCCTATGAAAGTAAGTATAGTTACAGCCAACAGTCTGGCTGATGGTAACTTTTGATATTAATTTTAAAACAGGAAGGGTCCAAAATAATATTGCTAATATTACTATGGGTGATCTTGCTCACTCCCCTCCTCTCTGGAATAACAGCCACACATGGGAGTCACCTGATCATTCCTTTTTAATGACTGCAGCATGGCATTTCTAATCCTGAATTTAGAAAACCCAAAAAACAGGCACCTGATTTGAAGAAAGATCTGTAAGCCTACAGCAAGTAGTTAATCTTTTCTAATGATATAGCACCAGTATGGTAAAGGGTTGAGTTTGGGGTCAGACTGCTAGTTTCCAAGTCCTTCTATAGAAGTGGGTAGCTATAGGACCTTGGGCAAGTTTAAGGTTGCCAGAATTAGCAAAAATATGAGATAATGAGCTGGTGATATAGCTCAGTTGGTAGAGTGCTTGCCTCTCACGCACAAAGCCCTGGGTTCAATCCCCACCACCACCACCAAAAAAAAAAATTATACACACACACACACACACACACACACATACATACATACACACACATATACATACACAAATTTGAATTTCAGATGACAATTATTTAGTGTAAATATGTCACAAATATTGCATATGATATGCTTATACTAAAAATAATTACTTATCTGAAACACAAAATTAATTGGATATTCTATATTTCATCTGGCAGCCATTACTCTAAATTTGAGTTTTCTCATCAGTTGAATAGGGTATTAGATTGTTGTGAAGATAATATATGTTGTGACTTAATATATGTAAAGTACTCTGATTAGTATACAGTATAGAGAAAATCTCAATAAATGTTAGCTACTCTATTGATACTCCCAAGTATTTTCAATAGGGTTATAAATATTTGTTGAATATATTATTTCTGGAACTTCCTGCTATCAACTAGGTTGATTAGCTTGTAACAGATTGAACATACTGTCATAGACAACTATTGAACTGGGAAAAAATGCATTTGTAATTTATTTTTAGAGATTAAATGATTGGCAGTACAGGATTTGTTTTTAGCAGTACAGGATTTGTTACTGTGACCAAAAGACCTGATAAGACAACCTACAGGAGAAAAAGGTTATTTTGGCTCATGGTTTCAGAGGTTGGCTGACTTATTTATGATTGGCTGACTTATTTAGCTTGACTCACCATGGACAAAGTATAAACCCCAAAAGCAAATCCCCAGTGATATACTTCCTCCAGCCACACCCTTACTGTTTACTTACAGTTACTGCCCAATTAGCATATATCAGTAGATTAGTCCACTAATTAGGTTATGCTTCTCATAATCTAATCATTTCATCTCTGAAAACTTTTGAGTTGTCTTACACATGATGTTTTGGGGGATACCAAATATCTAATCCTTAATAGGATCCTGATACCTGAGAGTGAAAAACAAAAGAACTCAACCTTTAATCTTCCAGTTTTCTGATGGAAGGTACTTTTTAGACTAGACAACAAGGAAAGGGAACTCACACAGAGAAATCAATTTGTTAAGTTAGTCAGAGTTCGGGGAAGCTGAGGCAGCTGAAATTTGTGGGTTTGTGTACTGGAGGTATTATGCAGAGAAACAACTCCAGAAATCTATATGTATCACCTTAAATCTTTAGGTGAATAATAAACTATCCACAAGGCTAGACTGAGAACAATGATGAGACAGTTCTGTGTTTTACAGGAATGGAACTGCCTTAGAATTTTTACTCCTCCATTCACTGGCTGGAAGCAGCCTATGTGGGAAATATATCCTCAATGCAGATGTAGAAGTGAATTTCAGATCACAAAAGTGAGGGCCATTGGCCTGCTTTGTTCCCTGAAGTCAGTAATCTGAGAAGTGCATTCTTATGATCACCATTGTCCAGCTGTCAGCTGCATATAAAAGGCACAAAGAAGCTTTGGGAGGTGATGGAAAATACTTATGTATCTTTATTATGGTTAGGGTAATGTTCCAATAAACATTTGTTTAAACTCCTTGGACTAGTTACTTAAAATGAGTGAATCTTATTGTAAATAAATTGTACCTCTGTAGGTGGTAAAAACATTCAATATATCTTTCCTGGAATAAATGACTTAAATTTACATATTCAAAGAGCCCACAGTTCCAGAAAATATCCTAGTAAAATAGACTTTCAAGATAAAGTATCCTCTAAGCTTCAAGGCAAAAACATTTCATCATTTTGAAAGAGCCTAGGGGTATAGTTCAGAGGTAAAGTACTTGTCTAGCTATGTGCAAGGTTAGGTTAACAACAGATATAGACATTCAATGTAATCCCTGTTAAAATCCTAATAGCATTTTTCACAGCAACAACAACAACAAAATAATCCTAAAATTTCTTGTGAAACCAGAAAGATTCCAAATGGCTAAAGCCACCTTGAAAAAGAAAACAAGCTAGAGGCATCTTACTTGTTGGTTTCAAATTATATTACAAAGGCAAAATAATAAAAATAGAATGATTCTGGTATAAAAACAGACACATGAACCTATAGGTCAGAATTGAAAGCCCAGAAGTAAATCCACACATACATACACAATCAACTAATTTTCAAAAAAAATGCCCAGAATACATAATTGGGAAAGGATAGTCTCTATAGTAAATATTGGGGAAACTGGATGTCCCCATGCAAGAGAATGAAGTTGGATTCTTATACTGTACAAAAAAGTCAATTCAAACTGGGTTAAAGACTTAGATATAAAACCTGATACTGTCAAACTCTAGAATACAGCCAATAGGTAAATCTCCTTGACATTGGTTTTGGCAATAGATTTGACATCAAAGAACAGGAAACAAAAGTAAAAAAAAATTAAATGGGACTACATCAGACCAAAAAGTTTTTGTACTGCAATGTAAATAGCCAACAAAAGGAGAAGGCAGCTTATTAAATGGAGAAAATATTTGCAAACCAATATATTTTATAAGGGGTTAATATCCAAAATATAAATAGAACTCATTATAACCCAATAGCCCCACCAAGAAAAAAATAATGGACAAATGACTTGAATAGACATTCTTCCAAAGAAGATATACAAATAGCCAACAGGTATTTGAAAGGGTGCTTAATATCACTAATCATTAGGGAAAGGCAAATTAAAACCACAGTGAGATATCACCTCAAGCCTATTAGGAGGTCTCTTATCAAAAACTCAAACAATAACAGGAGTTGGCAAGAATTTAGGTAAAAGTACATTTCAGATGGGAAGTAAATTGTTATAGCCACTATAGAAAAATATATGATAGTTCTTTGAAAAATTAGAAATAAAACTACCTTATATTCCAGTATTGTACTTCTGGATATAAGTCCAAAGGAAATCACTATCTTGAAAAGACATTATTATAGCCAGAATGGGAAAACAATCTAATTGATAATGAATGAATAAGGAAAATTTTAAAAATATGTATATGTATATGTTTTATATATGTGTGTGTGTATATATGTTTTATATATGTCTCTGTGTATATATATGTGTGTGTGTGTGTGTGTGTATATATATGTATATATATATATATATATATATATATGTGTGTATATATATATATATATATGTATATATATATATATATATGGAATGTAGTATCATTCAGCCTTTAATAAGAAAGCAAGCTTGCCATTTGCAACATGGATGAACTTGTAGAGCATTATGCTAAGTGAAATAAGTGATACACAGAAAGAGTATGATCTCACCTACCTGTGAAATAAAAAAAAAAAATCGATAAAGAGTAGAATGATTGTCACCAGGGGCCGAAAAGTAGGGGAAAAAGATGTTGGTCAAAGGGTACCAAAACTGTTTTATTAGCCAACATTTGAAAAGTTGGAGAGTTCATATTTTTAAAAAATTATTTTTTAAAGAGAAAGGTCCTTGGGGAAAGAAGGAAACAATGAAACAAAAATTTTGAGAAACACTGCAACAGAAACAACATATGAATATCTCTAAAATTCACAGTACCAGGCTCATTTACAAAGCGAATTAGGAAGTTCCATGAAGATTAGTCAATTTCTATTTCTTAAGAGAATTAAATAAGATAAAAATCAAATACTTCTGAAGTTCTAATGTGATCTTCATCATTCATTACATTGCAGTATAATCAATAAAACTGATTTACTTGCCAACGAAAGTGTGGTATTTACTGACAATGGAATGTCATTTGTCTTTGGGGGGGCGAGGTTTGGGGGAGAGAAAGAGAAAGATATATCGAGATCCTTCTTTTGACAATATGGATGAATCTAGAGGGTGTTATGCTAAGTAAAGTAAGCCATACAATAGGACTAATACTACATATCATTCTACTTACATAAGTAATCTATAGTCAAACTCATAGAAGCATGGAGTAGAATGATTGCTGCTGGGCCTAGGGGTGAAGAGCAGGGAATGCATCAAAAAGTATAAAATTTACTATGTGCAGGATGAATAAGTCTTAGAGACCTGATATACAGCATTGTTTCTATTGTTTAAAATACTGTATTATATATAAAGATTTGCTAAGAGCATAAATTTTATATAAATGTTATATCACAAAAATAAAGAGGGTGCATGAAAATAAAGGGTGTGGAGCTCAAGAAAGAGATGGATCCTAGAGATAAGAGTTCTGAGTCATTGATATAATTGGTTTTCATAGTCATAGTGGTAATAATAAGGCTATTGAGGTTGTAGTGTGTAGAAATACAGACGACTGTAGAACACCAACTTCAGTGGGAGGTAGAGAAATGTGAACTAGAAAAGAAGACAGAAATTTCCATCCAAGAAATGAAAAAGCCAAGGAAGTACAGGGGCAGTTTATAGGATTAGATATGGCCAAAGGGCACATAAGATCAGAACTTATGTTTAGGTTTGATCATTTGAAGATGGATGATTACTGTTGCCAGAATAGTTACAGTAGAGGTCAATGCAAAATGGCAGTGAAGGCATGAACAAGTAGCACAGCTGGCTAATTCTTTGACCTCTTCTTGCTAAATTTTACCTCCCCTGAGTACATAATAAATCAGTAAGCTTCCTGCTGTAAAACACTATTCATCCACAAAAATAAAATTTCCTCATGATCTTGAACAGTTGAGAAGCATTCAAGCAAATACTGGAGGTATTGGGAAGAATGAGCGAGGAGATGGGGCAAGAGTCATCAAATATAACCTGGAAATTGTACTCTTGTTTCAGGTTTTGGACTTAATGGCTCATATATAATATTAATAAGTATTGAATTTTATTCAACAAATATGTTTAATAATAATAATGAATATTCAACACTTGTTATTTTTATTTGAAATCTCATTATCTTTCCTACTACTGTATTTTACAATATATAATAGAGAACAGAGAATAACTTATGTATCTTCTGTTCCTATAGTTAAAGAAACTGACAGTTACATATATATAAATCTTAGGACTTGGACAAAATAGAGACCACCTTTCATTCCGAAAACCTATGCAATATATGCATTTATGAGATAATTTTTGTTATAGATCTTAAACTTTCTGTGGAGATAATTAAACTGTGAGTTGTTCTCATGTTTATCTGCCTAGAATTAGACTTTCACAAAGAAAATTATCAAAATTTTACTTCAGGGAAGGTATGATTATGGAAAAGTATAGAAAAGTAATATATGTTTTAAAAATTCAGAAGATATTTATGTTCTATTTTATAACAGCCTAGAATTTCTTTTCAAATATAAAGCTTTTGACTAAAACAACATTTAATATCCCAACTTTTACCTAAAAAGCACAAAAATATGATATGACTAATTGCTCTTATCTTTCTTTGTTCTCTATATCCCCATAATTTTCTCTTATAAAGCACAGTGAAGTAAGCCAGGTGTAGTGGTGCATGCATGCCTATGATCCCCATAGTTTGAGAGGCTGAGGCAGGAGGATCACTAGTTCAAAGCCAGCCTCAACAACTTAGGGAGGTCCTAAGCAACTCAGTGGGACCCTGTCTCTAAATAAAATATAAAAAAAGGGCTGAGAGATGTGGCTCAGTGGTAAAGTACCCTGAGTTCAATCCCTGGTGACAAAACACACACCCACATGCCCACATACACTGAAGTAAAAATTATGAAAATGGGTCTGGGGTTGTGGCTCAGCAGTAGAGCGCTCATCTAGCATGTGCAAGACCCTGGGTTCGATCCTCAGCACCACATAAAAATAAATAAAATAAAGGTATTGCGTCCAACTACAACTAAAAAATAAAATAGTTTTTAAAAATTATTAAAATGTATTTTCCAAGCTGTCATTTCCCATATTTAGCAATGTGTACTTGAATTTGTGTTTCTTGGAAATTACATCTATGGCCTCCACAGACTCTGTCTCAGCTCCTCCTAAGTACAATAACATTTCATAAATGGAAGATCCTAGCAGGCCAAATCCCTTCTCTTTGAAAATATTTTTTCCACCAGAAAGAATCGAAACAATACTGAATAAATACATTAAACAAACAGCTCTCTTCTTTTATATGATTTTTTCACAACTAAGATACCTTTCTTTTCTTCCTCGTAGGTACCAGAGATTTGAAAAGGCATTTCTCCTAGCTGTTGACATTGGTGCTCGCGACCTGTTTATGGTGAGTCATTCCCTGAGATGATTTTGTGCCTTCAGTTCTAAGGCTGAGTAAGTTGTCAGCTTTTATGACCATTAAAAAGGATTAGTGTCATTTGCAGCCTTAGACACATGGTGGGAAAGCATTATTCCATCTTGGCTTGCAGCTTTGCCTTCGTGAAACTGGTCAATAGCTATCTAGTATCTTTTGACTTGTTGACATTTTCCTTGCCAGTGCCCAAAGGATCTTTTATGTTTTCTAAGAATTTATAATTCTTGAATTTTTCTCCTTATGTACCTCGATGTGAGGGTATGACACCTTTCTATATAATAAGCTTAAATGTCTTTCTAATCCATTCTCTGAAGAAGTGGTATACTGCTACAGAAGATAGGACACAGGGCAAAAAAGTGTCCCATAGATCTTGAAGGTGCACAGTATGTCCCTTAGATTTTAGTGAAAAGTAACAAATTATAAATGTTCTCACCGGTATTTTTAAAGTAACCATAGTACAAAGTGAATCTAAGAAGTTATAAATTCACATATACTCTAGTTCTTTCATTTATTAATACAGAACCATAAAATTGACCAGGATTTCTTACAGATCCTTGTGCTCTGTAACAGATTCTTGTTTTGTAAGATCTTATGCCACAGTTAGGTCAGATGAACAAATCCTTCCCTGATTTCCCAGCATATTCTATTGTTATCAAAGAAACAATAGAGCAAAACCTTCTTGAAAACAAGAAAAAATTCTGGAAGGCTCTTTTACTGGAATCTTTTATACTATGAAGACATTTTGTAGTTTATTAAGCTTTTTTATGCTCTTTTTGTTTTCTTTGTTTATTTGTTATGGTACTGGAGATTTAACCCAGGAGCACTTTACCACTGAGCTACATCCTCAGTCATTTTTTAAAGTTTTTTATTTTGAGATAGGTTCTCATTAAGTTGCTTAGGGCCTTGTTAAACTGCTAAGGCTGGTCTTGAGCCTCTGGGATTACAGGTGTGAGTGCACTGCCATGCCTGGCTCGCTTTTGTTTTTTATATTTCTATGGGTTCATCATATTAGCTCACTTGTCTTGTATTGAGTTTGATAATTAAATTCTAAATTCATATCATTAAGTTACACTGTATTTTCACTGCTCATGAAAAGAATTTTTCCAATTTCAAAAGTATGGACATTCTTATATTTGTCATCTGTATTTTGTTAGGTCTAATGAGCAGGCATATTAGTATATTGAGGGAAGATTTATTATTTTTATTAAAATCTATATAGGTTGGGGCTGGGGATGTGGCTCAAGCAGTAGCGCACTCGCCTGCGTGCGGCCCGGGTTCGATCCTCAGCACCACATACAAACAAAGATGTTGTGTCCGCCAAAAACTAAAAAATAAATATTAAAAAAAAATTCTCTCTCTCTCTCTCTCTCTCTCTCTCTCTCTCTCTCTCTCTAAAGAAAAAAATCTATATAGGTAGATATCACAATATTAGAAATTTACTTATAACACTTTTTATTGTTTCTGACTTCATTTATTTTCCCTCCTTATTTATGCCTTCTCACCTCTTCTTATTACTCATCCCAATAAAGGTAAATTTTCTATATATATATTTTTTTTATGTCACAGGCCCAGTTTTTTTTTTTCTAAGATAAAAACTAAGACGTATTTAAATGTTTGGTGCCTGGCATAATTTCTCTGTGAAGGTACTATATTGTTCTGTAATTCTGATTTTATTATTAGTTAATAAACATAACCATCAAAGTCACCAAACTTTTTTTTAAGTCATCCCTCTTTTCCCTCTTTTAGCATTTAGTTTGTTTAGTTCCCCAGTATCAATATAAAGTCTCCATGTTAGTTCATATCTTCTTAATCCAAATAAACTGTGCTGATAGGCTAACCTAACTCTAACCCATAAGGATTTTTACATGTAAAAAGATAAAATATTAAAATAAGGAAAGAATGGTTTTACTTTCCTTTTGATTTGCAGAAATGAATAGTTATTATTCAGAGTGCTACATCCTTATTCTCCATATAAAACTTTGTTCATTGTCCAAGGTCTTCTCTAAGGATGCTAAAAATATAGAGCATTGAGGCTTCAGAGTTCTAGGTTTATGTACTTATTGTATACATTTGAGGCTTCAGGTTCACATTGTCTAAAAGCATTTATTATGTTTTTTATAGATTGAGTCTCACTATTTAAATTTCATGGGTGTGGAAATAATCGAAATATGTTTTGTGCATGTATGAATGTGTCACAATAAAACCCATTATTCTGTATAATTAATATGTACTAAAAATAAAAATAGACACAAATGAAAAAACAAATGTCATTTATCCAGAGGCCTGTAGCTTACATTGCAGGAATTCTTTTATGATTATTTTTTAGTTATAGGTGGACACAATATCTTTATTTTATTTTTATGTGGTGCTGAGGATCAAACCCAGTGCCTCATGCATGCTAGCTGAGTGCTCTACATATCTGAGCCACAACCCCAGCCCTAGTCTAGGAATTCTTATCTCTTTTGAAAATAATATGTTTGTAACATAAACAGGAATATCTCTACTTGAAAATAATTTTCTATACTTATGATATCTCTTTATTGAGGATTAAAAATAATATCAAAGAGGTCACAAAAAAGAAATATCAGTTAACCTGAAAATAGTGCTTTTTGCATTAATGTCTATCAGTTATAAAGAGGTTTAAGACATATGACCTGACAAAGCTGACGTGGAATTGTGTTTTTATGTATAAGATTATATCTGCAAACAGAGTTTTAGTTTTTCCTTTACAACTTGGATATCTTTTATTTTTCTAGCCCAATTTTTCTGACTAGAACTTTTCAGTATTATGTTGAATAAAAGTGTCAAAAGTGTGCATGCTTGCCTTGTCTCTGATCTTAGGGGAAAAGCTTTAAGTTTTTTACCATTCAATATGATACTGTGGGATTTTCATGTACAGCTTTTCACATTATGTGGAAGTAGTTTCTTTCAATCCTAATTTGTTAATAGATTTTGTGATGAAAAAGTGTTAAATTTTGTCTAATATTTCTTCTACTTCGATTGAGACAATTATGTAGTTTTCTACCCTTCCTTCTGTTTATGTGGTGTATTATACTGATCAATTGTGATCAACTATTTTTGCATTCCATGAATAAATCCCACTTGGACATGGTGCATACTCCTTTTACTGTGCTGCAGAATTCATTTTACTATTATTTTATTGAACATTTTTGTATCAATGTTGATAAGAAATATTGGTCTGTAGTTTTGTTTTTGTCTAGCTTGGTATTAGGATAATGTTGGCTTTAGAGGATGAGTTGGGAAGTTCTCCTCTTCAATTTGGGGTATGGTTTGAGGAGGATTGCATTATTTTTTTCTTCAAATGTTTGGTTTAATTCACCAGCAGAGCCATTAGTTACAGGCCTTTTCTTTGTCAGATTTTTTATTTATGCTTCAATCTCTTTATCACTCCCAGATATGTCCATATTTTCTGTTTCTTGGTTTAATTTTGATTTGGCTTTGTTTCTAGCAATTTGTCCTTTTCATGTAAGTTAACCAATCTGTTAGCATTCAGTTGTTTGTAGTACTCCCATAATCGTTTCATTTCTGTAGGATTAGTAGCAATAATGTCCCCATTTTCATGATTTTATCTTCT
This sequence comes from Marmota flaviventris, assembly GCF_047511675.1. NCBI lineage: Eukaryota > Metazoa > Chordata > Mammalia > Rodentia > Sciuridae > Marmota > Marmota flaviventris. Next base: position 51,771,860 of record NC_092511.1, on the reverse strand, counting down.
CCTTTTTATTCTTAGCTAATGGTTTGTTGATCTTACTGATTTTTTAAAATAACCAACACTTGGTATAATTGATCTCTATTTTGATTATCTCTGCTGTAATCCTTATTAATTTCTTCCTTTTGCAGGCTTTGGGTTTAGATTATTGTTCTTTTCTCTATGTTAAGTTGGGCTATTGATTTGAGATCTTTCTTACTTTTTAGTGTACATATTTATAACTTTCACTCATAGTACTCCTTTCACTATATTCTGTGTATTGGTATTGTACAGTTTTCATTTCCATTTTTCTCCAGTGTTTGCTAATTTCTCTTCTGCTGTCTTCTTTGATCCAATGGTGGTTTGAATTTTTAATTTCCACAAATTTATGAATTTTCAGTTTTACTTTTACTACTTTTATTATAGCTTAATCCTATTTTGTAAGAGATGAAGCTTAGAATTATTCCTGCCTTTTTAAACCTATCCAGACTTAGTGAAAGATGTCTCATGCACCTAAAAAGAATAAAATGTTTTGTTGTTATTGGACAGAATAACTGTATATGTCTGTTAGATCTAATTGGTTTAATGTGTTGAGTGTTCTGCATCTTTCTTATTTTTTATCTGGTTATTCTAGAAATAATTCAGAGCAGGATATTGACATATCCAACTAGTATTGCAGAACTATTTGTTCTTGAATTCTGTGAGTTTCTGATTGATATATTTTGATTAATAGGTAAATAAATGTTTGTTATTTTATCTTTTGCTGCATTGAATTTTTTATTAACATAAAATCCTTTTTTATCCTTTATAGCCTTTTAAAATATACTCTGTTTTGTCTGATATGAGAATAACCATACCTGCTTTCTTTGGGTTACTATTTTTTATTTGTAATAATTTTCAGCCTATTTGTGTCTTTGGATCTATAGCGAGTGAGTCTCTTGGAGACAGCATTTGGTTGGGTGATGTGTTTTTAAGTGTATCATTTGATTGGAAGATTGGAAGTTTAATCCATTTACATTTAAAGTAATTTCTGATAAGAAGGATCATATGTTATTTTGCTTTGTTTTCTATATGCCTTACAGCTGCCTTTTTTTTGAAGTCCAGAGAATGAGTCTGTCCTGTATATGCTAAGCAGATGCTCTATTACAGAGCTATAGCTACAGCCAGCCTTATAGTTTTTATCTCTGATTTCCTGCATTATTGTCTTACGTGTTTAGATGATTTTGTTGTTGTTGTTGAAAACAGGACATTTGAATCTAATAATGTGATAACTTTGGTAATCAGATTTTCTCTTTACCCCAGGATTTGCTATTTTGTTATTTAGATTTTGTATAAAAAATGATTTTATGCCTTATTATGTCAAGGATCATAATAAGGTATAAAATTAAGGTCTTCTCAGGTCTTTTCCAAATCTTTGCCTTGTATTCACTTGGTGGTACATGACCATTTTCTAATATTCTCTTTATTCACTGTTGCTTTTGAGTGTCCTAGTTTTTAATGTTTGATTTCCAAAAGAGAAAAATGAAGGGAAGAAAAGAGGGTACCAGCCCTTTAAATCATCTGACAGTCTCTTCAGTCAAGAGAGGAGCTGTCCACAATAAGATGGTACACCAATGGTCCCCCTGCCTGTTTGTCTGCACCTCTGTAGTCAGAAGCATCAATTCATAATAAGAGCATAGATTCCTATACTTGGAGGCCAGGGTACTTTTAGTCCATCCTAGTCCCAGTCAGTTGACAGTGAACTGCTCTAGGTAGCTGCTAGTGTGCAATAGCTGAAATTCACCAAAATTAACAGCACTTTATTTTGTTAAACATTTACCTGGAACTTTCAAGTCTTCAATGGACTCCAGAATTCTGAAATATTTTAGCAGACACATTCTGCCATTGCAGTTGTTGCCTAGATTAAGAGACACATTCTTGGTGCTTCCTACTCTTCCTCCTTCTCACAATCCTTCTGTGCCTTGCCTTGTTTTGTAACTTTATAGTATTTCATTTACCCCTTTGATTCTTTGTTATTTTTTTCTTTAATTTTTTTGTATGTATCTCTATATTTCTATATTTCTAATGGGTATTTTGCAAATGTCATTGTTGGTTTTGGTTTTTTGGTCTTATTTCTTGTCAATAATTGGACCATGTACAAAACTGAAATAGATTTGCCTCTAAAAATCATAAAATAAAGCAGACTTAAAAGGATTCACCACTAATTTAATGCTCTGATAGAACAAAATTCAATACCCTTTAAAGAAAGATATAATCCAGACTCCTTTTAATGTTACACTCAAAATGTCTTATTAGGCATGTGAAGTAGAAAATTATGATCTCTAATAAATACAAAAGGCGCTAACAGTAATGGACCCTTATGTGACACAGATGTTGAAATGATCAAATAAGAACTTTGGAGCAAGCTGCGTGCAGTGGCACACACCTATAATCCCAATGGCTCAGGAAGCTGAGGCAGGAGGATCAAAGCCAGCCTCAGCAACTTAGCAAGGCCCTAAGCAACTCAGTGAGCCGCTGTCTTTAATAAAATACTAGTAAGGGTTGGGAATGTGGTTTAGTGGTGGAGTGCCCCTGAGAAAGAAAGAAGGGAGGAAGGGAGGGTGGGAAGACGGGAGGAATGGAGGAAGGCGGGGAGGGAGGATGGAAGGAAGGAAGGAAGGAAGGAAGGAAGGCCTTTGAATTTTAAGGAAAAAGATGAACATAATGACTGAATACATAGGGATTCTCAGAAGAAACATAGAAGCTATATATAAAGCAAACCAAGTATAATTCTATAATTTTATTTCATATTTGGTAGAGAAATACAAAATTTGAAGTGGAAAATGTACTAGATGGGCTTATGGACACTGTGTAATAAAAGTGCCAGTGAGTTTGAAGAGAGATCAATAGAAATCATCCAATCTGAAGAAGAGAAAGGGAAGATCGTGCAAGAAATGAGCAGCCTTAGTGTCTTGTGGAATCAAGCCAAAGAGTCTAAAATATATGTAATTGAAGCTTAGTAAAAAATATTGGTCGACATATTGGAGAATCTCAGTGGACTCCAAATATAAGAAAGTAGCACATCACATCATAGTACCAAATAGTCAGATTACTGAAAACTGATGACAAAGAAAATATTCATAATGCCTAGAAAAGAAGAAAAATAAGACAAAATGATCATCAATTAATATGAATTATGTCTTATTTTAAATCAGAAAATACACCAAAAGGACTGGGCACATCAGCACATGCCTGTAATCCCAACAGTTTAGGATCCTGAGGCAGGAGGATCATGTGTTCAAAGCCAGCCTCAGAAACAGCAAGACGCTAAACATCTCAGTGAGACCCTATCTCTAAATAAAATACACAATAGGGCTGTGTATGTGGCTCAGTGGTCAAGTGCCCCTGAGTTCAGTCCCTAGTACCACCTCACACAAAAAAGGAAAGAAATTATACCAAAAGATAATGGAACATTTCTATCTTGCTGAAAAGATTAAGCTCGTAATGCAAATTAGTATATCCAGTGAAAATAATTCTTAAATGGAAATAGGATAAAAAACACTTGTAAATAAATGAAAGGTGAGAGAACTCAGTAGTAGTAGATGTGTACTACAAGAAAAGTTAAAGTTTTTTTCTGGTATGACAAAAAATGAAACCAAATGAAAACTTGGATCTAGAGAGAAAAATGAAGAATCCTGAAAATGGCAAACTTATAGATTAATATTGTCTTTTTTCCCCTCACCTTAAAAATTTCTTTAAATGATAATTATCACAAGGAAATTATAAATGTTTGAGACAAGTATTTTATCCTGATTTGTACATTATATAATATATGCATGTATTGAAACATCACATGATATGTCATAAATGTGTATAGTTTGTATCAATTTTAAAAAGGATTGGTTTAGAGATACACATTTTTAAAGACAATTATTTAAAACAAAAATAATAACAATAACATTGTGGTATTAATAACAGTTATAGACATGAAATGAAAGACATTAATACCTCAGGAGGGAACAAATGGAATTATATTGTTGTCAGATTCGAGCCTTTTACCTTAAGTGGTAGCATTGCTAATTCTGAATAGACTGTGATGTTAAGATTACATATTATAGGGTCCAGAGGATTTTCTTAAAAAAAATTTAAATAGACATGTATCCAAAAAGTTAATAGTGGAAAGTTAGAGTTTTAAAATGTTTAAGCAAAAGGAAGGCAGGAAAAGAAGACAAATTGAAAGATAGTACTCTTAAGCTCAAACATACAAATAATCACATTAAATTCAAATTGAGTAGATACTCCAATTAAAAGTAGACATTAAATTTTTTAAGTCAGAATTTCAGAGTGGATAAAAATCAAGATATAGTGTTTCCCTTATACACTAAATATAATTATAATTGTTATAAAACAAATAAATTGAAAGTAAAAATGTGTTAAAAAAGATACTGTCATGCAAAGACTAAGACAAAATAAACTTCAAAACAACGGAAGTATTAGAGATAGACTTTCATCATGATAAAAATTCAGCAAGAAGACATAACAATACTAAATGTTTATATATAAGTCAACTGAGTTTCAAATACATGAAGCAAAAGCTGACAAACCAAAAATAAGTAAAGGAACATAATAATTCAGAGAACTAGTGAATAGATACAATACATGAACCAACTGGACCTAATTGACATTGTTTAAAGCTATGTCCAACAAATGCAGAATACATGTTCTTTTCAAATGTACATGGTTTACTCAACTAAACACAAACTCCATATTGGTTCCTAAAATAAGACTCAATACATTCCAACACTTTAAAATATGAGCAAGAGAAACAATAAGAGAGGTAAATAGGGAGCCTACATCATGGGAACAAATTTTTACTCCTCACACTTCAGATAGAGCCCTAATATCCAGAGTATACAAAGAACTCAAAAAATTAAACAATAAGAAAACAAATAACCCAATCAACAAATGGGCCAAAGACCTGAACAGACACTTTTCAGAGGAGGACATACAATCAATCAACAAGTACATGAAAAAATGCTCACCATCACTAGCAGTCAGAGAAATGCAAATCAAAACCACCCTAAGATACCATCTCACTCCAGTAAGATTGGCAGCCATTATGAAGTCAAACAACAACAAGTGCTGGCGAGGATGTGGGGAAAAGGGTACTATTATACATTGCTGGTGGGACTGCAAACTGGTGCGGCCAATGTGGAAAGCAGTATGGAGATTCCTGGGAAAGCTGGGAATGGAACCACCATTTGACCCAGCTATTGCCCTTCTCGGACTATTCCCTGAAGACCTTCAAAGGGCGTACTACAGGGATACTGCTACATCAATGTTCATAGCAGCACAATTCACAATTGCTAGACTGTGGAACCAACCCAGATGCCCTTCAATAGATGAATGGATTAAAAAAAATGTGGAGTATTATACAGCACTAAAAAATGACAAAATAATGGAATTTGCAGGGAAATGGAAGGCACTAGAGCAGATTATGCTTAGTGAAGCTAGCCAATCCCTAAAAAACAAATACCAAATGTCTTCTTTGATATAATGAGAGCAACTAAGAACAAAGCAGGGAGGAAGAGCAGGAAGAAAAGATTAACATTAAACAGATACATGAGGTGGGAGGGAAAGGGAGAGAAAAGGGAAATTGCATGGTAATGGAGGGAGACCCGCATGGTTATACAAAATTACATATAAGAGGTTGTGAGGGGAATGGGAAAATAAACAAGGAGAGAAATGAATTATAGTAGATGGGGTAGAGAGAGAAGATGGGAGGGGAGGGGAGGGAGATAGTAGAGGATAGGAAAGGTAGCAGAATACAACAGTTTCTAATAGGGCATTATGTAAAAATGTGGATGTGTAACCGATGTGATTCTGCAATCTGTATTTGGGGTAAAATTGGGAGTTCAAAACCTACTTGAATCAAATGTATGAAATATGATATGTCAAGAGCTTTGTAATGTTTTGAACAACCAATAAAAAAATAATATATGACACTAAAGGAATTATAAGTTAGTTACATTCCAAGACCTATAAAGTTTACATGTATTTATAGATTCTCTAAATTCTCTAAATATTCTTTTTTTAATATTTATTTTCTAGTTGTAGTTGGACACAATACCTTTATTTGATTGTATATGGTGCTGAGGATCGAACCCAGGGCCTCATGCTTCCTAAGCGAGCATGCTACCACTGAGCCACAATGCCAGCCCCTCTAAATATTCTTTAAAAAATCTCATGGGTTAAGAGAAATCACAAAGGAAATTAGGAAATATTTTCAATAAATTTTATTTTAGTTTTTTTTGTCTTAAAATTATTATTATTTTTTTTTAATTTTTTTTATTGGTTGTTAAAAACATTATAAAGCTCTTGACATATCATATTTCATACATTAGATTCAAGTTGGTTATGAACTCCCAATTTTACCCCAAATACAGATTGCAGAATCACATCGGTTACACATCCACATTTTTACATAATGCCCTATTAGTAACTGTTGTATTCTGCTACCTTTCCTATCCTCTACCATCCCCCCTCCCTCCCCTCCCATCTTCTCTCTCTACCCCATCCACTGTAATTCATATCTCTCCTTGTTTATTTTCCCATTCCCCTCACAACCTCTTATATGTAATTTTGTATAACAATGAGGGTCTCCCTCCATTACCATGCAATTTCCCTTTTCTCTCCCTTTCCATCCCACCTCATCTATCTGTTTAATGTTAATCTTTTCTTCCTGCACTTCCTCCCTGCTCTGTTCTTAGTTGCTCTCATTATATCAAAGAAGACATTTGGTATTTGTTTTTTAGGGATTGGCTAGCTTCACTAAGCATAATCTGCTCTAGTGCCATCCATTTCCCTGCAAATTCTATGATTTTGTCATTTTTTAGTGCTGCGTAATACTCCATGGTGTATAAATGCCACATTTTTTTTTATCCATTCATCTATTGAAGGGCATCTGGGTTGGTTCCACAGTCTAGCAATTGTGAATTGTGCTGCTATGAACATCGATGTAGCAGTATCCCTGTAGTACGCTCTTTTAAGGTCTTCAGGGAAAAGTCCAAGAAGGGCAATAGCTGGGTCAAATGGTGGTTCCATTCCCAGCTTTCCCAGGAATCTCCATACTGCTTTCCACATTGGCCGCACCAGTTTGCAGTCCCACCAGCAATGTACAAGAGTACCCTTTTCCCCACATCCTCTCCAGCACTTGTTGTTGTTTGACTTCATAGTGGCTGCCAATCTTACTGGAGTGAGATGGTATCTTAGGGTGGTTTTGATTTGCATTTCTCTGACTGCTAGAGATGGTGAGCATTTTTTCATGTACTTGTTGATTGACTGTATGTCCTCCTCTGAGAAGTGTCTGTTCAGGTCTTTGGCCCATTTGTTGATTGGGTTATTTGTTTTCTTATTGTTTAATTTTTTGAGTTCTTTGTATACTCTGGATATTAGGGCTCTATCTGAAGTGTGAGGAGTAAAAATTTGTTCCCATGATGTAGGCTCCCTATTTACCTCTTTTATTGTTTCTCTTGCTGAGAGAAAACTTTTCAGTTTAAGTAAGTCCCATTTGTTGATTTTTGTTATCAACTTTTGTGCTATGGGTGTCCTATTAAGGAATTTGGAGCCCGACCCTACAATATGTAGATTGGAGCCAACTTTTTCTTCTATCAGACGCAGAGTCTCTGATTTGATATCTAGCTCCTTGATCCACTTTGAGTTAACTTTTGTGCATGTCGAGAGGAGGGGATTCAGTTTCATTTTGTTGCATATGGATTTCCAGTTTTCCCAGCACCATTTGTTGAAGATGCTATCCTCCCTCCATTGCATGCTTTTAGCTCCTTTATCAAATATAAGATAGTTGTAGCTTTGTGGATTAGTCTCTGTGTCCTCTATTCTGTACCATTGGTCCACCCTCCTGTTTTGGTACCAGTACCATGCTGTTTTTGTTACTATTGCTCTGTAATATAGTTTTAAGTCTGGTATCGCTATACCGCCTGATTCGCACTTCCTACTTAGAATTGCTTTTGCTATTCTGGGTCTTTTATTCTTCCATATGAATTTCATGATTGCTTTATCCATTTCTACAAGAAATGCCGTTGGGATTTTGATTGGCATTGCATTAAACCTATAGAGAACTTTTGGTAATATCGCCATTTTGATGATGTTAGTTCTGCCTATCCATGAACAGGGTATATTTTTCCATCTTCTAAGATCTTCTTCTACTTCTCTTTTTAGGGTTTTGTAGTTTTCATTATATAAATCTTTCACCTCTTTTGTTAGGTTGATTCCCAAGTATTTTATTTTTTTTGAGGATATTGTGAATGGAGTGTTTTTCCTCATTTCCGTTTCAGAAGTTTTGTCGCTGATATACAGAAATGCCTTTGATTTATGCGTGTTGATTTTATATCCTGCCACTTTGCTGAATTCATTTATTAGCTCTAATAGTTTTTTTGTAGACCCTTTTGGGTCTTCTAGGTATAGAATCATGTCATCTGCAAATAGTGATAATTTAAGTTCTTCCTTTCCTATTTTTATGCCTTTAATTTCTTTCGTCTGTCTAATTGCTCTGGCCAGTGTTTTGAGAACTATATTGAAAGAAGTGGTGATAGAGGGCATCCCTGTCTTGTTCCAGATTTTAGAGGGAATGCCTTCAATTTTTCTCCATTGAGAATGATGCTAGCCTGAGGCTTAGCATAGATAGCTTTTACAATGTCGAGGTAAGTTCCTGTTATCCCTAGTTTTTCTAATGTTTTGAACATAAAGGGATGCTGTACTTTGTCGAATGCTTTTTCTGCGTCTATTGAGATGATCATATGGTTCTTATTTTTAAGTCTATTGATGTGGTGAATAACATTTATTGATTTCCGTATATTGAACCATCCTTGCATCCCAGGGATGAATCCTACTTGATCATGGTGCACAATTTTTTTGATGTGCCTTTGTATCCGATTCGCCAGAATTTTATTGAGAATTTTTGCATCTAGGTTCATCAGAGATATTGGTCTGTAGTTTTCTTTCTTTGAGGTGTCTTTGTCTGGTTTCGGAATCAGGGTGATGTTGGCCTCATAGAATGAGTTTGGCAGAGCTCCTTCTTTTTCTATTTCCTGAAATAACTTGAAAAGTATTGGCATTAATTCTTCCTTAAAGGTTTTGTAAAACTCCGCTGTATACCCATCCGGTCCTGGGCTTTTCTTGGTTGGAAGTCTTTTGATTGCTTCTTCTATTTCATCTATTGTTATTGGTCTGTTTAAGTTGTGAGTATCCTCCTGACTCAGTCTGGGTAAATCATATGACTTAAGGAATTTATCGATGTCTTCACTATCTTCTATTTTATTGGAATATAGGTTTTCAAAATAATTTCTAATTGTCTTCTGTATTTCTGTAGTGTCTGTTGTGATATTGCCTTTTCCATCCCGTATGTTAGTGATTTGAGTTCTCTCTCTTCTTCTCTTCGTTAGCATGGCTAAGGGTCTGTCGATCTTATTTATTTTTTCAAAGAACCAACTTTTAGTTTTGTTAATTTTTTCAATAGTTTCTTTTGTTTCAATTTCGTTGATTTCCGCTCTGATTTTGATTATTTCTTGCCTTCTGCTACATTTGCTGTTGTTTTGCTCTTCCTTTTCTAGGGCTTTGAGGTGAAGTGTGAGCTCATTTATTTGTTGGTTTTTCCTTTTTTTGAGGAATGACCTCCAAGCGATGAATTTCCCTCTTAAAACTGCTTTCATTGTGTCCCATAGATTCCGATATGTTGTGTCTGTATTTTCATTTATCTCTAAGAATTTTCTGATTTCTTCCTTTATGTCTTCTGTAACCCATTGATCATTCAGTAACATATTGTTCATTTTCCATGTGATGTAGTATTTTTCCTTCCTTCTTTTATCATTGATTTCCAGTTTCATTCCATTATGATCAGATAAAATGCATGGTATTATCTCCACCCCTGTATATTTACTGAGGGTTGCCCTATGGCATAATATATGGTCTATTTTTGAGGAGGATCCATGTGCTGCTGAGTAAAAAGTATATCCACTTGATGATGGTTGATATATTCTATATATGTCAGTTAAGTCTAGGTTGTTGATTGTGATATTGAGTTCAATAGTTTCTTTATTCAGCTTTTGTTTGGAGGATCTGTCCAATTGTGAGAGAGGTGTGTTGAAGTCACCCATAATTATTGTGTTGTGGTCTATTTGATTCTTGAACTTGAGGAGAATTTGTTTTATGAACGTCGCAGCACCATTATTTGGTGCATAAATATTGATAATTGTTATGTCTTGTTGGTGAATGGTTCCTTTTAACAGTATATAATGTCCTTCCTTATCCCTTTTGATTAATTTAGTCTTGAAGTCAATTTTATTCGATATGAGGATGGCCACCCCTGCTTGCTTACGAGGACCGTGTGCGTGGTATATTTTTTCCCAACCTTTCACCTTCAGCCTGTGTATGTCTTTTCCAATCAGATGTGGCTCCTGGAGGCAGCATATTGTTGGATTTGTTTTTTTAATCCATGTTACCAGCCTATGTCGCTTTATTGGAGAGTTTAAGCCATTAATGTTTAGAGTTACTATTGATATATGGTTTGTACTTCCAGCCATGTTTGATTATTTATCTTCTTCTTTTTTTTTTTTTAAATTTAGTGTGTTTCTCCATGGTTAGCTTTCCCCCCGCCCTCTGTCTTTATAGAGGCACTTCCCACTGATGGTTTTGGTTATTGTTTTTCATTTCTTCCTCGTGTAGTGTTTTGCTCAAGATGCTTTGCAATGCTGGTTTTCTGGCTGCAAATTCTTTTAGCTTTTGTTTATCATGAAAGATTTTTATTTCGTTATCGTACCTGAAGCTTAATTTTGCTGGATACAGAATTCTTGGTTGGCATCCATTGTCTTTCAGTGTTTGAAATACGTTGTTCCAGGATCTTCTCGCTTTCAGCGTCTGTGATGAAAAATCCGTTGTTAACCTTATTGGTTTACCCCTGAATGTAATCTGCCTCCTTTCTCTTGTAGCTTTTAGTATTTTCTCTTTGTTCTGTATATTGGATATCTTCATAACAATGTGTCTTGGCGTTGGTCTACTGTGATTTTGTGTGCTCGGTGTCCTGTATGCATCTACAATTTGTATATCCGTTTCCTTTTTTATTTCTGGAAAGTTTTCTGTAATTATTTCTTTCAGCAGGTTACTCATTCCCTTGGTTTGAATCTCTGTACCTTCTTCTATCCCGATGACTCGTAGGTTTGGTTTCTTTATGTTATCCCATATCTCTTGGATGTTTTTCTCGTGGTTTTTAACCAGCCTTTCTGAGTTGGCTAGGCTCTTTTCAAGATGATATATTTTGTCTTCATTATCTGATGTTCTGGCTTCTACTTGCTCCACTCTGTTAGTGATACTCTCAATTGAGTTTTTAATTTGGTTTATCGTTTCCTTCATTTCTAGAATTATTGTTTGTTTTTTTTTTTTATAATCTCAATCTCCTGATAAAGATGCTTAACTTCTTCTTTTATCTGCCTATGTAATTCATTTTCAAAGTGTTCTTTCACTGTTTGAATTTGCTGTCTCGTATCTTCTTTAAGGTTCCATTCCATCTGTCTAAGGTATTCCTTGAGTTCTTTATATGACCATTTTTCTGCTGACCCTAGGTCCTCCTGAATATTTAGGCTGTCCTTCATTGTTTGTACTACTTTTCTTCCTTGCTTTTTTATGCTGCTCATGTTTCTTCTTGTTCTGTTTGACTGCTGAGTTACTGTTTACTCTTATAGATTTATTTGATGCTTGAGAGGAAAGATATTAGAAGGGAAGGGAAGAAGTCACTAAAGAGAATGAGAGTAGGCAGGTAGAATTCAAGGAAGGGGGAATAAGAAAATTGAAAAGAAATGAAAAGACAAAAGAAACAAGAATAACAAAGATTAGATAATAAAGAAAGAAAGGAAAGATGAAAAAAAATTTTTAACAAAAATAATAGTGATAATAAAAAATGAAAATTAAAATTAAAAAAATAATAATAATAAAATAAAAAAAATTAAAAAAATAGAAACATTGAAAAAAGTTAAAGAACAACAACAAATAAAAATTGAAAATGAAAGAAAAAAAGAAAAAAAAAGAAAAAGAAAAAAAAAATGATAATAATAATAATAATAATAAATGCAGTCCTAGAGTTCTATTAACTTCTCTTCCAGTAGGTGGAGCTGTGCCCACTGGGCCAAGCTTCTCCTCTCAATAGGTGGGAACCATTCACTGTGCAGCCGCTCTTTCTCCTAGACTGGGCGGGTCTCCAATCCTGAGTGTCTAGGGCCTTGTCTTGTGTTTCCTCAAGCCAGGCCGTGCTCACCTGTGGCGCTCACCACAATACTGGCTACACGCCAGGTCTGCTGCTCCTGGGAGCCCTGTTTTCATGAACACCTGGGCTCCCTCTCCCTGTTTGCCTCCCTCAGACCCTAAGTTTGTAGAGCTTGGGGCTGAGATCCCCCAGCGAATTTGCTTGCCCTCCTGTAGCCACACCCCCGGTAGCTGGTGCAAGAGACCTCAGTTGTCAGCACTGGTGGGAGCGGTAGCCGGGAGTTCTGCGCCGCAAGTCCCGCGCCACTCCTGATTCCCTCGGTCTGGTTATTGCGTTCACAGGAGAGCTGGGAGTGGCCCTTAAGTTTTCCCTGCTGTGTGGAGAGAGATGACTAGGGGATTACACACCTGTCGCGCTGGTTTCAATGCAGTTATCTCCTCCGCCCGTGACGCCGTTTCTCTGCCATGGTGATATCCCATGCAAATGGTGACCGTTTGTTCCCTTTGCCGGGTGACCAATGCAACGGGTGGGTCCTGACTGTCTCTCCCAATCCCCGTTTCAGTCCTGTGGCCACTGCCTATGAAGGCTCGGTTGGCTTTTACCTCTGTAAGTTCCTAAGGGCCGGCCAATTATTTCAGCGGGATCGTTAGTGCTGAGTCACACGAAGCAGGCGAACCGGAGCTTAATTGCCTCCGATTCGGGCTCTGTGTGTGTGTTCTGAGGGGCCCAGCCTGTACACCCCAGATCCACGTCAGCTCAGCATTGCCTAGTGATCCTGAGCAAACAGCATTTAGACAGTTTACGGCTCCCTATGCCCGCGCAGTTGAAGATATCAGAGACTTGATCTCTCTGCGCCTGCCACCATGTTACATCTCCTCAATGCTATTCATGTTGCCCTTACAGCTTCCTGGTATAAGCAAGTTCTTGGGATTATACAAACTGCTGCTTCTGTTTCCAGTCCAGATTTCTAGAAATGAAACCCTGCCGCTGTCGCCTCCGTCTCTGGGCCACGCTCACGAGCGCCGCGCTTGTCTGCGACCGTAGCAGAGCCGCCCTGGCCTCCGCAGCTCTTCAGCCCTGTTCCCGGCCCCAGGGGCCCAAGCGGCTGCCGCCGCGGCTCTCCGTCCCCCTCCTCCGGAGCAGGGGTCCCCTGGCAGGGGGGTGCAGAACGACCCCAGAGCAGGCTCTGCCCGAAGGTGCAGCGGCAAACAGGCCACCGAGATGCTCGAGGCTGCAGTCCAGCCTTCGGAGGACAGGGCTCGGCACGCAGCCCAGCTCCAACCTCTAGGTGCGGCTGCCGGACCGTGTATACAGAGCCATCCTCAATAAATTTTAGAACACAGTATGTCAAAGTGCATGGGATAATTATATAACACATTGTATGGACACTATGTGTCCATACTGATACAAGTAAATAAATAAAACCAACTAATAAAAGTAGAAATAATGATAGAATTGGAAGATCACAGTTTGGCAAAAATCATAGTCATAATTGAATAAGCAAGAATCATTAATGGATGCAATGACCAATGAGAAAAAGTTTCACAAGAAACAAGGTCTTTACATAGTCTCAAAGTATTTCCTCACAAGATGGATATTACTTTCAAACAGAAAAAGAGTGGAGAAGGCTGGCAGATACTACTGTTTTAATCAGGTAATCACAAGACTATCATCGATAGTAGAACAAATTAAAATAATTTGCCACCTTACATGTTGCAATAAGAATACTGTACAATAAGATCATCCCTTCTGCGACATTCCTGCAAAAAAAAAACAAAAAGTATAGCCTGAATCTAACCATAAGGAACATCAATTGAACCCAAATGGAGGAACATTTGAATAACTAGCCTATATTCTTAAGGTAGGGAAAGGGAAGGGGAAGGAGAGGTACTGAGGTCTGAATTAAAATAAACTATATTCCATGCTTGTATAATTATATCAAAATGGATTCTACTATCATGCATAACTAAAAAGAACTAATATTATTTTAAAAAATGTCAAGTTCATGTAAGAGAAAAGTATAGAGCAAAAGAGACTAAAGAGATATAACAACTAAATGTATCAAGAAATACATCTTTGTGATAATGAAGAACAATTATTAGGACAATTGAAACTTCAGTGTTTTACATATAGTAGTGGTGTTATAAGTGTTTTTGATTGCAGTTTTGTAGGTGATAAACACTACAAAGATATGTTGGCATTTACTCTCAAGTGAATCAGAAAAATAAGACCTTTGTACTCTGCTTGAAACTTTTCTGTAACTTTAAAATTATTTTAAAAATATAAATTTCTCCATATTGTCACAGTTCTAGACTCTTTACTCTCTATGCTTTCTCTATGTAGAAGCAGTGTGGTTTGGAAGTCTATTGCTTTGGTCACAACAATTTTGCTTTTAATTGTTTATCTTTAGATATTATTCTGGTTTTGAAAATTCAGGTAAAACTCTCCAAGCTAATTATTATTGTGGCATAAAAACTACTTATGCTGCTTTACCCATTGTGACATAAGAGCTACCCAAGATTGCTTCCGTGGCCCCATGTTGGATGGCATGAGGATGAGTATGCTTTTGAATGTTCTCATGCTGGCATCCATTACTACCTTGGCCATTGGCACAGGGCCAATTGGAATGTCAACCATGCCATCTGATAATGCTATAAAAAGACCTATAGCTGCTGCTCTCCAGCCATCTGTGCCTTCCCTTGGCATGATACTGTTGGGTAGTTTGTCTTTAATTGGCACATGGTTTTTGTAGGGTGGCTTACATCTGCTACTCCTAGGCACTTGCTTGGTGATCAAGTTGACATAGAACTGCATCCTTGGCAATGTTTTTATATAAAGGAGTTTTACACCTGCTAACTTCTAAAATAATTATTACATATATTATAATTACAATTTAAAATATAATGAGCATACATGTCCTTTTGGACTCTGTGGAGTCAAATCTAGCTTGGACTTTCAAGTTTTAGCTTCCCCCAATTAGAAGTCTCCACTTAATAAGAATTAACTAATAAATGAGATGTATCTCTTTTGTTTTAGTAAAATGAGCATACATATAAATCTTTCCCACCTGCATCAAATCTCTAGAAATGATGGAAGATGCATAGGTATATTTGTGTTTTTTTAAAAGTTAGTAACTGGAATTGAAAATAAGAATGCCTGATAGATCAGAGTTTGCAAGAATCCACTGAAAACTGTAAAATAGAGATTGAAGAAAGAAGGCAGATTCCAAAATGTCAAGAGGAGAAGACTGTTACCAAAGTTGGTTGAACATCAAAAGTTCTCCATGCCCTGAAGAAGGGGATGCTAGGAAAAGGGAAAGTGTACCTGGGCAAGCAGGGATGAGTACTCAGGTGCTGCAACAGGGTGAATGAGTAGTAAAAAGTCAGAAAAAAACGTACTGATTAAACCATAGGTGTTTTTAGAAAAAAGTTGATTATATGAGTATGTTAAGATTTAAGCAGAGTAAAAGTGGATGGTGTTATGGACTTAATTGTGTCCTTATTTCCTATCAAATTCACATCCCAAACTTCTAACCCCATGTGACCATATATTGTTACAGAACCTTTGAAGAAGTAAATGAGTCCATTAGAGTGAGATTTTCATCCAACATGCTTGATTGTCTTTATAAGTAGAAGCGATACCAGGGATATATGTGCACAGAAGAAAGGCCATTTGAGGACATAGCAAGAAGGTAGCCATATGCAAGCCAAGGAAAGGCCTCAGGAGAACCATATCTGCTGATAGCTCGAAGTTGGACTTCTAACTGCCAGAGCTGTAAGAAAGTAATTTTCTATTAAGCTACTCATTCTTGGTATTTTGTTATGGCAATCTTAGCAGACTAATACAAAAGTTATAACTTTAGAAATAGTAAATAAGAAAAATACAGCAAAGCAGAGTTGATAAATTATTACAAAGCAAATGGAAAATAATCAAAGAAGATAATTGTGGTAAATAGAAAACACAAAAAGAGCTGGCAGGAATGTTTAGACATCAGTAGTTACAATGACAGGAGCAGCAGAAGGAACTGCAGAAGAGCATAAAGGACACCAGGACATTCCCTTCAACCTCTTATAGGAGAGCACCAGTCCATTTGTGAGGACAAGACTCTTCATGCCATAAGTCATTTCTCTGAAGATACCACCTAATAATGTGATCATCTTGAGGGGGTAAGTTCCAACCTATCAATTTTGAAGGGACACACACATTCAAACCATAGCATATAGACAAATCTTGCCAAGTATCAGATAAAATATTTAAAAACAAATAAATTAAAAGGAAAAAAATGAGGTGCTTTAAAAATGTTTCCACAGATACTTTGATGCTTCTCTTTTTAAAAGGTGATGACTCTTCCTCATCCTCTTGAGTATAAACTGGCTTTTATTAACTTCTTTCTAATTAATAGAATATGGTGGACATTCTGTTGTGTGATGTCTGAAAATAGGTAATGAAAGGCAGGGATAACTGCTGGTTTGCCTCCTTTTGTCTTGAATCACTTGCTCTGGGGGAGGTTAGCTGCCACAACAAAACAGTGTGATGCATCCTGTGAACCACTAGGAAGGAATTAGGGATCCAGCCAAAAGCCATGTGGATGAGCCACCTACAAGCAGATTGTTCACACCCAAACTTTCATGACTGCAGCTCTGGCAAAGGTTTTGACTATAACTTCTTGAGATCCTGGGTCACATTCACCTAGTTAAAACTTCCTGGATTCCTAACCTTCAGAAATTGAGGAAATAAATGTTTATTGCTTTTAGCTGCCTAATTTGGGTTTGTTATGAAGCAATAGATAACTAAAATTGAGAGATACTTCATGTTAATATAGTTGATAATAGAAGTGATCCATCAGGAGGATCACGAGTTCAAAGCCAGCCTTGGCAGCTTATCAAGGTCAAAAGAGGATGTGGCTCAGTGGTTAACACCTCCCCCCACCCAGGTTCAATCCCTGATACAAAACAACAACAAATTCAGAAGTGATCCATCAAATAGACATAGCACTATTTATTTAACCACATAGCTCCAAAGTATATTTTGTAAAAAGAAAAGCTTTCAAGGGAAAAGTAGAAAAAAATTCCATAGTCATAGTATAGGATTTAACATAGTCCTCAGAAAACCATACACAAAGCAGGAAAAAATTAAAATGTTGAGGATTTGAAGAACATAATTACAAAACTTGAGTTAATTGAGATGGTCTTTAATAAAGAATTAATATAATTAATAAAATCACAAAATCAAACTTAAATAATGATCATATCTAAACCATCAAGAAATCTGTGAAAATTCAAAAAGGTTGCTATATGGAGACTACATATAAAGTGACTTTTGTATGACAAAAGTGAAAACAGGGCTGAGGTTGTGGCTCAGTGGTAGAGTGCTTGCCTAGCATGTGTGAGGCACTGAGTTCGATCCCAGGAACCACATAAAAATTGAAAATAAATAAATAAAATAAAGGTATTGTGTCCATCTACAATTAAAAAAATTTTTTTAATTAAAAACAAACTGCAAAAATATTGCCCTTTTTAAAGATAACGTGTACCTTAAAATTTAAAAGCATATTTCTTACTAGCTCTTGAGCTAAATGTGATATCAAAGTGGAAATTATTAACTATGTAAGATTAATGACTATGAAAATAGTACACATCAAGAAATTTGGCTTGTTGTCAAAGCAGTAGTACCAGAAGAAATTTCATAACTTTAAGTCTTAAAGAGATTGAAAATAGGAGACTGGGAAGATGGCGGCGAGGGGAGTGCATTGCCCCTGTGTGCTGCTTCACTGTGTGGGAGTATGACAAGTCAGGACGGCTAAAGGCTATCTTGTTAGGAATTTCCAGCAATAGTGGGGTGCTCTGGAACCTGGAGGAAGGATTTCCATCGCACGAGGATCAGCTACGGGGACTCAAACGCGAGAGGTTTGTCGCACGGAGGGTAACACTGCTTATTCAGCAAATCGCCCCGCGGCTAGAGTCTGCAGCGCGCGCTGGGAAATGAGATAGCGATGCAGGGATACAGCGCTGCAGTTTCTGCCAGCTGTGCAAGCACCGTACTCAGGGCTGAATTCTGGGTTCGAGACGGGGGAAGGAAGCGGTCCATCTTGGTTCTCCACACCGGTCAGACCACAGAGGAGGCCAGCGGCCACCATGTTGGAAAGCTGACGTCACCATCCCTGTTTTCGACTGACCGCAGCTCATTCAGCCATAGAACAGGTAATTTCAGGCTGCCATTCGCCTGTGGCTTGCAGACAGATTGCTCGGGCTCAGTGCCTGGGTGCTTCCTAGTGCCTGCTCTTATCGGAGCGAGCACCGAGCGCGGGGCGGCCGAGTTCCGGCTCCCGGAACTGCCCTGGCCCAGGGCTAGGGAGCCTGCGGAGGCTGCTTCTTGGAGTCTGCTCTTATCAGAGCATACACCGAGCACGGAGCGGCCGAGTTACGGCTCCCGGAACTGCCCTGGCCCAGGGCTAGGAGCCCGCGGAAACTGCTTCTCGGTCCGGGTCCTGCCTGCTGAGGGCCGGTCAGGACTCACCCGTTGCTTTGGTTGCCCGGCAAGGGGAACGAAATGCTGCCATTCGCATAGGATACCAACATGGCAGAGATCTGATGTCATCAGAAAGCGGTGGAGGAGAGAACTTCATCAATACCAGCGGCGACAGAAACAGTTGGTCTCCTGGTGGGGGGGTGAGGCACAGACACCAGAGTCTCTCTCGATTTGTCGTCGAGCCAGAGGGGAGGAGCCGGGCCGCTGCCAGCGCCCTGAGCAGGCCCAGCGGCTCACCGGCGTGGTGACCGCGTGACCCCAATTGGAGAGGGGGCGGAGCGGAGCCGCCACCCGCGCCCGCAAGGTGGGCAGACCCGCGACCCAGTGGTACACGGGCGTGGTAGGAAGGGCAGGGCAGAGCCACCGCCCGCACATGCAAGGTAAGCAGACCTGTGACAGACTGGCGGGTCAGGCCCAGCGTCCTGCCAGCGTGGTACACACGTCACCCCAACTGGAGTAGGGGCAGAGCAGATCCTTCGCCCACACCCGGATCAGGCCCTGCCGGTGTGGTGGTCAGGTGACCCCAATTGGAGTGGGGGAGGAGCGAAACCGCCACCCGTGCCCGCAGGGTGAGCAGACCTATGACCAACCTGCAGATCAGGCACAGCGGTCCGCAGGCGTGGTAGGAGGGGCAGGGCAGAGCCGCCGCCCGCGCCTGCAAGGTAGGCAGACCTGCGACAGACCGGCGGATCAGGCCCAGGAGCCTGCCGGCGTGGTAGCAGAGTCGCCGTCCATGCCAGGAACAGGCCCAGCGAACTGCCGGCGGGGTAGTCACGACATCCCAATTGGAGTAGGGGCAGAGCAGAGCCACCACCCGTGCCCGAAAGGTGGGCAGATCTGCGACCTACCAGCGGGACAGGCCCAGTGGCCTGCCGGTACGACAGACACGTCACCCCATTTGGAGTAGGGGCAGAGTAGAGCCGCCGCCCGCGCCTGCAGGGTAGGCAAACCTGCAACCAACCGGCGGATAAGGCCCGGTGGCCTGCCGGCGTGGTACAATCGTCACCCCAATTGGAGTAGGGGCAGAACAGAGCCGCCTCCAGCGCCCAGAACAGGCCCAGTGACCTGCCGGCGTGGTAGTCACGACACCCCAATTGGAATAAAGAGCGAGCAGAGCCGCCGCCCGCGCCTGCAGGAAAGAAACGCAAGCAGTATGAAAAGACAAGGAAAGAAAGGACCACAAGCAATGCAGGTCAACGCAACTTTAGAAGAGGTAACAGCTGCAGCAGATGGAATGTCAGATAAAGAATTCAGGATATACATGCTTCAGATGATCTGGAGTATCAAGGAAGACATTAGACAGCAAAATCAGACAATGAAAGATCACTTCGACAATGAATTACGCAAACAAATCCAGGAAGCAAAGGATCAACTTTACAGGGAGATAGAGGTTATAAAAAACAAACAAACAGAAATCCTAGAAATGCAGGAAGCAATAAACCAACTTAAAAACTCAATGGAGAATACTACCAGCAGAGTAGAACACTTAGAAGATAGAACATCCGACAATGAAGACAAAGTATTTCAACTGGAAAAGAACATAGACAGCTCAGCAAGACTGTTAAGAAACCATGAGCAGAACATCCAAGAAATATGGGATAACATTAAGAGACCAAACTTAAGAGTCATTGGGATACAGGAAGGTACAGAGCTCCAAACCAAAGGAATGAGCAGTCTATTCAATGAAATAATATGAGAAAACTTCCCAGACTTGAAGAATGAGACAGAATCCCAAATCCTAGAAGCCTACAGGACGCCGAATGTGCAAAATCATAAGAGATCCACACCTAGACACATTATAATGAAGATGCCCAACATACAGAATAAGGAGAGAATTTTAAAAGCTACAAGAGAAAGGAAGCAGATTACATTTAGGGGTAAGCCAATCAGGATAACAGCTGATCTTTCAACACAGACTCTGAAAGCTAGAAGATCCTGGAATAACATATTTCAAACACTGAAAGAAAATGGGTTCCAACCAAGAATTGTGTATCCAGCGAAATTAAGCTTCAGGATGGAAGATGAAATTAAAACCTTCCACGATAAACAAAAGTTTAAAGAATTCGCAGCTAGAAAACCATTTCTTCAAAACATCCTTGGCAAAACATTACAGGAAGAGGAAATGGAAAATAACAATGAAAACCAACAGTGGGAGGTAGGACAATAAAAGGGGAGGGGGAAATAATCATAGAGGAAAACAAACCATGTTTAGTAACATAAATAAACAAATATGGCTGGAAAAACAACCCATATCTCAATAATGACCCTAAATGTTAATGGCTTAAACTCACCAATTAAGAGACACAGGCTAGTAGAATGGATCACAAAACAAGACCCAACAATATGCTGCCTACAGGAGACGCATTTGATAGGAAAAGACATACATAGGCTGAAGGTGAAAGGTTGGGAAAAATCATATCACTCATATGGACTTCGGAAACAAGCAGGAGTGTCCATACTCATATCAAATAAAATAGATTTCAAGCCAAAGTTAATCAAAAGGGATAAAGAGGGACACTACATACTGCTTAAGGGAACCATACACCAACAAGACATAACAATCATAAATATTTATGCCCCAAACAATGGTGCAGCTATGTTCGTCAAACAAACTCTTCTCAAGTTCAAGAGTCTAATAGACCACCATACAATAATCATGGGAGACTTCAACACACCTCTCTCGCCACTGGACAGATCTTCCAAACAAAAGTTGAATAAGGAAACTATAGAACTCAATAACACAATTAATAACCTAGACTTAATTGACATATATAGAATATACCACCCAACATCAAGCAGTTACACTTTTTTCTCAGCAGCACATGGATCCTTCTCAAAAATAGATCACATATTATGTCACAGGGCAACTCTTAGACAATATAAAGGAGTAGAGATAATACCATGCATCTTATCTGATCATAATGGAATGAAACTGAAAATCAACGATAAAAGAAGGAAGGAAAAAGCATACATCACTTGGAGAATGAACAAAAGGTTACTGAATGATCAATGGGTTATAGAAGACATCGAGGAGGAAATTAAAAAATTCTTAGAGATAAATGAAAACACAGACACAACATATCGGAATCTATGGGACACATTGAAAGCAGTTCTAAGAGGAAAATTCATTGCTTGGAGTTCATTCCTTAAAAAAAGGAAAAACCAACAAATAAATGATCTCACACTTCATCTCAAAATCCTAGAAAAAGAAGAGCAAAACAACAGCAAAAGAAGTAGAAGGCAAGAAATAATGAAAATCAGAGCTGAAATTAATGAAATCGAAACAAAAGAAAGAATTGAAAAAATTGACAAAACTAAAAGTTGGTTCTTTGAAAAAATAAACAAAATCGACAGACCCTTAGCCATGCTAGCGAAGAGAAGAAGAGAGAGAACTCAAATTACTAGCATACGGGATGAAAAAGGCAATATCACAACAGACTTCAGAAATACAGAAGATAATCAAAAACTATTTTGAATCCTTATGCTCGAATAAATTAGAAGATAGTGAAGGCATAGATAAATTTCTTAAGTCATATGATCTGCCCAGATTGAGTCAGGAGGATATAGACAACCAAAACAGACCAATATCAATTGAGCAAATAGAAGAAACCATAAAAAGACTACCAAATAAGAAAAGCCTAGGACCGGATGGGTATACAGCAGAGTTTTACAAAACCTTTAAAGAAGAACTAATACCAATACTTTTCAAGCTACTTCAGGAAATAGAAAAGGAGGGAGAACTTCCAAATTCATTCTATGAGGCCAACATCACCCTGATACCTAAACCAGACAAAGACACTTCAAAGAAAGAAAACTACAGACCAATATCTCTAATGAACCTAGATGCAAAAATCCTCAATAAAATTCTGGCGAATCGGATACAAAAACATATCAAAAAAATTGTGCACCATGATCAAGTAGGATTCATCCCTGGGATGCAAGGCTGGTTCAATATACGGAAATCAATAAATGTTATTCACCACATCAATAGACTTAAAAATAAGAACCATATGATCATCTCGATAGATGCGGAAAAAGCATTCGACAAAGTACAGCATCCCTTTATGTTCAAAACTCTAGAAAAACTAGGGATAACAGGAACATACCTCAATATTGTAAAAGCAATCTATGCTAAGCCTCAGGCTAGCATCATTCTGAATGGAGAAAAACTGAAGGCATTCCCTCTAAAATCTGGAACTAGACAGGGATGCCCTCTCTCTCCACTTCTGTTCAACATAGTTCTCGAAACACTGGCCAGAGCAATTAGACGAAAGAAATTAAAGGCATAAAAATAGGAAAAGAAGAACTTAAATTATCACTGTTTGCAGATGGCATGATTCTATACCTAGCAGACCCAAAAGGCTCTACAAAGAAACTATTAGAGCTAATAAATGAATTCAGCAAAGTGGCAGGATATAAAATCAACACGCATAAATCAAAGGCATTCCTGTATATCAGCGACAAATCCTCAGAAATGGAAATGAGGACAACCATTCCATTCACAATATCTTCAAAAAAAATAAAATACTTGGGAATCAACCTAACAAAAGAGGTAAAAGACTTATACAGTGAAAACTACAGAACCCTAAAGAGAGAAATAGAAGAAGATCTTAGAAGATGGAAAAATATACCCTGTTCATGGATAGACAGAACCAATATCATCAAAATGGCGATATTACCAAAAGTTGTCTATTGGTTTAATGCAATGCCAATCAAAATCCCAACGGCATTTCTTGTAGAAATAGAGAAAGCAATCATGAAATTCATATGGAACAATAAAAGACCCAGAATAGCAAAAACAATGCTAAGCAGGAAGTGTGAATCAGGCGGTATAGCGATACCAGACTTCAAACTATACTAAGAGCAATAGTAACAAAAACAGCATGGTACTGGTACCAAAACAGGCGGGCGGACCAATGGTACAGAATAGAGGACACAGAAACCAATCCACAAAACTACAACTATCTTATATTTGATAAAGGGGCTAAAAGCATGCAATGGAGGAAGGATAGCATCTTCAACAAATGGTGCTGGGAAAACTGGAAATCCATATGCAACAAAATGAAACTGAATCCCTTTCTCTCGCCATGCACAAAAGTGAATTCAAAATGGATCAAGGAGGTTGATATCAAATCAGAGACATGCCGTCTGATAGAAGAAAAAGTTGGCTACGATCTACATTCGTTGGGGTCGGGCTCCAAATTCCTCAATAGGACACCCATAGCACAAAAGTTAATAACTAGAATCAACAAATGGGACTTACTCAAACTAAAAAGTTTTTTCTTAGCAAAAGAAACAATAAGAGAGGTAAATAGGGAGCCTACAACCTGGGAACAAATCTTTACTCCTCACACTTCAGATAGAGCCCTAATATCCAGAGTATACAAAGAACTCAAAAAATTAGACAATAAGAGAACAAACAACCCAATCAACAAATGGGCCAAGGACCTGAACAGACACTTCTCAGAGGAGGACATACAGTCAATCAACAAGTACATGAAAAAATGCTCACCATCTCTAGCAGTCAGAGAAATGCAAATCAAAACCACCCTAAGATACCATCTCACTCCAGTAAGATTGGCAGCCATTAGGAAGTCAAACAACAACAAGTGCTGGCGAGGATGTGGGGAAAAGGGTACACTTGTACATTGCTGGTGGGACTGCAAATTGGTGCAGCCAATTTGGAAATCAGTATGGAGATTTCTTTGAAAGCTGGGAATGGAGCCACCATTTGACCCAGCTATTCCCCTTCTTGGTCTATTCCCTAAAGACCTAAAAAGAGCATGCTACAGGGAAACTGCTACATCGATGTTCATAGCAGCACAATTCACAATAGCAAGACTGTGGAACCAACATAGATGCCCTTCAATAGACGAATGGATAAAAAAAATGTGGCATTTATACACAATGGAGTATTACTCTGCATTAAAAAATGACAAAATCATAGAATTTGCAGGGAAATGGATGGCATTAGAGCAGATTATGCTAAGTGAAGCTAGCCAATCCCTAAAAAACAAATGCCAAATGTCTTCTTTGATATAAGGAGAGTAACTAAGAACAGAGTAGGGACGAAGAGCATGAGAAGAATATTAACATTAAACAGGGATGAGAGGTGGGAGGGAAAGGGAGAGAGAAGGGAAATTGCTTGGAAATCGAAGGAGACCCTCAGGGTTATACAGTTGAGGGGGTAGAGAGAGAGGAGGGGAGGGGAGGGGAGAGGTGGGGAGGGGGGATGGTGGAGGATGGGAAAGGCAGCAGAGCACAACAGACATTAGTATGGCAATATGTAAATCAATGGATGTGTAACTGATGTGATTCTGCAATCTGTGTATGGGGTGAAGGTGGGAGTTCATAACCCACTTGAATCAAAGTGTGGAATATGATATGTCAAGAAATTTGTAATGTTTTGAACAACCAACAATAAAAAATTATAAAAAAAAAAGAGAGATTGAAAATAATTGGCCTACACTTTTATCTCAAGAGGGAAAAGAAAGACATTAAGCCCAAGGAATATGTAGAAAAAATGGAATTAGGAAAGATTTAAAAAAAAACGAGAAATTTAAGTGCCAGGCTTGACTGGCACATACTTAAGAGTTCTAGCTGCTTGGAAGATAGAAACAGCAGGATCACTTTAGCCCATAAGTTTGATATTAGCCTCATAAGTATAGTAAGACCCTGTCTCCAAAATAAATAAATGAAAGAAAGAATTTCAATAAAATTCCTAGAAAAGACCTGTTGGTATTTAGAGAAATAGGATCTATATACATAGAAAAAGACTCCACTAAGATTAAGATAAATGACATAATTTACAGACACAGGAAATTATTTTTAAAATAACATACTATTAATTTTATTTTGGATTTATTTTTAAAGTATGGATAAAAATATATAATAAAATGATCAATCACTATATACCAATTACAAAACTTGAGTTAATTGAGATGGTCTTTAATAAAGAATTAATATAATTAATAAAATCACAAAATCAAACTTAAATAATGATCCATATCTAAACCATCAAGAAATATATATACCAATCACCTACTTTTATCAATTACTTATACATGAACTAAATACATTTCATTTTTTACTTCCCACCACCTTACATTGTTTTTATTTATTTATTATTGCTTTCTTTTTTCCTTTTTTTTTTTAAGTACTGTATTCTTTTTGTTCTAAATCCTTCAGTATTTGTCTCTAAAAGGCCTCATTTATTTGGTTTTGCTGTTTATGGTGCTGGGGATTAAACCCAGGGCCTCAAGTATGCTAGGCAAGTACTCTACCACTGAGCTATATCCTCTGCAAGTTATAAAATGTTTTTATTTTGAGAAAGGCTCTTGCTGAATTTCCAAGGCTGCCTTAAAACTTGTGATCCTCTTACCTCAGCTTCCCTTGTAGCTGGCATGTGCCATCATGCCTAGCTCAAAAATTCATTTTTTAAAGAACATAATTGTTACCTAAGTACATATATGAAGATATGAAGACACAAATTGGTATGAATATACTATGTATACAATCAGAGATATGAAAAATTAAGCTCTATATATGTAATAAGAATTGTAATGCATTTTGCTGTTATATATAAATAAAAATAAATTTTTAATTTTTTTTTTTAAAAAAGGAGTAAACAAAGAAGGTAGGTCAATAATGCCCAACCACTCTCTCCTCTCTCCTGCCATAATCAATTTCTCAGGGGAGGTAGAAATTAAATAAATCATCAGAAATATTTTCACATTATTTGGGTCCAGTCACAATTTTAAAATTTAATAACAAAGGTCACAGTATTGTCATGAACCTTTTTCCCAACAATAAATCTATCATGACTTGGGAAAAAAAAGAACATAATTGTATAATATCATCACATCCAGAGAAATTCACCATAGTTTCTAAATATCATCCAGTATCCAATTGATGTTCAATTTCCCACATTATCTCCTGAAATGTTTATTAAAACTTTAAATAACTAGGTTCTCTCTCAGGATGCAAACAAGGTCCACTATTACATTTGGTTCAGGTTTCTCATATATGTATTTTAATCAGAGTTTCAGCTCTCTCTCTTGTCCTCACTTGTTCTGCAATTTTTCTGTTGAAGAAACTGAATACTTTGTTCTTGAAGAGTGTCACATGTTCTGAATTGTGCTAACTGCATATTTTTAGAGTTTTTAACATGCTTCTCAGTCTTTGGCAAAGATGTTTCATAAGTATTGTTATATGCCTCTATCAATAGATAAATAGGGATTGGACGCAGTGGCACATGTCTGTAATCCCCTCCTGAGTTGGAGGCTGAGGGAAGAGGATTACAAGTTCAAAGCCAGCCTCAGCAACTTAGACCCTGTATCAAAATAAAAAATGAAAATGGCTGGGCATGTGGCTCAGTGGTTAAGCACCCCTAGGTTCGATCCCCATAACAAAAAAAAAAAAAAAAAGAAAACATTGTGTTTTGTTTTGTTTTGTTTTTTTTGACATTAAGGTTAATCAATGAGTTCAGGACTTAGCAGCTTAATGTAGTCATAATAAACTTCTCCTAAGCTTTCCACATGATTGTTTTAATAGAAATTTAGGATTTTATTGCCTATGTTCATTATTTTATTAAGGCTAAACAGTATTCTATCATTTCATTTTCATTCATTACTATCATTTGTAATTTTCCACTCATCTTTGGATTCCTCAGATATAATTCATGTAGAAAATAAGGATAAATGTTTGATTCTTTAACTATATTTACTAGATAACAATAGATTGTCTTCCTAGCATTCTCCAAGAGTTATCAATTAGATTTTTTAATGTTATTGTTAATTAATTAATCTATTTAACATATTTTATTTGTTATTTTTAGTTATATGTGATAGTAGAATATATTTTGGCATATTATATAGACATGGAGTATAACTTACTCAAATTAGGATCCCATTTTTGTGGTTGAATATAATGTGGTGCACTGGTCATATATTCATTTATGAATAATATGTTATTTTTAAATCTATAATATTGAATGATAATTTAAATTTACCAATTTTTTGTTTTTTAATTTTATTCATGACAGTAGAAGGTATTTTGACATATTATATTTATGTGAAATATAACTTCCCATTCTTGTGGTTGTACATGATGTGGAGTTACACTGGTCATGTATTCATATGTGAACATAGGAAAGTTGTGTCAGATTCATTCCACTGTCTTTCTTTTTCCCATCTCCCCTATCTTGCCTTCATTCCCCATTGTCTAATCCAATGAACTTTTATTCTCCCTACCCCTTATTGTGTGTTAGCATTGGAACATCAGAGAGGACATTCAGCGTTTGGTTTGGGGGAATTGGTTTGTTTCACTTAGCATGACAGTCTCTAGTTTCATCCATTTACCGGCAAATGCCAAAATTTCATTCCTCTTTATGGCTGAGTAATATTCCATTGTGTGTATGTGTGTGTGTATATATATATATATATATATATATATATATACACACACACACACACACACACACACACACACACATTTTCTTGATCCATTTATCTCTTGAAGGGCATGTAGGTTGGGTCCATAGCTTAGCTATTATGAATTGAGCTGCTATAAACATTGATGTGGCTGCTAAAGTATGCTGATTTCGAGTCCTTTGCGTATATGCCAAGGAGTGGGATAGCTAGGTCAAATGGTGGTTCCAGGCCAAGTTTTATGAGGAATCTGCATACTGCTTTCCAGAGTGGTTGTACCAAATTGCAATCTCTTCAGGAATGCATGAGTGAACCTTTCCCCCACAAATCCTCTTTGACATTTATTGTTACTTGTATTCTTGATAATTGCCATTCTGTCTCCAGTGAGATGAAATCTTAGTGTACTTTTAATTTTTGCATTTCTCTAATTGTTAGGGGTGTTGAATATTTTTTTTCATATATTCCTGACTGATCATATTTTTTCTTCTGTGAAGTGACTGTTCAGTTTCTGTGCCATTTATTGTTATTTGTTTTTCTGGTGTTAAATTTTTGGAGTTCTTTATATATCCTGGAGATTAACACTGTATCTGAGGTGTAGGTGGCAAAGATTTTCTCCCATTCTGTAGCCTCTTTCTTTACATTCTTGATTGTGTCCTTTGCTGTGAAGCAGCTTTTCAGTTTGATACCATTCTATTTATTCTTTATTTTACTTCTTGCACTTTAGGAGTCTTGTTGAGGAACTCATTTCCTAAGCTGGTATGGTGGAAGGTTGGGCCTACTGTTTCTTCCAGTAGGCACAGACTCTCTGGTCTAATGCCTAGGTCCTTGATCTACTTTGAGTTTTAAGCAGGATTAGAAATAGGGGTTTAATTTCATTTTGCTATATATGGATTTCCAGTTTTCCCATCACTATTTGTTGAAGAGGCTGTCTTGTCTCCAATGTATGTATTTGGCACCTTTGTCTAGTATGAGATAACTGTATTTATGTGAGTTTGTGTCTTCTATTCTGTATGATTGGTCTTCATTGTCTATTCTGGTGCCAATATCGTGCTGTTTTTGTTACTGTAGCTCTGTAGTATAATTTAAGGTCTGATATTGTGATGCCTCTTGTATCACTTTTCTCACTAAGGATTACTTTGGCTATTCTGGGCCTCTTATTTTTCCAAATGAATTTTATGACTGCTTTATCTATTTCTATGAAGAATGTTATTGGAATTTTAATAGGAATTGCATTAAATCTCTATATAGCTTTTGGCAGTGTGGCCATTTTGACAATATTAATTCTGCCTATCCAAGAACATTGGCAATCTTTTCATCTTCTAAGATCTTCAATTTCTTTCTTTAGTGTTCTGTAGTTTTCATTGTAGAGGTCTTTCACCTCTTTTCTTGGATTGATTCCCAATTATTTCAGTTTTTTTTATCCCATTGTGAATGGATAGTTTTCCTAATTTCTCTTTCAGTTGGTACATCACTGATGTATAGGAACACAACTGATTTATGAGTTTGCTGAATTCACTTATGAGTTCTAGAAGCTTTTCTGGTGAAGTTGTTTTGGGTCTTCTAAATATTAGAATCATGTCATTGGCAAATAGGGGTAGTTTGAGTTCTTCTTTTCCAATTAATATCCCTTTAATTTCTCTCTCCTGGCTAAGAGCTCTGGCTAGAGTTTTAAAGGACTATGTTAAATAGAAGTAGTGAAAAAAGGGCATCCCTGTCTTGTTCCACTTTTTAGAGGAAGTCCTTTCATTTTTTTTCTCCATTTAGAATGGTGTTGGCCTTGGGTTTAGCATAAATAGGTTCCACAATGTTGAGGTATGTTCCTACTATCCTTAGTTTTTCTAGTGTTTTGAAGATGAATGGATGCTGTATTTTATCAAATGGTTTTTCTGTATCTATTGAGATAATCATGTGATTCTTTAATTCTATTGATGTGATGGATTATGTTTACTGATTTCTATATGTTGAACCAACCTTGCATCCCTGGGGTAAACCCCACTTGATCAAGATGTATTATCTTTTTAATATTTTTTGTATGCAATTTGCCAGTATTTTATTAAGACTTGCCAGTATTTTATCTAGCCTCATAGAATGAGTTTGGAAGGGTTCTCTTCTTTTCTGTTTCTTAGAATGATTTGAGGAGGATTGGTGTTAGTTCTTCTTTGACTGTCTAGTAGAACTCAGCTGAGAATCTGTCTGGTCCTGGGCTTTTCTTTCTTGGTGGTCTTTTGATAGTATCTTCAGTTTCACTGCTTGAAAAGAGGCATGTTAAAATCACTCAGTATTATTATGTTGTGGTCAAATTGATTCTTGAAATTGAGCCTGGTTTGGTTGATTGTAGATGCCCCATTGTTTGGGGCATATATAGTTATAATTGTTACTTCTTGTTGATGTATCATTCCCTTTAGCAGTATGAAATATCCTTCTTTGTCCCTTCTGATCAATTTTGGCTTGAAGTTCACTTTATCTGATATGAGGTTAGAAACCCCTGCTTGTTTATGAGATCCATGTGAATGATATGTACTTTCACATTCTTTTACCTTCAGTCTGTGGGTATCTTTGCCTTTGAGGTGAGTCTCTTGGAGACAGCATATTGTTAGGTTTTGTTTTTTAATCCAATCTGCCAATCTTATATGTTTTGATTGGTGAGTTTAGGCCATTACATTGAATGTTATTATTAAGAAATGATTTTTATTTATATTTTGGCTATTCTTCTAGTTTGGTTCCTCTATTTGCTAGTTTTCACTTTTATTTTTTATTTCTTCTTTAATAAATATTTTATTGAGAATATTTTGTAGTGCAGTCTTTCTAGTTGTGAATTCTTTTAACTTTTGTTTAATATGCGAAGGTTTTTATTTCATTTTCAATTCTGAAGCTCAGTTTTGCTTGGTATAGTATTCTTGGCTGGCATCCTTTTTTTTTTTTTTAAGAGCTTGGTATATGTTATTCCAACACTTCCTAACTTTGAAGGTCTGGGTTGAGAAATCAGCTGAGATCCAGATTGGTTTCCCTATAAATGTGACCTTCATTTTTTCTCTGGCAGCCTTTAGGCTTACATCCCTGTTCTGTATGTTAGGCATTTATTTTCATAATGTGCCTTGATATGGATGTATTGTAATTTTATATAAGTGGAGTCATGTAAGCCTCCTGTATTGGACTTTTCATTTCCTTTTTTAGGTTTGGTAAATTTTCTGATATTATTTCATTGAAATGATTGTGCATTCCTTTAGTTTATATCACCAAGCCTTCATCTATTCTGATAAATCTTAAATTTGGTCTTTTCCGATTATCTCATGTTTCCTGGAAGTTCTGTTTGTCTCTTAATATCTTTTTCCATGGTCAACTATGTTGTCTTCACTGCCTGAAACACTGTCTTCCAAGTGGTCTAGTCTGTTGGTGATGTTTTCCATTGAATCTTGAATTTTGTTTATTGATTGTTTCATTTCTAGGATTTCTGCTTGACTTTTTTTCAGAATCTCTCTTTATGGAAGTGGTCTTTCACTTCCTGTATTTTCTCTTTGTTGTCAATCCTTACATTGTTCTTTACCTCACAGATCAATTGAACTGTGTGCATTCTAAACTTTTTCTCTGACACTTTTTTCCCACTGTAGTGTTGATGGATTCTGTTATTGAAGCATCTTTGTTTGTTTGGGGTGAATTTTTCTCCGGCTCTTTCATGTTGTTTATGTGTCTACCCATTTAACACTATGGATCTGAGGCAGTAGAGATTCTACCCTGTAGACTTACAGTGTCCCTGAAAGTTTCCACTACTTCACTGTTTAGGGGGAGACAAATAATATCAACAACCAGTGCAAACAATATACAACATTCACCAGACAGTTCCTGGTGTGACGTCTAAAGTGTTCATTGTTACTATAAACAGAAATGATATGGTTAGTTATTGTCTAAGTTTGCAAAAGGGTTTGCAATTTGAAATGGTGGAGATGGAGAGAACAGAAGTGATGTAGGATGTGATAATTATGAGGGAGGAGGAGCGAAGATAGAAGTAAAAAATTAAAGGAAGAGTGAAACAGAATAATAGAGATTGGCTATTAGAATAAAAGAGAGAAAGACAACCAAGGGAAACAGATAAGTGAGAGAAAAAGTATAAAGTAAAAATTTTTAAAAATAAAATACAAAACAAAAGTGAAATGTACTCATCAGACATCCTAGTCCTCAAAAAATTGATCCATGAAAAATAATTTGCTTCAGTTCTAGAAATGTGAAAAAAACACGTAAATGTCCATGAACCATGAAAAGTTAAACAGTTGTTTTCATTGGAGTTCAAAAATTGTTTTCCTTCTCAGCAGTGTTAGGTGGGGTCATCTGGAGAGTGATGCTTGCTTCCGCACTCAGGGTGGATTGCTAGTTTGAGAGAGGTAATCCCATAGGCAGAACTCCTGGAGGTGGGGTTTAAACTTAGGTAGGCTCCAGGCTGTTGGGTGAATGCCAGTTGGTCTGGAGGTTTTAAATTAGCATACCTCCAGGCTCTAGCAATTGATGGTCCACAGTGGAAGACTTCACCCCAGAATCTCCCCTGGGTGTGTTGGATGAGCCAGTTTTTAGTCCACTCCATCACCTGTGGACTCCACATTTTCCGGTGTCAGGTTCAGTCTCCAAACTCAATCTCTCCTTTCCCCAACCCTTTCAAATTCCTTGACAGGTGTGTCTCTCCCAGCCAGTCCTGCAAGCAGCCAGATTGGAGGAGGAGGGGGAGAGCCAGGTGTGTTTCCACTATTGTCCCCTTTGTAAATCTCTCTCCATGTTTATTTTTTTCCTGGTCACTGAGGCACATTCTATGTTATGCAGTGTGGGTTTGCCGGTATTTCCAGCCAAACTCTGTTTTGCCAAGAATCAGCTCCTTCAGATGCTGACTCCTGCACTGCAGCTGCAGAATGGTTCCTTCCTCTGTCCTGCACATGCAGTCAAGGGAGAGTGGAGCTTCTTTTCTATGCAAGGATATTTTGCAGTAACTTTCAGTTTAGTTGGGCAGTGTCTTTGATCTCTAAACTCTCTGTTCCCAGACACACCTCAGTCCTCCTAAAAATGTGGGTTCCTTTAATTCCCTCCACTTTGCTCACTGAGGACTGCTCTGTCTGGTGCCTCCAGCTGTGACATCAGATGTGGCACTTGGGATTTCTTCCTTATTTCATTATATCCAACCTCCTGAGTCCCCTGATCTGCTTTGAATATATTAAGTTCCAGTAAAGTTCCCCCCTCCACCTTCCCTTCCCTTCCCTTCTCTCTCTCTCTCTCTCTCTCTCTCTCTCTCTCTCTCTCACCCTCACCCTCACCCTCTCTCCCTCTCTCCCTCTCCTTCTTTCCCTCTCCCTCTCCTTCTTTCCCTCTCCTTCTTTCCCTCTCCCTTTCCCTCTCCCTCTTTCCCTCTCTCCTTCTTTCCCTCTCTCCCTCTTTCCCTCTCTCCCTCTCTCCTTCCCCATATCATTATATGATCACCATCACAATGAAGTTATAGACCATTTCCATTACCCCAAAGTGTTCTCCTTGAAGTCACTCAGCTCCCAGAATTCAGATGTTCTTTTTGCCATTATGGATTAAAATTTTGTAGAATTCAATTTAAATGAAATACATCGTATTTTTTTTTTGAACTTTTGCATATGGTTTTCCAGTTATTTCAAAACTGTCCTTTCTCCACAGATTGCTCTTGTGTTTCTTTGAAGATCAGTTTGGCATTCGTGGGGGGCTATTTCTAAACTCTCTATTTTATTGATTATATGTTTATGCTAGTAGTCTTCAACCAAGGTGATTTTATACTCTCCCCATCCCTGGGGATACCATTTGGCAATGTCTGGAGACAGTGTTAGTTGTCACAGCTTTAGTTCTATTGGTATGTAATGGGTATAAGCCAAGGATGTTGCTAATCATTCTATTATGCAGCTCTCCAGAATGAAAAATTATCTGGCCCAAAATATTAGAGCTGAGGTTTTGACTTGCTGGTCAGTACATTTGCCAGTATCACATTATCTTGATTAGTGTGTATTCCAACTCTGAAATCAGGCTGTGTAATTCCCCAACTTTTTATTTGTTTATTATGTTAGTACATTGTGGTTATATATAATAGTGGGATTTATTTTGAGATGTTCATAAGTGTATATGACATAATTGTTCCATTTCATTCCCCAGTACTCCCTTCCCTCTCCTCTCCCTGACCCCCTTCCCCTATTTCACTGATCTTCCTCCTATTTATTTATTTTAATTAGTACATTATAATTATATATAAAAGTGGGATTCATTATGATATATTCATACACAACATAATTTGGTAGATTCATTTGCAGTTCCTCCTTTTCTCACCTCTCCTCTCTCCCCTTTGAACCTCTTCATCTATTCTATTGTTCTCCCTTCTATTTTATGAGATCCCTGTTTTTTCTCCATTTATCTCTAGTCTCTGCATATGAGAGAAAATATTTGTTTCTTGATTTTCTGCATCTGGCTTATTTTACTTAGCACGATGTTCTCCAGTTTACCCACAAATGTCATATCATTTTCCTTTATGGCTGATTAGAACTCTATGGTGGTGTGTGTGTGTGTGTGTGTGTGTGTGTGTGTGTGTATACATACACACAGGCTGGTTCTGTAACTTGTTTATTGTGAACTGTACTGCTTTAAATATAGGAATACAGGTATCACTGTAATATGTTCATTTCAGCCATTTTGGATACATACCAAGGAGTGGAATAGCTAGGTCATGTGGTAATTCCATTTCTGACTTGTGATTCATTCCTGATCTTTTGCGGGGTCTCCATAGTGATTTCCATATTGATTATATTAATCTTCATTCCTACCAACAATGGGTAAGTGTTTCTTTCTTCCCATATCCTTGCCAGCATTTATTATTATTATTTATATCTTTGATGCTTGTCATTCTAACCAGGGTCAAATGAAGTCTCAGTATAATTTTGATTTGTATATCCCTGTTTGCTAAGGATGTTGAACATATTTTCATATATTTGTTAGCCATTTGCATTTCTTCTTTTAAGAAATATGTGTTTAGTTCATTCTCCATTTATTGATTTGGTTATTTGGGGTTTTTTGGTGTTTCTTTAGTTTTTTAAAATATATTCTGGATATTAATCCTCTATTTTAAGACTAACTAGCTGGAAAAGATTTTCTCACATTCTGTAGGCTCACTTTCATGCTCTTGTTTCCGTTGCTGTGCAGAAGCTTTTAAGTTTAATGCCATTCTATTTACTGGTTCTTGGCTTTATTTCTTGAGGTTTAGGAGTTTTAATTAAGGAAGTCACTACATGTGTCTATACAGTGGTATACTGACAATATGTCTTCTAACATTTACAAAATTTCTGGTCTAATTCTGAGGTTCCAGTTGGAGTTGACTTTTGTTCAGGAAGATAGGTAGGGATCTGGTTCCATTC
The DNA here is from genome assembly GCF_047511675.1 of Marmota flaviventris. NCBI lineage: Eukaryota > Metazoa > Chordata > Mammalia > Rodentia > Sciuridae > Marmota > Marmota flaviventris. Next base: position 51,736,290 of record NC_092511.1, on the reverse strand, counting down.
TTCTGCATATAGATTTTCAGTTTTTATCTTAAAAAAACTTTTTTCTCCAATATACATTTTTGGCACTTTTGTCAAGGATGAGATGACTTTATCTTTGTGGGTTTTTCTCTGTGACTTCTGTTCCACTGGTCTTCATATCCATTCTTATGTCAATACTATGGTGTTTTTTGGTTACTAAAGTCCTGTGGCATAATTTGAAGTTGGATTAGTGATACCTCCAGCCATATTTTGTTTCTCAGAATTGCTTTGACTGTTTGGGTCTTTTATTCTTTCATATGAATTTTAGAACTGTTTTTTGTAGTTCTGAAAAGACTATAGGTTGGGGATTACATTGAATCTATAAATCACTTTTGGTAGAATGGCCATTTTAAGAATATTAATCTGCCATCTAAGAACATGGGAGTTCTTTCCATCTTCTAATGTCTTCTTTACTTTCTTTATAGATCTATAGTTTACATTGTAGAGTCTTTTCACCTCATTGGTTTTCCCAGGTGTTTTTTGGTTTTGAGGCTCTTGTGAATGGAATTGTTTTCTTGATTTTCACTGAGTTTATTATTGGTATGTAGAAAACTGTTGATTTTTCTATGTTGATTGTGTCTTGCTACTTTGCTGAATTTTTTTTTTTTCAACTGTAAAAGTCTTCTGGAGAAGTTTTCTTTGCGGGGGTGGGGTGTGGTGTCAGGGTCTTTTAAGTGTAGGATCATATCATCTGCAAATAGAAAGCATTTGACTACTTTTCCTATTTGTCTCCCTATTTGCTTCTTTGCCTAATTGCTCTGGCTAAAATATCAACAACTCTATTGAACAGGAATGGTTAAAATGGGCATCCTTGTCTTATTACAGATTTTAGAGATAATACTTTCAGTGTTTTCCTATTTAGTATGATGTTGGCTTTGAGTTTGACATGTAGCCTTTATGATGTTGAGATAACAATAAAATTTCTTCAATGTGTTTTAACATGAATGGGTGCTGGTTTTGTCAAAGGATGTATCTGCATCTGTTAATATGGTCATGTGATTTTTATCTTTGCAGAAGTAAGAACTGGGGGCTGGGCGTATGGCTCAGTGGTACAGTACTTGCCTAGCATATTTGAGGCACTGGGTTCAATTCTCAGCACTGAATATAAATAAATGAATAAAATAAAGATCCATCAATATCTAAAAAAAAATATTTTTTTAAAAAAAGAAGTAAGAACTGTCTTCTACTGGTAAAGGATCCTATCTGACAAGAAGACATGATGATTATAAATAATTTGTGCATCAAACATCTGGACATCTACTTACATTAATAAAAACTCTACTTGACATAAATATCCCAAAGTAAGTAGATCCTAAAATCTTCTGACTTTGAAATTAGTTTGTCTTACTTTCCTAACGCTTTGAGATGTAACATTAGATTATTTGGGATCTTTACAGAAGTAAAAGTAAAGACTATGTGATGAATTAAATATTTAGTGAAACCAACTTGATCATGTTGCACAATATTCTTTGTGGTTTTTAATGCAGATTGCTAATATTTTATTAAGAATTTTTGCATCTATTTTCATCAGGGATATAGATCTATAGTTTTCTTTCCTTGGTATGTTCTTATCTGGTTTTGACAGCAGGGTAATGTTGGCTTCTTAATATGAATTTGGAAGATTCCCCCCTTTCTATTTTGTGGAATTATTTGCGGAGGTGTAATTCTTCTTTAAAGATCTGGTGGAATTCAGCTGAGACTTAATCTGGTCCTGGACTTTTCTTTGTTGGAAAGCTTTTTCTTACTGTCCCAATCTCATTGCTTGCTGTTGATCAACTTAGGTTCTTTATATCCTCTTGTTTCAATTTGGGCAGGTCATATGTATCTAGAAATTTGTTAGTATCATCTAGATTTTCTGATTTTTTGGAGTATAAATGTTCAAAATAGGTCCTAATAATCCTCTAGTTTTCAGAAATATCTTTAGTGATATTTTTCATCTCTAATTGTATTGATTTGGGTCTTCTCTTTCTTTTAATTAGTTTAGCTAAGGGTTATCAATCTTAGTTATATTTTCAAAGTAACAATTCTTTCTTGCATTAATCATTCATATTTTTATTATGTATTTTATTAACATTGGCTCTGAACTTAATTTTTTTCTATCTTCTATTGACTTTAGAATTAGTTTGTTCTTGCTTTTCTAAGGCCTTGAGAGGTAACATTAAATTATTTGAAATCTGTTGTTGTTGTTGTTGTTTAATGCAGGAACTCAATGCTATGACCTCTCCTTTTAGAACTGCCTTTATAGTGTTCCAGCAATTCTGATATGTTGTATCTCTGTTCTTGTTTAAAATTTTTTTATTTCTTCTATTTTCTTCTATGACCCATTCCTCATTCAAAAGCATATTATTCAATCTTCATATGTGCTATTGATTGCTAATTTTATTCCATTATGATTTCTGATAAGATGCATGGAATTATCTCAATGTTTTTTTCTTTTTGTATTTGCTAAGACTTCCTTTGTCTTCCTTTGTCTAGGAGACTAAGTTCTACTTTGGAGAATGTTCCATGTACAGCTGAGAGGAAATGAGTTCAGTTGTTGATGAATGAAATAATCTGTGGATGTCTGTTGAGTTTATTTGATTACTTTTTAGGTCTGAAATGTCTTAGTTTATGTCTGCAGATATATATATTGGTGAGTGAGGTATGTTAAAATTACCTAGTATTATTTTATTGGAATCTATATAGGTTTTATGACAAGTAGAGTTTATTTTATGTAAGCAGATGACCAGATATTTGGGGCACAGATATTTATATTCATTATGTCTTCATGTTAGACAGTGTCCTTTACCAGTATGAAGGAACCCACTGTCTCTTCTGATTAATTTTGGCTTGATGTCTGCTTTTTGGATATGCGAGTAGCTACTCTTACTTGCTTTCAGTCCATTTGCAATGGGATATCTTTCCATCTTTTAACTTTCAACCTCTGAATATCTTTGTCTATTAAGTGAATCTCTTGTAAATAACATATATTTGTATCTTTTTTCTTCTTTTTTAACTATTTTTTATTTGTTTTAATTAGTTATACATGATAGTAAAGTGCATTTCTCCTCTCCTCCCCTCCCTTCACTTCCCTCTACCTAATCTAAGGTAATTCTATTCTTCTGTGAACAAACAGGACATTTTAAAAGGAATTGCCCCATAGGAGGAGGGGTATCAAAGGAGTAGAATACCGGGTATTTGCCCACAATGCCATAGAGGGAGACACTGGGCTAATGAATGCCGTTCTCAAACCACCATAGAGGGTACTCCATTATCAAAAAATGAACAAGGACCAGGTGTTTATCCACGATATCGTGGAGAAAGGCATCGAGCTCCGTTGCCAAAAATGGACAGGGGGGCCCAATGCTCTGGGGCCCAAAACCACAAATATACGGAGCACTGGAGGAACCCAGCAATCCCATCAGGGTAGTGCCCAGGACACATTGTCCATCAGATCCCTCATCAGACAAACCAGAGGGAGCGCAGGGTTGGACATCTGCACCTCCACCAGAGCAGTACTAACTCCAGAGATGGGAGTTCAAATCATTCCCACAGGGGTAAAAGGACCTCTTCCCAAAGGAACAGTAGGCTTATTATTGGGACGCAGCTCTTCTACTCTAAAAGGACTTATGATAAGTCCTGGGGTAATTGATCCCCATTATGAAGGTGAAATAAAAATTATAGCCAGTTCTCCAAAGGGTATATCAGTAATTTCACCAGGAGATAGAATAGCACAGTTACTAATAATACCCAGCCTACATGATAAATTTTCCAGTCGTACTGTAGAAAGAGATTCCAAGGGATTAGGCTCCACAGGTGTAGATTGGGCTATGCTTTCTTTAAATTTAGATTCTCGCCCCATGCTAAAACTAAATATTCAAGGACATGAATTTAATGGGCTACTGGATACAGGTGCAGACCTTAGCATCATCTCTCGTCAAGAATGACCAAAACATTGGCCATTACAACAAGCCACTCAAACGCTTCGAGGCCTAGGAGTGGTGACTAATCCCCATAGAAGTGCAATGGTATTAGATTGGAAGGATCCTGAAAGATGTGAAGGAACTATACAGCCATATGTATTGGATCATCTTCCCGTAAATTTATGGGGACGAGATGTCCTAGATCAATTAGGTTTGACATTAACAAATAACATCAACCAAAATGCACCCACTATTATGACTAGACAAGGTTTTAGGAAAGGAAAAAGATTAGAAAAACAAGAACAAGGTATAGCAGCACCAATACAAATAGATCAAGGAACGGACAGACATGGGTTGGATTTTCAGAAAGGGCCACTGAGACAATAAAAATTACTTGGAAATCAGAAAGACCAGTATGGGTTCCTCAGTGGCCCCTGACTAAAGAAAAGATACAAGCAGCCCATGACCTGGTCAAACAACAATTAGTGGAAGGACATATACAACCTTCTGTATCTCCCCATAATACTCCCATTTTTGTCATCAAAAAGAAATCTGGTAAATGGAGATTATTGCAAGATTTAAGAGCCATTAATAATGAGATGGTTATTATTGGACCTGCTCAATCGGGGATTCCTCAATTGTCTGCTTTGCCAAAAACTTGGTATGTTTTAGTTATAGATATTAAAGATTGTTTTTTTTCAATTCCAATTCATCCTGAGGATAGTCCACATTTTGCATTTACTATCCCTGCACTGAATCATGAAGGTCCTGATCAGAGATATGAATGGAAAGTACTCCCTCAAGGGGTGGCTAACAGCCCAACTATGTGTCAAATTTATGTTAACAAAGTAATCCAGCCACTTGTCAAAAGAAACGAACTTTATTTTTAGAACCACACACGCCAAACAAAACAGCTCCTCAGGAAAAACCTTCAGAGCCCAACTGCCACCACCGGCTTCCCACAAGCCTCTCAACCTCTGCCACTCCTCCTGCTCTAGAGGCCGATTGGCTGGGTCGCGTGGGCGGAGCCAAAAAAAGTCCCCCAATGAGCAGCTCCGTGGTCTGAAAGGGCGGGGAAACAGCCCATTGAGCATCACCGCAGAGGATCCAATCAGTTGGCAGCTAGAAGTTTGCTGGGGCTGCTGTGAGCCAGTCATCAGCTGGCACTGGAAATTTGCTGGCAGCTGGAAGTTTGCTGGGGCCCCTGTGGCTGTGGCTCTCAACAGTGGCCCCCACCTTATTGTGAATTAGCATTCACATATTAGAGAAAACAGTTGGCTTTTGTTTTTTGGGATTGGCTTATTTCACTTTTTAATCCACTTTGCCCATCTCTGTCTTTTAATTGGAGAGTTAAGACCATTTAAATTCAGTGTAATTATAAAAAGATGATTATTATTTCTTGCTATTTTCATGTCTTTCTAATGTTTAATTCATATTTGATTCTTCTTTACTTGACCACTCTTCTAGTAACATTCTTCCATTTTCTGGCTCTAAAATTTGTTTTTCATTTCTTTGTGTAATATTTTTTTATATTATTATACTGTTTTTGCTATTTTCATTACAGCGTTTTATGTAGTTCTGCCTTAGTAGTCATTAATTCTTTTAGTTAATGCTGATCTTAAAATTTTTAAATGTCTTAAATTCTGAAGGACAACTTTGCTGAGTATAAAAATCATGGCTGGCAGTTTTTTCTTTCAGGGCTTTGTAAATATTGTTCGAAGACCTCCTGGATTTTAGAGTCAGTACTGAGAAATTGGGAGTAATTCAGATTGGCTTACCTGTAAAAATGACCTGCTGTTTTTCTCATGAAGCTTTTAAAATTCTTTGTTCTGTTTAGACATTTTAGTTATAATGTCTTAGAGATTATCTTTTTAGATCTTGTCTATGTGAGATTCTGAATGCCTCCTGCATTTGGATTTCTATCTCATTTTCTGATATTAGTTTACTGAAAAGGTAGTGGATACTCTTAAAACTATCTTGGTACCCTCTTCAATGCCAGTGGTCATCAGATTTGGTCTCTTAATGTTGTCAATATTCTGGTAATGGTCACTTATTATCTTAGCTAAATATTTAACTGTTCCAATTTTAGGGTGAAATGTTTGCAGTATTTTCAAGGTTATATGCCTTCTCTTCAGAGCCTGAAAATCTGTCTTCTATAGGGATCTACTCTGTTATTCATGCTTTCAACTGAATTTTAAATTTGTTTTATTATGTCTTTCATTTCCAGTATTTTTTTCATAATCTCTTTATTGAAGTTTTGTTTTACCCCCTGTGTTTTCTCTTAGTACATTCTTTAAATCTTCTTTAAGTTCATTGGTAATTTTATCCATTGCTTTTCTAAATTTATTTATTTATTTAGTTTGGTACCAAGGATTGGACCCAGGGTTGCTTAACCACTAAGCCACATCCACAGCCCTTTTTATTTTTTATTTAGAGACGTGGTCTCCCTGAGTTGCTTAGGGCCTCACTGAGTTGATGAGGCTGGCTTCGAACTTACATTCCTCCTTCCTCAGCTTCCTGAATTGCTGAGATTATAGCCATGCAACACCACAGCCATCTAGGGAAGCAGTCTTAAATGTAGACTCTACAAGACGGCTGCCTGGCATAGTTTTCCTGTAGCAATTTGAGATAAATTGTGAGCTTCACCTTCACTAAATGTCTTTTATTCTCCTGTCCCAGTTGAAATTAGACTGGGTTTCTATTCTACTGATATTAAGAAATTAAGCTTGTGTGCTTTTCCTCTCCATCTTTCTCCTTTTTACCCCTTTCTCCTGATCTGCCCTGGTCCGAGTTCAGGAAATAATGAATTCTTTCCTGTTTTCTGGACCAGTAACTATTTCCTAACCAGTTTCTGAGTCCCTCAAGTCTCTGACTAACTATTATTGTATTTTAGAGTATTCATTCTGACCCCCACCACTCTGGTCAACTCTGGTTCTTTCATTGGTTCAATTCTGGACTGCAGAGCAATGGAGACTTGCTTCCTAGTTCCTCTGCTCCATTTTTCCTCTCTCTAAATATGTAGTTTTTGAACAGAGAATAACTTTCTGCTTGCCAATCTATATGCTTTTTGGTTTTCTTTCTGTTGCAATGGCTTGTACCTCTGACACAATGTTAAATAAAAGTAGTGAGAGTGACTATCCTTGACTTATTTCTGATCTTTAGAAGAAAACCATTCATTTTTTCACCATTAAGTTTGCTGTCAGCTCTGGGTTTTTTTCCTCCCCTTCTTTCTTCCACAGACCTTCTTATCAGTTTGAAGAAGGATCTTTGCATTTCTAGTGTGTTGAAAACTTAATCAATAGGTGCTGAATTATGTAAAATGTTTTCTGCATCTATTGAAATGACCATTTTCTTTTCTCTTTATTCTGTTGATATGACCAGTTGCGTTGATTTTTTTTTTTTTCCAACAGGTAAACTTTGCATTCTTGGGATAAAGCCCAACTGGTTGTGATATATTTTCGTGCATTGTTAATGTTCATGAGTGACATCAATATTTTTGTCTTTTTCTAGTCTGGGTATCATGTTATACTAGAATTATAAATTGCATCACAAGGTGTCCCTTCTTCTTATTTTTCTATTCATGTTCTTCCTTTTGTCTACCTGAGCAACTGACCAACTTTCCTTTTTTTCCCCTTTCAGAAAAGAATATGTATGAATTATGGTAGTAATTCTTCCATAAATATTTGAGAGAATTCATTAGAGAATCCATCTGGCCTGAAACTTTTTTTGTGGGAAGTTTTCTGTTTTGAATTTAATTTTATGCATTGATATATGGCCATTCAAGTTTTCTATTTCTTAAATTAATCTTGGTAGAAATCTGTCTTTTGAGCTGGGGATGTAGTTTAGTGGTCAAGCACTTGACTAGCATGAGGCCCTGGCAATTAAAAAGAAAAAAAAACCTAGAGTAAATATTTTAAACTTTTCAGGCCATATGGTCTGTGTTTCTATTACTCATCTTTGCTTATTGTAACATGAGGTAGTGACAAAATGATATGTGAATGAATGAACATGACCATGTTCCAGTACATATTTTATTTTTTCACCCTAGAAGTTGAATTTAATATAATTTTCTTTTACATTCTTATTTGGAATTTCCCCCCACCATTTAAAAGTGTAAAAACTTTTCTAAGCTCATAGGCCACACAAAGACAGACAATGGGTCAGAACTGGTACTTTAGCCTGTTTAGATTTGATAAAGTCTACTTTATTTCCTTGATTTCCATGTTAATCTTTATTTCTTCTACTTATCTTTAATTTAATACGCTCTTTAAGTTCATAAGGTGAAAGCTTATATTGTTGATTTAATCTTTCTCCATTTTTAGTGTAATCATATAAAGCTAGAAGTTTCTCTATAAACTGCTGTAGCTTAATTTCACTGATGTTGTGTTTTCATTTTCATTCAGTTCATAATATTTTCTAATTTCCCTTATGATTTCTCTTTGACTCACAGGCTATTTAAAACTGTGTTAATATCAAATATCTGTGGATTTTTCAGATACCTTTTTAAATACCTTTAGAAACTGATTTCTAACTAGATTCATTTTGCATGCTCTGTATGGTTTCAGTCTTTTAAATTTATTGAGAATTATTTTTATGGCCAACATATAGTTTGTCTTGCTGAATGTCCATATGTACTTGAAAAAATATATATTTTACTCTTGCTAGATGGTGTTCTACAAAGGATAATTAGGCCCAAAGGGTTGATAGTGTTAAGTTTTTTATATACCTCTGACTTTGTTCTGTGAATTACTTAGAGTGTTTAAATCCACCAGCTTTGATAATGGATTTTACTACTTTCAGATCTCAGCTTCAAATATTTGAAGCCATTGACCCTCTTTGTCATGAAATAGCTTTCTTTCCCTAATATTATTATTCTATTTTTTGTCTTTCATTAATATAGTCAATTCAACTTTCTGATGTTTTGTATTTACATTGTATATTTTTTCTATCCTTCTATCCTTTTATTTCTAACCTATCTGTATCTTTAAGGTGGTTTCCCATATTCAAAATATAATTGATTCTTGCTTTTTCAGCCAGTGTAACAGCCTCAGTTCATTGTTTTTTTAGATTGAACTCAGACCATCTTTTATTTAATGTAATTAGATTTAAATTTGTTTTTTATCATATTTGTTCTTTTGTCTTTTCCCCCCTATTTTCATGCTTCTTTTGAATTAAGGGTTTATTGTGGTATTACAAAATTATAATATCACCTGTCTTATTAGCTATGCCTCATTTGTTTATATGGTGTGTCCATGTGCACACATTTGTTCTGAGGTTTGCAATATGCATCTCGAAGACCATCAGCTTTCAAATAATGTTACCTCTTACATAGTATGACAATAGTATATTTTCATTCCTTCTATCTTCTGTTACTGTTATTCATTTTACTTCTCTAGGTAATACATGCCATAATATGTCATTGTTTGTTTTATTTGTTTTTTACAATGCTACCAGTCAAACCAGGGCCTTATGCATGGTAGACAAGAGCACTGCCACTGAGCTATAGCATGAACTCAAAAGTTTAATGTCTGGAGTCTCATATTAATCATATATAGTTGGAACTTAAGGCACATTCATTCTGAAGCAAATTTCCTCTAGATGTGAGCCTGTGAAATTAAAGAATTTATCTACTGATGTTGATGCTTGTATGTTGATTTTGTAAAATACAATGGTCAGACCTAGGAAAGACATTCCCATTCCAAAAAGGGGAAAAAATGGACAAGAAGAAAGGAGTAACTGGTTTCCAGTAAGTCTTAAACCCCAAGAGGGAAAACAATATTAAATCTTAACATGCCAGCATAATCTCCTTTGACTCTGTCCTGTATTCTGGGCATACTGAAATGGGGGTTGGGCTTCCAAGGCCTCAGTCAGCCCCACCCTCATGGCTTTACTGGGCTCAGTCCATCTGGGAGTTCTCACTAGTTGGAGTCTCTTACTTCCAGCCTCTAAAAATGAAGATGCATATTGGTGGCCTCCATGCAAATCAATAAACACGATATACCACATTAACCAAATGAGGAACAAAACCTGAATGATCACATTAATAGGGGCCTAAATATTGGGGGTTTCAGAGGTCGCTTTCCTCCATGGTTCTGCTAGGTGTTACCCTAATAGGGACATTTTGTCGTGACTTCTCCCATCACAAGTTTCTGTTAGGGCCAGACTATCTCTGATATATTTTGAAATTTAGGTAGCCATGGCCACATGGCTTATGTTCTCTGCACATCTGCAGAGTTGGCAACACACAGATACCAAGTTTTGTGGCTTGTATCCTCCAGAGCAGTGGCACAAGCCACATCTGGGCCTGTTTGAATCACAGTTGGGACAGCTGAGTGCTACACCTCAGTGCAGGGAGCAGAGACTTGAGGCAGTGCAAAGCAGTGAATGCTTATATCCTTTTGATGCCTTTCTTTCTTTTTTTAAAATAGTTTTTGTACATTTTTTTCACTTTTTTATTTTTATAAGCTATTCATGATATTACAATGATCTTGGCAATTCATACATTTGAATCATTGGGGTATAATTTCTCATTTTTCTAATTGTACAGATTGCAGAATCACACTGGTCATAGAGTCACCTATATACATACAGCAATCATAATGTCTATTCTATTCTGCTGCCCTTCCTATCCCCCCATTCCTCCCCTCCCCTCCCATCATTTCTCTCTTTTGATGCCTTTCATATCAATTTCTTTCAACAGTGTTTTATATCACAGATTTTTTGCCTCTTTTAATTTCTAAGTATTTAATTTCATTTTTTGGTATTATTAGAAGTGGGATTGTTTTCTTAATTTTTCTTTTGGATAGTTCATTGTGAGTATATACAAATGCTATTGATACTTGTATGTTGATTTTTGTACTAAAACTTAGCTGAATTTGTTTATTAGTTCTAATAGTTTTTTGGTAAAGTGTTTAAGGTTTTTTTTAATATAAAATCATTCCATTAGCCAAGAGAGAAATTTTCACTTATTCCTTTTCTGTAAGAGTGTGTTATATTTCTTTTTCTTGCCTAATTGTCTGGATGGTACTTTTAGTACTATGTTGACTAAACAACGTGAGAGTGAGTATCCTTCTATTATTACTACCTAAACTTTTCACTTATGAGTATGCTAATTGCAGACAGTTTGTTATCTATGGCCTTTATTGTGTCGAGGTATATTCATCCTATACCTACATTTGAGAGTTTTTGTCATGAGGAGATGTTTTGTCAAGTGCTTTTTCTGCATCTATTAATGTGATCATTCAGGTTTTGTTCCTCATTTGGTTAATGTGGTATATCATGTTTATTGATTTGCATATGTTGAACCATCCTTACATTCCTGGCATAAATTCCACTTGATCATGGTGTTAATGTGCTATTGAATTAAGTTTGCTAGTATTATTTTGTTGAGGATTTTTACATCTGTGTTCTTCCAGGATGTTGGCTTGTAATTTTTTTCTCTTGTAATGTTGTCTGGCTTTAGTATCTGGGTAATGTTTGCCTTATTAAAAAAAAGAGAATTTAGAAGTTTCCCTTCTTTTCATTTTTTTTTTTTTTGGAAGAGTTTGAGAAGGATTGATATTAGGTCTTCAAATGTGTGGTAGATTTCAGCAGGGAAGCCATTAGGTCCTAGAGTTTTCTTTGATGGAATACTTTGTGGCCATTTACTGGGGATCAAACTTGGGGCCACATGAATATCAGGAAAGTGCTCTAACACTGAACCACATCCCCACCCTTATGGGATAATTTTTATTACTGACCTAGTTTCATTACTTTCTATGGTCTGTTCAGATTTTCTGTTTCTTCCAGATTCAGTCTTGGTAGGATGCATGTTTCTAAGAATTCATCTCTTTCTTCTAGATTATCCAATTTGTTGATGTGTAGTTTTTCACAGTGGTATTTCATGATCCTATGCATTTCTGAAGTATCCATTGTAATGTCTTCTTTTTCATTTCTCATTTTATTTGAATCTTCTCTTTTTTTTTTAGTCTAGCTAAAGTTTGTCAATTTTGTTTATCATTTCAAAATAACCATCTTTTAGTTTTATGGGTCTTTTCTATTGTTTTTCTAGTCTCTAATTAATTTATTTCTGCAATGTTACCTCTGCTAAATTTGGACTTACTTTGTCCTACTTCCTTGAGATGTGATGATGTTGAGATTGGGGGGGGGGGGGGGGTGTTTATTGCTATAAACTTATCTCTCTGAACTACTTTTACAGCATCCTGTAAGTTTTAGTATTTATATTTACATTTTCATTTATGTCAAGATATTTTAAAGTTTCCTCTTAATTTCTTTTTTGACCCCTTGGTTGTAAAGGAGCATGTTGATTAATTTCCATATATTTGTTAGTTTTACAAAATTTTTCTTGGGATTCCTGGTTTTATGTCATTGTGGTCAGAAAATATTCTTCTCGGTAATTTTCAGGCTTCTTAAATTTATTAAGGTTTGTTTTGTGGTCTTACATGATCTATCCTGGAGAATGTTCCATGTGTACTTGAAAGAAATGTATATTCTGTTGCTGTTGGATGAAATGTTTCGTAAATATTTGTTAGTTTCATTTAGTCTAAACTGTAGTTCAAGTCTGATGTTTTCTTACTTTTTGTACTAGTTGATCTGTACAATGTTGAAAGTTGTATGGTAGCCTATTTCTTACTTCAGCTCTATTAATATTTTCTTTATATAGTTAAACGCTGCAGTTTCGTGTGCACTGGTAGAACTTCTTGATGAACTGACCCTTTTAGCTTATATAAGGACCTTCTTTGTTTCTTTTTACAGTTTTTGACTTAAAGTCTATTTTTGTCTGATATAAATATTCCCATCTTCTCTCTCTTTTGATTTCCATTTGCCATCAGTATTTTCCCATTTCACTTTTAGTCTATTTGTGTCCTTAGAGGTGAAGTGAGTCTCTCATAGGCAGCACATAGTTGGGTCTTCCAGACCCAATTCTAAATAACTAAGCACGTGGTAAAGGTCCACTGTGCCTTAAGGGTTAGGCATCTGGCTAGGAATAGATACATGTTTTATAGAGTCTGAAGCTTATATAATTTGAGGAATTAAAAAATAAACAAACTAAAAATTTCAAAGAAAATTAGGTACTAGAGAGGACCTACACAAATAAGAAGCTTAAGCTGCATTAGTTTCATGGTAATAAATATTACATAATAAAATCTATTATGTAATAATATATTCTATGATTATTTATTGAATATTTTATTAATAGCCTCTTGCTTTTAATCTCTTCAATGCTAGCCTGCTCAGGTAAAAGAACTATATACAGCCATAATATATTTGTGGATTTTATTTTCTTGATTCATTTAGAATATAACCATTTCCCACAGGTTTATGAATACAATGTAATTGTACAAATACAACATTTAAGCTAGATTCCAAAGCTAAAGCCATCTGAAAATTTTTAAAAAATGAAGCTAAAAGATAGCCAACTGGGAGATGATGTAGATAACTGTAAATATCTTGCTCCAGACCCTGAAAGATTCCTGGACTCTATCAGCCTCAGGAACATGGAATTATAGAGATTTACTCTATACTGCATTTTGTTGAAGGCCACATTCAGATATGTGAGTGGTGAGGAGGTTAACAAGTAGATTAGCAAGTAAATAGACTAGTGTTTCCAAACAGAGTAAGAAATAAGACATTTGTGGTAGAGTCATAATATTGATCTAAGAACTGTCAAGGTTTTCCCTTTTCAAATTAATGACCCCCAGTTCCCTGTAACAATTTACAAAAGAGGAGAAATCACATAAGTAATATAGAGTGAAAGAGTCAGAGAGACAGAAAATGTTCTGAAATAATTTGTGAAGGACATAACCTTATATCCAACATTTACAAGACTACTGAACACAAAGTACTCACACTAATAGCCCACAAATAAAACCATATGTGTATGGGTATGTTTCTTTTTCTCTGATTTATATCCCTGTATATTAGCCTTTATTATGAGTAAGTTTTCGATATACTGCATTATTTGTTTTGACATAAATTTTAAGATCAACTTGTTAAGGTCCATGAGAAACCTTGAAGGGGTTTGATTGGAATTCCATTGAATTTTACAGATTATCTGGGGGCCACAATTGATGTCTTTATGATTCATAGTCTTCCCAATTGTAAGCAGGTCTGTTTGTATTTTTTAATTTGTTCTAATTAGTTATACATGACAGCAGAATGCATTTTGATTCATTGTACACAAATGAAGCACAACTTTTCATTTCTCTGGTTGTACACAATGTGGAGTAGCACCATATGTGCAGTCATACATATACCTAGGGTAATGATGTCCATCTCGTTCCACCATCTTGGTCTGTCTATATTTTAATCAGTGTTAATTTTTGTCCTTCAATAGTGGTTGGTAATTTTTTTCTCAAATGTATCACATGTGTGTCGCTTATTTTCAGTGAAGAATCAAAGACATATTTCACTAGTGAACCAAAAACAGAAAATAACCCAACTTATTTTACAAGGCTAGTATAACCCTGATTCCAGTTGAAATATGGGTTCTTTCTGTAAAGGACTAGAGAGCAGTCTAACTCTAAGTCATAGAATATTCTTAAGAATGTAAATGTGTTAAGAATATAGATGCAGCAATCTTAAAACTTTAGCTAGCTGAATACAATAATGTATATTTTTAGATTATTCCTAATTTGTCCAATGAATATAAAGGTCTGTGTTGAAAGTATCATGCCACTTTTGAATTAAAAAAGGAAAGCCCACATGATTATTTCAGTTAACATATGTTTAAGTTACGGCATAAGGACTGCAAATTTGAGATCAGCCTCGGCAATTTAGCAAGGCCCTTAGTAACTTGGTAAGACCCTGTCTCAAAATGAAAAATAAAAAGGGCTGGGGAAGTGGCTTGGTGGTTAAGTGTCCCACCCCTGTTCAATCCCCAGTCACCTCCCCCAAAAGATTTCCTACAAGTATTTGTGAATTTCAAAGTCTAATATGTTGTTGAAATACAGATTCTTTCTGTAAAGGGCTAGAGAGCAAATATTATAAACTGTGGGTCAAGAGGCAAAACTAAGATTATTGTGTAGGTACTTATAAAATAAGAGAGAAAGCAAATTTCCATAAATCTTTATTAATATGATTTAAAATATAAAAATTGAGTATACTGAGTATAGTTTTTTCTAAGTAAGGTCTGTGACTATGAAGAACAGAATTCTTTTAAGAGGAATAACATTGTTTCCTATCATCCAAATCAATTAAAATGTTCATTTGTTAATGCTGATCTACAATGAGATTTCCCATATTTCACCTTTACAAATGTCTTTCCTCGTGCATAGTTTCTGCAAAATACTGATATCAATCTATGAGCATATGGTTTTAATTGAACATAGTCACAGATTGGAAGGCATTTTTAGAATTATATTAGCTAAAAGGCTAGAATGCCTTTTAGCATGTCATTACATTGCAAATCACTTCCAATTAAAGTTCCTCAATTGCACAGTTAAATGGATTTTGGAATATGGAAATTTACTTTGCACATGCATAGAGGTCTGAAAAACACTGCTGTACTTCAAAATTAGAAAATATATTGCTGGGAATGGAGACATCACTTTTTTCTTTTTAAACTTTTGACAGTGAAGGCCTGACATTATTTGCAGTTCAAACATTAGTTGTCATTGAAATGACTTTATCACAGTATGTTTTACATGTAAGACTCACATATAAGCACTGTTTTGCCTTGTAACTTTTGCTTGAAACATTTTCAAGTCTGTAGCAAAAGCTGAATTCCAAGGCCATTCAAAGTTCAATACCAGTGGGTAATGTAGTTCTTCAAATATTTTCAAAATGTAAAAATCATTCTTGAGGGCTCTACATATACAAGGTCCATTGGCCATAGTTTGCCTCCCTCTGCTCTATAAAATCTTGACCACTTATATTACCAGTAAATGAGACTGTTTTCCCAAAATTGTGTAATCAATGAGTATTAACTTTCAAAAATTTATCCAACTTTAATATTAACTACTCTGATGATATGATCATTCTATACTGTATATATGTACTAAATTATGATATATAGTACATAATAAATCTGTAAAACTATAAACTCCAAAATCATTTTTTTCAATTTATATATATTTGAAAAATAAGGTAACATATCTTTTTTAAAGAGCTTTGTGATTATACATAGTAGTTAGTTTCATCCTGACAAACTTGTACATGCATGGTCATCTATTTGGGTTCATGATTCCCCCTTTTCCCTCTTGTCCTTCCTCCCCTCTCCCCTTCTCCTACCTCTGCACTACTAGGTATTCTTTCACTCCTTGATTAGTTTGTATTTGATTGACTATGTAATCTTATCTTTCCCTTCCCCTTTTTACTCTAGCTTCCACATATGAGAGAAAACATTCAACCTTTGAGTTTGAGTTTGGTTAATTTCACTTAGCATAGATATTCTTCAATTCATTTACTGGCAAATGCCATAATTTCATTCTTTTTAATGTTAAATAGAACACTGTTGACTGGCATCTGGGTTGTTTCCATAATTTATCTATTATGAATTGTGCTGTTATAAACATTGATGTGGCTATATTGCTATAGTATGCCAAATGTAGATCTTTGGGGAAAATACCCAGGAGTGGGATAGTTAGGTCATGTGGTTCCATCCCTAGTTTTTTTGGAAATCATTATACTACTTTCTAGAATGGTTATACTAATCTGCAGTCCCACCAACAATATACAAATGTTTCTTTTCCCCTGCAACTCTGCACAAAAATCAAATCAAAATGGATCAAAGACTTAAGAATTAGACCATAAACTTTACAACTGCTAGAAGAAAACTTGGTAAAAACTCCATCATACAGGTACTGGAACCAACTTTCTTAACAAGACCCCTAAAGCTCAAGAAATAAAACCAAGAATTAATAAGTGGGATGTCATTAAACTAAAAAGCTTCTGAACAGCAAAGGACATGATTAAGAACATGAAGAGAGAGCTTACAGAATGGGAGACAATCTTGGACAGCTACCCCTCTGATAGTAGATAGGATTAATATCCACAATGGGCAAAGAACTCAAAAAACTTTACACCAAAAAAAAACCAAAAGAACAAACACAAAAGACCAATGAATATATGAAAAAAATGTTCAACATCTCTTGCAAATCAAAACTACACTAAAATTTCATCTCACTCCAATCAGAATGGCAATGATCAAGAATACGAACAATAATAAATGCTGGGGAGGTTGTGGGGACAAAGGAACACTTTTATATTGTTGGTAGGACTGTGGACTAGAACAACCATTCTGAAAAGCAGTATGGAGATTCCTTTAAAAAATAGGGATGGAACCACCATATGACCTACTATCCCACTCCAGGGTATTTTCCCCAAAGATCTAAAATGGGCATTCTACAGCAGCACAGCCATGTCAATGATTATAGCAGTACAATTCACAGTAGATAAATTATAAAATTAACACAGATGCCAATCAGTAGATGAATGGATTAAGAAATTGTTGCACACACACAATTTGACTTCTACTCAGCCATTAAAAAGAATACAACAGACACTAGTATGGCAGTATGTATAAACATGGCTATATAACCAATGTGATCCTGCAATCTGTACACATGGGAAAAATAAGAATTCATACCCCATTTGAATCAAATGTATGATATATGATATGTCAAGATCATTGTAATGTTTTGAGCAATCAATAAAAAAATGAAATTATAGGACTAAGAGCTGGGGTTGTGGTTCAGTGGTGGGACACTTGTCTAGCATGTGTGAGGCTCTGAATCTTGTAAAGTTGCACCTCAATAAATTGCTAAGGCTCACATTGAACTTGGCATCCACCTCCTCAGTCTTCTTTATTGCTGGGATTATAGGTGTGTGCCATAGGATCTGGCTCCTCCTAATATAGTTCTTATTTATCCTTCAAGATTTGGATCAAGGACCAGTTCCTCCTCTGGCTACAATCTGTGCAAATATGTGCTTTAACATCAATTTCACTTTTATGTAATTAACTTTTGATTTATAGCAATCTGTTATAACTGATGTGTATATTCCCAAACAGTGCCCAACACTTAGTAGGTACTAATAATTTGTTGACTGGTGAGTTAAAAATAATAGTAGTAGTATTAATAATATTAACAAATATGTGCCAGATATATTAAAAAAATGTGTATAATATTCCTCATGTAGTTGTTGCCATAATATAATATAATATAATATACAATTAAATTGTGAAGAAGCACCCTCAGAACTGGGCATGGTAGAGCACGCCTGTAGTTCCAGCTACTCAGGAGGCTGAGGCAGGAGAATCACTTGAGCCTAAGATTTTATCAGCCTGGGCAACATAGCAAGACCCTGTCTCTTTTTTTTTAATATTTGTTTTAGTTAGAGGTGGACACAGTATCTTTATTTTGCTTTATGTGATGCTGAGGATCAAACCCAGTGCCTCACACATGCTAGGCAAGCACTCTTACCTCCGAGCCACAACCCCAGCCCAAGATCCTGTCTTAAAAAAGAAAAAATAGCATGGTGTAAAAGATCTCCCTCATATAGTAAATCCTAACCAAATATTTGTGTTTTTATTCCCTAATAAAACTGAGTGTGTCAGTTTATTAAAACATGTATTTTCCCCTTAAATGATGAAATGATTAAATAATAGCCTTTAGTTGTGACTTTGATCTCTAATTAAGAAAAATTTGTTTGCCCTGGAAAACAGAAATATAAGTACAAAAAAGAATATTCATTGGTCATATGTATTTTGTAATTTAAACAGGAAGCTTCTTCTTTTCAAAATCTCCTTTGTAACTTAACGAAGATTAATCTTTTATTTCACTTTATTTCCAAAGGATATCCATTACCTTGCCCTAGATAAGGGTGAATTGGCACTAGCTGAAGTGGCAAGAAAAAAAGCTAGTGATATTGATGCAGAATCAATAACCTCTGGAGTCGGTAAGAATTAATACTTTTTTTTAAAGTTCCTTTTGTTTTAATTCTTACTCAGAATCATTTCTAGTTGTAGGGCATGGTTGGTTAATTTGAATTGCTTTCTTTGTAAAGACAGTTAACTTTTTAAAAAGTTAAAATTTTTAAAAAGTTAAAATTTTTAAAAAGTTAAAATTATTAAGCCTTGACAAATGATATAATATCAATAAGTTGGAATTATACATGAAAATTGATAATTTGTGATTATGTAATCACTATTTAGCAAAAAGTAAAGGCATTGTTCTTTGCATAAGATTTTGGGGTGAGTTTATTATTATCATCAGTGCCATTATGGACCAACACAGAAACTTAACCATTTATACATAGGTCATATGTTCAAAGAATTCTCTCCTACGTGAGACAAAGCATTTCACATAGGATCAGGTTTGACAGGTGATTTGTTTTCTGTTCAGAAGTTGCTAGTGTCATTTTGCAGTGTAATATTCAAAGACAGATCAGAAGCCCAGATTGAATCTAAAGGCCAACTTAAACTTTATAATATACAAAAATAAAAGATTTAAAAGTATATCAGCATGAACTTCCTTTTTCTAAACTTAGTTTATCTAATGTCACTAAATCTGGCAGTAGTAATACTTGGACATCACAATTTCCTGTTCTTCCTAGTATTTCTTATTCTTAAATTACACAAAGGACCCTCAGAATTATAAGTAAAATTGCTTCATTTCTCTATGTAAGTCCTATGAAACAAATATTTTAATAATATTCCCACTTTGTTAGTGCTTGAAAATATAATGAGTCACTACCCTGAGCAGTCGTCTTATGCTTTGGGTGATGTTTGCTGCCAAATGGGCCAACTCTTAGCTTCTCTACAATGTGACCACCGATTCCACTGTTCAACATGGTAGTGGAGGGAACTCAAAGCCATACCATTAGCGTAGCTCCAGACCTGAACACTAGGACTGATAATTACTTACCAGTAAGAGAATCATATTCTCCTTCCACACCTAAGAGTGTTGGAGATTGAGCACAAAAGATGCCAAGACTACTTTCAGAGCTCCATTTCTATGGAGCTAATATTCTTAATTGTATTCAGCGTGAGTATTCCTTATAATAGTAAAAAGTTATTCTTACCTAATAGTAACTCTAGTTGGTCTATTGCTATATCTTTTTACTTACAAAGTCTATGATGTGCCTCCTACTAATAATATTAGTAAACTGGAGGTGGTGGCATATGCCTATAATCCCAGTGGCTCAGGGGGCTGAGGCAGGAGGATCACAAGTTCAAAGTCAGCATCAGCATCTTAGCAAGATCCTAAGCAACTTAGTGAGACCCTGTCTCAAAATAAAAGGGCTGGGGGTGTATCTCAGTGGTTAGGTGCCCCTGGGTTCAATCCCCCAGTACCAAAATAATAATAATAAAATATTAATAATCTATTATTTATTGAATGCTCCCTAAGGACAGATACTATTTTCAGTTACAGATAGCAGCACATCCTCACTACAATTCTGTGAGGTACATACAATTTATATTTGTTATGAGAAGTCATTTGCAACCAAATGCTGAAACCACACCATAGTAATAGGGATTATGATGTTATGGGGATACCAATATCCTCCATCCCCTTTCTTAGCCATTTAGGAAGACACAGCAAGATGTTAATTCATAATCATTCCTGTCAATTTTCCTGGGTCCTGAATTTTCCACTAAGGGATTAGATATAATTAATCTTTCAAAGCTATTTAAAGGGTAAAAGGGAAGGGGGAGAAATTACCATGAAATTTCAGGAAACTGAAGAAATGCTTCTATTCTTCAGAATGTATCTTGTGCCCCTATTCTTTAATCAAGTTACTGTAGCTGCTGATAATTACTAACCAGAAGGCTTGGTGTTCCTCCTTTGAGTCCTGCGTCATTTCTACCAAATATCTTTTTTCACTAAAGCCTTATGACCCAGATTACTAACAAAGATACTATTAGGTAACATCAGTAACTAGCAAGAGGTTAACTTCTTAGATAAATGTTCTGTCCCACTTTCATTCCAGAAAACTGGGTGACTCCCAGTCATACCAAACAGTGTTTAGGAAAGAATCTCTAGTTTTCTCATCATGGTCTAGTCCCAGCTTTTCATTTCAGCCTATATCATTCTGAGAAAAGCTAATTTATCTCAAATTCCCTCAGTTTAACTCACTATTCTCTCAAACTTTTCCCAAAGCAGAGAGAGATTAAATTTTTGGCTTTCAAAAGTGTTCTCTGATGTGAGGAAGAGACCAAATTGTAGCATATCAAGAGTACTTAAGTAGTTCAGTCTAGACATGGGAGAATCTAAAAAAGTATCACATAGACTTGTTAACACAATTCAAAGCAAGAGTTGCTAAAGGAAAAGCTCAATGATGACTATCAATGAAAAATATGTTAATATTTTCATTTGAAGCATAACTAACATTCATACAGAAAGTACACAAATCATAAGTATATGACTCCATGAATTTTAACAAAGAGAACACATTCTTATAACCAATATTCAGGCTAAGTACATTACCAGGACCCCAGAGGTCCTCCTGTAACACCTTTAAATCCTATACCCTTAGCCCAACTATCTAGACTTTTTAAAAATTAAATTATTTATTTATTCTAATTTGTTATACATGATGGCAGAATGCATTTCATTTCCTATTGCATATATAAAGCACAATTTTTCAAGTCACTGATTGTATGCAAATATTTTCACACCATTCATGTCTTCATAAATGTACTTCATAACATTCCACTATCATTCCTTTACCCTTGTTCCCTCCTTTGCCCTCCTTCCCCTTTGCCCTATCTAAAGTTCCTCCATTTCTCCCATGCTCCACCCACCCATTGCCATTATGATTCAGCATCCTCATATCAAAGAAAATATTTGGCCTTTGGTTTTTTGAAATTGGCTAACTTCACTTAGCATTATATTCTCTAACTCCATCCATTTACCTGCAAATGCCATGATTTTATTCCCTTTTATTGCTGAGTAACATTCCATTGTGTATATATGGCACATTTTTTAATCCATTCATCTACTGAAGGGCATCTAGGTTGGCTCCACAGTTTAGCTATTGGTGCTGCTATAAACATTGATGTGGCTGTGTCCCTGTAGTATACTGTTTTCAAGTCCTTTGGGTATAGATTGAGGAGAGGGATAGCTGGGTTAAATGGTGGTTCCATTCCCAGTTTTCCAAGGAATCTCCATACTGCTTTCCAGATTGGCTGCACCAATTTGCAGTCCCACCAGCAATGTATAAGTGTGCCTTTTTCCCCACATCCTCGCCAACACTTATTGTTGTTTATATTCTTAATAGCTGCCATTCTGACTGGTGAGATGAAATCTTAAAGTAGTTTTGATTTCCATTTCTCTAATTGGTAGAGATGTTGAACATTTTTTCATATATTTGTTGATTGATTGTATATCATCTTCTGAGAAGCCTGTTCAATTCCTTGGCCCATGTATTGATTGAGTTATTTGTGGTTTTTTTTTTTTTGTTTTTTTTTTTTTTTTGGTGTTAAGGTTTTTGATGCTTTATATATTAGAGATTAGTGCTCTATCTGATGTGCTTTTAGTAAAGATTTTCTCCCACTGTAGGCTCTCTGTTCACTTCATTGATTGTTTCTTTTGCTGAGAAGAAGCTTTTTAGTTTGAATCCATTCCATTTATTGATTCTTGGTTTTAATTCTTGTATTATAGGAGTCTTATTAAGAAAACTAGGACCTAATCCAACATGATGGAGATTTGGGCCTACTTTTTCTTTCATTAGGCACAAAGTCTCTGGTTTAATGCCTAGGTCCTTGATCCATTTTGAGTTGAGTTTTGTGCATGGTGAAAGAGAAAGTTTTAATTTCATTTTGTTACATGTGGATTTCCAGTTTTCCCAGCACCATTTCCAACTATCCAGACTTTTGTAACACAAAATAAAGTTTTTATAATAGTTTTACAGTAGTTTCTAACAGTTGTAATTCTTTCAGTCTTATAGGTGTGTAACAATATTCCAACATATAAATATGACAATTTTATTTATTCTACTTTTGATGGATATTTTGGAGATTTCTGACTTTAAATGCAATATATGAAATAAACTACATATATTATGTACATAAAATATCAAGTTTTAATATTTGATTGTCTACCTTTTATTATTTTGTTTCCTCTTCTAGCAGTCTTGTTTTATTCCTGGTATTCTGGTCATTTACACGGGATAAATTATATAAAACTCACACCAGTCAACCATGCTTTTATATGGCCTGGTAAGGCAAAAAAGATATTCAACTTTGACATGTTTGAGTGTTTTATGATTTTAAGCAATGATGATTTCAGGTAGAAATATCTGGGGTATTGTTAGTCTTCAATTTCCTATTCTCTAATATATTATGTGTTATATTATGTTAAATATCAGAGATAAATGTTTAAAGTTTATAAAAATGTCTTGTGTTTCTGAGTATTCACTTTGGTACTAAATGTATTACTTCACCTTGAGAGACCAATAGCTTGTGTCTCAGTTTTCTCATTTTAAAAGAGATGAAAATATTAGTACCTATGATATGGATTATTGTGGGGTTACATTAGTTAATTCATGCTTCAAACAGTGTCTGGCAAAGATTAAAGCACAGTAATGGCTAGTGCCTTTAAAAATAAAAATGTGTATTTGTAGTAATAAACATTCTTGAGTGATGAGAGATCACACCTGTAAAATACAGGTTTTATTGGTTCTTCTTGATTAGTCCTGAATTTAATTCCTATATGTTTTAAGTTTTAACATTATGTATTAAATATGGGATATAATAAATCATTTGTGTCAGAAAAGTATTATGGATGGACATCCAGTAGGATTTTCCCTTAAAGATTATAAATTTATAATTGTGTCCTTTCCAGTTTAACTGAGAACTCAGTCTGTAGTAAATACAAACTATAAAGTCAAATCTGTCCTCTTCCACTTCCATCTTTGGCCAAGGCTTAATGAGCTTCATTGGTGATGGTGCTGTAAGGCCAATGATAATATTAGGTATGGAATATTCTAGGCGACCACAAAACACAATCACTTAACAAAGAAATAATTTTATTTCATTTTTACATAACAATCTTGGGGTATGTTCCAGAACTGGTAAAGCATGCTAGCTATTAGGTTACCAAGGTTCTTCTACCTTGTTGCTTCTCATTATTAGGATATATAGCCTTCATCTACATCACTGAGGAAGTGCATCCTAGTCTATAGAAAGGGGTAAAAAGGAGGAAGGTAAACTTTTCTTGCCCAGAGTACAACCCAGGGGTTGTTACACATCACTTGCTCATATCCCATGAGGCAGAACCAGGTCATAAGGCTACACTAACTGTAAGAAAGTCTAATAATATCTTTAGTGGAGTGATCATGTGCCCGGAAAACACTTATTACTGAAAAATCAAAAGCCATGTTGAGGGACAGCTAGCAGTTTATCTGTAAGAGTTATTTGAAGAATAATATTTAGGAAAAAAAACCCAGGGAAACAATTTCTTTCATATAATCCTTATATGCAGAGAAATGAAAATGTAAAAGATATCCCAGCTGCACTTAATGTGGCTGTCTACACATTTATATATTATGAAATTCTTCCAAATGTATTATATTGCCAAATACATTTATTAAATATAATCTTTCAGAAAGAAACAATGTTATAAAAAATCTGTAACTTTAAAAGCTGTAGCTTTATAAGTTGCCATCTCCTTTTAAAATGTATTTGTGGCAGGGCATAGTGGGACATGCCTGTCATCCCAATGGTTTGGGAAACTGAGGCAGGAGGATTGTGGGTTCAAAGCCAGCTTCAGCAACTTAGCAAGGCCCTAAGCAACTCTGTGAGACCCTGTCTCTAAATAAAATATTTTTAAAAAGGTTTGGAGATGTGACTCGGTGGTTAAGCACCCTTGGGTTCAGTCCCCAGTACCTAAATAAATAAATATATTATTTAAAAATAAAAAATAAATATATATTTGAATTTCTGTTATAAAAGCCTATTCATGCTTAATAGAGAGCTTTAGACAATACACTATAAAGGCTACAGTATAAAGATTAACCAGTGATAACTGAAAAAATCGTTGTTTACTTCTTATTTCTATGCATAATTTAATAAAATTGGAATCCTTATTTTCTTTTTTGTTACCCAAGGGCATAACATCAACATAGTCCCATGTTTTTTAGAAATCATTCAGACATTTGATTTTGAACTAAGTTTTCTTCCTCCTAAATGCCTTTTTGGTTTTACTATAAAATTGTGGTGTGATTGTAAAAATGTATAGAAATTATATCCAATAGATGATACATGGATGAAGGAAAAATATTTGCTATCTTACATTTAAATTATAATATTCTTTCAAGATTAAGCTTCAAAAGAACTTTTAGCTCTCCAAACAATTTAAACTGTGGCTAACTACCTCCTATACTGTGTTTGAGAGGGGCATTATGCTACCTGTTTGACTTAGCAGATATATTCATGCCAGCCTACTTTTGGCTTCACTTCACCTGTCTTCCTTTATTATGACATGGTGTCAGTTTTGATCTGTACCTTCCTACCTCTAGGCATCTTTGTCTAAAGACATAATTTGAAACCTTTTATAATTATAAGCACATCAAAGACTAACTGGTTTGTTTGGCTGCAGAGATCTACACAAAACTAAGACTTGTATAACTTAAGAGGTGTACAGTTTTCAGTGACATTCCTAAGAATGCCATGATTATTAAATCTTTTGTTCTGTTCTTTGTGGTGATATAATGTTGTCCATCATGGAATGTGACATATATTACCAATTCTTATTTATCATAAGTATTGATTTTCTCTAAACTAGGTATTTCTTTTCTTGGGAAACTTTTCAACCATTTAAGTATTATTCACACATTTTTGAATTCTGAAATACTAGATAACTATCTTCTAAAACAAGGTGACAGTTTTTCAGAATTCACCCAATCATAAGTTGACAGTTACTCAGCAAAAGGTAATAGTGTTTTTCTGTGGAGAAAAATATAAATGTTAAACATTTAGGCTGTCATTAACTCTACTTTTTCTCCTTTTGAGAAAGAAATCAAATGTCTAAAATCTTCTCTGCTTTACATATTAGTTAGACTAATAAAGAATACTGATTTAGGACAGAAAAAGCCACACTTAAATTTTTACAAGTAAACAATGAATTTTGCTTTAGGATTGGTTTATAATAATAATACTAACTAATGAAAGTATGTAGTTAAAGAATAAATGGAATATATATTAATATGGGTAACCTGAAGTATAATAAACATCTTCTATTAATAATTCCAAAACGTCGGGCTGGGGATGTGGCTCAAGCGGTAGCGCGCTCACCTGGAATGTGTGTGGCCCGGGTTCGATCCTCAGCACCACATACAAACAAAGACGTTGTGTCTGCCGAAAACTAAAAAAAATAAATATTAAAAAATTCTCTCTCTCTTAAAAAAAATAATTCCAAAATGTAAATTGACAGAGTCACACAGTAACATGGTACAAATTTTAAGAACACTAAGATGGTAGTCAGGAATGCTAAGTTCTAGTGTTGGCTAACGTAGTCAAGACTAGTCATGATACTTAAAAGTCACTTTTGGGGCAGGGGGCAGTCTCAGTTTGCTCATTTATATTAGAAGAGTCTTAGTTTTTTTCCAGCACTAAAATTGTATTCATATGATTAGCTATGACAGGACAGAATTCAAACTAAGACACTATAAAATTCTAGCCAATGTATAACTGCTAAAAATTTTATTTATTCATATCTAATAAAATAGTACAGACCTATGTGGACAAAATATAAACTTGAATATTTTCCTAGAGAACTTCTTTAGAATGCCTTATTCAAGATATTTTTTAATTAAATCCTCTCAAAAAATGTAACACTAAGGAATCCAAGGAGAAGAGCTGATAATAGAAATAAGACTTTGTAAATAAACTGAATGGCTTCACATTATTACTTAACAAAAATAATAAGTTATTCAATTTTAGAGCTGAATTTGGACTTCTTACAGCTGTTTTACCTATATATAATTCTCTGTTAGAATCTGTATTAATTCTGAAGATAATCTTATGCCCCTACCATGTCCCCAGGAAATTTCAGTTCACAAATTTTTCTTATATAGTTGGTATATAAAATTTTTAAAACCATAAACTTGCTTTAGCAAAATTATGATATTTACCTTTTTCTTTACTATTTTACTATTGTAAAAATGACTTTATATAACCATAAATCTGTATTCTCAAAGGGTATTGGGGAAGAATCAGTTTTAATTGTCACTAGATTCTGAAGGCTTAAAGAAAATAAAATGTCTTACCTTCCCAGATCTAATCATACTGAAATACTTTTTGCTATGCAGCAGAATTATTTTAAAGCTGATTTATTTCAGCATTTACTGCATCCATACATACCTACCTTTCAAGAAATACAGATGTCAGGAAGTATTCCAGTGGTACTTTGAGGCTGACTTTTATGCCCTTGCAAAGCCCAATTTTGTGTAACTCTTCCCAACTTCAAGTTCAATGACATCATACTGATAGCTTGCAATCAATCATGGCAGGAATATTTAACCATGAAAACTAACAAATTTTAAAAATTGTTTTGTTTTGTGGTGGGGAACAAATTGTTAATCACCTAAGAGCACATCACTTGAGGTAATCCCAGGCCATGGTTCCAGAAGGCCAAGTCTTCTCATATCAGAGAAAAGATCTATAAGTCTTCCTGATTCTGCAACAACCAGAACTGCAATTGTGAATATTCACATATCCTTCAAATTCCTAAGGTATAATCAGAAGAATAAAAGAGGAAATAGGGTCCATATCATATATAATTTATTGTGTCTTTAAACCAATATAGCAGTATTGCCTAAAAGAAATTAATGCAAGCCACATACAGAACTTTAATATATCTAAGAATCATCTCATATTAGATGTTAAATTTTCATTACAAGTACTTTGTATTTGGATATCACAAAATTTACAGTTAAAGAAGTCATTTCAGATACACCAGTTGTTTCACATATTCTTAAAATTAACTGAATATCAGTTTTGATTCTAAAATATAAAAATAAAATTTAAAAGTCCAATTCCCCAGTCACATCGGCCATGTTTCAAGACACATGTAATAGTGGGTTACATGTGGGCAATACAGTTCTATATCAGTAATTAGGAGTTTCCCAGAAGCTTGGGCCTTACTGTATACAGCTTGAAATGTGGAATCACATGAATTATTTCACTTTTCATGCCTTAATTTTCTAAGACAATAACAACCTTCAACGAATGATGTACTAATAGTTAATTCTAATTATTACTATAATCACAAAATGATTCACATGATATGTTATAGCATCTCCCATTTTTGGCATGTCCTGTTAACAACTAATTAGTTGTCAAGCAGTAGCTGAATTCTGAAAAAGAGTTTAACCATATAAGGTGTTAATAGTAATAAACATTAAATGTTTACAGAGTGCTTTTCATCCTTAAAAGGCTTTACAAATAGTCATTAATCTGGTCACATATCAAGGAGAGACTATGAATTACAGTGGATGGGGTAGAGAGAGAAGATGGGAGGGGAGGGAGGGGGGATGGTAGAGGATAGGAAAGGTAGCAGAATACAACAGTTACTAATAGGGCATTATGTAAAAATGTGGATGTGTAACCGATGTGATTCTGCAATCTGTATTTGGGGTAAAATTGGGAGTTCATAACCAACTTGAATCTAATGTATGAAATATGATATGTCAAGAGCTTTATAATGTTTTGAACAACCAATTAAAAAAAAAATCTGGTCACATATGTCATTCCTGTTAGAAGTTAATTCTGAGGCCAAAGAGAGCCTTTCTGCTATTAAAAAAGCAAAAAACAAAACAAAAAAACACCATTACGTACATTCTGTGCTATAATGAACATAAATTCTAGTGCTAATACCCTATTCCTGAGTGATAAACAAGATAAAATATTCATTTAATTGCTTTTCTGATTCTCTGTACCATAATATATGCTAATATCAATGGAGAAAAGTGGTGCTTCTTTACCATTTGTGAGTTGTCTATTAAACTAAAACATCAAATTTAGCTTTCTTGATTATAATACATTTTTTCCCAGTACTTGAGAGTGGACTTAGGGCTGTGTATATGCTAGGTGAGCACTTTACCACTGCTCTCCATCTCCAGCCCTTTTATATTTTGATATAGCAACCTAAAATTGCTCAGGCTGGCCTTGAATTTGTGATCCTCCTGTCTCTGCCTCCTGAGTAGCTGGCATTTCATGTGTGTACCATTACACCATACTTAAAATAGATTTTTAAATGCCACTTTATAGTGTTTGATCTCTAAACTTCCATCAGAATAATAATGCCTTCAAATTTTCAAAGTGCTTATCTGCATCATCTTATTATCTCAACTACATAAAAGATTAAAAAAAAAAGACAGGTGTTTTAAAGCTGACTTTTGGTGTTTAGCTTTTTGAGTTCTTTATATACCCTAGAGACTAGTGTCAAAAAAACAAATAACCCGATCAATAAATGGGCCAAGGACCTGAAGAGACACTTCTCAGAAGATGATGTACAATCAACAAATACATGAAAAAATATTCATCATCACTAGCAATTTAAGAAATGCAAATCAAAACCACTCTAGTCAGACTGGCAACTGTTTTGCATACAAACACAATAAGTATTGTCGAGGATGTGGGGAAAAGGGCACACTCATACATTGCTGGTGGGACTGCAAATTGGTGGAGCCAATCTGGAAAGCAGTATGGAAATTCCTTGGAAAACTGGGAATGGAACCACCATTTGACCCAGCTATCCCTCTCCTCAGTCTATACCCAAAGGACTTAGAAACTGCATACTACAGGGACACAGCCACATCAATGTTTATAGCAGCACAATTCACAATAGCTAAACTGGAACCAACCTAGATGCCCTTCAAGAGATGAATGGATTTTTTTAAATGTGGCATATATACACAATGGAATATTACTCAGCAATAAAAGAGAATAAAATGATGGCATTTGCAGGTAAATGGATGGAGTTAGAGAAGATAATGCTAAGTGAAGTAAGCCAATCCCAAAAAACCATATGCCAAATGTTTTCTTTGATATAAGAAGGCTGATTCATAGTGGGATAGGGAGGGAGAGCATGGGAGGAATAGACGAACTCTAGATAGGGCAGAGGGGTTGGAGGGGAAGGGAGGAAGCATGGGGTTATTAATGATAGTGGAATGTGATGATCATTATTATTTAAAGTACATGTATGAAGACATGAATTGGTGTGAATATACTATGTATATAACCAGAGATATGAAAATTGTGCTCTATATAGTATAATAAGAATTATAATGCATTCTGCTGTCATATATATATTATATATATATATTATTTACATATATTACATATATATTATTTACATATATTACATATATATTATTTACATATATTACATATATATTATTTACATATATTACATATATATTATTTACATATATTACATATATATTATTTACATATATATATATATGACTTTTGGGATGAAGCGCTCCTTTGTAAAGTTGAGTGAATTCATTCACTTAATTCCATGTAAGAATTAGAACCATAATCCAGGTCTTGTGATTTTAGTCATTTATCAAGTGCTCACTATATGTTGGAGAATATGTAGAACATATTTATGTATTTATCACTTGATGATCTCAACTTCACAACATATCTTTTTGAAATGAAGAGACAATATAATGCAGAAAGATTGTTACACTGTAAGTCCTTTTTACCACACTTTTCTACTATACTGAATCTAAAAATGGGATATTATCAGGGTAAGAAAATAAAGGAATAAGTCTTCATGAGAGTTTGATTTAAAACAATTTTTTTGGCATTAAAAAAAGTAGCAAGAAAGGGTTTTTCTGTTCTCTTTGTTTACCATATTATACAGGGCCAAAAGTGAGTGCTTACACCCTATGGATGTCACAGGGTTAGAAAGTCGCTTTGAACACTCATAGTCTCTACAGTACCTTGGTGTGGTAAGATGACAGGTTATAATACTAATATGGAACTTGACATTATTACTATGATCTCTTTATTGACTTTTTTATGGATTTTTAAAAATAAATGACAACAGAGTGGTTGTATATAAAGTATGTTGACACCAATTCGTGTCTTCATACATGTACTTTGGATAATGATGTCCATCACATTCCACCATCCTTGCTAACCCCCTGCCCACTCCCTTCCCCTCCCACTCTTCTGCCCTATCTAGAGTTTGTCTATTCCCCCCATGCTCTCCCTCCCTACCCCACTATGAATCAGTCACATTATATCAGAGAAAACATTCAGCATTTGTTATTTTGGGATTGGCTAACTTCACCTGGCATTATCTTCTCCAGTGCCATCCATTTACCTGTAAATGCTATGATTTTATTCTTTTTTATTGCTGAGTAATATTCCATTGTGTATATATGCCACATTTTTTTATCCATTCATCCTCTGAAGGGCATCTTAAGCTAAGCATTTTTGTTTTTGTTTTGTTTTGTTTTTTACTTCTGAAATAGGAAACTTAAGCAATTCTTCTAGAACTAAAGGATGTTTTTTATTCAGTGATTATTTTGATTTAAAGCTATAATAGAGGATCATGCTTTTATTTACTAAATTTGCTTACTATAGCTAAATAATTTACATCGAGGCAATGGTTGAGTTTGTGTAATTATTTTTTCTCAGTCAGAAAAATTCTTTTTTCGTCTTTACCTGAATAGCTTTCTGAACTTTTCATTTCATGTTGCCTCAGTAGCCACAAATAAGTTTTTTGGAGCTATTCTCGGTCATTCAGATCTTTATAATTTTCATAACAAATGATATGTCAACTTACATTTCACAAATAGTTCTAGGGTAGATTTTCTGTAAATTTTCACTCATTAGTTTTTATTTTCTGGCTAAATTCTATTGTACTAGATATTTACCATGTTCTATGTAAGACTGTTTCTAAAAAGGAAGTAAAATAAGTTTGTGTTATACATTCATATTTAAATACAAGTGAGAACAAAATGTGAAAGTGAAACATTCTATTTCTAGGCAAACTTTTTCCTTATCCAAAATTAGGTGTACTCAATAATTTATATACTATAGTAATATGTAGAGATGACTATTTTGTTATTTTATGAAACTTGTAGTTTTTCCAAGCTAATAATCCAGGCATTTGAAATGCATTTATTCAAGCAAAAGAAATAGCTAGCAAATATTTTCATGTCAGGTGGTATGCATGCTAAGTTTTTATAACCTTCTGTTTATTCAACATAAGGTAACTTGATGTGACAGGGTGTGACATATCACAAAGATGACTCAGGACAGGAATGTCAAGAAATTCCTGAAATCTTCTTAAAAACAATACCTTTAAAAAGGACTTAAATAAGTAGTATTTTAAAGATTTATAGTCTTTTTTTCCTGTTACTTATCAAAGAATTGAGTTCAAATGTTAGGAAAGTCTTTTACTCGGGGAAAAAAAAGAAATATCTTGCAATTGGCATGAGGTGGAAGAAATTGCTAGGTTTCTCTGGGTTGGAGTGTCTTCCACCAGATGTAGCTATTTAGTGTTTATATATCTCTTTGTTGATCAAACAATTCAAGTGATAATTCTTTACATTCCAAATTTTCTGTGATGTACTTAGCTGTCCTCACAAACTGCGTCCCAAAGTATGATTTTTAACAAAAGGTATGGGTAAATGTGTTGATAACAAAATTTGCTTCTGAAGAGCCAAATTTTGTTTGTATCATAGGAAAATAAGCATTTAATATTAAAGAAAAACATATTTGGAGGAATATACATATTGTTAAGTATTCAACACAAATAATTTTGACTAAGTGAACACACCAGCATAACTGGCATCCAGACCATGAAACTAAATTTACCAACATCCCAAAAAGCTCCTTTGTCCTATCTTCTCACTCCAAAGGATAATCACTCCTGTCTTTTAAGACTATGAATCAGATTTTTGTGGTTTTGGAAGATAATGACACATCCTTATCTAGAAATATCTCATAAGTGTATGTGTACTGTAAGATATACAAAGATGACTATTTAGGTCTCTTTTTTTAACCTTCATTTTATTTATTTATTTTTATATGGTGCAGAGGATCGAACCCAGGGCCTCACACGTGCTAAGCAAGTGCTATACTGCTGAGCCACAACTCGGGCCCCTATTTAGATCTTTTTATGGGGTGGAGGGGCCTGATATTTCACTTAAAATTATGTTTTGAAGTGCATCTATACTGTTAGGTATATTATTCCATTATATTCCAGTTTTGTTTATTCTTTTTGTCATTGATAGACATGTGGGTTGTTTCCAGTTTGGGGCTATTGTAAATGTTCTTCTATATATGCCCTTTGTGAATTTATGTACCTATTTCTTTTGGGTATAGTATCTAGGACTTGAATTGTTGGATCTTAAGGCATTCATTCATTCAACTTTACTGGAAATTTCTGAAGATTGTTTTAGAGTAAGTGTAGCAATATATTCTCACTATCAAGACACAAGAATTCCATTTCATTTTCGTCCTTGCCAACACTTGATCTCCTGCCAACCATCATTGCCATTTTTTTCATTATGGAGAGTATATAGTGATATTACACTGCTGATTTAATTTATATTTCCCCAATAACTCATGACTCATGAAACTGACTATCTTTTTACATGTTTGCATGTTTATTGGAAATTTGGATTTATCTTTTGTGAAGTTCCCTTTCAAGACTTTTGCTCATTGTTCTATTGAGTTACCATTTTTTACCTTATGTTTTCCATTTATTTCTTCCACATCTTTTGTTGGATATATGCACTGCAAATATTTTCTCCACTCTTGAGTTATTTATTTATTTATTTTATTTTTAATATTATCTCTTACTGAACAGAATTTTTACTATTAATATATTCCAGTGTACCCATTTTTGATTGTTACTATTTTGAACTATTTTTTAAAAGCTTACTGTATTCCAAGGTCATGAAGAGATTTCTTTGTGGGTTTTTTGAAGATATTTTCTCTCTCAAATTCAGATCTTTAATCACTGTGAAACTGACTTTTGTACATTCTGTGAGTCAGGGTTTTAAAAATTTATGTTTTTACCACATGGATAGCCAAATGACCTTAAACTATTTATTTTAAAAGATTATCCTTCCCATTATTCACTATAGGATCATCTTTGTCATTAATCAGGTAACCACAGTATATGTGATATTTCTGACTTCCTTGGTTTCATCACTTTATTCTTTGATCAATATCAATTTCTGTAGATTTGTAGTACATTAAGTCTTCAAACTTAGTTCTTCAGAATTGCTTGGTCCTTTGCATTTCCATTTCTATTTTTAAAGCAATTATCAATTTACACAAAAACACTAGTATAGTCCTAAACGGACACCTTACAAAAGAGGACATACCGATGACAAGAGTATGAAAAAATGTTCTGTATCATATGTCATCAGGGAAATGCAAATTTAAACAAAGAAAAGTTAACCACATGCCTATAATAATAGTCAAAATCTAGAACACTGACCACCAAATAGTAGTGAGGATATGGAATAACAGGAACTTTTGTTCATTGCTGGTGGGAATGCAATATGCAAAACTTAGCAGTTTCTTACAAACTAAGTATGCTTTAACCATTTAGCCCAGCAATTGTACTCTTTGATATTTATTCAAAGGGATTGAAAACTTACATGCACATAAAATCCTGTACACTCTTTTTCACAGCCTTGTTCACAAATGACAAAACTTGGAAGCAACGAAGTTGTCCTTTAGTAGATGAATGGATAAATTAACTGTGGCACATCCAGTGAAATATTATTCAGCACTACAAATAAATGAGCTGTCAAGCCATTAAAAGACATGAAGAAACCTTAGATGTATATTACTAAGTCAGAGAAGCCAATCTGAAAAGCTACATGCTGAATGACATACTGGAAAAAAGCAACACAATATAGAGACAAAATATAAATGAGTGTCAGAGATTAGGGGGGAAAGAGGAACAAATGGATAGAGCACAGAGGATTCTTAGGGAAAATATCTATAGAATATTATAATTAATACATTTCATTGCACATTTGTCAAAACCCATAGAATGTACAATGCCAAGAGTAAATCCTAATGTAAACTATGATTCTGGGTGACACAGATGTACAAATATAGGTTCATCGATTTAATAAATTACATGCTAGTGGGGATACTGGTAAGGGGTGAGGCTATACTTGTGTAGGAGCAGGGAAGATATGAGAAATCTCTAATTTTGCTGTGAACTTTAAATAATTCTTTAAAAAGACTTGAAAATGAGAGTTCTTTCAATCTTCTAAGATCTTCTTTAATTTCTTTAGTGTTCTGTAGTTTCATTGTACAGGTCTTTTCACCTCTTTTTTTAGATTGATTCCCAAGTATTATGTTTTTTTTGAGGTTATTGTGAATGGGGAGTCTTTAGAAGATGGAAAGATCTTCTATGCTCCTGGATAGGCAGAACTAATATTGTCAATATGGTCATACAGATTATACAGATTTAATGTTATACAGATTTAATGCAATTCCTATTAAAATCCAAATGACATTCTTTATAGAAATATTTAAAGGAATCATGAAATTCATTTGGAAAAATAAGAGGCCCAGAATAGCCAATACCATCCTTAACAAGAAGAATGAAGCAGGAGGCATCATAATACATGCCAGACCTTAAACTATACTACAGAGCCATAGTAACAAAAACAGTGAGGCACCAAAACAGACATGTACACCAATGGTACAGAATGGAAGACACAGAGACAACCCACATAAGTACAGTTATCTCAGACAGAGGTGCCCAAAACATACATTGGAGAAAAAATAGCCTCTTCACCAAATGGTCCTGGGAAAACTGGAAATCCATATGTAGCAAAATGAAATTAAGCCCCTATTTCTGACCCTGCATAAAACTCAACTGGAAGTGAATAAAAGACTTAGTTACTAGAACAAAAGACTCAAGCAAACCCAAATCATCACCACGTCAGCTTAGGAACTGACTTTCTTAACAAGACTCCTAAAACTCAAGAACTCATCCCAAACAAAAAAGCTTCTTCTCAGCAAAGGAAACTATAACGTGAAGACAGACCCTACAGAGCAGAGTAAAATCTTTACCACGTGCACGTCAGAGCATTAATCTCCAGGATATGTAAAGAACTGAAAAAATTTAACACCAAAGAAACAAATAACACAATCAAAAAATGAGCCAAGGAACTTAATGGACACTTCACAGAAGGAGAAATACAATTGATCAACAAATATATGAAAAAAAAATGTTCAATATCTCTAGCAATTAGAGAAATGCAAATCAAAAGTACACTGAGATTTCATCTCACTGAAGTCAGAATGGCAACAATCAAGAACACAAGTAACAATAACTGTTGGGGAGGATGTGGGGAAAAGGTACACTCATACTTGCTGGTAGGACTGCAAATTGGTACAACCACTCTGGAAAGGAGTATGGAGATTCCTCAGAAAACTTGGAATGGAACCATCATTTAACTCAACTATACCACTCCTCAGTTTATATTCAAAGGACTTAAAAATCAGCATACGTTAGCAGCCACATCAATGTTTATAGCAGCTCAACTCACAATAGCTAAACTATGGAATCAGTGTAGGTGCCCTTCAACAAATGACTGGATAAAGAAAATGTGGTATATATACACAACAGAATATTACTTAGCCTTGAAGAATGAAATCATGGCATTTGTCAGCAAATGGATAGAACTGGAGGATATCATCCTAAATGAAATAAGCCAAACCCACACATCTTCTCTGATGTGTGGATGCTAATTCACAATAAGGGAGGGAGGCTAGGGAAAAGTAGAGGTACTTTGGATTAGGTAGGGAGGGGAGAAGGTATGGGGGTAGGATGGATAGGAGTATGAATTGGACTTTATTACACTATGTGCATATGTGACTACACTACCAGTGTGATTCTATGTCATGTAAAACCAGAAGAATAAGAAGTAATGTCCCACTTATGTATGATGTGTCAAAATGCATTCTACATACATAACTATTTAGAACAAATAAAAAGATTTGGAAATGAAAAAAATACTATTAGGACTTTAGGTTTGCAATGAATTCATAAATCAATTTATGGAGATTGTCATCTTTACAACATTGAATCTTTCATGTGTTATATATACTTCCATTTATTTAGGTCGTCTTTCATTTTTCTTAATATTTATAATTATCCACATCTTAAATATATTTCCTTAAATTTGTTTATAGGTATTTAAGATAGCTATCTATTCTAAATGGTATATTTTGTGCTTTGTTTTCTATATATTTGCTTTCTATATTTATAAATAGATTTTTTGCATATTGGATTTGTATGCAGTGACAAACTGAAACAAATACATACTCCTTAGGAGAGAAATATGGGGTGGCTCATGAGAAAGAGGCTGAAAGAATCTGACTCAATCTCAGTTCCAGAGGTTCTCATGGTAACCCCATTATTCTCTGAGTTGCTTGAGAATCTGTTCTCCTTGAAACAAAAACATTAACCAAAGCCACAGTCATCTTTGACTATCAATGTCCCATACATGGACCACTTGTGAATTTATTGTATTGGATGGGGGGGTACTAGGGATTGAACTCGTGGACAATCGGCCACTGAGTCACATCCATAGCCCTATTTTGCATTTTATTTTAGAGACAGGGTCTCACTGAGTTGCTTAGTGCCTTGCTTTTGCTGAGGTTGTCTTTAAATTTACAATCCTCCTGCCTCAGCCTCCCAAGTCATTGGGATTATAGGCATGCACCACTGTGCCCAGTTGTATTTATTTCTATTATCTGTTGATTCTCTTGTTTCCCAGTGGTATAATGCCATCTCTTGGCTTTCCTTGTGATTTCTGATTAAATTCTACACCTTGAATCCAAAATATTATAGAAGCCCCAATGGTGTCATTCCTTCATAGAGGATTTATTTTTACTATGTTAAGCAGAAAGAATTCAAGAGACTAAGCTAAATGGAGACTA
This sequence comes from Marmota flaviventris, assembly GCF_047511675.1. Classification (NCBI taxonomy): domain Eukaryota; kingdom Metazoa; phylum Chordata; class Mammalia; order Rodentia; family Sciuridae; genus Marmota; species Marmota flaviventris. The sequence goes on along the minus strand of NC_092511.1, from coordinate 51,698,472 downwards.
GGTTGTAGTACTGCTACAATTCAGTCTACCTCTGGTCTTCCTCTAGTTCTAAGATATATGTATATATATGTAGGCATATGTATTATATATAATCCGTATTTAATTTAAAATTGGATAATTTTAAAAATTTTAATTCATATTTCTGTTTATAATCAAAGGAAGCACTGGTGTACTAAAAATTCCTCTATCCTACCTGAAAGAATTATTTAAGATATTATCATTTATAGTTCTTTCTTTTTTTTCCTTAGAATTTTTATTGAGAAATAATACTTATACATTTTTATGGGATATGTTATAATTCAATTAATGTATACATTGTATAATGATAAAATCAGGAAAATAAGCACTTTTATTTCTTCAGTATGAATCTTTTAATATATATTTTTAGTTGTCAATGGATCTTTTTATTTTATTTATTTATATGCAGTGCTGAGAATCAAACCCAATGCCTTACACATGCTAGGCAAGTGCTCTACCACCCCAGCCCCAATGTAAATCATTTTTATGTGTTGGGAATTTTGTATTCTTCTGGTCATTTTGAAATATAGATTACTTTAACCCTACTGTGCCACAAAAAACTGGAACTAATTCCTCCACTTTTTTCTTCTATAAGATGAGTTTCCAGAAATGAGTGAGAACATGTGGTGTTTGTCTCTGTGTCTGGTTTATTTCACTTAACATATGATCTCAGTTCCATCCATGTAACTGCAAATGACAGAATTTCATTATTTTTATGGCTAAATAATATTCCATTGTGTAATGCATCCATATTTATACATTCATCCACTGATAGGTACCTAGCTTAATTCCATATCTTAGTTCTTATGAATAGTGTTGCAATAAACATGGGAGTGCAAGTCTATCTTTGTTATAATGACTTCAGCTTCTTTGGATGTCTACTGAGTAGTAGAATTGCTGGATTATATAACAGTTCTCCTTCTAGTTTTTAAAGAAATGTCCATACTGTTTTCTGTAAAAAGGCTGCATAATTTATATTCCCACCAAGAATGTATTAGAGTTCTTCTTTCTCTGCATCCTCTCCAACATTTGTTATTTTTTTCTTTTTAATGACAGCCATTCTCATTGTCATTTTGATTTACATTGGCCTGTTAGTAAGATAGAGTATTATTTCATATACTATTTGACCATTTATTTGTATTTCTTCTACTGAAAAGTGTCCAGATATTTAGCCCATTTTCAAAATTAATTTTTTTGGGTTTTGGTTTCAGTTCTTTGAGTTATTTATGTATTTTGGATATTAATGTCATTAGACAAGTAGTTGGAAAATAATTCCTCCCATCTGTAGGTTATCCTCTTGATTATTTTTCTTAGCTATGTAGAAACTTCTTAATTTGTTACAATCCCATTTATTTTTTACTTTCATTGCCTATGCCTTTGGAATCCTATCTAAAAATATCAGTGTTTTGTCAACAATGTTTTAAAGCCTTTCCCCTATGTTTTCTTGTAATAATTTCATAGTTTCAGGTTTTACATTTAGGTTTTGTTCCATATTGATGTGAGGAAGAGATCTAGTTTCATTCTTCTGCATGTATACATCCAAATTTGCCAACACAATTTATTAGAGCAGTTAAACTTGGTGCCTTTGTTAAAAACAGTTGGCGAGGATTGGGAGCGTGATAGTAGAGTTCTTGTCTAGCCTGCACAAGATCCTTGGTTCAATCTCTAGCAGTGCCAAAAACAAGTATGTGTATGTATTTTTTGAGAGATATATAATTTTTTATTATATATATTTATAGGCTATAAGTATGTAGATTAATTCCTGTGTTCTATGTTCTGTTCCATTTGTATGTGTTAGTTTTAAAGCCAGTAACATGCTGCTTTTTAGAATGTTTTGAAGTCAGGTATGTAAAAGCTCCAGCTTTTTTGTTGTTGTTTTTCCACAGGATTGCTTTAGTTATTCTGGGTCTTTTATAATTTGATATGTATTTTTTAAGTTTTCTATTTCTGTGAAGAAAGTCATTGGTATTTAGGAATTACTTTGGATCTATAGATCACTTTGGGTAGTATGATCATTTTAACATTATTCTTTCAACTCATGAACACAGGTGTATCTTTCCTTTTGTGTATTTTATTTCTATTTCAGCAAGTTCAGGTTCTGTTAATTTCTTCCACTCCAATTTGAATGTCCCTTTATTTTTCTTTCCCTTGCCTAATTGCTCGTTACAACTTCCAAAACTTTATTAAATACAGCAGTGAAAGTAGATATCTTTATTCCAGAACATAGAGGAAAATACTTTCAGCTTTTCCCCCTTCAGTATGATATTGGTTGTGGTTTGTCATTTATAAACCGTTGGTATTTTGAGTTATAGTCCTTGTATAATTTGTTAAATGCTATCACATACTTTTTCTGCTTTTATTGAGATAATCATTGATTTTTGTCCTTCATTCTGTTGGTTTGTTGTATCATATTTGCATATTTGAACTGTTCTTGCATCCTTGGAATGAATCCCACTTGCTCATTGTGTATGATTTTTTTTATTTTTTTTTAGTTTTTTCGGCGGACACAACATCTTTGTTAGATATAAAGGGTTTTTTTCACATATAATTGTTCATAGTAGTTTCTTTAAATCCTTTGTAGTTCTGTCATATTGGTTATAATGTGTCCCTTTTCGTTTCTGATTATATTTATTTGGGTCTCCTATGATTTAGTCCAGAAAAGATTTGTCAGTTTTGTTTATCTTTTTGAAAAAATCAACTGTGATCTTTTGATTATTTAATTTTGATTTTATTTTTGCTCTGATATTGGTTATTTCTTTTCTTCTACTAATTCTGGGTTTATTTTGTTCTTACTTTTCTGAGTCTTTTAGATGTATTTCTAGGTTTATTTGAGATGCTTCTGCTGTTTTGATGTACACTTCCATTGCTACAAATGTCCCTCTCTATCACTTTTGCTGTATACTACAGATTCTGATATATTAGGCCATCATTTTCATTTTGTTTCAAAAAATTCTTTCGTTTCCTTTTTATTTTCATTAATTACCCACTGGTCATTTAGGAGCATGTTGTTCAATCTCTATATATTTGTATATTTTTCCATTCTCTATTGATTTGTACTTTTATTCAGTTGTGGCCTAAGATAAATGATGTGATTTCAGGTTTTGACTGAAATTTACTGAGACTTAATATGTGGCTAACATGATCTATCCTGGAGAATGTTCAATGTGCTAATGAGAATGTGTATTTTGCTGCTGCTGGATGAAATGTTGTGTAAATGTCTGTTAGGGTCATTTATTCTGTAGCATAGTTCATAGTTTCAGCACTGATTTTCTGTCCAATAAGGAAAGTGGAGTGTTGAAGTCCCCAACCATTGCTATATTGGAGTCCATCTTTCCCTTTATATCTAATATTTGCTTTATGTATTTGGGTTTATATATTAGGTTTATACCATGTTGAGTGCATGTAGTTTTTGATTTAAAGTCTGCTTTATCTGATATGAGAATAGGTATTTCTACTTATATTTGGCTTCCATTTGTGTTATATCTTTTTCCAACCCTTCACTTTCAGCCTGTATGTGTCTTTAAGAGTGAAGTGAGTTTCTCATAAGCAGTATGCAGTTGGGTCTTGTTTATTTTAATCCATTCCATTAGTCTGAATCTTTGAATTTAATCAGTGTATATAAAAAGTTATTATTAATATGTGTGTACTTTGTCCTGTCATTTTGCTAGTTGTTTTCTGCTTTATATGTACATATTCTTTGTCCTTTCTACCTTTCTTATTTATATTTGTGATTTGGTAATTTTCTGTTATTCTAAGGTTTATTTTTCTCTTCCATCTATCTGTTCTACACATTTGTGTGATTTCATGATGGTGGTTATTATCTTTTTGTTTTCTAGTATAGGACTCCCCTTAAGTATTTCTTGTAGTGCTGAAATGGTAGTGATGAGTTCTCTTAATTTCTGTTCCTCTGGGAAAGACTATTTCTCTTTAATTTCTGAGAGGATAGTTTTGCTGTATATTATATTCTTCTATTCCACTATAAGTCTAAAAGGCATTCCTTTTTATGTGAATTGATGTTTTTCTTTCTGCTTTTAGAATTCTCTTTGGGTCAAAGTGGGTATGGTGATGTATGCCTGTAATCCCAGTGACTCAGGAGATTGAGACAGGAGGAGTTCAAGTTGGAAGCCACCCAACTTGATCTTATCAACAACTTAATAAGATCCTGTCTCAAATTAAAAAAAAAATTTAAAAGAGGTGATGGGGGATATAGCTCAGTGGTGTAATGCCCCTGGATTCAACCCCTAGTGCCAAAAAGGAATTCTCTTTTATTCTTATACTTTTGACTACAATATGTCTTGATGAAGGTTATTTTTAGTGGACTCTTCTTGGACCCTGACCTTCTTTTTAATTTTAAATCTATTTTTGAAATACCACAAATACATAATTAGTTTCAAAACAGCAAAATATGAATCCTCATAATAAAGAATGACAGAATGTTTTTTAAAATGTATTTGTAAGTTTCAACTTGTCACTTGGAGAGTTTCTTTTTTAATTTGTCATTTATTGATCTTAGTTTAGAGTGCAATTGGGTTTTTTTTACTTATTAATTTATTTTTGTTTATATATGACAGGAATGCATTACAATTCCTACTATACATATAGAGCATAATTTTTCATATCTCTGGTTGTATACATAGTATATTCACACCAATTTGTGTCTTCATACATGTTTTCTGGATAATAATGATCATCACATTCCACCATTATTAATAACTCCATGCCCCCTCCCTTCCCCTCCAACACCTCTGCCCTATCTAGAGTTTGTCTATTCCTCCCATGCTCCTGCTCCCTATCCCACTATGAATCAGCCTCCTTATATCAAAGACAACATTCGGTATTTGGTTTTTTGGGATTGGCTAATTTCACTTAGCATTATCTTCTCCAATGCCATCCATTTACCTGCAAATGCCATGATTTTATTTTCTTTTTATTGCTGAGTAACATTCCATTGTGTATATATGCCACATTTTTTAATCCATTCGGTTGGTTCCACAGTTTAGCTATTGTGAATTGTGCTTCTATAAACATTGATGTGGCTGTGTCCCTGTAGTATGCTGTTTTTAAGTCCTTTGGGTATTGATCGAGGAGAGGGATAGCTGAGTCAAATGGTGGTTCCATTCCCAGTTTTCCGAGGAATCTCCATACTGCTTTCCATATTGACTGCACCAGTTTGCAGTCCCACCAGCAATGTAAGAATGTACCTTTTTCCCCACATCCTCGCCAACACTTATTGTTTATATGCATAACAGCTGCCATTCTGACTGGAGTGATTTTTCTCAAATTGCTCGTGGTGATGAACATTTTTTCATGTATTTGTTGATTGATTGTACATCATCTTCTGAGAAGTGTCTCTTCAGGTCCTTGGCCCATTTATTGATTGGGTTATTTTTTTTTTTTTTTGATGTTTAGCTTTTTGAGTTATTTATATACCCTAAAGATTAGTTCTCTGTCTTATGTGTGAGGGGAAAAGATTTGCTCCCAAGATGTAGGCTCTCTATTCACCTCACAAATTGCTTCTTTTGCTGAGAAGAAACTTTTTAGTTTGAGTCCATCCCATTTATTGATTATTGATTTTAATTGTTGCACCACAGGAGTCTTATTAAGCAAGTTACAGTCTAATCCCTCATGATGGAGATTAGGGCCTACTTTTTCTTCTGTTAGACACAGGGTCTCTGGTAGTATTCCTAAGTCCTTGATCCATTTTGAGTTGAATTTTGTGCATGGTGAGACATAGGTGCATATGGATTTCCAGTTTTCCCAGCACCATTTGTTGAAGAAGCTATCTTTTCACCAATGCATGTTCTTGGCACCTTTGTCTAATATAAGATAATTGTAGTTTTGTGGGTTAGTCTCTTTGTTGTACCCTGAACTTCTTGTATCTAGATGTTCTTATATCCCTTTGAAGATTTGGGAAATTTTCAGGTATTATTTTATGAAACATTTTAATCCCCTTTGCCTTTATTTCTCTTCTGGGATTTTCATAATGCAAATATTTGTTCAATTAATGGTATCCCAGAGGTCTCATAGGCTTCTTCGTTCTTTTGAAATAATTTTTCTTTCCTTTGCTTGTCTGACTGGGTTAATTCAAAAAACCTGTCCTCACATTCAGAAATTCTTCTGCTTTTAGTGTGTTGTAGAAGCTTCCATATGTATTTTTGTATTGACCTGATGGAAGGCTTTATCTCCAAGCTTTCTGATTGGTTCTTTAATTCATATTATGGATTTTTTCCCTCTTTTTGTATTGGTTTTCTTGCATCTGAGTTCTTGGGGTCATTATTTTGAATTTTGTTTATAGATATTTCATAGATTTCCTTCAAGTTGGGATCTATTTCTGGAGAATTATTGTGCTGCTTTGGGTGTGTTATGTTTCCTTTTAAGTTTTTTTTACCCACGTGTTGATGTCTACACATCTGATGTAATACCTTCTCCAATTTTATGGAGTACTTTTGTAGGAAAATGTTTTTTCATTCAACAGGCTGGTGGGTGTTAATTAGGTAAGGTGCTATGCCTTAGAGGTGAGCTCAAAAGTACAGCCTCTGTGTGACTTCTTCAGCTGTGATTGACATTAACAATGTCTCTGAGTGCCTCAATACTTTAGACTACAGTGGTTCATGAAAGTAGCTGTATGACATTGCAGCAGATATAGGCTACATGTGATATATATACCTCCAGCAAATACCCAGAAGGTTGGAGGGGTTGTTACATCTGAACTGCCTCTTAAGTACTTTGGGAAACCATTGCTATGAATTTTATAACATACCTGTCTCCCTCCAGGATGACATTTAAACCTGACAGTAGTAGATGTGCTTAGTAAAATGGCTGTATTAGTAAAATGTGCTTAGTATTACCTTCATTGGGGTCTACTGCCCCTTAGATACTATTAGTGTAGTCATCAGAGTTTTCTGCCACCATTTACTTGCATGCAACCTATCCTTTACCACACAGTTTATAATTGTGAAAAGCACTGCTAAAAGATATCTTTTAGCTTAAAATAATTTTTATTCTTTTTTTCACCATTCAAATGGAGGGAAGAGAAACCGAGTTTAACCTAAATGCTGGAAAAATGCCCTACAACTGTATGTGATATAATAACACTCCTGGTTCCTTTATATAATCATTGAAAATATGCATATAATGACTGCATTCATATACATAGTAATTTTTACTTCCACCTGCTTTTTCTCTGCTCCACTGGGTAATTTCAGAAAGCACAATCAATAGCTGAAACAGACTATAGACAAAGAAACCTAAAAAGACTTAGACTAAATACACCTTTTAGTGTTCCAAGCAGTAGACAACAGTCATGGGAATTACATGCATGTCCAAGCTGGAGATACCATTTCCCTCTAAGACATATGCATATTATCCATTTTGGCTAAAAATTTCATATAGCTGTTCAGGGTCATAGATGTAATCAGCCACCTCATATTCACCCCTCTGCTGCTGCTCCCTGATCTCCCACTTTCTTACTGGCTATTCCCTAAACCAAAAGGTATGTAAAAAGTTAACTCCCCAAAACTACCTGTCCAGCCTTGAAATCTGCTATAATGGGAACCTTTTTTTTTTTTTTAAACTTCAAAGTACTAAAACAGATATTGGCTTCAACCCTGCTTGTATCACTAAAATCAATGCCTTTAATTTAAAACTTGAAACTAATTTAAGTTAAATTACTACATGTATGTTTGAAAATACACAGATAAAACATAGTTAAACAAGAAAAAATTACTAAGGATACCATATTTGGGGAAGCAGAGAGAAGGTGTGCAGCCAGCATAGCCATAAGTTTTTTGTTGTTTGTTTTGCTTTTACTACATATTAGTGTGCATAAATGTGTTAAACCACTGATCATTTTGTATACTTTTAAAGCATTCATAGTAACATTTTCTAGATTTGTAAAAGTTATTATATAGTATATTGGAAATAAGGCAAAACAAGAACTGAAAAACTGGGGCTGGGGATGTGGCTCAAGCGGTAGCACACTTGTCTGCCATGATTGCGGCCCGGGTTCGATCCTCAGCACCACATACAAACAAAGATGTTGTATCTGCCGAAAACTAAAAAAATAAATATTAAAATTCTCTCTCCCTCCCTCTCTCTCTTTAAAAAAAAAAAGAACTGAAGTTTTAATAATTTTGTTAAATTATTCAAATTATAATTGTTATCCTATAATATATTATATCAATTACTTTAAGCAAATACATGGATGTTTTACTCTCTTAGATGAAATAAGTCTCTACTCAAGAACTTCAACTTTAATCTAGAGTTTTCAAACATCGATATGGTTGCGTAGCCTTTTAAAAGCCTTTGGGCACAAAACTGGTAAAGTGTGGTTTGAGTTATTGGCATGCCTGTGCAACAAAGCATTTGGGAGGCATGATTGACAGGCCAGGAGTGTGTAGAAGGTGGAACCTATGCTTATGTCTGCTTCAGTGACTTTATTAGACACACCCTAGTTGTAAATTGTAAACTGTCATTCAAAGTAGCATAGTGATGTTTTAAACAAGTCAGGTTATAATACTCCTTTTGCCTTAATGCCTAGGGGTAAATTCAGAAAATGCTCCTATGTTTTGGCTCATAAAAGCATCCATCTGGAAAAAAACTGAAATAACAAACCCTAATACTAAAGAGCAATGCAGAGAAGATTTATGATTCTCTGCATACATATAAATTGTGTATTTAAGCACCACAATTAGCTAATTCAATCTTCTTTATAGTTCTGCAGCTATTTCAGATTGAGGACATAGAAAATCATTTTTATTAATTTTTGTAGCAGATTTTAAAGCAGTATTTTAAAACATACTATTAACACCATACATCGAATTTAAATGGATACTAATACAAACTTCACTAGAGACCTTTACTATCTTTATAAAGAGTTATTGAACGATCTGTTTTAAAGCATGCTGTATTTTATGAGAAATGCCTAATTTTACTTTAAAGCAGTAAGTGCAGAAACATTCACATATTTTTCTATAAACCATATGATTTTGAACTGAAATAAGGAATGAAAACAAATATTAGTTTACTGACTTCTTAGTAGTTTAAATATTCCTTCCTGAATATAAGATGATTTGATCCTAATCATTCTTATTAAAACTAAGAAGAACTCATTAAAAAACTTCAGAAGTCTATAGAGAGGTATAATGTAGTCAATGAAAATCCCCCATAAACACCTTCTTCCTTGATAAAAAGCAATTCTTGGAAGAAACTATTTTTTATTGTCTAAATTTCAATAAGGTAATAATTCACCAGTCTAGTTTTTTAGGCGAGTATTAAAGATTTTAATCCTTTTACTATGAATACCAAACTGAATTCTGGTCAATTCTCAGACTTTCAAGTAAAGATTATTCTGTGGCAGCTGCTCAATATCTTAGTGTTTAATAGTGACACTTATAATTTTTCATTTCTGAAGGACATGCACATTGAGGCAACTTTAAAGTATATTAGGTAGTCTAGTTTTTTTCTTTCGGTTTTACTGTGAGATTCTTGAGTTTTTCTTTTTGAGGTAGACCAAACCACAAAACTATGTCTCAGGAAGCCTATTTATCTGACAAGTAAGAAAAGATAAACACCTGTGAGTTGATGTTTAAAGCCCAAACTAGTTTTGAAGAAACAAGAAAGGGAAAGCTAATAGTTCAAATTTCAGTCACTTTTCATCTATGTGTGCATCAATGTGTGCACTGGTCCATTAATTATGTGGCCCAGCACAAAATGATATGTTAGTCTTCCTTTTTTACCCTAAGATGACAGCTGTTAAGATTTCAGTTCAAGAGAAAGAAAGCTATTTCAAATACTTTGTTGATCTCAAGAATGTACCTAAGTCATAAATGAAAATGAAAAAGTTAACTAATTAAGGATCAAGCTAATTGTTTCTTTCATCATTCTGTTAGAACCAAGATAAAATTTGGGGAGAAGATGTAAAACTAAGAATCCTAATGGACCAAGATTTTCTAAGTTCATTAAATATTTTGAAGCACAAATAAGCATTTTTTTTTGTATAGGGATTGACAGTAAATATTTCAGGATCTATGAGACAGATAATTTGTCACACCTACTCAAATCTGCCCTTTTAGTGCAAAAGCAGTTATAGACATTTATATATATTTATATATATATATATATGCATATATATATATATATATATAAATAAATCAAGATTGAGTTCCAAGAAAACTTTATTTATGGACACAAATAGACATTTCATGCAATGTTGACATGTAATAAAATATTCTTCTTTTGACCTTTTTCCAGTCATTAAAAATATATAATTCATTTTCAGCTCATAGGTTACAGAACAAAAAGGCAGCAGGCTACATTTGGCCTGACCATAGTTTGGCCACTCCTAACACATTTTTTTTTTTGTTGTTGTTTTTTGGACTATACCTATGCTCTTAAAGGAAAAGCATATCACCAAGCAACTGATCTTTTAAAGTATTTGATAGGTTAAAAAAACCCTACTAATTGCCAGAGTAAATAATTAAAAGCAAGAAATATGTTTGGGTCAAGGGAATGGCAGATGAAAGCAGCTGAGAGCATGGCATCAGGAAGCAGAGAGCTCCGTTCACCTAGGACAAAATATACACCCCAAAAGCAACCCTAAGTGACCCACCTCCTCAAGCCATATCCTACCTGCATATCATTACCTCTTAGTTAATCCATTCAAGTGTTTCAATACACTGATTAGGTTAGGCTCTCATAACCAGATCATTTCACCTCTAAATGTACTTATATTGTCTCACACATGAGCTTTTGGGGTATACCACCTGACTAAACCATAACAGAGTGCCATTTAAAATATTTCTCCTAGGTGAATTTGATTCAATGTCCTTCTAGTACATTTTTATTATAGTAGTTTTAAGGAGAAAACATCTGTTTTTAGTATAAAATATGTGGTAACATCTATTCCATTAAAAATTTTCCCATGCTTATATATTTTTAGGGGGAAAAAGCAATTAAATTTGGCTATTTTCTAAATAACTTATTGTAGATAAGTTTTAAACTTGTATAAAATAAATGTTTTTATTTTATTTTAAATTTTAATAAATTAGTTTTACACAAAGGAATTTTGTGTTGTAGCTCAGTGGTAGAGCACTTGCCCAGCATGTGTGAGGCACTTTGCTTCAATTCTTAGCACCATATATAAATAAATAAATAAACAAATAAAGGTCTATCAACAACTAAAGAAATAAATTTAAAAAAAAGAATACAAGTAATAATAAATGTTGGTAAGGATGTAGGGGAAAAGGTTCACTCATTCATTGCTGATGGGACTGCAAATTGGTGCAACCACTCTAGAAAGCAGTAGGGAGATTCCTTAGGAAACTTGGAACAGAACCACCATTTGACCCAGTTATCCCACTCCTCAAGCTTATACATAAAAGCCTTAAAATCAGCATACTGCAGTGATGCAGTCACATCAGTTTATAGCAGCTCAAGTCACAATAACTAAGCTAACCTCCAAGCTCATCAGTAGATAAATGGATAAAGAAAATGTGGTACATACACACAATGGAGTATTACTCACCATAAAGAATGAAATTATGGCATTTGCCAGTAAATATTTGGAACTGGAGACTGTCGTGCTAAATTAAATAAGCCAATCCCAGAAAACCAAAGGCCAAATGTTCTCCGATATGTGGATGCTAACCCACAACAAGGAAGGGTAGAGAGGAGAATAGAAGTTCATCAGATTAGACAAAGGGGAAGGGAGGGGAGATGGGAATAGAAAAGACAGTAGAATTAATCAGACATACATTTCTACCCTTTTTTAAAAAAAGTTTACCTTTTTTTAGTCTTTTTTTTAATATTTATTCTTAAGTTTTAGATGGACACAACATCTTTATTTTACATTTATCTGGTGCTGAGGATAGAACCCAGTGCCTTGTGTATGGTAGGTGAGCACTCTACCACTGAGCCACAACCCCAGCCCCTTTAGTCATTTTTTTAACCTTTATTTATTTTTATGTGGTGCTGAAGATTGAACACAGTGCCTCATACATAGTAGACAAGCTCTCTACCACTGACCTATAATCCCAGCCCCAACTTTCCTATCCTTATATATGAATACATGACCAGAGTAACTCCACAAGAATAGGATCCTCATTAGAATAAGTTATGCTCCACGTATAATATCTGAAAATACATTGTACTATAATGTATATCTAAAAAGAACAAATGAAAAAAGATTGTTCTTTATTTCTTAGAAACTACCTTTTAAAAATTTTTAACAAAAATTTTTGAAAGCTATATATCAGTATATATAGACTGACCTCTTCTCTTTTTATAGCTATATTATTCAGTTTCATATATGTGTATGTATATGTATACATACATATATAATTTGTTTAACCAATATCCTATTGGCAGGTACTTAGGCTATTACATTTTTAATAAAATTAGTGTTGCCCAAGTATTTTGATAAGATGACATCATTGTATTTGAATCTCCCTGAAATCCCTCATAATGAAAAGAGCAACTAGAATAGTGAACCCCAAAACTTGTGGACAGAATCTATAACCAAACTTAGTAGCAACATATTTTTCATAAGCCCCCAAATATAAGTGGATGGCATGAATCACCAACAGCTACAAGGTCCACTGAAACTTGATTGAGAAGACCCAACGTATGTGTTGATGCAATGTGATTTCTGTGCAGTGTTTTAAATATCAACATGAAGAAATTTAATGAAGCACAAGTTAAATGGCAGGAATAACTGTAACTCTTTTTAGACAATCAAATATTTGGTAAACTAATTAGTGATATACATGAAAGGGTGACCACTATTCCCAGTGTCCTTACCTACTTATTCAGTTAAACCACAGCCAAGGAAACAGGCATGGACAGCTGGCAAAGAAGACCCTGTTGAGCTCCACTCTAGTCTGGCAGAGTAAACAGACAGTATTAAGTGCGAGGCACACCTTGAGGGCATAGGGAAAGAATAGCGTTCTGGGCCACCTGTGAAATATAGAACTCTCTTTTTTCACTGAAACAGAAAGGGGAGAGGAGGAAGTGAGCCCCAGTGGGCTCTTACTTCAAGCACCCAGTCACACTCTCCAAAGACAGTGGCAGATAGGGAGTTAGGCTGGAGTAGGATACTCGTGAAACAATAATGCAAGTATCCTTAGGGAGGGCCAAAACCTCCTATGAAAAATTCACTTGATCTTAATTTTCAGTATGAATACAGAGCATGAAAGCAGGGACATACAAATTTTATGGGAGAAGTAGGGAGGTAAGGGAACTTTTTTGGTTTTGAGAGATGGAGAATTAAAGTACCAACTGGAAAGTTATTCTCAGAATAGCCACAGAAGCTGGAAGGGACTTTGTAGATTCTAAATATATAGATTAAAGGAACTGAGGAGAGGTAGAGAGCTAGTGGAATGTTTGAGATTCTGTCCCCTATGGATGTTTAAAACTAACAAACCAAAATATTCTTTCTAGGTAAATTTCAAACTATGGAGAAGTAGTTGGGAGTAGAGCCCAAATTAACCATAAGAGGAACAACAGGGAAAGGAAAAAAGAACACAGAAATTAAAGGGAGTAAAACAGAAGACTATATTTATGACTACTTGATGAACATAATATACTCAGGAGTTCTGGGCCTATAAAGTTTTTTAGGCTCTCTTGGTCTACCCTTCCCTCTTCTAAGTATAGAAAAACTAGTTTACCATAAAATGAACAAAAGTAAAGGATTACAATAAAATTACAAAGTTACTTTCAATAACAGAATAAAGATCAGTGAAAGGACTCCGAGAGTCATGCCCACAAATAGATGACAATTGACCCTAATACTTTAAAACAACCTTAAATCGTACATAACAATCACATAATGATAGATAGAAGTTATGAAAGAGTAACATAAATCAGGATTATAGAAACTCGGGAATGAGGTAATTTAGAGGAGGAAACAAAAAATCATAACTGGAGAAAAAAAACATTCAAAAAATCTTGGAGAAAGATAATAGTCAAAGAAGATCCAACATACATATATAATAAGAATTCCTAAAGAAGAAAAACCAAAACAGTATAATGGAAAAAGTACTTAAAAATAAAAAAATAAACTTTTAAAATAAAAATTTCCTAAAATTGAAAAAAAAAACTTTATAATACTAATGAAAAGTTGTATCACATTTCTGGAAGCATCAGCCCAAGTTGGCCAACATCAAGATATATTCAAATAAAATCCATTTGAATATTCATACAAAAAGTCCAAGTCCTTATAAAAGAAAAAAATATTAGATCACTTTTTGACAGCAACACTTTATGATAGAACATAACATAGTAATATATTTAAGATATTCAAAGAAAAACATAAGTTGTTTTTGGGAAATCTAGAAAATGAGATTCAAACAACCGAAATGACTACAGACGTTTACATAATGAATAGTGGTGAACATATTAAGTGTTCTACCTATAAAACTATATGATGGGGCTGGGGTTGTGGCTCAGTGGTAGAGTACTGGCCTAGTATGTGCGAGGCACTGGGTTTGATCCTCAGCACCACATAAAAATTAATAAATAAAGGTATTGTGTCCAACTACAACTAAAAAATATTTTTAAAAACTATATGATGATGCTAGCCATAAAAGCACAAACTGTGATTTCACTCATATAAAATAGTCAAAATCATAGAAACAAAATAGAAAGGTAGTTGTCAAGGACTTAGGGGGAGTACAGAAGAAGAATTCATATTTCATGGGGAGAGTTTCAGTTTTGCAAGATGTAAATGTTCTATAGATCTGTTTCACAACAATGTGAATATACTTTAATGAACACTTAAAAGGGGACAGTGATGCAACACTGTCAAAAAAGTGGGGAGAATAAGAAGTTGAAATAAAAGTGGAGTAAATACAATAATTGCCCTGCAGGTGCTGGCTGGAAGTAAAAAATACTGAAACAGCCAGTTTCAGTATTGTTCACAGTAGGGAACCAACAGGCATTGCTTTCCTAGAAATGATAGGTGCATAGGGATTATTTAAAAGTATAGACACAAATGTAACTATTGGAATAAATATAAACCTTAAGTATTAAAAAATTTTATGTGAACATAAGGCAAACAACATAAACAGATTGTATGTATATGTATACAGTCAGCCTTCCATACACACAGGTTCCACATCCATGGATTCAACCAACAGTGGATTTAAAATATTTAGGGAAAAAAATTGTACTTAACATGTATAGACTTTTTTCCCCTTGTCATTACTTGCTAAACATTTAAGTATTAAAAACTATTTATACAGAATTTACATTGTATTATAATTTAGAAATGATTTAAAGGATATGATAAGATGTGCATAGGTTATATGCAAATACTAGACCATTTTATGTAAGGAACTTGAGCATCCACAGATTTTGGATGCATGGGAGCTCCGGAACCAACCAAGGGAAGACTGTACAATTATGAAACGATATGGCAAGTCTAAGGCCAGTTATAAAGATCATATCAACAAATGTAAATGTGCTTAACTCATTTATTAAAAAGTGTCCAGACAAGATAACAAAAAAATTCACTATACTGCATATAAGATATATTATGGGCGGTGGGGAGGAAAGGAAAAAGGAGAGATTGATTCAGAAAGGTTAAAAATAAAAAGTATAAAGATGCAGACAAATAAGAGGTCACAGTCTTGGTATCTGAGTAAGGCAGAATTCAGATACTTAATGCTAAAAGCTGTAATGATGATGTAACATTTTTGAAAACTTCAACAGTAGCAACAGTTTTGAAGAACTTAGAAGATACCCAAGGAGAAATAGAACTAAAAGGAGACTTTAATATACCTGTCTCAATTATAAAAAGATCAAGTAAACAAAGTAGGGTGGATACAGAACACTTAATCAGTGAGATCTTTCAGATCTCTAATAAACTCTGAAAAGGGAGATAATGCCTTATTCTAAGTGCTCATGGAAACATTCAGGAAAAATTGGCCATATCCTAAGCTATAATGAAAATTCAGCAAACATCAATAAACTTCAAAGAATAGAAATAATGCAAAAAAATGTACTCTGACTTGAAAGCAATAAAAGGAAAATAACAATGGAATTTAAAAGCTTGTTACTCAGAAACTTTCAAACATGCTACTGATTAATTTTTAAGTTAAACTGCAGAATTTCTTGAAAATAAGAATGGAAATTATGTCCAAAGCTTTTGGTCATAAGAGGAAAATGTATAACATTTAATGCTTTTAAACAATTTAAACAAAAACGAAATTCAAGAGTCATATTTTAAAGGCTGTGAAATAACATCAAAGAAGCCACCCAACAAAAAAGAAGATTGAATTTTTAAAAAGCAGAATTAATGCCATAATTTCTATTGAATTTCTAAACATTAGGGAAAAAACAAATTTGGTTATATGGGGGGAAATCATCAAAATAAATCACTAACACCAAAGGGGGGAAGAGTGAGGAGGTACAAATATACAAAATTATTAATAAAAGAAGAATAATCATCAAAACAAAGGAAAGAAAGTATCATAAGAAACCATATAACTCAATGCAAGTAAATTTGAAGACTTAGATGGAATGGATAATTTCTAAGAAAAATACAATTTACCTAGAGAAGCATTAAGTCTTAAGTGACAGATTATCTTAGAAGAAACCAGAAAAATTAAAGTGCTTCCCTCACAATAAAACTCCTGGCATAGGTAGTCTGACAGGGAAATTCTACCAAACCTATAAAATTCAAATTGCTCAATGGTTCTTAAACTGTTCCTGGGTATTAAAATTTGAGGAAAATTTCAAAATTCACCTATGAAATATTGTGCTGCAGACCATTCTCAGTTATGAATATCATTATGAAACCTCTTCAGTATTAGCAAGTAAAATGCCATAGCACATTTTAAAATCCTTTAAATTGAAATACTAGGTCACTTAACCAAGTCTTCAGTTTTACAGTCCTATCTCTGTCATATTTAACTATAAAATCGCCATATATTTTTGAAGGAATACACAGAAACAAAATAATGAGAACTAGTATTTTACCACTATATTTGCACTGTAGAAAATCAACTGATTATCATTGAAATACAGCATTCTTGATATCTACTTTGTTTTCAGACCTAAAATAAGCAATGAGAAATGAAATCTGATCTTGTTTAATAAGATTTATTTCCCTATTAGGTTGCTTTGGAATAGACTAGTTCAAATATCTTTTTCCTACGATGTACTTTGATAACATGAACACTAAAACTCCACTTAATCAATACATGGTAACAGTAATGAAATTCCTATAAAATACTTTAATCTCAATACATTTACATTTCCCCAAAGAAATAGCAATTACTTCCATTTAAGTACATCACTGATCTCATTTTAGATAATTAATAAAAATCTCCATTATTGGGTAACTTTTTTTTTTTTTTGGTACTGGGGATTGAACTCAGGGTTACTTGACCACTGAGCCACATCTCCAATCCTATTTTGTATTTTATTTACATACAGGGTCTCATTTAGTTGCTTAGGGCCTCACAGCTGCTGAGGCTGGCTGTGAACTCATGATTCTCTTATCTCAGCCTCCCTAGTCACTGGAATTACAGGCTTGTGCCACCACACCAACGAGTAACTTTTAATAACTAATATTTTGAAATAAAGACAAAATCAGGCCAGCATAGTGGCGTGTGCCTATAATGCTAGCTAGTTGCAAGTCTGAGACAGGAAGATCTTTAGTTTGAGGCCAGCCAGGGTAACACAGCAAGACTCTATCTTTGGGGCAAAAAAGAAAGAAAGGAAAGAGAAACTAAGTTTATATATAAAATGTCAAATTTGAAGATTAAGGCATGAAATACAAATGTTCAGTTACTTTTAAGCATTTTTGTTTACATATATTGGTTTTTCTCTCTTGGTCTATTTTTCACAACTTGTAATTATTTTCATAAGTACCTTGGCTGAAATCCTAGGACTATATAGAACTCAACCCAGCTCAATAGAGATTCATTCATGTATAACTATCTTCTAGGAGCAAAGCTTATTTTAAAAACAAAACAACACACACCAAAAGCCTAACACTTCTTAAAAGATTATGTTTGGGGCTTCCTAAACTGTTTAACAGATCAGAATGAAAAATTCTTGTAAACAGTTCTTTCTTAGTCTTGTGTCCTTTTAACTTAAAAGGCTGTATAGTATAATTGCTCTGCAAATATCAGAATTTTCTATATATTGTGCAAAGTACACAAAGAAACCATGAAATGGCTTATCTTGTACTTATCAACTTGTTTATTTTTGTGCTTCCAAAAAAAGCTATATTTTTAACACAAGCAGCTGCTACTTTGTAAATGTTTTAATGGCTTCTGTTAAGTAGAGCTGTCAGTTTAACAAACAATTTTGTAAAAGATTTTCATTCTTCCATGTGATTGCACATCTTGAAATGTGTTTTACCCTGAAAATCCTTTGGAGATTTTACACTGGAAAAGATATCTCCTTTGAAGGCACAAAGCCAACAAAAGAATAGATTAGATTTAAAGAATAATATATAAGATCACCAGAGAAATAGTGCGATTTGTTTCAGAAGACAAATGTATAAGAGCAATAAGTTCTCTTAGCTCACTTCTTGTGACTCAGGCAGTTTGTTGAAATGAAATAGCACTGGCATTATGCCAGACATTTCAGGTATGACCTTGATTCTTTTGCCATTTAATAGATATTGGTTTAGAGCAAGCTAATTAACCTCTTTGACCCTCAGTTTCTGTATCTGCAAATGGGGTAATGATACCTACCTTACAGGGTCATTATGAGAATTAGAGATAATATATGTAAATGGCCTAACTCAATAGAGGTGACAATTATTCTATTTTACCTACCTAGCATCCAGGAGTCCCCCAATCATTTTTTAGCCTTTCTCTTTTATATTTTTATTCATCCAGCTTATCTCTTCTTTCTTTTCTGTCTACTTCAAAGTGAATTCAAAGTGAGAATTATTTTAGAGATAATCTAACTTACCACTTTTGTTGAACAAATAAGGAAATAGAAGCTCAGAGAGATAAAATGACTTGTCCAAGATCACAGTTAAAAACAGAGATCATACCCTGTCGCCTTGAATTTGTCACTGTTTTTCTTCTTGCTGTGAAATGAAATTTGATAAGGAGTTCTATCCTAGGTCTGAAGAAGCATGTATAGAAAAAAAAGAAATTTTAGTGCAAGAGACAAGAAAAGGAAAAAAGATTAAAGAAAAAGGAGCAGGAAGAGCTTTCCATTTTTTTTTATAACTTTATTTATTTGTTTTTTAATGTGGTGCTGAGGATCAAACCTACGCCTCACACATGCAAGACAAGTGCTCTACCACTGAGCCACAACCCCAGCCCTACAATTTGTTTTAAAGCAGGGTGCAGCAATCTTTATGAAGGGCCAGGCAGTGAGTATTTTAAGTTTTGCAAGTCATTCTTAATTCTGACATTGTTACATATTGTCTAAGGCTGATTTTGTACTATAAACTGGTGTGGCTATGTCCCAGAAAGCTTTTTTGGACAATGAAATTTTGACTTAATGTAAGTTTCACATCAAAGAATGTATCTTTTTTCTAACTATTTGAAAATGTTAAAACTACTCTTAGGTCATGAGCCATACAAAACAAGATGGAGGGCTGTATTTGGCTTATGAGCTTTAGTTTGATGACCCTATTCTGTAAATGGGGTAATGATACCTACCTTACAGGGTCATTATGAGAATTAGAGATGCTATATGCAAATTCAAATGCATTTGGGAGTATAAGCCTGATGATAAATCAAACAGATACTTATCCTTGCTGTCATGGAAATAATAGGATTTGATTTGAACTTTGATTAAGTGGGACACACCTAACCCACTAAAGTGGGTGGCATCCATTCTAGTTCAGCAGATTGCTATTCCTAAGAAATAGAGGCGAAATGCTGCCAAGCCTTCTGATTTTTCAAAAAGAAGTCAAAACTCTGATGTTTTATGTGAAATATACCAATTTTAAGTGTTGGCAAATAATTTGAAATGATTTTTAGATACTATCAACTATTTTAGATACTGTCAACTATTTGCAAACTGAATTTGATACATGGACTACCAGTCTAAAATATTTTTTCAAGGAAAACAAAGTAAAATTCTAGGTAGTTCATTACTTCTGTCAAATTTTCAATAATGGGTGGAACTACACACAGAAGAGCAATGTGGGAATAGAGGACTTCAGCACCACCATAGACTTATTAGGCATGGCAGACATATACAGAATGCTCACCCCCAAACTGCAGAATATGGATTCTTATCAAGTGCACATGAAACATTCTCCTGGACTTCAGGATACAATAAGAACACTTTTTTTTCCCTCTCAGTACTAGGAATTAAACCCAGAGCCTAGTGCATGGTAGCCAGATGCTATACCACTGAATTACATCCCCAACCCTAAAATCAGTCTTTTTTTTTTTTTTAGTTTTTGGTGGACACAACATCATTATTTTTATTTTTATGTGGTGCTGAGGATCAAACCCAGTGCCCCGCGCATGCCAGGCAAGCACGTAACAACTTGAGCCACATCCCCAGCCCAAAATCAGTCTTTTAACAAATGTTAAAAGATTCAAATCAGGGCTGGTGTTGTGGCTCAGTGGTAGATCACTCACATAGCATGTGCGAGGCCCTGGTTCGATCTTCAGCACCACATAAAAATAAAAAATAAACAAAATAAAGGTATTGTGTCCAAATACAACTAAAAAAAATATTTAAAAAATTCAAATCAGAAGTTTTCTGATCACAGTGGGATAAAACCAGAAGTCAATATTGGAAAACTGGAGATTCTACAAATATCTGAAAATTAAGCAACCAGCCAACAATGTGTCAAAGAAGAAATCACAAAGGAAATTAGAAAATATCTTGATACAAATGAAAGTGAAAACAAACATATCTGAATGTATGGGTTGTAGTAAAAGTAGTGATAAGAGAGAATTTAAGAATGTAAGTGTTTACATTAAAAAGAAAAATCTCAAGAACCCAACTTTATACAATAGGAAAATGGAAAATAACAACAAAACAACAACCAAATTAAACTCAAAGCTAACAAAGAAAGAATAAAGATCAAAACAGAGGTATATTATATAGAAAAAACATCAGTGAAACTTGAGTTGGTTTTTCAAAAATATCAACAATAATGACAAACAATTAGATTAAGAAAAAAAACAGCAGACACCATTGAAATCAGAAATGAAAATGCATATCTTATAACCAATACTAAATACATAAAAGGATTGTAAGATTGTATCAAACAACTGCATGCCAAAAACAATTTTAAACTTAGATAAATGTACTAAGTTCTATAAATATACAACCCACCAAGACTGGATCTTGAAGACATAGATACAAGCAGACCTATAACCAGTAAGAGGATTGAATCAGCAACCAAAACTTTCCAGCAACAACAAAGCCCTGGACCCAGATGGCTTCATGGAAAACTGTACCAAAAATTTACAGAAATAAAACCAGTCCTCAAACATTTCTAAAAACTTGAGGCAAGAACTTCCTGAACTCCTTATATAAGGTAAGCATTACCCTAACACCAACATCAGACAAATCTACAGACCAATACCTCTGATGAATATTGATGCAAAAAGCCTTAATGAAATACTGCCAAACTCAATTCAGCAATACAGTAAAAAGATTATACACTATGATCACATAGGATTTATTCCTGTAAATCAAGGGTGGCTTAACATATGAAAATCATTTAGTATAATATACCAAATTAACAGAAAGGAGGACAAAAACTGCACCATCATCTCAATTCATACACACAAAGGCATTTGACAAAATGAAGAATATTATTGTCATTTTGAAGGGGACCGCCACCGAAATGGTAATATTGCCACTTTTACAATATTAATTCTGCTGATTCATGAATATTGAAGGTTTTTCCGTCCTCTTCAATTACCATCTTCAATGTTTTATAATTTTCATTGTAGAGGTCTTTAACATCCTTGGTTAAGTTTATTCCTAGTTATTTTATTTTTTCTGAAGGTGTTGTGAATGGAGTTTTCCTAATTTCTTCCTCAGTTCATTATTGGTGTTTGGAAAAGTTATTGATTTTTTTTATTAGTTGTGTATCTTGCTACATTGCTGACTTTGTTTATCAGATCTAAAAGTCTTCTAGTAGAGTCTTGAGAGTCTTAAGTACAGGATCATGTCATCTGCAAATAGGGATTGTTTGACTTCTTCCTTTGTTATTTGTATCCCTTTTATTTCTCTTATCTAATTGTTATGGCTAAAATTGAATCGGAGTGGTATGAGTGAACATCCTTTTATCATTCCTGATCTTAGAGGAAACAATTTCAGTTTTTCCTCATTCAGCATGATGTTGGCTATGTTCTTCTGTATACAGCCTTTATTATGTTGAGTAAAATCCTCCCATAAAAACCCTCCCATACCTAGTTTCTTCAGGGCTTTTATCATGGAGGTGTGTTGAGTTTTGTCAAAGGTTTTTTTTCTGTATATATTGAAATAATCATGATTTTTATCCTTGATTCTACTTCTGGGTGTATTATGTTTATTTATTTCCTTATGTTGAGCCATTCTTTCATCTGTGGAATGAAACCAATTTGATCATGGTGTATAATCTTTTTAATATGTTGTTGAATTCGGTTTAATAAGTATTTTATAGAAGACTTTTGCATCAGTGTTCATCAAGGATATTAGTCTATAACTTTCTTTTTTTATTGTGCTCTTGTCTGGTATTGATATCAGTGCTATACTGGTTTTGTAGAATGCATTTGGAAGCATTCTTTTCTGCTTCATGGAATAGTTTGAGAAGCATGACTGATAGTTATTAAGGTCTGGTAAAATTTGGCAGTGAATCCTTTCAGTCTTTGGCTTTTCTTTTTTGAGACTTTTCATTACTGCTTCAATCTCATGCATGTCAAACAATTTTTTTAAATATCCCCCCTCAAAATTGGAAAATTTTCTCTATACATTTTTATACATCTTTATGATGTTGGAATATACATCTTTTTATGTACTTTAAAATGCTAATTAAGGGGTAGATGTAAGTATAACTCAGTGGTAGAGTGCTTTCCTAACATGTGTAAGGCCTTGTGTTCCATTCCCAGTACTGCAAAAGATAAATAATGCTAACTGGAAGTAAATATTGGAAAAGTTATTTTCCTTTCCTTTTCAAATTGTATGCTCTGTAAAAGAGTAAAATAATTCATTTGTTATAATATTTCAAGAAAGTAAAATAGTCAGCAATTGGCTAATAAAACAAAAAAGAATATTTGATTAATAAAGTTCACACAAAAACACTATGAAATAAGCAGTACAAATCAATTTTTAAAAATCCGAACTTGGAAGCATCCATCATTCTGTTATCAAACTCTTTTGGCTAAAGACAATGTAAAAATAACAGAAGTCACAAAGGGACTTGGGCTACAAGATTTTCATTGTGTGCCATACAGTAAAAAAACTAAAGAAAAAGTTTCAGTGAGATATGTTACAGTTTTTCTGTAATCTTACTTATGATGGTATTAAGCAGAAATTATATTGTATTTTACTTATACATTAATTATTTTTTAACAGAACTCCTGGGGCCCTTGGACAGAGGGGATATGCTAAATGAAGCTTTTGTTGGCCTATCTTTAGCATCTCAAGGGGAAGACTCATTTCAAGATAATCGTCCTTCCTTTGGTTCAATCCACAGGCATAGTATTCAACAAAAAATACTGAAAAGCTCTTCTAACAGGTAAGATATGTTAAGCTGAATAGTTACTCCTTAAAGGGAAGTATTTAGTGTTCAGTACTTTGACTATTTCCTGCTTAGTGCAAACTAAGAGTTAAGCAAGAATATTTCAAAATGTCAAGGAAAAATATACATTTTTCTCATAGCTAATACTTCACGTTAATTCATGCAAGAGCAGTATAATGAAGGCAGAAGTGAATGTAAAAAAATATAATGGATATTATTGTAAGCCAAAATGAATTTATTATAATATATCTTATTTGTATTCTGTTGGTAAATTATGGGATTAAATCACCTTAAATGAATATTAACTTTAGAATATATATTTGAAGTATAATTTATATCACCTATAATTATCTATAATATATTATCTATGGGGCTGGGATTACAGCTCAGTGGTAGAGTGCTTGCCTCACACATGCGAGGCTCTGGGTTTGATCCTCGGCACCACATTAAAATAAATAAAGATATTGTGTTCATCTACAACAAAAAAATAAATTTAAAAAATATGATCTATAATTATGATCTAATTTCCACTTCTTTAATACAATCTATTTTCTGAAATCTAATAGATGAAAATTTAAATATCTAGCTTGTCACAAGGGTTACTGAGAAGAAATAAACATGAGATTAAAAACACTTGTTATTTATTTACAATAATATCTTAAGTGTTATTTATGGTAATAGTAGTGGTATTATTTACAATGATAATAAGAACTTCAAGCAAAGGTAGGCAATTTTTTGTGTGTGAAATGGCAAATAGTAAATGCTTTAGGCTCTTCAGGCATGTAGATTTTTTAGAAACTACTCAACCCTGCTATTGTAGTATAAAAGCAGCCATAGACAACATATAAATGAATGAAAATTACTGTGTTACAATAAAACTTAATTTACAAAAAACAGACAACAGGCCAGATTTGGCCCCGGTCTATAGTATATAGATGATCCTAACTATATGTAATAATTGTAAAAAGGCAATATTTTAAATTCATGTATATTGATTATATACATGCCTTTACAATACCCTTCAAAAATGTCCCAAACTACATATAATAACAGTAAATAAAAAGGGGCAGAATTTCCAAGTATGACAGATTTTATTTAGATGTTAGTAAATCCTCTCCCTAACAATTATAAAACTGGTCAAAACCCCCATTTCAGGGCTCTGGAAATCACATGAAAATGAACAATAAATTAAGAATCATTTTTTTCATAAAAAAATTGCTGAACTTCTGATAACAAAGTATGAGTTTGTGATGTTCTTGCTAGAGACTACTCCCATCCTCCTCCCTATGCTTAAACTAGTTCTACCTGGGTAGGACTGCCTATGAAAACCAACAGTTTGACTTGCTTTGGAGCTCAGTGTGGAAAAACCTTTGCCCAGCAGCACTATTAATAAAAATAACAAACTCATTGTCAGTAAAAGTGACAGACTTGAAAGAAATGAACAAGGGAAAGCCATTGTTCTGCTCTCCTAGTTAGATCAAGTGACCAAATGACAAACTAGCCAAAAATTTAACAGGTTGATCCTGAAAATAATAGAACCAAAGAGAGACTAATTAAGTTCTCCACAAATTCCTGATGAGGTTGTATTACCTATCATTTTGGTCTTTCTTATTCCTAACAGAACTCTTCTTAAGTTTTTTTCTTTATACTTCTTTCCCCCTTCAAACCCAATTTCCAAAAGATGCCCCTCCTCTTTTGCCTTATATTATCCATCCCCCACACCCAGAATAAATCAATAAGAACTTGATTACAGAGAAAATAGGGTTCAAGTCCCAAAACATAAAAAGAAGCAAAGAAAATCCTTTTTTAAATACAGATTTTACAATGCAGATTTGGTGGATATTTATGCACCAAATATCATAGAAACCATCTCTGTGAAGGAAAATCTACAAAAGATGAAAAGATTTATAGATAGACATTAGTAACAGAAGACTTTAATTTCAAAATAGATCAAGTAGGCAAAAAATAAGGAGAAAATTTAGTTGAACAATCAATAACATAGGTATTACGGATTTTATCAAATTCTATACCCAGAATACAATGTCTTCCTAAATGGAATATGACAAAATATATCTTAGGTGCCAAAAGATATCATTAAGTTTCATTAAGTGTGATCAATGGGCCAGGCACAGTAACACATACCTGTAAACTCAGTAATTTAGGAAACTGAGGCAGAGGATTTCAAGTTTGAGGTCAGCCTCAGCCACTTAGCAAGACCCTGAATGAAGTCCTGTCTCAAAATTAAAATGAAAAGAATGGGATGTAGCTCAGTGTCAGAGCACCCCTGGGTTCAATATCCAGTACCACCACCACCCCCCCAAAAAAAAAAAAAGATTGATGGTTTCTAACCACAGTGTACTTTCAGTATTTGGGGGGATAAGGGAGCACTTGGGATGGAACCCTGGGGTGCTTTATCACTGAGCTACATTTCTAACACTTTTTATTTCTTATTTTGAGACAAGATCTTGCTGAAATTCTTCTGTCTCAGCCTCCTGAATCACTGGGATTACACGTGTACAACACTGTGCCTGGCTGACACTAGGAATTTTAAATAAGAATCAAAATGCCCTTTCTTCTAGAATTTTTTTAAATTTCTATGAAACAACTCAGATAAAATAGAAAACAACATGATATTTCTAAAAATAATATTTAAAATAATGATTGATCAGAGGAAAACTGACAGTGCTAAACATTTTTTTAAGAAGCCAACACCACTTCCATTGGAATTTTATTTTTTTAAATTAGAGCTTTATAGTTATACATAGTAGTTGGGTTCATCTTTACAAACTCATATATACATAAAAATCAATAGTGCTGAATATTTTATCAGAAAATAAATGAAATAATAAATGAACTACAACTCAAAAACCAACCTCTTAAAAATCATGAAACCAGGGGCTGGGGTTCAGTGGTAGAGTACTCACCTAGCACGTGTGAGGCCCTGGGTTCGATCCTCAGCACCACATAAAAATAAATTAATTTAAAAAATAGGTATTAAAAAACCCTATATTTATGCCTTTAATTTCTTTCATCTGTCTAATCGCTCTGGCTAGTGTTTCAAGAACTATGTTGAATAGAAGTGGTGAGAGAGGGCATCCCTGTCTTGTTCCAGATTTTAGAGGGAATGCCTTCAGTTTTTCTCCATTTAGAATGATGCTGGCCTGAGGCTTAGTGTAGATAGCTTTTAAAATGTTGAGGTAAGTTCATGTTATCTCTAGTTTTTCTAGTGTTTTAAACATAAAGGGATGCTGAATTTTGTTGAATGCTTTTTCTGCGTCTGTCGAGATGATCATATGATTCTTATGTTTAAGTCTGTTGATGTGGTGAATTACATTTATTGATTTCCATATGTTGAACCAACCTTGCATCCTGGGGATGAAACCCACTTGATCATGGTGTACGATCTTTTTGATATGTTTTTGTATCCAATTTGCCAAAATTTTATTAAGGATTTTTGCATCTATATTCATTAGATATATTGGTCTGAAATTTTCTTTCTTTGAAGTGTCTTTGTCTGGTTTGGAATCAGGGTGATATTGGCCTTGTAGAATGAATTTGGAAGTACTCCCTCTTTTTCTATTTCCTGAAATAGTTTGAAGAGTATTGGAGAGAACTTAAACTAGCACTATTTGCTGATGATATGATCCTATACCTAGCAGATCCAAAAAGTTCTACCAAGAAACTTCGAGAACTAGTAAATGAATTCAGCAAAGTGGAAGGAATAAAATCAACACCCATAAATCAAAGGCATTCCTGTATATCAGTGACAAATCCTCTGAAATGGAAATGAGGAAAACTACCCCATTCACAATATCCTCAAAAAAAATAAAATAAAATACTTGGGAATCAACAAAAGAGGTGAAAGATCTATACAATGAAAATTATAGAACCCTAAAGACAGAAATAGAAGAAGACCTTAGAAGATGGAAAGATATACCTTGCTCAAAGATAGGCAGAATTAATATTATTAAAATGGCCATATTACCTAAAGCACTTTACAGAATCAACGCGATTCCAATCAAAATCCCAACGGCATTCCTCACAGAAACAGAAAAAGCAATTATGAAATTCAGCTGGAAAAATAAGAGACCCAGAATAGCTAAAGCAATTCTAAGCAGGAAGAGTGAAACAGGTGGTATAGCTATACCAGATCTTAAACTATACTACAGAGCAATAGTAACAAATCAGCATGGTACTGGCACCAAAACAGGCTGGTAGACCAATGGTACAGAATAGAGGACACAGAGACCAACCCACAAAATTACAACTACCTTATATTAGACAAAGGTGCTAAATGTATGCAGTGGAGAAAGATAGCATCTTCAACAAATGGTGCTGGGAGAACTGGAAATCCATATGCAACAAAATGAAATTGAATTCCTATTTCTCACCATACACAAAAGTTAACTCAAAATGGATCAAGGATCTAGGAATCAATCTGCATCTAATAGAAGAAAAAGGCCCTAATCTCCATCACGTGGGGTTAGGCCCCAAGTTCCTTAATAAGACGCCTATAGCACAAGAATTAAAACCAAGAATCAACAAATGGGACGAATTCAAACTAAAAAGTTTTTTTCTCAGCAAGATAAATAATATGAAAAGTGAATAGGGAGCCTACAACCTGGGAACAAATTTTTACCCTTCACACATCAGATAGAGCTCCAATCTCTAGGATATATAAAGAACTCAAAAAAAAAAAAAAATAACCCAATCAACAAATGGGCCAAGGACCTGAACAGACACTTCTCAGAAGAGGATATACAATTAATCAACAAATACACAAAAAAATGCTCACCATCGCTAGCAATCAGCGAAATGCAAATTAAAACTACTCTAAGATACCATCTCACTCCACTAAGAATAGCAGCCATTATGAAGTCAAACAACAACAAGTGCTGGCGAGGATGCAGGGAAAAAGGTACACTCATACATTACTGGTGGGACTGCAAACTAGTGCAGCCAATTTGGAAAGTAGTGTGGAGATTCCTTGGAAAACTGGGAATGGAACTACCATTTGACCCAGATATATCTCTTCTTGGACTATACTCAAAAGACCTAAAAACAACATACTACAGGGACACAGTCACATCAATGTTTATAGCAGCACAATTCACAATAGCTAGACTATGGAGCCAACCTAGATGCCCTTCAGTGGATGAATGGATAAAAAAAAATGTGGCATTTATACACAATGGAATATTACTCGGCACTAAAAAATAACAAGATCATGGCATTTGAGCAGATTATGCTAAGTGAAGTTAGCCAATCCCAAAAATACAAATGCCGAATGTCTTATCTGATATAAGGGGGGTGACTCAAAATGGAGTAGGGAGGAACAGCATGAGAAGAAAATTACCTCTAGATAGGGAAGGGAGGTGGGAGGGAAAGGGAAGGAGAATGGGAATTGCATGGAAGAGGGAAGGAGATCCCCTTCATTATACAGAATATAGGTATGACGATGTGAGGGGGGGAAAAAAAGTGAGTCACATTAGATTGGGTAGAGAGAAGTAATGGGAAGGAGGGAATGGAAGGACAGCAGAATAAAATAGACATTATTATTGCTATGGGTATATACGTGACTGCATGACCAATGTAATTCTGCAACCTGTACACTCAGAAAAATGAGAAATTATATCCCATCTGATTCAATTGTATGATATGTCAAGATCATTGTACTGTTATGTGTAACTAATTAAAACAAATAAAAAAACTGCCTACACAGCATCTAATTTAGATTAAACTAACAAATTCTCAACAACAACAAAAAACCCACAAATAAAAAAAATCATGAAACCAAACCAAAATAAATCATAAGGAAAGAATTAATAAGATAAAGGCAGAATGAATGAAACAGAGTGGGGACTGGCAAACTTTTCCTACATGGCTAGTGTAAGTATTTTAAGCTTGTGGACCATATGTTCTATGCAGCAACCACTTAACTCTTCTGTATCACCAAGGCAGCCAAGGACAATACATAAATGAACAGATGTGGCTGTGGTCCAATAAAACTTTATTTCCAAAAACAAATAAGCAACCTGCCGGCCAGAGTTTACTAACACATTAGGTAGAAGACAAAAACAAGCAAACAACAAAAAGCTATAGATCTAATTATCAAATTATCAACAGATGTTTTTGAAACAAATTAATAGACCTCCTATATAGAAAATACAGATCAAGAAGCGCCAGAGATAGAGAAATTAAACATTTAAACCACAGATTTTTTAAAAATCATGAGACTACTTTTAAGATTACTTTGCAAATAAAATATTGTCCTAGGTAAATACATATTTCCCAAAGTGACTACTATTCAATTTAGAACTCTGAAGCACACCAGTTCCATAAAAGAAATAAACAAAGTTATTTAGGAATTACCCTGTGATAAAGCAGCTGGCCCAATTGGTTTGATAGGAGAATTCTACCAAACCTTCGAAGATAAGATGTTCCCAATATTCCACAAACTATTCCAAAGGATTGAAAATAAAGAACTTCCTATAGTACATAAAAACTGAAAAACAATATCATTCATGAATACCAATATTAATAACAATATTAACAAACAAAATCTAATACCTGAATCTATCCTGGGAATACAAAGTTAGTTCATTTTATCAAGTCCATTAATGTCATACATCCTACTAATAGATCTAAAATGAATAAAATCTATGATTATAGATGTTTAAAACGTTTCTAACAGAATTTAACACCTATTCCTGATGAAAACACTCAAGAAAATGGAACTGGAGGATTGTATCTTTTTTTTTTTCTTTTTTTCCTTGTGGTGCTGAGGATTGAACCCAGGGCCTTCTGCATATGAAGCATGCACTCTACCAACTGAGCTATATCCTGAGCCGGAGGATACTTTCTTAATGTAAGAAAAAATATATAACTTACTCTTAATACCAGTATTTCCCTTAAAGGGGTATCAATGAGAGCATTTCCACTAAGATAAGAAAGAAGGCATGGATACTCATTATTTTGGCTTTTCAATGCTATACTAGAGGTATTAGCCAAAACAACTTGATACATCAACAAAGCAAGGGTTGGTAAATATGCCTTGTGGGCCAAATTAAACCTGTTTCTGTAAATAAAGTTTACTGAAACATAGCCATGTCCATTTTATTATTTTCTGTAGTTTAATATAGTCAGATCATGTGGCCTGCAAAATCTAAAATTTTTCTTATCTAGCCCTTTGCAGAAGAAATTTCCTACTGGGGCCAGGGTTGTAGCTCAGTGGTAGAGTGCCTAAAATGCGTGAGGCACTGGGTTTGATCCCCGGCACCACATAAAAATAAAAACAAAATAAAGGTATTTAAAAAAAAAAAAAGAAATTTGCTACTTTTGGAACTAGAAGCATAAGAGCTAATAAGGAATTAAAACTATCTCTAAGTCAGGCATGGTGGTACAACACACCTGTAATCTCAGCAACTCAGGAAGCTGAGGCAGGAGGATTGCAAGTTTGAGGCCCTAGCAGCTTAGTAATATCCTGCCTCAAAAATAATAAATAGAAGAACTTGGGGTGTAACTCAGTGGTAAAATACCTCTGGGTTCAAAAAAGTACTTAGGGTTATTTTTTGTTGTTTGTTTGGTACTATCTCCATTTTGCAATAAGACAGTGATAAAATCAATGACAATAACAATCAAATATTTGGAAAGTTTAATAAGGTGGATAATATAAAATTGACATTCAGAAATCAACCTCCACATACATAAGCAATAACCAGTTAGTGGAGAAAGTATTAGTGAAAAACTAAATCCCCAGTTACAATCTTTTTTTTTTGGGGGGGGGGGGGGGTGGTACCAGGGATTGAACTCAGGGACACTCGACCACTGAGCCACATCCCCAGCATTAATTTGTATTTTATTTAGAGATAAGGTCTCACTGAGCTGCTTAGCACCTCGCTTTTTTCCCGAGGCTGGCTTTGAACGTGAGGACCTCCTGCCTCAGCCTCTGGAGCCACTGGGATTATATGCCCAGCCCCATTTATAATCTTAATGAAGGAAATCAAATACTTAGGATTAAATACAACAAATTTGCAAAATATATATGCAGGAAACTTTTTAAAAATCTGAAAGATATAAAAATAGCCTCAAAAAAGTGGAATTCTTGGATAGGATCAGTGTTATTCAGATGTCATTTCTCCCCATATTAACTTGTGCCGCAGTCTGGCTGGGCACAATCAGGAGCCACTTGTCAAAAGAAACTAACTTTATTTTTAGAACCACACACGCCAAACAAAACAGCCTCTCAGGAAAAATCCTCAGAGCCCCAACTGCCACCACCGGCTTCCCACAAGCCTATCTCTCCAACACAAGCCTCTCTCCACCTCCCACAATCCTCCTGCTCTTGAGGTGGATTGGCTGGGTCATGTGGGCGGAGCCAAAAAAGTCCCCCAATGAGCAGCTCCGTGGTCTGAAAGGGCAGGGAAACAGCCCAATGAGCATCACCGCAGAGGAGCCAATCAGCTAGATGTTGCTGGGGCCGCTGTGAGCCAATCATCAGCCGGCAGCTGGAAGTTAGCTGGCAGCTGGAAGTTTGCTGGGATCCCTTTGGCTGTGGCTTTCAACATCTCCCCCTCTCTGTTTAAACAACAAGCATGTGGCTTAGGGACCATGCCTGCCTTAGGTTGTCCAATAGTACATATGGTCCTTACCCGTTAGGTTGGTACCATTGCAATTGGATCTTACCCGTCACTGACTACCGGTCCAGTATACAGCCACACCTGTGGAGAGGTCTTTGTACCAGCTGGGGGGTGAGGTTCTTTGCCTCACCTCTGTTGGCCCCCAAATTTTAGCTGGACGATCATGACAAGCAGAAGGGAGGAAGATACACCAAGCCAATTGACGGCTCCTTTTGGAAAAATTGTACCACCAATGACATCATCAGCAAAAATACCCCAACACTACCACAAGTCGCTGCACCAACAGATAGTTCACAATGCATACAGGTGAGTTCACAATGTGTCCAGGCAAGTTTTGTAAGCAGTTCAGTGATGGCTATTGCAGAAGCTGTAGATTGGTTTTATCTTTGACTTCACCAGCACTGGGATGAAGATAGGAATTCTGGCAATAATGGCTAAAGAAAAAATTATGTAACATTACAGAAGGCACTAAAAGAAAACAATTTTCTTAACAATTTACATTGTCTTCACCGGCACTGGGATGAAGATAGGAATTCTGGCAATAATGGCTAAAGAAAAAATTATGTAACATTACAGAAGGCACTAAAAGAAAACAATTTTCTTAACAATTTACATTGTCTTTAAGAGAATTATTAAATATAATGAAAAGGAAAGGTGAAAGTAAACAAATAGATCTGTTAACCTCCTTTTTTGTTTACATATTAAAACAATCCTCAACAGTTGTTTACCCAATTTAAATTAAACCATATAAATCACGTGAAAAAAAATTTGGATCCATTTTATCATGAGTGCTCATCATATATGATATATGGACATACGTACATTCAAACATATAACACAAAACACAAGTATGCACACATAATATAATACATACAACACATAACATTATAGTAAAGGCCTTATAACTTTTTACAGGTGAAATCTCCATTGCAATGTTTAAAAACTCTATAGTCAAAAAAAAAAAAAAAATAGAACTGATCAGCAAAACATTAACCTAGGTCTGTAAGACCTCAAAAAACAAAATAGAACTTCATGATATGGCAAAGGGCAATAATAAAATAGATATTGAAAAAAGCAGGTGTGGTTCTGTTGCAGATGTAAGAATAGCCAAACTGGAGTTTTGGATATCAGTTGTTATGGATTTGAGCCAAATCATCTTCTTTTTGGTCTGTAGAAATCGCTTTAGTTAATCTTTCTGGAATCCAAATCGGCTGCTGTTCTCCCTGTGGAAACACATAAACAGACCCCCGACTCCAGACAATCACTGGGTCAGGACCTTGGTTAATCTCTCTGGAATCCAAATCGGCTGCTGTTCTCCCTGTGGAAACACACAAACAGACCCCCGACTCCAGACAATTACTGGGTCAGGACCTTTCCATTGTCCTGTTAGAATATCCTTCCAAAGTACCTTGGGCTTATGCACATTTTTTGGACACATATGCCTTTCTGCAGCACTAAGTCCTGATGAATCCAAATTTAAAAAGTTTAGAGTAAAAAGGGTTATTTTAAGTTTATCTTTGGGGAATATATACCCCTTCCCAATTCCTTCTTTTTGCTTTAATAAGTACATTTTAATAGTTTGATGAGCTCTTTCAACTATGCCTTGTCCCTGTGGATTGTATGGGATTCCTGTTATATGAGTAATGCCAAATGTTGAGCAAAATTGTTTAAAAGAGGTAGAAGTATAACCAGGGGCATTATCTGTTTTTAACTGTTTTGGAACGCCCACAGTAGCAAAATTTTGTAAGCAATGAGCTATAACATCTTTAGTTTTTTCTCCGGCATGAAGGGAGCCCATCAAAAATCCAGAAGAAGTATCAACTGTAACATGCAAATATTTTAATTTTCCAAATTCTGGCAAGTGTATGACGTCCATCTGCCAAATATGGTTAGGTATCAATCCTCTAGGATTGACTCCAAGATTAACTTGTGGTAAAAAGGTCACACAATTTTGACATTGTTTTATTATTTGTCTAGCTTGTTCCTTAGTTATTTTAAAACACTTTTGTAAAGTATTAGCATTGACATGGAACTTTTTATGAAAATTTATAGCTTCTTCTAGTGTAGAGAAAATATGTATGTCATGTGTAGTTTTATCTGCTAAAAAACAATCTTTAATATCTATAACTAAAACATACCAGGTTTTTGGCAAAGCAGACAATTGAGGAATCCCTGATTGAGCAGGTCCCATAATAACCATCTCATTATTAATGGCTCTTAAATCTTGCAATAATCTCCATTTACCAGATTTCTTTTTGATGACAAAAATGGGAGTGTTATGGGGAGATACAGAAGGTTGTATATGTCCTTCCACTAATTGTTGTTTGACCAGGTCATGGGCTGCTTGTATCTTTTCTTTAGTCAGGGGCCACTGAGGAACCCATACTGGTCTTTCTGATTTCCAAGTAATTTTTATTGTCTCAGTGGCCCTTTCTGAAAATCCAACCCATGTCTGTCTGTTCCTTGATCTATTTGTATTGGTGCTGCTATACCTTGTTCTTGTTTTTCTAATCTTTTTCCTTTCCTAAAATCTTGTCTAGCCATAATAGTGGGTGCATTTTGATTGATGTTATTTGTTAATATCAAACCTAATTGATCTAGGACATCTCGTCCCCATAAATTTACGGGAAGATGATCCAATACATATGGCTGTATAGTTCCTTCACATCCTTCAGGATCCTTCCAATCTAATACCATTGCACTTCTATGGGGATTAGTCGCCACTCCTAGGCCTCGAAGCGTTTGAGTGGCTTGTTATAATGGCCAATGTTTTGGCCACTCTTGACGAGAGATGATGCTAAGGTCTGCGCCTGTATCCAGTAGCCCATTAAATTCATGTCCTTGAATATTTAGTTTTAGCATGGGGCGAGAATCTAAATTTAAAGAAAGCATAGCCCAATCTACACCTGTGGAGCCTAATCCCTTGGAACCTCTTTCTACAGTACGACTGGAAAATTTATCATGTAGGCTGGGTATTATTAGTAACTGTGCTATTCTATCTCCTGGTGAAATTACTGATATACCCTTTGGAGAACTGGCTATAATTTTTATTTCACCTTCATAATCGGGATCAATTACCCCAGGACTTATCATAAGTCCTTTTAGAGTAGAAGAGCTGTGTCCCAATAATAAGCCTACTGTTCCTTTGGGAAGAGGTCCTTTTACCCCTGTGGGAATGATTTGAACTCCCATTTCTGGAGTTAGTACTGCTCTGGCGGAGGCGCAGATGTCCAACCCTCTGCTCCCTCTGGTTTGTCTGATGAGGGATCTGATGGACAATGTGTCCTGGGTACTACCCTGACGGGGTTGCTGGGTTCCTCCAGTGCTCCGTATATTTGTGGTTTTGGGCCCCGGAGCATTGGGCCCCCCTGTCCATTTTTTGGCAATGGAGCCCGATGCCTTTCTCCACGATATTGTGGATAAACACCTGGTCCTTGTTCGTTTTTTGATAATGGAGTACCCTCTATGGTGGTTTGAGAACGGCATTCATTAGCCCAATGTCTCCCTCTACGGCATTGTGGGCAAATACCTGGTATTCTACTCCTTTGATACCTAGTTTTGTTAAACCCTCCTCCTATGGGGCAATTCCTTTTAAAATGTCCTGTTTGTTCACAATTGTAGCATGTTCTTGGCCTGGCATCTAAAGCCTGTTTTACTGCAGCTGCCACAATTTGCCCTTGTTCATTAATGTCTCTGGCATCTAAAGCCTGTTTTACTGCAGCTGCCACGACTTGCTCTTGTTCATTAATGTCTCTACATAATTTAATATGTGTTTAAATCTTCATGTTTCCATGGTCTAATGATATCTCTGCACCAACGATTCGCTTGCTCATAAGCCAGTTGTTTTAGTAATGGCATTGCTTGTTCTGTATTCCCAAAAACTCTGGTAGCTGTTTGAATAAGCCTATCTACAAATTCAGCATAAGGTTCATTAGCTCCTTGTATTACCTTAGATAATTGACCTTGCAAACCTCCATGTCCTTGTAAAGTCTTCAATGCCTTAATTGCATCTACAGCAATTTGTGCATATACACCAGGATCATATGCAATTTGTTGCTGCTGATCCTCATAAGGTCCCTTTCCTAACAACATATCTAGATTTCTCTGAGGATAACCAGCTGCTGCATTTCGCCTAGCCGTCTCCTTGCAAAATTCCTCATTGGCAACCTTCCATAACAGGTATTGTCCTCCATTTAGCACAGCTTTACACATATTAGCCCAATCTGCTGGCGTCATGTTCAAGTTGTTAATGGATTCGACCATGCTTATAGTGAAGGGTGCTTGAGGACCATAGGTTGTTACAGCCTCTTTTAGCTGCTTCACTGTTTTGAAATTTAAAACATGGTAAACTTGCTGCCCTCCTGCCTCAAATACAGGGCATGTTAATATTTGATATCTTGTCTCAGGATCCCAACTATCAACTGTGGGGGTTGGGGGCCTCCCAGCATATGGAGGTGGCCTTGTTAGTTGGACACTTACGTCCTCTGGTGATAGAAAGGTGTTAGTAGCAGTCTCCTGTAGAGGTGGTGCTGTTGGTTGGACACTTACACCCTCTGGTGATAGAAAGGTGTTAGTAGCAGTCTCCTATTGTAACTTTCCCCCTGATGGCTTTTTCTGTTTTACACTTTCTTTCTCTGTCTGACTAGCTTGAGAGGCCTTCTCTTTTACTTGAATCATTTCCTCTGTCTGACTAACTTGAGAGACCTTCTCTTTTACTTGAATCAATATGTCTTCTCCTTCCTCTACCATTGTCTGAACTGAAGGCTTTGGACTAAGCAAACAAGATACGAACGTCCACAATGGCAATGTGCCAACTGGCAGAGTCCCTGGGCTTTTCTTTTCTATTCTTTTTAAATCTTCACCATGATGGTTCCATTGTGATATATTTAACAACTCCTCCTTAAAAAGCCATGGGCTACATTTTTGTATTGTATCAATGTATGCCCTGACTGTTCTTGATTTTACTGAGATGCCTCCTTCCTCTAACAATTTACTTAACACTCTTTCAGTTTGTTTTTTACTAATTTCTGATCCCGTATTTCTACTATAATACAACCCAACAAGATGACGCCAAACAAAACCGAGACAGAATGAAATAAAAAGGGAACAACAAAAAGTCATTATAGCCTTTCTATCCTCCTGACATGTGCATCTGTCCTTTCTCCCTATCTGTTCCTCAGACGTAAATAGTTTTTCCTCAGATGTGAGCGGTTTTTCTTCCGTCTCACTCATCTCCAGGGACAGGCAACTTAAAACAAAAGTGAAGCAAACTAAAAGAGGAATCTTAAAATGGCTACCCATCCTCTCGCCCTGCCCTCAGGGGCGAGCAGTTTCACTTACCCTCAGTCGCTCCCCATGCGAGCCACCAAATGCGGCAGTCTGGCTGGGCACAATCAGGAGCCACTTGTCAAAAGAAACTAACTTTATTTTTAGAACCACACACGCCAAACAAAACAGCCTCTCAGGAAAAACCCTCAGAGCCCCAACTGCCACCACCGGCTTCCCACAAGCCTCTCTCTCCAACACAAGCCTCTCTCCACCTCCCACAATCCTCCTGCTCTTGAGGTCGATTGGCTGGGTCACGTGGGCGGAGCCAAAAAAGTCCCCCAATGAGCAGCTCCGTGGTCTGAAAGGGCAGGGAAACAGCCCAATGAGCATCACCGCAGAGGAGCCAATCAGCTAGATGTTGCTGGGGCCGCTGTGAGCCAATCATCAGCCGGCAGCTGGAAGTTTGCTGGGGCCCCTTTGGCTGTGGCTCTCAACAAACTTGCAAGTTTATTGTAATCCCTATATAAATACACACTTTTATGGAGTTAGACAAGTTGATATTAAAGTTCTCATAGAAAAACAAGCATATAAAAATACCCAAAGAAAACACTAAAAAATAAAAACCATAGGGAGGGACTAGTCCCAATAGATGTTAAAACACACTATAAGCCTTTAAAACTGTCACATTTTTAATTTTATTATATGATTATTAGATTAATATCTGTTTTCTCATTAATCTGTAAACTCCATGAAGGTAAGAACACCATGACTGTCTTAGACATTATAATTTCTCCAACTGTCTGTGACAGTTGACATAGTTAACGCATAATAGGTAGGCAGTATATTGGGGTACCAGGCCCATTGTTCTCTTGGAGTTCTCAGTTTTGTTAGGAACAGAAATGATATAGATAAAAAGTAAGCAAAATGATTGAATAAGAGTCTTTTGGTTAAAGGTAAATATTAGGAAAAACATAAAGAAATGGTGATAATGGAAATCTGCACTGGAAGGTAATATTTGAGAACAGTACAAGGAGTCATCTATGTGAATAAGTGGTAAAGTGACAGAGTAATTCATGGGAAGTAAATTGTACATATAAAGGTCTAAGGGTGGAAACAAGTTTGAGAGGTTCAAGTAACAGAGAGCCAATACAGTTATACTGTAAAAAGGGGAGTGGAGAAGGTTTGTAGAACTTTAGTTGGCCATGCAATTAGGTCTTCATTCTAATTGTAGAGGAAGCCATTAT
The DNA here is from genome assembly GCF_047511675.1 of Marmota flaviventris. Classification (NCBI taxonomy): domain Eukaryota; kingdom Metazoa; phylum Chordata; class Mammalia; order Rodentia; family Sciuridae; genus Marmota; species Marmota flaviventris. The sequence goes on along the minus strand of NC_092511.1, from coordinate 51,659,629 downwards.
AGGAATTAGAGTATATGGTAAGCAGAAGGGCCTTCCAAAGATGTCCATGTCCTGATCACTGGAATTTGTGAATATGTTAAATAACATGGTGAAGGGGAATTAAAATAGCAGATAGAATTTAGACTGCTAATCATATCACTTCGAAATAGGGAATATTAACCTGGATTATCAGATAGGCTTAATATAATCCTGAAATACAGATAAAAGAGAAGAATCAGGATCAGAGAGATTCAGTGTGAAAAGGACTTAGCTCAGCACTGCTGGCTTTGAAAATGGAAGAAGCAGACCATGAGCCAAAGAATGCAGATGATCTTTAGAAGTCTGAAAAGTGTATAAAGTAGGCAATGGATACACAAAAGAATTACCAGTTTCGAAATTGAAACAGTTACAACATCTAAGGGTTTAAATGAGGTTTTTTAAAAATACCATTATGTAGCATTAAATATTATTAATGTCATTAATAATATTATTCACATGGTGGTTTTCACCTTTTTAGACCTTGCTGACTAAGACTTTATTCTTTATATGTCATTAATATCATTATTCAAATGGCTGGTTTGTTATATTTTTGACTGGACAACCAAAAAAAAAGTTATACCACTCAAAGCACAGTTTAGAAAGACAAAAATAATACAGGATGAGAAGGGCAGTGTGTAAATAAAATAAATGATCTTAGGACTAAACTAAAATAATTACCTTTGGACTTGGTACTACCCTAAACTAGTTGTTACATTGCAAATAAGTCATCCTCTCTAGTTGCCTCAGTTTTCTCATTTGCATTAGATTCTATTTGTTCAAGGTCTAAAATTCCTTATTGTAGAGCAAATAAAGATTATATTTGCAGCAAATTTATCTAGTTTGATATTTACTGTCATAAATTCATTACAGTACTGATTAGTTTACTGTTTATTATATCTGAGTTCATACCTAAGAATCTCCAAATGAAATAACAGTATCCTGTTAAAAGTTGTTAAATTTTGGCTTGATTTTATTGATTCACATCTAGGCAGTTTTCCTTTAAGTTGAAATAAGACCAAAAAAATCCATGTATTCAGAATCTGATGTGCGCCTAAAAACAATATAACTGATGAAAATTTTCAATGTTTATAAAACAAAGAAATTGTCAACAGAATGCCTGGCAATAGAGCTACCAGAAAAAAAAAGTACAGCCTATAATTCATGAAGATTGGCTCAAAACAAACTGTCCCTGCCAACAGAAAATCTGACAATTATTCTGTTGTCTAATTTGGCTCAGCCTAAGTTGACCTTGTTTATTCATCTCAGTCTTTTAATTCTTGTTAACTTGGCATGAGAGGAGAACATATGGCATATGTCTAGGAAGTCCATTTCTGCATCTTAAACTGAAATAAATGTAGAATATACTAAGCATTTCCCATGTGTTGAGCGCTTAAGGTAGCTTTAATGTGTATTATGTTGAACTGGTTAAGTTTAGATTAGGCCCACCAGGTGTTTTATGTTTCCTTCCTGCCTATATACTAGAAATTCCCAAGAGACACATTTTTCTAACTCTTGGTATATAACTAAAACCCACCAATTTTAAACATATTTCCAAAGAAGATAGTTTTAAGCTCTTTTAGAACATGAAAATGAAAATGTTATCAGCAATTTGGCAACCTAAAGATATTTACAGGTTTTCACTGAATCTAAGGCTGTTTGAGAAAGCTAATGGAGATAATATAAGATAGATAATACAAGTTGAAGAACAAAAAGACTATTTCCATTTTCTCCATCCTAATCTAGTCTACTTTTTAAAATTTCTTTTTCTGACCTACTGAGGCAATTGTGAAAGAAAAATTACATTTTATTGTAGCTTTATGTCTCAATAAACACTGTGTGGAAGCAAGCTTCTTTATAGATTCATAGCTCTTTTATGGAATCATAGGTCTCTAATACCAGAACTAGAAAAACATAAACCTTACAAAATTCAAAGTCCCAAAGTGTGTGTATTTTAAGGAATAGTGTTTGGGCATGGAATGTATGATTCTGTTAACTAAGTCAAATGAAAAACATGAAAGTATAATTTCATATATAAAGCTGTATTCACATTATATCTTTTGAAACCCTTAAACCTATTAGTGGACTTCATATGGCATTACTGTTTGTATAGTATTTGTCTTCTTCAAAGCTCAGATCATTCACACTTCATAAACTGTGATCAAAGATAAAATTTCAGCTATAGGAAGTTTTTACTAACCAAATACTCATTATGAGACCCTGAAGTTATAAGTTTATGTAGAGCAACAAAAGTCTCTGTAATGTGAAATGTTAAAGAATGAGTTAACAATTGTAAACTCTGTCCCCATTTAAATACCCCTCCCCAGAAAATAACTACCATTTATTTCCATCTATGAAGTTCATCAGTATTTCCACTGATTATCAGCTAGCTATATATCCAACATATTAATACAAACATTTCAAAACAACTGAAAATCATGCCAATTTTTTTTCATGAAATGGATGAAAGAGATTGGAAAAATGTTCATATGTTTTGTAAAACCACTGATAAATGAGGATATGACACTTAGACCAATTAACTGAAAAAGAAATTCCACAAGGATAATGAAATTAAAGGAACTGCAAATGAGTTTATCAAAGTATTATAAAAATGAGAAAGACCTTGCATATTTTTTAAAAAAAATGACCATAAATACCATAAAAAGTCAATATGAAGTTAAAGATACCATATCATGCTATTAAACAATTTTGGTCAGAAAAACGAGAACCACTCTCCACCCTCCAATTCAAGTAGATTTACTCCTCATTCCTTACAAGAATTTACACAGAGTAGAAATTATATGTAGAAAATAAGTGTGTTTACTTACTTGATCTATTTATTAATTTTTTTAGATACTGGGGATCTAACCCTGGGTCTCAAACATGCTAAGCAAGCCCTCTACCACTGAGCAAATTCCCCAATTCCATATTTTATTAATACAAGATAAAATAAGCTTACTGTTTTTACCATTTATTTTTTAGTCAAATTGTTTTTTTTTTCTTTCTGAAAGCAGTTATCCTTAGATATGGACCTCCCATAACTTTGTTAAGATGTTGAATGACCCCACCTAACACTGCTAAGGGAAGCTGAGAATATTTTGAACTACAGCAAAAATGATTCTTTGATTTTTCATCAAGATCTTTTTTTTTTCTTTGCTTAATTATGGCCTTAATAGTGCATGGACATTTATGCATATTCATATTTATTTTTTCTCATTTCTAGCATTTTTTGAAGATAATTGCTTTGCATGGATCAATATTTTTTTAAGTTTTTTTTTTTTAGTTCAATGGACCTTTATTTTATATATTTATATGTGGTACTAAGGATCGAACCCAGTGCCTCACACATGCTAGGCAAGTGCTCTGCCACTGAGCCACAACCCTAGCCCTGGATCAGTATTTTGAGCACTAGAATGTTTGATTAATATATTTGAGTTTTGTTTTATAGTTTATTTTTAATGTTTTACTTTATATATATTTGTTCTTTCACTTATCTGTTTCCTGATTCTCATTTTCTCTTTTCTTCTGCTAATAGCAAATCTCTATTGTTTGCTCTTTGACTCTTTCTTTATTTTTTTAGTTTTGTCTTCTCTCCTCTTCCCTCATAATTATTACATCCTACATGACTTCTGTTCTCTCCCTGTCCAGCATTCAAAATTACCCTTTGGCAAACTCACTGTTTTAATTGTAAGCAATAACTGATCATATCATTTCTGCCGCAGTCTGGCTGGGCACACAAATGCCCCAGTCTGGCTGGGCACACAATCACGAGCCACCACACAGCTTGTAGATTCAAACAGCAACTCTTTATTCCCGAACTCACACCAGCCGTCTACAAACACGTTCTGGGGAAATCCACGTTCTCTCTCAAATCCACCTCCACTGGGTTTCTGTCTCCCAAAAATATACTGTCTGAATCCCGTGAGAACTCAAGGGGAACTCAGGCAGCAGGATACGCCCTATTCCCAGCAGGAATAATCTTAAACCTTAAACCTGGAACCTAAACCGGGAACGCCCTAATCCGCCTTGGTCCTTGAGCAAGGTCACCTACATTCAATGTCACTGCAACATGGGGTACGCTGGCAAGGAAATTGTCATACCTACTTACTTGGCTAATGGCTCCCAGCATCTCCCCCCTTCTGATTAATTAAACAACAAGCAATGTGGCTTAAGGACCGTGCCTGGTAGGTTGTCCAATTCAACATATGGTTCTTACCCGTCATCGGAAAACTGACCTTTAGGCGTCAGCCTCCTGTCTTAGGTTGATACCACTGCAATTGAATCATACCCGTCACTGACTACCGGTCCAGCATACAGCCATACTTGTGGATAGGTCTATGCACCAGTGGGGGGGTGAGGTTCTTTGCCTCACCTCTGTTGGCCCCCAAATTTGGCCTTGGTGCCAGTGGGGGAGTGAGGTTAATGTGGCTTATGGACCGTGCCTGGTAGGTTGTCCAATTCAACATATGGTTCTTACCCGTCATCGGAAAACTGACCTTTAGGCGTCAGCCTCCTGTCTTAGGTTGATACCACTGTAATTGGATCATACCCGTCACTGACTACCGGTCCAGCATAAGCCATTGGCCCCCAAATTTTAGACCATCACTAGCAGAAGGGAGGAGGATACAGAAATGCCACGACACCAAGCCAATTGACGGCTCCTTGGGAAAAATTGCATCACTGGTGACACCATCAGCAAAGATATGTCAGCACTACCACAATTAACATGGGGTGCGCTGGCAAGGAAATAAAAATTGCATCACTGGTTAATCACTGTCGCAGATGTAAGAATGGCCAAGCTGGAGCTCTGGATATCAGCTGTTATGGATTTGAGTCAAATCATCTTCTTTTCGATCTGTAGAAATTGTTTTAGTTAGTCTCTCTGGAATCCAAATCGGCTGCTGTTCTCCCTGTGGAAACACACAAACAAAACCCCGACTCCAGACAATCACTGGGTCAGGACCTTTCCATTGTCCTGTTAGAATATCTTTCCAAAGTACCTTAGGCTTATGTACATTTTTTGGATACATATGTCTTTCCGCAGCACTAAGTCCTGATGAATCCAAATTTTAAAAGTTTAGAGTAAAAAGGGTTATTTTAAGTTTATCTATGGGGGATATATACCCCTTTCCAATTCCCTCTTTTTGCTTTAATAAGTATGTCTGTATCTAATAGTTGTCTTAGCTTTTTGCATTTTCTATCTGTGTAATACCTTACTTGACATTTTCTATCTTATTTGTATCTTCCAGTTTTTTTTTTTTTTTTTTTTTTTTTTTTAAGGTTTGTATTTTTACCCTTAGTTGCTTATTTTCCTCCTAGTTTTTTTTTTTCTATTTTGTGGGTTTAAAATTTTTGTCTTCCTACATCTTTTTTATCTTTCTACATCTTCTTTATCTTTTTTCTTTTTAACTTTCTATACTTCTGTCTTTAAAGTTTTTCACTTTAAATTTTTAATCTTCTTTATCTAAATATCTTTTATCCTATTATCTTCCCATTTTTTTAAAGTAATGCCTTTAAGATTAAGCTTCTTTCCTCCATCATGAAGGCATTTTAACCACCTTTAATTTAACCTTTTAAAGCCTTTTAATTATCATCTATACTGTACTTTTAAATGTACTTTTTCACCACCTACAACTTCACTCTTTTAAACGAGGCTTAGATTTTGTTTAAATCGCTTCAATGTTAGTTTACATGGCTGCCCTTCAACCAAAGGCTTTTTTTTTTTTAACTCCATTGAGAAGCTTTGTCTCAATCTGCCATGTACAAATACCTTTTTCTTCTTTCTTCCTTTCTCAAGCTTTTAAAGTAAGTATAGTTTCCTCAAAATCTTTTTAAATGGCATTTTACAACTTTTTACTTTACCACACAGAGATTATCTCATCTAGAAACATTTCTTTTTCCTTTAACCTTTTATATTAAAATATATTTCCACATCTTGAATCTTTTTCTATCTCTTTTTTAACCGTTAACCCTTTTTATAAATTCACATTTTGAAACAACTCTTATAAACTTTCTGATTTAGACAAATTACTCCACTTTAATAAGATGAAAGACTTTCATTTTTTTTTATGGTACTATAATACTATGATTGAAACCCAACTGAAAATTTTTCTACTCTTTGTATATAAATTACACATGATAGAATCTTAACACTTAGTAACCTTGTTTTAGCAAAGACACAGACACAAAGCAATATTAAACACTTTTCCATTTACCAATTTATGAAAACACACATAATGTTTAAATATATTACCTTATGGAACTTAATAAGTAAAGAGTACTTGATTTCATATTTAGTGGTTGATATTTTAACACTTTAGCTTTGTAAATTAATCAGATGTCTGTAAAAACCAAGATCTTAGACAAATGTAGTAAACAGAACTAGTCATCTCTTTCTTGAAGAAAAATCCTTCTACAGGATAACATGATGGTCCCATTGATATACTTAATAACTTGTCTTTAAAAAGCCATGGGCTACATTTTTGTATTGTATCAACATATGTCCTAACTGTTCTTGGTCTCACTGGGGTGCCTCCTTCCTCTAACAATTTATCTTGCTCGGAGGCGAACAACTTCAAACCTTGAGTCAACCATTTTCCCCAGTTTGCCTGAGAAAGTTCTAGGAACAGGCAACTTGAAATAAAAACAAAATAAATCAAAACAAGAGCATATTGTTTTTTGAATTGGTCACCCATTCTTTCGCTCTTCCTCAGGGGCGAGCAATTTCACTTACCTCTAAGCTTCAGAAGTTCCCCATACGGGCCACCAAATGCCGCAGTCTGGCTGGGCACAAATGCTGCAGTCTGGCTGGGCACACAAATGCCCCAGTCTGGCTGGGCACACAATCACGAGCCACCACACAGCTTGTAGATTCAAACAGCAACTCTTTATTCCCGAACTCACACCAGCCGTCTACAAACACGTTCTGGGGAAATCCACGTTCTCTCTCAAATCCACCTCCACTGGGTTTCTGTCTCCCAAAAATATACTGTCTGAATCCCGTGAGAACTCAAGGGGAACTCAGGCAGCAGGATACGCCCTATTCCCAGCAGGAATAATCTTAAACCTTAAACCTGGAACCTAAACCGGGAACGCCCTAATCCGCCTTGGTCCTTGAGCAAGGTCACCTACATTCAATGTCACAGCAACATGGGGTACGCTGGCAAGGAAATTGTCATACCTACTTACTTGGCTAATGGCTCCCAGCACATTTCTGTTTATTATGACAATTAGTATTGTAGATATCATAATAGAAACTATTTGTTTTAATGTTAAAAAAAAGATGTTATTAATGTGCAATTTCAAAATCAGGACATGATTTCTCCCTTGTGAACAGGCAGAAATATCTATTTACGTTTACTATTCTTCACCATTTCCTTGGCCTGATTTTAATTTGTCTGACATATTCTTTTTTAATATTTATTATTTTTTAGTTGTAGTTGGACACAATACCTTTATTCTATCCATTTATTTTTATGTGGTGCTGAGGATCGAACCTAGGGCCCTGCACATGCTAGGCGAGGACTCTACCACTGAGCCATAACCCTAGCTCCTCTCTGACATATTCTTTGAAACCAAGTTTGTATACCTTTCTGTTTTAAGAAAGAGAGTAAAAATAAAAAGTTAGGAAGTTAAGACTTTCAGGGGCTTGGAATATAGCTCAGTGGTAGAGCCTAACATGCATGAGGCCCTGGGTTTGGTCCCCAGCACCGCAAAAAGAAAAACTGAACAACTATGCTAATTTCAAAGTAGATTTCAAAGCAAAGGAAAATAACAGAGATAATAAAGGACAATGCAAAATGATAAAAGAGATAATTTTACTGAGTAGGCACAGCAATCCTAAACATGGATGTATCTAAAAACACAGTGCATAATTCTTAAATTAAAAAAAAAAAAAATGGAAGTCACAGTAGGAATATACAAATCCACAGTTTGAAACTGTATCACACACCTCTAAGAATTGCTAGGACCATTGTGTATGCTAGCGCACTCTCTTTCTGTAACTTCTGGGTGATCTAATCCACTTCTAAGGCATTAATTCTTAATTGTATCTACCTCGGATTTTATCTCTACCCAGAATCATATTTTCAACTTCCTCATGTATTTTCTGACTTGCATGCTATGACAGATGAAAAATGACCCAAAAATCTTGGTTTTCTCCCTTGACTTGGAACCTCTATTTGGCTCTCCTTCCCTTTTTAAACAACAGCAGTACAACACAATGTGATCCTCATATACTTGTGCAATTGGAGAATTTTAGTGTTCTTTGTAGACACCTCTAAAACCTAGGGTAAGGGACATTCCTTCTGGTGTAAGCTAAATATCTCTTCAAGGAAGAGAAAATAGAGTGAATCACTGATGCTTTCCATTGTTCCACCAAACAATGAAAAAATATATATATATATATCCTTTTGAAGTGTACATGAACATTCACCATGAGAAAACATATCCTAGGTCACAAATAAATTTAACATCTTTAATTATAATGGAATTAAACTAAGAAGAAACAACAAAGGCTGGGGATATAGCTCAGTTGTTAGAGTACTTGTCTTGCATGCACACACATAAAAAGAATAAATAACAGGAAGAAATACAGAAAAATCTCTGAAAACTTATAAATTTAAAAACATACTTCTTAATAACCCATAGGTCAAAGAGAGAGTCTTAAGGAAATCAGAAAATATTATAAACAACAACAACAACAAAGATCATAACATATCAAAACTTGTGGGATGAACCTTAAATAATGTTTAATGGAAATTTTTATTAAATGCAAATGTTAGAAAAAGAGCTGTGTCTCAATCAATGCTTCTACCATGAGAAACTAGTAAAAGAAATGGAAAATAAACTTAAAGCAAACAGGGGACCCAACATGGCGGTGGGCGGGGAGGCAGCGCTTTCAGTATCTCCTCAAACACAGGGACAGAGAGACGTATTAATACTTTCAGATTCTACCTGCTGAGAAACTTCTAGCAAAATTCCGCTGAAGTGAGACCTGCTGGGGAATTTGTAGGATTGTTGGAAGCGACAGTTTGCCCCAGACGAGTGAATCTCTGCCACGTGGCGCGGAGGTCCAGACCCGCCACCCGCTGCCGCTGCACGGGGACCAGCACAGTAGGAGGCGGTTCACCAGGGCGTGGCATAGGGACCCTATGAAGAGGTCGCTAACCAAGCCTTCATGAAACAGTGAACCGGAACTGAAACCAACCGAGACTGGGTCAGACCAGAGACAGGCCAGACCCACCCCTCCCTTCGGACACTCCGGCAAGGAGTCTGGGACCCGCCATAGCAGAGAGGTGACGTCACCAGAATTCGGCAGACGGGATTCCTTCCCAGCGGCTTTAGCAGGTGTGTGATTCCCACCCCCACCAGATACATACAGCCGGGAAACCTCAAAAATCTCGAACCAAAGCTCCATGGGCGTGACTGTAGGGGCTGAGGGAAGCAGAGGGGATTCTCGATCCCCAACTCCCCTTACCACCAGCAGCGACACACAAGGTCTTAGCCGCCAGTTCCCGGGGGCGTGCCCACCAAAGGGGTCCAGACAAATTAAACTGTCGGTTCCCAGAGCACCACTCCACAGCACTGGGGTGTGGATGAATGACAGAGAGAGTGCTCAGTCGTTCGGGAAATAGGGCATGCAGTGGGGCTGCAAGTGTAACCAGATCCTTAGAGAGCGCCTCCGGTGAGCTGGGGGATCTAGCTGGCTGACAGGAGGAAGGGGGAGGGGCCAGAGAAGAGAAATGGCTCTGGACTAACAGGATTGAGAGACTCCCAGGAGCCACCTTACAAGGATTGCGGCCGGCACATAGAGGGCAGAAGCACGGCTCGGAGGGCACAGCTCCGCCTACTGGAAGAGAAGAAAATGGATCTCTAAGACTTCATATTTTTTTCTATTTTTTTATTTTCTATTTTATTAGTTTTTTTTTCTTTTCCTCCCTTCTTTCTTTCCCTTTAAGTTTTATTGTTCTTTCCATTCTCCTCTATTCTACCTATCTTTCTCTCCCTCTTTATTTTAAGAGCTCCTTCCTTCCCCTTCCCCACAACTTTCATCCCAAGCATTATGTCTTCCATTACGTGTAATTGTCTAAATGCAAATAGGTGATTGTTTCGAGGCTGTCTATAGGGCTCCTAAATACCTAGCTATTACTAAATACCCTGATCCAATCGCCTGTTAATATCCCCCTTCAGTAGAGCAATCTTCCAAAGTAGCCAAGACATACTAACCTTCATACCATCATAGCACCTAACCTAAACATAAAGTCCTAAGACCAAACAACAAATCACTACATGCATACAGAATCCGTAAGCCTATTATGAATTGAACGAATCAGCTTTAAAGTACAATAAAGCCCAACATTTCTAGGCATAGTTTCCAACCACAAAGGAGAGACCACAGAGATATACAAAACCAAAATAAATTTATAGGAGAAAACAGAAACACAGCAGTTAAACAGAATTGAAAAGTAATGTGAACACCATAAAAAAACAAGGGAAAAAAGGATTACAAACAATGCAGGACAACTTAAATTTACAGAAGAACCTAGAGGCATCAGAAAAATGGACAGAGAAAGAACTCAAGGCACACCTGACTCGGATGGAATGGAATCTTAGAGAAGTCATTAGACAGCAAGTCCAAACAATGAAAGAATACTTTGAAAAGGAATTACATAAGCAAATTCAAATTGCAAAAAAATGAACTCTACTAGGAGATAGATATTTTTTTTAAAAATCAAGCAGTAATCCTAGAAATGCAAGAAACCATAAGCCAAATTAAAAACTCAAACGAGAATATTACAAATAGACAAGATCAAATAGAAGTCAGAACATCAGATAATGAAGACAAAGTTTATCAACTTGAAAAGAATATAGTCAACACAGAAAGGATGCTAAGAAATCACGAGCAATCCATCCAAGAGATATGGGATGTCATAAAGAAAACAAACTTGAGAGTCATTGGGATAGAAGAAGGTATAGAGGTTCAAACCAAAGGAATGAACAATCTATTGAATGAAATAATCTTAGAAAACTTCCCAGATATGAAAGATGGAATGGATTGCCAAATCCTGGAAGCCTACAGGACCCCAAACATACAAAACCGTAATAGACCAACTCCAAGACACATAATTATGAAGATATCCAACATACAGAACAAGGAGAGAATATTAAAAGCTACTAGAGAAAGGAGGCAGATTACATTCAGGGGTAAACCAATTAGGTTAACGGCTGATTTTTCATCACAGACTTTGAAAGCGAGAAGATCCTGGAACAACGTATTTCAAGCGCTGAAAAATAATGGATTCCAACCAAGAATACTGTATCCAGCAAAATTGAGCTTCAGGTTTGACAATTAAATTAAAATATTTCACGATAAACAAAAGTTAAAAGAATTCGCAGCCAGAAAACCAGCACTGCAAAGTATTTTGAGCAAAACACTACAAGAAGAGGAATTGAAAAACAGCACCCAAAACTAACAGTGGGAGGTAACTCAGTAAAGGGAGGAAAAATAACCAAAGAGGAAAAACTAGCCAAATTAAAATAAATAAATAAATAAGCATGACTGGAAATACAAACCATATATCAATAGTAACCCTAAACGTTAATGGCTTAAATTCACCAATCAAGAGACACAGGCTAGTAACCTGGATTAAAAAAACATATCCAACAATATGCTGCCTTCAGGAGACTCATATGATAGGAAAAGACATACACAGGCTGAAGGTGAAAGGTTGAGAAAAATCATACCACTCACATGGTCCTCGGAAGCAAGCAGGAGTGGCCATACTCATATGGAATAAAATCAACTTCAAACCTAAGTTAATCAAAAGGGATAAAGAAGGACACTATATACTGTTAAAAGGAACCATTCACCAACAAGACATAACAATTATCAATATGTATGCACCAAATAATGGTGCTGCAACATTCATAAAACAAACTCTCCTCAAGTTCAAGAGTCAAATAGACCACAACACAATAATTATGGGTGACTTCAACACACCGCTCTCTCCGTTGGACAGATCCTCCAGACAAAAGCTGAATAAAGAAACTATAGAACTCAATAACACAATCAATATCCTAGACTTAACCGACATATATAGAATATATCAACCATCATCAAGTGGATGGATACACGTTCTTCTCAGCAGCACATGGATCCTTCTCAAAGATAGATCATATATTATGCCATAGGGCAACTCTTAGTAAATATAAAGGTGTGGAGATAATACCATGCATCTTATCTGATCATAATGGAATGAAACTGGAAATCAATGATAAAAGGAAGGAAGGAAAAATCCTGCATCACCTGGAAAATGAACAATATGTTACTGAATGATCAATGGGTTACAGAAGACATAAAGGAGGAAATCAAAAAATTCTTAGAGATGAATGAAAATACAGACACAACATATCAGAATCTATGGGACACAATGAAAGCAGTTTTAAGAGGGAAATTCATTGCCTGGAGTTCATTCCTCAAAAAAAGGTAAAACCAACAAATAAATGAGCTCACACTTCATCTCAAAACCCTAGAAAAGGAAGAGCAAAACAACAGCAAATGTAGTAGAAGGCAAGAAATAATTAAAATCAGAGCAGAAATCAACGAAATTGAAACAAAAAAAAAACCATTGAAAAAATTGATAAAAATTAAAAGTTGGTTCTTCGAAAAAATAAATAAGATCGACAGACCCTTAGCCATGCTAATGGAGAGAATAAGAGAGAGAACTCAAATTACTAACATACGGGATGAAAAAGGCAATATCACAACGGACACTACAGAAATGCAGAAGATAATCAGAAATTATTTTGAAAACCTATATTCCAATAAAATAGAAGATAGTGAAGATATCAATAAATTTCTTTAAGTCATATGATTTGCCCAGATTGAGTCAGGAAGATACACACAATTTAAACAGACCAATAACAAAGGAGGAAACAGAAGAAGCCATCAAAAGACTACCAACCAAGAAAAGCCCTGGACCGGATGGGTATACATCGGAGTTTTACAAAACCTTCAAAGAAGAATTAATACCAATACTTTTCAAGCTATTTCAAGAAATAGAAAAAGAAGGAGCTCTTCCAAATTCATTCTATGAGGCCAACATCACCCTGATCCCGAAACCAGACAAAGACACTTCAAAGAAAGAAAACTACAGACCAATATCTCTAATGAACTTAGATGCAAAAATCCTCAATAAAATCCTGGCGAATCAAATACAAAAGCATATCAAAAAAATTGTGCACCATGATCAAGTAGGATTCATCCCTGGGATGCAAGGCTGGTTCAATATACGGAAATCAATAAATGTTATTCACCACATCAATAGACATAACGATAAGAACCACATGATCATCTCGATAGACGCAGAAAAAGCATTCGACAAAGTACAGCATCCCGTTATGTTCAAAACACTAGAAAAACTAGGGATACCAGGAACTTACCTCAACATTGTAAAAGCTATATATGCTAAGCCTCAGGCTAGCATCATTCTAAATGGAGAAAAGCTGAAGGCATTCCCGCTAAAATCTGGAACAAGACAGGGATGCCCTCTCTGACCACTTCTATTCAATTTAGTTCTCAAAATACTATCCAGAACAATTAGACAAAAGAAATTAAAGGCATAAAAATAGGAAAAGAAGAACTTATAGTATGATATCAACCGCAAATAGTGATAATTTATCTAACAGACCCAAAAGGGTCTACAAAGAAACTACTAGAGCTAATAAATGAATTCAGCAAAGTGGCAGGATATAAAATCAACACGCATAAATCAAAGGCATTCCTGTATATCAGTGACAAATCTTCTGAAATGGAAATGAGAACAACCACCTCATTCACAATATCCTCAAAAAAAAAATAAAATACTTGGGAATCAACCTAACAAAAGAGGTGAAAGATTTATACAATGAAAACTACAGAACCCTAAAGAGAGAAATAGAAGAAGATCTTAGAAGATGGAAAAATATACCCTGTTCATGGATAGGCAGAACTAACATCATCAAAATGGCGATATTACCCAAAGTTCTCTATAGGTTTAATGCAATGCCAATCAAAATCCCAACGGCATTTCTTGTAGAAATAGAGAAAGCAATCATGAAATTCATATGGAAAAATAAAAGACCCAGAATAGCAAAAGCAATTCTAAGCAGGAAGTGTGAATCAGGCGGCATAGCGATACCAGATTTCAAACTATACTACAGAGCAATAGTAACAAAAACAGCATGGTACTGGTACCAAAACAGGGCAGGTGGACCAATGGTACAGAATAGAGGACACAGAGACCAATCCACAAAATTACGACTTTCTTATATTTGATAAAGGGGCTAAAAGCATGCAATGGAGGAAGGATAGCATCTTCAACAATTGGTGCTGGGAAAACTGGAAATCCATATGCAACAAATGAAACTGAAGCACTTTCTCTCACCATGCACAAAAGTTAACTCAAAATGGATCAAGGAGCTTGATATCAAATCAGAGACTCTGCATCTGATAGAAGAAAAAGTTGGCTCCGATCTACATATTGTGGGGTCGGGTTCCAAATTCCTTAATAGGACACCCATAGCACAAGAGTTAATAACAAGAATCAACAAATGGGACTTACTTAAACTAAAAAGTTTTTTCTCAGCAAGAGAGACAATAAGAGAGGTAAATAGCGAGCCTACATCATGGGAACAAATTTTTACTCCTCACACTTCAGATAGAGCCCTAATATCCAGAGTATACAAAGAACTAAAAAAATTAAACAATAAGATAACAAACAACCCAATCAACAAATGGGCCAAGGACCTGAACAGACGCTTCTCAGAGGAGGACACACACTCAATCAACAAGTACATGAAAAAATGCTCACCATCTCTAGCAGTCAGAGAAATGCAAATCAAAACCACCCCAAGATACCATCTCACTCCAGTAAGATTGGCAGCCATTATGAAGTCAAACAACAACAAGTGCTAGCGAGGATGAGGGGAAAAGGGTACACTTGTACCTTGCTGGTGGGACTGCAAATTGGTGCGGCCAATTTGAAAAGCAGTATGGAGATTCCTGGGAAAGCTGGGAATGGAACCACCATTTGACCCAGCTATTGCCCTTCTTGGACTATTCCCTGAAGACCTTAAAAGAGCATACTATCGGGATACTGCCACATCAATGTTTATAGCAGCACAATTCACAATAGCTAGACTGTGGAACCAACCTAGATGCCCTTCAATAGATGAATGGATAAAAAAAATGTGGCATGTATATACAATCGAGTATTATGCAGCACTGGATTTGGACTGTCTACTATGGTTTGCCTCTCCCATCTAAAGCTACACTGATCAAGAAATTGTGGTATTAGCAGAAGACAGATACATATATTAATGAAAAAGAACACAGACTTCAGAAATACTCATATAAATATCTCCAAGTGATTTTTTAAAAAATATTTATTTATGTATGTATCTTTAGTTTAGGTGGATACATTAGTTTGTTTTTATGTGGTGCTGAGGATCAAACCCAGTGCCTCATGCATGGTAGGCGAGCATTCTACCACTAAGCCACCCCCCAGCCCCTCCAACTGATTTTTGACAAATATAAAAACACAATTTTTTAAAAAACTATTTTTTCAACAAATGGTATTGGAACAGGTGGACATCTTTGTGCCAAAAAGAAAGAATGGCAACCTAAATCTCATAACATACTCTCAAAAATAAAAAATAGATAATTGGTCTAAATGTAAAATTGAAACTACCAACTTTAAAAAAAAACATATAGAAAGAAATATTTGTAATCCAGGATTCAGCAAAACATTCTCAGACCAGCTGCTAAAAGTACTACCCATTGTTTTAATTGATAAACTGTACTTTAACACCTTTTATTCTTCAAAAGCCACTGTTAGAAAAATAACAAGCTACATGCTGGGAGAAAATACTTACAAATCACATATCCAATGAAGGATATGTATCCAGAACATATAAAGAACTTTCAAAGCTCAACAGTAAGAAAAATATCCCAATTAAAATGGGCAAAAGTCCTGAACAGACACTTCAGTAAGGATATATGCAAAATTAAAACCATTAGGAGATACTCCTGCATATCTATTAGAATATCTGCAGTATGTGTGTGTGTGAAAATAATTATATATTTGTCAGTATATATACATATGCATAAATACTGACAATTTCAAACACTGGGAAGGATGCAAAGTAACGTGAACTTTCATACATTGCTGGTGAGAATACAAAATGATACAGCTATTCTAGGAAACAGTTTAGCAGTTTCTTATAAAGTTAAGCATATATTTGCCATATGATCTAGTAGTCTTGAGTATTTAGACTTGAGAAATTAATACTTACATTCACACAAGAACCTGTACGTGAATGTTTATAGTAGTTTTATTTATAATTTTCATAACCTGAGAAAATAAATATCCTTCAACAGATGAATAACTAAACTGGTATATAGCTATATAATGGAATACTCCTTAGCAATAAAAAGTAATGAACTGTTGATTTATACAACTTGGATAATATCAAGGGCCTTATACTGAATGAGAGACAATATAAATGGTCACATTTTGTATGATTCAAATCATATGACATTCTTGAACTCAAAACTAATAGAGAAAAGGTAAGTAGTTGTTGGGGTTATGGATAAGGAAAGTGTGACTACCAAGTATGAGGGATGTTTTTTGACATGTTGAAACTGTTTCCTGTTTTGATTGTTCTGTTGTTAATAGTATGAATCTAAGCATCTATTAAAATTCAAAGAATTATACACCTTTAAATGAATTTTAATGTATTATAATTTTATACATTTAAAGACAAAAATGATTATATAAGTGAAAGTTGATGACTAAATTTTATAAGGCAGAATTATCTCAGGTTTATTTTTTAAATCCATAGCAATTAGGAGAGAACTCCGGATAATTAGATTGTTGTTATTATGTTAATTTGGGGTTTTTTACACTAATAATGGATTATTTTTGAAATCAGGAAAGTATGAAACTTTTACCACTCACTTTAATTTCATAATACCCAGGAGTTCAGAGCATCACATTTTGTTTCCATGATTATTTCTCTTAAAAACTATATATATGTAATATATTTATCTGTACATTAAAATTTAATTTCAGCACTCTTCAAAATGTCTTACAAAGTATTTAATGGTGGAATACTTGAAAGATACTTTCCATGTTTTTAAAATAATTATTTTAAAATTATTATGTTGTTGAAAGGTTCCAGAGAAATTTTTAATTACACTTTAAAACATGTAGAAATTTGAAATGTTTAGTACCTTACTTATATTAAATTTTATAGTATTATATCCACAACTTGCATCTAACCTTAAATTTTTCTTTCTTAATTACTTGACTCATGTACTACAGACAAGTAATTGACAGAAGGAATAGACCTGAAAAAGACATCTGTGCTGGATCTTTGATGACTTATACCTGTAATGCAGAAGGTAATATTATTCAAAATATAATGCCTCAAAAAGTTATAATTTATAAGAGTGTTCTATAAATGAATTAAAATATGAAAACCCAGAGCATTTCAAAACTCAGTATTAAGACTGCTTTTGGTTAATGTAATATAAAATGCCAAGTCACTTGATTATAAATAAGGCTAAATTTTAATAAGCATACAAATTAATACAGATGCCTTTGGGAATCTTGTTAAAACATTGATTCTTTTTCAGTAGATCTGGAGTGGGACCCATGACTCTGCATTTCTAAAAAGCTCTCAAAGTGATACATACTCAGCTAGTCTGGAGACTACAATTTGAGTAGGCAAGCTCTGGAGATAACAAATAAAAATGGCATGATTCTTGCCCTGTTTAGTAGAAACTAAAGAAATGTATAAGTACTATAATTCAAGACAGCTGTACTCCCTAACAGTGGTACCCTTCTTACTCTCCCTAAAGATAAATATAGCATGGCCCACTGTTTCTTTTACTTTCCCTTTAAGAAGAGGTTACTCTGCTGAACTATTATCTTAGTCCATATTCTGATGCTATAAACAGAATTCCTGAGACTAGGTAACAGCAGAGGAAAGAAGTTTATTTAGTGCCCAGTTCTGGAGGACAGAGGTCAAGATCCAGCAGCTACATCTGAGGAGGGCCTCATGCTCAAGGGGCAGCCTTACTTGATAAAATCTGCTCTCATGGTAACTAATCCAGTCCCCAAGAAAAAACTGCATGAATCCATCTTAACCTTTTAAAGACCCCACCACCTCTCAACACTGTTATACTGGGCACCAAATTTCATTATGAGTTTCAGAAAAGACAAACCATATTCATTTTGAAATGCAAAATGTGGAAGAGAGAGATGATGAGGATAAGAGAAGCAAGTGGAATTAAGATGCTTGTATGGACTTTCTTCTGGAGAGTTTAGGAGGGAAATATATGAAAGCAACTTCAGCCTCTGTGAGAAGTAGATAGCAGAGAAAATGAATTTTAAGAAGTATCATATAGTGCCAGGCATAAAATGGCTACTCATATTTTTTTCCTTAAGTTGAGGTTTACCAACTGTATGTCAGAAAGCCTATATAACATAGTCCTAACTGACCTAAAATATTGTCACTTCAGCTTCTCAGAAGCTAATCCTCACCTATGAAATCAAATTTCAGTAGAATGATTCTCATATAGAATAGGCAGGTAAATGAACATTTAAAACAATTCATTTCACATTAATGATTTTAAAACATGATATTTAGTAGGAAAAATGGTATTTTTCCCCTTTTTGAGTTTCTATTTTTCCTTGAATTTTGAGGAAAAGATGGAGTTAATAGGCCAAGAGGTGACTACAATATAACCAGAATCTTTACTTCAAAAAGAAAAAAAAATGAAGAAGAAAAAGTATCAGGGTGGTCAATATAATTTCCTTCATGGTGTTTAAGGCATGTAATTAAAAACCTGTGTTATTTCAAAACTAATTTTAGTTACTGAATTTTGTCTTTTTTCACAGAGATAGTCATTGCATTAGACTAGGAGATCACAGGTTTAAATGCTGTATGAAGCTAATGATGCTAAGTTACAAAGAAGGTGATGGAAGATAAGGATTGAAATATGGGTCATGGGCCAGAGTGTGACAGGCTTTGGAGTAAGGCGAAAGAGTTTCTATTTATTTCAGTTGGTAGTGGTGTGGATTTGAACGTTAGGAAGCAGGTAAGTGAAATGATCAAAAGCATAAGAATATTAATCTGGTAGTCTTTCCCAAGTTGATTGAAATGAGAAAAATTAGATAGCAAGTTTATTATAATAAAGTAGTAAAAGCCTTGAGTGAAAATGATAGTGGGAATAGGAAAGGATAAATTTGAGAGATATCATGATTAAAAAAAAAATATGACTTGTTGAAATCCTTTTTTTTTATTATTTTTTTTAATTGGTTGTTCAAAACATTACAAAGCTCATGACATATCATCTTCCATACATTTGATTCAAATGGGTTATGAACTCCCATTTTTTACCCCAAATACAAGTTGCAGAATCACATCGGTTACACATCCACATTTTTACATAATACCATATTAATGACTGTTGTATTCTGCTACCTTTCCTATCCCCAACTATCCCCCCTCCCCTTCCCTCTCTACCCCATCTGCTGTTGTTTAATTCTCTCCCTTGTTTTTTTTTCCCCTTTCCCCTCACAAACTCTTATATGTAATTTTGTGTAACAATGAGGGTCTCCTTCCATTTCCATAGTTTCCCTTCTCTCTCCCTTTCTCTCCCCCAACTCGTCTCTGTTTAATGTTAATCTTTTCCTCATGCTCTTCTTCCCTGTTCTGATCTTAGTTGCTCTCTTTATATCAAAGAAGACATTTGGCATTTGTTTTTTAAGGATTGGCTAGCTTCACTTAGCATAATCTGCTCTAATGCCATCCATTTCCCTGCAAAATCCATGATTTTGTCATTTTTTAGTGCTGCGTAATACTCCATTGTGTATAAATGCCACAGTTTTTTAATCCATTCATCTATTGAAGGGCATCTGGGTTGATTCCAAAGTCTAGCTATTGTGAATTGTGCTGCCATGATCATTGATGTGGCAGTATCCCTATAGTATGCTCTTTTAAGGTCTCAGGGAATAGACCGAGAAGGGCGATAGCTGGGTCAAATGGTGGTTCCATTCCCAGCTTTCCTAGGAATCTCCATACTGATTTCCATATTGGCCGCACCAGTTTGCAGTTCCACCAGCAATGTACAAGTGTACCCTTTTCCCCACATCCCCGCCAGCACTTATTGTTGCTTGACTTCATAATGGCTGCAAATCTTACTGGAGTGAGATGGTATCTTAGGGTGGTTTTGATTTGCATTTCTCTGACTGCTAGAGATGGTGAGCATTTTTTCATGTACTTATTGATAGATTGTATGTCCTCCTCTGAGAAGTGTCTGTCCAGGTCCTTGGCCCATTTGTTGATAGGGTTGTTTGTTATCTTGTTGTTTAATTTTTTGAGTTCTTTGTATACTCTGGATATTAGGGCTCTATCTGAAGTGTGAGGAGTAAAGATTTGTTCCCAGGATGTAGGTTCCCTATTTACCTCTCTTATTGTTTCTCTTGCTGAGAAAAAACTTTTTAGTCTGAGTAAGTCCCATTTGTTGATTCTAGTTATTAACTTTTGTGCTATGGGCGTCCAATTAAGGAATTTGGAGCCCGACCCCACAATGTGTAGATCGGAGCCAACTTTTTCTTCTATCAGGTGCAGAGTCTCTGATTTGATATCTAGCTCCTTGATCCATTTTGAATTAACTTTTATGCATGGCGAGAGAAAGGGGTTCAGCTTCATTTTGTTGCATATGGATTTCCAGTTTTCCCAGCACCATTTGTTGAAGATGCTATCCTTTCTCCATTGCATGCTTTTAGCGCCTTTATCAAATATAAGAAAGTTGTAATTTTGTGGATTGGTCTCTGTGTCCTCTATTCTGTACCATTGGTCCACCTGCCTGTTTTGGTACCAGTACCATGCTGTTTTTGTTACTATTGCTCTGTAGTACAGTTTGAAATCTGGTATCGCTATACCTCCCGATTCACACTTCCTGCTTAGAATTGCTTTTGCTATTCTGGGTCTTTTGTTTTTCCATATGAATTTCATGATAGCTTTATCTATTTCTACCAGAAATGCCGTTGGGATTTTGATTGGCATTGCGTTGAACCTGTAGAGAACTTTGGGTAATATCGCCATTTTGATGATGTTGGTTCTGCCTATCCATGAACAGGGTACATTTTTCCATCTTCTAAGATCTTCTATCTCTCTCTTTAGGGTTCTGTAGTTTTCATTGTATAAATCTTTCACCTCTTTTGTTAGGTTGATTCCCAAGTATTTTATTTTTTTGAGGATATTGTGAATGGGGTGGTTTTCCTCATTTCCATTTCAGAAGTTTTGTTACTGATATACAGGAATGCCTTTGATTTATGCGTGTTGATTTTATATCCTGCCACTTTGCTGAATTCATTTATTAGTTCTAGTAGTTTCTTTGTAGACCCTTTTGGGTCTTCTAAGTATAGGATCATATCGTCCGCAAATAGTGATATTTTAAGTTCTTCTTTTCCTATTTTTATGCCTTTAATTTCTTTTGTCTGTCTAATTGCTCTGGCTAGTATTTCAAGGACTAAATTAAATAGAAGTGGTGAGAGAGGGCATCCCTGTCTTGTTCCAGATTTTAGCGGGAATGCCTTCAGTTTTTCAACATTTAGAATGATGCTAGCCTGAGGCTTAGCATATATAGCTTTTACAATGTTGAGGTAAGTTCCTGTTATCCCCAGTTTTTCTAGTGTTTTGAACATAAAAGGATGCTGTACTTTGTCGAATGCTTTTTCTGCATCTATTGAGATGATCATATGGTTCTTATCTTTAAGTCTATTGATGTGGTGAATAATATTTATTGATTTCCATATATTGAACCAACCTTGCATCCCAGGGATGAATCCTACTTGATCATGGTGCACAATTTTTTTTGATATGCTTTTGTATTCGATTCGCCAGTGTTTTATTGAGAATTTTTGCATCTATGTTCATTAGAGATATTGGTCTGTAGTTTTCTTTCTTTGAAGTGTCTTTGTCTGGTTTCGGGATCAGGGTGATGTTGGCCTCATAGAATGAATTTGGAAGAGCTCCTTCTTTTTCTATTTCTTGAAATAGCTTGAAAAGTATTGGTATTAATTCTTCTTTGAAGGTTTTGTAAAACTCCGATGTATACCCATCCGGTCCAGGGCTTTTTTTGGTTGGCAGTCTTTTGATGGCTTCTTCTATTTCTTCCTTTGTTATTGGTCTGTTTAAATTGTGTGTGTCTTCCTGACTCAATCTGGGCAGCTCATATGACTTAAGAAATTTATCTATGTCTTCACTGTCTTCTATTTTATTAGAATATAGGGTTTCAAAATACTTTCTCATTATCTTCTGTATTTCTGTAGTGTCTGTTGTGATATTGCCTTTTTCATCCCGTATGTTAGTAATTTGAGTTCTCTCTCTTATTCTCTTCGTTAGCATGGCTAAGGGTCTGTCGATCTTATTTATTTTTTCAAAGAACCAACTTTTAGTTTTATCAATTTTTTCAATGGTTTTTTTTTTGTTTCAATTTCGTTGATTTCCACTCTGATTTTAATTATTTCTTGTCTTCTGCTATATTTGCTGTTGTTTTGCTCTTCCTTTTCTAGGGTTTTGAGATGTAGTGTGAGTTCGTTTATTTGTTGGTTTTTTCTTTTTTTGAGGAATGAACTCCAGGAAATGAATTTCCCTCTTAAAACTGCTTTCATTGTGTCCCATAGATTCCGGTATGTTGTGTCTGAATTGTCGTTTATCTCTAAGAATTTTTTGATTTCCTCCTTTATGTCTTCTGTAACCCATTGATCATTCAGTAACATATTGTTTATTTTCCATGTGATGCAGGATTTTTCCTTCCTTCTTTTTTCATTGATTTCCAGTTTCATTCCATTATGATCAGATGTGGTGCATGGTATTATCTCCACTCCTTTATATTTACTAAGAGTTGCCCTATGGCATAATATATGATCTATCTTTGAGTAAGATCCATGTGCTGCTGAGAAGAACGTGTATCCACTTGATGATGGTTGATATATTCTATATATGTCAGTTAAGTCTAGGTTATTGATTGTGTCATTGAATTCTATAGTTTCTTTATTCAGCTTTTGTCTGGAGGATCTGTCTAATGGCGAGAGCGGTGTGTTGAAGTCACCCATAATTATTGTGTTGTGGTCAATTTGACTCTTGAACTTGAGGAGAGTTTGTTTTATGAACGTTGCTGCACCATTATTTGGTGCATATAAATTGATAATTGTTATGTCTTGTTGGTGAATAGTTCCTTTTAACAGGATATAGTGTCCTTCTTTATCCCTTTTGATTAACTTAGGTTTGAAGTTCATTTTATTCGATATGAGTATGGCCACTCCTTCTTGCTTCCGAGGGCCATGTGAGTGGTATGATTTTTCCCAACCTTTCACCTTCAGCCTGTGTATGTCTTTTCCTATCATATGAGTCTCCTGAAGGCAGCATATTGTTGGATTTGTTTTTTTGATCCAGGTTACCATCCTGTGTCTCTTGATTGGTGAGTTTAGTCCATTAACATATAAGGTTACAATTGAAATATGATTTGTACTTCCAGTCATGTTTATTTATTTATTTATTTTAGTTTGGCTAGTTTTTACTTTTTGGTTGTTTTCCTCCCCCTTTACTGAGATACCTCCCGCTGTTGGTTTTGGGCACTGTTTTTCCATTCCTCTTCTTGTAGAATTTTGCCCAAAATGCTTTGCAGTGCTGGTTTTCTGGCTACGAAATCTTTTAGCTTTTGTTTATCGTGAAATATTTTAATTTCATTGTCAAATCTGAAGCTTAATTTTGCTGGATACAGTATTCTTGGTTGGAATCCATTATTTTTCAGCGTTTGAAATACATTGTTCCAGGATCTTCTCGCTTTCAAAGTCTGTGATGAAAAATCAGCCGTTAACCTAATTGGTTTACCCCTGAATGTAATCTGCCTCCTTTCCCTCGTAGCTTTTAATATTCTCTCCTTGTTCTCTATGTTGGCTATCTTCATAATTATATGTCTTGGAGTTGGCCTATTACAGTTTTGGATGTTTGGGGTCCTGCAGGCTTCCAGGATTTGGCAATCCATTCCATCTTTCATCTCTGGGAAGTTTTCTAGGATTATTTCATTCAATAGGTTGTCCATTCCTTTGGCTTGAATCTCTGTGCCTTCTTCTATCCCAATGACTCTCAAATTTGGTTTTTTGATGAGATCCCATATCTCTTGGATAGATTGCTCGTGAGATTTAAGCATCTTTTCAGTATTGACTATATTCTTTTCAAGTTGATAAACTTTGTCTTCATTATCTGATGTTCTGACTTCTACTTGATCTAGTCTATTTGTAATATTCTCGTTAGCATTTTTAATCTGGTTTATGATTTCTTGCATTTCTAAAATCACTGTTTGGTTTTTTTTAAGATCTCTATCTCCTGGTAAAGCTTGTTCTTTGCAGTTTGAATTGTTTGTTTAGTTGGTTTTCAAAATATACTTTCAATTCTTGGATTTGCTGTCTCATGTCTTCTCTAAAATTCCGTTCCATCTGAGTTAGGTATGCCTTGATTTCTTTCCCTGTCCATATTTCTGATGCTTCTAGGTCCTCCTGTAGATTTAAGTTGTCCTGCATTATCTGTACTCCTTTTTTCCCTGGTTTTTTCATGTTGTTCACGTTACTTTCCAGCTCTGTTTGACTGCTTTGTAACTGCTTTCTCCTATACATTTGTTTTGGCTTTGTTTATATCTGTTGTCTCTCCTTTGTGGTGGGAGATTATGCCTATAGATGTTGGGCTTTATTGTACTTTAGAGCTGATTCATTCAATTTATAAAGGGCTTCCGGATTTTGTATGCATATAGTGATTTGTTTTTTGTTCTTAGGACTTTAGGTTAGGTGCTATGAAGGTATAAGGGTTAGTATGTCTTGGCTACTTTAGAAGATTGCTCTACTGAAGGGGGATGCTAACCGTCAATTGGATCAGGGTGTTGGTAGTAGCTAGGTATTTAGGAGCACTATAGATGGCCTCGAAACGTTCACCTGTTTGCATTTAGACAGTTACACGAAATGGAGGACGTAATGCTTGGGATGAAAGTTGGGGGGAAGGGGAAGGAAGGTGCTCTTGAAAAGAAAGAAGGAGGGGGAGTTAGATAGCATAGAGGAGAATGGAAAGAACAATAAAACTTGGAAGGGGAGAGAAAGAGGGAAAAAGGGAGAGAAAAAATAAAATAAAATTAGGTCTTAGAGATCCATTTTCTTCTCTTCCCGTAGGCAAAGCTGTGCCCTCCGGGCTGAGATTTGCCCTCAATGTGTCAACAGCAATCCCTGTAAGGCGGCTCCTGGGAGTCTCTCAATCCTGTTGGTCCAGCGCCGTTTAACTTCTACGGCCCCTCCTCCCCTTCCTCCTGCCAGCCAGCCAGGTCCTGTGCACCGGAGGAGGTTCTCCAAGGATTTGTTTACACTTTCAGCCCCTCCGAGTGCTCTATTTCCCTAATGACTGAGCACTCTCTCTGTCATTCATCTAAGCCCCAGTGCTGTGGAGCTGTGTTCTGGGAGTCAATAGTTTAATTTTTCCGGACCCCTTTGGTGGGCACACCTTCAGAGTCTGGCGGCTAAGACCATTGGTGTCACCACTGGTGGTAATGGGAGTTGGGGGTCAAGGATCCCCTCTGCTTCCCTCAGCCCCTACAATCACGACCACTCCGCTGGCGGTAGGAGGAGTTGGGGGTCTGGAGTGTCCTCTGTTTCCCTCCGCCCCTACCGTCACGCCCTCTCAGTTGGCGGTTGGGGGAGTTGGGGGTGGGGAGTCTTCTCTGCTTCCCTCCGCCCCTACAGTCACGCCCACGTCACTGGCAGTATTGGGAGTTGGGGGTCGAAAGTCCTTTGGCCCTTACGGTCACGCCCACGGAGAGATTTTGAAGTTTCCCGGTTGTTTGTATCTGATGCAGGTGGGAGTCACACACCTGCTAAAGTAGATTCCGCTGGGAAGGAATCTCTTTGGCCGAACTTTGGTGACTTCCCCTCTCTGCTATGGCGGGCCCCTGCCTCCTTGCTGGAGTGTCCGAAGGGAGGGGTGGAACTGGCTTGTCTCTGGTCTGACACAATCTCTGGTTTTAGTTCCCAGTTCGCTATTTCATAAATGCTTGGTTAGATTTCCTTCACGTCCTCTCGGGGGGGCGGGGGGGGGGGAGCCGTTTGCCGGGTGGGTGGGGCCGTTCGCAGTGGGGGCGGGGCCGTTAGCAGAGCCGGAAGGGCACAGGCCGTCTGCTGGGCAGGGACCCTTCTCGCCACGCGGGGCCGCTGGGGGCCGCCTGCAGAGCCGGGCTGGCACTGGCCGCGGGCGGGGCGCCAGCAGAGCCCGGAGGGCGGGGGGCCCGTTTGCCGGGTGGGCGGGGCCGTTAGCCGTGTGGGCGGGGCATTAGCAGAGCCGGGAGGGCACAGGCCGTCTGCTGGGCCAGGCGGGGACCCTTCTCGCTGCGCGGGCTGCCGGGGGCCGCCTGCAGAGCCGAGCCTGCGCTGGCCGGGGGCGAGGCCGCCAGCAGAGCCGGGAGGGCGGGGGGGGGCCGTTAGCAGAGCCAGGAGGGCGCAGGCCATTTGCCAGGCCCGGCGGGGAACCTTCTCGCCGCGCCGGCCGCCGGGGGCTGCTTGTAGAACCCGGTAGGCAGCGGCCTCGTGGCTAAGAGCCGGGCGGGCGGGGTGGCCCATCACAGAGCGAGCGGGGCCACCAGGAGAGCCGGGATGGCGGGGGCTGTCTGCCGGGCCAGGCGGGGACCCTTCTCGCTGCCCCAGGCCGCCGGGGGCCGCTTGCAGAGCCGGTTGGGCGGTGGCTGCGGGATTGGACCTCTGCGCCCGCGGCCGGCCAAGATTCACTTGTCTGGGGCCAACTGTCACCTCTAATATAACTTACTAATTCCTGGCAGGTCTCCTTTCAGCGGAATTTTGCTAGAAGTTCCTCAGTAGGTAGAATGTAGCTGTTTTAATGGGTGTTTCTGATCCGGTTAATGTGGAAATACTGAAAGTGCTGCTTCCTTGCCGGCCGCCATGTTGGATCTCTTGTTGAAATCCTTTATCCAACACTTCAACAAACATTTATTGAACTCCTATTATATGCCAGAAACTATGTTGTTCAGTAGAAATAGAAAATATAATGTTGCCTACAAGGTATTCATGGTAAATAGCTGCTAGAAATGTAGTAAAATTCTTTGATGCATTCTCTATGCTGCCCATAAAGTGACCTTAACCTGTTTAGACCATTATAATCTGTCCATATCATCTCCATCCAGCCTTCTTTGGCACTACTCCACAATTCTTAACTGTTTCTACTTCCTCATCACCCAAAACATGTTAATATCAATATGATTAGATTTCCTCCATATCACCTCTAAAAGCATTTGACATTGTTGATTATTTCTTTCTATAATATTCTCTTTGCCTTCTTTGTACTCTAACCCACTGAATCCTCTTGCCCTCTTTAGATCTTGATAGCCTTAATAATAACCATTTTGGAAATAGTAGACAGATAAAAGAAATTCTTTTAAGCCATCTAATATAGATGAATAGATATCAAATCTTATCCTCTCTTTCTGCCCTATTATATGTGAGCTGCAACTCTTAAGCACCAAAGTGCAGTTAAAAAAAATGATGAATATGGGTGGTATTAGTCAAGTATCGTCAAAGAAGGAGAACCAACAGGAAGGGAGTGTGTGTGTGTACAGAGACAGAGAGACTGATCGATTATAAGGAATTGGTTCACACAATTAGGAAGGCTATCGAGTCCTAAGATCTGCAGTTGGCAAACTGGAAACCTAGGAGAGCCAACAGTGTGGTTAGTTAGCCAATAGTGCAGTGAAGGCCAGCAGGCTTGAGCCCCAGGAAGAGTAAAAAGAGAAAACTCATGTCCCAGCTCAAAGGCAGTCAGGCAGGAGTTCTCTCTCATCAGGGGTAATATTAGCTGGACATGAAAATGTACAGAGGGAAGACAAGTTGGAATCTGTCGGCACCATAAAAATATTCAAAGGGTTATGGCTGATATTTCACTTCCTCCTTCCAAATCTTGCACACATTTTTCTTTGTTCATTTCTAACATGGAAATACACGGGAAAGAATGTTCTGGGAAACATGGTTCTAGCTTAGCCAAATTTATTTACACAGTATAAAACCATCTTGAAGGTGATATATTTTAACAAAATAAATAGGCAAGAATTCTATAGAGGTAAGGTTTGATAAGGAAGCTATGCAAACTAATTTAATACTGTACACAGAAAAGCAAAAATAAAAACCCTAATATTGTTGACCAAGTTTGCAAAGCTGAAAATTATATTGAAAATTGAAGTTTGAAAGAGTAAGTGGAAATTAGCCAAAAAAAGAAACTGTTAATAATTCTTTCCTTGTATCTTTACAGAAATTGTACATGAAACAAAATCTGTAGAGGAGAACCAGTCTTGTTTCATTTTTTAAATTTCTTTTTTTTAATTTTTTATTTGTTTTAATTAGTTATACATGACAGTAGAATGCATTTATGCACTTTGATATATCATACATAATGGGATATAATTCCTCGTTTTTCTGAATGGACATGTTGCAGAATCATGTTGGTCATGCAGTCACATTATACATACAGTAATAATATCTGTTTCATTCTACTATCTTTCCTATCCCCACATCCTCTCCCTCTACCTAATCTAAGGTATCTATTCTTCCCTAGTGCCCCCTGCCTCATTGTGAATTAGCATCCACATATTAGAGTAAACATTCAGCCTTTGGTTTTGTGGGATTGGCTTGTTTTGCTTAGCATGATATTCTCCAACTCCAACCATTTACTGGCAAATTCCATAATTTTATTCTTCTTTAAAGTAATATTACATTGAGTATATATACCACATTTTCTTTATCCATTCATCTATTGAGGGACACCTAGGTTGGTTTCATAGTCTAGCTGTTATGAATTGAGCTGCTACAAACATTGATGTGGCTGCGTCACTATAGTATGATTTTAAGTCCTTTGGGTATAAACCAAGGAGTGGGATAGCTGGGTCAAATGGTGGTTCCATTCCCATTTTTCTGAGTTTCCAAAATGGATCAATACCTTTGCATTTATTTTGTTTTTCATATACTTTACAAAGTAATATCCAAAAATTTTATTAGATTAAACATATATAAAATTATCCTATGGAACGGCAGTAAAAAAATTCTTGTTTTTTCTCAATGCATTACTTATTTTTAAACACCTATAATAAATAGTTCACAGACCAGCAATAATGATTTTCAGATGAGTTTTTGGTCCTTATCCCACAAATTGAGTAACACTGAACTAAGACTGACTTCTTACCTAATTTAGGCAGAAAGCTCAAAGTAATACTTTTGAGAATAATAGAAACTGGGTGTGTTTAAACCAGACACCTAATGAGTATGAATTGTAAGGAACTTCAGAGACTAATGATCACAGTTATTACTCTTTAAAACATCATAAGCTAGACACACTGGCATAGAACTAAAATCCCAAAGGATTCAGGAGGCTGGAGGATCACAAATGTGAGGCTAGCCTCAGCAACACAGCAATATCCTCAGCAACTCAGTGAGATCCTTTCTCAATTTTTTAAGAAACTTTTTTAAAAAGGGGATAGATTGATTTCCAAGATTTTTTGTTTGTTTGTTTGTTTTTGAGGATATTTTGAGTGGGAAAGTTTCCTAATTTCTCTTTTCAGTTGATTCACCATTGATGTATAGAAACATAGTTGATTTTTAGGTGTTAATTTTGTATCCTGCTACTTTGCTGAATTCATTTATAGTTCTAGAAGTATTATGGTGAAAGTTTTTTGGGTCTTCTAAATATAGAATCATGTCACCAGCAAATTGTTTGAGTTCTTCTTTTCCTATTCTTATCCCTTTAATTTCTTTCTTTGCCTAATTGCTGTGGCTAGAATTTCAAGGACTGTGTTGAATAGAAGTGGTGAAAGAGAGCATCCTTGTCTTGTTCCAATTTTCAGAGGGAATGCTTTCAATTTTTCCTCCATTTAGAATGATGTTGGTCTTGGGTTTAACATGTGTGCACAAGTGCATGCATGCAAACGTGGGGGTGTGTGTATGTATTATTGATTTCCATATGTTGAACCAATCTTGATCCCTGGGATCAAGTGTGGTGCACTATCTTTTAGTATGTTTTATATGTGATTTGCCAGTAGTATTTTATTAAGAATTTTGAATGTGATTTGGCAGTATTTTATTAAGAATTTTTGTATCAATGTTCATCAGGGATATTGTTCTGAAGTTTTCTTTCCTTGATGTGTCTTTTTCTGGTTTTGGTATCAGGGTGATACTAGCTTTATAGAATGAGTGTGTAAGGGTTCTTCCTTTTCTATTTCATAGAATAATTTGAGGAGGATTGGTATTAGTTCTTCACTGAAAGTGGTAGAACTCAGCTGAGAATCCAATGGTCCTGGGCTTTTCTTTGTTGGTAGAATTTTAATGGCATCTTTAATTTCATTGTTTGAAATTGATTTGTTTAAATTATCTATGTCCTCTGGATTCAGTTTGGGTAGGTCAATCATCTCTAGAAATCTGTCAGTGTCTTTAAAATGGGGGCTGGCTTTGTAACTTAGAGCGCCTGCCTCGCACATATGAGGCACTGGATTCAATCCTCAACACCACATAAAAATGAATAAACAAAATAAAGGTATTCTGTCCATCTATAACTAAAAAAATTTTTTTAAATATTGTCAAAATAAAAATATTGTCAAAAGCAATGTACAGATTTAATGCAATTCCTATTAAAATTCCAATGACATTCTTCATAGAAATAGAAAAAGCAATCATGAAATTGATTTGAAAAAATAAAAGACCCAGAATAGCCAAAGCAATCCTCAGCAAGAAAAGTGAAGCAGGAGGCATAATACCAGACCTTAAATTATACTACAGAGCTATAAAATTATACTACAGAGCCACAAAAAATGACATGATATTGACACCAAAACATACATGAAGACCCATGGTACAAAATAGAAGACTCAAAGACAAACCCACATAAATATAGTTATCTCATACTGGACAAAGGTGTCATAAACATATATTGGAAAAAAAAAGATAGCCTTTTTAACAAATGGTGCTAGGAAAACTGGAAATCCATATGTAGCAAAATGAAATTAAACCCCTATATCTCACCCTGTACAAAACTCAATTCAAAGTGGATCAAGGACCTAGACATTAGGTCAGAGACCCTGGGCCTATCAGAAGAAAAAGTAGGCCCAACTTTCCATCATATTTGCTTAGGAACTGACTTCCTCAATAAGACTCCTAAAAGACAAGAAGTAAAATCAAGACTCAATGAAAGGGTAGTATCACACTAAAAAGTTTCTTCACAGCAAGGGAAACAAGAACATGAACAGGGAGCCTACAGAATGGAAGAAAATCTTTGCCACCTGTATCTCAGAGCACTGATCTCTGGGATATACAAAGAACTCAAAAAACTTAACATCAAAACCCAATCAATAAATGGGCAAAGGAACTAAAAAGGCACTTTACAGAAGAAGAAATACAAATGGTCAAAAAGTGTATGAAAAGTATATGAAAAAATGTTCAATATCTCCAAGCAATTAAAGAAATGTAAATTAAAACTACACTGAGGTTCATCTCACTCCAATCAGAATAGCAATTATCAAGAATACAAGTAACAATAGGGCTGTGGCTCAGTGGTAGAGCACCTGCCTCGCACAGATGAGGCACTAGGTTTGATCCTCAGCACCACATAAAAATAATAAGATTTGTGTCCATCTATAACTAAAAAAATTTTTTTAAAAGAATACAAGTAACAATAAATGTTCGTGAGGATGTGGGGAAAATGTCCACTTATACATTGCTAGTGGGACTGCAAATTGGTGCAACCACTCTGGAAAGCAGTATGCAGATTTGTAACAGAATCACCATTTGACCCAGTTATCCCACTCCTCTGTATATACCCCAAAGACTTAAAATCAGCATACCACAGTGACAAAGCCACATCAATGTTTATAGCAGTTCAATTCACAAAAGTTAAGCTATGGAACCAGCCTAGGTACCTTCAACAGATGAATGGATTTAAAAAATGTGGTATATACATAAAGGAATATTACTCAGCCTTAAGGAAGAATGAAATTATGGCATTTGATGGCAATCCCAAAAACCTTAAAGCCAAATGTTCTCTCTAATATGTGAATGCTAACACATAATAAGGCAGGTGGAGAGGGAAAAATAGAAGTTCATTGGATTAGACAAAGGGGAATAAAGGGAATGGAGGGGAGATAGAATAGGAAAGACACTAGAATGAATCAGCCATAACTTTCCTATGTTTATATATGAATACATAACCAGTATAATTCCACATCATGTACAACCTCAAGAATGGGAAGTTATGCTCCATATATGTATAATATGTCAAAATATACTGTTGTGTATATCTAAAAAGAACAATTTTTTAAAACACTGAAAATAACAAAGTGGGGAGCTAGAGACGTAGCTCAGTGGTAAAGTGCCCCTGGGTTCAATTCCTAGCATGTGCTTGTGTACGTACATACATACATGTATTAATTAAATAAAACATCATAGTGGGTCAACTTAGTACCGAACACTTGCTTGTTCAGGCACTAAAAAGAGCTTATCCAATAACTTAGCAGTCATCTTATAAAATTAATGAGAACAGTATACAATAAGCAAGTCTTTTTTGGAAAGCAAGTCTCATCATATCAATTTAATTTGATGTCACAGTCTATATAATAAGTTACAGATATAATCTACATTGCCCCGATTTCAAAAAGAATTTTGATTGTGTCTTGCACTTTAAAACAAGCAACAAAACTGTTTGGTTTTGTTTTGTTTTAGATCTCAGGACCTCATTAAAATAACTTTTTTCTCCATATTTTTATTATTGCATTATAATTATACATAATGGTGGGATTCATTGTTAAATATCCATACATGTACATGCTGTGATAATATAATTTGACCAATATCATTCCCTAGTATGTTCCCTTTCCCTTCCTCCTTACTTTCCTTAGTCCCCTTCCTCTCCTTTCCATTTTTTTTCCTATCTCTTGCCTAATTGCTGTGGTTAAAACTTCTAGCACTATATTGAATTCAAGAGTGGTGAAAGTATACATTCTTGTCTTGTTCCATATTTCAAAGGAAGTGTTTTGTTTTTCCCTATTCACTATGAGGTTGACTTTGAGTTTATCTCCTATACCCTTTCTGATGTTGATAAATTCCTTCTATCCCTAGTTTCTGCAGTGTTTTTATCATAAATGGGTAATGAATTTTGTCAAAGACTTTCTCTGAATCTATTGAGACTTTGATTTTTGTCCTTAATTCTATTTATGTGATACATTATAGTTATTGATTTACACATGCTGAATCTTCCTGGTAACCCTGGAATAAAACCAACTTGGTCATGATGTAAAATCTTCTTAATATGTTATTGATATGACTTGCTAAAATTTTATTAAAGATTTTTTGTATCTAAGTTCATCAGGGATATTGATCTGTAGTTTTCTTTCCTCAATGTGAGCTTATCTGATTTTGGTATGAGGGTGATACTGGCTTCATAGAATGAATTTGGAAGGGTTCCATCCCCTTCTATTTCATGGAATAAAAATAGGAGTATTGGCATTAGTTCTCTTTTAAAGGTCTGGTAAAATTCAGCTGAGAATCCAACTGATTCTAGGCTTTTCTTTGTTGAAAGACTTTTTATTACTGTTTCTATCTCATTGCTAATTATTGGCCTGTAGCTTTTCTATGTCCTCTTGATTCTATTTTGACATGTCATGCATGTATAGAAATGTATCCATTTCTTCCAGGTTTTCCAATTTATTGGAGTATAAATTTTCAAAATACTCGCTAATTATCCTCTGGATTTCCGTGATGTCTGAGGTGATTTCTCCTTTTTAATCTCTTATTAATTTGGGTCTTTTCTCTTTTTCTTTCAGTAGTTTACCTAAGAGTTTGTTGATCTTTGTTCATTTTTTCAAAGAACTCTTTCATTGATCCTTTGTGTTTTTTAAATCTCTATTTCATTGATTTCAGCTCTGATCTTACTTATTTTGTTCCTTCTACTGTTTTTCGAATTGGTTTATTTTTCAAGGGCCTTCAGATTCATAATTAGATTGCTTATTTGAAATCTTTCTGATTTTCTGATGTAGGCACTGATAGCTATAAACTTCTTTGAACTACCTTCATACTGTCCCAGAGCATCTGGCATGTTGTTTTTGGTTTTTGTTTCTTTGTGTGTGTGTGTGTATGTGTGTGCCAGGATTGAACTCAGGGGCACTTGATGACTGAGCCATATCCCCAGCCCTATTTTGTATTTTATTTAGAGACAAAGTCTCACTGAGTTGCTTAGTACCTTACTGTTGCTGAGGCTAGCTTTGAACTCTCGATCCTCCTATCTCAGCCTGCATCTGGTATCACTAATCTCATTTGAATCTAAGAATTTTTTAATTTCTCTCCTGATTTCTTCTGTCACCCATTCATCATTCAGAAACATATTGTTTAATTTCCATGTGTTTATGTAGTTTCTGTGGGGGTTTTTGGGGGGTGTTGATTTCTAATTACATTCCATTATGATAAATACGATAAGATGCAAGAAATTATATCAATTTTTTTATATTTGTTTGGGGGCTGAACATATGGTATGTTTTGGAGAAAGTTCCATGAGCAGCTGAATAGAAAGTGAATTTGGCTCTTGTTAGTGAAATATTCTACAAGTGTCATATTAAGTCCATTTGATTTATAATATTTTTAGGTATCAAAAGTTCTTACTGGCTGGGCATGATGGCACTTGCCTGTAATCCCAGTGGCTTAAGAAGCTGAAGCAGGAGGATTGCAATTTCAAAACCAGCCTTGGCAACTTAGCGAGGCTCTAAGAAACTCAATGAGATCCTGTCTCAATATAAAAAGGGCTGGGGATGTACCTCAGTGGTTAAGTGGCCCTGAGTTAAATCCTTGGTACCCCCCTCCCAAAAAAAAAAAAAAAAGTTTCTACTGAGTTCATGTGTGGAACACCCATCAATTGATGAGAGAGGTATTTTGAAATCACCCAGTATTCCAGTGTTTATTGTACTGGGGTCTATCTGTGTCTTTAATTCAAGTAGTATATTTTATCTAATTAGGTGCACCAATGATTAGGGCATAAATATTTACTATCATTACATCTTCTTGTTGAATTTTTCCCTTTACCAGAATGAAGTTACCTTATTTGTCTTTTCTGATTAATTTTGTCAGATATAAGAGTATCCTGCTTGTTTTCAGGTTCTATTTACTGGATATATTAATTGCCATCCTTTTCACTTTCACTTTGGAGGTTTTTATTTCTTTTTGTGTATTTAGTGGTTTAGGTTTGTTTTTTTATTGTTGTTGTTTTAGTATTTAAGTGTTTTCTGTAGTGCTGGCTTAGTTATGAATTCTTTTAGTTTCCCTTTATCTTGGGTTTTATTTTTTCTTGAATTCTGAACAATATCTTTGCTGGATATAGCAATCTTGGTTGACAGTTTTTTTTTTTTTTCAGGGCTTGAAATATATCATTCCAAGTCTGTCTAGATTTTAGAGTTTGTGCTGAGAAATGAGATGTAATGCTGTTCAGCTTGCCTCTGACTTGACATTTTTCTCTTGAGGCTTTTTATTCTATCCTTGGGCTGGGGTTGTAAGCTCAGCTGTAGTAGAGCTCTTACCTAGCAAGTGCAGGGCCCAGAGTTTGATCCTCAGCACCACATAAAAATAAGTAAGTGAAATAAAGGTATTGTGTCCAATTGCAAATCTAAAAAATAAATATTTAAGAAGAAATTCTATACTTATTTTGTATGTTAGGCATTTTAATTACAATGTGACATGGAGAGCTTCTTTTTTAATCTTGTCTATTTGGGGTTGTGAATGCCTTCTGAATCTGGATGTCTATCTTATTCTGAAGGTTTAGAAAAATTTCTGTTACTATTTACCTAAAGAGGCTTATCCATGCTGTTAGCTTGCATCCAATGATTCTTAAATTTGGTCTTTTAATATTCTCCCAGAGTTCTTGTATATTCTGGTCATGGTTACTTATTTTCTTTTCATTAATATAATCTTGATGTTCAAGGCCAGCAACTATCTTCTAGTTCTGAGATAAGATTCTGTCTTCAACATGGTGTATTCTTAGACTTACAACTGAACATTTTATTTTATTGTGACTTTAATAGCCAAGATTTTTGACTTGTCTTTCTCTCTTTCTCTCCCTCTCCCCCTCCCCCCTCTTTCAGAATTGAACCCAGAGATGCTTTACCACTGAGCTATATGGTCAGCCCTTTTTATTTTTTATTTTGAGAAAGGGTCTCCATAAATTGCATAGGGCCTTGCTAAATTGCTGGGGCTGGCTTTGAACTTGTGATCCTCCTGTCTCAGCCTCCCAAGTCACCGGGGTTATAGACATGCACCACTACACCTGGCTATTTGTTTGTTTTTCCAGTTGTAGATGGACAAAATACCTTCATTTTATTTATTTTTATGTGATGCTGAGGAATGAACCCAGTGCCTCACACATGTGAGGCAAGCGCAAATTTGAAGTAATTAAAGACTCAGCCTCATTAAATAGTCTGTGTGAAAAAATATTTTAAAAGAATATTAAAAAAGAAAAAAGACTGGGATTGTGGCTCAGTGGTATAACACTTGCTTAGCATGTGTGAAGCACTGGGTTCAATTCTTAGCACCACATAAGTAAATTAAAGGTCCATCAACAACTAAAATTTTTTTTAATTAAAAAGGCAAGAATATTTTTTAAAATTAAAAATATTTATTATTTTTTTTAAAAAGAAACTCTAATTAACCTAAAACATAATCTGATAAGATTTTTCACAACTGATGATGAAACATATGCAGAGGAAAAAGACTTTGTTGTTCAAATTTACTATGTTTCTCAAATCCTATGGTTCTTTACTGTATTTGTTCCTCATCATTATGTGCTTTGCAGAAAATATTTTACCCTGTTATATGTTACTAAACCAGCAATGTCAATAGTGAACTTCATTCACTTTGGGTTTAACTGTTATCAGTTTTGAGAATTTTCGTCAAAAATAGAGGTTGAATATCTGGACTTTCTATCACACAGAAGTTCAAAAACCTGGCAAAAATTTGTGATTTTTTTTTTTAAGTTCAATACTAAGACTGAAATTTTTCTGAATGAAAAGAAGCACCATTAACCACTTATCAGACTAAATGGCTTTGGAAATCAGTTTTTGCTGCAAACTTGATAATGCTTCTTAATCCATTTCAGTGTTAATTGAGATTGTCTAAATAATGTTAGGTTGTACTTACTGTCAAGAGTTAAAACAAGGGCTGGGGTTGTGGCTCAGCAGTGGAGCGCTTGCCTAGCACATTCAAGGCACTGGGTTCAATCCTCAGCACCACATAAAAAATAAATAAATAGGTATTTTAAAAAGTTAAAACAAAATGAAATCTATGTCCCTACAAATTTCAAATAGATATATTTACTGGGTATGATGGCACAAGGTGGGATGATCATTAGAGCCCAACTTGAGCAATACCTTGAGACCCAGTATCAAAAACAAACAAGAACTATCCCAGTTTTAGCACTTACAGTCTCAAATCCTGGTGATCCTGCTTAATCCTAGAAAACTGGAACTACCAGTTTCCTTAATCCTGGTGGTGTTTTTTGGAGCTGGCTACAAAAGCAGAAGAACTTTTTATATTTCAAAATCCATCAACAGTAGAATTGAGAAGCTCCCACCTAACCTTTCATTGGAAGTGAATAACCTACAACATAGTCACATGATTCTGCTTTGTGTGTAGGGAATAAATACAGGAGCATTCCACCACTCAGCTACATTTCCAGACCTTTTTATTTTCTTGAGCCAGGATCTTGCTAAGTTGCTGAGGCTAGCCTTGAACTTGAGATCCTCCTGCCTCAACTTCCCAAGTCACTGGAATTACAGGTATGCACCACTCTGCCTGGCTTGTAATGACATGCTAAAAGGTAAATATTAAGAGAAGAACCTAATAGAATTCTATAAAATAGATGCTGTTCATGGATTGTTATCAATAATAACTGGTAGTACTTATTTTTTTGAAAAGGCATTTTCAAAAATAAAATACCAGAGATCAACATTTACATGAACTTTTGCAGTTGAGTTTGTTGAGAAAAAAACATTAACTTTGAATCCCCATTAAATGCAATGATATACCCCCTATTCTCATTAGATATATTTTTTAAAATTTAATTATTACTACTATAGTTTAAATTTCATTAATAAAAATTTTTCTTGTTATTTAAGTATTTACACAGTGTCTTCAATTTTGTTTCTTAGCTCACAAAGCCTAAATATTTACTCCCTGGTTCTTCATATAGTTTGTGAATCCCCTCATCTAGACTAAGACAATATAGTTCAGAGATGGAAACTGTCATAGTTGACAAGAAACTAAAGCATTAATACTGGCTTTTTTAAAAAATATACCAATTGTTTATTTTTCCAACAGTCTGAAGTAAGCACTTCATTGCACTAATCTCTTTAGATGTCAATCAAGAAACTACATTATAAATCTTAAGACTCCTGCTATAAAAGTTTTTTTTTCCTTTCTATGAAAACTTTGGCATGGATTCAGGAAAGTGTGACGATGTCTAACATAGTGAAACATAGTGTCTTTTTTTTAAGTTTTTAAAAATTAAGTTGTTTAGCTCAAAAATGTCAAGTTTATGGGGTAATGATTATTATTTTAAAAAAACACACCAAATACTGAGTTCTTTTTATGGTCTATGGAAAACTTTTTAAAAACATGCTTAACTGTTGTGAATTGAGCTGCTATAAACATTGGTGGAAGCTAACACAACAGGGAGACAGAAGAATAAAAGTTCAGTGGATTAGACAAAGGGGAATGGAGGGAAGGGAGTAGAGATAGGAATAAGACAATAGAATTAATCTGACACAACGTTCCTATGTACAAACATGAATACACTACAATGAATCTTCACATCACATACAACCACAAGACTGGGATCCTAATTAGAATAAAGTATACTCCATGTTTGTATAAGTATATCAAAATATACTATACTGTCATGTATATCTAAAAATAACAAATAAATTTTTAAAAATACATGTTTAAATTAAAGCTGGGTAGTTTTGTGTAGCCATTAAAAGAATTCATTGACCACTGAGAGACAAATGTTGAACCAGTTTCTGAAAGAGTTCGCTAATTTTATACTCATAGAGATCATCAACAAGAGAATAACCATCTTATTGCAGGATTTAAATGTTTGTCTAAAATCAAGAGCCAACCTATTTTTTAAAAATCAGCTGTCCTATGAAAACATTACAATACAGATCTTTGAACTATATAAACAAAACATCCCAAACTACACAAAAATACCCCCGTGAACAAGTAAGAGGGTTGATGACAGAAAAGTAAGAAGTGTTTTGAGAGAAATGCAGTCATCATCAGGGCATTACTTGGTGCTGGCTCTATGAGGAGGAATAAGATGCTATCGATACATTTTAGTAAATGTCTAATCTATCTAGGAAGGTAAACTAAATGAATAAAGAGAATAATATAAGTTAGTACCAGGCACAATTGCACATACCTGTAATCCCAGCAAACCATGAGGCTAAAGCAAGAGGACAACAAGTTTGAGGCCAGCTGGGCTACTTAAGGAGGAGACCCTGTTTCAAAATAAAGCTGGAGTTGTGGCTCAGTGGTAGAGCACTCACCTAGCATGTGTGAAGCCCTGGGTTCAATCCTCAGCATCACATAGATAAGTAAATAAATGTATTATGTCCAACTAAAAATTTAAAAAAAAATGAGAAGGACTGGGGAAGTAACTCAGTGGTAAAGCACATCTGGATCAATCCCTAGTACCAAAAAAAAAAAAAAGATTGTGTATCTTTGTGTGTGTAGAGAGGGAGAGATAAACAAAGGTATGTTATCACCTAGTGCCCAATGAATGGCATCTGTATACACCAAGTGCTTTAAGAGAAACATAACTGAGATTTATAAATACCATCAATTATACCCAATTCATTGTTTCAAGGATGAGAATATGTAATATAATTCCTACCTAATATCTATCAATAATGAGAAATTACATTGTGGCAATAATGATAGTACTTTTCTCTCTGCATGTAAATTTAAGCGATATACTAAGTCAGCAGATATAGTACTGGTATTAGAACAGATACCTCAGTAATCAATTATGGCTTCCTTTCCCATTGAGTTCAAAATATAATATAAAATAGTAGGGAGTGCCTTCTCAACACAGTTCCCCACTGTGTCCCCAGGTAACCACCACTACTCAACTAGAACTGACAGATTAAACTCCTGGCCATGCTAGTAAGACATCATTTTAACAACAGAAAGGACAAGATATAGTCTCCTTATTTTACTTCAGTGCATGTTACCCATAACTTATATAGAAGAATAATTTAGCACTTTCATACTATTTTAAGGTTTGGTTTTCAGCATTTTAATTTATTTAAGTTGTATTTGCAGTGTTTTTCTTTTCATGAAGAAATTGAAAAGTTTTGTTAATTTTTAGAAAGTCCTTTATTTGATTTTTAAGGTCATTACTGTTGTGATCTTTTATTTTAGGAGATCTGAAAGAAGATTACAGAGGACAGGTAATTTCTCTTAGAATTTAAATGTCTGATTATAAATAGTAAGAGAAAAACATGATATGTGATCATTTTAAACTTAGGAAATGCTGCCTTTGTCTACATTAACTGGATTACATTTCTGTACTGTTTCTTAAGAGTTAGCTTTGCATTATTTCAAAGTTACAATTATTAAAATTGTTATTTTTAAGTAAAATTATGCATAATGAAATATATATAAATGAAGCTTGAATTTGACTCAAATAATTCAGTAGCAAGAAATTAGGAAGGATATAGAAGAAGAGTCACCAAAGGATGAAAATTGATGAAGCTGGATGGTAATAGAGCAGTTCATGTATATCATTCTCTTATTGGTATATGACTGAAATTATTCAAAGTACAAAATTTTTAAAACCCTTATAAAAATTATATATGTAATAAAATGAATCAGATAATTTTTATAAGTAACATATGTAGAAATACCAATTCTAACAACTGGTCCTGAACCCATTTCCACATTCTGTTTTTGTTAATTCTGAAAAGAGGTATCAAAGTCCTGTTTTATACCATTTTCAAAAAAGGCTTGGTATGAGAAATCCTTATAATTTTATAAGTACCCCAAAATGGATTATTATACTATCTGATTCATTCTGAGACTTAGATTTGAATGATTATTCCACAATTATTAACATTATAACTTTGGACTATTCATTCCATCATTCTAAGCCTCAACTTCTTTATCTGTAAAATAGAAATAATTCCATATACCCCAAAGGATTTGTGTGAAGCTCTATTATGAACATGGTAGGATTTTATTAATTATATGTAACTATACTAATGATAGTAATTATCAACAACATCATTACTTCAGTCTACCCTACGGACATACCTATATTGAAAAAACGTAAATCTTTATTTATTTAGAAGAAAACACCCCATATTATAGTTAAATACACATATATAACAATTTGCATTTAACTTATTAAAGCTTAAAGATACTTTATTATAAATTTTATGCATTTTAAATCATTCACTATTTTAGAATAATTGTTAAAGGAAAAACAGTATTCTATCAAAATTTTATAGTCACATCCACTTGGATACACAAATGTGCATGAGATACAAAAAAGAAAACTAACTTCTCAAGAATTTTTCTAGAAGGGCTGATATACAGAACAAGAGAAACATCTGTTTATGTATTACTGTACAGAATGGTTGTTGTAACCTAACTGGTCACAGGACTGAGTTCAGAGGGTAATATAGCTTAAACATGTTACTGCTAATTTACACACACTTTATGTTCATCCTCTGGTTTCTTGTGTAGAAATTGTTATCAAGTACAAATAAGATACAGATTATAACAACCTATCATTATCATTTGTAAAAGTCTTCTTATTCAAAATTTTCATACAGTACATTTCAGGGATTGTCCTTATGTATTTTTACAAAATTTTCTTTTCATATTATAAGTGTATTAGTCTCACACATTTCATTACAGCAACAGAAAATGGACTATGTATTTTACGAAGAAAAGAGGTTTATTTAGGCTTCAGTTTGGGATGCTGAAAGTCCAAGATCTGGTTGTCCCATCAGTTCAACCTCTGCAAGGACCTCATAGCAGATGGCATTAGAATGGAAGGAGTATGCATACATAAGAGATTACATGGCAAGACTAGAAGCCACAGAGAGATTCAGGGACCAAGTTTGCCCTTTTATAACTTACTCTGTCAAGAATTCATTCCATAATATCAGAATTAATTCCTCTGGCAGTACCCCCAGGAACCTAGTCATCATGCACTAAGCCCCTACCTCCTTTTTTTTTTTTAATTTTTGGGTACTGGTGATTGAATCCAGAGGTGCTCAAGCCACATCCCTAGTTCTTTTTTTTTTGAGACAGGGTTTTGCTAAGTTGCTGAGGCTGTCCTCAAAGTTGTGATCCTTCTGCCTGAGCCTCCCAAAATGTTGGGATTACAGGCACGCCCCACTGCATCTGACCTAATAAATTCCATCTCTTGAAAGTCCTGCCACCTCTTAAGGCTGCCATATTGGAACTAAGCCTCCAATAAGTGAGCCTTTGGGGGCAAACCACATACAAACTATGGTAATAACTATTTTTCAACCTATTTATCACCTCTTTGTCAACTTGAACCAATTGAATATATTTGATAGCAACAACAAAAAGCAACAGTTTATTATTTGACATAAAGGTATGTATTATGTACTTATTAAATAACTGGTACTTGTCTCAATATCTTAAATGTTTTAATTCAGCAAACCCCTAGAAGGATACTGCTATTAGCCCCATACAAACAATGAAATTTAGACATGAAAATTAAATAATTTAACCATAGTCACACAGCTTGAAAGGAAGAAGCTGGAATTCAGATTTAAATAATCTGGCTCTAGACCAAGATTTCTCATCCTTAGCACTTGTGACATTTAGGGCCAAATAATCCTTTTGTTGTTGGAGTCATCCTCTGTATTGTAGAATATTTAGCAGCAATCCCTACTGGATGCTAGGAGTTTTCCCAACCAAATTATGATGACCAAATAACTCTAGCCATTGCCAAATGTTTCCTTGGGCATGGGATGGCACAATCACCCTGGTTAAGTCTTGTCTAGAACAACCCCTACTCATGTTATGTAGAAACTCCTTATATAAATTACCTCTTGAAGTCACACAATGGAAATATGGAAAGCTAGACTATAACATAAAATTCACCTATAGCCTTCCCCTTTATTTTGCTTGTACTACTCATTTTCATACTGTTTAAAAGGAATCTTAGACTTGGAAATGGCAGAAACTCATTCTTTTAATGGGAAATTATGGCAGACATAGCAATCTACTATTTCTATTGCTCTTGATATTCTTACTCTTAGCAGGAGAGTTAGGCCCAGCCCAAGGGGAATGGTGCAGATAAGATAGGAGGTATGTGAACGCACATACCCCCAACCCCCAATATTCACATACTGACAACTATATTAATAAAGATCTCCTGAAGCTGAAGTGTGTAACTTCTAAAGTGATTGATAAAGTAGTGATTTTTCACTAACATTCTTCTCTCATAAATTAATTAAATTACTTATAGGACAGTAGCTTCAAGCATTGGTTGAAAAATAGTAAATGATACATTATTTTTATGCTTATTCTTTGCTCCAAAGGATTATTTTTTAATATGTTAAAATATGTCAACATACACTGGGGGATATAGCTTGTCTGGTAGAGTGCTTGCCTTGCACGCACAAGGCTCTAGGTTCTAATCCCTAGCACCACACACACAAAAAAATGTCAACATACTCAAATGGGTGACTTGGATGAACCGCTAGGTAAAAAAATTTTAACACAGCCATAAATATAATGATCATTCTTCATAAATACTGAATTTATCCTAGTATTTATGTCCTATCTCCTCCCAAAAAATGTTGGGGCAATTCATAATTGTGTTATATATAATATCAAAAATAATTCATTCATAAAAGAAAAATAAATTACAAGATGCAGAATAAGAGAGCTCTAGTAAGATATTAGATACAAATTAAAACTGAGTTTAGGGGCTGGGGTTGTGGCTCAGCGGTAGAGCGCTCACCTAGCATGTGCGGGGCCCTGGGTTCAATTCTCAGCACCACATAAAAATAAATAAAATAAAGGTGTTGGGTCCAACTACAACTAAAAAATAAATTCAAAAAACTGAGTTTAACTCTGAATTTGAGGAGGGAAAGCAAAAAAGGGAAATAGGTTTACTTTGGAAGGCATCATGATATAACAGAATGGAGAATTTATATACAAACTCTCTCAATTTCAGTTTTGTTTGCTATTTCCTCACTGCTACGCACCTCCATGCCTGTTTGTAATCTGAGTATAATTTTTAAAAATAATACCACATGCTTATTATGTCAAATTAGATAATGGCAAAGCATTTTATAAACTCCAAAACATGATTTGCTATAATTGTTCTTTTTGACTTAATTTTTTAAAGTTATTCAAATAATAAATTTGAGGAAATGTTTTTCTAGGACACTCATACTCAAGACTGCTTATGTCAGAAAACTGAAAAACTAAACAGGTTTTTGTATAGTTTCCAAAAAGACAATTCCTATTCACAAAGATGTTTCTTATGATACCTCA
Organism: Marmota flaviventris; assembly: GCF_047511675.1. Lineage (NCBI taxonomy): Eukaryota > Metazoa > Chordata > Mammalia > Rodentia > Sciuridae > Marmota > Marmota flaviventris. The sequence continues at coordinate 51,614,894 of NC_092511.1, read as the reverse complement.
TCTATATAAGCTTAAGGTATTATATTAAATCATAATCCACTGCAGGTATTTCTGTGGAAAGATGAAATGACATGTTCTAAATACATTTTTGATAGTTTACTTACCACAGAAGGAGTTAGGAAGTTAGTTAGCTTATCTGTTAACGTGTCTCTTGTAAGTACCTGAAATCTCAAACCAACCTAGCAAATGCTAGACAGTAGTCAGTGTGAGACTGCATTTCCTAGAAACAACATTAAGTACCAAAACTCTACGATGTTAACTAAAAAGAAATCTCATTATAATATCAAATATGCATGAAGCAGAGTTAATGGTTAATAGTGAAACTTGAATTCCTGGTCAATTTACTCAGGAAAGCATCTATTGCCATATGATGGGCTACTGGCACGAATATAAGCCAGGGCCTTAAATGACAAAACCAGGGAGTGAGAGGAGCTAATTGTAAGTCAGGCAGCAGTGACCAAAAGGAGGCAGATTAAAAAGGCTGCTGAACAAGGCTTGTTGAGATTTCACTCCCAGGTGAGACCCTCCAGACCAACAAGGCCGATCTGGGAGAAAAGCAGTGGCTCCACCAGACTGGAATTTTTATTGGGCTTACGACAGGAAAAGGGGGTTTTCAGAGTCCCTTGTCCTACTGGGGTTAGTTGGCTAAGATCCAGGATTGTCCAGAAGACCCCACTGATTGACAGGCGGTTCCGTTGGTGCCTGATTGGTGGTTCTTTCCCGCTCCAGTTGCTTAGTGCTTTGTTCCTCAGCCACCTCCACCAACCTAACACTAATCATAAAGCAGCCTACAAAACATGTTATTTGTTAGTATGTTGAAAAGAAAAAAGCTGCAGTGGAAAAAGCATTCCAGACAAATAAGAACTAAATTCTAATTCCAGCTTTGTCACTAAATAAGTGAATGGACAAAGCAATTCACCTACATGAGCATCCGTTTGCTCATCTATAAGATGAAAGGATTTCAGATTAGGAGTTTTCAAGTTTCTTCTATTTCTAAAATTCACCATCTGGAATTTAATTATTGTTATATCAGAATCTTTAGGAGAAACCATTAGTAGGAAACCTAATACAAAACAAAAGCATGATCACTTATATCAAAGAAAAAAAATCTGCATTAAGTGAGCAACAGGTCAAAATCCAGTTTTTAGCAAAGCAAACCTTAACATGTCTTGAGTTTGCTTATAAAAGTCTACATACATTTAAAAGAAAGTGACCTGGTATCACCCAACATTAGGTAACAGCAGTAAGGTGTGGCTCAGAAAATGCACTTAACTATATGTAGAAGTCAAATGAGGAACTGGGGAAAACCCTTTTGTTGTGTAAATTACTACAGGAATTAACATGTACCTTCCTTCAGTCAAGGGTGAGCATAATTTCAACACATAATAAAATGAAGATCAACCTCGTTTGGAACTACAACTTCCTGTTACCAAATAAAATCATCTTTTCCCAAACTATGAAAGAAACAAAGCGAAACTACCAATTCTACACTGTTTATCAAGGGATAAAATTTCATAACTGTATTTCTACAGTTCTGTAAGAAGGAAATAATCCTAAATCCAGAAAATAACTAATGTCTAAGAATATCCATCATAAGGCTTTTTTATTAAAAAAAGCAATTGCACATTAATAATTTCATTTTTTGGTGAAATTTATATAAGTTGTAATATTTGATGGAATAAAATTAGAAACAAAGACTGTGGGAGCACTGAAAAGTGTTCAAAGAGAAACCAAAAGTAAGAAAATAAAAGATGTGGAATTATATATATAAAATTTTACCTGGGCTTAAAATAAGTAAATAAATTTTGGAAAAAAGATAACTGGAAGGAAATAATGTTCATCATATTTTATGTGATTGGTGAGACTGGGTAAATTTTTGTACTTTTCTGTTTTACAAATTTTATTTAAATGAGTATGCTTTAATTATTATGAAACAACTGAATGTAAAACTTTATTTCATTAATCTTCAAAATATCCCTCTAAGGTAAATAGAGTACAAGTCAAGGTTATTTAGCATTGTGTAACTTATCATGGAAACCTTGGAAATGCCCTGAAGTCTTTGCAATGGATTTTAAAGGAAATTCTTCAAAGGAAACCTTTATGGCTTTTTAAAAAAACTCCTGAGATCACTAGAAAGAAAGAAGGGAAGAAAGTGGGAGAAGGGAGGGAAGGAAAGAGCGAGGGAAAACAGAAGGAAAGAAGGTAGCAGGGAAGAAAGGAGGAAAAAATAGCTAAACCACATGACGCTTCATGTGAAACCTGACCTTTCAGCTGCAAGTATTTATTTCCCTATACTTGCAGTATAGGAAAATAAAATAATTTACCTAGGATCTCCACCAGTTGATAAAAAAGACCAAAACCTAACTACAGGCTCCTCAATGACCATTCTAATGGTGTAGAAATTAGACTTTGGTAGGGCAGTTTGTAGGCCAAGAGTTGGAGCTTGTCTTTAAAATGACAGTGCTTTTAATGTTTTGTTTTGTTTTTAAATTGAAAGCTACCTAAAACGGCTGAACTTGCCAGCACACACACACAAGCCTGGGGCAGTATTAAATTACTCATTCTTCTTGTTACCTGTTTTTCCAGGTTTTTTTTTTTTTTTTTTTTTTTTTTTTTGTGTGTGTGTGTGTGTACTTTAGCAGCTAGAGAGCTCGAACTTGCATCCTCCACACACACACACACCCCTCCCTTACCTTCCACTCCATACCCATTTTCCTTGAGCTGTGACTATGTAAAATAGTATGAATGCAGGCTTTATGAAAGGCTTCTTAGGAAAAAGAACTTTAATACTTAAGGAATTTTTTTTTTAACGGTGCTTGGGATGTAACCTATATATGTTAGGCATGCACTCTAATACTGGGCTACACCCAAGCCTTATATTATTTTAAATATCCCAACACAATAACAAAAAAATATATTTTTAGATAAGTTATTTTCACCGATACTTTTGGGAAAAAATCTCATATTAGCACATGGTAATAAACTAGACAAGCAGTCAGTATAGGTAGGAAAATTGAGTCAGGTCAAATCAAGGAGGCCAATTTGAGTGAGTCTGGGAAGTTGGAGAGGGGTTGAAATGCTAATACCTTCACAGCCCTTCCTTTACCCTTATCAAGATAACCTGCTTCAACCTATTGCTAAGGCAACCTGTCCCATGATTGTCCCTCCCTATAGGAGTTATTAATTATGCCCCTTTCCTGCCCAGATCACGCCACCTTGGCCCCTCCAGGAAGCTGCTTCACACCTTTTGGCCCTCCAACCAATTATCTCCTGGGCCTAGTCACCTATGCAGGAAGGAGAGAGATAAAGAAGGAGGAGAACAAAGGAAATCTATGACACATAGAAAAGAAAGAACATCCTCACTTTTTGGGATACCAGAATACCAGCTATAGCCCCCTTCTCCCTCACAGGAGAAATCTATGTTATCCTTTTTAAAATAAACCCTGATTTATATGCTTATGTGTTCAATATGTGAAGAAGCAGAAGTCATCACTGGTAACCGGCTGTATCATTAGTATGAGTGCCAGCTGTTATCCCTACTTTCTTCACCTTTCACCTTATCATTTCAACTGCAAGTAGGCTACCTTCAAATTTTCAAAAACTGCTCCTAATGTATGATTTTTCAAATGGAAACAAACACTCTGATTTATTTATTTATTGATAGCTGTAGATGGACAGAATGCCTTTATTTTGTTTATTTTTATGTGGTGCTGAGGATCTAACCCAGTGCCCCACACATGGTAGGCATGCGCTCTGCCACTGAGCTACAGCCCCAGTACCTGGAATTACTCTTCTTTAGTCTTGCCTTCAAACATACTCTCTAGTTTCAGAATCCCATCATAAAATCTTGCTTTTCTGTACCCAGTGATGTTGATATCGGTATAGGAGAGGTATGAATCATGGAAAGAATAACAAATGGGAAATGAATGAAGTTCTTGTTAATATTTCTTTTTACTTTTATAACATGTTGTAAAAAGCTTATGAAATTATATAATCTTTTCTATTTGATTCCTTACCTCAGGAGTCACTGGTCAAATATTCAGTTAAAAAAATCAGATTTAAGAAATGCATTGTATTGTATTTAGAACCTTTTAGAACACACAGTATTTTAAAATCAAATAGGCAGAATCACAATAAACTGCAGTTTACAATTTTTTGTTGTAGGAGTCCTCAAAAGCTTCTAAATTTCAATTATCATCTTGTCCTTCCTTCTTTGCCTTTTTATACTTCATATATTTCTTGATTAATTTCATGAAAACTATAATGAGTTTTAATAATTGAGTAAGATAAATATAAAGATCTTGTATCTACATATGTAAAATACATTTTAAAGAATTTTATTTCACTGTTTTTAAATACTTAAAAATAGTAAAGATTTAAATGTTAAGTCAATATTTTTGCTCTGCTTAAACATGATTTTATTTTAATTATGTTTGTCTATTTACTTGCAGGACATTGGAGATGGTGGTTCTCTCAGAATGGTTCACTTTGGTTTGGTGTAAAAAAATGAACTTTTTTTTTTTTTAACTTCAAAAAGAAATCAGCCTTTTTCATGACCTGATTCAATTAAAATCTCCCCATATGGATTTTTAAAAAGGAAAGATGGTCTATGTAACATAGCATAATAGTAGCAAAGTGATCCTAAATAAAAATCCTTAACATACTTTATTTTTAGTAATATACAAATTTTGAAAATGTTTTAAGCTGTACATTATTAGGTACTTCAAAAACAATATTTAAACCTTGTTCTCTAGTATTTTAAAAACTTTGTCAGCTGGTCTTACTTATATCACTAATTTACATTATATGTAAAATATTTATTAAGCAAAAATGTCAGCTCAAACCCATTAGTAGTAGACATTTCCCCTGTATCTTTTGAATCTTACTGCTATGAGGCACTGACTGCCCCATAAAACTCAGAGATATTATCTTCCTCTGGAGCAAAGAGTAGGCATGTTTACTATCTATTATAAAAGATTTGAGGCTCCTTAAGTTCCGAGTTCTTTCTCTTTAAATAGCCCAGAGTGTGCTGGTGGCATTTGGCCCTTTTCACATTGCTATATGGTAATAGAACTCAGGAAATCAATGCAAAAATAAATATATTTAAAATGCTGGGCTGGGGCTGTAGCTCAGTGATAGACCCTGGGTTTGATCCTTAGCACCACATAAAATTAAGGTATCGTGTTCAACTACAACTAAAAAATAAATACTAAAAAAAAATATTGATACTCTGGGTACTATTGTTATAATTAATAAACTGTCCTTTGTTTCTAATGCCAGGAGTCTTATGCCTTTTACCAGCAGACATGAAACAGTTCCATAATTTATTAACTTGTAAGTAGGGTAAAAGTTTGGACCCTTCACAGTTCTTGATACCTGTTCATTAGCATATAAAAGTTTTCAAATTGTAGATATCTGTAATAATCAACATCTTGAAATATTGTGCATGAATTATAAAATTAAATCTTCTTAAAAGCTACACTGAGGTTTTTATACTTCAGATTTTTCTTCCTACTTTCTATGCATCTATACCTCTACTGGGGAATATGACAAAGGGAGTAAAAGATTTTTCAATTCACAACTCTCCTTAAAAAGTTTTAGGTAATTTTTTGTTTGTTTTTGTCTGGGTTTTTCTTTGTTTTGTTTTTGGGTTTTTGTTTTGTTTTGTTGGTAATTTGTAATGTGTGTGCCACATTTTAAATAGAGATAAAATGTCCAGGAATGGTGATATGCATGCACCATGCTGTTGGGGAGGCTGAGGAAGCACATTCACTTGAGCCCAGGAGTTCATGACCAGCCTAGTCAACTTAGTGAGATCCCATATCAAAACAACATAAACAAAAAAGTTTCAGTTATCAGCAAATTTTAATTTTCCACCCTCCTTTATCACACAGATAAATAAAAGTCAATTTTTAAATTAAATATTATATTGAAAAAAATATAATTTTGCCAAAGAATACATTTTCTCCAGACTTTCTACTAAAGTCATTAACCTAAAACAAACTGCATTTCCTGATCTACATATCCTTTTGCTCATTTGACCATTGTCTTTTACAACTATATGGGAAGTGTGGTAGAAAAGTTCAGTACCATTTCTAGGTTCTATGTGAGGAGGCCATAGCCTGTGCTAATGATGTATTAAAGAAAATATAGTTATGAATACATCTATATCGTTCTATATGATAGTATGAAGTAACCATGTTTGCCAGTTATTAAGTGAAAACTAAAAAAAACTTTTGCTTAAATTCTCCATTTTTCCACCTTCACATGAAACTAGAAAAATGGACTCAAGTTATTAAAAAAAAAAACAAGTTTAGATAGTTAACAAGAATATATTATGAATAATAAATAAATATATGATTTTTCAACAAAAGTACCAAGACCATTGAGTGGAGAAAGGATAGTCTTTTCAATGAACGGGGGTGGGGGTGGGGGTGGGGAATGAACATGCAAAAGAATGAACCTGGACCCTTACATAGTGTCATATACAAAATCTAACTCAAAATGGATCCAAGACCCAAACATAAGATACAAAACTGTAAAGCTTTAGAAGAAAACACAACTTCATTACATTGCACTTAAAAATTATTTCTTTGATATGACATAAAGCATTCAACAAAGTAAAAACAGGTAAATTGGATTCACTGAAATTAGTAATATCTGTGCATTACAGGACACCAACAGAGTAAAAAGGAAGAAAATATGTTTAAATCATATCTGGTAAGGACTTAGTATCTAGAAAATATAAAGAATTCCTACGGCTCCACTTAGGTTGAGAAATACGTATGAACAAAAAAAAAAAACAAGTAACCAACTTGAGCAAAGAATCTGAATAAACATTTCTCCAAAGAAGATATACAAATGGCCAAGAAGACAGGAAATGATGCTCAACATCACTAATATTTAGGAAAAGGAAAACCAAAACTACAATATACCACTTCATACACATTGGGATGACTACTACATTAAAAAAAAAAAAGACCTAGCATATATGAGGCCCTGGGTTCACAAATAAAAAAAAGAAAGAAACAAGAGAATATAGCAAGTATTAACAAGATAAATTGAAAAACTTGTACATTGGTGTTGGGAATATAAAATGGTATAGCCACTATGGAAAATAGTACAGTGATTCCTCAAAAAAATTAAAAATAGAACCAGGGACAGTGGTGCATACCTGTAACCACAGTGATTCAGGAGGCTGAGGTAGGAGGATTGCAAGTTTGAGGCCAGTCTTGCCAACTGTCTCAAAATAAAAAAGGGCTAGGGATGAAGCTCAGTGATATAGTGTTCCTTTGTTCAATTCCCATTACCCCTCCCCCCAAAAAAAATTCAAAACAGAATTGCTGTGTGATCTCGCAATTCAAGCAGGTATCTATGTACCCATGTCAATAGCAGTACTGTTATTCACAATAGCCAAAACACAGAAACAACCTAAACATCAATCAACAGATAAATGGATAAACAAAATATAGTGTATATATCCACACAAATTACAATACTCAGCCTTAAGATAATATCTGACACATGCTACATCACCAATATACTTTGAATACATTGTGCTAAGTGAAATAAGCCAGTCGTGAAAAGACAAACATCATATAATTCCACTAATATGAGGTATCTAGAGTAGTCAAATTCATAGAAACAGGAAGTAGAACTGTGATTGCCAGGGGCTGAGGAGAGAAAGAAACCAGGAGTTGTTTAATGGGTATACTGTTTTGGTTTTGCAAGATAAAAGTTCTAGAGATTGTTTTCACAACAATGTGACTGCATTTAACCTACTTTAAAAATGGTTTAAGTTGGTGAGTTTTTATGTTATGTGCATTTACCATGATTTTTTAAAAGATGTAATATATATTTTTAAATTATTACACGAAATTGAAGGTCTTAAAGAAATCTTCATGCTATATTCCTAAAATGACTCCAAGAGAAAAGAGCTTCCAGATTAGCAAGGTTTTGCTAAGACCATGACTATATTTTAATAATCTAGAACCATACCCTCGTTAAATAAATATCAGTTGGTATTTTTAAAAAGTCGTGGCAGAAAACCCGAAAGAATTGATAAGAAAACTCCTGGAACCGGGGCTGGGGTTGTGGCTCAGCGGCAAAGCACTCGCCTAGCACATGTGCGGTGCTGGGTTCAATCCTCAGCATCACATAAAAAAAAATAAAAAAAAAAAAAATAAAGGTATTGTGTCCATCTTTAAATAAAAATATTTTTTAAAAACCCCACTATTGGGCTGGGTTTGTAGCTCAGTGGTAGAACTCTTGCCTAGCACATATGAGGCACTAGGTTCAATCCTCAGCACCACATTAAAAATAAACAAAATAAAGGTATTGTGTCCATACCACAACTTAAAAAAAATATTTTTTAAAACCGCTGACATTAGCACTCTCAAAATTAAGTACTTGGGTATAAATCTAATAAAATATGCAGAAGAGCTATATGAAGAAAACTATAAAAATCTAAAGATATTGCATGTTTCTGTGCAGGAACACTATTGTCAAGATATCACCTCTTCCCAACTTGATCTAGAGAGTCACTGCAATCTCAATCAAAATCTCAGCAAGTAATTTTGTAGATATCAACAAACTAATTCTAATATATGGAGAGATAAGACCCAGAATTGACAACACAATACTGAAGGAGATAAAGTTGCAGAACTAAGTACCCAACATCAAGAGTTACTATAAAGCTACAGTAGTCAAAACAGAGAACAGACATATAAATTAATGGAACAGAATATACAGCCCAGAAATAGACCCACTATATATAATTAGTATATAATATATATGACTATATACGTATAACTATATGTAATTATAAATAATTATATATAACTATAGTTACATATATAATTATATATATAGTTATATATAATTAATACATACTACAACTGTGAGAAATAAAAAGTTCAATCGTCCATTTTTAGAATATAGTACTTAGCCTTAATTGGGATGTAAGATCCAATTGTAGTCATTTTGAGATCCAATTGTTACAATTTTAACTACAGCCCTTCCCTTGGCCTGCCCCAATTTTAAAACTGACCAAAAGCATAGATTGTAACCCTGAGCTCCTCCTATCAGACCAAGGGGCAGTGCTGTGTTAGGAATTAAAACAGGTAGACTTCCTGCCCAAGTGTGCTTGCTTGCCAGACTTTTGTAGCACCCCCTTCTGCATATGTAAAGTTTGCCTTGCCAAGATACTTCCAAGCATGTTTGATTCCTTGTGGCAACCCAGTATTTCTTTTTTTCAAATATTTTATTAGTTATTGATGGATCTTTATTTATTTATTTGCTTATATGTGGTGCTGAAACTCGAACCCAGTGCCTCATACATGCTAGGCAAGCACTCTACCACTGAGCCACAACCCAGCCCCGAAAACCAGTATTTCTAACAATTTTGGCAACAAACGTGGGGGCTCCATATGTCACCTAGGAGGTTGTGGGGACTCCCTGCTTAGAGGAGACACGTCCTGCTGCCTTGTGACAGCTTCAGAGCAGGTAAGGAAATCTCAGATCCCTGAGGCCAATAACAGACCCAAAATTGAAAAGTGGATCTGCAGTGCAGGAAAAGGGCCCTAATAACCACCATAGCAACCAGGTAACTTCATGCTTAGACCAAGGTAGGAAAATTTATTCTTAAGAAAGTACTTCCTTCGTGGTCAAGACATCCCAGAAGTTGTGTGAGTGTGACTGAGAACCTCTATTCAGAAATAGGAAATCATACTCAGGAAAGCAGGATAAGGTGGGGGCAGGTGCAAGAAATCCCCAGTGAGGAGAACTGAACATGGGCTATAAAGAAACCTCCAATAGGGGGGTTGAGTACATAAGGGGAAACTCAATTACAGGAACCTACAAAAAAAATGGGGAATAAAAATTTGAGACCTAGAGACTGGGAGGGACAATGGAAAGATCTAATATGTACAAGTCTTCTTTTCCTTTGAAGATTTCTAAGCAGGGAAAATAAACAGTGGTAATGCTGAGAGTAAATCTGCCCCATGGAGGATGAGCAACCACGTGAATCTTTGATTTCAGTGTCCTCCACTGCTGACAGACTCTATTCCTAATGTTCCCAATTGCACAGGCCCTTTTCCTGTCTGGTCCATATTGTAAAAATCTATTTTAATTTCTAAAGTGTTAAATCTGATAGTTCTTTTGACTCATACCTGTAGGGATTTAACAGCTACCAAATCTTTGTTTCCTGTTTGTTTCATGTGTACTTGTGCATATTTGTATCATGTCTATGTATGTGCTTGTGTCTATAATCATGTACATGGTCTCAGAATTGGCTTATAAATAAATGAGTACTCATAAATTTAAGAATGGATTCAAATGTCTTTCAGTTCATATGACTTAAACAAAACTAACAAAAATGGTCGATCTAAACTGGTAAGAAAAAAGATGCCTTTGAAATTACTAACCCATACATTTTTCTAAGGGGCCAGCAAATCAGTGTTGGTTTCTATAAAATGTTTAAAGTGCTACATCCTGCTCTGCTGGATGTCTACTAAATGTAATTAAAGCCATTTGGGCCAAAGGGATCCTGAAAAAGTAATATATATTAACCAAAATTTTGTTTAAGGAGGAAATAACATGCCCCAAGAGGAAAATAAATAAATAAAATTACTCCCTTAAGAAAGAGGCATTATAATGGTGTATTAAGAATTGTAGGGCTGGGGATGTGGCTCAAGTGATAGTGTGCTTGCCTAGCATGCGTGAGGCACTGGGTTTGATTCTCAGCACCACATAAAAATGAAATAAAGATATTGTGTCCACTTAAATAAATAAAATCTTTAAAAAAAAAAGAAAGAATTGTACAAAGGAGGCCCAATTTCACTCAAATGTTTTGAGAACTGTGTTAAATAAATGCAAATGAAGAGACAAAAAAGAATTGTAATGCAAAAATAAATAAATAGAGAGAAGGGGGTCTGAAGATGGCGGCAAAGGGAGTGCATTACCCCCGTGTACCGCGTCACTGTGCGGGAGAATGACGAGTTAGAAATGCTAAAAGCTATCTTGTTAGGAATTTCCAGCAAAGTTGGGGTGCTCCAAAACCTAGAGGAAGGATTTCCATTGCACGAGGATCAGCTACGGGGGCTCAAACACAAGAGATTTGTCCGCACGGAGGGTCACGCTGCTTATTCAGCAAATCGCCCCGCGGCTAGAGTCTGCGGCTAGAGTCTGCGGCGCGCGCTGGGAAACGAGGAGATAGCAATGCAAAGATACAGCACTGCAGTTTCCGCGGGCTTCTGCCAGCTGTGCAATCACCGTACTAAGTGCTGAATTCTGGGTTTGAGACAGGGGAAGGAAGCGGTCCAATTCGGTTCTCCACACCGGTCAGACCACAGAGGAAGCCAGCGGCCACCATCTTGGAGAGCTGACGTCACCATCCCTGTTTTCGACTGATCGCAGTTCATTCAGCCATAGAACAGGTAATTTCAGGCTGCCATTCGCCTGCGGCTCGCAGACAAATTAATCAGGCTCAGTGCTAATTAACCCACGGAAACTGCTTCTTGGAGCCTGCTCCTATCAGAACATACACCGAGCACGGAGCAGCCGAATTCCGGCTCCCGGAACTGCTCTGACCCAGGGCTAAAGAATCCGCGGAAACTGCTTCTCGGTCCGGGTCCTGCTGAATACTGTGGAGGTAAATACCAACCGAGCCTTCATAGGCAGTGGCAACAGGACTGAGACGGGGCTTGTGAGGGCCGGTCAGGACTCACCCGTTGCTTTGGTCACCCGGCAAAGGGAACGAAATGCTGCCATTCGCATGGGATACCAACATGGCAGAGATCTGATGTCATCAGAAAGCGGCAGAGGAGAGAACTTCATCGATACCAGCGGCGACAGAAACAGTTGGTCTCCTGGTAAAGAAAGTGAGTCACAAACACCCGAGTCTCTCTCACTTTGTCATCAAGCCAGAGGGGCAGAGCAGAGCCGCCACCCGCGCCCGGAACAGGGCCAGCGGCCCGCTGGCGTGACCCCAATTGGAGTAGGGGCAGAGCAGAGCCGCCGCCCGCGCCTGCAAGGTAGGCAGACCTGCGACTGACCGGCACCACAGGCCCAGTGGTCCGCGGGAGTGGTAGGAGGGGCAGGGCAGAGCCGCCGCCTGCGCCTGCAAGGTAGGCAGACCTGCGACAGACCGGCGGATCAGGCCCAGCGGCCTACTAGCGTGGTACACACGTCACCAAAACTGGAGTAGGGGCAGAGCAGAGCCTTCGCCCGCGCCCGGATCAGGCCCAGCGGCCCGCCAGTGTGGTAGTCACGTAACCCCAATTGGAGTAGGGGCAGAGCAGAGCCGCCACCCGCACCCGCAAGGTAGGCAGACCTGCGACCGACCGGCAGAACAGGCCCAGCGGCCCGCGGGCGTGGTAGGAGGGGCAGGGCAGAGCTGCCGCCCGCGCCTGCAAGGTAAGCAGACCTGCGACAGACCAGCAGATAAGGCCCAGCGGCCTGCCGGCGTGGTACACACATCACCCTAATTGGAGTAGGGGCAGAGGAGAGCCGCCGCCCGCGCCCGAAAGGTAGGCAGACCTGCGACCGACCAGCGGAACAAGCCCAGGGCCTGCCGGCGCGACAGACACGTCACCCCATTTGGAGTAGGGGCAGAGCAGAGCCGCTGCCCGTTCCCGCAAGGTAGGCAGACCCGCGACCGACTGGCAGGACAGGCCCAGGGGTCCGCGGGCCTGGTAGACACGTCACACCAATTGGAGGAGGGGCAGAGCAGAGCCGCCAACCGCGCCTGCAAGGTAGGCAGACCGCCGCCTGACCCGGCAAGGGAGGCTTTTCAACTATACAAGAGCAATATAAATATATAGGGGGAAAAATTTTTCAAAAACACAACAGTTTCACCAAGCAGAAAGAAACGCAAGCAGTATGAAAAGACAAGAAAGGATCACAAGCAATGCAGGTCAACTCAAATTTAGAAGAGGTAACAGCTGCAGCAGATGGAATGTCAGATAAAGAATTCAGGATATACATGCTTCAGATGATATGGAGTCTCAAGGAAGACATTAGACAGCAAAATCAGACAATGAAAGATCACTTCGACCATGAATTACACAAACAAATCCAGGAAGCAAAAGATCAACTATACAGGGAGATAGAGGTTATAAAAAACAAACAAACAGAAATCCTAGAAATGCAGGAAGCAATAAACCAACTTAAAAACTCAATTGAGAATACTATCAGCAGAGTAGAACACTTAGAAGATAGAACATCAGACAATGAAGACAAAGTATTTCAACTTGAAAAGAACATAGACAGCTCAGCAAGACTGTTAAGAAACAATGAACAGAACATCCAAGAAATATGGGATAACATAAAGAGACCAAACTTAAGAGTCATTGGGATACAGGAAGGTATAGAGCTCCAAACCAAAGGAATGAGCAATCTATTCAATGAAATAATACGAGAAAACTTCCCAGACTTGAAAAATGAGACAGAATCCCAAATCCTAGAAGCCTACAGGACGCCGAATGTGCAAAATCATAAGAGATCCACACCTAGACACATTATAATGAAGATTCCCAACATACAGAATAAGGAGAGAATTTTAAAAGCTATAAGAGAAAGGAAGCAGATTACATTTAGGGGTAAGCCAATCAGGATAACAGCTGATCTTTCAACACAGACTCTGAAAGCTAGAAGATCCTGGAATAACATTTCAAACACTGAAAGAAAATGGGTTCCAACCAAGAATTGTGTATCCAGCGAAATTAAGCTTCAGGATGGAAGATGAAATTAAAACCTTCAACGATAAACAAAAGTTAAAAGAATTTGCAGCTAGAAAACCATTTCTTCAAAACATCCTCGGCAAAACATTACAGGAAGAGGAAATGGAAAATAACAATGAAAACCAACAGTGGGAGGTAGGACAATAAAGGGGGAGGGGGAAATAATCATAGAGGAAAACAAACCATGTTTAGTAACATAAATAAACAAATATGGCTGGAAAAACAACCCATATCTCAATAATGACCCTAAATGTTAATGGCTTAAACTCACCAATTAAGAGACACAGGCTAGTAGAATGGATCACAAAACAAGACCCAACAATATGCTGCCTACAGGAGACGCATTTAATAGGAAAAGACATACATAGGCTGAAGGTGAAAGGTTGGGAAAAATATCACTCATATGGACTTCGGAAACAAGCAGGAGTGTCCATACTCATATCAAATAAAATAGATTTCAAGCCAAAGTTAATCAAAAGGGATAAAGAGGGACATTACATACTGCTCAAGGGAACCATACACCAACAAGACATAACAATCATAAATATATATACCCCAAACAATGGTGCAGCTATGTTCATCAAACAAACTCTTCTCAAGTTCAAGAGTCTAATAGACCACCATACAATAATCATGGGAGACTTCAACACACCTCTCTCGCCACTGGACAGATCTTCCAAACAAAAGTTGAATAAGGAAACTATAGAACTCAATAACACAATTAATAACCTAGACTTAATTGACATATATAGAATATACCACCCAACATCAAGCAGTTACACTTTTTTCTCAGCAGCACATGGATGCTTCTCAAAAATAGATCATATATTATGTCACAGGGCAACTCTTAGACAATATAAAGGAGTGGAGATAATACCATGCATCTTATCTGATCATAATGGAATGAAACTGAAAATCAACGATAAAAGGAAGGAAGGAAAAAGCATGCATCACTTGGAGAATGAACAACAGGTTACTGAATGATCAATGGGTTATAGAAGACATCAAGGAGGAAATTAAAAAATTCTTAGAGATAAATGAAAACACAGACACAACATATCGGAATCTATGGGACACATTGAAAGCAGTTCTAAGAGGAAAATTCATTGCTTGGAATTCATTCCTTAAAAAAAGAAAAAACCAACAAATAAATGATCTCATACTTCATCTCAAAATCCTAGAAAAAGAAGAGCAAAACAACAGCAAAAGAAGTAGAAGGCAGGAAATAATTAAAATCAGAGCTGAAATTAATGAAATCGAAACAAAAGAAACAATTGAAAAAATTGACAAAACTAAAAGTTGATTCTTTGAAAAAATAAATAAAATCGACAGACCCTTAGCCATGCTAACAAAGAGAAGAAGAGAGAGAACTCAAATTTTTACTAGCATACAGGATGAAAAAGGCAATATCACAACAGACACTTCAGAAATACAGAAGATAATCAGAAATTATTTTGAATCCTTATACTCCAATAAATTAGAAGATAGTGAAGGCATCGATAAATTTCTTAAGTCATATGATCTGCCCAGATTGAGTCAAAAGACTACCAACTAAGAAAAGCTCAGGACCGGATGGGTATACAGCACAGTTTTACAAAACCTTTAAAGAGGAACAAATACCAATACTTTTCAAGCTACTTCAGGAAATAGAAAAAGAGGGAGAACTTCCAAATTCATTCTACGAGGCCAACATCACCCTGATACCTAAACCAGACAAAGACACTTCAAAGAAAGAAAACTACAGACCAATATCTCTAATGAACCTAGATGCAAAAATCCTCAATAAAATTCTGGCCACTCGGATACAAAAACATATCAAAAAAATTGTGCACCATGATCAAGTAGGATTCATCCCTGGGATGCAAGGCTGGTTCAATACACGGAAATCAATAAATGTTATTCACCACATCAATAGACTTAAAAATAAGAACCATATGATCATCTCGATAGATGCGGAAAAAGCATTCGACAAAGTACAGCATCCCTTTATGTTCAAAACTCTAGAAAAACTAGGGATAACAGGAACATACCTCAATATTGTAAAAGCAATCTATGCTAAGCCTCAGGCTAGCATCATTCTGAATGGAGAAAAATTGAAGGCATTCCCTCTAAAATCTGGAACAAGACAGGGATGCCCTCTCTCACCACTTCTGTTCAACATAGTTCTCGAAACACTGGCCAGAGCAATTAGACAGACGAAAGAAATTAAAGGCATCAAAATAGGAAAAGAAGAACTTAAATTATCACTATTTGCAGGTGACATGATTCTATACCTAGCAGACCCAAAAGTGTCTACAAAGAAACTATTAGAGCTAATAAATGAATTCAGCAAAGTGGCAGGATATAAAATCAACATGCATAAATCAAAGGCATTCCTGTATATCAGCGACAAATCCTCTGAAATGGAAATGAGGACAACCACTCCATTCACAATATCCTCAAAAAAAATAAAATACTTGGGAATCAACCTAACAAAAGAGGTGAAAGACTTATACAATGAAAACTACAGAACCCTAAAGAGAGAAATAGAAGAAGATCTTAGAAGATGGAAAAATATACCCTGTTCATGGATAGGCAGAACTAACATCATCAAAATGGCGATATTACCCAAAGTTCTCTATAGGTTTAATGCAATGCCAATCAAAATCCCAACGGCATTTCTTGTAGAAATAGAGAAAGCAATCATGAAATTCATATGGAAAAATAAAAGACCCAGAATAGCAAAAACAATGCTAAGCAGGAAGTGTGAATCAGGTGGTATAGCGATACCAGACTTCAAACTATACTACAGAGCAATAGTAACAAAAACAGCATGGTACTGGTACCAAAACAGGCGGGTGGACCAATGGTACAGAATAGAGGACACAGAAACCAATCCACAAAACTACAACTATCTTATATTTGATAAAGGGGCTAAAAGCATGCAATGGAGGAAGGATAGCATCTTCAACAAATGGTGCTGGGAAAACTGGAAATCCATATGCAACAAAATGAAACTCAATCCCTTTCTCTCGCCATGCACAAAAGTTAATTCAAAATGGATCAAGAAGCTTGATATCAAATTAGAGACACGCCATCTGATAGAAGAAAAAGTTGGCTACAATCTACATACTGTGGGGTCGGGCTCCAAATTCCTCAATAGGACACCCATAGCACAAAAGTTAATAACTAGAATCAACAAATGGGACTTACTTAAACTAAAAAGTTTTTTCTCAGCAAGAGAAACAATAAGAGAGGTAAATAGGGAGCCTACATCCTGGGAACAAATCTTACTCCTCACACTTCAGATAGAGCCCTAATATCCAGAGTATGCAAAGAACTCAAAAAATTAGACAATAAGATAACAAATAACCCAATCAACAAATGGGCCAAGGACCTGAACAGACAGTTCTCAGAGGAGGACATACAATCAATCAACAAGTATATGAAAAATGCTCACCATCTCTAGCAGTCAGAGAAATGCAAATCAAAACCACCCTAAGATACCATCTCACTCCAGTAAGATTGGCAGCCGTCAGGAAGTCAAACAGCAACAAAGGCTGGCGAGGATGTGGGGAAAAGGGTACACTTGTACATTGCTGGTGGGACTGCAAATTGGTGCAGCCAATTTGGAAAGCAGTATGGAGATTTCTTGGAAAGCTGGGAATGGAACCACCATTTGACCCAGCTATTCCCCTTCTCGGTCTATTCCCTAAAGACCTAAAAAGAGCATGCTACAGGGACACTGCTACATCAATGTTCATAGCAGCACAATTCACAATAGCAAGACTGTGGAACCAACCTAGATGCCTTTCAATAGACGAATGGATAAAAAAATGTGGCATTTATACACAATGGAGTATTACTCTGCATTACAAAATGACAAAATCATAGAATTTGCAGGGAAATGGATGGCATTAGAGCAGATTATGCTAAGTGAAGCTAGCCAATCCCTAAAAAACAAATGCCAAATGTCTTCTTTGATATAAGGAGAGTAACTAAGAACAGAGTAGGGACGAAGAGCAGGAGAAGAAGATTAACATTAAACAGGGATGAGAGGTGGGAGGGAAAGGGAGAGAGAAGGGAAATTGCATGGAAATGGAAGGAGACCCTCAGGGTTATACAAAATTACATACAAGAGGAAGTGAGGGGAAAGGGAAAAATAATACAAGGGGGAGAAATGAATGACAGTAGAGGGGGTAGAGAGAGAAGAGGGGAGGGTAGGGGAGGGGGGATAGTAGAGGATAGGAAAGGCAGCAGAATACAACAGACACTAGTATGGCAACATGTAAATCAATGGATGTGTAACTGATATGATTCTGCAATCTGTATACGGGGTAAAAATGGGAGTTCATAACCCACTTGAATCAAAGTGTGAAATATGATATATCAAGAACTATGTAATGTTTTGAACAACCAACAATTTAAAAAAAGAAAAAAAAGAAATATTAAAAAATAAATAAATAAATAGAAAGAAAGAGGCATTAATGGAGATCCATTCTCTTCTGGACAAATTTTTAAAACATGAATTGATTCAACTTTGCCAGATACCCTAAATATATATATAACTAGATATATGTATATATTTCTGAAAGCTTACGAGAATACCAAGCTGGTTTCTCCAACACAAAATTTAATTGGGGATGTATTTATGTCATTTAATGTTCTGTAATTGGATAAAGGCAACCTTTTATCAATAAGATATATATAAATTTTTGTGTTACTCTTTACATGGAGATGAGAATTTAAATGTATTTTTGGAAAGTAATAAAGAGAATCTGGTTTGTTTAAGTTAAGAGCCTTCATAGCCTCTGTTTGACTCATGTTGCTGTAATGTTGTATTATGTTAACTGATATTCAGATAGATTCAGGAAATAATATATGAGAACTTTATAAAATGATATTTAAGAGGACCCTAAAAAATCAGCTTCAGAAATAAAGCACATTACCTAAGATTTGTCCAAAAACCCATCTCACCTGAGATAAGGCTTTACCTCTAACCTAGTCCATGTTAGAATTGTTCCAAAGTAAGCCAGAATTAAGCACATTTGAAGTTATGTTCACAAGATAAATTTTTTGTTGTAAGGATTACTATGATCTCAAAATAAACAAGGGATATAATACATAATTAAAGGTTTGGGATTATAAAATAAATAAATAAGTGATTCATGTTTCTTGGTTTATAGCTATTATACAAACTGAATATGTTTCTACTCTTAATAGTGTTTTTCCCAAAGCGCTCCTTCTAATAGAATAACCTGTGTTAATTTGAGACAATAAGTCATCACCTATAGGACAAATAAAATATAAAGCTGACTTCCAGTACCACTACTGAAAGGATAACAATAAAATTATAGACATTGAAGTTAAAACACAGTACTCCTACTTCAAGACTGGTGAAACTGACCTGCTAGATGTTTAAAATAAAAACTTGGAGACCAAAGTTAAGGAAGTAAAGGGGCCAAGGTAAAAGCAGCCAATATTTTGGCCCTTGCCTTCTAATGTCATCCAGGATTCAGGTAATGACAGGACCGCTCTAAGGGGCCTGCAACTCTGGTAAGGCACCTGACCTCCCAGTCAGGGGGATTGAGAGGACCCTAAAAAACAGAAACCAACCAGTGCAAATTCTGCAAAGAGGGGGGTGGCAATGGAAATGTCCATAATGTTTTCCAGGGCAGCCACATATGGTCAGCAAGACTCTGACCCATCCTGGCAGATAGCACAACTGGTAGAGGAAAAGCTAAAAGAGCCAAAGGCTTCTGACATGTTCCCAAGAATGATCCCTGACAAATCTCAGCTGACCCCAACAGTAGATAGGAAAAAGGTCAATTTTAACTAACTTGGTCTTTAAACTGCTAGCAGGAGAGTATAACCAAAACACAGGCATCCATGGACATTTAAAACGTAAGACAATGGTTCTTTTACTTAAGATGTACATTTGTGTCAGTCCTCCCAAAAGTAAGTAAAACTGGGAGATTATAAAGGAAGAGTTTTTATAAAGGAGTACCTGATAAATATCACATACATCTTTGTCAGAGTCACAAGTTTGTTGATTGAAAGTTCCAGGCCAGCCTAGGCAACTTAGCAAGACTCTGTCTCAAAATAAAAAATGAAAGGAGCTGGGCACCACCCCTGGGCTAAATCTGCAAAAAAGAGAGGAGGCAAAGACCCTAACAGACTCCTTAGCAACCAGGGTGTGTGTGTGTGTGTGTGTGTGTGTGTGTGTGTGTGTGTGTGTATCAAATAAGTGTACAAAAAGATGCTCTACTTCATGTGTCATCAGGGAAATGCAAATTGAAATAAGAAAGTGCCACTTCACACCTGTTGAGTGAATGGTCAAAATTCAGAATAGTAGCAATACAAAAAGATGGCAAGGATGTAGAACAAGAATCACTTACTACATGTGGGGATACAAAATAGTACAGACACTTTGGAAGACAATTCTTACAAAACTAAATATACTCTTACAAGATGGTCCAACAGTTAAAAACATGTCAAATCTACATAAATACTTGTAATCAGATGTTTATCACAACTTTATTCATAATTGTCAAAACTTGGATGTAATCAAGGTGCCTTTCAGTAGGTGAATGGATGAGTAAATTGTGTTACAGGTAATGGAATATTATTCAGTGCTAAATGAACTATCGAGTCATGAAGAATGTGAAGGAACCTTAAATGCATATTATTAGTGAAAATAGCCAATCTGAAGAGACTACATATTTGGGGCTGGGGTTGTGGCTCAGTGGTAGAGTGCTTGCTTAGAAAGTGTGAGCCCTTGGGTTTGATTCTCAGCACCACATAAAAAGAAATACATAAAATAAAGGTATTTTGCCCATCTACAACTGAAAAAAAATTTTAAAAAAAGAAACTATATTCTACATGAGTCCATCTATATAACATTTTGAAAAAGATGAAACTATGGAGAAGTTAAAAGATTGATGGGTGCCAGGAATTCCTGGGGTAGGAGAAATGAATAGGTAGAACACAGAGGATTCTTAGAGCAGCGAAACTATTCTGTATTATCACCAGAACAGATACACGTCATTGTACATTCATCAAAACCCATAAAATGAATAACAGAGTGAATCCTCATATAAACTGTGGACTTTATGTAGTAATACATCAGTGTAGCATCATCAAATGTAAGAAGCACACCACTCTGGTGGTTGATATTGATATAGCAGGATTCTATTGCATAAGTAAGGGACAGGCAGTATATGGGAAATCTCTGTACCTCCTTCTCAGTTTTGCTGTGAGTCTAAAACTGCTCTAAGAAAAATAAGGTAAAACAAAGTATTAATTTTTTTAAAAGTTATGGAGCTTAAAATATAATTAATAAGAAACACAGATTATAATTTTTCACTGCTAACAATTGACTTCTATATTCTACTTTTATTCTAAACTTCAAAGAAGTATTCCTTTATTCTCTCACAATTATTCTAACATAAATTCCATATAGATATTTTTCATGTGTCATATAAAGGATTATTAAAATTTCCGTTAACTTCTTCCTGAAATAGTTTTATCTAAAGTTAGTACTTAGAGCTGGGGATATAGCTCAGTTGGTAGAGTGCTTGCCTCACATGCACAAAGCCCTGGGTTCAATCCACAGCACCACAAAAAAAATAATAATAATAATTAAAAATTAAAAATAAACTCACTGAACTAGCTACCTAAAGTGATACCTTTAAATTCTTTCATACAGCCTCCTGTTAAGAAAAACAAAATTATGCTTTATTTAAATTTTGTTTGATTATTTCTTAAACAAACATAAATCCTCATGCTATTACAGCTATCTTCATTTTCATGCTCCATTTTAATAATCATCTATATGTTTCATTCAAAAAATAATAATCAGGATTATTTTGATAAACAAAGTTTATCTGTACCTGTGTGATAAGAAAACTAAAGTTTAAAATAATGTAAAAACTTTTATATTAAAAAATCTATACTGAACTACTCCAAAAAATGGGAAGAATCAACACAAAATATTTAATTGTACTATTTCCCTATATGAACTATCAGAGCTGACTTCTCCATGGATCCCCATGAATTGAAAAAATCCCCATGAATTGTTTATGAGGTTTATTTAAATTCAGTTTGGAGAATTATACAACAACCACTCCAAAGGCCTAACACTCATTATACATAAAATAATAAATGTGTTACTTAGCCATTAGGCTTTTTTGCTGAATTGCAGCCATATTTCTGTCAGGTCAAGTGTTGATCTATACATGAGGGATTAATATGACACAAAACAATAAAGCATAATCCTCCAGTATATTATAATCTATTTACTCAGCATGCTAAGAGGATTTCAGATTTTAAAATTATACAGGAAGTAATGCTAGAAATGTACATAAAACAAGAATAATTTTCTTAAAATACTAGGTTGGGGTTTTTTGTTTTGGTTTGGTTTAGTTTGGTTTGGTTTTGGAATGTTGGGAATCAGATTCAGGGCCTCGTGCATGGTACACAAATGTGCGACCAATAATCTACATCCTCATCCCTTAAAATATTAGGTATTAATGATATGTAGCATGAATGGATATATTTTAAAAGGTGAAATGAAATACTTAATTTTTAAGAAGTAGGCTTAAATTACAGTAATTGGTAAGATTTTATATGAAATAAAAAATGAAATCTCAAATATGGAGATTCATTTAAGGGAGGGGTCTATGTAGAAGACAGCATTCTGATTTTATGATCACTATGTAAAGTTACCACTACCAAAAGAAGAGAGATGGGCTGGAGATGTAGCTCAGTGGTAGAACACTTGCCTAGTGTGCTCAAGGCCCTGATTCAACCCCTAGCACCACCAAAAAAAAAAAAAAAACAGTGATAATGCTTACATAATTTACAAAATAGAGTGTAAAAATATTGTCAAACAAAAAAAAATTCTTGTTTTACTCTGTACTTATTCAAATTATACATAAAATATATAAAATTATTCATGATGTGTGCCAGAGATAACAAAATTTTTTTTCAAGAAACTGCCTTGCTCATAACCCTGGAAATGACAGGTCCTTAGTGCTGGTGACCCTATTCCTTCACTTCCAACCTCATTCCTAGAATGCAACTAATTGAAGCAATCAGATACTCTCTCCTGCAGATTTGGAATTAGAATGTGGACATTTAATTGTAGGTAGGAGAGCCAAAGTCATGTAGACTCCATCTGAGGCTATTGCCTCTAGACTGTCATGATGAAGCCATGTGCAAGTGCATGTATGAACAGGAAAGTCAGTTTACAATGAATGCAGAAGAGAGAAGCAAACAGGAAGAGAAATGTCATCAAACCAGAAAGCTGTTTCTATGAGGCAACAGCAGTTGAGTGAGATAAAACATCCTTTTAAGATATCAACTCTCATACAACCAGAGAAGTGAAAAACAGTACTCCATTTGTGTACAATGAATCGAAGAGCATTCTGCTGTCATGTATAACTGATTAGAACAAATAATTTTTTAAAAAAAGATAACAACTCTCTCATCCTTTTTCCTTCAGCCTTTTTGAATGGTTTTCTACTTTTACAACCAAACGTTTCATACACAGAGTTTCACAAAATGGGGACTTCCAGAAAACTGAGAATTCTGAAGAAAGAAAGAACAGCAAGAAGAAAAAAAAAAAACCTTTTAAATTCTCTTTAAAATATCTAAAACTGGCTTCTTCAAATGTGAGAAGAGGGGGCTGTGGTTGTGGCTCAGTGGTAGTGCTTACCTAGTAGCTGTGAGGCACTGGGTTCAATCCTCAGCACCACATAAAAATAAATAAATAAAATGAAGGTATTGTGTCCATCTACAACTAAAAAATAATAATTTGGGGGCTGGGGATGTGGCTCAAGCGGTAGCGCGCTCGCCTGGCATATGTGCGGCCCGGGTTCGATCCTCAGCACCACAAACAAAGATGTTGTGTCCGCCGAAAACTAAATATACAAACAAAGATGTTGTGTCCGCTGAAAACTAAAAAATAAAATATTAAAATTCTCTAAAAAATAATAATTTTTAAAAATTTTGGGAAGAAAAATGACACCCATTAAGTATATATGGTCCTTTATCCCTCAGTAATCTGCAGTACTTAAACTGTGACACTTTCTCAATCCAGAAAACCATTTTGTTCTTATTCTTACAGGATGTCATTGTCAAAACTTAATTTAGGCATCTAATTTACCTACTTTCAGCTTAGTTAATTTTATTTTTAAAATTTATTAATCTTAGATTATTTTATCATTTGAGAAAACATCACTTTATTTTTTATCTTTACCCTCTAGTTTTAATTAGTTTATACTAATCTTAACTTACCTTATTATATTACTATTTTTATAATATTACCACTTTAAACTTATTTTCACCATCTCATTTAATATTTCATTAATTTTCATTCACATAGGTTATTTCTCAGAAATACATGTCTCAAATTTATTTATTTTAATTTTCCCCTAACTTTGTTTGTATTCATTATAGAATATTTGAAAAGTAGAATTTATAAAGAATACAATTTTATTTATTTTTTCAAAGAACCAACTTTTTGTTCTGTCAATTTTTTCAATTGTTTCAATTACATTGATTTCAACTCTGATTTTAATTATTTCCTGTCTTCTACTGCTTTTGGTATAGACTTATTCTTCTTTTTCTAGGGTATTGAGATGTAATGTTAAATCATTTATTTGTTGACTTTTTCTTCTTTTAAGGAATGAACTCCATGCAATGAACTTTCCTCTTAGAACTGCTTTCATAGTGTCCCAGAGATTTCAATTTGTTGTATCTGTGTTCTCATTCACCTCCAGAAATTTTTAGTCTCCTCCTTGATGTCTTCTGCAACCCATTGTTCATTCAGTAGCATATTATTTAGTCTCCAGGTGTTGGAGTAGCTTTTATTTCTTATTTTATCGTTGATTTCTAATTTCATTCCATTATGATCTGATAGAATACAGGGTAGTATCTCTACTTTTGGGTACACTCATACACTGCTGGTGGGGCTACAAATTGGTACAGACAATATGGAAAGCAGTATGGAGATTCCTTGGAAAATTGGGAATGGAACCACCATTTGACCCAGCTATCCCTCTCCTCAGTCTATACCCAAAGGACTTAAAAACAGCATACCACAGGGACACAGCCACATCAATGTTTATAGCAGCACAATTTACAATAGCTAAACTGTGTAACCAAACTAGATGCCCTTCAACAGATGAATGGATTAAAAAATGTGGCATTTATACACAATGGAATATTACTCAGCAATAAAAGAGAATAAAATTATGGCATTTTCAGGTAAATGGATGGAGTTAGAGAAGATAAGGCTAAGTGAAGTTAGCCAATCCCAAAATAACAAATGCCGAATGTTTTCTCTGATATAAGGAGGCTGATTCATAGTGGGGTAGGGAGAGGAAGCATGGGAGGAATAGACGAACTCTAGATAGGGCAAAGGGTTGGAAGAGGAAGGGAGGGGGCATAGGGTTAGAAATGATGGTGAAATGTGTTGGACATTATTATCCAAAGTACATGAATAAAGACACGGATTGGTGTGAATATACTTTGTATACAACCAGAGATATGAAAAACTGTGCTCTATATGTGTAATAAGAATTGTAATGCATTCCGCTGTCATATATAAATAAAAATCAATTAAAAAATAACTTTTACATGAAAAATTTATTAAAAATTACTTTTTTATATCTAAAAAAAGAATAAAATTTTAAACATTTCTTTTATTCTCCTTTTCTATGAATATATTTTTCTTATAAGACTGGGATCACATAACATATAAGTTTAATTACCATTTTTAGCTGGACATGGTGGCACATGCCTGTAATCCCTGTGATGCAGGAGGCTAAGGCAGGAGGATTGCAAGTTTGAGGCCAGCATCAGCAACTTAGTGAGGCCCTAAGTACCTTACCTCAAAATAAAAAAGGGCTGGAGATGTAGATCAGTAATAAAACACCCTGGGTTCAATCTCCAATACAAAAATAATTTTTAATGACTGTTTTCTAATTACACTTAAACGTTTAACATTTAGATGAGTTTCCCGTTTAGAATTTACATCAACACTAATGTGTTTACACTATTTTTTACATACATATTTCCAATTATTTCCTTAGGTAAATTGGAATGTTATAAGAAAAAAAACAAATGAATTATGAAATATATCACAAAGCTTAACATGAACTCTCAGGTAATCATATTGGAAAGTGGTATATTTATTTTATAACTTCATGAAACTGGTTTTGGTTTTGAGAATTTAACATGTTGTTTTCTTTTATTCTGGACAATTTTTCAAACATGTCTGACCACTTAATTTCTTTTTTGTTAACTGCTTCTTGCACCTCTAAAATGGAATTATCCTTATTAATCTTGCTGATTACAAAAATTACAGGTCTTTTGAGGATTTGAGGGGAAGGTGGAGTAAAAATATCCCATCCCAGATTCTTTGTCACAACCTAACAAAATAATTAAAAATACTTTTTAAAGAGCAAAGAAACCAAACTAATAAAGAAGGAACAACCATTTTCACAAATCTTAAAAAGATAATAACCAAGGAAATGTGTGGGATAGTTATGATCTCCCCTGCATCCCAAAGTAGGTTTTGAGGGGTTTGTTTTTGGTGAGGGATGGGGAAGGTAAAGAAATTGAACCCAGGGGTGCTTTATCACTAAGCTACATCCCCAGTTCTTTTTGCTTTTCATTTTGAGACAGGGTCTATCCAAATTGCTAAGGCTGGCTTGAATTTACAATCCTCCTGTCTCAGCCTCCCAAGTTGCTGGGATTATAGGCATGTTCTACCACACCTAAGTCTAAAGAAATTGTTCTCAAGTGGCATCAGAAAAATCATAAAGTTTCTTACAGGTAGGTGCCTCAATTTGAAAAAAAGATAGAAAAAGTAAGTAGATGGCTCAGGGAAAAGAGACTGAGAAGGTCGTCAGAACAGAGAAACTCCAAGTAACTAGATGCCAGTAAGGAAATGAGGAACTCTGCCCCCATCATTTTTAAAAAGGCAGAGTTCACCATCCACAACAATAATGGAAATTTAGCAAAACTAAAGAATGTTAACTATTACAAACTAAATGTTGAAGTAAAAACAGATAAGCAAAATGGATAGGATGTTTTTATATAGTGAAGAAAAGGCACTAGGGTTACACATAAACTTAGGGCATCCCACACAGGAAAAGGATATCCTCCTGTTAAGCGGAATGAACCCTGGTCCAGAACAGGCAATAAAATATCAGAAAAGAAAACCTAATCCTTTAAAAAGGCTGCACAAACACCAACTGAATTACCCTCTCTATTCCCCTAAACCCCAATTGTATGAGTGCAGAAAGCAGATGCACAGCATCACCCAAGAGCCCAAGCTCAAAGAGGACAAACTGGTCACACAGAAGTCTAGAAGAATTCACCCATATTATAGCAAACAGAAAGTCAGAGTAGGAAGAGCAAATCAATTAGAAAATCATACAGCAGCATAATGAAGAGAATAAATTGGCATATAAAAAACTCAAAAATGGAAGCTAAGATTATTGAGTTAAGTTCTTTCTTCTTTTCTAATATAAGCATTCAGCACTATAAAGTTTGAGGCCAGCTGCAGCAATTTAGTGAGGCCCTAAGCAACCCAGCAAGACCTTGACTCAAAATAAATAATAATGATGATGATGATGATGATAAAAAGTAATGGGGATGGGGATGGGGTTATGGCTCAGTGGCAAAGCGCTTGCCTAGCATGTGTGAGGCGCTAGGTTTGATCCTCTGCACCACATAAAAATAAATAAAATAAAGAGATTGTGTTCAACTACAAGTAAAAAAAAAAAAAAAAGAAGTACTGAAGATATAGCTCAGTAGTAAAGTGGCCTTAAAAAGACATTCTCTGTTTTTTTCAAATTTTTTTTAATTTTTTAATTTTAATTTGTTATATATAACAGTATGCATTATAATTCATATTACACATATAGAGCACAATTTTTCATATCTCTGGTTGTACACAAAGTAGAGTCACACCATTTGTGTCTTCATACATGTGGTTAGGGTAATAATGATGACCATCACATTCAATTGTCTTTCCTACCCCATGCTCCCTCCCTTCCCTTTTCCCCTTTGCCTTATCTAGAGTTCATTTAATCTTCCCATCACCCCCGCCCCCTGCAGCATATTATGGATCAGCATTCTTAAATCAGAGAAATCATTCAGCATTTGGTTTTTGGGGATTGAGTAATTTCACTTAGCATTATATTCTCCAGCTCCTTCCATTTACCTGCAAATGCCATGATTTTATTCTCTTTTATTGCTGAATAATATCCCATTGTATATATGTACCACATTTTCTTTATCCATTCATCTACTGAAGGGCATGTAGGTTGGCTCCACAGTTTAGCTATTGTGAACTGTGCTGCTATAAACGTCGATGTGGCTATGTCCCTGTAGTATGATGTTTTTAAGTCCTTTGGGTATAGACTGAGGAGTGGGATAGCTGAGTGAAATGGTGGTTTCATTCCCAATTTTCCGAGGAATCTCCATACTGCTTTCCATATTAGCTGCACCAATTTGCAGTCCCGCCAGCAATGTATGAGTGTGCCTTTTTCCCCACATCCTCGCCAACACTTAATGTTGTTTGTATTCTTTTTTTTTAAATTTTTTTAAAAATTTATATAAGACAGCAGAATGCATTACAATTCTTATTACACATATAGAGTACAGTTTTTCATATCTCTGGTTGTATACAAAGTATATTCACACCAATTTGTGTCTTCATACATGTACTTTGGATAATAATGTCCATCACATTTCACCATCATTTCTAACCCCATGCCCCCTCCCTTCCCCTCCTACCCCTTTGCCCTATCTAGAGTTCATCCATTTCTCCCACACTTCCTCTCCCTACCTCACTATGAATCAGCCTCTTTATATCAGAAAAAACATTCCGCATTTGATTTTTTGGGATTGGCTAACTTCACTTAGCATTATCTTCTCTAACTCCATCCATTTACCTGAAAATGCCATAATTTTATTCTCTTTTATTGCTGAGTAATATTCCATTATGTATATACGCCATATTTTTTTATCCATTCATCCATTAAAGGGCATCTAGTTTGGTTCCACAGTTTAGCTATTGTAAATTGTATTGCTATAAACATTGATGTGGCTGTGTCCCTGTGGTATGCTGTTTTAATGTCCTTTGGGTAAGACTCAGGAGAGGGATAGCTGGGTCAAATGGTGGTTCCATTCCCAGTTTCCCAAGGAATCTCCAAAACTGCTTTCCATATTGGCTGCACCAATTTGTAGCCCCACCAGCAATGTATGAGTGTGCCTTTTTCCTCACATCCTCACCAACACTTATTGGTTTATATTCTTAATAGCTTCCATTCTGACTGGTAGTTTTTGTTTGCATTTCTCTAATTGCTAGAGATGATGAATATTTTTCATATATTTGTTGATTGGTTGTATATTATCTTCTGAGAAGTGCCTGTTCAATTCCTTGGCCCTTTTACTGATTGGGTTATTTGGGGGGTTTTTTGGTATTAAGATTTTAGTGCTCTATCTGATCTGCCTGTGGTAAAAATTTGCTCCCAAAAATGTAGGTGCTCTATTCACCTCATTGATTGTTTCTTTTGCTTAGAAGAAGCTTTTTAATTTGAATCTATCCCATTTATTGATTCTTGATTTTCATTCTTGTGCTATAGGAGTCTTATTAAGGAAGTTGGAGCCTAATCCAACTGATTAACATTCTTAAATTATGCACAAATTCTCCAATTCTCCATATAAGCACCCTTTTGATATTGTTTTCTAGTTTAATTAACATTCTTTTTTCTTTATATTTATTTTTTAGTTGTAGTTGGACATAATACCTTTATTTCACTTATTTATTTTTATGTGGTGCTGAGGCTCAAACTCAGGGTCTCGAACATGTGAGGCGAGCACTCTACCACTGAGCCACAACCCCAACCATAATTAACATTCTTAATCATGAAAAAATTCTCCAATTCTTCATCTAGGCACCTTTTTGATATTGTTTTCTAGTTTAATTCCATATTGTCAGAAAACAGACTGATTTCAATTTTTGAAAATATGTTAAGGTTTTTTGACCCAGGATATGGTTTACCTTGGTCAGAGGAGAGCCAACTATGGCCTTTGCATCAAATTCATCCCCTGCTGATTTTTGTGTGAACGACAAATGAGGAAATTATTTTCACATTTTAGATGACTGAAAATGTCAAAAGAAGAATATTTCCTGATGTGAAAATTACATGAAATTCTAATGTCAGTGTCCATAAATAAACTTCTGTTGGAACATAAGTACTCATTTATTTATAAGTTGTCTAAGGCTGCTTTTGTACTGTAATGGCAGAGTTGAATATTGTGACAATGACCATATGCCTCACTATATGTAAAATATTACTCTTTGGCCCCTTACACAAAATATTTGCTGATCCCTGATCTTTTACTTTCCATAAGCACTAGAAAAGAATATGTATTTTGCTCTATTGGGTGGTACATTCTCTAAATTTGACTAGATCCAGCTAGTTGATAGCATTACTCAGATACTGATTTTTCTCTCCTACTTTTATCACTTTTTGAGGAGTACTGAAGTCTCTATAAGTGAATTTTACCATTTCTCCTTTCAGTTCCACCATTTTTGCTCATGTATTTTGAATCTCTGTTTGGTGCACAGATATTTAAAATCTTCACAAATAGTACCCTTTGTCATTATGTAAGGTCCCTGGTAATTTTCCTTGCCCTAAAATCTATTTTTTTCTGATACTATTAGCTACCTCCAAACATCTTTTTCTTAGTATTTCCATGATATGTCTTTCTCCATGCTTTTAATCTCATTTCATTATATTTAAAGTAATTTTCTTGTGGAAAGATGTAGTAGGGTCTTTTTATTATTAAATCTGACAATTGCCATCTTTTAATGATTATTTCTTTTACCATTTACATTTAATATAAATAGGGTTTAAATGTAAAACTACCATTTTATTGTTGTTTGTCCTCTTGGTTTTCATTCTTGCTTCCCATTTCCTCCCTTTTGAATTATTTGACTATCTTTGAATATTCATTTTTATCTATTCCATGAATACTGTACATCTTATTTTTTTAGTGGTTGCTCTAGGACATTACAATAAACACAACTTTTCAGTCTTCTTAGAATCACTATTTTAACAATTCAAGTGAAATACGAAACATTACCATAATAAAGATCCTTTTAATTCTTCTGTGTTCTGATATTATCTCATATATGAAATCTACATACATTGAAACCCCTGTTAGAAGGTGTTATTTTTTATTTCAACTGTCAAATATTCACTAGAGAACTCAAAAGAGAAATTGTCTCTTCAACTTACCTATTTACCTTTGCAGTTGTTCACACAAATGAACAGATGGTACCAGACTGTTCACACAGCTCAGTTTGATACCCAGTTCCCCCAATAATCCTTCATTTCCTATCTAGTTCCCTAACATTCTTCATTTCCTTCCTCAAATCTCACTTCCTACTATTTCTCTTCTTAGTCTCAGGAAATGACCTTGCATCCTAATTCATTGATTTAAAAAAAAATAAAAGTCATCAGCCAAGAATTCCTCAAATTCTTGCTATCACACTTAAACTGATCTGTACCTATCCATTTCCCAGGACAGGATTAAGGGGTTAACTGACCAAATAGCTGCCTAAGTGCTAGCCTACAAGAGGCATTATAACATCACTGGAATTCATTAAGGGACACTTTAATGCAACTACTTCATCAGCAGACATATATGCACTGATCCTTAAAACCCTAAAGTTGATAGCATTTGAGAAAAAAAAATTAAAATACTTCTTACCGGTACCAACCTATCTCTATCAAATATTTTTGCAAATAGTATCTACTTATTAGATTATGCAGTGCTACTGAAGGTTACACCATCAATCCTGATCCAGATGGATAACAGGCACTTCAAATCAACAGTCACAATATGAAGAAAATTTGAAATTAAACCATGCATTGCATGGTGCTATTTACCAGGAACAAGTAATTTATTTTTTTAAACCTAAATTTGAAATCATTAATATGCTTCACAGGAACCTATCTGGTTCAGAAAACAGCACAAGAAAACTGATTAAAGAACAAAATACAGAAAAGTGAAAAGCATGCTGCCAACATAAAAATCAGAAAAATAACTTTAAAACATATTTTTAACAAGACTTGCTGACTTAATAATTTATTCAACAATATTATATAGCACCAATTATGTGCCAGGTACTCTTCTGTGAAACCAAGCATACGATAATAAACAAAGACAGACAAGGTTACTCTCTTATGGAGTTTACATTCTATGAGGAGCTGACACTAAACCTGTAAGTGAAGATGACTTATAGTAATAAACACTATTTAAAAAAAAAAATAAGGTGAGGCCAGGCATGGTGATGCATACCTGTGATCCCAACTACTCAGGAGGATCACAAGTTCAAGGCCAACCTGAGCAACTTAGGGTGAGATTTTTTTTCTCAGAAAAAAGGCTGGGGATGTAGCTCAGTGGTAGAGTGCTTGCCTAGCAAAGGCAAAGTTCTGGGTTTCATCCCCAGTACTTCAAACAAACAAGCAAGAACAAAAACCCATGGTGATATGATAGAGAAGACTGGGGCTTGAGAGGATGCTGGTATAGCTGGAAAGTAGTCAAGGAAAGCCCACTGAGATACAAAAGATCTCATAAATAAAAAGGAACCAACCTTGGAAAAATAAAGCAAAGTCTCAAAACAGAAACAAGCTTGATCTTTGAAGAATAGGAAAAAAAGTAAATAAATAACCTCTCTGTGGCTACAACACAATAAACAAAAGAAATAAACTGTAAAAGATAACTTTGGAAATGTTGAGAGTTGTAAAGATCAATACAGGCCACTATTTCTATCCTTCATGAGTGCGAATAAATAATGCTACCTTATTTTTTTTTAAAGAGAGAGAGAGAATTTTTTTAATATTTATTTTTTAGTTTTCGGCAAACACAGCATCTTTATTTTATGTGGTGCTGAGGATCGAACCCAGCACTGCGTGCATGCCAGGTGAGCGTGTTACTGCTTGAGCCACATCCCCAGCCCAATGCTACCTTATTTTTAAGTACCAGGAAAATGATGAATTTTATCAAAATGATAAATTGAATATATATATGCTATATATATTATATGTTATATACAATATATGCTGTATATATTATATATGCTATGTATATTTATATGTTATATATATGTCATATATATGATATATATGTAAGTTAAGATGTTAAGCTATGTTCTGTGCATGAAGTTAAATCTTTTATTACAAACATAAACAGGAATACAACTTTTTTTTTAAACTAAAAAGTCAATATCTTCCTACCCTGAATAAAATATTGAACAAATACTTGAAGGAGTCACCGTTAAGATTTTCCTTTCTACTTTGGTACTCAACGTTTGGAATAGGAATCACTTCTGGCCTCTGGAACTCATCTCTGCCCACTGGTCTGATAGCACATGCTGCTCCACTGTATAAGAGAAAGGTGCCCCATCTAGGTACGCAATCTCCACACCAGGACATAAGCTTAGCAGATAAAGCACACAATTTCAGTCCTCCCTTGCCCACTTTGCCCAGCATCCTTGCACTGATATTCAAGATGGCCTTAACAACCACCTCCTTGGAAGTTTTATCAATTACCCTTTCTCCTATATCTTCCACTACTCCTCATGAGTAAAGAACATGTGTTCAGAAACTATCCAAAGGTATGTTTTTCCCCTGAGAAATGCATTATTATATATCTATCATTACAGTATTGCCGAAAGCTTGACTGAATGCTGAGGCTTTGAATGTTTTATTAATCAGAAATAATCAGTCATGACAGTTCAAAAACTCTCATCTCTTTATTAAAACCACTGTATCTGTGTGGGTAGTTTTAAAACCATGTATACACCTAGGTATTTGTGTCCACACCCTACTTCCTATGGGTATGTGAGATATCACAGTTTGAGAATAAATTTTTGGATCATCTAAAACTCCAACTACCATATATCTGAATCTTGGCATTACAGCTAATTATCCTGCCAAAAATAATGATGCAAAAACTGGCAGAGATGCTGATTTGTCTGTCAAGAAAATCTTTTAAAGATAATATTTTAAAATTTCCTAGTCAGCACTTAAAATTTTTGACTGTCTCTAAGCAGAATAGGTACCTTAAGCAGGGCTTGGTGGCAGGCAACGATAGCCCCAGCTATTCAGGAGGCTGAGGCAGGAAAATCCTCTGAACCCAGGAAATTGAGGCCAACCTTGACAACATAGTGAGACTTTGTCTCTTAAAAACAAAGAAAAAACAATATAGGTACCTAATATAGTCTATAATTTTAACAAGAAATGGCCAACTTGTATTACCTGGATGGTAAGGTAGGAAAATTATTAAGACTAAATTTGATAGTCTAATGAGATTAAAATTTACACATAAGGTATATTTAGGAAATTTTAATTTTAAAATAATTTATAATAATGATGTTCATTTGTGATAATGACACAAATGAATTGTTCCCCCTCTTCAATCTAACAAAAAAATATTCACAGATTTGACAAATTTCAGGAAATTGAACACTCTGACCTTGGTCATGCTTTCAGACTACCTGAAGTAACCCTGGAGTACAGAGAGAATTTAGGTTTCAAAAATAAGTCATGGCCTTTCAACAAAAATCAGAGCTCATTTGCTTTGAACAAAGTGTTTTATCCAGTTCTTCTTCAGTCACTAGAAGTCATTATGAAATATTTTTGTAACAATAACAGTAAAATAGTCCAAATTTAGAAAAATCAAATATTACCCATAATCCCATACTCCTAAAAAATTTTTCTTCTTTTTAAGTATCTAATCACTTTATATAAACAGCCTTAATATGAAAAGCAGATATATTCAGGGGAAGGTTTTTAAATATATTGAGCTATGTAACCAAAGGGAAGAAGTCAATTTCAAATTAAATGTAAATCAAAAATTTGATTCAGATCTTAAGATGGAAATAAAAATATACTAAAATTCTAGAATTAGAGTGACTTGCTTTAGCAGGGATTCAATCAGATTTTGAAACAAATCATGAGCTGTAATATTAAGAGTTAACAATATTCAACTATCAAAAACTTTTAGATAATTTACAAATTAAATGATCTGCTATCTTCCTATTATAGCATTTTGCTTCAAAATAACTTTGAGGAGGGGGCTATGAGCAAGAAAGAATAAGGCTAGCTATGGGCTGATAATCATTAAAGCTTTTTGATGGGTAAATGTAGATTAATATATTTGTCTACTTTATATCTTAAAATTTCCAAAATGAAAAGAAAACATTTCAAGAAAATTTTAAAATATACAAACTAGGGAAATCATGCCTTTACTTTAAAATCTGTTAGTTCAAGAATTGCCATAAAGAAGTTACTCTATTCAAAATGTAGTGACTGTATTGTCTCTCTAATAAACTAGGGTCTATCTACTATTTACCAGGAACATCATCCAAAGGTAATATGCTGAGGGATTCTTCTATCTGCTTTCTATAGGTATCAGAAAACTTCTGAAAGGGAGAGGAAGAGCTCATTCATTCATTCGACAGATAATATTTTAATAAACAAATTGTGCAGTATGTGGAAAGGTGATAAGTGCTGTGGTGAAAAATACAGCAAGGTAAGAGAGCATTGAGATAGGGATACGGCTGGATTGTCAGGGTGGCCTCACTGATAAGAAGACTTTACAACAAAGACTTGAAGGGGGAAAAGAAAGTGAAGCCCTTGGCTATCTGGAGGAGGATCATTCCAGACAGAGGGGATAGCTAATGCAGTGGTCCTGAGGCGAAGTACAGCTGGCATCTTCAAGAACTATCAAGAATGCCAGAATGGTTAGAGCAAGTGATGAGGTTAAAACAAAACAAAACAAAAAACTACAGATGGGGAGGTCAGAAAGATAACAGGGGAGAGGGGTAAGTAAGGGATTAAGGAGGGTTTTGTAGGCCACCATAAAACTTGCACTTTATGGGAATGGAACCACCATTTGACGCAGCTGACCCTCTCCTCGGTCTAAACCCAAAGAACTTAAAAACAGCATACTACAGGACACAGCCACATCAATGTTTATAGCAGCACAATTCTCAATAGCTAAACTGTGGAGCCAACCTAGATGCCCTTCAGTAGATAAATAAATAAATAAAATAAAGGTCCATCTGCAAGTAAAAAATATACATATATTAAAAAATCTAATTTCATACCATTAAGTAAATTAAAAGTAAAGAATCTATCTCAGGGAACATATGGACATTTAATAAATATCAGCTCCATTACGTGGCAGCCTCAGAGTACATCCCATGTGATCCTTGAAAATTCAATCCTAGTAGCTCAAAGGGACACCAAGAGGAAAAAGAAAGGTGTCACACTAATTCAAGTAAGAATGATTTAGAATTTAATAGTTAAGGTACTTGAGTTCAGATGTCTATATTAGCATTGTACTAAAGGATATATATGTTTCTACACATGTACACATACACACACAGATACACATACATTTCCATACTTTTAATTTGATGCTTTTATTTTAAAGGGCTTTGAAAATAATTTTCCCAAGATAGGGGGCTTTCTGTACATAATATGACCATGGCTAATATAAACATTCACTAATACTCACAAAAAATATACAAATAAAAAAACCCAAACAAGATCCCAAACCTCAAAGTTATCACTTTATTGGAATTTCCATATGGAAGAGGGAGGAAAATATAAAACTAGTTTTTTTACTTGGAAGTAAATACTTCTTTATCAATATTGAAAGAAATACTCTAAAATTATTGACTGTATTTTAATGGTAAGCCTTTGAGTTTTATAGAGATGCAGAAATTTCTGTGGTAACTAGCATTTACTTCTTTCTGCTCCTCCTCATTCTTATCCACTAGCTAATTAACCTGGGACAGACTACATGAAAATTGAATGTTTGGATACTTGCCTTTATAGGTGATAAATGATACCATTCAAGTAATTTATCTTCTTCCTCTCTTTTTCTTGGAAATTTTGTCTTCCAATTTTACAGGTAGCAACTAAATATCAGTAATTTGCCACTTCCTTCCTCTGCTGACAAATACAGTCAAACAATTCTCCTTAAGTGGCAGATTTCTGTTGCTGAGGGAGGGGCAAAGAGTGCTTTGTCAGGGAATGTTTCAAATAAATTGCCAGGAGCCATGTGTAATCATAAACTGTCCACTCTGACTGACACTTCCCCCTTGTATCCAAGGGTACATAGGAAATTACTGCCTTGGTGTAGGAGAGAGGGATCTGGGTCATCCAGCTTGGTGGGGCATCTTGCCAGTTCTTCATCTCCAGTACTGGCCCTAACCAGTCAGAATCCGGAAGATTCCTTTAACACACTGGGCCTTTTCCTAACACCATGTTCTTTCCCATTGGGCTCCTCTACTGTTTTGCCTTAAGAAAACAAAGTGCCCCAATTCTTTTTTGGTTTTTGTTTTTGTGGTGCTGGTGATTGAACCTTGGCCCTCACACGTGCCAGGCATTCTACGGCTGGGCCCCATCTTGAGCCCCCAAACTCTTTTAAACAGTGAAAGAAGCAATGGATCTTTTAAATAAACACATCTGTGTTTTCTTTCCTGCTAGAAGCATCTTACCTCAATACGGGTGGTGACAATAACATTTAGGATAACTCAAACCTCAGGCTACTCTTTGTAGATCCTGAAGTAGCAAGAAGTAAGGGTTTCCATATAATTTGTGCTCTTTTGTGCATTTCATTCTCTTTGACTTTTCCATCTGATCTTCCATTTTGCTTGAGATTTCTCCAAAGAATATAACTTATTTCTATGTTTAATTTGGTATCCTTTCAAGAGAAGCAGAATACATTGAATGCTGTCTTCTCCAATCTACATGTAATCCTTTTTATGAAATTTTAAACAATATTAACAAAAGGAAAATTTTAACCTCCATACCAGGTTTAAGATCATAGGACATCCAGTGCTGACCTGTTTCACAAATTTTGGCCACTCCACCATCCTGCCACTTCTAGATTGATATCAAATGCGGTCATGCACTAACAGTTTTTCTTAGTTTTTTAAAATATTTTTTCCTAGGTTCATTAAATTTCAAATTTTGGGATTGAATTGTTCCATAACAGTCTTGTGGAATGGAAGGGCTTTGTAAGTAGGAAGACATACACAACTTGAAAAGTTCTCCAAGAGACCATGGGCTGCCTAGATCCTGCTAGGGGTGCATTATAGACATTGTTGTCTTTTTTTTTTTTTTTAATATATTTATTTATTTATTTTTAGTTTTTGGCGGACACAACATCTTTTTGTGATCCATTCTACTAGCCTGTGTCTCTTGATTGGTGAGTTTAAGCCATTAACATTTAGGGTTATTATTGAGATATGGGTTGTTCTTCCAGCCATATTTGTTTATTTATGTTACTAAACATGGTTTGTTTTCCACTTTGATTATTTTCCCCCCTTTAGTGTCCTACCTCCCACTGTTGGTTTTCATTGTTATTTTCCATTTCCTCTTCCTGTAATGTTTTGCCAAGGATGTTTTGAAGAAATGGTTTTCTAGCTGCAAATTCTTTTAACTTTTGTTTATCGTGGAAGGTTTTAATTTCATCTTCCATCCTGAAGCTTAATTTCGCTGGAAACACAATTCTTGGTTGGAACCCATTTTCTTTCAGTGTTTGAAATATGTTATTCCAGGATCTTCTAGCTTTCAGAGTCTGTGTTGAAAGATCAGCTGTTATCCTGATTGGCTTACCCCTAAATGTGATCTGTTTCCTTTCTCTTGTAGCTTTTAAAATTCTCTCCTTGTTCTGTATGTTGGGCATCTTCATTATAATGTGTCTAGGTGTGGGTCTCTTATGATTTTGCACATTCGGCGTCCTGTAGGCTTCTAGGATTTGGGGTTCTGTCTCATTCTTCAAGTCTGGGAAGTTTTCTCGAATTATTTCATTGAATAGATTGCTCATTCCTTTGGTTTGAAACTCTGTCCCTTCCTGTATCCCAATGACTCTTAAATTTGGTCTCTTGATGTTATCCCATATTTCTTGGATGTTCTGCTCATGGTTTCTTAACAGTCTTGCTGAGCTGTCTATGTTCTTTTCAAGTTGAAATACTTTATCTTCATTGTCTGATGTTCTGTCTTCTAAGTGTTCTACTCTGCTGGTAGTATTCTCAATTGAGTTTTTAAGTTGGCTTATTGTTTCCTGCATTTCTAGGATTTCTGTTTGTTTGTTTTTTATAACCTCTATTTCCCTGTATAGTTGATCTTTTGCTTCTTGGATTTGTTTATGTAATTCATTGTTGAAGTGATCTTTCATTGTCTGATTTTGCTGTCTGATGTCTTCCTTGAGACTCCAGATCATCTGAAGCATGTATATCCTGAATTCTTTATCTGACATTCCATCAGCTGCAGCTATTACCTCTTCTAAAGTTGAGTTGACCTGCAATGCTTGTGGTCCTTTCTTTCCTTGTCTCTTCATACTGTTCGCGTTCCTTTCTTCTTGGTGAAACTGTTGTGCTATTGAATTTTCCCCCTATATATTTATATTGGTCTTGTATAGTTGCAAAGTCTCCCTCGCAGGCACGGGCGGCGGCTCTGCCCCTCCGCCAATTGGGGCAATGTGCCTACCACGCCGGCAGGCCGCTGGGCCTGCTCTGCCAGTCGGTAGCAGGTCCGCCGTCCTTGCAGGCGCGGGCGGCGGCTCTGTCCCTCTGCGGGCCGCTAGGCTTGTTCTGTCGGTGGTCGCCGTTCTGCCTACTTTGCAGGCGCAGGCAGCGGCACTGCCCCTCTGCAGGCCTCTGGGGCTGTACTGCCAGTGGGTCGCAGGTCCGCCTACTTTGCAGGCGTGGGGGGGGGGGCGGCTCTACCCTTCCTCAGGCCACTGGGCCTGTTCTGTCTCTCGGTTGCAGGTCTGACCTGTTCTGATGGTGGTCTCAGTTCCGATTACCTTGCAGGCGCGGGGGGGAGGGGGCGGCTCTGCCTCTCAGCAGGCCGCTGCTCCTCTTCTGCCGGTGGGTCGCAGGCCCGCCTACCTTGCAGGAGTGATTGGAAGCTCTGTCCCGCCGCGGGCCACTGGGCCTTTTCTGTCGGTGGTCACCCTTCCCCTACCTGGCAGGCGAGGGGGGTGGGGGGCGGCTCTGCCCCTCAGCAGGCCGCTGGGCCTGCTCTGTGTTTGGTCCCAGTTCCCTCTACTATGCCGGCGCAGGGGGAGGGGGCGGCTCAGCCTCTCAGCAGGCGGCTGCTCCTCTTCTGCCGGTGGGTCGCAGGCCCGCCTACCTTGCAGGAGTGATTGGAAGCTCTGTCCCGCCGCGGGCCACTGGGCCTTTTCTGTCTGTGGTCACCCTTCCCCTACCTGGCAGGCGAGGGGGGTGGGGGGCGGCTCTGCCCCTCAGCAGGCCGCTGGGCCCGCTCTGTCTTTGGTCCCAGTTCCCTCTACTATGCCGGCGCAGGGGGAGGGGGCGGCTCAGCCTCTCAGCAGGCGGCTGCTCCTCTTCTGCCAGTGGGTCGCAGGCCCGCCTACCTTGCAGGAGTGATTGGAAGCTCTGTCCCGCCGCGGGCCACTGGGCCTTTTCTGTCGGTGGTCACCCTTCCCCTACCTGGCAGGCGAGGGGGGTGGGGGGCGGCTCTGCCCCTCAGCAGGCCGCGGGGCCTGCTCTGTGATTGGTCCCAGTTCCGTCTACTATGCCAGCGCAGGGGGAGGGGGCGGCTCAGCCTCTCAGCAGGCGGCTGCTCCTCTTCTGCCAGTGGGTCGCAGGCCCACCTACCTTGCAGGAGTGATTGGAAGCTCTGTCCCGCTCTGGGCCACTGGGCCTTTTCTGTCGGTGGTCACCCTTCCCCTACCTGGCAGGCGAGGGGGGTGGGGGGCGGCTCTGCCCCTCAGCAGGCTGCTGGGCCTGCTCTGTGTTTGGTCCCAGTTCTCTCTACTATGCCGGCGCAGGGGGAGGGGGCGGCTCAGCCTCACAGCAGGCGACTGCTCCTCTTCTGCCGGTGGGTCGCAGGCCCGCCTACCTTGCAGGAGTGATTGGAAGCTCTGTCCCGCCCTGGGCCACTGGGCCTTTTCTGTCGGTGGTCACCCTTCCCCTACCTGGCAGGCGAGGGGGGTGGGGGGCGGCTCTGCGACACAACATCTTTTTGTATGTATGTGGTGCTGAGGATCGAACCCGGGCCACACGCATGCCAGGCGAGCGTGCTACCGCTTGAGCCACATCCCCAGCCCGACATTGTTGTCTTTATCTTCAAAGTGCAACCCACAGAGTCTAATATGTACAGAGGGGATATTATTTTAAACAACTGAATTCTACAATCTCCAAAGGACTCCACAATGGAATAGTTGGAGGAAATACTGCATCTTTTCCCTAGTAGGTTGTCAATACCCACTGACACATTAAAAGGCTGTAAAAACTCATGCAGTTCAGAGGGTTTTTTTTTTATTTTGACTTCAGAATACCCCCCCCATACATACTCTGTTAACATGTCAAAAGCTGGTAAATGACAATTTGAAAATCAAAGTCATTTTTAACATTATTCTCCTTGGAATAGCATCTCCTAAGACAATTTTTTTAATTTATGTAAATTTTAAAATGTTTTGTTTTGGAAATTTGGTGGAGAAATTTATAATTATTATAATTATTGGGATGCTACTGATATTAAGTGGGCAGAGAGCAAGTGTATAGAAAGTAGGACAGTTACATAGAACAAAGACTTGTCTCAGTCACTTTCAATTTCTAATGTGTAATCATGTAAGGGAAAAACTTATTTATAATTATGTGAGTCTGCACTCTAACACTGTATTACATATAAACACAATATAGTGTTGCTTAGTAGTAATATGTACATTTTTCCAGGAATGCAAAGTTTTGAATTTTGTTAAAAGTTGAGAAAATCACACACACTACCCAAAAACACCACTTAAGATACTTTTCAGAGGGCTGGGGTTGTAGCTCAGTGGTAGAGCGCTTGCCTCGCATGTGTGAGGCTCTGGGTTCGATCCTCAGCACCACATAAAAATAAATAAAATAAAGGTATGTGTCCAACTACAAATAAAAAATATTTTTTAAAAATGGCATGGCTAAGGTCCAGATTGTAAAATACAGTATATTTAGGATAAAATAATTTATCAACACACCTCACTATGTGTCTAGTATTTGATTACACTGGACAACAAAAAGGTTTAATATATATTTGTCTGCCTTCATAGAACTTATAGGGTAGTTAAGAAAACAAGGCAAAAAACAAAGAACTGAATGCCATACAGTTACTATCTAACCATTTGTGAAAAAAAAGTCATCTTAGGCAATGGTCTTAGGATCCCAGGGTGGTCAGAAAAGCCTCAGGAAAAGGTAGAGTTTCCATTGTGCATTCAGATTTAACAGGATAGCGTCAGCAAGGACACAGAAGGAACTGGCCTAACTGCCAAGTGTAAGGAAGAAAGGATAATAAGTTTAGATAACTGGAGGGACCAGTGAGAGAGAGAGAGAGAGAGAGAGGTGGTGAAACTAAATAATGAAAAGCCACAGAAGGCACCTGAACCCAAATTTAAAGCAATGAACAAAATGAAACCCCTGCAGACTCCTAGGGAAAGAAGTGAAGATGAGAAGATTGATGGCAACATATAGGATGGACATTAAGTATGGGGGGTGGGAACACAATTATGAATGACCTCAGGTAGTTGGGAAGAGGAGTTTGACGTATGAAAATTGGTAAAGTTTTAGATTTGATGAAATTGAGATGATCAGTTGGAAAAGATAACTTAAAAATAACAGCTGAGGGGCTGGGGTTGTAGCTCAGTGGTAGAGCGCTTGCCTAGCATATGTGAGGCACTGGGTTCAATCCTCAGCACCACATAAGGATACATAAATAAAATAAAGGCATTCTGTCCATCTACAACTAAACAAAATATTTTTTTTAAAAAAATGTAACAGCTGAATCTCTCACCAGGATGAATGAGCTCATGGAGAGAATGAACAGAGAGAAGGTAAGAAGTGGAAGACAAAGCCTTGGGCAACACCCACAGGTCAGAAGACCAAAAGAGCCAGCAAGGCAGCCAAAGAA
Source organism: Marmota flaviventris (assembly GCF_047511675.1). Taxonomy (NCBI): domain Eukaryota; kingdom Metazoa; phylum Chordata; class Mammalia; order Rodentia; family Sciuridae; genus Marmota; species Marmota flaviventris. The sequence goes on along the minus strand of NC_092511.1, from coordinate 51,572,149 downwards.
AATGAATGTTAATTTAAATCCAAGTGATAAAATTATGGAAAGCTTTTCTTCTTGCCAGGTGGGAGGCAGAAGATAAAAATAATAGCTGATTATTTACTAAAATTTAAGAAAGATATGGATCACGGAGTCATGACAGTTTACTGATGTGACAATCTTATGAACTTTTAGGTTGATATCAAATATCATAGCACTCTGTGTAAGTAACATATACATCCTTCCATGAAGGACACTATTTAACAGAAAGACGTACTAGTCAGAGAAAACGGATCCTATCATAGATAAGTGAGTCAACTGACTCACATGGATGCTATTATAAACTTTCAGAAAATAACAGTAAGCACAAATGAGCTATAAACCCACCATCAATCATCACAGAAAGTTGCATCACCATAAGAATTACTCTGACTCAATCTAATAAAGAAATTGCCTAAAGAGCAGTCCAGCGTAGAGCACAGATTGAGTTGTACGCAATAACAGAGGTAATAGCTGCAGAGATCTCGACATTCTTCAAAAACTCTCCTTCATTATATATGGTCATGTACACTTAAGCTATTTATATTAAGTCTCTCCATCTTATGAACTTGCTCTAGATTGTTTTAACAGTTAATTCTGCAGAACTTAATCAATACACCATCCCATTTTAATTGCTAACTGCAGTTGCCATTTACAAACATGAAGAATTCTGTGTGAATGGGATAACCCATGTCCCAGTTTTTCTCAGTTGGTTTACACTTGCTCTTCAGGGAGGATCATTAATAGCATTCTCTTCCATGTGCCTCATATCAATGACACCAAGCACACAGGAAACTTTTATAAACTACACTTTTCACTTCATGTTGATTCCTAAATAACAACAACAACAACAAAAATACCTGCCATATTCAATGCACAACCATTACAGTTGCTAATAACTTGTGGAATCCTGCTCACACTTTCAGGTCAAGCCCTGAGACAGCTAGGGACTGCCTCCTAGTGGTGGGGTGATTCTAGGCTGTCCCTGACCCTACTGTTTCAATATCTCGCCAAACCTGGTGATGTTCTCCATACCTACCCATCAACTTTGTTCCCCTTTTCAACCCATACTTTTCCTTCTTGTGCTTAATATGCTATTGTTTTTCCATATTCAAACCAAGTTAATGAGAAATGAATCCCAAATACAAAAATGAAAACCATGTATAGAAGATTTCATTTTAAAAAATAGCCTTGATTTTCCCAGAATTCAAGAATGTACACTTTTGCCACATCTGTTCAATATCATACTAGAAGCTCTAACCAGAGCAATTAGGGAAGAAAAATGAAATAAAACGAATTCAAATGGGAATGAAAGAAGTATCACCACTCTGTTCACAAATGACTGTGACTCTTTTTGGTAGAAAACCCTAAAACGTCCACATAAAATCTGTTAGAATGTACAAACAAACTCAGCAAAATTGTAGGATACAATATCAATATACAAAAAATCAGTTGTATTTTTATAAGTTAGCAATGAGTAACCTGTAAATGAAATTAAGAAAACAATTTCATTTACAGTGGTATCAACAAAGAATATACATCTATTAGAATAGCTATAATTAAAAAAACAGGAAATAAATTTTGGAGAAGATGTAGAAAAATTGGAACTCTTGCACACTGTTGATGGGAATATACAATGAATGATATAATGTTTAGTGTAAACTGTATAGTGTGGTTCCTCAAAAAAAAAAAAAACAACTAAATTATCATATGATTCAGCAATTCCATTTCTGGGTTTATACACAAAATAATTAAAATCAGGGTCTCAAATAGATATTTGTTGCTATAGGCTGAATTGCACAACCCTCCCCACCAATTCCAAATGTGCAAGTCCCAACCTGCAGTATACCTCAGAGTATAACTATTTTGGGAGACAGTGCATTTCAAAAGGTAATTAAGATTAAATGAGCTAATATGGGTGGAACCTAGAGCAATATGGTTGGTGTCCTTATAAGAGGAAGAAAATATACCAGAGATGTGCACATACGTAGAAAAAAATCCATCGGTAAGCCAAGGAGAAAGGTGTCAGTAGAAAGTACTCCTGCTGACCTTCTAGAACAATGAGAAAATAAATCACTGTTTAATGGATACAAAGTGGTATCTCATTGAGATTCTGATTTAGATCTCTCTATTGATTAGTGATGTTGAGCATCTTGGAGAAATGTCTATGTAAGTCTTTTACCGATTTTTATTTTCATTCTTCAAAGACATAGATCTCTTTGGGAGGGTAGAGGGAGAATGGGAACAACCTCAAGAGAGATAGATGCCCTTAAGGTAAAACAGGGATACTCTTTCAAGGGAGAATGTGGGCTATCTCCGGAGAGGGAGGGGGAGGGCGGGCGGGAGGGGGTGCAGAGGGGGAGAGAGAGAAAGAGAGAGAGAGAAAGAGAGAGAGCGCTGTGTGTGCCCTTGTGCCCATTTTTATATCAGGTTATTTGTTGTTGTTGAATTACATGATTTTTTTTTTTGGTATTTTGGATATTAAGTCCTGATCAGACATATGATTTGTTAATTCTAGGGATTGCCTTTTCATTCTGTTGATAGTGTCCTCTGATGTACAAACATTTTTCATTTTTGATGGAGTCCATTGAAAAAATTTTTTTTTAGTTGGACACAGTACCTTTATTTAAAACCAGCATAATTCTGTTCTCTCTCATTAGTCTGTGGATGGACTGGGTTCCATTAGGCAGTTCTATACTCCACGGGATGATGCCTGGGGCTGAAGTCAATGAAGAGGGAGGTGGATTTTGGTATGAAACATGTCAGATGGCTCACTGATGGGTATGGCAGCTTGCCAGAAACATCTAGAAGACTGGCTTCACTTGGGATGCCGAGATATGTGGGCTTTTCTCTCTCCATTTTGTTTCAGGCACTTCCTTTCCAAGAATTCCTCCAGCAGGGAATAGTACTTAAGAGGCACTTCAGGTACAAAAGTTATAACTTCCACAGATAGACTGAGACCTGGAACTAGCACAGCATCACTTCTGCCATAATCCTTGAAAATGAGTGAAAGGGTCAGATTTATTATATTTCATTTTTGAGGACCTTCAGTATATGCCCAGGTCAAAAATCTACAATAAGATCATCCTAAGATAGAGCTCTAGACCCCTACTGAGTTCATGCTGACTACCTGCCTGGGAAAACAACAGTATCTATAGAGCCAATGGCTAATATTCACTATCCCAATTAGCCATGAATGGAAAGTGCAAGGCAGGTACACAGGGTGTTGTTCAGTTTTCTTTACTAAGTTACCACTCATCAGCTTCCAAAATTCTATTGAATATCTCTTCTCAGATTCTTTTTGCTCTCTTATTAGAGTTTGTCTTTTGTCATTTCTTAACTTTCATTTCAGTGCATTTTCAAGAGTAAAAATAGATATATTCAATTAATTATGTTTATCTTGAAGTTGCTTTAATGAATAGGGGCTGAATTTATTTCAAAATCTATAAATTTATCATAAGAAGATAACTAATCTACAGCCAGTGGACAGAAACTTCTTCAAGTTTCTTTAAAGATTTACTTTATTCAGAATTCCAGATATAATCAATATATATTTTAATGAAAAATAATTTTCCTCTTAAATTTTCTCTATTAAGAACACTTTATAATGAGAATGCATGAAAATAACCAGTTAACATGAAAAAATATATATATAATAATGTTATTAAGCACTAACCCTTCTTCCTCCAGATAAATTACAAAAACACTGTGGCCACAATTCAACTGTGTTGTGTGAGCTTTAAGTAAACATTTGGACTCCAGTCACCAGGGGTTCTCTTTTTTTTAGGGAAATCTGCAAAAATCAGCATATGTAAAAACTGTTAATCTGTCACTGTTCTGACTAAACCTAAGGGGTACCTGACTCACCAGCACTTTCTAGACTGTAAGTTAGCAAGGGCTGTCAGAACTGACATGTTCATCAGTATTATAAAACTTGTAATAGCATAGAGCATGTTCATTAATGTGTTCTCTGAAAAAGACACAAATTTCTTCAGCAGTGTTGAGAATGACTTACCTTTAAAAAAACTAATTTTATCTAACTTTGTATTCTAAGTCTATTTGAAACAAGTCACCCTTTTAAAAACAATGAGAGTTCAGTACATTTTATCTGTCCTTTAAAGATTTTTATTCTTTCAGTTAGCATTTGTCCAGAGCAGTATGCTCTAGACTCTTCAACCAGAACATACCCACAGAAAACAGCCCAGATAACTAATGAAGCTGTGTTTATGATACAGCAAACTATCACAGCTTTAATTGACTTCAGAAGAAGTAATCAATGAAACTTTTCTAAAATAATTTAGAAGTATCTGTATTGTATCTTTTAAGCAACATTTTCCCTGCTCACAATGTTTTAGCTAATGCATGCATTTCTATTTTTTCTCCTAAGGTTAGCACGATTCTTAAGTTTAATTCAAGTATTTTGGGAGTACTGTTATGTATTAGGCCCAGCTAGGTGCTAAGAATACAAAGATTAATAAAACATGTTCTTTGTCTTCAAAGACCTCATGATCCAGCATGGGAGGCAGATATATAAACTAATAACTATAAAGCAATATGACAAGCACTGCAATAAATGTCTGAACAAGGTGGTATGGGAAGCCCAGAGGCAAGAAGGATTCATTCTGTTTGGGAATCGTGGTGGAAGGAAGATGATTTTCCCTGTGGAAGGAAGTGGAAGAAGATTATTCCAAGCCAAGGGAATAACATGAAAAAAAAAAGAATGAACAAAAGCAGCTTCTTTGGGAAACAATAAGTAAACTATGGGGCGGCTATAACATGGGATTCCTGCAGAGTAATGGCAGAAGTCATGTGACAGATCTAAACTTCTTGTTACAATGAAGGCAATGAAAAGCCACAAAAATGGGAAAGAGAAGGCTGGGGATATAGCTCAGTTGGTAAAGTGCTTTCCTCCTATGCACAAAGCCTGGGTTCAATCCCCAGCACCACCACCACCACACACACACAAAAAGAAAGAAAGAAAGAAAGAGAGAGAGAGAGAGAGAGAGGGGTAATTGGTGTCTTTTCAAGAAAATTCTGTAGCAGTGTAAAAGACTGATCAGAGAAAAGAAATAGAAGAGAGGCAGAAACCAATTAGAAAGCCATTTTGCCAGACAAGGTGGAACTCTGAGCAGTAATTGTGGAACTAGAGAGAAGGGAATGAATGGATTCAAGATGCATTTCAGAAATAGAATCACCTAGACATGATGGGTATTTGGATAGAGAGGAAAAGGGAAGAAGAGCCAAAGATGCCACCCTGTATTTTGGCTTACATGATGATTTAATCTGAATAGAAAATACTAAGGATTAAAAAAAATCAAAGCATTTTCAAGACATACAAGTGAAGAGATCCAAAAGAGAGTGAGATATGAGGGTCTAAGCTAAGAAGTGTAGACAGACTTTTGGATTTAGTAATATAAAGAAATTTTAATATCAGTGACTTGGAAGCCTGAGGTAGGAAGATCACAAATTCAAGGTCAGTTTCAGCAATTTAGTGAAACACTGTCTCAAAATTTTAAAAGGGTTATATAGGTTCAGTACCCAACTCACCCAACACACACAAAAGATGACATTTATAGGCACATGAGCAGATGAAGTTTCAAGAAGGAAGAAGAGGAACTAATACCAAAATATTGCATACATACAAAAAGCCAAGCTTTAAATATTTAAAGAAAAACTTTTAAGGAAGTCTTTTATAAGAAAATATGGGAAAATATTTTCATCATCAAGAGGTAAGAAAATATTTCTTACACGAGACACACAAAAAGCATCAATCAGAAAAAGCTTAAGAAATTCAGCTACTTAAAAACACCATAAAAGAGAATGAAAGTACAATTCACAAAGTGGAAAACAATATTTGTAACACAAATAACTGATAAAGCACTAATATGCAGATTATATAAGGAGCTCTTACAAATTAAAGAAACAAAATAGTGGATGTGTGTGTGGGGGCGGGGGGGGGATATGAGAATTGACACTTCACAAAAGAAATCCAAAGAGAGAACAAACATAAGAAAAGGAGTTCAATCTTATCAATAATCAAGAAAATAAAAATAAAACCACAATGAGATGTCACTACATATCCAACAAACTGGCAAAGTTTTAAAAGTCTAATAATACTAAGTTTTGGAAAAATATGGAGGAGCACCTAGAATTCTCATTTACTATTTGGGAACATAACCAATTTAGAAAATTATTCCAGTACTTAGCTAAGTTGAAAATATACATGCCTCATGTCTCAGAAATTTTACTTCTAGGTTAAAATCTATAGATTTGCCTCCTTATGTGCACCAGGATATACACAAAAGAATGTTCAGAGTGGCATGTTATAATTATTGCCTCAAATTAGAAACAACCCAAATGCCCACCAACAGTAAAAGAGAAATAAATCATGGCGCATTCATACAGTGGAATACCATAAAGCATGCAGCAATGAAAAAGAACACTGTTATGGATACATAATAACAAAAAGTGTAAACATAATATTAAGTAAAAAAAAGTTACAAAAATGTATCATAGAGTTATGTTCATATAAAATTCTGAACACAAAAAATGAATCCATAGTCTTTAGGAATGCATACACAAGTGGTTAAATTAGAGAAGAAATGCAAGATAAACAACAGGATAATGGTTACCTCTTGATAGACAAATGGTCCAGGGATACCTGGGGAAATTCTGCAGTCTTAATAATATTCTATTTCTTGACCTAGGGGGTGATGATTTCAGTGTTGATAACCATTTCATAAAATGAGCATATAAACCTAATGAATATTTAAATAATTTTATGACACTTTAATGAACGAAATTTTGAAATGGTCTTACAAGAGATATGATAGTGAAAAGTAACCCAAAAGTCTTGATTTAAGGATATATAAAAGCGACTAACACTGCTGAGGGTGTAGCTCAGTGGCACTTGCCTAGCATGCATAAGGCCCTGGGTTCAATCTTCAGCACTGCAACTAACCAACCAACCAGAAAGAGAGACTAAGAAACCATGTTATCATGTCCATTCAAAACTGATTTTGAATAACTCTAAAAGGCAATTATGTATCTGGGACCAGTTACATGTAAATTTTTTTTTTCAAGGCTGAGGACTAGATTTCATTCTTTCATTTAACAAACATTGTTGAATCCCACTATCTGTCTAGCACTATGCCAAGGGCTAAGAAAACTCTCCTATCATTCAGTTTTCTCTTGGCTTGAAACACCACTGATTTCTAATATTTCTTGGTATAAAAGGATTAGCTGACTTATTGACTAGAATACAATCTGGGGGAAAAACAATAACAACAACATAATTCAGTTGCTAAAAAAAAAAAGTTCAAATAAAAGGTATGCAAGAACCATCAGGTTCTGGTTTGAGTACATGATAAAGTTTACACCTAGATAGAGAAAATATAAGGAGAAAAAAGGGGGCTGGGGATATGGCTCAAGCGGTAGCGCACTCGCCTGGCATGCATGTGGCCCCGGTTCGATCCTCAGCACCACATACAAAGATGTTGTGCCCACTGAAAACTAAAAAATAAATATAAAAAATTCTCTCTCACTTTCTCTCTCACTCTCTTTTAAAAAAAGAAGGAACTAGCTGTTTTCTTTTCCAAGCATGACTAAGAAAGGGCAACCTTTATTTTATTTTATTTTGCATCAGGTAAGGGCAATATTGAAGAGGAATAGAATCATAAAATGAGGGTTTTGAAAACTGAAAAAATAAGCCAGGCTTGGTGGAAAATCCTTTAATCTCAACTACTCAGGAGGCTGAGACAGGAGGATTCCAAGATTGAGATCAGTATGGGTAATTTACCAAGATCCCTCTCAAAAAATAAAAAATTCTGGGGTTGTAGCTCAGTGGTAGAATGCCCCTTGGTTCAATCACCAGTATAAGAAAAAAGAAAGAAGGAAAAGAAAAAATAAAGAAACCTGAAGAAATAAAGATAAAATTATATAAGATTTTTGCTTTTGAATAAAGGAAATCTACAAAATGATGTGATTCTATTACACAAGGTGTTAATCCACTTTTAAGTCTTTAGACCTAGCTCTAAAAAATAAATATTTACCTAAAAAGACAAGGATTTGCCATCAGTTAGATTAAGAAACCAGGTTACAAACAATGAAACTCAAAAAGAATTAAAGGCATCTTACTACAGTGATACATGCATACCCATTGTTTATGGCAGCACAATTCACAATAGGGAAACTATAGAACCAGCCTGGGTCTCCATCAATGAATGGATGAAGAAGAAAATGTGGTCTATGTACACAATGGAGTTTAAAGAAAAATGAAATTATGGCATTTGCAGGAAAATGGATGGAATTAGAGACCATCATGTTAAGTGAAATAAGTCAAACTCATTTTGGAAGCTAAAGAGGAAAAAAGAAAAACAAAGATGGGGTAGATCTCCTAAAAATCAAAAGGAGATCAGCACAGGAAAAGGACCATGGGGTGGGAGGTAAGGCAGGAAGCGGGGAAGTATCAGAGAGTGACATTGGCCAAATTATGTTGTCATACTGTGTGCCTGTGCGATCCCATCAACATGTACAACCATAATGCACCAATAAAAATTATAGGAAAAAAAAAGCTTAGTCAAAAACATAAAACACCTTGGGCTGGGGATGTGGCTCAAGCGGTAGCGTGCTCGCCTGGCATGCATGCGGCCCGGGTTCGATCCTCAGCACCACATACCAACAAAGATGTTGTGTCCGCCGAGAGTTGAAAAATAAATATTAAAAAAATTCTTTAAAAAAAAAACACATAAAACACCACCTATAAACATGAACCAACCAAAAAGGAATTTTGAAATTACTTAGAAATTAAAATTAATAAGGAGTTAAAAGGGGAAATAGACTAAATGTAGTATCAGACTATTTAATATTTAAGATCCCATTACTATCTCTGATTAAAATGAGAGTTAAGTGATGCCCAGAAATAGAAAGGTAAGAACATCCTACACAGTCATTTTCAATTACCAAAGCTCAAATGTCACAACTTCAGGTTGGGGGTGTAGCTCAGTGATAAAAGGTTTGCCTAGCATGCCAAAGGCCCCGAGTTTGATCTGTAGAACAAAATGAAGGGAAATAAAGGAGGGAGGTGCTTTCCAACTTGGTTGATGTTAACTGGTAATCTGATCCTTAAATGATGTTTAAAAAATTAATGTTTAAATACACTAAAAAGTTTAGGTAGATGAAGCCCAGGGCCTCACATACACTGGGCAGGCTTTTTTTTTTTTTTTTTTTGGCAGTGCTGGGGATTGAACCCAGGGCCTTGTGCATGCAAGGAAGGCACTTTACCGACTGAGCTATATCACCAGACCCTGGGCAAACATTTTAACTGAGCACCACTCCCAGGAAGTTGTTCATTTTTAATATGAAAACAATCTTAAATATATAAAAGTATAGATGCTGAAGCTGTATATGCTTTCCCTCAGCTTTAATGGTCAATTCAAATGCTACTGGTCATGTATACTCAACCCATTTCCATTCTTCCTCAAATATTCTGAAGTAAGTTCCAGATATCATATTATTAACTTCCTAGGGGCTACAATTTGATGGACAGGTACATGAAGTCCAAAAGAGAGGTATTGGCTAGAAATATATATTTGAGAGTCACCAGCAATGAAATCAAGACTTGAAGCTATAGCTTTGAATGAGGTCAAAGATAAATGCTTGGGAAACAGGATGGTTTCTTTTGGTGCTCTTTTATTAAGAATCTAAATAGACATAAAGCACATTTCTTCATCAAATAAGAAACTATGAATTTACAAAGGCCTATAGAACTTTTGTATCTTATCATTCAAGGTGTTTTTCTCCCTTAAACAGGTATCTCTGTATAGTAATAGTTAATACTCCAAAGGATTTAACAAAATACCTAAAACATAGATATATTTTATGTAACATCAAATTTAAACACTGATATCGTAACCAAATGCAAATCTACTTTTCAAAGTATTTGTTAAAAACTTGTCACTTCATGTATATTTTACTATTCTTTAAAGTGTAAAAATCTGTTTTATAACTTCTTTCATATATATTTCACAGTAAAAATTTTAAAATAACATTTAAAAAGAAAATATGATTCCTATATTGAAATAGCTATGACAGATGATAGTATATCTTAGAAGCATTTAGAGCTTTGAACATACATATTTGTGTACTAAAAATATTTTATAAGCTCTTTAGACACCAAGCTGTTGAATCAGAGACCGTTTATTCTTACATTTTAGTTTTTACCCCCCAAGTGTCAAAATTAGTTATGATTTATTTATACTCCACTTCAATCCCGAAAAAAAAAAATTGGACTCAAGCTCCTTAAATCCTAATTTTACAATCCACTTTAAAAGAATTTCTAAAATTTTCTAAAATAGTTTTCATAAGCTATTCAATAAAGATTAACCTTTTTAAAAAAGTATTTGTGACCTTTGGAATGGAATGTAATTTTGTCGCTTTGATTATATTAGCCACAAGTAAAGGATCTAAAGGGGGTAAAAGATGTACAATTTTTGAAACACAATAGATTTTCAAAGTTCAAATTTTGATGGGTAGTCATTGATTAAATGGAGCCTAAGTCTTATTTGATTAGAAAGAACTCTGAAATATTTAAAGCATATCCTTATCTTTCAAGTAATAGTCCTAGAAACATAAATGTACATTTTTACATATTAGAGTAATATGCAATTTAGTTTCAAGCACACCACATTTCTTTTGCTTAATTTTCTTCCTAAGTAAAAATTGGAACATTTAAAAGCAGTTTCTACTTTAGCTCTATCATTTTACCAAAATTACTGAAGACTTTTTGGCAAATATTTTGGGTCTTTTAAAGCTTTTGAAGGACTGCACCTAACATGTTCTAAGTAAAATCCAACTCAGTTTAAAACCACAATTAAAGAAACATTGGATCAAAATTGGATGTTGTTTCTCTCTCTCTCTCTCTCTCTCTCTCTCTCACACACACACACACACACACACACACACACACTTCAATTCTTTTTTCAGATACCAGTAAATATCAACATGCTGATTAAGAGGCATAATTGCTTTCTCAGGAATCATGTATTAAACTGTGTATGTGTGGGGGGGAAGTTTCTGGTTTTTCAAAAAGTACAGTTCAGACACCCAAACATTTATCTAAATGGGTACTTTAAGATAATGGAGATATTTTCTTGTTGTCAAATAAGCAATGCATTGTTACATTAATTTTTAAGTTGGTGGTTTTAATTATTGTTGAAGCTGAGTTTTTTTTTTCATTTTAGACATTAAAATGTATGGGGGAAGGGAGAGAAAGTTGGAAAATATAGAATAACTTGCTGAGAACTCGTTCTGTTTTTAATTAGGGAATTTTATAAAGATATCTTGTTGCTGTTCTTAAATTAATTCTGCATCAGAAGCCAAGTGATTTTCTGGTCTTGAATAGTAATGATACAGACTCTCTTTACCAAAAACGTATATATTAACTACACTCATATATGAGATACATTTTATTTCTGTGTCTCTAAAGACAACCTTGGTGCTTGTCAGGCATTAATGACATCATTAACATTATAATTAATTCTGCCAGAGTGAGTAGTGAATTTACCTTTTATTTTCACAATTAAAAAAAATAAGAATTTAGCTGTGGAAACTGCTATTTTGACAAAATACATGAAAAAACTCGAAATTTTCTTTTGACACAAGCAATCACTTAAGTTTTTTGGTATCTCTTCTATAGCAGACATGAATTTGCTGACATTCAGTCTGAAGTTTTCCCCTGTTTTTCCTCTCAGATTTTCTCCTCGCGTTTGAAATTCTACAGGTTTAAGGATTTTTCTAAAACAGCAATTCACAATTTAGAAAAACGTTGTCTCTATATACCCTCAGTAACTGGCATGAAAGATAACAAGGGAAAACTCTTCGACAAACGAGGTTACTTTCACCAAATCTTTTTGGAGTTTCAGCAAATTCAGGCAGTGCCCTTGAGAGTTTTAAGATTAAAAAACAATCTTTAAAACTCACAAAGGTGACCCATTCTTTACCCCGCAAAGCACTTCACACAAGTTCACTTAAGGGTAGATTCGTTGGCCCTTTACCCTGCAAGCAAAGAACACAAGCTCCGAATAGAAAACATGAACATTTCGTTGAACATTAAGAGACGTCTTAATGTTAAATTTTCTGAGGTTGCTGAATCTCCTAAGTTCCTTAAATAATAGATGTGTCGCGAACACCCAAAACCAACCAGAACAAACTGCCTCCCTCGACAGAAGGGCGAACTGAGGACGGTTCTCAGAGAACCCGCCTGTTAACAGGTGGCCGGCCAGGGAGGGACCTTCCGCTCAAGCCACCGTCGCGGCCTGGGGACTCTTGGCCCACGCGGGCGCCCCCACTCCCCCCCCCCACTTCCGTATGGCCACCTCGGGCCGCGAGCAGCTGGGCAGAGCCCTTGCCGCGCTGTCCCACGCCCCGGCGTCGGGGCGGCCAGAGGTGGCGCCGCAGCCCCGCGGGCCCCGAGCCTTCCAGCTCCTGGTTTGCACTCAGCTCGGCGGGGCCTCCCGCACAGGCAGGCAAGGAGGCCTGGAGAAGAAGCACGTGCCTCTTCTCGAAGCCTCGTGCCCTGGCCTCCGCGAGCCTAACCGCCGGTGCCCCGCCTACCCGAGGGCCCAGCTTCTGGACGCCGCCCGGCAGGTGGGCCAGGGCTTCGCGTCCGACCTTCCCACCCGCAGCCTCCGCCTCAAGTGTGGAGTTCAGGAACGTCCCAGGCCGACGGAGGCCAAAAAACCACTGAGAGGAAACTGAGGTCCAGTGATTCGGGTACCTTGCTCCGGAGGTCCCAAGGTTGTCTGAGCACCTGTGCAAATCCGCGTCTCCGGGTTTCGTTCCACCTAGTAGCGAGAGGCCGCTGGGCCCCACAGAACACGCCTCAGGGAACGCGGGCGGAGGCAACCCAGCACCTGGGCCTGGAGCAGAGCTGGCAGCTGCAGCGCTGGCAGCTGCTGCGTGGGCCCGAGCGGCCGGGGCCAGGGCAGGCAGGGCCGCTGAAGGGAGCGCCCACGAGGCCTGAAGCCCAGGTGCCTAGGCCCGTGCGGCGCGAGCTGGAAACCTCGGTGACCCGGTAGCCTGGCCGGCCTCCACGGCACGTGCGGGCCCCGCACCTGAGGGGCCACCTGAGCAGGTCCGATTTGGCCGCCCATTTCACTGTAGGCGGCGCCTAAGGGAGGGCCTGAGTGGACACCGCCCGCCCTGCCCGCAGGCCCGTGTTTTGGGGCTGCGCAGCTGGACCTCGTAAGGCCAGGCCGGGGCTGCGCCCTTCAGGGAAGATTGGTTTGTTGGAGTGGAAAGGGTGGGTCCGAGCCCAGCCGTCCAAATCCCGAGGGAGAAGGTAGCCGCGAAGGCTTTTCCCCAGCGAGGGCGCGCAGCCCTGCGACCTCGCCGGGCGCTGGGCCCTGGGGAGGGGTGGTTGGTCCATCTCGGCCTCACTGCGTGTCCTCAGGTCTCACACGCAGTTGAATAGAGGATGTTGGTCATTTCGCAGGAAACTTTTCGTTGTTTCCTTATTTCCTTCCCGCCCATAGACAAGTTGAGCAGCTTCTCAGCCTTACACCCAGGAGGTTTCAGGCCAAACAGTCTGGACAGTTCCCGGCTCTGCATTTCTAGGGAAGCATCCCCCTCCCACCCCATACACAAATTCCTATCGTCCCTCATTGGAAGGGAACTGACCCCCAAACCCAAACTGGGCATCGTGTCTCCCTGCCGCAGTGAAATGCGTCCTTGTCAATTTTTCCAGGTTTTGTGTTGGTATGTTTTAAAGAAACTTTACACTATGAACAAAGATAAATTGGCTACTTCTGGCGCAGACAGAGGGTTTAGAAGGGCGTCTTAGCACGTGGTAAGAATGACTAGGATCCCCCAGCCGCAGTGAAGCCACCCGGGACAGCTCAGCAGAAAGGGAGGTTGTCTGCTGCCAACATGCAGGACACAGATCGGGTTTTTGTCGTTTTGTTTTCTTTTCCTTTTTGGCTCAGCTCTGAGAGCATTACAGAGCTATCCTTTCCCGCCTCCCGACCCTCTTCCCCTCCCCCTCTTCTTTCTGGTGCAGGCAATTAGGGTGAAGAAATCAGTGCCAGGCTCCTGCCTCTGAAGAGAAAGGAATTGCTTCGGGAATTGAGTCCTGACACCTGTCTCTGTCCTGGATGGCTACGGGGGTGCGGGGTCAAAATGCGGGGGGGGGGGAGGGGGGGAGGCCAGGCCCACGCAGGGTGGGGGTAGGGGATACACTCCCTAAAAGAATGTTTTTGGGGGCTCCTCTTGTCACGTCTTCCCACTCATTCTTTGGCCTCCAGCTCTACGCAGGTCATTAACACGCGGGTTATTAGAGCAGTTTCCCTCGCTTTTAGCCCTCCGAGACTGGGACCTGAGGGTGGAATCAGAAGAGCAACACTGACAAGCCTTTCATTGATTTGCATTTATTTTCGGGAAATAATGTAGATAAAGAGGAGGGGAACTGCCTTACATTTCAACAAGTAATTTGTGATCTTCACATCGGACAAATCAAATTTACAAATTACTTTCCCACCTACTGGTCGAAGCGGCCAAAACCAAAATTGATACACAGGCGCGCGGGCTCTCCACAGATTTCGGAGAATGAAGGTGCACTAAAAACTCACTAGACAAAACAAAGATGTTTAAAGAGAGAGAAGCCACAGAGGAATTGGAACTGGGGTGTAGGGCCTGGGTTTGTTTTTCCATACTGCTGTATTTTTACCTTTTTAAATTTTTTTTTTGTTCTGTTTTTGGTCTCTGAGCTGTAACTTCGACCCTGTGTTCAGACAGAGTGAGGGTCTCAGTCCTGTGCTCCCCACAGAGCCTAACCTCCACCCCTGTATCCTGACTTGGCTATTTCCTCCACACTCCTGATCCTCCGCGCCCAGCTTCCTAGAACCAAGAAGTTCTCTTTTAATAAATACACAGAAGAAGATGTGAAGAGGGTAGGACAGCCTTGTAACAACTGAAACAAAAAAAAAAAAACTCCATCGTTTAAAGAAGAGGAAGGGGGACAGAGGGAACATATTTTTTGCTTTTGTTTTATATATATGCATATATATATGTGCTGTATATATCTTAAAGTTCTGTTTCCTGGGCGCTACACAAGAAATGCTCAGTTCCACCAACAGCAACTAGAAAGTTTTAAGTGGTCCCTGGAACGGACCCGACTATGTACAGCATTTCCGCCAAGGCGGAAGCTTGAACCAGTCCAGCGCAGGGCGGGGGATGCGGCTCTGTGCGCTGAAGGCTGGGGGCGCTTCTCCTGTGGGCCTTGCTCAGAGCACCCCGCTGGGGAGGAGGAAACGCTGGGAAACTGTGGCCTGCAGGCGGGGAGCAGTATCTAGGGCAGACGAGAGGGGGAGGGGGAGTCTGTGCGAGAGAAACACTTAGTGGTTGTTCAGGTTTGGAATAGTGTGTGGGTGCACTCCAATGGGCATAAACACGCCTGTTAGTGACTCCAGTGTCCAGAAAGAATAAATAAAAGTGTTGGGCTCAAACAGTAGGAAAGCGAAGAGCCTCCGAAGGCTGCGAGTGCATAATAGCTGTCCAGAAAGACTGGAAGGGGTGTCTTAGGAGTTTGGTGGGATTGACAGCGAGAGCACCCAGCAATCCCGCATAGAACGTGTGGGCCAAGCCGAAGCACCGGTCCCCCCATCCAAGGGGTAGGCAGGTTAGCACATCCCTTAAGCAAGTGGCACAGAGATGGGGATTGGCAGTGCAGACAGTGGGCATCTTTTGGGGGTATGAAAATTCAGTTTTTGGAGAAGCAGAGGCAAAGGCGGGCGGTGCAGCAGCAGCAACAGGATGGGGCCAATGAGGGCGCAGGTAGTTGCGTTCTTCTCCTCTTGCTCTTCCTCCTGGGTTCACAAGACCTGGAATCGCCATGAGGCTTGGTCTTTATAGTCCAGACAGTCGGGCGAATTGAAGTTGAGTTTCCAGGCGGAGGAAGCAGCGGTGGCGCCAGGCTCCTTGTAATCCAAGCAGTCGGCAGAGTTGAAGGCAAGCCCCGAGCCACCGTAGCCTTGGTGGTGGTGGTGGTGGTGGTGGTGATGGTGACCTGAGGACTGGCTCAACGGGTGGTGCGCGTGCGGGTGGTGGTGATGGTGGCCAGCCATGGAGGAGGGTGCCATGGGGCTGAGCTGGTGCGGGTGGTGATGCGAGTGCATGGGCGCTAGGTATGAGCTGCAGTCCACGCCGCCAAAGTAGGAAGAGGAGGGCGCGGGATAGCCCTGACCATAGCTACCGCCCTGGCCATAGGACATGGGGTAGGACGCTGCTGCCGTGGCGGCACCTGCGGCTACCGAACGCTGCATACATGAGGCGTTGCTTGGAGCGGCCAGCGGTTCGGGTACTGATACAGAGGCCGGCGCTGAGCCGGGTGAGATGGAAGCCGGGCTCCAGATGGATGAGGCAGCGGGCGTGCTGAGCGACGACGCGGCTGCCACCGCCGGGTTGCCACCTATGCCCGCAGCCGCAGCAGCCGCGGGGTTAGCGGAGGCGCTGGAGGCCGAGCTAGAGGACGAGGCCGAGCTGGACACAGCCGGTGGCGTGAATTGGCCGCTGCTTTCGGAGCCGGAGCTTTCCCGCACCGGAGACGACTTCTTCTTGACTGGGCGGCTCTTGGTTCCGCTCCCGCTCTGCTGCTGCTGGCGGCACTTGGCGCGGCGGTTCTTGAACCAGACCTGCAGCGGGCCGGGTTTGGGAGAGCGGGTTAGGGGGGCGAGTGGAGCTTACTGCTCCTCCGCCCCTTGGACCCACTACCCCGCCCAGGATCTCGAGTCCCTCTCAGTCCAAACCTCAGCCCCTCCCTTTCTCCGGCCGGCCAGACACTGCCCCCTCCCCCGCACGTCGGTTTCCAGCTCCTGCACCCTCCCCCATCCCTCTGCGCAAAGCCCCTCCTCAACTCGCTCGGGAGTAGGGGTGTGTACTTTCCCCTCGTTAGCGCAACTCAGCCTGAAGGCGGAACGTTTGCGTCTGTCCATCCAGAAGTTCAGCCATCTCTAAACTGCTGGTGGCTGCTTCCCCCAAACCCCAAGTACGTTTGGAGGCCCTGATTCTTAAGGACGGAGCTCAGGAAACCGCAGAGAGATACTGAGCAGCGGGGTGAGGAACAGTTATCAACTTTGGGGCCCAAGCAGTTTCACTGAGTTGGCTCCTGGAAGCCCGAATGGGCAGGACAAATGCTTGGGTGGGAGTAGGAGCAAGGCTGGAGGCCAAACAGAATCAGTACTCAAGTACTAGGGGCTTCTCTGGAAGGAAGCTTGAGTGAGATTTCGTTGGACTTTTTTGGGGAACCCAATGGAACGGTGAGTTATAAAGTTCTCCTTCTGGAGGGCCCTCAGCACATAAAATTGTATTCTTGGTCCTTTCTTAGCTTTCAGGAATGTAAGCCTAGACAAAGACCCTTGAGAGGGGTTCTGAGTTAGAATCCCAACAATACTGTTGGAACACTTTCATCTCAAACATA
Organism: Marmota flaviventris; assembly: GCF_047511675.1. Lineage (NCBI taxonomy): Eukaryota > Metazoa > Chordata > Mammalia > Rodentia > Sciuridae > Marmota > Marmota flaviventris. The sequence goes on along the minus strand of NC_092511.1, from coordinate 51,554,667 downwards.
GAAATAGCAAAGCCGACAGCCAGGTTTTGTTCTTGGAGTCCTCCCGGGGCAGAGAAAGTCTAATCAGACCGACGCCACTCGCGGAGCTTACTCCCAGGCAGAACACCAGCCTCGGCTAAGCTGCACTCACGCGTTTCCCGATCCCCAGGATGCAATGCAAGGACAGGGGCAGAAATCAGGCCTCCTAGGGCAATTGCCAAGTATGGGGCAGCCAAGGAAGCAAGGGCAAATGTCGGACCCTCAGGGCACTCCTCGTTGGGGAATCTAGCTCTCCTCCTGTAATCCTAAAAACGACTTTCAATACCGAAGGCGCCCTGGTGACAAGGGCTGGATCCAGGGCTTTAAGTCATTTCCTTTAACTCTGTCCCCCTTTCCTGGTTGACGCCCAGCGCTAGGGGGAGTCCGAGAGGGGGTTGTCCAGTCTGTAAAACCGCCCCCACATCGGACCACCCTTCTCAGCCAGACCTTTCCCGGCTGGCACCAGCTACACTATCCTGACCCAAAAAACCTCTAGAAGCGCGCACCTGGACTCTGGACTCTGGCAGGTTGATTTTGAGCGCCACCTCCTCGCGCATGAAGATGTCAGGGTAGCGAGTCTTGGCGAACAGCGCCTCAAGCACGTCCAGCTGTGAGCGTGTGAAGGTGGTGCGCTCCCGCCGCTGCTTCCGTGGGGTGGCTGCGGGGACATGCGGGCGTCTCGGGTCAGCGGTGGCGCTAGAGGGCTTGGGCAGGTACCCTGGTAGGCTCAGAACCCAGCCACGGCAAGAAAAAGCCAAGCTCGGAGCAAAAGAAACTATCCGGGTGTTGGGGACGAGGGTTAAGCCTAAGAGGCCACAGGTGGGAGACAGTGTGTATATTCCACTGGGGCACGAGTCTCCAACACCTAGGGCTGCCCACCTCCCTGTTTCTCAGAGGTTGAAAAGGAAGCCATGCAATCTCCCTTCCTCCACATCTCCCCACACCCACACCCACTCTATGGGTGAGGGATAGAAAGTGGGGGAGAAGGAGCGCAGAAACACGGCCTGGAAAATCCAAGGGAATAAATGGGGGTAAAAGAGTGGGAGCTAGAAAAGAAATACTGCGCTCGCTCAGCTAAGTCCTCCACTATACCAGAGCAAAAGTTGGTGCAGGTCACTGGTCTAGAGCACAGTTTAACTCAGTACAGTGAGCCGCTTTGCATAATGTAAATTTGGCTTTTATATCAGGGTCCAGAGTGTCCACATTCCTCATTCAATGTTGGGAGCAGGGGGCAGAGTCACACACACACACACACACACACACGAAATAAATAAAAAAAATAAATAGCCACACGTGGAAAAGGAATCACTGGGTAAATGTACTCTACGCAGGACATGGGATGACAGCAGGAGACGACAGGTTGCCAGTGTGACCAAGCTGGTAAGGCACGTTTTAAAGCTCTGTCCACTTCACCCACCCAGGACTCTGCCCATATGCCTGTAGCGGGCCACGCATGTAATACGGAAATTAGATAACCTGATTCCTGGGCCTGTTTTACAATAACGTGGGCTCAAACTTTAGGGTTTGAGGCTCCCCAACATTTGTAGGGATTGGGAGCTGGGGCAGAAGGGCCAATGCTCACCCGGATAGCCCACAGAGGGGTGCAGAAGGTCCATGGCCGGCCCGGCCAGGCCCAGCCCATTCATGCCATATGGGGGTTGTTTGAGGTAAGACATCATGCTAACAGCCGGGTAGAGGCGCCCCGACGGATCCAGGGGGCCTGGGGCCAGGAGGGATGCAGGGTTCCCACCGCGAAGTCCTTCAAGCTGTTGCGTCTGGGGGCCTGGCCTATGGAAACAGGAGACATGAAAACCGTCACTCTGAGCCACTTCGGCTTCCAGGTTTTGTCCAAGGAGAGGAGCTTCGGGATGGGGAAAGAGGCAGCGCAACTGCGCAAGGGCAGTCAATTCGGCTCCACAAGGCCTCAGCATGTGGACCACAGCTTCCTTGTGAAAAGTAAACTTTTCTTCTGGATCGTCACTGCCTCTTTTCGGGCTTGGCACGGGCTTAAGACACTCGTAGGGTGTCGACAAGAGTAAAGAGAGGTTAAAAGTGCAGTCAGGTTGGGGAGGTCAGAGCCAGAACCACGAAGTTTGGAAAATCCCAAGTGCAGGCAAAATTTTGAGTCGGGGGAAGTCGGCTCCATATTGCACAAGCAAAAGTTCCCTAGGCGCCCAGACGGCAGACCGCCCAGAGCGTGAGGGGTTGTTTCGTTTTGTTTCAAATGTTTTTGAAAGTAAGGCAAAAAGGTGGACAATTGTGAGGGTCAGACTGGGTTAACTCGGAAGGCTAACTGCACCTCGGGCTCTCCCGATACCTAGCCCACTTGGGAGACATCATTCCTTCAAAGGTCTCCACCGTTGCGCCCCTGCCCCAGAGCCCGCCATCACCATTTCAGCCGACCTGTCGGTGCCCAGTCACTGAGCGGAAGCTCCCCCGAAATTCCACCGCACTTCAACCTCAGTCACCGGCCCCGACCCAGCAAGTCGGCCAGAAGACGACGAAGGGACCGCTGTATAAGCGGCAGTTCCAAGACGCCACCGGAGGTCTGGGTTGCCTCAACCCTCCCTTCTTGGCCCGCGCAGGCCGGGCCTTCACTTTCCCCAGTCTGGCTGCGCACAACCGGATCCCGTCCATCGGATCCCATCAGAGGATGAAGGGCGACCAGACCAGCGCCCCAAAGGCCCTCGGGGATTCAGGAAGACTGGGTAGAGCAGGTCGCCTGTGCTCTCTGCCATTCTACTAACTGAACCCGCGGGCCCCAGGACACGATCGAGAATAGAAAACTAGGCCTCATCGTCAAAGCCCACGCAGACTGGGGCTGGAAGGTCGAAGCATGGCTTCCGCAGCTGCTCTGAATCCGTGGCGCTACTCTGAAGGGTCAGGAAGGGGCGCTGGGGAGTGGGACTGGGACCTCAGAGGGCCTTCTCACTATACCCCGCTTCGCGGGAATTCTGCAAAGCAGGCCAGGGAACCCAGGTTAGCGAATTCAGAGAGAGAAAAGTCTGAGCTAAAGAAGACTCCCATTCCAACCCCCGCCTCCGCCCTGGGGGACCCACGACCGGGGTTAGGGACAGCCAGTAGTCAGGACAAAAAAAGGAAACAGCGAGGGCTCCTTGGGTCAAAGGAAAATGGGACTCCAGCCTCGGCGATTCTGCTAGGGTGCAGCGTGAGTTTTCAAAGACTTTCTCCAAACTTAGCACCAAAGCCCAGTTACTTCGGAGGAGGCGGGGGAGGGGGCGCCGGGCCGCAGCAGCGGTCTGGGGTCCTCCACACACCAGGAGGGGAGCCAGGCCGCTCCCCCAGCCCCGCCCACCTGCCGGGGACCCGGGAAGCCGCGGTCGTTCTGAGGAGGGGGTTACACGAGTAACCAACGCGCTCCCGGAGTTCCGGGCGGCCCCGAGGTTTTCTTCTTACCTGCCCTCAGCTGTCGGGGCCGCTCACCATCTACCTGGCTCCCTCAGAGACCCGCCGGGCAGCCAACCTGCAAAACAGAGCGGCACCGGAATTACCCCGGCGGCTGATAGAGGACCCCGGGCTTCTTTCTTTCCCCAACTTCCTTCCTCCCATTTTTTTCCCCAGTAGCTTTGTGAGTATCCCTCTAGGTTTCACTTTATTGCACACTTTGTTTGCAAAGCTCCACACACTCCCAGGACATTGCCTAGTCCGGAACCTAGCCGAGGGCCCTCCAAGGGGGAGGGGGATGCGAGGGGCAGAGTTGGGAGGAGGCTCGGCTGGCCTTTGCCGCTGCACTCCTGGTGCAACGTGGAGGCGGCGGGGACTGGGGAAGTCCTGCAGAGTCACTTTGCAAACTAAATAAATGAAGCAATTTACCTTGTCGGAGTGGCTTGTCTTGCTCTGTTGTTTAGGTGATTGGAAATGTAGCCTGATGAAGATTGATCACCTTTCTACTGCCCTCCCCGGGTATGTGAACGCGAAGCGAGTGCGTAACGAGGCTAGGCCGCCAATCGGGGGCCCTGGGCGAGCTGAGTGACAGGAAGCCGGGCAATGGCTGTGCGAGCCGGGGGGTTACCTCCGCGCGCCCCCGCCCTCCCCCGCCTTCTACACCCCGCCCTCACCGCGCGCCCGCCCCGCCCCGGTCGCGCGCTAACTCTGGGGCTCCGCTGGCAAATTCCGCGCAGAGGAAGGCGAGGAGGGCTAACTGAGCGCCGGAGTCCCTGCCGCCGAGGGGCCGCGGATCCCGAAGCCTGCCTAGGGGCCCCCAGCCCTTCTTTCGCCCTCTCAGTGCTCCCGAGGGAGTGGTAGAGAGGCGGGGTGCAGGATAATCGGACTCTTCTCACCGCCCGGCTCCTCGGCCGGAGTGTGGGCGCGAGGATTCCCGGGCGGCGGGCTAGAGGAGCGTGGGTCCCCGGCCCCTTTCGCAGCGCGATGGGCCCCAGCGTCTCCTTTCTTCACCCCCACCTGCAGACAGACGCCGCGGGCAGCTCGTGCCGGCGCAAGCTACTGTGCAGAGCGCGGGAGCAGTTCTGGGCGCGCAGATCCCTCAGCTCCCCTGGACTCCCGCGCTTGGGATAAGCACCCGCAGGGGAGGCGCCGCCACTTACCAGCTCCTCATCATTTCCAGGAGTTCCTAGTCCTTAAAGGTGTTTGCAAGTGTTACAAACTTCTTTTGAACCGTTGGAACCCTGTGTCCCCTTTCTGTCACACACACCCTACTTCTCAATCTAAGGTTTGGGTAGGAAACTCTTTTTCGTACTGCCTTCCCTTCCACGTCTCCACCTACGAGACAGTCTGGTGGGAAATGTGCCCCTAGACCCCCTACCCCTCAATTTCTTTTCCACATGTTGTGGAAGAAGCTTCCTTGAGGCGGTTTCCCCGGATTGTTCGTACCGGCGAAGCCCCTTTCCCAGTGGAACAAACTTGTCGAGCACATTTACCTGTGGGGACTTTGTAAAAAGTGTTTTTGGCCCAACCCTGAAGGAGGCAATTCTTTTAAATGAACACCTCCTATTGAATATTAGGCACCACTTTGCTCCCTTTCGAGGAATTCTTACCCCTTCCTCTTAATCTTCCACCACCCCCATCCCAACAGGCGGAGTGAAAAGTTTGAACGGGAGTAAGTGTGAGGGCGAGTCAAAGAGCCGCCAGGCGCACCGCGGTGGGGAGCGCCCGAGCTGCCTGGCCGCGGGGTCGGGCACAGAGAGCTGACCGGGCGCCGGGCGAGGAGGAGGAGAAGGAAGGGGGAGCCCGCTGAGTGAAAAGGGGCCGCAGCCGCCGCTCATCAAAGTGCTTTCCCCTCCCCCAAGCGACACTTTCCTTTGGAGTCCGAATAAAATACGGTAACAGAATATGATGGAGGGCACACTGTTTCCTTAACTGCTTCTCAAAGGACCCGGGAGATCTTCTTAGGACCTTTAATAAGGCTTTGGTCGGTTCTTTTGTTGATCTCTCAAAATCAACTCCTTCTAATTGAAGTTGGAGCTGAAAGCGAGCTAATGTTCAAAGAAAGTGGCCGCCAGACCAACGAAATTACATTTTTTTTTTTTTGGACGATGAGGGAACATCTAATCAAAGGGGCAAGGAAGGAGGGGTGGGAGTGGGGGAGTACGAAGGAGAAAAGGAGGTTTTACAAGATCCTTCTCTGGTTCACAAAAGTCAGCGACACGGGCGCTTCTCTCCAGAACAAAGACACCGCGGCCCATTCACAAAAGGGAGAGAAAGAGAAAGCAGAATAAAAGAACGAGAGGAAAGGAAGAAAATGGGGTGTGTGTTTGGGGGGAGATGGAGAACCTAGAGAACCTTTAAAGGAAAAGATACAGCACAGGGCGCAGCTCTGGCCCAGGCGGGGACACACCTTAGGCTTGCGCAGGCCCCCACCAGTAGTAGCTCGCGAGGCCCACGGTCAGCTGTCCGTGGCCTGGAGCTACGGAGATCCTTGTGAGGTTTTAAAATAGAAATGAAATATCCCCCTGTCCCTTACTCTAGGGAAAGGCGCGACCTAGGGCGCACTAGTTTGTGGGGAAGAGTATGCGGACGTCCTGTGGGGCTCGTCGGGGGCGTCCGCTTGGGTAGCCTAGCGCTGCCAGAGTTTTCGGCCTGTGCCTTGTGTGCCCAGGTTGGCTCTCCGGTGTCGGGACAAGTGCCCTGGCCGGATCCCGAAACCTCTCGTACTCCCGCCTCCTCCCGGTGGTTTCGCGGCAGCAGCAGAACCTGGCCTGGTTCCGGCGTGGCGAGGTGGGGCTGAGTTGCGCATTGGAATGTGCCAGCGCGGTCCCTAAGGCCCGCGGCGCAGGAGTCCGGCGTTCTCGGTTCCAGATGCTGCCACCAGTCTCGGGGAAGTCGGGAGGTATCAAGTAGCAAGGATTTTTCCCCCTAATGAGAGTATTTATCTAATCCCAAATTGTGGGCGAATTTTCTTAATGCTCAGCCCATAAAACCCCGGGATTAAGAGGAGAGAAAGAGAGAGAGAGGAGAGGGGAGAGGGAGGAGAGTAGAGAGGGAGCGGGACTGAGATGAAAGTTTCTTGAATGCTGCGCAGAGGATTGAGGCGGCGGTCGCTAGGCAAATTTCCAGGTGGGAAACGCTGGGCCAGAAGCCGCGACCATTCTAGCAAACGACGGCGGCGCGGGGAGGGGAAAGTGGAGACAGGTCTGGAGGAGGGGAAGCCGTCTCAGCTTAAAATCCGTGACCCAGGCGGGGGCGAGGTACCTGGGCCCCGAGACCCGGATCCAGCATCCAGGTGACTTCGAGGCCAGACCAGACTCTGGAGGACAGTTGGGACAGGGGGAGGAGTTTTGATCCCGAGCCGAGGGTTCCTGGCCAGAGGCGAAAGTTCTGCACTGGCCTGGGTACTGTGTCCAAGCCAGCTCGCAGCCAACGTTTCTGCCCCCGCGCAACCCCCAGACCCAGTGTTTGATCCCACAGCGCGGGCTTTCGGGTTTCGGTCCCTTGGCGTGCTGGGTTCGCGCCTGCCTTTGGGAGCCTGCCCTTGGGAGCCTATCCCTGGGCACTGTGCAGCGAAGTCGGGACCAGCACTCTGATCGCGGGTCTGACCTCGCTAGTCCCCGGGGTCCGCGCTCCACCGCCGCTGAGGGGCGTTCGGGCGCCGCGGAGCAGCCCAAATAGAAACCCCGTGGGCCTGGGGACTGAAGCAGGAGGGGCAAGAGGGTCGCACAGCTGCCCCCAACCACTCTAGCAAATCTGGGGCTAGGGAAGGTTCGTCACTTGGCTGGTCCGGCACGGCTTGGGGGCGGGGAAAAGTCGCCTTTCTGCGAGGCCCCTCAGAGGGGAAGTTTCCAGGAATCCAGCCTAAATAGGATGGGTGCCGTCCCCGCCAAGCCCCAGGCTGCTTGGGGCGGCCGGTTTCCATCTGCGAGTTCCCAAGGGGTTAGAGCGGGTTCTGAGTTTTCCTCAGAGAGCAGCAGTTCGCTGTTTTGCTCGAATAAAGAGGGCAAATACTCGATTTCATTTAGTTCCATTAACTTTTTTATAACTTAAAAAAATTCTTGTCATGAAGGAATTATACCTTGGCAAGTTTTTATCACCTTGAAAGACCGGCAATTAGAAGGAGCAGCATACTTTTCGAAGGAAATTGTGTGTGTGTGTGTGTGTGTGTGTGTGTGTGTGTGTTTGGGGGGGGGAATGAAAGGGAGAGAAAAGGAAAGAAAGAGAGGAAGTGAGAGGGAGAGGGGGAGAGAAAGATATGTCTAGGCTAAAGTGTAATTGCCAGTGTTTTCTCTTAAGTTTCAGGACTTGTTGAACGAGCTTTCTTTGTTTGGACACCCCGTAGACGAGTGATGGAAACTACCATAGAATAGCCACTTTTTTTCTGTGGCGTAGAAATTCTTGTTAGAAGTTCTCTTTCTCTCATCTCATACATACAAACCCGCACACATTCCTCCCCCAATCCACCTTTTCCAACAATAACCTTCTTCCTTTCACTTCAGTACCCACAGACTTGCTGGTTATCCGAAGACAGAGTTCAGAGTTCTCTTTTATATGACTGAAAAACTGTAACAATTAAACAATGCAGAAAATTCATCATAATATTAGCATTTCTTCAGTGGTGTGGAATCACAAATTTCCTCAAATCTTCAACAGAGATGACCCCTTCCCTAAAGAGATAATAGTTTACACTCGTTAAGAATATGACTAATTAGTTTTCAATTTGCATTCGTGTGTCAGCAGGGCTCCTCCGAGATGGTGTAAACTTACTCAACTCCAAATACAGTGCAGTATCCTGCCTTTCGTTCCAGAGGGCCATTTTCCACATGAAAAGTCTTAAACTTCCACCCAAGTTTTCATTGCAAGAAAAACAGCAGCAGCATTTAAGGTAAGAAAGTTTCTGCTTTTATTGAAAATTTATATATGACTCAGTATTGTAATAAATAAACATAACCATTTTCACAAAATGACAGTACTATTATGCTAGAGAAGAAAATATTAATGGGGGATTTACTTGTACTGGCAAGACAGACTTTTATCAATACAGAATAAATATTAACAGCATTCTTGACCCAATGTCTGGACCCAATTAAATGTAGAAACCAAGCAAGATGTAATAAATAATTTTCCAGAGAAAAAGGTGGCGCATTCTCAGAAGATAAAATTGTCTTTGTAAACTGCTGCATATCAATGAGTCCCATCCTACAGCTCACCTTCAAACCACAGGACTTGTCTCAGGCTCCCATAGAGGGTCATCCTCCGAGGAAGGCAGAGAACTCTATTATACTTACAGTGAAATGCAAAACAACTGCAGAAAATCCCACTGGTAATAGAACAGTTTTATAAGTATATTGAATATGATCTAACTATGAAATTTAGGTAACAGAGTAAGTGGTACATATGGTAGGACTGGAAAAAATCATTCATGACATTTTTCTTATCCCCCAGTTACCCCCCTCCCACTGTCATTATGCTATTACCACCAACAATAACAACAATAACAACAACAACAACAAGGTTTCAAATTTTTTCTCCCATCAAAAGAATAAGGGAAAACAATGAGGGAAGCATTTTTCTTTTTTTTTGAACTGTTTCTTGAACATCTCCAATACCAATCACTCACAAGGTGTCTGCAAATCTATTTCACATGATTTCAAAAACATGACTAGCTCACTCACACACACACACACACACACACACACACACACACACACACAATCCTAAAACTCTAAAACAGTTCTGTATATCATCTGGATAGGATGGCGGAAAATGGGTGGTGGTGGTGGTACAGAAGTATAATTCAGCCAAACAAAACGTTAAAAGTTTTAAATCAACGAGTTCGACTGTTTCTGGCCTGGGGACCCAAGAGTAAAATGTTGGGAGATTCTAGTCTGACGGCTACTGAAGAACACATTTCTCCTCTTTCTTGGCCATCTTGCCTTTGTTTTGCTCCAGAGTTCGCTCCAAATGCTCGTCTTCTTCTTCGGCCCTGGACGTCAGACAAACAGGAAACAAAATTATTTTTTCTTCGTGGAGGGCAGAGCAGCACTCCCCACTTGCCGGTATTTGGATCCCCAGCGGTAAAGGAATGGGTAGCGCGGGGCTAGCAGGAAGCTGCCCCGCCCTTCCCTAGGCCTCTGGTTTGAACTTTCTGAAAACTTCTCGGCCCCTGGGCAGGCGGCCGCACCTGGACCCCAACCCCAAGATCCACTCACTGCTTCTCCTGCGCGTCCAGATCCCTGACAAGCGCGTCACGCTTGTTCACCAGGGCCACCAGCTCATCCAACAGGAGCTGCTCACGTCGCTTCTGGGCCTCGGTCTTCTGCCAGTCTGTAGGGAACAGGAGGCTAGTTACCACGGCAAGGCCTCCGCACCCCCAGCTCCCTCCCTCCCCTTCCCGCTTTTTTCCACTTTCCTTATATCTCTAAGCAAACTATGTTAATGGATCCACTAGCTAGTGTTTTCTATGGAGTCTGGCTGTTGTGGTGAGGGTGCCACCCCTAAAACTCTACTTTCTAAATATTTCCCGCACATAGAGATGGGTGCGGCAGGGTTGGAACCTGCTAGAGACCAGGTGTGAGCCAGTGGCCAGCGGGAGGTGCGCACCTGTATCCAGGCAAAGTGGGGGAGGGGAGCTGAAGGCCAGAGAGGTTGGCCCAGGGTGGTGGTTGGAGCTGGTAAACGAGGAGGCGGGAAACAGAGATGGGCGATAAAATCATTCTGAAAGGCTAGAGAATCTGCTTGAGAACCTACCCTCCTTCTCCACCCCCACTCTCACCTCAAACAGCCCATTCTTCGCTAATTTCCTCCTCGCTCTATTTTAGCAGTTGGATGTATCTCACACTGGGCGCCATATGCTTCACAATAACTTTAAAAGTAGTGAATCGGCTAATTAGCATTTTTCTTTGAAGTAAAAAATAAATTTGCTCTGCAATATTACACTGCAGCTCTCGATCGCATCACAGCCAGTTTTCTTTTGGAGACGTTTGCTTGGTAGTTTCAAATCAAAGCACTTTTGCAAAGGAAAAAATAACATTTCTTTTTGAAACCTCATGTTAAAGGTTGGAAAATCCGATGGGCAGTGATCTTTCCAAGGGTGGAGACCGTTTTCATGAAGGTTTTAGGCCCCAATAATATATTCCCTAATCTTTGCTAGTCTGATAATTAATTTCCTTAAGATGAGCAGCAGTTTCATTTAATAAAAACAGGACCGAATCGAACATTTAAAACACTTTTGAAACCAAAGCCAACTGCTCTGTGGCCAGACTGTGAGGGCTTGTAACTGTCAATCAATTCCCAGTCTACCCCGCCTCCCTCATTAGGAAGGTAAACAATGAAAAGAAGAAGTAGATGATGAGGCAGATAGCAGAACAAATGAGGACCTAGAGGGAAACAGGACACCAGCTTAAAAAAAAAAAAAAAAAAAAAAAATCGTGGCCACTGACTTTGCAGCCCCCTCCTCCCCCAACAAATGCACTTTCCAAAAAACAGAGAAGTGCAATCCTTTCGGGTTTCTCTCTTCTCTCTCCATTGCCCTGGGCAATCATGTTAAAACTCACATGGCTGGTGCTTATTCAGATAAACCTAACAATACACACCGCTGGTTACCATGTGAATCTTCACAAACCACACAAGAATGTGCTGGTTCAAATCCCCCCCGACCCCCTCCAAAGCAAAATTTATTCAAGACAGCAAACTGCTCAGCAGCTTTATGAAAGCAAATGGTGCTAGAGGGAATTCTATCTTGTATTTACAAATTAAAAATTAGATGCATCATCATGCAATAAAGGTTAGAATAGCCGCAAAAAGCTAGAATAGTTTATTCAATTTGATCACGATTCCTTTCATTATAAGCTCAAACACATAAATATATAAAAATGAAACATGCCATATATTAATTATCTACATTCGATACAAAACATCACAAAATAAATACATTAAATAACGAATCATTATTATATTCTTATTTAAAAAGTGAAATATCCTATAGCATGGAGAGGAATAAAGAAACCATTATTTTGGAATCCTTTTTTCTGAGTGAAAGAATTCTAATAAGCAAAACTAAGAGAAGCCATATTTATCTCAAATTTACTCTCTTAAAATGCAACTAAAGACAGAAATGCTGTACAATTTTCTATCTGGTTTTTAAAATAATCTTATTCTAACCAGCAAGTAAATTAATAGACTCTCCAGGCTAGAAAGATCTTTAAGGTCATTTATTCTAAATCCAGATGATTGCAGTTCTAGAAATATTAATTCAGAAAAAACTCTATTAAATTTATAACAAAATTTTAACAAAATTTTATAATTATTAAATTTAGCATTGACGAATATTATTTAATTTTTAACCTCAAGAAATCATCCTGATTATAAGTTTAGATTTATAATTCTACTAAAACATTTTGATATCATCTTTACACCTAGGAAATAAACTTTCTCCACCCTATGCAAAAAATATTATCAAATTGAAAATTTTAAAAATTTAAGAAAAAATAAAATTTAACAACAGGCACATACTCTTTTAAATTACTCCTATGAACTTGACCAGACACTTTCACAGCTTTAATTAATAACTTAAAATACCAGCACTTCTTTAACATTTGAAAAATTAGGATTTTTAACATATGGATAAAAAAGGAAACTTTTTTTAATCCATGAAGTATTTTAAAAAATCTTTAATCTTAACTTTTCCAAGCTCACTAATGACATTTCCCATTGGAATAAAAACGTTTTAAAATTAACAACATTTTGATGATTTTCATCATTTAAGAGTTAAATTTGACATCAGAATTTTAAGTATTCTAGCACAAGTTTATAGGATTTTGCATATTAAATCTGCTATTACTACATTAATATCTGTTTTGAAATATTAGTCAATTATACAGCAAATAGCTATTGCAGTGAACAGATTCTACATTAGCCAAATTAGACTTTATGTATTTGCTTTCTCACAGTACAAATAAATTACATATATATGTACACATATACGCACACATACATATTATATATATTTGAATGCTAATTTTGGAAATTAAGAAAATTATTTTGCTCATTTCTTTGTAAAATATTACATTTAAAATTGGTCAAGATTTACACAAGATATTCACATGACTAAATTTAAAAAATCCACTTTTAAATAGCTACACCTAGACATGTCATGTTTTAAAAATCTGCATGTAAGTTTCTGTGTTACCTGTTATGCATTTAAAAAAAAGGATTACTCACCTATAACACCAGTCACAGCTAGCTAGCTGCACTGACTTTGGCTTGGACAGACTACAATGTGGGTTCTGATTAATTTAAAGATTCCAGTGTACTTTTGCTACAAAAGCCATATCCTCTCACAACAAATAGGATTAAGTTTTGATGCTGCATTTGAGCCAAAGTGTTGAAATAAAGAGATTCTGTTTATGTCCATCTGCACTGAGCTGTTTTGTTAATTTAAAAACTCTTTTTCATATATAGGGCCAATTATTCATTCCCCAATTCAGTTTACTTGCTGAAGTTGATAATTACCTTGAAAAAAGGCAAGAGAAATACCTATAAACACTTTAATAGAAAGGACCTAAAGTTCTTGTAGTAAACCTTCAACCTCGCCACTATAAATAAGCCTGGCACTTTGATGAAAATTAACACTAGTTTTGTAAAGAGCACATTGGGGGATTGCAGTCAAGTCTTATCTTTAGTTCCAGTCAACTAGCAATCCTGAAAGAGTTTGCATCATCATCAGAACAGGCCATTTGATAGGATTCTACTGCTGTACCTAATCAATCTATGGAAGACTGTGGCTGTGCTGTGTAACAAAGCTAAAATAGATTTACAAATGGGGTTTTAGGGGATAAGCTCCTCCACAGGATTACATATTGATTTTAAATATAAAAAGCTTATCATATAAACCATAACTACAAAAATAGTGAACCTATGCATAAATCCCTTTAGAAGAGCACCCACTTCAAACTCTAAGCCAAGAATAAATCAAGATGTACAAAATCCTAGAGAAGATCCATTTCTTGTGCAGAAAATGAACATACCACTTTCTGAAAGCCCACCCCAATGTGTGCAGAAATGAATTTATCTTTCCTAAGGGGGCATTAAATAATCTGGAACAAAAAAAAAAAAAGAAAAAAAAAACTATAGGAAAAGTATCTAAAAGATGTTTGTTAGCTTGAGGGATCCTACAACTTAGCTCAGTAGAGTGAAACTCCTGCTATGAAAACACCTCAGGAAAAAAGGGTAAGAATAAGGCCAAAGTGATTATAGATTCTCAGAAGAATAAATGTATTGAATATTTTTTCTCTCAAACCAAGCTGTTAATATTTATTTCAGTGTACTATGGCTATTATATGCCTTCCACTTGATGAATGGTTTCAGCAGCAGATTTACTTGAAATGATTTCAGTTTCTTTATTAATTAATTAAACTATCTATGGCTAATAATAAGAAGAGATCAGGAAAGAAGAGAGAAATGAACTTTAAAACAAAGAAAAGTGAAACAAAACCAACTATTATTGACTATTCATGTTTTTCTGTGGTGTTTTAACACTCAAAAAGGCTATTGAATTGTTTGTGTGTCCATTCGAAGGGCTGGCTGAGAGTTGATCTTCACAATGATCAGCACCTCTCTAAGAGCCCTGCCCACATCCTGCCCAGGCTAGTGGGACAGGCCTCTCTCTCCAAGAAAGTGTCTTTATTTGTAATCAACAGGCTGTTCCTTTCCTCAAGTCTCCTTTTTTCCCTCAACCAGCAAAGGAAACTGGCAGAGAGATTCCAGGCACTGTCACATATGGGACAATGTAATTGAGAGAGAGAGAGAGAGAGAGAGAGAGAGAGAGAGAGAGAGAGAGAGAGAGAGAACAATAACTCAAAGCCCTGACAACTGCACTACAAGCATTTTAAAAAGAAAAACATTGTTTTCCCCTCTTCTTAAAAGAATATGAGTTTCTACTGTTTCTATGTATGTATAAAAAGATTAGGCAGATAAAATTTTAGATTATTTAAGACTGTTAATTCTGTATTAGGAATAAGACTGTCATGCATAAGGTCCTCCTTTTTAAGTATTTTTTTAATAATACTGGCTTTGGGGTATGGAACCAATGTCTGCCTTAAAAGTCAACTCTATATAGGAGAGGATGGGTAAAAAAAATTCAATAACACTTTATATTAAGTGTAATGTATAATGAATCTATAAAGAATATACTGTATAATGAGATATATTATACATACTATATATATACATATATTCCTATATAAATAGTATTGCTGCATCTACTTTTCAACTATTTAGCTTTTCCAATTCCAATCTCCTTTAAAGACTATGCTATGACTATAAAAACTACTTATGGAAGAAAAATACTGTTTAGTGTACTTGTGAATTTTTATTTCAATGGCAAGTTTCACAAAACTGCTTAAATAATTTTCACAAATTTTATTTCCTATATAAGTGGTATAATTTAATACATTTAGAGAGTCATTTGAAAGAAATTGGCTAACTGAAGCCTTTTAAAATAAAGTAAATCAAAATAAAGTAAATTTCTAAATGAGAATATCCAAATGTCACTGATATTTATAAAATGAGACAATGGATATAAAAGTAATTAAAAATAAAACTTCTGTAACATATAAGATAGTATGTAGATAAATAGGGTACTTTTTACTTGATGACAATATTATATTAAAATATTTTAAGAATATAAGACTTCATTTGGATTTCCCTTACAAACTTAAATTTCTAGTTTCTGAACTAATTAGAATTGACTTATTATGGATCAGGTACCTTATCAGGTGAAGAACAAAATTACCATGGACAGTCAATGGGTTAAGAGGTCAATATAGAATAAGAAAATCAATTTGCATTGATTAAACAAAAGATCCATTTTACAGAGCCCAAAGGATTAGCTTTTAAGCAGAAATCTTTGAACTATAAGGCATTTTCAACTGAGAGATATGTACAGAGAAGGGCATTATAAAACACCTAGGAATTTTTACAAAAAAAAAAATGCATAGTAAATGCTATAGTTAAGGTGGCCAATATTTATTGACATTATAAACATGCACAGAATTACTATATAATTAGTTAAAAAACTTTCTGAAAAGTGTGAAAGTGTGTAATTTTTTTCTTATGCCAATCTTTGCCTGACTATTTACTTAATAGGAGCTGGACTCTTAAGATCTATAGTAGACTGCACAGTGACATATTTTAATGTTGACATCAGTTAAATATTATGGTAAAAATTAGAGTCTAAGGTGAAAAATCAAAATGATAAATCTTTTCTGAACCTCTTCAGTGGAAATAACTTTAAATGGCATAAAAGTAAAATGTAATTAAATCAACTCTCCTTATTTTTTTCACTTAATGGAAATTTAAGCTACCTGAATCAAAAGTTAAGACAATTTTGTACTTAATAGCAAACATAATGATTATCTATCTGATTAGAGTCCTTAGATTCATATGTATACTACTTTCTACCAACAAGGCATTTATTTACATGATTCCTGTAGACCTTAGTAGAGAAGATATAGTAAAACCAGACATGTATTGCACTCTTTAAATCTCTTTGACAATTGACACCTCATCCACCTCACCCACCACTGCATTTCTTACCTTCAATAGCTAGCATTGCCCGCAATTCCCGGTTCAGCAGTTCATACCGCCGTTCCAAATCATGTTCTTTTTCCCTAGGCAAGTTGCAAAAGTTCATCAATATGCTAATTACTAAATCATTAAACACTTAAAAGAACCTTTAGGTTACATTGATTTTAGGACTCATAACTGACTTTTCTCTTTAACTTTAAGCCACTCCAAACAAATGATATACAAAAACCTAAAATCTTTCTCAGCTGAATATTTACTAATGCTATTATTTTCTTCTTTGAATTCTTGAATGGCACAGAGGTATATTTTAATCTGAGGATAAGTAGTCCCATTCTTCAAAGCTTCTTGTATTAGGTGCCAGATATAAGACTACTTTCAAAAATGTTTTTTATAGTTCATAATCAACACTCTTTTATTCAAAACTCTATGTGAAAAGATTATATAAGAAACATGAAAATATTACCAGCACAAATTTAAAAATGGAGACAAAGATTCTGGATTAGTTAAGTTTTGTGCTTCATCATAATTCTTTTATCAAGTTCATAAATGATAGGAATTATAAAAGTAGATTTTTCCAACAAAATAAAAGATAAACCTGGCCATTCCCACACTAGGTGGCATACCATAAGAACTTTGCTAGTGAGCAGAAAGGAACAAGCGTTAGTGAACTAACACCAAAGACTAGAATGTTTACATTTGATCTATTCTCCATTTAACTTTAATTCCTACAGTCATAAAAAGGTCACTTCTATTTAAGTAATTAAGCTCTTATCCCAAAGTTTAGATTAACATTATCTGTAGACAACAAATGTATTTTTGTTCTTATAAAGTGTTATTTTATTTTTAACTTAGAACTTGTTCAATAAACTTCAACTTTATTTTTCTAAAGGGTTTTCCTCTAACCATTAATATAAACCCAAACTCCTTTTTCTGCACAAGTGATTTATTTCCAAAACATAAGAACTGTTTATATACCTTGACTTTTTGTAAAACAAACACTTTTTCAGTGTTTAATCACTCCATTTACAAATTTTTACTGTTTGGATGGAAACAGTGAAAAAATGTATGTATATATGTATATTTACTTTTTAATATAAAACATACTGTAATAGAGTATAAAATATACTGTAATTTCTAAGGAAAGAAAAAAATTGAGCTCAATAAATAGGAAACTTTAAAGAAGGCAATAACAGAAAGCCTAATGCTATAGGGAAAAACAAGCTCAGTCATGAGTACTTACAGTAGAGAAAGCTGGTTCATTCTTCTTATTAAGGCATTTTTCTTATTAACTAACATAAACCATTCTTGCATCATAGCTTCTTCTTCTTCTGTGTTCTTTGCTGTGTATAAAGAGTTACTTCTTATTTATATGACATTTTATAAGCCAAATGATAGTTTAGCACAAGTTTTTTAACATTACAAAAAATATTTTAAATATTCCAATACTATATATAAAACTGCTTATAATAATATAAGATTAAAGTCCAGGACCTGAAAAAATAATTAGTATTTAAAACATATAAGCCAAACTTCTAAAGCTGACATTTTTCAGCATGTATATTTCAGTCCCCCTGGACATACCTATAGATCATATTAACACTAAGTACTGTAAACAAAATGTTCCTCCTTTTAAATCCTCCCTAGAGGCTGACTGGCTATTATGTTTCAGTGAAGAACTGATGGTGATGACAGACATATGGTCATGATTAAAAAAAATTGAAAAATCATTATGAGGATCATAAGACTAGCAGAAAGATCAGAAAAGTCCAAAGATTGTGTGAAAGCTTCTACTTGTATCAATTTAGTTTTTCTTTTATTTCCTCCCTCAAAGTAAACTAAAGATTATATATATGTGTATGTATATATATATATGTGTGTGTGTGTGTATAAATATAAATTAAAAAAATATATATATAGAGAGAGAGAGAGAGAGAAAGAGAGAGTATTACAAAAAGACACCAACAGGTCTCTGTGAAAAAAACACATTACAGTGAAAATAATGTTTAGAAAACATTTGATTAGAGAAACAATCTAAAGTTTGTAAAGTTACTGATTTCATAAGTTATACTTCATACCCATTCCATCATCCGTATCACTCTACTTCTCCCCACAACACACCAACAAAAGCTAGTATTAAGGATTATAATACAGTACACCATGTACTTAGTATTGTTCAGGTAGAAGTAGCCCCTAATTATACTCAAGAAAAATATCGATTTTT
The DNA here is from genome assembly GCF_047511675.1 of Marmota flaviventris. Classification (NCBI taxonomy): domain Eukaryota; kingdom Metazoa; phylum Chordata; class Mammalia; order Rodentia; family Sciuridae; genus Marmota; species Marmota flaviventris. The sequence continues at coordinate 51,536,432 of NC_092511.1, read as the reverse complement.
CTCACATTTTTCCTTCCTCTGCCTTAAAATTATACCTAGTCAAATTTATAATTCTTAGCCTTTTCTCCCTGAATTCCACCTATGCTTGGTTTATTGCTTTACTAAGCCATTATTTAATATTACCAGTCCAACATCTGTATAGAATTCATGGGATTAAGTTAAATAGCTGACAAAACATTAAATATCCCAATTACGACTATTATCCCTGAAGTTTTATTTTCTCTTTAAGTGAGATGGTTTCTTTTACATTTCAAATATTATGAGTCCATTTTAAAAATTCAAAAAATACAGAGGTATATGATTGAATAAATGTCAAATCCTCTTTCACTGACCCCACCCCTCCTCACCTCCTCACTCCATTTTCCTTCTCCAGAAGTAGTATATTTCCTCCCAAATCAGACAGCTCAGCTGTCTATCAAACACATGTATATACTTTATATAAACACATCTAGATTTCTCTCACAGATATGAGTTCATATTATATTGTGTCCTAGGATTTATTATATCATGTGTCCAAATATCTACTTCATATTGATGCATAAGTTATGGGCATTCCATAATTAATTTAACTATTTCTACATTAATAAAAATTTAAAGATATTTAAAAATAAAATAGAATATAAAAAACTGATCTGTGTACAAAAGATTAAACATGTATTTCAAAGTATCCCTATAAAACAGATACGTGTTATTATTCATCTTTGGGGAGAACAGTGGGGATATGTGCCTTCATTAAATGCTGTTAAAACTAAATGGTATGAAGCCGACTTAGGATAGATTCTTTTAGAGTCTGAACAAAAGTCTTTATTGTTTTACAGTATTTTTAATCTCTCCTTTAGGGTAGCTGGTTTTGTATTCACTTTGGACCATGTGATGTCTTGACACTGGTCATGTGATACAGGCTGCGATAGGCACAAATCCCTGGGTAGCAACAAAAGAAGAAAGAGTAAAAAGAAAAAGCTGAGAAAAAGCTTGCAATTTGGAAAAAGGCCAATTGTACCCTGGTGAAAGCTTTTTTGATCAGTGAAATGACACATGTGTGCAATATTAATAGGTGTAGATTTTATGATATTTTATTTTCTGATTAAAGACCTAATTCTTGTGTTTATAAACTAAGTAGCTTCTAAAAATATAGACATATTAAAACTTTGTTTTGAGATTAACTTAACCTTTAATTGAGGCTTTCAGGCAATACTAGAAGCAACCAGCCTACACTTAAATTAGCATCATTTTCTTCAATGGAACACCGCTTCCTTGAGTATAACAATATTGATGTGGAACTGTATTATTTTCAGTTTAACTTATGCCTATGATTTCTAGGTAAGAATCCAAGATCCCCTGCCTCTAATTGTTAGGAAATCTCTAATAATAAAAGAGTCTCATGTTTCAAAAGGAAATAAGCCTAATGATAAATATTTAAAGACACATTACACATTGTTACATAGATTATTTAAATTAATTGAAAAACATCTGTATCACTAAATCCTTATCTGAAATTGTATATGATGGAAATCTATTCTAGTAATAAAAATTAAAGTTTCTTCTAATCCATCACTACACTATTGTTTTTAGGGGTTTTAAATTTTTTTTTTAATTTAAAAAGCTCTTAAAAGCCAGTAAGTTGAACCATTACAAATTAATCCTGACTTTAATAACTGGTTAAAGACCCCTTTAGCTTTATAAGTAACAAAAAATATTAAAGCCTGTGATCACAGTGAGCTTTTCTCATTTCTCCTCTAACCATTTGTTATTTAATCCAATACTAGTAATCCAATTTGTCCATCAGACTTTTAAAGGGCAGAATGCAACTTCCTCAGCTTAGACACTTTTCAAAGTACAATATATTTTTCAAATGAATGCTGGATGTTTCATTTTTCCCAACTGTTCCTAGCTCTAATGCACGAGGAAAAAAAGAACAAGATGAACATTGTTCATACTGATTAAGTAAGAGCTCATTAAAGAGCTGTCAGTGCGGTACTTTGAATATGCATGAAGCATATAATCAGATCTAGTACCGTCACTAGAGGAGAATACGGTAAGTACAAAGGATTGATTTAATTACTTAGAGTGGGCTGTGGTGGTAAAGCAGTCTTGTTAGCGCAAAAAGAAAAAGAGGTTGTATTCTGGCACTGTTATAAAAAAGGCAGTTTTAGCTTCTGCCACAATACCTAATCTCAGAATAAAGCACTTTACATTGTAGCTTAAAATGAAGACTGTCATTATATTATAAAATGGCCATAAATCATTTAATCTTGTTTAACCTCACCTAGCTAACTACCTCTCTTTCAAAATTATCTTTAATTTGTAATACAACCACATTTTTGTCACCTCAGAACTAGTACTGGTATTTTTTATAAATCTTAAAATTTTTTCAATTTCATGATCTGAAAAATTCAAGACATACTATTGAAGGCCATTTTGAAATAAAAAGTGACTTCTACAGTCCAGTATACATTTACTAAAATTTAAAATAATGCCTGGGATGTTGCACTATATTTTAAAATATGGTACACCTCCTGTTTATTTTATTACCAATAAAGCATCATAAAAAGCTACCCATTTTCACCTTAATATTAATATAGTCTCTAGTAATATATTTTGTATTTTGTTTCCTTTAAAGACTTCTGTTTTTTATTTTGCCTCCAGATATATAATGTTCTTTCTGGTATCACACACTCTCTTAATGTCAGTTTTTTTTCTCTTAATCAATTGTAGTTGAAGTATGAATTGTGAAAATTATTAAGAAATCAAAACAATGATAATGGCAGGAAAATAGCTGTTAAAATGACTTAAAATTATTCTTCCTCTCACACAGTTAATAAAAAGAACTTAATAGACAGCAGCACATTTCACACAGTACTACATGTAATATACTTAATAAATATTAGTTGACTACAGTAACTACCTTTATATTCCATTTCCTCAAACAAACAAGATTTAAAGTTATATAATTTCATTTAGGAATTCATTTACTAATCCAAGAATTTGTATGTAGTTTTCATTTATTTTTTTCAGAAGTAGTGTTTTTTCAGTATGTTTCAAATGAATAAAAAAAATGATGTCAGAATCTTGGAATTATTAATCATATTTTATTTTATTTTTGCAGTTCTAGGGATTAAACTAAGGACCTTATGCATGCTAGGCATCTACCACTGGGCTACAGTGCCAGCTCTGAATCTTATTTTAAAAACTGGCTTCTAAATAAACTTTTCCTAATATTCTTTTCAATATAATATCATCTATTTACAAAATTATATTTTAGACAGTGAATTCTTATATAAATGCAAAATAAGGAATGATAAATACAATTGTAGCTGAATATAGGATGGATTCAGTGGGAAAAGGTAAAACCACATAGTTGTAATACTGTTGTTATACATGTAAACAAAGCCAAGGTTTTCAACCATGAAAACATTAAAGAATGCTGAAATCTTGCCACAATCCCATAGTGGGGAATGGCTGACTAGTATCAAATACAGCTCTCTTAGTACATCACATCAAAGTTAAACCAAATATAAAACCAAAAATGCTGACATTAAAAATTGTCCTGATGGGGATTATAGAATGATATTTAAAATACTTTATTACAATGGAGAGACACTTGAAGTATCCAACCAGCTGTTATCAGAGAAGATTTTACTTAATGGAGGGGTCAGAGGCATCAACTCCAAAGCCAATAAACACCATTGTCAAACTATAGTTTCCCAGTTTTAGAAAATATTTAAACTTAGGAAAGAATTAAAGCTATATTAAGAAAATAAATTTTACTATATAAACAAGTGTTTCTGCTCCAAGAATATTCCTAATCAACATTAAAGAAGAATATTTTATAATTCTTATTGACATTTTAGCATCAATTATCTTATTTGTTTAACATGATATATTTACTATAGTATTAGGAATATAAACTTTAGGGCTGGGGATGTGAAGCGGTAGGGCGCTCGCCTGGTATGCGTGCGGCCTGGGTTCGATCCTCAGCACCACATACAAACAAAGATGTTGTGTCTGCCAAAAAACTAAAAAATAAATAAAATACTCTCTCTCTCTCTTTAAAAAAAAATAAACTTTAGGGAAAATGTGCCTCTTTGTTTACATAAAATAAAAACTAACACATTCTCTCTCAAAATAAATACATATTTTATTTACCCATTTGGAAAAAAATAAATGTGGGGAGATAGTTGAAGCCACATCATTCTACAGTTCTGACAGACTTCCATGCATGTACTTCCTATGGAAGTAGGCATAGACAGCTTCATCAAAGTTCTTCCTCAATTAATTTATACACAATTTATTTCTATAGGTTGGAAATTAACAGCAATTTTATTGAACCAACTCTTTAATGGGGTATGAATAGACTGTTTTTATACCAAAGGCCTATGTTAGATTTCTGAAAAGGTAATAAACTAAGCTCAAAGTTAACAAAAAAAAGCACTGAAGTAGTCATCATGGGAAAAAGTATAACTGATGAAATTTACTCATAGTTTCCTGTGTGTGTATTGCTGGGGACCAAATCCAGGGTCTCATACATGCTAGGCAAGTACTCACCGCTGAGTTACATCCTTAGACTATAGTATTTTTTTTTAAAAAAATGACCTATGAGATGGGGCTGTATTCATAACTTTCACTGCTAAGAGACTTTAAAGGTATTAATATGATACACATTACAGGCAATGCATACCCCCCCGCCCCCCAGTACTGAACTATACTACTAAGCTACGCCTCCAGCCCAAGTGCATGCCTATTTTATTCATTTTATTTTTATTTTTTTGTAGTGCTAGGGATTGAACCCAGGGCCTAGCGCATGCAAGGCAAGCACTCTACCAAATGAGCTATATCCCCAGCCCTGCATGCCTATTTTGACTACCTATATATGGGTATTTGGCTTAAGTTAAATTACTGAGGCTGGTTTCAAACTTGCAACCCTCCTCCCTCAGCCTCCCAAGTCACTGGGATTATAGGCATGTGCTAGCAAGCCTGGCTTTAAGTTAAAATTCTCAGAACTCAAGGGCTGTATTTATTTTTTGAAGGTACATCTAACATATTTTGTAAAAAGAGAAAAAATACAGTCACTTTTACAGACATCAATCTACAGAACAAACAGTATTTTACTTGGAGAATCAATTATGTACCCTTCAATAAGGGGGAAAACTTGAACTGTGAACCACCCTTACAGATGGATAGCACTCCCGCCCCAGTAATTCTTCCTCCTTAAGTTTGGACTGTACCAGGCAGACTCCCCTTTACCCTCTCCCTGTCTAAGAGCCATCTCACAGTCATGTCATGTGAATGACTACAAAGAGATTCTAGCCAGCACAGTGGCTCATGCCTGTAACCCCAGAGGCTCCAGAGGCTCAGACAGGAGGATCGCAAGTTCAAAGCCAGCCTCAGCAACAGCAAGGTGCTAAGCAATTCGGCGAGACCCTGTCTCTAAATAACATACAAAATAGGGCTTAGGATGTGACTCAGTGGTTGAGTGCCCACGAGTTTAATCTAAACAAAAAAGTTCTAAAGTTTCTAGAGACAGAGACATTAGCGTTAAAAGACAAACATGAATAAAATTATTTCTTGAAAAGTGGGAGCGGAGGAAAACTATTTCTATTTTAATATTTGTTATTTTAAGATGTGGTTTTTAAATACAGATGTATACATAAGCATGTTCACTTTATCCAGCGGCACAGGTGGGTTTGCAGATGAAAAAAACAAAAACACTGGATCACCACTGGACACTGGATCACCAGTGCCATTTCTGCATACAAAAGATAGTCACAGCCATGGTGAGACAATAATGTGACTGGGCACCAGGTAGTGAAAGTCACTTACAAAGGGTTTTAGAGACTTAAGAATAAAGTAAGTCAGAGACAATAGCACACATCTGTAATGCCAGCTACTTGGGAGCTTGAGGCAGGAGGATCCCAAGTTCAGCCTGGGCAACTTTGTGAGACTCTGTCTCCAAACAAACAAACAAACAACAAAAAAAGAACCCAGAGTGTAATTCAGTGGTAGAGCACTTGCCTAGAATGTAATGAATGTATGAGACCCTGGATTTGATCCGTAGTGCCACACACATACCTCCACCCCTCAAAAAGAAAAAAAAAAACAAAAAAACAAAGTAGATCATGGGATATTGATGAATACCAAAGAATGAAAGAGGTAAATTTTAAGATAAAAAATTACTGACAAGTGGAATACTTCTAAAATTTTATTATTATCAAAAAATAAAATTTACAGTCTGAAGTAAAATTGATATAATTTGAAGAAAAGCAAAATGTTTCACTAGGAAAGTAAGTTTTCATCTTTTTTTTTTGTGTGTGTGTGTGTGTGTATGTGTGTGTGTGTGGTGCTGGGAACTGAACCCAGGGCCTTGGGCATGTGAGGCAAGCACTCTACCAACTGAGGTATATACCCAGCCACAGTTTTCATCATTTTTTTTACAGGAAGGTATTTTGATATTAAAAGCACCGCTCCTTTAAAATCAGTTTATGAAATTGTCAATGTAGATGAAATAGCTGATTTATTAAATAGTGGGTGAGAATGAGATTGGATTCATTGAATTTAGAAAATTAAATACAATTTTTAAAACAAAAGGACAAATTCAGGTAGATTTACCACAGATGTGCTTTTTCTAATAAAGTTTCTCCAAAGATATATTATGTAGTTAGCTACTTTTCTAGGTAGTTTCCAGTTTGCTTAAAGTCTTTAAAAATATCATCAAGAAATCTTCAGAGCCTCCAGTTTCCAATAATAAATGAATTAAAAAGTACCCCATTGTAAAACCTGTACAGTTATGTTCTCTTCCATTCTACTCCTGCTTTGATCAAGCCTAGAGTCAGATAACCAGGCAATACTAGGATATAAGCTTAATTATTTACTTTCTTAATTTATTTTATTTTTTGTATACAGCATGCCTGTATTTATTGGTTAAGTTTTTTAATGAAGTGCTAAGAATTGAACCCAGTGCCTCTTATGTGCTAGACAGGTGCTCTGCCACTGAGCTACAGCCCCAGGCCCCCTTATTATTTTTTTAAATATATATTTTTTAGTTGTCAGTGGACCTTTTATTTTATTTATATATGTTGCTGAGGATTAAACCCAGGGCCTCACACATGCTAGGCAAGCACTGTACCACTGAGTCACAACCCCAGGCTCCCTCCTTATTTTTTAATTGCCAAAAATAACATACAGAAATTGTTTTGGAATATGTACACATTGTGGTATGTCTAAATTGAACTGATTAACATAGGATTACCTCATATAGTTTATCTTTTTTGGAGTGAGATGAAAGCACTTAAAAATCTACTCTCAGCAATTTTCAAGAATAAATTTTAACTATCGTCACCATGTTATAAAATAGAGCTCTTGAATTTATTCCTTCTGAAATTTTGTACTTTTGACCCTAGTCATTCCCACTTTACACCCTACCCTCTGTACCCCATTCTCTGATAACTACCATTTTACTCACTACTTCACTGAGTTCAACTTCTTTATATTCCACATATTAGTGAGATAATTATGTTTGTTTTTCTTATTTCACTTAATGTAATGTCCTCATATGTACCTTAAATATCTTTATTCCATGAGGAAGAGCTAAAGGGAATTATTCCTATCTTCTACTAGCCTTTGGCCACATTCATTCTCAAACCACAGAAGTTTAAGCAAAGAAGGATGGTGCAGAAGCTTCTGTGGCAGATTTCTAACTTGAGCAGGGTTTCAGTAATTACACATCTTGAAACAAATGCAGTGAGTGCTGTTTTTCCAGGCCAGGTGACTGGTTAGTTTCAGCACTGTAATCCCTCATCCAATACCCCCTTAGTTTTCTTAGTGGAGCTATTCTCTTCAGTACAGTACACAAGAGACACTCACAATGGACTTGTGCCATTTCCTAAAGACATAAGAACAACAGTGTCAAAGAGACACTGCCATATTTCCCTCATCATGTCACTGACAGCCAATAACTTCCTTATAAAGTGGAAATAATGGTAATGATGATGATTATAATAGCATGGAATATTTAATGAGGTTATACAACTTACCTAAAGTTAGCTAGTGATGGAACAGTCCTCACATAGTCTTGTGAACCACCATTCTTAGTCACCCACTTAATACATGAGGACTCATAGGTAATTGGTCTTAACAAAACAGGCTCTTTATTTTGAGTTCAGAGCAACCTTAACAAAACCTTCAGAGTGACTCTCATAAACAAACAAGCTAACAAACAAAAAAACCCTATCTCTGGCATTAGAGGGGTAGAGCATTTGCCTAGCACATACTTTAAAGCCCTGGGTTTGAACTGCACCCCCACCCCCACCCCATCAACACACACACACACACACACACACCAAAAAGAAAAACAAATTCCACAAAAACCCAAACTACCTTTGATAGATAATAAAACTCACATCCTGTTCACTTAGTTCATCTATTACAGAGGATTTCAGTAACTTTTCCCATGCAGGCAAATAGGATTTAACAAAGATCTTACTTCACAAAGGAAGTCAGCTTTTCTTCCTCACTGAGGTGTCCATAAAATCCTTGAATTATAGGTTAGTATGAGGTACCTTCCAGAAACAGGATACCAAGAATAGACCTGTCTACTTCTTCAGTAACCTTGATTCCATTGGGGCAATGGAAATAGTAGTCATTTAATGAAAATGTTCAAGCAAGAATATTCAGCCTGGCATTGAACTATCAGGGTAAAGTTTCAGCTCTGCTCTTTAAGAGTTGTTAAACTTGGATAGGTTATTTATCTCCTTAGGCTTCAGTTTCCTTATCTTTAAAATTGAGATAAATGTACTACTTTGAAGAGTTTTATGATGACTAAATAAATTAAAATATGTAAAACACTTAGAATAATACCTGGCCTAGAGTACTGGAAATAACATAATGGTGTTATTTTCACTTTCTCTCTTGTACCCCACACATCATTCACACACACACACACACACACAAATAATTTATATTACATCTGTTTCTCTCTCTATACACACACATATATACATACATACACACAAACACACACACAAAGTAGAGTTCTGCTTCATAAATTTAAAAATAAATTAAGAAGGTACATAATTAAGCTTATATCCTGCTTCAGGATCCTCCCTTGACTCCTAGGATTTTCTAGGATCTTTTTTTTTTTTGTGTGGTACTGGGGATTAAATCAAAGAATACTCTACCACTGAGCTACATCCCCACCTCCCCAGCCCCTTTTAAATTTATTTTGAAACAGGGTTTAGCTAAGTTGCCCAGAATGGCCTTGAACTTGTAATCTTCCTGCCTCTCTAGTTGCTGGGATTATAAGAATTATGTAAGTTTATAAGAAGGCAATACAATGCCTGCCTGATTCCTAGAATTATTAATGGTACAAGGTATGGTAATCACAGTGATCCCTCCTGGAAGAGTCTCAGAGTTTCTCTCACTGCCAATGCAAGCACCAGAAAGACCCACTCACAGAAATAAATATGCTAGACAACATGGTGCAAATCTTAAGGTGTTTATTCCATTGAGTGCTTTCTTTTTTCTTTTAATTTCTTCCTTCCTTTCTTCCGTCCCTCCCTCCCTCCCTGCACCCCCCCAGCCCTGAGCATGATATTTCTAATTTCTCTACATAACTATTTTCCTAGAACAGTTAATCAAAATGCATCCTACAGTCACTTCATCATTTTCAATCTACCCATGCATGGAATCCCATCAACTCCCCACTACTCATATTTCAAACTCTCTTTCCCTGCCCCCCTTACTTTCTTTTAGAACTGGGTATTGAACCCAGGGTCTTGCACATACTAGGCAAGCACTCAATCACTGACCTACATTCCTGGTCCTCATTTTTCTTTTCTTAAAGGAGCTACTCAGATGCAAATTATGAGACATTTCCCTTCCCAAGGCTGTACATACTCTAGGAAGTCTATTCCAAAGGTCTTCTGGCTAATAGCAGTTTCTTCAGTCTGAAATTCAGAGAAAATCTAATGTGATTCCCAGAATCTCTGGTATTCCCAACAACACTTATGTTTAGATTTCTCTTCAACCTAATCTCAGGATCTGTTAAATTACCACTTTTAATGTGATACAATTTTTAAAATATCCCTTCCTTAACCTGAAGAACTTTATAATATATCTCAATAGTCCATGTCAGATTCTGACATAAATCTTATGAGCCAATCTCCAGCCTTCACATATATGGCCCTGTGTCTATTTTTTTCCCAAAGCTGTAGTCCACTTAAAAAGGGTCAGAGCAATAACATCTAAAATAACTTACATTCCCACCGAAAGTTATGATCAACTTTAAATATGTTTGTTCTTTACAATGTATTTGTTAATAATTCCATTATTATCAAATATAGTTCACAATTAGCAAAAAAGCTACCTAGTTGGCACTGATAATTTTTAGCATGATTAAAAAAAATTGGGAGCTAGGATGTAGTCCACTGGTAGAGTGGGCAATTAGCATGCACAAGGCCCTGGGTTCAATTCCCAGCACCACAAACAAACTATCCTCTAAAAACAAAGAGAAATAATATCTTAATGAAATTATATTGTATAAAGCTGACCTTTGTTGGCTTTATGAAATAGTTGGCACTTTTTTTTTCTAGAATGGTATTTTACTTTTTTTTTTTTTTTTTTTAATACTAGGGATCAAACCCAAGGGCTTGCACATGATAGGAAAGTGCTCTACCACTGAGCTACCGCCCTAGCCCAGTTTATTACTTTTAAACTGAAATGTTTACTACAGTTTTATTTAACTTTTAACTTTGATTTAAAATAAGCACTTGAGGGGCAGAGGGTGGAGCTCAGTGGTTCAATGCTTGCCTAGCATATGCAAGGTGCTGGAATTGATTCCCCAGCACTACAAAAATAAAATAAGCATTTGAATTAGTTGGCCTTGATGGTGGATACCTGTAGTTCCTGCCAAGGCAGGAGGTTCACTTGAGACCTTCTGAGAAACACAGTGAAACCCTATTTCTTAAAAAAAAAAAAAAAGATAATAATAATAAAATAAGCACTTGAGTTAAAACAAATGGTATTTATTAGAAATGTTACATTTTGGCTCCATTTAATTTATTCTCATGAGAAATTAAATATTTATGACTACATTAGTGATTATTTTTCTGTTGAAAATGATTTATAACTGAAATAGTTTATCAATTATAAAAATTGTTGTGGACTTCAATGCTTTAAAATTAAAACTCATTTTTTTAAATGAAGAAATGCTGGTGCTTTATACAATTTGTAGCTTTGGCCACCAAGTGGTGCTAGTAAGTCAGAATGAACTGGCATGAAATTGGGTGGCTTTAGAGTGGGTAAAGAATGGAGAAGCAGTATGCAACCAGTCAGCAAGGGAAATGCAAGGGAAACTTGTAATTGAGATGTCCATTACTTATGCACCGTGAATTCACATGTCATCTCCCACTTCATATCACCAGTTTAAAAACAAAAAGGAAACTATTCCATGTATTCTTATGTTGATGGTAGAACAGTTTTTGAAAAACTGTTTACTTTCTTTTTATTTTTTTAAGATGAGGAGTCTCACTATGTTGCCAGTTCCTGGATTGAAGTGATCTGTAAGCCCCAGTCTCCTGAAGTAGCTGGGACGGTAAGCATGAGCCATCAGTCCTAGCTTGGAAAATAATTGTTTATATATGTATTTGGACTAAAATTTATCCTTTAAGGCTAAGACTAATCTTTCTCTATAAATTTCATCCAAATCCATTAAAACAAAAACAAAATTTTTCACAGAACTGATCAACACACATTAAAAATTAGTTGGCAATATTAAGCATTTAAAAATATCTATTTTTAAAAAAATTTTTTCTTTTTTTTTGGAATTTTTTTAATATTTATTTTTTTAGTTTTTGGCGGACACAACATCTTTGTTTGTATGTGGTGCTGAGGATTGAACTTGGGCCGCACGCATGCCAGGCGAGCGCGCTACCACTTGAGCCACATCCCCAGCCCTCTATTTTTTTTTTTTAAAAGATACCAACTCATCAGTATTCCTTAATTGTAGAAAAACAAAAGGAAATAGCGCCTTTCAGTGAATGAATGCCTTTCTTGATCCAAATTACAAGTGATATGTGAGGACAGAGAACAGATACAACGACTATATATGTTCAGTTTTCTTATGTAAAGAACCTAGAGGCTTAAGAAACATTATAATTTACCATCCACTAGAAAAAAAATTGGCAAGGTCTCCAAGTAGAATGAATAATAATTCGAAAGTAGAATTTCTAATCCCAGATAACAAGAGAAAATTCATGGCTATATAACTGGACAGTTCTATCCCCAAGAAGAAGGGACTGACAAGATCAAGTATGCACCCAGTTCATTCTCTATATTATTATCAATATTTTTAAAGGAAAGTGTTTCCATGTAGGGAAAACTGGAGAAAGGTGTCAGAACAAAGCTTGCATCTTTCTACCAACTACCTGATTTTGACTCTCGACTGAGGAGGCAACTCACACACGTGTCCTTCTCTGATGTCATTCTTTGTCAAATTGTGAAATCTTGGTTCAGGTTCTTAGGATAGTGTAAGGATGAAACAGAGAAAGAGAAAATCCATTTGTAAAGTGGATTCCTATATGACGTCCTAAAATAGGTTTCTCAAAATACAATATTTAAGTTCAGTTTGCTTCTGGAAGTGCCTTTAAAAAACTCATAAAAATTAGCATACCAATTCAAGGGACTAGTAAAATTCCTAAGGCTTCATCCTAGTTATTTATTTACATGAAAATTATGGTATTTGTGCAACTGTTTACCAATATATAATAATTAATAGATAATTTAAGGGTTAAAAAACAATAAGAACAATTTTTTAGTCTTATGCCAAGTTCCCAAAACTATTCTTCTGGTATTTTTTGAGGGAACGAAGAATAGAAAGTGAGAGAGAGGGAGCGACAGAAAGATGGGGAAATAACATCAAAGAAAAGAGTTATAGAATGGAGATATGCGTATCAGGAGCTAAGAAAAAAAATTAAAGTAAAGGTAGAAACAATAATAAATAATGAAACTTACTACCACAACTGACAGCAACAGCTACTTTTGTACTAAGTGTTCACCTTCTGCCAATTCTGAAGGTATTATCAGAGTTTTATTCTTTTTTAAAAAAACAGCTAAGAAAACAGACTCAAAGAGTTTTAAGTAAGTTGTCCAAAACCAGCTAAATTCCAGCTGGGATCTTACTGATTTTAGAGTCCCTGTTCTTAAATCTCAATACTGTGTTTAGCATATCTTTAGCCATGTGTTTCTCAAATGCGATGTGGATTACCTGCATTTGAACTGCCTAGATGGGCCCAGTCCCAGATCCACTGAATCAGAATCTTTAAAGCAGGACCTTGAAAACTGTTTTTTTTTTTTTTTTAAACAAACTCAGGCTTTTTATGGATATAAAAGTTTGAGAACCACTGTCTTGGCCCTTTCACAAAGAAGTCACTGAGATTAATTTTTTTTTTTTTTTTTAAAAAGAAAGGGTGATATTCCATGTATAACATGTTATTTTAGCATTGGCATGACATTACACAAATTTAATTTCACATTCAGAAGAAAAACATGTTGCTGCCAAATCAGTTCAAATGCCTAAATTTTATTTCATAGATAGTTGCTGAGAAAAAACACATTTTCCTGGAATTTCTACTTTTTTAAATGCGAAAAATTTGTATTGCACTCTAGAATAAGGATATACCTCACTTAAGGAAATAGGCATGTTCCAAATTGAAAATTTTGGTGGTGGGATAATTCTTTAGGTACAAAAATTATATTTTATATTTCCAATTCAAAATTTCTAGTAGTGGAAATACTGTCTAAAAATCACTGGTAGAAATTATATACATTTTTTTTCTGGATAAATGAATAAACATGAGTCAGCAGATGAAAGTCAACTTAAGACTGTAGATAGTAAAAAGCTGGGGCATACAGTGACTGCCAAGGAGAGAAGAAACAAATGTCAGAAATGAGAATCTTAGTAGGCTCTCTGCATTTCTGAATCAGAAGTTTCTTTCTAGAAATGCTATAGTCCAATGCCTACTGCATAAACTAGAATGATTCAACAATTGAATGCTGCTACTTCTACATAAAATTTATGTATTTTCCTCCTTAAATAGTCTAAATAACGACACACAGGTAGAAATGAATATTAATATTACAATTAGCTGAACAAACTGTGTAAGTAAAGAAAACCTGAAAGTATGATATTAGTTTCATTTATAACCACAGAAAGAAAAAAACTATAGAAAGAAGATAATTTAGGAATATTACCTTTTTTTTTTTTTTTAATGCTAAGGATCAATCTAAGAGGCTTGAGAACGTTAGGCAAGTGTACTGAGCTACATCCTCAGTCCAGTATCACCAATTTAAAAAATTGAAAATGTATAAAGTAAAGAAGAAAAACACTATAGATACATTACAGTTAAATTTTCTTTTTAAAACAAACTTTACTATTGCCTTTACACTGCATATTTAGTCATTATTCATTTTAATAATCAAATGCCTATTATAGTATGCATCTAACACACAATAACAAAATATACAAATGTGAAAAGAGAATAATAGTAATTTATCTATCTATCTATTTATTTATTTAGTATTGGGGATTGAATTTAGGGCACTCAACCTGAGTCACATCCCCAGTCCTATTGTGTATTTTATTTAGAGACAGGGTCTCAGAGTTGGTTAGTGCCTCACTTTTGCTGTGGCTGGCTTTGAACCCAAGATCCTCCTGCCTCAGCCTCCTAAGCCACTGGGCTTACAGGCATGTGCCACCATGCCTGACTAGTAATTTATTATTATAATCACTTTATTTAATGCTTGATGATGTCTGTAAAATTCCTAGCATATTAGTGATTTTCATCTTTGGGTATCTTTTATTTCAAAGAAGACGGTGTTAGTCAGCATTTCATTCATGGGACCAAAATACTTGAAAAGAACAACTTAGAGGAGGAAAAGTTTATTTAGGCTCACAGATTCAGAAGTTCAGTCCATTGTGAGCCAATTCCATTGGTCCAAGCTGAGGCAGAACATCATGGTGGAAGGGCTTGGCAGAGGAGCACTACTCTGCTCATGGCAGACAGGAAGCAGAGAGAGGAGAAGGAGAAGGGACTATAGGGAAGATGAACCCTTCCAGGGCATGACCCTAGTAAACTACCTCCTCCAGCTACACCTGACCTGCCTATGGTTATCACCCAGTTAGTTAGTCCATTCAAACTAGGACGGACTGATTAGGTTATAGTTCATAATCATTTCACCTCTGAATAGTCTTGTACTAACATAGGAACTTTTAGGGGACACTTTATATACAAATCATAACAGAGAGCTTGACAAATTTAAGAACTGAAGAGATCATATACATAATATTAGCTTGCAAAGAAAGAGCTGAATAAATGCAAGCTAATATTATAAAGCATATGCTAGGGCCTGTGCAAATGCTTGATACAAAGTAACTAAATTCTCACAAATCTCTTAGCTAACATACCTTATCACTTTCAACCCAGTGTGTCCAAAAATTAAATTAATTATTATCATTACCCAGGGGGTTTTTACATTCTGTATAGTACCTTGAACATAATCAGGGATCAAAACATATTTGTTGAATGAATGAAAATCCTAAGACGTAAAATATAAATGAATTTCATCCTTTATAAGAGTTAGAGTTAGGTCCCCCTCTCCTCCCATTTTGTGGGTTTTGTTGCAGTGCTGAGGATCAAACTCAGGGCCTCATAAATGGTAGGCAAACACTACTATCAAGTTAGTTCTCAATTTTTATGTTTAAGGCCATAGTGTCCTTTTATTACAATGGAAACTTAGGCTCACAGCCCATAAAGCTGAGATAGTAAGTAGGGATGAATATAGCAAAAGGTAGAGTGGTGCCCTGGCTATCATCCTCTCAGGCAAGATCTCAACTCACTGCTGGAATGGCCCAGTCTGTGTTTTCAGATGAAAGTATACTTAGGATTAAGCATGAAGAATAGCCTCTCCTGTAATTACACCAACAGCAGTGGAAGACAGAGTTTGATATATCATGGACAGGAGTACTGAAGAGAAAGTGGATAGAGAAACTTGGAAAGTTGGGTCTTGACTCATTGTTCTCCTACCTAGCTATGATTCTGCTAATCAAGGATGTAACAGAATCACTTGTCTGACATGTTCTTTTATGCTTTTTTACTTTTCTGCATATTGCACTAGAATATAATTGCATGGTATTATATTACTTCTTGCAATTAGAAAATTATGTTATATTATTTTGCATTCTTAGAATTAGGTAACAAAGTAGCTAAAATCTTTACACAATAAAAAACACAGATTCATAAAACAGACCAATAACCTCATCTCATTTACCAAAAGTGTGTTAGCATTTTATTTCCAAAAAGGAATGGACACTATCAACTCTTCAAGTGTATAAAAGAAAGTGGCTCATTGCCCTAGAAATTGTGTTAAAAACTCACTTTGCAGAAAATTTATAAACAAAAAATGTTATATGTATGTTTTTAAACTAGCTTATTTATTATGACATAGATTAAATGCCCTATGAATTATCAGTAGTAATTATTTCAGTAGAGAAGAGGCTAACTTTAATATTTCAGAATCTTAGACATAATTTTTTTTACTTTACAGTATCAATTTCCTTCAGTTTGTCTCTACTTATGAAAGATTCTTTTGGAGACACATTATAGCCTTGCTTCTCTATTTGATATTTTGTGTGTAGAGATCAAATGGAAACATTCTACTTATTAAAGTTTATTAAAACTAAAAATTTCATTTTTTAATATTTATTTTTTTAGATATAGGTGGACACAATATCTTTATTTTATTTTTATGTGGTGCTGAGGATTGAACCCAGTGCCCCACGAATGCAAGGCGAAAGCTCTCCCTCTGAGCCACAATCCCAGCCCTTAAAAACTTAACATTTTTTATTTTTAATATGGCATCTCATGTTAGAAAAAACTGCATTATGGACAAATCTATATTTCTTTTTAGTTTTGTAACTAAAATAGTTATCTCACTAAGTTTAGTGTAGAGTTTTAATGACATGGCCTCTTTTCTTATAATAACTTATATGGAAACAGGTATATATCTACTATAAAATAAAATCTCTATGCAAAAGAGAGACATTTTATTACACAAATCCCAATTCCCACCCATAGTTAGGAAAGACATAGAAATATCATACTATATAGAATTTAGAACTAGCAAACTATAAAAAACTGTTATGATATTTATAGTCTCTACTTTATCCTGACATTAAATATGGTTCTTCAAGTTATTCCTATTATTGTAGGATTTCCTCCCCCCTTCATTTTGTTAGAAGTAGGAATATAGGGCTGGGAATATAGCTCAGTTGGTAGAGTGCTTGCCTCACATGCACAAGGCCCTGAGTTCAATCCCTGGAACAACAACAACAACAAAAGTTTGAATGCATTACAATATCTTGTATTTTATTTATTTATTTATTTGCAGTTCTGGGGATTGAACTCAGGGCTATGCACATACTGGGAAAGTAGCTGTACTGTTGGGTCACAACCCTGCCCCCACATTACAATATCTTTAGAGGCAAGATCTGAATTATGTGAACAAAGTACAATGTGCAAAAATATAATTTTTCAGGATAAGAGAAAACTTAAGGAACAGAACATAGGAATATCAAATGTATATGTTAAATGCGAAGAACATTGGCAGAAATGTTCACACAAAATCTGAAAGGTGTTACTTTTTCTTATCAAACATCCTTTCCTGGGTATTTATTAGTTGTAAAGAGTTAGTTTAACTCCAAGTTCAGATATCTTAATTTATAAAAATGTTCCCAGTTGGTTTTCATTTTTTCTTTTCAAGATATGGACATGGTGAGAGATGGAGTTGAGGACTGTCATTCCCCCAGTAAGTGTACAGTGATTGCTAGAGAAAAGGAGGATAATGAAAAACATGTTTCTTTGAAATATATAATTAAAAATGTCATAAAAGTAGGGACAGGGGATGTGGTTCAGTGATACAGTGCTTGCCTAGCATGTGTAAGGCCTTGAGTTCAATCCTCAGCATAAAAAAGAAAGAAAGAAAAGAAAAAAAGAAAAAAAAGAAATTTCATAAAATAGGCAATCTTAACTTTATGTTGTTCTCTATACCCTAAACCATTAAAAACTACATAATCTGCCATTTTCTAAATTGCAGAATCTAATGCTTTCTATAGATCTTGCTTTAATGTTAATGAATTTAATAGACACAAATAGCTAGCATCAAAGATACAGTGAAAAGCAGAATACTTCAAGCATTTAATACAGCTAAAGGGGCAGATTAGAGATCAATAACAAAATCACCTGATAAAAAAGGAAAAAGGTGTTGCATTAAAAGGCTTTTTGCTTTACATGTGAAACAATACTGAGAAACCTGTATTTTAGCACTTGTACTCAACAGGCACTCCAAACTATGCAATGATGAGAACAGAGACCCATCCTTTCTAATAATCTTGTGACAAAAGCTAAAAGACATCATCCTATTAACTAGTGATCTCAACTGCTAATGCGGAGTACTTCCTGGTGCCTTTTATGTAGAATGCTGCTATTAAAAAACCACTAAACATTCACTGTGAACAACACAGAATCATTCATCTTTTATCAGCATCTCTTGTTAGAAGAGTATGAGTGGGGCTGAAGGTGTCATTGATATTATGGAGTGGAAATTAATCAGAAATTTTTCTCATATTTTCTTCATCTCACTAATTTACTTTTGTTCAAATTTCCTCCTGTTAAAAAGTTCATACCCAACCCCCTGTTGTACTCTTTTAAGTTGAGAATATTCAACGAGTTCGCCCACTGAAAAGCACCAGGTCCTAACACAAAAAGCATTCGAAATTCTCATTTAGTTGTCTTTATTTTGCTAGCACCATGTGGTCCTTGAAGATGTAGAAAACACGGGAAGCCGAGTAAAGATCAGAGCAAGCTCATTAGCATTCTGACAAAATTGGAGTGGTGGAGATGTATAGTTTGCCTAGTTTGTCGTTTTGAAAGCTACCGGTGGTAAGCTTTCTATTTCATTGTGCCTTTGTCTTTTGGGGGGGTTTCAAAGCAGCAGGGTATTTGTTAGCCCTTGGTTTGCACAATGCATTGTGGGAACCTTTCCTGCACATTCAGCCCTATATTAGTATCATTCCAGTTTGAGTCAAAAAGTTTTTTTTCACTATTTATGAGAAAAGGACATGTGTGTAATTCTTAATGTATACACTTAATAATGCATTTATTATAGCTTTTCCTTTCCCTTATGCCTGAATCATGGTGTCCAAGGAGAGTCAGAACCTAAATTAGGTTATTTTCAATCATTTGCAAATGTTGCCACTTATTTCAGACTATAACAGTAAAGAAAATATACTTTTTTTTCTTAGTCATAAATGACTAACAAATAACACAGGATTGAGTTAAAGTTCAAAAGCTTAGTGCTCAATATATAAGATTCCAATTCTATTTTTGAAACCACTATAGAGAAAAAAAGGGGTTTGTGCTTTAAAATTATGTAAATAAAGACTGCCTCTTAGAAGACTTAAATAAGTTATTAACGTACTCATTGGATTTTCTTCATTGTCATCTTTTCTTCCTCTTTTTTTTTTTTTAAATGTAAGACTTTTAAGAGCTAAAAGCTACATTAATGCTACTATTCAACATGAATGTTTCCAAGTTGCAATGTAATGGATAAAGGTCTTTGGGGATGAATTTATCTGCTAAATCCTTGTGGTTGCCCTCCTATCTTGGATGATGACCCAAAAGAATGTCAACAGCTCATTTTCCCAGAGAGCTGGAAGGAGTCCCTATGCAAGACATAATCTGCACATTCTCAAAGAACCATTTCAAACATTATATTGCACAAGCTGTTTTAAGTGATTTTCCTCTCATCTCTAGTATCCTAACAGTACGTTGGACATCAGTGCCTCTAAAATGAGGGCTAAATAAAGTTTTACAAGTAGCTTCTATGTATGACATATAAATTTTTAGGTCTACTTTCAATGTACATTTTAGAAACTGTTCATTGTTACAATAATGTTTATGGTATAAGTGAAATAATGTCTAAATTAAAGATTAATATATTTCATAATTGTGAAAAATATATTTTTATTATTAGTTATTAATTTTCTTATTAGAATCAAATCTCCTTTATGGGTACTATCTATAGTCTTTAAAAATTTGTAATTAGGGCTGGGATTGTGGCTCAGCAGTAGAGCTCTTGCCTAGTATGTGTGAGGTGCTGGGTTCGATCCTCAGCACCACATAAAAATGCACAAAATAAAGGTATTATCCAACTATAACTAAAAAAAATTGACATTTGTAATTATTATCACAAGGCCAGGAGAAGTTAAAGAGTAGTGGTGAAGCCAGGCACAGTGGCATATTTCTGTAATTCTAGTGACGCAGGAGATTGAGGCAGCAGGATCACAACTTTGAGGCCAGCCTGGACAATTTAGCAAGACCTTGTCTTAAAGTAAATTTTTTTTAAGGCATAGAGATTTAGCTCAGTGGTAGAGTGCCCCTTAGTTCAATCTCCAGTACTGTTAACAAACAAACAAAAAATAACAACAGCAACAATAAAAGACCAGTGGTGAGTAAAATATAGTATATGAGTAAACTGATAAAAGTAGTTTAACATAACTGGGGATGTAGCTCAGTGGTATAGCCTTGCATATGAAAGACTCTAGGTTGAATTCCTAGCACTACAATCAACACAAAACAAAAACAAAAAACTTGTTTAACAGTAAGAGAATGAACATTTATTTCTACATGAAGCCTTTGATGAGGCAATATTTGATTATATCATGTTTTACTTCTTTTCTACAGTAAGAAACTGAGAGCTTAAAACAATGACCCATGCCTGTAATCCCAGATACTCAGGAGACTAAGGAAGGAGTATCATAAATTGGAGGCCAGCCTAGGCAAATGAGGGAGACCCTGTCTCAAAATAAAAAATAAAAAGGGCTGAGGATATAGCTCAGTGGTAGAGCACTTGCCTAGCATGTGAAAGCCCTGGGTTCAATCCCCAGTATAAAGTAGTATGTTGTCATAGGGATTAGCTTTTACATATTAACTGTTCATAGGCATGTATTCAAATGATATAATTTTACAATATTTCTAATTTAAACTCTAGCTTCATCCCTTACAGTTTTTAGGTTTTATTCTACAATTTAAAAGACCATTCTTTAAATAAAACACAATAAAACCAGAAAAGACATGCTATGTGGCATTTTGTAGTTATGATGTGGCTACTTATGTATTATTAGAACTTGAAACTTGACTAACTTAAAGCTTAATATTAAATGTATCCCAGTATTGAGCTGGTCTGCTGATAGTCTTAAGTAAAAGAAATGGATGTTACCTTAGTCATAATGATTGAATTAGTTTTATTCTTTTTGATATCAATAAGGCTGAAAATTTGTTTTTTTCAGTACATTTTCCTACCAACATTTCTTGAATAAAATCATTTGTATTACTTAAATTGGAGAGTGGTCAGGAGTATCTAAATCCAGCTTTAAAACAAATATTTTAACCATTACTTTGCTGTATGGAAAGCAGACTATATTCCTTCTAAAAACATTTCAAAATCATATTTTCTTGAATTTAGACTGATCATAAACAATTTAGATTTATTATACCAAGATTGCTGAAATATCACTGTGGTAAACAACTACAAAAAACATGTAAAGAAATAGGACTTCTTAGGGCTGCAAATAAATAATTTTATAACTTTTAAAGCAGACTATATTTACATTTATAAAAATTTCAAAGTCCAAAATATGAAGTGGCTAAAACATTATAAGTAAGCAAATGTAATGTATAGCTAGACAAGCTACACATATACTAACATTTTTATATTATATCAAACTTGAAGCTTCATCACAAGTATTCACACTATACTGGTGTTTAGGTTCCTACAACTTAAGGGCCAGATGTTTTTCACAAATGACCAACAATTGTAGTTAGAATAAATTAATGATTGATTTTTTAAAGCTTTGATGGAATTAAGCATACTTCTTTTCTCAATGTGCCTATGTGAATGTTTGCCTGTTAAACTTCTTCTTCTTCTTTTTTTTTTTTTGACAAGTGAGGCCACCCGGCAGAAAACAACTGATGCAAAACCCAGGAGTAATCCCCTCTGTTTAGTTCAACACTATGGTTAGCCTTAACACTGCCTCTATTATCCAATGGATTTAGAGAAACTTTCATTTATTTGTTGGCCTCAGTTTTCAATTCTGTTGACCTCTTAAGGAAACCTAGACTTATTCCTATGTAAATTCATTTGCATACTGGTATAAAGAAATGTTCTAGAAAATTGATTTCCCCAGCAAGCTAAATAGGAGTTGTGTACATATATAGTGTAAAAAAAATAAGTAAAAAGAATCAAGATATAAGTTAATAATATATTAAAGATTTTAAAGCATATAATAATCTTCATGGCACAGGACTAGAGAGAATTTTTTTCCAACAATATTTTAACAACATATGGATATGAACTTAAAAAAACAAACAAACTGAAACCTCTGGAATCTAAGAAACTTATTCTATTATTCATAGTGACAAGTTGCTAAATTAAAATTTGTTGTTTTTCCTAAAGGAAGTCTTTTAAATATAAATATTATATAAATATTTTTATCACAAATATTTCACATTTTCTAACATTTAGATTTATTTTATGTGAGATAAATAAGGTAGAAAATAAAGTTTTAGTTTATTTGTGGGGACAAATTAGGGATTTGTTTACTATGAATAATACATGATAGCAAATAATTCATTCTCTCTCTCTCTCTCTCTCTCTCTCTCTATATATATATATATATATATATATATATATATATATATAATTTATTTATTTATTTATTTATTTATTTATTTATTTGCAGTGCTGGGGACCAAACCCAGGGCTTCACACATACTAGGCAAGTGCTCTATCACTCATTCCCAGTGCCCAAAGTAATTTTTAAATGAATTTCAAGTCTGGATTGTTTTTCTAGAACATTTGGGTACTGATTTTTTTTTTTTTTTTAAATGAACCATCTAACAGCATGGCTTAGGGGAAGGAAAACATGCTGGAATTTGAGTCAGAAAACACCTGCTCTAATTACAGCTTTGTGTCAGCCTCTTACTCTGACTTCAATGTTTTCATCAGCAAAATAAAGGGTCTAGACTATATGATCTCTAAGACATTCCATACTTGCATTTATAATTAATGGTAGTAATACGTACAAAACAAAGTGATATTATTAAAAGTTCATATTAGAAATTGTGTCAAAAGTTGATTCTTAGCCTTTTATACTTTCCAATTTCTTGAAAAAAAATGCTTAGTATAATTGTACATAGATTGCATAAGGACAACATTCAGCAACAGAACTTCATAATAAAGTTTGCACTTAATAAGAAATGAATTACATACATCTTTACGAAGAAATATTAAATTTCCTCGGAATATTCTTTCTTGGCAACTTTCCCTAGTTAATGCAATGAGCATTTATGCAGAGCAAAACATATCACCCAGAATACTATTTATACCTTGACTTGAGAGTGGAATTAGCAATCCTCACTAGTATACTTTCCTTTTCCTTAGTTTGTGTCTCCTAGAAACAATGACATTAGTTTCTAGATATACTCAGCTAAAATTTTTTTTATATAGACCGAGAATTCAGATGTTTATATAGGACACTTTAATTTTATAAAGAAAGTGAAATAGAAAAATTATGACATTCTATTATCCAGAAGAGAAGTAGTCTACAACTGAAAATGTACTTGGGTTTATAGTACATAGTATTCTCTTGGGAATAAAAAATTAACATTCATTTTAGGGTGCTAGCAAATCATGTACATTTCTTCTATAAAATTGATTTTCCCATTGGACTAAGCACATCAATACAAAACAAATGAACTACCAAAGTGCCCTAATTAACAATTTTGCCAATGAATACAGACATTAGTGCAACACTGTTGCCATT